>NC_045599.1:118504598-121345431 GCF_009762305.2 Zalophus californianus | reverse complement strand
ATAATCATTTATATTTTTTTTGTCTTTCACTAAAATGTCATAGCACACTTGAGAGAACAAAGTCTATATGGCTGCATGCAGTGTAAAATGCTTGAAGAAAACTAGTCAAAAACTGCTCATGAGATACACAATTATGATTACTGATATCCTTTCAATGAACTATGTGATTAAAATGAAAAACACACAGCCTAGGACAAATGTCTATTCCACATTTCAAGTTGTGATCTGTCGCATTGGCATGAGTTTTGGTGAAACCTGGTAAAAGAAAGAGAGGAAAAAAATGACCAAATTGTAAAAACAAACAAACAAACAAACAAAACTAATGGTATAAACATCTCCAGACTTGAATGATGTTGGTACCAAACAGGCTTACCATGGACCTCACCTAGTTTCCTCATTATTTTCCATTCTAAACCAACAAGACAGAAAACTCTTTTCTGTTTACATTTTGTGTATTTAGTAATTCTCAACCTTCTTGCACATGATAGCTCCTAAATTAAGGATCATTAAGACTTGCAACAGAGAGGGGGTGGAGGAAGAGCAGACAGAGACAATAGAGGGTTCAGATAACCAAGCTCTCTACTGAATCGATCACTGAGCTCTGAGACTGATGCCTCTGAGACTACTCAAAACAGAGACACAGAGTAAGGCTCAAGTCTCACAATGGTCAAAATAAGTCTAGTCAATTCACACTTTTGTTAAGAGACAATGTAGTCTTTGGATTAACTGGATACATATTAACGCAGGTAAGTATGATCAACGACAAATTTTATCCGAAATTTCATAATGAGAAATGGAAATGATCTAAAGGCAGTAAAAAGATTCCAAGTCATCTTAAAAAAGGAGGTAAGAGCATTAAAAATATTAAAAATTGACCATAATTATGTTCAATGTACAGAATTCCCTAGGACATGCATTCCCTAGAAGTCGTGAAGCAGAGAAAAATGAGGACAGCTCTACCTTTAACGGTAGAGCTGGCAGAAGAAGAAACCTAACCAAAATTTAAGTGGTTTGGCTTAATTTTGACTGATCTTTCAGAGTGTAATGCCAGGTCCAGATGTCTTCATTCAATCTGGCAAATATGCATTGAGTCCTAGTAAGTAACAGTGCCCACAGAAAGCACAGTAGGGCATACTGAAATCTAGATGACTTTTTGAGCCCCTCAAGAATGAACCGATGGAAGTGGGCCTAGCTCTCATTTTGCCTTCCAGAATAAACAGTTCATATTTTGTTAAATTAATGAACAAATGAATGAATCAAAGATTAAATAAGCTTCAAAGAACTAGAAAAAAGGTTTTAATACAGGTTAAGACAGTATTAAAAATAGAAGGAGTAGGCAATTATTTGGCTTTGATGAGGTTAAATATTTTTAGTTCATTTTTAAATTGTTTCTGTATTAACTCTTCATAATGTGAAGAGTTAATGCCCCCTTTTCCATTTTTCTACTAAAAGAATGACATGATCAGAATAAAAAGGATCAGTATGGCTTCGTATATAGCTTAAAATAAATGACAGCTCATTCAGACTTGCCAGTTCCAAGAGCAGATATATAATAATAGACAAAATAATAGACATATAATAAATAGAAAAAATCACAGCCCACATGTGCATAGATCTTCAACTCTACTGAAAAGAATAAAAGACATATGGGCTCTGTGTATTTAGAAAGTGTGTCTCACAAACAATCCATTTTCTTTTTTTAAACAACAGAGCATCTGTAGAAATAATTTAATGAAATAAAACTTTGTTGGGGGGTGGGGAAAGATCACATTCAATAGAGGATTTGTAGCATTTCCTTTAAAAGGAAACTGGACACCTTAATTTTATAAACTAAACATATGATCATTTTCCTTGGCATATCGACCCTGTTTGGGGCTCTAACTATCATTTATATCTTCAATATGGACTCTGACTTCTATGAAAAAAGAAAAAGCTTTATGCAGATTGACCTGGCCTATTTTTGTAATGAAAAACATCTACTAAACTACTATTTTTCATCCTATTCTCTCACAGTCTCATCAACATCTTAAGCCCATGCAAGCTGAAGCAGATTATCCTGCCAAGGTGATCTACAGGGTGATATAAGATTATATGATTTAAGTGTAGAAGATAAGCCAACTATTTGTTTTCCCAGTCCACTGAAATCCCAACTGTATACTGTTTAATTCTGGTATAATGCCAGTTCATAATAGATATTGAGTATACATTTATTCAACTTAGCAAAGAATATCTACAGTTGGCTTCTTTCAGATTTCACTGCAAACATATAAAAAAGCAGTATTCTTATTTAATTTTTGCCACTGGTGGTTTAGGTGTATTCCTGCCTGGAGAATAAGACCAAGGCCCTTGGGAGTAGGAACTATACCAATTTGTTCTATTTTATTCACATTTCATAACTCAATATGGGACACAACTGGATGTTTAATAAATAGTCACGGATGACTAATGACCTCTGGAAGTTTATTTTACCACATGATGTTCAAATAGGGACTCAAATTTTAAAAAAATTTTAATTAAAAAATAAAAACAGAAGGAAATATTCTGTTTCAAAAAGGGCCCACAGACATATATGGTAAAGAAAAAACTATTTTATGTAACATAAGCATGCATCAGAAAAGAAAGAAATGAATATAACTGTTTGAATTAACTACTCAGTGGAAAAAGAGACTTTGGAGATAATGCAATTTAAGTGGTGGGATTTCTCCTTTTCTTTCTACCTCGGCCCGTCAAGTAACTGGCAGTAACACATGGAGTGATATACAGAAATCTGACATTTTCATTAGCTGGTCAGAGCTTTCATATGAGAAAATGTTAGCCAACACATTTTCAAAATTATTCTGACCTATGTTTTTACCCTTTCTTATTATGCAACAACCTGGCTGTCTGACTATTCCCTTCTAGAATGCGTATTTCCAGATGTACAGTGAAGACTGAGTGGGCCTTTTCTCAAGAAGAAATTTTGACTAACTTACATGAAGTCACATATAGAGTAAAATGCTACCTATGCAGTAATAACCACATGGAATAGCTTCTAGAGTATGACATGAAATACCTTCTGAACGATCAAGAAATGTTATCCTCAATGTGCTTTTATGACTACATGTATTTTATTGATAACCCAGCTATTAAACAGAACATGTTATTAATTAGAGCATTCCAGTCCCTAGAATTACAGAAAAATAATCTGCTATATGTGATTTCATTTGTCAGGGTCTAAAGGGATGCCATTGATCACCAGATCCTCAAAAGTGAGTTCTTTTGTTGAGATGGTTCAGTTGCTACCACACCTTTTCATTTTTGGACAACATTAACATACAAATTAATATTTTATCTCAACACCCTAATTTGGAGGGAACAAGATCGATCACATGTTAATGTCAAAAGAGAAGGAGGAGTGATATGCTAATAAAACAAAAACCACAGAGGTATTTTTCAGTGCACTGAGACATGGAAACTAGCACTTAAAAAAAAAGGGCAAAAACAGTAAAACTCCACCTTTTTCATCCTGACTTACCTACATGAAAGAAAAAAAAAATAGATAAGGGTCCTTTCTTTGCATATTCTCTTTTGTAGCAAAGAACTGAACATGATGTGGATCTCAAAATTGTTACCTGATAAAGAGGTTAACTTATCCACATAGGGTAAAAATACAAAGAAGAGCTGATACACAAGAAGAATTGTTTGCTTTTATCACTAGAATTGATAAAAGCAAATATACTAAATAGTTAAAGGTTATTGAAAAGCTAATTAAAGATGTGCTTTTTGTGCGAGGTACTGCTGACAGGCTTCTTTTTTCCAAAGGGAAATCCAAAAAAGGTTAATAGACAAAGACCCTCATATAGTACCAGAAACAGTTCTATGTGGATAATGAATTATGCAGCAAAATTGTTTTTACAGGAATTTGTTATGCACCAATAGGTACCAGCCAAGAGGTAGTACCTAAGAAAGAAGTCTATGAAATATATGCATGACTTATTGAATAAGTTTTGTTAAATTGCTTTCTCTAGGATGGGTAGCTTCAAATTTCTTCCCATTATAAATATATTTCATTTTAACTAGATCCCTTCTTAAAAAGGTGAGAGGCACATTCTTTTCCTTCAGTTCTTCAGAGACATTTCCCCTTTACTTTTTTTTATTTAGATTTTTTTTTTTTTTTTTTTTTTTTTATTTGACAAAGAGAAACACAGCGAGAGAAGGAACACAAGCAGGGGGAATGGGAGAGGGAGAAGCAGGCTTCCCGCCGAACAGGGAGCCTGATGCGGGGCTCGATCCCAGGACTCTGGGATCATGACCCGAGCCGAAGGCAGATGCCCAACAACTGAGCCACCCAGGCGCCCCTCCCCTTTACTTTTGATTAATTTCCAATGGACTGAGCCATCCTCTCAACTCCCATTAGGTAGGTGATCGGTGATTCATTAACAAGCACTTAACATTAAAGGATGATTATTTATATTACAGTACTATTCTCCTTCTTTTAAAAAAGAGATTTGTGGGTTTCTTAAATGTATACTCCCCTGATGTTTATGTCCTTTATAAGTCTCAGTTTTTATGCACCGGGTTTTTCTTTAAATGCAGGATACACCTATTTTGTGACTAACTCAGTGTCAGAGCTCATCATTCTAATATGTTCCATGGATGGAATTACCAGGCATCAAAGTTAATCAAAGAGAAAGCCATAAATCATAGCTGGGTTTAAAACAAGGCAGTATCATTTCTCCGTGTGTGGCTCACATTTTTGAGTCAATTTAGTCTAGCCACAGCTGACAGGTAACCAAGAACAAAGGACTGTTAGGGACTTTACAGAAAGTAGCTTAGAGTTCAAGCTCCACCTTCTGCTTCCAGCCACTTCTGGGGGTTCCTCCCCCTCCTGCTTCTGACTCCTGAGCCAAAAGCTGGCCGTGAGTCAGAGCCTGCTCCTGCTCCCACCTGCTCTCATCTGAAGGCACCCTCCCTTTTCACTCCTGTTCTCTGTAAAGGTCAACTCCAAAAATGATCACAAATTAATGGTTCATGTCCTGTAAACACCCATTAATCAAGCTCATGATATAGGACAAGTGGCTGGATTTGTTCACAGAAACACTTACTGCAAAATCACACCCAGTGCTCTTTTTTATGTCATCCACGGTCAGGCCTTCCCAGAGTTCAATCAGAGTCAGTCCTTTCTTGTTGTCCACATCAAATACAGCCTGTCAGAATCAAGAAAACAACAATGACAATTTCTATCACGGTAATTATTTTATAACATGAAACAGAAATAACCTCTCAAGTTCTTAAAGGAGAGACAAGACCCAGGACAAAAGACTCCGAAAATCAGCAATGAGAAAATGTCAACTCTAACGATTACCTTTTGGTGAGAATAAATGCCAGCTCCCTAATCGGCAATTAGCTATGGAGCACTGTTGATGCCAGAAAATAAATGAGTGTTGACTACTGATGGCACTTGCCACCTTTGTAACCAGTTGTTTTTTTTTAAACTACTTTCCTTTAGTTAGGTCTAACACTTCTGGGTCAAAATTTCAATTAGATGAATAATGATGATTTGAAGAGAGAAAGGAATGCAGAAAAGTAGGGAGGGAGGAGAAATTTGGAAGGTGAATGCACAAGGACGGTAGGGAAAGCGGATCAACGCTGCTGGGTAAAAAATTACAAGAAATAAAAGAAGGCAGGCATTCAGAAGTGCCTACAAGTAACTATAAAGGGATCGTAGTCCTGATCCTGAAAGACCCCCAGGTAAGCATTAAAACTTTCCCTCTAAGTCCTGTGAAGACACACAGGTGCGAGAGGATAGCATGAGAATCTCCCTCTGATACGCACTCAAATGAAGATGCTTGTGCTTGGGACAAGCATGAGAAGGCTAACCTCCCACTCTAAACATTCCTTTACAACACTGGTTGGTAACACCAGGTGATGGTAGTGCCAAATGGTATAGTGTGACCTCAACATGTTGTATCTGATTTAGGACACCTGCTGTTACAACTGGCAATATGACAACCTGAGTGGAAGGGACCGACAAAGTCATTTAATATAACCTCCCACTCAGGAAAACATTCTTCTGAGATGGTCACTGGGGCTCTGCCGGGAAGCTTCAGCGTCAGGAGGCTCACTTGGCTCATGGCAGATTAGGCTGTCTATGGATAGGACACTCTAACCATAAGAGCCCCAAACTGCTTCCCTCTGTCACTCGCTGGGTCTACAAGTTGTCCTCCAGAGCAACGACACTTTTCCCACTCTCAGCTTCCACAGCTAGTTTCCTTTTACCCAGACTTACGTTTCCTATATCCCTCCCGTCCTCCAGATTTACCTTGCATTCAACTATTATTCGCAGGCTGATCTTGATTTTCAGCTAGCTTGGAAATCAAACCTTAAACTGCCATTTTAAATACACTCCGGCTTAGAAGGCTAATATGAAGAACAGCCACATGTAAAGGAAAAGAATCCTGGCTCTCAAGCTGAACTGGAATGCCAGCTCTGCAACATGCTAGCTAAGCGGTCTTTGGTGAACCTGTCTTTGCATGTATACGTGGATATCAAAAAACCCCACTTCCCAAGATTGTTATACAGGACAAATAAAATAAACATACTCTGAGCACCTGGCATCATGCCTAAGACACAGCAGGGGCACCATACCTCCAAGTTCTTTCCCTTTAATAGCTTAACTTATTGTCACCTGTGTGTGAACTCAAAGACCCGAAATGCTTGTTTCCAGTTAACTGATTTTTTTTCCCCATGAGCAAAACATTAAGAGGACCAGTGATACCTGCATTCTCTGATAAATTCACAGATAACCTGGTGGAGGAAATGTTCTGGCAAACTTCCTTTTTGTTTGCACAAAAAATATTCCTAAAAAAAACTTTTTTCAGCAGAAATATGTGTTTTGAGAGGAAAGAAAATGGTCATTTAGGAATGTCTGTATGCTGCATTAGATTATTTAATTCCAAAATGACAACTTAAAGATGTTTTTAAGTGGATACTTTTGCTTTGCAGAAAATGTGTCAAGCATTATTCATACTGATTTTCTTTCCCCTGCAAAAATGGAACTATAAATTTATCAAAATGGAACAAATAAAAAACTCCAGATTGTGTTATTAAGAATAGGCAGGGAAGGGATCTGAGGAGAAGATAACTGTGATACCATGAATATAAGGCTTCAGTGATCAGGGTGAGAAGATCTATGGCAAACTGACTTACTGCTTTTAAAAACTTTTAACACCTTTATCAAACCCTAATTAGCTCTCAAGGTCATATACTAGAAAGCCAAGCATCTATTATTAAAATGAAGGAAATTTACTTTTGAAATATTTAGGAAGATTTTCATTTAGCAGTATAAACAAAACCTTGATAAAAACGGGAGACTACATTACAGACAAAGCAGTTAATCATACCCAGCTGCTGGCAAGGAAAGCATCTTTCGCAATCTCATTCTAGCAGCACGGAACTAGGAAATCAGGGTCAAAACATCCCCAAAGCCTCTTTCAAATGGCAAACCAATGGAATTTTCCTTAGAAGTTGAAAATGGAATTCTAGTCCCGTATCTGCCATGGCAGGGCTGAACACATTCATTGCCCTTAATGGCACTGCATTCTCATTCACTCTTTCAAAAGAGATGTATTGAGTACCTACTATATCTAGAGCACAGGGGTAAACATGCACCATTCCCTTCCCTGAGGTTCCACAGCTGCCTTTCACTTTGCCCATTTTTTGCTGTCATCTCCAGTAAAGGCTCCAATTACCGCCATATGCTAATGACTTCCACAAGTTTAGTCCAATCCTGACTTCCCTCTGAGCTCCAGATCCACATCTCTAATTGTTTATCAGAAATCTCTGACTGGAGGGGCGCCTGGGTGGCTCAGTCGGTTAAGCGTCTGCCTTCTGCTCAGATCCTGATCTCAGGGTCCTGGGATCCAGCCCAGCGTAGTCATCGCATCAGGTTCCCCGCTCGGCAGGGAATCTGCTTCTCCCTCTGCACCCCACCCCCACTGCCGTTCATGCACTCTCTGTCTCTCAAATAAATAAAATCTTAAAAAAAAAATCTCTGACCGGATGTTCAGGATGTTACCATATTCAGGAATATCAAACTGAGTGTGTCCAAACTGAACCCATTCTTTTCCTACCTCCCACTGCTCCTTCCCGTCTCCTCCTACAGTCTAGGCTTCATTAGGAACTCTGAGGAAGCACCTCTGCTTTAGCAGTCATATCCACTGCGTCATCTAGCTAGGTTGAGTCCATCTGGGCCTCTCAAATCCGTCCTTCTGTCCCGTGGACCTGATATTTCTGGCCTACATCACCGCAGGAGTCTTCTAACTGGACTGTCTCATCTCTTCTCCCCCGACTCTGCATAAAAGCTACGTTGTTTTTTTAAAATGCAAATCTAATCAATCTAAAATCATTGAAGGGCTCCCAACTACCTTCCAGATAAAACCCAAATTTCTTAACAAGGCATTCACAGTCATTCATTCATTCATTTTTAAGAGAGAAAGCAAGTGTGTGTGTGCACATGCACAGACGAGTAGGGGTGGGGGGACGGACAGAGAGAGAGGGAAGAGTATCTCAAAGCAGGCTCCACACTCAGGGAGGAGCCCTACCGGGGGCTCCATCTCACAGCCCTGAGATCATGACCTGAACAGAAATCAAGAGTTGGAGGTTCAACTGACAGAGCCACCCAGGCACCCCCACATTCCTTTATGACTTAGCCCTTCACTGTCTTTCCAACTGTAGTCTTTGGAGTCTGGTCCTGCCCTCACTCTAAACTGTTCCACTGGCAGGTCCTTGGGTAGGCAGCTTATTTTATAATTCCACCATGACTCTGCCTATTTTCTTTCCTTTGCGTAGAAGGGCCTCTTTGGTCTTATTCTCACTTGTACACCCCTACTTACCTTTCAAGACTCATCACTCATCTATCAACTTTCTCATCAAGAGAAGTGCAGTACATTTATTCAACAAGCATTCACTGTGTATGGGCAAATACCATGCAGAGTCCTGGATAAACAGTAATGAGTGAGACAGGCAGAGTTCAGAGGTTATTTCAATACAGTGGTCAGTGTTGAGTTAGGGTATATACTAGGATTCAGAGAAGCACCCAGAAGACTTGTGGAGAGGTAGGGAAGATTTGCCTGAGAAGGAAACATAGAGCTGAGACATAAAAAAAATGAGTGGGTATTAGCCAGATGAAAATGGTGGGAAGAGTATTCCAGGGAGAGAAACAGGATGTGCAAAGTCCCAGAAGAACACGGGGGGGGGGGTGCGGAAGACAACATAATTCACAGCATTTCAATGCAGCTGAAGTGGGGAGAATATAAAGGTGGAAAGAGAAACAGAGACTGGAGGAGAAAAGGTAGAATCTGTGAAATGCCTTGCAAAACACAAAAAGTTTATATTTGGAATGCTTGGGTGGTGTAGTCAATTAAGCATCCGACTCTTGGTTTCGGCTCAGGTTGAGATCTCAGGGTCGTGAGATCGAGCCCTGCATCAGGCTCTGCATTCAGTGTAGAGCCTGCTGAAGTTTCTTTCTCCCTCTCCCTCTGCCCCTCCCTCCCCACCTGCTCTCTAAAAATAAATAAATAAATCTTAAAAACAAAAAGAAAGAAAGGTTTGTATTTGATACCATTAGAAGCTTTCCTGACATCTCCCCAGGCTGTTAGGCAGCCTCTCTCTACGTTCCTAACTCACCATCCAGCATGTATCACTACCATGGTCTTTATCACATGTATTACTCTAACTGTGGGTCCTGCTGGAGCCTGGGTGTCTAGCCCTCCTGAATGTGCTCCCTTGGGGCAGGGACTGTTCTCCTCTTTTCTGTAACACACTATTGGGAATAATACTCTAGTTCAGACAAAATGCTCACAAAATGCTTATTAAATGAATAAATGTATAAAACAATAATGTGGACGGGAAGAAAGGATATACAAGTTTTTAAAAATGGCAGTAAAGTTAAATAATATGTTCTATCATAAGGAAATGTAGGTGTAAGATAACAGGTGCCAAAAGGAATGGTGCATCCTTTGAAGGATGAAGCCATGAGTGCTGAGATTACAAAAATGGAAACTGCATTAGGCTTAAAGGATGGAGAGGATTTGGGGAGGCAGAGTCACGTGGAAGGTCTTGCAGGTAAGAGCACTGAGCTGGTAAGAGCAAGGACAGAGTGTGCATGGCCCAGGGAGAGGGCTTACTTAGAAGACAAAGATCAAGGGGGAAATGCTGCTGGAATTATCCTTCCAAGGTCTACCACTTTCTTAAAGAAAACAGGATCGAGGACCGCTTTGTCTTTATTTTCAAAGTAATGGATTCTTTTCAATAAGCCCTGTCACCACAGTTTTGGAGGGGTTCAAGAAGTGGTAAGACTCAGGGAATAAATGGTGAAATAAAATATTCTGCCCTTTTATCCAACCTCTATTCTCTACAAGTCATCTTAATGGAATTCTGCATAAACGGTCCTAGGGGAAGGCACCATTTAGAACAGAATGCTGTTTAAAATGTGGCTTTGTAAGGTATTATGAACCTCCCCCTCACAGGGCTGCTTTAGGGTGCTTACCACACTCAGTGAGGGGCAGCAAACCAGGTTAATAGCAGGATGCCATCCCTACAGCTCTCAGCAAAAGGAAGAGCATCCAAACAAACCAACCCTGATACAGGTAATTTTGTTTTTTGCTTTCACCAAGATATTGAATCAAAACGACACCCTCCTAGCTCACTTCTGAGATTTACGTCATTCTAACATTCTAGGTTCAAATCTGGGTCAGAAAAATGACTATAGACAACTGTCATTGAGGCTGCTCTCAGATCTAAGCAGTTTCCAGTTGTACCATTAACCAACATTTTCCATCTAAGAAAAAATCTAGAGAAGCATGAAAGTGGCTGGTGTGTTCTGAAGTCCACTTTATAAAAGAGAGCTGAAAGCATGCAAGAACCATAGAATAAATTGCTTGGCTCACTATGGGACTTTTCCTGCAATCTGAACCCAAAGGATTAAAACCCAATTTTGGCTGACTTTCCCAAAATGAAATCCAATAATTTGCACTTGTGATTTGGGAAAGCAAAGAAGAAAGGTAGGAATATTCTTAACTTTATATATATCATCTATCTTAGACATCTTAACAGTCCAAGTAAAAGGATGAATAAAACTTTTCTTTGATTATACACACTGTCAAAGTTACCAAGGACAGCAGTTCAAGTCTGTATATGCGTATTTTCAGAGAGTTGCACGTTAAGAATTCTACATTTAGAAACATTAAATTGATGAATTTTCCTATTCAGTCTACCCACGGACTAAACTGATCTTATAACTACCAACACAACAGTTTTAGAGGGTAACAAAAAAAATTCTAAAAATGCTTATAAATAAAAAAAGGGGTGATAGGCATTAGAGGGAATAAAAACAGGCACCGTACCTTTTCAGTAATGATGCGGTTAACACATTGCTTTCCAGTCAGTGGCAATGTACATTTCTCCATGATTTTATGTACATTTCCCTGTTTTAAAGAAGGAACATCAAAAAGAGTAGTTAGGGACCAATTCTTGTTTAGAAGTAGAATAACGATAGGACAAACAGGAACCATCAGAGAAATTGTCCCTTAGGTACAGGCTGTTTTAAAATGTTTGCACAGTCACACTTTTGCTTTCTTTCTGGAGACAGTTTCTGTCCCTGAAATAATTTAGGGAGAATACCAAATGAATAGCCAAAGTCATAAATTATTTAGGTGGGAAACACCTTGCCACAAATTGGACTTCTCAATTCTCAGTCCTCATATCCTGTAATGAGAAATTTCACTTCTAGTGTCCTGCTTATTTTTCTCTTTCAGGGAACGGTCTCCTTGACAAACATGAGCTATTATTCACCAAGGATAGGAAGCATACATAAAACAAAATGTCTAATACCCTTTTTTAAATTAATTTTGTTTGTTAGAGAAGTAAAACATACATAAATACAGCAGTGCCTAGCCTCCCCTCCTTACTTTTAGACCTGTTCTCAACAGGAATCCATTTTATTTTACTTTTCTTAGCATTTTCTATCTCTACACATTTTTCCTGTTACCACTTCGTTTTTAAATATTGTGTTTACCATGCTATTTATTTCTTGATTAATCCATTTTAGACTCTATCTACTAACTTTTTTTAAAACAGCATCTTTTTTTTTTTTTTAAGATTTTATTTATTTTTCATGAAAGACAGAGAGAGAGAGAGGCAGAGGGAGAAGCAGGGAGCCCAATGTGGGACTCGATCCCAGGACCCTGGGATCATGACCTGAGCTGAAGGCAGACGCTTAACCATCTGAGCCACCCAGGTGCCCATCTATCTACTAACTTCTTATTATGGCACATGAAGACTTAACTGTCTTACAAAACCCATTCTCCTTCATCATCTGCAGTTCTTCAGTAGAGCTGTCATAATTCGTAGTTAACTCCGTGGTTAGAATGTACATTGTTCTGCCTAAATGACCATGTAAAACTGTTCACTGCAGGGCCAGGCAGTGTAGTACACCCTGATTATATTCATATTCTCATACGGCTATTTGCGCTTTTCCTAGGGTTTGTCTGAGCCTCAGTTTGCTTATTAGTAAAATGTGTGAGCTGGCCGAAATTCATATTTTTTCAAAGCTTCTTTTAGCTACTGTACCCTTTCTTCAAACATAAAATAAAAAGGGATTAAGACTAGAAAGCAGGTGGGGCGCCTGAGTGGCTCAGTCGTTAAGCGTCTGCCTTCGGCTCAGGTCATGATCCCAGGGTCCTGGGATGGAGCCCCGCATCGCAGCGGGCTCCCTGCTCGGTGGGAAGCCTGCTTCTCCCTCTCCCACTCCCCCTGCTTGTGTTCCCTCTCTCCCTGTGTCTCTCTCTGTCAAATAAACAAATAAAATCTTAAAAAAAAAAAAAAAAGAGCAGAAAGTAGGTGGGGGTTAGGCAAAGTCAGTAAAGAGGAGTGGGAGGTACCGGCTTCCAGTTACAGAATGAGTAAGTCATGGCAAGAGAGGACACAGCATAAGGAATAGAAGGAATACAGTCAATGATACTGTACTAGCCATGTATCAATGTTTCAGGACAGATGGCAGCTACACCTCTGGGGAGCACAGCATAATGTACAAACTTGTTGAATCACTATGCTATACACCTGAAACTAACATAACATTGTGTATCAACTATACTCAAAAAAAAAAAAAAGGTGGAAAGCAGGTTTTGCCCCCTTCTCCCCCATCCTCCAACCCCCATCCCTACATCCCAGGTGTAGAGGTGGCCTCTGGGACATGTATGGAACACAGCTGAAACATTAGCTCTGATTATGATTATGATTAAGCTTCTTTCTAAGTATCAAGCAACAGGAGCCTAAATTAATATTTCCCTCGAGGGTGAAGGCTATCCCATCATATTCTAAATCTTCTATTAAAAAATGGCAAAATGCTTCTATTGCTTCTTTTTGGATCTAAAAACACCACACATGATGTCATGTGCATTACCCAAGTATTTTCTGAATAAATGAATGGGGGAGGAAAATGGGAATTTTCCTGGGAAAATTCTACTGGGAATCCCAGATGGATTTCAAAAAGACAAACTCTATTACTTTAATTTAATCAAAATGAGTGTGAAATACATATAAAATGGATAGACATTACACCTTTAATAACAAGTTATATGCTTCTGGATCTTACTGTATAAGAACATTTATAATTGTAGAAATAAAACCTCATTTTCACTTCATTTCTAATGCTCTATTTTCCTTTCCAGTTTCAAAGAAAGTTTGCATGTGTCAGAGAAGCTTAATTAAAGAGCTGAAATTAATGATGAATATTCAAGCTTGTACAGTTGTCAGGTCTCCTTACATTTAATATAACTCAAATAAGGCATGTCACAATGAATTCCGGGCCTGCCTGGGAACAAAGTGAACAATCTGTGGGCCTCTGAAGAACATTTTTTGCAGGGAGCTCTTACTTTGTTCTCATTATTTGAGCAAGATCTGCGTCTGGTGTGAAAGAAACAACTTGGATTTTAATGAACAACCAACTCCGTTTTAGGAGGAATCAGGAATTTCAACAGACAGAACTGTGAGCTCCCAGAAGAGACCTTTTCTAGACTATTTGCTATATAAACAGTACAGTGTATAGTTAAGAGTGTGGGCTGGAGCCAAAGAACCCGGGGGGGAAAGGCTGGCTCTGCTCCACGCTGGCTGTGCAAAGTGTGTGGGCCTCTGCCCCACCCCCATCAGCCTTACCCCATGGGGTTCTTGCAAAATGAGATCAAGTGTCCAGCACTCAACAAGTGCTCTATAACTGTTAGCTACTATTGTTTATACAAAACATATTTAACATTTCTACCATCTACCGGGGAATTCTTTAGGAGCTCTATATGAAGTTAGACATGTAATTGTGCAGAAAATGGTCTAACCACAATTCCTGAGACCGCAGAACTAATGAAACCACATATGGCTGGCCTAGGAAACTGCCAAGTGCCTTCTTGCAGTGAGAACAATGTCACTAGAGGACTCCATTCACATTTAGCTTTAAGACACAACACAGATCAAGGAAAGAGAAAAAATGAGAGGTAAAAAGACAAAAGAATGTCACAATTTCAATATTCAACAACAGGTTAGCTATGAAGCCAAAATAGGACTAACTCCCCCTTTAGCGCTCTATTCTAACCATGCCGGGCTGAGCCTTACAATGTGGTATAGCAGGAGCACAGATTAATGACTCACAAAGGAGGAACAAGCGCCTGGGTGGCTCCATCGTTAAGCATCTGCCTTCGGCTCAGCTCATGATCCGAGGGTCCTGGGATCGAGTCCCACATAGGGCTCCCTGCTCAATGGGAAGCCTGCTTCTCCCCCTCCCACTCCCCCTGCTTGTGTTCCCTCTCCCGCTATATCTCTGTCAAATAAATAAATAAATAAAATCTTTAAAAAAAAATAAAAAAATAATAAATCCTAAAAAAGAGATGGCAGGGTAGTGTGGTAGCAAAGAACGCTGTGTTAAGAGTCCAAAGACCCATTTATTTTTCTCTTGCATCTGCCTTTGAACGGTCACCTGGTCCCTTCAATTTCCTGTACCGCGGTTCCCCCTACAATGGCCTTGTCTACCTTACCTGATCACTGTAGAAATCGCACAAAATGCAGTAGTAGGAGGGGTGGAATCTACACACAAATATTTAGGGTCAGTGGGGTGTGGTTCATCCTGATCATTTTGCTTCCTTCTGTCTTTCCCCATAAAGAAATGCCACAAAAGGTAGAGGAATGGATACAAAGTGCAGTATTAAAAATGCTCTGACTAGCCTCAGGGGCTCCTGATTTCACTATGCCCTTATATTTGCTAACTTCATCATAACCTTGATGAAGAGCTAAATCTCTTTCTTCCATCTGCTTCTCCAGTCTTTCTGCTTCCCCCTTGGTCACTTACAGGTTTTATGTAAAGACCTGGGAAGTCACGTTTTCTTTTTAATGATTTAGGGACTCAGTACTTCCTATTACTTGCTTCATGGTGATCTCTCTTTAATTCTTTAGATACTTGTGTGAAATCCTGCATCTAAATTCTTCAGTAACAAACAGCTCTGGTTAAATGATAATAAATCCCCCTTGTTATCATGGTGGTAAGCTTCATGTTATCACAATGGACTTAATCCCAAACAACAAGCTCTCTTTTTCACAACGTGATGATTTTTGCATTTGATATCAGCATTTTATTCCCCTGAGGCAACGGAGCGTGCATGTAATAAGGTTTTGCTTTAAATAAAACGCCATTTTATGCCCATCTTTTCTGTTAGGTGCTTTTTAAATGTGGCTGCAACATATTTCTTCTTTCAGGAAACTTCTTTGGGAAAGCCCTAATGATCAAATACAGAGAAGGCAAATTCTGCTCCTTAAGGGACCAAGTCTTAAAGCCTTTGTTCATGCTACTTGAACCACACACCACCACAGACTCCATCACCCCACATTTAAATGGTAACACCCTCCCTATTCTTCAGGACTGGCTGTCTGAATATTGTAATTCAGACTGAGGGAACTCCAACGGAGCTAGAGCTGTAGAGTACCACATGACTGAATATCTAAGGACCACCGGAGGCCGCTTTCTAGTCCCAAGGTATGTACTTGTACAGTCCCAACATCTCTGAACTCACTCGGAGAAGCACAGCTAGCAGAAGTATGTGATGGGGCTTACAAGACTTTGGGGAGATAAATAAAGGTACGATCAAAGGGAGAAGCAAAGACATCTCAAGGCGGCAGTATGAAACATACACATCTATAAGTCAAGAGAGAAGCTGGGTGAATTATGGTTATTCTACCTCTTCTGCCCACTCTCTCCTACAGCTTCAAGGCTTGCATTAACACACTGAAAAGGGGCTACATAAGCTGAATTTTACAAGAGAATATTCAATACTTCGTCTGGGGGCACAATGAAACCTAGGACAGATTTCTCTTTGGGTTTTTGCCAAAACATGATAAAAGAAGCCTGAATGTCACTGTCCCTTGTCTTTCCTTCTCCCCACTGGTCTCAATGCTTTCACCAAGTGAAAAAGCGTCCATATACATACACACAAAAACACACCTCCCAGGGAATGTCGTATTACAAAACACACTGACTGTCAAATCACTATGAAGATTGAAAAGAAACAGAAAAGAAACATGGGATTGGCTAACTAAGGAAAACCAGGATATGCGGGGTAAAAGGAAAAGGTGATATTACTCACACTGAGTTTATACTCATGGGGTATTTTTGGCCTTTACACAGTACCTATTTGGTAGGGATTCCAATAATCCACAAAGGACTTGAGGAGAAAGACTCAGCTAGCTCTGAAGTAGAGACAGTTGCTATTACAAAATGGTTTAATATGTGGATGTAATAACAGTTTGCGGTTACAGGCACATTCTCAATGGGAAGGCTAACCAAATGAGACAGTACATACAGCAAGGCATTTCCCTGAAAATAGTCTTCAGGGTTTTGAGATCTTAGAATAGATGGCCATTTTTCTTACATATAACACAAAAATCTTTATCATGGCCTTTTATTTTCTCTCTAAAGATTGCATCCTATGATCTCTAGCCTAAGGATGGTACAGCCCAGGCGTGAACAGGAGTGATTTTCTCTTTCCATTCATGGATTGCTGTGGTACATCAGAAAGCTTCTCTGTGAGTTAGTTTTCCTTTTAAGAACTGTGGATATTCAAAGCCTCAGAATTTAGAGTTATTTTCTTAATTAAATTTCTATAAGACATTTTAAAGAGCTTTATTGGTTGTTGGACTGTGTTCTGCTTGCTTTCTTTTCCATTATAAAATTTTTTTGGCAGGCATTTCCATCATTGATGGAGAAATAAAAAGGCAAAACCATGTAAGGATTTCTATATTTTAAAGGTAAATATTTTTTTCCCTAAACAGATCCTAGCCACAAAATAGTCTCATTAACAACTTATAAAATATTGACAAGCTTCTATGAATGAAAACAATTAAACCAGCTGAAACCATGTTAATCATAAATTATTCCAACAAAGAAATACTTTATTTACCTTGGGATACTTCTCAATGCTGCTGAAAATTATTCCAAGAATGTTTCCCAGGAAAGAATTTTTTAAAAAAATCTTTCACATTTGTTGGCCTTTGGTAACACATTTGGTCCAAAATAAATAGGACTAATAAACCTCATTTACTTTATATAATTCCTCTCCATATAAAGTAAAGACAATGTAAAACTGCATTCAAGATTTCTATAGGACACCTTTGCTATCAGATATAGATTAGACGTAATCAAAAACTTATTCATAAAGACTTACTCCCAATATCTTAATATAATTATGATTCTTTTCATCCTTTCAGAATCCAGACCTCCTACTGTAATAAAAATAAAATCTAAACCTGTTTTAGAAAGAGATCTTTCATTTATGTTCTCTAAAATAGGTACCCAAGCTTTGCTTGTTTCCAATAAATGACAACTATGACCGAATTTCTCTGCTTTTGTGTTCTGAAAGTTATACCCTTAGGAAATATTTCCAGTATACAATACTGAGAACAAAGCACTTTCTTTTATATTGTTAGTGGTAATGGTACCTGCCAGACAAAAAAGGTTATTAGAAAAAAATGGGGGCCCAAAGGCAGGATACATGGATTCTCAGCTTGCTTTTGTTCCTAATTTTGTACTTGACTTTTACCGGAATAATTAACCTCTATGGCATTGGGTTTGTTTTCCTTTGCAAAGTAAACAAGACCTACCTCACAAGAGTATTGTAATGATGAGATATGGAGGCAGTCATGAAACTGCTTCAAAAAAGTTAAAAGTGCTCTACATGTTCAAAGTCTCATTATTATTTGAAGAATTAATGAATTCAAAAGGTATTTATTGAGTCCTAATGGGTGTAAGACATGATTCGCTTCAGCTTTTACAATGGACAGATCCCCTGCCCTCACAGAACTTACATTCTATTGAAGAAGGCGATGACGGTCCATCAGAAGAGGGGGTACTTCTGTTTTACAGAATAGTTGGGGGAAAGCTCTTCTGACACTTTGAGCAGAGACCTGAGTGAACTGAGGGAGCAAGACAAGAAGGTATCTGAGGAAGAGCCTAGAGAAGAACAGGTATTTTTGCAGGTACCTGTCTCACCAAAGCAAGAAGAGTCTTAGGGGAAACTCAAAAAGGGAAAGTGATCATTCTGAAACCTGAAGCTTCCAGAAAAGGGCAGATTTGGGTGAAACACTGGTGCAGAGTTAGCTCTGATGAAGTTGCAGCCTGGTATGATATAATGAACACAAGCTTGAACAAACTGAATGAAGCCCCTAGCTCTATCACATACCTGAACAAGTTTCTTAACCTGCCCACATCGCAGTCTTACTTAAGAGGGTCACTGAGAAGCTAACAAGATTCAGTATGTACAATGCCAAGCACAAGCCCTTGTACCTCATAAAGACTCAAACTGTTACTACTTTCCTTCATTTTCTTGCCATTTTTAGAGGGCAGAAGAAGGACATGTTAAGAGATGAAAAGAAGCCTAAGAAAAAAGGTAGCTAGACACCAAAAAACTGCCTAGGAAGAAAAGAGTAAAAGTATCTTGTTTCTGTAAAAAGCTTTAATTAGGGATTTCTAATCAAAAGTTTGAAGAACCATTTCTTTTCCTGTTTCAGAAATTCTGACTGAGACAAAAGACTTTAAAAAAAAAGAGAGAGAGAGAGAGAGAGAGAAAGAATTTGCTAAATACAGGCCTAATGTTTTGAAAACGAATGCACAACAATAATCTAAAATGAGTTGGGCTTCAATGCTTATGCATCAACATTAAAGTAACAACAAAAAGGAAGTCAGAAAGAGTTTTCTCCAAATTAGACATTATGTTCCAGAAAATATTTGGATTTTATTTGCATGCTTGGCATCTTTTTGCCTTTGAAATGAAGTATCCTGGATGCTTTTGCAAGGCATCTCTCAGAAGTCACCTGTGTTGGTTTCATTTCTATTGTTTCATATTTATGCTCTACTGCTTACTTTCCACTGTTTACAAAACAATTTATGATATTTTCATATTTATTACAGTTTTCACAACAAAACCATTTCATGGCACACATCACTCTGTAACAGAACTCCCTCATGGGAAGCAAGACAGATGCAAACTCTCCCAGAATGCTGCATCTCTAAATAAAAACAGGGCAAGGGACGCCTGGGTGGCTCAGTCGGTTAAGCTTCCGACTCTTGATTTTGACTTGGGTCGTGATCTCAAGATCCTGAGATCAAGCCCCGTGTCAGGCTCCATGCTGGGCGTGGAGCCTGCATGAGACTCTCTCTGCCCCTCTGCCCCTCCCGGCAGCGCATGCTTTCTGTCTCTCAAAAAACAAACAAACAAAACAAACAAACAAAAAAAACCCAGGACAAATGAACTAACATTTCCATTCAAATTAGCAGGTCTCAAGGTGAGAACAGGTAGATTTTATGTTAAAACTAAGAATTATAAAAAATAAAGGGAAATGAACAAAGAGCGTAGACAATGAAGAGAGTACCACCCAGTATCAATTTTGCAAATCATCAGAAACCCACGGATTCAGGTCAGAAAGGCAATTAGCTCAGTTGGTTCAAAAACACTGAGTTGGGAACAAGGAACAACGTTATACTGACAGCTCTGTAGTTAGAAGACTGGACTTTGGAATCACAGACACCCAGTTCTAATCTCAGTTCCACTAGTTATACGACCTCACGCAAGGAACTTAACCTCTCTGAAGCTGTTTTAGAAACCATAAAAAATACCTGTATCAGGTTCATGGGCTTATACATGCAAATACACACAGAGTGCTTAGTATACTGTCAATAACAGTAAGCTCAATAAATGCTGTTATTTTGTAGGATGATGATACCATCATCATCATCATAACCATCATCATCACCACCACACCACCACCACCAAGTGTAAGCTCCACGATTTTTGTGGTTTGTCATTCCAAATAATAGAAGTACTTAATACATAATCAGCACTCAAAATAAAAGTATCTTACTTTTCAGAATAAGGACGCTTGCTATCACCAAGTCCACCATTTTCTCACCCTTCCCAAAATGGCACTTCACAGTCTTAGTAAGAGGCCATATTGTCCACTTGAAAATAACTGTTGTTGAAAGGCCATATTCTGTTGTTTTTCATTTTGCATGCAGAGAGTAGCCACTCTAATCATCTTTAAACCTGAATTGCAACATCTGCCCTGACATCTTTTCACTGAGTTTGAAGACATTATAGTTTTTACTTTTATTGTGTATGCAAATAATTAAAGAATACCCCACTGTTTCTTTCGCTCAAAGTTAAAGAACCACTTAGCTGAATGAGTATAAATAACTGCTTTTATTTGCAACCTTTCTCTCTAAAATATAAATGCTATCAATTTGGACGAGCCTGAGAAAACAATAAAAACCACAACTGATGACAGGATTTCGGCATACTGGGAATTTCCAAATGTAGCACACGTTACCTTTGCAGAATGCTCCATGGTGACCACCACTTTGGTCTTCGCACTGGACACTAGATCCATAGCCCCTCCCATTCCTTTCACCATCTTCCCCTGCAAAACAGAAATGGAAAAGAAGATGTAATTCTTGTTCACTTATTTTAGTACGGGGCAGAACAAAATTAACTGGCAAGAATAAGTCACTGGAATAATGAGTGAGGAAAACTCACTGACCCTTATTGCTTAGTATTAGAACCTTTACAATGTTAATATTCTGTTTCTCTATTATTCTATGATTGAAGGGTAAGTTCAGGACAAATACTATGATGTCACTTTTATTACACGTGGCTAACATTTTGTTGATGATATATGAGCAATAAGACACAATCAGTGGATCAGAAAAATCTTAAGAACCATTTCAGAATTCTGGTACTTTATTATTACAATAATAGCAGATTGAAATCCACATGCCCCTGACATCCACTTCCCTCTATTTAAACACATAATCGGCACCACTGATTCTTCAATTACAAACACTTTCTAAAGCACTCTCTTGGATTTCCTGCAGATTAAAATACCATTAGGTAGTAGGCTAAGGCACTAATGGTGTTTCCCTCGAAATGATTAATATGAAAAGGTGGGTCTGTCTTTCTAAAACTTGGCATTTATCTTGCTCTTAGAAAAATAAGTCAAACAAAACAAATAGTATAGCGCTGTTAAGCAAAAACAGAAAACAGAAGCAGAGTTCTGGGCCTTTCACCATCACCATTCTATTTTTGTTCACCTGTCCATCTCCTCATTCATTAAACATTTACCAGCCACATTCTACGGGCCACACACTCTGAATAATTCCTACTGTCTGTTCTGTCTCCTGGTTACAGAGTCTTAAAAAAAAGCAGGTGTTTCTAGAGATGATGAAATAAATTCTTACTCAAGTATACTGAAGAGAAATATCTTCTAACATTGAAGCCTCCTTAAAATTTTATTTATTTTTTAATCCAAGTCCTCTTGCTGATTTGACAGTAAACTCTCAGCTCCTTCTCCGTAATTTCATAGCTACAAGTAGATTAGGCAATGTACTCACACCTGGCTCTCAAACATAGAGGTCTCAAACCCTGTGATTTCAGAAACATTTTAGAGGCCAATGCCAACACTGCACGAACATGAATTAGATGTGCATTATATAAAGGAAAAGAGCAAGTGGTCAGGATGTCTTCGTGGACCATCTCCGCTAAATGAGATGGGCTGCAGCTGAAGTGGCTGTGGGGTAGCAGTGGGAGGGGAGCAGGGAGCGGGACAGAAATGGAAGGTCCAAAGTAAGTCTGTCTTCAGACATGTACGTTCGATAAAGCAGAATATCTATGTAATTTTATACTTCTATGAGCCATGCCTTCATCCTTAGTTAGCTGCAATTTTAGTAAGCTAGGTATATTATTTTCATATTTCTGTAGAGAAATATATTTTCTCTACCTTTATAGGATGAAATTTGAGTAATTCAGAGATGGAAGCAATCATTGTCTATCATAAACTCCAATACTGAGGAAGTTTGAGATTTTAGAGCATCAAAGGACATTAAAGCAAGTCCATTATAAAATGAATTAACCTGTTGTGGTAAGAACATCCATCCAGTCTCAGCTTTCACAGTGTCCTTGGGAAGACTCTAAGGGTATAAGTGCTAGCAGAATGAAGAAGCCAAAGAAAAGCAGAAACCAAAGTAGCATTTTAAAAACTCCTTGAATTAAAAAAAAAAAAAAATCCTTGAATTAGAATATACCAGAGGCAAATTTTTTTTTAACCTGTGGCACAACGATGATAGGTAAAAGCTTATGCCAGTCTCTAATAAGAAGCTTGTCCAATTCAGGTGAATCTGATTTATACATTTTTAAATCATCGTCAATTATTTAAGAAATATTTATAGAACACGTACTGGGTACAAAACACTGTGCTGGCAGGAATATACAGAGCTTCAGAACATGACAGAAGAACCGTCTTTTTGTTTCTGCTAAAAAGAACATTCTTGCCCATATACATAAGCTTAGGTGCAGAACACCTAAGATTTATTCCATTAGCCCACTGAAGGACATTGGCAAATTCTCTGAATTATCTCTGAATCCATTACCTATAAACCAAGAGTAAGAATATCTGCCCTCTCATAAAGCTGTTATGAGAAGTGCATGAGATAATGTATAGAAAATTGTGGAATAAATAAAATTTATAAATTCACTGACATATATCATCATCCAGTCTATCTGGTTTACTGCATGTCTAGTATGATGAGCCTGTCACTATACTGGGTGCTAGAGTTAGAGATGATCACAACAGGACTCTTTTTCTCATAAACTTCATCATCTGGGGGAGGAAAAGCATCCATGAGTAATCAAGGAGATTTGGACCAAACTTCCTCAGTCAGACAGACTGACTGATTTATTTATTTAGTCAGTTAGTTATCTGAGAGAGAGAGTGAGAGAAGGGGCAGAGGGAGAGGGAGAATCAGATGCCCCGTTGAGTGGGGAGCCTGACGCAGGGCTCAATCTCACGACCCGGAGACCATGACCTGAGCCAAAAATCAAGAGTCCGATGCCTAATCCACTGAGCCCCCCAGGCGCCCGAAACTTCCTCCCTCTAAAAGAAGCATTGCCACAACTCCCTCATCCCCAAGAGCCTTAGTGCTAAGTGCCTTTTCACCCTGCATCGTTGCTAGTTAGTCTGTAATTGTAACACAGTGAATTTCAACCTTTTTTTTTTAATCTTATCAGTGCTTGGATGAGTGAGGGGTGAGTGGATTAAATTAACACAGGCATGTTCACGTCCTAGCAGAGAGCAGGGAGGATGCCAGTGCTGTCTGTCCCTGGGGAAACGGGCGGGAAGAGGCGGCTCCCAGGGATCTCACAGAGGAGGTGCTGCACAACGGCAGTGTGCCAGATGGCCAAGAGAACTCAGCATCGCCTAGGAGAAAGCATTTCTAGCAGGTTAATAGTAACACCTTCAAATATTTGGTTTTCCTGTTTTTTAAAGTAAGTTCATTGTATTGGAGAAAGAAAATAACCTATTTCCTTCCATTTCGGTTCCCAGATGATTTCTGAAACAGAATCAATCACTAAAGGAAAACAGTTCATTCTATCTATTTCAGCAGAAAGAAACAGGGTTAGATGAGACTTAACTCTCCAATGCAGGTGGGAAATTCATCATTGCCCTTCAACCCACCTTAGCAGCCACTCTTTTGGGGCTCAATGACTTGCATTTCCCGGTTATGGACTGAAGTTATGGGTGGCCATGTGCCTGAGCTCTAGACAATGGAGAGAGGGAGGTGATACCTGTGATTTCCAGGCTCCTTATGCTCTTTTGCCTTCTGTAATCTGGACACTGACATCCAAGGTGACCTTGGAGGATGACTGAGCTTCCTCCGGGGTTCTTCAGGGTCTTTAAATGACTGTGTGCAGCAGAACCCACTTACTCAGAAACACGCTGCACTGTATGATATGAGTGAAAAGTAAAAGTATAGGGTGCTAAGTCACTGAAATTGAGGAGTCCTACTTGTTACAGCAGCTAGTGTGACTAATATAATGATGTGGTGCCCAAATAAGTTCTATGGAAGGGATAGAATTGGGTGTAGAATTAGAACTGTTAGACTGCACAAGAGAGGAGGGAACAGGCCTACGTTATACCTACTGCTCCTTGAGGGAGGGGACTATGCCAGATATCGAAATTTACCATTCTATCCACATGTCCAACACAATGCTTGCCATTTTACAGAGATGTGAAACAGACCTCACAGCCATCTCTAACTCCCTCCCCAAAATCCAACATCCTATTCGACATACAAAACAAGAAGCTGATAAAAGAGAGGTTACGAAGCTAAAAATATACCTTTACATAAATCACAAGAGGAAAAGTGATTCTTGGAGAAAAATAGGCCTGTGATGAAGAAGAGATTCTGGGCATGATTGAAACACTGGGCCAGGGTGACACAAAGTGTGGCTTTCTTTTAAAATCTCATCAGCAAACATACATATCTTGAATGGTGCAACTTTAGCTCTGAAATGTATTCTGGCTAGCATAATGGAGAGATGATTGCTGGATACTCATTTCATGGCCAACTCATCTTTTTGCAGTTAAGGACTGACTCCGGTATCAAGTATACAAAGAACACAGCAATAAGATGAACTAGAAATGCTGCGTGCTCTATTACGACACACTTAAAAAATTTTCTAAAAAGATACTGACTCAAGCATTATCCTCAATTCACAAATATTTTTTATTCAAGGTCAATTATAAACCAGGTAGCAAAATAGGAATTAAGAATAAAAGATGAATACGGTTATCTATCTTTTTCTAGAAAGTAGATTTAAACTATTTTATTTTCTTTTAAGATTTTATTTATTTATTTGACAGAGAGACACAGTGAGAGAGGGAACACAAGGAGCCCCTGAATCAATATTTTAAAGATATTTTACTTATTACTTTGATCCTATTTCCTAATAGGAGACTCTGAAAGAAAGTAAAAGAAATTATGTTAATAACATGATAACATTAAAAAAAGGGAAAAAAAACCCTCAGGGCGTCTGGGTGGCTCAGTCATTAAGCGTCTGCCTTTGGCTCAGGTTATGATCCCGGGGTCCTGGGATCGAGCCCCGCACTGGGCTGCCTGCTCCGCGGGAAGCCTGCTTCTCCCTCTCCCATTCCCCGTTTGTGTTCCCTCTCTCACTGTCTCTGTCAAATAAATAAATAAAATCTTTTAAAAACAAAAAACAAAAAACCTCAATGCATCAAGTACAAATATTAAATTGCACTTCCAATGACGGTAATTCAAATTCTAAATATGACCTTTGGCGATGTTTTAAGGTTTTTATAGAAAGGTAAAATGAATACATTTGAACAGTTCTGTGGAATGCTGTATAAAATACAATATAAAACATACTGAAAATGATTCTTGCCATCACCTTTATCATTAGTATATAGGTAGTAATGGCTTATTTGCAGATTTGTTATCTATATTCTGGTCTTAAGTGAGAAACAATGTACAATATACAGAAACAATTTTTAAAGCATTTTAAATTAATGCTATATGACTTACTGGAATAAAAAGGGAAAGATAACTGTGGAGTGATTTAATAATAAAACTAGGTCTTGTGGCTCAATATTAAACACCAGAACGTTAAGTACCCACCTCAATCCAAATGTCAGCCTCTTTATTTCTATCTCACTTCCCCATTATGAAAAAATACGAAAGAAAGGGCCTCTAAACATGCTCCTGGCTAAAGAGTAGTAGGAGTGAGGAAAAATAAGAAATATAATATCAATATTTGTTTAAATGTAAAGGAGAGGCTAGAACTCTCTTTTAGAGAAAATAAAAGATTTACAATTTGCCTTGGTTTTGCCAAGTTATAACAAAGTTAGAGTAGTAATATTTCTCTTTTCTGCAATAATTATACTTCATATTCAAAACCAAGAAAAATGTGGTTTTCCTTTCCAAGATTAATTGTATTTCCCAGGATGGGTGGATTGATCATGTAAACTAGCTAATATAGAACCAGACATATAATTGCAGCCTTTATTACCAGGTAAGTTAGCAAAATTGCTTGTGACAAATCTCAGTTATCAATCATAATATGGGCAAAAAAAAAAAAGAAGAAGAAGAAAGAAAAGCATCTCATAAAGCAACACTTGGACAAACTCAAAATTCCTGTTCTCTCGGGGACCTTGTTTCATCAACTATCCCCTTGGCTCCAGTTTCTCCATCCTGCTCCCTTCTCTAGCTCCTCCCTGTTGATTCCTCAATGCACGAAAATCTGGTTTCTGCCTTGACCACGCCTTTGAAGTGAGAACTACTCTATCGGGTCTCTAACATTTAACTACCTGATTCAGTAAACATCTTGTGGGTTTATTTTACTATATTCCTGCACCTTTCTACTACATTTTACACTATTTTTTACCAACTCCTTGAAATGCTCCATTCATGGGCTTCCAAGGTACAATACTCCCCTGGTCTTCTGACTTCAAAAGGCTTCCCAGTTCCTTCCTAGCATCCCTTTTCCCACCCCAGCTGTGTGTGTTGGCCAACTTAAAAGCTCTGTCCCTGACCCTCTGCTCTTGCCTCTACTTTTTCTCTGGGAGTGACTTCATCTGCTCTCATGATATAAACTGCCCCTGTCTCTGATGACTACTAAAGCCATATTTCCAGCTCAGATCCTTCCTCCAAGTCTCAGACTTCAATATCCAAAAGTTTCCCAGGTGGCACAATCTGTAAGCTAATTCCTAAAATTGTTTCCTCTTGTTCCTGGGCATTTTCCAGCCTTCTTTGAGATTAGGGTTGGTCATGTGAATAAGTTATGACCAACAGAGAGTGAGTGAGAGTGACATATAATAATTCCAGGGTTGGACTATAAAACCTTCCAAGCACTATGTTCCATGTTCTTCCCCTTTCTGCCAAATACGTGTTGAAAATGGTGGGGCCATGGATAGAAGGAATCTCAATTCCCAAATTAGTGCACAGAAGAGAGCTGCCTGCTAATCAGGGATACTCCTTTTGGTTCTGAGAAACAAAAACTTCTTTATGTTAATTATGACATGCCTCCACTCAGTATGGTTCAAATTAAATTAAGTATCTTTACCAAGTCAAATCTCATCTACCTACTAACTCCATCTCAGTTAGTGGCCAACCATCCACCTCAAGGTCCAAACCAGAAACTTCCTTAGCTCTTCCCTCTCCTTCATTATCTATGTGCAATCAGCCATTTAATCACAAATAACTCCAATTTTTCCAGTATTTCTTAAACTTCTCACCCAAGATCCTTGTGATTTCTCCCAAGAGTGCTGTAACAACATCCCTACTAGTCAACCTATGTCCAGCCTTGTCTCTCTCAAACCTTTCCAACCCACAGCCATGAAAATAATCTCTCTAAAATGAATATCTTATGTTATTCCTCTACTTAAAACCTTTCAGTAGTTCCCCCGTGTGCCAGGGCAGAGTCTAAGCACCTCAGTTGGGAGACGAGACCTGGGACAACCTTGCTTCAACCCTCGTCGTTTCCTCACACCTCAGATCCCATTTCTGTGCCAGGAATAATGAGCTGCTTGTGCACAGCATATGGCTTCACACTATGCCAAAAGCTCCCACCCTCATTCTATTAAGTGTACTCCAGCTCACTCTTTATGTATCAAATCATGACTACTTCTTCCAGGAAGTTTCACAGGCCTCTGCCCCACCCCATCAACAAGATTTGATTAGGGACCTCTCTTGGGTGCTCTCACAGCATCCTTGCTTATCCCTATTGTAGAATCTGCCAAATGAGCTGCACGAAGATCAGGGTTGATATTCCACTGGCAGGTAGTGGCCAGGCCATACAGGTGGTTATTATTGAAATTCTTCCTCATGAGAGGCACCCTAACCCCTCTCTAAGCAACCTCTTCCTAACTCCACCACCATCTATCTAGCCACTGAAAATACAACTGTGGGCCTCCAAGACCCTATCCAGCTTTGACTACCCTCTCTTCTGACTGATCACATTTATTCGGATTAATCAGTGCCTGTACACTAAAGAAATCAATTAACTTCATATAGAAAAAGTGAGTTCTGTTCCTAGCTATTAACTCCCCTGATTCTCTCATTTTGTAAAATTATAAATACCACTCAATACGTGTCTTCATAGTTCACTTATGAAACCTCATCTCTCCAAGTAAAGAAAAAAATCGCAACGCACATAAAATTGATTGACTCATTAATTCCACCTTTGTACAGATTAGTAAGCATTTATTAGGTTAATAGTTAGAAGTATGAAACTTTCACATTTTCTTTTCCTAAGTTATAATCAATGGGTGACTAGGTCTCTTTTGGTTATAAATGAGGCACTTTGGATAGGTTAACTTCTTTGTACAAGACCAGATAGACTTGCACTCTGTTCTATTTTACTGGATTAATAACATGGACAGGAGAAAAACTTATTCTTAGCTCTGTTTTGAAGGTATAATTTCAGTTTTCAGAGTCAATTCATAATTCTGCAGAGATGAAAACAGACATCAAAGAACCTGGCTAAGGAACTTCACCTTGTTTTATCAGGCTTCCTACAGAAGACATCAACAGAAAGAGCTTGAGCAAGTACTGCAGGATACATATAAGGGGGTTTATTTTTATTTAAAATGATTAAGGATTCTTATATTATATATTATTATATACTTATATACATATAAATAAGTAATATTTAATTGAATTTATTAAATACAACTAAGTACTGGAGCTTCTGGTCTTATAAACTATCCAGAAACAGAGTAAGTATATTTAAAATCCAAGGATAAGTTATTTTCTACATTAACAACCTCTTCCTTCCCTTGGGTCACTGAGAGAAATGTATTAGAATCACAGGAAATTGCCATATGTGAGCATGTGTGACCTACGAACAGGAACTTCATATGGCTGGTTCAAACTCATGTTCTAATGATGGGAAAACAGATTCCATTAACTATCACACAGAATTTATTTTAAAGGCTCCTATTATTTTTAGGAGATCCCCAGATAATCACAACAAACATACCAGCTAAAAATACAAATTAAAAGGTAACAATAATTTTTATTTGTCTGCATGTATAAATGATAAAATATATTAATTCCTTCAACAACTCATTCACATGGAATACAAAATCACTACTACTTCTTCTAGAACTAGAAAATAGTTGTTTTTTTAGAAATTTTATTTTCTGATTCCTCAAACAGGACCTGGGTTGGTTGGGAGGGAGGGGGAGGTGTGAGAACAAGAGCCACGGGCTGAAATACACTGGCTCCATCACCTCCTCCCTCTGTCTGCAAGCTCTAAGGCGCATAGTCACAGAGCTATTGTAATTACGCTGCCATCTCTGACAACTGGACAGAATCCCCAGAGAGAGACACAGTGACTGAAGGAATATTATTAAGGAATACATGGAAATCATTACCAGCATTTTTAATGCATAGTAGAAGAGATTTTTAAAAATCATGTAAAAGATCATTTAAAAGTAAAAAGACAAAAAACCACTTATGAGCAACCGTGAGAGTATGCCATGTATGTTAAGTGTGGGTGCCCTATTAAGCAAGTGTTAGAGGGTTAGGTGGAAGGGATAAGACCATTTTGACTCTACACTTAGTAAGTACTGTTTATTCCCAAGATGTCCTCCAGAGTTAGCTGATGGCCCAGTTTAATGACTGCCCCATACCTCCTGGGGGTTAACAGCTATGAACATTCATGTCAAATTGATAACCCTTTGGTCATTACTTTAGAGTCTTTTAAGTTTTTTCCTCCTGTGCAAGTCCCGATCTGTAACACATTGACCTGATGGCTCTGACAGATGAACAAGTCTCACCTCTGGTTTTCTCGGAAAGCATACCCTATCTTCAGACCAGTATGTGGTCTGACCCCAAAAGGGAGAAGCATACCATTGTTTTGAGAATAACCCACCTCTGAGAACAACAGAGAAAGCTAGGGAGCCATGTCACTGTGTGTGTGCTGAGGGGATGGGGGGGCCTAACATCACAGGCATCAGAGAGGAGACAGAGATGATGCTGGGAATAAAAATGAAAAGTGAAGTCTTTACAGATTTATTTATTTTTAGAGAGAGACACAGAGGGAGAGAGAAAGCCCAGAGGGGAGGGGCAGAGTGGGAGAGAAAATCTCAAGCAGGCTCCACACACAGGGCTGAGCCTGACACGGGGCTCGATCCCACAACCTTGAAATCATGACCTGAGCTGAAATCAAGAGTTGGACGCTTAACCAACTGAGCCACCCAGGTGCCCCAAGTGAAGTGTCTTTAAAGACAAGTAACAAGAAAAAAAAATTTGGGTTGGGGGGAAGATCTTGGTAATGTAGAAATTAAAATACCGAGAATAGAATAAAAAATTAAAAATATTCTTTTGAAGTAAAATACAAAGAAAGATTAAAAGAGTAGAAATATAGAGAAACAAATAAACTTTAACTCATTTCTTGATACGCAAGGGTTTTAACTCCCTAAATTCCATCATAAGTTTCTGATCTTGATGTTGTGATACTTTATCTCTAACTTTCATAATACTAGAGATGGATATCACATACATGACAAAATAGTATTAAAAACCAATGTGTGAGTAATAAAAGCTTGATTATTTCAGATACATTTTATGTGGAGCCTAAGTTGAGGGGTACTTTAAATGTAGTACATCCTCAGGTGAGTAGCAAGAGTTGCAGTAAGTAAGAAGAATTTTACTGCTTTTATTGTTACAACACCTGGTGGGCAGACATGACTTCATTCACATTCACCTGGAACTCATGCATGGCAAATACTTGGAGCTGGGGTGTACTTGCTAGAAATTATTTTTATTCCCAAGAAGGCTGTGTTTAGGCCCAGTATTTTGAAGGAAACAGTCTCTTGATAATCTGCCACACAGCTGTTCAGGAAAGAGTTGCTTTTTTCCTCTAACTTTAGGAAAGTTCTTTATTATTCAAAGCTGTATGACTGTGGGTTAATACAAGCATATTTTGTTTTACTGTACTTCACACATACTGTATTTTTTACATATTGAAGGTACGTGTCAACCCTGTACTGAACAAGTTTACTGGGGCCATTTTTCCAACAGCATTTGCTCAGCTCATACCTGTGTTATATTTTGGTAATTCTCGCAAAACTTCAAACTTTTTTGTTCTTGTTATGGTGATCTGTAATCTTTGACTTTACTGTTACAACTGTTTTGGGGTGCCATCAGTCATACCCACATAAGATAACAACCTTAATTAATGTTGTGGGTGTTCTGACTGTTCCACCAACTGGCCACTCCCTCATCTCTCTCCCTCTATTCAGGTCTCCCTATTCCCTAAGACACAACAATATTGAAATTAAGACAACTGATAACCCCGCAATGGCCTCTCAGTGATCAAGTGAAAGGAAGAGTCCCAAGTCTCTCACTTTAAATCAAAAGCTAGAAATGATTAAGCTTAGTGAGGAAAGTACATTGAAAGCTGAGAAAGGCCCAAAACTAGGCCTCTTGTGCCAATTAGCCAAGCTGTGAATGCAAAGGAAAAGTTCTTGCAGGAAATTAAAAGTGCTAGTCCAGTGAGCACACAAATAAATATGAAAGTAAAACAGCCTTACTGCTGATGTGGAGAAAGTTTGAGTGGTCTAGATAAAATATCAAACCAGCCACAACAATCCTATTAAGCTAAAGCCTAATCCAGAACAAGGCCCTATCTCTACTCAATTCTATAAAGGCTGGGAGAGGTGATAAACTTGCAGGAGAAAAGTTTGAAGCTAACAGAGGTTGGTTCATGAGGTTTAAGGAAAGAAGCCGTATTCAAAACATAAAGTGCAAGGTGAAGCAGCCAGTGCTGATGTAGAAGGTACATCAAATCCAGATCTAGCTAAAGATAAATAATGGAGATGCTACACTAAACAGGTTTTCAATGGACATGAAACAGCCTTCTCTTGAAAGAAGATGCCATCTAGGACTTTCATAGCTAGAGAGGAGAAGTCAATGCCTAGATTCACAGCTTCACAGAACAAGCTGACTCTGTTAGGGGCTAACATAGCTGGTGAATTTAAGTTGAAGCCAATGCTCATTTACCATTCCAAAAATCCTAGGGCCCTTAAGAATTATGCTAAATCTACTCTGCCTGTGCTCGATAAATGGAGCACAGCCTGGCTGGTAGCCCATCTGTTTACAGCATGGTTTACTAAATATTTTAAGCCTACTATTGAGACCTACAACACACACACACACACACACACACACACACACACACACACACACACACACACACAAAGATTCCTTTCAAAATATTACTGCTCATTGACAATGCACCTGGTCACCCAGGAATTCTGATGGAAAGGTATAACACAAGATTGGGGGACATTCTATAGGACATCTGAGCAGTACTTCCCAAACTATCAAAGTCATGAAAAACAAGGAAAGACAGAAACTGTCACAGAGAAGTCTTTTTCTCAGAAGAAATGTTCTTTTCCCAGAGAAGACCAGGGAGATATGACAAATATTATGTGGTATTCTGAATTGGATCCTGGAAAAGAGAGAGAAAATTAATGGAAAAATTGATATTAATAGTAATGTATCTGAAAGACTTACACTGAAAACTATAAAACACTGATGAAACAAATTAAAGAAGACACAAATAAATGGAAAGACATCCTGCGTTCATGAATTTGGAAGACCTAATATTGTTAAAATGTCCGTATTACCCAAAGTGATCTACAGATTCAAAGCAATGCCTATCAAAATACCAATGGCATTTTTTTTCACAAAAATAGAAAAAAACAATCCTGAAATGTATATAATAGTCAAAACAATCTTGAGAAAGAAGACAAAGCTGAATTTGTTTTCCTGAAATCACTCCCTGATTTTGAAATCCATTACAAAGCTACAGTAATTAAAACAATATGATATTGGCATAAAAACAGAGTAATGGAACAGAACAGAGAGCCCCAAATAAATCCAACCATGTACAGCCACCTGATTTTCAGCATGGGTGCCAAGAATACACAATGGAGAAAAGGTAGACTCTTCAACAAATGGTGTTGGAAAAACTAGATTATCTACATGGGAAAGAGTAAAATTGGAATCCTATAGGAGTAACAAAAGGGAACAAAAGCAAAAGTAGCAAGTGGGACTACCTAAAAAACTAGAAAGCTTCTGCATAGCAAAGGAAACAACAAAATAAAAAGCAACCTAAGGAATGGGGGGAAATATCTGCAAGCCATACATCTGATTAGGGGTTAATGCCCAAATATATAAGGAACTCTTACAATAGCAAAAAACCAAACAGCTCAACTAAAAAATGGGCAAAAGACTTGGATATTTCTCCAAAGACGACATACAAATGGTCAACAGTTGAATGAAAGCACGTTCCATACCACTAATCACCAAAAAAATGTTGTAAATTAAAACCACAATGAAGTATCACCTCATATCTATTATCAAAAAAACAAAAAACAAAAACCAAACAAAAAAACAAACCCAAAAGGTTAAGTGTTGACAAGGATGTGAAGAAACTGGAACCCTTGTACATTATTGGTGGGAATGTAAAATGGTACAGCTGCTCACAAAAAATAGTATGGTAGTTTCCCCCAAAATTAAAAATAGAACAACCATGTGATTTAGCAATCCCACTCTTGGGTATATATCCAGAAAACCTGAAATCAGGATATCAAAGAGATGACCTGCACTCCCATGTTCACTGAAGCATTATTCACAATAGCCAAGATACAAAACAGCCTAAATGTCCACTGACAAATGGATGGATAAAGACAATATGGTGTATACATACAATAAAATATTATTTAGCCTTTAAAAAGAAGGAAATCCTGCCATATGCTACAACATGGATAAACCTAGAAGACATTATACTAAGTCAAATAAGCCAGTCACAAAATGAACAAATACTGCACGATTCCATTTACATGAAGTTATCTAAATAATCAAACTCATAGCAGCAGAGAGTAGAACCATGGTTGCCAGGGGCTAGGGGAGATTGGAAAATGCAAAGCTGTTCAATGGGTATAAAGTTCAGTTACATAAGATGAATAAATTCTAGAGATCTGCTGTACAATACTGTGCCTACAGCTACAATACTGTATTGTGCACCCGAAAATTGAAGAGGGTAGATCTCATGTTAAGTGTTCTTACTACAATTAAAAAAAAAAAAAAGACCAACACCCCACCCCCACCCCCAAAACAGTAATACAGCAATGTGTGGCTCTTAGTTTTGACAAATGTACCATGATAACAGAAGATTGTAATAATGAGGGAAATTGGGTGAGGGAATATGAAAACTCTTTGTGCTAGCTCAGAAGCTTTTCTAAAAATCTAGTTATTCCAAAATACAGTTTATATTTTTTTTAAATGTCAGTATGTGGCTTGTTCCTGTGGTTTTTGTTTTTTCATCAAAATAAAAACAAAACGGAGATTAGTTCTCTCATTTCCCTCTGTGAGGGCCTCTCCTAATAACTCTCCCAGCTTATTGCTAAAAAACTCTGTAAACTCTAACTCCCCAAAAACAAGTAAATTTATGACAGTTAAATGAATCTGTGCCTTCTTTTTGGCTACAATGTTTTCTTGTCATAAGTAAACTTTATATTTTTGCAGGACCCACCATTTACCAATGCAGAGTACACTAACCTAAAGTCACAAGTTAGTAGCTGGATAAAGAATAAGACAGTTCTGAAACCACTTATGTGGGTTTTTGTTGTTGTTACTATTTTTATTTTATATTTTCTTTTTACCGTTTGGCCCTCCTCACCCACTTCTCACAGTCCCATCACCCACCTCGGGCAACCACCAAACTCTTCTCTGCATCTGTGAGTTTGCTTTTTGTTTTTTCTTTTCTTTCTTTTACATTCTACATATAAGAAAGATCATATGGTATATCTTTTTTTGACTTATTTCATTTGGTAAAATGCCCTCAGGTCCACCCACGTGATCACAAACAGCAAGATTTCATATTTTATGGCTGAATAATATCCACTGTAGATATATCACAATTTCTTTATCCATTCATCCATCAATGGACACTTAGGCTGTTTCCGTATCTTGGCCATTGTAAACAAAGCTGCAATGAACATGGGGGTACATATATGTTTTTGAGTTAATGTTTTTGTTTTCTTCAGATAAATACCCAGAAAGAGATTTGCTCATTCATATGGTAGTTCCATTTTTAATTTTTTTATTATATTATGTTAATCACCATACATTACATCATTGGTTTTTGATGTAGTGATCCATGATTCATTGTTTGCATATAACACCCAGTGCTCCATGCAGAATGTGCCCTCTTTAATACCCATCACGAGGCTAACCCATCCCCCCACCCCCTCCCCTCTAGAACCCTCAGTTTGTGAATTGTGTAAGACTGTTGAATCACAGACCTGTACCTCTGAAACAAATAATGCATTATATGTTAAAAAAAAAAAAAGAAGAAGATAGGAGGTGAAGAATGAAGGGGGGGAAATCAGAGGCTGAGAATTTTTTTAATTAGTTTTTTAAGATTTTATTTATTTATTTGAGAGAGGGAGACAGAGATAGCAACGGAGAGCACAAGCGGAAAGGAGAGGGAGAGGGAGAAGCAGGTTCCCCACTGAGCAGGGAGCCGGACGTGGGGCTTGATCCCATGACCCTGGGATTATGACTTGAACCAAAGGCAGATGCTTAAACCATCTGAGCCACGCAGGTGCCCCTCTTCTCATTTTTAATTATTTATTTATTTGTTTGTTTATTTATTTTTTGCTATTGAGTTGTAGAGGTTCTTTATATATTTTGGATACTAACCCCTTATCAGAATTATAATTTGCAAATATTTTCTATTTGGTCGACTGCCTTTTCATTTTGTTGATATTTTCCCTTGCTATGTTTTATTTTTCCCAATAAACTTTACTATCCAGGTTACTGTTACTTTGATTAGCTTGTCCTAACGATAGCTTAGATTTGAGAAAAAAATTTTTTTAAATCAAACATGGTAATGAGAACCTTTATAAACAGTGTTCTGCAGCCATATTATTACAAGTCTGTGAAAACTAAAGATTGGACCTTTGTTCTATGACATATAAAATACCATTTTTATCTTTTGCTATTGTTAATTCATTTTTCTTGCTATGGTTTACTTTTTCCATATTGAGCATCTTTTAATAAACACAATTTTATGAACATAATTCCTCATTACCTAAACAGTACTTGCAGAAAGTAAATAGATCTAATTGAAGCTTTCCTTTACAAAAAGAAAAAAATCGACAAGAAAAAGTTAAATACATTACTTGAAGTTAAAGAACAAATCAGAAAAGAATCGGATAAAGTCTTTCCCTAGTTTCCAGAAAGAGGTAATTGAATCCCCAAAGAAGATGCTTCCTATTTTAAAATATTCATTATGTTGACTTTATTGCACTATTTTTCTTTCTTACTGTTCCTAATCTGTTGGATGTTGTTAATAGATTTAGTTAAGAAGCAGACAGAAAACCTAGAGATGCCCCATGTAGCTTCAGTTTAAACAACTTCTAAAAATACAGTCAGATCCTTTAGGACCTAAATCATAGTGACAACTCACCAACCAGAAATCCTTATCCAATACTGTTAACGTTAAAGGCTATAACTATAATCCAGAAATATGCAAAACAGATAATGAATGGCTAAACAAAATGTCAAATCTCATGTTCCTGAATTAAAATGTATGAGTCTCCCTCAAAGGACTCTGTCCCAGGCCTTCATGCAAAACATTATTTACTTTTTATGCACAATTGTAACAAAAGTAGTAATCTGTTCTCCATCCAAAAAAATTTTTTTTAGAAATTAGTACTTACACAGCTTAATTTGGATGATCTGAAAAAATCATGCATGGAATATCTTATTCTCTAACAGTTCTGTTTAAATAAAGTATTATTATAAATATTCTAATGATCTAATTGAGTTACCAAGTGATAAGATGAGCAAAGTTGAATTTACTGGTACAATAAAGTTAAAAAATGCTCTTTTACTTAGGAAAATTCAACTATATTGGCTTAGGAGGGAAAAGGAAAGGAGAAAGAAAGCTAAATGTAAAATGCTGATGATTATGCCTGGCATTCTATTTTGATAGTGAAGGTCTAGAAAGAAGATAAGGTGTGATATGGGAAACTGATATTCACTGTCTCAACTCCATATGCCTCTCATAATGTGAATTTACCAAGATAACTCTAGGGTTGAAAGATATGTTATTATACTTATGACCCCCAAATAGAAGCCAACCAACTGTTCTATCTGGTTCTTAACAACATAGCCATGATCTGACATAGAACCGTTCCTGTGTGTCTTAGCAATACACATCCCAGTGCTAATACGATCAAATGCTGGAAGTCTTTCTAAAAAATTATGGAATCAAAAATGAAAGAAAAACTAAAATTAAAAATTACCTAAGAAATGAATAAATAAAAGGACTTTATGTCTAAGTTTATAGAATGCAATTTACAATTATGGAGAGACCTAAGTGTTTTTATAACTAAAAGAGAAAGCTTGAAAATAAAGCATTCAGTTTCTAAATCTAGAACTAGAATAAACAGAAGATAAATAAGAAAAAGGACATTAATAAATTATTTTTTAAAGATTATTTATTTATTTATTTGAGAGAGCAGAGTGTGCAGGCACAAGTGGGGGGAGGAGCAGAGGGAGAAGAAGAAGGAGACCCCCCCACCCCGCCACTGACCAGGGAGCCCAACATGGAACTGGGAGGGGGGTTGGGGCTCAATCCCAGGACCCTGAGATCATGACCTGAGCCAAAGGCAGCCACTTAACTGACTGAGTCACCCAGGTGCCCCAAATTACATATTTCTCAAAGTACACTTGAGTAACTTTAAAATAGGCAAATTTCTTACAAGCCTAATTAAAAGAAAGGAGAGAATATGAACATTTACAGAATTAGGAATAAAAAGTAGATACGGTAATAGTTTTTGAGGATACTAAAGAAGTTAAACAAGAATATTGCACATTGTTCTGGACAAATAAATGCGAAAATCCAAAAGAAATAAATGTTTTCTAGCAAAATAAAAATTAACAAAACTGCTACAAGAAAGGTTACAAAATTTGAGGTGACCAATAAGCATAAAAATATCTTAGGATTATTAAAAATTGATCATTTGTATAAAGAAGTAATAACATGTATCAATATCTATCAATTTAAATGACACTAACAAATTAAAGGTGAACTGTGTGATTAAATCAGTAGTTAAAAACACATTAAATAAGGGGTGCCAGGGTGGCTCAGTCAGTTAAGTGGCTGCCTTCAGCTCAAGGTCATGATCCCGGGGTCCTGGGATCCAGCCCTGCATGCTGGGCTTCCAGGTCATCAGGTCTGCTTATCCCTCTGCTCCACCTGCCCATCCCCTTCTCTCCCCCCTCCCCGCCCTGATTCATACTCTCTGGCTCACTCTCTCAAATAAATAAATAAAATCTTAAAAAAAAATTGAATAAAATTCAACAGCCATTCACTTTTAAAACTATAAACAAAAGGAAACTTCTAAAACAATATAAAGGACATTCTATTAAAAATACAAGCAGGAAGCATAATATTAAAAGTTAAAATTCTAAATGAATTATCAAAATCAAGAAAATTCTTAATCACTACTACTTACTCATATTGTTTTGGATATTTTGTTAAAGAAAATAAATGACATGCATTTTAGAAAAGAAAAATTGTTATTTATAGATAAAAACACTGTAGAATATCTAAGAGAAGTCTAAAAAATTATACTAGCTAATAAGAGAATTTTAAGAGTGAATAAATACAAGATAAATATACAAAACCAATAGTTTTCCTTTATATTAGCAAGAAGACTTAGAAGCTGAAATGAAATATCCAGCTTGAAACACTGGCAAAAACTGAAAAATAATTAGGAATAAGTGTAATGAAGGACGTAAAATGAGACCTGTAATAAATGACAAAATATACCATTTTCCCGGACCAGAAGACTTAACTCTTGTAAATCTGTTATTCCTAAATCAACATAAAGTTTAGTGCACAAAATGTTTTACACACTACCATCATTCACCCCTATTTTTACCATATTCACCACAGAAATAAGTTTGCCCACCACTCTACCCAAAGTGGTTAATATACCTAATACAACAACAAAAAACAAAAACACCTCCTAATAAATTTGTTGAATAAAACCCATCGCATTCACCACATTTAAAAAATAAAGAGCTGAGGTCTAGAAAGGTTAAGTAACCTCACAGAGATAGAGAGACAATTCAAAGTATACTTGAAAGGAAAATGGAAGGTTCTTTGTATTGGGATGTTGCATTTTTCAAAAGTAAACTTTTCCTCATAATGGAAACAATATTCCTATTAGATTACAAGATAGGAGGGATGAGTTCCAGGACTAGCTTAGTTACTAACTAGTTTTGTGACCTGAGTCAGATCACTTCATTTTTCTGGATTCAAGTTCTCCAATACAACTAAGGTGCTGTATAGCTGGATGATGTTAAAATTATATCTATACAGGAGTATAGATGAAACAAGATTGGCCATGAATGGATAATTGTCTAAACTGAATGTATGCATTTTACTATTCTATATTTGTATGTATTTGACATTTTCTCTAATAAAACTTTTTCTTGTTAATAAAAATGCTGACCAAAAATTATCTCTAAACCAAAAGAGTAAAGTGAGAAGTAAAGATTTCTTCAACTAGAAATGCCAAATCCAGTTATTTAATAAAACTTAGTCTTCAAGATTCATTAGCCTTTAGCAGCAGGGTCACATTGCCTTCAGCCCTTTAGATTTATTCCCTGCTAAGTTGTATCAGCAGCATGATTATTTATGAAATAACTAATAACGGTTTTCTAAGAGACCTCATCTACCATTTGTAATATTTCCTCCTTTTTAAAGTGGGTTGTTTAATGAGAAGGGGCTGCAGCAGTCATACAAATACATCACTAGCCGAAGGGATAATAATTGAATAATCGAAAATACCAAACTCACTCATTGCTCATTCTCTCTGTAAAGAGAAACAGAAAGGAGGGAGGAGGAGGGAGAGAGAGGAGAAAGAAGGAGAAGATGAAGAAGACAACAACCAAATTCCCATTCTATGCACAGAAGTCTGCCTTCTGACACCAGAGAAAGTGGAGGGTATATGATCAAAGACATTCTTACAATAGCTGCTGGCAGGCCAGGTAGCACCACGGCTTGGAATCGATCAGAAGCCTAGCTCACCTTTCTTCAGTCTCTGGTTTGAATACATGAGTTCCAGTACATGGTCGGAGTTCTTAGAACGAAGGAGTTGTTCACAAACACATCATATGGAACATAGCAAGGAGGGAAATATTTCCTTTCCTCCAGAGCCCAAAAAGACTCAGGTAGCAATTAAAAGACAAAATTTCTTTAAGATCACTGAAAACTGAGATTTCCAAAAAGAAAGTCTATTTCATAGTCTCATGTCCCTTTGCCTACTTAGAAGATTAACACTGGTGGGGACCTAAGCTGAGTGAGCTGACTTGCCAATGAATTTGCTATTGTTCGTTCCTGATCTTAATTTTTTTAAACTTCTATTTAGGATTCCCCTTTGCAACGATTCCCCTATTCTTACAGTTCTGTTTCAATGTTTCTCATTTAAGAAATATTAAAAGCTATAATTATTTTAAAAATCCTGGCAGAAGATCTGAACTCTTCCAAAGAACTCTTCAATTGATAAATTATAAAAAACAATGGTAAATAAAATGGATAAAATGCTTCATACATGAGATTTACGTTATTTATATGTGATTAGGCAGTGAAGATTATAGAATCTGAGTGTGAGAGCTTTAAAAAATAAGATGCAGAAAAAAGCACATGCAAATGGTCAATCCAGGACCTTTCACAACCCTAGTTTGAACTAAGATCATATATACAGCCTGTATCCTTCTAATTGCAATAGGTTTTATGCCACACAATGAAACAGTAACTTCTTTATCAAGTTTACAGAAATGTTGTAAGAATATTTATTTATTTTGCAGGAAGTTTTATCTCTATCATGAAAGGCATTAGTTAAGTGCTTCCCAAAAGAATGTTTAGGTGAATACAAAGTACATAAGAACAAAGGAAACTATGATTAAATCCCTATGTCATAACTGGGTTACATATGTAAACGTGAATAGTTAACTCTTTTTTTTTTTTAAGATTTTATTCATTTATTTGACAGAGAGATAGAGAGAGAGCACAAGTAGGCAGAGGGAGAGGGAGAAGCAGGCTCTCCGCTGAGCCAGGAGCCGGATGTGGGGCTCAATCCCAGGACCCCAGGATCATGACCTGAGCGGAAGGCAGCTGCTTAACCGACTGAGCCACCCAGGCGCCCCTGAATGGTTGTCTCTTCATCTACAATAACAGGGATGGTTATATTTAACTCACATCATCCTATAAGGATGAAATGACAATAAATATACAAATAAATAATACCTGGCCAATGGCATGTGCTTAATAGCTATTAGTTCCGTCCTTGTAAAAATATTAGATTTATAATTTAGCTGTGGCTTTTAAACACCCACAAACAGTATCCTCCAAGTAAGAGGAAAATTCCTTCTAAAACTAATGTGTCAAATATTTTAGTCTATAAATATGCTTTTAGCCTGAAAAATACTTGATGTAAATAATAAAACTAAGAATTTTGAACATGTTTTCCAGATAATCACAGATAAAAGCACTTGTGAATAACTAAATATAGTCTCCAAGTAAAGAGCAATAATAAACAGCTTATGTTTCTGATAAATTTCACAAATGCTAACTTGTCTTTTTAAAAAATGTATGCTCATTGGTTAAACTGCTGTACAAGAAGGAATCATTCTTTGCTCTTGGAAGTTTTGCAAGCATTAAATGGGTCTCTAAATTGGCACAGGAAATAAAGGTCCATCCATTGGGCCAGAGCAGTTTTGGGTTTTTTTAATTCTGACCCTCCTCCCTCTCTCTTCTCCCACCCCTGCCAAGTAGGGGTTGGTCAGTTTTTATTCCCCAGGTAGAATAAACAGAGCTTGGCTAGGTTCTTCCATGGTCCTCTCTTCTGTCTAGGGCAGCTGGGAAACAGACTGGGCTGGGGGATCGCCCTGATGTACAGAAACCCTAGATGGAGACACCCCTACATGCGTGAAGGCTTAGCTGAATATGAGCTCAGAGGAAGACCTTATGGCAGCAAGGAAACAGACGTTAAATCCGAACTTCTTTTATCTTGCTTTTGACAAATGTACAAGGATGACAGCGAGGAGACACCACCATGTGAGACAGATCTCAGAAGCAGAATTCACAGAGAAAATGGTCAAAAACAAGTTCCAAGACCCAGGACGCTCGGCAAAATCAAAGAGTCCGGGAGGCACAGAGGACTGTGTGTGAAGAACTCTGAAGAGCACGCTGCGGTCCTACTCCTTCCGCATCAGAAACAGGAGAGGGTGAGTACATGCCTGCCCCTCACTCAAAGGACGGCAGAGCCCGGACGACAAATCCAGAGCACCCCGCCTCCAGGAGAGTCAGGACACAACTGGGGAACGGAGTGCCTGACTTCTGCCTGAGAAAGCTGAAGTGACTGGGGGAAGTGGACAAGAAATGCGTGAGTGCTTCCTAGGTGTGGTCATACGAAGGCCGGCCTAAAGATGCTTTAACATTTTCTCAACGGGATGCCGCGCAAATGAGAATCTCTGTGTGAAGTAGACCACAGGAAAACCGGAAGCTGCAGGAGAAACCCTCAGCCATTGTTCTTCCAGCAGATGCTGCAGAAGGGGCCCAGAAGGGGGTCTCCAAAGACCCCACACATAGAAGAGGGATCAGCTTTCTCTGCAAGGAACAGAGAGCAGGGAAGCAGCTCATAGCATTACCAGCCATGTAAGAACTCTTCCACCCTATTTCCTTGCCTTCTCGTTCTGAATTTTTACCCAGGTAGGTGCCGAACAGTGAATTGGGGGAGGAGGTGAATGAAGAAAAAAGCAGAACACCACACAAAACCTTTCCCAAATGCAGACAGCCGGCCTTGCCTCTAGTTGGAGAGCCACAGGGAGAGGAGATGCGCTGCTTTTAAAAATGTATGTTGAAGCAATGTTCATTATTTTGAACTGGACTCTTTAAGTCTCGAATCAAAACAGAGTTTGTGAACTAAAGTGACCCAGTGACAGTTATTATATGATCGGATAATGAGCTGAAATGTCATGCAGAAGGAGAGCTTCCCTAACTAAATAAAGTTAAAGACACCATAGGAGATAAAAATAGCTGTGTTTTTATTTCATCCCACATGTAGAGCTTGTTCAGCATACTGGATACAGAAAACACACACACATGCTTGTTACAGCTGGTCTGTTCAGACACATTCACTAACGCAGAGAACAATCACCATGAATGTGATCTTTAAAATGACCAAAGACAGCAGCACTGAACAATATTTGATAAGAGATAATAACTGCTAACAGCTAAAAGGAAGGCCTCCAGAACAAGAGAAGAGGATTAAGTGAGGAGGAAGGCAGCGGAGTAAGGCTGTGCTGGCTCTTTAACAAGTCTTTGATGGCCGTTTTTAAAGAAATGCAAAATAAAAGAATAGAAAAAATACCAGCATTGGTAATAGAATGAAAACAGTTTGAGTATGAATTGGGGTAATTCTTCTGGACAGTAATTCATTATGCATCAAAAACCCTAAAAAATTGACCAACGTATTCTACTTCTAGGGATTTATACTAAGAAAATCATCCAAGAAATATATGAAGACATAAGTTCAAAAATATTATTAATGGTATTAAACAATACAGGAAAAAAAGTAGCTTTCAGATATGAGAGAACAGGCAGTACAGTACTGTGATCTCTGAGAGAAGGAAAACCAGTGAGGTAGGCCTACGAATGCCCCAGCCTACTGCTTCGAGACGGAAACCCAGGCGGGACCAGCAGCTCTGCTGGGTTCAGAGAGACCTAGTCAACTGGAATTTGACTAGAGGTCCCAAAATACCTAAATAGAGGTATTTGTTGAGAAACTAAAGTCTTCTCTCAACGAACCTTAACAAAGTTGAAAAGGAAATATTGAAAGAATCAGCCTGAGTGACATCTGTAAGACTCGTACTGTAAGAAACATCAAAGGAGGTCCTTCAAGCAGGACAATAACATTAGATAGCAATCTGGATCAATGTAAAGGAGAAGTGCAGGAAAGAGCAAATATGTTGGGAAATACATAACTTTCAGATATAAATTAAACTACATAATAAAAATATATAAAACATAACTTTTTTCCTCATTTTCAATCTCTTTAAAAGAGAGCTGAATGCTTAGGACAAAAATAACAAAGTATCATGGGGTTTAAAACAAATGCAGAATAAAATGTATGACCAACAGCATAAGGGCAGGGAACAGAAGTTTACAGCTGTATGGTTCTTACATTATACTTAAAGTAATATGATATTACTTAGACTGTGATCAGTAAAAGGTATGTATTGTAAACCCTTGAGGAACCACTGGGGGAAAAAATAAGAAAATAAGTCAATAAGTGAAGATAAAATGGAATCATAAAAAATGCTTAACTGACCCAAAAGAAAAGAGGGGGGAAAAAAAAAACTCAGATGGGCAAATGGCAAAAAAATCATATGCTGATAGATTTAAGCCCATATGTTGATAATCATATAAATGTAAATGGCCTAAACCTCCAATTAAAGGTCAGAGATTATAAAACTGGATAAAAGATCAAGACCTAACTATATATTAACTACAGAACTCACTTAATATAAAGGCATTAATAGGTTGCAGGTAGAAGAATGGAAAAAAATACACCATGCAGAGTGACTATAATAATATCAGACAGCAGACTTTAGAATACAAAATATTACCAGAAATAAGGTGGGATATAATGAAAGGGGTTAATTTGTTAAAAGAGCCTAATAACTTTAACTGCCTACTAATACAACCAATAATGGACCTCTAAAATATACAAAGCAAAAGGTAACACAACTGAAAGCAGAAAATGCCAAATGCACAATTACAGCTGAAGATCTCATTACTCCTGTCTCAATAACTAATAGGACATAGAAAACTTGAATGCTATCTATCTACTTGACCTGAGTTATAGGACATTCTACCCAACAAGAGCAGAATACATATTCTTTTCCAGTGCAGCTGGAACAGTCACTACAAGAGACTGTATTCTATGCCATAAATAAATTTCAAACTTAAAAGAATGGAAACTATATAAAGTATGTTCTCTGACCTCAAGACAACTAAACTAGAAATTAATAAAGTTATGTGGAAAATCACCAAATATCTGGAGGTGAAGTGACATACTTCCAAATAACCAACAAGTCACAGAAAAAAATCACAAAGGGAGATTAGCAAATATTTTGAAGAAAAAGTGAACTGAAAATGAAAACACAATATATAAAAATTTGTGGGATGTCACTAATACAGTGCATGGAGAGAAATTCATAGCATTACTTGCTTATATTAGAAAAGAAGAAAGGTTTCAGACCAATGACAACTCCAAGGCAGGAGTTGTCAAGCTTTTCTGTAAAGTGTTACAAGGTAAATATTTTAGGCATTGCAGTCCACCCAGTCTCTGCTGCAACTGCTCAGCTCTGCTGCTGCAGCACTAATGCAGCTATAGGTAATACACACAGGAGTGGATGTGGCTGTGTCCCAGTAAGACTTTACTTCACAAAGAGGCAGTGGGCCAGAGTCAGCACATGGGCCACATGCGCAGACCCCTGCTAGGACATCAGCTCCGTAACTGCAGAGAATTTCATCTGTTTTGTTAACTGCTGCATCTTTCAAGAGGCAAGAACGGTACATGGCCCTTAATACATGCCTAATAAATATTTGCTGAGTGAACTAATTTAATCCCCAGAACAAGCATATGAGTTAAACACTATCATTTTATAAGTGAATATACTAAAATAAAATGATCTGCCATACCACCAAGTGACAGAACTAGTATTTTAAGTTTAGGTCTAATCCCTAAACTCTGTACACTTTCCACTACATTACACTGATATGGCAAAAGTATTACTGAATAACTGTAAAAGCATAATACTACACATACATATTTTCTCCACCATTTTCCTTACCTCTGGTTTGTAGAACAAGACAAATATGTTAAATCCATCTCTACATCTGTATGTTTATATCTTTATATTTCTATATCTGTACCTATGAATTTAATATTTAGACTATACTTGATGCAATTAAACCACTAGATTAAATCTTTTAATTTTTAACTTTTTTCCCAGCTTTATTGAGATATCATTGACATAACATTATTTAAATCTTGAACACAAACCTCTTTAGTTGTACAAACAGAAGACTAGAGAGTTAGCTTTATTTAAAAAAGACACAACTTGAATACCAAACCAATTTTATGCACTCATACCTCTAGCATAATATGAGTACACCAATTCGTATTTCTTCTTTTAAAATGCACAAAGAAATAAAAAAACTGCGAAGGAAAAACAAACACAATACGTCCTGTTTTCCTTTGCCTTAAGACTCCCTCGTTTCAATTCTCCCCACACAGAAGGAGCAGGCCCTTGACTGCTGTGCTGAGCAGCCGTGTCTGGCAGGCCGCGGTTGCACGCTTTCCATGACTAGCTTCCATTGCTGCTCATACACATCTGTTTCCCTTCACAAGTCAATAATCTACGGCAGCTGTTTTCCAAAAATAGGCATTAGGAAAGCCAGAGCAGTTCTGAATGCAGATTCAACGGGCTACACATCTGTCCACATTTTCATAGCTTGCCTGGGGTTTTACCATCGTCACAATAATCAGGGAACTCAAAGGAGCCAACGACTATTTTGTCACATTTTCTCTCTTTGGATGCTCAGGGCAGAATTTTTAAAACTCTGTGTACAGGAGACCAGCACTGCATACTAAGAAGCTATGAAAGGATAAGACAAAGAGTATCCATACCATTTGCCTGCCTTAAAAGCATAGTGTCTGTTGTAATCCGACATCGTGATGATAGATGGGGATGCCATGATGCAGAGAAACTCAAAGCTTTACAACCATTGAAAGAATATTCAACTCAGTCAAAAGATAAAAGTATATGAAAAATGATATAATAAAGCCAAACTTTTCAGCTTAACTGCCAGATCTTGCAATAAAAATCTATCTAAATTTTAATAATCAACATAAATCTTTGGGGCAAACAGAAATAGATTGCTCACTGAAACTTTATATAAAGAGGATAAGCTGTATCTTACCCATAACCAATAAGACCAAGAAATGTGTCCTCAAAGGGTTTATTTTTTGGTACTTGACTATGAGCTCAGGATAAGCAGGTTGTACTAGCTACTGTAAAACATAGTCTTGCTTACAAGAGTGTACTTTAAGGCAAATATTCCCTCTTTAATGTTAAGAAACAGAGCACTGAAGAAGATAAAAATAGCCACTATTTATGGAGTGCTTTTAGTGGCCACTTTTCATTTTCTTCTCAATTAATCCTAACAAAAACATGTGCTCGGGATTGTATGACTTGTTAGGGAGAGAAGTGAAATTCAAATTTGTTACAAACTAAAGCTCATGGTCTTGACTCTTAACCTATTCTGCATTCAAAAGAGTCAAAATATACACTATACATCACATATGAAGAATCCAAGAAGTGATTATCAGTTACTAAAGGAACAAAAGAAAAGCTCACCAGAAATAACACTACCAAGGTGCCTGGGTGGCTCAGTCAGTTAGGCACCCAACTCTTGGTTTCAGCTCAGGTCATGATCTCAGGGTTGTGAAATTGAGCCCTGTGTCGGACTCCGAGGTAGGCATGGAGCCTGCTTAAGATTCTCTCTCTCCCGAGAGGGGCAGAAGGTATATTGGAGCAAATTATAGCAGAGAACTTCCCTAATGTGGGGAAGGAAACAGGCATCAAAATCCAGGAGGCACAGAGAATCCCGCTCAAAATCAATAAAAATAGGTCAACACCCCGACATCTAATAGGAAAACTTACGAGTCTCAGAGACAAAGAGAAAATCCTGAAAGCAGCTCGGGAGAAGAGATATGTAACCTACAATGGTAGAAACATTAGATTGGCAACAGACCTATCCACAGAGACCTGGCAGGCCAGAAAGGACTGGCATGATATCTTCAGAGCACTAAACGAGAAAAATATGCAGCCAAGAATACTATATCCAGCTAGGCTGTCATTGAAAATAGAAGGAGAGATAAAAAGCTTCCAGGACAAACAAAAACTAAAGGAATTTGCAAACACGAAACCAGCCCTCCAAGAAATATTGAAAGGGGTCCTCTAAGCAAAGAGAGAGCCTAAAAGCAGCATCGATCAGAAAGGAACACAGCCAATATACAGTAACAGTCACCTTACAGGCAATACAATGGCACTAAATTCATACCTTTCAATAGTTACCCTGAATGTAAATGGGCTAAATGCCCCAATCAAAAGACACAGGCTATCAGATTGGATTAAAAAACAAGACCCATCAATATGCTGTCTGCAAGAGACTTATTTTAGACCCAAAGACTCCCCCACATTGAAAGTGAGGGAGTGGAAAACCATTTACCATGCTAATGGACACCAAAAGAAAGCGGGGGTGGCAATCCTTATATCAGACAAATTAGATTTTAAAACAAAGACTGTAATTAGAGATGAAGAAGGACACTATATCCTACTTAAAGGGTCTATCCAACAAGAGGATCTAACAATTGTAAATATCTATGCCCCTAACATGGGAGCAGCCAATTATATAAGGCAATTAATAACAAAAGCGAAGAAACACATTGACAGCAATACAATAATAGTGGGGGACTTTAACACCCCCCTGACTGAAATGGACAGATCACCTAAGCAAAAGATCAACAAGGAAATAAAGACTTTAAATGACACACTGGACCAAATGGACTTCACAGACATATTCAGAACATTCCATCCCAAAGCAACAGAATACATTCTTCTCTAGTACCCCATGCAACATTCTCCAGAATAGAGCACATCCTAGTCACAAATCAGGTCTCAACCGGTACCAAAAGATTGGGATTATTCCCTGCATATTTTCAGACCACAGTGCTTTGAAACTAGAACTCAATCACAAGAGGAAAGTCGGAAAGAACTCAAATACATGGAGGCTAAAGAGCATCCTACTAAAGAATGAATGGGTCAACCAGGAAATTAAAGAAGAATTAAAAAAATTCATGGAAACCAATGAAAATGAAAATACAACTGTTCAAAATCTTTGGGATACAGCAAAGGCAGTCCTAAGAGGAAAGTATATAGCAATACAAGCCTTTCTCAAGAAACAAGAAAGGTCTCAAATACACAACCTAACCCTACACCTAAAGGAGCTAGAGAAAGAACAGCAAATAAAGCCTAAACCCAGCAGGAGAAGAGAAAAAATAAAGATCAGAGCAGAAATCAATGAACTAGAAACCAAAAGAACAGTAGAACAGATCAACGAAACTAGGAGCTGGTTCTCTGAAAGAATTAACAAGATTGATAAACCCCTGGCCAGACTTATCAAAAAGAAAAATGACCCAAATCAACAAAATCATGAATGAAAGAGGAGAGATCACAACCAACACCAAAGACATACAAACAATTATAAGAACATATTATGAGCAACTCTATGCCAGCAAATTAGATAACCTGGAAGAAATGGGTGCATTCCTAGAGATGTATCAACTACCAAAATTGAACCAGGAAGAAATAGAAAACCTGAACAGACCTATAACCACTAAGGAAATTGAAGCACTCATCAAAAATCTCCCAACAAACAAGAGCCCAGGGCCAGATGGCTTCCCAGGGGAATTCTATCAGACATTTAAAGAAGAATTAATACCTATTCTCCTGAAACTTTTCCAAAAAATAGAAATGGAAGGAAAACTTCCAAACTCATTTTAGGAGGCCAGCATTACCTTGATCCCAAAACCAGACAAAGACCCCATCAAAAAGGAGAATTACAGACCAATATCCTTGATGAACATGGATGCAAAAATTCTCACCAAAATACTAGCCAATAGGATCCAACACTACATTAAAAGGATTATTCACCATGACCAAGTGGGATTTATCCCTGGGCTGCAAGGTTGGTTCAACATTAGCAAATCAATCAGTGTGATACAATACATTAACAAAAGAAAGAACAAGAATCATAGGATCCTCTCAATAGATGCAGAAAAAGCATTTGACTAAGTACAGCATCCTTTCTTGATCAAAACTCTTCAGAGTATAGGCATAGAGGGTACATACCTCAATATCATAAAAGCCATCTATGAAAAACCTACAGTGAATATCATTCTCAATGGGGAAAAGCTGAGAGCTTTTCCCCTAAGGTCAGGAACGCGGCAGGGATGTCCACTCTCACCACTGCTATTCAGCATAGTATTAGAAGTCCTAGCCACAGCAATCAGACAACAAAAAGAAATCAAAGGCATCCAAATCGGCAAAGAGGAAGTCAAACTCTCACTCTTTGCAGATGATATGATACTGTATGTGGAAAACCCAAAAGACTCCACCCCAAAACTGCTAGAACTCATACAGGAATTCAGTCAAGTAGCAGGATATAAAATCAATGCACAGAAATCAGTGGCATTCCTATACACCAACAACAAGACAGAAGAGAGACAAATCAAGGAGTCGATCCCATTCACAATTGCACCCAAAACCATAAGATACCTAGGAATAAATTTAACCAAAGAGGCAAAGGATCTGTACTCAGAAAACTATAAAATACTCATGAAAGAAATTGAAGAAGACAAAAAGAAATGGAAAAACGTTCCATGCTCATGGATTGGAAGAACAAACATTGTGAAGATGTCAATGCTACCTAGAGCAATCTACATATTCAATGCAATCCCCATCAAAATATCATCCACTTTTTTCAAAGAAATGGAACAAATAATCCTAAAATTTGTATGGAACCAGAAGAGACCCCAAATAGCCAGAGGAATATTGAAAAAGAAAAGCAAAGGTGGTGGCATCACAATTCCGGACTTCCAGCTCTATTACAAAGCTGTCATCATCAAGACAGTATGGTACTGGCACAAAAACAGACACATAGATCAATGGAACAGAATAGAGAGCCCAGAAATAGACCCTCAACTCTATGGTCAACTAATCTTTGACAAAGCAGGAAAGAATGTCCAATGGAAAAAAGACAGTCTCTTCAACAGACGGTGTTGGGAAAATTGGACAGCCACATGCATTAGAATGAAACTGGACCATTTCCTTACACCACACGAAAAAATAGACTCCAAATGGTTGAAAGACCTAAACGTGAGACAGGAGTCCATCAAAATCCTAAAGGAGAACACAGGTAGCAACCTCTTCGACCTCAGCCACAGCAACTTCTTCCTAGAAACATCGCCAAAGGCAAGGGAAGCAAGGGCAAAAATGAACTACTGGGATTTCATCAAGATAAAAAGCTTTTGCACAGCAAAAGAAACAGTCCACAAAACCAAAAGACAACCGACAGAATGGGAGAAAATATTTGCAAATGACATATCAGATAAAGGGCTAGTATCCAAAATCTATAAAGAACTTATCAAACTCAACACCCAAAGAACAAATAATCCAATCAAGAAATGGGCACAAGACATGCACAGACATTTTTCCAAAGAAGACATCCAAATGGCCAACAGACACATGAAAAAGTGCTCAACATCACTCGGCATCAGGGAAATCCAAATCAAAACCTCAATGAGATACTACCTCACACCAGTCAGAATGGCTAAAATTAACAAGTCAGGAAATGACAGATGTTGGCGGGGATGCGGAGAAAGGGGAACCCTCCTACACTGTTGGTGGGAATGCAAGCTGCTGCAACCCCTCTGGAAAACAGTATGGAGGTTCCTGAAACAGTTGAAAATAGAGCTATCATACGATCCAGCAATTGCACTACCGGGTGCAATGTACCCCAAAGATACAAATATAGGGATCTGAAGGGGTACGTGCACCCCAATGTTTATAGCAGCAATGTCCACAATAGCCAAACTGTGGAAGGAGCCAAGATGTCCATCGACAGATGAATGGATAAAGAAGATGTGGTATATATACACAATGGAATATTATGCAGCCATCAAAAGGAATGAGATCTTGCCATTTGCAACGATGTGGATGGAACTGGAGGGTGTTATGCTGAGTGAAATAAGTCAATCAGAGAAAGACATGTATCATATGACCTCACTGATATGAGGAATTCTTAATCTCAAGAAACAAACTGAGGGTTGCTGGAGTGGTGAGGGGTGGGAGGGACGGGGTGGCTGGGTGACAGACATTGGGGAGGGTATGTGCTATGGCGAGTGCTGTGAATTGTGCAAGACTGTTGAATCACAGATCTGTACTTCTGAAACAAGTAATGCAATATATGTTAAGAAAAAAAAAGAAGATAGCAGGAGGGGAAGAATGAAGGGGAGTAAATCGGAGGGGGAGACGAACCATGAGAGACGATGGACTCTGAAAAACTGAGGGTTCTAGAGGGGAGGGGGGTTGGGGATGGGTTAGCCTGGTGATGGGTATTAAAGAGGGCACATTCTGCGTGGAGCACTGGGTGTTATGCACAAACAATGAATCATGGAACACTACATCAAAAACTAATGATGTAATGTATGGTGATTAACATAACAATAAAATAAAATAAAATATTCTCTCTCTCCCTCTCCCTCTGCCCCTCCCCACGCCCCCTGCTCATGTTCTCTCTCAAAAAAAAAAAAAAAAAAAGAAAGAAAGAAAGAAAGAAAGGACACTACCAACTTCCACTACCAAAAGAGTGGAACCAGACACAAGTACACTTTTTATGCTTAGTTTTTGTTCCTTCGGAACTCCAGAGTTCTCCATCACCGCCCCACCAGGCCCAGTTATTTGGAAACACATGAGTGCTGAAGTATTAAGAAAATTATAAAATAACAAACACTGATATTTTAATCACTCACTGGAATCTCCACAGGATATGTAAAAATGTGATTCATGTTGAAAAATCTTTCCTACATAGGACAACTACAGAATGTATGTAAGAGCTTCCAGCCTCTCTGTGTTAAACCATAATATAAACAAAACACATTCTGACTTTTTAAAGATGCCCATGTTCCCCGAAGACAAAAATGTGTTGAACATGTTTCTGCTCCATGCTAATGACCACTGTGCAAACTGATTTCAAAACTGGTTAACAGTCCAGAGAAACAGACATATTTAAAACTCGATTGTTTCTGTTCATAGTAACTAATTCTATTCCCTTCTCTGCCAGGTACCCCCAACTTCTTTTTCTCAAGTTATCACATAATAATAAGCCAGTTATTTAGCTGTACTATATGTCAAACTCATATACATCATATACAAGGTGATATGTACTTCATATATATTACATCATTTATTCCTTTATATAATCCTAATAAAGTAGGTAGTATCCTAACATTCTCATTTTACAGATGAAGAAAAGCAGGCAACTGCTTCAGTTACACTGCTAGCAAGGGACAAAAATTGGGTTTCAACCCATGTCTGTCTCACTACAGGGCCCTTGCTCTTACCCACTAAGCTATGAGAGCCAGACAGGACACCTAAAATCATCTAATCTCAAATCCTTATTTTATAGATAGGGATGCTTAAACCTGAAGAGTTTAAGTGACATGTTCAAGGTCACACCTTGATTACTGGGTAGAGTCAGGGCTAGAACCCAGGGCTTACATTTTTATGTTCCTTCTACTACTCCATATGGCCTTTTTCTAAAATTTGAAAATAGAAATATGTTCTGATTCTTTACACAAATAAGTATTCCCATAAACTGTCAATCTGATTCACTATACAGCATTCAGGAGATCCTCCCTAATTTCTCTGAAGCCTCCAAAAGCTGCCAACTCTTACAACCATGGCTGATTTAGAATGATAAACATGTTTACACTAAAATAACAATATATTCCATAAATTGCTAAGGTTTCTTATTAGTAATGGTTCAATGATATTTCTCCCTTACATTTTATTTCTTTTATTATTTTTATTTTAAATAAACTCTATCCCCAATGTGGGGCTTGAACTCATAACCCTAAGATCAAGAGCAGCATGCTCTACCGACTGAGCCAGCCAGGTATCCCTCTCCCTTACATTTTAAATGTGATTTATGATTATTCTTTAATATACTGGTTTTCAAACTTGGCTACAAGGTTGCTTTTAAAATGCTCAGTGCCGGGGTGCCTGGGTGGCTTAGTCAGTTGAGCATCTGCCTTCGGCTCAGGTCAGAATCCCGGGGTCCTGGGATCAAGTCCCACATCGGGATCCCTGCTCAAGAGGGGAGCCTGCTTCTCCCTCTGCCTGCAGCTCCCCCTGCTTGTGCTCTCTCTCTCTAATAAATAAATAAAAAATAATAAAATAAAACGCTCACTGCCTAGGCTACATCCCACATTAATTAAATTGGAAAACTCTGGGAGTGGGACCCAGGAGTCAATATTTTTTAAAACTGTCAGGTGATTCTAATATGCAACCAAGTTTGAGAACCAATTAAATTATTAATAATTTAATAATTATTCAAACTTTAAAAAAATATTTCATGGTTTATTAGATCAAAAGAGCTCACTAACACTGTCATCAACTATATTAATTCACCTTCCTCAAAAAATTACCAGAGAAAAAAATCTAAGCGGTTTCAGAAAAACTTTCAAATCAAGAACACCAGCATCAGTTGCTTAAACTCCTTATAGCTGACGATACAAAAAAATACACAGAAGTCTTTAGGTATACACAAAGAGTAACCTGAGCTACCAGCCAAAATGAGCCCATAATCATGGACATGCATTATTTGTTTCCATCTATGTATCACAAAGCAACAACCTGGAATGTAACAAACCACACTCATAAATTAAGTCAACTGATTATAGTCCTTTTTCCAAAGCTGATTCTAAGTGGTTTTTCCTTGATTTAGGCCATTAGTAAATGAAAACTGTTTGCATTTCACAAGCATGTTTAAACATCACAAGTTTTGTATTCCATAACAGAAGACAATGTGATTGATTACATGAGGTCACATGACCAACCAATCAAGAGAGGTTTTTATTATTTTATTTTTTAAAGATTTTATTTATTTGAGAGAGAGAATGAGATAGAATGAGCATGAGAGGGGGGAGGGTCAGAGGGAGAAGCAGACTCCCCACTGAGCAGGGAGCCCGATGCGGAACTCGAACCCGGGACTCCAGGATCATGACCTGAGCCGAAGGCAGTCGCTCAACCAACTGAGCCACCCAGGCGCCCCACAAGAGAGGTTTTTAATCACCATGAATAAGAAAATATAGCATCAACATAAAATTAATGAACTTGTTAACTGTTCTTTCTAGTTATAAAAAGAGCTATAACAAACATTGGTATTTCTTATTTTTATTAGAATTAACCCATTTATTTTTAATCTTCCCCAGTTCTCTGTTCCTCATGGAAAATTATGTTTTGGTACTGATCCTACCTTTTTAGTTCCAACTACACAGTAAACAGGCAAAGTCAAATAGTTCTCAGTAGCTGTTGTACCAAAATTTGACTAAAATATTAAATATTATTAAAATATTTCCTTATTTTTATAATAATTATATTGTGCTCTCATAGCAATTCAACAAGATTTTGCTTAAAAAATAATTATGGTAACCCGAGCATAATTTAGAAGAAAAATGTCTACTTACAGGTATCATCCAGTTAGCCAGGTCACCATATTTGGAAACCTGCATTGCTCCTAGCATTGTTAGATTGACATGCCCCCTGAGAGAGAAAAAGGAAATATAAAGCAAACTTCACAAGCTTTATGCCCCATTTGCTTGAAATTGCCAGCAATTAAAATAATTCTATACCCTCCAAAATAAATTTGCTTTCTCCCATCCAACACCTGATTTTCCAAATCAATCAGCTCAAGCTGATGTAGAGAAATAATCATTAAGAGTTCTTAAAAAAAATTATAGCCTATATTGTCTCCAAAAACAAATTAAAAACAGGTGTACACAGTGAGTTTGTTTCCTTTGGTGAGGGGGAATGTGGCTTGATTTGAAAGCAAACACTAGCTAGAAAATGAAAACACAGTTTTGTAGAAAATGTGAGGCTCCTCAGAAAGAACTTTAAAAATATTTACTTCAGTATTCTCAGCACATAGATATATATTCCATTTGGGGGGTTCTTTTAATAACAGTGAGCTCAATGTTCCAATTCCCAACATTCAATGTGAATAATTTCCTATCTTGGTGCAGCTGAATGAGCCCATGACCATTTTCTGGCTGGGAGACGTGGCTAGTTTCGGAGCCTTGCTAACACGTTCAGGGGATGACTCAGTTCATTCCATGCCATGTGAAACACGAGGGGTTCCGTTGTTACATACCCTCTAATCATCGCAAATGATTCATCGCTGGAGAAGTAAGAGGCTCCTGGAAGAACAGTAACTGTTTCCTTGCCTAAACACACATACACAAGAAAGGAAACAAAGGGGAAAAAAAGCTATTAGATTTCTAAGAGTGGAAATCATGCAGAGAGAGGTCTATACCTTCTCTGCTTCCTAAAGAACTGAGGCCCCCTTAACCAAACTGCTGTGGCAATGGGGGTGCAGGAGACACAGTGGGAACTGTTGCCCTATGAGGAGGAGTATTTAGTCAGTGGCAATGTTCAGATTTGCCCCTGCACGGTGATAGCAGAAAGCAGACCAATTTTTAATTTTATTATTGTTCTTGAAATTCTCTACAAAGCACCCCCTGTCGCCTCTAACCATTCCCACCTCTCCCCAGCCCCACTCCCTCCACAAGCCCCTGCAAAATGCTGATGAGAGTGAGGAAAAAGGTGCCCCTGGGATGCACCTGTCAGAATCCAGTGCTACTGTAAGTCACTGGAGCAAAGAGATTGTGGAATAAGCATGAAGAAACACAACTTTGAAGGGAATGACAGAGAAGATGCTCCTCAGATGTTTCTTAAAAATCAAGAAATGATCTAGAAAGTGAGGTGCCCTCTAATTCCTTAATATCATTAGGCCCGAATCTCTTCTTTTAATCTCTCTCAGCCTATTTCCTTTCCTGCTCCTGTTTCTGTTAAAACTCATAGGACTTTGATGAGATCAGGGAATAGCATCCTAATGCTGGCTCAAATATTTAATGGTAACTTCCAAGAGGTCCTCTTGGAAAGACCTCTTCCAAAATTTATACTTCATAATCAAAGTTCACAGCTGGAAAGGATCTTCAAGGTCATCCAGTCCCCACACAACCGATCATATCACCTGCCTCATATACTTCAGATGTTTTCTTTTCGTGATCCACTTCCTGTCTGTCCAAGGCCCGGGAGGAAGCTTCTGGTCTTAACCAGAAAAGGGCTCACGTGCCACTTTGTCAAACAGAAGTCAACTGTATGAGAACATCACATGCATTATCCCAGTGTAATAAAGCAGTCAAAAAGAAGGGGAAGAAAAATTATGATTCGAGGGCTGGACCAGAGAAAAGCTGGATCAGAGTGGTCAGACCATGCCCAGGTGTGCAGTGTAGCTGTGCCCTCACAGCTGCTCAAGCCTTGCCTGAAAGCTGAATTCTCTAACGCTATCCCTCCCTATTTGAGCTCAAGTAGAGAGAGAGAGGCTATTTTTATCATGCTGAAATATTTATTCCCCAAGGGAGTTTGATTCTAAGTAGGGGAAACATTTTGACATCTTCCAAAGTACTATAAAGATGAAAGGTTTGGAAAATACTTTCTGGTGTGGTCAGTAGGGGCTTTTAGGTAGCACATAAGATTTGGATAATGCATGCAAAGTCCTTACTACAGCACCTGGCACAGAGAAAGGACTCCATAAACATAAGCTTTTATTATTGTCATGTTTATTATTCCTCACTCCAAACCTACTTATAAGAGACAATGCCATCGCCCCTCTAGGGATAAATGCTACAGGACCCAGCAACTGGCTTATATGATGGAGTTATACAGCCAGCCTGGGAGCTCTAGGTTTCAGGACAGGTGAAATACAACTAAACTTGATCCTAACACAATTTCCATATCCAGCAAACTCGGTTCCTCACCAGTCCTGTGAGGTGGATAAGCAAGGACCAAGAATGTGTAGGACAAAAAAGCAGAGAAACATAAAAATCTCAATTCTTTGTTCTGCAGGTGCTAAATCACAATGACTTCTAAAGGGCAATCTCCACCAGCTGACCGAACATAGAAAGCATTATTTACGACTCACAGGAAACCTGGAGATCAGTGCGAGGCTTTGGCTCTCCCCATGTGATTTATGGAGCATAGTTTTATTTAAGAGCCCAGAAAACAACGCTCATAAAAAATAGTTATTGTCAGGCACCTGCTAATACATTCTGGCATGTTATAAATTACATTCTCTGGAAGCCAAGTTAGTTGTCAGTATTTTTAAATATCCAATATCTAAATAAAAATAGATACCCTGAAGTTGAATCCATGTTTTTCAAAAACAATGTCCAAATTTGGTCAAGAAATAACTGTAATCAACATACAATCACTATCTTAAAGAAAAAGAACTTTCTTATTTGACTATTCCTGATTAATTTGTTTCCTCCAGTTCTTCTCTAGATCCTTTCATGATATTTGGGTAAACACAGTTCTTCAATTTCATAGTTACTGAGTCCTTTGGCTCATGATTTAACATGTCATTTACTCAATATCAAGTAAATGGCTGCTATGTGCCTTAAACAGCGTTATAAACCAAACACAGATGCCCTAAACTAATGATTCTCCAACTTTAACACCCATCAGAATTACATGGAGGGCAGATCTCTGAGCTAAATTCCCAGAGTTTGTAATTCAGAAGGCTTGTGATGGGGCCTGAGAATCTCTATTTCTAATTAGTCCCTGGTGATGGTGATGCTGATGCTTTACCACATTTCGAGAACCACTGCCCTAAGCAAAAGGAATATGCTATTCATCTAGAGAGATAAATACACATGAATAATTAATTACAAGGCAAAATGAGAGACACTAGATGTGTTACAGGTTCAAAGGAGGGGCATTTTTGAACCACAGAAGATCAAATGAACTGGAGCTTGAAGAACGGGTATAACACATTTCAATAGTGAATTACTGATAAGGAGATGGGGATGCAAAAAGAAGGGAGCAGAACCCAAACTCTGATGATAGGCACAGGAAGAGCAAAGGCATAGAGGAAGGAAGGCATGAGTCACGATCAGAACAGATCCAGTAGTGCAGGATGAGTGGACAGGGGAGTCCTTGAAGGGTGTAGTGGAAGATGAAGGTGGAAAGGGCAGGTGCAACTATCAGATAGATCTTGAATGCTATACTACCTTTACCTTAGTCTGCAGGCCTGTGATTCTTCAGCTGTGGCACAAGGGCCTCCAGAGAAGGCATTATTGACATTTGGAGTTGGATAACTCTTTGAAGGGGGGCTGTTTCAGTTATTATAGAATAACTGACAGCATCCCCGACCTCTACCTACTACTTGACGATAACAGTGGCAATCAAAAATGTCTCCAGACATTGTCAAATATCCCCACTTGCTTACTGAGAACCACTGCCCTACAGGCACATGGCAGGGGCCAGGGTTATTTATAAGACATGAGGTTAACATGGTGGTTCTTTCTAAAGCAGTTTTAATCAAAGGTAAGTCATTTAAAACACTGTATATTAAAAGAAAACACAATTAAGAAATAGAGAAGACAGATGGTTAAGCGTCTGCCTTTGGCTCAGGTCATGATCCCAGGGTCCTGGGATCGAGCCCCATGTCAGGCTCCTGGCTCAGCGGGGAGCCTGATTCTCCCTCTCCTTCTGCCTCTCCCCCTGCTCATGATCTTTCTCTCTGTATCTCTGTGTCTCAAATAAATAAATAAAAAAATCTTAAAAGAAAGAAGAATGCAAAATGTACATTAATACGAAAGCTGAAATGTGAGACTCATTGGAAATTTCACAATTGCATCAGAATACTGAAACTCTTAACAGGACCTCTGAAATGTTGCTGTAAGCACAGCCTTCTGCCCCTTTGTAAAACTTAGGTTAGCAGTGGGTATAGTTCAATGTGTAGAGAAAAAGGCCAGGAGACTGTGTGTGAGTCCAGTTCCTAGCAATGGGATCCTGGGGACATCACAACACTATTCTGGGCCTCAGTTTCCCAATCTGTACAATAAGTTTTCACGTGAGGCTCAAATGGTATATAAGTATGAAAAAGTATGCTGCAAACCAAATAGTTCTGTAAGGTGGTAATTCATTTTTTCATAACCTTGAGATTATTTAGAAGGGATCCCTAGAAATAGCTGTGTTATTTTAAAATTTTAATACACTGATTATACCCAGAAATAGAACTCTTTGTATTTATTCCAAGGGATTTCTATAAAAATCCTTTCAGGGACACCTTGGTGGCTCAGTCGGTTAAGCGTCTGCCTTCAGCTCAGGTCATGATCTCAGGGACCTGGGATCGAGTCCTGCATCAGGCTCCTTGCTCAGGGGGGAGCCTGCTTCTCCCTCTGCCTGCCACTCCCCCTGCTTGTGCGCTCTCTCTCACTAGCTCACTCTCTCTCTGATAAATAAATAAATAAATAAATAAATAAATAAATAAATAAATAAATTCTTTAATTAAAAAAATCCTTTCAAATACAAAGAAGGGGCTGATCTTCCAGGTAACTTCCAAATTTGGGGAGTTGAGGAGACCACCAATATATATTCTGGACTCTTTAGCTTGAAGTATCTCCTCCCTAATTTAGACAGCTCCAAAATCAAAAGTAACATAAATCCTAAGCAGAACTTTGATGACTTTAAGAGTTAAAATATTAATAAGGTGATCTGCAGCTTGGCTTCCCAAAAGCAATGAATTACTGTTTTACAAAGCAGTCTAAGACTATGTATGGTATTTCAGGAGTTAAAATATAAAACTAGTGACTTCATTACAACTGAGCTACTTTTAAGCTCATGGAATCAGAAATGCCTACTGTCCAATAATCATTGAAAAGATTAACTACTTTTCCAAGGAAAGTGGGTTCTATGAACTCAGGCCTAAAATTTGGAAAATGGAGTTATTCATTTTGCAAATAACTCACTAACATCATAAATTAATTAAACCAAGCAGCAAATATTTTCACAGATCAATTAGCTATTGCTAAAGGGTACAGTACAATTAAATTACAGCCTTAGTTAAATGTCATTGCTTTATCACAGTGGGCCTTTCAGGGTTGAGTCGTGTTAGCTAATTCAACTATTTAACCAGAAGCGGTTTTACTTCCAAAAATTCTAATTTTCAAACATCAATTCTACTTGGCAGCTGGCCTTTATGTTCAGCTAATATTGTTGCTCTTCTGAGACCTACATGTACTATTTTTGAATGTGAAGTACGAATAATACTTTTGTGGGGGTAGAGTGAATTCAAGAGTAAAAGAAGGGTAAAGAAAATCATGCTAGAGTATAAAAATTAGCTTCTTATGAGCAGCCTCAATGTAAGGATAACCTTCAGCCCCAAAAAGCATGGGCAGTAACAATGGCCAAAGGGTCTGGCCTGGTTTTTTCTCCTCTAGGGTACTACTACATGCAACTGTAGGTCACAGTCAAATAAAAGGCTTAATAATAAACGGTAAAGCATATAAATGTGGGAATAAAGAAGACAGGCTAGAGTGACAGTTCAAAAATCTCTATTACTCACATCACTGTGTTGTACTTAGTGGCAGAGTACAACTCTAAATAACCTTGAACCTCTGAAAGATATGCTCTTCTACTCCAATGATGACTAGGGGACAGTGAGTATTGCTCAGAACAAAAACCCAGTGTGCCAGATCTTTTCTTTTTGCCTCTACGGATCCAGTTGTCATCCTTCTCATCACTAGAAGGCAAACATATTTCAACCTGGGATTGGCCAATGGAAGGCACAAGAAGAAGATCCAGTAAAGAAGACCCCCACCCCTTGTCCAGGTTTCTGCAAGATGGCTGCATTCCTCTACCAAAGGCCACAGATTCTCTTAGGTGGCCCTCTCCCACTGCTGTCCCTTAAGGCCTCAGGGTGATAATAACTCCCTGTGGTGCTTCACCAACCTTTCCTGGTTTCCCTCAATTTTAGTCATACCCTTGTAAATTGTCCTTTCCTTTAATTCTCATTACCCCATTTGGAGAGTGCTCTCTATGTATAGCCTGGACCCTGACTGACTGACCCACCAAAGCTCTTGCCATTATATGTAGCCCCACCTGCAATTTCTCCATTATCTGAGTCTTCCCTAAGTAAGAGGGAAGAGATCTCTGATCTCTGAAGAGCAAGGCAGGCAAAGAAGAGACTAGGAAGGCTTCTGTCCCCCCTCCTCAGTAAAAAACACAACTGGAGCACTCTCCAGGAAAAGACAAATCAAGCCTGACTCCTTTCTCTTATTTGGCAAAGAATTAAATTAACGGCAAAGGAAAACACTGGAAAAACATGTAATGAGGGAGTTTACCTGCATTGATTAGATCTGCATCAACTTCATTTTGTAGTGGATATGGACCCTGTCAAAGCACACACTGAATTAGTAAGTTTCTCATTGAATAACATATTAAAATCATAACAAAAATAACTTTTCTAAGAACGCTAGGAAATTACTATCAAAAGACTTGAGGTGAACCTTTCAAAAATAATTCCAGTATTGTCATGGCTGTTGCTCATATTGATTAGTCTTTCCTACACTAATAACTATGATAAAAAGTATTTCCTAAAATTTACCAAAGTTTGAAAGAAATGTTACACTATTAGAAATATAGGTCAGTAAAACAAAAAGTAATTATTTGGTAGGTACTATGCAGTCAATGTTACTCATAAATCTTCCCGGGGGTATCAGTGACTACAAACAAAATGGCTGCCTTATTTGACTAGAAGGATGCAGAGAGGCAAAGTTTCATCTTTTTGGTATGCAGCATCTAAAGGCTCAAATTTGGAGTCCTATCCTTATCTCTCACAACACCTAAGTTTTGATGCCCTTATTTTCCCTTTGCCTGGTTACTCTCAGTTTTGCTTTTTAATTTTGTATGTATTTTTATAAGGCATCTCTACATTACTTGAATGGGGTGAGTAGTTTCATAGCATAACATATAGTAAACAAAACAGGAGGAAATGGAAAAAGGAATCAGGGAGGCAATAAGACAGAATCAAGAGTGAGGAAATCTGAGCTGGGAAATTCTAACATGCTTTCAAAAAGAGGGACCGAATAATGTATCGTTTAAATAAACTGAAGTGGCAACTAACATTTTAGGACTATGTCAATTTTCCCCTAAAGGGAAAAGTTGATAATATACATCAACTCATTTCCCTTGTCTCCTAAATGAGGGAATTGGTCACTCTATAAATAATCACATTTTTAAGGTATGTAAGTCTTTGACCGCAATATGAATCTTCTATCCAGACTCAAATCAGTTTTGTGCTTCTGAAGATGGTCATGATTGCTGCCTCAATCAGTATCAACTATATGCTCATGATCACTATTTATGTCTTAAAGACAAGATATACACTTTCCATATATACAATTTTTATTGCATTAACAGTTAAGATCTGAGAACAACAGATTAGAAATCTTATAAACTGGCCAAACTATAAATAATCTCTGCCATAGTTAATATTAAAAATGTCATCCAGGGGCGCCTGGGTAGCTCAGTCGTTAAGCGTCTGCCTTCGGCTCAGGTCGAGTCCCACATCGGGCTCCCTGCTCGGCGGGAGGCCTGCTTCTCCCTCTCCCACTCCCCTGCTTGTGTTCCTGCTCTCACTGTCTCTCTGTCAAATAAATAAATAAAATCTTTTAAAAAATAAATCAATAAATAAAAATGTCATCCAGGAAACAAAAGTATTTCTTATTATTATAGTATTGAATTAAAAGTATATCCAAATTCTGTGAGAATGTTGAGCTCATCTGGAAGGTTAATCTTGAGGAAGAGAAAAATTCTTCCCTTTTGAACAACATGGCCTCAAAATGAGAATTAGGTAAGAAGAATTTTTTGAATTAATCAAAAAATGTCCCTGTTCAAGTAAAAACCTTACTCTTCAGTTTCTCATTCAGAGTCTTATTGATCATTATTTAAATACAGAATTTTTTATGACCTTCATTATCTTGTCCAACCACACAAAGATTTAAAAAGTTGTCCGAACAGAACACTGTGAGGTCTCTCCTAAGCAGGTACACGAGGGGAGGTAGACACTGAGAAGCTGACAGAGGACGAACAGTCAGAAAGCTCAGATAGTCAGGAAACTACCTTAAAAATAAGGCTGGGAACTTTAACAACTCACAGAAGATTTCACTAGATGGACTATCTCGTTTTCCACTGAGACTGGATAAATAAAACATTAATCTCTGTCTTACCAAACCCAGGATTCCATTTTCACTTTGCAGATGAACTGTGATATTTGGGCTGATAAAGTTGCTGGCCAGAAGTGGGATTCCTATGCCCAAATTAGCTGGGGAAAAAAGATGTTAAGGTCCACTATACAAAAGATAGAAAGATTATGCCATAAATCTGCCAAATATATAAATATGAACTTCTGAACTTTAAGGGCACTTGCTCTGAATGTAATCACTGAATACATTCTCTCCTCACTCTCCAGGCACTATTTTGTAATCTCTTTAAAAAAGAAAATCTCTAATTTCAATAACATTAATATGCTTTCCTGTAAAGATATCAAAGTGGTGGCTTCAGAGGTCATTTTTATTGTAAGACATATTTTATTTTCATTAATGTGCTTAGCAAATTTGAACTGGTATATTACGACTTATTGTGACTGACATATTAAACATGGCTTGACCTTTGTTTAAAAGTAATTTTCACTATTCAAAACTCCAAAAAATAACAGTGACTTAATATTCTCAAAAAGGGGTATCATTTTTAAATTAAAAAGAAAGTTTTCTGACAATACCAAACTCTCTGTCTAAAACCATAATGATTCCTTTGGGTCACTGGGATAACATTCATTGGTAACTGAATTCTTCAAGATACAAAGAAGGAGGAGGAGGTGACTAAGTTTCAGTGAATATAATTGAGACCATATAAAAAGTAACTAAGCTAAGGCATCAAAGAGCTAAGTTTGACTCTTCTTCCTCAAATGATCAAAATTGGGTCCTGATTTGTCTGTAATGGTGTAGATTTAATCTTGCCTCCCAACACAAACAGGCTGATCAAATCAGAGATACCCACACCACCTGGAACTGCTGTCCATACTGTCCACTACCACCACACACTGCAGGACTGGCGAGAATTAGAGCAAAGAATGATGGCACTCTGAGGAGATTCCAGGAACAGTGAGATCTTTATGAATCAGAGCCAGAAAAAATAAGGTTTGTATGTGCTGCAATATTACAGACTACGGAGGCTGGCAAGAGGATTCAATGAACCAAAATACTGCTTGTAGACACGGTAACTCTAAGAAGCTCTGACAATAGCTACTTGGTTCATTTCTTACCAAATCACAATCTAGTGTAGTGTAGTTGGTACTTCATTTCTCACAGTGATGTACAGATCACATTGAGATATTAATTTCATTATGAGCAAGTACTTTCAGATAAGAGAACCCCAATGACAAGCTTCATACCTGAATTCTTTCATCATATTCTATAATTTTTTCAGTTCCTTAATGCTTTTTAGTGGGTCAAATAGATAAAGATAAAGAAGTCTGTGTACTCTAGGTTGAAAAAAAAGTTGGTGGTATGGAGAGACCATTTATATGAACTAACTTGCAAATATTTTTCATAGGCAATACAATAACAGCGAATAAAGAACACCTAGAAGCCATTATTAACTAAAATTAGTGGTATCATATAGTCAGTGTTTAAACGTCAGTGGGAAAACAATTGACTGGAGGTCAGATTTGAAAACCCAGGACCTAGCTTTCACCTGCTAGGTTAACTTGGTTGATGCTCTATCTTGCTGATATAGGAGCTGAAGAGGAGGTACTATTATATTCCCCTCCACCATGTGAATTCTCTCCATAACACAACATACAAACTGGAAAACAAAGAAAAACGAGGTGGTGGAGGTAAAAATAAAGTAGAAAAAGAGAGTTTCCCCAGTCAGTAACAGTCTGAAAGATGATATTTATGGACAGGAGAAGCTCGCAGAATGTAGACCCTTGTCATGTTTCTAGATCCTCCTTTAGGAACTTTAAGTATGGCTTTAGGCCTTTAAGTATGGCTTAGTGTATTTACCACTCAACAAATATTTATTTTATCAAACACTATTTGTATTTATATGCAGTATTTGTTATTGTACAGTTCAATGTTTGATGTACTGAAAATCAGCAAAATGGCAAAAAGACTCACTGTTTAACACATTCGAAAACTGAATAGTAATGGTACTAAATTATCTCAATCTACCTTTTTTTTTTTTTGACAAAGTATCTAAAGCAAAATTTGAATCATTCATTGAATACCCTTACAAAGCATTAGACATAAAAGGGTACACTCATGGGATCCTTGTCAAAGGCAACAGGGGTTGTTAAGAAGTTGGATCTTATGTTTCAATGAGTATGCAAATGTCAGAACATAGAGAAAGTAAATAACACTGTTATAACTAGTACTTCTGAGATTTGAAACCCTCATCTTGGGTAATCTCTTTTCCCAATAACCTTTAGCAAAATGCCAAACTGTATATTAGAAATCCATTGTATAATAGAAAATAGCTAAGTAAATTTTGGTTGCCATTTTGTTTCAAGAAGGCAAACAGATTATAATTCCAATTTCATATACCTCGATATCTTTAGGTTATACGCCACATTTTTTAAAAATTGATCCATTGCTTTAAAAGTAAAAGTGAACTAGAAAAGTATCACTATGCAGGAGGCCTAGTGCCTGATGAATATAGAAAAAGGGAGGACTATGTCTCTGCTCAGCCCCAGAAAGATAAAGGATACCATACATGCCATCCTCAAATTCAAGAGCCGCCCGCTTGATGATACGTTCCCTTACATTATCTCCAGGTTTACTGGATTTGGTTTTTACATCTTCCTCTTTTCGGACCGATAAACGCTTGAAAATAAACAGAAATAAATTATTCATGGTTGAAGTATACCTTGAATTTTATTACTGCTGAAATATAAAAGTTCACCAGAAAAAAATGTAAGTCTCTCCCATTACTACTATGAGGCAAATCTATAATACAACAAAGAGTTCTTTTTTAAAGAATAACATTGGTGGTATTTGATGACAGAAATAATTTTTTAGAAAGTGAAAGAGGTCAGATTTGTTTGAAGAAGAAGATAGACTTGTTCTGTTTTTTGAAGCAAATAATCCCCCTGTTACTGTCACACTGACTGCTACTACTATTACTCTTAAGACTTCTGCAACTGAACTCTCAGGTGCTCAAGGACTGAACCAGAACAAAGAAAAGGAACAGACCTTGGGACTCTGTTTTTGCAGGGCTGTCAGAATGTTTTTACTAGGTGTTGCTACTGCCAATTGCATATTCCCACCTGCAGAGTCTGGACTGGTTTTGCTACAATGCATCACGGGAATCATAAAAATATCCAGAAACCAGCCAGGAAATTATTTCCATTACTAAATCTCCTTGACATAGACTCTAGTTTCTATTTGCAAACGTCCCACATCCTTTCTCCCTAGCCCCCTAACATTAGTATTAGATTGCAAAACCTCTTTGTTTGACACACGGCTGATAGTATCTCTGACTGCCCAGTATCTCCTACTGGATGTCTATTCTGTTGCTGCTCCCTACACAGCTGTGAATCTTGATATCAATTCTGACCCAGCTGAACATTCTTCATGCTCTCAGTAGCCTTAGAATACTTCCACGGCTCCTCGTACCTACTCCTTGCCATGATCTCATATCTACTAGCTGCCCAGAGCCTGGTGCTAATGGGAATGACATTCTGGACTTTATAAAAGTGCAAAGCAACTTCAAGAAAGACACTTCTGAATAATTAAACACTAAGTCCAACAGGGCTAAAACCTTCTCTACCCTAGGACAGCCAGTCAAAACTATGCATTATAAATTAGGACAGTTACAGAAGCCCGAAGACACAGCCCAGAGAATCACGTAACTTGGTGATATACACTTGGTAAACACAAGTCACTGTTGGACTAGACAATAACATGTCTCCTTAGGATGGACACATGAGAAGCTCCTCCTAAGATCCAAAGCAAGACTTTCCATTCAGCTCTAATTCCTTATTATCTGGAATAGCCCCAGGGGCACATATCTCTAATAATCAGGTTTATAAATACTAACAAAGAAGCTAAGTCAATTACCTCAATTCTTTTCTCATATTTTTCTCCCTTTATAAGGCGATGTACATAAATCTTAGGAATATGGATGTCTTCTGGCGCAAATGATCCAATATCCACAATTTCTTCAACCTAGGCAAAAAGGAAAAAAAAATTAAATGGAGCTTAAACTGAACATTTTTTATTTTTAAAAAAGTGAAGTATATGCATTGTTACCTCCAATTTAGATTATATATACAACGTAAAAAAATACATATAAGGGTGCCTGGGTGGCTCAGTTGGTTAAGCATCCAACTCTTGATTTCGGCTCAGGTTGTGATCTCCAGGTTGTGAGGACTGAGCCCAGAGTCTGGCTCCACATTCAGCAGGGAGTCTGTTTGGGATTTTCTCTCTTCTCTCTCCCCCTCCCTCTCTCAAATAAATAAATGGATCTTAAAAAAAATAATACATATGCACACACAAATACACGTATATATATCAAAGAGAGATAGAATATATTACACACACACACACACACACACACACACACACACACACACACACACACACTTCTGGACCCACAAAAAAAGAAATTCAAATTTCTTCATAAAATATAGAATATAAAGCTCCAAAACTTAGTCTTTGCCTAAAGGAGTCTCAGTTACAAATCTGTCAAATGGTTTCTCAGTACAGCTGCTTGAACTTTCACAAATTGCAGCTCAAAACTTGAAAGCACATCCCTTAAGCCCTGATTTTCAAAATTAATGGGAGATTTATCATATCAAAGACAAAAATCTGTTAACAACATCTGCTTGGTCAATTGAAGAGCTTTTTAAATATAGATACAAATGCTATTTGTAACAGTTATTAATTATTTCTGTTATTAGCTTCCTAGGATTGTGACAGAACTGCAATTGCTGAAATAATTTTACTTAAAGACATCTTAATTTCAATATGGAAATTCAAAAAGGAAATATTAACTAATAACTAGAATACTCAATGTAATTAGAATTAAAGTCATTCACAGAGCAAAAAGGCATTTTACAGCAGTATGAAATGCTCCAAGTTAGTCTGCTATTTTATAATTCATTAAAAAAAGACAAAATAGCATTTTTATATCAATATAAAAAGAACCTCAGAATAACAATGATCAAGAAAAACTAACGTTAATGCTGTTGGGGTCAAAGAATTATCTTTCTGGTACCAAGAAAAAATATTATCTTGAAGACTGGCGGGTGCTCAGTTCAATATATGCCATACGCAAAGCAAAGAACAATTTGCTTAAATGAACTAACTTGTGCAAGGTGAGTTGCACAGCCTACTAAACTAATAACAACTCTCCAGAAGTTCTGAGGTCAAGTTGCACTTTTTATGCTATTTTACCCTGTATGCCCATACCATACTCCTCCTCCCATGAAAGAATACCAGGGGTTACAAGAGTCATTTTAGTTATTCTGCACTGCTCCACAGAGCTGGGAAAAAAAAAAAAAAAAAAAAAAAGAATGTGGTAGATAAAAGCTATCCTCAATGATAATTAGAAGGATTTTTTTTTTAAAGATTTTATTTATTTGACAGAGAGAGGCACAGTGAGAGAGGGAACACAAGCAGGAGGAGTGCGAGAGGGAGAAGCAGGCTTCCCGTGGAGCAGGGAGCCCGATGCGGGGCTTGATCCCAGAACCTTGGGACCATGACCTGAGCCGAAGGCAGACACTTAATGACTGAGCCACCCAGGCGCCCCAAAAATTAGAAGGATCTTAACCAAAATCAAACAAAAATTCCAAGTAAGAGTCAGTGAACATGTGGGCATCCAAGCTGAAATAGTGGGTAGAGATGCATACCTGCATTCATCTGAGAATGAGTTAGAGGGAGGCAAGGGATTCCCCATCACTGCAATCTGTATCTTCCCCCCTACTCCCAAGGCCTCTCTATGCTCTGGTATTTCCAACTCAAGGTGGTGACCAGGGAAAGAAGAGGTGGATACAGAAAATGCAGAGCAGCTAGGCATTATCACTAATTCTTCAAATAGTTGGAATTTCAGCCATCAGAGTTCATTCATATTTTTATATGTATTTAATTCAAGCCTTCAAAGAGGCTCTGGACTTCAAAAACTTGTTTATACATCAACCCATTATCCTGAGGATTTATATGAAGACTTATTATTCATGAAAATATTGGCCACAGCATTTGGTAAAATAATATTGAGTTGGAAACAACCTAAGTCGTCTACAATAGGCTAATGGTAAAATATATATGGTACATCCACATGATGGATCAATACTTTGGTTTCCATAATACTTATGACACATCATAATTTAATGTTTCATAAAAATGAAAGATTTTTGTACAAATAAATATTTACAGATATGCCCTTTGGCACAATTATCTCTACACCTACAAAAAAACCTGAAAGGAAATACAAGGAAATGCTAATAATTATTGCCTCTGGGTAACAGTACAAGTTATTTTTCTTTCATTTCACTTCTATAATCAAAGGGTGAAAACCTACAGATTTTTTTTTTTTTTTAAGATGCAGCAGACACGAAGTAAGGAGATTCCCAAACTGGGAAATACATTAAGTGGAGGATGTCATAAATTCCTTAATTAGTCAGACATGTACCAAAGGACATGTTAAAAAGCAAACAGGAACTCAAAGAAAAACTGTGGTTTGTAAACTCTAACAGTGCTTACAACATTATGAAATGAATTAAGGAAACTCTTTTGCCTACACTTTTTAAAGATAATAAGAATTATTCTCCTGATGCTGTTCCAAAAGTCCAGACCCTCATATCTCTTGCTTGAATTACTACATCAGCTTCCTAATCAGTCTCCTTGCCTTTGCCCTTCAGCAAGGACAAGAAACATAATAGAAAAGAAAAAAAAATAGTTAATACTTCTCACTTAAACCAGAAATGCTGACGGTAACCAATCACTATTGTCTTCTGATTCCAAAAAAAGAAAGTTTTGCCCCAAAACACCAAATTAAGACAAAGTTTCTTTATCGAGGGCAATGGCATCATGATTTTCACAACAAACAGGGTGACAGAATGTGTCCTGACAAAAGAACTCTGACAGAAAGCAAGAATCTGGTTAAACGTCATCAGTTCCGTGTTTTGTCATCCTGATAGAAGTGATTTTCCTATTGTAGAAAATGCATGTGAAGCATTTGTCCAAACATCAACACTCAACAGTATTGAAAACTTCTATACAAAAATCAAAGCTTTCTCAGAGTCGGTTAGCAGAGTTAATTGCAAAGGAAGAAAATATTTGAAGTACAAACCAAAAGAAGAAAACATATGTTTTCAGACAATCTGTGAAAAGGGTTTAAAAAAACCGGAGAGGCAGAACTATCTTAATGCAAGCTACTGAAGGGACTGAATCCTTCTCTGCTGGTCTTGTGTGATTTGGAGAAAGAACAGTAAGGAGGAACCAAAGTGGGGGGGGGGGGCAGAAACAGTCTAGTGAGATCAGGCAATAACATAAGAGCCAAAGGAAATCTGAAAAGAAAAAGAGGAGTAAAATGAGCTTGTTAAGAAAAAAGTAAAAATAGGGCGCCTGGGTGGCTCAGTTGGTTAAGCAACTGCCTTCGGCTCGGGTCATGATCCTGGAGTCCCAGGATCGAGTCCCACATCGGGCTCCCTGCTCAGCAGGGAGTCTGCTTCTCCCTCTGACCCTCTTCCCTCTCGTGCTATCTCTCATTCTCTCTCTCTCTCAAATAAATAAATAAAAAATCTTAAAAAAAAAAAAAAGAAAACAGTAAAAATAAAAGCTCACAAGAGCACTCACTAACCATGGCAGAAATGCTCCTCCTGAAATCAGAAGTGGGCAAGACAGAAAATAAAGAACAAAGAAACAGTCTCAGTGCAAAGCAGTGAGCAGATTTAAGTGTCCTCAGACAAGAGCAAGATGGAGGACAGGTAGCTAAGAACAACTGAGTTCTCCCGGGGCACGAGGCAGAGTTCTTATGCAGCACCATCTGGTTCATCTAGAAACCCAGACACTTGAGGCATCTCTAATTAGTACTTGTCTTCAGTCATTAGCAGGAAAATAGAGGCTAGGAAATGTTAATTATTATTGATTTGAACTTTGTTTTAAAAAGGCTGCTTTCTCTGCCCCGTACCCTTTTTAGTTTATCATTCTGAAAAGTTTTATTTTAAAGCTCAGAGAAGGATAAGAATCCTTGGGCAACAATGTTTTTGTTTTCATTTGGCAAACAGTATTTATATCTCAGATAAGGGAACAGAGAAGCTGCAAGGCAATAACTTTCTTATTTTTTTAATTTTGTTTTAGTGACAACCTGAATCCGTGATTGCCACAAAAAAAATGGGCCCAACCCTGCCAACCTCACTGTGACACAAGGTGAGGCCTGTTTTGGGAGCAAGGGGAGGAATCACACCGCAGGGTTCTTTCCTGAGTCATTTTAACGTTCAAAACAGGTTAGGAGGAACGTACTTCTTTTGCCAAGAAATAAAAAACCAACAACAACAAGCAATAATGTCTGTAATCATGAAAAACACTGACCCCAAATCAGGAAAAGCTGTGGAAGACCAGAAAAATGGAAGGGGGAAGCATGAGCAATAACAGAAAACATTACAAATTAGATGCAGAGGTGCTCTGGATGGTAAGATGAAGAGAAAATGTGGAGCAAAAGGGAGGCCAGCATGCAGGGTATCCTTCTTGAGAATCCAAAAAAGGGGAAAAAAAATTTCCAAAGGAGCAAGAAGGTGCATATTGTATTAAGCTTCATGCTAGGTATGATATGATTAGTGCAAAAATATAAGATACAATGGCATGGAAGCTAAAAGGGCCTGGAACAAATTATATATGCTCTTAGATGTCTATACATAAAAGTGCAAAGACTGAAAAGATGAGCGGCTATTAAAGCATTTGGAACCTTAACAACAGGGGTAAATATGATTGCATAGTCATTACTGAAACTTGAGATAATTCTACAATGTTCAGTGAAAACAAGCTGACAGAAGAACATGCTATCTCAAGAAAAATATGCACGTGCCCGGGGAAGCCACAGACCTAGTGATGAAATGTGGTGAAGTATATCTAATGTGAGTTCAAAAGGAGGAAGAACATCACACTAATGGCCATATACTGAGTGCTCACCAAACTAAAGATGTAGAGGACATACTTTTAATAGAATGTCAACATTTCTGAGAAATAAGATAGTCATATCATGAGAGGCACTAATTATCTGAGTATCTTCTGTTCATCATATTCCTCTGATAAATTCTCTATTGCCTTCTGACAAGGTCTGTATTTCAGAAGGAAAACGTGAGAGAAATCATAATTCTGGACCTCTAACCAATAAGGATAAACTTGGTAAAGTAGAAATGATGGAAACCCTGAGAGAAAGTGACAATGTAAAACTGGAATTTGTAATAGACCAGGAACTGAATCCTGGACATACAAAGAAATGTATCCTGGTCTTTGAAGAAAAGCAGATTTCAAAAAGTTGAGAAAAAAAGAAACAGAATCAAGTGGTCAGAAACTCTAAATGACAAATAAACTTAAGAGATTTTCAAAACCCCCACTCTGACAATAGAACAGACCACCTTGACGATGAAGAGAAGAGCACATAAAGAAAAGTGTAGGAGGTGACAACATGGGTAACTATGTGGTCCTGCGTATTCACAAGGGCTCACACAAAAGGGAGACAAGCATGATCTAGGACAAAATGAGAGTCACATGAAACCCTCAGAGGTATGTCAAAAGGTACAAAATTGGAATGAGAGGAGTCATATACAAAATGCTACGGATGATGAAAGAGTGGTTCCTGGGGTGATTTTGCTGTTGCTGATGGAGAATTCAGAAATGGTAATCAGCACTGCTTGACAGAGATGACAGAAAGAAGTGCAGTGGTTCAACTCCGTCTTGCTCCTGACTTCCCCATCAGCGAGAAGGACAGGGCAGTACTACTATGGCTAAGGAGGAACTGAATTCCAAGAAGAGAGAGATTCTCTAATACTAGGCCATACACAAAATGATATACCAGGATTCTTTTTTTTTCTTAAAGATTTTATTTATTTATTTGACAGAGAGAGCACACAAGCAGGGGGAGCGGCAGAGGGAGAAGCAAGCTCTCTGTTGAGCAGGGAACCCGACACGGGGCTCGATCCCAGGATCCTGGGATCATGACCTGATCCGAAGGCAGACGCTTAACCGACTGAGCCGTACAGGCACCCCTGATATCTGAGGATTCTTAAAGAGCCTGAAAAATATGGTCACAGAATTACAGTCAAGTGAAAAATGGCAGCGATGTTGGGAGATGGAAAGAGGGAAATAGACTCCTTTTCAAAATAGGGGCTCGGTTCACAACAGTATTCTAAAATGGATTATTAAACAGATAGTTTGTAAGGTCATGAAACAGAGAAGAGAATATTGTGAGACACCAGTACAAGTTTCCCCCAGACCACACAATGCAGAATGGGCTGCACTAATCTGCAGATCAGGCTAGCACACTGGTAGGCCCGGAGAAAAGCAGTGTGTGATTTCACAAAGAAACTGACCAAGTTCCTCATGAAAGAGCTGTACAGACTTAGCAGGGAAATGTACCTTGGATACAATTCAACAAACACAAATTAAGCACCTACTAGATACACAGCAATGAAGAAAACAGGGAGCTGCTATGATGTGCAAATAGGGAGATAAGTACTTGAAGAATCACAGAAGTACTTGATGGCTTGACAATCCTTAGAAGTCTCCAATGCTGTGGTTTTTAACCTTTGGGGGGAAATGTGTAGTTCTATACAAATCCGATGAAAGCTACACACAAAGGAATTTCCTGATCTATAAAATCCTTCATGAGATTTCAGAAGTTTGGTCCATAAACACCCCCCCTACTCTTCAGCCTCAGCTGGACCCCAGATTAGAAGAGAAGCCCACTCTAGTGGGGTAAGGTCTTTGGTCCTATCCTGTTCAACATCTTTATCAAGGCCTTAAATGGAGACAGGGAACACACTGTGAGTCCACTGTGGTTCAGAGGAAAGGGTCTGCGTGCAATGGGCAATTATGAACAGATATATTTCCATCTCTGTCAGAGAAGACAATCTCAGGCTCATGACCTCCCAAGTATTTAGCAAAAGTTCAAGTGACAAAAACAATATTCGAGGAGTCCAAACATCCTTTTAATGTTCCAAGAAGAGTCTGCCCCTGGAGCAAACCAGTGTCTTTATACCATTGTTACAAAGAGTCAGTTTCTCCTTCTTACAATCAAATGAGGTCTTTCGTGCAATTAAAACAGGGTGCCAAGATAAAATTCTGTCTAGTTTTAATAGCAAGAATAATTGTACTTCACTTGATCTGATCATTAGTTTCCTTTATATATGTACTATCAACTACGTGAGTACTTTCATTTTTACTTGACATCTTGTACTCACTCATGTTTGCCATGGCAGTATGATTTTTCAGTCTAATTCCAGCTCCATTTTAAAGCCCTACTATTGCTTTTCTTTCTTCGTATAGCCCTACTTTTAAATGATGTTGTTTTGTATATATTCTGTCTCTTGTAAGCTACTTTAGATCATCTCTGGAACAAAATGGGTAAAAATTAAACAGTGCATTTATTAAATTGGAGAATGATACAAGGCCAGAAAAAAAGAGCTGACACTATTAAGATAGAAATATTACCATCTGGGGACCTCTGCGTGGCTCAGTCGGTCAAGTGTCTGCCTTCAGCTCAGGTCATGACCCCAGGGTCCTGGGATCGAGGCCCACATCAGGCTCCCTGCTCAGTGGAGAGCCACTTCTCCCTCTCCCTCTGGTGCTTCCCCAGCTTATGCTCTCTCTCTCTGACAAATAAAATCTTAAAAAAGAAATACTACCATCTGGTCTCTACTGGTTAGGAAAATAAAATGGGCCAATATTAACTGAATGAAATTCATCAGGGAACAAATATTGTAAAATAATACCTGGCCTAATAATTTTTTTGAAGTGGAAATATAAAAGGGTTTACCTAAGCACCAGCACAAAGACTACATGTGACAGAAATACCCAAAAAAATGCCAGAAAAATTTTCCTTTCTCCATTTGCTGTCCAGCCTCAGAGTTCAGGATAACCACCTTAAACCTCAGGTCCCTCATTACAAAATAAAAACAATCCTTCCTCTCTACAATGTCTCATCTGAAACATGGGATGAGAAGGAAAACGGATGAAGCAGTTTGAACTAATTAAAAGAAAAGCTTTACCTAAAAATAGCTTAATTTACAAAAATTATGATTAACCACAAAATTAAAAGGCCATATTGATAAAAAAAAAAAAAAAGAAGCAGGAATATTACTTACTTCATGGACTACCCAATAGTTTCTGTAATGGAGAGACTGTATTTTTCTTTTTTATTTGAGAGAGAGAGAGAGAATGAGAGAGAGAGAGAACATGAAAGGGGTAGGGTCAGAGGAAGAAGCAGACTCCCCACCAAGCAGGGAGCCTGAAACGGGACTCGATCCTGAGACTCCAGGATCATGACCTTAGCCGAAGGCCCAACCAACTGAGCCACCCAGGTGCCCCTAGAGAGACTGTATTTTAAAAACAAATTTTAAAGCAGGGCGCCTGCATGGTGCAATCGGTTAAGTGTCTGACTCTTGGTTTGGGCTCAGGTCATGAACTCAGGGCTGTGGGATCAGGCCCCATGTTGGGCCCCATGCTCAGTGCAGAGTTTGCTTGAGATTCTCTCTCCCTCTCCCTCTGCCCCTCCTGCTCATGCTCTCTCTCTCCAAAATAAATAAATCTTTAAGAAAAATAATAAAAACAAACTTAAAAGCAGTTTATAAGTATTATTTTCATTTCCATGTACTCTTATATCCAAACAGTCTAGTCCATGATGGGTTTTTTTGCTAGCATTTTTTTTAATTTGACCAAAAATGCCAATCTTCACTAAATATGTGATTTAATAACATTTAGGCAGTATTATTAAATATCCAAATTTTATTTGTCATATCTTCGTCTAAAAGGAAATTGTATTAGGGCTGTAGCAAATCCAGAGAAGTAATTAAAAGGAGTACATCCACCCAAAGGGATTAAAACACTTCTAACACGTTCATTCAAAGCACCAGTCTTATCTACAATACTAAGGAAAAAAATTACACCATTATCACATACCCCAAGGAAAACAGGGAGACATGATATAATTAAAAGAATTAAACTGGGAACATTTTTCAATGAAGAGAGTTATGGAGAAACAGGAAGAGAAAGAAAGTCTGTGTTCAGGTTTTACAGCCACCAAAAAACTGCCTATTAGTGATGCCAACTGAAACTTTGAAAGGTTACTCTTTTAAGACTGTTTCCTTCCACTTGGGGCTGTTAATCATCCTTGGAGCTTTTTACAATGTTAAAACGCAGTATTTAACACATAAAGTAGAATCAGGTTAAACTCCAGCATTTCCGGAACACGGTTCACAGCTGCTTAATCTAACAGAGATTGCAACTAGTATTCACCTTGTGAGACTCGATAATTCCTAAATTTAAAATCCTTCACCATGTGGAAAAGAACAAGAGCTTTTTTTTTTCATTTCACCTTTTCAATGTTCTCTATATGTTTTCATTCTATAAAGCAGTAAGCAAAGGCATCCTATTCATTTCATTTCATCCTTATTTCATGAAGAACATTAAAATGCCATGTTTCTTTTTCCCTGATTTAGTATAAGGGGCCCCTGGGTGGCTCAGTCGGTTAAGCGTCTGGCTTCAGCTCAGGTCATGATCCCAGGGTCCTGGGATCAAGCCCCACATCAGGCTCCTTGCTCGGTGGAGAGTCTGCTTCTCTCTCTCTCCCTCTGCTGCTCCTCTTGCTTGCTCTCTCCCTCGCTCTGGCCCTCTCTCTAATAAATAAATAAAATCTTATAAAAAAGGTAGACAGAAGATGTAAAAATAAACTTCAAGACAACATACCTTTCCCACCCCTCAGTGTACAATTCCCAAAACTAGATCTTTAAGTCCTAAAGAAATTCACATACTCATCACCTTCTCAGCTGTGATGTTAGCAGTAAGAGCAAGCAAATGGCCGTTCCCTCCCTCCAAACAGCAGGTACACACAATCGGTTTTATGGCTGGCATCACTTGGTTCCTTTTTTCCCCACAAAGAATTTCAGCCTCTAGTTATCACTAGGAAAGCAGAGCCAGTCCTGCCTCTGAGGTCACTGTTCACAGCAATGACTGAAAAACCTACGGTGAATGAAGCTGATGAACTCCCAAATCTAAAATGTCTTTTTGGCATATACAGCTCATCCCTGAAACTCAACACCACATTTGAAGTTAAGAATGATAATTAAAAGAAGCACCCTGATCTTTTAGACAGAATTTCCCTCCATTAAAGACAAGCAGCTATGGTTGATGATAAACAGTAATTTGTTGATGCCAATACTTTTGTCCATGTGATTCTAATGCCATGTATTTTATCCACTTCTCCTATACTTAAAAAATAAAGAGACGACAAAGTATGATATAGAGTACTGGGTCTGGGGTCAGAAGATGTAGATTCTGGTTTTAACCCTAATGTCATCTAGCACTGTGTTCTTATGTGAACCACTTAAAGTCATTTCATCTCTAAAATGTGGAAGTTGAGTTTTAAATGATGCCCAATATTCTTTCCAGTTCTTACATGCTGTAAGTCTACATTAGCTCTTGGATGTGCTATAAAAAGACCTTAAAGTATGCAAATTAATGTATCTTTTTAATTACTCTAGGTTGTTGAACACTAAATCATTCCCCTCTTACTGGGTGTACCTTGTTAAACGCAACACATGATTTTCATTCCATGCCACTGAGTTACCTTCCATACTCCTCTGGACTTACATGTTTGCCAGGCCAACTCTCACCTGAGTAAACAGTCAGTTGCATTTACAAGGCCAGTTTATTTCCCACCAGTTGATTACCCTCTACATATCTAGTTAACTACCATATGGCTTGTTCTACTTTAACTGTGTAATAAAAGCCTATTGAATGAGGCACACTATCTATTCCAGCCAGCATTAAAAGGCACATCTCGAGATAAAATGACCCCAGGGAAGTCGGAGGAAGCTAGTCACAGTAATAAGGAAAGGAATTACAGAACACCTGGCAGCAGATTATCAAGTCTCTCAGTTCAGGGCCTGACAAAGGCCTCAAATATAAAGCTGTCAGGAAGAACCACTGAGGATAAGGCATTTTTGCTTCCTTAGACCACAGCAGGATAATGATGCCAATCAAGTAGAACGGGCAGAACATTTCTAAGCCTGCAAAGTATTGCTTGTATTTTAAAATTGCTGGTTCAGTGACTCAAACATCATTTAACGAGCATCTATTATGTGCCAGGCATTGGGCCAGATGCTGGAGATACAAAGATGAGTGGGACAAGGTCCCACAAGGTGCTCCTGGTCGAACGGAGGAGGGAGGTAAACAGCGAATCACAGCACACATGGTGATAAGTGCTATCACAGAGGGAACGCTCCACTCAGAACGCAGAAATGAACCACAAAAAGCAGGGTGGGGAGGGCATTTCAGGCAGAAGAAATGGCAAGAACAAAGTCCTGGACTCAGGAAAGAATGTGATCTGGGGGAATGTGAAGAGATTTAGGGCATGCAGGAATGGGAGCGGCAGAAAGAAGTCTGAAAATTTTATTTTATGAAATGAGGAACCTAATTTTGGAAAAGCTATCAGAATGGCAACAGTTATCCTGAACAAAAAAGAAATGTGATTTCCTTCATATTTCAAAAAACTCACAAGAGTTCACCTTAACTAATACGCTGCTAGAGCAGTTTCTTTTGACTATTGTGGTTTCTCTCCAGAAAAGAAATTTTTAATAACTTGGCAATTACATCCTCTCACTTTCATTAATTTTTGGTTGTGCACCTGGATTTTCTAGGGGCCTAGTAAAAGGCCACTGGGAAATCTGAATATATTCTAATTTTAGAAGGCTGCCATATGCTATGTGCTAAAACTACAATAATGATACATGCTGAAATATGTTTATAAGAAATATAACCAGTAACACAAAAGGGGTCAATGAGTAATGCTTATTACTTTTCCTCTCACACATTTCTTACTTAAATCATTTATGTAAGCCATGACTTTAAAATGCCTTCTTTTTTAAGCTATACTCTTGAACAAGAAAGATTTGGAGAGTAACTCCTTAAAAAAAAAAAAAGCAGCTAATTTTTATGAAACAATCTTGCATAAGCCCTAATTATCACTTCAGTATTTGTAGACGAGATCTATATTTGAAGTGGAAAAAATAACATTTTTTTGACAAGGTCTCTGGAAGGCGTGAGGAAAGCCACTATTATTTTAATAGGAGTGACTTTAAAATCACAAGCTAAATTCTTAACACCAACATGGAATAAATCAATAAGTAGGTCAAAAGTTGTTAGGTAAACTAAAGGAGAAAGTGAAATTAGTAAAAGGAATCTTTGTCCTTTTTTGCAATAAGACAGTTTTGTGAGAGAGTATCCCCTCGATTTATATCACTCATACCGTGCCTTACTACTCAATAACCTTGAGGAGAGAATATCACAGGTAAAGATTCCAAAATCGTTATTATTATGTTAGAAATTCCCTCTGGCCCTTTCTTGACTTCCCTTTCTCAACAGAATCTATGTCCTCATTTGCAGTGAGATGATTTTGTGGGAAATCATGACCATAAGTTTTAGAGAGCTGTCTCAAAACAGTGAATCAACAGAGCACTTGACTCACACCTTATTTTAGGACTGGGTTCGTTCTGTGGGTATAGCTGCCAGTCACGGTTACGTCTCTCTGAGAGCCTTAACCATCTTTACTTCCATAACTAAGTTACTGCTATGGGTTCAAGATGCTGTTCCTTTTGGGTAAAATGAAACTAGACGAAACCAGAGAGGGAGAAAAACCATAAGAGACTCTTAATCTCAGGAAACAAACTGAGGGTTGCTGGAGTGGAGGGGGGTGGGAGGGATGGGGTGGCTGGGTGATGGACACTGGGGAGGGTATGTACTATGGTGAGCGCTGTGAATTGTGTAAGACTGATGAATCACAGACCTGTACCCCTGAGACAAATAATACATTATATATATTTAAATAAAAAGAAACAAAACAAATGAAAAAAGGGGGAAAAAGAGAGAGAAAGACAAACCAATAAACACTTTTAACTACAGAGAACACACTGCTGGTTACCAGAGGGGAGGTGGGTTGGGGGATGGGGGAAATAGGTGATGGGGATGAAGTAGTACACGTATCATGATGAAAAACTAAATAAAATGACTTAAAAAAAAAAAAAGATGCTCTTCCTTTTCTGGTTTACTAGCTAGAGCCAATCCAAGTTTTTTCCCAGGGTGAGGCAGCTAGGAAGATACCTCCAGGAAGCTGGGTTCAAACCCACAGAGCCTAGCTCGGGATCACACATCAACCACAATCCTGTACTTCCTCTTCTTCCCTCATACAATTCTTCATCTAAATGGGAGATTCTAGAACCTGGGAATGAAATACTAGAGACACTCCCATTAAAAAGAACAACAGTAATACCAACAACACATAAAATCACAAAAGATAAATAGCCAATAAATATTCAACTTCCCTTGTCATCAAAGATCTATAAATTAAAACCATAGGGCAGCATTTTTCACATAGCAAATCATCAAAACAATTTTAAGTATAATATCAATGTTGTCAAGAATGGTTCAAAAGTGATACTTTTATATATCACTATGGGATAATTGAAATTACCTCCTAGAGAATAATTTAGCAATATTTATCTAAAGTTTGTAAAATGTTTATGCACGCACACAAAAAAATTCACTTCTAGAAATTTTGTCAAAGAAAATAATCAGATGTGCACCGAAACAAGAATACTCACTAAAGCACCGTCAGTAATAGGGAAAGATGGAAAACAACATAGAAGTCCAACAACAGAGATTTATTAATATAAATTTGAGTATAACTATTGAAATAGCCTTTTGGGGGGAATATTTAATGACCTGCAAAAGCGTTCTTAATGTTTTATGTCATGAAATACATATATTTAACACGTTATGGTCATACGGTCATAATTTCATATATATATGAACAGGAATTAAAGAAATCAAGCCAAGATATGTCCAATTCCATCGTTCCTTCAAAGCCCTTGATTGCATGTAGGAAGTGTCTCCACATCCCATTTTGGCCCATTCACAGCCAAATATCCTTAGACCTGTGAGCCAAGAAGGAGAGTGTCAAATGCCTGGAGTTCTAGCCCTCCTTTACAATACACCACTATAAATATGTGCAGAAACAAGGCCAAGAAATAGAAAGGGGTCCTGTGGGGTTAGACGCACAAACCCAGAGCCCACAACAGCAGGCAGGATCCCACAGCAATTACCATCTTTACCATTAAATTTAGTACCCATTGCTCTACATACAACTTCTAATTTCTAGGTGAGTCCTGTCTCATCAACTAGATTGTGAGACTAAGATAATCACTGTCATAAACAGATAAACTCTGTCATACAGAGCAGATCCCTATCATCTGTGAACTTAACAGTCATGTTTTTTACTATATTCCCAAACACCTTTGATTTGTTGTTTTGGTAAGCTACAAACTTGACTCAACGTGCACCTAGAATGCACTTCTAGCCGACTGTCCACTTCCCACATTTAAGTGAAGTATTGTTTTTAGCTCTACGTGGTCACATATGCAGTAACCTCTTTTGAAAGAAAAAAAACTTTCATTTCCTTGTGAAAGTCTGCACACAATACCAGGAAAGTGGTACTTGGATATCTGGGACAAATACAAGAAACCAAATATCAAATTCAACAATGGCTCAGACTGAGAGCATGAACAAGCCTACTACACATTCTATAGGGAAACAAATAAAAGTAGGCAATTTATTAATCTTTCAGAAAGGGTTACAAGCAGCAGAGTGGGTTAGTACCAAGCAGCTCAGTTGCTGGATTATATGGTAAGAGCATGTTCAGTTTTGTTAGAAACTGCCAAATTGTCTTTGAAAGCAGTTTTACCATTTTGTATTCTTACCAGCAATGAAGGAACATTCCCATATTTCCAATCTCTCTAGAATTTGGTGTTGTGTTTAGGATTTTAGCCACTGTAATTAAGTGTATAGTTCTATCTCATTGTTTGAATTTGAAATTCTCCAAAGACATACGATGTTGGCTTATTTGCCATATGTATACTGTCTTTGTATATATATATACTGTTTATACAGATCTTTTGCCATGGATTGTGTTTTTGATGTGTATCTAAAAAGGCACTGCCAAACCCAAGGTTACCTAGATATTCTCTTAGTTTTATTCAAGGAGTTTTATAGTTCTGCATTTTATATTTAGGTCTGTGCTCCATTCTGAGTTAATTTTCCTCAGTTATTTTACGAAAGAGAATTTAAATAAGAAATTGGAGAACTGAAAAGGCAAGAAACCACTGAGGTTGACACCAATTTAGTAAGTCCAAGAGGGAGCAAAAGGAAGTGACTGGAACTGGTACTTGAGAAAGGGGCTCCACAGAACTGGGGTCCAAAGAGCTAAAAGACGGCATGGGGCAGCTAGTGCTGGTAACTCTAAAAGTCAAGACAAGGCTAGTACTGTGAGTATGGGGGGAAAAAATCAGGAACAAGAACCAACTGCCACTGCACACTCATTCAGGATTATTGTGTCTTCATAAAGAACTGTCCCTTTATCATCATGGAATATCTCTATTCCTAATAATCTTCCTGGCTCTGAAGTCTGCTTGTCTGATGGTAATACAGCTACTCCAGGGTTATTGTGATTAGTATTAGCGTTGTATTTCTTTCTCTACCCCTTTACTTTTTAATCTATCTGTGTCTTTATATTAAAAGTGGGTTTTACTCTTCAAATGGTATTGTTTGCCTTTAATATGCCTTAAAGTGTTTGTTGAAAGCTGGACATGATGTACTGGGTGAAAGGCCCTGAATGTGAGGTGTAAGCTTAGCCAGCTGGGGGCCCTGAGTGTGAGGTTTAAGCTTAGCTAAGCTGGGGGCCCTGAGCGTGAGGTGTAAGCTTAGCTAAGCTGGGGGCCCTAAGCGTGAGGTGTAAGCTTAGGCAGCTGGGGGGCCTGAGTGTGAGGTGTAAGCTTAGCTAAGCTGGGGGCCCTGAGTGTGAGGTTTAAGCTTAGCTAAGCTGGGGGCCCTGAGCGTGAGGTGTAAGCTTAGGCAGCTGGGGGCCCTGAGCGTGAGGTATAAGCTTAGCTAAGCTGGGGGCCCTGAGTGTGAGGTGTAAGCTTAGCTAAGCTGGGGGCCCTGAGTGTGAGGTTTAAGCTTAGCTAAGCTGGGGGCCCTGAGCGTGAGGTGTAAGCTTAGCCAGCTGGGGGCCCTGAGTGTGAGGTGTAAGCTTAGCTAGCTGGGGTTTAGGTTGTGCCTACTGTTTGCTGTAGCTATAGATGTCAGAGGCTCCATTTTTCTGTGATGTCCTTGTTTTTTGTCTCCTCGTTTGGATTTCCCTAGAGACTTCTTCTTAAATAAGGTCTGAGATAGGAAAATCTTTCAGTTGTATTTCCCTATCATGATATAGGAGCTCTACTGTGTGGTGGCCATTGTGAAGGTGGGGAGGACAGGGAAGCATCCACAGTTTTGTGATTAGGTCCGTCTTCTAAGGAGACTTTGCCTCCCACTGGTGTGACCTTCACTAGTGCTTCTCAGTTTTGTGGTTTCTTCCTCCTTTAGTGAGACTGGAAGATGAGAGGCAGGCAGGGCTGGGTATTCCCCTTCCCACACCTGGAAGGCTAGAGAGACCTGGAGTTGGATATTTCCTTTTCCCCAGGTCACTTAGGCTCTGACGAAAAAGTTTCTCTTGAAGGCAGTCCTTGTTAAGATAATAAGACGCTCTGGGTGTATTTCAAAGTGGCCACTTCCCTCTCCTTCTGCCAGAAGCACAAGGAGATTTTTCTCCAACCTTTATTGTGAGAATCTGCTAGAGATCCTGGAGGTAAAACCCAGGAAAGTATGCCCCCACCCACCCAAAATGGGGGCCACCTCAAAGTTTTTAACTCTCAAGCTTGTCCACATTGAGCCTCCAGCAATTCATCAGTTAGTTTAGGGTCTCCTACCAAGTGTCGGTTCCTACAGCGATTTCTGCTCCTGGGTTTCTCCTCCGGTATGCTTTGATTCTCTGTATCAGCTTGCTTGTCCCGATTCTGGAGGCAATGGTTTTCCTTGCAACCTCAATTCCCTGATGAATCTCTAAGAAACACTGTTGATTTTCAGTTTGTTCGGTTTTTTCTTATTGTGAGGACAGGCTTGGTGACTTCCAGGCTCCTTAGATGCCAGACCAGAAACTGGAAGTGCCTACAGAAGTGCCCTCTTATCCATGAGGGGTATTTTCCAAGACCCCTGGTGGACGCATGAAATTGAGGACAGTACCAAACCCCATACATATTTTTTTTCTATACATGCTTACCTATGATAAAGTTTAATTTATAAATTAGGCATAGCAAGAGAATAACAACTAATACTCAAATAGAACTATAATATACTATAATAAAGGTTATGTGAATGTGGCCTCTCTCTCTCAAAATATCTTACTGTACCATAGTCACCCTTCTTGTGAGGATATGAGATGATAAAATGCCTACATGATAACATGAAGTGAGGTGAATGATGTAAGCATTTTGATCAGTATCATTAGGCTACTACTGACCATCACAAGGTGGGTAATCTGCTTCTGGACCTCAATGGACCACGGGGAACTGAAACTGTGCAAAGTGAAACTATGGATGGGAAAGGGGATCTATTTTTTACGAAGATAATCATTGCCAATATTTATTTCTTAGAATCCTAAAATTTCTTAGAATCAAACCATTGTATAACATATCCACCTCATTTTTAATTGGAGGAAAACCATTCTAGCTTCCCAAATGTGAAGGCTCTCACTTTATAGCTGTTAGGGGACTATCTTATTTTATAAGTTTTAAGAGGTTAATACACTGAATGATTTCTAATTTTGTGTTTATGGAAGCATTCACTTTGTCCTGCAGCTATACTTAGTTGACTGAAAAATTCAATTTGCTAAAGATCTATGACCCTGCTAGTAAGGAGGTAGTAAATTACAATAAAATGTTAATATTGCAAAGTATAAAACAAAATGCACCTTAAAATACACCTTGTATCCTTTACTTTTGCTTAAGCATATAAGCTTGGGAGGCAGAAAGAAATGTGTTTGGATCTTAACTCCCCCCTTTACTAGCTTTGCTATCATAAAATTTTTCCCTATCCTCATTTCTTTCCTCTGTAAAATAAGGATAATAAAACCTAACTCAATGGATAATTATAATGGATGACGTAAAGTACTCTGCACTTAAGTGCACGGTATAAATAGTACTTGTTGCCTCTGTTGTTGTTATTTTTATTATTACAAGGCTATAACTCCTTCACCTGTTATTGTCAGTGCTGAAAATATTTCAATGACACAGAGTCTGCACTCCGTGTAGGGCATACCTTAGCTGTATTCATTCTACTTAGACCATTCTACTGCCCCTTCTACTTCCTAGGAATGAATTTCATGAAGAAAAGTTTTCCATTCTATTTTCCTACATCCTTTTATAAAACCTAGTTCTCACCAATCTACATGTAAAATGCTAATTTGTACATTAAAAATATGAACCAACAAAGAAGAAAAATAAAAATTTTTTGGATGCAAACATAATGCCAAAAGCATTGGGGAAAAAATCTATTAACAACTCAGAAGCTAAAATACTTTTTGTAGCAGGAACTCATTTATAGAACTGCTTTTAAAATTCTATTTAATACTTCCTTTATTTCTAAAGGTCTAATTCCACTTCTGAGATGCCAATTCTCAAAATGAATGAGGGTTGTAAATTCCTCAAACTGAGAGAAATTTAAATTATACCAAAACTTTCAAATTCAACAACCTTAATCCTGTAGCTTTTTATAGTCAACCTGTATTTGTCTGAGTTTGGTAATGATGAATTTTTCTTCCCCGAGTTTTGTCTTTGCCAGCAAAGCTTTTCTAAAATTTAAAATGAAATTCTAAACTGAAAAGAACTTTTTCACAATACAAGGCAAAACTTGTATCCTTCTCCCCCCAATTAAGGAAACTAAAATAGCTTCTTTAAATGAATAATGCAGCTCCTTTTCACAGAAAGCATCAAAAAGATACTAGAGTTCTTCACATCCCTGTTTAACTTCCCACCCATAGGATTTGGATTTAAAATTCTCTTCAAAGCAATTAAATGTGGACTTAAGTTATTCAGTGACAGAAGCTATGTCCTAATGTTAAATTTCAGAAACTGAATGGAAGAAGTGACCTACATTCTTGGACATGAGTGGTCTTGGTTTCTTCATGGAATGAACCACAGAGTAGAAAACCATTGCTTTCCAGCAGTTAAGTTATCCTTGTTTTCTAATCTTTCATTATTTCTCCCAAATTAAGCAACTGTTTCAAACCTTTTCATCTAAAAACAAACGAAATAAGATATACTTTTTTCATGAGTTTGTAAAAATTCAATAAGGCAAAGCTTTCATAAGGAAGCAGTGAAAACACACCTGCAGTCTAATTTATTTATATGTAACAGTATGCTTTATCCTAAGCAATATGGAAAGATCTATTTTTGAACACTTAGTCCCTCTGATGTTTGCAGGCAGTGGTGTGCCCATGGTTGAACATAAATCATCCATGAATATCTGAGTCCCTCTTTATTCATTTTGTTTCTCTTGCTCCCAAAAGAATAACAAATGTTACTTTCATTCAAAAGAAGTCAAGATGGATAGTCAGCACAAGCAAGTTTCCTCAGGGAACAAACTTTAGTTTTCAACCCAAACCAAAATATTTGAAATCTTTTGGACAAAAGTACAAAAAGAGATAAGTAAGTCATTAACTAATGCTTCATTTAAAACATGACGACAGCTAAAAGAGGTCATCAATTTTTGAGCATATGCAACTTAGGTTAATGACAGATTTATTAAGAACCTTCCTTTCTTTAAGGTGTCCATGACGTTCCCCTTAAAAGTCATCACACTTTTTGAAGGAAAGGATCAACATATTCAGGTTGATTTTAATGAGCCTTAAATATTAGGTAATTTACCGATTAAAGCTAACAATGTATTTGAAGCACAATCTAGGTTAGTTTCTCGACAACTAGGTTACAATTTTAGAAATTGGGGAGGTGGGGCGCCTGGGTGGCTCAGTCAGTAAGCGTCTGGCTTTGGCTCAGGTCATGGTCCCAGGGTCCTGGGATCGAGGCCGGCACTGGGCTCCCTGCTCAGCGGGAAGCCTGCTTCTCCCTCTCCCTCTGCCGCTTCTTGTGTTCCCTCTTTCTCTGTCTCTCTGTCAAATAAATAAATTTTTAAAATCTTAAAAAAAAGAAAGAAAGAAAGAAAGAATTTGGGGATGTTATGGAATTTTCATTCCCTTGGATCTCAAGAACTTTGGAAGACATGGATAGGAGAAGCAGAGTGAGCCTTGCCAGCTACCACACACGCACAGAGTTCCAAAACCATCCTCACTGGGTCATTGAGAACACTGGCAGTCATCTGAGGTTTAGTGACTAAAACAGCAGAAGGGATCAAGGTGAGCACATAGCACTTGAGAGCTTTAGAAAACATATTCAAATGCCCTTTCCCACTGCTCAAAATAGACCCATGAAATGGGCAGACAGGAGATACTATAAAGAAGCTGGAATTTTAAAGTAATTTGTCCAACGTCACGATGCTAGTGAGAGACAAAGATACAATTCTTAATCTCAGATTCTGTTCATAAAAAGAAAAAAAAAGATAAAGAAATACACGGAGACTCCTAAGAGCTTCGTCCCAGAACTTCTTTCCCTGAACAGTCTTTTCCATTCCATGACTAATTATCAAATTATATATGTAGATTATTCCCAATAGTATAACTCCCTTCCAGACCTCTCCACTGAGCACTGTACATACATGTCCACATGCACCTGCAAAGTTACCACCTGGATGCCTAAAAAAGCCAACTCACGCCTAGGAGAACCCTTGTTTCCCCTTTGGCCAGGTTTCCTATTTCAGGAAGTGGCACACCATTGCTTGAGTCAGGTCGAGGAGTTATTTTAAATCCCTGACTTTCCTCTCCCCAGCAACCCATATCCAGTGTATCAGCAAGTCTGATAGATTCCTCTGCCACAATACTGTCTACCTCAATTCTATCCCCCTTCCCCACCTGCACTCCACCATCGCCTCTTGCCTGGATCACTGGTCACCCTGCCTTCCTTCATGCCATCGTAAAACCCATTCCACACACAGTACCCACACTACAACCATGACCCTTTCATTTGTGCTTAAGTCCCATCTCCTGTAAAATCCCACATACCTACCTACCTACATTTTCAATTTTGCAATTCTTATTGATAAGCATCTCAAAAATAAAGCCTTGGTACTCGTCATAGCCTGCCAGTGGCAGGTGAAGCTTGGAAAGTCAGGACTTAAACCAAGTCTTCCAAGTGTCCTTTTCTTTAGACCATTCAAACTCCTAGTGATCTAGCCCCAGAAACCTACCCATATCTCAGTTTTCTCGTTTGTAATACTGTAATAAAACTGCCTCTCCTCCTATGTCACCTGGTGACAGGTAAGAGGATCGAATGAGTGAATATATGTGAAAGTGCTCTGAAAAACATAAAGCATGACACAAACAGAAAATGATATAAAATGCATGCTACTGCAGAAATGCTGCTTAAGTATGGAGTTTTCTGAGCTTCTGTTTACAAGAATGAGGAATTAAGTAAATCTAGCTAACATAACTGACTTTTGCCTCTTGTCACTAGAATATATGTAGGCTGGTTCCAGCCTTCTCTATCGCTTCAGAGGACTGGTGCTATAAAAGAAAGCACAGGGCTGCCCTGGTTAAATCCCTGATCTCCCGATTTACCTTACCAACAAATACGAAATAACCAGACAGATCCTAAGTGTGTTTCTGACTAAAAACAAAACAGGAAGCTAAAAGCCACAGTTCGGAAGGCTGAGAAAATCAGCCTCACCATGCCCAAAGTCTCTTTACTCCTCTCCCTCCCTCCCTCCGGGATGCAGAGGGCACAGCTCCAGAGAAGATGAGAGCCCAGGGCTGTAGTGTCCCTCCCAACGCCAGGAACACAGGATGACTCCAACGCCAGCCAGCCAGCAGGAGCTGGAGCTGCATGCCAGTCAAGGCTCAGGTTGCAGAAGTCCTGAGGTACCAACGTTCACCTGGCTGTGTGCTGTGGACACAAGAAACTGGCCCTCAAGAATGATGAGACCAGTCAAACAGGCAGGAAAAGGCAAGATGCTTCTAATTAGAATCAGTCCATCAATTCATGATAATTGAAAGTCAGATTTCCTGACAAAGGCATTGAGATTTCAAAGACATTGTAACAACTGTGGACAGACATGCAAGTTGTTGTATCTGATCTTCCTTTCATTATGGCTGCCCCCCAAAAAGGCTTGCCAAATTGCACATTCATGTCACTGCCACACAAATTCTTATTATTGGTTTAATTCTTTATTGATTTTTTCAAACCAGTTATTATTCTATTTCAGTTCTACTTGAACCCGTTGGTCTTTTAAGAAATAATACTGAGTTGACATTTAAGATATTTAGACTACAGAAATGGAAATCATGCTGTAAATTAAGGGTCTGCAAACTTGCTCTGTGAAGTCCAGTTAATATTTTAGGGTTTGTGGACTCTCACATATTCTTTTTTAAATAACCCTTTAACAATATAAAAACATTCTCAACTCTGATGTGGTACAAAAAGAGGCCATGGGCTACAGTTTTGCAACCCTTTTAAATAATAACTGTGAGCTAATAGTATACAGAACATTCACAGTTACATATAATATAAATCAGTCTTTCATTTAACATGAATCATACTGGTTCCACAGGTTTCTCTTTCCTGAAGTAGGTACTAAACTAGGAATGTTTTATATTACAGAACGATGAGGAATACACCCTGATTATTTTTCATGAGGCAAAAAATTCTGCCCAGATATTTTTTCCCCTCCCTAGGTGGTCACGGATAAAAAATGTTCACTAAGAATTAATGAAGCATCCTTTACAATGTACATACTTAGAGTAAAATGTAAAAGCCTAAGTTTATACAGTGCAAGTTGATAAAATGCAAATTTGTGAAGCCTCAAAAATTATAAATAGACACAAAATCAAAAAGCCAAAAATAAAATAAAATTCACCAATCCATCAAAATAACACATCCATCCATGTGTTATTAAATGACTTTCAGGATCTCTGCACTAACAATAAAAAATAGCACCAAAATTTTGTAAGGATAATGGCATACAAATGACTTGCTGTAATTGGTATTTCTACCCCACAATGCAATGAAGTCCATTGTACCTGAGATAATGGAACTCTCTCACATAGCTGCTGCGTTGTTACCAAGCAACAAGAAATAAAATGTCAGGATTAGCACTCGATTTAATATATTTTATCATCAGTAAAACATGTTTCTATTCTGCTATTCTTCTGGATGTAAATGGTCATTAGTCTAAGAATTATATTTAGTAATCTATAAGAGTATGCAAAAAAAAAAAGAGAAGAAAGAAAGCAGTAAAGTTAACACCGGGCATTCACCAAGTCCATTCTTTTTTAATATTTACTGCTTCTTAGTGGAAACAGCAGAATTAACATAATAGTAATTCTACTACTGAGGTTATTTTTGCCAAAACACTCAACTACAATTTGTCTTCATTAGCATTCAGGTATTTTCAAACCAATGTAGCATTTCATGAAAATTCAATGGTCTTTAATGGTCATGAATGATCTTTAAACACTTTATTACTTTGAAATAAGTAGTCAATCAGTTCAGTCAATTTAGCTGTGTAAGGAAATTACCATCTTTTCTGTCAAAAGATTATACATCCGGCTAAATTTGTAGCATAAGAAACTTACAGATAACTCTTTCAGAGTGGTTTAGTAGTAATTATAAAATGAAATACAAAGCATGAATAAAATCTTACAACTAAAAAACTATGAGAGAAAGAAATGTAAATTAAAAGGTATTATATAACAGGTCTAAAAACAAAAATCAATGTAAATGATAACCACTGCTTATCACAACCATCCCAAAAGTTAAAGGCTGGGCAAATGACTGCATTCTGCCAGGATTCATGCGGGTTGGAGGAAAGAGGGTATTCGATCTTTCTATATTGTTTCAAACAGTTCTCTTACCTCCCCCGACCCTTTTTCAAAAAAGAATTTGTGTCAAGTGTTCAACTCAACTGGCCTGGGTGGATAAAGTAAAGAAGACTGGAATAAATAGTTTCTTGCTGTCCTCATTCTAGTTAACTGAAGTAGAGTTTTACCAGGTACATACTTAAGGGCAGTAAGAGATATTTACATATCATGCATCACACAGTGAGTGTCAAACTTGACACTCTAGTCAGATTCTCATAAATATCATGTTTCCACACGGCAATCAAATTTGTGTGTGTGAATGAATTCCATACAGGGGTGACCACTAGTTGCCTGGGTATAGATATGTGTGCTCCAAATCAAATCTATCTAATGAGGTCTCTTAACTGGTTAGAAGTGCTTGTCTTAAGTGGAGAGAAGCTTTAATTTTTTGTTTAACCTGTGTTTTTTCTTTTTACGGTCTCTTGCAAAAATGATGAGTTTCACAGCTTTAGAAGCTGTAATATCATAAGGCGTTAGCAATGTCAAGATTAAGAATAAAAGACACTTAAGGGGAAAGGAATTATGTTTATCCCTCAGGCATTTTTGTGTTCTCTAAAGCAGGAAGGAAGATAACAAAAGTCTCTAAAAACATGGATACATTAACTGGCCTGCTTGGTGGAGATTAAATGTTCACAGAATCCACTGAAGTGATTAAGTCATGTCATTAAAATCCACTGTGTTCTAAATGTAAAGTGAAACAACAACCAGTTTGATCACTTCTGATAAGATAATTCACGAGGAGTTATCAATGCAAAGTTCTCCAAACAGGGCCAGGGAGTCACAAGAGCCTGGAGGCTCCAATCTTAGAACCATTCTCCATTCATCTCAGAGTTTTAAAGTCAGATTTAGGCCTTGGGCACTATTACAAAGTGAACTAAAAATACAAATCCTATTTCCCAAAGCCTCAGAAGGAGACATTGCTGTTCCCAAGAAAGCTGCCCTCATGGGGGGCTCCTCAGCCTACCACCCTGCAATGAGCAAGGGAGAGTAGGTCATCCCCATTCCTCAAATCCACCAGCAATGCTCTTGCCACACACCTCGCCACCGGCTACCCCTACCGCCTAGACTCCTCCCCCTCCGAGAGCTGAAGAGCTGGTGTCCTGAGTCCCTGGGGGGTCTCTACTCAGAAGGCCTTTTACTGATCACCTTATCTAAAACTTCAGTTTCTTCTGCTGACATTTCATGTTCCTTTTCATGCTTTTTGTTTTTTCTCCTTCACACATATCAACATACGGCATGCTACGTACTTCCCTTATGTACTGTTATCTCATGTCTATCTTGAGCAGCAGAAAGTAAGCTCCGCAAGAGCAGGGGTGTGTCTCTGTTTTGTTCACTGCTGGACTTCCAGAACCCAGAAAAGTGCCTCTCCTTAAAATGTGGTTGAGATATAATATCTGGTGTCTCTTTATAGATAATAAAGGAGGAGAGAAAGGGAGATGGGGATGTAGATGAGGCAGGCGTGACCATGGGCTAACAGTCATTGCAGCTGAGGGATGAGCTCCTGGGGCTTCACTACACTCTTGTTTACTGTTGCATAGGTTCATCATTCTTCATAATAAACATTAAAACCAAAAATTTTTAATATCATTTATACTGCAATGAATCTTCGCTCTTCCTCACCCACCAATCAGAAACAACACACGTCTGCTCAGCAGACTGACAGATGTGTCATCTTTTCCTCTAGTTAATCTCCTAAAGAGAGAAGGCACGTGCCAGGCATTAGTACAGAACACAGAAGTCACAGTTCCCAAAGCTTGCCTCTTCTAACACAAGTTTTAGGATAGCACTCTGGGAAGTAATTTTCAATATGTCCATAACTTATGACTTAGTGCATTTTTTTTTAAGGGGACTGATAAAACACCATATTCCTGATAATGGTTATGGCTGCAGGGGATGCAGGCAGATGAGAAAGAGTATGAGCAATCTTCTAATTCTTACCTTAGTGGGTTCACAGGTATTCAATGTGTTATTATGCTTCATAACCCACAGAGGCTACATGTACACAATATCTGCATGCATCAAGTATCATATAAGCAATTCTTTCATATGCAAATATGCAAATATACCATAATGTGGTTATTATAAAAATAATTTTATTCAAGTCGGGATAATAAATATACTGTTTTAACTAAAAGCTGAAATTAGCTAAAAGAGAAGAGGCTCAGTATAAACCATGCTGTCCTCTAACACCAGCCATGGCACAACCCTGACAAAACCAGCTGGGCTATTTCCATCTCAGGCAGCCTCAACAGCCTTTGGTGGCTGAGTGAGACAACCTTTTCTGACAGAGCAGGCATGCCAGGCTGCTTGCAGGAGACCAAAGCTCAACAGTCTCCTGAGTGAAGCACTCCAAGCCCTCCCCCTGGGTTTTCTATTATAAGTTGCTTTTTAAAAAATGCAGAAACAGGTCACTTCTAAGAAAAACCCAAGGTGGTAGGATAGGCACCCAGGAGACTGGCAGAGGGGCTCACGGGGAGCTGAGGGGGATAAGAAGACCCCTGCAAAAGCCAAATGAGTTCCCTTAGGAAGACAGGACAGTCCTCACTCATTAAACACACAGAATGCAACGCCAAGAGTCGTTCCCTGGCTGGTTTTGCACTTAAACTTGTTAAGTTTATCAGGGAAGACGACTGCACCCACTCAAAGAGAAGGAGGTCCAGAAATATCACTGTCTGGGCCAAAAAGAGAAACGTCTTTCTGGCATGTGTGCCAACATGCACACCTGCTTGTACTATTTCTCCCAGTAGCCACTCAGTTCCTTAAGGGGATGGAGGCAGGTGGGTGGGGGCGGGGAGTACAGCCGGCATTCACTGTATCACAACTTTGTGGTGAAGCATGCAATTGGCTGCAGGTTTTAAGAAATATGAATGCAATATTCATATCGATTTTATTAAAGGGGAAAACAGACACACTCGGTCACCTCATTGGCTTTATACAACTTGTAAGCTTATGGAGAGCACATCTGAAAGAGGAAACTCTTCTGGAAAGGAGGAATATTCCCCCTTTTAGAGAAACTAGAAATAACTCATATTGAGGGCAAATTTGATACTCTCTTTAATTCAAGATAAACATCCTGATTTACTTCTTGATAGAAAACATTTACTGTAAATTAATTACAGAAGAAACTACGAACAACAACAAAAGCAAGAGGTGACTTGTATGTTCCTTTGCCACTCTGCTTCTAAGGCCAAAAACAATTTTGAGATGCCCAAGGGAACCATCGTTAATACTATAGATACTTATAGTTCTACTCTCCTTAAAACTCAAATTACAGGATGTACAAAAGGATGGGGCAAAAGGCTGCAAAGAAGCTGCACCGCAGAGCGGCACAGAGCTTTGGAAGACAGGCTCGAACCCAGGCTCTGCTTCAGAAAAGTCCTCTAGTTCCTCCTCTAAGAGAAAGGAGATGAGCTAAGAGTTCTCAAAAATATTTTTTGACTGTCTAAAAGTACTAAAACAGACGTTCAGTCACCATATTTAAGGGGAATTTGTGGAGAGCTGCAAGGTTCAAAGAGGCTACAAGATAGAATGAACCGAGGTGAAGACTGAATGGACCCATCACAGATCACAGGGTGAGGCTTTTCTCAAAGCCACCTCCAAGGTATATGGTCGTGGAGGAGAAAAAGACCATGATCTGGCAAGGGAGAATAGGAGAGAGGAATAAATTAGCCAAAAAGCTCTCTGCTTGATTCTAATAGTTATTGATTCTAATAGTTACCATTGAAATGGACGCCTCCCAGAGATTCGGTATCTTTCAGAAGTTTGAAAAAATGATCCATTTATGAAGATTTTGAAAGCATTTCATAAAATAATGGAAATGAGCAGACACCTGGAATCAATCTCCCTATGGTTCTGCCCTAGCTGTGTGACCTCAGGTCCCATATTTAACCCTCTTCTGTAAAATAAGGATAATATTGGTTCCTACCTTATAAGATTATTATGAGGATTACAACAATAATAATGTACATAAAAAATATAGCAGTGACTAATACATAATAAATACTTGATTAACAGTAGCTATCATTATAATAACTAGCAGGCAGGAGAAAATGTGGGTAATTTATGATCTCTGAAGATTTCTGTTTAATACCACACTGCAGAGACCAGCTCATAATCATCCATCCCACTAGGATCACCATCAAATAAAGCAGGACAGGAACAGAAGAGAATTAAGAATCCGGGAGGTCCATGAAGGTAACAGAGTGCACAGAACATAGGGAAGAGGAGGAGCTGGAGGTCCAGAGTACTCACCAGACTCAGAATAATACAAAAGTCACAAAGTCAAATGGACTTTTCGTATCACAAAATACTCCCTCTACTCACCATCCCCAATTCCAAATGATTTTACTCTTTTGAGAACAAAGTTCTTATAAATCAACTTACAAGCATGAAGACCTCTTCTACTATGGAATTTATAATAATCCGTTATTTAAAAGCTGTTTTGCTTAGATTCCTAAGCTAGAATGACAAATTCGATTTCATCTTGATCATTATAACTAAGCTCTGTCCAATCAAACTTTTCACAGTGATGATGTTCTATACCTGTGAAGCTATTGACAGTAGTCGCTAGCCATATGCAACTACTAAAGAGAAAATTACCTTGTTTAATTTTCATTAATTTAAATTTTAAAAGTTACATGTGACTAGTGGCCACCATGTTGGACAGTGCAGGTATAGTCCATTCTGAGTGGCTGACAGAAGCACCGTATTGAAAAGGATCCCACAGTGAGTCTGCATCTAGCAGGGAAGAGTGCAGGGATAGATAGAGATGTCTGTTCTCAGACAAGGGGGGCTAGCCTTTACCATATTTACAGGCTCGGTTAAAGGAACTGATCTCCCTATCCCTTACACCAGAAAAAACAAAACAAAACAAAACAAAAACAACTCCTCTCTTTTCTAGTTATCTACAGTGATTCTCAGACACTAGAAGGTCATTTTCTGTTCTTAGAAGAAATAAGATTGGCTGAAAAGAACCGAATTATAAAAGAAGAGGAAGAAGAAAAAGAACTTCAGACAGGACAATGCATAATGCCCTTGGTATTCAGAGAAGGAATATTAGTTCCAGGAAGTGTTACAGAAGCACATAAAATCAACAGTGTTAAACTACCAGTTATTTTAAGCTAAGTTATAGGCTTTTTTTTTCAGTGATACCGTATATGTGCCATGGACAGGTCATTAAGATGATTCAATAAATAAAAAAAGAAAAAACAGATTACACAGTGAGAGTAAACCACATTGTCCATTTTGAATGCAGAAAATACACTAAAGCCATTGCAAAAGAAACCATTATGCCTGGGTTGAAAGTACCACATCCTCTAGAACTTTAAAAATAACTTCACTTTCCAAGAGAGGAACAGAATTCTAACATTTGGTTTTTCAAAAATACCACTGTGCTGCCTCCATGAAATACCATCTTGGCCAAATGCATGCAGGAGCCCAAAGACACCACATACGAAACTGCCATCACATGAAAAAAACCACGAACGTATATTCTCATTTCCAGATCCCACGATGGGTTCCTATAAAGCTCTCCCAAGGAAAAGCTATCTCAAACCTTCATGAAAATTTGGTTCCAGGGTGATTCTCAAAGTCTCACGTTAAGAATCATTTTGAAGTCTCCTTTCAGGTTCATATATGTATGTGTATATATATATATATATAGCAGGTTCATATATATAACAAAATGGCAGGGTTTGAGTGTAAGCCAACTATTTTTGTCTCAGAGCTTAACCCTAGAAAGGCTCTAGAATTAGTCAAGTCTCTCCCACACCATAAGACGTCCAAAGAAGAGTCAGTTAGTTCCTTAATTCAACTACTCCAAACAGAACCACATCAAAGCAATTACTTGTACTACCCTCCTTCTTCCTTAAAGAATTCACAGTATCAAATACAGTAATGATATAACTTACTATTTTTCTGGGGTTTTGTATATAAAAATTTATCTTGCAATTTTACCCAAGGAGGTCTATTTTACTAAAATACCAAAGGACTGTTATAAGCTAGCCAGTCTCGTGGCTTGATCCCAAAGAGAGCATTCCAGTGAGACCCTAGCCAACCAGAAAGCTAATGTTACAGTAAAATTGCAACTATTACATATTTATCTTTTTAAAGATTTTATTTATTTATTTGCCAGAGAGAGAGAGAGTGCACAGCAGGCAGAGGGAGAAGCAGGCTCCCCACTCAGCAAGGAGCCCGATGCAGGATTCGATCCCAGGACCCTTGGATCACGACCAGAGCTGAAAGCAGACGCTTAACCAATTGAGCCACCCAGGTGTCCCTCAACTAATACATATTAAGTAGAATCCTTTGATATCCAAAATTTAAAAGCGGTCATTGTTTATCCTCCAGAAGACAAATGAACTGTTGTACATTTGCTGAACTAATACATAACAGCAAGTTTAAAAAGCAACCTTTGGAAAGCAGAAATAACCTCTTCTCTCACCTCTACCACTGTGGTCTCTGCAGCTTTGCACATCGGCAAATTGAAATTTCTTGCACTTTTCCTATATTAGGAGTGGGGGAAAGTGGGAAAAGAAAACCAAAAATAAGAAGAGTTTCTCTCAGCTTTAATTATAGATTAAAAGAATTTCTATAAACTAAAAATCTGTGAATCTTTTAAAAGAATGTGTATTTTCCATAAGTGTTAAAACAATTTTGTAAATAAAAACAATGGCCACTTCATTCAATTACAGTTTTCATGGGGTTGAAGGAAAGAGGAACTATTTTTCATGTTCAACATATAGATCATATACAGAAAGATAAAACAGATATTAATAAATCTACTCTATTTAAAACTAAGTTGCCTAAGTCTTTTAACTGGGATGCCACTTTGTTTCCATAGTTATATATTTCACTAAACTTGTTCTTGTTAAAATATTAAGAAAAGTAGCACGTGCTTTATATGAGAAGGTATAGTAATTATATTCTCTATTAAAAAGAGACCTATTGCTGAAATAAAACGACACATTCATTGGTAATGTGTGAGTCATCTATAAAGATCATTCCGGGGGACCAATTTCTAATGAAATTTTTTGAAGTACAACACCCACATTAGACCCTGAGGTGTAAAAATTTCCAGAAAGTGCCAATTTTGCTGATGATTTTGCACTCAAGTTCTTAAATTAATGCATCACCACCAACCATAAAAATTTTAAGGTATTTTTTTGTTTCTGAGAGTGTAAGTTGACTAAAAAAAAAAATCTTATTTGATTGAGGGAACTGAGTTACATCTTTCTTTTACTAGCTCTTTTAGGCCACCAATGTTTATCTCACTTAGATTTAAGGATAAATATAAAGACAGGTGTGTCCCTGAGACAGAAGTCCTTGGGTACTTTCACAAGTTGCTAAGTTGGATTCCACCAGCCATCCAGCATGCCCAGCATCAAAAGCTCCAAGGGCACTGTGGCCAGAGGCAAAGGTATGTAGGGCTGTCCTAACAATGGCCTAGACAGACCTTTTACCAGTTGTCCCCCTAACAATGGAGGTCATCCTAGAAGTCAGGATATTAAGAATCTAAGTCACTTGACCATTGCTGATGGAGCAGTCTCATCTCCTATCAAAAACCACAGGCATAAGTCAATGCTGAGAACAGCCCCCGTGCAATCTTTAGATATTAGAGCCAGGCAATGAAACACACGATAAACTCATGGAAATAGTTTAAATAATTCATTTCCATTTGCTTCTATACAATTTCATTAATCTTTTTTAAAATGCAAAATGTGTTAACTGCCAAGATCAGTTGTAATCAAAAACTGGTTGAATTCAAGAAATCAAATATAACATTAATATCATATAAGATCTTCAGAAATGAACAAAAACAGCATGAGAGTAGTCACTGAGAATTCAACTGTGCTCTCACCAAAGGTGCATCAGGTAAAGATAAAAATTATTACTAAAACAGTAAATGACCATATTATAAGAAAGAAAATTATTTCTGTAACCTAACAGGCAAAGTCTTCAAGACTTGTAGGTGTATATTCAAAGATGGTACAATTTTCAAAACTACCATATAATGTATATGTATAATATATAAACACTTAGTATTTAGTATGCTCAGGGTAATCAAAAGATCTTGAACTATATTAAGCCTTTGGCTTAATATCTGTGGCTATCCAAATAACAAGCATTCTCAAGATTAATCAACTTTTTCAGATAGAACCTACATAAGTATTTCCTAGCAGACGCCAACAGGACTGGAAAAGAACTGACCTAAATGGGTGCTAGCAAGCTCTTCCCAGAATATCAAAATAATTTAGGCATTTTAAGACAATGCATATTAATAATATAAAAATTAAATACAATTGTGTGCTTTTCTCACATTTGCTAAGTATGTCTCAACATTGTAACTTGTCCTGGCAACTAAAATACACACAGAAAAATAGTCTGTATGGGACTATATACAAGAGTATATTGATTCAAAATAGCTACCAAGCAGTGCAATGTGGGCACCACCTAATCAGAACAGACCCCCACAAATACACACCAGCAAGAATGCACAGCAGCAGCCTCGCACACGCATGCACACACTGACCTGGGGGCTTGTACGACTGTAAGCCACTTTTTAAATGAATCTTTGAACACCAAACACATCAAGATATCCGTTTTGCAATCATAATTTAGGAAATGCAAAGTTGCCGAAATGCATTTCATTAATATTTAAAACAAAATAAACATCATACTACCTGAAAATCACATTTCCTGCTTGGTCTGCCTTCCAGGCTTTCACCAAAGCAAAATCTCCAGTAATTGCTTCCTCCAAAATAAAATGCTGACCATTAAACTCCCTCACCTGCGGGAGACAAAGGGGACATTGTCAGGTATGTGCTGGGGTAGAAGCAGAGAATAAGGATACAAACCCGGTCGGGGAAGGTTTCTCAGAGGGAGAACAATCTAAACGGAGATCTCCTGGGGGAGTAGTGGTAGGAAGCTAGGATTTAGTCAAAGTGGTGGCGGAGAAACCAAGGGAACAGCATGTGCAAAGACTCAGCAGCGAGAGGTTGGTAAACTTGAGGAACTGAAAGTTCTATATGCTTAAGGCATAGACTGCATGTTAGCACTCTTTTTATTATTTGTGTGCATAAGTTATATGTAGAGAACATGAAAAATAGCCCATCTTTCCCTCCACCCCGGGGGCAGGGGGGAAACAAAACTATATAAGCTGCATAAAATGGGCAAAGTATTTTGTACCTAAAATAGTTATAAAAATCTATTCATCTCGGGCGCCTGGGTGGCTCAGTCGGTTAAGCGACTGCGTTCGGCTCAGGTCATGATCCTGGAGTCCCGGGATCGAGTCCCGCATCGGGCTCCCTGCTCAGCGGGGAGTCTGCTTCTCCCTCTGACCCTCCCCCCTCTCATGTGCTCTCTCTCTCTCTCTCATTCTCACTCTCTCAAAATAAATAAATCTTTAAAAAAAAAAATCTATTCATCTCTCCTAACTAACCTATAACCATCTGATGAAATTTTAATTGGAATTCCTAGAATTTGCAGATGAAACTGGAGAACTGACATGCCATAGCTTTCTACCTGTGAACATAATATATGCCTACATTTTCTGAAGTCTTCTTTTACCTCTTCAAATTGCTTTTAATTCCCCTCCAAAAAAAGCTTTGTGTATGTTTTAGGTTTATTCATAGGTACTTCACGGTTTTTGATGCTACTATGAGTATTCTATGTTCTTCTATTACACCTCCTCTCTGTCATTACAGATCTAATGAAATGCTATTGATTTTTATATGTCTATTACCTTTTAATTCTACTACAGATGAAGGGGAGTGGGGAGGGGAAAAGAAGCATAAAGTAAAACTATGCCGTGGTACTTTGTTCCTTTTTTCTTCCTGGGGATTTAGCTCTGCAAAGTGAATCAAAGAGAGGAAAGAATGTCCGTGCTAGGCTCCATCCCACACAGGATGGAGCCATATAGGAAGGCAGAACTCCATCCTCATTCGTACACCACCCCCTAGTGGACAAACCACACGCATATTACATAAAGCTGCAGGACTAAGTTCAGTATTTACTTTTCTTTAACTATGGTTTAAAGCAGAAATCCTTTCTTAAAGAACAGATTCCTTAAAGACCTTATCCCACTTTCCTGCTAGAGAATATTAATGAATTCAGGGGATCACTGAGGAAGGAGGATCTTACAAATGTGAAACTTAGACGAATCGTATGAAAGATATTTAAAAATTACACATCAGTATACAGCTTTTTAAAAGAGTTTCATGTATTTCAAAGTCATTACCATAAACACCAATGATGACAGATGAGTTATGTTGCATACAGATCTAGAAAACTACATACAGATCTAAATATATGCTAATCCAAGGCAATGTGAAAAAATTGGCTTTTTTTCCCTATTCCAATTACATAATTTCCTGATGGGTCTATAAACCAGCAGCTGCTGATCCTAGCCATTCTAAATTTTTAAAACAGGGAAGGGACTGGTTTTGCCATACTAGCTATTACACTCACTGGAAAGAGTTGTGTGTTTCCCGGTTACCACTTCCTCTTTTTTCAGCCCTTTCTTGAATCCACTCCAATCAAATTTCCACCCTTCCAGAAAAATCCTCTCTTCCAGAAAAATCATTCTTTGAGGTCACCAATGACCTCCATGTTTCTAAACCCAATGCTCAATGCCCTGTCCTGTTACCGCACCTCTTCTCACTCTGACACAACTGATCACTCCCTCCTTTGTAAAACTGCCCGTCTTCAAGTTACCAACTCCCCTTGGTCTTCACTCACTAGACACTTTCCCATTCTTCTTTGCTGCTCCTTTTCCTCTTCCCACCCTTTAAATGCAAAAGAGGTATTCACTACCTGTACTCTAGCCTTAGACACTCAGCTAGCCCCACAGACTTAAATATTATATGCTGAAGACTCCAAAGCTCCTAGCCCAGCACCAAACCCTCCCCAAGCTGGAGACGACTGAGCAACTTCTGTTAGAGCCTCAAGGACGTCTCAAATGCATGCAGTCCCAGACAAGACTCTTCGATTACCTCCATACTCTGCCCATCTCAGTAAGCAGCATGCTTGGTTCTTGTCCTTCCTCATCCTGTAACCAATCCATTGGTAAACCCTGCTGGCTCTGCTATCAACATATGTCCTGATTCCAACCACCTCCCACAAGCTCCACTGTTAACCACCTCAGTCTAAACCACTTCCACTCCCTCCTGGATCAGTACAACAGCCTCTCGATCTCTCTCACTGATTCTGCTCTTGGAACCCTACCAAAAAACTCTCCACCCAGCAGCCACAGCGATCCTTCCAAAATGTAACTCAGACCACATCTCTCCCATGTCTGAATTCTCTGCTGTCCTCTCACCACTCAGTAAAACCCAAACTCATGTGATCTGGTTCACGCCTCCCTTCAGCCTCCCATCCTACTGCTCTCTGCCTCGTTTACTCTGTTCCAGTCTCACTGCCCTGCTGTTCCACAAACAGAGCTGGCCTGCCTCAGGACCGTGTCCTTCCCCTTCCTTCTGACCAGAGCACAACCCTATAGTCTTCACCCACTCATTCTCCTGTTTTATTCTGATCTCTACTAACTGTCACTTCCTCAGAGAGGTTTCCCCTGACCCAATCTGGAACACGCCTTCCCTGGCCAGTGACCATTCTCTCTGCCCTTACCCTACTCCATTTTTCTTCATGGCACTTTCTTTATTGACATTATGTGTTTATTAATTCATTCCTTGTCAGTTCCTCCACTAGCAGGGGGACTTAGTCTAGATCATCTCCTTTTCTACCATACGTGGGCCAGTGCCTGGCAAATACCACTGAATTAAGAAATTTACTCACCTCCTCTTCCTACCATACGTACGGGAAATAAAGAGCTAGCAAGAATCATTTCAAGAAATTATTTGTCACGTTCCTAGGTAATTCAGACCAAAGTACAAAGCTACTAGATTTGTGCACCTGACTCCAGGCAAATATGAACCAAGACATTCAGAACAGACTCCAGTCTATCCTATATTTTCCCAGGGCAAGTTAATGCTCTAGCTTCTAGCAAACTCTCAAAGTATTAACCCAATTTTTCTGGGCATCATCTGTATTACTAAGATCCATTTTAATAATTAGGCTCCTGTCTTACTTGGTCAAAAACTTTTTAAACCTAATTAGGCAGTAAGGAAAGAAGCAAGATAGAATATAAAAAAAATGTTAATCAAAACTTTGAGTCAATATAGGTCATTCTAAGCAAAAAAAGCAAAGCTCCAGATGGAAGATGCTGCTAGACACAAACAATGAACAGCAAGGCGCATGTTCAATGACCTTTTATCTTCTCTCAAAACATGGAGGTGCAGAACATCCCTATAAGCAAAAAAAAAAAAAGAAAAAAAAATTATAAAATTCACTATAGGCAAGTGTGGTAGGAGATCCCTCGATTTACTAAGCTGTCATTTCCTCAGAGGTAAGCTCAGCATTTCTGCAGCCTGAGTTAACACTCTTGAACCATGTGGCCAGGGAGAAGGGAGAGGGACTAAAAATACAGTAATGGAATATTGTCCTGTGTAATTTTTACAACTGCCTCAAATCTGAGTATCTCAAATATCTATATGTAGAGTCCTATTCTTTTCTAATATGTGAGTGAAGTTACCTAGTATAAAGGTACTCCATCCCACCCAGCACTTTAAATAAAACTAAATTATTCAGTCAGCTCAAATATGTCCAGTGTACAAAAAGAAGGATAAAGGAGACAGGATGAATGCTCTATCTTATTATGTAATTACAACTGTCCCCTCCTTTTCAAAATTGTAGACAAACTTGTGATGTCCTTGGCTTTTTTTTCTCCTTCATCCACATCCAGAAGGGGCTTGAGAATGAAAAGTTTAATACAATATATATCATACACCTACTCTCTTTTCCACATGAGCATTATCAGAAGTTATAAATGCTCCAACGTTTGTTAAAACCTACCATAAAACTAATCTTGACTCAGGACACCTGAGTGGCTCAGTCGTTAAGCGTCTGCCTTCGGCTCAGGTCATGATCCCAGGGTCCTGGGATCGAGTCCCGCATCCGGCTCCCTGCTCCTTGGGAGCCTGCTTCTCCCTCTGCTTCTGTGTGTCTCTCTCTCTCTGTCTCTCATGAATAAATAAATAAAATCTTAAAAAAAAAAAACTAATCTTGACTCACACATCTTATATAGATCACAGTTTCTTCTCATTTATTCTGGTTTCTCTATGTGATTTTAATTATTGGCAGATGCTCAGTTTCAGCAGAAATTTTACCTAGCGTACGCCACATAAGTGAAGGACAGTGTCTCTTCTTACACAGAGCAGATTTTATCTTACCTACCCAGAGTCCACCTGGAACCCTATGCTAAAGGAGGCATCCCAGTGCTACCTGAATGAGAGCTACTTACCTCTCTCGGCTTACTGGCAACGGCAATGGTACCATCTTTATTGTATTTGATCGGTGCCCCTCCTTGCTGTACCAGGGTCCCGTACCCAGTGCTCGTGTAAAATGCAGGAACGCCAGCCCCACCTGCACGAATCCGCTCTGCAAGCGTGCCCTACAAGTGAGCAACCACCACACCATAAGAAGTTCATTAAGCACACTTCTGTATGTGGATACGGAAACATTTACAGACACAGTTCCTCTCTCTACAGGTTTATCATTCTAAACAGGACCTAGCACTGTATATTGGTGTATTTCACTAACGCTGTATGCTAGATAATTGAAAACAAGTATTGCCCCTCTAGACAACAATCTCTCAATTCTTAATCCGCATTCCAAATGTAACTGCTTCTTTGGATCATCATGCGCTCAGCTTTCTGGTCTCCCACTGCTCTCCTGACATCATATTCTCCATCAGTCTATTTGTAATATTTTAAAATCAATTTTCAAATCTGAAGTATATCACTTTATATATATATATATTTAAAAATATGTATTTAAATTTTGTGTTTTACTGTGTGCCCTATGTAGGTATAGCTTGAAGCTTATCATGAATAACAATGCCATTATTATATAATAAGAGTACGTTCATTTACTTAAGAGTTCATTCTAAAACATTCTTAAAAGCATTTTATCTACTACATTATCTAACTAAGAAAAAATCCAAAGTTAGGCAAAGAGTACAACATACAGGTAATTTGGTTTTTAAAAGCTAAGAGTACTTTAAATTTTATCTTAGAGTAGAAACAACTGTATGCAAAGTTTCTTTGTATCTTCTTTTTACCATCTTTACCCCCTTCCCAGGTACCAGTGGTTCAAAGCTGCTTTCCCTGGCTCCCCCCGCCCCCAACTGCTTTCCAACCCAGTTCTCCCATAGGGGAGTAACTCTGACCCTAAATATTTCCTAACACCCACCCTAACCCTAAGACCTATAGTTACAGTCTAGCTACATCATATTCATACTACATAACTGATTGGTCACTCAGTAGTAAGAACTGGTTGAGGTCTTAGTAATATTATGTTAAAATCATTTCAGCCTGAAAACAATTTTCTACTTTAACTGGGTCCTTTAAATACTAAACTCAAAGCAAGAACTAAAAGTTGGGACTTCAGACACGGAGTGTTTGAAGTAGGGTGGGATCATCTGGGGAAGACAGGATCTGAGGCATAACTGACAATCTTCCAGGTAACAGTTTCTCTATTCTATCTAATAGAGATAACTCCATTTTGTACTGTATTTTAAGTTAATAACATTCACAAGATTAAATCATCCAAACAACCATAACACTCTCTACTATAAGATATTTTTTATGTCTACCCTCCTTGAATATTTTATTCCTGCTCTCTGTCCAACTGCACAAGGACCTAAAAGTGGACAATCTCTACAGACAGGCTCTCTGCAGCTACCACCAACCCCCCTACATCCAAATCCCAAAGGGAGTCCTATCCCTACCACTTCAACAACACTTCTCTGGCTCATTGGCTCACAGGCTGCAAAACAAGTTGCCCGAGCCAACGTTTATTCACCTGCCACTAAGTCGGGGAGAGAGACACTGACCTCTTACAGCTTAAAGAAGGAATATAAAAGAAATACTAAGGAACTCCCATGTATATGCCCTCTGACAAAAGAAGGGATAATACAAAAGATAATAGAAGTAATCAAAAGGTTAATCTTCAAGGGCTCCACAACCCAAAGGAAAAGTTATCTCAATCTACAATGTGAAGAGGAAAAGTATATGCAATGGACTGAATTGTGTCCCCCACCAAATTCATATGTTGAAGCCCTAACACCCAACGTGATTGTATTTGAAGACAGGGCCTTTATGGAAGTCATTAAGGCTAAATGAGGTCATAAGGGTAGGGCCCTGATCCAGCAGGATTAGTGTCCTTATACTAAGACCCCAAAGTCCTTGTTTGCACGTGTGCATCTTCCTTCTCTCTTCCTCCCTCTCCTCCCCTCTACCAAGAATCACATCAGCCTGTACTTGGTCTTGTACTTCCCAGTTGCCAGAACAATGAGAAATCACTTCCTCTTGTCTGAGCCACCAAGTCTGTGGTATTTTGTTATAGCAGCACGAGTAGACTAAGACAGGATACCTTTTGTTATTTTCAAAAAACTTTAAATGAAAATGGATAAATACCAGACACAGTGCAAGGCTTATGACAAGCACAGATGCCCACACTGTGGGGTGATCGGGTGGGACGTGAGTAATGTTGTGAAGCCTCAGGTAGAAAAGTTCTCCCCCGCATGCTCTCTCTAGACAAGCATATACTGGGAGTTCATTATTGATTTTTAAAATGTTGCTATCTCATGTTATTACCAATTTAGTGAAGTCAGTGGTAATAATAATTCTGTTGACAAAAATAAAGCAGAGTGGTGGGTTCAATTTCAGAGATGAAGGCAGATGATGTCAAATTGGAAGACCAATAGGCACAAATGGCTTCAACAAGTTTCCTTTGTGACAAACTCTTTAGCCAGTTAAGACATAGTGTATGACATGAATGAAAACCTGCTAGATTCAAATGCGGTAATTGCTTGCTTGGTAAGGAACATCTATTCCCTGGAGACCTGGGCTCTGATTCCAGTTCTTACTCCAGGACATGGCCAGTTGTACCCTCCAGGGACTTCACTTTCCTGATGTCTCAGCAAGAACATATTCCTCACATATTTCTAATTCTATGATTCACAGGAATGGACTCTTAGGACAATCCCCAAGCATTTCAGCAAGTCCTACTGCAAGCTGCCAGCACAAAATGGACACCATAGTGCCAAGCTTACACATCTGTCCTGTAGCCTAGATACTGTTTACTAGAAATACCTCCCTTTTTTGGGGCACGGCAACAGAGGCTTTTAGTCTTCTAGCAATCAACAGGTGTGACCTACAAACAAATTTCCTTGGCCTGGCAAAATCGCATCCTCTCTGCCTTACCTCTCTTGCAAAAGAAAATTGCTAGAGGGAAATAGGTAAATTTCAAACTAAGTTACTATTCTAAAAGAGGAGCAGAGAAATTGTCTTACCTGAGGTGTCAGCTCTACTTCTAATTCACCACTTAAGTACTGTCGTTCAAATTCTGCATTTTCTCCCACATATGAAGAGACCATGCGTTTTATCTGCTTGGATCGAAGTAAAAGGCCCAGGCCAAAGTTGTCAACCCTAGAAGAAAAATGCAAGCAACTTGCAATCAAAGCAACATCGGTTAGAACACTAATATCCCTGACTTCCGAAAACATGCAATATTATTCATTTAAAGGAATCCTCTCTGCTGGGCATTGAACCCATATTCTCTCATAGTCTCCCACCACCCAAAGAGCCTTGCAAGGTGGCTGTTCTTTTCTTATTTTACAGCTGAGGAAACTAAAGCTCAAGACCTTTCAGTGATTTCTGCCGAAAGATATCTTGGGTAGTGACGTAGCCAGTATTCAAACACACACCAATCCTACAAGTCTGCCCTGCACCTTTCACTCTTTCCACTGCTCCCAAGTGATACTAGGGTAGAAGGCAAGCAGACTGGATCTTGCCCTACACTCTGAAGGCGTATGTAAATGCAAAGGCGATGCCACTCTCCTAACCTGCACTGGCTCCAAACAGAAAAATTCATTCTGTCCTAAAAAAGTGAACACGCATTCTCATATTTAAAAGAGAGAACAGGGGCGCCTGGGTGGCTCAGTAGGTTAAGCATCTGACTCTTAATTTCGGCTCAGGTCATGATCCCGGGGCCCTGGGATCAAGCCCCATGTTGGGCTCCTTGCTCAGTGGGGAGCCTGCTTCTCCCTCTGCCTGCCACTTCCCCTGCTTGTGCGCACACGCTCTCTCTCTCACACACAGATAAATAAAATCTTAAAAAAAAACAAAAAAAGGGAAGGAAATATCAAGTGTTGGCAAGAATGTGGAACACCCAGAGCACTCATCTATGAAGAGGAGAATGTCAACTGATCCAACCACTTCTGAAAAATTATTAGCAGTATCTATTGATGCTGAACATATGGATATGCTATGTCAGCAATTCCCCTCCTCGGTCTATATCCAACAGGAATGCATACATATATTCCCCAGAAGACAAGAATATTCATAGTCACACTGTCCATGATGGCCAAACACTGGGGCCTCCCCAACCAATACTACTCCACAGCAGAGCAGAAAAAATGAGCAGTATGAAGGAATCAGTGACAACCCCTGCAACAATGGAGGGCTCTCACAGGTAAAATGCTAAGCAAAAGAACCACAAGAGAGTACTTACCGACCTATTCCTTTTATATGAAGTTCAAAGTCACACAAGACTAACGGATAAGATCAGAAGTGAGGATAATGGTTAAGTTTGGTGGGAAAGGAAAACAGTGACTCGAAGGAGCACAAGAGGGGCTTTCTGGGGTACTGGTCATGTTCCTTTGAAAGAATCTGGGGGCTGGTTACATGGGTCTGCAGCCTGTAAAGATCCTTCAAACTTCAAACCTGCGATATGATCACTTTTCTGTGTTACTCTATATTATGCTATGATAAAGTTTTTTTAAAAGACAGAAATACAGTGATAAAGCCAGAGCACCTCCCAGAAATAGAAGCCTTCATTTATGATCTCTCCCTCCTAATCCCCAAGTGCTCTCATGGCCTCTCCCTTACGGAGCTTGGGTCATCTACACTGTTCACTCATCCCATAGTCCTTTACTAAGTTCTGACTGCCCCCCAGGGCTAGTATGTCAGGTCCTGGGCCAGGGGGAGCTCTGAGATATCAAGGGATAAACATGTAAACCTATAATTACAACAGAGGGTGAGATGTGCTAAGAGGTCTGCATCAAGTACAATGAGAACACTGAAGGTCACCCAACAGAGAGGAGAAAGAGGTCCAGAAAAGGCTTACGGAAAATAACACTTGAACAGGCGTGAAGAAAAAAGTCCTTGAGAGCAGAGTAGAGGTGTGGAAGCAATGAACCAAAAAGGCAGGTAGGCAGCTTTGCAAAGGTGCACAGTGGTGGGACAGGCTCCGTGCTGAGTGTAACTGCAGTATGGACTGAAAGCAAAAGTGAGCAAGAGGTAGAAGGCAGGCCAAATTGTCACCTGTCACGTGAGCCATACCATGAAATCAAGATTTCATCCTAAAGGATATGGGAGACCCTGTGAAAAATTTTAAGTAGAAAATAACAGGGTATACAATTAATTGAGAGGTTCAGTGATAAAAGGCCGGGAGATCAGTTAAGAGGCTTGAAATAATCCAGATAAGCAAAGACAATGGTCTGAACTAAGGCAGCCCCAAAAGGAGTAGAGTAAAAGGGGACCAGTCAAGGGATATTTGGGGGAAAATAAATCATAGGTGTATTGCCCATCCTGATGTAGATACAGACCCAGTCCAGAATTCTGGCTTTGGCAGTGGAACAGAGTGGGAGAATGGACGGGTGGTTAATTAGTCTACAGTCCCTAGTGACATCCCCTTGCATGACCCAAGGAGGGATAAGTACGGTACCTTGTGTGACAAACCACGGACGTTTCTCCTAACAACCTCCTTGTCTCCCCCTTCACTTCACTCTCCATCCCCACACTCCTCATGCCCACAAGTGCCCATCCCCACTCAACTGACTCCTACTTCCCAGAATGTATCACTGCCAAGCCTCTAATCTAGACCAGGAGGTCTAGGCACACTGAATCCCTCCAAGTAGTCCAGGTAACCGTCAACCATTTGCTAAACTTGTTTATAGTTCTTGTCTTCCAGTACTGAATCTGAGAACATTTCCCACTCACCATGAGTATAGAAGGAATAGCTACATGATTTATTCTTGCTTGTTCCAAAAGAAAACTAAAGCCTAAGCAAGTATTTTCAAGAATGTACTTTTGAGATATGGAGAAGTATGGAGAGAACGCCCTGAAGATTAATAATATGCTTGGCCACTAGAGGGCTCCACATCACTACAAAGTCTCTGTCTCTCGGAAAAATCAGTTCTTACACACACACACACACACACACACACACACACACACACACACACACACACACACACACACACACACACACTGCCATCTCTGTTTTTTAGCTGGGCCTTCTGTTCTTCAGGTTAACAATTCCATTCTCCTAAATTAAGCTGCACCTGCAGCCTGCCCCATCCTTGCAGATCTTTAGTACAAAAGTAACGGAGTGCTCTGTCACTCCTCTCTCATACTCTACATCAACTATCTCGGAAAATCCTGACTCTACCTTCAAAATCCATCCAGAATCTGAACATTTCTCACTTCCTCCTGTGCGACCTGCACCATCTCCTGCCTAAAGACAGCAACCTTCCCTACTTCTACTCCTGCCCCCTGCAATCCACTCATAAAATGGCGGCCAAAACCGTAAGAATAAAACAAAATATGTCAGATCACGTCACTGCTCTGCCCAAAATGCTGCAATGGCATTCATGCAAAAGCAGAGGTCTCTAGAGTGGCCTGCAAGGCCCTGTAAGATGAGATGCCCTTGACATCTCAGACCTCATTCCTCCCACTTCCCTTTTGCTCACTTTCCTTCTGCTGACCTCCTCCCTGTCCCGCAAACACACCAGGTGTACTTCCCAGGGCCTTTGCACTGGCCTTTCCCTGTCTCTGAAACTCTTCCCCTTTATACTGAAATCTGCCCCTCCATTTTCACATTTGTGGAACATTTGTTGAATGAAGTTATTGTTTGATTTCACTTTCTCCCTTCTCACTGGCTCAAAATGAAAATCACCAAGTCCTCATGCTGGAGATTTTCTATTTGCCCTTGCAGATCCATTCGCCAATCTCCAGCTTGCCCTGTGCTGGGATGGCTGACTGGATAGATGGACTCCCTTGCCCTCTGTCTTCTGACCAGGTGCGAGAAGGATGTCAGGATTTATATTACCCTGACTCCCTCCCTGGCAAGCTGCAGCACACTGGACAACCCTCTCCATAAAGCTTTCCTCCAGTTCCTGGCAGCTCTCTCCTCTCGTTCTTCAGGCCTAAGGCTGGCAGTAATAGCGCTCTCTGTTACTAACTCCAGGGTACTTCAATACTCATATTGCTTTCCCGTAACTCTGACCATTCCTTTAAAGACAGTCGTTTTGGTAAACTCTCTTCAGTTACCCAATATGAGAGTACTATTGATATATCCTCTGGAGCCCTATCTAAATAGTCGTAACAATAAAATAATCCGTGAAAGTGAATACAGTCCATTTGCTTTCTGTAGTCTTTAATACCTGAACCACCCTCCAAGTATACAGGTCCATATGATAAACCAGAATGTACTTGCCCAATTCACTGACTTCAGAGATTTTTCCCATTACACACTCTTTCATGGATCTCTGTTTGGCTTTTCAACCCATTACACATTTGAACTTGGCTCTGTTTGGACATGACCTCTCTCTGTATTTGTTGATCTTGGCTCTGGAAACTATGTATATTTGGCCTTTGCTTTCTTTTTTGGACTAGCAACTGGCTTGGCAACCAAGCAATGCTTAAGATGCTCAGCCCAGGCTACCCCCTGACCAAGTACAGAGCTAGTGTTTATGCCTCAAAAAATGCTGTTAGGTAGCTTATAATAAGTGTCTTTCTTGACACATACTTTCCAACTCACGAATTCAGTAAACATATATCCATTCTTTACTGTTTATCAGACAATGATGATACAAAAATGAAAAAGGCAAAGCCCTTACAATAGGAAACGAGAAGACAGACACAGGCCATCTTTTGCAAATGAGAAACATACATTTCTAATAGAGAAACATGCATATTAAGGCATCTTGCAGCTCTTTGATATTAAAGGCAATTTTGGTGGACTTTCAAAGAGATTATCTTGCTTGCCTTTAGTAGCCAACATTTCCCTAGCACACCTAAGGAGAGATTTGACCATTCTCTTATGGTACCACAAACTCAGGTTTCAAACATTTTAGTGGTAAAAGAAATCTAAAGCCAAGAATTCAATAAAGAGATATATTCATGTAAATCAAAACAGTATTTCATGGAAGACATAAACGTTCCACAAATATTTGTCATGTTCTGAATCTGAAATTTCATTTTCTGAAATCTCATTAATTGGAAATTCTTGTCAAAACAAAACTAATCAAAATGAATTTGCAACCATTTACTAAACTGGATTTCTCGTTTCCTCTCATTTTAGGCATGCTTAAATCTCAGTTACAGTACATATTTACTCTGATAATATCAAGAATATCAAATGAAAAGACCAAGTTATATTCAGATAGCACATTAACTTATGATGCAGTTATATGGAACAAGTGAACACTCACTCCCTTCCGTGAGCGGAGCAGAGAAGTTCAAGTACACATCCCAGGAAGTGGTTAGCTCTTCTCAGACAAAATAATCAACTCTTGGGGGAATGCATAATCAGACAAAATGGCCTACAGCTCTCCACTGAGCCCTTCAGAGCTGCAGCTGCCTCAACTAATAATAAAGACGGCACAGCGAAGGGGCCACCCACCTTTATCTACTGGTTCAAAACCACTGGTGCAGACCCAGGAATTTTATTTAGCATGAAAAACTGCTCATTGGGTCCAGAATTCCTACAGCTGACTAGTGTAATACCACATATAGGTAATAGTACTGTAACCACAGACACAGGTGTGTACGCATTATCACATAGTACTTACAGGCTTCCACATGGAAGCTGGGTGTCCATTTGTTTAAATTCCCACCTTTAAGAACGGTAATCTAAAATAATCTTGTCATAAGGAAATGAGTGTGATTAATATAACACATCTATGCTTCCCTTACTTCTCTAATTGGCTGATATATAGTTTACTGTAAAACTTTTGGTTCCTACAGGCTTGTAATTCACATGTCAAAGTCTTCTAAAAAATTCAGTGAAATGCATATTTTCAATTTTCCCTACTTTCCTAATCAATCCATATCAAAGTCTGGATTCATCCGAGTGACCCTAAGGGGGAATGTTTATCTCATCAAGACTAACAGTCAAGGGGCGCCTGGGTGGCTCAGTAGGTTAAGCGGCTGCCTCCGGCTCCGGTCACGATCCCAGGTGGGACCAAGCCCCGCATCGGGCTCCACTTCTCCCTCTCCCTCTGCCTGCCACTTTGCCTACTCGTGAGCGTGCGCTCTCTCTAAAAAATAATCTTAAAAATAAAAAAATAAATTAAATAATATTTAAAAAAAAAAAAGACTACTCCACACCCAGATAAGTGGTACCTCATGGCAACAGGTCTTACTGATAACTAAAAACAAAACAAAAAACACAGACCAAGAGCCCTGAGCTCTGGAAAGTCTTCCAATTCAGGTAGATCCTTCCATAAAAAGCCTTTTTCTAAATGAGAAAGCAGTTATTACTTCTTTTTTTAAAAAGATTTTATTTATTTATTTATTTAGGGGAGAAGGGCAGGGGAAGAGGGATACACAGACTCCTGCGCATGGAGCCAACAAGGGGCTCCATCCCAGGACCCTGAGATCATGACCTGAGCTGAAATCAGGAGTTGGATGCTTAATTGACTAAGCCACCCACATGCCCCAAGAAAGTAGTTATTACTTCTAAGTTCTCTCCATTTACTCAACAATCCAAACCATCTTTGTTTCTCCAACAAAGCAGTGCTAAGTTTTCCTCATTTATCTGACTCTAATGGCCAAACAGAGCCGTCATTCCTGTAGATCTGTGATTAAACCCACCTAACTAGGAGAATCAACTGCCAATGAGGGTGTGCAAAGTGCTTTCTTTGCGTTCAATGATGGTTATCAGTATTTACTCCGCATCAAGAATTTACATTGATTTACCCCATCCCTTGTAAGCACTGAGCTATCTGGAAAACCCAACAAAGTACTGATAGTCTAAAGTATTTTTAATAAATACAAAGTAAGCTCAAATAGCACGAGATGCATTTAAGAAATATCAGGTGATCATGAACAAGTTACTTCTCTATTTACATATGAGTTTCCTCTGTTAAATGAGGGAACTGGAACAGATGATCTCTACAATCCCATCCAGCTCCAGCACTTGTGGGGAAGAAAAAACTACTGTAAGCAAAAGGATCAGTCTGTAATATATACTGGAGAAGGACTACAATTCGGTATACAAAGAAAGACTGGAAGTCTCCAAAGGGGCAAGATCAATGAAGGCTAGAGAAGTTCTATAATTGAATAAGGCTTCTTTGAGGATGTGGAACTAAAATCTTAAAAAAAAAAAAAAAAAAAAACCTGTTTAATATCTTCCTCTATACATAATGATCTACAATAACATAAAGGGACATCTCTAAACTATAAAATGCAAGATTCAATTTGAAAATCTGTATTTTAACTTTAACAATGCATTTGGAATTTAGAAAAATAAAAACACATCAAACTAAGATATAAATCTATGATATAAATCTATGCAAGTCTGCTTTACTTATGATTATGAAGGATGGTACCAAAAATATTTGAAGAAATGTAACCTCCAACTCTTGAGCTTGTTAAAAACTATCTTATGAGGGCACCCGGGTGGCTCAGTTGGTTAAGTGACTGCCTTTGGCTCAGGTCATGATCCTGGAGTCCCGGGATCGAGTACCGCATCAGGCTCCCTGCTCGGCAGGGAGTCTGCTTCTCCCTCTGACCCTGCCCCCTCTCATGTGCTCTCTCTCTCTCTCATTCTCTCTCTCTCAAATAAATAAAATATTAAAAAAAAAACTATCTTATGATACTTGAGCATATTTTTCATTTTATTCATAAACTTTGTATAAATATTATAGAGAACTGTCATTTCTTTCAAGCCACTTGTTTTCAAAATGCACACTTACCCTGCATTGTTGCTGACTGCAGTCAGCCCTTTCACTCCAGTCTTCAGTAAGGCTCCTATAAGATTTTCTGGAATTCCACATAACCCAAAACCTATTAAGTGAAAAAGACAATTTGTGAAAATGGTAATCTTCTCTCAGGGAAATGTATGTTAACCTTTTCCATAAAAAAAATGCAAAACACATTATTAGATCTATTAAGCAAAATATACAGATATATCTCAGCAACTTGGGAAGTGGCTACATAGCTGTACCCAAATGTTCTGCACCATTAGATAGCACCAGACATAACCGTCAAATCTTTGAATCATAAGAATAAAGCCAAGTGCAACCAGTTAATATTAGCTACACATCACACATCTTGCACTTAACTGCACATCTATTACTGTCCAACTTTATAATTCAACCTTTATACAATTACTTTTTCAAGCATGTTTGTTTATATGCCTGAGTAGATTTTGCAGAACCGGAAGCCTAGACCAATGACTTTTATTTCTTTACAACTTCTGCAATTTGTCAAATAGTATTGGGTTTAAAATGGACATTCAATGACTGGTCAGTTGAATGGATGAATGAACAGCAGCCCTAAAAACAAGCCTAGATTCCTGTGACCAAGGCCTAGAAATAAGAAAAAATAAGAGTAATAAATAAAAATTATAAGAATCAGGCAGTGAGTGTAATGAGTGTGAGACAATGTTTCTAAAAGACATTCCAAACAAGGTGCAGCAATGAACCCAGAGGCTTCAACAACAGAGAGATGCGTATATGCTTTTTACCTCCTAAAATGAGGAATGACAAAAGGAATAGCTAGGTAAGGGCAGATGAGAGCAATGCAAATGTTTTAGTTAAACAGAATTCCCAAGGATCTAGGAATGTTTTCAAAGCTACTAATAAGACATCACCATTTAAAACTTCAGCTTTTCAAAATAATAGAAAAAGAAACACAAAGGGAAAAAGTGAAACATTAAGTGCTAAACCTTGCTAAATTTTCAAGATGAGGACACTAATAAAATCATTACATAATGAAATAATTACATAATATGCAATAAATGACTAAAAATAAAATAATTGGCATTTCTGATCTCCACAGCTTTGCCATTGTGATTTCCCTGCTTTGCTAAAAACATAAGGATGTTCCATCACCAAAAGGAAAACAGTACCATTACTCACCACCAACCAGTATTGTTGCACCATCAGGGATGTCTTTTACAGCTTCCACTGGATCTGTATAAAATTTGGTATGGCGACGTGTGCTGGTCGAAAAGTAGCAAACACATCCCTAAAACATTTTTTAAAAAATTTTAAGTGAATCATCATTTGGAGATACATCTTTATTTTGCATGTATACCAATGTATTCACTTTTCATATAAACAAGGATAATTTCACTATCTGCTCTTTGAAACAAAGAGTGGGGCCGTAAGTAATTCATCTTAAGAGTAGGAAGGACATACTCTACCCACAGATTATCACCAGAATTCCCTTGTGATCATGATGGATGTCTTCCATTGTATAAAGGAAAACTCTGTCATTTGTGGCCACCCAAAAGATTGAGAGTAGACAGCTCATACACTGGGACTCAAACTCACAATAATGATGCCATCAAGCATCAGTTTCTGATAGTGAGCTAACCTTGCATTCAGTCAACAAATATTCACTGAGAACGTACTATGTGCCAACTATTCTGGTGTTTACTCCCATCTAGTAAATATTAAGACATGACTGCCACTCTGCAGGAAATGAGGTATGGTGTGACCAGTATACAAATACATAGTTAGGCCCCTGACCCAATCTTGTATCAGTGAATGCCTCCTAAGGGAACAAGTAAGGAACAGTACACAAAAAGACCCATCCCCCTAAGGGGCTTGGAGTTTATAGATGCTGAGAAAAATAGCAAACTATTATCTGCAAGGAAGGCATGGCTAGTCTTACCAGTGACCTATTTGGTGCAAAACAGGTTATCTAGTGAACATTCATCATCCGTTTTAAACAGTTTCCCTCTTTATAATTTATCCACAATACGGAGGAGAAAATCAGAGCTGACTATGTTGTAATCATTCATGATAAATATTACCTCTCTTTATTCTTATTATATATTCAACCTAAAAAGGGAGGGAGAAAAGAGAAAGGTTCCTGACTCCTCATATGCTGCCACCTTAAGAAGTTCATAAATGTAAGCTCACACGTGCTGCCTTATCGGTCTTTGACAGACATCCTATGAGGTCAAGGTAAACGCATTAATGAGTTTCTAGCATTCTTTTCTTCCTCTATAAACTTCTTTCATTGAAAGTGTCAAATAGTACAAAAGTCTATTTCCTTTAAGAGAACACTGAATGTCAAATGAAATATGCAAAAGTAGAGGTTACCCAGATGACTTTTGTCCCTTTAAATTCAAACTTGGTTCAGATCTGGTGAAGAGAGGGGTCTATCCTAGCACACCACTGGGAAATACATGGAGGCAAAGCTAGCAAAGAATGAGCTGGAGCTGCAGAGAGCTTACTTCTCTGTCCTATCCCCAGTAGCAAGGATTTATTGGATTTTGTTTAAACATGCATGTACACATACAAATATATATTTTTTAAATCTTGGAAATTAAAAGTTTGATAGCCTCAATAAAGAGGACAAAAGATGAATCATAAAATAAAGTTGAGGATATCTGCTCAAAAATAGAAAAAAGAAAAATACAGATACTCTAATCCAACCAATTCATTTCACAGGTCAAGTTTCTGAAGCTGAGCAAGATCTCGTAATGTACCCAACATTGTGTTACAGCAAAACCAGATCCCAGGTTTTAGCCTTCATCACAGCATCCTTCTACCACAATCTGTTCCTCTCCATGAGTTTTAAAAGCCCACCGTCTTATTCTACTTCAATTTCATTATTTACAGATAACAAATCTTTATGAGTGCCCTATTTTTTAATAAAGAACTCTATGTTATTATCTTTTCTAAAGAGTGAAGGAGAAATCATTGCTCTGTACACCTTAAACTGATACAGTACTGTTTTGTCAATTATATCTCAAAATTGGAAAAAAGTCAAAGATGCAAAAACATGCAGTAAATACACAAATGCTAATCTCTATCTCTTACCAAATACAAAGGGGTGAAAAGTCAGGGCCTCAGCAGGAGGAAGAAAATAAAAGAACTCATCTACACCTAAGTAGTCAGGGGGTAAAGTCACTCTGAACTACTTATCTGTAGACTGAGAAACATGAATCCTATAAGAGAGGAAATCAAGAGAAAACTCACTTCTCCTACAGATCCAGGACACTTTTCAGATTCACAAGGGGAAACAAAAGTATATAAGCATAGACTTGTCAGGAATTCTGTCGTTTCAGTTGATAGTGTCTTCATTACAAACAGAAATTATTGAAATGCTTGCCCCACACCTTAAAAAAATACCTCAGAAGGGGGCTCTTGGATGGCTCGGTTCGTTGAGCATCTGACTCGTTTCAGTTCGGGTCATGATCTCAGGGTTAGGGTTAGGTGAGATCAAGCCCCACATCAGGCTCTGCACTCAGCGCAGAGTCTCCTTGTCCCTCTCCCTCTACTCTTCCCCCGACTTGCTCACTCTCTCTCTCAAATAAATAAAATCTTTTAAAAAAAATACTTCAGAAACATTTTAGAAAAGACTCAAGTGTTTCACATTTATCTAGACAATCAAAAGCTAAAAGAAATGAGTGAAATGTTTGCAGGCAATGTGAGAATGGTTCAAGATAATAAAGAAATTACACCCAACTTTTTTTTTATTTTTCCACACATTCAGTTAATATTTGTTGACCTTTGTTACCTATTTGTTATATTGACATGTGATATCTATTTGCTATGAAATCAGCAGTGTGACCCAATGGGCCACACTCCAGTAATCTCTGGGTCAAAATTCCAGTTCACCCACAATTGCGAGAAACGGAGAAAATTGCAAAATCTGAGTGTAAGAGGTGATTTTAAGTTTACAAAAGGATGACAGTTGTTTCTTAAGGATGTAGTAAGGATTAAGTAATGGTATATCAGACCCTGCGTTTATACGCTTCCCTTGGGCAATGTAACCCTCTCTCCATTCTGCACCCGGGCAGTAAGATTAACTTGCCATTGACTGGACTTTAGTTTTCACATTTAACCTCCCCGCTCTACCTTACCTATACACACAGGCAGGTATTACTGATTCTACAAAGAATTTTTTTTAGTATGACCTATGCTCTAGCAAATTAATCCATGCCACCCTTGTTGAGGGTTTTGAAAAATGGGTTCCAGCTTTAAGATTACTTTAACATGTTTATTTTGTTTGTAGTCAAGCTTACCATTCTAAGTATTCAGAGAGTACTGGGCAATCTGGCTGTACGAATGCAGGTAGTGAGGCAAAGAGGAAGGAGAATGTCTGAAGCCAGTTGCACCAGAATGTTTCCTGTGGGTCTTTAAGACTTAGAGCCTTGGACGCAGCACCCCAGAGAAAGCTTCTCGGTTTGTTTACTGAACAAGCTTCCTCTCTGCCCACATTCTATCCCATTCTCCCAGCCTCTGGGAGGCAAGGACCATCACTGCTGACACCCTGTAAGACTGAGCAGAGGAGGTGTCTTTTTTTCGTAAATAAGTGAATTCAAAGTGAAGCTCTACACTGCTCATAAGTTGACTTTTACCTTCTAAAATGCTAAAACAATGAGGTGAAAAGATTCAAGCACCATCTGCTACACGAATAAATAAAGAGCCCTTAAGTCTGCAGAGGTTACTAAAAGAATGAAGAGTAATGAACTGTATGGCTTCACCATCTATGTATTTCGGGGGTGAATTTTTCACCAAGGTCCTCCTTTACATTTGGGTAACATATTTCATTTTGTTTTCCACTCTCCCGCCTTCTGCAAAATTCCATTTTGTGGTGCCCCTAGTTTCTGCTATTACTATTGGAGGAAGGAAATAATGACTACATTGCAAAACAACAGTCAAGGTCCTGAAGGGTAAGAAATAATCAAAATTCTTATATTGCCATTTTTTTCTATTTAATCTATTTCTCCTTTTAAAATTCTCCCCCTCTTCACCCTTTGTCCTCTAGTTAAATTCTTACATTTAGAATTTGAGGTCTGATTCCGTTCTTGAGCCTAAATTTTATCTGATAATTTCCCAATTCAGAATCTCCTTCCTTTCTTTTTCTTTTTAAGATTTTATTTATTTATTTGACAGAGAGAGAGACAGCAAGAGAGGGAACACAAGCAGGGGGAGTGGGAGAGGGAGAAGCAGGCTTCCCGCAGAGCAGGGAGCCCGACGTGGGGCTTGACCCCAGGACCCTGAAATCATGACCTGAGGCGTAGGCAGCCGCTCAACGACTGAGCCACCCAGGCGCCTCTGGAATCTCCCTCCTTTCTAACCACTTCTACCATTCTTTCTTTTGCCTAAATTTCTCTTTTTCTTGTCATTCAGTACTCCAGAACTTTACCAAAAAACGCACTTCATTTTGAAGGTCTTTCAGGGAAAATCCATATAGCATACCGCTCTTTTATTTTTAAATTAATCTTATCTTAATGATATGGAACTGTACACCCAGGTGTTATTTACCTATTACCTTGCAGTTAAAAAAATCAGGACACAGGAAGATTGATACTGCCCACCTCAGTACCAAAGTCTGATAAACAGAAGTGGAAAGGAGAAGCCATATGGAGAGAGATGAAGAGGACCCTGTTGGAAGGAAAAGGCAATAATATGCAGGTGGATACACACATATACACACTTAGCAAGGAGAATATGGCATCAGCGCTAAGTGGAGATGGTGATGTGTGTCGTAATGTTTACCAATGTCAAAGGTAAATTGACAGTAGCAGTATCTATCAAACGTGGAATGCTCACCTTAAATCAAACACTACCAGTTATGCACTTATGAAATGAATAAATAAATCACAAGGACCCTACAGGGAGTTACCGACACTAGGCCAATTCTCTAAAGTAGTGGCATACTGTTTTTGAGGGAACATACATGTTCCTTTTATTCCAACAATAGAGTGATGCCCAGCACTTTAATACAGCACAGATAAAGGAATGATGCATTCTGCCTGGTGTATCAGAAAGCTTGAGTTTGCCAAGAGTTAAGATACTAATGAGGATGGGGAACCCAGAAAGAGAAGCATGAATAAAGGTACGGATATGTGAAAAGGCTCATTGTGCTCAGGAACACGCGGGACCAGGTCCCATGGAGAGAAGCTCGTGAAGATCGGGCTGAAAAAGGAGACGGGCAGGACTTAAGGACCACACTGAGGTTTTGACTTCTTCCTTCAATGAGGAAGGGACAGCAAAGCTTTTGAAACAGAGATGTCACAACTCATATGAAAGACTGAAACAGGAAAGTGGCAGAGGAAATCATTCTTTCATCCACTCATCCATTTGTTCAAAAATATCCATTTTGTATAAAATATACTAAATACTGGAATACAGAGTTAAGACAAACAAAAAACCACTCAAGCATAGTCCTTGCACTGATAAAACTTGCAAACTAGCAAGGGTAATAGTCATTAAATAATTACAAAAATTTAAATACAAATGTTAATATCAGGGAGCTATATGGAAGAAATAGACAGTTGCTGGGAAAGAGTGCCACGGACAACCCCAAGGAAATTTCAGGAAAAGGTGCATACATGACACTGGTTATCCACGAGGTGGAGGGAAGAGGAGAGAAAAGAAGGGGTCCAAGATTTCACTGGTGGGATATGGGTGCTATTAGCCATAATGAGAACAAAAACAAAACAAGGGAGGAAACAACAACTTTATGGCTGGTTCGCTGTGGATCAGAAAGAGCTTGAAGCACTAAGTGTCATCCAGGGGGACTGGACCAGTAAGTTGTACCAGGGGAGAATGGAATTGGCAAGAGATCTGGGGAAAAAACAGGTTCAAGGAAGAAAGGTAGGTAAAGTGTTAATGGTAGCTTCAGGATCTTTTTCCAGTAATAATTTTCCAAAGTGAATGGAAAATAGTATTAAATGCTCCTTCTGAAACAGTAATGGAGAAAGAAAGATAACTTCAGATGGTGTATTCAAATCTAAGTCCATGCCAATGGCTCTGAAATGTAGTTCTCAGACTAGCAGCATTAACATCACCTGGGAACTCATTTATGTAAAGTGTGGAGCCCCACACAGGACCTACTAAATCAGAAACTCTGGAGGTGGACCCAGAAACCGGTTTGCTAAAGCCTCCAAGTAATTCTGAGGCTCATTAAAGTTTGAGAGACTTGCCTAACACACACACATCCACCATCTCATTTTGGCTGCTGGTTATGTTTAGCAGAAAAGTTCTCAAGGTTACTACCTCTGTTTGTCCACAGGGTTCTTTCATCCATGTATTAAACATGTCTATATTATGCCTAATAGTGTGTAATGTTGAGAGGGATGGAGAATAAAGCATACAAGATTGTCCTCGACAACCAGAAACTTGCATCTTGTTAAGAAGTCAATTTAGGGGCACCTGGGTGTCTCAGTCGGTTAAGTGTCTGACTTCGGCTCAAGTCACTATCGATCTCTGAGATAGAGCCCTGGGTTGGGCTCCACACAGTGGGGATTCCGCTTGTCCCTCTCCCTCTGCCCTTCTCCCTGCTCAAGCTGGCGCTCGCTCTCTCAAATAAAATCTTAAAAAAAAAAAAAAGTCAATGAATGCATTTGAAAAGTTAAACAAGCACACAAGTGTTCCAGTGTAAGGCAAGTTAGATGAGCATCTAAGGACTAAATAAGCAGTAGGGGCACCAAGTGCCAAGCATGAAGAAACCCCTGGAAGCAGGCATTGGACCTATGATAACCAAACCTCAAAGAGGGAAAGTTTGAAGCTTGATAGGAACTTTCAGTGAGGCACAGGGAAACCTCTGCCACCTAAGAGGTTTGCTGGGCTTCTGAAGCAGTTTAACGCCATGGGAAAGTGAGTAAATTAATACTTAGGCAAATAGGTAACTGCCAATGTTTTTGACCTGGGCCCAAGGGTATGGGAGTGTCCTGGTCTGCATGTTTCAGCACCCGCAGCAGCGTGACTGAAGGTCAGTCAAGTGCCCTTTTAATAATGCTTTATATATCCAAAGCTATCAGCAATTACCAAAATGCTGCCTAAGAGGCATTTATGAATAAAATGTTCCAGTTCTAAATCATCCCCTAGCATTTACCTAAGGGGTTTCTCAGAGATTGCATGCGGGAAAGAGAGCAATGGGGCGTGGCAGTTCTGTTGGGTACACACCTCGTGCAAGACACGCTTTCAAGCTCAAAACTATTATTTAATGCGCTAAGTACAAACGCTACTTTCCGTTTTTCCCTAGCAAGGAAGAGGTTACGATGGTAGCCGAAGTAAACCGCCCTCCAGGACCCAGCACTCTCGGCCCGTACTGGCCTCCGAGGGGCTCTGGGCAGGAACCCCACCTGAGCGTGGGAAAGAAAAGAAAAGAAAAGAAAAGAAAAAAGAGAAGAGAAGAGAAGAGAAGAGAAGAGAAAAGGAAAGGAAAGAAAAGAAAAAAGGAAAGGAAAGAAAAGAAAAGAGAAAAGAAAAAAAGAAAGAAAGAAAGAAAGAAAAATTGGTGGAGAGGAGGCAGTAAGGGAGGCACAAGGTTTTCTAAGAGTCTGAAAATGGAAATCCTCCAACCCGGATGCCTGCGCCTCAAGAGCGCGAGCGAGCCCCGGCCGGAGCACCACAGGTTTCTCCGTCAGACGGGGAAGATGACCAGGCGAGCGCTCCAGTCCGCGTTCCCCTTCCCACCGCCACGCAGCGACGCGGCCAAATAAGGGAGGACAGGGAGGACACGGCATACCACCCCCGCGACGCCCAGCATCCGCCGCCTCCACGGCCAACTCGCGCGGACCGGTGGCTAACCTGCCCCGAAATCCCCAACGCGAGGTGCAAACCTGTCCCCTGCTGCCGTCACCCTTACCCGTCCCTCGACCGGCGCGCCCTCCCAGGAGGCTGCTCGCCAGGCGGAGATGCTAGCCGGGGAGGACGCGTGCCCGGGAGGACGCGAGCGAGCCCTGAAGGGCGCGGCGGCGGCGCTGCCAGACGCCCTCCTGCCCCCTTTCAGCTTCTCTCCGCGTGCTTCTACACCCGATCTCGCCCGGCCGGGGGAAGCGGCTGCAGAACCGCGCAAAAGTAGTCACCCGAAGGAGCAGCGAGGCAAGGCAGGCGTCGGCGCGTCTCGGTGTCCCGGAGACGGCGCCACGGACGCTAACTCGTAGGTTGGAGCGGGCGGGTGCATGCAGAGGAGAGGACGCGGGCACCACGCAGGGTTTCGTCTGCGTTCTGCCGGCGCGTGGCCTTCTTCACTGGCACGTTACCTTGGACCAGACGCCCCCGGTGAGGCGGGCGGCGGCGCAGAGCGGGGACCAGGCGGAGAAGAGTTTGAGAGCCGCCATATTCCGGGCCGGGCGTGGAGGAGGCGACGCGCTGAGGCGCGCGCGTGAGTGTGTAGGAGTGCAGCCGGGCCGCAGCGGCGTCAACGCGAAGGGAGGGAAGGGAAGGCGCTCGAGGGGCTGGCTGGAGGCTCGACCGCGCGTCGATGACGTCCTCCTCTCGCTCGCCCACTGAGGCCGCAGGTTTAGAGAGACGCGAGGCTGGGAGGGGCCCGGCGGATAGCGTAAGCCGGGTGCAGCCGGGACGGATGGCGGGGGAAGCTTCCCAGCCCTGCGGCGGCCGAGTCCTTTCCCCGCGCCTTCCAGGCAGCTGCATGGGCGCGCACCTGCAAAGCACACAAGGAAATTAAATAAGACCTTAGCTTCCTTAGCAAGTACACCTAATGCAATGAATAATCAGTCCAGTTTCAAGTCTCCATAACAGCATTTGCCCTTTTACTGTATTCTTTTAGCTCTTTTTCCCTGATGAATATTATTTTAATCAAAATCAATGACGGAATAGGATACCAAGTTAGACTATCCAATCACATTAGGAGAAATTAACCTAGTAATGCTCTGTATTTTCAACACATCTTAAGAAGTTGGAAAGAGGTGAAACTCGGGTATTAAAACTTAAGTCCCATTACTAGTCCTAATAGAGCAGCTACTGTACTGTAGCTTACAGAATGTGAAAAAGCTAACATTCACCGCTGAGTCTGCCTTTCCACTTTCGCCCTTCCAGAGGGCATATGAAATGGAAAACAACTTTGTCTAACTGTGGTCATATGACTCCCTCTTCTTGGCTGGTCTCACTCTGTTGCTTTTGGCTAAACTAAAGACAGATTTCAAGTCTTGTACTCTGTGTGACTCTAATTCTTATGAGAAAAAAATCAGCCTCACTAGTCTATGGTCAAGACACTACTAGTTTTTTGGTAGTTCACTGGCTGTGTTTTATAGTTTTTAGATAAAATAGGAGTAACTTGAACAAATTACAGAAAAGTTCTGTACAGATTTCCCTCCTGGTTCCACAAAGCCATTTCAATTCTAGTCTGTGTAAAAAACCTATTTTTTTGAATATCCGAATTTTTCTGAACTAATAAGAATAGTCCCCCTTGCTTTGAAGGACCGTTTTTGACAAATATATTCTGGAAACTTTTCTTTGTGTAATCATGTACAGCTTAATTTACCCGTTCTTAAAAATTGGAAGAATTGAATTGAATTCAGATCTTTTAAATAAACGGTCTGATTCCAGAAATGCAATAAGGAAAGTTTATTTTGTATTATGTCATTTTATGTATGTGTATATATATGTATCTCATGCGTTATGTTATTTATGTACATATATACATTCATTTTTGTGTGTATATATACATTTATATCCCTTCTCTATCAATTGAATATAGACAATTTGTCAAAGTTAGATTGTAAATTGTCATTCTCTGCTTGAGGGATTTTTGTTTAAATTATCCTAAGATACTATTTATTAGCATATACTATTTATTAGCATCGTCTCTCATTACTCATTAAGACATCCTGCCCTCAGATGGAGTGTTTACTCCTCCAAGCTGTTAAACAGGGGCGGGGCATCTGAAGACTTGTTTTTCAAAGGTTGTTTGACTGGCAAAACTAGTAATAGGAGTTTTTTTTTTTAAGATTTTATTTATTTGTTTGAGAGAGAGAGAGAGCACAAGCAGGGGAATGAAGAAGCAGGCTCCCCCATTGAGCAAGGAACCAGATGCGGGGCTCAATCCCAGGACGCTGGGATCATGACTTGAGCCCGAGGCAGACGCTTAACCGACTGAGGCACCCGGGCTCTCCAGTAACAGGAGTTTTTAACTAGGTCATTTGAGTCAATTAAAAAAAAAAGTATGCATGCTTATTGTATACAATGGTTTGTTAATATATGGAAAACAAATCCCTTCAGACAAATAATTTTCCTCTAGTGGATTTGAAAGACATAAATTTGAAATTTTACATAAATCTGTAAATATATTGTTTTATAATGCAAATCATCTCCTAATTTACTTTTGTGTTATTTTCATAGATTCTTTGAAGTAGTGCCTTGTATTAACTAATGTGCATTTAATATTCAATGGATAAAAAGTGAATTAAATTTTACTCACAATGTAGGGGAAGAAAAAGTAAAATAAATACATAAAATGTTTGGAGAGGGGGGCACCTGGGTGGCTCAGTCGTTAAGTGTCTGCCTTCGGCTCAGGTCATGATCCCAGGATCTGGCCGGCGTTGGGCCTGGTGCCAGGCTCCCTACTCTGCGGGAAGCCTGCTTCTCCCTCTCCCACCCCCTCCCCCTCTGCTTGTGTTCTCTCTTTCACTGTGTCTCTCTCTGTCAAATAAATAAAAATCTTAAAAAAAAAAAAATGTTTGGAGAGGGTTCAACTCCAGGAATGAAAATGAACATTACTACATTAGGGCGCTAAAGAAACTTAAAGGAGCAAAACACACCAGAGAGATTTTGTATGCATTCAAGTCTGATTGTGTTACTTCTGCTTAAAACCCCTCAGTGATTTTCCCCACTGCCTTTAAGATCCAAAGTTTACGGTTCCTACCCTGGCATAGAAGGGGATCATCTCCTCTGGTTTTTCTTCCCCCTGCATTATTTCCTTTATATTTCAAGCTATTCAGCACTTGCCTCTTAACTTCCACAGGATGAATTCACACCACAGACATTGATAGCAAATGGTAAAGAACATGGACTCTGTGTGTAGCTAGGCTGCCTGGGTTCAGATATCGGCTCTGCTATTCTCTAACTGGGGTGGGGGTGGTCCCCGTGGTTAAGAGTTTAAAAAGAGCTGCAGAATGCAAGATGTAAGGTCATGTCCAGACCAGTGTCTGTTTGCAGTATTCAGGTGCTAGAAGATTAAACTTGTGAACTTATCTATTTTTCAGATGTTTTCTATATTTTCATAAACTGGAAAATATCAGGCAGGATTTAAACCCTGGACTATATGGTATTAAAGACTGCTTTAATCTTTACACCTCCATCTTTTATGAGATGTCTTTGAAGCTGACCCTAACACCCACGTTTCCCTTGTTCTGCCCAAGTACCCAACTTCAGTTTCAGTTTCTCTCTTAGCTGTTTGATGGCAGTCACTTCCTAGATAAACTTCTTTTCTCTCAGAGTTAACCACCTCTTAAATGATGATTTCCAATACAGCTTTGGTCTTCTCACACACTCTCCTGAACTTTTCAGGAATCCTCATAGGCTACAAATTAAAGTTCAACATCCATTTGTAGCCAAGATCTCTCTAATCCAGGCTCAGCAAACCATATAACCTTAACAGCTTTATAGAAGTACTTCAGAGGTTCCACAAACATTATATTTTGAAATTAAATCTTAAATTATTTTCTAGCTACTCTATCAATCCTAACAAAGCAGTAGCATGTACACTCAATTGTGATGTATCTCTGATTTCAACATACTAAAGCTTACCAGATTGCAGTTGGGAGGCAGACCTTAGAATAAAGTCTATCCTCTCAATGCCTATACTTGAACTTAAAAAATTAGTCAGTGATAATGAAGGCTGAGGCTCTGTACTTATCTTTTTATCATTTTCACTTCTGCATGTTGACACATAATTTTGTATAGATGTATAATACCTGCATGCCCTGCTCAGACAAATTTACTGCCTAGCATTATTTCTCATTACAGCATAGTAGTTTTTCAACAAGAACACCTAAAACACTTCTTGATAATGTCGTACTATAGATAGCATTAGAAGTTGTTTTCAATTTTGGTCACTTCATATTCAACATTTGTATATGTAAACAAGAAGTAATCAATATTATTAGTGATTGACTATTGAAGCAAACACTTTCTGCTACTTTTCTTACAAGCTTCTGATCTACTTTAATTGAAACAGATTTTAGGGATTTTAGGGCGAGCTGCAATATAAATCAGAATTTTCTTAGTATTGTGCACCCAAATAGAAAAACAAAAATAAGGAAACCATCAGGCCTAACCCCATGGTTGCAAAGTTTTTGTTCATCAAAAGACCTTTGTTATCTTCATTGACTTCATTTATACCAGAAAAAATATTTCACAATTAAAATGAAAAAAATCACATTTAAATTATAAAGTACCACTTTTATCTATTTTATATTACTTGGGTTATAAATACAATTTTATTTGAAAGTAAACATTTACTAATTATGTTTGGAAACTGTGGTTTTAGCTAACTCAGCCCATCTTCTGTTCCCCATATATACCAAGGGCCTTCCGACATGGAGTCTTTGTTCAAGCCTTCTTTCCTATTATTAAAATAAAATGCAGGGGTGCCTGGGTGGCTCAGTTCGGTTAAGCAACTGCCTTTGGCTCAGGTCATGATCCTGGAGTCCCACATCGCCTGCATCGGGGCTCCCTGCTCAGCCCGAGTTGGCTTCTCCCTCTGGCCCTCCCCCCACTCATGCTCTCTCTCTCTCTCAAATAAATAAATAAAATCTTAATAAATAAATAAATGAATAAATAAAATGCAAAGGGGAGACCCTCCCCCTCTCATGCTCTCTCTGTCTCTCATTCTCTCTCTCTCAAATAAATAAATAAAATCTTAATAAATAAATAAGTAAATAAATAAAATGCAAAGGGGAGACCAAACTTGAAAATTCCCTAAGCAAACAAAATCATTTAAGCCATGTAAGCAAAACTAAATCTTATTTCATGAACATAAGTGAAACTTAGGTTATTTCTTATAAATGCCTCTGATAATCATAAAATAAACAAGTCATCTTCCTAAACTGCTAAAAGATATACACTGAAAATTTTTTATTACGGTGTAATTGACATAACATTATATTAGTATCAGTCGTACAACATAATGATTTGATAATTGTATATATTGCGAGATGATCACAACAATAAATCTAGTTAACAGCCATCACCACATATAAATACAATTTTTTTCTTGTGATGAGATCTTAAAAATTACATATTAGACAGTATTATTAGTTATAGTCACCACGCTGTCTATTACATCCCATAATTTATTTATTTTATAGCTGGAAGTTTGTAATTTTTGACCCCCTTAATCCATTTTGCCTACTGCCTACCCCCTCTGGCAACCAGCATTCTGTTCTCTATGACTTTGGGGCTTTTTGTTTGTTTTTCATTTTTTAGAATCCACATACAAGTGAGATGATATGGTATTTGTCTTTCTCTGTCTGACATTTCACTTAGCATAATGCCCTCAAGTTCCCTACATGTTGTTGTAAATGGCAACAATGTCTTTTTTATGGCTGAATTTTGTATATATCCATATACATAAAATGTATATATACACACATATATAAAACAATATATCACATTTTCTTTATCCATTCATCCATTGATGAACACATAGACACAGTTTGCTTCCTTGCCTTGGCTATTATAAATTATGCTGTAGTGAACATGGAGATGCATATATCTTTTGAGTTAGTGTTTTCGTTTCCTTTGGATAAATACACAGAAGTAGAATTGCTGGATCATATGATAGTTCTATTTTTAATTTTTTGAGGAAACTTCATCCTGTTTTCCACGGTGGCTGTACCAATTTATATTCCCACCAGCAGTGTACAAGGTTTCCCTTTTTTACACATCCTTGACAACACTTATTATTTTTTGTCTTTTGGATAATAATCATACTGACAGGTATGAGGTGTTAGCTCATTGTGGTTTTGATTTGCATTTCCCTGATGATTAGTGTTGTTGAGCACCTTTTCATGTACCTGTTCATTGGGTGATTTTTTTTATTTTTATTTTTTATTTTTTTACAGCACAATCCGACTAGTTGTGCTCTAAGAAAACTATTAATGCCTGCAATAATATATTTCAAAAAAATGCTGCCAAGAGATTGTGACACCCTTTATTTATTTCTGCATCATGTTCCATGTATTTTATTTTACCTGCTCAGTAGAGCAGAAGTCAGGGTCACTTATCCAGCCATAGGAACCAATTCATTACATTATAGTACATCATTTTGAAAGTTTTATTATGCCACCACTAAAAAGTAAAAATTTTAAGTATGTGTGGAAATGTTTAGGATAATTGTAAAAAGCAGAATTCAAACTGTATTCAATAATGATCACAGCTGGTTATATAGTTTTACATAAGGCCAAAAACTGAAAAAGACCACTGAAAAAATGAAAAAAAAATACATATATAATGAGAGCAGGACTTTAGGTATTTTCTGTCATTGTTTAAAATATTGTATAACTTTTAATTAACCTTTAATAGCACTATACGTATAGTTTTTTTTTTTTTTAAAGGTTTATTTATTTATTTTGAGAGAGTGAGAATGAGAGAGAGAGCGTACATGAGAGGGGGGAGGGTTAGAGGGAGAAGCAGGCTCCTCGCCGAGCAGGGAGCCCGATGCGGGACTCGATCCCAGGACTCCAGGATCATGACCTGAGCCGAAGGCAGTTGCTTAACCAACTGAGCCACCCAGGCGTATAGTTTTGATGTGAGTTCAAAATACCCATTTCAGGATCTCAAGGTATTTGTACCCCCATGTTCGTCACAGCATTATTCACCATAGCCAAGATGTGGAAGCAACCTAAATGTCCATTCACAGGTGAATGGATAAAGAAAATGTGATATATGCATACCTTACAAAAGAAGGAAATCCCGGCGTGTGTAACAACATGAACGAACCTGGAGGAATTATGCTAATTGAAGTAAGTCAGCCACAGAAAGACGAATACTGCATGATTCCACTTATATGAGGTATCTAAAAGGAGTCAAATTCATAGAAGCAGAGAGTAGAATGGTGGTTGCCAGGGACTCGGGGAGAGGGGATGTGGGATTTGCTATCCAACAGGTATAGAGTTTCAGGTATACACAGTGAGTCAGTTAGAGATCTGCTGTACAACGCTGTGCATGTAATTAATACTACTGTATTGTGCATTCAAAAACGTGTTAAGAGGGTCTATCTCATGTGAAGGGTTCTTAACAAAATTTACATGTTTATGTATTTTATATGTATATATATGTATATACATACAAATATGTATTTCCAATTTGGTTACTAACTTTGCCTTCTCCAGTCTCAAACTGGGAATCCAAGGAGTGTTTCAGGAGACTGGATGTTGTGTTTCACATCACACACTAATCGTTCTGCGGTAGCCCACAATGGAATGGCAGTGATAATCTTCCAATATGTACTTCTCTGTAGGTGAATGGAGGTGGCGGCCTTCAGTGAAAGGCATCTACATGTACATCAATGAAATAAAGCTATTAAGTTGGAAAAATAAATGAATCAACAAGATAAACATCTCCCCACTTATCAACCATTAATGGACACTAGTCAGTGCCCAGTAGTCTTGAGCTGTGCTACCCTCCAGGCATATCTACACTGTGGGTTTTCTGCCTCCCTCAGAGTAACCTGCAGTCCCATTTGTTGATGTCTAACAAAATACTTCTGAATGCTTAAAGGATAGAATGGACAAATATACTGACTAGTCCTAGAACATAACCAGTCTAAAAATATTGAAGTGCTATTCACTAGAATGCAGTTAGGAAAGTACTGGGAAGAATTCATAGATACCTTTACCAGGGGATACTACACAGTAGTTAAAAAGAATAAGAGAGATCTACATGTACTTACAGGAAAACTTCACCAGGATATATTGTTAAAGAAATCAAGTTGCAGAATAATGTGTATGATGTGATTTCATTTATGTAAAGAGGAATAAACCAAAATTATATATTTGTGGTATTTGTATGGAAAATCATAGAAAGATATCTGAAAGGAAACTAAACTCTTAACAGTGGTAATTCTAGAAGGTTAGAGAGAGTAGGAGTCCAAAGTGAAGGGCAATTTATAATTTTCCATCTATCTGCATTGCCTTGTTTTAATTTTTACTATATGTAATTAGATACTATTTGTGTAATTTTTTAAATAAAGAATCAACAATTATCCAATAATTTCTTAAACTCTTAATTGGGTAGACCCTGAAATATTAAAAAGAATGACACACTTCAATATCTCCAAGACATTGACAAGTCAAAAAATCAGGGTAAAGCCCTATGACAGTATGATTCTATTAAAAAAAAATTGCTTTTGTTTATTCATAGATGCCTGGGAGAATATTTATAGAAAGTTCAATAGTAGCTACTTTTATTTCAGGTGATTTTCGCTTTATTCCTTATGCTCTTATAATTAATATTCTTTTATTTCATTGTGGATAAAAAGGTACATCACCTCCACCTTCTTTTTTAAATATCTATAGATATCTGTTCCTGAAGAGGTGATAAAAACAATTTTAAAATTTCAAGTCATCAGATGTTTGTCCTAGAGCAGGTTCTCTTCTATACAGCAGAAGTATAAGAAGGAATGAAATATATTCCTTTCTTTCAAGGGACTAAAAGTCCAGTTTTTTGTTTTTTGCTTTTTTCTAAAGATTTTATTTATTTGAGAGAGTGAGAAAGAAAGAGAAGGAGCAGGGGGAGGGGCAGAGAGAGAGGGAGAAGCAGACTCCCCACTGAGCAGGGAGGACAGACAGACAGATGTGGGGCTTGATCCCAGGACCCCAGGATCATGACCAAAGCCAAAGGCAGATGCTTAACTGAGCTGCCCAGGCACCCCTAGGAGTTTAGTTTTTGTAAGAAATATTTTTTTGACATTGCTTAGAGAAGAGCTAGAATCTAATGATTTGGAAACAAGAGAGTCACATTCTTGTTATAGTTAAATGAATAGATTAAAAAATTATGTCTTTTGTGTTTTAGAATAACCTGTGGCCCTCCTTTCTGGCGATAATTGAATAGCTGTGCAATAATAATTGAATTATCTATTGAAAGTCAATCCTAGTAATAAAACTAGATTCTCTGCATGTTAGAGAAGGCTTATTTTTACATCCTTTTAGTTGAGGGGTGGGGCAGGAAGAGGAACAGAGGCATTGCCCATAGCCAGACCTTTCATAAGTGTACCCATCAAATCATGATAAAAGAAAAATCCATCCAGAAAATATTACAACTATAAATATATATGCAGCTAGCATCAGAGTTTCAAATAAATGGAGTAAAAACACAGAAACAGAGAGAAATAGACCATTCAACAATAATAGAGACTCCAGTATTCAACTTTCAATAATGGATAGTATAACTAGGTAAAAAGATGAACAAACTTATCAAATGATTTTCAAAAAGATGCCAGAACTATTCAATGGGCAAGAAATAGTCTTTCCAATAATGGGATATCCACATGCAGAATAAAGTTGGACCCTTTCTTCATACCATAAGCAAAAATTAACACAAAATGGATCAAAGACCTAAATGTAAAATGTGGTAAGCTATAAAACCCTTAGAAGACACAGATGAATTTCATGACCTCAGATTTGGTGGTGGGTTCTTAGATATGACACCAAAAATATAAGCAGCAAAAAAAAAAAAAAAAAAGGACACCATTAAGAAAGTGAAAAATGACCCATGGAATAGGAGAAAATATTTACAAACCATATATCTCATAAATGATTTCTATTTGGAATATATAAAGAAATCTTACAAGTCAATAATAAAAATTTTAATAGCCCATTTAAAAATGCACAAAGGATCTGCATAGACATTTCTCCAAAGAAGATACATAAATGGCCAATAAACACATGAAAAGATACTCAACACCATTACTCCTTAGGGAAATCCACATCAAAAACAATACCACTTACACCCAGGAGGATGGCTAGAATCAAAAAGTGAAATAATAACAAGTGTTGGCAAGAATGTGAAGAAAATAGAACCCTTACATACTCGTGGGAAAGTAAAATGGAAAACAATCTGCAAGTTTGTTAAACAATTAAACATAGACTTGCCATATGACATAGCCCTTCATTTCTTACCCTAAAAAAAGTGAAAACATATGGTCACACAAAAACTTGTACAGAAATGTTTATAGCAATATTAATTGCCAGAGGTGAAAACAACCCAAATTTCCATCAACTGATGAGTAGGTAAACAAAATGTGGTAAATCCAAACAATAGAATCTTATTTGGTAAGAAAAAAGAATGAAGTACTGATAACGTGCTACAAAAATGGATGAACTTGAAGATGTTATGTAAGCAAAAGGAACTAGTCACAAAGACCATATATGATTCAATTTGTATGAAGTACAGCACAAGTGGAAGCCATATCCATTATCACAGAAAGTTCTATTGGACAGCACCGGTCTGTCCAATAGTAATAAAAAAGCTGCTTGTCCTTTGGCATGAATAATTTCTGAGTCTTTTAAGAGTTGGGAGCAAACAATTAGAAGTTGGATTCTTACAAGAATCTGGGACATGAGGAGATTTGACTTCAGAAAGGAGAAGGTAATATGATAAAAGCGCAAAAAGATTTGAATCTGCCACACTGCTAACTCTGAAGACAGATGAAAGGGCCATGAGTTAGGGAATGTAAAAAATGCAGCTCTAGAAGCTGGAGAAAAACAGGAAATGGATTCTTCCCTAGAACTTCTAGAGGGAATACGCCCTGTTGACCCCTGTTGAAACTGATTTTGGAATTCTGACCTCCAGAGCCATAAGAAAATAAATATGTGCTGTTTTAAGTCACTGATTTTGTGGCAATCTGTGACAAACTAATATAAACCGAATGGAGACCTTAGGCAAGTTTCCTTGCCTTTTCCAGCTTCTAGAGATTACTCACATTTCTTGGCTCATAACCCCCTTTCTCCATCTCTGAAGTTGGCAAGGGTGAGTCAAGTTCTTTCCATCGGGCATCACTCTGACTTCTGCCTCCTTCTTCCACTTTTGACCCTTGTGATTACAGTGGGCTCACCCAGATAATCCAGGGTAACATCCTTATTTTAAGTTTAGCTGATTAGCAATGTCAATTCCTTCTGCAACCTTAATTTTCCTTTGCCATGTAAGGTAACATTCACAGGTTCTAGAAATTAGGACGTAGATGTGTTTGTGGGACCATTGTTCTATCTACCGCAATGGGTCAATCATCCTCTTAATAAAATTGAAGATATTATTCAAAACTTTGGTTGGATAGTTGCTCACCTCTCCCTGGAAAGGAAAGGAGGTAAAATATTCAGAACTTTGTGTCTGATTGGATGGAACTGGAATGGGGCTGAGTGAGTTATAGGATTCATAAATGATTCCAAGATAGGAACTGGGGGATCACAGATGAGCCAGGAAATGATAATCCCAGGTTTGGACATTTTAAATTTGAAATGCCTATGGCATTTGCAGTTGAAATGCCCCATAAGCAATTTCATATAACAGTATATGGAAGTATGAAGCTCAATGAAGTGGTTTAGGTTGGAGATAGGATAGATTTGGGTGTCATTGTATACATTGTATACATCATAGCCAAATCATGAGAGTGAGAAATGTTAAACAGGGCAGAAAGGATCTGAGAAGTAAGAAGAGGAGATGGTATTCGAACACAGGTCTCTCATAGTCTGAAGGCACAGTTGGTAACTAGTGTGATACAGAGCATCCCCAAAGGGCCAGTGGTAAAGCAGCTGAGGTTTGGGAAAGTGGAGAGATGGGGAAGAAGGTGAGGGTGGTAGCACATATGTGGAATGATCAGAGATCTAGGAGCCAAGAGAAGGGAAGTTCTAATCTCTACCACTCACTAGTTGTGCTAACTTAAGCAAGTAATTTAACTTTTTCTGAGCTTCAGGTTTTTACCTATGACACGTGGAAAATATATCTATTTGCTTCACTGAGTTGTTGAGACTTAGAGATAAGGTGCAGGAATTCTCTGGGAAGTTAAAAGTGCTACACAAATATAATTTACTTGAACATAAAAGTAATTCCTTTTTTTCTTTTTTTAAAAGATTTTTATTTATTCACTTGAGAGAGAGAGAGAAAGAACAAGCTGGGAGAGGGGCAGAGGGAGAGGAAGAAGCAGGTTCCCTTCAGAGCAGGGAGCCTGATATGGGACTCGATCCAAGGACCCTGAGATCATGACCTGAGCCAAAGGCAGACACTTAACTGACTGAGTCACCCAGGCACCCCAAGTAATTCTTTTCTGATACCACTACCACTCTGACTTAATATGTGAGCTGTAAGTCATGTTGTATGGACCAAAATGTGTTTTTGCCTCAGAATCTGAATCAGAAAAAAATTACATATGTTTTATTAACATCATATACACACATAAGATATATTATGCAGGATATATGTGCAGGTATGGTGGAGGGGGTTTGGTAAGACTGAGAAAAACAATAGAGACTGCATACTACTACTGATGTTAAACTATAAAATGTGGTCAGATTGACTGAACATTGGCCCTTTCGATAATTTTCTGTTAGGGACTTGAAGAATCTGAAGTTTTTAATCTTCTGTATCTACTTAGGAAAACTGGTTAAAGCTCACTGGGAATAAGAGTAAAGGATTGATAAAAACCATGAGGACCAGGTGGGACAGGAATGAGGAAGGAAAAGCCAGACAGAAGAGGTTGTTTAAAACCATATTATGGCATCACCGAGACCTCCTGTGCTTCTGTTGGTTATGAAAGAGCAAGATTTTCTTTCTGGCAGTGGTCTCAATCTTTCTGCTTTTCAGATATCGTAGGCATTACAAAGGGATTAGAGACCATACAATACCGTCTGTAGTGAACATTTGTGTTTTTGCTGCTCAGTAGCTAGCCTCCAACCACCCTTTTCTCAGTACCGCCAGTTTTTAAAATAAAACTTCCTTTCTTTGCTTTCAGGTCTAATAGTTTGGCAGGGGGGGATGGACCCACCTGCTCCAAGGGACAATGATGCCCTGGGGACAGTAATGGGCTCAGGGATGAGCCGCTGATCAAATTCAGGTGCATGAGGTCCAGGCTTTTAGATTTTGTTCTGGTTGTTAGGAGATAAGGCTCTTCTTTTTGACTGGTTTCTAATTTAAAGTTGGGAGCCAATGCTGCTGGCAGCCTTTTTCCACCATTGGTACCACCTGTTTGAAAATGGAGCCAACAGAGAGGCAAGAGGAATAGGCAGTTCGAGAGAGACCTGGTTCTAATGACGTTATTTGGGCCTCTGTTTTTCAGTTACATCATTCAATAAACTGTTGTTGTTGTTTCTGTTTTTAGCTTATGCCATTTTAGGTCTAATTTCTTATCTGTTACAACGAAAAAGCTTCCAGTTGATTGTGGCGTTGGAAAATATCCATTCTCCTTTCTTTCCAGAGTAATGGAGCTGTGGTGACCAACTATTTAGCATTGAAAATCCTGTGTCTCATGGAAGCCCTAAGTTCCAGACAAACTAGGATCGTTGGTCACCCTAGGAGGCTCATGGGCTGTTTGTAATAAAGCCTGCATTTTCTAGCTTCTTATACCATGTGATTAAGTTCTGGCTAGTTGGATGTAAGTGGAAATGGTCAATGCAGCTTGCAGGAAATGCCCTTAAAAGGAAGAAACGTGATCTGCCTTTCTTCCTTTCTATTGGCTGGAATATGAATATAATGGCTAGACTTCCACAGACCACCTCAGATCAAGAGGTATTTCCTTCCCTAGGAAGGAAACGCTTGTGGCAGAGCAATGAAATGAGATGGAAGAAATCTGGCACCCTGACAGCACAGAGTGCTTATACAACTCTGGACTGAAAACTTCTACACTTCTTGAATCTGAGAGAGCAATGAGCATCTATCTTAAGCCTCTGTGGTTGTCTATAACTCATAATTCTAATTCACTGATACAATTTCTAATTGAAAAAAGCCCCTTCTGGGGCGCCTGGGTGGCTCATCCAGTTAAGTGTCTCGTCTGCCATGATCTCAGGATCCTGGGATCGAGCCCCACCTTGGGCTCTCCGCTCAGCGGCAAATCTGCTTCTCCCTCTCCCTCTGTGATCTCTCTTGCTTTCACTCTCTCTCAAATAAAATAAAATCTTAAAAAGAAAGAAACAAAAAAGCCCTTTGTAATGTGTGTCTGCCTCTCCAAACATGACACTGATTATAAATTCACTTACCAAACTCGACTCTCTAATGTAGTCACAATTTCAACATGAGAAAATGCTCATCATTATAAATAGAAGTCATCAATTTGGGCGTTACTAGCAGAGATCACAGATGTAGTGAGACTTATTTATGATCCATGTCAGTAGTGGATATTTTTGCTTGCCTAGTTGCCATCTGCTCCTTTCCTCCTAACAGAACCCCAATTTTGTACAGGTTTTCATTTCTACCCTTCTTCAACACACTCCTCACAAGTTCAGAAATAGAACTTGTGATAGTTTTATGTGTCAACCTAGGTAGGCTAGAGTATTCAGGTACCTAATCAAGTACTAATCTAGGTGTTGCTGTGAAGTATTTTGTAGATGTTATTAACAACTAATTGGTTGACTTTAAAGAGATTATCTTTGTGATAGATTTGTAGATGTAGATTCCCTCCCCCCCCCCCCCCGCCCCCCATCAGTTCTGTTTCTCTGGAGAACCCTGACTGATACTGACCTGGTCAGTATAAGAGTAATTTTAACCCTTTGTCAGTAATTGGTTCTGGACCAGGCATGTGACCAGATTGAACCAATGAAATATGAGGAAATATTTGATCTGAGATTCTGGAAAAGGTCTTCCTTATAATTCTGTGAGAGCTTTCAGTAGTAACTGCCTGTCTCTTCCTCTGATGGTAGTTTCCTTAGATATGCGGCCAGTAATGGCTGCAGCCTTTTCACAGTCAGGATGAGGGTAAAGCCAACATACAAAAAAGGCAGAGCCAAGAGACTTGCAGAGAAATGGAGCTAGGGCTGCTGGTTTAAGTCAGCACTGAAGCCTGTCCTACCTCTGGATTTCATTTTCCAAATCATATATTTCCTCATTGTTTAGATTGTAGTTGATTTTTCTGAGACCTGCGGTCAAAATTATTCTACCTAATGGTGCCTGGGTGGCTCAGTCAGTTAAGCATTCCACTTGTGATTCCGGCTCAGGTCATGACCTCATGGTATTGAGAATGAGCCCCATACCTGGCTCTGTGCTGAGCGTGAAGCCTACTTAAGATTCTCTCTCTCTCTCCCTCTCCCTCTGCCCCTCCACCTCCACAGTCTCTCTCTCTCTCTCTCTAAAAAAAAAAGATAAAGTCTACAATCTTTAACATGGTATTAGAAGCCTTGCCTGATATGCCCCTACTAACATATACCCATTCTGTATTTTGACTCTAATTAGTTTCAGGATAAAAACGTGGGAAACTATCAAGGAAAAGTTGAGCAACCAAGACTTAGGGAGGCAAAGAAACCAAGTCCTCCCCCAGGAACCTCTGTAGCAGTAGGTGGGTTTCTGTCTGGAGCACTTACATTGGCATGATTAGTCTTGTCTCTTGTGCTTCTCTCTTCAGTGTTTCAAATTACCAGGAGAAAGAATCTGATTGGCTTGGCTTCTGTCAAATTTTTACCCCCGGATCTATCTACTATCTACCATTCGATCTATCCCCATAAAGGCTGCTCTGTCTTATTACCATACACCTGTGCCTGACCACCTAATTGAATAAATGAATTGGCCATGGCCAGAAGACAGGGTCAATTAATATAGACATGGCCAACAGGAGCTCACTCCAGGGTTTGGAGTTTATTTCCATGGTTGTGAGTGAGGCATTCACCTCAAGAGACAGCCTTGAAGCCTCAGCTTGTTCCACTTCCCCTCCTCACACCAGTGTTGTAGTTTTAGAATATAGGTGAGGTTCATTGGGGTGGAGTCCAGAGCGGACAACCAAGAAAGAATTCTTGAGCCATCTTTGGTGCAAAATGGTGGTTTATTAAAGCATGGGAACAGGACCTGTGGGCAGAAAGAGCTGCTGCACTGTGGTCTTGAGGAGTGGCTGATTATATACTCAGGAGTTGGGGAGGTGAGGACAAAGGGGGTGTCCAGAAGGACTGACATGTGCTAAAGACTGTCAGGATACTGGAGGCCTCGTTATTGTCAAGCCAACGTTGTTTTTCCCTCTAATGAGGCACTAACATGAAGACAGTCGGGAGTTTCCTGGAGAAATGTTACATTCCTCCTATCACACGTCCTTGTCGATGGGCTTCAGGTTCAAAAGAAATTCAATTTTATTTACATTTCCTTCTGCCTCAGCCTCCCTCAATTTCATATAGGGGAGGGTGATGTTAGGGCTTCAAGAAACTGAGTTATAGGTCTCTGGAAGTTAGGTTATTGATAAGAAAGCTTCTTCCTTGTAAATCACTAGGACATTTGTAAACTGAGGGAGACTCCTGTCCTGTAGGACTGTGATCTCTATCAGTTAACCATTTGTTTTTCCTTTAGGGCAGCCAGGAGTGCCTGAGGAATGTCACATATATCACATGGGGGTGGGTGGTAGGGTGCCAGCTTCTGGTTTGTCCTCAGCTTGCCTTCTGTTGCCTCATCACCAGGAGCTTTTAGCCTCCTTCCAATCCTCCAAACTGCCAAGCAATTTCCAAACTCAGAGTCATGGCATATGCTATGAGTGTTCTGGTTATAGATTTATTGGCCCGTTAGCTCTAAATTTATCCTTTTTTGCTTCTTTTATGAAAAAATATATGGGCCCTTTAAATATTTTTTTGTGGGGCACCTGGGTGGCTCAGTCGTTAAGTGCCGGCCTTTGACTCAGGTCATGATCTCAGGGTCCTGGGATCGAGCCCCGCATCGGGCTCCCTGCTCAGTGGGAAGCCTGCTTCTCCCTCTCCCACTCCCCCTACTTGTGTTCCTGCTCTCTCTCTCTGTCAAATAAATAAATAAAATCTTTTAAAAAAGTATTCAAAAAATAAATAAATAAATATTTTTTGGTAAGCTGATACAATGTTAAACATTGTCAGTAGAGGGAACTAGAGAGACATTCCAAGACACACAAAGTCTTCCTGGTTCTAAATTTGATTTAATTTAATTAATTTCTTCTTAGCTAATTGGATTTTATCCAATTATATATTAGTGATGAGGACAATGGTACAAATAGATCAATTATTTATTTTAGAAGATATTTTGGTAGATTCATAATGAGTTAATTTCTCTGAGAAGTTTTTAAAATCTAGCATTATATTTTTATAATATAGGTTTTTTTTATATTTTTATTTATTTGACAGAGAGAGAGACAGCGAGAGCAGGAATACAAGCAGGGGGAGTGGGAGAGAGAGAAGCAGGCTTCCCGCTGAGCAGGGAGCCCGACATGGGACTCGATCCCAGGACCCTGGGATCATGACCTGAGCTGAAGGCAGACACTTAACGACTGAGCTACCCACGTGTCCCTATAATATAGGTTTTTTAAAGTAAAAATAACTTATTATAAAAATGGAGAAAATTACTCATATTTTCTTTTTTATGACAGGGTCTCTTAGGCTTCAAGTATTTTCTTCAGTGCCTTTCTTGGTGAGGGCTGGCTGTTACCTGTTTATATTGATGGTGAGACACTCTTCTTCAGGTGCTTACTTTGGTATGATCTTGGACAAATCACACAATCATTTACTGTAAGGTTTGGAGAAATTCATAGTCAAAGTCTGTCCATTTTCTTCATCTGGAAATGAAGGGCTGTACTATGTGCTCTCACATCCCTTCCAACTCTCTCTGAAGACACACACACACTTGAGTTACTGTTGAGCGGTAATTCCCAGTGTCAAGTATGCTTCTTACTAAAAGTCCATGGTTGTTGAATGAATTATTGGAATTGTAAATTTATTTAAAATATACACTGAGGTGTCAAATGCTTATCAGAGTTTTGATTCTTTAGCCACATTGATCATATAATGCAACCTTCCTGGCCTTTACATTCCTGATTAGAGAGTAATATACTGACAAGATAACATGGAATTTTAAACTAATAAACATCTTCTGAATACTCATTATGTGCCAGGCACTGTAGAAAGCACCGAGGAAACAGAATTAATACATGATTCCTGTCCATCCCCCATGTTTAGGGTCAACTGAAGAAGAAACTATTGTTACAAAGGTCAGCTAAGAAGCCATTGTGATTACTTATAAATCGCAACACACTATTTCCCTATTTTTAGTATTGCCTATTATATGAAAAACTACCTTTCATAAAAAGTAAGATAGAGATTTTCAAGATGTACTTTGTCAAATTGAAAAACAAAACTCTAGTTAAGATTTGCTTGACAAGAGGCAAGAATATAGAGAATGAAAAGTAGAAATTAGACTCGTTTGACTAGATGCTTTGAAATTCACTCTCGAGAGGATGAACTTCACACATGAGCGCATTGAGGGTTGAGATGTGTGGTGGTGGAACTTTTGTAAATGCAAAATTTTGGTACTACTGGACGCGAGACGGTTAAAGTACATTAATACGACCTAGCCAATGCAGTTCAGAAATAAAACAAACCCAGGTGCTAAAATTAAGATTTGGAAAAGCGGCACTCCAACACGTAGACTAGGAACGCCCACTAGTGTTTGGAGCTCCCCACCCAGACACACAATAACCTCTGAAGACTTATGTGTGCTTGCAAGGGGGCTGTCAGGCTTTCCATTTCTGACCAGTGGGTTATAATCATTTCATTTTAGGCAACGCCCTCACTCCAAGGCCAAAAGGGGACAATCCTACTTCCGGACCTTCCCGTCTGCCCTATACACTACAGCGGCAGCGCGGGCCAGAAACCAAACAGCGAGGTCGGCCGGCCAAACACCACCAGCCAGTCGCATCCACCCAGCGCCTCCCCGAGAAAATGGGGCTTCCCATTGGACCAACGTGAGGGCGTGGAGAGCTCCCGATTGGTTTAGAGGAGGGGGCGGGAGAAAGGCGTGCCCTGACGTCATGCCCGCCCCTAACGTATCCCTATTGTTCTGGATTCTGGGAGGGAGGGGAATACAGAGAGGAAGAAAATAAACAGTAACCACCTTTACCGGCCTGTGCAAGCCCCTTTACAGAGCTGGGGTTCCCTCCCACCAACCGAAAGAGCTCCGCCCTCACGCTCCCCCTGCGCCGGGAGATCAGCTGACCGCGGGCAGGCGCAGTCACGTGGCTGGGGCGCGCCCGCCCGTTGTGGCCATGGCGGCCGCAGGTTCCAGTGTGGTGAGGCGAGTGGAAGAGCTCGGGGACCTGGCTCAGGCCCACATACAGCAGCTTAGCGAAGCTGCCGGCGAAGATGGTGAGGGAGCGGAGAAGAGGGGGGCGGGCGGGCTGGCGGTATTTCAAAGCTGGCACTCTACGCCAGTAGGGGCTTGGAGGCTTCGGCCTGTGGTCCGTGTAGCGCCCAGACCAGAGCTACCCAAGGTGTTGCGCTTCTGACCCTCGCTTCAGGGTCGGTTGTCCACCTCCAGGAACTCACGTTGCCTTATGCCAAGGCATTTGCGTCGAAACTGCATTTTTCATAACCCATGAAAACCTCTTACATCTCAATCAAATCCGTGCTGCTCTTTATCTTGATAGCGACTGGGAAAAGGTTAAAATCTGGATAAAAGTACAAAAGTTTAAATGAGTGGTTGAAGCTGACTGATAGTACACAAATAAGTAATGGTTGTTTTGGGTGCAGTAAAGATAGCTAGGCGTGTATAACAGTTACACTTTTTCATTGCTGCGTTATAAATTTCTGTCTTCTGTTTTGGACTCTAAACCCAACTGTAAATAGTATTCTACAGCAGAGCTTTACACTGGTATAGTTTGGATGATTCTTTCGTATACATTACCTCAGTTCTCACAAGGGCTCTGTTAGTGTTAGAACACTTGTTTGGAAATGTCTAAGTGGTTTCCTTAGGACAGACTGGCTTAGAGAATTACCCGGACTTTTATTTTTTTATTATTTATTTATTTATTTACTTCGACTTTTAGTTTTAAATCCAATTCTCTTTTATTACATTTCAGCTTCCTATTATTTTTGAGTTTTGAGCCTTTACTACAGATAGGTTTTTAAATTCTTGTGGACTGACTCATTGTCATCAGACTCAAGGAAAATAGTAGTGGAACATTTTGCCAGATGATTGATTGTTGGTGAATTTATTGAGTAGGGTCCACAATGAAATGGCTCAAGTTCCAGTGAAGATTATTTGCTGGATTATCTTTTCTTAGGAGTATGTTCTTCAAAACCCACAGATCACCCTGAAGATTTCTTTTTCAGTGTGTGGTAAGCAAATCCAAGGATTCACAAGAATAGTTTATGGACTGTAATGGCTATTACCTGGAAGTGTACCCAGGTTACCTTACATTACATTACAGTGATCTCCACCCCACCCCAGCTCCATTTAAACCAGTCTAAAGAGATTGAAGAGTGTTTTTTATTCATTTATCACTGAACCCGAAAGCCGTTCTCATTTTCCCATGGAAGAGTTCTTTTATTCAGACTAGAATGAGGGGTGGAAGTAAAAGTAAAGTGCTATATATTTTTGTTGGGAGACTTTATTCATTTTTAAGGATTTTATTTTTAAGTAATCTGTACACACAACATGGGGCTCGAACCTACAACCGTAAGATTAAGAGTCGCATGCTCTACCAGCTGATCTAGCCAGGCGCTCCTTGTTGGGAGACTTTAAAGTTGTGAAAATTTACTAAAATTAAAATGATAGTGATCCATGTTATGAACTATTAATCAGTATTAATAGCAAGATTTTCTTATTTTATGAAGTTTAATTAAAACATGGTTTCATGTTTGAACTGAACTTGGCATTCTTTTTTTTTTAAGATTTTATTTGAGAGTGAGAAAGCAAGAGACAGAGCAAGAGCGGAGGGGGAGGGGCAGAGGGAGAAGGAGAAGCAGACTCCCTGCTGAGCATGGAGCCAGAAGGGTGGATGCAGGCTTGATCCCAGGACCCTGGGATCATGACCTGGGCAGAAGGCGGATGCTTAACTGACTGAGCCACCCAGGTGCCCCTGAACTTGGCATTCTTTTCCACACAACAAAAATAATATTCACTCAAAATGTGCCCTTTAATGTAGCAACTATGTATTTATATTAGGTTATAGGGATTGATAGTTCCTATTTTCTACTTCAAATTAGATCAGATGCAGCCACATATTCCATCTAAGAATGTTCTTTTTATTACTAAGTCAGTTTTTGTTTATTTCTCATTGTACAAACACAATGTGTTTACTATATGGAAGTATGCCACGAGAGGGACTTTTTTCAGGATTATGTAAGAATCACTTGTCTTTGCCTTGCCAATCTTTTCTTTGACTGAATGGTTCCAGTAAAAGTATTGCATTTTATAAAAGTTTGCATAACCCCCCTCCCCTGTACTTAACAAATTTATGTGAGCTACTCCTTCAGCATTGGTTTACTGAATTCAGTGCAAGTCTTTACGTTTAAAATAATTTTGGAATTTAAAGAAGAAAATATCAACTCAGTTTCTAAAGAAGCACATAAAGAGTGCCATGTTCCATACAATTTCACTTCACAGTAGAATCTTTTTTTCTGGATTGTATAGATGCTACTTCGGGGCTGGGGAGAGATGGGAGGGCAGTTCAGGTGAATAGTGGACTTTAAAAGCAGTCAGTCTGGTTTAGATACAGATTAGGCCTCCCCTAGGAAAACTTGAGGTCATAGTATGATTAACAGCAGACATAACTAAAGCTGGTGGTGCCTTTACTTCAACAGTGAACAGCTTATCTATTTGTGTTAAGTGCTAAAGCTGGATCAGATGGGCCTGCACCAAGTATTACACTTTCTGTCCATTGGCTGGTGTTGGAAAGGGTATATATTTCAGAAGGGAAGTACAGAGGGGCCCACTCAAGGACCTTTGTGTCTAAATTTGACAAGAGATGGTGCAGAAGGGTAGATAGATAGAACCTTGGTATGGACACTTTGTAGGTTATGGAGGAAAAATCCATAAGAAAAAGTGAAACCACAGAAGCAAAGGGAATATGACATTAGAGAGAGGGGAGAAATTAGACAATGTAGAGGAGAGGGAGGGTGAATTGTTTTTAGAGGACATATTAGAATACTCAGTTCCTTCTTTGAAGGAATTAGGTAATTTGTTCCATTTCTAGGTTTTTAAAGGAATAAAATATGTAGATGGATTATAATTGTAACAGCTACTTACATACATAAATACATAAGCACATGATAAAGTTATAATTGCTCAGAGCTTACATTTTATGAGGCATTTGATTTAATCGTTTTAGAAAATACATTTATGAAATAAGTTCAGTGGAAGACCTTTCTGTAGATTTATGTGTATTGTTTGTACTATTCCAATAAAAGTTTTAAATTTATTACTTACACATTGTGTGTGAACATCATAAAAGCAGCATTATGAAAATGAAAATACAAATTGCATTTATGAAATGACAGCTGGACCTAGGAAGTTCATTCTAGCTTTTCAGAATAAATTACCACGATAAATTTGTTAAGAAAGATTAGGCATTATGACATACTTCATGTTTTACAAAAGATACTATTACTACCATGCTGCTTCTTCAGTGCTGTAACATAATATCATTTCAGATACACCATTTTTGTTTAACACTTTGAAACTTATGAAATAATCTTCACATTTTTATCTCTTACAGATCACTTTTTAATTCGGGCCTCTGCAGCTCTAGAAAAATTGAAACTTCTGTGTGGAGAAGACAAAGAATGTTCAAATCCATCAAATCTTCTAGAACTTTATACACAGGTACTGAAACAGATGTGATTTCTGACATGTTATGGAGAAGATTGCTTATATAAGATGACTGACTCCAAAGTTTAGGTGTAGCGAAACCAGTTTATTCTCTATTTAAAGTGTTTGATTTGGGGGGCACCTGGTTGACTCAGTGAGTAGAGCATGCAACTCTTCATCTCGGGGTTGTAAGTTAGAGCACCAGGTTGGGTGTAGAGATTACTTAAAAATAAAAACTTTAAAATAAAAATAAAGTTTAATTTTCATCAAAAAAACCTGTGTATATAAAACATAGAGACTTGAAACTTTGAGGCAATATACAGAAAAGTAAGATTTATTATCTAATGTGTTGAGGAAAAAAATCTTGCGGATAAGAGAACTGCTTCCCTTTATATATAATTAAGCAAAACACTAATACATGTAATTTCCAAGTTCTTGAAGGTTATTAAGAGGGAATGAAGGTCTCTGTGAAGTCCCTGATTATTTTTTTCCCCCTGAAATTCATCTTTTCTTGGGATTCTCAACACGACTCTCCTGCTATTGTCATGTAGGTCTATAAGATTTTTCTGTGTCCCCACCCCCATTTTTTACTTTCCTTTCAAATTCAGGTCACTGTATGGACAAGACCTGTTTTCTTGGTTTTCTCAAACACTGCTGAGGCAAGATGACATTAAAAAACACAATTTCATATGTAACTAACATTGCTATAGCACTTCATAGTTGACATAGTGCTTCATATGCCCTTACATGATTGTGAAAGTATAATAAAGATGAAGTGGTTATAGAAACTAAACTTAAGATAAGCTTCCAGAGTACACAGTTTACACTTAGGTGCCTGGCACTCTGCTTTCTGTTAGGAAATACATAAAGCTGAGTTCTGCCTTCAGATATCATGGTTGAATGAGCCTGTAACAACTTGTACTCAAACCCTGAAGGGCCCGCTGTTACTTGGCAGAGCTTTGCCCGGCTTTCCTTCCCTTTGGAAAACTCCGTGCTTGTTCCATGTCTTTCACATGGGAGAGTTCTAAACATTTTATTTATTTATTTATTTATTTATTTATTTATTTATTTATTTATTTATTTATTTATTTATTTATTATTTTTATTTTAAGTAGGCTCCATGCCCAACATGGGGCTTTAAACTCACAACCCTGAGATCAAGAGTCACATGCTCTACTGACTGAGCCAGCTAGGTGCCCCTAAACATTTTAATTTATTTCTAAAGATAAGATGAAAGACCTAGAGATACAGATTTAAATTCCCCAGGCCTCCTTGGACCCTAATGTTGGTTCTGAATCAACAGATAATTATCCATAGGATAATGATCTTGCCCTTCCTGGTGTAGGCCTTCCACACAAGAACACTTAGCACTTAAGTAACCCTATATGCTAGTTAGTTATATGCTTTACATAAGTTAATTCATTTTATCCTCAAAGCAAGGGAACTTTGAAAAGCCATTTCTTCTTTTTTACCACTAAAAGAAAATTGACTTGTCCTTGGTTAGTTAGGTGATTTAGTGGTAGACCTCAGTTTCCTTAGTCCAATAAATTAAAAGAGAAAGGGTTGGGTAGTTTTAAGGTACTTGAACAGAGCATCTTATATTTAGGAATGCTGGGGATTTAGTGTTTAAATTACATAATATTGGTGATATGCTGCCTTTATTGGGTGGCAGGATACATATCCTCCAAATGCTGATTCTGCATTTGAGGAAACAAATCCTTTGAAGATTCAATATATAAAACTAGAGGTATTGACCTTAAATTGATATAGCAAGCATTTAGAAAATGTTCAAGAAATATATATGTGTAAATTGCAAAGAACATAAAATTATATTTTTCATAATTATATGTGATTAGCTTATCTAAAGTCTCCATTTTATTTACTTACCTTTTTGGGAGAAGCAAGATCATTAATTCAATGTTTTAGTAAAATACCTATGAAGTTTCCTGTAAAGTCCATCTGAGATTATATTTTTCTATATATTTACAGATTCTATATATATACAGATTATATTTTTCTAGACATTTTTCCTACTTTTCAAATTTAAATATTGTGCTGGAAGATTTAACTGTCTAATAAGGCGCCTGTATATGTAAAGTTAAACTGTAAGAATCATTCATGTTTTTATGGATACTCCTTTTTTTCTTCCTTTTACTTCAGGCTATTTTGGACATGACATATTTTGAGGAGAACAAACTAGTAGATGAAGATTTTCCTGAAGACTCTTCACAGAAAGTAAAAGAGCTGATCAGTTTTCTTTCAGAACCAGAAATTTTAGTTAAAGAAAATAATATGCATCCAAAAGTAAGTTTTGCACTCCTATAAATAATAATGAAATGGTGCTGATTCTTGCTGTATTGCTCTTCAGAGTCTGTAATTTTTCCTCTGGAATGTGTCTTTGTCTCTGTTTTAGATTAAGATTAAAGGAAGGGTATATGAGAGTTTAACATTTCAGAACAACATCATAACTAAAGTATCACATATATGTTTCAGAATGTTTGCATGATGGAATTGTGTTGGAATTAATGGTGCCTGATCATTTTCTAAACACAGATTATTTACTGTTTCTGTTCCCTTTACTTTTGCAGGTACTGTTTTCTTGAAGGTCCCTAGTGATCTAATTACCACATCTCTTTTGTCCTTTTTACAGTTCTCACCCCCCTGGACATTTGCTGCCTTCCTTCCCATTGGTCACCTCATCCCTCTGAGGTCCTGCATGCTCCTCTTCATGTCTCATAGCCTTGCTCTTGCTCTTCCCCAGGCATCTCCCTTCTCTCCCATCCTGGAAAGATAGGCCCTTGCCAAGGATATCTTCTTAATCCTCTGATCCTCTGTTCTGTCTTTGCTTCATAACTTGTTCACTTGCTTTTTACTGTCCTCTCTGTTTAGATTCCAAGATTTTTATTTCTAGACCTGGCTACTCTTTCAAGCAAATAATTCTTCAACTGCTGGCTCTCTTTACCTAGATTTTTTTTCTCTGTGTGTTTATCAGGGGATGCTAACTGTGGAAATACATAATCTCAAGTTTTAGATGTACAGCACAGTAAAAATTTGATTGATTGATTTTTTTTTTAGAGGGAGAGAGAATGAAATCACAAAGGCCTCATTTTAGGAAGCTTAACTCAGCATCTGCCTTCGGCTCAGTCATGATCCCGGGGTCCTGGGATCAAGCTCAGAAGGAGCCTGCTTCTCCCTCTTCCTGCCAATGCCCCTGCTTATACTTTCTCTGTCAAATAAATAAATAAAATCTTTTTTTTTTAAGATTTTATTTATTTGAGAGAGAGAGAATGAGAGATAGAGAGCACGGGAGGGAAGAGGGTCAGAGGGAGAAGCAGACTCCCTGCTGAGCAGGGAGCCCGACTCATGACCTGAGCTGAAGGCAGTCGCCTAACCAACTGAGCCACCCAGGCACCCAATAAATAAAATCTTTAAAAAAAAAAAGGAAGCTTAACTCAGGAAGCAGCATTTATTTATTTGAGAGACAGAAAGAGTGCTTGCATGCATGAGGGAGCTAGAGTGGGGGGGAGGGGCAGAGGAAGAGGGACAAGCAGGCTCCCCACTGAGCAGGGAGCCTAACGCAGGGCTCCTTCCCAGGACCCTGGCTGGGATCATGACCTGAGCTGAAGGCAGGCACTTAATGGACTGAGCCACCCAGGGGCTGCTAAAAGTTTGATTTATTAAAACTGTTTTATATATATCTTCATTATTTTATTCTAGCAATAGTACAAATAACTGTGATCTTGTTTCAAGTAACATTTCTGAAAAGTTATCCTTTTTTAAAATTTTTATTGAAGTATTGTTGACATACAATGTCACATTAGTTTCAAGTGTACAAGGTAGTGATTCAGCAACTCTGTATGTTGTGCTATGCTTATAAGTGTAGCTACATCTTATAAGGCTATTAAAATACCATTGTACCTTTTTTCCCCTGTGACTTAACTGATTCCATAACTGGAAGCCTGTACTCACCTTTACCCATTTTGCCCATCTCTCTGGCAACCATCAGTTTGTCTCTGTATTTATGAGTCTGATTCTGCTTTTTGTTTATTCATTTGTTTTGTTTTTTAGATTTCACATGTAAGTGAAATCATATGGTATTTGTCTTTCTCTTTCTGACTTATTTCACTTAGCTATCTAAGTGATATCTAAGTCTATCCATGTTGTCACAAATGGCAAGATTTCATTCTTTTTTATGGCTGAATAATAATCCTTTGTATATATACACCACATTTTTACCCACTTATTCATTGATGGACATTTGGGTTGCTTCCATATCTTGGCTATTGTAAATAATGCTGCAGTAAACATAGGGGTGCGTGTATTGTTTCAAATTAGTCTTTGTTTTGGGTAAATACCCACTAGTGGAATTACGCACGAGTGGATCCACTACTGGATCATATGGTACTTCTATTTTTAATTTTTTGAGGAACCTCCAAATTGTTTTCTACAGTGGCTGCACCAATTTACATTCCTGCCTACAGTGTATGATGGTTCCTTTTTCTCCAAATCCTTACTACCACTTGTTATTTCTTGTCTTTTTGATTCTAGCCATTCTGACAGGTGCAAGGTGGTATCTCATTGTTTTGATTTGCATTTCCCTGATGATTAGTGATGTTGAGCATCTCTTCATATGTTCTTTGGCCATCTCTATGTCGTCTTTTGAAAAGTATCTATTCAGGTCCTCTGTTCACTTTTTGATTGTATTATTTGGGGTTTTTTGGTGTTAAGTTGTAGAAGTTCTTTATGTGTTTTGGATATTAACCCCTTATCAGATATATCATTTGCACATATCTTCTCCCATTCAGTAGGTTGCATTTTGATTTTGCAGATGGTTTCCTTTGCTGTGCAGAAGCTTTTTATTTTGGTGTAGTCTCAGTAGTTTATCTTTGCTTTTGTTTCCCTTGCTTCAGGAGACATACCTGGAAAAGTGTTGCTAAGACCAATATTAAAGAAATTACTGCCTGTGTTTTCTTCTAGGAGTTTTATGGTTTCACGTCTTACATTTAGATCTTTAATCCATTTTGAGTTTATTTTTGTTTATGGTGTAAGAAAGTAGTCCATTTTCATTCTTTTGCATGGAGCTGTCCAGTTTTCCCACACCACTTATTGAATGAAAAGTTATCTTTTTAATCAGATTATGAAAAACTTATATTTTAGATATATTAGAATTGGCTACTAAAATACTGAAACACTATTTTCTAAAAAATTGTAAATTGGAGTAGTTATTTAATTTTCATGTAGCAATAGATTTCTATACTTCTGATTCAAAGTAAGGCATTCATGTGTAAGTAGCTTAAGTAAAGGGGAAATTTCGTGAAATGAAAGTGTTTTGAATTGCTCAATATTTTGAAATTAATTTTGATTTTTACAGATGCAAGGTTTCTTTTTTTAACTATGTCTTTGTTGTTTCAGCCCTGCGATTTGCTTGGGGATGAACTCCTAGAATGTCTCTCTTGGAGACGGGGAGCCCTACTCTATATGTATTGTCATTCTCTGACCAAAAGGAGAGAGTGGCTCACAAGAAAATCCAGTTTGCTTAAAAAGGTAAAGGGGCATTCCTTATGCATTTTTGATCATTGACATTTATAGGTTTCAAAAAACTGTCCTTGATGTAGTAAGAAAAGTAGTGGAGTCAACAGTCTGGGTTTACATTCCAGCTCTTTTACTTGCTAGCTATGTATTCTTAAACAAATTGGAATTATTGTGAAGATTAAATAAGATAACATGTGAAAGCCTTTGTAAACTGGTAAATTCTATGTGCTTTTTTTAAGTTTTGAATTTTTATTTTTTAAAATACAAGCTAGACAGTCTTTATTAATTTCTAAGCGTAGTTCTGGCCTGAAGAGAACAAACTTGGTTGTGAGCCTGTCTCGTCAGCAGATCACTCATAAAGAACCATCATGACCGTGCTGCTAGAACATTGTAGCCCTCTGATTGATCTTGATTCTGTAAATCAGTAAATCTTAGTGTTAAGTATCACTAAGGAGTCTAACTTGAGTTGATTATACACATGGTTTATATGGGCCTGGAAGTGAGAGGTCACACTTGATATAAAAGCTTGATCATACTATTTCTAAATTATAATAAGTACATACATATTTTAATAAATTGTTACTGAACTCATCTTTATTATCTTTATCCTTTTCTTCCTCTGATAACATTTTTGACAAGTATAGTACTGAGTCGTGTTCTTGGTTAATTTTCTTTTCCCCATATGTTTTTGCTAATTGGAGCATTTGGAAGGTTACATTTATAAAAGTTTTGGGGGTGGTGGGTTCTTCTACCACTGTAATATAATAACCATAAGATACATCTACATATTAGCCAATTTTCTCTTGAGTAAAGAATGGGGAAAAAATTAACATTTGAAGTTTCTACAGTTCTGTATATAATATTTGCAATTCTTTGGCTTTGACTTTCATTTAGTACCTTATTGATGGAATCAGTTACTTGCTACAGATGCTAAATTATCGGTGTCCTATCCAGTTAAATGAAGGAGTTTCTTTCCAAGATTTGGGCACAGCTAAATTACTGAGTGAAGGTAATGTGATCTCTTTTTGAAGTTTTCTGTTTTAAAGGTTTTCAAAAAATTTTAAGTTTATTAGACGTAACTCTGACTTAAATGAATTTCGAGTTATATACCAAAAAGTAATAAAAGGGCTTTTAAAAAATTTAAATATCTTCTCATGTAACAGAAAAATACTGCTAATCTCTTTATAGCAATTCTGGGAGAATTATATATCATGTTGCTCTTTCACATAAAAACGGTCTGGAGCTGGTTATGGTGGCTCCAAGGCATCATCAGGTTCCTACCTTTTTCCTCCAACCTCTTCAGAACTACGGCCTATAGCCTCAGAGGGAGGCACTTTATATAGACTAGCATGAAAATAGCACTTCCCAGAGTTGTGCAGCATGAATCCCCATTGAGGATACTGCATTCTCAGTGTCTTAGGATGCTTTTGAAGCTCTTTCATCTCACCTATGTTTCAGTCTATAGGAATGGCAAAAGGATGTTTCTTTCAGCCAAGTCTAAAAGAGCAACCTTCTTAGAAGTTTTTGACACTAAAACTTCCACCTACATTTCACTGGCAAGAATTTAATCACATGACTTCATACAGGTACAAGGGAACTTGAGATGTACAGGATAGCCCTTTACCTGATACATTGCCATCCCAAATAAAATTGTCTCTTAACTAAGAAAGAAGGGAAGAACGAGTATCTGGTGGCAACTGTTAGTTCTTGTCGTAAATATCTATGCACTTAAAAATGTTAGGAACTGGGGGCGCCTGGGTGGCTCAGTCGTTAAGCGTCTGCCTTTGGCTCAGGTCATGATCTCAGGGTCCTGGGATCGAGCCCCGCTTCGGGGTCCCTGCTCAGCGGGGAGCCTGCTTGTGTTCCCACTCTCGCTGTCTCTCTCTCTCTGTCAAATAAATAAATAAAAAATCTTAAAAAATAAATGTTAGGAACTGGATGAATATAGAGCATCATTTGGGGTTTAGATTGAGATGTGGGAGGGAAGAACCACTTATTTTTACCATCTTTTTGTAAGTGGAGGAACTGAGGTCCTGATAAGCCAGATGACCTCTCAAAGGTCACATACCTGGCAAGTGACCTTCGATTATATGTGTAAACTTTGTTTTATACTTCATCTGAAAATTTGAAATTATACCTCATCTGAAATCAAATATGGAAAATAAGAAAACTTAGGGAAAATTCTGTAGTTTAATTTTATAAGTATTTTAATTATTTTTCTTTGTTAGCTTCTGTAGACTTCTTCATTTTATTTGAAAACATTGCTTAGAAAAAACAGCATGATTTAAGTGTCATTAATAGGTGACTGCTGAAAGTTACTACTTTCAGTTAATTCAGGCAAGTAGCTTGTCCTAAAAATTGTGAATACCAAGTGCCATTCCAGTGGGCCTGATATTTTGACGAACATGGGGTATTTTGACTTATTTATAGGAAGTATTTATTTCAGATAACTAATAAAGTGATTAGCTGCATTGAGAATGGCCTTTCTAAAATCTCACCCACCCACATGGATTGATATAAAAGAAAAAGCAGGGATGGGCACCAAAGCCTATTTAGAACCAAAGAAAGTAGGAAGATCAGCAATTTCCCTTATTCTCCCATTTCTAGTCATAGGGTAGGATACTTTTATGGCCTGGAATTTTCTCTAGGATATTTGTGGTATTGGTGTCTTCTCTTAAATCGTAATTTGATTGCACTGGCTCCTAGCTTCCACTACTTCTTCCAACAGGACAATCAAAAGAGACAGATCTTCTTTCCAAGAAAAAAGAACACATCTGCTCCCTAGCACTTTTGCCACAGGGCTAGATCCTCTTCTGGTGTTAGTTTCTTGTTCTCATCTAAAGCAGTTTGCTCTTCCCTACTTCTTCTCTCTGAAGATGTAGATTAGAAGCCCGCAAACCTATTTTTCATGGGCTGAATTCCTCCTGAGACCCCATTAGAGAGGGGGAAGCATAATTCTGAATTATCCTTAATATTAATTTAAAAAGTTCTATATGAATTATCAAAATATTTTTGTGGCCAGATGTTAATGATAATTTACCCAACTTTAGGTAAAACTCAAAGCAGTGTATACTTAGTATGATTGTTATTTCTTTTTCCAAGGTGAGAATCATTTTGTCGTTCTCTGAACATTACTTATATGCCATTACATTTTCAGCTTTTAAAAATTACCAAATAATGTCTTCAGTAAGCCTCTTTATGTCATTTCTGAGCCTCATTCTTCTGTGGGCCCTTATAGAAATAGCCTTGTCAGGATAATCCTGGACTCAAGTGGGTTAAATCAAAGTACTGTTGAGCTTTGCACACGCTTGGTTTATGACCTTTTTTATACCATTGAGGATTTCTGCTGCTGCCTTCTCAGCAGCATTTTGGCTCATAGCTTAGCCCAGAACCTGGATTCTAGATCCCCGAAAGGAGCATCTCTGAACTAGCATCACTAATTGCCTAGGTAGCTTGTTAAAAATTAACAGATTTCTGTGTACCACCTGCAGGGGTCAGTTCAATATATGGAGTCCGGGAATCTGTTTTTAATAAGCTCCCATATTATGATACAGCCAGATTTTAGAAATCACTGTTCCTAGTGGATATCAATCTGGCCACTTTTTTTTTTTTTTTCCTGTGGATATCCTCTTTTTGCCCTCATTCTCACTTCATGGGTTATTCTCCCGCTTCCTACCTGCACCCCCCATTATCACATATGTTTCACCAAGTGCACTTGGTAGAATCCTTGGGGAAGTTGAAAGGGAGAAGGTGCCTAATTTACATTGTTCATCTCTTCTGTTGATACTTAATTGTAGTAGTTTAGCATAGTTTCTCTGGATCAGCAGCATCACCTAAGTGCTAGGACTTTGTGAAAAATGCAGATTCACAGACTCAACCCCATACTCGAATCTGAATCTCTAGAGTTGGGGGTGCAGCAATCAACATGTTAGCGTGTCCAGGTCACCCTAAAGTAGGCTCCAGTTTGAGAACCACTCTTTAGCATATAGCCATTCATTCTCTCTAGTAACATTTTCCCACAGGATATCTGTGTCCCCTGTTCAGCAGTCACTCCTTGTTAATATAAACACCGAGGCTTAGACTTGGGCACAAGTTGGATCCCAGATGTCCCCTAGGCAAACACTCCTCCCACCCTTCCCAAGTGGCTTCACTTTGTGGGACATACTTCTGCTCCTCCTCCCAAAGCTCTAGCCTGCTTAAAAGTTCATCCTTCTCTCCATTTTTGTTTCTATCTTTTTATTCCCCTCCACCATTCTTTTTAGGAATAACTAGACAGGGTATAGGATCACAAAAATAAAAAGGATATGCATTCAACAAAATGCCATATCTAATACAAAATATAATTCTGAGTAACATCTAATGCTGTAACCAGCTTTTTCTCTGAGGTTTATGATTTTTTAACTAAAGGAATAGTGAAAAATTACATTTCTTAATATTTATATATTATGTTTGTAACGATACTTTATACTTATACATGTACATAACACTTATATAATATGTATATAATGTTTTATTCATAGAAAGCATAATTAAGTAGTGTAGCCTATCATTTTCATGAATGCAGGCCTCAGATTCTGCTCTTAAGTGACTCTTTTATTGGTGGGTGGTTTAATGAGTCATCTCTCCTGTAAAACCTGTTCTTTCTCTTGGTGATACTAGAACCTGAATTTGAGGTGAGGTGAAGGAGATAGTTGTAGGGACAAATTCTGTGACTATATAAAAAGCTTACAGTAGATTCAAACAATAGAAACTATGATAGATTTGAAAGTTGGATTTTTCTTCTATTTGTGTATCTCTAATACCATCATAGTCATTTCTGATGAGCCATATTAAGTGAGCAGCTGAGATTATGATACTCATTGATTTGAGGTAAACTTTTCTAATCATACATTAAAATAAATCATTTATTTGTATTCTAGTGGCTTCAAGAAGTTAAATAATCATGTATCTTAATGGCATTTTATGGTTTCTAAAACTCTTTTATATATTTTTATTTATGTATTCCTTAAGACAACTTCATAAAATAAGAGGTACGGAATCCTCATTTTTCAGATTTGCAAATGTAGGCTCAAAGTTGCCCAAAATCATAGTCAATAATTTATACCCAGATCTTTTGATTCTAGGTCTATATGTCTACCAAATTAATATATTTAGTGTGCCATAAATATTTAATTATATAATTACTTTATTTCATAACAAGAATGCTTTTAACTCTTGATGACAATCCTACATTGTATTCCTTTTTTTCTGGGAATATAAAGCATCTTGGTTATAATTTAACATCTTTCATAATTTAGAATTATATGGCCTCCTAGGGTCATATTTATGTATGATAATTTCTGTAGACTCTTGTAGAAATACAGGAGGTGTAGAATACTGGAACTGTATCACTGATCCTAGAATATACCCCAAAATAAAAGTTGGGTTCATGAGATTCAAGGAGTCTCTGAATACTCTAAAATTGTATGGAGAATTTAGGGTATATATTCCGGGAGAGGTTCCATTGATTATATTAGCATCTCAAAGAGGTCCTAAAGAGAATCCCAAAAAAGTTAAGAACACAGTGGCCTAAATAATTATTAAAAAAAATTCTCTGACAATACTCTGTTTTTTCGGGGGGATGCGGGTGATGGACCTATTTTATAGGTACAATAGAGATAGAAATGCCAGTTACATGAAGAATGTATTAGTGATAATTCGGGTTTTCTAGTGTAACTGTTAAGTGAGAAGGAAAAATGCTTAATGCCATAAAAGGAATTTATTAGAGTTTAAATAGCCAGGGTTTCTTTTTAAACATTTAAATTCTAATTTCTCAACCTAAATGATTTTCCCAGGAATATTTAGTGACATTCATTTGCTGGCTATGATGTACAGTGGAGAAATGTGTTACTGGGGATTGAAGCATTGTGCAGATCAACAGCCAGAAAATCAAGAAGTGGATTCTGGTGTTTCTGGAGCAAGCTACACGACACAAAAAGAACCCTTGGATTTCCGAGAAGTAGGAGAAAAAATTTTGAAAAAGTATGTATCTGTGTGTGAAGGACCCCTGAAAGAACAAGAATGGAATACAACAAATGCAAAACAAATTTTAAACTTCTTTCAGCATCACACTAACCAGTAAGTTCATCTATTCCTTTTCAAACAGGAAAACAAAACAACCCATGAAATGGAAAAGTTCCAGAAAAGAAGACATATTGACACTGTTTAAGAATGTTACACTACATAAAGATATCCAGCCTGGTTACCTATTTTAATGCCATCACCATTTTTCATTATATGTTTTTAAATCTATGAAAGAACGATTCTTTAATTTCTAAGATGGCATGTATGTTATTCTAACTCAGCCTGAACTGCAGATATTCTATAACTAATACCAAGTAGGAATTGAGTTTAGCTTTACAAGTTTTTCTTTATTGTGACATAAAATTTACCATTTTAAATATCTTTAGGTTATTTTAAAATCTTTCTTGAAGTTTACTATGCTTCAGAGATTAAAATCAAGTCACCTTATTGCTTTAGATATATGCTAAGGATATAAAAATTGGCAAAATAAAAAATTACACGACTAGTATTCAGACTCCATTTCCAGAATAAGATAGATAATGAAAGATGCCACAAAAGAAATGTTTCATTTTTGTTTTACCGTTACGCATGGCATTTACAATTTTTATGCTTTTGGGCATTTTATAAAAATTTTCAAGTGATTTTCCTATTTTGTTTAAAAGAAAATGGATGGTTTATCAGATGAAACCAAGTTAGGTTAGTCCATCATTAGCTCATATGTGTTTAGAGTGCACCTTTTCATATGTATTGAAATTTTAATATTTTTGTCTTTAATAGTAGAGATGAGTGATAAAGGCCAGAGAACCTGACTTGCTATCTTGCTTACAGTATTTCTGTCTACCTCAACTCCTGTTGTCATCTTGGGGTGATCTTATAACTTGCTGATATCCTTGACTTCTGCACCAGTGACTTCATCACATTCCAGGAACTTACTCCCATGGCTACACCTTGAATGAATATCACCATCTTCAGTTTCTCTTTCTGAAATCTTAAATTTTAGTAACTGATGACAATTCACATCTTTCCAGCTTTTCACTTCCTCATTTTTACTAATTTTTCTTTCTCCTTTATTTCTGTTCTATCTCTTTAGCTTCTTCACAGCCCCCTTCTCTTGACTGTTCCTCTTTCCCCTAAACCATCAGCCCCTTTCAGATTTTCTTCCTTCCCTATCCAGCCTCAGCCTTATATGGGACACCAGATGAAGTGTTCTCCACAGTCCCTTCAAGTCCATTGTCCCGTTGTCCTGCAGTCTAACCATTCTGCAAGTATCAGCATTGAATTAATCCTGTCACCCACCTTTTCTGGAATGCTGCATCCCATGTGAAGTACATGCAGCCCTTCAGAGTGTAATCCCTATAAGTATCTCAGTTTCAACTTTAGGAGAGCCCTCAGTATAAGCCTTTTGCTTGTTTCTGGTGTTGCTCCTCTCGTTTTTCCTGGTGGCTAATTTAAACCTCTCACTTTCCTCATGAGGTCCTCTGTCCCCTCCCCTAGCATATGGCTCTTGGTCCTTTCTTACAGAAAATTGAGACTATGAGGACTTAAACTTTTATTTCCCAGCTTTGCCCTACTCATTTTCCCCATTTTTAATTTTATTTATTATGTTATGTTAATCACCATACATTACATCATTAGTTTTGGATGTAGTGTTCCATGATTCATTGTTTGTGCATAACACCCAGTGCTCCACGCAGAACGTGCCCTCTTTAATACCCATCACCAGGCTAACCCATCCCCCCACCCCCTCCCCTCTAGAACCCTCAGTTTGTTTCTCAGAGTCCATAGTCTTTCATAGTTCGTCTCCCCCTCCGATTTCCCCCCCTTCATTTTTCCATTCCTACTATCTTCTTTTTTTTTTTTAGCATATAATGTATTATTTGTTTCAGAAGTACAGGTCTGTGATTCAACAGTCTTACACAATTCACAGCGCTCACCATAGCACATACTCTCCCCAATGTCTATCGCCCAGCCACCCCCTCCCTCCCACCCCCCACCACTCCAGCAACCCTCAGTTTGTTTCCTGAGATTAAGAATTCCTCGTATCAGTGAGGTCATATGATACATGTCCTTCTCTGATTGACTTATTTCACTCAGCATAACACCCTCCAGTTCCATCCACGTCATTGCAAATGGCAAGATCTCATTCCTTTTGATGGCTGCATAATATTCCATTGTGTATATATACCACATCTTCTCTATCCATTCATCTGTCGACGGACAGCTTGGCTCTTTCCACAGTTTGGCTATTGTGGACGTGGCTGCTGTAAACACCAGGGTGCACATTTTCCCCATTTTTAGAATGGAAGAGGTTGCCTGCTCCCTGTTGAAAGCCAGTCTCTGCCTTTCCTCATTTCCCCTGGGGCTTCCTTTTCGCTCTGCCTCCCCTGTAGGTGTTGTTCTTCCCTGGAGGTCTAGCCTTTTTCTCTTGATCCCTCTTCTCCCCCTTTTCCTTTCTTCTTTCTCTCTCTCTCTTTTCACTTACTCTTAGGTGATGTCATTCATGGCCATGGCTGCTTCTGACACCTATAATGTTAAGCTGACTTCTAGCCTTGCAGCTTGAATCCCAGCTTCTGCTCTCTCAGCCTTCTTTCTAACTGCCTATTAAATGTCTTCACCCAGATAATTTTAGTAGTTTTAAATTCAATATGTCCAAATAACTAACCCTCATCTTCTATCTAAAATCTTTTGGTTCATGTTTTGGTGGTTTTGATCTTTCACAGTGCAGGGCAACAAAGATTGCCATAATCTAGTTTCTGTCTACCTTCCCTGTTTTATCTCTGCAATGCATCCTATGTAATCATGGTCTAGTCCAGTGTTCCTCAAACATTAAAAACCCAGGCTCCTTTTTGATAAACATTCTGATAGAGCCTCTTGGTATAAGGAAAATCTCTCCCTATCTCTGCCCCTGTCTCCTTGCTTAACCTTACACAACTAAGATTTTTATTTAACATAGCTTTTTAACAAGTTTTACTATAAACATATCTTTTGTGCTTTCCAAGTATAAAGATTTAAATCATTTTTAGTATGGTTTTAGAACCAGAGACTGCCCTCCCCCACCCCTTTTGGAGCATCATGATCAATTGCAAGTACTTTGGTTCCTTTCCTGACATGCTATGTGTTTTTTCCCCTCAGTAGTCTTTGAAGATCTCATTACTTCTGCCTAGAATGCTTTGCCCTTCTTTGTGGCCAGGTGAATACCTACTTATCCTTTAGGGCTCAGCTCCAGTGACACTGTATCCCTAAGGCTTTTTCCAGCCCTTTCCACACAAAGTTAGATGTTCCTTTGCTTCTGCTCCCTTAATCTTCCCTCTCATATTATCAAACAGGTAACACTGCTTTATAGTTCTTTATGAGTTGGTGAACTCCATATTTAAAAAAAAATTTATCTTTATACATTGTGCTTAATGAATAGTAAGCCCTTAGTAATTTTTTTTTAAATTAATAAGAGACATGGTTCTTAAGTGCTGAACTCTGCACAAAAGGGTTGCTGCTATTGGATTCCAAACTGCCATGCCCTCTATACCGGTGGTTGACAAGGCAAATAAGGAATTACTCCTCAGAGGAGTTTAGTATTATATGGATTTGGAACTTGAGAAAACCATAACTTTCTCTTCAGAAATGGGAGCTTCCATTTTGCCTTCATGACCCTTATGAACTACTTGGGTCCCTCACTGGTTGGTATAGTTCTAAGGGTGCTCCTGGGTGCTTTTTGTACTTTTCCATCCCCCACACAATTGGAGAGTAATTTGTAGACCATAACAGTTGTAATGATCTTTACTCTGATGTATTACAAAACAAGGAACAGCAGATTTTTTTTATGTATGTGTTAAATAAAGCCTATGAAAATTCTATTTCATTTAGAATGAAGTGTCTTCAAGATAACAAATATTCTGCATAAGGAAAGCAGTATAATTCCCTCATTAACAATTATTATGTGCCTACTACATGCCAGGTTTCATCTTAGGCATTGATGATACAGCTTTGTAAAACACCATTTTTTGGAGTTTATATTTTAGTGGAGGAAGTGAACACATTTTAAAAAAACAAATTTATAGTGTATTAAGGGGTTAGCGCTATAAAGAATAAAGCAGGGTAAAGTGCTTGTTATAATCTGGAAAGTAGTGCTATTTTATTTATGGTGGTTGGGAAGGCATTAGTGTTTTCAAATTTCATCCATTTGGTTAAATGCCTTGCACATTCAGTACATTCATAAAGTTTCTTTCTTACGGAAGTTCTGATACAGAATTAAGGAATGAGTCATTACTTAAGACCTTTTTACTCTGATTACATTTAAGGTCTTTTCTGCAGTGTGGGCTTTACTCATGAGTGAGTGATAACCTAAAGGCCTTGCTGTGTTTATTACACTGGGGGTTTCTCTACATTGAGTTCTTGAATGGTTACGAAAACTTAAACTCTGTTAAAGGATTTTTTCATAATCCTTACATTTGTGTGGTTCTTTCCCAATGCAAATTTTTTTTTTTTTTTTTTTTTTTTTTTTTGTTAAGTAGGCTTTGAAACTTAAAGGCCTATCTGCTTTGTGGCATTTATAGGGTTTCTGGCTACTGTGAATTGTGTGATGTTGATTAAGGTGTAAATCATGACAAGACTTTCCCTCATTCCTTTGCATACAGTAGAGTGAGGTGAGAGTTATGACTGAAACCCTGCAATAAAATTACATTCCAACTTTTACACTCCCACTGTGGATTTTATGATGTTCCTTAATGTGAGAACTGTGTCTGATGGTATTCTCAGATTTATTTTAATGGCATTTTTAGAAACCCACAACTGGATGACATCCTAGTTTTGGATTGCTTGTCACTTTTCTCTTGCCATCTTCCAGGGCTCCAATTCTGACTCTAATAAGAATACCTTATCTGCAACAGAATCCAGGATTCTGTAGTTCTCTAGTGTCACTTTCTTGTATTATTTTTAACACAGTATGAAATAATGTTATTGGAAGTATTATATTAAAATACATTTAATGTATCCGCAATTAAAGTATGTGTTATGTATTCATCCTGGTGTTCTTTACTGTTTTTCCTTTTCCTACTTCTAGTGAAGATTTCCAAGTAAAATGTTTTGGAGCATATAAAATTTTTTTTTAATAAAAACCATAATCCCATATTTGTATCTTGTTCATTTTCTTTTATATCTGAGTGTTGTATCAGAATGAAAACCTTAATTTAAGTCTCAGTTTACTACTGACATCTGAATATTATTTCTTATGGTTCTAATAACTTTCAGACAGGGTAGTTTAGTGGTTAGGAAAATGGTCTCTGGAACCAGAGATCTGAGGTTGAATACTCGCCCTGTCATTTCCTAGCTGTGTGACTCCACAAAAATTATTGAACCTTTCTGTACGTTAATATCCTATTATTTAACAAAGGAATAATAATAGTACCTACCTCACAGGTTATTGACGATTAAATGGATTAATGTTCAAACTGCTTAATTCAATGGAATTAATTCTTGGGATGCTTAGCACATCTTAAGAGCTCAAAAGAGTTAGTTATTATTTTCCTTAAGTCTAGTTCTATATATCAGTTCATCATGCTGAAAAATATAATACTCGTCAGCCAGAATAATTGAGTGACAATGCGGATGTGTGTATTAGGTGGAGATGGTGATGGAACAAGACTGACAAATTGGTAACTTGAATGAAGTAGTGGATACATGGGATTCCATTACATTATTAACTCTCCTATACATGTTAAAAATTTTCAAAATAAAAAAATTATAACTCATACATTTATAAATGTTCACACTTCTTTGTAAAAGCTGAGAACCATTTCAGTACTTTATACTGGAATTGAAACCCATTTTTTTCTTGTCCCAGTTCTTTCTTGCTCCTAGAGAGGGAGAAGAAATGCCATATGGTTAATCAATTCATGATTCTTTTTCTTGTCTGAACAGCCTCACAGAAGTCAGCTTGTAATTGGATTAGTTATTGGCCATTAGCGAGAGCATGCAAGAAAAATAATGAAACTTTAAATTCAGATCTCATGGAACCTCAGTGTCAGGCTTTATTGGATTTCTGTCATTTGACATTTAGATCCCCAGATACTTACTTATGAAGTGTAAATTCAAGCCAGTAAGTATTGTGTTCAATATTAAGCATTAAGCACTCTGCTTAATATATAAGAAGGGACAGTGTATGCGAGATGTGTATGTATATTATGTTAAATATAATTATGTATTTATATGCATACACACAACTTACATGTATGTTTCCTGTAGCCTATCATGATCCTTATAGACTAACAGCTTTATGAAGCTTTATGAAGTTGCTAATCCTTTAGTCTTGAAGACTAAAAATGGGGGATTAATTTTTCAACAGGTGATTTGGGTTATATGTGAGAGACTGTTTTGACTAAGAGTCAACTAAACTAAAGAGGGACTAAATGAGATAAAACAATGGACAGAGGATGAGTGTGAAATTTAGAATTTCCATATTTAGTATCTTCACAGAAAGGATAATTGCAGGTTCTGGATATTGTAAGCAACTACTGGTTGACAATGACTTTAAACCAGATTATGTAGAGATCTATTGTGTCCATTCTCAAGAATGGAATTTTAAAGCCACTGGATTATTTTGAATGTATTTTTCTTGTGGCATGTGTATTTTTCTTGTTGCGTGGTATAACCGATAATGCTGCCTTGCTCTTTATTGAATAATCCTAGAGACTTAAAATTTTATATTTATAACCTTAGAATGAAATATTCCTTTAAGGAACAGAGCTCTAGTTTTTGAGCAGAGTATTCTTTGGATTATATTGAGGTAATCTATTTGAAAATGAATGACATAGTACTAAAGTATTTGTGTCCATCTTACCAGTAGAGACTATACCCAGTTCAAAATAATAGGTTACCTTTGTTGAAAAGAAAACTACAGGCCCCAAATGGAACCACTTATTTTAAGGTCCTCACTTCAGCAAACCCAAGACTTCATACCTAACCTAACTGCAGTTTCAGCCTTCTCAGGAAAGTAACTTTTTTTTTTTTAAAGTAGGGAGCCCAACCCCAAGACCTGAGCTGAAATCAAGTCCCAGGCTTAGTCAACTGACCCACCCAGGCACCCCAATAAAGTACCCTTCAACATGGAATTCCTGGTTAGCACTAGGAAATTTACTGATAGACCTCTCCCAGTCCCCTTAGGAGGATGACTTTGTCTACAATAGTGTACTTTTTGCCAATAATTTCCTTTTTTCCCATTCCTTTCTGCCTTTAAAGATTTAATTTTTTTAAAGAAATATCTACACCCAATGTGGGGCTGAACTTAAAACCCTGAGATCAAAAGTCGCGTGCTCCACCAACTGAATCAGCCAGGTGCCCTCATTTTCTGCCTTTATTTTCAATTTTTAAAAAAGATTTATTTATTTGGGGGAGGGTGTGCGGCAGAGGGAGAAGGAGAAAGAAACCCAAGCAGACTCTACTCTCACACTGATCCTGAGTTCAGGACCCTATGATCACAACCTCAGCCCAAGGCAGGAATAGGAACCTTAACCCATTGCGCTACCCAGGTGCCCCTCTACCTTTAAAAACCTTTCTTGTCCTGCAGCTCAATGGAGCTCCTTTCCATTTGCTAGACGTATGCTTCCAGATTGATGAATTGCTTAATAAAGCCAATTTGATCTTTTACATTACTCAATTTTTTGTTTTTAAATATCTTTTAATGTGGGCTGTAGCACAGTTTCTTAAAGCCTTTTCAAAATAAAGCTGGACAAAGTGAGTAAAATGGATAACTGTTCCGACAGATTAATAAACACTAGCAGGATTTCAACAGTACCGTATCTGGTTTCTCCTCTTATTCTAGCCCTATTTTGCTGCCCTTTTATGGGATGCCTACGTTTGGGAGTTTTTGAATGTACCTAAAATTATAGAGAGAATATAGACTCCTCACCTTGTCATGAGGTCCTTCGTGATTGGGCCCCTGGCCACCCCCCTGGTCCATTTTTTGCTAATTCCCAAGAAGACAAACAGTAAATCGGAGACCAAAAAACAAAGAACTGCACAGCGATGCTGAGAAGGAAGCAACTGGCTATTAAGCCTAAGGTAGCGGAAGAGGGCCAGCTATCGAGTAAGTAGGGGCCACCTAGGCCCCGACTAAGTGGAAATGGGTCCCAGACAGAAAGAACGACTTTGGGAGAAGTAACGGAACTTTATAAGGGGGCGAGAGATTTCACGTGACCGGGTGAGGTTCGCGGGGTTGAGGCCCGAAGTGAACGGGGCAGTTTCTCGGCGGGAGCTTCAAGCTCGGTTGGAGGACAACACACGTGATTGGCCCACCTCCCCGTTCCCTTCCAGGTCCCGAGGCTGTGCGCGGGGCGACGTGGACGGAGGTAGGCGCGGGGCTGGCAGCGGGCCGCCGGCAGCGGGGAGCGCGCGTGACCCTGCGGCGCGTCACGTGAGGCGCCGGCGGTCATGGCGGGAAGCGAGTCACGCAGCGGAGGCAGCTCCCCTCAGCCGCACCACAGCGACTGGAGCCGGCTAGAGGCCGCCATCCTCAGCGGCTGGAGGAGCTTCTGGCAGTCGGTGGGCAAGGAGAGGGCAGCGCCGAGGGCCCCTCAAGAGGAGGCGGGTGAGGAGGCTAGTACCCTGACGCAGCTGCCGGTGAGTGGCGGCCACCGGCCGCGGAGGACCGAGGGGCCGCACTGGGAGGGGCGCCACGCACCGGCGGCCTCCGAGGGCCTCCCCGCGCCCGGGTCTGTGTCTGCCGCAGTCCTGCCGCCATTCCGGCCAGTGTCGTCACCTGGGAGCAACAGTTGACCAGAAACGCCGAGGCGTTGACCTTTAGTGCTCGCAGACGGACCGAAAGTCGCAGCGAGACGCACCATCAGGGGCGCCCTGGTAACCGGCCAGGTCACCCTTAGGTCTTCTACCCCCCAAAACAAGTTTTGGCCCTAGAACACCCCGAACGTCAGGTTAAGGAAATAAGGAGACCACGGCCGAGTTTCTGGTTAGGCTGGGAAAGCCTTCAGCGACCGTGTGTTCCGCGCCTTTCATCTCCGGTTCGGTGTACCAAAACGCTGCGAGGAAATCATGGCTCTGCTCTTACCGCGCGTATTTCAGAACACAGAACTCACACTTGACTGGCAATGACTAAGAGGTGCCGCAAGTTACAGCAGCCCACAAGAATTGTACACATCATTTATTGTTAAACTTTTCAGGCAGATGGGAAAATGGGAGAGAGGAGAAATTCTTAGAAATTATACAAATTCTGTATCTCAGCTGGACTGTTGACACCTCCCTCTGACGTCCATCAGAAATTAAAAACTGTAGGTTTAGAATGCCTCCAAGGTTCTTCCTTTTGGAGAAGTTCTTTGAAATATAGATTTTATGGAGCAAGATGGAGATGGCACATTTACTCTTTGATTAGAACTAATGACAAAATCAGAAATGATTTGATAAAGGTTTTATTTTGAAGCCCAGATTGTTTCCTTAAGTGATTTGTTAAGATATATGTTGTGGCAAAATACCATGAGGAGAAATTAAAGGACCTGGTTATTTTGCTTGAAAAATACCAGAACAATGATTGGTCTTTCATGACTGTTTCAGTGCGTCAACAAATTAAATGTTCAGATGCGTTTTTCTTCTGCTGGCAGGAAAATAACTTCAGAATTATAGATTCAATTATTAAAAATACTGTTACATTGATCTTTGGTTATCTACAATAATTCCTCATGATATAATTATTAAAAATTATTAAAAAGATGGACTGTCCAGTTGACCTTTGGATTCCTAGTTAATAAAATAATTATTTGTAATTTATTATCAGAAAATTTATTATTTTTAAGGTAAGTTTTTCATCCCTAATACCTATTTGTGGTTTCTGTTTCAGATTGACGTACAGCTATATATTTTGTCATTTCTTTCACCTCATGATCTGTGTCAGTTGGGAAGTACGAGCCATTATTGGAATGAAACTGTACGAGATCCAATTTTGTGGAGATATTTTCTGCTGCGGGATCTTCCTTCTTGGTCTTCTGTTGACTGGAAGTCTCTTCCAAATCTAGAAATCTTAAAAAAGCCTATATCTGAGGTTACTGATGGTGCATTTTTTGACTACATGGCAGTGTAAGTATCTAGTTTTATGAATTAAAACGAAGATACTAAATTTGACTGTATCACAAGTCAATAGTATAAATTAGTCTTGACTTTGCCACTAATTCATTTCATGGAATTTGGTTGTGTTTGTAAAAGCTGGGGATTAACTTAAATTCCTTCATACAACCCTTTCAGTTTTCACATTTTGTTGTTTACTTGTGGTGCCTGACTCTAGAGTATTTGAATACTTGTAGATAGTTCACATGCCAAGAAGTAAAACATTTCTTAAAACTTTCATCATCTTTAGAACACTTATCATTTTGTTAAATAGTGAATACTTTTCCGTATCCAAAAAAGGAATGATTAGTGATCAGAGACCAGTTCTTTAGCAGGGAAGAAAACCATTCTCAAGGTTCTGGGAAATAAGATTTTGTTACCACCCAAAAGCATTGACACTTTTAAATATCATGTAGCTGAGAGAATTAATGTTGTTGAGCAACTGTAGTATATTGGATTCTATGAGGGTTGCTTTATATATGTTTACTTATTTAGCCATCACCCAATAAGAAAGTATTATCCTTGTGTTCTAGATGTGGAATTGAGGTTCAGAATGGTTATGGATTTGCCTAAAGTCATATAGCTTATACGGGACTGTTCAGATTGGAACCGTGTCATGCCACCTTAAAAATATATAATGTCATTGGATCTGGATATAACCTACTTTACTGAGGGCCCCAAATTTAAGGCATTGTAAATAAAATTTAAAAAATATTTACGTTTTAGGTAAGAATTGTTTTACTCTGTTAGATTTAGTATCTAGATACAGGATTGTTTTTCATATTTTATTTGAGTTATTCACATCTTTCCTTATTCTAATCTAAATGCCAAGTCTTGTGAGACTACTTGATTAAAATGTATGTGATATGTTATATATAATTTCAGTAAGTGCTATTGTACTCTCACTTGCTGGTTGTTACTTCTACATTGTCCCACAAACAACCATACCATCAAGTATATCATGCTGTGGAACCAAGTTTTCCCCGGGAATAGAAGTAATCATAGTAACTACCATTTGTGATCATGTAAAGTATTTTTTTATTGAAGTATAATTAACATACAGTGTTCTATTAGTTTTAGATATACAATATAATGATTGAACAATTCTATGCATTTCTCAATGCTAATCACGATAAGTGTAATCCCCTTTTATATCACCCACCCGCCTACTAACCTCCCCTCTGCCAACCACCAGTTTCTTTTTTTGTCTTCTTTTCTTTGTTCATTGTTTTGTTTCTTAAATCATATAAATTAATTTCTGATCTTTCAACCCTGGGTTAATTGTTATTGCTCAAATAATGCAGATGAAAAAACTTAAGTTAATACTATAACTGAGTTTTTATGACTGAACCAAGTGTTAGACCAAGTGTTCCATGAGAAAATCTAAATGAAAGATTAGAAAGTATGTAACCACTTCCTGGGGAGGACTTCCTTAACATTTGGACCACTTCTACTCCCAGAGTGCCTTTGCTTTTTCATGTCATGGCATCCAGCATACATATTATAATGTGTCTGTTCCCCACTTCCCTCCATGAGGATTGGAACTATTATTGTATCTCTTGTATCTAGCAGGTTCTCAATAAACTATTTATTGTTAAATGAATAACTGGTTATGTTTTTTTCTGTGTTAATTTTCTAATTGTGACAATTTTATACAGCTATAAAATGTGCTGTCCATATACAAGAAGATCCTTGAAATCTAGCCGTCCTATGTATGGAGCTGTCACATCATTTTTACACTCATTGATTATTCAGAATGAACCACGATTTGCTATGTTTGGACCAGGTTTGGAAGAACTGAATACGTCTTTGGTGTTGAGCTTAATGTCTTCTGAGGAACTTTGCCCAACAGCTGGTTTGCCTCAGAGGCAGATTGATGGTAATTTTCATGTTAATGTGTAGTATATAATAGTTAAAACACTTTGAGCTTGACACTAATATTAAATCATAAGAAATTAATTTTTAATTAACTCTGATATAATGAAATATAGTAATTTTGTGAATAGGCACCCCTCCTCCCCAGGTCCCAATGGACTGAAAGAGTTGATTTACTTTTTATGAGAAGTGAGCTTCCTCTTATTTCCTCAAATTTGTGTAATCCAGAATATAAGATTATGTGCAAGTAAATTATATGTTATGTTTGTACAGTACTTACCATATTTTAAAAGAATGTTAACAGCAAAAACCATTCAGCATCTACTATGTGCAAAGTACTGTGATATATTTTGGAATTTTTAAAAAGAGCTAAATTAACACCTTCCTCCTCTTTCTATAAAAACAATTATCATGTAGTTAGTTGGCAAGCAGGAGTTATAATAAGTAACAATATAATCTTGCTTATGCTTTGCTTATTCATTTATTGAGAGCACCTATTAGATGCTAGAGGTGTAGCTATTTAAAACAAACATCAAAAATTTTTGTCTGCCCTGAAGATACTTGGTCTTGGTAAGGACAAAGGTAAGTATATAGGTGATTAGAATATGGAGTAATTAGCTCCTGCATAGAAAGATAAGAGTCAGAGAAGGCTCTTCGTTGAACATGATGCCTTATTTGAGTCATTAGGATGAGTTAAAATAGACCATTAAAAAAAGGGACAGAAGTATTGTGAGCAGTGAGAACTACATTTCTAAAAGCACAAAGCTCTGGATACATATGACACATTTGAAGTAGTTCTATGTGTCTAGAGTGAGGCTAGGTGAGAAGACGTGTATGCCATGCTTAAGCATTTGGGAGCTGTTGAAAGATTTTAAACAGAGGAGTGAGATGATCAAGATTGCATTTGAGGAAGATCTGGCTCCTGAGTGGAAAATTGATTAGAAGAGGCTATAAAACATGGAGACCCTTTCAGAAACAACTGTAATATTGTGAAAACATATGAAGGATACAGTGTTGACTGAATATGTATGAGCATTATTTCTGATGTGGTTTTCATATTGGTTGATAGTGCCATTCACTAGGATAAGGAGGAGGAAGAGAAAGTTTTTTGAGGGATCTTTATAGGGAAAAGGACAGCTACTCTGGAATATGCTGACTCTGATAACTCTGGGAGATGTAAGCGGAGATGCCTGCTATAAGCAATCCACTTGAATGGAAGCTCCATTAGGGCAGGAGTCTTACCAGCTTTGTTCATAGCTGTGTTTGATGTCAGGCATGTAGTAGGCACTCAATATAGATTTGATGAATAAATGAACAAATGACTCAAGAGTAAGATTTGGGTTAGAAATCAAGATTTGGGAATCATGTGTCCACATGGACTTGGAAGTTTCTGAGGATGGAGAGGAATATTGTGAACCAGGTGCTGAAATCTTCAGTGAATGTTTGGAGGAAGGGGTTATCAAAAGGAGATTCATAAATGATGAGGTTGAGGAAGGGATGATGGTACTACATCTGAATGGTGTATCTCAAACAGATGGAGTTTTGAAGAGGGTGAGTAAAAGGACGTGGCATTGAGGAGTAAAGAGAACATTGACCCCACGCCTTTACCCTGAAATGTGAAAGAAGAAGCAGTTTTGTTACTTGAGAGTGTAGAGGAAGAGAAGTAGCCCCTAAGGGTAGGCCAGTTCAGGTAAGGCCATGAGGTGGAACACCTAAAGAAGAGGTTGGGGATATGGCGAAATTCACTGATCATGAAATGTCAGTTTTATTCTCCAGACAGCAGCAGAAATGATTGTTTACAAATGCAAATCTAATTATGCCTCAAACCCTGCAAGATCAGGGAAGAATGAGGGGATGGGTTGTTGGCAGTGTGGTACAGAATAGCATAGAGATCGTACTGGGTTGAGGTTAGATGTGTTGAGAAGGTAATCTCTGGAAATTAAACCGATGAAAACAAAGATCAGAAATAACAGTAGAATTTGTTTCTATGATCTCTTTGGGGAGTTTGTGCACCAAACCTGGTGGCCAGGGAACTAGGGTCATGCTTGCAGTCCAGCCACCAAGATTTCTGTATATGTGTTACCTGGAATGGTGACATAAGATGGCAAGACAGGTTAATTTAAACAACTAGATTGGTTATGATACGGGGATTAAAGATATGAAAAGTGGAGTTGTCCTAAAGTAGAGGTAAGATTATATTAAGTTGTTTTTGAAGAGCAATCTTTTTGAAGGAAAGAGAAATAATGAGATAGGCATTTTTAAGCCATCTCTCCAGTTGCTGTCAGAAGAATGCACAGTGGGGGTCAAAAATGGATGTAGGAGACTGGTTAGAAGTGATTGCAAAAGTCCAGATGAGGGTATGATAATTTAGACTAAAAGGAGGGATTGAGGATGGAGAGAAGTGGACAGATCTAAAAGGGCATTTGTATAGCAAAAAGAAGTATAGCCATGAGAGAAAGAAGGATCTTTTCATGAGGCAAGAGGAGAATCAGCCCGAGTGTTAACACAGCCAAAGAAGGGAAGAGGTTAAGAAAGAAGGACAAGTAACAATATTGAATAATTCAGATAAATGTAGTAAGAAGCTAGTATTTAGTACCTGTTATTTACCAGTCACTCTGCTAGGAATTTTACATATGTAATCTCATTTAATGCTTACAACATCTCTAAGAAGTATGTATTATTTCTATATATATTTTTAAAGATTTATTTATTTGAAAGTGAGAGAGAGCATGTAGGGGGAGGGGCATCAGAGGAGGGAGAGGGAGAGAATCTCCAGCAGACTCTCCACCAAGTGTGGAGCCCAATGTGGGGCTCATTCTCACGACCCTGAGATCATGACCCGAGCTGATCAAGAATTGGACACTTAACTGACTGAGCCACCAGGCATCCAGTATTGTTTCTGTATTTTGATGTCAAAACAGGCTCACAAAAAATGGCAATGTGGCAAATTCAAGATTATAACCCAAGTTTGATTTCAAATTTCAGTATCTGAATATTTCTTCAATTTTCTACAGTGTCATTGGTGACTCCCCATCAATTTAAAATCATTTTCAGAGGGAGAAAAAGCCATTTCACTGAATGTATACATGGAGTATATGACTAATGAGAAACAAAAACGTTGGAAAATAAGTCTTAGTCTTGATAAATATTAGTAGCTGTTAATGATGCAGCTGCTACATGATGATACAGAAAGGAATGCTATAAGCCTATTTGTTCTTTATCCATGTTTCTATTATTACCATTTAAATGAAAATTGCATACAGCACCTTTTCTTCAACATAAACATTTCATTTTATTCCAAAGCTATATATAATTTGTCATGGGCTTTTTGGTTGCTCTTTTTTTCTTGCACTGGATAATTTTTTTCAATGTGATCTTTTTCTATATTTATTAATGATTTGTTTTGATAACTAATTTTCTTCTCTAGGTATTGGATCTGGAGTTAGTTTTCAGTTGAGCAACCAACATAAATTCAACATCCTGATACTATATTCAACTACCAGGTAAGGCTGCCTACGTGGTGGCCGGCCTGGGGCATTAGGACTTGGGTACTTTGGGGGGGTGGAGCCTGCTTAGTATTTATGTTTTATATTTATATTTTTCTTATAGAAAGGAAAGAGATAGAGCAAGAGAAGAGCATACAAGTGCAGTTAACAAGATGTTCAGTGTACAGAATGAAGGAGATGATCAACAAGGAAGCCGGTATACTGTAATTCCACAAATTCAGAAGGTGTGTGAAGTTGTTGATGGATTCATCTATGTTGCAAATGCTGAAGCTCATAAAAGTAAGCATTATTTTCTTTTTAAGACAACTTTTTTGCGCAGCAAATAAAATACATTTTAGGTTTTACTGTGGCTTCTTAAGAACATGGTGGTTAATTTAATAAATGTGATTCTGTGACCACATACATGGTTAATAGGGAGTTCTCAAACCTTGATGTGCATAAGGATCACCTGGGGAGCTTATTAAAAACAGCTGCCTGATTCCTATTCTGATGGATTATAGTTCATAGATTTTGGTTGTTTCTTGGGCATCTGTTTTTTTTTTCAAAATTTTTTATTGTTATGTTAATCACCATACATGACATCATTAGTTTTTGATGTAGTGTTCCATGATTCATTGTTTGAGCATAACACCCAGTGCTCCACGCAGAATGGGGCATATTTTTTTTTTTAATAGGCACCTACAGAATTCTGATGCATGTCAAAGTTTGATACTATAACTACATAGTATTTCTTTGTTGTATGCTTCTGCACTTATTATTGATATTTTGTCTGCTGTTAGCTCTATTCAAATAATTTATGCAGATAACTGGAAAATTTTATCTTAGTTTTAATTACCCAGATAGAGAGATGTGTGGGGTGGAGTGTTAATTAAGTAGCTTAGTTAAGAACACTCTCTACATCTCTACATATTCTGAATAATTGCCCTTCACAATGCTGTTTAGGCATCAAATCAGAATATTATTGGGCCACAAACCAGTATTGTAATTTTTATCCCAAATCTTTTGTGAATAAGTTAGGGCATGAATATATAATATATTTATCTCACTCAGAACAAGGTAGCAACATTGCTGAAAGAAAGTTTGTGGTGCACTGAAGTTAAGCAGAGCAACAAAAACTAAGTCCAGATCAACTACTACTGACTAGTTGGAATCAACCCATTGCATTAGTGGTCTAACAGAAGAAGCATGCCCATTTCTGGGAATAGATTCTCTTACCTCATTCTCTACTGTTCTTCTACATAAAACATTTAACATTAAATTAAAAATTATAAGACACAAAAAAGTCAAAATGAAATGACCCATTTCAGGAGATAAAGCAATCAGTGGAACCATATCCAGAAATGACTCAGATGTTGGCACTCTCAGAAAGGGACATTAAAATAACTATGATTAATATGTTAAAGGATCTAGTGGAAAAGATGCAAAATATGTGTGAACAGATAGGGATTTTCAACAGAGAGAAGGAAGCTGTGAAAAAGTAAAATGGGAATGCTAAATATGAAAATATAGGAGGTGAACACTTTCCTTAGTGGATTTATCAGCAAAAGAAACCTTTGGTGAACCTGAAGATAAATTGAAATTACCCAAAGTAAAACACAGAAAAAAGAGTAGGAGTGAGGAACAGAGCATCCAAGAACTGGGAGAACCCATCAAGGGAAACAACTCAGGGATCAGTGGACTTTTTCTTAAGGGGCCAGATGGTAAATATTTTAGGTGTATAAGCTATATGATCTCTCACAGTTACTCAAGTCTGATGTTAGAGTGCAAAAGTAGCCATAGACAATTTATAAATGAATGGGCATGGATGTTTTAAAAAAATTATTTATAAAAATAGATCCATAGACCGTAGTATGCCAATACCTGGTCTAACTCATGTGTAATTAGAGTCCCAAAACATGAAGAAAGAGAACAAGGAAAAAGAAATTTTTGAACAGATAATGACCAAAATTATTTAAAAATTACTGAAAGACAACAAACCACAGATTCAAGATGCTCAGAGAACTCCAAATAAATTTTAAAAAATAATAATACATAAAAATAAATCTAGGTACATTATAGCCAAACTGATGAAAACCAAAGATAAAGAGATTATCTTGAAGACAGCAAAGCAGAAGGAAGCATACATATAGAGGGCGAAAGATAAGGACAGAATTCCTGAAAGAATTGCTGAAGGCAATGAAGGGAAATCTTTACAGTGTTACAAAGTGGGGAAAATCTTGTATCCAAAGATATCTTTCAAAATGAAGGCAAAATAAAGGCTTTCGGACAAAACCTGAGAAAGTTCATTATCAGCAGATTTGCATTACAAGAAATATTAAAGAAAGCTCTTCAGGCAGAAGAATATGATACCAGATAGAAAAATGGGTCTTCATCAAAAAAAAAAAAAAAAATTAAGAGCCCTGGGATGGAAGCAATGTAGTATATATAAGATGTTTTTCCTAATTTAAATTTTTTTATAATACATAAAGGAAAAATAGTAAGAATGTATTGTGGGTATATGATTCTTTTAAGTAAGATATATGATACCAATACAAACAAATGGAACAAATGGAAATACATTGTTATAAGGTTCTCCTATATGTGAAGTTGTGTAATACTATCTAGAGGTAGACTCCTAAGTTGAAAATGTACATTGTAAATCTTTGAGTAACCACTAAAAAAGTGTGAGAGAGGTACAATTAAATAAGCCAGTAGTGAAGATAAAATGGAACCATTACAAATCTTAGTCTAAAGAAGGGGGATAAAGGAACAAAGAACAGATGGGATAAGTCAAAATCTAAGAGGTATATGATTAGATTTAAATGCACCCTGTTGATAATGACATTAAATATTTGTTCATTTTTCTGTCAATATATAACAAATTTCCTTCAAGCTAGTGGCTTAAAACACCTATTAATTAGCTCATAGGTCTGTGTCAGAAGTCAGCACAGCATGACATCAGGTCAGATGGGTTGCAGCACTTTCTGGTGGCTCCTGGGAAAAATCTGCTTTCTAACACACTGAAGTTACTGGCTGAATTCAGTTCCTTACAACTGTAGGATGGAGGTTTTGTTTTCTTGCCAACTGTTAGCTGGGGGCTGATGTCATCTTTTAGAAGGTATCTTCATTTCTTGCCTTGTGACTCCCTCTTCTCTTCAAATCCAGCAATGGAGAATCTTTCTCACCAGGAGAACCTCATCTCTTTAAGGGCCTTCCTGATAGATCAGCCTCACTGAGGATAATTGCTCATTTTTGAAGTCAGCTGTGTCTTACAATGTAGCCTACTCATGAAAATGATATCACTGATTCTAGATTCCTCCCACTCTCAGAGGGGAAGAGATTATACAAGGGTGTGAGACATTGGGGGTCCTTTTAGAATTTTGACTACCTCACAATGTCAGTGATTTACACAGTCCAATGAAAGGCAGAGATTGTTAGTTTGAATAAAAGTGCTAGACCCAAGTCTATGTTTAAAGTGTTTAAACTAAGGTCTTTGAAAGAAAAGGGTAGTGATAGCTACAAAATTTATGAGAGGAAAATATCTATGTCAAAGTATTTTTTCCTTTAAAATATGGAGACATCTGAATGGTACTGTGACTTTTTCCTCTAATTTCACTGAAATTCCTATCCTTGAAGGTTACCTAATGTAATTTTGTGACAGATCAGTAAATGAACAGCTGTAAATGAACAGCAGTAGAGGCAGTTTGTTATGTTTGGATCCTGGTAATTTTTTTATTTCCTTGTTTTGTTTTTAAGTTTGTTTTATTATTTTTAAAATCTTTATAAATAATGCAAATTAAGGGTTTTGACTACATTCTCTAGGACATGAATGGCAAGATGAATTTTCTCGTATTATGGCAATGACAGATCCAGCTTTTGGATCTTCAGGAAGACCTATGCTGGTTTTATCTTGTATTTCTCAAGCAAATGTAAAAAGAATGCCCTGTTTTTATTTGGCTAATGAGCTGCGTCTAAATCATCTAAACCACCCATGGATGGTAAGGTCCTATCTTCTCTGGTGAGAAAAATCTTATTTTTCACTGTTCTCTATTTGATTTTATTCTTTCCTACTCATTCTCTTTAATGAAATAGCATTCAAAAGTTAGTTTTAATAGCTTAATCAGTGGGAGATATTTGATTGGTATCAATAAGTTTCACCTGATCATTTGCTCACTACTTTCCTATCATAGATACAGTGAGATAGCAATTGGGGATTTTTTTTTTTAAGATTTTATTTATTTGACAGAGAGACAGCCAGAGAGGGAACACAAGCGGGGGGAGTGGGAGAGGGAGAAGCAGGCTCCCCGCGGAGCAGGGAGCCCGATGCGGGGCTCGATCCCAGGATCCTGGGATCATGACCTGAGCCGAAGACAGACGCCCAACGACTGAGCCAGCCAGGTGCCCCGGGGATTTTTTTTTTTTTAAATGCCAGTATCATGGTTTTTTCAGCATTAAAATATTATGCTTTAAGGGTCATCAGAAATACAAATTTCATCTTATTGTTTCTTGCTTTCCAAATTTTATTTTAATCATGGAATCCTTTCTTCAAATGGAACCTGACATGAAAGCCCCTAAGTAAAATAAAGGAAAATAAAAATTGGAAATACTTATGCTTAATAACTTAGAGGATTTTCTTCCTTCCTCCCCATATACCTTCCATGGAGTTCTGAAGACTCTTTGGAACACAGTTGGAAAGCTACTGATACAGATATACCTTCCTGAGTGGTGGGAGTTTTAGCTTACCATTAGGAAGAGTGGCGGTCTTAAAAAATACATTTTTGCAACTGGATATCACATTTATCAGCTGGCTAGCTGAATTACATTGAAAAATGTCTTAATTTTCAAAGTGGATTCTTTAGAGGAATTTTTTTCTAATACATACAAGCAAGTCATGGAAATGGTAGTTCTTCCCATTCCCAAAACTGAGTTCCAAGATAAGTAATAAGCCTCATATTGGTAATAATTATAGACAGAAGATCATATTTTTTTTTTCTAAATTCTCTAGAAGACAAAACTTGAATGACTCACCCAAAGTTTACTGGGATTTTTAAAATCCTGTTCTTTTTTTAGTATCTAGAAAAATGTTTCTTTTAATCATAAGATTTTGGACTTAGTTTCTTACAGTGGTCTCTCTTATCTGCTCATAGGTCCAGGATACAGAGGCTGAAACTCTAACTGGTTTTTTGAATGGCATTCAGTGGATTCTTGAAGAAGTAGAATCTAAGCATGCAAGATGATCCTCCTTTTAGACCTTGGGAACTGAAACCACTTTAAGCTTGTTGCTAAGGTCATGATGTGGATATTTGCTCAGTCAGCCAATTTTGTCCTGCCTTTTTGCAGGTGGGCTTTATATTGGGACAGCTGTAACTGCCCAGTTTTTTACATAATTTTTACTTTTTACCTTAAATCAATTTTTTCTTGTAGAAAAAAGTTTCAGTGCTAGCATTTAGCCCCTGAATGAACCTTTTAAGACTTTTTTTTTGATAACTTCTATATTTTCTTTTTTTAAAATATTAAATTCTGGAAAGGACAAGTTGGTACTTCTCTCATTCTTTGTGATTTCTAATTTCAGTTCAAAGGTTGCCCTGGTGGAGAATAGAAAATTTGCTAAGCTTTTATAGGTTCTTTTCAAAGGTCCTTAACTGGTTATTAAAAAGAAGTTTTTATCTATTTTTAATAAATATACTGCTTAAAGACTGGAATATTCATTGGAATTGTACTTATTGTTATGGCCATACAACTTCTGTTTTTTTTTTTTTTCCTGAAACAGTAGAAATTAACTTTATATCCTATTTAATACTAATTCAGTGAAAATAACTTTCCTGGAAGTTTTTGCTATTTCACATAACTTAAAGTTCATAAGATTCTAAAGCCAACTTCTATTCCATACTCATAGAGAAAACATTCCATAAAACATGATCATAAGACAGTCTCCTCACAAATTGCAGAGGAACTGTTACAGCTTTCCTATGTCATTAGAACGGAGGAATTTTAACACTATAATAACAAGAGCACAGTATTTGGGTTAGGATTAGGGTTAGAGTTTAAAAAAAAAGAAGCATAGTAGTGCCAAGATACAGCCCACAATCCCTGAGTGGGTGCTGCTCCAAAAAAGGGAGTTTCTACATCTTGGGTACACTCATTCAGAACTTGGCTTCAACAACATGTAGTTGGGGGCAGGATGTGAAATGCTGACATCTCCCTCCTGGGAAGATAATTCTCTTAGAGAGGTAGTATGGTTCTGCTTCCTTGGCTGCCACAGTCTAGATTGGAGTTTCCATCTTGCTGAGTTGAAGGAGGGATGGGAGTGAGTGAGTCTTGGCTCAAATCCCAGACACTTGTTCTTACTGAGTTTTAGTAGATTTTTTTTTTGAAAATATTTCTTCATTTTCTATATGCTTTGGAATCATTTACAGATACTTGAAATGGCTGTTTTTTAAAAAAATTATTTTCTCCAGTTTCTCTAGGGAGCCATTCCACAGAACCCCTCATGCTATTATGCCGAGAGTAGATCTCCCTATTTTCCTTTTAATATTTGTAGTACATCACCTCATTCATTCCTGATATTGGTAATTTATGTCTTTTATCTTCTTGACCAGTCTAGCTAAAGTTTTACTGATTTTATTATTAGTCTTAAAAAAACATGTTTTTGTTTTACTGGTTTATTCTATATTTCATTGATTTATGCTCTAATCTTTTCTGCTTTAAAATTTGTTTTGAGTTTTTATTCCATTTTCTTTTTTCTAGTTCTTTAAAGTAGAAATTTAGATCATTGATTCCATTCTTTTTTTAAAAAGTTATTTTAAGTAGGCTCCATGCCCAGTGTGGAGCCCAACACAAGGCTTGAACTCACAACCCTGAGATCAAGACCTGAGCTGAGATCAAGAGTTAGATGCTTAACTGACTGAGCCACCCAGGTGCCCCTATTCCTTTTTTTTTTAAATAAGCATTTAAAGCTATTGATTGTCACCTAAGCCCTCTTTAACTTCATGTAAACATTTTGAAATATATATTTATTATTATACAGTTAAAATATTTTCTAATCCCTTGAGGTTAATATTCAATCCATGGATTATTTAGTAGTAGTATTTTAGTGTTGTTTAATCTGTTACCTACATATTTTATTGTTATTGATACCTGATTCAGTTTCTCTTTATCAGAGAACACTTTAAAATTTCAATCTTAAATTTGTTTAACCTTGCTTTCTGGCCCAGCTTATGGTCTATTCTGGTGAATATACCACATGCACTTGAAAAAAGTTTATATTCTGTAGTTGTTAGGTGGAATATTTTATAGCTATCTATTAGGTCAAAGCAATTGATAATGTTCAGATATTCTATATTGGCTATATTGATTTTTTTAAAGATTTTATTTTTAAATAATCTCTACAGCCAGCGTGGGGCTTGAACCCACAAACCCAAGATCAAGAGTCACTTACTCTGACTGAGCCAGCCAAGTGCCCCGTATTGATTTTTATATAGTTGCTTTATCAGTTACCAATAGGCATTAAAATCTTTAGGTAGAATTGCCTATTTTTCCTTTTTACTGTCAACTTTTGCTTAATGTGTTTTGATGACGTTTTTAGGTACACATACATATATGACTTATTTTTCTGATGAATCAACCCTTTTATCATTATTAATAATGTCCTTTTTGTTGTTAATGCTCATTGTTGTGAAATCCATTCTCTAATATTAATATAACCCCTTCAGCATTTAAAAGAGTACTGATCTCATGATACATCCATTCAACCTAAATCTGTCTTTATGTTTTAAGTGTATCTCTTGTAGATAGAATATAGCAAATTCTGCTTTTTTCTTTTTCCATTCTGGCAATACCACATTTTAATCAGAATGTTTAGATCATTTACATTTAATGTGATTGTTAATATGATTGGCTTCAGATCTACCATTTTATTATTTTTTTATAGCCTATTCACTATTGTTTCTCTATTCTTTCTATTTTGGATATTTCAGTATTTTTTAGAAATTGATTTAAGTTTTTCTATTAGTTTTTTTTAGCATGTGTCTTCATTTTTTTAGAGGTGGCTGTAGTGATTGCAATGTATTTCCTTAGCTTTTGAAAGTTTTCTTATAGTTAACCTTGTACGAATTTGTGTAATATGTACAAATGTTGTAACTGTGTGGGTTTCATTAGTCTTCTCACCACTTTTCTGTAGCTGTTAAATGTAGTATACCACCGTACGTTATAAACCTCAGAGGACAGTGTTACAGTTTTTGCTGAAACAGTTCACATATGTTACAAAGAAGTTAAAAGAAGAAACATTTTACAAAATAATAAAAGTGGTCTTTTATTTTTTCAAAGATACATAAAATCCTGGGTTGACAGTTTTATTCTTTTAGCCCTTTCAATATGTTCTTTTGTTTTCTTCTAGCCTCTAATTTCTGATAAGAAGTTACTCACTAATTACATTTTGATTCTTTTGTATATAATCAGTCTTTTTTTTTTTGGCTTTCAAGTTTACTTTTTATCTTGGTTTTCAACCGTTTAACTACAGTGTGCCTTGGAAGGCCTTGTTTATAATTATCCAGCTTGGGAGTTACTAGCTTATTGAATATTCAAATTCATGTCATTTACCAGGTTTGTGAGATTTGGGGTAATTTCTTCAAATATATTTTCTTCCCCATTCTTTCCTTTCTTCCTCTTTGGGTCTATATTGTGTTAACAACACGTGTTACACCATTCGTTATTATTTAACCTGTCTCTGAAGCTTTCCATATATTTTTCTCTCTGTTCTTCAGTTTGGATAATTTCAGTTGATCTTAAGATTTTCAAACTCTTCTTTTTATCTATATTTCGTTAAATCAGTCTTGTGAATTTTTATAATTTATTGTATTGGTTCTATAACTTCTTTTTGGTTCTTTTTTTTTAATTCTATTTTTCTTCTCAGATTTACTTCTTTTTTTTTTTTCATTGAGGGCATACATTTCTGTACATCACTGAGAATGGTTGTGATAGCTGCTTTAATATCCTTGTCTGCTGAGGCACCTGGGTGGCTCAGTCAGTTAAGCGTCTCCCTTCTGCTCAGGTCATGATCCCAGGGTGCTGGGATTAAGCCCTGCATAGGGTTCCCTGCTCAGCGGGGAGTCTGCTTCTCCCTCTGCAACCCCCCCTCCCCCTGCCAGCTCGTGCTTTCTCTCTCACCTGCTCTCTCTCTCTCTCAAATAAATAAATACAATCTTTAAAAAAATTAAAATAAAGTTCTTGTTTGCTAATTCCAAATCTGCAAGGGTTAGTTTAAGTATTTTTTTTATTAAAGTAATGAATGTCATTTTTATTTTTATTTTTTTGTATCTTGCAGAATTTTGTTTTGTATTCTGAAAAATATGACTGTTGAGTTGTGGAGACTCTGGCTTCTGCTATTTTTCTCCCATGAGTCATATTTTTTTCTTTTGTTTAAACAATTAACATGGTTAGACATAAATTGCAAACTCTGTTCCTTGAGCAACAGTTCTACATTCAGTTTGTCTTTGTTATTTAAGTGAGCACCTTGAGTTCATTTTTCACACAAAGTTCAGCCAAAGGTATAGACAGAAAATTTAGTGATTCCCTTCCTGACTTTTTCTTTTCTGAAACTCCCTTTATCCTCTCTAGTGGCTGCAGTTGTCATCAACAAAATCAAGACTTTTTTTTGCTTTTCAGATCTGTTCTCTGTCTTTTGTCAGAATTCTGTTGCGGGCTCAACAGTTTATTTTCACATTTGGAGTAGTTCTACTTTTTTCACATTTGGGGTTCACATTTGGAGTTTGCAATCTAGTAGAGCAATCATATTGTCATTAAAAACTTCAGTGGTCTTTTTCTTTTCCCAGGATAATCTCTCTTCTTGTGGCAGGTGTGATATTCCACACACAGATATGCCGACTAGGCAATTGGTCCTATAAAAGCAACAGCTCTTTGATCACCAAAATAACCTATTTATCCTTGGAATTTATTTATTTTTGAACCTACTGCTCTTTGATGGCCTAAAGTATAATTTTCATTTTATTCTGTGTTTCCTTGTTGCAGCAACAATCTTTTGTGTCCTACATTCTATCTGAAAGCAAGCAAAATTCTTAGTGGTTTTTACACTGTCTTTTATACACCTTATGATTTCCCAGATCAGTGTTCATTTGTCAAAAAATTTCTAGCATTTTATCTATACACAGTAGCTAAACTATATTGATCATTATTTTACACTGTGAAGAGTTCTCATGTCCCATTTTTCCCTTGATTTTCAGTATTATTTCATTTTTACTATATAGTGTGATGACTTTTTACTGTTCTTTTTTTCTCCCGTTGGAATTATGTTTGCCTTCATATTCTTTGACCCTTGGAAGAAGTCCTAAGCAACTTTTCATAACATTTGAGGTCTGACCCTTGCTACAGTCTCAACAAATTAAATACCCTATATTTAAAATTTTCCAGTTGTTTATTCTTTCTACACATTTCTATAAGAACGTTAGAAGCAGCATAACTAAGTCATTAAGTGCAAGGATCCTAAAACCAGATTGGTCTGAGTTCACATCTTAACTTTATTACTGTGTGATCTGGGGCAAGTTTCTTATCTTCTATGTGACAGAGTTTCTTTAATTGTAAAATGAAGATAAATAATACCTCATAGAGTTCCTAAAAGGCTTAAGTAAGCTAATATTTTAAAACACTAAGGACAGCGAGTTGTACAAAAAAGTGCTCTAAAATAGTTCGATAAGTTTTGATGTACAGAACATTATCAAAATGAGTTTTTATTTTTAGTCTCATAAGAAAAACCTGATGTAAAAAGCCCCATTTACTTAAGAAAGCATATAAAAGCCTAACAGTAGATAGATCTGATGAAATAATTCAGGGGGACAATAGGCTCTTGATTTTTTCCACAGGAATATAGAAATTTTAGTTAAAAATTTGGCAAAGCAATATTTACTTTTTCTGTTTGCCATGAAAAGCACTATCAATTTTACACCAGAGTACATTGATGGTCATTTTCTGTTTTCTGCCATGTAAAGTACAAAGTCTTAGCTTGTTTGTCAGATTGATACTATAACTAGCAGAAGACTGTTCTTAAATACTGAAAAACATGACAGTGCTTTTCTAGATTTCCAGAAGGTGGTACTATTGCTACATACATACATAATTTGTTACCAAAAAAATAGCTATTTCAACTTTTATAATTTTGATTAGATTGGATTTTCAGTAGCATTTCCTAAAGTGTGTTTTGAAGTATAGTAATTTCCTTGATAACTGAATTAGTGTAACTTTAGTTCTTAGTGGGTTAAATAAAGTTAAGCAGGTTACACAAGACTTTACTGTGGGGCATTTTTCATTTTACTTTTTTCACTGAATATAGATATAGATTAGTTACAAATATAGATACATTTATAGAACAAACTTAGAGAAAATGGTCTTATAGGAATTCAAACTCAATAAAATATGATTTAAAAATATTAGGACAATCCACAGAACGGAAGAAAATTTTTTACAGATGGTATATGTGATAAGAGAGTTGTCTCTAGAATATATAAAGAACTATTTCAAATCAATAACGGAAGAAAAAGGCAGCAAGGGATTGTTCATTGATAGGATGAATGTATAAGGAAGGTGTGGTATATATACACAATGGAATATTAGCCATAAGAAAGAATGAAATCCTGTCATTTACAACAACATGGATAGACCTAGAAGGTATTATGCTAAGTGAAATAAGTCAGAGAAAGACAAATACCATATGATTTTACTTATAGGTGGAATCGAAAAAACCCCCACAGAAACCAATGAATAAACAATAACAAAAAAGAGAAATATGCATAAATATAGAGAACAAACTAGTGTTGCCAAAGGGGAGAGGGTTGGAGAATAAACAAAATAGGCGAAGGGGATTAAGAGGTACAAACTTCCAGTTACAAGTCATGGGGATGAAAAGTAGAGCATAGGGATATAGTCAATAATATTATAATGACTCTGTATGGTGACACATGGTAACTACACTTAGTGAGCATTTTGTAATGTATATAATCACTATTGTGCATCTGAAACATGTCAATTATACTTCAGTTAATAAAAAATAAGCAAAGAATCTAAAGATGTTTCTCCAAAAAGGATACACAAGTGGCCAATATGTACATGAAAAAAATACTCAACATCATTAGCCATAAAGAAATACAAATCAAAATCACAATGAGGTACGATTTCATACCCACTTAAATGACTATGATAAAAAAGATAGATAATAAATGTTAAGGAGGTTGTGTAAAAATAGAAAAACGCCTTCTTGGTCAGAATGTAATTATTTTGGAAAATGATTTGGCAGTTTCTCAAAATGTTCAAGTTAGTGTTACCATATGACCCAGTAATTCCAATCCTAGGTGTATATCTAAGAGAAATGAAAACGTATATACAAAACTTGTATATAAATGTTCATAGCAACATTATTCATAATAGCCAAGAAGTGAAAACAATCCAAAGGTCTATCAACTGATGAATGGATAAATAAAATCCTGTATATCCATACAATGGAATATTATTCAGCAATAAAAAAGTGCTGACATGCTATAATAAGGATGAACCTTGAAAACATTTTAAGTGAAAAGCCACTCACAAAAGACCACATATTATGTGACTCCATATTTATGAAATATTCAGAATAGACACAAAGTAGATTATTGGTTACCTATAGTGAGGGAGAGGGTGATGGAAGCATGGGGGTAGATGGCAATAAAATTTATTTCGAACACCTATCTAGACACTTGGATTTTTTCCTGAATAGTTACACTGTGTATTGCTGAGTTTCAGTAGCCAGTTCTGGGTCATGTGTGCTTTTTTTCTTTCATGTGAAGACAGTCTGTTACAAAGTCAAAAATCTAGGCTAGTAATTTGCTAAATAAAATAGAAAGTATAGTAGCTAGCAATAAATTGCTTGATTCATTGTAACTGTATAGACCAGTATTACTTCAGCCTCATTTTTCTAGGTTATTATGAACATTATTATATTCAATAACCATTTAAATATTTTTTCTGTGAGCTTTGTGATCATCCATTTTGCCCATTTTCTGTTGGATTTTTTCCCCTCAAATTTTAAAGGACTCTTCAGGTATCAGGGAGACTAGTCTTTATCTATGATGCAAATGTTTTTTCCTCAGTTTATCACTTGTTTTCTGACTTGACTTGTTATATTTGCCATGCAAAACTTTTTAAAATGTCTAATTTATCAACATTTTTTTGTTGCATCATAGTTAAAAATGCCTTACCCACACACAGGTTATAAAGGAATATACCCATATTTCTTCTTGTACTTGTGTGATCTCATTTTTTACATATAAATCTTAGATCTATTTGGACTTTATTCAGGTATATTGTGAAGTATAAAACCAATTTTATCTTTTTTCCAAATTGATATAATTGTTTCATTATAATTTATAAAATGTTCATATTTCCCCCAGTGTTTTGAGATACCATATTCTTTAAACACTAAATTTCTCTATGTAACTGAGTCTGGCCTTTCTGTTTTCTTTGGTCTGTTTCTCTGTATGCTCTAATGCTATACTATTAAACCTATAAAGGGGTTTTAATGTGTTCTAATATCTGATAGGGCATGGCTTCATCATTCCTCTTTTGAAAGGTTATCCAAAATATTCTTTAATACTTATTGTTCAATATGACCTTTAATATTAGCTTTGTTAAGAAAACATATTTTTATTGGGAATGCTATGTATATATACATACGCATATAAATACATATGTTACGTATGTATGTAATATCTTGGAGAGAAATTATGTAGTCAGGATATTCAGTTCTTTCCTAGAAAATGAATATGTTTCCATTTATTCAAGACAGGTGTGTTTTCAAGTTTTCCTTATATACATTTTGCACATTTGCATTTTCCTTATATCCTCTGGTTGATTATTTGTATATATGAAAGTTACCGATTTTGTGTATTAAATTTATATCCTTCTACTTTATTGTTTGACTTAGTTTCTTATTAATAATCCCTTGGGAAAATTGGGCAGCTATATACAGAAGAATGAAACTCGACCATTCTCTAACACCATACACAAAGATAAACTCAAAATGGATGAAAGACCTCAATGTGAGACAGGAATCCATCAAAATCCTAGAGAACATAGCAGTAACCTCTTCGACATCGGCCACAGCAACTTCTTTCAAGATACATCTCCAGGTGGAAGCGAACGCCGCGCTTTGAGTTGGATGGGCTGCTGACGCCAGCAGGATGAATGTGGGGGTGGCACACAGTGAAGTAAACCCCAACACCGGGGCATCTGGCTGGCCTACATCATCTTGGTAGGACTGCTGTATGTGGTGCTACTCAGCATCCCCTTCTTCAGCATTCCTGTTGTCTGGGCCCTGACCAACGTCATCCATAACTTGCTACCTCCTGGCCAGCTTCTACACCAAATATGATGCTGCTCACTTCCTCACCAACACAGCCTCATTGCTCAGCGTACTGGTGCCTAAGTTACCCCAATTCCATGGGGTTTGTCTCTTTGGCATCAACAAATACTGAGGGATGGGACTGGGGATAACACTGGACCAAAGGGCTGTAACATCCTTTCCTTCTCCATATTGTCTTCTGTGTCTTGAAAGCCCAAGAACTATATAACCTTTCCCAAACTCCCAGGAAGAAAACAGATTGGAAAATGGGGCTCCCTGGGCCCAGCCCTGCTAAGAGCAGATTTCTTTGAATCAGGAAAGGTGGAAAAGATAAAGGCCAAATCACTCTCCCTTACAGCAGGAAGCCATGTTTGAGCAGTTTGTTTGGTGATTAAGTTTTTCCAGATCTTCCACCTGCACCACCTTCCAGCTCTGTTTTGCTGTGTATTTTCCTTATAATAAAGATATTTTTTTTCAAAAAAAAAAAAGATACATCTCCAAAGGCAAGTGAAACAAAAGCAAAAATGAACTTTTGGGACTTCATCAAGGTAAAAAGCTTCTGCACAACAAGGGAAACGGTCAACAAAACAAAGAGGCAACCCACAGAATGGAAAAAGATATTTGCAAATGACACTACAGACAAAGGGCTGATATCCAAGCTCTATAAAGAACTTGTCAAACTCAACACCCAAAAAGCAAATAATCAAGTCAAAAAATGGGCAGAAGACATGAACAGACGCTTTTCAAAAGAAGACGTAAAAATGGCTAACAGACATGAAAAAATGTTAGCCGTTTTTGTCATTATCATTAGCCATCAGGGAAATTCACCAAATCAAAACCACATTGAGATACCACCTTACACCAGTTAGAATGGCAAAAATTGACAAGGCAAGAAAAATTTGTTGGAAAGATTGTGGAGTAAGGGGAACCCTCTTACACTGTTGGTGGGAATGCAAGTTGGTACATCCACTTTGGAAAACAGTGTGGAGGTTCCTCAAAAACTTAAAAATAGAGCTACCCTATGACCCAGCAATTGCACAGATGTAGTGAAAAGAAGGGCCATATGCACCCCAATGTTCATAGCAGCAATGTCCACAATAGCCAAACTGTGGAAAGAGCCAAGATGCCCTTCAACAGACACAGATGTAGTGAAAGGAAGGGCCCCAAAGACACAGATGTAGTGAAAAGAAGGGCCATATGCACCCAATGTTCATAGCGGTGATGTCCACAATAGCCAAACTGTGGAAAGAGCTGAGATGCCCTTCGACAGATGAATGGATAAAGAAGATGTGGTCCATACATACAATGGAGTATTACTCAGCCATTAGAAAGGATGAATACCCAACTTTTACATCAACATGGATGGGACTGGAGGAGATTATGCTAAGTGAAATTAGTCAAGCAGAGAAAGTCAATTATCATCTGGTTTCACTTATTTGTGGAACATGAGGAATAGCATGGAGGACATTAGGAGAAGGAAGGGAAAAATGAAGGGGGGGAAATTGGAGGGAGAGATGAACCATGAGAGACTATGGACTCCGAGAAACAGACAGGGTTTTGGAGGGGAGGGGGGTGGGAGGATGGGTTAGCCTGGTGACGGGTATTAAGGAGGGCACATAGTGCATGGAGCACTGGGTGTTATATGCAAACAATGAATCATGGAACACTACATCAAAAACTAATGATGTACTCTATGGTGACTAACATAACAATTGACAAAGTAAATAAAATAATTCCTTGGATTTTCCGGATTTATAGTCATATGATCTGCAAATAGGGAGTTCTGTTTTCTTCTTTTACAATGCTTAATCTTCTATTTTATTTTGCTTTGCTAATACCGCCAATGTCAAAAAGTACTGAGACAATGGAACTCCTCCTTGCCTTGTTCCTCATCCTGGTGGGAATGCCTCTTGTCAGAAGTTTCCCGTTATGTAAGATATTGGCTTTAGGAGTGATGTTTAGTAATCATGTTAAGAATATATGCATTAAATACTATTTTATTAAGTATTTTTTTAAAAATGAGGGATAGTTGTCAAATTTTGTCAGAGGCCTTATTTTTAGCTTCTATGGTGATAATATGATTCTTAAATTTTTAGTAGAGTAAAATATGTTAAATTAATATTAAACCATCCTTATAATTTTGGAATAAATCTCTCTTGCCTCGTATTGTATTATTTTCATATAGTGTTGATATTTTTTGCTAATATTTGTTTAGCATTATTTTTTGCATCAGTATTTAGAAATGAATTCATAAGAATTTTAAAAATGTATGATATCTGTATTAAGTTGATGCATCAGTATTATACTTGCTTCATAAAAATGATTATAAGGTTTTTCTCCTTTTTTGCATTCACTGAAACAGTTTAGGTAGTATTGGGAACATGTGGTTTTGATACTTTGACAGAATTATTCTATGAAGACATCTGATTCTGATTCCTTTATTACAGTATGGTTTTTTTAATAACTTTCTCTACTTATTCTATGGAAATTGGTCTGTTTAATTTGGCTATCTTTATAGGATTCAATTTTTCCTAAGAAATTATTTATTTCATCTAGGTTTTTCTAGTTTGTTTGCATAGATATTTATAAACTACTGTCTTATGATTTTAAAATCCTGTTTCAAGATAAATTTCTCTTTATTATGTCTTACTTTCTATTTGTATGCTTTCTCCTTTTTCCCTTCTTGACTGGTTAAGATAGTACTTTATATTATTGCTTATGTTTTAAGAACTAGTATTTTGATTTATTTGGCATTTTTTTCTCCTTTTTATAACTCAATATCTGCTGTTATTATTGTTCTTTATTATACTTTAAATTTATTTTACTGTACTTTTTTTTTAAAGATTTTATTTATTTATTTGAGAGAGAGAATGAGATAGAGAGAGAGCATGAGAAGGGAGAGGGTCAGAGGGAGAAGAAGACTCCCCACTGAGCAGGGAGCCCGATGCGGGACTCGATCCTGGGACTCCAGGATCATGACCTGAGCCGAAGGCAGTCGCTTAACCAACTGAGCCACCCAGGCGCCCTTACTGTACTTTTTCTAACTTTGTTGGGAATTTGATTATTTCCATATTTTCATTTTATTGATATAAGTGTTTAAGGCTATACATTTTCTTCTGACCACCACTTTTATTGTATTCCATAGATTCTTTGATTTTTATTTTTTTATTATCACGATTCTTTGGAAATTTAGAAATTTTGATTTTATTTCTTCATTTCCAAAGAATTGTTTAATAGAAAGTTTAAATTTTTTTTATTGAAAGGCCTTTCACTTAAGGGTCTTTGTTTTCTGTTTTTAATTAATTTCTAGTTATTGTTTTATAGTCACAGAATGTGGCATTAATTTTACTTTATGAAACACCAGATTTTGGTAACCTCATAGATGGTCGGATTTACTGAATGCTTCATGTATACTTGAGAAGAAAGTATGTTCTTTTTTTGTATGTGTCAGTAAGATCTACCTTATTGATTATATTATGTAGGTTATATATCTTAATTTTTTTTCTTTTTTTATTCTTTTTTCTTTTTAAGCAAGAGTGAAGTATTAAGCTTCCCTGTAGTTCTGTCTGGTTTTCTGTGTTTTCTGTAATTTATGGTTTGTTAAGGAAGTTACTGGATTATATGGTGAATATGTGTTCATAGCCATTACTTCTTCACTGTGAATTGGATCCTTTAGCATTATGAAATAAACTTTTTGTCTAATTTGGTATTTCCAAGCCATGGAATGTCAAGATTTCTTACTCATTTGCATTTACCTTGTCTAGCTTTTCTGAATCATTTTGTTTTAAGTGGGTCTGTTTATTTAACAGTTAGGTTTTGCTACATGAGGCAATATGAAATGTTTTTTAATAGGTGAGTTAAATTCATTTTTATTTATTGATATAATTATTATATGTTTAATATTTACATATTTACTGTGTATTATGTATTTGTTGCATTTCTTTTTCTATGTTGTCTATATATTTTTATGTTCCTTATCTTAATACCTTTAATATTATATATACATATATAAAATATTTATGTATTTATTTATAAATACTTAATAAAATAAATATGTATTATGTATTTATATATTTATTTATAAATATATTTATATGTCTACTATAAATATATTTATCATTATATACACATATATAAAATATGTATTTTACCTGTTCTATGTTTGTTTTTGTTCTTATAGTTATCTTTGTGCTAATACCGTCATTAATGACCATTTCCTTATTTAGATTTTTTTCCCCATCTTCTCTATTATCTTCTTGCTGATCTTTTTTACCTCTCTATTTAAATTATTTTATTGTTTTAATTTTTGCTTATGTCTCATATTATATTCTCAGTCTAATGTGTTGTTCCTTGGATGTCTTCCAGTTTTGTCTTTGTTTTGTTGATGATTTTTTCTTTATTTTCAGTTTTGTTCCTGAGCTAGTCAACTCTCATTTTACATCTTCTTGTTTTTATGTTAATTTTTATTTTGAACTTTTAAATACATTCTTTGAGTTTTTTCATATCACCAAATACTTGTTTAAGGATATTTAATTTAGATGGCATATTTTTCTGTGCTTTGTGGTTGTTTTTTGGGGAATAATTTTCATCATCTGAAATGTTTTGCTTTTCACTTTTTGGTTTTCTAATACAATACCCTTAGTATGGATGGTGTCTTCCTTTTTCTGTTAATTTTGGAATATCTTACATTTTCCTATGCCAGCAATAATTTTAAGGAGAAAAGAAAGTTTGGTGGCTTTTTAGATTTCTTAGTGCAAGAGTCCCCTCTTCTGTTGGTATGATGAAGTGCAGGTTCTTTAATTAATGTCTGCATTTTTTTGTGGGCAGAGGAGAGAGGATAATGGTGTCTTCTGATGTTTCTATATTCTTTTGTTTTTGTAAAATCTTTTCATTTCTACTACTTATTCCTCCTTTCCCCTTATCCCTCAAATCCATGGGGATCCAAAGCCATTCTCCCTTCCAAGTCTTTGTGCTCTTCTGGAGAAGAGGTACAACTCCCAATATGATTGCATCCACTTTCAAGGCCCTCCCTCTCACTTCCCCATAACCCGAACTCTGAACATCCAGATATCAGATTTATTTACTCTCAAAAGATAGCGGGACTCTATCTTTTGGAAGATAATTATATCTGCAATCCACACCCCAAGTGCCACTTCCTGCTCTGCGGGGGATCCAGAGGTGGTTCTTCTGGTTTCTGAATGTTTATCTTAGTCAATGTAAATTGAAGTGTTATTCTGTTTTAGTCATGTTGTAGGCATGAGCTATTGGGCAGTTTTACTCATTGTCTCTGATCTCTATGGTATTCAGAAGATATATGGAGATTCTAAATTTGGTGGCCCCGTTATCCTGTGGAATTCCAAAGTCAGATTATGTTATTTTTGAACAAATATAATTATTAATGAGGTCTTTCATTTTTGAACTACAATTTCTTTCCTTATAATTTCTATATGTCAATCCTGGTTGTATCTTTTCAGACAACATAGAATAAATCAAATTTCTCTCTTATGTTCTAGCAGAAGCTGTTCCCCAGCCCATAAAATCTTTCCTCTGAAATAATCATCTGTCAACCCTTCAACCAATACTCAGGTGTTGGAGCTTCAAGTCACCCTCCCGTCATCTGATCACTTTCTTTATCAAAGGTGCCAACTTCTCAGGTTCATAGTTTTCTGTAATTACCAGCGTAACTTGAGGACATTATTACCGTAGGAAGAAGCTAACAATACCAGTTCAAAGGTTCACTCTTAGAACAATTTACTTTTCTTTGTCCAAATACAATGACTTATGTAAAGAAATAAAGGAAAATTGAAAATGGGAACAAAACATGTTTTTGTATTTTGCTTTTGACAGCGGACAGTTATCAGTTGGCTTATTCACAAACACAGGAAGTATTTGTTCTGACTGGAAGAACAGTTAATGTGTCTAAATATTTCTAACCAAATGTAGCAAATAAAATGTAGAATAGCCTGAATGAATATGAATACTTATGAATCTTAATTAGAAGTCCAGTGCTGCAAAGTGAATACTAATGAATTAAGAGAGCACTGCTTTGCTTGTTCTCATTTATGTGACACTGACAGGGTTATGCCTTTTTTATGCAATGATGCAAGTAAATCCTGGGGTTGCTAAAAATTTTCAATACAGAGCACAGTATTCTTAGAGGGTTCAAACAGAAAGATAGGAGAATGTGGTGAAATGGAGTGGGCCAGTGAAGTTCCTTACATGACTTTACCACTGCCACTTACATGTGTTCTCATATCTTTATTGAAGAGCAAAGAAATAAAACTGAAGATTTGGGTACAGAAAGAAATATAAACTTAAGCCTAGAGGATGAAGTTTAAGCAAAAAAAAAAAAAAGAAAAGTCTACTACCCTACTAGTTTGGGACCAGAGGAGCAAAATCACTACTAAGTATCAATAAACAACACTACTGCTTACTTCACAAATCAAGGTAATAATATAGAAAATACCTTATATTTGTGCATGTTTCTAGTGTATCTACCACATTCCTCATATATCTCACTAAGTCTTTAGAGAAACTGAATACACACAAGGCAAGATTCATCAAGATTAAATGATTTCTCCATGGACACTCAGATAGTGACAGAGCCAATACTAACACTCATGTTTTTAATAGTCAATGGAACACAGCATATTGAGAAAGTATAATGTAATTCATTGTTATCTTCAATACTCAAATACTTCTTAGACTTGTGGTTTTATACTTGTTGAACTAGCTTAATAAAAATTTAAGTATGTGCAACACATACATGCTTGCATGTACAAGTGCTCACACATACATGTATGTGAATACATATGCAGATATCCATATCCACACACATGTGATGTATTTCTTAACTACACAGCTTCCACTAAAATGTAAGCTCTAAAAGGTAAGGATTTTAGTTTCTTTTAGTCATTGTCCTGTCTACAACAACCAAAGGAGTCACTAGTACATGATGGGTGATCAATTAACATGTTTTAAATACAAGAATAATCCACTGGTATGTTAATAATTATAGTCATTTTGCAAATCATGTTTATGTATATTTGCTACATTATTTAAGAATAGTCTTTCTTAAATAAAACTAAAGCATGTAACCTGTGGGACAGTTTAGGCATACATAAATTAGGTAGTGCATATGCTGAACAAATATAGGGAGGGTTGGAAGGAACAGATAGGCACTTGACATTCGTGAGGCATGGAATATTCAAGACAGTTATACACTTAAATTGTCAACCTATTATTGACATCCAATCTGGCCACAAGTGTCCTTTGCTGGGGCTGGTCAAGGGGTCAAGCTCCTGACCAGGAATATTTGCTCCTACAACTCTAATTGATCAAGTGTGTGCAGGCTCTAGGTGCCTGCCATCTGCTGAGTTGCCCTTCTCACCTTTAACTCTGGTCCTTATAACTGCATTGTAAGAAGAGAAGGCTGATGTAACAGAATGAGAGGGAAGAACAAGCCAGCAAGTGAGAGGGGAGGGAGGGGCAGAAAGAGAGGTTGGGAGAGGGAGAGGAGGGGAGAGAGAAAAAAAGAGAACATATGAACATTGTGCAACACAGGAATCAGGCAGCATGGTACCTTTATCCTGCTTGAACCCTATTCTAGGTATATTAACCAACTTCATTTCTTTCCCCTTGCTTCTTTTTAAAAAATCTTAATTCTAATTCCGGTGTTGTTAACATACAGCGTTCTATTAGTTTTGGGTGTACAATATAGTGATTCAACAGCTCCATATATTAATCACTGCTCATCAATTGTACTCTTAATCCCCTTTACCTATTTGACCCATCGCCCCACCCATCTGCCTCTGGTAACCATCTGTTCGTTCTCTATAGTTAAGAGTCTGTTTTTTTGGTTTCTCTCTCTCTTTTTTCCCCGCTTTGTGCACCGTTCTGTTTCTTAAATTCCACGTATAAGTGAAATCATATGGTATTTGTCTTTCTCTGACTGGCTTATTTTGCTTAGCATTATGCTCTCTAGTTCCATCCATATTGTTGCAGATGGCAGGATTCACTATTTATTATGGCTTAATAATATTCGATTGTATATATGTATACAATATCTTTATCCATTCATCAACTGATGGACACTTGACCTGCTTCCATAGTTTGGCTATTGTAAGTAATGTTGCAATAAACATAGGGGTGCACATATCCTTTCAAATTAGTGTTTTTGTATTCTTTGGGTAAATACTCAGTAGTGCAATTACTAGATCATAGGGTAGTTCTATTTTTAATTTTTTGAGGAACCTCCATAATATTTTCCACAGTAGCTGCAACAGTTTATTTCTGTTTATTTATTATTTTTTTGGGTGTTGAGTTTGATAAGTTCTTTATATATTTTGGATACTAACCCTTTAACAGATATGTCCTTTGCAAATATCTTCTCCCATTCTGTAGGTTGCCTTTTAGCTTTGTTGATTGTTTCCTTCACTGAGCAGAAGCTTTTTATTTTGATGAAGTGCCAATAATTTATTTTTGCTTTTGTTTCCTTGCCTTAGCAGATATATCTAGAGAGTAGTTTCTATGGCTGGTGTCAAAGATGTTACTACTGCCTGTGTTCTCTTCTAGGATTTTTATGGTTTCAGGTTTCACAATTACGTCTTTAATCCATTTTGAATTTATTTTTGTGTATGGTGTAAGAAAGTGGTCCAATTTCATTTCTTTGCATGTTGCTGTCCAGTTTTCCCAGCACCATTTATTGAAGAGACTCTTTTTTTCCATTGGAAATTCTTTCCTGCTTTGTCAAAGATTAATTGACTATATAGTTCATTTCTGGGTTTTCTATTCTGTTCTCTTGATCTATGTGTCTATTTTTGTACCAGTACCATACTGTTTTGATCACTACAACTTTGAAATAAAATTTGAAATCTGGATTTGTGATGCCTCCAGCTTTGCTTTTCATTTTCAAGATTGCTTTGGGTATCTGCATCTTTTGTGGTTCCATGCAAATTTTAGGACTGTTTATTCTAGATCTGTGAAAAATGCTGTTGGTAGTTTGATAGGGATTACTTTAATGTGTCCCTTTTACAATTGCACCAGAAACAGTAAGATACTTAGGAATAAACCTAACCAAAGAGGTGAAAGACCTGCAGTCTGAAAACTATAAAACACTGATTAAAGAAATTGAAGATGACACAAAGAATTGGAAAGACATTCCATGCTCATGGACTGGAAGAACAAATGTTTTAAAATGCCAAAGCATCTAGTGTATTTTTAATTTCATTTATTGTGTTCTCCATTTCTCACTGGTTCTTTTTTATGTTTTATTTTCTTTTTCTTAAATTTTTTTATTAAAAAATTTTTTTAACATATAATGTATTATTTGTTTCAGGAGTATAGGTCTGTGATTCATCAATCTTACATAATTCACAGCACTCACCATAGTACATACTCTCCCCAATGTCCATCACCCTGCCACCCATCCCTCCCACTCCCCTCTACTCTAGCAACCCTCAGTTTGTTTCCTGAGATTAAGATTCTCTTATGGTTTGTCTCCCTCTCCGGTTTTGTCTTGTTTCATTTTTTCCCTCCCTTCCCCTATGATCTGCTGTTTTGTTTCTCAAAATCCTCATATCAGTGAGATCATATGATACTTATCTTTCTCTGATTGACTTATTTCATTTAGCATAATATCCTCTAGTTCCATCCATGTCGTTGCAAATGGCAAAATTTCCCTTTTTTGATGGCTGCATAATATTCCATTGATATATATACCATCTCTTCTTTATCCATTCATCTGTTGATGGACATCTACGCTGTTTCCATAGTTTGGCTATTGTGGATATTGCTGCTATAAACATTGGGGTGCATGTGCCCATTTGGATCTACATTTATATCTTTGGGGTAAAAACCCAGTAGTGCTATTGCTGGGTCATAGGGTAGCTCTATTTTCAACTTTTTGAGGAACCTCCATACTGTTTTCCAGATGGGCTGCACAAGCTTGCATTAGTGTAGGAGGCTTTCCCTTTCTCTGCATCCTCGCCGACAACTGTCATTTCCTGACTTGTTAATTATAGCCATTCTGACTGGTGTGGGGTGGTATCTCATTGAGGTTTTGATTTGGATTTCCCTGATGCCGAGTGATGTTGAGCACTTTTTCATGTGTCTGTTGGCCACTTGGTTTTGGTAGTTTGATAGGGGTTACTTTAAATGTGTTCATGTCTGTTCATGTCTTCTACCCATTTCTTGATTGGATTATTTGTTCTTTGGGTGTTGAGTTTGATAAGTTCTTTATAGATTTTGGATACTAGCCTTTTATCTGATATGTCATTTGCAAATATCTTCTCCCATTCTGTCGGTTGTCTTTTGGTTTTGTGGGCTGTTTCCTTTGCTGTGCAAAAGCTTTTTATCTTGATGAAGTCCTGATAATTCATTTTTGCCCTTGCTTCCCTTGCCTTTGGCGATGTGTCTAGGAAGAAGTTGCTGCGGCTGAGGTCGAAGAGATTGCTGCCTGTGTTCTCCTCTAGGATTTTGATGGATTCCTGTCTCATGTTTCGGTCTCTCATCCATTTGGAGTCTATTTTTCTGTATGGTATAAGGTAATGGTCCAGTTTCATTCTTCTGCATGTGGCTGTCCAATTTTCCCAACACCATTTGTTGAAGAGACTGTCTTTTTTCCGTTGGATATTCTTTTCTGCTTTGTCGAAGATTAGTTGACAATAGAGTTGAGGATCCATTTCTGGGCTCTCTATTCTGTTCCATTGATCTATGTGTCTGTTTTTGTGCCAGGACCATACTGTCTTGATGATTATAGCTTTGTAATAGAGCTTGAAGCTGGCATTGTGATGCCACCAGCTTTGCTTTTCTTTTTCAACATTCCTCTGGCTATTCGGGGTCTTTTCTGGTTCCATACAAATTTTAGGATTATTTATTCCATTTCTTTGAAAAAAGTTGGTGGTATTTTGATAGGGATTGCATTAAATGTGTAGATTGCTCTAGGTAGCATAGACATTTTCACAATATTTGTTCTTCTAATCCATGAGCATGGAACGTTTTTCCATTTCTTTCTGTCTTCCTCAATTTCTTTTATGAGTATTCTATAGTTCTCTGAGTGCAGGTTCTTTGCCTCTTTGGTTAGATTTATTCCTAGATATCTTATGGTTTTCGGTGCAATTGTAAACGGGGTCAACTCCTTAATTTCTCCTTCTTCTGTCTTGTTGTTGGTATATAGAAATGCAACTGGTTTCTGTGCATTGATTTTATATCCTGCCACTTTACTGAATTCCTGTATGAGTTCTAGCAGTTTTGGGATGGAGTCTTTTGGGTTTTCCACATAAAGTATCATATCATATGCAAAGAGTGAGAGTTTGACTTCTTCTTTGCCGATTCGGATGGCTTTTATTTCTTTTTGTTGTCTGATTGCTGAGCCTAGGACTTCTAGTACTATGTTGAATAGCAGTGGTGATAGTGGACATCCCAGCCGTGTTCCTGACCTTAGGGGGAAAGCTCTCAGTTTTTCCCCATTGTGTATATTATTCGCTGTGGGTTTTTCATAGATGGCTTTTATGATATTGAGGTATGTACCCTCTATCCCTACACTGTGAAGAATTTTAATCAAGAAAGGATGCTATACTTTGTCAAATGCTTTTTCTGCATCTATTGAGAGGATCATGTGCTTCTTGTTCTTTCTTTTATTAATGTATTGTATCACACTGATTGATTTGTGGATGTTGAACCAAACTTGCAGCCCAGGAATAAATCCCACTTGGTCATGGTGAATAATCCTTTGATGTACTGTTGGATCCTGTTGGTGAGTATTTTGGTGAGAATTTTTGCATCCATGTTCATCAGGGATATTGGTCTGTAATTCTCCTTTTTGATGGGGTCTTTATCTGGTTTTAGGATCAAGGTAATGCTGACCTCATAAAATGAGTTTGCAAGTTTCCCTTCCATTTCTATTTTTTGGAACAGTTTCAGAAGAATAGGTATTAATTCTTCTTTAAATATTTGGTAGAATTCCCCTGGGAAGCCATCTGGCCCTGGGCTCTTGTTTGTTGGGAGATTTTTGATTACTGCTTCAATTTCCGTGCTGGTTATGGGTCTGTTCAGGTTTTCTATTTCTTCCTAGTTCAGTTTTGGTAGTTTATACATCTCTAGGAATGCATCTATTTCTTCCAGATTTTCTAATTTGCTGGCGTATAATTGCTGATAATATATTCTTTTAAGTGTTTGTATTTCTTTGGTGTTGGTTGCGATCTCTCCTCTTTCATTCATGGTTTTATTTATTTGGGTCCTTTCTCTTCTTTTTGATAAGTCTGGCCAGGGGACTTATCAATCTTATTAATTCTTTCAAAGAACCAGCTCCTAGTTTTGTTGACCTGTTCTGCTGTTCTTTTGATTTCTATTTCATTGATTTCTGCTCTGATCTTTATTATTTCTCTTCTCCTGCTGGGTTTAGGCTTTATTTGTTGTTCTTTCTCCAGCTCCTTTAGGTGTAGGGTTAGGTTGTGTGTTTGAGACCCTTCTTGTTTCTTGAGAAAGGTTTGTATTGCTATATACTTTCCTCTTAGGACCGCCTTTGTTGTATCCCAAAGATTTTGAACAGTTGTGTTTTATTTTCACTTGTTTTCATGAATTTTTTAAATTCTTCTTTAATTTCCTGATTGACCCATTCATTCTTTAGTAGGGTGCTCTTTAGCCTCCATATATTTGAGTTCTTTCCAAATTTCCTCTTGTGATTGAGTTCTAGTTTCAAAGCACTGTGGTCTGTAAATAGGCAGGGAATTATCCTAATCTTTTGGTACTGGTTGAGACCTGATTTGTGACCCAGGATGTGATCTACTCTGGAGAATGTTTCATGTGCACTAGAGAAGACTGTGTATTCTGTTGCTTTGGGAGGGAATATTCTGAATATATCTGTGAAGTCCATCTGGTCCAGTGTGTCATTTAAAGCCTTTATTTCCTTGTTGATCTTTTGCTTAGATGATCTGTCTATTTCAGTGAGGGGAGTGTTAAAGTCCCCTACTATTATTGTATTATTGTCGATGTGTTTCTTTGATTTTGTTATTAATTGGCTTATATAACTGGCTGTTCCCATGTTAGGGGCATAAATATTTACAATTGTTAGATCTTCTTATTGGATAGACCCTTTAAGTATGATGTAGTGTCCTTCCTTATCTCTTATTATAGTCTTTGGTTTAAAATATAATTTGCCTAATATAAGGATTGCCACCCCAGCTTTCTTTTGATGTCTATTGGCATGGTAAATGGTTTTCCACCCCCTCACTTTAAATCAGGTGGTGTCTTTGGTTTAAAATGAGTCTCTTGCAGAAAGCATATCGATGGGTCTTGTTTTTTTATCCAGTCTGATAGCCTGTGTCTTTTGATTGGGGCATTTAGCCCATTTGCATTCAAGGTATCTATTGAAAGATATGAATTTAGTGCCATTGTATTGCCTGGAAGGTGACTGTTACTGTATATTGTCTCTGTTCCTTTCTGGTCTAGGTTACTTTTAGGCTCTTTCTTTGCTTAGAGGACCCCTTTCAATATTTCTTGGAGGGCTGGTTTGGTGTTCGAAAATTCTTTTAGTTTTTGTTTGTCCTGGAAATTTTTTATCTCTCCTTCTATTTTCAGTGACAGCCTAGCTGGATATAGTATTCTTGGCTGCATATTTTTCTCGTTTAGTGCTCTGAATATATCATGCCAGTCCTTTCTGGCCTGCCAGGTCTCTGTGGATAGGTCTGCTGCCAATCTAATGTTTCTACCGTTGTAGGTTACAGACTTCTTGTCCTGAGCTCCTTTCAGGATTTTCTCTTTGTCTCTGAGAATTGAGTTTTACTTTTAGATGTTGGGGTGTTGACCTATTTTTATTGATTTTGAGGGGGGTTCTCTGTGCCTCCTGGATTTTGATGCCTGTTTCCTTCCCGACATTAGGGAAGTTCTCTGCTATAATTTGCTCCAATATACCTTCTGCTCCTCTCTCTCTTTTTTCTTCTTCTGGGATCCCAATTATTCTAATGTTGTTTCACTTTATGGTATCACTTATATCTTGAATTCTCCCCTCGTGATCCAGTAGTTGTTTATCTCTCTTTTTCTCAGTTTCTTTATTCTCCATCATTTGGTCTTCTATATCACTAATTCTCTCTTCTGCCTCATTTATCCTAACAGTTAGAGCCTCCATTTTTTATTACACCTCATTAATAGCCTTTTTGATGTCGACTTGGTTAGATTTTAGTTCTTTTATTTCTCCAGAAGGGATTCTCTAGTATCTTCTATGCTTTTTTCAAGCCCAACTACTATCTTTAAAATCGTCATTCTGAACTCTAGTTCTGACATCTTACTAATGTCTGTATTGATTAGGTCCCTGGCAGTCAATACTGCCTCTTGTTCTTTTTTTTTTTTTTTTTTTTTTTTTTTTTGTGGTGAATTTTTCTGTCTTGTCATTTTTTCCAGAGGAGAATAGATGAATGAGAGAACAAAATACTAACAGGATAACAACGACCCCAGTAAAATATACACTAAACAAATCAGAAGACACCTTCCAGAAAGTGGTCACTTTTCTGTTCACAGAGTTGCTGCTATTCTTTTCTTCGATCTCCTGTTAAGTTTGTTGGTGTTCTGGATGGTTTGATAACTATCTCGCTGAGTTCCTGGGACCAGATGAAATTTAGGTCTCCCACTCCTCCACCATCTTGCTCTAACCCTTCCCAGATCTAGGCAGCTGGGAAGTGAAAGGCGGAGGGAGTATGGAGCAGGAGTGGCGCCTGGGTGTGTGCCCACTGGGATGGCTGCCTGAGGGACCCAGGAACCTCGTTTTTATGTTTTCTATCTCTTTGTTAAGTGTCTCACTGATGTCTCCACGTTTTTCTAAAGTCCAGTGAATGTCTTAATGATCATTACTTTAAGTTCTCTATCAGGCATATTACTCATATCTGTTTCATTTAGCTCTCTTGCTGTCACTGAAGACCCCAAGTACCTAAGGAGTTCAGTTCATTTCTCCTTTGCTGCCTCCAGACTCCAATAAACTCCCTATGCTTACACTTCAGAGGAGAGTCCCTTTCAGCTTTCCTGCCCCTCTCCAAATATAGGTTATCACTGCCTCTTACTCAGTGTTGGGCCGGGAGAACTTATAGAACTTGTCTCAGTTCTCCTTTCCTGCCCTCAGTGTTCATGAGGTCCTACACACTGTACCTCGGAGGAGCATATCTCTCTCAGTATTCCTGCCCCTCTTCCACTGAAGTTAGGTGCCTGCTGCCTTGTATCACTGTAAAGCCCTAGTGTTTGAAAGTTTCTCTTAATTCTTAGCCTAGCCCCAGTATTTCTCATGACCACTCCGTAGGCCCATGAGACAATGTTGGTAGGTGGGGATGCTCTATGTCCTGAGGATTCTCAACCAACATGACAGCCCACACTTGGTATACAAAAATATTTTTAGAAGTTCAGCAGTTTTCTTCTTACCTGTTTCTCTGACAGCTTTCTCCTTTTCCACTGCTTCACCAAGGAAAAAAGAAACTGTTGGGTCTCTTCACTGTAGAGAGGTTTGTAACTTTCTAGATTTTATTCATTAGATATTTTTCCCTGTATTTAACTCTGATGAATTTTTAATAAACTATGATTTCATTGGTTATCTGGCTTTTTATTGTTAAGGTAGGAATGGCATTCTTTTGTAATTTTCTACATTCTAAGCAGAAGCTGACACCTGGCATTTACATATATGTGATTACTTTCCCTTCAAATATATATATAAATAGTTTTGGCAAAAGTTGTTGTTATTCCTCTTTCAGAATTTCTTAAAATCATTCATCATATTCCTTGAATACCCTCAGTGATAGAAAACCTTTAGCTCTAAAAATAGCTGCTCTAAAATAAAAATGACATTAAAATTAAGTTTGTAAATAATGCTGATAATGAAATTTAGCAATGGTTTGGTAAAAACAATGTAATTATAAAATAATTAGACTGACTTTCTTATGTCTCTTTTAAACAACTTTGAAGACAGTTTTATACAAATAGTTCAAAACTGGTTTTGAGTGATAACAGCATCATTGAAATATGAAAACTGTTTCTAATGATGGCTGCTTTAATTATAGAATACTAATTTTTTTTGCAACAAGGCTTTTTATTTTATTTTATTTTTAAATTTTATTATGTTAGTCACCATACAATACATCTTTAGTTTTTGATGTGGTGATCCACAATCCATTGTTTTTGTATAACACCCAGTGCTCCATGCATTATGTGCCCTCCTTAATACCCATCACTGGGCTAACCAATCCCCCCTCCCCCCCCAAACCCTGTTTGTTTCTCAGAGTCCATAGTCTCTCATGGTTCATCTCTCCCTCCGATTCTGCACCCCCCTTCATTTTTCCCTTCCTTCTCCTAGTGTCCTCCATGCTATTCCTTATGTTCCACAAATAAGTGAAACCATATGATAATTGGCTTTCTCTACTTGACTTATTTCATTTAGCGTAATCTCCTCCAGTCCCATCCATGTTGATGTAAAAGTTGGGTATTCATCCTTTCTGATGGCTGAGTAATACTCCATTGTATATACGGACCACATCTTCTTTATCCATTCATCTGTCGAAGGGCATCTCAGCTCTTTCCACAGTTTGGCTATTGTGGACGTTGCTGCTATGAACATTGGGGTGCATATGGCCCTTCTTTTCACTACATCTGTGTCTTTCGGGTAAATACCCAGGAGTACAATTGCTGAGTCATAGGGTAGCTCTATTTTTAAATTTTTGAGGAACCTCCAGACTGTTTTCCAAAGTGGCTGTACTAACTTGCATTCCCACCAACAGTGTAAGAGGGTTCCCCTTTCTCCACAACCTCTCCAACATTTGTTGATTCTTTCCCTGTCCATTTTTGCCATTCTTACTGGTGTAAGGTGGTATCTCAATGTGGTTTTGATTTGAATTTCCCTGATGTCTAATGATGATGAACATTTTTTCATGTGTTTGTTAGCCATTTGTATGTCCTCTTCAGAGAAGTGTCTTTTCATATCTTCTGCCCACTTTTTCACTTGATTATTTGTTTTTTGGGTGTTGAGTTTGAGAAGTTATGTATAGATCTTGGATACCAGCCCTTTATCTGTAGTGTCATTTGCAAATATCTTCTCCCATTCTGTGGGTTGCCTCTTTGTTTTGTTGACTGTTTCCTTTGCTGTGCAGAAGCTTTTTATCTTGATGAAGTCCCAAAAGTTCATTTTTGCTTTTGTTTCACTAGTTTTTGGAGATGTATCTTGAAAGAATTTGCTGTGGGCAATGTCAAAGAGGTTACTGCCTATGTTCCCCTCTAGGATTTTGATGGATTCCTGTCCCACATTGAGGTCTTTCATCCACTTTGAGTTTACCTTTGTGAATGGTGTTAGAGAATGGTCAAGTTTCATTCTTCTATATATAGCTGTCCAGTTTCCCCACCACCATTTACTGAAGAGACTGTCTTTTTTCCATTGCATGTTTTTTCCTGCTTTGTCAAAGATTAGTTGACCATAGAGTTGAGGGTCCATATCTGGGCTCTGTATTCTGTTCCATTGGTCTATATGTCTGTTTTTGTGCCAGTATCATGCTGTCTTGGTGATCACAGCTTTGTAATATAGCTTGAAATTGGGCAATGTGATGCCCCCAGCTTTGTTTTTCTTTTTCAACATTTCCTTGGCGATTTGGGGTCTTTCTCTGATTCCATACAAATTTTAGGGTTGTTTGTTCCAGCACTTTGAAAAATGTCATTGAAATTTTGATTGGGATGGCATTGAAGGTATTGATTGCTCTGGGTAGACATTTTAACAATGTTTATTTTTCCAATGCATGGGCATGGAATATTTTTCCATCTTTTTGTGTCTTCTTCAATTTCTTTCAGGAGTGTTCTGTAGTTCCTAGAGCATAGATCCTTTACCTCTTTGGTTAGGTTTATTCCAAGGTATCTTATGGTTTTTGGTGCTATTGTAAATGGAATCGTTTCTCTAATTTCTCTCTCTACAGATGCATTGTTACTGTATAAGAAAGCAACTGATTGCTGTGCATTGATTTTGTATCCTGCCACATTACTGAATTGCTGTATGAGTTCTAGTAATTTGGGGGTGGAATCTTTTGGGTTTTCCACATAAAGTATCATGTCATCTGTGAAAAGAGAGTTTGACTTCTTCTTTGCCAATTTGAAAACCTTTTATTTATTTTTGTTGTCTGATTGCTGCTGCTAGGACTTCTAGTACTATGTTGAACACTAGTGGCAAGAGTGGGCATCCTTGACGTGTTCCTGATCTTAAGGGAAAGGCTCTCAGCTTTTCCCCATTGAGGATGACATTCGCTGTGGGTTTTTCATAGATGGATTTTATGAACTTGAGGAATGTTCCCTCAATGCCTATACTCTGAAGAGTTTTAATCAGGAAAGGGTGTTGTATTTTGTCAAATGCTTTTTCTGCATCAATTGAGAGGACCATATGGTTCTTCTCTCTCCTCTTATTAATGTGTTCTATCACATTGATTAATTTGCGAATGTTGAACCACCCTTGCATCCCGGGGATAAATCCTCTTGGTCATGGTGGATGATCCTTTTAATGTATTGTTGAATCCTATTAGCTAGGATTTTGTTGAGGATTTTGGAATCCATATTTATCAGGGTTATCGGTCTGAAATTCTCCTTTTTGATAGGATCTTTGCCTGGTTTGAAGATTAAAGTAATGCTGGCCTCATGGAATGAGTTTGGAAGTTTTCCTTCTGTTTCTATTTTTTGAAACAGCTTCTGTAGAATAGGTATTATTTCTTCTTTGAATGTTTGGTAGAATTCCACAAGGAATCCATCAGGCCCTGGACTTTTGTTTTTTGGTAGGTTTTTGATCACTGCTTCAATCTCGTTACTGGTTATTGGCCTATTCAGGTTGTCAATTTCTTCCTGTTTCAGTCTTGGCAGCTTATAGGTTTCCAGGAAGGCCTCCATTTCATCCAGATCGCTCAGTTTATTGGCATATAGTTGTTGATAATAATTTCTAATAATTGTTTCTATTTCCTTGGTATTAGTTTTTCTCTCTCCCCTTTCATTCATAATTTTATTAATTTGGGTTCTTTCTCTTTTCTTTTGGATAAGTCTGGCCAGTGGTTTATCAATCTTATTAATCCTTTCAAAGAACCAACTTCTAGTTTCATTGATCTGATCTACTGTGTTTCTGGTTTCTAATTCATTGGACTCTGCTTTAATTTTAATTATTTCTCTTCTAATGTGTGGCTTAGGCATCGTTTGTTGCTTTTTCTCTACTTCTTCAAGGTGTAGAGTTAGTTGGTGAATTTGGGGTTTTTCTATTTTTTTGAGTGAGGCTTGGATGGCTATGTATTTCCCCCTTAGGGCCGCCTTTGCAGTATCCCATAGGTTTTGGACCAATGTGTTTTCATTCTCATTGATTTCCATGAATTGTTTAAGTTCTTCTTTGATTTCCTGGTTGACCCAAACATTCTTGAGCTTAGTGGTCTTTAGCTTCCAAGTGTTTGAATTTCTGCTTAATTTTTTCTTGTGATTGAGTTCCAGTTTTAAAGCATTGTGGTCTGAGAATATGCAGGGAATAATCTCAATCTTTTGGTATCAGTTGAGACCTGATTTGTGACCCAGTATTCTGGAGAAAGTTCCATGTGCGCTCGAGAAGAATGAGTATTCTGTTGTTTTAGGGTGGAATGTTCTGTAAATATCTATGAGGTCCATCTGGTCCAGTGTATCATTCAAAGCTCTTGTTTCCTTGTTGATTTTCTGCTTAGATGATCTGTCCATTGCTGAGAGTGGAGTATTGAGGTCTCCTACAATTAACGAATTGTTATCAATATGACTCTTTATTTTAGTTAACAGTTGGCTTATGTAGATGGCTGCTCCCGTGTTGGGGGTGTAGATATTTACAACTGTTAGACCTTCTTGTTGGATAGGCCCTTTAAGAATGATATAGTGTCCTTTTGTGTCTCTAACTACAGTCTTTAGTTTAAAATCTAATTTGTCTGATATAAGAATTGCTACCCCAGCTTTCTTCTGGGGTCCGCTGGCATGGAAGATGGATCTCCATCCCTTCACTTTCTGTCTGGATGTATCTTTAGGTTCAAAATGAATCTCTTGTAGGCAGCATATGGATGGTTCCTGTCTTTTTATCCAATCTGCCATCCTGTGCCGTTTTATGGGAGCATTTAGACCACTCATGTTGAGAGTGATTATTGAAAGATATGAATTAATTGTCATCATGTTGCCTGTGATGATGTTGTTTTTATAGATTATCCCTGTAAATTTCTGTTGTCTATCACTCTTGGGGTCTTTCTTCTTTTATAGAACCCCCCTTAATATTTCTTGCAAGGCCAGCTTAGTGGTCACATAGTCTTTCATTTTCTGCCGGTTGTGGAAGCTCTGCATCTCTTCATCCATTCTAAATGAAAGCCATGCCAGATAAAGTATTCTTGGCTGCATGTTCTTCTCATTTAGTACCCTGAATATGTCTTGCCAGGCCTTTCTGGTTTGCCAGGTCTCTGTGGATAGGTCTGTCATTATTCTGATGTTCCTCCCTCTGTATGTCAGGAATCTGTTCCCCCTAACTTCCGTTAAGATGGTTTCCTTGGTTCTAAGATTTGCAAGTTTTACTATTACATGCGGGGTGTTGGCCTGTTTTCCTTGATCTTGGGAGGGGTCCTCTCTGCCTCTAGGATGCGAATGTTTGTTTCATTCCCCAGATTAGGGAAGTTCTCAGCTACGATTTGCTCAAATATATCTTCTAGTCCCCCCTCTCTCTCCACCCCCTCAGGGATTCCAATAATTCTGACATTGGAACACTTCATGGTGTCACTTGTTTCTCTGATTCTATTTCCATGGATTCTGAGTTGTTTTTCCCTGGCCTCCTCTTTTCCCTTTTTATCTATTATATTGTCTTCCGGGTCACTTATTTGTTTTTCTGCCTCAGTTACCCTAGCTGTTAGATTATCTAGATTGGATTGGATCTCATTGATAGCATTTTTAAGTTCTGCCAATTCAGCTTTCATTTCTGCCCTTAGAGACTCTATGTTGCCATTAATTGATTTCTCCATTCTAGCCATTGTCTTTACAATTGCTAGCCTGAATTCCATCTCTGACATCTTGGTTATATCTGCATCCATTTGTAAATCTGCAGCATAAGTCATGATCTCTGAGTCTTTTTTATTTTGGGGGCTCCTCCTCCTAGTCATTTTGTTGATGGGTGTTTGAGGGAATGTATAGAGTCCAAATTATTGACCAGAACCCAAGCAGGATGCACCTGTTTTCTTGGGACCTTAGGGTTGCTGGCCTCTTGTTTTCCCAGCCTATCTTCTGGGGGAGGGACCTGCCATGCTGTTACTCAGGCAACCCTGTTTGGGTGGAGTTGCCCTGCCCCCTGTGGTGGGGGATGGGCTCCGGCGGCTTTCCCTGCTGGCTTTTCACGTCTCTTCTGAGATTCAGAGCAGAAGAGACCATTTCCAACCCTCTGCCTCAGAGCAGAGAGACCGCAGTCTGTTCTTCAGTGAGCTCTCCAGGCCACACTGTCTCCATTTCTGTCTGTGCTGCTATAAACTGCAGTGGCCTGGGTTGTGCACTCCTCTACAGCGCTCCCAGTCCTGCCTCCAGGTCGGAGCATGTCTCTGCCCTTTGTGCTTCTAAAACCGCCAGTCGCCCCCAGATCTCAGCGCGACCCTGCCGCTCCGGGTTTCCATCCAGGGGGCTGCCCTAAAGTCCTTTCCCCGCAGCTACAGGTCTGCGAGTCTATGCCTGGTCCCCAGCACGTGAGGCTGTCATTCACCGGCGGTGTAGGATCCCCACAGCCAGGCTCCCTCCTGCTGCCGTTTATCCTCCGGTATCTGCCCGCGGAATCACGGCTCCCCGCTTCGTACCTCGAAACCATCTGCCTGCAATATTCTGTTTGTAGAGATCCAGATCTTCTTACATCTCAGGCTGATTTCGTGGGTGCTCAGAGTGGTCTGATAGATATCCAGCTCAATTCTGGGGACCAGTTGAAATAGGGTCCCCTACTCCTCTGCCATCTTTCCTAGTCCCCATAGAATACTAATTTAAAGCAAGTATTGAGGAACGTGTAATTTTTAAATTAATTTTTATTGCTTATATATCTAGCCTTGAACCTGTTTATAAAATTACTTTGAAATATTTCAAACTTTAGTTCTTGTACTCTGAATAATGCAATTCAATAGATAACATATAGCTTACAATTTTATGGTTTTCTTTTTAAATACCAAAATAGGTTAATTTTAAGTTTACTTGAAAACATATCATAACACATCTTTAGTTTGTTTACAACTAATTTTAAATGAAGTGTTTCAAGGGGAAGATAGATACACTCCGTTCATGAAAACAAAAGTGGAAATGGAGTACCACAGAAATGCACTCATTTATGGGATCAGATGTGGCCACAGTTCCCAGCAGAGGGCAGCACTCTATGGGATATCACAGGTCGCTAGGGGAAGGCTTCTGAACTTTTGCCTTAAGTGCCAGAGCCTTGTCAAATTGTTGAGAAACATTTATTGGATTTTATTTGTTGAATTTTAAACAGTTATGAAATTATGAAACACTTACTTTGAGGCTGAATATTCTGAGTAGATGCTTATTTGATTTTTTTTTCTGTCACATACCAAAATTTAAGGACATGTAGTAATAATGACTTACTATAAATTTACTGACTTCTGTGTAAAATACAATTTCTTTTAATTGTTGAAAATGACTACAGTGAATCATGGAACACTACATCAAAACTTAATGGTGTACTGTATGGTGATTAGCATAACATAATAAAATTAAATTAAATTAAAAAAAGAAAATGACTTCTTTTGAAGTTCATTCGCATCTTCATGTTTTGAAAATTGCAGGATTTATTGCACAAAACCATGTTCACAGCATTTTTACATTTTATGATTTTATGAATGCCTATTATGTCCCCGGTAAGGCATTCACTTTCTTCTTCTTCTACACTGATTTTTTAAGATTTTTATTTATATGCAAGATTTTTCATTTATCAGTTTCCAGTCCAAAAAATGTATTATTTTTGAGCATTTTAATTAATTAATTAATTAATTTGAGAGAGAGAGTGAGAGAGAGAGAGAACAAGGAGTGGGAGCAGGAGAGGAAGAAGCAGGCTTCCTGCTGAGCAGGGAGGCTGATGCGGGGCTCGATCCCAGGACCCTGGGACCATGATGTGAGCTGAAGGCAGATGCTTAAAGACTGAGCCACCCAGGTGCCCCTGTTTTTGAGCATTTTCTAAGTGTAAGTTCCTTTGCAAATGCTTTTGCTCCTGACTTATTTCAGTTATCTTTTTCTCTCCTGTAGTTCAATTATATATGTGTTGACACGTGCTCACATACAGCAAGAAGAGGTCGGTGCCTTTCAACAGCATACTGCAGTCATGTCTTCTACATTAACGCCTAACCTAACTTCTTCCATTCATTTCTTTTCCTTTTTTATTATAAAATATACATTTATTTATAGATAGGTCTATAAAATATATTTGTACTGTTTAATGTACAATAACAAAATAAAACAAATGGTAGTGTAACCCAAGTCAAAAAATAGAACTTTGGCAGCTTCCAAGCACACCCACTTTGTTTTTGGCTTCCTCCCCAATTATAATCCTATCCCTCCACCCTGGAGGTATCTACTGTTCTGCCTTTGTGATAATCATACCTTTCTCTTTATGCTTATATAACGTATATATACATCCTTAAACAATGGTCTGATTTTGTCTGTTTTGAATTTAATATGAATGGAATCATACTGTTGGAATTTTTTTTCCTATTTTAAACTTTTAATTTGCATATTAAAAATTGTGCATTCCAATAAGTAAAATCATTTGAACAAAAAAATGGCACTCTGATTAAACTGCATTTTACAGTTTGCCGGACACCTTGGACCAACTTGGTTTTTGCTCTAGATTTCACTGTCAAACCCCCCAGCTTCTTCCTTCACCAACATGCAAGTTCTTTTCCTTCCCTGCCAGCCAGCCAGGCAAATGGGAGGCAGGCTTGGCATTTATTGTCGGTAGTTCTGATTCTTTGGTGAGAAAAGGGGCAGCAGTCATTTAAACTTGATCCAACCTCTTTGCATCTTAAAAGTTAAATAGCTAAAAGTAGAATAAGTAAAATAAGAAGGCAGTGCTTGTGGAATGTACAGTGCATGTTGGTGGTGCACACCTCGTTATGATTTGCCTGCTTGCTTCTCCTCTTCAGTCATTTCTTTTGAAGACAGTGGATTTTTCTCTTGCTTTTCTACCTTCTTTAATTTCAACTTACCGAATTTCTCAACCTCAGCTGGGGTTTGTCAGACATGATTGCAGAGGAAGCAGAGCGAGGCACTCCAGAGAGCAGACTCCAATCTGCACAGTGGCTGCCTCCAAGTGCCCTATTGGAATTATTTTTATCCTTCTTTTGATCAATATTGTGTTTGAAATGCCATCCATACTATAGCATTTGGCTATATCATTTTCCCAATGATATACTGTTTCATTGTATGAATATTTCACAACTCATTCATGCAACCGTAAGTGGACATTCAGGTTGTTTGCAGTTTTTGGTTACTGTAAATAACTCCTGCAAATATTTTTACACACCTATGCTGGTGCATATGTTTACATGTTTTCAGGGTAGGTACTGGCATACTTTATCATTTCCCTGGTGCAACACTTCTTGGGTTTTGATATTCAAACTTTAGAATATAGGTGCCTTTGTAACACGCCTGTCAGCTGATGTTTTGCGTGAAAAATTTGTATTTATGCCCAAATGCAGTACTACATTTTCAAGAAAACTCTGTGTGTGTATTGGGGGTGGGTGTTGTGGGGGAAGTCTTGAATTGTATTCTAAGTAGAATTGTTAAGTGTTAATATTTTGAAAGGTGCAGTCAGAATCAGCAAAGGGCATTTTGATGGTTAATTTTACATGTCAACTTGGCTGGAGGTGGATGCCCAGATATTTGGTTAAACATTATTTGTCCATCTGTGAGGATATTTCTGGATGAGATTAACATTCGAATAGAGTGAATTAAACAGATTGCCCTCTACAATATGGGTGAGCCTCATCTAACTCACTGCTGGTCTCGATAGGACAAAATGTTGAGTAAAGGAGTATTTGCTTTCTCTGCCTATCTTCTAGCTGGAACATTGGTCTTCTCCTGTCTTCAGACTTGGGCGTGGACTAGAACTATACCATTGGCTTTCCTGGGTCGTCAGCGTATTCCTGGGTCTTGACAGCAGATCTCGGGACTTCTCAGTCTCCATAATCATGTGAGCCAACTTCTTATAATGAATCATAAGTCGTATATATATCCAATTGATTGTGTTTCTTTAGAGAACCCAGACTAATACAGCATGTTGCTGTATACAAAGCAATTGTTTGAAATGAGCATATTAATCATTTAATGAACATTTCAGTCATTTTACATCTTAACATGACAGCTTGTCACTTATATGTATAGGTATTTTACTGTGAATTAGTTATGTTTTAGGAAATTGGTTGAGGTTCTGAGTTGACATATAAAATGTTATGTTTTCTTATTTAAAATATTGATAAATAGACTATAAATTAGCATTTATTTTTTAAATGTCTATTTAAATCTGTTTTAAACGTCTACTAAAATCTGTTATGAAAACAGCATTTATTTTTTAAATGTCTATTTAAATCTGTTTTAAATGTCTACTAAAATCTGTTATAAAAACAGTTTTCTGATTTTAAGTGGGGAATACCTCAAGTGGGAAATGCTATACCTAAAATGGAAATTTTAGGTCATAGATTGTGTGTATCTTCAACATGGCTAGATAATGCCAAATTGTATTCCAAAAATATGGTACAAATATTCCCACCAGATGTCTTTGGGAATTCTCTTGCTTATATCCTCCCAGAGAAGGTAACCAAATATCCCAATTTTTAAGGAAATGGACCGTTTTACAGAAAAATTCCAGTTATAAAACATAGAAGAAAATATAGAATTAGAAAAGAATAATTTCACAGACCCAAATGATATTATAGATTAAGGGAAGTATTATTAATTGGTGTCAAAAATCATTTAAGTGGTAATGGGAAATTTGGTTAATTGCTAAAAGAAAATCTCACATGTTATTTTTTAATAGCAAGGGGAAAACTTATCTGTTCAGTGGAGGGGAAAAACAAAATAACTTAGTATAAGAATCAATCAATTGTAGCATCACTATTGGTTGTTAATCAAATAATATGTGCCTTTTGATATAATGCCACATGAAGTTACACCCCATGGCCTATGAATTATTCTAGGCAACAATATTTAAATTGGATTTATTAAGGCTCGGATATGATGTGCAATTTACAAGAAATGTAGAATATAGACAAACAAGGTAAATGAGAGCATAGCAATGAAATTAGACAAAATCAGGGATATTCTGTGGGAAGTAAATGGGCTGGATTCTTTAAAAAGTTACTATTGTGAAAAAGACATTGTGGTTGATTATGAGAAACTAAGGTACATAAAAACCAAAGACAAATGATCCTACATTTGATATTTGAATGGACAAACCACCTGTGTGCAATATTTGGGGATTAAATGGGGAATTTTGAAAATACTCTCAATATCAGAGGAGATAAAAGGTACTGAAAGAGAAAGTAGAGATCATTTACTAAAAAAAGTAGGCTGAGGAAAAATATGTGCAATATGATTTTATACTGAGGTACTGAGGTGAAACTGCAAAGGGATGTGTGTGAGTGTGTGTGTGTGTGTGTGTGTGTGTGTGTGTGTGTGTGTGTGTAAAGACCTGGAGATATAAAATTAAGGTAATTAGTTGTGGTGGTCTCTTGTGGTGAAGGATTGATTTAATTCTGTTTTTCTAATTTTCTACAATGCACATATGCTGCTTTTGTAACAATAATTTTTAAAAGATACAACGTAGATAAGAGAGGGATAGTCCAAGATGATAGAGGAGTAGGAGACATTAGTTAAGTCTGGTCCCAGGAATTCAACTAGATAGCTATCAAATCATTCTGAACACCTGCAAACTCAACCAGAGATCTAAGAAAAGAATAGTGGTAACTCTACAAATAGAAAAGCAACCACTTTCTGCAAGGTAGGGGGTATGGAGAAGTGAATCTGAGGTAATATATGGGAAGATAAACCACGGGAGGAGGGAGCCTCCATAAGCTGGCTATCTGCAAGTGATATAGCAGTGGAGCACAAACCAGAACTTTTAGAAGTCTGCTCCAGTGAGGGACATCCCTGCGTCTGAACAGTGCCCAGATAGTGAAGGAGGGTAGAATCCTAGATGGGGCAGTGTGGTCTCAGGACCCTTGGGGCACAGGAAGACTGGGGGTGCTTGAGTGCGACAGAGGTCCTAGGCATCAGAGTGGGGAAGCCAACTGCAATCAATGAGCCCAGGAGGGGGCTCTCAGCTTGGGGTTGCCATATACCACGAACCATGGCAGGGTAGGTCGACCACTCCCTAAGCAGGGGCCCAGGAAGTGGCAGAACCATGGCCAGACCCCTATTCCTCCCCTGGGGGAGCAGGGCCAGTGCATGCTGCAGGAGTTTTCAGGGTTTGGAGGCAGAAAACAGGGTCATGTGCCTGAGATAGAAATGCTTGGTCACAGGCTGGGTGAGCATGGAGTGTGGATGGAGACCAGGGAGACAGGAGTGATTGACTGCTTTTCCCTGAGAGTGCATTGAGGAGTGGGGTCCCAAGCTTTCAGCTCCGGGGCTGGAGAGTGGGAGGCCACCATTTTCATTCTCATCCTCTAAAGTGGTGCAGAAAGCCTTCAGGGAACAAAAGCCACATATAGCAATCGGGAGCATCTTACTTAGCCTGGCCCCTGGCAAGGGCAATGCAATTATGCCCAGGGCAAATACACTTCAGAATCAGTGCAACAGGACCCTTCCGCAGAAGATCAGCAAGAACATCCTGCTAAGACCAAGTTTACCGACCATAGAGAACTGTAAAACTCCAGTGCTACATGAAAATAATATATAGAATTCATGGCTTTTTCCTCATGATTCTTCAGTTGTTCAATTTTAATTTTTTTTCTCTTTCCTTTTTCAACCAATTTCTTACTTCTTCAATGTTTTTAAAAATCTTTTTTAATTCTCATTTTTACAGTTACATTCTACCTTTCATTGTATTTAATTTTAGTTTTGTATATATATATATATATATATATATATATATATATATATATATATATATATATGTTTTTTCTTTCTTTACAATTGTGGGATGTAATTTCTTCTAACAAACAAACCAAAATACACCCATAATCTAGTGTATGACTCTGTTCTCATCACCTGTCTGATCATATTTTCTCTCTTCCTCTCTCTTTTTTCTTCTTCTTCTTTTTTTAATTAAAGTCTTTAAATTTTCATCTTTACAGTTACATTCTATCCTTTCATTGTCTTTAATTTTTTTTTCTACATGTTTTTCTTTCTTTACAATTTTGAGATGTAGTTTCTTCTAAGAAACCTACCAGAATACTCAGGATATAGTGTATTGCTCTGTTTTGTTCACCTGTCTGTTTAATTCCTTCTTATTTTTTTTGTCTTTTAATTTTCGTTTTTCCAGTTACCTCCTATCCTTCCATTGTATTCAGTTTTATTTTTGTACATATGTAAGTTTTTCTTCACATTTTTGGGATCTAGTTTTCTAATAAACAGACCAGAATACACACAGGATCCTGTGTATTGCTCTGTTCTGTTCGCCAGTCTGATTATATTATATTATTTATTTATTTATTGGTTTCAGGTCTCTTCTGATTTGATTTGTGTATATTTCTCTGGGGTCCTTGTTGCCATTTTAGTATTTTGTTCTCTTGTTCATCTATTCTTCTCTGGAAAGAATGACAAGATGGAAAAACTCACCTCAAAAAAGAGAACAAGAGGAGTACTGCTGCCATGGACCTAATCAGTATGGATATAAAAAAGATGTCAGAACTAGAGTTCAGAATAAGAATTATAAGATACTAGCTGGGCTTGAAAAAAGCATAGAAGACTCTAGAGAATCCCTTTCTGGAGAAATAAAAGAACTAACATCTAATCAAGTAGAAATAAAAAAGGCTATTAATGAGCTGCAATAAAAAATCGTGGCTCTAACTGCTAGGATAAATCTAGAGATATAGAAGACCAAATGATAGAGAATAAAGAAGCTGAGAAAAAGAGAGAGAAACAACTACTGGATCATGAGGGGGAAAATTTGAGAGGTAAGTGATTCCATAAAGCAAAATAATATTGGAATAATTGGGATCCCAGAATAAGAAGAAAGAGAGAGAGGGGCTGAAGGTATATTGGAGCAAATTATAGCTGAGAATGTCCATAATCTGGGGAAGGAAACAGGCATTCAAGTCCAGAAGGCACAGAGAACCCCCTTCAAAATCAATAAAAATAGGTCAACACCTCAAGTGAAACTTGCAAATCTCAGAGACAAATAGAAAATCCTGAAAGCAGCTTGGGACAGGCTGGGGTTATGGGACATAACCTATAAGGGTAGAAACATCAGACTGGCAGGAGACCTATCCACAGAGACCTGGCAGACCAGAAAGGACTGGTGTGATATATCCAGGTGCTAAATGAGAAAAATATGCGGCTAAGAATACTTTATCCAGCAAGGATGTCGTCTCAAAATAGAAGGAGAGATAAAAAGCTTCCAGGGCAAACAAACAAAGATTTTGTGATCACTAAACCAGTTCTGCAAGAAATGTTAAAGGGGATCCTTTAAGTAAAGAGAAAGCCCAAAAGTAACATAGACCAGAAAGGAACAGAGACAATAAACAGAAACAGTGACTTTACAGGTAATACAGTGGTACTAAATTCATATCTTTCAATAGTTACCCTGAATGTAAACGGTCTAAATGCCCCAATCAAAAGACACAGGGAATCAGATTGGATAAAAAAATGAGACCCATCAATATGCTGTCTGCAAGAGACTCATTTTAGACCCAAAGACACTTCCAGATTGAAAGTCAGGGGTTGGAGAACAATTTATCATGCTAATGGACCTCAAAAGAAAGCTAGGGTAGCAATTCTTATATCAGACAAATTAGATTTTAAACCAAAGAGTGTAATAAAAGATGAAGAAGGACACTATATCATAAAGGGTCTATCCAACAAGAAGATCTAACAACTGTAAATATTTATGCCCCTAACATGGGAGCAACCAATTATGTAAACCAATTAATAACAAAATTAAAGAAACACATTGATAATAATACAATAATCACAGGGGACTTTAAAGATTTTTATTTATTTATTTGAGAGAGAATGAGAGAGAGAGCGTGAGAGAGGGGAGGGTCAGAGGGAGAAGCAGACTCCCTGCCAGGCAGGGAGCCCGATGTGGGACTCGATCCCAGGACTCCAGGATCATGACCTGAGCCAAAGGCAGTCACTTAACCAACTGAGCCACCCAGGTGTCCCTTCACAGGGGACTTTAATAGACCACTTACTGCAATGGACAGATTTTCTAAGCAGAAGATCAACAAGGAAACCAGGGCTTTGAATGACACACTGGACCAGATGGACTTTACAGATATATTCAGAGCATTCCTTCCTAAAGCAACAGAATACACATTCTTCTCAAGTGCACGTGGAACATTCTCCAGAGTAGATCACATCCTTGGTCACAAATCAGGTCTCAACCAGTACCAAAAGATTGGGATCATTCCCTGCATATTTTAAGACCACGGTGCTTTGAAACTGGAACTCAATCACAAGAGGAAATTTGGAAATAACTCAAATACAAGGAGGCTAAAGAGCATCCTACTAAAGAATGAATGAGTCAACCAGGAAATTAAAGAATTTAAAAATTCATGGAAACAAATGAAAATGAAAATACAACTGCTCAAAACCTTTGGGATGTAGCAAAGACAGTCCTAAGAGGGAAGTATATAGCAATACAAGGCTTTCTCAAGAAACAAGAAAGGCCTCAAATACCTAACTTTACACCTAAAGGAGCTGGGAAAAGAAGAGCTAATAAAGCCTGAACCCAGGAGGAGAAGAGAAATAATAAAGATTAGAACAGAAATCAATGAAATAGAAACAAACAAACAAAAAAAACAGTAGAACAGATCAACGAAACTAGGAGCTGGTTCTTTGATAGGATTAATCAGATTAATAATTAATTCGATTAATAATTAATTAATTTGGTAAGTCTGGCCAGTCTCCCTGGCCAGACTTATCAAAAAGAAAGAGAAAGGACCCAAATAAATAAAATCACGAATGAAAGAGGAGAGATCACAACCAACACAAAAGAGATATAAGAACATATTATGAGCAACTATATGCAAACAAATTAGGCAATCTGGAAGAAATGGAGGCATCCCTAGAGATGTATAAACTACCAAAAGTGAAACAGGAAGAAATAGAAAACCTGAACAGACCCATAACCAGCAAGGAAATTGAAGCAGTAATCAAAAATCTCCCAACAAATAAAAGCTCAGATCCTGATGGCTTCCCAGGGGAATTCTACCAAACATTTAAAGAAGAATTAGTACCTATTCATCTGAAGCTATTTCAAAAAAAAATAGAAATGGAAGGAAAACTTCCAAACTTGTTCTATGAGGCCAGCAATACCTTGATCCCAAAACCAAAGACCCCATCAAAAAGGAGAATTACAGACCAATATCTCTGACGAACATGGATGCAAAAATTCTCACCAAGATACTAGCCAATAAGATCCAACAGTACATTAAAAGGATTATTCACCATAATCAAGTGGGATTTATTCCTGGGCTGCAAGGGTGGTTCAACATTCACAAATCAATCAGTGTAATACAGTATAACCATATGATCCTCTCAATAGATGCAGAAAAAGCATTTGACAAAATATAGCATTCTTTCTTGATTAAAACTCTTCACAGTGTAGGGATGGAGGGAGCATACCTCAGTATCATAAAAGCCATATATGAAAAGCCCATGGCGAATATCATTCTCAGTGGGGAAAAACTGAGAGCTTTTCCCCTAAGGTCAGGAACATGGCAGGGATGTCCACTCTTACCACTGCTTTTCAACATAGTGCTAGAAGTCTTAGCCTCAACAAAAAGAAATAAAAGGCATCTGAATCGGCAAAGAAGTCAAACTCTCACTCTTCACAGACGACATGATACTCTATGTGGAAAACCCAAAAGACTCCACCCTAAAATTTTAGAACTCATACAGGAATTCAGCAAAGTGACAGGATATAAAATCAATGCACAGAAATCAGTACCATTTCTATACACTAACAATGAGACAGAAGAGAAATTAAGGATTTGATCCCATTTACAATTGCACCCAATACCGTAAGATACCTAGGAATAAACCTAACCAAAAAGGCAAAGAATCTGTACTCAGAAAACTATAGAACACTCATGAAAGAAATTGAGGAAGACACAAAGAAATGGAAAAACATAATGGGCCAAGCGTGGTCGCTAGGTTGGTTCCTGTGGAGCTAAGTGGGCTGGAGAGGCTTGTGAGAGTATTGAGTGTGGGAGAAAAGATGGTGGAGGATTAGGGGACCCTATTCCAACAGGTCCCCAGAACTGAGCTCTATATCTACCAGACCACTCTGAACACCCACAGAATCAGCCTGAGATGTAAGAAGATAGATCTGGATCTCTACAAACAGAATATCACAAGCGGTTGGCTTTGAGGTATGAAGTGGGGAGCTGTGATTCCACGGGCAGATACTGGAGGATAAACGGAAGGGGGAGGGAGCCGAGCTGTGGGGATCCTACACCACCAGTGAGCGATAGCCTCCCACAATGGGGACGGGGCACAGACTCGCAGACCGGTAGCGGCGGGAAAAGGACTTTAGGGCAGCCCTCCGGACGGAAACCCAGAGCGGGGCTGCATGGGCAAACAGGGGATGGCTGGTGGCTGTAGAAGCACAAAGGGCAGAGATGGACCCTGACCTGGAGGCGAGGACTAGGAGCACTGCTGAGGGGCGCACAACCCAGGACACTGCAGTTTATAGTAGCACAGACAGAAACAGAGATAGTATGGCCTGGAGAGCTCACTGAAGAACAGACTTCGATCTCTCTTCTCTGAGGCAGAGGGTTGGAAACGATCTCTTCTGCTCTGACTTGCGGAAGAGACGCGGAAAGCCACCAGGGTAAGCCGCCAGAGAACAAAAGCCCCCAAAACACGTTTTTCACTGAGCCCATCCCCTGCCACAGGGGGCAGGGCAACTGTCCAAACAGGGTTGCCTGAGTAACAGTGCGGCAGGCCCCTCCCCCAGGAGACAGGCTGGGAGAACAAGAGGCCAGCAACCCTAAAGTCTCTAGAAAACAGGTGCATCTTGCTTGGGTTGTGGTCAATAATTTGGGCTCTATATATTCCCTCAACCACCCCTCAACAGAATGACTAGGAGGAGGAACCCCCAAAATAGGAAGACTCAGATTATGACTTATGCCATAGATTTACAAATGGATTCAGATATAATCAAGATGTTGGAGATGGAATTCAGGCTAGCAATTGTAAAGACAATGGCTAGAATGGAGATATCAATTAATGGCAACATAGACTCTCTAAGGGCAGAAATGAAAGCTGAATTGACAGAACTTAAAAATGCTATCAATGAGATCCAATCTAATCTAGATAATCTAACAGCTAGGGTTAAACAAGGGAGAAGAACGAATTAGTGACCTGAAAGACCATTTAATAGATAATAAAGGAAAAGAGGAGGCCAGGGAAAATCAACTCAGAATCCATGGAAATAGAATCAGAGAAATAAGTGACACCATGAAGCGTTCCAATGTCAGAATTATTGGAATCCCTGAGGGGGTGGAGAGAGAGGACTAGAAGATATATTTGAGCAAATTGTAGCTGAGAACTTCCCTAATCTGGGAAATGAAACAAACATTCGTGTCCTAGAGGCAGAGAGGACCCCTCTCAAATCAAGGAAAACAGGCCAACACCCCAGCATGTAATAGTAAAACTCGCAAATCTTAGAACCAAGGAAAGCATCTTAAGGGCAATTAGGGGGAAGAGATTCCTGACATACAGAGGGAGGAACATCAGAATAACATCAGACCTATCCACAGAGACCTGGCAAACCAGAAAGGCCTGGCAAGACATATTCAGGGTACTAAATGAGAAGAACATGCAGCCAAGAATACTTTATCCAGCAAGGCTGTCATTTAGAATGGATGGAGAGATGCAGAGCTTCCAAGACTGGCAGAAACTGAAAGAATATGTGACCACTAAGCTGGCCCTGCAAGAAATATTAAGGGGGTTTCTATAAAAGGATAAAGACCCCAAGAGTGATACAGAAAAGAAATTACAGGGACAATCTATAAAAAAACAAGGTCTTCACAGGCAACACGATGACAATGAATTCCTATCTTTCAATAATCACTCTCAACATGAATGACCTAAATGCTCCCATAAAATGGCACAGGCTTGCAGATTGGATAAAAAAACAGGAACCATCCATATGCTGTCTACAAGAGACTAATTTTGAACCTAAAGATACATCCAGACTGAAAGTGAAGGGATGGAGATCCATCTTCCATGCCAGCGGACCCCAAAAGAAAGCTGGGGTAGCAATTCTTATATCAGACAAATTAGATTTTAAACTAAAGACTGTAGTTAGAGACACAGAGGGACACTATATCATTCTTAAAGGGTCCATCCAACAAGAAAATCTAACAATTGTAAATATCTACACCCCCAACATGGGAGCAGCCATCTACATAAGCCAACTGTTAACCAAAATAAAGAGTCATATTGATAACAATACGTTAATTGTAGGAGACCTCAATACTCCACTCTCAGCAATTGAGGAACATTCCTCAAGTTCATAAGATCTCAGATCATCTAAGCAGAAAATCAACAAAGAAACAAGAGCTTTGAATGACACACTGTACCAGATGGACCTCATAGATATATACAGAACATTCCACCCTAAAACAACAGAATAGTCATTCTTCTCAAGTGCACATGGAACTTTCTCCAGAATAGACCACATACTGGATCACAAATCAGGACTCAACTGATACCAAAAGATTAAGATTATTCCCTGCATATTCTCAGACCGTAATGCTTTAAAACTAGAACTCAATCACAAGAAAAAGGCAGAAATTCAAACATTTGGAAGCTAAAGACCACTCTGCTCAAGAATGTTTGGGTCAACCAGGAAATCAAAGAAGAACTTCAACAATTCATGGAAACCAATGAGAATGAATACACATCGGTCCAAAACCTATGGGATACTGCAAAGGTGGTCCTAAGGGGGAAATACATAGCCATCCAAGCCTCACTCAAAAAAAACAGAAAAAACCCGAATTCACCAACTAACTCTACACCTTAAAGAAGTATAGAAAAAGCAACAAATGATTCCTAAGCCACACATTAGAAGAGAAATAATTAAGATTAGAGCAGAGTTCAATGAATTAGAAACCAGAAACACAGTAGATCAGATCAACTAAACTAGAAGTTGGTTCTTTGAAAGAATTAATAAGATCGATAAACCACTGGCCAGACTTATCCAAAAGAAATGAGAAAGGACTCAAATTAATAAAATTATGAATGAAAAGGGAGAGATCATGACTAACACCAAGGAAATAGAAACAATTATTAGAAATTATTATCAACAACTATATGCCAATAAACTGAGCAACCTGGATGAAATGGATGCCTTCTTGGAAACCTATAAGCTGCCAAGAGTGAAACAGGAAGAAATTAAAAACCTGAATAGGCCAATAACCAGTAATGAGATTGAAGCAGTGATCAAAAACCTACCAAAAAACAAGAGTCCAGGGCCTGATGGATTCCTTGTGGAATTCTACCAAACATTCAAAGAAGAAATAATACCTATTCTGAAGCTGTTTCAAAAAATAGAAACAGAAGGAAAACTTCCAGACTCATTCTATGAGGCCAGCATTACCTTAATCTCCAAACCAGGCAAAGACCCCATCAAAAAGGAGAATTTCAGACCGATAACCCTGATGAATATGGATTCCAAAATCCTCAACAAAATCCTACCTAACAGGATCCAACAATACATTAAAAGGATCATCCACCACGACCAAGTAGGATTTATCCCTGGGATGCAAGGAGTGGTTCAGCATTCGCAAATTAATCAATGTGATAGAACACATTAATAAGAGGAGAGAGAAGAACCATATGGTCCTCTCAATTGATGCAGAAAAAGCATTTGACAAAATACAACACCCTTTCCTGATTAAAACTCTTCAGAGTATAGGCATAGAGGGAACATTCCTCAAATTCATAAAATCCATCTATGAAAACCCTACAGCAAATATCATCCTCAGTGGCGAAAAGCTGAGAGCCTTTCTCTTAAGATCAGGAACACATGAAGGATGCCACTCTCCACCACTACTGTTCAACATAGTACTAGAAGTCCTGGCAACATCATCAGACAACAAAAAGAAATAAAAGGGATTCAAATTGGCAAAGAAGAAGTCAAACTCTCTTCACAGACAACATGATACTTTATGTGGAAAACCCAAATTACCCACCCCCAAATTACTAGCACTCATACAGCAATTCAGTAATGTGGCAGGATACAAAATCAATGCACAGCAATCAGTTGCTTTCTTATACAGTAACAATGCATCTGTAGAGAGAGAAATTAGAGAAACAATTCCATTTACAATAGCACCAAAAACCATAAGATACCTTGGAATAAACCTAACCAAAGCGGTAAAGGATCTATGCTCTAGGAACTACAGAATACTCATGAAAGAAATTGAAGAAGACACAAAAAGATGGGAAAATATTCCATGCTCATGGATCAGAAGAATAAACATTGTTAAAATATCTATGCTTTCCAGAGCAATCTGTACCTTCAATGCCATCCCAATCAAAATTCCAATGACATTTTTCAAAGTGCTGGAACAAACAATCCTAAAATTTGTATGGAATCAGAAAGGACCCCAAATCGCCAAGGAAATGTTGAAAAAGAAAAACAAAGCTGGGGGCATCACGTTGCCCGATTTCAAGCTATATTACAAAGCAGTGATCACCAAGACAGCATGGTACTGGCACAAAAAACAGACATATAGACCAATGGAACAGAATAGAGAGCCCAGATATGGACCCTTAACTCTATGGTCAAATAATCTTTGACAAAGCAGGAAAAAATATGCAATGGAAAAAAGACAGTCTCTTCAGTAAATGGTGCTGGGGAAATTGGACAGCTATATATAAAAGAATGAAACTCAACCATTCTCTAATACCATACACAAAGATAAACTCAAAATGGATGAAAGACCTCAATGTGAGACAGGAATCCATCAAAATCCTAGAGGGGAACATAGGCAGTAACCTCTTTGACATTGCCCACAGCAAATTCTTTCAAGATACATCTCCAAAGGCTAGTGAAACAAAAGCAAAAATGAACTTTTGGGACTTCATCAAGATAAAAAGCTTCTGCACAGCAAAGGAAACAGTCAACAAAACAAAGAGGCAACCCACAGAATGGGAGAAAATATTTACAAATGACACTACAGATAAAGGGCTTATATCCAAGCTGTATAAATAACTTCTCAAACTCAACACCCAAAAAACAAATAAGTCAAAAAATGGGCAGAAGCCATAAACAGACACTTCACCAAAGAAGACATACAAATGGCTAACAGACACATGAAAAAATGTTCATCATCACTAGCCATCAGGGAAATTCAAATCAAAACCACATTGAGATACCACCTTACACCAGTTGGAATGGCAAAATACTATATATTGAGTAGTGTATACTTTAAAAAATCTAATTTGACAATCTCTGTTTTTAATTAGTATGTTTAGATTATTCACAATTTGTTACTTTTTAATATGGTTTGATTAAAATCTACAATCTTACTTTCTATTTGTTTTATCTATTCTTCATTTTTTTTATCCTCTTTCATTTCCATCTCATTGGTTAATTGAGCATTTTTATTATGATTTCATTTATCGTCACTATTGACTTATCATGGATACTAAAAAAAAATTTTTAGTAGTTGCCCTAGGGTTTACAATGTATATCTTCAATTAATCAGAGACTGACTTCAGATAATATCCTGCTTCATGTGTAGAGTTTGTTTTTCGTTATATAGCCCTGACTTTGAAAGAGCATACAATCACACCTACCAGTAATTAAATTATTAAAAGTTCTGAAAACTATATACTTTATGTCTAAAAAGTGGTTAATAACTTCCTTGAAGGACAGAAAGAGAGAGAGAGAGAGAGCTCTGATTTGTAGTGTTTGGTGATTTCTGTGGTTAACCACTCCACCCATGGCCAGTTTCAAGCTACCACAGTGATATCACTGAATGTGAAGATAAGAAAAAATGAGCACAATCATTGCATTGAGCTAGTACAAATCTCCTTCAGTACACACTACTTATCTGATTAGGTCGCCACTGTTGTTGAGACACAAGTCCTTGGTTCTTGGTTGTTTATTTTTCTAGGATCTGCAACTTTAATTCTCAAGCTTTCCAATATCCAAGGAGTCTGCAACTACAATGTTTCACCCTTTTGCAAATTTATATTCTCTTATTGTTAAAGATTTCAGGTTCATTAAAAATTATCATATTCCCTTCATAGGATTTCTTTCTACTTTCAAAAATACAACCAGGGGCCCCCATATACAATTTGTATCAACTGTACCTGAATCAGTCTAAATACAAAACAAAACAAGGAAACAAAACAAACAAAACAAAACAAAAACTTGGGGCTTAGTGCAGACTTAATTGGGGCGAAAGTATCTGGGAGGGTTAAAGAGCAGCTTTTGCATGTTTTCTTACCAAGAGAATATGACTCATTGGATTGATATAAGTTAGCCAGAAAGTCTGTGTTTTAAAGATCTAAAAATAGCTGCTTTGGTGCTCACTCATAACCATCTACTAACTCTCCTTGTGTGAGTCAAGTGGTGACTATGGCCTAACAAGACGAGATCCTTAGTTGTTATTTACAACAGGATTGGGGAAATGGAACAAATACTGAACATTTGGAACCTTCTGAGAGAGTCTGTTATGAAACAGTCTTAAGAGTATTTCAATTCTTGGATGCCTGGCTCGCTCAGTCAGAGGGGCATGTGACTCTTGATCTTGGGGTTGTAAGTTCAAGCCCCATGTTGGGTGTAGAGATTACTTAAAATAAATAAACTTTTTTTTTTTTAAAGTATTTCAATTCCAATGTCTTTACAGAACAGAGAGCCTGGGCCATTCTTGGAAATGCTAAAATAAAGATTTGGGTGTGTGGGGGGGGCTTGTGTTGAATAGAAAAATTATGTTTGAGAACTCAAATTCTAAGAGATGAGGAAGGGTCATAAAGAGACTACAGTATATATTCAGGATAATATTTTGAATAATTGTGAACTTTACTGAGCAAACACATAGGTTAGTACTTCTTGTGTTATCATTTCTCCATATTCCAGGATGAAAGCAGTAAAAAAGGATTGAGAGAATCTTGAAGTTAATTTCTTATTCCTTACTCCCTTTCTTTTAATCTCCCTGTGGCACACCATCACTATTTTATCAACATTCTTCTAAAGGAAAAATTGGGGGTTGCCTGGCTGGCTCAGTCAGAAGAGCATGCAACTCTTGGTCTTTGGTTGTTGAGTTTGAGCCCCACATTGGGTGTAGAAATTACTAAAAATAAATAAACTTTAAAAAAATAAAGGAGAAATTAGAACATAAAACACATCTTTATGATAAATAAAAGAATATAGGCAGGAATTGTAAATCATTTAGATTTCCTTAGGGATAGTGATTCCGAAGCATTCCTTAGTGAACTACTATTGCTATTAATCACCTTGAGAGCCAAGAAATTCAGATTTTTTTCCTTAAATGTATGCTTTTGTCTTCCTATGAGATAAAGAATACTTGCTTAGATTTATCCTAATAACACCTTAAACCCAAAAGAATGATTTTAAGTTACATTATCTCAGCAACTTCATGTTGTCTTGCTTCTTTTTTTTTTTTTTTTAAGATTTTATTTATTTGACAGAGAAAGACACAGTGAGAGAGGGAACACCAGCAGGGGGAGGGGGAGAGGGAGAAGCAGGCTTTCCGCTGAGCAGGGAGCCCGATGCAGGGCTCATGGGATCATGACCTAAGCCGAAGGCAGACGCTTAACGACTGAACCACCCAGGCGCCCCTGTTTTGCTTCTTTTAAGTCATGTATTTTTTTTCTGAGATAAAAGGAATCCATACTCATTATTTTAAAAATTGGAGAATATAGATAAGACTTATAAATAAAACAGAAAAATCAACCATTACCTCAACACTGAGAAAGAACCACTGTTAACATTCATTGTATTTTATCTGCATCATTTTATGCACATAAATATTTTTTAAAATTCAAATTATACTGTATATATAGTTTCAAATATTAACGTTTCCACCAAGCATATATAAAAGAGATTTTCCTTGTCCTATAGAACATTTTGACTCTAATTTTATTTGCTAAGTCATATTCTATCATATGGATGCTTCATAATGTAATGATGCTTCAAATATTCCATCAGTACAGTTCCCTTTTCTATAATTTCAAAATTTCGCATCTACAGTCCTTTATTTCTTTTTTTTAAAGATTTTATTTATTTATTTGAGAGACAGTGTGAGAGAGAGAGAGCATAAGCAAGCAGAGGGGAGGGGTAGAGGGAGAAACAGTCTCCCTGCTGAGCTGGGAGCCTGATGTGAGATTCCATCCCAGGACCCTAGGATCATGACCTGAGTGGAAGGCAGCTGCTTAACTGACAGAGCCAGAGCCACCCAGGTGCCCTAGAGTCCTTTATTTCTTTTTTTAAAAAAGATTTTTTATTTATTTGACACAGAGAGAGATAGTGAGAGAGGGAACACAAGCAGGGGGCGTGGGAGAGAGAGAAGCTGGCCTCCTGCTGAGCAGGGAGCCTGATGTGGGGCTCAATCCCGGGACCCTGGGATCATGACCTGAGCTGAAGGCAGATGCTTACCGACTGAGCCCCTAGAGTCCTTTATTTCTAATTTTGAAATCCAAACAGCTGTGAAAAGAAGAGTTTTTATAACTCATCTGAGGGCACCTGGGCTGGCCTGATCTAATTTAGTGACAGGACTTACCTAAACTGATGTGAGGCTACTGGGTATCTGTGTTTATCCCATTTAAAGATATTTCCCAGCAGAAATAGTAATAGATTATGGGGTGTTGACCTAAACTTGCAGGGGCTTAGTCTATGCATTGTGAAGACCAAAAAAAATGATGAATTCCAAAAAAATTCCTAAGTGTTTCAGTTAAGAGATTATAGATTTTAGACATTTTTTGTTTTCATAAATAATATTGAAATGAGCATTTCTGTGCTTACATTTTTTGTGTACTTTGTATAATTTCCACAGGGGTACCCTTTAGTGAATAAAAAAGATATGTATGTTGAACATTATTAAGTCTCAAGTTTTTCACTTATTCCCCAGGAAACTTTATCATCAGAAATATATGTAACTGCTCAGCCTATGACATTCTCACTTGGCTTTGTAATTAAAAATTGGATTTATTCAGTAGACACCCCCCCAGTTTCACTGCTGATTTAAATTATATATCTTTGGTGAATAGCAAACTTAAAATTTCTTTATATTTTGAAAAATTATATTTCTTCTGGGAGTAATCAGTCTTTTGCTCATTTTTCTATTGGATTTCTAGTGTTTTTCATAATAATTTATATTTTTGACAAAAATTAATTCCCTTTCTGTATTATTCATGATAAACATTATTCTAATTTTCCTATTCTGTTTTTGATATTTCATGTAGTCAAATTTATTGATTTTATAATTATGTATTTCATTTAAAAAGCATAATACAGTATGCAACATACTCTTGTATTGTCTATATAACATGAAATAACTTAAATCAATATGTAATTAATATTCTCCTTAGCTTGGTTTTTGCCTACTAAATTTGCTGGAACTGTATTATAGACTTCTAATACTACTGTCAGTTTTTAAAATGTATTCTAGTTTTCCTGGTTGTTATTGTAAGAGCACATTATCCATTATGTAAACATTCTTAATAATAGACATCATCTTGTTTTGAATTGAAATATTTATCAATATAGAATGATCCTTATATAATTTAAGTATTTACCTGATTTTTCCTTTGTCCAATTTTATTGTCACCACCTTTCTTTGTATTGACTTTATATATCTTCACTCATCATTTTTCTTTTTAACTTACTTGTGCCATTTTTCTAATTTTCTTTAGCTAAACTAATTTTATGGTGCTGAATTTAAGCTATTTAGGTTTACTGTTGTAATAGGTATGTCTGTTCTATTGTATTTTCTGATTCTTTTGTTAATTCTTTGACATTTCTCTTTTTTATGCCTTTTTAAATATGTCATATGTTTCTCCAGTATTTGTAATGGTAAATGACCTACTTTAAAATTTTACTAGTATTATATTTAAATTTAAAAAATTTAGTTTGTATCTAATTGTCTGGCTCAATAATTAAATATCATTATTTGAGTCCCCATGACTTAAATCCCATAACTTAACTCTCTTTCCTTCTCTCTATCATTGTTAATGTAATTTATTATTTTCATAATATAGCCTAGCAGGAGAGAGATAATAAACAACAAACAATTAGAAAATATTGAGATTGCCATCCATTGTGATTCTCAGTTTTATCCATGGGGTTTGTAATAGATTCTAACAATAAGCTGTCCATCAATTTTGTCTTCAGTGTTGTCATGATATTATATTTTTGTGTTTTTATAAGTATTTTACTTGAGAAATGGAAGAAACAATTTGAAAATAAAAATCTGATAATGTTATTCAGACACAAAGAGGAACCTTTTAAATTAATTTTTATGCAGGCTAAATAAATCATCTCAACTTCTTTAAATTATCTTTTAGAGGTCAAAGAATAATGTTAAATGTGGCAAGAATTTGGGAGGGTAGCTCAGGTAGGGTTGTGGTCATTTGTGGTGGTTGGACGGTGTTTGATCTTTCATTACAAGGACATCAGGACTCACTCTCCTAAGACTAACTTATTCTTGGCCTTTGGATCATCCTTTCTGAGGGAGATTTCATGGAGGCTTCCTGTAAGGGAGAAAAAAATAGCCCCATGTTTTTCTTCCTTTGTTTTTACTGTGCTGTAGAGCAGAGGTTTCTGTTCCTCTTTTGACCAGAGAGGTATGAAAATAAGTGAAACCCATATTCCTAGGTCGAAGTGCAGGTAGGACGATGACAAGTTGCACTTACTTTTCACTTTTATCTTCTGCTCTGCTAAATCTCAGTTCATGGTAGGAAAAATTAGCTCTGGGTGATTACACTCCCTTCCTCTTTCCTAGCCAGCTTTCTTCCCAAGCATGAAAACCCCAAGTGGTGATATGTTCCTGCCTATGTTGTGATCCTGGGCTGTATGGAAGGATTTCTGTTCTTGAGATGTATTTTGCATCTTTCCTCTGTACTATCAATATGTGGCTTCAGTCTGATTATCTCTTCAATAGATTTTCTATCTACCCTACTTTTCAATTCCTGTTACCATTATTTTTTGCCTAGATTAGGCAGCAAAATGCCCTTAACTGATTTCCCTGCATCCAGTTTCACTCTTTTTCAAACTTCCACTGTTGTGATTTTTTTTTTATCATCAAATCAGAATATGACACTACCTTACTACATAATCTAAATGTCTCCCGTCGCCTTCAAGGAGACAGTTTAGCAAGATAGGTAATTCCCTTCACAATCTAGTAGTACTCCAATTATTTATTTATTTATTGACTCATCCAACAGGGCCTAGAACATTATATTTGCTAAATGAATGTTTTCGGACAGTAGGAGTAAATCTTTATGGATGTTACCAATAATGATGATTGATGCAACATTGAAAGAAATAGTATAGGGAGAGAAATGCAAGCAGAGCTAGTAATAGAAAAGCAACAACATCAGAAACTATTCTTAAATTTATTTACTAGAATTTTTACAATTACTAAGCAATGATACATATTTAAAATAAAATTTAAAGAGTGACAAGAGAAAAATTTCAGGTTTGTTGAATAGTGCAAGGATATAGTATTAATGTTATGGGCTATGCAGATGAGAGGTTAAGAGTGCTCTTGAAGAAGTCAACCTGGGTTATAATTCTTTTCTGCTTGCTAACTTGGGAGAGTTACCCGACTCCTTTGAGACTTAGTTTCTTTGGCTAAGTGGATAATACTTGCATATTCTTCATAAGCTCATGGAGAGAACTTAATTGATTGAAGTAAAGAGATCAAATAGTAAGCTTTCAATAAAACTTAGCTATTACTGTTTTTGTTATTATTAACTTATTTGTCCAAAAGGGAAAACAGAGACTTTTGCTAACTTGGTGTGATAAGAGTTAGATGAAATAGGCCATCAGCTGCCCCCTAGTTTACAGGAAAAGTCGAACTGTTAAACTATAAATAAGAAAAGTAGGGGTGCCTGGGTGGCTCAGTCGGTTAAGCATCTGACTATTTTGGCTCAGGTCATGATCTCAGAGTCTGTGAGATCGAGCCCCACATCAGCTCCAAGCACCGTGGAGAGTCTGCTTGAGATTCTCTCCCTCTCCTCTGCCGCTCCTTTCTCTTTCTCTTTCTAAAAATAAATAAAGCTTTTTTAAAAAAAAGAAAAAAATATGTTGCCACCTGATTCTTAGTTCAAAAGGTGAAACTCTTTTTGTTCCCTATATCCCACACAACTAAATTTCAAATATTCTATTTAAAATTTCTGACTCTGTCTTTTTCCTTTAAGAGTAAATTCTGCACAATTGATTCATAACATACATTTCAAACTCAGCAATCAGTTATGGTAGTTATAATTTTTGAAACTGAACTTTTTTTATAAATTCAGAGAACATTATATAAGGTGGGATGAAAGTAGTCCCTAATCCTTAAGATAGTTTAGAGAGGATTTTAGAGCATATTCATGTTGTTGAAAAGCCCTCATTTAATTTGAGATGATTTTCTTGTCCTATGTCTTGTCCTATATCTATTTCTCTTACCTCTTGGCTCCAATGTTTGGCATAACCACTCAAAGCAAGGTTTACTTCATTTTTGACTGAGAGCAAAAAAAAAAAAAAAAAAAAAGCTATTGACTGTAAGACTGCTTTCATTTGGGGGGACGTGTGTGGAATGGGGGAGAGGGGAAGGAAGATATAAAAACAAGGAAAGACTGAGTCATTTTCATGGAATCTACTTGAGTTATTTAAGGACAAATGTAGTCTCCTATTCATTTTCTTCCATTCTGAAACCAAAATTGAGCTTTGATGAGCTTAGGTCCAGGGAACAAAATGTGATGTTACCATTTGTATTCATGTATTAAATTCATGAGGTGCTGCAGTGGAATGATCCCTTTCTCAGAATTGTGTTTGGGATGTTTGTGTGACCCTTTTGAACTTTAGTCTTTTACTCAAGTGTTAACACTAGGCAAGATAGTCCACAGAACCAAAATTATGATGTTATTATTAGCTCCCAGAAGGCATAACCCCATAAAAATGCAAACATGTTCTAAGTACAAGGCAGAGGTCTGTGAGTTCTTAAATACTTCTGTTGTTGGTTTTCTCATACAAGAAAATAATATAGCTTTGAGTAGAAAAAAATAATAAAATTCTAATATTTATGTAAATTTTGATTTATTTCCTATTTTCATTGTTTTTTGCCTTAATATGAATGTTACTGTCTTCCTGCTTTTGATAGAGAACAAAATGTCCTCCAGTTTAAATCCATTTAGGTTTAATCCCTAGTTCAGTTTCATGCAACTAAATGCTATGTTCTCTCTAACTAGAAAAAAGAAACAAATAACACATAGGAGTTTGTTTATAAAACACTGTAATCTAAGAATGAGCAGTGTTTTTATAGAAAAACCAGATCTTTATGATTGCAATCTAAATAGGAGGCAATTAGGCTTGTTTTTATTAGAGATTAGTACATCATGTTAGTTTAGAAAGACTTTTTAAAAAAAAAATAAAATGGAAATTATAAATATCAGCTCCATCACTGCTTAAACAAAGCAGCCATCACTGCTTTCAGCCTTATTTCTCTGTTCATAACACATCACAAATTCTTTGAATTATCAATGTTGACCTGACTTGGCCTGACCTGGAGAGTTGAATAATGATTTCAAAGGATTTTATCAAATATCTGTCTATGCGTGCTCACATGTATTCAATTTTTGTTGGAAGGTCCTCAAATTTCTTAGTTCAGTTTAAGCACTGAAATCCTATAGAAATGAAAACTATACAGGGGTGTGGATGAGCTTGTGAGGGCTATTATTGTAGAGAAATGACCTTAAACCTCTCTGACATTTATACAAGCTTGAGTGCCATTTCATTATGTTTTTGCAGCATCTGTGGATTCAAAGCTATGGTATATGCTAAGGATATGTCATGTTCAAATAAATTAATGAAATATTTGCTTATGTGCAATTTTGCCCTCTCCATATAATAAAATAAATCACATTTCTCTCAGAGGGTTTTCATGAAACATCGTGTAGCTCCCTTTCACTTCTCTTGAGTCTGATAGAAGACCAGCTTTCATAGGCCATATTGTGGGAGAATACTACGAGAAGGGGAGAAAGGAAATTAGGGAACTTATTTTGTGTTAGCTTATCCTATAGTACAAATAGTATAGTACTATTTCTGCATGTTCATTTACATCAAGTCCTTCAGGGTATGGGGAACAGGGGGCGGGGTAGAGGAAGAGACAGTGACAGCAGATGTGCAGGAGGGACTGTAGGTCATTGGAGTGACCCTTTCTCCTTTCTTTCTTCTCCATCTCATGTAATTACCACTTATCTTTCCCATTGCTCAGACCAAAAATCTTGGAGAAAACCTTGAATACTCTCTTTATCTCACCTCTACTACTGATTTTCTTAGAAATCAGTTGGCTCGGTGTGCCTGGGTGGCACATTCGGTTAAACATCGATTCTTGGTTTTGGCTCAGGTTGTTATCTCAGGGTCCTGGGATTGAGCCTTTCATCCAGCTCCATGGTCACCATGGAGTCTGCTTGGGATTTTCTCTCCCGTGCTCACTTTGGCAACACATATACTAAAATTGGGATTCTCTCCATCCCCCACTGTCCCTCCCGCTTGTGCTGTCTCTCTCTCTCTCTCAAATAAATAAATAAAATCTTAAAAAAAATCAGTTGTCTCTAGTTTTAAAATTTATTTATCTGACAGACAAAAAACAAAACAAAACAAAACAGAAGATCTGAACAACAAAATTAATGACTTAACTGAGCTATGTAGAACATTGAACCAACAATGACAGAATTTAACTTCCTTTTAATGCACATGAATGTTTAGTAAAATTGACCATATGATGAATCATAAAGCAAGTTGAACAAATTTCAAAGGATTAAAACCTTTCAGTATATTCCACTACTATAGTGGAATTAAGTTAAATGATTTAAGAAAAAGAATTGAAGCTATTATGATACTAACATTAAGCATCATGCCAGTGAACGTAATGAACCTCATTCATGCTGAAGTTTTCAGTTTGCCTTAGCAGGGCTCCTTGTAACTTAATTAGTTATTATCTTTGGCTATCCTTAATATGAAATGCTGATGACAAAGTAGATTCAGATGTCAGCAGTCAAGAAATAGCTCAAGAGGCTGGCTGATTTCTGTATAAATAAACACATTAGATATGATTAATATAATTAAACTTGGAGTGGTATTTTAAAGTCAAAATAACTATTAATTCAGAACTTAGCTCAGAACTTAGCCATCTAAATTCCCTTAAGACCTTAGCAAGTTGCTGTAGAGACAAATGGAAAGATATTAGGTTGCTAAGTGATTACTGTCAAACAAATGTGAAAGAATAACAATGACGACTACTATGAAGAAGTCTTGGTGGTGATGTTTTTCTGAGAAAATTGTGTTTGAGCTGAAAAGTAGGAGCAAATCAGGGAACCCCCTCACTATCTGACTAAATCTCCAGGAATAGTACCAGTTCCTTAATACTCTTACGATTACAGTTTTAGTTATCCTTATTTTGAAAAGGTATTGTAGATAGTTTTCTTTTTTTAATGATTATTCTGAGTTGAGAGATAACATCATTTTAATAGTATTTTCATTAACTATGGAAAGAGCAGCACAGGGGAAAAATAAAGAAAATGAATGAATGGTTATTCTTCATTTTCTTAGCTTTTGGACTGATTGATTTTGTTATTACACCAGGAAATTTCTTTAACCTTATATGAAAGGAGTAGGGATCAGCCTATCTCTGCTCCTCACTACCAAGGAATTTATTTTATATCCCCACTGAATATCCTTCCCTTTTGAAGTCTACATTTATATTGCCTTTTCTCATCTTTATCATCATGAACTCTATCTCACCACATCTGCAGCACAAAATCCAAATTCTAGATTAATTATATAGTTTGCTTAGAAGGTAGCTCTCTGTTTCATCACCATCCTGGGTGAGTCAGCATGCATGTTAATGTCCCTTCTGATATCTGACCCTTAAAAGTTCCTCAGCCTCTACTAAACCACGGACTTTTAGCTCTACATAAGTTTCCCTGAGCTTCCCTATAACTCTTCTCCAGTATAAACTATAGACTTTGTAACTCTGACCATAACCTACTTACTGTCCACCAACTCCCTTATTCCTACAGAAGTGGCAGTTTAGTTACTATCCCTTTAAGTTCTCCTAGTTATCTGATTGTCTTCTGTTAAAGCTTGAGTCTACTTTTAGCCTAGGATTAGGTTGATGATATCCCGCACAGACTTCCTAGTCTTTTCCCTGCTTGACAGTCTTCTGGGCTCTCCTTGCAAAAGCTTGGGTTTGATTAACTTACTCAAAATACATTTTTTTTCTTGCCCTTCTGGCTTCCTGAATATTGGTTGAGAAATCACTAAACCGTGCTGATTGGTCCTCTCCTGATTCCTGCTATTCAAACTCAAATGGGTTTTCATTGCTACTTGACAGTTTCTGTATTCATCCCCTTTGGATTCTGGTATATTTCTAGTTATTCTAAGTCTTTTTGCTCTCTCCTGAATTCCTTAACTTCAATACCAGCCCTGCCTTCATACTCTTAGGAGGTCACTTTATTTCCAAATTTATAGACTTTTTAAGAACATGCATTGTTGGTCTTCCTCAATTTAAAAAAATAGTCTATATACCTTTATTTTCCATATTCTCTTAGGAAGAAATATCCCTCCTCTTAAATAAAACATGGTTTTGTTTAGATTTTCTCTAGTTCTTTATGTACTGTTGGAACATAGTACACAGTTGGTTTATTTAAACTAATATTAGGTTTAGCAGTCAATCCTATCCCTATCTGTGAAATGAAAGTATAGTCTTTGATTATGTGGGGTTCATCAGTAATGATGGTTTATAAACTTTTAGTGGGTCTTCAAACTTAACGGCTGAAGTCAAGGTTCTGCTTTTGCTATTAGGACTAATGATGAACCCAGTTTATCTTTTACTTTTACCTTCTTTTGTTAAAAGGAAACTTGAAGAGAGCAGAAGAGGTAGCAGAGTGTCTCCTACTTAATCCTGTGATCCCGAAACAAACATTTTTCAGCCCTATTACTATGAAAGGGAAGCATTGGTAGGACTATTTGGAGCCAGGCTTCGTCTCTGGGAAAACTCTTTTCTTGGTAAAATAGCCAATCAAAAAATTTACATGAAGAAATTCATTACAGTGGCAGGTTGATTTATTGGGGAAATGTTTTCAGATTTGAACTGAAAGTATTTTAAGGTTGTTTTTTCCTTTTTCTTAATTGACTGGACTTTTTTAAAATTTATTTTTATTTATTTTAAAAGATTTTATTTATTTGACAGAGAGAGACACAGCAAGAGAGGGAACACAAGCAGAGGGAGTGGGAGAGGAAGAAGCAGGCTTCCCACTGAGCAAGGAGCCCCATGTGAGGCTTGATCCCAGGATCCTGGGATCATGACCTGAGCCAAAGACAGACGCTTAACAATTAAGCCACCCAGGTGCCCCTTGACTCAGACTCTTGAAGAGCCTTCATCAAATAAGTGGTTTCTAGAATGGAAAATTTCTCAAGGTAGGGTCTTTTCAGCAAGTAGGGTTTCCTATTCTTTCTATTGCCAGATTTGAAGACTTCCAGTTATATCATTCTACCAGCTACTAAATGTTTAGTATGTTGATTTTCAAAAAGCAAATGCGTTCTTCAACTCTGAATCATGTCTTGTGAACACAATAAAATTGAAAGAAGAAAATCATAATCACAATATCAGCACTATTTTATAACCTGTTTTTTAAATGTAAAAACACGTTATGAAAAATTTTTAATGGATTTAGGTATTATTATTATTTTTAAGATTTTATTTGAGAGAGAGAGAACACAAGCAACAGGGGCAGAAGGAGAGAGAGAGAGAAAATCTCAAGCAGACTCCCCACTGAGTGCACAGCCCAATTGGGGACTTGATCCCAGGACTCTGGGATCATGACCTGAGCCGAAGGCAGATGCTTAACTGAATGAGCCACCCAGGTGCCCCTTAAGTATTATTTAATAGCATTATTTTTAAGGATGAATGACTGTTTGGTTGTATCCTATATTTTTAGTTTATTAGCTCACACATCAAAACAAGATAGTGGCAAACCCAACCATAGCCTTAGTTGAAAGAACAAACTGCTGAAAAAGTGTTATCGAAAGCCAAAGACTCTAAACTGATATTTGTTTCTGTATCACCAGAAAGTGGTACAAAGCCTGGTATATAGTAGGCATGCAGTAAATCTTGGATTTAATTTTTGCACACATTATTATTGTTATTAAATATTGCTTCTATTTTAAGTAAAAGAAACTCTCAGTGTTTATCAAGTCTCGTTTTTTTGTTTGCTTTACTTACGGATGATTTATGAATAGAGTTTGATATTGCAGTTCATTACCATGGTAACAATCATAATCTCACAAACTCTAGACTTTTTAAATGACACTTAAGTGGCAAAAGGGATGGATATATTTGTTTGTAGTATGACATTTTGATGGCTAGCAGTGATAGAAAAAGAAATAATATAATGATAGAAAAAGAAATAATGTAGGTATTCAGATAAAAATTTGTAATTTTTGACTACCTTTTGAGCCATGGGAGAGTTTTTGAATTTACTGGATTTCAGAGATGGATATATTTGGCCTATCTACAATTTATGAAACATTGTAAAATAAAAAAGGTACAGGATTTATAGGATTTAGAATCAAGAGACCTGGATTTAAGTTCCCCTCTGTAAGGAGCTAATGACATCATATAATATTTCTGAGTTTTAGTTTTCTCATTTATAAATTATAGACAGTATTCCACTGATGACAGCACAGGGTTGCATCAGGAGTACCAAATGAAGTTATACATGTGAACACATATTTTAAAGTATCATGCAAATTACAGGTATAAGATGTTACTGTTCTTTTTTTTTAAATTATGTTAATCACCATACATTACATCATTAGTTTTTGATGTAGTGTTCCATGATTCATTGTTGGCATATAACACCCAGTGCTCCATTCAATACATGCCCTCTTTAATACCCATCACCAAGCTAACCCATCCCCCCACCCCTCTCCCCTCTAGAACCTTCAGTTTGTTTCTCAGAGTCCATAGTCTCTCATGGTTCGTCTCCCCCTCCAATTTCCCCCCCTTCATTCTTTCCTTCCTGCTTTCTTCTTCTTCTTTTTTTTTTTTTTAACATATAATGTATTATTTGTTTCAGAGGTACAGATCTGTGATTCAACGGTCTTACACAATTCACAGCTCTCACCATAGCACATACCCTCCCCAATGTCTATCACCCAGCCACCCCATCCCTCCCACCCCCACCACTCCAGCACCCCTCAGTTTGTTTCCGATGTTACTGTTCTTCATATGGAAGCTGATTTGCTGAGATTTTCTATGAACTAAGCATGATGGAGAGTGATTCCTTGGTTTGCAGTATATGTCACTCCATCTCAGAATGGGGTTTCTTTTTGTGGTATGAAAATGTTCCAAAATTAGTTGTGGTGATCATTATGCAGCTTTGTGAATATAATAAAAACCACCAAATCTTACACTTTATTCCATTTTTTAAATTTGAGTACATTTGACACACATTATTATATTATTTCAGAGGTACAACATAGTGATTTGACAAGTTTATACATTATGCTATGTTCACCACAAGCGTAGCTACCATCTGTCACCATATATCACTATTATAGTATCATTGACTATATTACTTATGCTGTGCCTTTTATTTCCATGACTTATTATTTCATAGCTGGAAGCTTGTATTTCCCACTCCCCTTTACCCATTTTTCCCATGCTCTATGCCTTTCCCCACCCCCTTGCCGGCAACCATCAGTTTGTCCTCTGTATTTGTAGGGCTGATTCTGCTTTTTTTTAAATATTATTTTATTATGTTATGTTAATCACCATACATTACATCATTAGTTTTTGATGTAGTGTTCCATGATTCATTGTTTTCGATAACACCCAGTGTTCCATTCAATACGTGCCCTCCTTAATACCCATCAACAGGCTAATCCATCCCCCCAACCCCTCCCCTCCAGAACCCTCAGTTTGTTTCTCAGAGTCCATAGTCTCTCATGGTTCATGATTCTGCTTTTTATTTGTTTATTCATTTGTTTTTTTTCTTTTCTTTTTCTCTTTAGATTTCACATAAGAGTGAAATCATATGGCATTTGCCATTCTCAGTCTGATTTACTTTGTTTAGCATAATATCTTCTAGGTCCATCCATGTTGTCTCAAATGACACGATTTCATCCTTTTTTTATGTCTGCATATATTCCATTGTATGTGTGTGTGTGTGTGTGTGTGTGTGTGTGTGTGTGTACAAACACACATATCACATCCTCCTTATCCATTCATCTATTGATAGACACTTAGGTTACTTCTGTATCTTGGCTACTGTAAATAATGTTGCAATAAACATAGGGGTGCGTATATCTTTTTGAATTAGTGTTTTTGTTTTCTTTGGGTAAATACACAATAGTGGAATCATTGGATCATATGGTATTTCTGTTTTTAATTTTTTGAGGAACCTCCATACTCATAGTGGCTGTATTGGTTTACATTCCCACCACCAGGGTTCCTTTTTCTTTCTATCCTTGACAATGCTTGTTATTTCTTGTCTTTTTGTAAATTGCACCCTTTAAATGGATGAACTGAATGTTATATTCATTAAATTTCAATAAAACTGGTTTTTATTTTTTTAAGCCCATCAGTCATACCTGCAACTAAAGAATTTTAGCTGGATATCTTTTCATGTGAAGCTCAATAGTCTGGCCATATAAATGAGTTTCTATTCTTATGCTTCCTCTCTACTATCTCTCAAAAAATCACCCGCTCACTTGATAAAGCCCCTAAGGAGGCAGTCCCATGTACTATTTAAGGGCAAGGGTGCTAGAGCTCATGTTCAAACCCCAGCTTTGTCACTTTTGAGCTGTATAATGATGATGCTCTGATTACTCTATAGTGAGGATGATAGGAGTAACTCTTCCATTGGGTTGTGATGTACATTCAGTGAGTTATTGTAGTACGGGACTTAGGGCAATGCCTACCACATTTAAGAGTGGCTTTTACTGTAATGATCCAAATCTAACCTGTGGCCCTACTTGTCATATCACCAAACTCATTAAAGTGTTCTGATAAGCAAAGAGCTCTCCCTTGAGGACTCTATCATTTAACAGTAGAAAACATGGACTCTGGGGAAACAAACTGAGGTTTGCAGAAGGGGGGTGGGAATGGGATAACCGGGTGCTGGGTATTAAGGAGGGCAGTGATATGATGAGCACTGGGTGTTATGCAACTAATGAATCATTGAACACTACATCAGCCACCCCATCCCTCCCACCCCCCACCACTCCAGCAACCCTCAATTTGTTTTCTGAGATTAAGAATTCCTCATATCAGTGAGATCATATGATACATGTCTTTCTCTGATTGACTTATTTCACTCAGCATAATACCCTCCAGTTCCATCCACGTGGTTGCAAATGGCAAGATTTCATTCCTTTTGATGGCTGTATAATATTCCATTATATATATATATATATACAACATCTGCTTTATCCATTCTTCTGTCAATAGACATCTTGGCTCTTTCCATAGTTTGGCTATTGTGGACATTGCTGCTATAAACATCGGGGTGCATGTACCCCTTCGGATCCCTACATTTGTATCTTTGTGGTAAATACCCAGTAGTGCAATTGCTAGGTCGTATGGTAGCTCTATTTTCAATTTTTTGAGGAACCTCCATACTGTTTTCCAGAGTGGCTGCACCAGCTTGCATTCCCACCAACAGTGTAGGAGGGTTCCCCTCTCTCCGCATCCCCACCAACATCTATCATTTCCTGACTTGTTAATTTTAGCCCTTCTGACTGGTGTGGGGTGCCACACAATGTCTATCACCCAGCATTGGGTGATAGACATTGGGGAGGGTATGTGCTATGGTGAGCACTGTGAATTGTGTAAGATTGTTGAATCACAGACCTATACCTCTGAAACAAGTAATACATTATATGTTAAAAAAAAAAAGATAGTAGGAAGGGAGAAATGAAGGGGGGAAATCGGTGGGGGAGATGAACCATGAGAGACCATGGACTCTGAGAAACAAACTGAGGGGGTGGGGGGATGCGTTAGCCTGGTGATGGGTATTAAAGAGGGCACATACTGCATGGAGCACTTTGTGTTGTATGCAAACAGTGAATCATGGAACACTACATCAAAAACTAATGACATTATGTATGGTGATTAACATAACATAATAATATAAAATAAAAAATAGAAAAAAGAACTAATGATGTACTATATGTTGGCTAATTGAAATTAATAAAAAAAAACACTTCAAATGAAAACATTTTCCTTAGTAATTGCCCAACTCAGATACTTATTCAAGGATTTTTTTCCATCTGATATGATTAATTTCCTTGGAAGGCAGAAACAGCTGTAGTCCTTTAGATATTGTTTACTTTTGCGTATGTGTGATGGGAAAATGTGTGTATGTTAAATAACATTTTTTCTTGATATGTGTGTATGTGTGTGTGTGTGTGTGTGTGTGTAATACATATTGGATATATATATATATCCAGTATAGCCTTTGTGTGACCCCAGTGAATGTACCTGGCACATAGTGGTGTTCAATAAATCCTCGAAAAATAAATGGATGAATGGGCTCAGATAATATGAGTTTATTCCCAGTTTCAGTGAACTCATGCCCTGATGCTTAATAGCAAACCTGCTTTGTTGTTATCACCATCACCTTGTGTTTATATATTGCATTTTGCTTTCCAAAGCACATTTACATCTTATTTTTATAATAGCATGATACATGTAAGATATGTATTTTAGGGTTTCAATTATGCATGTCCTAATTGCCTATGCTTTTATAGTATATCCCGCTTAGAAACATTTCATAAATTGTATATTAACTCATTTCATCTTAGAAGAATTTTATGAGATAAACTGAACAGGTAATATAATTGTTCTTTCAAAGGAGAAAAAAAATAGCCACAACCTCAAGGAACTTAAATAATAATAGGATTAGAAATATTTTGGAGTTGAGACAAGGATAGACTTAATATTTCATTTTGTTTTGGGTCACAGGCCCATTCTGTTACCAACCTCTGTGGCCTGAATGAGGCAGTGCTTTAACTGGCCAGATTTGGCAAACTACATGGGCTTCAAACTACATGGGCTGAAGTGGCAAAAACAATAGCTGAGCATTTTGCCATTAATCTAGGTTTTACCACAATTGCCTGTGATTTGGCTTTGTATATTTCTACAAATACCTGCTTATGAAATGGTCAGTTGAAGGTTGTTTTATCACCTATTTCTTTACTCTAATGCCCCGACCAGTCTATACCCAGACCATATAAAACATTCTTACAGATTTGGAGCAGTCTATGCTTGCTGAAACCTTTTTTTTTTTAATTAAAGAATTTTATTTTAATATCTTTGGCAAATTTAAATTTCACAATCAGTAAACTTATTGTTTTTAAGTAAGAGACAAAAGAAAAAACAAACAAAAAATATGTGTGAGAACAAATGGGTGATTTTTTAGAAGTGGATAGAGTAGAAATACAATGACAGGGATCTTTGAGAAGTAAAGAGAATTCCGTCTTTTTAAGAGAGCTAAAATTTTTTTTAAAAGCTGAAAATTTGAAAATAATATGTGTAAAACTGAATCAAATAATCAACAAAAATAGCAAAAATTCTTGAATATATACGACCATAGAAGTCACACATATATGTTTAAATATTATTAGGACCAGAAAAAAATTATTTGATTTTAGAAAATGGGTCACTTGTGTAAATTTAAAGCTCCATCTATCTCTGAAATGTAGGCTGATTTTTCAGACTCAAATAAGAAGAAATTAAAATGGAATAGAAATAACCATAAGTAGACAAAAGTCTTCATTCCAGTTCAGTTTTTTTTTTCTTTGAAGAAAAACGAAAGGTTTCTAGGAGTTGGCTCTTGAGTTCTACAATTCTAACTAGGGCTTTTGAATTTACAGTTGGAAGGGATGTTAACGACCATGTATTCCATCCTCTTCATCTTATAGATATGGAAACTGAGGCACAGAGGCATTAATTTATCTAAGTGAGCATAGAGCTGGGTATTTTCAAAACTGGCTACCAAATTGCCGAAAGCAATTGATGAGAATTTGGTGCAAAGGGGGGAGAAGGAAATGCTCCTGTCTCACTTCTTCTGCCCTAAATGTTGGAGCACTTATGTCTCTTATCATTTCTAGAGAAAAGAGATCAAGGATAAAGAAAGAGGAAGCCACTGTAAGAAGAGACACAGCAGGAGAACACGAGGGATGCTGTAGAGGGCCCATCTTCTGATGTGGGATAATGATGATGCTCTTTCCAAGGAAGTAGAACAGAGTCCTGCCTCATTTCCCCTGTTCAAGATTTAAATTATAAACTTTATTGGCCACCTAAGTATACTTTATGATGGTGCTAGACAGCACCTAAGAGATATTTTGAGCTGTAGTCTCATATAATGCTTTCAACTTGACTTTTCTTGAAAGCTATAAATACGTTTCCAAACTATTTTCAGACTTTTGAAGGTGTTTAAAATGAAGATTTATACTTTTCCTTTCTTCACAAGTTACTGAATCACTGAACTGATTTTCTCTAACAACTAGAGAAGAAGTCTCTCCTCTTGGTCTCAGCCCTCCCTCTGAACTTTTATTGAATATTGGCTGTTTTTCAGAGAATAATGCTCTCAACTGTTGGAGAACTTTGCTTGAGGATATTTTAATTATTTCATTCTAAGGAAAAGTATTTCATCCCTGGTTATTCCAGCTGCAGAGGAATTGATCAAATATTCCCTCTGTGCTGTCATCTTTTCCTCATCAGTAGGGGGCACTTGTGGATTTAAACCGACTTTAACCCATTTTGTTCCAAAGAAACCAGATTGGCCAAATTTTTTCTAGTGTTAACCCTCCTCTTCTCTCACCTAAGGGTGTTTTTGGATTCCTCATAAAAAAAAAAAATCAATATATAAAAAATATAAATGAGACCTTCTGTTACCTATCAGTAAATTCTCAACCTCGTAGCCTGGAATCCAAAACACTCTGTGATCTAAAATTTTCCTGGTGAAGGTCTGCTTCTCTATGCATATCAAGTGCTATCATGTAACTATGTTCCAGATGTTTGGCACTTTTGTATTTCTGCATACCTTAGCCTGAAGCACTGCTCTGAGTTTTCATGAAATCAAGTTTATGAAATCAGATTTCAATTGCTACCCTTCTATCATTTTTCCATTGAGAAATACTGGCATTTGTATTTAATGTCTGGAAACAATTTCTAAAACTCAGAAGCTCTGAATGAAAAAATGCTAATCAGGAATTTATTTCCCATTATATTAAAGAAGAAAAATTGTAATGTGTTTTATATCATGCCAAAGCCCCCCAAGCAATTTTCTAAAATGTTGCTATAATATAAATAAATGCCTATGTATAAGCAGGAAATTATATTAGGGTGTAAACAATTAAACCAAATAGCAGTTCCTTTATATGAAATAACATGGGTAACATACTACAATCTAAACTTTTCCATGTTTCTTCTTTATTATATTTCATATTAAAGTGTACATTATGTATTTAAAAACACTATTAAGATATATATATATATATATATATATTGTACATTATGGATAATTTAAGAGATTTTCAAGGTATTTTTGACTACATTTTTTTTAACTACCTAGGAATTGACTTTAGATTCTAACATCTTGTGACCTATAAAGAGCTTCAACTCATTTGTATTAAGATTACTTAAAAGTATTATCTACCCCCAAGATTATAAATTTGCAAACTCCTCAGGGGCAGAAATCTATATTATTTTTTCTATTTCTTAGATGCAGTATTCAATAGCTATTTACTAACTGAATATAATCCATGGATAAGTGTTATACCTGAGAGAAAATTTTTATATTGCAAACACTCATAGGTCAAGTGAGTCCCTAGTCACTTGCTTTATCTATCAAGCTTTCATAGGTGGGCAATGCAAATAGTTTTAATGCAACATTCATTTTCACCTGGAGCTAGTGAACATGATTCTTAGGTGATGTAACTCATTAGGCATTAATACTTAAACATTATTTCAAAACTATATAGTATTTTATCTTTTTACACTTAAATAACAAGTCCACTGGTTGAATGGAATCAACTATTTCTAGAATTGGGTTGTAATAGAAGTCTACTTTATGGTAAGTATTTACACAGGAAGCAAGATCCACACAAGACAGTTTCCCATTTCTAGCCATTTGCCTGTATTTGGTACCATGAAAAAGTTAATAATTTGGAGTTGCCATGGGGAAAGGAAAGAGCCAGAAGGAAAGGAAAAGTATGAATAATGGACTTGAGAAGAATCACATGGAGATGATTCTCACTAGAGAACAATGAGACATTGTGGAATCGCTGTTAAATTATTGCTAAGAGATTTAGAATTCCAAGAAGCTGGAGTCTGTTGGGTACTGTGTGAATAATAAGAAAGAAATTGGTCACATTTGACTTAGGAGTAATTTCAGGTGATGCAACAAAGTTGATAGGTCATGGGAGTTCCATTATCTTGCATTCAGCTGACCTCTTTTAATGAAGAGCAAAGTATTGACATAGGCCTATCCAAGATGCATTACTGACCCTTGTTTGGAGGTTTTAGGGTCTAGACATATCAGTTTGGTTTCTTTCTGTTTTCCCTCTTGATCCCAGAGGAGTCAAGTCTGTAACTAGAGCTACAAGAGTAAATTTGGGCAGATGGTTTGAAAATCTTTTCAGGGGATTTGTTTTGATAATGCAGTGTGGTCAGGGCTGGATCCCTTTCCAGACCTCTGGGCCCCAACAATTTCTCTTGATTTCTTCCAACCCCCTGATGCTCCTGACTGTGACCCCTACTCTGCTGTGCCCTGGGACTTTGTGTTTTATATCTATAGGTGTATCTAACTAAGTGTCTTCTAGGAATCAAGAGTATGGTCCTGATGACATTGCTTTGTTGTAGAGGGGTCTCTTTTAGTCTTCCTGTCCAAAAGAGCCCTAGTATGGATTTCATTGTTTAAACATCAGTATTGTTATATTTTTTCTAAAAAATTCTCCACAGAATATCTACTCAAATTTCTAATGTGCGGTACTCAGACTTTTTGCTTTTAACATTTTAAGCTTTCTAATTATGTTATAATGCCTATAAAACTAAACTGATCTCTGTTCCAACATTGTTCCAGGTGGATGGGAGATCTTGAGCTTATTCCATCCATCATGTCCTAGGTCAGGTTTTCTTTCCTTCCCCTTCCTGTATCACTATCAGTTACTCAGAGCTCTACCCTTTCTTTCAGGGAGATACAAGGGTCCTAAGCTATTGAAAGGGAGATTATATAGGGCAGATAGGATGGGGGTTGAGCAAGTTTTGAAAGCACATAGGCATCATTCCTCCTGGAATCCCCTGCTGTCTATCATTAGTGAGAAGGGCAACTAAGGCAGTGCTTCAGAGCAGATGTTATGCACTTAGTTCTCAGTACATGCAGACTGAAATGTCTCTGAGCACCAAAAACATGATACAGTCACTGATTCTGCTCCCAGTTGCTCCCTGGCTCTCTATGCCACAGAGAACTGCCCAGGCAAATTGTTTAGTGTCTAAACTCCAATTCCAGTACTCCAGTCATTTCTCTTTTCTCTATCCTCCACCCTGTGGAATCTTTACCTAGTTTGGGAATCTGTGTATGTGTGCTGGGGGAGGGGACTTGAGTCTTCTAAATATTTTCTGTCCCTCTTTTGTACTGTGGCTTTGGAACTTGAAAGCCAAGAATTTGTTACCTTTGTTCTCTGATTTTGAACTGCCAGGACTAGGGGTCCAGTGACTGAATCATAGTGGACAGAATGGAGCTCAACAGTTAACACTTCAAAATGGTGACACTCTCCTCTTTATCTTCTGACTCTAAATAAAAGGGCTACTTGTGGAAACTGTTTAGCACTCAGACTCTGAATTCAGGATGCAGCAAAGATGCTGCATATCACTGTCTTAGCACTCACTGACTGTTATGTAATTGCTTGTTTATCAGTCTTTCTCCCACACCAGACTAAATGTGTTTTTTTTAATTAAAATTAAAATTTAAAAAATTGTGGCAAAATATATGTAACATTCATATTATAGTGCTACCATCACCACCACCCTCCACAGAACTCTTCATCTTCCCAAACTGAAGCCCCAGATCCATTAAACAATAACTCCTCACTTCCAACTCCTTCCCCCTCCAATCCCCTGGCAACCACCATTCTTTCTATGTCTATGAATTTGACTACTCTTAGGTACTTTATATAAGTGGGGTCATGCAATATTTGTCCTTTTGTGCCTAGCTTATTTCATTTAGCATAATGTCTTTAAGGTTCATCCATTTTGTTGTATGTCAGAATTTCCTTCCTTTTTAAGGCTGATTAATATTCCATTGTATGTATATACCACATTTTGTTTATCCCTTCATCTGCTGATGGACACTGGGTTGCTTCTACCTTTTGGCTATTGTGAATAAGAACATAGGCGTATAAATTTCAGTTCAAGTCCCTATTTCAATTCACTTGCATATATATCCAGAAGTAGAGTTCCCGGACCATATGGTAAGTCATTTTTAATTATTTGAGGAACTGGCCATACTGTTTTCCACAGTGGCTGTACCATTATATATCTCTGCAGCAATACAAAAGGGTTCCAATTTTACTACACCCTTGCCAACACTTGTTACTTTCTTCTTAATTTTTGTAATAATAACCATTCTAATTGGCGTGACACAGTGCTTCTTGATGTCTGGAATAATATCTTTATCTTCATACTCCCATCTATTCTAGATGATTCTAGTTGATATTCATTATAATAAACTATATGATTCATGGATTTATGTTAATTCTAAGGAAGAATTTCCTGGTAAGCTGTGCTGGCACACTCTCACCTCTTAAGTTCCATTCCTAGGTAGGATGTATGCAACAAGGGAAGATTTTAAGAATTATTTGTTAATTAAAGAAGTGATCATGTCAAATTTGTCAATGGTTTCTTTTACCTGTGGGTGGACCTTTGTTTTGGGAAGAATCACTTGAATGTTTTCTTTTATGTATATATTTTATGTGAATGTGAAACAATTAGCTACTTTTTGTTCTAGGAACAAATATCATTCTTTCTCAAATTACTTAATATGGCCAAGCTTAAAATAAATTGAAGGAAATTCATGAAGGTGAGTAAATTTACATAAGAGTCAGGAGGACCTTGGGAGCAAAGATATGGAGACATTAGATTGCTTTTTCCTTGAAGTTCAACATTATTAGAACTCATGGATTTAGGGACCCTAACCAAGGGCAAATGCCAGAATTAGACACCAGGTTTCCTAAGAGGTCTGGGGCACAACTCCAGGGCCTATGTTGTCCTGGGAGAAGCCTAGAAACCCTGGCTGTATAGATGCCTCTTGAGAATAGGCGTGTGTGTGTGTGGGGGGGTGTATGCATATGTGTGCATATTGAAAAAAATTTATGTTACTAAAGAGCTGTAACAGCCAGCTGATACCCAGACTGGATGCAGAGGCATACTCTGAGAAACATGTTTTTCCAGTAGGAGGGGAAAATCTTATCTTCATTGAGTTGGGACTCACATAGGCTCTGGGACCCTAGATTTCCTGGCAATGAATGCCCTAGTTAGTATGAATTTGGGCAGCCAGGACTGTGTTGGGTTTCTACTATTCTGTACTGGGGATCAGGCAAGCCTTAGGTCACCACTGAACTCCCAGCAGGGAACAAGGATTGTGACAGGTTGCTGTATTGCTTGTTCCCAGCAGCATCACCAGGTGCCAGAGCTGTCCATGAGGATAGAGACAGCAGGGTACAAGGGACAAGGAGGGACAAGGGCTCTAAATCTAGATAGGTTGTGTGTAACTCCTGGCTCCGGACTTCAGTGTCTTCGTAAGCAAAATGGGTGTGCTGATAGCCCCTTCTCAGGTTTGCTGTGAAGATTAAATATACACATACCTGTGAAAGACTCATAATGGTGCTTATTATAAAGCAGTTCTCAGTAATGTTAGGTAGGAGAAGCAAAGAACAGAAACCCTATAGGGGATTGCCTAGTTTTCCAGTTTTTCTCCATAAGTATCTAGAATCACATGTGAGACTGAGTGGTTTATTATGGGATTCAAGATTGTGGGGGGGAGAGAAGACTATGTAGACTTTTATTCAAATATTAGAAGGAGCATGAATGTCATTTTTTACCCTAATTTGGTGATGTTGAACATATTTCTTTTCATGTTTCCATGTAGGTGTCCTTATCAGTTTATCTAAAGTACACCTCAAATTGTCTTGTTAGCTGATATTTCTATTGAGTGCTAACCATTCTCAAACCACCCAGGCTAAAAAGTGGATCCTGCTTTGAATCCTTTTTCTTCCCCCTTGGTGTCCACATCCAGTCATTCACCAAACACTCAAATTTTCCTACATAATGATCCTTGAATCTGTCCTTTCCTCTTTATTCTCACCTTTATTTGTCCAACTAGTCCAGACAAATTGCCAATAAGCTGCACATACTCAAGTGCCACAGGACAGAAATAGATTTTTATGAGCTTGTGTTGAGTTGGGAGCAAACAGGGCAAAACTTGAAGTAGGTAAAGTTTAGCTTTGGCAACTTGCATTTGTCAGCTTTTCCCCAGAAATGAAAAAAGCTGACGTGGCTTCTGGCCAGGACTGCACATCAGCAAGGAAATTCTCTGTGAGTTCAATACTTGCTAATGATATCCCACTCAGCTGCAGAAAGAAGGTAAGAATCTGAGTTTGGTCTATAAGCTTTCCTACACGTAAGACCATTTGCTCCATAAAGATAGGGTATGTAACTGTCTTTTTACTGCTGTAGTCTAACCATATTATAGAATAACCAGATGGAATTACAAGAAAGACAAAAATATCAAGACTGTCAGTGTCTTTAGAAGGATAAAAATTTTACTTGGCTGAGGCAAGTGTGGTTTCAATCCTCAGGAAAAACATTTAGTGAAGAATCTTCTCCACATTACTCTCACTCTGCTTCTGTGTCCTCACCTCTTCATGCTCAGGCCTGGAACTTTTGATATATTCATTGTGATTTTTAAAATTCTGAAACGACTCAAACTTACATCCCTCTCCAACTTCTGATTCTACGTATGTTGACATTTCCCTTATCTATGAATATAACAGGTGAGAATGATATCCAGAAATTTGTCCTATAAAATATATTTATGAAATGTGAATATAAAATAATTTATAAAGCTCAATATGCTTTTAAAAATTCCACCCTTTCACTCTACATATTCTGACGTACATCTCTAATTGAGAACAATTTCTTTAAAGCAATAGGCATTTTAGATTAAGTATGTGTCCTCATGAACCAGATAGGTCTTAATTTAAATCTCAGCCCCACCATTTGCTAACTCTAGAGTTCTCTCAGCATGTTATCTAACCTCTCTGCATCTTAGTTTCCTCCCCTACTTTACTAAGTTTTTTAGTTTTTGTTTTTAAATAAAATGTAAAATGCTTACCTCAATGGCTGACCCATAGAGAGCACCCAAAAGAGAAAGTTCAATTTTTTAGCTAAAAGAGATCATAGGAATCAGTTCACCCAAGCCTGTTCTTTTTCAGATCAGGAACAGGAGGTTTGGGACTAGAATCCATGATCCCTCATAAACTAGTTGGTAGCCATTAGAGAGCATGAGTTTTGGAACCTGATGGATCTGACTTATTCTGAATTTTTCTAATTACTTCACAAACTTGATTTAATTTTTCTTAGTCTTAATTTTTTTCATCCATAAGTCAGGGAATATCTGCCTCTGGTATATATAAAACACTGAGACAATTCTTGGCACAATGTGAACAAACAAATGTCTTTGTTTCCCCTAGTGGCATACAAAAGATGGGGTAGTAGTCATGATCAGCTCCAGGCACAGGCAATGGGCAGAGAGAGCAGAGAGAGGGGAGCATTATCTGTAGAAAATTTAGAAATAGGAATAAAACTGACTAAAAAATTGCCTTATTTTTATTATCACCATGCACAGTAACAATAAACAATGTCATAAAGTCAGTAATAAATTTCCTTTCTGAAAAAGTCTTTTGTTGGCCTAAGTTCTAGGTAATTGTTGAGAATACCGTTGAGATTAATTGTGTGTGTTTATGGAGGGGGCTTCAAACTGTCATATTTTTATCATTTTTCCTTTAAAAAGGAAATTCTACATGGAAATTAATCCTGAGAAGAGTTGGCCTTTGGCACATACAGATGATGTTAGAGTTGTTCATTTGAGAGTGATTTTGTAGTGGAGTCGCCTTTACCTTTTTCTCTATACTCAAATCAACCCATGCCTTCAGGCTGGTGACACAATTTATCAGATACACCCATATTTGTCTAAATCCAAGCTTAGTTTCCAAATGAATCTCTTTTATCTAAGCATGAATGTGCTAATATGGCACTCTCCTGATGTCAATTCTACTATAGTCAGAGGCTGAAAAGATTCAGACCTTGAGTCTTTCTACTGTGGCAGGTGAATGGTATGAGGGAATTTGATTAATCGGATATTGCCAGGGGAAAACGTATGCCATGGAAACATGAGCACTAAAGTGTGTTTTTGAAATAACAAGGAGAATGGAGAGTCTGATCTCATGAGATTGTGTTTTAAAGCAAGTGACTGCAAACATCTCAAGTGTGATAAACTATTTGGAATGTGGTGACCACCTAGTGTTTATATTAGAAACAGAGACTGATAAATAAAAATTAAAATTAAAAAAAAAAAAAAGAAACAGAGGCTGAGACTTGCCCTCAAAGTGATGGCACAAAAGAAAGTCAAGCAAGTTAAAAGGGACTGGCTGGGATACACTCAATGAATCAAGAAAAACATCAAAAGTATGTTTGGATAGAAATACTAAGTCCTCTGAAGGGAGAACTGATATGAACTTGGATAAGCACAAAGGAAAAATAGAAAAAAAACTTTAATTAATTAAAAGAAAAATAGAACAGTGAGCAGGTAGTGTTTAACTATTAGCCATTCCCAATCCCTTCCCCCTAAATCCCCTTTTTTATGCCCACATGCAGCTAGAGCCTGCAAAAGAGATAATCACTTTCTTAAAGTCTCTTGCAGGCAGAGGAAGCATATAAACCAGTTCTGAGCAATGAGATACAAAGAGAAATCTATTGGGAATTCTGCAGAAGATCCCTTCTGATAAAAAGAGAGAGATCTAGGAAGAAAGCTCTATTTCCCTCCATCTTTATTTTTTCTTCTGAGGATGCTGTTACAGAATTGCATGATGCCTGAAACTTTAACAGTCATGTTGCAACAGTGAGAAGAGACAGAGCTGTAACACAAGGATAGCAGAGTAGAAAACTAAAAAGTCCTGGATCTTTCTTGGCATAAACAAACCACAAACCAACCTTTCAATCACCTGTATAGGGACTTCTTTTTTATAATTTTAGATAAATTTTTAATTTTCTTTTATTAGTGAAACAGAAACACTGTGTTCTTACTAATATATTAAGCTGTTATTAATGCATAATATTTTAAGACATAAAAATTGAGCACACAACTTTTTAAAAAGTCCTTTTTCAAACATTTTATGATACAAAATATTAATGGTCTGGTTGTAAAGTCAGATTATTTTAGTATTTTGTTGTAATGGCTGTTATATTTCAAAAAAGATAACAGGGGAAGAAATGTATGTTTCATTCTAGTTACTAAATCATGACACTCCTTTTTCAATTCTATCTACCAATGGTGCAAACTTTTTCTTTTTTTTATCAGATCCTCTTTGTTGAAATAAAGGTCTTTATATTTCTGGTAGTCAGGAAATCTGTTACTTGCAGCCCAAAGCATTGAACTACTAAAGAGAGTGATATGAAATTAAAGCAGAAAATTGATTAAGCAGCATTATTTAGACAGTATTTCAAATGATACTACTCATTTTCTCTACACTTCAGGCAATAGAAAGAACAAAAGAAAATGTGCCTTTTATTTCTAGTTCATTCACATTGGGAGACAGGAAGAAAGTGATTTAGGATCTTCCCATTCACCAAGTAAAGAACCAGTTTATTCTGATTTATTTATATCCACTAGAAACAAAGAATAGCTATGCCATATATGTCTGAGGGAAATTGAAGCAATTGCCTGAGAAGAACACTGTCATCATAGCTTCCATCTGACATGGAATTGCGATGCAATTCTTAAAACTATGCAAATGGCTTCAGGGCAGGCACTGGATACTAGAAATCAGGCATGGAAAAATTAAAATACAAATAAGTACAAAAGTAGTGATAAAATATTAAGAAATTAAACTCAACAGTGTATTAAGGGAATAACATGAAAGCATGGAAATAAAGTATTAGTAAATCTCTAGATGCAATTACTTGAACAGTTAAAAGGAGGAAAATTATCTCAAAGGATCTCCAAATTGTCATTATTTCCAGTTTCTGTCCTAAAGAAATTTGCCAAGCAAAAGGAGTACAGAATTCTATATTTTTAGTGTTTTCCTAAACACTTACAGTGATCTTGCCAACTTCTAAATCAATAGGTTTTTATTAAGTAAATATTCCTTTACTAAGTTTTTCCAAAGCAGGAATTCATTTTTCATTAGTGTTTTGTAATGTTGATCAAATTGCACAATTACGATAACAAAAACAAAGAGATCAACCATATTTCATAACAATGCAACTTCATCTTTGTAAATATAAAACTCAACTGGTAGGAAAATGCTGTTGTTAGCACTACCAAAGGGTAGCTTCCTAGCTGTAAATATTCAGCTTTTTGTTAATCAGTTTGGTGAACAGAGAGAATAGAAAGCTTTGGTTAATCTGGTTAATTTACATTTGTGCTAATACTAAAGCCATTAACTGCACTTGGCTATTAAGTGCTCGAAATGAGATTAGTGTAACAGAACTGATTTTCTTACTTAATATAAATTAAAGTTAAATTGAAAAACTAATACTCAGTTCATGGAAAACTTTTAAGTATATTTAGAGCAATTTGGTTATGTAAATCTACTTTTACAACTATGTATTTGTGAAATTTAAATATAAATCAAATATCTAACAAAAATTTAGCATTTGAACTCAGATGTACTGCAAGTGTAAAATATGTACTAGATTTTGAAGACTTAGTATGATAAAAAGTAAAATATCTCATTGATAATTTCTCTTGGTTACATGGCTGAAATTATATTTCAGGCATAGTGGATTAAATTAAATATATGCTGAAAATTATTTTTATCTTTTCCTTTTCCTCTTTATGGTTACTAGAAAATTTAAAGTTACATATTTAGATTACATTATATTTTATTGGACAGCATTGATCCAGAAGTTTCACTGGGAAAGTTTCTATTATATCTATTAAAATCTATAATGCACCTATCTTTTGACTAAAGAAATGTATCCTACAGAAACACTTACATAGGTGCCTTTACAAATACAACATACTGGGTGTTCATTTTACTGATGTGACAGCAAATGATAGGAAACATTTTCAACGGTCTTCCAATAGGGGTAAAAAACTTGTTTCAAACATACATGTGGAATGCTAAACATTGATTAAAGAAAATACAATATATATATATACCCAGAGAGATAGAAAGATAGCCATATACTGAAAAAAAAGATAATGGAACTATATATATATATATATATATATATATATATATAAAAATCCCACTTCTACTAAATAATTAAAACCCTATAAAAAAGTATGTATACTTTCACTATTTTCTATGGTCTTTTACATTTTTTGCAGTTTTCAAAAAGCATGTATTATAATTTAAAAATAAGGCTAGTGACATGGGACAATGTTTCTACATGTTGATCTATGTAATTCTGTTCTAGAATGAAAACAGCTATAAAAATAATTTTCTAAACTGCTGATTTATAGAATCAACCCATAGGCAAAATATGGATGACTTAATTTTAGGTATAGAAAAGATTATGAATAAGTTAAATCCTGCCAATGTAAAAGTCATGGAATTTGGAGATAGTGGGAGAATGCAGCATTGCCGATTTCTTCATCTTAGATAATAGAAAGTCAATATAGTGCTTAAAATGTTGTGATTTGAAAAACTATTTACATCCAAAAGTTTACTACTACAAGGAATTAAATGCAATATCACAAAATTATTTGAGGATTGATAAGCTAAATTTTCACCCTTCATAAGAAAGAGTGAAAAGAAATTGTCAATAAAGTAACAGTTATTGAGATTTATTTAACATTCGTTCAGCCTTTATTTGTTGACTGGGATAAATATATAATAAGCTAGTAAAATTAGTAAACAAAATAATTCTGATCCAGATAAATGTTATAAAGTAGAAGATAAATGTTACAAAGTAAATAAAGAGGGTGACATGATAGAAAGCAACCAATGTGGCTGTTGTATCACTAAGGATTATGTATATCTGTGATGACTAGAAAACTTAATTAACAGTGGCTTAAACAATAAAGAAGTTATTTGTCTCATGAAATATGAAGTGTGGTTTTTCAGTTCATGATTGATATGGTGCCAGGATCTGATGCCATTAAGGAACAAGTTTCTTCCTTTCTTCCTGTTTTGTCATTCTTAGCAGGAATTTGCTGCACAGCTAACGTTCTGTCTGCATTCCAGGGAAAAAGGATGAAATAGAAGAGACAACAGACTGGTTTAAGCTAATGTCTCATTGGCCAAGACTGTGTGGTGTGGCCTCCCCTAGCTACAAGGAGGCTGAGAAATGAAGTCTTTATCTTTCCAATACCTACGTGAGAAAGGAAGAGGAACGGAGGTTGGATGGGTTCAGCAAGGATTGCTTCTTTAAACTAAGACCTCAAGGATGAGAAGGAAGCCACACAAAAACCAGAAGAGTAGCATTCCAGGAAAATCCCTGTTGGTGCCTCAAAGACAGAATAGAGGCCAGTGCGACTGAAGCATAGGATGCAAATAGGAGTTCTAAGAGATGAGGTTAGAGAGATAGGCAATAATCAGATCATGCAGGGACCTATAGGTCACAATTAGACATTTTGATTTTATTCTTAGTAGAAGGGTTTTTTTTCCTTTTTTTTTAACTTTTATTGTTATGTTAATCACCATATATTACATAATTTGTTTTGGTGTAGTGTTCCATGATTCATTGTTTGTTCATAACACCCAGTGCTCCATGCAGAATGTGCCCTCCTCAATACCCATCACCAGGCTAACCCATCCCCCCTCCCTCCTCCCCTCCAGAAACCTCAGTTTGTTTCTCAGAGTCCATCATCTCTCCTGGTTCGTCTCCTCCTCTGACTTACTCCCCTTCATTCTTCCTCTCCTGCTATCTTCTTCCTTTTCTTTTTTCTTAAAATATGTTGCGTTATTTGTTTCAGAAGTACAGATCTGTGATTCCACAGTCTTACACAATTCACAGCGCTCACCATAGCACATACCCTCCCCAATGTCCATCACCCTCCCACCCCCGACCACTCCAGCAACCCTCAGTTTGTTCCTGAGATTAAGAATTCCTCATAGTAGAAGGGTTTTAAAAGGAAGAGTAATAGAATCTGACTTCACAATTTAAAGACTTACCTGGTTGCTGTACAATTTACCCTTGAACAACATGGGTTTGAACTGTTGTGAGTCCATTTATATGAGATTTTTTCAATAGATATAGTACTGTCTTTTCTCTTTTTGTGATTTTCTTTTTTTTAATTTTTTAAAGTTATTATTTATTAGAGAGAGAGAGACAGCGAGAGAGGGAACACAAGCAGGGGGAGTGGGAGAGGGAGAAGCAGGCTTCCCGCTGAGCAGGGAGCCCGACATGGGGCTCAGTCCCAGGACCCTGGGATCATGACCTGAGCCGAAGGCAGATCCTTAACAACTGAGCCAGCAAGGTGCCCCATTCCTTGTGATTTTCTTAATAACATTTTCTTTTCTCTACATTACTTCATTTTAAGAATATAGTATATAACATAACATACAAAATATGTGTTAGTTTTATAATTTATATTATTGGTAAGGCTTCTGGTCAATAGTGGTCTATTAGTAAATAAGTTTTGGGGGAGTCAAAAGTTATATGAGGAAGAAAAAAGTTATATGTAGATTTTGGACTGTGGGGGGGATTGGTGCCCCTAATGCCTGCATTGTTCAAGGATGAACTATATAGGAATTGGATTGAAATGGGGCAAGGGTTGAAACAAGGAGACCAGTTAATACCTGGTTTAGCAATTCAGTTAGGAAACAATGGTGGCTTGGAGTAAGAGGAGCGGGGATGTTGTATACAAATAGAAAGATTCAAGATATATTTTGGTCAGAGAGCATTTTTATGACTTGCTTATTGATTAAATAGGGAGGAAGGAGGAAAAAGAAAAAATCAGGGATGACTCCTAGGTTTTTAATATGAGCACATGGTGCCATTTACAGAAATGGGAAAGACTATGATATGACTTAGTTTGGGGTAGGAAGTAGAGTGGAATCTAGAACTCTATTTTAGAAAGGTGAAGAGTTTGTAGGGCTTATTACGCATGCAACGGGGCAGCTGGTCTATGAGACCAGAGCTCAGTCAAGAAGTCATTATTAGAGTTAAAAATTTTGGAGTCATCAACATAAAGACAGTTTTCCACGCCATGGATTAAGCATACCATTTAGAATTGTGGTAATAACCACCAGAAGATCAAAAGCAGAATTAGTTAAAAGTTATTTTTCTCCAGGGAAAGTGATTGGGGTTTGTGGGTTTGGGTGGGAGACTTAAACTTTTCATTTGGTACTCTGCAATTTTTTAAAGTGTGTATTTTAATATCATATATTTAATATCATATCTATTATCTATCTATCTATATATATATCTCAAAAGAAACAGAATGTGAACAAGTAGAAAAAGAATAAAACAGGATGCAAAAACCAGTTAAAACTGTATGCTTTGGTATATCCATTTTACACTTTTAAAATACTGATCTAATTATTCATGATGATGGTGGGAGCCAGTTATTCCATAAGGACAAACTAGAATATTTGTCTTTAATAAAAGCTAAAGAAAACTCATGGGTATTTCAGTGTTCAGTACCCTACAATTAGCAGTTTGGTTTCTTTCAGGGTCTGGGTTAATTTTGGAAACACTTTGGCTACATCTTTCTGAACAAAGAATTTTGGTTTAGTTTTTAGATGATCTCAGTGATACAAAGTGTTAAATGAATTCCTTGGGGCCCAAGGTCCGCGCTGTTCTTCAGACTATCTCAACTTATTCTTCTGACATGCCCTTCCTTTACTTTCTTAGAGTGACTCCTGAACCCACTGAAACTTCTAAGTAAACTAAGTAGATATAGCTTTTGGGGAAAAAAGAAAATGGAGATCTGAATTCCACAAATATGGAATTAGCTGATTTTATTACTGAACAAAGCTGATACCCTGAATGCATGCTGGTAGCCAACATGTGACTATAAAGCTCTATTGTATTTTCAGCTCTATTATATGGAAGCAAAGCTATAATTGTTATACATCATCCTACTTTCAGTAATAGTCAGCAGATACTCAATTTGCATCAATAGTTACATTGAACTTACTTGATATCCTATATTTCATAACTCTTTATCAAGTTTACTCTGACATTGTTTTTATCATATTTCTTTATCTGATTTATTTTTACATCCTGTTTATCATAATTCTTCCTCAGAACCTTCTACAGTTGTCCCTGACAGCATGTCTTACACGTACGATTAGTCACATGCTTCAGCGTTTCTCAGTGAAGTTAGATTGTTCTGTTTACCTACACAAAAGAAGAGCATGGGGGATGTTAGGGAAGGAGATGTTAGGGAATAAAACCACACAGTCTTCTAACATTCTCCAGAATGTTTTGGGTCATAGGTATAGGATAGCTAAAATGTGAGACATATGGGAATGTGTGGATGAAAGAGGAGAGAGAAGCTCAGATTACTTGAATATTCTAGTTTTAGGTTTCTCTATATGAAGACCATAAGCAAGTGAGAAAGACTCGTAATTTTGCAAGTAGAAATTAACAAATACTGGATTTTTTAAAAAATGAAGTATAAATGTTAATTTCTATGACGATATTCAAGTAACTGCCAGTATTAATTACAAATACAATAAAATTCAGTCTTCTTATCTGTACATTTATCTGAATTTGAATAACCTCCCCAGCTTTATCCTCCTATAATAGTGATTGGGGTAAGAGGGCAGAATGCACCCACCTTCTAGGACCATGTAGCAAGGTCACTAAAGGAACTTTTCAGACTCCAGACATCCTAGAATTTGTTGAACTAGGATTGAGTTTCATAGTTCATAGGTAGTGTGTGTAGTATATAGGTATAGTATACACTTCAAATGTTTTGAACTAAAAGACCCAAGGAAAAGGTTGATATCAATTATTATAGGGGAATCTGTTGGTTTGTTTGTTTTTGTTTTGTTTTGTTTTGTTTTTGCCTGTTTAGCATCTCTGTTACCTTTGGGGGATACCCTCCTCCAATTCCTGTACACCTCTTCCCTACGATAATCACAGGTGGTGGGCACATGATTAAGGCTAAATAAATTATAATACCTTTCTGTTTCTTTGGCTACTGTAGTACTTCCAGTACTATGTTGAATACAAGTGGTGAGAGTGGACATCCTTGTCTTGTTTCTGATCTTGAGGAAAAAGCTGTTTTTTCCCATTGAGTATAATGTTAGCTGTGGGTTTATGATGTTAAATATTTAACATAGTACTTTATTTTGTTAAGGCATGTTCTCTCTAAACCTTCTTTGTTGAGAGTTTTTATCATGAATGGATGTTGTATTTTGTCAAATACATTTCCTGCATCTATTGAAATGATCATATGGTTTTCATCCTTCCTCTTGTTGATGTGATGTATCATGTTGATTGATTTGCAAATATTGAACCACAATTACATCTGAAAAATAAATCCCAGTTGATCGTGGTGAATGATTTTTTTAATGTACTGTTGGGTTTGATTTGCTAGTATTTTGTTGAGGATTTTTGTACCTCTTCATCAGAGATAGTGGCCTGTGGTTCTCTTTTTTTGTGGTGCCTTTATCTGGTTTTAGTATCAGGTTAATGCTAGCCTTATAGAATGAATTTGTAAGCTTTTCTTCCATATCTATTTTTTAGAATAGTTTGAGAAGAATAGGTATTAACTCTTCTTTAAATGTTTGGAAGGATTCACCTGTGAAGCAATTTGGTCCTGGACTTTTGTTTGTTGGCAGCTTTTTTTTTTTTTAAGATTTTATTTATTTATTTGAGAGAGAGAATGAGATAGAGCATGAGATGGGGGAGGGTAGGAGGGAGAAGCAGACTCCCTGCTGAGCAGGGAGCCCGATGTGGGACTCGATCCCGGGACTCCAGGATCATGACCTGAGCCGAAGGCAGTCGCTTAACCAACTGAGCCACCCAGGCGCCCTGTTGGCAGCTTTTTGATTACTGATTTAATTTCATTGCAGGTACTCTGTCTGTTCAAGTTGTCTATTTCTTCCTGCTTCAGTTTTGGGAGGTTATATGTTTCTAGGAATTTATCCATTTTTTCCAGATTGCCTAATTTATTGGCCTATGGTTTTTCATAATATTCTCTTATAATCCTTTGTATTTCTGTGGTGTCAGTTGTTATTTCTCTGCTTTCATTTGTGATTTTGTTTGAGTCCTCTCTCTCTTTCTCTCTCTTGGAGTCTGGATAGAGGTTTATCAATTTTGTTGATATTTTCGAAGAACCAGCTCCTGGTTACATTGATCTATTTTTTTTAGTTTTTATTTCATTTATTTCTGTTCTTATCTTTATTATTTCCTTCCTTCTACTGGTTTCATGTTTTGTTTGTTCTTCTTGTTCTAGCCATTTAAATGTAAGACTAGGTTGTTTATTTGAGATTTTCTTGCTTCTTGAGGTAGGCCTGTATTGTTATAAACTTCCCTCTTAGAACAGCTTTTGCTACATCCCAAAGATTTTGGACCATTGTGTTTTCATTTTCGTTCATCTCCATGTATTTTTTTTATTTCCTCTTTGATTTCCTGGTTGACCCATTCATTGTTTAGTAGCATTTATTTATCCTCTATGTATTTGTGTTCTTTCCAGATTTTTTTTTTTTGTGGTTGATTTCTATCTTCATAGCATTGTGGTCAGAGAAGATGCATGGTATTAGTTTAATCTTTTTGAATGTGTTGAGACTTGTTTTGTGGCCTAATATGTGATCTATTCAGGAGAATGTTCCATGTGCACTTGAAAAGATCATGCTGTTTTAAGATGGAATGTTCTGAATATATCCAGATCCATCTGGTCCAATGTGTCATTCAAAGCCTCTGTTTCCTTGTTGCTTTTGTTTGGGCAATCTGTCTAACTGTGTTTGTGGGGTGTTAAAGTCCTCTATTATTATTTTATTACTATTGATTACTTCCTTTATGCTTGTTATTAGATGCTTTATGTATCTGGGTACTCCCATGTTGGGCGCATAAATATTTATAATTGTTATATCTTCTTGTTGGATTGTTCCCTTTATGATTATGTAGTGTCCTCCTTTGTCTCTGGTTACAGTCTTTGTATTAAAGTCTATTTTGTCTGATACCAGTATTGCTACCACAGCTTTCTTTTCACTTCTTTTGCATGAGAAATTCTTTTCCATTCTTTCACTTTCAATCTGCATGTGTTTTTAGGTCTGATATGAGTCTCTTGCAGGCGGTATATAGATGAGTCTTGTTTTTTTATCCATTCCATTACCTTGTGTCATTTGATTAGCATGATTAGTCTATTTAAATTCAAAGTAATTATTTTTTTAATATTTCAAGTAATTATTGATAAGTATATACTTATTGCCATTTTGTTTGTTTTGTGGGTATTTTTGTAGTTCTTCTCTGTTCCTTTCTTCTTTTGCCCTCTTCTCTCATGGTTTGCTGGCTTTTATTAGTAATATATTTGGATTCCTTTCTTTTTATTTTTTGCATATCTATTACCAGTTTTTATTTGTGGTTGCCATTAGGTATATACATAACATCTTATGCATATAACAGTCTATATTAAGTTGATGGTCACTTAAGTTTGAACCTAAGTGAGGAGAGAGCACAAGCAGGGGGAGCGGCAGGCAGAGGAAGAAGCAGGCTCCCCACTGAGCAAGGAGCCTGAGGCAGGACTCAATCCCAGGGTCCTGGGATCATGACCTGAGCCAATGGCAGGCGCTTAACCAACTGAGCCACCTGTGTCCCAAGTTTGAACCAATTCTAAAAAGCACCAAATTTCTGCTCCTCTCCTCCCCACATTTTAGGTGTATGTCATACTTCACATCATTTTATTTTGTGAATCCCTTGACTGGTTTTTATAGATATAATTAACTTTACTGCTTTTGTGCTTCCTACTTTTCATACTCCTGTATGTGGTCTTTCCTTTCTACTGAAAGATTCTCCCTTAACATTTCTTGTAAGGCTGGTTTAGTGGTGATGAATTCCTCTAACTTTTGTTTGTCTGGAGAACTCTTTATCTCTCTTTCCATTCTGAATGTTAGTCTTAGTGGATAGAGTACTCTGGCTGCAGGTTTTTCTTTCCTTTCAGCACTTTAAATATATCATGCCACTTTCTTCTGGCCTACCAAGTTTCTGTTGAAAAATCAGCTGAGAGCCTTATGGGGTTTTCTTGTATTTAACTCTTTTCTCTTGCTGCTTTTAAAATCCTCTCTTTATCCCTCCTTTTTGCCACTTTAATTACCATATGTCTTGGTATGGACCTTTTTAGGTTGATTTTGTTGGGGGCTTTCTGTGTCTCCTGGATCTAGCTTTCTTTCCTTTCCCAGATTTGGGAAGTTTTCAGCTATTATTTTTTCAAATAAATTTTCTGCTCCCTTTTCTCTCTCTTTTCCTTCTGGGATATTTATGATGCAAATGCTATTATGCTTGATGGTATTCCTGAGTTCCCTTAATCTATTTTCATTTTTTATTCTTTTTTCTTTCTCCTGTTCAGCTTTATTGCTTTCCATTACTCTGTCCTCCAGGTTGACCCTTTATTCTGCTTCTTCTAGTCTACTATTTATTACCTCTAGTGTATTTTTAATCTCATTTATTGTTTTCTTCATCTCTGATTGGTTCTTTTTAATATTTTCTATCTCTTTGTTGAGGGTCTCCTGAGGTCTTTCACTCTTTTCTCAGGTTCAGTGAGCTTTATGACCATTACTTTAAATTTTCTCCTTACTTTAAATTTTCTATCAGACATATTACTTATCTCCATTTCATTTAGCCCTCACTGTGATTTTGTCCCATTCTTTCATTTGTGACATATTTCTCTGTCCTTTCATTTTGTCTAACTCTCTTTGTCTGTTTCTATGTGTTAGGAAAGTCAGCTATATCTCCTGCTCCTGAAAGTAGTGGCCTTATGAAGAAGAGGTCCTGTAGTGCCCTAAAATGCAGTGTCCCCTGTTCACCAGAACCTGGTGTTTCAGGATGTCTCCTATGTGTGTTTTGTGTTCTTTATTGTTGTGGTTGAGCTGCATTTGCCTTCAGTCCAGTATATGTAGTATCTCTTTTTGCCTGTCGTGGGCAGAATTTGGTCCCTGTGTTGTTAGTGGACCAGTTAGAGAATGCCTTGGGTCAACCCTCATCCCAGTCAAGTTAGACCAGGTGTTTGCCTGTGCTGCAGTCACACTGAATTGGTGCTCTCCTGTGTTGTTCCTGAGAGGCTTTCATTGGTGTGTGAGGCCTATAGTCAGACCAGATGTCTGCCCATAGCCCACTGCTGGGGTCACAGTCAAATTGATGTGTGTGGTTTCTTTCCCTCTCCCTGCGGCAAGAGTCACTTTGGGGTGGTGCTGGTCCCTGTTGAAGCTGTTTGTAAACAACAGCACTTTGTAATGCCTGCTATAATTGTGTTGGATGGAGCAGGTCCACAAAAGAACATGATGATAAGGTGCCCAATGCTAGCAAGGTCTGAACAAGTCTACTGCTGATAATACTTTATTTTCATTTTGCTTATATTTTGAGAAGGTATGTAGGGGCAAAAGATAAGAGCAAAGTTTTATCTACAAGAGAGATAGCATATTAGAATATGAAATTAGTCTATGTCACTAAAAAAATAAAGTAATATTTTGATAAGGGGTCAGTAAACTATGCTTGCCCATCACTTCTTTTAAAAAATACAATTTTATTAGAGCACAGTATAAAGACAATATATCCTGTAAAGACAAAATATTTACTATGTAACACTTTAAAGAAAAGTGATTTGCTGACTCATATTTTAGGTAAGTGTGCTTATTTCTTAACTAAAATATGGAGAAAACCAACCACAATTAATTGTGGGAAAATGAACTGAAGTTTAAATATTCACCAACAGCCTTTGAGGAGCCTCTGTTTGCATCTAGCCCTGACATAAGGCACTTAAGTTATCATACAGCAAAAGGGATCTGGGAGGGGTTAAATGGCCTTCTTTGGAGGGGAAGGTTGGAGTGTCTACAGGATGGGAGTGAGATACTAGACTAGAGAGCACAAACAAGGGATTAGAAAGGTGAATGAGAAGACAGGTATGAGCAAGAAAACATGATACAGGCTGGTCAGCTACTTCTCTTCTATTGCAAGTACAGTTACATTTTTTTTTCTTTCCCTAATTCTTTTTGAGAATTACCTAAACCATGAGTAAATAATTTCTTCTTTCCAATGTGGTCTGATATGTCTTGGGTATGGACAATATTTGGGAGGAAGAGGGTCTAAAGAAAGGGTAGTCTCACTCCAGCCATCAGGGGTTTCTGCAGGCTATGAAGAAGCAACCATGCTGGGTTCTACAGCTGCAAGGATCTGAATCCTGCTGACTTGAAAGAGTTCTGAACTTGAAAAGGACCCCAAGTCTTAGATGACAACTTACTTAGCATTGGGCAACTCATTCTTGATAGCTTTGTGAGATCCTGAGCAAAGGACCACCTATAAGTCATGCCTGGATGATGGACATTGTTTTAAGCTACTAAATTGATAGTTTGCTATGCAGCAATAGAAGACAAATACACCTTCTTTAGGTAAAATGTACTCCACCTATATTCTCTGCCCCTTTCCCTGCTTTTTTTTCCCCCATCTGCGTTTTATAGTCTAAATAACTTATTGTGTGTGTGTTTTTATTGTCAGTTTCTCCCCCTGTAGTATAAGTGCAGGTTTGATCTCACTTGTTTACTCCCCCCAGTGTTTAGAAGAGAACCTGGAACATAATAAATAATATGTATTTGTTCAATGAATGAGAAAAGATGCTCTTCTGATTTCTTTGTTCTCTCTGTCACTCAGCTGACTTTCATATTTCCAAGTTTCCCAAAGCAGAACTTTTATCTCTTCAATGTCTATCTTAAGGGGGACTTATCTCTCAGCAAAGGAGAAAAATATGGCAGCTTCACAAACAAGGATAAAGGTTCACAAAGAATCTCCCTTCCCAAAGGACTAGAAATAAGAATGAGATTGTCATGTTAATTACCATCTGTAGCACAGAATGATTATTAAGGAAAAAAAAAGAATCAGAGTGAATAAACTCTAAAGTTTCAATTTTTATGCTTTTCTCAGAATGAACAAAAGATATAAAATCTTTTCACACATCCACATCCACACACATTACATATACACACATATGATCATTGATCTAGAAATATCTAGAGTTTGTAGATTGAGATACAACTTCTAAGGCCTACAGAATAAATCTGAACTTTCTTACCTAGAACTTTGTTTTTTCCTAATCATGAGTGAACACTGATGTCTCCAGCCTGAATAAGGCCACTGCAGTAAAGAGTATTCTTATTTGGTTCCTCAGCCCGGGACAAGTCTTATACTGAGACTCAAGACTATGAACACAAACTGTTAGATTGAACCACTGGATCTAACTGGGACCTGTCTGAACTTGTGGGAGAAAAAGAAACAAACTGGTAAGCAGTTCTCTCCTGCCCTTCCCAGGGCTGGGCATCAGCGAGATTTGCTAACTCTCTGTGGTGTTTCTCATTTTTCTGACTCTGCAATATAGAAAAGACTGTGGACAAATTAGAGACAGCAGGCAAGTATTTTAGGAATCAAGTTGCCAGGAACAAGAGGCTTTTGTTTCCATACGAAAGCATAGGTTTGAAAAAGAATATTGTAACATTTCAGCATGAACTTCCTTATGTTTTCAAGTCCTTCCAGTGGAGGAACCAGATGTGAGGTTTACGGACATGACCATCTTATGCACAGTGTCCAAACTGCCCTCGACAAGTGTAGGTTATTTATTTATTTTTTAACTAACTAGTCAAGTCCAAGGACAAAAAATTTAGTTAGCACTTGAATAAAATAGTTGTGAGTGATGTATGTTTTCCCATTTTTAAGAAAGTTCAAAGATGGTTTCTTCCGAAGCCGTTAATGGAAGTGAACTGTGACATTTATAGATGACATAAGTGTGATTACACTGTAAAGTCTACCTCTCTTTATTACTCCTTTAGTCTTCTATTGCACTTCTGGTATCTGTTAGTTCCCACAACATATACATTAGAAATGGGCCATGTGTAATTCATGATACCTACACAAAAGCATTTCACAAATATGAAACCCCACCTCTAAATTTCCTGCAAATCAGTTGGTTACTTATAAGCCTTCCATCCATCCTTGCTTCCCTTTTTTGCATTTACTGTCAACTTGCACTGAAGGTGGACCAGCTATTTATTTCTGAACGTGGGCATGGGGCGAGGAGTTATACTTGGTGGTACTTATAGCACAGTCTCTGAATATGAGCCTAACCCTTGTTCTTCCCAAGTAAACAAAGACTGGCTGACCCCAACTTGGGGTGGAAATTGGCCTTACTAATCTTCAAAGGTTTACATTTTGTCTTATGTCCAATGCTGAACTCAGTTTGGAAAAGTGTAGTTTCTCCAATCAGTATTTTTTCGTTATTCTTTTTTTTTAGATTTATTTATTTATTTGAGAAAGAGGGAGAGACAAGGAGAGTGAGCAGAGGGAGGGGGAGACAAGAAGACTCCCTGCTGAGTGGGGATCCTGGCATGGGGCTTGATCCCAGGACCCTGAGATCATGACCTGAGCTGAAATCAAGAGTCAGACCCTTAACTGACTGAGCCACCCAGGTGCCCCCCTTATTCTTTTATATAAAAACAAATAACATCCTTTCAGCTCATTCCAACTATGAAAATATGAGAGGAATGATTCCACTGTATATTGTGAATAGATAAATTATGCTTAGGTGATTTCTTTACCAAGAAAATGACATTAAAAATTATAATTAAAAACTTTGTGTAGAGGGAACTGTTTTAGATTTCCTAAGAAAAGATGTAAAAGAAACTATTTCTTTCAAGCAACTAAAAATATATTTGTTGATAAAACACACTTTAAAAGGTCAATTTCCATTTTACTACTTATTGCTACATAATTATTTTTATTGTAATGTATATGGAGAGACTACTGTGTGCTTAGCTTTATCATGATTACAAAGTTAGTTTTCATGTAACTTTTGCTGTTTAAGAAACTATTTAAAAACCTTGTCAGGTCTTTTGAAGTGTTGAATTCTATGTTTCTCTTGTGTAGATACAATCTGAATGTTTTATTGTTTCTTAAAACAAAGTTATCAGGAAATTTTAAAATTCATTTTGCATCAAATTTGGTAAATGATTAGAAAGTTTGCAATAGAAAAATAAAAGCTAAATATCATTAATTACCATTTTCATAATATTTGTAACTCAGGTATAAAATCAATTTAGTGAGTTGATGATATTTTTAAAAAATATGCTCGACTAGACTAGAATAATAGTGAAGATATGGGAGTGCCTTTGCATGTAGTAAAATAGTAAGGTTGACTACTGATTTGTGAAACTTGTTTCAATTGTATGTGTGTGTGTAAGATGTATTTCTTAAATCTGTAAGTTATTACATTCCATAAATTGAAAATGTTGATAGTGGTAATATAATTGATGTAATCAGTGGACAAGTTCTTATACAATGAGTTAAGGACATCAGAGGTTGGGGTAGAGAGTGTAGGTTTTTACTTAGCTTTACTTACCATGGTAAAGGTATCTTAATTTCCTAACCTGTAAAGTGGGTTAATCATAGTACCTACATCACAGGATTGTTGTCAGATTTACATGAGCAAGTACATACACAGGGCTCAGTATATGCCTGACACAAAGCGAACCAATAGTACATTATATATTAATTAATTGAATTTAAATAAAAATAAAATAAAATAAAATACAATGTTTAACATTAGAAAAAAAGAAACCAGCTGTTATTACCATCAACCTTTTCGTTTGCAAATACTAAATCTAATGGGAAAAACGGGAAAGATAATCCTTTTGTTTCAGGAAACTGATGACTTAGAAAAGAAAGACTTGTGACAGGCCTGTGCGTTGTGTGGTGTGTGTGTGTGCGTTGGTGGACCAGGATGGTAATGATAGAAATTTTATAATTATTTTCAGTTAAATATTGATAAATGTAGTCCAATAGATATTGCTTTTCAAAGACTTTAAACTGTAAACAACCACTAACTTCTATGTCATCCAATGTCATTCAAATAATTTCATGCACAAATGTGAAATTAATTGCTTATGCTTTTAACAATTTTAATACATGAAGAAATAAAAGTTTTCCTTTCGATATCCTAAGAGGCATATCTGGAAAATAACATGAAAATGGATTTTAAGTGTGAGTATATCAGTAACTGATCAGAGGTATTTAAGATATATGATGTGTGGACCTAAGATGGTGGGAAGTGTAGGAAGATAAGAAAAGAATAAAAATGGGGTACCGTGTTAGGCACAGTTATAATCTCGGCTGATGAACTCTTGCCTTGGCTTAAGGTTTCTAGATAGTAGGCCTGACTATCAGGTAAATTCAGTATTGACAGTGAGTGAGAAACATAGTAAAGCAGTTGGAAAGTGAATATTTTTGGACTTGCTGTCCATTTCCACTGCTTGATGATTGAACTTGTTTAAGGTGACAAAGTAATCCAGGGTTGTATTAATCTTATATTCCATAGGGTCATACAGGAAATACTGTCCTCAGCCTAGGGCCACCGGGGGCCTCATGCTTTAGAAGACCTACTCCGACCCTGCTTTGTCTGGGTTCCTTAATAAAATTGAGGGTTCCATGGGGTCAAGGGGATATGCCTAGCAGGAACCTTTACACACCTTTCCTCTATTCGTACCTCACCAGGATCACCACCATCAAAACCTGGCACACAAGAGGGAACAAACAAAACAACCCTCATGTTGTCTAGTAAGGAACATTTTAGTACTAGAGTGATCAGTTCTTTAGATTTTATGAAATGACAAGAAAGCTTTGACCACTCAGAAATAATTTTATCTAATAAATACCTAATTCAATATGGATCAAGAATGATGTTAAAACTTGTAATCTTCCTAGTCCTGGCTGAGGAGGGGATGAGATAGCAACCCAGAAATGCTCATAAACATGCTAGCAAGAAATGGGATCCAAGTTGAAGTTTAATTTATGTTAAAAAGTACCTTAGGTCCAGCATGTTGTGTGATGTTCTTATCTGACAAAATGGTCAATTCTGCTGTGCCTTAATTCACATGGTCTATACCTGTCAAACTCTGAATTGGAAAATCTTAGCATCCTTGATTATAAAATCTAAATGACTGCATTTTCTCTAACTCTAAGAACTTGTTAGGATATACCTTTCAGCAAATAATCCTTTATTCTTGTATGATAACAGTATGTATTATAATACACACACACACACAGAGTGACCTTTTTCAAGGTTTTTTATATGTTTACTCAACAATATAATTAAGTCTGGACAAGTTGGGGGCATATTTTTGCTGATCTCAGTTGACATCCAGATGATATTTTCTGAATTTCCTGCACAATAGTAATAAGAACAAAATACAGAAATAGTAATGTGAGGAACAAAGATTCTAGGAGGGCTCCTCACTTTTTATTCTGCTTTTCATAGTTTCCTGAGTAGAAACCAAGGGGCAGCAAGAGAGCACTGGGCACCTGACAAGGGAAGGAAAGGAAGGAGAAGGGAAGAGAAGTAGCTAGATGAAAGAATGAGGTGTGCAGATAGTAAAAGATGGTATGGTGTGGAGGGGCAATGAGATAGATTTTTAAATATAAATTCGTATCTGATTACCCTATATACTAGGAATTCAGGGATGTGTCTATATACTGCCATCCAGTTCAGTAAATAATTACTGAGAAACTACTGTGTGCTAGGTACTGTTCTATGTGTTTGAGATACACCATGAACCAAAGAGAAAAAGATGGTACCCTCAGTGGTCTTATATCTCAGCAGGAGGATACAAAATAAATAAGGAAATCAAATAGTAGGTTAAAATGCTAGGAGCAAAACAAGTAGAACAGGGTAAGGAGGATCAGGGTGTCTATGGTCACAGAGAGGATAAGGGTGCAGTGTTAAATAAGGCAGTCAGGGCAGGATTCATTAAGATAGTAGTCTCTGAGCAAAGATTGTAAGGGGTAGGGAGGTTGGGAGTTTAGACAAGCAGCAGTCTGGTTTGTATATATGTGTGTGTGTGTGTGTGTGCATGCGTGCACATGTGCATTGTGCATGCGTGTGTGTGTGTGTGTGTGTGTGTGTGTGTGTGTGTGTGTGTGTGTGTGGAGGTGGGGAGCCTTCCAGCAAAGTGAACAGCTAGATCAAAGGTCTCTGTAGAGAAAGTTGAGTTTTGGACATGCTGACTTCGGCATGCTATTTAACATCCAAGTGGAAATGTTGAGGCAACTGTTGGATATATGAGTCTGGAGTTTGGGAATAAGGTCTGGACTTAAGATAAGAATTTGGGAACATTAGAATAGAGAGAAGGTGGATTAAACCTCAAACCTGAATGAAATCACCAAGTGAGTGTAGCTAAAGAAGAGGATTGAGAATATCTTGAGATACAAAATTAAGAGGTTGGGGAGACCTTGGAAAACAAAGGAGTTTGAGGAGAGTTTCACTGAGGAAGGAGGACAGGCACAATTACTTTCTTTTCTCCATTGCCAAAATTGGCTAATGTTGATGTCTCCAACAGTGTTTGCTCTATCTAATAAAAGCTATCTCCTCCCCAAAAGGAGGCAGTAGAGACTATGGGACTCTTCCCCCACTGCCAAAAAACAAATCTTGCTCTCAAAAAATGTACCAAAGAGAAGACATGTTTTAAACACCCTTAGAAATTTAAAAACTTTTTTTAAATTATAATGCTAGGGATATGATAATCAGAGCTTTATATCTGAAAAATCCATTTTATTATTTTTAAGGCAGTAGTCCATTTTCTAATACTTTTAGTAATAGAGTTCTGGCAGCTAATTTTTTTTGAATTCTCAGATTCCTATGAAAAAAGGCATTTGTCATCCAATGACCGTGTTAAATTAGCTAGAAATGAAGGCTGACCACTTCTTTGATGCTTGATAGAAATGTGCACATAAAATTAGTAGTAACTCAATTTCATCTATTGGTAAAAGTGGCTAATAATTTGTGTTTACATGCCTTTTAAGTGGAAAAAACTGAGGTGTGTATAAATGCAAACCATTTTATTGCAATAAGTATCAAAAGCTTATTAAATTAATTACGGATAGAGGCATTTGGTTCACTGCTAATAAGAGCTATTTCAAATGATTAGCATTAACTAGATAATTGAAATTATCTTGATTTACCATTGTCCAAAGGAGAAAATATGTTTTTCCTGATTTATTTGCCCAAACTTCAGAGAACCCACAGATTGGTTCTATTAAACACCTTTTTATATAGAACAATTTCTATGCTTATTTTTAGAAATCTACAGCAAATATCTCAAGGTACTGCCAGCTGATCCTTTTATCCTAGTTAATTAAACCAAATAAACATATCTGCTGTTTGCTGTGAAGCAACTCATGATCTAGTGTGCCTAGAAGGTCGAGTGTAATTTAAAGTTGGTTTGGAAGAAAGATAAACATAGACCAGAGAAGCTGATTTCATTAGACACAGTAATATGTTTTGAGAAATTTAACATAGGTTTAACAGTTATTCTATGTATAAATGTCATGGGAACTCATAAAATTGTTTGTAATAAGCGATATCTGGAGGAGAATTAAGAATAAACTATAAAAAGATATTCTTCATTTGATTTTCAAGCTAGAAAAATATTTGACCTCACAGTCAACATAATCAAACAGTTGTGAATGACTGAAGAGTTGCTGAGAGATCCCTGATGATGCTAGTTAATGATATTCTTGGTTGACTAGGATAGTTCTTCATGTTTATTAACATTTGAGAAGTAATATTCATAGCCAAAAGCACTGGTAAATTTTTCCAATGTGTTTGTTGGCTTGCACTATAGATGACTTTACTTAGGATGCTAGTTCCCTTGATATTTGTCAAAATATAAAGACAGCAATTTCATGGATAATTGTCCTATGTTTCCATGTTCAATTGCTATTGATGTGTTTACTTACTTTGAATTGATTTTTCATTCATACTTCCAGTAAAATAAGTAAAATAAGGATGGCTTTAATTTTGGACTCTGTCTAAACCAGCTTAAGGGCAAAAAATTTTCCTCTTTTTTTTTCCTTTTTCAGACAGATTATTTATTTATTTATTTAACTTTAAATTTTTTATTGTTATGTTAATCACCATACATTACATCATTAGTTTTTGATGTAGTGTTCCATGATTCATTGTTTTCGTATAACACCCAGTGCTCCATGCAGAACGTGCCCTCTTTAATACCCATCACCAGGCTAACCCATCCCTCCACCCCCCTCCCCTCTAGAACCCTCAGTTTGTTTCTCAGAATCCATAGTCTCTCATGGTTCATCTCCCCCTCCGATTTCCCCCCATTTGTCCTCTATTTTATTATATTTAAGGGAGAAAAAGGTGGTCACAACAGTTTCCTTCCCCCTAATCTTTAGCAGATTTTTTTCTCTTAAGGGAAAGAGTCATACAAATAACATAATTAGGGCCTGGACATGTATCATTATTTTTTGACTGAGTTTTCCTGGCATATTTTTATTAGCTTCTAGGAAGTCCTGGTATGTCCCAGTAAATCTCTCCCTTACCAGCCAGGTATGTTCAGAGTCCAGGATACCAGTGATATCATAACCACAAATACCGCCTAGGGCACTGCAATCACTTCACAGTTCTCAGATACCTCCCACCTGATGCTAAGATTCTGAGACTGAGAATTGAGTGAAAAGTTTTATCAGGGAAGGCTAATAGGAACCAGATCTGTGGATTTTAGCCAGTGTTTTCTCAATTTTACCACTATTGATATTTGGACAAAATAATTATTTGATGTGGGGGTATGTCCTGTACATTGTAGAGTTTAGCCATATGCCTGGCCTTTACCTACTAGATGCCAGTAGCAAATCTTTCCCTCATCTATAACATTCTAAAGTATCTCTAGACTTTGTCAAATGTCCACTGGGGGCAGTGGGTGGTGGTGGTGGTGTGCAAAATCACTCTCAGCTGAGAAGCACTGGTTTAAGAAAGAAGTGGAACTGTGATACAGTTAGAATAAAGGTCTCATTGGATTGTTTGGAAAGCTCTGGAGCTAGGATGCTTTTCAGAATTGCCCCAAATCTGCTTTAATGAATATTAGATAAAGGCTGCTCCCAGGAAAGGGCTGTAAGTTTGGCAAGGCAGCTCCATTTAGCAAGCCTGAGAGGGCCTCAGCAGTGGCATGTCTTTAGCCCACGGCCCCAGCGGCTGGGGAAATGAGTGCCACAGTCCTGAGAGGTGACCTGGTGGAACAATAGCATCCTCTACATCAGTCAAGCAGGGTTCCGAAGCCTCGTCAAATAACTTTTGAACATAAAATACCGAGTAACTCGTTGGTCTGGGACTTGGCCCCCATAAGTAAAGGGAGGGTTAAATAAAACAGTGCATGGAAAGTTTCTGGCATATGTGAGGTGCTAATTAAGTTCTAGCCATAATTGTTTTGTTCACATATGTAATTTTCTAAGCATAATTAAAATAAAGCAAAGCCAAGCAGATTTATACCACACTCTTAAGTTTACCTAACCACTTTCTTTGGTTGCTTAGCAATGAAGAACAAAAGGACATGGCTACCAGTGTGACCAAATACCGAATTTACATGATTGGAATTTTAGCCCCAAGAAGTCTCTCAATAGCAGACATTGTCTTAACGTGAAAATGACAACAACGACTCCATATCTGACCTTGTACTCATATTGAAATATGTTTCCAGATATAAAAGCTATCCTTCTCCTTTGCAATGATAATTTACAGCTGGGAGACATTTTCATTGAGCAAGAGTTTTGTTTACTATTTAATAAGTTTAGACTCTGATTTACCATAATGAATTAACAAATGCAACAGAATAATGTGTTATCGTAAATATTTTGGGTTAGTGGGGGAAAGAAACAGAGGCAACCTTCATGTGTTAATGATATTTAACAAATAAAATGACAAATGTGAAAACAACGTTTTCAGACTATTTCAAATAGAGATAAATAGAATTCAGTGAAGGAGAATTGAGTGATGAGAGGACACACTGTAGCATGAGCTGCTCTACTCAAAACTGACATTTTGGTAAGTAATCCACCTATATATATATATATATAGAGAGAGAGAGAGAGAATAAATAGATATATGTCACTCATTCTGTATCTATAGCTACCAACTTGCGAACCATCTTGCGAACCATCATTAGCAATAAGTGTAGTAGTAAGAATATGAAGAATATTTTGTTAATAGATTTAAGCCTTTTTCAGTATTATAATTTCAAGCACAACCACTGAAATGATTATCATTAAAATAATGTAAGAGTAGTTTAAAAACAGCTTACTATTTAAAAGAAAAAATTCAACAGCATTAATGGCAATGACCTAGAAGGTGGTCCATCATAAGCAAAACTTAAGAAATCAAGTTAACAAGTAAAAAAAGAGACTATCCAAGCACATTTTCATACCATTAAGCTCAACTTTAGCAATTAATTAAAACAGTTTGTCATATCAAGTTAATTTGAATATTATTAGTTTTAGAGTTTCCTTTGAAAATGTGGGTATTTTGGTAAATGCTTTTAGTAAAAATAATTCTAAACTTAACCAGAATATGAAATATAATTATTTCCTGCATCTTAATGAACTCACATAATACCCCCCCAAATTTGTCTAGAATTTTTTGAAACTTTTTTAAAAAAGTGTGATATACTATAAATTTATTTTGATTTTAAAGCAGTAAAAGGCTACATAAGTAGTTTATTCTAAATTGTTAATATATATTTTAGCATCATTACAATAAAAGTAATGTAAGCCAAAACAAGAGGTTCTTAAGAATGTTTTCCTTGAAAAGTAATCTATATATCTTACTCATTTTTGAGAATTTGAAAATTTTGAGAAATTGAATTGTTTTATATTGTCAGTATTGAAGCATGTATCAAACTTAATGCTTGTTTATGCTCGTTCTCTTAAAAAAAACTGCCTATAACTTCAAGATTTAGTTTAAAAACCACCCGTACGGGGTGCCTGAGTGGCTCGGTTGTTAGGCGTCTGCCTCCGGCTCAGGTCACGATCCCAGAGTCCTGGGATCGAGCCCCACATTGGGCTCTCTGCTCGGCGGGAAGGCTGCTTCTCCCTCTCCCACTCCCCCTGCTTGTGTACCCTCTCTCACTGTGTCTCGCTGTCAAATAAATAAATGAAATCATAAAAAAAAAATAAAAAAATAAAAATAAAAAACCACCAATTCTATGAAGCTGTTCCTGAACTCCACGCCACCACAGTTAACAATAAGAGTTAATCACTTCCTTGGCAAGTAGACTTCATAGCTCTTATCACATTTCACTGTCCTTTTATCATCTTCTGATCTTCCTTCCCAGAAAACGAAGTTTTTTAGGGCATAGTCTGTAATTTATTCATCACTGAAATCACAGTTCCTGGTTCAGTCCCTGGCATATGGAACACATTCAATAAATGTCTAGTGAACAAATAAAATATTAAATTGGTGGAAAGGCAGAAGCAATTACTCCCATCATAATAAGACTCAAAACTCTGCAGCATGTGATCCCTTGAAACACATCAGTGCCACACAGCTAGAGTATGTATTGTCATACATACATACATTGTCCTGGCTATGTCATACTGGAGAAAAGTAAGAACACTCATTGTGGGAATTTAAAGATTGTGAATCAGTCTACCAGCAAGTGTTCCCCAAACTGTCAGCTCAGCCTCTCATCTTGGGGGATGACTTCTTAGGGCAAGTATCAGAGAGCTGTGCTGAAGAAGAACCAGTTCAAGAAAGTCACTGAACTTTGAATAAAGTGGTTGCTGGAGACACATCTGTTTAGGAATCATACGAAAAGCAACAGAAGAGACGTGGACCTCTTTATGAGTTGTCTGTAAGTCCCAATACCATGTCTGAAACTTTTATTAGCTGGAAATATAAGCCAAGTTCCTACCCAATTTTCCTTTTCCCCCTTGGAATTGCTTGACAGAGACTGTTATGCTTTGGTAACAAAGAATTACCGAGTCCAGCAGCCTAAAACAACAAAGGCTTCTTTCTTTCTCACATGAATGTCCACCAGCTGGTGGCTTTGTTTGCTCTGCACCATCCTCACTGAAGACCTAGGCTAATGAGCATCCCAGGGTCAGGCAGCAGCAACTAAATACTCCAGCTCAAAAGTGATATGTGTCATTTCTGCACATGACACACATTTTCCAACCACAAGGTGGCAAGCAGTGCCATCCTACTTTGTGCTCAGAAGCTGAGGAGTCAGCACAAAATACTACACCCTAAGACTAACTCATTTGGGAGGTATGCCTTGACAGATTACCAGGATATTGTCAAGTGGATTATCTTCTCTTCAGTTAGGAAAAAACAAAAACCAGACCAAACCAAACCAAAAAATCTCTCCTGTTAATTTACTAGCCTCAAGTTTGCCTTTAAAGAGATGAAAACTAGGAGGGGCAGAGCAAGATGGCGGAGGAGTAGGAGACCTGGATTTTGTCTGGTCTCAGGAATTCAGCTGAATAGGGATCAAACCATTCTGAACACCTACGAACTCAACAGGAGATCGAAGAGGAGAGTAGCAACAACTCTCTGAACAGAGAAGCGACCACTTACTGGAAGGTAGGACGTGCGGAGAAGTGAATCCGAGGCAATATTTGGGAGGATAGACGGCGGGGGAGGGGGCCTCCAGCGGCCGCTTCTGGCAAGTGATAGAGCCGCGGAGCACAAAATCGGACCTTTTAGAAGCCGGCTCCGCTGAGGGATGTCGCTGCAGTGGCTAAGCGGGGGGTGGAATCCTCCCGGGACAGTGTGGTCTCAGGACCCTTGGGATCACAGAAAGACCAGGGGTGCCTGAGTGCGGCAGAGCTCCCAGGTATCGGAACGGGAAGCCAGCTGCAGAGACAGAGCCGAGGTGCGGGCTTTCAGCTCAGGGTGGCCATAAACTGTGATCCACGGCCCAGTCGGGCCACTGCTCCTCCAGCAGGGACCCAACAAGTCCCTCCCTTTCCTCCCCGGGGAGGAGCGGCGCGGGAGCGCACCGCAGGGATCTGCTGGGTTTGAGGACTCCACACGGGGTTGGGTTCCAGAGATAGAAACACTCGGTCACAGGCCGGGTGAGCACGGAGTGCGGCCGGAGACCAGGGAGACGGGAGTGACTGCTTTTCTCTGGGGGCGCACTGAGGAGCGGGGCCCCGAGTTCTCAGCTTCTCCGGGTGGAGATTGGGAGGCCACCATTGTCGCCCTGGTCCTCCAAAGCTGTACCGAGAGCGTGCAGGGAACAAAAGCTCCTGAGAGCAAACCCGAGCAGCTTGCTTAGCCCGGACGGACAAGGGCGGGGCAATTCAGCCTCCAGCAAAGACATTTGGAAACCACGGCAACAGGCCCCTCCCCCAGAAGATCAGCACGAACAGCCAGCAAGCCAAGACCAAGTTTACCGATCAAGGAGAACGGGAGAACTCCAGCGCTAGGGGAATACTGCACATAGAATTCATGGCTTTTTTTTTTTACCATGATTCATTAGTTCATCAAAGTTAATTTTTAACTGTTTTTTTTTAATTTTACTTTTTCCCTTTTTCAACCAACATCTTATCAATCCCCTTTTAAAAAAAAAACATTTTTTATTTTTCATTTTTAGAGTCATATTTTATCCCTTCATAGTAGTTACCCTTATTTTTGGCATATATATATATAAGTTGTTCTCTCTTTAAAATTTTGAGATACAGTTTCTTCTAACAGATCAAAATATACCCTAAATCACTAGTGTATGGCTTTGTTCTAGTCTCCTGCCTGATCACATTCTCTCCCTTTATTTTTTTTTTAAAATCTTCTTTCTTTTTTCAAACAACTTATCTTATCAATTCCTTTTATAAAATCTTTTATAATTTTCATCTTTACAGTCATCTTCCATCCCTTCATTGTATCAACCCTTATTTTGTACATATATGTCTTTCTTCCTTTAAAATTTTAGGAGACACTTTTTTCTAACAGACCAAAATATGCCCAAAATCTAGTGTGTGGCACTGACCTGTGCACTAGCCTGATCATATTTGATCATATTCTGCTTTTTTTGTATTGTTCTGTTTTTGTTTTTATCTTTTTATCTTTTTTTTTTCTCTTTCTTTTTTCTTTCCCTTTCTTTTCCCCTGGTTTCAGGTCTTTTCTGATTTGTATACAGTATATTTGCTGGGGACGTTGTTAACCTGTTAGCATTTTGTTCTCTCATTCATCTATTCTCCTCTGGACAAAATGACAAGATGAAAAAAATCACCTCAGCAAAAAGAACAAGAGGTAGTACTGTCAGCCAGGGACCTACTCAATACGGACATTAGTACGATGTCGGACCTAGAGTTCAGAATCATGACTTTAAAGATACTAGCTGGGCTTGAAAAAAGCGTGGAAGTTATTAGAGAAACCCTTTCTGGAGAAATAAAAGAACTAAAATCTAACCAAGTCGAAATCAAAAAGGCTATTGATGAGGTGCAATCAAAAATGGGGGCACTAACTGCTAGGATAAATGAGGCAGAAGAGAGAATCAGTGATATAGAAGACCAAATGATGGAAAATAAAGAGGCTGAGAAAAAGAGAGATAAACAACTACAGGATCACGAGGGCAGAATTTGAGAGATAAGTGATACGATAAGATGAAACAACATTAGAATAATTGGGATCCCAGAAGAAGAAGAGAGAGAGAGAGGGGCAGAACGTATATTGGAGCAAATAATAGCAGAGAACTTCCCTAATGTGAGGAAGGAAACAGGCATCAAAATCCAGGAGGCACAGAGAACACCTCTCAAAATCAATAATAATAGGTCAACACGCCAACACATAATAGTAAAACTTACGAGTCTCAGAGACAGAGAAAATCCTGAAAGCAGCTCGGGAGAAGAGATATGTAACCTACAATGGTAGAAATATTAGATTGGCAACAGACCTATCCACAGAGACCTGGCAGGCCAGAAAGGACTGGCATGAGATCTTCAGAGCACTAAACGAGAAAAATATGCAGCCAAGAATACTATATCCAGCTAGGCTGTCATTGAAAATAGAAGGAGAGATAAAAAGCTTCCAGGACAAACAAAAACTAAAGGAATTTGCAAACACGAAACCAACCCTCCAAAAAATATTGAAAGGGGTCCTCTAAGCAAAGAGAGAGCCTAAAAGCAGCATCGATCAGAAAGGAACACAGACAATATACAGTAACAGTCACCTTACAGACAATACAATGGCACTAAATTCATACCTTTCAATAGTTACCCTGAATGTAAATGGGCTAAATGCCCCAATCAAAAGACACAGGCTATCAGATTGGATTAAAAAACAAGACCCATCGATATGCTGTCTGCAAGAGACTCATTTTAGACCCAAAGACACCCCCAGATTGAAAGTGAGGGGGTGGAAAACCATTTACCATGCTAATGGACACCAAAAGAAAGCTGGGGTGGCAATCCTTATATCAGACAAATTAGATTTTAAACCAAAGACTGTAATAAGAGATGAGGAAGGACACTATATCCTACTTAAAGGGTCTATCCAACAAAAGGATCTAACAATTGTAAATATCTATGCCCCTAACATGGGAGCAGCCAATTATATAAGGCAATTAATAACAAAAGCGAAGAAACACATTGACAACAATACAATAATAGCGGGGGACTTTAACACCCCCCTGACTGAAATGGACAGATCATCTAAGCAAAAGATCAACAAGGAAATAAAGACTTTAGATGACACACTGGACCAAATGGACTTCACAGACATATTCAGAACATTCCATCCCAAAACAACGGAATACACATTCTTCTCTAGTGCCCATGGAACATTCTCCGGAATTGATCACATCCTAGGTCATGAATCAGGTCTCAACCAGTACCAAAAGATTGGGATTATTCCCTGCCTATTTTCAGACCACAATGCTTTGAAACTAGAACTCAATCACAAGAGGAAAGTCGGAAAGAACTCAAATACATGGAGGCTAAAGAGCATCCTACTAAAGAATGAATGGGTCAACCAGGAAATTAAAGAAGAATTAAAAAAATTCATGGAAACCAATGAAAATGAAACACAACTGTTCAAAATCTTTGGGATACAGCAAAGGCAGTCCTGAGAGGAAAGTATATAGCAATACAAGCTTTCTTAAGAAACAAGAAAGGTCTCAAATACACAACCTAACCCTACACCTAAAGGAGCTGGAGAAAGAACAGCAAATAAAGCCTAAACCCAGCAGGAGAAGAGAAATAATAAAAATCAGAGCAGAAATCAATGAACTAGAAACCAAAAGAACAGTAGAACAGATCAACGAAACTAGGAGCTGGTTCTTTGAAAGAATTAACAAGATTGATAAGCCTCTGGCCAGACTTATCAAAAAGAAAAGAGAAATGACCCAAATCAACAAAATCATGAATGAAAGAGGAGAGGTCACAACCAACACCAAAGAAATACAAACAATTATAAGAACATATTATGAGCAACTCTATGCCAGCAAATTAGATAACCTGGAAGAAATGGGTACATTCCTAGAGATGTATCAACTACCAAAATTGAACCAGGAAGAAATAGAAAACCTGAACAGACCTATAGCCACTAAGGAAATTGAAGCAGTCATCAAAAATCTCCCAACAAACAAAAGCCCAGGGCCAGATGGCTTCCCAAGGGAATTCTATCAGACATTTCAAGAAGAATTAATACCTATTCTCCTGAAACTTTTCCAAAAAATAGAAATGGAAGGGAAACTTCCAAACTCATTTTATGAGGCCAGCATTACCTTGATCCCAAAACCAGACAAAGACCCCATCAAAAAGGAGAATTATAGACCAATATCCTTGATGAACATGGATGCAAAAATTCTCACCAAAGTACTAGCCAATAGGATCCAACACTACATTAAAAGGATTATTCACCATGACCAAGTGGGATTTATCCCTGGGCTGCAAGGATGGTTCAACATCTGCAAATCAATCAACGTGATACAATACATTAACAAAAGAAAGAACAAGAATCATAGGATCCTCTCAATAGATGCAGAAAAAGCATTTGACAAAGTACAGCATCCTTTCTTGATCAAAACTCTTCAGAGTATAGGCATAGAGGGTACATACCTCAATATCATAAAAGCCATCTATGAAAAACCTACAGCGAATATCATTCTCAATGGGGAAAAGCTGAGAGCTTTTCCCCTAAGGTCAGGAACATGGCAGGGATGTCCACTATCACCACTGCTATTCAACATAGTATTAGAAGTCCTAGCCACAGCAATCAGACAACACAAAGAAATCCAAGGCATCCAAATCGGCAAAGAGGAAGTCAAACTCTCACTCTTTGCAGATGATATGATACTGTATGTGGAAAACCCAAAAGACTCCACCCCAAAACTGCTAGAACTCATACAGGAATTCAGTCAAGTAGCAGGATATAAAATCAATGCACAGAAATCAGTGGCATTCCTATACACCAACAACAAGACAGAAGAGAGACAAATCAAGGAGTCAATGCCATTTACAATTGCACCCAAAACCATAAGATACCTAGGAATAAATTTAACCAAAGAGGCAAAGGATCTGTACTCAGAAAACTATGAAATACTCATGAAAGAAATTGAAGAAGACACAAAGAAATGGAAAAACTTTCCATGCTCATGCATTGGGATAACCAACATTGTGAAGATGTCAATGCTACCTAGAGCAATCTACACATTCAATGCAATCCCCATCAAAATACCATCCGCTTTTTTCAAAGAAATGGAACAAATAATCCTAAAATTTGTATGGAACCAGAAGAGACCCCGAATAGCCAGAGGAATGTTGAAAAAGAAAAGCAAAGCTGGCGGCATCACAATTCCAGACTTCCAGCTCTGTTACAAAGCCGTCATCATCAAGACAGTATGGTACTGGCACAAAAACAGACACATAGATCAATGGAACAGAATCGAGAGCCCAGAAATGGACCCTCAACTCTATGGTCAACTTATCTTTGACAAACCAGGAAAGAATATCCAATGGCAAAAAGACAGTCTCTTCAACAAATGGTGTTGGGAAAATTGGACAGCGACATGCAGAAGAATGAAACTGGACCATTTCCTTACACCACACACAAAAATAGACTCCAAATGTTTGAACGACCTAAACCTGAGACAGGAGTCCATCAAAATCCTAAAGGAGAACACAGGTAGCAACCTCTTCGACCTCAGCTGCAGCTTCTTCCTAGAAACATCGCCAAAGGCAAGGGAAGCAAGGGCAAAAATGAACTATTGGGATTTCATCAAGATAAAAAGCTTTTGCACAGCAAAAGAAACAGTCCACAAAACCAAAAGACAACTGACAGAATGGGAGAAAATATTTGCAAATGACATATCAGATAAAGGGCTAGTATCCAAAATCTATAAAGAACTTATCAAACTCAACACCCAAAGAACAAATAATCCAATCAAGAAATGGGCAGAAGACATGAACAGACATTTTTCCAAAGAAGGCATCCAAATGGCCAACAGACACATGAAAAAGTGCTCAACATCGCTCAGCGTCAGGGAAATCCAAATCAATGAGATACCACCTCACACCAGTCAGAATGGCTAAAATTAACAAGTCAGGAAACGACAGATATTGGCGGGGATGTGGAGAAATGGGAACCCTCCTACACTGTTGGTAGGAATGCAAGCTGGTGCAACCCCTCTGGAAAACAGTATGGAGGTTCCTCAAAAAGTTGAAAATAGAGCTACCATACGATCCAGCAATTGCACTACTGGGTATTTACCCCAAAGATACAAATGTAGGGATCCGAAGGGGTACGTGCACCCCAACGTTTATAGCAGCAATGTCCACAATAGCCAAACTGTGGAAAGAGCCAAGATGTCCATTGACAGATGAATGGATAAAGAAGATGTGGTATATATACACAATGGAATATTATGCAGCCATCAAAAGGAATGAGATCTTGCCATTTGCAACGACATGGATGGAACTGGAGGGTGTTATGCTGAGTGAAATAAGTCAATCAGAGAAAGACATGTATCATATGACCTCACTGATATGAGGAATTCTTAATCTCAGGAAACAAACTGAGTGTTGCTGGAGTGGTGGGGGATGGGAGGGATGGGGTGGCTGGGTGATAGACATTGGGTAGGGTATGTGCTATGGTGAGCGCTGTGAATTGTGCAAGACTGATGAATCACAGATCTGTACGTCTGAAACAAATAATGCAATATATGTTAAGAAAAAAGAAGAAGAAGATAGTAGGAGGGGAAGAATGAAGGGGAGTAAGTCAGAGGGGGAGATGAACCATGAGAGACGATGGACTCTGAAAAACAAACAGGGTTCTAGAGGGGAGGAGGGTAGGGGGATGGGTTAGCCTGGTGATGGGTATTAAAGAGGGCACATTCTGCATGGAGCACTGGGTGTTATGCACAAACAATGAATCATGGAACACTACATCAAAAACTAATGATGTAATATATGATGATTAACATAACAATAAAAAATTAAAAAAATTAAGAGATGAAAACTAGACTCTGTGAACAGCCATTGTGTGGGGCAAAAGAAAACAGACACAGTGATGACATACTGCATGACAACATAAAGTTCAGGAACAAGTGCACGTAATCGATGGTGATAGAACACAGAAAGGTGATTACCTCGGGGTATAATACTGACTGGGAGGAGTACATTCAAGGGGCTAGCGAGGTTCTTTCTCTGCATGTACATACAGAAAAGTTGATTGAACTGTACTGTTGAGATTGGGTTGTTAAATGTGTGTTATACCTGAATATTTCTCATATACATGGAACATAGGCATTAATGAAGGCTGGGGAGAAATGAAAGATTCGTGTAAGTGCATCTCTCTCTCTTTTTTTGCTCATACACTCTCACACACACATTTTATTCCTTTTCTTTAAATTCAATTACTTAACATATAGTGTATTATTATTTTCAGAGGTAGAGTTCAGTGATTCATCAGTCTTATATAATACCCACTGCTGATTACATCATGTGCCTCCTAAAGTCCACCTTTTATCTAGCACATTGTTCAAAAAAACCACAAAAAACCGCATCTGTTATCCAAGTAAGAAAACTGTTCACCCAGAATTCATGAGAAAGTGAAAACTGAAACACTTGGGATGTTTCCATAAATTCCATAAGCAAGCCTTTTCTTAAGTGATTTCAAATCATCCTCATCTTCAATAATAGGTATATGCAGCTGATATATTTAGTCAACACTAAAGATACTCTAATATAATAGAAAAAGAGGTGCTTCCTGGAACAGGCTAATGCAAAAAGCCAGCTTGTCAGGAATCCCTGTCAATAGACATGAAGTTTTAAACAAAATTATTGATCCATAGGCAGAACTAAAAAGCACATGCCAGGGTGACATAAAGTAATATGGTTCTGGTTTTTACTAAGGAATGAAAATGTTTAAAAATTCTTCATTATTATAGGCCTTTATTCTACATACTACTTAATGAGGCTTTCAAAATCCAGAATTTCATTTTGAGTGGTCTCTGTAATTATTTAAGAAAATAAGGGTTACATTTGGAGATTAAGTCCTCCTGGAGAAATTCCGTTTATTATATAATAATTTTATAAGGAAATGTATATTGTTTTATATTAAATGTATAGTGCATATAGATAAAACTCTAATCATTTTGACACTCTGAATAAAATTAGCTGATTTCTTCAGATTGTTTAATAATTTACAAACAATGATCCATCTTAATGTTTCTCAAATTTGTTCAGATGGCGAGAGACATCAGGGAGACCTTTTCAGAATACCGTAATCTTTTTACCACATTTTGAAATTTGATTTTTAATTCCTTTACACAAATAAGAAAATACTTTCTTAGCCCAGAAAAAGGCAAAAAAAATACACATACACACATAATATAAAGTCACAATTATTAGCACACAACTTTTGAAAAGAAAAATGAATTATCAAATCAAGTATGATAAACTGTTTTTAACTTTTTCTATATTCACTTGCTACTTTTAATTCAATAAGAATAAATAATAAATAATATCTTTATATATCATATGCTATAATACATAATAAATAAAAATATTTATATAGCATTATACACTATAATAAATAATACTGAGTTCAATAATTCAATAGCTAAAGATCACTAATAGACAAGAAATGCTATCACCAGAGATTTTAATAAAATTTTAAGAAGGAAAACTTAAAAATAAGTCTATTGATTTTCATGTTTTTTCTAAAAAAATAGGAAATCAGATATTTTTTGGTATTAGCCTAAGAACATTTTATTTCAACTTAAAGAATGCCAGAGTTTCAGATCACATAGCTTGTTTGATTTCTCTGTCAATGATAAGAAGTGGAAATCCTTTTTGGTTTTATTAGAACTGCTAAAGCTTCCTTGGGATCTGATTTTATTTCAGCTCCTTTACTGCAATGAAGGCAGGGGAGAATTGGAAAGTGTTTACATATAAAGGTTGTACCAAGAAATATAAGGACAATAACCTCCAATTTTTTTTTACTCCTATACTACTAGAAAGAACTGTGTACCTCTTTGCATGTTTTTAAATTAACCATAATTTTTTATCATAAGCTGTATTGCAAACAATATAACTTCTGGTCTATTTAAATATTGACATGTAAATAAAACTGTTAAATCTTATATCCAAAAGGAATAGACATTACTGTCCATTTTAATTAAATATTGAATTAGCTCTTCTTTACAAATCAGAAATTTCATATTGCTTCCTTTTCTGCTCAAAACTTGTATTTCCTTTCCACTTCCCCTACAGAATTTTACCCCAATTCAATCTATTTTTATATTTGAAATTATTTTTTTAATCAACCTATCTTACTTTCCTGGCACAAAAATCTGTATATAAATTTAAATATGTTTTTTAAATTTATGAGACCATAAAGCTGTATTAAGATATTTCTTCTAGACTTAATTATTTCAAATAATAGTAAATAATTAATCAATATGATATAAATAGTATAAATATTGATAATTACCTGACATAGAAAAGTAAAATTTTATTGGAAATGTAAGTTAGTAGGTATAGTTGCTTTTAGCAATTGGTTTGCTACATATTTCTAGGATGAGACAGGGTTTAACAAACATTCCATTCCCACTCTTCAATTTTTATAGTTGTAGTTGCTGAGAAATTATATATATAGATGAAATTGGAAGTATACCAGTATCACTTAATTCTTTGACTCCTTCCATGTTATATGGTAAAAATCACATACTAATTGTATTAGTAAACCATCACATTGATCCATTATCAAAAATTACTTTCAGTGATCTATCATCTGACATTCAATATGTGCTGCTTCGGTATTGTTAAAAGAGAAGAACTGGCCTGAACTGCAAAGGAATTTATTACAGTCATAAAAGCAATGTACTTCTTCAACTTCTAGAAAGTATACCCAAATGGACTTATCAAGACTATAAAATGACTGTTCATTGTATCTTTTACTCATACCTCTAAGCATTTTGTTTAAACTGATACACTCAAAAAGAATTGGAAAAAATTCAAAATATTGCCAACTTCAACACGTCTTGCCCCAAATAATTTTTTAGTTGTTTATTTTTTTTAAAGATTTTATTTATTTATTTGACAGAGAGAGAGAGAGACAGCGGGAGAGGGAGCACAAGCAGGGGGAGTGGGAGAGGGAGAAGCAGGCTTCCCCCCTGCCGAGGAGGGAGCCCAATGCAGGGCTCGATTCCAGGACCCTGGGATCATGACCTGAGCCGAAGGCAGATGCTTAACAACTGAGCCACCCAGGCTCCCCTAGCTGTTTATTTTTATTTCATCATGTGTTTTACATATATTTTTGTTAAAACTTTGGCACTATAGATTTAACTCTTTCAAGTTATGGAAAATGTCTGTCATATAACCTAATATAACCTAATTAGCACAGTCACCCTACTGCCTCTTTCCTTGACTATTCAAAGTTCTTATAGTTTGGGTTTTCTATAGATATATGTCCTCTTTGGTGAACAAGTATAGGTATGGGATACAGAGAGAAAAAATCTTATTGAATTATATGCAAACTATTCTGCTAAGAGATCCAAGCTGTTCCTTAGATTTCATCTCATTCACCTCTTCCTAGTTCACGGTTGTCCAGCCCGAAAGACCTCCTCACATGCTTTGAATATGCCAAGCAGAAAACCCCCACTTCCTGGAATGATTCCTCACTTCATTAAGTTACCTGCTCAAATATACCTTATCAAATGAAGTACCCCACCACTCACTGTCTCCTTACTCTGCTTCACTTATTTCTTCACACTTATGTCCACTCGATATATTATATATTAATTGGCTTATAACTTGACTCCACCCTCATCAGCATTTCAGATCCATGAGAACAATCATTTTTATTATTCCTTGCTGTGTTCCCAGCATCTAGACCAGTCCTTGATACAGCATCTCAAAAGTTTTTCAGTGCATAAATAAGTGAATTAATGCAAATCTTTCTGATATCAATTAACAACAAAATATTAAAAGAAAAAAAGATGAACTAGCATAGGGTTAATAATAGTAATAGTCTATTTTGCCAAGTATGGACACTTAAAAAACTGCTATCCAATAAAGACTCATTTCCTAAAACAAAGGAATCTTAACACGAAAACCCAGTAAGAATCCACTACATCAGAAACAAATGAGTATATTAAACTGTTCTAGAAATTCACTATATTTTTCTTATTTTCTTACTTTATACTAGTGAAAACTTCAACAAGGAAATCATTGCTACAAATACTTCGGCTGTCAACACTTACCTGGGCCATGCCAGTATACTATCTTATTCTCACCTAATCTTAAGAAACAATCTGATAAACTGCCTCAGCTGAGGCATTGGAGGTTGATAACTGGATAAAAGCACTAAAATACATTTGGAAGCAAACAAACAACAAAACAAAAAAGTTGGATGATTGATTTAAGATGAAATTGAAAAATGTCTAATGGCTTTCTGGATAGAATGTCTAACCTAAAGAAAAGAGGGAGTATGTTCTCTTTGCTGAATTTGGGGCTTCAGAAACTGAATCATGAGAGGGAAATTATTTTTCAAAGCATCCTTCAAATTACCTTCATAAAGAGTGAGAGCCCACAGATAAACTTAAAGGAAGTTGTGACATTACACCTGACATTATATTTGAGGTTTGGGGCAAGCCTGAAGTGGAATTTGCTAATCACTGACTCTTCTACATCCTATCTCACTGGGTGTTACCATTTACATGTATCATAAAAGATGTCATTTTATGCTTTACCTCCTGGCCATTTTTAATTTGTTTTAGTCTTGTGCTATATGGTTCATTTATTCTTTGATATCTTTTAGGTCTAGTAACTTGGAAGGGATACATGCTGTTTTACTTGTAAATCTTACAATCAAACCATTAGTCTCTAATTATCAATGTCAAGAATGAAACAGCCATTATTTGCTTTTTCAGTGACAAGACAAAATAATTTATATATTTGTACCTTCCTTAACACCCCTATCCTCTCTTTGGTGTGTTTTGCTTTTTGTTTATAATCTGGAATGTTTTTATTATAATCTGGGATGATTTTTAAGTGTATCATCAATTTCAAAAAATTATGTTTGTTTCATTTTGTAAACATACAACAGTTGTTTACACTTTGTTTATTTAAATGATTTCAGTGCTCAGCATCAGTCTTTTCCTATCATGACATAGGTGACTTGTTTTTATTTTGAAGTAATCTCTTGTTTGAGTTCACCTTCAAATGATGTTAGGGGCCTCTAGGCAAATGGCCCTATTTCGTCCACTGCTCATCACTGTCTTAAAGGGGCAGGCCAGCATTTCCTCATTTCCTGCAAAGGATGCAACATTTCACTACCTTCTTAAGAAGTTTAGGAGTCTTTGGTGACTCCTTTAATTGGTCTCATCTGTGCTCTATCTATTAGAAATCCATCAACATTACATTCATACCATTATCATTACTGCTATTCTCTACTACTGTTATTTATTTATCATTTCAAAAGGTTTTGGGGAAAGGGCAGTTCTGAAAGGAGGATCTGATCACATCACTCCTTTGCTTCAGATATCCTAGCTAAGTCCTCACCTATAAAGTAACATTACTACTCCATAGAAGAAAGATCTTTCATTCTCTGGCCCAGCCCACCTAAGTCTTATACCAGAGCAAGTGTCCCATTCATCTCACCCAGATCTGGCCCTGCTTCTATGTGTAGATGAAGACAGAGGAAGAGCACTTTTTCATGTGTCTGTTGGCCATTTGGATGTCTTCTTTGGAAAAATGTCTGTTCATGTCTTCTGCCCATTTCTTGATTGGATTATTTGTTCTTTGGGTGTTGAGTTTGATAAGTTCTTTATAGATTTTGGATACTAGCCCTTTATCTAATATGTCATTTGCAAATATTTTCTCCCATTCTGTCGGTTGTCTTTTGGTTTTGTGGACTGTTTCTTTTGCTGTGCAAAAGCTTCTTATCTTGATGAAATCCCAATAGTTCATCATCAGGGAAATCCAGATCAAAACCTCAATGAGATACCACCTCACACCAGTCAGAATGGCTAAAATTAACAAGTCAGGAAACGACAGATGTTGGCGGGGATGCGGAGAAAGGGGAACCCTTTCCCACTGTTGGTGGGAATGCAAGCTGGTGCAACCCCTCTGGAAAACAGTATGGAGGTTCCTCAAAAAGTTGAAAATAGAGCTACCATACGATCCAGCAATTGCACTACTGGATATTTACCCCAAAGATACAAATGTAGGGATCCGAAGGGGTACGTGCACCCCAATGTTTATAGCAGCAATGTCCACAATAGCCAAACTGTGGAAAGCACCAAGATGTCCATCGACAGATGAATGGATAAAGAAGATGTGGTATATATATACACAATGGAATATTATGCAGCCGTCAAAAGGCATGAGATCTTGCCATTTGCAACGACATGGATGGAACTGGAGGGTGTTATGCTGAGTGAAATAAGTCAATCAGAGAAAGACATGTATCATATGACCTCACTGATATGAGGAATTCTTAATCTCAGGAAACAAACTGAGTGTTGCTGGAGTGGTGGGGGGGTGGGAGGGACGGGGTGGCTGAGTGATAGACATTGGGGAGGGTATGTGCTATGGTGAGTGCTGTGAATTGTGCAAGACTGTTGAATCACAGATCTGTACGTCTGAAACAAATAATGCAATATATGTTAAGAAAGAAAAAAGAAGAAGATAGCAGGAGGGGAAGAATGAAGAGGAGTAAATCGGAGGGGCAGACGAACCATGAGAGATGATGGACTCTGAAAAACAAACTGGGGGGATGGGTTAGCCTGGTGACGGGTATTAAAGAGGGCACATTCTGCGTGGAGCACTGGGTGTTATGCACAAACAATGAATCATAATAAAAAATAAAAATAAAAATATTAAAGTGAAAAAAAATAGAGGACAAATGGGGAGAAAAGATTCTTCATTGTCAATGAAACTAGCAACTAAAATAACTCCTTAGGTTTAAATGGTTGAAGAATGTTTGCCAAAACCCAGGAGGGAGGACAATGATTGCAAATAATATCTTTTTCAGATCTTTCAGCACATACAAGGGGAAATGAGTTATTTGGCTCTGAAGAGCCTCACTACCAATCCCCTACTTGGAATGGCAAATTCTGAGGCTGTGCATGGGCTGTATGAGAAACCGTGAGCCAATTTCCATATTGTAGAGTAACACAAATGACAGGACAGAGAAATTCTGCAAACAACTCAACTTCAAAAGAAGCAGGATGGCTTTGGGTTAACAAAGAGGAGAGATAGTGGTAGCAATCAACCTGACCACAGTCAGTTGAAGAGAAATAAATAACTTAAATCACTTCAACTACCCTCCTCCTTCAAAGAAATAAAAACAAAATTCTGTGACATATAGTTCACAGTAAACCACGCTGCTCACCCTGAAGTGGAGAGTGTGTATACGTTTATACCACATTGATTGCTGAGGACACAATCGATGTCCTTATTGGTGTAGGCACGGAGTGGTGACATGTCCCAGGGCAGAGTACACAGCAAAACTGAGGAGAGTGTTCTGAGGCAGTGTATCTGAATTTAAGCTGCTTGTATCCTATCTCACTCTCCCTTTCTTCCTAACACCATTTTTCAGGTGTTGACTAACCAAGAAAGAATAACTCCCATTAAAAAATAAGTAATAAGTATCCTAAAATTAGGATATGAAAGCAACACTGTAAATAAGGCAAATGGCCAAATATTTTTCTTTATGAAGTTTTCATTTTTTTATTATTTTATTTATTTATTCGACAGAGAGAGAGAGAGCACAAGCAGTGGAGTGGCATGCAGAGGGAGAAGGAGAGGCAGGCTCCCCGCTGAGCAAGGAGCCTGACACGAGGCTTGATCCCAGGACCCTGAGATCATGATCTGAGCCAAAGGCAGATGCTTAATCAGCTGAACCACCCAGATGCTTAATCAGCTGAACCATCCAGGGAAATCTTTCCCAAGAACTCATGTCTACTCTTACTGGCCAGAGAAGGGTCACATATCCACCTCAACATGTAAGGGAAGCTGAGAAGTCAAATACTTTATCTCAAGGCTCCATTCTAATGAAAGGTGAGGGAGAAGGGGGTTAGAACACGGATATGTTTGCCATATAAATCCAAACAAGACATGGCTGGGATCAAATTCCAGCTCTGCTGTTTACTAGCTTTGTGACATTGGATAAGTTACTTAACTTCTCTGTATTTCAGTTTTTCCTTCTTTAAAATAAGGATGATGATATTAAGAGTACCTACTTCAGAGGGCTATTGTCAAGATTAAATGAATTATTGCATAGAAAACAGTTAAAATAACACCTGGTATATTCTGTTAGGTGTTATTGTTATCTGCATTCTAAGGAACTCTAGCTCTAAAATATTGTAATTCCAAAAACAGTTGTTTGATGATCAAAGATAGGATTTATGAGAAGTACAAATAATTTAGCTTTTCAGTTAGATCATCTGCTTAAAAATCTTAAAATATTCACTTCTCATAGAAGTGAACCATTGCCAGTAAATACTTTCATTGGCTTAAAAGTGTTTTTATTAGAGAAGAAATATGACTTGTCTAGTTGGATGAACTCTTGAGCAAGGCAACTAGTGAACATTGAATGATTATAAGGATTTAACTTTACTCGAAAAACATCTGGAAAGAATCTCTTAAGGGAGTTGTTCTACCTTATTTTCCTTCAATTTTATAAACTATATTTAAGTTTTCCTAAGCAAGCAGCAATGTGTCCTGAGGGGAATTGTCACAGCTCCCTTCCCATAAGCCAAAGTTAACTCACCCTGAAGTGCAAATTTATGAAGACTCTCTTTGTCCCATGACCTAAAACCGAGGTTTATCCTAAAGAAAGAAGTCAGCTAATAAACAGAAAGGCAAGTTCATTCTGGATGAGAACTTATTAATGACTGAAATAGAGGCTTATATCTGGGTTAAAAATGTATCTTTCAAAGTGTATATGGTTCACTGAGAGAAGTTAATTCATAAATAAAAATACAGTAATTAGGTTCTTAAGAGAAAAAAGGAATATTGGTAGCAATGCTTGAGAGGGAGAGATTACAAGCTATAGGATGATCAAAGAAGGTCCTAAGGAGAGGGCATTTGAGCTTATCGTTAGTAGAAAAGCTGGTTTGGGGCTGGAAGCATTGGGAGGAATGGTATTATGACAGAGGGAAAGAAGGAACAGGCACAGGGGAAGGAAACTGTAGGGTAGATACTGACTAGACACTGGGAACAGATGGAGTCATCAGCAAGCCATGAACAGTCTCTCAGGGAGATTATCTTTCAGTAGGTAATAAGTAAGAAATAAGTTAAGAAGACAGGTAAATACATAAACCGAATGAGGAATGTAAAGCAAATAAAGTAGGATGATGGAAAAGATGGTGACCAGGGACAGTTTCAAGCTGGGACAGAAGTGGAAGTGGCTGTATTAATACAGGGTTGTTATCGCATCAGACTTTCTGAGGAGGTGACATGAGAAAAGACCTGCAAGAATTGAAACCTGATGTGGTCTTCTCAGTAAGTGAAACAGCGAGGAAACCACACTTACACTTAAAGGGAACAAACAGCAAGTGTAAAAGCCTTGACATGAGAAAAGTAGGGATGCCTGTGTTGCTGGAACACAGTGAATGAGAAGCGTGGCAGAAGATGAGGTTAGAGAGGGAGACAAGATCCAGATTACCCAGGGCCGAATAAGCCTAAGTAGGAGTTTGGATTTCATTCTAAATGTAACGGGAAACTGCTGAAGAATTTTAAAAGGAAAGCAATATGATCTGATTTGCATTGGTAATAGTAAAAATCACCTTGCCTTCCTGTAGAACAGACAGCAAGGGGGTAAGAATGATCGCGGGGAGACTACTGCAGGAGAGGGCCACATTGGTCTAGGGCGATATCCATATGTCATAGATACTGACCAGACACAAGGATCAAAATGTGGTGGGATTCCTGCTGTGTCAGGTGTTAACCGTTTAGTTTCTATATCAAGGGGAGTCATAGAGTGTGTCAGAGGAAAACTCAGAGTGGCTGGCAGGGGCACCTGGCAGGCTCGGTGCAATGGCTAAAAGTCTATATGCCAGCTGGCCAGAATTACTTCGATATTTTAATGACCAGTACAATTGTATATGTGCATTCTATCTGTCTCAGCCCTGGTTATGGAGATGGTAAGAAGTGTTCAGACTCAGAATTTATTTTGAGGATAGAAACTATAAATAATAGGCTTGCTGATGAATGTTGTAAGTAGGACCTATGCCTTATAAAAGTAAATGTGATAAGACTTTGTGCTTAACATTTGTTATAAATTCTTCTAAAATATGTTGCTTAACTTTATAGTCTCAGTAAAGAAAATAATTTTTAAAAATAGTTTTTTTGGGTTTTTTTGCTGACGTGAATGTTTGTGGTCTGGGGATTATTTTCATTGGATAATCATGTAGGGGCAGAGAGATGAGATACTGGGATAGACAGCAACCGACTTCAATATAAAAACTAAAACATTATTTTTAACTAAGTATTGGTTATTGACTCAGTTTCTTCTGATCAATCTTTTTTCTTTAAGTCAAATGTAGGAAGGATTTTTTTTTTACTGAAGATGCTAAAGCTAATAATTTTCTGATTAAAAGATAGAATGTGAACTCCTGGGCCTAAAGAACTTTAAAAATGGTAGTAGTAGTAGTCTTCCTATATTTCATAACTTTAAATGAAACAACATTTCTTTAGGATTCCATTTTCTCTTCTTTGATTTAATGTGCATTTGCACATTGAAAACCACACAGCACTGAGTTTATACCAGACCTTGGCAATGATTGAGAGGATATAAATCAATCTGTAAGTAAAACTGAAAAGCTTCAGAGTTTTATAAAGAAGCTATTTTCCAAGCTGGGCTACGAATTTGAAAGGCACTTTTAAATAAACTTTCCTCATTCAAACTTTTTCCCCCATTTTAATTTTAACACTTTATTCATTGATTTCCCTGGCAATATTAGATCATAAGCGCAGGATACCAAGTCATGATAAGTAATTCCATCTCAAGTTAGTCACAAAATTCCCCTTGCTTCAGAGGTTGAGAGAACTCTAACTAGTAGAATCAGATTTTGTTCACCAAGTGGTTATTATTTAAGAGAAGTCGTATTGCCAGTCTTATTTCTGTCAGTTAACTTAGAGGTCAGTGTCCACATGATTTTGAAATGTAAAACCTGGTTGACAGTTGCCAAGAAAAATTTTGAAAGCCTCTTGTGTATTGTTTTGGGGCACCTGGGTGGCATAGTGTGTTCAGTGTCCGACTCTTGGTTTGGGCTCAGGTGGTGATATCAGGTTTGTGAGATCGAGCCCTGCCTTGGGCCCTGCACTCAATGTGGAGTCTGCTTCAGATTCTCAGCTGCCCCTCCAGCTCATGCTCTCTCTCTCTCAAATAAATAAATCTTTAAAAAAATAGTTGTGTCTTGTTTTACATAATGGATATATACCTGAAATGTTTCATATAAATCAAATTTAAGTAATAATCAGAATAAGAAAGGGAGAATACTGTTCAAATACAAATGCTAACCAATCCTTCTGAAGCCAACAGAGAATCTCTAGTTATTCTGATTTCATGTAAATCGAGGTTTGGCTTGGAGTGGAGTATATCTCTTATAAATGGTAAAAATCCCCAGGGATAGTTCATGAAACACTATGACATTGTGGTGTTTGAATAGTCAGTTAAAAGTGGAAAGCAATTAAATAAATCATTTAATATTATAAAGACAAAAATAATTAGGGTTTGTGACTTAATTCAGATTTTTAAAAATTGATTTCAGGGCAGATAAAGACCAAGAGTCTACTGTTTTTATTTTATCTTGTATTGCTAAAAAGTAAATTCTTTACCAGTGCCATGGGATGACAACAAAGATCACTGTGTTAATATCCTGGGTTCAGAGAAGAACATCATTGATGATTCCATTATAAGTTTCAGTTTCCTTACCTCAACTGTGGAAAGAAGGTAGAGGCACTGCTGGGTTCTATTAAATTCTCTATTTTAAATCTTACACGTTCACTGGTGGTCTAAGTAATACATCAAAAAATGTGCACACAGATTATATTTTATTTGGAGTGCAGTAACTATTTATTTAGCATTACTATGTGTTAGGATGGTAGAATCATTCATTCATTCTCAAATATGAATTAAGAAAAAACTTTGTGGGGCACCTGGGTGGCTCAGTCGTTAAGCGTCTGCCTTCGGCTCAGGTCATGATCCCAGGGTCCTGAGATCGAGCCCCGCATCGGGCTCCCTGCTCCGGAGGAAGCCTGCTTCTCCCTCTCCCACTCCCCCTGCTTGTGTTCCCTCTCTCGCTGTGTCTCTCTCTGTCAAATAAATAAAATCTTAAAAAAAAAAAAGAAAAATCTTTGTATAAGTCATTGTTTTACAAGGCAATTCTGTATGTGAACAGGTCACATTCTCTAAAAAAAAAAGTATGAATTAATGGGGAAGGCATGAAATCTTGCTGTTTGCAATGACATGGATGGAGCTAGAGTATATTATGCTAAGTGAAATAAGTCAGTCAGAGAAAGACAAATACCATAAGATTTCATTCATATATGGAGTTTAAGAAACAAAACAGATGAACATATGGCAGGGGGGAAAAGAGAGAGAGGGAAACAAACCATAAGAGACTTTTTTTTAAAGATTTTATTTATTTATTTGAGGAAGAGAGAGAGCAGATGAGTGGGGGCGGGCGAGACAGAAGGAGAAGGAGAAGCAGGCTCCCACTGAGCAGGGAGCTCGACGTGGGGCTCGATTCTAGGACCTGGTTTCATGTCCTGAGCATAAGGCAGACGCTTAACCATCTGAGCCACCCAGGCGCCCTCTAGTCTTGCTTTAATGTAGACTCTTAGGGATAGAGAACAAACTGAGGGTTGATGGAGGGAGGTGGGTGGGGGGATGGGCTAGATGGGTGATGGGGATTAAGTTGGGCAGTTGTTATGATGAGCACTGGGTGTTGTATGTAAGTGATGAACCACTGAATTCTACTCCTGAAACCAATATTGCACTGTATGTTAGCTAACTAGAATTTAAACAAAAATTTGAAGAAAAGAAAATGGGGAAGGCAGACAAGTAAACTGGAAATTACAAAACAGCATTAGGACTTTGATAGAGAAAATCCAAGGCAATGAGAATATCTAAACTAGTTATAGGTAGGGGTGAGGTTGCAAACTATGTCACAGTAAGCTTCCTAAAGAAAGTGACAGTTAAGTTATAACCTAAAATGTGAGTAGGAAGTAGCCCATTGATGAAAATTTGAGGAGCTAAAAGCCATATGATTTTGGTAATTCAAAATTACGTAGGTAAAAATGAATATTTCATTCAGAGAGTTATAATTTTAGTGTGAATGGAACATGGTGGGAAGAGAAGTAAGATGGATTTTGGAGATTATATAATAAAGAACGATTCTGTATAGCTAATGCTTTGTGTGGATTTTATTCTGAGAGCACTGGGGAGCCATATAAGTTTTTGTTTTGTTTTGTTTTTATTACATTATGTTAATCACCATACATTACATCATTAGTTTTTGATGTAGTGTTCCATGATTCATTGTTTGCGTATGATACCCAGTGCTCCATTCAGTACGTGCCCTCCTTAATACCCATCACCGGGCTAACCCATCCCCCCCACCCCCCTCCCCTCTAGAACCCTCAGTTTGTGTCTCAGAGTCCATAGTCTCTCATGGTTCGTCTCCCCGTCCGATTCCCCCCCCATATAAGTTTTTAAGAGGAGCATGATATAATTAAGTTTGCACTTTAGAAAGATTTCTCTAGCTATAGTGGAAAAAATAAGTTCGGGATGGAAAACTTCCAGACCAGAGGCCCCCAAAAACCTGCTCAGAGATTAGAGCAGACATTCCTATTAGAAATGTTGGTAGCCTGAACTAAGATAGTAGATAAAAATACAGAAGTGGATGGGATGGAGAATTATTAAAGAGATTGGATTGATTGGTTTGAATGAGGCATGAGAAAGAGTTAGGAGAAACACAGGAGGAGAACTAGACGTAAGGGCAGGTTGTTAGACCAGTTGTGAACATGTTGAGATTGAATTAACTCTGGACATCCATATGCATCTGGAATTTAGGAAAGGAGTCTGGATTGGGAGTCATCAGCACTTAGGTGGCAAGTGAAGACTGGATATGGGTAAGCTTCCCCAGGGAGAAGTATAAACTGAGAGAAGAGCACCTAGCACAAAACTCTGAGGCACATCAAGAGTTCATCCTGGATAAGGAACATGAATTTTTTAAACAATATTGAGGAGAGCTACAAATAGGAAAACCAGAAGAGTGTAATTTCAGGGAACAGAAGAAAAGAGAGGAGAATTTAACAGAGTCAGATGCTGCACAATGATAGATGAGATAAATATGGGAAATTAAATCAAGGAAGTAATCAGTGAGTTTGGAGCCAGTATTTTTAGAGAAACAAGTGTGGGCATGTCAGTGGGTAGAATTAAGATTCCAGTGGAATGAGAAAAGAAAAGAAGATATTAGTGAAGAGTAATTAGGGGGATTGGGGCACCTGGGTGACTCAGTCAGTTAAGCGTCGGACTCTTGATTTCAGCTCAGGTCATGATCTCAGTGTCAGGGAATCAAGCCCTGTGTGGGGCTCCACGCTGAGTGTGGAGTCTGCTTGTCCATTTCCCTCTGCTCTTCCTCTCTCTTACATAAATAAATAAATAAATAAATAAATAAATAAATAAATAAATAAATAAAATATTAAAAAAAAAAAGAGGAAGATGGTAGCTCCATGATATGAGCAAGGTGGCATAGCAGCTAGAAGTTTAATAGAACCAGAGAAAGAGCCTCCTGGGATCACTGCTGTATTAGTTTGCTAGGGCCACCATAACAAAAGGCTATAAATTGTCTGGCTTAAATAACAGAAATTTATTTTCTCACAGTTCTGGAGGCTGGAAATCCAAGATCAAGGTGTTGGTAGGTTTGGTTTCTTCTGGGGCTTCTCTCTTTAGCTTACAGAGGACCTCTTTCTCACTGTGTTCTCGCATGGTCATCCCTCTGTGTAAATTTCTTTTTCCAATAAGGACAACAGTCGCAGTGGATTAGGGCCCACCCTAACACCCTCATTTAACCATATCTCTTTAAAGGCCCTGTCTCTAAATAGAGTCACATTCTAAGGTACTAGGGGAAGCCTTCAACATATGAATTTGGTAGGGGGAGACATAGTCCCCCAGACACTCAGTCCATAACAACTGCCAACCTTGGGGTTTGGGAAGGCCATGTGCATTCCCCAGGCTTCACCAGCTCAGAAGCAAGTAGAGCTTGCCTATTAAACAATAAGCTCTGATGCAGGGACAACTCCTAAGAAGCCAAGCTTAAAATTAAAATCACACTTATCTCTGGCAGTCTGGAAGACTGTGTGCAGTTCTTCCTCAGGAAATAGCAGAGAGGAATCATCAGGGATCCTGGTCCCTGATGAACATTAGCAAACAAGGTAAACTCCCTGAGCTATGATAGCAGCCTCCAAGCAGCAATACATCCAGTGGCATAAGGGTAAAAATCTAACTGGCTGAGGGGGCTTGAACACAACCTCTGACCTAGGAATGACCTCTGGGTACCCAAGATAAGAGATAAAACAAAGGGAAAATACCTGAGTAGGGACAACAGAGGCTCCACAGTGGAGAAAATAGACTTCACAGAATGAGTTCAGCCAAGTTATTAAATGAACTTTCAGCTGCAAGATGAACAAGTTCTGGGGATCAATGGATAGCATGGTGAGTGTAGTAAATAATACTGTCCTGTATACTTGAAATTTGCTAAGAGAGTAGATCTTAAGTGTTCTCACCATATTCATACATACAATGGTAACTATGTGAGGTGAATGAAGGTATCAATTAGCTTGATTGTGGTAATCACTTCACAGTATATTCATATAGCAAATCACAATGTACATCTTAAATATACACAATTTTTATTTGTCAATTATACCTCGATAAAACTGGAAAACAAAACAAAACAAAAACATGTACACACAGTTTTTCATAGCTATTCATAGCAGCTTTATTTTTACAGGCCCAAAAGTGATAACAACCCAAATTCTTACCAACTAATGAAAAGATGAACAGAATATACTGGATCTTTACAATGGAATATTATGTGGCAATAAAAAGTAATGAAGTCTTGATTCATGCTACAATATGAATGGATCTTGAAAACATGCTAGGTGAAAGAAGCCAGTTGTAAAAGACCACAGGTTATGTAATATAACTTATATGAATTATCCAGAAAAGTCAAATCTATAGAGATAGAAAGATTATTGATTACTAGAGGCTGAAAGGAGGAGGGAATGTGGAGTTACTGCTAATGAGCATAGGGTTTGTTTTGGAAGCAAAAAAATGTGCTAAATTTATATTCTGGTGATGTTTGTACAGTGCTGTGTATATACTAAAATACATTGAATCATACACTTTAAATGATTTATATCTCAATGCTATTGTTAAAAACATGAATTATAAAATAGCGCAATGAATACTCTGGTTTCTCTTCAGATCGCATAAATCTTTCACCTTTTAAAATAGCGCAATGTTTCTATATTAGAGTGTACCTCAAGATTTCAGCTCCCTTTAAAACCTCCTTATATATTTGGCCTTCCCTTTAAAGATAAGAATATCTTAGCTTTATTTCAAATATTATACTAAAATACCCCTTCTAGCACAATAAATGTGTTTCTTATGTTTGAAAGCTGCCATTTTCACTCTCTCAAGTAGAAATAATTCTGAAAGAGTTGAATGTTTTAACATCATAATCAGAATGCTGATTATTATTGAACTGACTGTTAAGCAAGCTTGCCCAATATAGTAAGATTATTGAGTCTATTCATATTGCAATCTATTGCTAAGGTTGTATGTAGGTTTGGTTAAATAGTGGCAAAAAAAATCTCCATATTTGTTGCCCAATCAGTAAGTTATGTAATCTTCAGACTGGCTTCAGTATTTTGATTCCTTTTTGTATTTAGTCAAATGAGCACCTTATTTTTCACCATGTTCATATTAGAAGCCTGCCATTCTGTGAGTATTTGCTTCCTGCATTTCCATGACTGAAGGCTTAAAAATGAATTTAACCTTGAAAACAGCCATTAGAATTAAGTGAACAAGTTCAGTCCAACAAACAAGATGTACAAACCATTAAATTTCCAAAATCAGGGTGATGTTGACCAGATATTTGTTCTGCTTCCTACTAAGTTAACTACCAATGTTCCCTGTTTAAAACCCAGGACAAATAATGTTTTTAATCATAAGATATACCCTGGCCCTGAGATCATTTTGCACATATAAAACTTAGCTTTATTAACTATTAGCAAGAAGCCTCCCCTACCATGACTCAATTCATCTTAATGAATAAAGTCAGTCAGAATCCAGACAACTCAGAAAAATTACATATAAAGAAAAGATTTATGTTGCTACCAAGACTAATGAATGATTTAGATGTTATAGTCTTTCTGTGGGAAATGGATAAAATACAAAAAGCAAACAAAAATGACCAGGAACTAGTAATGAGCCTGCTAGTATGTAAAGTCATGCCAGTATTATCTAAATGGATATACAAGCAAAGAAAAGGAATAAAAATTATTCAGAAAATAAAGTGCTGATGCTGAGGGAAGAGATGTGAGTAGATGATAAATTAAAAGGGATCTATGTTCCTATCTTTCTCAGATGTAATTTGTGAATCCCAGAAAAAGGACAGTGTACTTATTTGATGTTCTTGTCTCACAGATCTTAAAATATCTCTGTGATAGAAACAGAGTGATCTTCTGTAAGGGTTTGGACAAATTAATTCAATACATAGATATGGCCATTCCTTGGTTAAACTATGAAGGACTTGTAATTTATGTTTGCTTTCCTTCTTCCTTCTCATTTTTGCCTTCTGTTGCAACCTTCCCCTTACTCCAAGGGGAGGCTTGTCCTGAAGAACCCCTGATATGCTCTTACCACAACCAAAAGTATAGCTTCACCTTCATCAAGATGTACATTTATTCCTATAGAACCTGATAATGTCTGGAAGTTGGAAGTGATTTTTGGGTCCAAGGTGAAAGAATAAACCTAAAAGATCCAACATTTGAAAAGAGTAAATTTGTGCATGAGAAATAGTGAATATCTAATGATTTACACACCAATAATTGAAATGGGAGTGAGGGTTTAAAATTATCTTGGAGGAAGAAGGTCTGCTTTTACCCTAAGACAGCACTCTGGAAGAGATGTAAACTCTGTGAAGTTAGGCTTTGAGCATCTCTTTCCATTTAGTTCCTTTATGTTAAAATAAAGAAGGTATTTTAGAAATATTGTCCTTTGGGTTTTCATACTTTTTTCTATGGACAGACCTAGAATTTGCAGTTTGTTCCTTAGGGATCATTTTGGATGCTGAGAAATAGAGAGACCAAATAGGTGGAGCTCCAAGAAGACCACTTGCATTCAGGAACTTTGATCCATCTAAAGAATGTATTTAATATATTCACAACCCTAATAGGATTTAATTTGAACAAAAAGTTGATAGATGTTCCTGCCATAAAACTTGAATCTAAATATTTTTCTTTTATTGTTATGTTAATTACCATACATTACATCATTAGTTTTTTTTTTTTTTTTTTTTTTAAAGATTTTTTATTTATTTATTCATGAGAGACAGGGAGAGAGAGAGAGAGAAGCAGAGGGAGAAACAGACTCCCCACCGAGCAGGGAGCCCGATGCGGGACTCGATCCCAGGACCCCGGGATCATGACCTGAGCCGAAGGCAGACGCTTAACCATCTGAGCCACCCAGGCGCCCCCATTAGTTTTTGATGTAGTGTTCCATGACTCATTGTTTGCGTATAATAGCTAGTGCTCCATTCAATACGTGCCCTCTTTAATACCCATCACCAGGCTAACCCATCCCCCAACCCCTCCCCTCTAGAACCCTCAGTTTGTGTCTCAGAGTCCATAGTCTCTCATGGTTCGTCTCCCCTTCCGATTTCCCCCCTTCATTTTTCCCTTCCTACTATCTTCTTCCTCTTTTTTCTTTTGTTTAACATATAATGTATTATTTGTTTCCGAGGTACAGGTCTGTGATTCAACAGTCTTGCACAATTCACAGCGCTCACCATAGCACATGCCCTCCCCAATGTCTATTACCCGTGCACCCCATCCCTCCCACCCCCCACCAATCTGAGTCTTCTTTTGTCACAGAATTTCTACATTCTAAATTTGACTAATAGTATCCTTAGAAATATTCTAGATTTAGAGTCAAATTTAGAATGTAGAAATTCTGTGAAAAAGAAGACTCAGATTATTAAACAGATATATGGCATAAAAAAGGGAAAGGTGAGATATTAGAGATTTAAAAAGACTTAAAGAGATATTTCAATAAAGTGCAATGTATGCATCTCATTTGGACCCTAATTTGAGTAATCCAATAAACCTCTCTTTGAGAGATGGAAAATTGCAGAGACTGAACACTATAAAACATTAAGGACTTATTGTTGATCTTTTTAAAGTTCTGATAATGGTATTTTCACTTTGTTTAAAAGAAGTCATTTCCAGTTAAATATTCATACTAAAGTATTTTTGTTTAAATAATATGATGTTTAGTTTTTTATTTAAAATACTTGAGTAAAAACCTCCAAGGGAAGAAAGAAATAAGAATGGTGGAATAGTAACAATCACCGAAGTCAGATCGTGGTACATGGGTGTTCATTATGTTGTTCTGTTGACTTTGCGTATCTCTGCAATTTGCCGTAATGAATAATAATCAAAGTAACACCATGCAAGAAACAGATTCAGGGATTGAAATATAGTCTTCATTCACAGAAAAAAGTATATTAGTTTTGTTACTCCAATTCTTTGGTTTTAGAGATCTGCAAAAAACAACCACTGTAGAATTCAAATATATGTTCTAAAAAACTTTGCTTCTTTTTCCTGTAATTTAAGTTATTTTTGACTATAAATTTGAAAGCATTTCTATTACAGCTTTTTCTGAATTTACTATTTGAACTACTTGTAGTACTACTTACTATTTCAATTTACTTTAGTTTGTAAATAAGAATAATGTGGTATTGTGTAAAATAAGGTAGCTCTTTTATTTAAACCCACAATTGATTTTTTTTAAAGAATAAAAAGGGGTGACAATATTGCACTTTATCTGAACACTTTGCTCCTACCTTTTTGTACTCTGAGATGTGGCTACCTTCAAAGACCACTCTGTCCTCACATAAGACTCACTACCACCATTTCTCAGTGACTTAGTTAGAACCCATCTCCATCTTTCTTCATACCTGCCTCTATAAAACTGCAGGCCCTCCCTCCACCTTTCCTTAGATGTTTCTCACTAATGGACATTATCCCTATTGCAATAACCTGAATAAACTCATTTCCTTAATTGTCCCATGCATTTTGTCTTTCACAAGTTCTCCACTTGTTTGATCTCCGTTATCCTGGACTCTCTAGCTGTTTTCACGTCAGTTCTGGTTATTAACTGACACAAGAAAGGATGGAAAGCAAGCCCCTTTTGTGAACCTATCAACAGCAATAGCATAAAAAGTGTCCAGGTCCTTCCCCTTTTCCCCAGACCCTCACACTGCTGATATATAATAGATTAGATTTGTTTAAACAAACTGAGCCAACAGTATGAAACACTTCTACTCAGAGATGAAGGATTGTTTTCTCTGATTTAAAGCAAATTTATTGGAACATGGTGCAAATTTCGAAGACCTTTTCTTTTATGGTATCTGAGCTTTAATTTCAAAGTGGTTCTTGTTTTGATGGGCAAAAGTTGACCCATAAGCAGGGTTCTAAAGCCATGCTAATCCCTTTCAGCTGACTAATGGAGCTTTCACAAAGTTCCTAAAGAAGCAAGATTTAGAAATAACTTACATTGTCCATATTTACCTGACCTCTTTTCCTATGAAAGTTAATTCTGTTTTTCCTCTCTTCAGTAGCCCCCAAAGCTCAAAATTTCATTTGTTGAGTGATTTGAGAAAGGTTTCTGTTGATATGGCAGGACTGACTTTACTGGGATTATTTATGATTCTAGGTGCATTCCTACATTATTGGAATGATACGAACTTGTATGTATGAATATGTTTCATTTTAAAGTAGCAATCAGCTATATACATAAGCTTTTGCTTCTATGTACCATGCACACATTTAAATCTTTCATTTCCATGAGATGAAATGTTATGCGTTTGTCCTAGATTTTCATTACTAAATTTTGTTCATTTGCATGGCTACACAGATTAACTTCAGACATCTAAATGCAACTTTTTTGGACAAATCTTTTAGATTTGCAACAATGTATAAGGGAGAGGCATTTTGGTTCTTTTTTTCTCATCAACCTAAGTATAGAACTGGTTAGCATCCTCTCACCTTAGGTCCTCACTGTTGTAGCTGAGGCTAAACTGATCTAATTCTTCCCTCCTTCCTTCCTTTCTTTCCTTCCTTCCTTCTTCTTCTTCTTCTTTTTTTTTTTTTTTTTAAAGTATCAGCGACTTCTAGATTGTGCTCAGGGAATTTCTTAAATGGCACTGTTTTGGACATGACATTTTCCTTCTTGGGAAGATCCTCCCTGAAGACGCAGACCTTAAGAAAGAGCTATGCCTTTGATGACCACAGCCAGTTTATCTCAGTCTGACCAGAACTATGGCCAATTTTGTTCCAATTTGGACTTTATTCATACCTTTTTTCCCTCCCTCTGTAATTATCAGTCCTTGCTGATGAGCCACAATATCTGATAGTGCATGGAAACCACCAGTTTTGCTAACCACAGTCAATACCACACTTTGTATTTCTAGCCCAGATTTACCACCACCCTGCATTTCTTTTCTGATCTAATTTGAACCCAGTGGTACACCCTCACTGGCAGGCTTATCCCTCACTCCTGGACTCTTGTCAAGTGACAGAGAAGTTTACCTGATGTATCTTGCACCTGAACTTTTCTCTGCTTCGTTTGGATTTCCTTCTGTGGCTCTATACCCAGAAGCTTCACACTTCTGGGTCTTGTGCCTTATTTCTGGATTTTTAAGAGGCATCTACCATGTTAACAATTCTATCCTCCACACGTTTATGTTTCATTAATTTTTACATTTATCATCTCTAACTAAGATGGCAATTTCACCAGTTAGGAACTCTGACAGGTTCCTGAATATGAACTTAGCCCACTAATGCCTCCGTAGGGTATTTCTTAGAAAAGTGATAGAAGGAAGTCTAGATTGCCATCACGTATAAATTAATGTGCAGCAAGTCTCATACATGAGTCTCATACTAAGGTTCTCAACAACTGTGTGTTCTTGTTCACAAAATGTTAAAGGATAATAGCAGCTAACAATTATACAGAATTTGCTAAGTATTAGGGCACTACATGCTTTGCTGTATTTGGCTTTAACAGCCCTGTGATCTGGACATTATTATCTTTATTTGACACATGAGGAAACTAAGAATTAATTAGTTAAGTAACCTGCCCTTGGCAACTCAGAAGGGATGAAACTCAAATTTGGAATCTGATTGATCTTAAGTCCACATACCTTAATGCCACACTGCTTTAAAAGAAGATAACAAGGATGAACATTTCATCTTGTTCATGTATGAATCTGTAGTCAGTGTCTAGCATGATGCCTAGCTTAAGAAGTTACCAAATGACTAAAAATTAATTGTGTTGCCATTGAACTAGCTTAAAAAGCCTTCTAATTACTGTGGGTAACTCATCTTTGCAATAATCATTGAAACTACAGCTTCTCACTCTAATCATTACCTTAGAATATGCTTTGGTCTTTAGATTGTAAGTACTGTGACCTAATGTACCTATGGTAGAATTTGATGCAATGTGTTTCTTTGTTACCGGCAATACTAGAGCATGAACTACCCATATACTGCTACATACCTAACAAATTCTATCTCTCCAAAATGTGTTGGCTATTTCCTCCAGCACCAGCATATTGGAGGATTACTCTAGCCTTGTTCAGTGTCAGTTCTGTTTCTCTACATCAGACAGGTCTACTGTCCAGTTGGATCCATGCAATTTTACAATCCTAGCTCTATACCCTGGGCTCTGCCTATGTAATGTCAACAACTCTGTGGCTTCCCACTGTCACCCAGAGCTTCAGACCCAGTGCCACTCCCACAGACTCTCCCATACCACTTGATTAGCCTTTAACATCTAGCTCTGACTGGGACTGCCATCTCCTTTGGATCATCTGAGGTTTGTACTGCCATTCCTACATCAATGAACTTGTACCCCAATAACCTAACAACCCTCTCTCTGGGTTTTCATCCCCTGTGTCTTCTCTTTGTTCTGCACTCTTAAGGCTTATATCCATTCTAACAGCATTTAGTTATTTCGGTGATGAGGTAAGGCAAAAATATCCAAATAAGTGAAATGTGAATTCCATGGATAGATTATGTTGGGCACGAATATCAGTTCAGTTATAGCCGAAGTGCCTAGCACAGAGCTTGACTCATATTAATCATTCAAGAAAATTTGAAGAGTAAATGAATGAATGCAGAATTCTTATCCAATAAAGCCTATCCATCTTATATGCAGAGGGGGATCACAGTCCCATGCAATCAGAAGTGGCCCACTTTGGTGTTATTTCTATGTGTTACGCAGGCAAAATTTTTCTGAGTGTTTAAAATATGTTCTGTCTCTTTTACTTGTTGATATCTGAAATGTTCTTGACCTAAAAATCAGAGTTGCTTGTAAATCCATGATATCGTATTATCTCCTGGGGGCAGATATTTCTTTGCTGTGAAAGACAAAACATAAGAGGCCTAGGTGCCTGGCAGGAAAGGGTAAGGTAACTAATGCAGAGATGAATAGCTAGGAGAAATCAAAACAGATTTTGCTTACTTCTCAATTCTGCCAGTGATTGGGGTAGGCAAAATTTTCCCTCCTGTCCTTGCAGCATTTTGGGGCATTTTTGACAGAATGATAAATGCCAAGAACTTTTAATGTAGGGTTAGGAGATGGCAATATAAGGCAGGGGCTAACGGAGGAATGAAACCATAGGGTCCAGTGAACTCCTCTCATTTAAGTCATGTGGTTCTTAATGAAGGTCAGTTTCCAGAAAAAGCATATATCTAATTAAGTTATGCACAAACACTCTTTCTGAAGAACATTATGTTAATCAATTTTCCTTTTTATCTCCATTATACCAGGGCTTTCTTTTTCTTTATCATTTATTTTACTTTTAAAACAATCATTTGTGATTCAAACAGTTTTATTATGACTCCTGATAGCCTTTGCATGGAATTTAGTATATTTATTATTTCTTATTACTATTGCTATGCAGGTCAAATTATTAATTTTAGAATCATCATGTAGCTTTAGAATATTTTGTAACTTGCCTCTCCTAGGGAAATTTTATCTGATGTGTTCTTTATGAAATCAGATAATAAGGCCTAATCCTTTTTGAATTTTTATATCTGTTAGCATTTCTACAGACTCTATTCATTGTTTTACATAAAATGAATGGAGAATATTTAAAAGTGTAACATATTCTTGGGAAATTTTTGATTTTATTATGAATATCCAAAGTTCTGGGCAAGAGAAAAAAATGTCTTTGAGATGTAGACTTTATTTGACAGATTAATGAAGCTCCCTCAATCCCAAATAATATAACGAAAAAGGACATACACCTAGACATATTTCTGGTAAAATTATTATGTTTCTCCATTTAAAAAAGAAAATATCACAAGCCTTTATTTAGAAAAAATTTATAGATGTGAAAAGTCAAAATAGCTGAAAGCTAGTATAAAGGGTGAAATAACATCTATACATAACAGAGAGGAGGTGATTGGGATGAGCAATCCTGAAGTCACCCAAAATTTCAGTTCCCTATCATGATGAAAGAAAGATATTGTTGGATGAGCAAAGAATTAGGGGGAGTATTAGCCACTTACCCTTCCAGATAAAATAATCACAACAGGGTTCTGACTGAACAACTGATTAAGCAAAACCAAGATCTCTAGAAAAAGCAATGCATACACATAGTTAACCCTAAAAACATATTGTTAGAGTGACTGAGAGTTTGCAATATAAATCCTAAATAAGTATTCCTGAAGTAGAAGTGAAACCGAGACAGGGCATTTGGGGAAATGTACTGACTGACTGCATCATAACCTGCTACACTGAACATATATCCTGTGGGTTAGGAGGCATGGTGGTGAGGGTGGGAGGTGAGCTGTAGTAGGGGAAATAAACGATTCCCAAGGCACATCTTTGGAGTAGGGAAGCAGTGAAGGAATAGAACATGTTGCTGAGAAGCAAATAGAGCGTATCTTGGTAATCTTTGTCTCCAGTGTGCAGGAAGTGTTTTAGCATTTTTTTTGGAGAGCAGGTCTGTTGCCAACAGATTCTCTCAGCTTTTGTTTACCTGAAAATGTTTTTAATTTACATTTATTTTGGAAGAAAAGCTTAGTAGATATAGACTCCTAATTTTCCCCAGCATATTACTGTACTATATAAAAATTGAGAAAGTTACATAGTTTGTGAAATTTGGTAATAATTGAGGAAATGGCTTCTGCTGTCTTTTTTCCTCAGGACTGATTGACATGGCCTGCTTTGTATGGTAAAGTATCACTTACTTGTAACAAAACTACACAGCAGAGAAGGACCTGCCCTAGCAACGACAGAGTGTGTGTGTTTTGTGTATGTTTTGTGTGTGTGTGTGCTTATAGTCCTAATTAAGATCATGAGCCCAGTTTACACTTTGCCAATAATGTAAGAAATAGAAATGAGATAAATGGGATAAAATTTCCAATTGATATCAATGATTTTTTTCTTTTCTTTTTTTTGAAGTAGGCTCCATGCTCAGCGTGGAGCCCAACTTGGGGCTTGAACTCATAACCGTGAGATCAAGACCTGAGCCGAGTTCGAGTCGGAGGTTTAACTGACTGAGCCACCTAGATACCCCTATTTCAATGATTTTTAATAGCACTTCTGCTATTCAGGTGGGGCCAAATCATGCAGTGCTTTGCAGGACATCATAAAGATGGAATTTTGTCTACTTGAAAGGAGACACCATTAAGGAGTTTTAAGTTGGGAGTGACATGATCTGATTGATTTTATAACAAAATCACTAGGAAAGGAGAACAAATTGGAGAAGGACAGTAGATGCAGTAAAATCAGTTTGGGGGCCTTTGCAGTAGTCAATGCCAGTTTTGTAGGTTAGACTGCATTAGTAGCAGTGACATGGAGATATATTTTGGAGAAGCAAATATATAGCCCTGACGGGAGGTATCTGGCCAGTGGAGCCAGAGACGGGATCATCAGTATTTTTGATATTGCAACTGGAAAACTCCTGCACACGCTGGAAGGCCACGCTATGCCCATGCGCTCCCTGCCCTTCTCCCCGGATTCCCAGCTCCTTGTCACTGCTTCAAATGATGGCTACATCAAGATCTATGACGTACAACACGCCAGTCTGGCCGGCACGCTGAGTGGCCACGCACCGTGGGTGCTGAACGTTGCCTTTTGTCCCGACGACACTCACTTCGTTTCCAGTTCATCCGACAAAAGTGTGAAAGAACGTGTGTCCACACCGTCTTCGACCACCAGGATCAGGTCTGGGGAGTAAAATACAATGGAAATGGCTCAAAAATTGTGTCCGTGGGCGATGACCAGGAAATTCACGTCTATGATTGCCCCGTGTAAACACCAGAGTCTCGCAGGCTGGTGTGTAGATCACGGCATTCCTTGCCTTTCTAGCATTTATTGGAGCAGAAACAAATTTTGTAGATACAGGATCAACCTTTTCATGTTCTGTTATTGGAAATGCTGTTCATACTTGAACATAAAGTGTTTATAACACCAAAAAAATGATTTTTTTCTTTTCTTTTTTTAAAGTAGGCTCCATGTTCTGTTATTGGAAATGCTGTTCATACTTGAACATAAAGTGTTTATAACACACACACACACACACAAAAGATTTTTTTCTTTTCTTTTTTTTAAAGTAGGCTCTATGCCCAGTGTGGAGCCCAACTTGGGGCTTGAACTCATGACCGTGAGATCAAGAACTAAGAGGACTTGTTCTAGAAATGGTTGTGAGGAGTGAGGGAAAGAAAGGAGTTAAGAATGATTCTCAGGTTTCTAGCTCTAGGAACTGTGAATTGTGGTGGCATTTATCGAGAGGGGAAGGAATAGAAGACCAGTTGGGGAGAAATACATTTTCAAAGAATTAAGTAGGTTGTTACATAGATATGATGGTTGATTTTATGTTTCAACTTGACAGAATTTTGTGTCAACTCGACTGGGCTAAGAGATGGCAGATAGCTGGTAAAATTATTTCTGGGTGTGTCCAGGAGAGACTAGCATTTGAATCTATATACCAAGTAAAGAAGATTGTCCTCACCAATGCAGGTGGGCATCATCCAGTCCACTGGGAAACTGAGTAGAACAAAAATGTGGAGGAAGGGCAAATTGTTGATCTGTTTGAGCGGGGACACCCATCCTCTCCTGCCCGAGGGCAGGGGCACTCCTGGTTATTGTGCCTTTGACCTTGTACCAGCACTTACATCACAGGCCTCCTAGTTCTCAGGCCTTTGGACTCGGACCGAGGCTTACACTTCTGGCTCCCCTGGTTCTCAGGCCTTTGGGTTTGTATTGGAACTACACCACCAGCATTCTTGGACTTTCAGCTTTCAGATGGCAGATGGTGGAACTCCTTAGCCTCCATAATAGTGTGAGCCAATTCCTCATAATAAGCGTCCTTCTATATATCTATGTATATCCTAATGGTTCTGTTTCCCTGGAGAACGCTAATACAGTAGGCAAGTGGATATTCAAGTCTGGAACTGAGAAATCATGCCTACATTGAATTAAAATTTGGAAATGATCAGTATGTAAATGGTACTTAAGGCCACAAACTGGATGAGATAGCCTCAGAGTCAATTCTAGAGAAAAGAAAAGGACTCAGAAGGAGACTTGATGATATTACTCAAATCAATATCTTAGCTTTCTTTTCAGTTTTATTGATATTATTATGTCTGTAAGATGCTATTTTAATTATACTAGCTCTACAATAAGTCTTTATACCTGTGAAAAGAAGTCATTGCTTGTTACTTTTTAAAATTTTTTTGCTTTTCATCTATATTTTCTTACATATAAAGTTATGTATCACTTTACAAAGTCAAAAACTTCCTCTTGATATGTAACACTAGTTATAATTTTGTGAATGTTATAAAAAGGATATAAAAGTATAAAAAGAAATAACATAAAAAAGAAATAACATTGATATTTTGTTTGATATTACTGATTTAATTTTTGAGCTAGACAAGGTATTAGAGCTTGTCCAGCGTATCAAGATGAGGATACTTACGGAGCATAGGATTGGGTGAATGATCAAGAAATGGCCCAGAGAGATACGGTTCTGGTGAAGGGGAGGAAGGACAGGGTCACATGAGTTGGTAGCCACTGGCTAGGTATCCTGCCCCATCTCCAGATAGTTCCAAAGCATTGGAACCATTAAAGGAAAAGCCCATAATTTACATTCAAAGTATGTGGAACTAGATTAAATTTGGACCATGTGACTATTTCTGAGAACAGGTTTTAATTTTTACTCTTACCTTTTAAAAGCACCAAAAGTCATCTTATCTCAGTGGATTAGAAAATATTCAAGCTCTGCTCTGAGGAAGGAGCCCTCCTTTTCCCACCTCATCTCTCCCAACTTGAAATTTGAAGTGTGGTGTTCAAAAAGCCTGGAGCTACTTACAATCTGCAAGTTCTTCTTGCTCCCCTGTCCGTGCCTTTGTGCTTGCGGCTCTCTCTGCCTGCTTTACTCTATTGCCATCTCTTTTTGTCTGACTAATACCTACTCATTTCTGAAAACCCAGCTCAGAAATCTCCCTCCTTAGGAAGCTCCTAAGCCTCTTTCTGTTCAAGTGCCTTTTTTTGTGTGCTTCCCAACTGTCCCATACTTATCTCTCTCACAGCAAGTATGATAATGTGTTGTAATGCCTGGGTACTTCCTTGTGCCCTTCACTAGAGTATGACTTCTTGGAAACTCGAGGAGGGTCTCTTTCATCTCTGCATCCCCAGCACCTAGACAATGCTCAGCATAGATCAGACATCCAATAAATATTTGTTGAATCAATACACAGCCAATCTAACTTCTTTTTTTTGTTTTGTTTTGTTTTAAAGATTTTATTTCTTTATTTGACAGAGAGAGACACAGCAAGAGAGGGAACACAATCATGGGGCGGTGGGAGAGGGAGAAGCAGGCTTCCCGCTGAGCAGGGAGCCTGATGCAGGGCTCGATCCCAGGGGCCTCGATCCCAGGACCCTGGGATCATGATCTGAGCCAAAGGCAGATGCTTAAAGACTGAGCCACCCAGGCACCCCATAGCCAATCTAACTTCTTAATAAGAATTTTACTTACATGAAGAAAGAGTTAAAGCACTCTCCAAATTTCACACTTTAATAGGACCTGTAACTCTGAAATATAAAAAAAAAAAAAGATTATAAGTGTAAGGGTTGAATACATTAGCTTGAAATTCATTTTCTCCTAACATTGATTGGAACCATTTCTAAGAGAAATAGATGTCAGAAGCTTATGGAGTGTGAACAGAACAGCCATTTAAAACCTAATCATTTCCGCCCCCCACCTCCAGGTTCTGAAGCTGATAATAGATTTTAGAACCAGGGGGCTTGGTGTGGTGGAGAGAGTGCCATGCTCTTCAGGTAGAGGTGGCTCGAAAATGTGGCCCTTGGGACACACTCCTTGCAAAAAAAGACATCTCTTTCACAATCTGGAAAAGATGTTCCTGACAGTCAGTAGATGCCAAAGGTATGAAAAAGAGCCTCCGAGCACAGAGAAAATAAATGATTTGTTCCACTGCTATATCTAGTGTTCTCGGGAACTTGAAATTTGAATTTTGTCTAAATATAAAACACATGGCAAAGCAGGTCTTCTTAGTTTTGTTCCTCTGGCATTTTGTCAGGTTTTGCTGGAAGAGAGCATCTCCTATTATGTAATAGAATTTCTCCTAATGGAGCCTGGTACAAAGATGAAACCATATTTTAGTATACTGAAGAAGAATAGGAAAAATATTTTTTTAACTCAGAAAAACTAATACATTGCTCCAAGTTCTAAGTTCATAGAATAATAGAGTATCAAGCCTTGAAAGCAATTTCAGTATTTCTTAATTCAACTTCTTGATTTCACGAATGAGGAAACATACTAAGGATAGTGAAGTAACTGCATCAAAGTCCCAAAAACTGTGGTATTCTAAGGGCATCAGACATGTAATCAAATAATATAAAACATGATAATATACATGATATAATTGAAAATAAATCAATGTTAGTTACCAGCACTATACTTTTATTTTGTAGCGGAAAGATCTCCTTATCTGTGATGGCAGTCATCAAAATGTCTTTACTTATCAATGATAAATATTTTGGCACATGTATACATGGAAAGCAGGGTTGTGTTGAATTGCATGTTCAATCTCTTGACAAGTAGATAAAGGCAGTGAGTTAGAAAATGGGGAAAATATCCAGATCACCATCTTGTAAGTTCCAAGTATCACTAAGTCACCATTTAACCCCTACCTTTGGGATGGATGATACTGGAAACAGTATTAGAGAGGTGCCTGGGTGGCTCAGTCGGTTAAGCGTCTGCCTTCCCCTCAGGTCATGATCCCAGGATCCTGGGATCGAGCCCTGCCATCAGGCTCCCTGCTCAGCAGGAAGCCTGCTTCTCCCTCTCCCACTCCCCCTGCTTGTGTTCCCTCTCTCACTATATCTCTCTCTGTTAAATAAATAAATAAAATCTTAAAAAAAAAAAGAAAGAAAACAGTATTAGAGAGTGAAACTCTTATTATATTTCCACAATTACTGGAGCAAATATCATAACCCTGACAATCAGGAAATCCTCCATATACTCACCATGTATCTAAAGCCATTTCTTCTTAAAGACAATCATATAATTTCTACACAAAAGCAAAATAATATTAATGAATAATGATGATGAAATGTTATTTCTTATAAAATTCTTCCACATAATTACTCTTTTGATCCTCATAAAAATCCAGAATAGTACTTATATTTCCTTCATTTTTACATGTGGAATCCTAAGGCTGATAGGTTAAATGACTTGCCTGAAGAGTTGATGAGGGCTGACGTCATGAGCCATGGAGACAGGGGCAGATGGGCTAACTAATACTTCCCCGGGGGAAAGAATAGGGAGCCTTCGATTCCAGATAAGGACCAATGTTTGGCAACATTGGCTACTAACTCTGCTACAATGGATTTTTTAAAAGGAGGACTGAACTTTTGTATTTAAATAGGGAGCCTATTATATACCTGATAATCTCCTAGGTTATTGCATTAATTTCCACAATGAACCTTCCCTATGATTAAAGCAAACTGGTGTGATTTCAACAAGAGTTCTTGGCTTAAAGAGCCATGAACTGAACAACTTGGTTCCATAGAGGTTTAAGTAGAAAATTAGTTATTTGTTTTTACACACAAACACACACGCACTACATGTGTGTATGTGTATAAAGGCACATAATGACGTGGTTTTAACACAGGTTCTGAGTCAGGTAGACTGGATTCATACCCCCCCAGCTCAGCTCTTTCCTAGTTGTTGGGTCTAACCAGCTGTGTGACCTTGGAAAATCCTTGAGTCTCTGTTTCTTCATCGACAAAATAGGAGTAAATAGAATACTTGTGAGACTATAGTAAAAATTCAATGAGATAATGTTTATAAAGTGCTTAGCATATTTTTTAGCACATAATAGTTTCAATAAATATTAGCAATGGTAACATGTATATGGTATATGATTCCAAAAATAGATTTGAGGCAGTTACAAATATTCATTAAATAATAGTTTATTCACACAGACTAATAAATATATGAAGAAATTGAGGGGACAAGGAATTAGAGGATAATGAATAAGATGATGTTGATAATAAGATTGATACATAATATTTGTGACAAAATGTCCTGTGCTTTTCTTTGTGTAAGCCAGAAATACTGCTTAAAACTTCCTAGCAATTAATGCACAGAGGGAAACAAAGTTAAATTAAATTTTATCACGCCCCCAAATAAAAATAAAGCAATGCTTCAGGACAACGCTATGTTTCTCTTGACTGACCAGTTCAGTGGCTTGCTTTATTTTGTGGATGTTGGGACATTGTAAACAATGTCTTCAACATCTCCCCAATAAATACAAAAGTAAACTTTGCCTTTCTTATACATTGATGTAGACAAAGGCCTAAAACCAAAGTATACTTCAGTAAAGCAATTTCATGAGTGAGGGAGAACATGACATATACGTAACTCTTTGATGGCCTGATGTAACTCCAATGTTGGCCCTGAATTTAGGGTACCTAGATATATAAGCAAACTCAACTCAGCAAATCTTTTACAGGTAATATTTATTAAAACCAACTTTTTGAGAATATATCGCCCAGAACAGAATGAAAGTTACGCTTTCTGAGAATTATCTGGGCGTTTGATTTTTTGGGCCCAGTTATGAAAGATTCATAAATGTTAATTATTAAATGAACTGGAAGTTGGGTTGATATTTACTTATTAGGTGTCTAGTCACATGACAGGCCACCATAAATCAAATCACCTAATTTGAGAGATAACATTATTTATTTTTTTTTACTCAGACTTTCCAAAATCATAGAAGTCTTTATTAAAACAACAAATGTGATTGGGCACCTGGGTGGCTCAGTTGGTTAAGTGTCTACCTTCGGCTCAGGTCATGATCCCAGGGTCCTGGGATATAGTCCCACATCGGGCTACCCCTACTCTTCAGGGAGGCTGCTTCTCCCTCTGCCTCTGCCTGCCCCTCCCCCTGCTTGTGCTCTCCGGCATGCTCTCTCTCTCTCTGTCAAATATATAAATAAAATCTTTAAATAAATAAAACAAATGTGATAAAGAGTAAGCTCCAAGATGGAAGGAACTCTATCTTCGTTAGGGCTTGATCCCCAAAACTACAACACTCCCTGACACAGGTGGTTACAAAAGATGAATTTTATTTTTTAAATAATGAGGGAATCAATAGGTGGAACTCCTCCTCCTAGGAGGATTCTCCTCCTATGAAGGAGAATCTGAAGAGCAGGCAAATATATAGGCATCAAGACCTGAGAAGAATCTACAAATAGATGCAAAACTGAAGACACTAGCTAATACCCACAGGAAGATAATGGATTGCATTTCACCAGGCTCAATCTGCATACCTATGAACAAGAATCCTTTGCATTACTGTCAGATTTCTACAATTTAGTTGTAAAATAGCTCAAAGACTGAGCAATAGGCTGAGATCATAATGAAGTAAGTGTTAGGAAAGTCAGTAATCCTTTCAGTCTTTTTCATAATTTTTTCCTACAGTAGGCACTCCGAAGTATTTTTAATGAGCTAATCATGCATATTGATTAAATAATAACTTTAAATTGGATATATCATATAGAGAAATTTAAAAGAAATACAAAGGTATGATTTTTACCTTTCCTCACTATTCTTAGCACTGTGAATATAAATTCTTTTGGCAATTTGCCTTCAAACAGATAAGATCAAGTCCTTTTGCTTACTTGTGTAAAAATCTTCTGTGCCTGTATTGTTCTGTCTTTGCGCCTTTAGGGTCATTGTTTTTTTCTGCTACAGGTACTCTCCTTAGAGGAGTATACTTCTTATATGCTTTCTTTAACTACTAACAGTTTTTAGCTCTTTTGGTAAATTTCTGCTTACCCTTTCTTTCAAGGGAAAAAAAAGTCAGAAATACGGGTTGCGGACTTACAATTGGTTTCTGAAGTAAGGGCAGCCATTTATTTTATTTTATTTTAATTAATTAATTAATTAATTAATTAATTATGGGACTGAGCCCTTAAACCTGTGGAGTCTGATGCTTCCTCTGGTCATAAGTGTCAGAATTTAATTGATCTCTGGACACCCGGTTGGTGTTTGGAGAATTGGAGAATTGGTTGTTGATGCTGCCAACACTAGGTAAGTGATGAGCAGAGAAGGCTGTGGAAGAGCTGTAAGAGTTAGAAGAAATCCAAGAGATCACTGTGTGGTGGAAACCAAGGGAGAATCTTCTAAGAAGGAAATAAATGGTTACTAACATCAATGCTGCAAAGAAGTCAAGTAAGGAAAAGCCTGAAAAGTATGAATTGTATTTAGTACTAACTTTTTGAAAGTAATTCCAGGGAGGAGTCAGGGTAAGAATGGGGTAAGGGTGGAGGAGTTCATAAAAAGGTGCTTGAGGAAAACCAGTTGCAGTGAATTTAAAAATTATCTCAAAATGAAGAAGTGAAAAATGCATAGTGGATATAAATTTTTTGACTCTGTGTCCCAAGCAATAATTCCAAGCTGTTTATATATTTTTGTCATCCTAAGAAAGCTCAGTATTTTACTCTTGCTTTGTAGATGATGGTGACAAAATTACACAGAAAATAGCCCAAGGCAAAGAAGATGAGATAGGAGCCTAGGTCTGCAGGACTGCACATTTTCTCTATTTTTAACCACAACAGAAAAGCTGAGTTTCTCTGTCCTAAAAAAATTCTCTAATTCAGAACTTCTATTCCTCTAAGACACCAGATAACTGATTTTAGTTAATTTGTAGGGTTCTCTTGGGTCACATCACAATAATCCAATTTAGTCAGACCTAAAGGGGGGCATCTTATATACTAGTGAGCGATCTTTTTCTTTTCTTTAAATCACTTCTTATAATGTTATTTTTGAGTTAGTTCTGAGAAGAAAATTGACTCTAAATGCCTAATGTAGTTTCAAAATGTCATAAACTTTTAATTGATCTCTAAAAACAGTTTTGCTTTTTTTTTTAAATAAATGTTCTGTCTCTGAGATGACAGAGACAGCCAATTCATTTATATCTGAGTCAACCATTTACAGGGCTACTTCAGATGGAGAGGATATTTTTATTCTTTATTTTTCTTGCTAATTAATATGAATTAGTGCCACTGAAATTTAATTAGCTCAAAGTAGGCATCCCCCCCTTTTTTCAAAGATTTTATTCATTCATTTAAGAGAGAGAGAGACAGAGAGAGCACAAGCGGGGGAAGAGGCAGAGGGAGAGGGAGAGGGAGAAGCAGACTCCCTGCTGAGCTGGGATCCTGATGCGGGGCTTGATCCCAAGACCTGGAGATCATGACCTGAGCCAAAGGCAGATGCTTAACCATCTGAGCCACCCAGGTGCCCCAGCATTTTCCACCTTAAACAAAGAAATTTTGCTTTATCATTTTATTTTACTTATTTAAAAGATTGATTTATTTATTTTAGAGAGAGAGAGAAAGAGGGCACCCGTGCACGAATGGGGCAGGGACAGAGAGGGAGAGAGAATCCTAAGCAGACTCTGCGCTGAGCAAGAGCCTAATCCCGTACCCTGAGATCATGATCTGAGCCTAAGCCAAGAGTTGGTCACTTAACCGACTGAGCCACCCAGGTGCCCTTTGTTTTACCGTTTTAAACCATGATTCAGTTTTATCCGTAAATCTTTACTACTTGGAAAGGAAAAGAAAACCTTAAAATCCAGAATAGGTTTCTTTTTTAATTATTATTAACATATAATGTATTATTTATTTCAGGGGTACAGTTCTTTGATTCATCAGTTTTACACAATTCACAGCGCTCACCATAGCACATACCCTCCCCAATGTCCATCACCCAGCCACTCCATCCCTCCCACACCCCTCCACTCCAGCAACCCTCAGTTTGTTTTTTGAGATTAAGAGACTCTTATGGTTTGTCTCCCTCTCTGGTTTCATCTTGTTTCATTTTCCCTCCCTTACCCTATGATCCTCTGTCTTGTTTCTCAAATTCCTCATATCAGTGAGATCATATGATACTTATCTTTCTTTGATTGACTTATTTTGCTTAGCACAATACTCTAGTTCCATCCACATCATTGCAAATGGCAAGATTTCATTTTTTGATGGATGCATAATATTCCATTGTATATATATATACCACCTCTTCTTTATCCATTCATCTGTTGATGGACATCTAGGCTCTTTCCATAGTTTGGCTATTGTGGACATTGCTCTTATTAACATTGGGGTGCATGTGCCCCTTCGGATCACTGCATTTGTATCTTTGGGGTAAATACCTAGTAGTGCAATTGCTGGGTCATAGGGTAGCTCTATTTTCAACTTTTTGAGGAACCTCCACGCTGTTTTCCAAAGTGGCTCTACCAACTTGCATTCCCACCAACAGTATAAGAGGGTTCCCCTTTCTCCACAACCTCTCCAACATTTGTTGTTTCTTGCCTTGTCAATTTTGCCATTCTAACTGGTATAAGGTGGTATCTCATTGAGGTTTTGATTTGAATTTCCCTGATGGCTAATGATGATGAACATTTTTTCATGTGTCTGTTAGCCATTTGTATGTCTTCTTTGGAGAAGTGTCTGTTCATGTCTTTTGCCCATTTTTTGACTTGATTATTTGTTTTTTGGGTGTTGAGTTTGAGAAGTTCTTTATAGATCTTGTATATCAGCCCTTTATCTGATATGTCATTTGCAAATATCTTGTCCCATTCTTCCAGTTGTCTTTTGGTTTTGTTGACTGTTTCCTTTGCTGTGCAAAAGTTTTTATCTTGATGAAGTCCCAATAGTTCATTTTTGCCCTTGCTTCCCTTGCCTTTGGCGATGTTTCTAGGAAGAAGTTGCTGCGGCTGAGGTTGAAGAGGTTGCTGCCTGTGTTCTCCTCTAGGATTTTGATGGATTCCTGTCTCACATTTAGGTCTTTCATCCATTTGGAGTCTATTTTTGTGTATGGTATAAGGAAATGGTCCAGTTTCATTCTTCTGCATGTGGCTGTCCAATTTTCCCAACACCATTTGTTGAAGAGACTGTCTTTTTTCCATTGGACATTCTTTCCTGCTTTGTCGAAGATTAGTTGACCACAGAGTTGAGGGTCCATTTCTGGGCTCTCTATTCTGTTCCATTGATCTATGTGTCTGTTTTTGTGCCAGTACCGTACTGTCTTGATGATTAAAGTTTTGTAAGAGAGCTTGAAGTCCGGAATTGTGATGCCACCAGCTTTGCTTTTCTTTTTCAAAATTCCTCTGGCTATTCGGGGTCTTTTCTGGTTCCATACAAATTCTAGGATTATTTGTTCCATTTCTTTGAAAAAAGCTGATGGTATTTTGATAGGGATTGCATTAAATGTGTAGATTGCTCTAGGTAGCATAGACATTTTAACAATATTTGTTCTAATCCATGAGCATGGAACGTTTTTCCATTTCTTTGTGTCTTCCTCAATTTCTTTTATGACTATTCTATAGCTTTCTGAGTACGAGAATAGGTTTCTTGAAGCCAGGGCACTACTATGAGAAAAAACCAGTAATTGTTTCAACTCGCTGTTAAAGTGTCAGTGTCTTCCAGTGGGAATGCAAAGGCAGCATATTCTAATACCTACCATTTTGTTTTATTTTGCTTTTGTTTTTGTTTTGAGATGAACCATCATAGTTTATGGTAGCTTTTGAGATTGGAAAAATTTATATAATTTTAGTGTAGAAAGGATTTCATAGTTCTTTTAGAGCATTGCTTCCCAAAATAAAGCATACAAGCTGTGGGGTTGATGTATGTAGTATATTAGCAGGGGGATATGAATTATTTAAGAGAAATTTTCAGCTGTATATTTTTAATTTGTTGATGATCTCTAATGTAACATATGCACATTTGGGATTATGAGAGGGCTTTCCATATATCTTCCTAATTTCAGTGATCATATTTGCCTTTATGTTTCTGGTATTACTCCCATCAAAGAAATCTCAACTGGTGGCAGGGAGCACCCCATGAATGGATGTGGCATAGTAGATCAAACTGATAAAAGTAGTAGATGCATTGAATATTCATGAGGCATGCAGAAAAGATGTTCCAAACTCAAAAAAGCCTGAACCATTTTATTCTGAACCATTACCTCAAGGAAGACTGAATGCTTTAACAAGTTATCAAATGAGAATTTATTATAATTGCCACTAAAGAATTGTTTGCTAGCTGGCTTTTTGTTTACAATGAGAGCTGATTGTTCTGAATTAGCAAAAAAGCCTGGAAGTTATTAATGATATTTTGTAGAACATACTTAAACAATAACAATGACATGCTCTGAAATTGTATTGTTGAGGTTAAAATACAGGAACAGACTAAATATAGAACCAAGTCTGGGGCTACATCTTTCTGCTTTTAAAAACATTGACAATTTAGTTTCAGAAAAAAAATTGTCACATTACATTAATATGATACATTTACATTTTATTTTTGCTTTAGTTAATCTAATTGGCTGGCAAGGTTATTCTGCTTTTATAGTTTTGTTAAAGCTAACCACAGTACCTTTACCTCTGAGCATATTTTATTAATATTAAAACAAAAGTGATTTTGATCAACAAGAATCTGGAAGAATTTTCCTTTTAGAGTCATCTGTGGCTGAGAGATGATTGCCAAATGATCCATTTGTTCCCTGTTTTAGATGGAGTTTCCTAGAAGCAGAGCCAGGGACTGGGATTCTTGTATAATGATTTATTGAAGAAGTGATTTCAGAAGAGGATGGGTGTTAGTGAGAGCAGGATAGGACAGAGGGAGGAGCTAAGCAAGGATGTGTTCTCAGCTGGAGACCAGCTGGAAGCAGGTTGGTTCCACTGGAAGCTATGAAGCATGAATTTCAGCAGTTTATCCAGGGTCACTGTGGGTTGCTGACCCCTGGAGTTATTATAATGGCTCCCTTAGGAAGAGGGAAATAGCTATGAGCCACTAATGAGCCAATGGGCTAATAAGGCACGAGAATTGGGGGATGGGTATTCCAGCCCAGTAAAGTGGATCTGGGCAGAGCAACCATGAGGCCTGCTATAGTACCTGCCTTGCAGTGTTCAGATACACTTGTTTCTCAAATTAAGTTAACTCCATCTAGTCACAGCTTTGCCAGGGTCCTGAATGGTCAGTGTTTGGGGAAGACTTACAACAAGTTTATTTAAATAAACTATAGCTCCTGTGGTGCAATTGATCTGGAGATACTTTTTATCCTTTCTTCTCTACCAGCTATTCTAGAATGTCTCCTCCTTGGCCAGCACCTCTGCTGGACTAGTTGGCTCGCCTTATGGCATCTGATGCAGTTACCATGTTTTATCAGCCTGTGGTTATTGGACTTGTTTGTTATAGTAAAATTGGTCATGGAAATACAAAGGGACAACCCAACAAATTGCCCTGCTTGCATTGGCTAGCAGTACTTTATTTCTTCATGATGAACAGCGTCAGTTATCCCTGCTGGTATGGTAACTGTTTTTTGTCTGATGGTCTACTTGCTTGAGGAGCTAAAAGTAACCAGGAGTTAGTCATAGCTTTAAGTTTGTTGGGATTCTCCTTGTGTCTCCTGGTGGAAGCATGTCCCTTTTGGAACCAGGACCACAGAGCCTAAGTTACAGAATTGGGGAAACACAAATTCCCTGAGTGTGTGACTGGGAGTGATGATGATTGGGCCCATTCCTGCTTTTATTCCTTTGTTCCCAGACCTTGCAGTCTACTTACTGGTGACACAGAACTATTAATGTCCATTGTTTTAGGGTATATACTACATCCTAAAGAGCTCTCCATCCATGTAAATTGTCTTCACTGCAACAGCCCTCAAAAGGACTTTCCACCACTATTAAGTCAGCAGCTTCTGGATGATCCAGAATGTGGTGGGGTCAATAAATAGATACCATGGCTACGTTCCACCATTGCACATCTTTTGCCATAAAGTTTGTTTCTTGGTTCCTAGCAATGCTAAACGGGATTTGGAGGCTTAGAGCAGACACTTTGGAGTGCTGCTAGCTGGGTGCTATGGGAAGAGACTAAAAGTTGATTGACAGTCCAGATAAAATATTGCCCCTGTAATGTAGAAGGGGTTTGATGTAATCAACTTGGACCAAATAACTGATTGGTCTCTTTGAAGGATGATACTGTGTTCTCAGTGTTATCTGTTGCTGGCCTATTGAACACTCATTGGTGGCAGCAGTTGATCATCCTTCATGAGAGGGAATCCATGCTGTTTGGGCTCTCACATGGCCTTCATCTCTGTCACCATTACTTCTCTGTTCTAGAGACATCGCATGAGTGCTAAATCAGCCAACAACAGATGCTGGTTGCCATCTATTGGCCAAGTCACCCGATCAACTTTGTTATATAGTTCCTCTTCCATGATGGCGCTGTCTTGTGAGCACTGATTTTTGATGCAAATATTATTATATGTTGTACTCATTCCCCAGCTCCATCCAAATGCTTCTTCCACGCCCCTGATCTAATTGTACTCCTCCCAGGCTTCTAACTCACCAGATAAGCCATTTATCATGCAATCAATTTTACCCTTATTGTAGACTGCTTTTTTGTGATTCTCAAAGTGGATGACCAGATGCACTGCTTGAAGTTCTTCCCAGTGGAGGATTTCCTCCCTGTGGAGGACATTCATCATTGTCTTTCAGGGGCATCCTTGAATGGAATATGGTTCAATAGCAGTACATTTTCAGCTTGAACCTACCTACCAAGCCAATCCACCTGTGAACCAAGCTCAGGTTTTTCCTTCCACCACTAGCTATAAATAGAATCTGCTTTGGATCAACCAGGGGTGAGTGTGTATTGATCACAGTCGTGCATATGATTATTACCATTGTCTCTTATTCTAAGAGAATATATACAGCTGTGCCTTCCACCTACTATGTGCTGGGAATACAAAGATGTATTTCATAGCCTCTGTTCTCAGAAAAGTCACTTCAACTTCAATTAAATTTAACACTACCTGGCAGGAGTCACTGGGTGTCTTTGGCTAGGGCACCAATATAGGAATGGGTAATAGCACTTTTTCATGTGCTAAACATTAGGATTACCTGCACCTAACATTTTCAGCCTGTCTTCATTTGTGAGAAGTATCCCCCTTTTCCCCTAAGTTTTCCTAATAATTTACCTCTGTAGCCAATAATGCTTTGAAGTAGCAAATACCATAAGCCGGTTGGCTTTATGATAGTATCATAGTATTTTCATACAACTAAGTGACACTGTCTGAGATTTTAAAAGCCAAAAGTGGGGAGAGGGAAACAAAGGACACTATGTACAAATATTGCTCTGATAACAGAACCAATTTGGTCAGAAGCACATTTAGCCCAATATTGGGTAATACCACTTCAGAGAGGACAGCTTGCAGCTTCGATTCTGGCTGGAAGGGATGCAAACTAGGAGGGGGAAGAGTGTTTCACCTGTATAACAAGTTTATTTGTTGAATGCAAAGATGATGAAAGAAAGAGCATGTGGGTGCACATGTGCAGTGGGAAGAGAGGGTGTGTCATACCCAGACTTCTGTTTTTTAAAAATTTATTTATTTATTTGGGGAGAGAGAGATAGAGAGAGAGAGAGAGAGAGAGAGAAAGAGAGTGTGTGTGTGTGTGTGTGTAGCAGGGAGGGACAGAGGGAGAGGGAGAGAGCATCTCAAGCAGACTCCCTGCTGAGAACACAGCCCAGCTTGGGGTGGGGGGTGGGGGGGTGCTCAATCCCTGAGATCATGACCGGAGCCTAAATCAAGAGTCAGATGCTCAACTGACTGAGCCACCCAGGTGCCACATATCCAGACTTTTTAATTAGTTTTTGGAATATAGGAGATCCTCAATGAAATTTTATTTAATGTGTGACTGATAGGGAAGTCTGGGATGTCCTGAAACCCATGTTATCCTTTACTGCTCATCCATCTAGACAGAATACTTGGAAAATGGTAAAAAGCATAGCTAAGTTTCAGGTGCAGAGAAATCCTGAAGAATTTCATTTTCTTACTTTCACTGAAAGTTTTACTGTAGAACTTCATCATACTTTTTTGTTGTTGTTGTTCTTGCTTTCTTCTCCTTAGGGGATTCACACTATGAGAAAGCTTACTAGCTAAAACTAGCTACTGATAAGATACTTCTGGCATGTCAACAAATAAACTCTTGAATCCAGGCCAAAATGGAATCTTCTACTGTTGTCCACAACATTAGAACACTGTTTGAGAATATGTTCCTTTATTTCTTTTAGGTGAATGCAGTGGCTATCTGAATACACAACTCCTATTACTAAGGAGTTGTCTTACCCACCTACATTTGTTAAAAGAATTGCCAGTTTAATGGATTTAGAGAAGCAGTTCATTCTAGGGTGTCTTCTACCCTGTCACAATTTAAGAAGTCTGACTTCTTTGTTAGCTTTTGAGTCAGAATTCTCCCCATGAAATGACTTTTGACATTAAAACCAAACCAAACAAACAGGTATCAAAAGGAAGAAGGAATATTTGGCATTGCAGAATTCTACTGCTGTGAGAAACAAACATTGTAATTCTGAGTGAGCAGTGCTACCTCTGGAGTCTGAAAATGGTTCCTGAACCAGCATCATATACTCTACAACACATATAAATAAATGAACAAAAAGTATAATGCAAACATCTCAAGCCCAAATTCTCAAGGTCCAATTTACCATTTCTTTAAGGCAAAGAGGAAGATTTCAATGAGATAGAGCATTGTAAAAGACTCAATTTTTTTTTTTAATCTTTTCTGAATTAGAAAAACCACCTGTCGGGAGGCCCTGAAGAATATAGGAATAAACATTGTCTTGAGACTTGTGATCTGGCCCTAAAATTCTACTTCTCACCACCTCTGTGACCTTGAACAGGTCACTTCACCCCTCTGGGTCTGTTGCCTTACCTATACTTAGATCCCACTGAGGATTATGAAACCATTGAAGGTTGGAGTAGCTAATCTCTAAGATTATTTTTAGCTCAAATATTCTTTGGCTTTGTAAGAAGGATGATGGTTGAAGTTAAATTTTTTTTAAAAGATTTGTGCAGGGGAAATGATGAACTATTGATGAGATCAATAGTTATAATGCAGTAGGAAGGAAAACTAGCATTTATTGAGTGCCAGTTGTGTGCTAAACATTGCACTAAACACATATGTCTTATTTAAGATTCACAACAGCACAGCCAGGCAGTATTATTATCCTTATTTGACTGATGAAAATAAATCGAAGTTAAGCAATTTACATAGCTAGTAAATGGTGGAACCAGAATTTGAACCCAGGAAAAGTTCACCAAAGCCACTATTCTTTATAGGAAGCAAAGAAGGAAATTAAGAAGACTACATACCTGTTAGAGAATAACTGTGCTATTATGAGGGAAGGTTTTCTGAATGAGTTTATAATATAGGAGCTTTAGTGTTGTCTTGTTGGCTTTTGAGACTCTTTGCAATATGCACAGTTGGGGCAATAGAACCTATGTGATATTTATGATGTTTATTTCAACTGGTAACTCTCACAAAGCAAAAATATACTCACTGTTTTATTCATTTCACCCATGGAGCTCTCTTTCTTGTTATTTTATTCTTTAGGGAGAAGGGAGAAGATTATTCCTAATGAGAAAAAGGAGCAAGACCAAAGCTTCAGCTCTGAGCCCATTATATTACAATATTATTGCTTTTCAAAACACATTAAGGGCCCAGAAAGCCTACATTCTGCTCTGACTTCTATGTGTATTACAGAATCTGCCAATAGTAGGTGCTCAATAAATGCAGTATCTTTCTACTTATAAACTAGATTCATATTTTAAACAAAAAATGAAAATAAAAAATGGGGAATGATAAATGGCCTATATACCTCTCAAGACAAAATAATTTAGTAGCTGTACAAGGGACTTAAAATGTAAAATTATGAATTATACAAAGATGAACATAAAAACAAATTATGAATGTTTGCATTTTACGTAGAGCACACTTCTGGTATGAAGACATGTTTGCAAATTTTAGCATCTGGAATTTTCAGACAGGCACTAACCTATTTGAAATTCCCCAGCAGTATTAACACTGAGCATCCTCATAATTTGCCAGGGTTGTATTCCCCCATTTAAAGTCAAGAATAGCTCCCTGAGTTATTTTGGCTCACATTTTGAAAAGAGACCCGAGCAGCTGCACACAAGTGTTGGGTGTCCTCATAGTTAACCGCTTGAGTGATGTTTCTTCCACTTATTGCTGTTTGTTCCTATTTTTAAATCATTGTCAGTACTTTTTCCTTGGCTCTTCTCACTGTCTGCACTTTTCTGGCTCTTCTACACAAATGGTTTTATGTCCTTTTTCTCTTGGATTTAGCATTAGTTGAACTCATTTGCACATTTATGGTCAAAGGTGAACAAAGAGTTCTTTAAAGCATTCAGCAGATGTAGATCCCAATTTTACTTTTATGGTTTCAAACAATGTATAATATTTCATATGTTAAGCTCTTGGGTGTTATATTCCAAATATTCTTTTTAATTCGTGTTCTTCTTATAGCAATAACACAGTACTCTTGAGGGGATTTGTTTTAATTTTTTCTCTCCAACTTCTTTCATTAGACAATTTATGTCTGCAGAGAATACTTCCTTTTCTTTGATTTCAGTATGGTCTTGCATTTTGTGAATTATCAGTGCATTGAAGACAGAGAGACCTTTTTCTTTTTAGCTATTTAAATCGTAGATTAGGGGATGGTCCTCTTAGGCTGGTGTTAATTGGGACAAAAGCCGTTATTAAATTAAGTTTGCAAGGGTTTAGAAACTAATCAAGTGAGGCAACACTTACTGACCTTCTTAATCCCATCCACATTCATGATTTCTTCCTGCTTTCATCAGAACCCAAGACTCTTTCTATACCCAGGGAAGTTACAACTTTCCCCAAACCATTCTACCAAGCCCAAAATCCAGTTGACCTAGGAGCCATTCTCAATAACAGCACTGTCCTCAAGAAAAACCCTGAGACTACATACCTGGCCATGGAAATAGACATGTGAAAAGAGAACTAGTTTCTGTTTTTGAAAGATTCATTTTGAAGGTTTATTTTAAAACAAGGGGAGACTACAAGCCATGTTAGGTATGTTTGATTAAACTTCTCAGTTGGAAATAAAATGGATTATGCTTGGTGATTAAGATCCACATGTTTAATGTATTGAAGACACAGAAAGAGACCTTTCTTGGCATCATACTAGAAGGTAATCTTTTCTATAGGCTGTAAATTCTTTTGGGAAAGGGATTGCCTCTCACTCATTTATCTTCTCCCATCATTTAGTATATTTCCTGGTATATAATAAATATTCAGGAAGTGACATATGAACGAATGAGTTAAACAAAAGAGAGTCAGTGTGTAACCTGAAATGTTCCCCCCCCCCTTTTTTTTGCAAAAGAAAAGGGATCCAAACACTTATTAGGTAGCCCTTTAAGATCAGAGAAATTGTATGCATAGCAGCTGTAATAGGGGTGTTCTAAAATCAGCAGGCCCACATGAAGAACTTTGATTGCTATGTGTTTTAAAGCCAAAATTGTACCTTATCCTTTTAAATGGTGAAAAGCCACTGTAAATGTAATCTATCAATTTGGCTATTTATCCAAACTAGCAAAAGTAATCTTAACTTCATTTTAATTTATGGAGAATCTAATATGGACGAAACTGACACAGTTTTAATTTTATGATTAAAATGCATCAAAGTAGAAAGCTATGATCACGTTAGCAATTAGACTTGATATGCAATTTTGAAGATATTATGGAATTTGTCCAAGAATCCCAGAAATTGCTGAATTATACTTTCAATCTTACCTCAAGGTCATTACCCAGAAACCAAAGCAAGAAAAATGTTATACTTTGTTGCTAGCAGAGACCTTCCAAATGCCAATGGAGAGCTCTGGAGAACTGCACTGTTTTTTGTGGAGAAATGCTTTATCTAATCTTGGCTGGCCTCAATTTATTTAAGTGAAGTGGTAAAGAATTTTGCTTAACCTATTTAACCTCTAAACAAAGCCACTGATGTTACCACTCTTGAGAGGTCTTAAAGAAGCAGAAAAGAGTCTAAGAGACTGAGAGAATTCATTCAAATGTATGGGTGGTATGGAGATGTGCATCCAAGATAACAATGACCTCCATTCTGTCTGTCTTAGAGGAGTGTGTGATAAGAAAGTATCTCAGTATTAGTGGAAAAGGCAGTTCAAATGAGACCTCACACTTTTCAATTCTCTATTTCTAAGTTCATCTGTAACTCTACCCACTCAATGACTAATTAATTATCTTTAATCCAAACTAATTGCAGTGGATTTCATCTGCATATAGAAGGAAAAAGATGGAAGAAATACCTAGAAGTCCTACAAGGGACCAACACGAAGCAGAACCAATTGCCTTCTGCCATGCTTCAAATGTCATAGGGGAAGAATAATCAATTTGCAAAGAAATAAAATATGTGCTACAAAGGACAATATAATGGCATTCTTTTCATAGTATTCTAAGATTCTAGTTAAAACAGTGTATTACTGTTGAAAGAATAGAAAAATAGATTAAAGGAGCCAAATAGAGAACCTAGAAATAAACCCACACAAATATAGCCAACTGCTCTTTGACAAAGGGGCCAAGGCAATACAATGTAGCAAAGATAGTCTTTTCAACAAATGGTCATCCACATGCCAAAAATGAATCTAGACATAGACTTTTCACCTCTCACAAAAGTTAACTCAGAATGTGTCATAGACCGAAATTTAAAATGCAAAACAATAAAACTCTTAGAAGAAAAATAGGGGAAAATCTAGGTGATCTAGGGTTTGGTAATGGCTTTTTGGATACAACACTAAGAGCTTGACCCATGAAAAAAAGACTGACAAGTCGGACTTCATTAAAATGAAAAACTTGTACTCTGCGGAAGACACTGTTAAGAGAAGGCAATGACAAGCCACAGACTGGGAGATAGTATTTGCAAACCATATATTTGTTAAAGGACTGGAATCCAAAATATACAAAGAACTCTTAAACTCAACATTAAGTAAACAAGCAATCCAATTATAAAATGTGCAAAGGATCTGAACATCCCTTATCAAAGAAGATATACAGATGGCAAACAGGAATTTGAAAAGGTGCTCAAAATCATATGTCATTAGGGAACTGCAAATGAAAACAACAATGAGATACCACTACACAACTATTAGAAGGGCAAAAATCTCACACAATGACAACACCAAATGCTGGTAAGGATGTGGAGCAACAGTAACACCCATTCATTTTTGGTGGGAATGCAGAAATGGTACAGTCACTTTGGCAAATAGTTTGTCAGTTTCTTCCAAAGCTAAACATAAGCTTATCCTAAGATCCATCAATCATGCTCCTTGGCATTTACCCAAATGAGTTAAAAACTTATATTGACACAAAAATCTGCACATGAATGTTTATAGCAGCTTTGTTTATAATTGCCAAAAATTGGAAGCAACCAAGAGATCCTTCAATAAGTGAATGAATAAACACTGTAGGATACCCAAACAATGGAGAATTATTAAGTGATACAAAGAAATGAGCTATCAAGCTATGAAAAGACAGGGAGGAAACTTAAATGCATGTTGCTAAATGAAAGAAGTCAGTTTGAGAAAGATACAAACTTATGATTCCAACCAATGGACATCCTGGAACAGGCAAAACTATAGAGAAAATGAGAAGATGAGTGGTTGCCAGAGGTTCAATGGGAGGGAGTGAGGGATGAATAGGTGGCATTTTTAGGGCAGTGAAATTATTTTGTATGATACTGTTATACAGATGGTGGATACATGACATTTTGCATTTGTCAAAACCCACTAAACTATAGGCACAAAGAGGGAAAGCTAGAGTAAACAATGGAATTAGTTAATATTAATATCAAATTTAGCTCATAAATTGTAACAAATGCACACTAATACACAGTTAATAATGGGAGAAACTATGTGTTGGGGGGAGGCAGCAGAAGGGGGTAAATAGGAATTCTCTATATAATCTATGCAGTTTTTCTCTAAGCCTAAAACTACTATAAAAAATAAAGTCTAGTAAAAAATTGGTAAATAAATATTATATATTTTACATCAGTCCCTGCAATAAAGGTATCAACTTCACTTTCATATTTCACTGTTTAGCTGTAAAACAGCAGGCCATTGTGGAAAGAACAGGAAAGAGAATCAGACAGACCTGGTCTTAAATTCCCAGCTATACTATTTACCATCTACATGATATTTGGAAAATTGTAAGATTTCTCTTAGCTGCTGTTTCGTTATGTGAAAAATAGACATCATATGGAATGTATAGGGTTATTATGGGTATCAAATGTGATAATGTGCAAAATTACCTGGCATATATTAGGTACTACATAAATGTTAGTTACCATCTCTAGTTTTTAAAGACATTGTTTTGGAATCTGTTCTAAAATCTTAAGTCCTACAAAAAGTTGCTTTGCTGATTTTCAGAGTGGGAAGGACAGAATGCTTAATGCATTTAAAATGTTACATTTTTATAGAATGAAGGAAATGAAAAGAATTTTCATTCTCAAAGAAACAGCATTTGACTGTTTTAGGGTGGAGAATATGATGATTATTATAGCCAGTAGGAGATAGTGTTGAAAAAGAACAGTTCTTAAACCAGCTCTTCTGAACATAAGCAGCAATTAATTGAGAAGGACAGCTGGTGGGTAAGGAAGAGAATAGAATCCCCACTAGGTTCTTCACTTAGAAAAAAGCAACAGAATAAGAAGTTAAATCTATAAATGTTATCATCCTGTGTATAATGCCTGAGAAGACCTGCACATTATCAAAATTTAGATATTGGTGAGTAGTTTTGTGTGATGTGAATACAATCAAAACAGGTTCTCTTCATAGCAGATGCTAGAAGATGAACTTTCTCCTGATTGAGCATCTTTTCCATCCCATACCCTACTTTCCTCTAAGATATCTAGGGCTGTTAAAATCATAAGCCCAGACCTGAACATTAATATCTCCCCAGAAGCTGAAGCCCTCTCAGTGCTCAAGATTCTCTATTATTATATCATGATGATCATCATAAGTGTCTAATATGACTACGATAGGTCAAGCATTGCTCAGATGTTAGGGATAATTAAAGTGAAATAGGAAATTGAAAGTTCCCTCAATTTGAAGAAAAATCCGGATTAGTTTTTTTAAGTACTAAAAATTTACTTTGTTCTGAAAAGTTAAAAGAGATATAAATACTTAGATGAATATATTAGTTTTGCCAATGCTGCTATAACACATTACCACAAGCTTAGTGGCTTACCAAAACGCAGATTTCCTGTCTCGTAATTCTGTAGGTCAGAAGTCTGAAATGGGTCTCACTGACTAAAATCAAGGTGTTGGGAGGACTGTGGTACATTGTGGAGCATCTAGGAAAGAATTCGTTTCCTTACCTTTAACATCTTCTAGAGGCTGCCCACATCCCTTGGCTCATAGCCTCTTTCCATCTTCAAAGCCAGCATGGCATGTCAAGTCCTCACACTGAATATTCTCATACTCTTCTGCCTCCCTCTTCTGCTTTTAAGGACCCTTCTGGTTACATTGAGCTCATCTGAATAATCTAGGATAATCTCCCTTTCTTAACATCAGCTGATTAACAACCTTAATTCTAATTGCAACATTAATTTCCCTGCTATATACAGTAACATATTCACAGACTCTGAATTAGGATGTGGGCATTTGGGTGGGGGGCACTGTTCTGTCCACAATAAATAACAAGTCAGAGTTGCTGCCCATATCAGCTCTAATAGCTCAGAACTTCATGGGAGCAGTGTAAATTACCTCATTAACTTAGGTGGGGAGACTAGTGAAAAGGTCTTTCAGCAAACCCTCCTGTGAAATTCTTTCCATGGAAGTTTATGGCAGCAGGCAGTGGTGGACATAGCTCTCTGACATCACTTTGTATCTACTGATCTGCTTATACCTCCTAGTAAATTTAGTGCCTTGCTTTAACACTCTTTTTCTTTCTTTTTAAAAAAGACGGAAATGTTAAAATATAACTTTATTTTCAGGAGGCAGGTCTCTCTTTTGCATAGACATTGGGAGAGAGCAAAAATATACAAGAAGACATAGCAAACATTCTCACTAATTATCTGATGACAAATGAATTATGTTATTTATGGCTATAGATCTATTCCCAACTTCCTTAGAAATGCTTTGGTGTGGAAACAATGAACATTCAAGAATCATCTCAGCCTGAGCTCTAAGCAGTGACAATTTCAGAGACTAATAAAAGGAAAAGAATAAACAGAAATGTTTTGTTTCTCTTGGGACTGACCAAATTGGGAATGGATTCCCTGGTCTCACAGACACACCCTTCTGAAAGCAGTAAAACCACAATATGTGAAGTCCTCGCCCGTCCCCAAGCCTGCCTATACCAGGAGATGGACAGGCTCAGGTCTGAACATACTTTATCAGTCAGAGAGTCTTAGAGGTGAGATATTAATTGCCCTATAATTTTGAAATTTATCATTTCATACTTAGGATGAGCCCTTTTGGTTGAGTGGAGGAGATACTCATTGGGGTTTTCAAATATAGAATAATGAAGTTTTAAGATATCTAACACAATGGTGTAATAAGCTTCTTAATTGCATTCAGGACAGAATTTTTATGATTATGCAATCATTTTCCAATTCTCATCCTTCCAAAATAAACATCTGGACAGGATTAAAATCCCCTGTGGGGAGAGACTGGGTGCCATTTTGTTATTTATTGACAATGTGCTTCAGGTGCTGGTCTCAAAAGCACTGGCTTCTCTGTACCGTAACTTTTATCCTTATGTAAAGATGATTCAGGAGAAATGTTACCCAGAGAACTCTCAAATTTTTTAATGTTTCATAGTTACCAATTTCCTCAATACTTGTCCTATCTGCCAATTTTCTGGACCCATCACTAGTGATTCTGATTCTTAAGGTCTAGATGAGTACAGGGGATCGGCATCTTATCAGGTTTCCCAAGATAACTCTGGTCATGCCATTTTCTAAGCACATTTTGAGAAACTGGCCTTAGTCCCCTGAACAATTCCGGATGAGCGCTGTGTGCATCCACTTTGCACAGCTATCGTCATTAAAGAACACACTCTCACATCATACTGTGGGCCAATTAATCTGATTTCTCTAATCATGAGTGTTCTAGTCGTTCACTCTCCAAAGTGGTGAGGGATTTCTCAGAAACCACTTTGGTTTTTGGAGAAGTGGAGTGACTGCATCAACACTGATTTTGTTTTTGTAATGTGGGCAGAGGACAAAATTAACCTTTTGTTTTCTGGTTTGAGTTAACCATTTGGTCCAAAAAAGAAAGCCATTAAAATACTCACTGTATCATTTTGTTTGATTACAAACCAAATAGATTTGGTAATTGAGATTTTGATGAATCTGGACAATTTCAATATCCACATTGGGGCAAGTGTTGCAGGGGAGGAAAAGGAAGGAATGAGAGTGGGAGATTATTCAAGACATTTTATTTTGGAGATACTTGCCACTATTCCTGACATCAACTCAAGCATTCCACAAACAAGTGGCTCTTAACATTTTGGAGAGAGTCATGCATTCCTTGGGGAATCTGATTGAAGATCCAAAGCCCTTCACCAGAAAGATGTATGTAGACACGCTTTCACACAAAAATTCTCAAACAACTTTAGGTATATTATGGACCCTCCCATCCCAAAAAGCTCATCCATATTTAGAATTTGGGTTCTGAGAAGATTGCCCTGTGCCCTCTCCCTTTTTACCACTATCACAGACTCTCTTGCATTAGTCTTTATGCATTATATAAATAAGAATCACCTGGGGTAATTGTTAAGTGTATGGCTGTTGGCCTCCATCCTCAGATTGATTCAACAGATCTGGGGTCCAGCCTAGGACACTGCAGTTATTTTATGAGCCTCAGGTGATGATGATGCAGGTAATAAATGACCACAATTTGAGGAACAGTCAAAACTGAGAAGCTGGGCAGGTGGCTCAACTGGTACAAAAATATAGTAAAAACAAGCAGACCACTTCCCTCTACCACATAGAAACCTGGGTAAAAAGAGTGGGGCTGGCCCTTCCCATTCCAGACCCTACTCTATCTACCCTTCTGTTCAGCTCGGCTATCCTAGGACATTGTTTTCATTTTCTCCAAGGAAAATTCCCCACAATGCCCATTTTAACTTCATATTTTTTGCATAAAAGATTGAAAATGAGGGTGCATAGGCAGAACATTTTTCTCTCACCCCAAACTCCCTCAAGGGGCTGTGGGACCATTCTTTCTCTTCAAGGGGACTTCCTTCTCCTGTGTTCATGGAGCTTTATTGCTTACAACTCAAAAGAGGTAAGGGCAGGGTGTATTGAGTAGAAAGCCTGCAGAGACTCTTCCTCACCAGCCTCTAGATTTTTCCAGACAGTAACTTGACTGGATATTTTAAAACAGTACAGAAGAACTTCTGTAAGTTGGCAGCAGCCATTAGTGAGAAATTCTCTACATTTGTTGAGAGTTTATTTGTGCCAGTGGACAAGAGTACTATAGAAGCAAAGGCAGTTTTAGATCCTGTCCTGCCTTAAAGGGCAGGCTCATCATTTGCCCTCCTGATGTTTCAAAAGACTGGTCAGAATAAAATACAGACCTATCCATCCCACTCCAATCAAACAGGACATACAGCTGAAAATTCTGTCCAAATATCTCAAGATAAAATTTTAAATTTTCCTTTCAGAAAACATATTGTTTCTATGGCACTGATCTCAGCTTTCACAACACTAGCTTGTCAAACCTCCCTCTTTCATCCCTCACTATAAATATTTAAAGATTGCTTTCAGATCTTATGCAAAGAAGTGGAAGAGATTGACACATGTGGTCTGATGCAAGAGGACATTTCAGTGGCTCTTATCATAGCAAAAGAAAAAAACAACCAAATTTGATGAGTCTTTTATTGTTGACTCAGTGAAATGGTTCCCTTGGCAACTAACATGGGAGGTGAGAGCTGGAAGAGCTGAGAGCTCCTCTGCAACTTCACCCACAGCTGATTAAAAGGCTTTCAGACAAACAATGTTGATAAGCACAGGAACAATGTCAAATGCGATGGCAGGGAGAAATAGTGGTGGCAGGTTGGGGGAAGCAAGACAACTGCTTAAGTGTCATCAAAATTGAAGTGAAATAAAACATATTGGAGGCACTGTTTCATTAACATTCAAGTCAATTATATTCAATCAAATCTAATTATTATATGTTGTTGTTTGTCTCCTAAGTGATTCCTTGATGTGAAAAGAACAGAATCTTCTTGATTAGAAAACAACTGACAAATATTTTATTAAAAACCTAATGAGACTTGCACTGTGGTAAAGCATGGAGTTTCAAAGAATAAAAAAGATACTTTGGGGTTTTGAAAAACTTGGATTGTTCTTAATTTCCAAGGGAAATTGTTATGTGAGGTGTGGCATTCTCAACTTGGCATTGAAAAACTTGAACTCACTGCTGGCCTCTCATTAAGATGTTTCAGAGAACAAAAAAGCAACAACAATAAAGTATAGATGTTTTGAGTTGTGTTAATAGAGATGGAAAATAAAATGCTCGATGCCTCCATTACCCCAGTAGACATGAGAATTTGAATAGAAATTTTTTTCTTGCTTTTCCAGAACTCTTTTTCACAAACTTGCCACCTAAATCTTAGTAAACCTGCAATTTCTACAAATTCACATTCCACCTTGTTTCTTGACTGAAAGCATTGGCTGCACCCAGACAACTTCATCTGTGGAAATCTGCACCAACAACTCCATTTGTTGGGTTTCTGTAGAAATACAAAATGCAGGAAAAAAAAGCATTGAGTTTAGTGAATTAAGATATATTTCCTATATATAAAAACAAAATTCATTAAAATGTAGATAGTTTTTGGTAGAATCTAATGTCATATTTGTGAAATCATAATTACCTAGAGACTTATGTACAGCAGTACATGTTACAATTGTGTAAATCGTATAATACTGTAAAATTGAAATGATATACATGTCCAATGATACAAAATTGGATGAGTAAATTATGACCTCTCCATTATAGTTATTGAAAATCATGTTTGCAAATATCAAAGTATACAGAAACATGCTCAATATTTTATATATATGTATATATATAAAAGAGTAAAAGAAGCAGATTGTAAAACAGTATAAAAATAGAACATACATGACATATTTACTCAAAAAACATGGAAGGACATGCCATTTAAGATCTTATGTAGCAGTAATTATCTCCAAGTTGTAGGATTATAGGCAAATTCTGCTTTTTACTTCATGTATCTGTGATATCCAAATATTTGACAATGAGCATGTGCTATATTTGCCCATTTAAAAATTGAGGGTTTTTTTATTATTCATTTCTTTTTTTATTTGAGTATAGTTGACACACAATGTTACATTAGTTTCAGGTATACAACTTAGTGATATGACAGGTTTATGCATTATGCTATGTTCACAACTGTAGCTCCCATCTGTCCTGATGCATTGCTATTACAATATCATTGATTACATTCTTTATGCTGTGTCTTTTATTCCTGTGACTTATTCATTCCTTAACTGGAAGCTAAGCTAAAGCTCCCCTTTAACCGTTTTGCTCAACCCCCGCATGCCGCTCTGGCAACCATCAATTTGTTCTCTGTATTTATAGGCTTGCTTTTGCTTATTATTTTTTTTTTTAGATTCCACTTATGAGTGGAATCATATGGCATTTGTCTTTCTCAGTATGACTTATTTCACTCAGCATATCCTCTAGGTCCATCCATACGTCTCAAATGGCACAATAGCATCTTTTTTATGGCTGGATAATATACTCCATTGTGTTTATATGTCTGTGTGTGTATAGTGTATCTTCTTTATCTATCATCTACTGATGGACACTTAAGTTGCAGCCATATGTTGGCTATTGTAAATAATGCTGCAATAATATAGGAGTTCAAAAACATATCTTTTTGAATTAGTGTTTTTGTTTCTGTTGGTTAAGTGCCCAATAGTGGAATTATTGGATCATCTGGTATTTCTATTTTTAATTTTTGGAGAAACTCCATTCTATTTTCCTAGTGGCTATACCAATTTACATCCCCCCCAACAGTGTATTGGGGTTCCTTTTGCTCCACATCCTTACCAATGTTTGTTATTTTTTGTCTTTTCTATTTTAGCTGTTCTAACAGGTTTAAGGTGATATCTCATCATGATTTGGATTTGCATTTCCCTAATGATTAGTGATGTTGAGCATCTTTTCATGTGTCTGTTGGCCATGTGTATATCTTCTTTGGAAAAAAAAATGTCTATTTAGGTCCTCTGCTCATTTTTAAATTGAATTGGTTTTTGTTTTTGTTTTTGTTTTGTTTTGTTTTCTGGTACTGAGTTGGAGAAGTTTTTTGTTTTTTGTTTTACTTCAGATATTAACCCCATATCAAATATGTTACTTGCAATTATCTTTTCCCAATCAGCAGGTTATCTTTTTGTTCTGTTGATGGTTTCCTTTGCTGTGCAAAAGCTTTTTATTTTGGCACAGTCCCAATATTTTTGCTTTTGTTTCCCTTGCCTTCGGAGACTTATCTAGACAAATGTCACTACAGCTAGTGTCAGAGAAATTACTACCTGTGTTCTCTTCTAGGATTTTTATGGTTTCAGGTTTCACATTTAGGTCTTATCCATTCTGAGTTTACTTTTGTGTATAATGTTAAAAAGTGGTGCAGTTTTAGTCTTTTCCATGTAGCTATCCAGTTTTCCCAGCACCATTTATTGAAAAGACTGTCTTTTCCCTACTGTATATTCTAGCCTCCTTTGTCATAGATTAATTGACCAAATAAGCATGGGTTTATTTCTAGGTTGTCTATTTTGTTCTTTTGGACTATGTGTCTATTTTTGTGCCAGCACCATTCTCTTTTGATTACTCTAGCTTGTAGTACGTCTTGAAATCTGGAATTGTGATACATCCAGCTTTGTTCTTTCTCAAGATTGTTTTGGCTATTTAGGGTCTTTCATGATTCCATACAAATTGTACTATTATTTGTCCTGGTTTTCTGAAAAATGCTGTTGGTATTTTGATAGGGATTGAATCTGTAGATTGCTTTGGATAATGTGGACATTTTAACAATATTTTCCCAATCCAGGAGCATGGAATATCTTTCCATTTGTGTCATCTTCAATTTCTTTCATCAGTGTTTTATAGTTTTCAGAGTACTGGTCTTTCACATCGTTGATTAAGTTTATTTCTAGGTATTTTATTCTTTTTGGTGTACTTGTAAATGGTGTTGTTTTCTTAATTTCTCTTTCAGCCACTTCATCATTAGTATATAGAAACACTACCAATTTGGGGGTATTAACTTTGTATCAGGCAAGTTTACTTATTTATTACTTCTCTTAGTTTTTTAAAGGAGTCTTTAGGATTTTCTATGTATAGCATCATGTCATGTGCACATAGTGACAGTTTAACTTCTTTACCAATATGGATAGCTTTTATTTCTTTTTCTGGTCTGATTGCTGTGGCTAGAACTTCCAGTGTGATGTCAAATAAAATTGGCCAGAGTGGACATCCTTCTCTTGTTCCTAATCTTAAAGGAAAAACTCTGTTTTTTACCATTGAGTATGGTTTTAACTGTGGGTTTTTTATTTATGGCCTTTATTATGTTGAGATATGTTCCCCCTAACCCCACTTTGTTGAAAGTTTTTATGGTGAATGGATGCTGTACTTTGTCAAATGGTCTTTCTGCATCTATTGAAATGATACGATTTTCATCTTTTGTTTGTTCTTGTGGTGTATCACACTGATTTGCACATACTGAACCATCCTTGCATCCCTGGAATAAACTCTACCTGATTGTAGTGAATGGCCTTTTTAATATATAGTTGAATGTGGTTGGCTAATATTTTGTTGAGGATTTTTGCATCTATATTCATCAGGCATATTGGCCTGTAATTTGTGTGTGTGCGTGTGTGTGTGTGTGTGTGTGTGTGTGTGTGTGTGTGGTGTCTTTGTCTGGTTTTGCTATCAGGGTAATGTTGGCCTCATCGAATATATTTGGAAGCTTTCTTTCCTCTTCCATTTTTTTGGAATAGTTTGAGAAGAATAGATATTAACTCTTCATTAAGTGTTTGGTAGAATTCACCTAGATTTTCATTTTTTGATAGTTTCCTGACTACTGATTCAATTTGTTCTTGTAATCAGTTTGTTCAGATTTTCTATTTCTTTCTGGTTCTGTTTTGGAAGATTGTGTGTTTCTAGGAATTTATCCATTTCTTCTAGATTGTCCAATTTGTTGGCCTATAATTTTCCATTGTATTATCTTACAATTCTTTGTATTTCTGTGGTGTCCGTTGTTACTTCTCTCTCATTTCTGATTTTATTTATTTGGGTCCTTTCTCTTTTTTTTCTTGATGAGTCTGGTTAAGTGTTGGTCAAGTTTGTTTACCTTTTCAAAAGAACAAGTTCTTGGTTTTACTGGGTTTTTGTTTGTTTGTTTGTTTGTTTTTAGTTTCTGTCACTTATTTCTGCTCTGATCTTTGTTTCCTTTCTTCTACCCATCTTAGGCTTTGTTCTTCTCTTTCTACTTTCTTTAGGTATAAGGTTATATTGTTTATTTGAGCTTTTCCTTGTTTCTTATGGTAGGCTTGTATCTATCTACTTCCCTCTTAGAACTGCCTTTGCTGTGTCCTAAGGATTATGGACTGTTGTGTTTTCATTTCCATTTGTCTCTGTATATTTTTTAAATTTTTTCTTTGATTGACTTAATTGACCCCTACTTATTTAGTATCATGTCATTTAGTGCCCATGTGTTTGCATTTTTTTCTGTTTTATTTTCCTTGTGAAAAAACTGTTTTGATCAGAAAAGATGTATGGTATGATTTTGACCTTCTTAAATTTACTGAAGCTTGTTTTGTGGCCTAATATGTGATTTATTCTGGAGAATGTTCCATGTGCTCTTGAAAAGAATGTGTATTCTGTTGTTTTGGGATGGAATGTTCCATATATATCCATTATGTCCATCTGGTCCAATGTGTCATTCAAAGACATTGTTTCCTTGTTTTCTGTTGAGTTTTTTTCTGATATATATATCTGGGACACAAGTCCTTTATCAAATATGTGTTTTACAAATATTTCCTACCAGTTGATGGCTGTGTTTTTATTTTCATTTTCTTAATATTGTCTTTTAAAGAGCGAAAATTTTTAGTTTCCATGAAGTACACGTCATGAACCTTTTTGTGTGTGTGTGTGTGCTTGAGTGTTATATCTAAGAAATCAAACATACAGTGGAAGGGTATTCCATTGTGCTGGTTTTAGGGAAAAGCCTACAAAATCAACAGTTTATTCTTAAATTTTGTTAAATAACCTTATTTCAAGATAAGGTTCTATAAAACTTTTTTCCATAATTTAACAAGTAACTCTGGTCCCCTTTTGAAAGTGAATTCACTTATTTATTTATTTATTTATTTATTTTTACATTGTTATATTAGTTTCAGGTGTACAATATAGTGATTCAACAATTCCATACATCACCTGGTGCTTATCACAAGTGCACTCATTAACCCCCATTACCTATTTAACCCATCCCACCACCCACCTCCCCTCCAGTAACCATAAATTTGTTCTCTATAATTAAGAGTCTGAATAAAAAAGGGGGGGTGCTTGGTTTTGGCTCAGGTCATGATCTCAGGGTTGTGGGATCAAACCCTGCTCAGCAGGGATTCTGCTTGAGATTCTCTCCCTCTCCATCTGCCCCTCCCCCCACTCATATGCTCTCTCTCTCTCTCTCTCTCTCTCTAAAAAATAAAAAATAAAACAGTCTGTTTCTTGGTTTGTCTCTCTCTCTCTTTTCCCTTTGCTCATTTGTTTTATTTCCATATATGAGTGAAATCATATGGCATTTGTCTTTCTCTGATTACTTATTTCTGTTAGCATAATGCTCTCTAGCTCCATCCACATTGTTGGAAACGACAAGATTTTATTCTTTTTTATGGTTGAATAATATTCCACCATATATATGTATATATATGTATACATATATGCATGTATATACATATATCTCACATCTTCTTTATCCATTCATCTATTTTTTATTTTAAGTTTTTAAATTCTAGTTAACATACACTGTAATGTTGGTTTCAGGAGTAGAATTTAGTGATTCATCACATACATATAACACCCAGGGCTCATCACACCAAGTGCCCTCCTTAATACCCATCACCCATTTAGCCCATCCCTGCCCACCTCCCTAAAAGTGAATTCACTTTAAGTGGCCTTTTGAAGAACCAATTCTTGGACAATGAGGACTTTTTGTACATGGAAAGAATCTAGTGAGGGATCTTTATGAGAAAGAATATGCATCACCAACAAGAGGGAGATTTTCTCCACCTTCCTGGCATCAATTCCAGGCCCTTCTGTCTCACAACACTAATATAAGCCTCACCATTTGGAAATACCTGTCACTATTAGGGAACTCACAACTCCTCCCCAACATACATGCAAACCTATAGTTTTGATTTAGTCTATTTGGTTGAGATGAAAGGGAGACATTTAACAGCCCATTAAAGCACTGAGAAGGAGTGTGGTTTTGAATCCACCAACATTCAAAAACATTTCTGGAAAATCATGGACTGGATTGTCCCTCCTGTATTAGGGCCATTTCCTAAAGTGCCTCAAAGCACTTTCAACACCCTAAGGCATTTGGCTCTGGAATTCTGGTGTTGGCAGGAAGCTCTTCATCCCATCTGCTCTTTCTACCACCTTCACATGGTGAATAATTAATAGTCTTCTTGATTTTTTTGGAATAGAAGCCAAAATCAGCACTAGAACAGAACAGATTGCTGGGCTCCACTCCTTTCTGGGAAAGCCCAGCAGAGGCTTCCACATGTTCCATGAAGACCTGACAGCATGGCTATGGGAATGTCATACATAGCCCAAACTGGCCCCCAAATGTGCGTTGGTTGCTTCTGAGGGCAGTGCGTGCCAGTAAGTCAGCAAGGATGCTATACATATCCCAAATAATGCATGAAACAAAGTTACAGTTATATCTATCATGACTTTTGGTTTTCATTATTCCACAGACAATAGCAATTTAGTCAAATAGTAAGGCTACATTTTCAAGGCAAGTACTTGTTTTACTTTTCTCCAACTCTTTATTTGGAAAATGCTCAAATTTACAAAAATGTGGGAAGACTAGTACAATGAACATTCAAATACACTTTGCCTACATTCACCAATTTGCTGCATTTGCACTGTCTCTCTCTGTCTCATGCCTTTCCTCTCTCTTTCTCTCTTCTCATTCTCTCCCAAACTACTTAAAAGTAAGTTGCACTTTTAGTCTCATTAAGGTTAAGGGGATTTTTTTAAAAAGAACCATAATTCCATTATGACATCTAATTTTTTCTCAAAGATTCAACCCAGTTGTAAAAATTATTCAGCTGTTTTTGTCTTTTTAATTTTAGTTTAGAATTGTCCTCCTGCTTTTTGGTTTTGTTTTTCATGATACTGACTTAAAATAAAAAGTACAGGCCAGTTGTAGAATGTCCAACATTTTGGATTGGTCTAATTGCTTTCTCATGTTTAGATTCAGGTTGAACATTTCTGACAAGATGAATTTATAGGAGATATTGTATACTTAATGCATAACATCAAAGGACATATAACGAATGCCAGATTGGACTACTACTATTAATGCTAAATTAATTACTTGGTTAAGGTGATGAGCATTAGCTCTTTTTATTTAAAATTATATCTAATAAGCACTAATGTATAGAATTGTTGAATCATGATATTGTACACCTGAAACTAATATAATACCGTATGTTAATTATACTTGAATAAAAAAAGTTATATCTAGTAAATGATCTATGAATGATACTTTGCAGCTGTGTGAGTATCCTGTTTCCTACAAACCCACATCCCAATTTTAGCATTCTTTGATGATATTACCTAGATAAGCTATTACCCTGGAGATGGCAAAATGGCTAATCCTATCTATTAACTGGAATTTTTCTCAAAAGATGAGCCACTCCTCCCCCATTCCTATCCCTTTTGAATATCATAGTAGATTCATGAGTGATTTTAAAATTTAATGGATTATAATATACTATCTCTATACTTTCTGATGCTCCAGCTATATCAAATTTGGCCAAGAGGAGCCCCTTTCAGAATGTTCCTCTGTCCTTTTGATATTACCCCCATTAGTCTTCGAGTAGTCCTTTGCTTCCTGGATCAAGAAGCTACCCCACGCTCACTGTAGATTTTTCCTGTCCCCTATCCGGAATCAGCCAATTCTCCAAATGCTCAGTTCCTTTTATTAGGGAGTGGTATTTAAAAACTAATATCTGAGTAATTTGTATTTTCCCTGTTACTGGCGTACCATTGTTTCTAGGCTATTCTAATGGACAGAACTAGGAAGTATACTTTTAAAATGAATTCATGTTGATATTTCTAGTTCAAATTTAGCATTACATCATTTTTTCCGAGCTTTTTAAATGTTATATTTGTATTTTTTCTCTCATAGTAAGAATTTTGATTTCCTATAGTAATATATTTACCTATTTGTCATCTTATGTCATAAATTCAACAGTTTAAGAATTAAAATAGTATTACAACTAACAATAAACCTATTAGGTAAAGGTTAACATTGCCTTTCCTCTTAGAATTGGTCCCACTAGGACTTTATAATTAAGAAACTATTTCCAAAGGTGCTTGAATTAATTCCGCTTCCTGAATGGCTATATTATCAATTTAATAGGCAGTAAGATTAGATTCATTTGTTTCTCTTCTTATTCAGTTTTAGAATTTGCTTTTTTTTCTAAAAATATTTTAATGAAAAAGTTATCTTTCTTTTTTTTAAAGATTTTTTATTTATTTATTTGAGAGAGAGAGAGAGTGAGCAAGAAGCAAGGGAGAGCACAAGCAGGGTGAAAGGCAAAGGGAGAAGCAGACTCCCTGCTGATCAGGGACCCCCATGTGGGACTCTATCCCAGGACTCCAGGATCTTGACCTGAGCTGAAAGCAGATGCTTAACCAGCTGAGCCCCCCAGACATCCAGAAAATGTCATCTTTCTGTAAACATTTCATTATACTACAAATGAAACATTTGAATCCATTACAGACCACCTCTTAAATCTTAAAAACCAGGATAAAACATTGAAATTTAAAAGTAATCTTGAATATTATATAGGCTAACAATCCTTACATCACCCCTGCATTAACTTGAGAATTACTCAGCTACTTATGACATCAATTATTGGAACTCCGAGATACTGTCCTTAACTAGAAATGTTTCAAGTTGTGACTTACATAGTGGAACTCTTAAAAACAAGTTTATTTCAGTTCAGATTCTTAACAAATGATCTTTATTACCCAATTTTCTTCAAAATTTCAGTATGTATCAGGTTTTTTTGAAAAAAATGTAGCCTGGGAAACGGTAACATGTGAGACGGCTTGACGAGATCAGTTGAAAAATTTGCCTCAACCATTTCTCCCTCCTTTGAACTTCCATATATATATATATTTATTTATAATATAATTTATATATATTTTTATAATATATAATTTATATATATAAAATATATATATATTTTTACTGGTGCTATGACTGAAGAGCACATTTTTCAGGAATGACAGTGGAACTACATTTAAATAAAATCACTTTATTTCATAAGAAATGAGATGGACTGTAAAGAACAATGTCTTTTTTTAAAAAAAAATGTTTCCTATCTTAATTTCACACTAAAACCACTTTGTAAAGAAAATTTATCGTTAAAGGGCTAATACCTTCTTCAACACTTCATTCTATGTGTAGAAATTCAGTTCTGATTTAGGTACAGAAACAGAGCCAACCAGTCATTTTCTGAGACACAGCGCCTGGGTGGCTCAGATGGTTGGGTGTCTGCCTTCGGCTCGGGTCCTGATCCCAGGATCCTGGGATCGAGCCCCGCGTCGGGCTCCCCGCTCAGGGGCGAGTCTGCTTCTCCCTCTGCCTCTGCCTCTCTCCCCTGCTCGTGCTCTCTGTCTCTCTCTCAAATGAATAAATAAAACTTTAAAAATAAATAAATATAAGCACATAATATTGAATAATATCCACTTTCCTTTTATATGTAGAGACATATCCTCAGGAAAAATTTCTAGAAGTGAAATTGTTCAGGACTATGAGCTTCACACGTTGTTCCTGTTTTTTTCTCCCCCTCTTAGGTGGGATGGCTAAAATGGGCTGGAGTTGGGATATTTCCCTTCCTCCACTTCACTTAGGCTCTGATTAATTAACTAGTTTCTCCTGAGGGCAGGCCTTGTTAGGAACAAAGTGCTCTGGCATATTTCCAAATGTTTCCTTTTCCCTTCCCTCTGCCAGAAGCTTGAGGAGATTTTTCTTTGATATTTACCAGGAGAACCTGGTCAAGCTCCAGGAGGTAAATCTCACAAAACTGTGGCTGCCTACTTATAACTGAGTCTTCCTGGCTTTTTAATTCTCAAAGTTGTCCATACTGAGACTTCACAATTCATCAATTACAACTCGGACTGTAAGCCCTTATCTCCAATATGAAGCTACTTGGTTTTATAGCTTTATGTTAAGTATTAAAATCAAGTTGTATAAACCCTTCAACTTACTTTTCTTTTTTTTCAGAATTGATTAAGCATCTTAAGGCCCTTTGCATTTTCATATACGTTTTGGGATCAGCATGTCAATTTCTATTTAAAAAGTCTCTGAAATTCTTATTTGAATTGTTTTGAATCTATAAATCGATTTGGGGAAAATGTATAGCCTAATGATATTAAGTGCTCCAATCCATGAACCAGGTATATCTATTTAGATCTTTATTAATTCTCTCAGTAATATTTTCTAGATTTTTAAATAAAAATATAGTTAATGGTAATATTTTGTAATTTTTTATAAAATTTATTCCTAAGTACTTTATGTTTTGTGTGTAACTGTAAGTAGCATTTTATTGCATTTTTCAACTGTTTGCTGATACAGAAATGGAATCATTTTGTATAATGACTTCCTACCCTACAAACTTGCTAAATTTATACTGTTGATCGCTATCTCTAGATCTGCCAATTTTTGCTTCATGAAATTTAAAGCTCTGTTGTTTGAAGTATACATATTTAAGATTGTTGATTTTTCCTAATAATTCCATTTTATCATTATTAAATGGTACTCTGTCCTTCTTAAAACTCTTGGTCTTGATGTCTACTTTGGTATTAATATAACCACCCAGTTTCCTCCTGCCTTCTATATATTTGTGTCTTTAAATGTATGTATGTATGTATGTATCTTAAAGAGAATAAAAAAGACAAATTATTTTTGAAAAATCAAATTGATATCTTTAAATTTAAAACTTGTCTCTTTTAGGCAGAAATCTAATTTGATTTTGCCTTTTTTTATACAGTCTGACAATTTCTGCCTTTTAATTGGAGTGTTTAGACCATTAATGTTTGACGTAATTATTGATATAATTTGGTTTATATCTATCATCTTGATATTTGTTTTTCGTTTGTCCATTTTGTTTCTCTTTTGTTTCTTTTCTATGTTCTTTTGTATTTATGCAATTTTTTTCATTTAACATTTTATTTCCTTTGTTGAATTATTACCTATTATCTGTTTTTATTATTTTTTAGTGGTTGCTCTAGGGTTAATAATATATGTCTGGGGGCCCCTGGGTGGCTCAGTCGTTAAGCGTCTGCCTTCAGCTCAGGTCATGATCCCAAGGCCCTGGGTTCGAGCCCCACATCGGGCTCCCTGCTCAGCAGGAAGCCTGCTTCTCCCTCTCCCACTCCCCCTGCTTGTGTTCCCTCTCTCGCTGTGTCTCTTTCTGCCAAATAAATAAATAAAATCTTTAAAAATATATATACCTATGTCTGAACTTATCCAAGTCTATTTATAGTCAATACTGAACCATTTCGTACTTCACAACTCCCAGTTCAGAAATGCAATAACCTTAAACAATAGAATTTCATTTACACAACCCATCGCAGAATTTCTGGTGTCTCAGCTAAGTGACTGTGTTGTTAACAAGGTGTTGTAGCTGTCTTTCCACTCCTGCTGGGCCGGGACTCCAAAGTCCCTAGCACTGCTGGGCTACTAGAAGTATCTGTTTTATTCTCCACCCTTTGGTAAGCCTCACCCAGCTTATCTTGCTCATATCAAGCACAGCCCTTGGTCAAGGACTTGTGCAGAAATCCCCAGCCCAATCTCCATGAAAACTTCTGGAGTGCCTCTCTGTACAGTCCCCTCTTCTCTGGTGCCTGCCCTGCAGATTCCAGCCACTTCAGCTTCCTCAAGTCAGCAGGACCGTCTTGCTCTGCTAATTCCATTTCACTGGCTTCAGTACAGAAATTCTCAAGCAGCGAGGTAGGGTTAATATGAGGCTTCCCTTGTCAGTTTCTCTCCTTTCAGAGATTGCAGTCTTTCACAGACTGTTGTCCAGCTTCCTGTTTGTATACTGGGGGAGGGCTAGCTCAGTATCTATTAGATACTCAAAACCAAGAAGTTTTAGGCACTTTTTATAATGAAAAGAATATGTTTCAGGGTACAAGCTCATGACATCTATAAGTTAGAAACTTATAGAGTTTACCTTCACTTTGCTTTTTATAGAATTTATCTGTTTGAGAGTCTCTAGTACTTTAACTGGAGTTTAAGAAGATATTGTATAGGTTCTTGAGGCATTCTGTAAGAATTTAACTTCATTTTATGTATTCTGAGCATTTCAGAATTCTCCAGTTTCCCTCTGCTTGCTTCTCCTCTTTTGCCTTCTTCATTCTCTTTCCTATGAGTTTTCAATTTCTCTCTCTTTTTAAAAAAATTTCATACATACTTGTAGAGGAGATCTTATGGACCCAAAATTTTGGGGGGCTTGGTGGATATTAACTCATTTAATTTTTGAGTTCAGTGAGTAAAGCAAAAAGGAGAGTAGTGGATGCAAGGCAAGTGAGTGTGCCTTGCCACTTGTTTTCCTTCTGGAAAAATAAGGGAATTGTTTGTCTTGCTCTCTTGTTTGTCTTGTCTTTCTTAAGCTATTAGAAAAAAAAAAAACCTTTGTTATGTTTGTTTTGGAGAAATGTAGAACAATTATGAGAGGCTTTTTAGGTGAATTGTTAGGCAATTAACTCCCCTTTTTGTTTCCCTTCACTCCATAGAGACTGGAAGAAGTTTTTGCCCTTCCTCATATTATGTGATTAATTTTAATATAGGAAGAAACTCTGCCAAATATTCTGTTTCAGAAAACTTTCAAATGAGGCAGATCTGGTAAGCTAAATTTCAGCTCAAGTAATAGTTACTTAGAAAAGAAAAAAATTTTTTAAATAGAGGACTAATTTAACTGCTTCTAAGAGACTGTCTGGATTTATTTATATTTTAGTTTTTCTGGCTCTGGACTAGTTTTTCTGGCTCTTTTGTGGCAGTCAAAATGCCACAAAAGAAGTACAAAAACATGACTTTCAGTGTCCAAACAATCTGGTCTAAAAAGCAAAGCAAACTGAAGGAAAAAAACCAAAACACAACATTACCTCTGTTCTCTCTTATGTTCCACAGTTAAAACATCCAGTGCCTTCATGTTTTTCCTTTATCAGGACAATGCTCTCTCAGAGAATCTGGCACCTTAGTTCCCAAAGGCCAGAGTGATGGAAAATCATTTGACCTACAGCAGCAAGGATACCAAACTGTTAAGAGGGCACGGGGAGCCAGCATTCCAGTCTTGACTTTGGCCTTTGCAGTGCAGACCTTCCCAAATGGCAGTGCCAAATGTTTAAATTTTTACCATGAATATAAAACCTGATTCCTGGCCCATGCATATTGCTCTGAGATCTTCATAAATCAATTAACAGGCATATCTCTCCCAGTAAAATGGAAAATCTTTCTTATATGAGACCCTGGTCAGAAGGTGGCCTCCCTCTCTCCTGGACTGGAATTTGTATTTGTCTGCCAAAGCTACTGTGGCTATTTGAGAGCCAGATTAGGTCCTCACAGGGGAGTTGGGGTCATTGTTCACATCAAATGCCACCTCAGGGCCTACACTCACACTTCTCCCCCTGTCTGGAACACTTATCCTCACCCCTCATGACTAACCACTTATCCTCAGACTTCCATTTCAAGGTTACTTCTTCATAGGTGTTTTCATCAATCACCCAATATAAATGGATTCTCTAGACACATTCTCTTATAGTTCTTATGTTCTTGTCCTTCAAAGCATTTATCTCACTATGCTAGTATGTCATTTATCTCTGTTTATTGCTTGTTCCATCTTCTGAATCGTGTGCTCCGTGAAGCCAGGAATCATTTCTATCTGACCAACCACAACAAACACCGTCTCTAGTATAGAGCCTGGCTCATAGTGAGCATTCAGTATATATTTGTTGACTAAATCAATGAACCACTTTTCCTCTACCCACACCCCCATAGAGGACTATGGCAGCCACATGGAGAGAGCTTCAACAACCAAACATGGAGTGGGGGGTGTACAAATTCATCTTATCCGAAATTATGCAGAGGATTCACAAAAGCAGTGGCTTCACTCTTGCCCTGTGGCAAGAGTCAGAAATATGCAGGGTGAATCATGAAAAGTGAGGTCTCTGCCCTCTACAACCAAATAAGGAAACCAGAACACACACAGGCCATATTTAACCAGGCACCTTATAGAAATCCAGGGCAAAGGGCAGAGCTCTTGTTGCTTATTTTACAAATTGAGGTTTTTAAAAATTTATATACCAGTGTTAATAATCTACCTCCCTGTGGGTAGGATGATGAAAGTAATTAGCACAGGGAAAAGTAACACCAAAGAAAGTCAGCCTATTGGAATAAGAGCTTTCAGAGCAAGGGTACAGAATAAAGCATTTGACACCATCTCTCAGGCAACTGCAGAAATACTTGTCTGAGTAGGCTTAAGTGAAAACTGAGTATTCAACTAAAAGGAATGTTTTCAACAAGAATATCACACCAGCTTTCCAGTGTAACAGAGTTCTTTTGGAACCAATATACATACCTTTAATTCTAATCTGGGGATGGCAAAGAAATTGTATCTGATGGGCTAAGTCTAAGTCCATTGGCAGTGGCTGCCCAGAGTACTAGACTGTGACAAATTCTAAGGCTGAGTGTGGGCTCAGTGAGGAAATGAGCCATGCCCAGGTAGTAATGTCTGATGGGCAGAGAATAGGGATTAAAACTAATCATGCCATGTTGCTGTCATTACCATTAAACTAAAAACAACAACAAAAAAGTTTTATTAATTGGGATTTTGATTCAGACTCTAGGTAGGGCTGACACGATGGCCAACTTGAGGGAAATAACGCCAAGCAGGCAGAGTCTAGAGGTAACGTTATTAACATCACACCCGAAGAGGTGCCATTTTCCCCCGTCCCATAAGGAACCATCTTCATTCAAGGTCCATGGCCTTCAGAATGCCCCCTTTTCTGACCCTTTCTTAGAGCTGCCTTTTACATGTGCGATCCTTGCTTCCCACCTAGACCAACTAGCCCATTCTATGGTCTTCTGCAAACTCTTAGTGTAACTGTACACAGAACATTGCTGTGCTGGACCTTGGGTAAATAATCACGAGGGAATACTGACTCAGATAACGTGTTAAGTCCTATCCTTAAATTCTAAATTCTTTGATTCCAGGGCTTTCACACCTCTAAGATAGATTACATTTAAGAAGTGTGGCAATCTCTCCATTTCTTTCATCAAGAAACCTGGGAAACCCCATAACCTAATTCTAACTGGAGCTGAGTCACAGAAAGACTTTTTATAATACTAAACAGAAAATCATCTACAGGAACAGGGCTCAGTTTATAATTCCTAGTCCCAAGATCAGGCAACTGGACTAGTCATAGTTTTTAGGAAAATACATTTCTTGATTTATAAATAAAAATTTTAAAAGCTAACAATGAAGCAAAAAAAATGCAAAGATTTTTTTCATATGCGATTTTGTTTTATTTGATTTTTTTTGTTGTTAAATAGAAAGGAGTATTTACAGAAGTTGAAAAAAATTTTGGTCCTCTTTAAATTATATCCCCAAGGGATATCTTCATCCTATAGGGATATATTCACCCTTCCTTTTCTAGATAAGCCATTGAACAATATCCCATAGACCTTTACAGTCACTTTCTGCATTATAGTCCTCCTATGACATAAACAAGTCAAACCCAAGTCTTGGTAGAGGGAAAACAGAAATCATCTGTCATATTGAGGGCATTAAATCACGCTCTTCTAAATTTCTCCTAAATTTCCCATTAATAAGGTAAAAGTTAAGGCACTGATGTAGAAATTTGCATAAAGTCGATAAGGTTCATATTGTTTATTTAAAAAAATATTTTCCCTTAAAATCTGACAAAATGTTTTGTGGACTTAGTAACGTATAGTATAGTAGAGTGCGGTATAATATAGATATGATGTTACTAATTACATTTACCTATGCCTGTGATTTAAACTCTTGTGCATCTCCATTGTCTGTACAAAGTTCAAGTTTTTTTAAATAGCTGACAAAACCCAACTTAATCTGTTATTTCCTGTCTCCCTAACTCCATCTCCCTTTTTCCTTTTACCTGTGATCTGCAAAAGTACCAAATTGTTAGCAATCACCAGCACACTGGCCTTTCCTTGCACCCTTAACTGTGGCCATGTAGCCTCCTCTGCCTGAAATTTCCTGTCCTCCCTTCTTTGCTTGGTAATTTCAGTTTATCCTTACCAGGCTCCTCCTTATATGATATCCGCATTTATGCAGGGTAGGTGCTTCTCTTTTACTTCATAAATGCTGAGTTTTCATATCTATCATTATGGAAATAATTGTTAGCATTTTACATGTAGTCTCTCTGTCTGGAAAGTAGGCACCAAGGGGCGCCTGGGTGGCTCAGTCGTTAAGCGTCTGCCTTTGGCTCAGGTCATGATCCCAGGTTCCTGGGATTGAGCCCTGCATTGGGCTCCCTGCTCAGCGGGGAAACCTGCTTCCCCCTCTCCCACTCCCCCTGCTTGTGTTCCTGCTCTTGCTGTGTCTCTCTCTGTCAAATAAAGAAATAAAATCTTAAAAAAAAAAAAGAAAGAGAGTAGGCCCTTGCAGGGCCATGAACGCCTGTTACGCTTTGTGTACTCAGGGCTGTGTCGGTGCCAGTGTTCGGCTCATCAGAGGCCCACACATACGTGGCTGGGTGATAAATTAATCAATGGAGGAAATTCATCATCTCAGGTAATGAAGGAGAAAGGTGTACAATAACTGTAATTCTCTCTGATGAGCAACACACACACACAAGCCAAAACAAAAAGCTACAAATTCGACACGGTTACTTACTTACGACTGGAGAGCTTAGATTACAAAGAGGATGAGTGAATCTCCACGCAGATTGAAGAAGAGAATTGAAGCTGGTTTAGTGTCACTTCTGCTTCTTGATTCACTCTCCTCTTCTCCCCAGGGCAGCCACGGTGCCATCCTCGCTTCCCCAGTTCCTTCCTTGATAACCAGATCATCCTTCCACAAGTCACCTCTGCTCACAGATAATGTTCTGTCCTCTCAACTTTAAAGCATTTTCAGTCTACACTACTGACTTGGCATTTTAAACGTGACCTGTACCCTTAGACAGTTTTTCTGTGTCCCGTTTTTTCTATTAGGTAGTAAGGTGTTGGAGACTAGAAACCATGCTTCTTTCTTCCCCTTTGAATTCCAGCAGTGTGTCTTGCACATGGAAAGGGTCTTACACAACATGTAGTACATTATGTAACAACGCGGGAGCAACAGAGCTTGAATTGAAAATCGGGAAACCTGAATTGAGAACCCAAGCTTTCACTTAAAAGCTTTCACTTAAAAGCTTTGTGATTGTGGAAAACTTACTTAACTTCACTAAGCTTCAGCTGCGTGATATGTGAAATCAAAATAATGATGCTTCTCTGACAGAGTGGTGGGGAAGATAGCATGAGATCACGTTAGTAAAGTATTTCAACTGTGAAATGCCCTTCAAATATTAAATAATACTATTATTTTGGAAGAAACACCTCATTTTTCGGGATCTCTTTTTCTATTAACTACTTCATCTATTCCCAGCAGCTATAAATAATTTCTAGGCTCCAGGTTGTCATCTGATTTCTCAGGGAGGAAGACAGACATTTACCTCTGTTAGTCCATCTTCTCCTCCAAGAGTTTCAGAAATGCTGGTTTCCTGCCTTGCTTCTGGGTGCTATATCAGTGTGTGAACTGGTAGCCACTACAAGAAAAACAAGTCTTCATAACAGTGGAGGTTTATGACAAACAATTTAGTCTTCGTTTGCTCCAACTTTTAAAAGCATGATTTAAAAAAAAACTATAAAAGTAATACAAGTCCATGAGATATCATTAGAAAAATATAAATGGATAGAAAAAATCACAATAAAATTTCCATAATCCCATTATAATTATTGATAACGCTTTGGCATATTTATTTCCAGAATCTTTTTTCATGCTTATATATTTTAACATAGTTCTAATAATTAATCGCTAAGTAATTATTATCCATAATAATTCAGATGTTTGATAAACCAACATTCTAATGGTTACAAAATTTAAATGTGGGGATTTTCCTTAACCTTTTCTTGATTCTTGGACATTAAGTTTTCAATTTTCATCATTATAAATACTGCTGTGACTAACATCTTTCTATATACCAGTTTTTTCTTTCTTTCTTTCTACACATAAGATGATTTATTCAGGAAAAATCAATAGATGTGTCATTCCTGTGTCAAAGGGCCCAAACATTTCTTTCTTTTTTTAAAGATTTTATTTATCTGAGAGAGAGAGAGAGAGAGAGCATAAGCAGGGGTGGGGGGTTGGGATAGGGAGGTGGGAGCGGCTGAGGGACAAGCAGACTCTCCGCTGAGTGGGGAGCCCTAGTACGGGCTCAAGGCGGGGCTGGAGGCAGGGGATCCATCCCAGGACCTTGAGATCATGACCTGAGCCAAAGTCAGACGCTTAACGGACTGAGCCACCCACATGCCCCTCAAAGGGCCCAACATTTCTAAGCCTCTGATGGTCTGTCCTAATTTGATTTCCTTTGAAGAATCCTACCCTACACTGAGTGGGGCAGCCTGAATGGAGGACACATCATGATTTAGGCGATTTATTGTGATGATGGTTAATGTCAATAAGATGAAAAGAGAGAAGTGGGCAGGTCTCAGGCCATATTATTTAGAAACAGAAATGACTATAGTTCTACTCTCCAGTATAAGAGATAATATGCAAAGAATTTTATAGAGTATTTGGAGCATTTTTTCCTTACATAAAAACTATTTGTTGAATTGAATAATATTTCACTTCGCTTCTGTAACACAGAACTCTGACTTAAAGACACTCTATCAAATCATTCCATGAACTTTAGGAATTGCTTTATGAAATCAGGACCAAAATCCAACCGGATTTGAATCTCAGAGCTGAGGAGTATAGGGGAGGGTGATTTTTTTCAGAGAAAGGCTGAATTTTATCTTAAGGAGATGGGGCCAGTAACCAAGCTATATCACTGAAACTACTTCATTTTGGAACATTCTTCCTAATCTCAAAATAATAAGGCCTTGGCATAACCAGCTCAGAACATTATTTATAGTTATCTGTTTAATTAAAAAAGAGGGAGAAGCAATTCCATTACATGCAATATTTGGTAGAGGTTTTCTGCTAAAAAGCAAACGACATGCATTTTATTTGGACTTGCTCTCAAGAAGATGTTTGGAAAGGAACTTTCCAGGACACAGTGTTTTCTTCTTTTACCCCTCTAAAATGGTGTAGTTCTAAGCTTTCCTCTTTTTCTTCCAGGATAAGATTGTTGACAGATACATACAAGTCATTGGAAGGTTTGGGGATTTCCTGTAGGTGTTTGTTTGCATGTTTGTTTCTTTTCTCTTTCTTTCTTTCTTTCTTTCTTTCTTTCTTTCTTTCTTTCTTTCTTTCTTTCTTTCTTTCTTTCTTTCTTTCTTTCTTTCTTTTTCCTTTCTTTCTTCTTTCTTTCTTTCTTTCTTTCTTTCTTTCTTTCTTTCTTTCTTTCTTTCTTCTTTTTCTTTTTTTCTTTTTGCATGTTTGGTTCTTAAAATGAGAGAGAGGAACAAGAAGAGAAATATTTGGTGTTTTCTCAGAAGCAATTTGGAATTGTGCTTTCTGTTTATCCTTTGGTTTATCATTCTGGACGTTTAAAAGCAACTAACTAGGAAGATGTGTACCCTAACTTATTCCCAGCAGCAGCTTCTACAGTCCCCAAGTGAAGAGATATTTTCATTTCTACCCAGAATCCTGATTCAAGGAAAAGTTAGACCATCCTTGCAGTCAGGGACAGCATTGAGAACTCATGGTTAGGTTAAAATTTCTCTTTAATTATATTCTATGAACTATACAGGAGTATTTGGTTGTTTAGTTCAGTATGAATGAAAACTATTTTATTTTTACCTTAGCCAATAATTTGTTAGGACGGAAACCAGGAACTAATAAAACATCCTCTTTTTTAATATCCTCTCCCATGTTTTTCCAGCCTTAGTGGGGCATCGAAAGACTTCCACGTGGTCAGCTACTAGAAGTCAGCTTGACTGGGAGGGTTCAGCTGAGAAGCTGAGTAGAAGACTCACTGTATATTACATAAATCTTCTGCCTCTGTATTTTTAAATTATCATTTCCTCTTCAAAATCTTGTTAATGTGGTTTTTCTTTTCCTATTTAGTTCTTTACTTTCTCTTTTGTGATGTTCTTCTTTAGCAACAGTTGACAAAGTAAGCAGTAAATGAGAAATCACATTAGAGAAGAGTAAATTTGTCTGTGACTGACTTCTTATAATTAATTTTTTTTTGCCATCATGGCAGTTTTTTTCTTAACTTATCCATTTACTTGAAAACTACAAATAATTATATGCATTTGGGGAAAATCAATTAGTAGAGCAGATTATAAAATGAAAAATCTTACTGCTATATTCCCCAAACCCCATGCCTTTCTTAAAAGATAAATTTCTTCCTGGCGGTTGTTTTCCTAAAGGACAAACCTATTGAAGAGATTATTCTAAGTGCCTTGGATGACAATTAAAAGAGAGAGGGAACACCTTTGAAAGCAACAAAATGAGGTCAGCATGGAAGATGATGAATTTTCCTGGAAACAAACAGAAACAAAAAGAAACAGCTTGAATTACAAAATGAGTAAAATATCTGAAGAGACACCTTACCAAAGAAGACGTACAGATGGCAAATAATCATATAAAAGATGTTCAGTATCATATGTTATTAAGAAATGCAGATTACAACAACAATAAGATACTACTATACACCTATTAGAATAGCTAAAATTCAGAACACTGACAACACCAAATGGTGACAGGGATATGAGCAACAGGAACTCTCATTCATTGCTGGTGAGGATGCAAAACGGTACAGCTGCCTTGGAAGACAGTTCGGAAGTTTCTTATGAAACACGCTATTACTATATGACCCAGAAATTGTACTACTAGGTATTTGCCCAAATGAATTGGAGAGTTGTGTCCACATAAAAACTTGTACAAGAATATTTATAGCAGCTTTATTCATAATTGCCAAAACTTGAAAGCAACTAGATGTTCTTCAATAAGTATATGAATAAGCAAACTGAATAAATACCTGGACAATGGAATATTATTCAGTGCTAGAAAGAAATGAGCTATCAGGGCGCCTGGGTGGCTCAGTCGTTAAGTGTCTGCTTTTGGCTCAGGTCATGATCCCAGGGTCCAGGGAGCCCGTATTGGGCTCCCTGCTCCACGGGAAGCCTGCTTCTCCCTCTCCCACTCCCCCTGCTGTCTCTCTCTCTGTCAAATAAATAAATAAAATCTTTAAAAAAAAAAAGAAATGAGTTATAAAGACATGGAAGAAACTTAAATGCATATTACTAAGTGACAGAAAACAATCTGAAAAGGCTGCATACTGTATGACTTCAACTAGATGACATTTTGGCGAAGGAAAAACTATGGAGATAGTAAAAGGTTCAGCGGTTGCCAGGGGTTTAGGGGTGTTTGGGAAAGAAGAACAGGTGGAACATGGAGTATTTTAGAACAGTGAAATTATCCTATATGCCACTCTAATGGTGGATACATGACATTTTGCATTTGTCAAAACCCACAGAACTGTATAACACAAAGAATGAGCCCTGATGTAAACCACAGACTTTAGTAATAATAATGTATCAATATTGACTCATCAATTCTAACAAATATACAACTCTAATATAAGACTTTAATAATAAGGAAATATGTCTCCTTTTTTTAAAAAAAAACACCTCATTCTGTATTTTGTCACTCATTTTTTGATGTCTACTTTATTAAGCTTACATTTTCTTCCAGGTCTTCTATAGAAAAAGGACCATGGGGATTTTTTTTCCTTCTTTTGGGATAAATGGTGTTTTGTTTTGTTTTACTTTGTTTTTGCAGAATGGAAAATGTCCTTGGAAATATTTTAGTCTCTATGTTATTCTCTACTTTTGATGCACTGTAATCAGAAAAAATACTCCATATTATTTTTATTTGGGGGGAATAAGGGCTGCTTAAAATGCATATTCTCTGTTAACAGAATATAGATTCCTATATTATATCAATCATGAGGGTTTTTTTGTTTTTTTTAAAGATTTTATTTATTTGACAGAGAGAGACACAGTGAGAGAGGGAACACAAGGAGGGGGAGGGGAGAGGGAGAAGCAGGCCTCCTGCTGAGCAGAGGGCCCGATGTGGGGCTCGATCCCAGGACCCTGGGACCATGACCTGAGCCGAAGGCAGATGCTTAACGACTGAGCCACCCAGGTGCCTCTCAATCATGAGTTTTATTCCCTGGCAGTTATATTATTAATTTTATACAAAGTATATAAACTTCTGTTTCTTGATCTATCAACTTTAAATAGTATCTATTAATCCCAGTAAGAAAAGAAGAGACTTAAACTTTTTCATGTGTATTTATCACTATATTATTTTTGCATTGTCTGGGCTTATAGAATTTATAATCTGTGTACATTTTCCTACCACTGTTTAGATCAGTTCCATATTTCATTGGAATCCGTGTTCACCACTAGTTCCTTTATTTTGATGTCTGCTGGTGACAGGGTGTTCATCAGCAGATTTTTAAATGAACAGCTCACCTCTATATTTTCAGAGTTCTTTGTGTTTGTAATGCCTGTCTTCTTCTTTATATATGAACAGCTGTGTGGCTATACAAAAAAAAGGTGTTTGTATTATATTAATGGCTTTTCTTTCTGTCTTTTTCATTCTTTGTTTCTTTTTTTTTTGGTTATTTATTTTGCTGTAGTTTTGAATAGGATCATGCTGTTTCTTTTAAACTTATTCATGTTTAAATTAAGTATCAGGACCTTGGTTTGCTCTGATATAACATGGGTGAATTCTTCAAGCCAATTTTAGCTTTAGAAAGATATATCAATGATTTAGGTCAGAAGACCATAGCTCTTTAGAACTCAAAGAACCATAGAACTAATGTTTTCAAAAACTCAAGGCATGTGTTGTGATGAACACTGGGTGTTATATGCAACTGATGAATTATTGAACACTATATCTGAAACCAATGATGTGCTGTATGTTGGCTAATTGACTCTAAATAATAATAAAAAAACCCTCAAGCCCAGAAAAGCAAATTTCACAATTTTAATACAATTTTCTTCTTATTACAACGGTGTTTCTCAACATGCCAAAAGGTATAGGTGGTTAAAATTTTGAATATACAAAAGGAATTAAGGAGACATTGATTTCAGGAGATGCATTGACCAATATAACCCTTGAGCTTCGGTTTGTTCTGTTTCTAAAATCACGTATTTAAATCTGAATTTATCACCCACCAAATGTCACTTATTTCAAGGAAAACTTCCTCAACTCCCAACAACTCATTTCAAGGGAAATTGGGTTTAATGCCAAACATCTCTTACTCATATATGGCTTTTGGATACCTTTGTTATTTATCATATTTGTTTAACATTTGCTCAAGCAGTGACAATATTAATAGTAATAATCAACAACAGCTATTATTATTGTTATTGATAGCATTTATTGAGCACATGTCAAGTACCAGTTATATACTTCACAGTATTATTTTATTCAAACCTCATGACAATCCTAAAAGGGATGTACTATTATTATCATCCTCACTTTATGGAAAAGGATATTGTTATTAAGAGAGTTTAATACAGGGGCACCTGGGTGGCTCAGTCGGTTGAGTGTGCGACTCTTGATTTAGGCTCAGATCATGAGATCGGGGTTGTGGGATCGAGCCTCATGTTGGGCTCCACGCTCTGTGGGGAGTCTGCTTGAAGATTCTCTCTCTCCTTCTGCCACTCCCCCCTGCTCCTTCTCTCTAAATAAATAAATAAATCCTAAAAAAAGACAGAGAGAGTTTAGATGTATTGGTAGACATCTGCCAGAGGGTGTTGGATCTATAACTCAGGTATCTAGCCCTGAAGTTTTGTATTCCTATCTGCAGTGTTATTGGCCTCCAGCCATGATTATACAGGGTAATAAACTCTGTAGATAGCTTAGATAAATATGTAGAACGGTTATTTCATCTATCTGGATATTTTTCTCCTTCAAATTCTCTTCTCTCATCTCTTCTCTTCTCTTCTCTGCCCTTCCTTTCCTTCCTTCCTTTCTTTTTTGTCTGTGATAGCTCTAGTGTTTGAAAAGTTAAATGATAACTAACTGTTCCCCAAACACTTCAAATTGGTCAACTCTTCAACAGTATTTATTCCTTTGCATGAAATCCAGATAGTGCCACTATTAGTCATCTGCTCACAAATATCTAGTAACTTCCTATTGTCTACAGGTCAGTCTCCAATCTAGAGACAATATCCTCTAGCCTATGTTCTTTATCCATACTAGAATCTCCACCGTCCCCTCTCCTCTGCTCTCATATATTCACAGTTCAGTTCTCTTTCAAGTTATGTATATATTCATATTCATTGCCTATAAAATTTCTCTGACTACTTGGATTCTTGAGATTAATTCTAGAGAGACTAATTTTATCCTTAAGCAGATAAATGGAGGTCTGTGAATGAAGCATAAGATTTTATACCTGAGAAGACTTTAGGAGTTTTCTACCCCAACATTTCACTTTACAAATGAGGAAATCAAGGCTTAGAGAAGTGAATTGATTGGCTCAAGTTTGGATACTAATTTTTATTATAGCAACTGACTTTCAATACAGCCCCTCAATTCCTTTTAATTTCAAGTAAAAGGAACATTTTAAAGTCTATCTTAAAATCCACAAACCATCTAAATTTTTTTTAAATTTTAATATTTATTATATTTATTGCTACTCTATTAATGAAATGTCTAATACTCAACGTTTTGGAAAGCATGACTGACTAAAGAATGAATGAATGAATGAATGAATGACTATTTAAGTACTCACAGAGGTATCTTATCATCTTGATACTTTTTTTTTAAGACCTTTATTAACGGGGTCCTTGCCGTTTGTTGATTTTTTTGAAAAAATCAAGTTGTAAACTTTTTATTACAAATTAAAAATGAGGTTCTTAAAAATCTCAACCTGACCAGATATGAAACAATTTAAAAACCTTTAAATGTGTATTGAGAAAAACCAGGTTGTTTTTTTTTTTTAAAAAAAAAACACGTTTGTCATTACCAAAAAGAGACGTCTTTGGGTAAAAATAATAAAAACCCCATGCTGCATAGATAATGCAGATAGTTCTATTTATCTGGTCAGTGGGCAAAAAGCAAGCACTTAAAGTCTTCAGCTCCAATCTTGTGTTCATTTCTTATTGCTGGAATTTCATCTTCGTTTCTTCGTGTTGGATGACTAAACCGGATGATGGTAGAGATGGTAAGCCGGCATTTACTTAGCCCCGCCCTGCTCAGCCTCGGGAGCGGACGAATTCTCAGCTGGTGGATCGGCTGCTTTTGTCTCTTTGCCATCTTTGTGGTTTAGGGTTTTCTGGGCGTCTGAGTCGGTCATTGAAGTTGCGGCGGTACCGACGTTGAGGTGGCTGCTGACCTCGGGTCTCATCTCCTTGATTTTCCTTATCTTCCGCATTGCCATCCTCTCTAGGCTGTCTTTGGCGAGGAGGCCCCCTGCAGAATCGTGGTCTTTAACCCCGATACATATTGTCTCACTGGTCTACCTTGCTCTCCTGCACCCCGGTTGTCAGCACCCTCCATCACTTCTCCCTGCACAGGAAGGGTTGGAATACTGCGGTCGACGCCCAGGGGGTCTCCGCATGTAGTAAGGTGGGAACCGTCGCCTGCGGTAGGGCCGGCGCTGTTGGGCCTGGCCTTCGGGAGCACTTTCCGATCCCTCGTTCTTTTCCCCACTCTCACTACTCTGGTAATTCTGCTGGTAATTGCGTGGAGGACCCCTGCGACGTGGATGGCGTCTATACTGGTTACGGTCTGCTGCATATTTACTGCCTTGCACTGGAACTCCGCCAGGGCCTGCCACATTTGCTGCCTCCGCACCCTTTTCTCCTTCAACAACATCAAACTCCACAGTCTCTCCATCTCCTGCACTGCGAAGGTACTTCCTGGGGTTATTCTTCTTTATGGCAGTCTGGTGTCCAAATACATCTTCCTTGGTGTCATTCCTGTTGATGAAACCATATCCGTTTCTTACAGTGAACCATTTTACTGTTCCCAAAACCTTCGTTGCGATGAGCTTTTTGTCCCCGCCGGCAGGCGCCGCCGATGTGAGGCCCCCCGGGCCGCCGCTCCCTGCGCCCCTGCCCGTGGTGCCGGGCTTTGTGTGGGCAGCGCCAAGGGCGGGGGCGGCGGGCGGCTGCGGGGTCTCGGCCTCGCTGCTCATGGTTGCGGTGATGGTGACTGGGGCGGGCTGCGGCAGCTGCAGCTCCTCCCGGGGTGTGATGGTAACTAGGCCGGCGGCGGCGGTGGGGCTGCTCAGGGCTCTCTGGGGTCCGCTCTCCGCTCCCGCTACCGATCCAACTCATCTTGATACTTTTAACGATGACTTTCTCTCAATTTAGTGTCCTTATAAACATAATCTCTACATAAAACACTGCTTTACTTTAAAGTATAATATTATGCACTTACTGCAAACTTAATCATCTATAAATTGTGCCTTACTCAATTGTATTTCTCAGAGAACAGAACAACTTTTAGATGGTAGCTTAACGTTCTGACTTCACTAACACCTTCCAAGTTCTTCCGACCTAATGCACCAGTTCTACTGTAAGGAAGTACCCACCTACGCTGTCCTTCATGTTCTCTCCTGTCTACTCTCACTTCTGAGCTCACAGTGGTGACCTGCAAATGAAACAATTAGCCAGCAATAATGTCATTAAGGCCGGTGGCTTCCTGGCAGGCTAGAGGGCCCAGATATATTCCATGCTGAGGTCTTACCCCATTTAAGAAGAGACCTTCGTTAGACTGCCGGGATGGACGGAAGCATGCTCATCTGCACTGTTAATTTAACACCGTTCGAAGGTTCAAATGTCACCAGTGGAAGGGAGAATAGCCATTGGACAAGGAGGGCTTTACTGTTTGTAATCAAGAGCTGTGGGACCACCTGTCTCCCCACTGTACTCTGGGGGTTCCACTCCGTAGGGGCAAATTGTGGTTTAAGCGCTTCAGTGGTGCTTTTTAAATGAACCAGAGGCAGGACAACACGGCAGTTAAGGACATGCATGAGCCTTACACTTTGATGGAGCAGGAGTTGAGTCCTGACTTTGCCACCTCGTATGAGCCACTCCTCGGGCAGACTTTAAACCTCAGTTTCTCATTTGTAAAATAGAGATAATTACGAATACTTACCTCATTGGGAAGCTGTGAAGATTAAGTGAGATGCTGCATGCAAAGTGTTTGGTGCACTGACCCACTCCTGATGAGCCCTGATTAATAATAATCAAATCACTGAGGCCAGTAAAGCCCCTAATTGGTGATCCTGCATTAATTCTTTTTTTTTTTTGCATTTTTAAAAAATTTTATTATGTTATGTTAATCACCATACATGACATCATTAGTTCTTGATGTAGTGTTCCATGATTCATTGTTTGCGTATAACACCCAGTGCTCCATGCAGTACATGCCCTCCTTAATACCCATCACCGGGCTGACCCATCCTCCCACCACCTTCCCCTCTAGAACCCTCAGTTTGTTTCTCAGAGTCCATCGTCTCTCATGGTTCATCTCCCTCTCCGGTTCCCCCCCCCCTTCATTTTTCCCTTCCTACTATCTTCTTCTTTTTTTTAACATATAATGTATTATTTGCTATGGTGGGCGCTGTGAATTGTGTAAGACTGATGAATCACAGACCTGTACCTCTGATCCTGCATTAATTCTTGCCCCACATTTTAAAGCCATGGCTTCTGATGAAATGCTGAACTCCTATCATTGATCAACAAAGCAGTGGTTTGCCTGCATCAGATAGGCTGAGGCAAGGTACATAAATGCAAGCAAGCATTTCTCAGACTGAGAGCCATGCCCTGCACTGTCTACAGATCCCATGAGCTGGCAGGTTTTTCAAAACAAGTATTCAAATGAATGAGTTGACATTCAGAATGTCCTGCAGCAAAGTCCAGGAACTGCATTAACATACATTGCTTGACATCTAAGGAGTTTGATTATTTATATTGAGTTGTGACCAATTCAGAGGCATCTTGGCGAGATGTTTTCCTCTAACAACGCTGTGCTTTTGAGCCGTAACAGATGGTATGTGACGTAGCTATTTACATGCCTGTGTCTCTCTACCGAGAGCAGGGGCTGTATTTCACTTACCATTGTATTAGTAATACATAGGAGAGTGCCTAGAACCTGGAAGCTGCTTCATAAGGAGCTGGTTGACTATGTGAGTAAAATACGAATTCCAGCTATGTTATTTTAATACTCCCTAGATAATTTTCACCCAGTCTTTGTCAATATGATAGAGACTGCCAACTAGTCTTCAAGGATCAATGGAGCACACAGTTCATATTCTGTAGAGTGTGATTTCAAATATGCAGAGACTCAACACCCACTCCTTAACATGGCAATGTAGAACAGGAGTGGGAGCAGGGTTTCCAGAACCAGCCTACATGGTTTCAAATCCTGACCTTGCCACTTCTCAGCTTGTGATTTCAGAAAAGTCACTTAGAACATCTGTGCCTAGTTTTCTCATCTCTAAAATTGAGATAATTATTGTACCTACATTAATAGAATTATGGAAAGGATTAAATGAGCTAATATTCGTAAAATGCTTAGATTATTGACTAGCATGCAGTTAAGTACTATATATAGTATTAATTATTAAGATTTTTACAGAACAGCAATAAGCTCATAATGCTAATGATAGGGCACTGAAATAGCTAACCAGCTCTCTGATTTCTTTTTTCAAGTTTTTATTTAAATTCCAGTTAGGTAACATATAGTATAATATTAGTTTCAGGTGTAGAATTTAGTGATTCATCACTTACACACAACACCCAGTGCTCATCACAAGTGCCCTCCTTAATCCCCATCACCGCTTTAACCCATCTCTCCCACCCACCTCCCCTCCAGTAATTTTCAGTTTGTTCTCTATAGTTAAGAGTCTGTTTCTGGTTTGCCTCTCTTTCTTCTTCCCCTATGTTCATCTGTTTTATTCTTAAATTCCACATATGAGTGAAATCATATGGTATCTATCTTTCTCTGACTGATTTATTTTGCTTAGCATAATACACTCTAGCTCCATCCACATCATTGCAAATGGCAAGATTTCATTCTTTGTTATTGCTGAGTAATATTCCATTGTATATATTTACCACTTCTTCTTTATCCATTCATCAGTTGTTGGACATTTGGGTTCTTTCCATAATTTGGCTATTGTTGATAATGCTGCTATAAACATTGGGGTGCATGTGTCCCTTCAAATTAGTATTTTTGTATCCTTTGGATAAATACCTAGTAGTGCAAGTGCTGGATCATAGGGTAGTTCTATTTTTAATTTTTTGAGGAACCTCCATACTGCTTTCCAGAGCGGCTGCACCAGTTTGCGTTCCTACCCACAGTGTAAGAGGGTTTGCCTCTCTCCGCAACCTCATCTCTCTGAATGATATAAAGGAGCATTAAGTGATGGTTATATTTATAGCTGGAAGAAGCTCTTACTTGCCCCACATTTGGGCTGTATTGTGTTCTGTATCTCGTATTGTATTTCCTTGAAAATCAAACATTATGCAGCATTTATATTAATTAAATGTGATTAAGCCAAATACTCCCTTATTCATCCATTAGGATAACTACTCCTTGTTTCATACACCTAGTCTTCTTGGGTAGTTTATGACAGATGTTAATTTGAAACTAAATGGTAAATTTTAGATACATCTCAGGTACTGAATAATAGAGTCAGAAGATGCAAACAAAGAATATAGATTAAACAAATGATGTGCTTAGTCAGGATAATTACATGGGTTTGCTGTTGAAATAGAAATGTAACATTATCATTCTAGTTTCCATACCTGTGCTGGATCTACTGTGACCATTGTGATTCAAGGATAAAATTAAATTCCATTTGTGTGCTTAAAATACCTAATGTAAGTACTCATTCTTAAAGTAATATATTCTGCAAAAGTATGTACTTTATATGATAGAATTAATAACTTTAATATCCATACTTTGCCTAACAGTCTTCCTAGTTTTGATTTTTTTAAAAAAAAGTATTTCAAAGGTTATAAATAAAAAGAAAAAAAACCCCACCCCTCAGATGAAAGATTGCATGGCACCATATTAAACACAACAGAAATGGTATCTTCTACATTCTGTGTGCCAAGCAGGTCATTTTTATTCAAATGTCAGGTACAAAATCAGTGAGCCTCATATACTGTGAGTAGATAAGACTTGCTCACTGGATAGCTAGACAGACAGACAGAACGGTGAAGGGTGCCTAACCTACAATAACACTTGACTTTTCTGAAGTTTAATATTCTCCCAACCTCAACAGAGTTTCCATGCAGAAGTAAAGGAAAATGGCCTTCTAGACTTGGAAAGAGTTGTCTCTAGCCATTATCAAGCAGATGGCATTTTATTCCCATTTAACAAACATAGTTTCTATACTGGGTTAAATACTGTCTCCACAAAATTCATGTCTACCCAAAATCTATGAATGTGGCCTTATTTGGAAAAAGGATCTTTGCAGATGTAATCAAGTTAAAATGAGGCCATATAGGATAGGGTGTGCTCTAACCCATATATGACTGGTGTCTTTATAAGAAGAGAGAAGTTTGAATCTCAGGAGCAAACTGAGGGTTGCTGGAGTGGTCGGGGGTGGGAGGGAGGGGGTGGCTGGGTGATAGACATTGGGGAGGGTATGTGCTACGGTGAGCGCTGTGAATTGTGTAAGACTGTTGAATCACAGATCTGAAACAAATAACGCAACATATTTTAAGAAAAAAGAAAAAGAAGAAGATAGCAGGAGAGGAAGAATGAAGGGGAGTAAGTCAGAGGGGGAGACGAACCAGGAGAGATGATGGACTCTGAAAAACAAACTGAGGGTTCTAGAGGGGAGGAGGGTCGGGGGATGGGTTAGCCTGGTGATGGGTATTAAAGAGGGCACATTCTGCGTGGAGCACTGGGTGTTATGCACAAACAATGAATCATGGAACACTACACCAAAACAAATTATGTAATATATGGTGATTAACATAACAATAAAAAAATTAAAAAAAAAAAGAAGAGAGAAGTTTGGACCCAGGGATACAGACACAGAGAAAGAACATCATGTGGTGATGGAGGCAGAGATTGGAGTGATATGTTCACGAGCCAAGGAATGCTAAGAATCCAGCAATCACTAGCAGCTAGGAGAGAGGCATGAGATTCTTTTCTAAGCTTCCAACAAGAAACCAATGCTGCTGACACTTTGATTTCGAACTTCTGGCCTCCCAAACAGTGAGAGAATAAATTTCTACTGTCTTCAGGCACCTAATTTGTGGTAATGTTACATCAGCCCTAGGAAACCAATTGCTTAGTTGCTTAGTTACCTGCCTTCCCATCCCAAGGTTGATTAAAGCAGCTAATGAGAAGTGGTATGAATGTATATTTTGAAATAGTCCTTAATGCTCAAAATGGTTTAACAGTTGTCCTAATTCAGCACAAACAGGAGTTCTCTTCTTGGCTAGTGGGACCCTATGTGCAAGTTGATACGAATGAGAGCTTTTCATTTTGATTGTTAGAAAAATCAGAACAATCAGAGCGAATGTGTATGGAATGGAAGGAGAGGTGGATGATGAAAGAGCATGACATGGTAACTCTCCCCAACTCCTGGCCTACTAGCTTGTTCATTAGCACTTGTGGAGGGAGGGGTTTAAAAGCAGAACCCAAATCATCAGTTTTCATGAGCAATTTCAAGAAACATTGGTGTTTCTAGGATCAACTAACCAAGTAGAAATCAAGATGGAGGCAAGTTTTTTCTTCCACATTTGATTATGCAGCTCTTGTAGTACAGTTGTCATGAGGACAACATAGGTGAATTAATGTATATTAGAACAGTAGTTAGGTCTGATGATTATAAAAGAGAACATAAGCAGACCTATTTCCAAGTACATGGAAGACTCCCCTGGGGATACTCCAAAATAACTGGGAAAGATTGTTGGTTAAGTAGAAATATGTGTGTTCTTCTGTCTGTAAAGAGAGACAATAAGCCAGGAGAATCTGTGTTATTAATTAGTATTCATGAATTTAATACAAATGTGTTGAATGCTTTCTAAATATGTAAACTCAGTGGAAGGAGAGACCATGTTTAGTCATGTTACCCCAGTGCAAAGCAGGCACTGAGCTGTGACTGACTGCGTAGATGGATGTGCCATGTATAGCACCAAGTGCCAAGAATACAGGGGACACGACATCACTGCCCCACCCAACAGCACAGCCAACAGGTGTCAGGTTAAAATGATAAACTTGATCCACATGGACCATTTTTAAATAAAGTTTAAGATCGTTCCCAGTGTGACTAAAATAAAGAGTTATGCGGGGCACCTGGGTGGCTCAGTCAGTTAAACATCCGACTTTGGCTCAGGTCATGATCTCAGGGTCCTGGGATCAAGCCCCGCATCAGGCTCTCCACTCATTGGGACGTGTGCTTGTTCCTCTCTCTCTGCACGCCCCCCACCCCGGCTTGTGCTCTCTCTGTCTCTCTCTCTCAAATAAATAAATAAAATCTTTAAAATAAAATAAGCAGTTCTGCTATAATTGTCTGGAAATTGAATTGATGTGAAATAGTTCATTTCCTCCAAACTCTCAGATAAATCAAATGAAAATGAAATTAGGAAAAGCAACAGAAATTAGTCATTTCAAGCAAGTGCTCTGAAATGAATGCATTTCCTTTGAAAACTCTGAGAACATAAATCCCTAACCACTGAAGTAGGTTTTATGAAATACAGGCAAAGCATTTTATTCTTACAGCTGTCTTTGAAGACAGAAATACATTGTAGCATACCCAGTCACAATTTTTTGTTGAAGGCGCCAACTGGAATTTATTTGTTCCTGTAACTTACAGCGGAAGTAGTATCCTTTTCCAAGCAGCATTATTAAAAATGTTACTTTGAAAAAAATCTAATAGCCACTTCTGATTTTCTGCAGACAGAAAAAGTAGAAGACATCACCTACTGTACTATCCCTTGGGCTTTGACTGAACTCCGGGCATCTTGGCAATCTCTTTCTGATCTCCTCACCCTGTAAATACTTAATGTTGCCAGTTTCCTTGCATGATTAGAACAACATGACAGCTCTGTGTACAGAAAATTTTGACAGGACTGTCCAAGATGGGAGCAGAATCCTTTGAACAAGAGAGATGAAACCCCTAATAGAGTTTTAATGATAAATAGAAGGGGACTGAATCTCTCAACTCTCATATCAACTAATAAATTTCTTCCCAGACTTAACTGAAAAACAGAGTTGGGTTCTAAGGTTCAGGAAGGGCATGCCCACTGCCAGTCCTTATCTTAAAGAGGGGAAGTCCGTTGCCCTTGTGGAGGAAATGATTCCATTGTCCATTTTATAATGGCAATGTAACCTTAGTAAAAATATGTGTTGTTACATTGTAACAATGTAATAGCTCACCATGACACTGCTCAGAATTCAGAGGGATCATCTAATAGTTCTAGAGTGAAAAACCATAATTGTAACAAACAAGAAAGGAAATTTGATAAACATCTAGCATAGTTGCTAAATCAAAGTACTTAATACATATTAGTTCCTTTCCCTACTTCTTACTTCTCCTTACTCTTTGTCAAACTTATAAAGTGTGAGTATTTATTTCCAAGATTTTAAAAAAATTTTTATTCCCTTTTGTACCTGAGATGGCAAAAGGAGCACATTTATGACTAATGCGTGATAATTATTTTGGATGAACTATGCCATAGTGATAGAGTTGAGTATATAGTTCATTGGGAACACAAAGGAGGACGTAGCTATGAACCTTTAAGATTAGATTGCTATTTTAACTATATTGTTTCATGGAGGAATAAACCTTTTAACATGTATGATCTCTTACAGATATTCAATTAGTTAAAAAATAAAAACCAAAACCAACCAACCAACAATGATCTCCTCTTCCTGTTCTTTCCCCCATGAATACACTATCTTTTGCTGGTTTCCATTAATTCTCCTGACTCCTAGGTAAGGAGAACTTTTTAAATTATCCTCAATTACCATCCTATCAGGACTTGGAAACATCTGTCACTTTTTCTTCCTTTTGTCCACATCTATTTCAGGAAGTTGGAGAGAGATGATTATATCTATCTATATGGTGTATATTCTATACCTTACAGTTCTAGCAGCTGACAGTGGTCAATGTTCACCATTCAGAAGATGTGAAGAGTAAAGTGGGAAATAGAGAGAAATCAGATTTTTAATTCAAGTTTTAATTTAAACACCAATAGTTTAATAGAGAAGCACAGTATGACCACACTTTATTTCCATATTTTCCCACAAAACTGGGAAGGATCACATGTTGACCTTCCTTTCCTCTTTCCTTCCCGTTAGTGAATCACTTTTATTTCCATCATCTCTTTCTCCATGCCTCATGGTTTAAATGAAAGCCTAGTGCTGGCTTTGACTAAATAGAGCATATTATGGGGAAAAAAAGAAGAGCACAGGTTATGTCAAGGACACCTGTGGCCCTTGCAGGAAAAAAAAAAAACATGGGAAATGGAAAAGTGGAAGCAGTGCCGTGTAAATCTCACATCTGTTCCGGAGGCACATTGTCTTTCTACAATGAACATTCAGAATGCTCCAAAAAGCCTGCCAAGATTTACCTATCTGATGATTGCTACCCACTTCCACTGCTTCACATGAGGATTAATAATTATAAGAAGAGAAGAAAAGAAGGAAGTCCCCTTTGGCATTGGGAAATCTTGGGCAGGAAAGTGAAAGACCCTTAGGCAATTAAGTGTTGTATTTCACTCTTTATTCCAATTGAAGAATGAGTCTACTTCAATAATCATAATGCTCAACAATGATTGAGGAATAATACTATGTACCAGGAGCTAGACCAACTACTTAAAATAAGTATATTACCTCATTAATCACAACAGCTCCATTTATGTGATAGGAACCCTTTCTGCATGAGGTACCTGAAGCAGTATTTCAGCATATTATATGAAGTTAAAATGAGAATGCCTAGACTCAGGATTTAAACTCCATCCATGTTAGTCCTAAACCAAACGCTCTACTACTCCCAAGAGGTAAGAAGGCTTGCAAGAATAGTTGACCAGCTAGAGGATAAAGTTCATTAGAATTTATGGACATTACCATGGTCTATTTTAGTGAAAGGAGTGTAATTTATTTATATTTGAAAGATGATGCATACGTGACTTAAAGTCTAGTTATTATAAAAAGTATTGGCTAAAATATTGTGGCTAAATGTATTGCTCCACACTTTTGGATTATTCAAACAACCCATACAAAACTAACTGGGTGGCCATAAAATTAATCTAACAGCAATTTTATTATTTTAAGATTTTAATTGCTATAAGATTAATCTTTTCTTAACTACGTGAACAATAGCTCTATCCTCTCACTCGGAAGAAAAATGGATCATCACGTTGGCTTTTTTCCCATTCAGAAGCTAGAGAAATTCACCCTGCCCAAGAATCTGACCTGGCCCAAAATATGTAGTGAGTTTAATTTGAAAGCTTCTGATCTATCTGAAAAGAGAAGGATGACCACTGTCTTAGCTTGCAATCCCTAGAAGCAGATCCCAAGGCAAGGATTCAAGAGCAAGTATATCATTTGGTTGGGGATCCCAGTAAGCACTACTAGGGAAGGAGGACATAAGATGGCAGGAAAGTAAGCTACCCTGGAGGCTCCAGAAGTTTAAGTTCATTAAGGAATTCTGAAAGAACACTCCTCAAAGTAATCCATCCAAGCTCAGGTATTTCTTTATCAAATCACTGTCAGTCAGGATAAAAAATCTTCCTGCATGTAGCATTTGTGGGCTTGGTGGTCAAGAACTGAAGATAACTGGTGCTGGATAGAGGAGCCTTATTTTTTATTATGGCAGCTTGCTATTTTTGTAACATTGTGATTGAGTTGAACACGATCAAAGTACAGTCACTGATTCCCCCTTTTTCCTGGATGAGTGAGCAGGTGATGAAATATGCTGTCCACATCCTTGGACATGTCCAAATGGACAGGGTTTGACTACTACTTCTGTTTGAAATGATGCTGTGTTTTGGTTGTGGCCCGAAGCTTTGAAGTGCTACTTGGCATCTCCTTTCTTCCACGGAGTTGTCATGTCTTCAAACATGACACATTGGGTAAAATACTAGTTAGGTTGAGTCTGGCTTGCCTCCACTCGTCATCTTTGTATGAATCCAATAGGCTTTTGTTTGTTTGTTTTTAACGGTTTTTAACTGACGTTCATCAAGAGCAGTGAATACCTAAAACTATGCCCTTAATGGAGGAAATCCTATCGAAGAAGGTGCATTTCTTTACCAGAGCTGTGTCATACCATCCTTTGGGCCCTCTGCTGGAAAAGTAGAATCAAGTCTCAAATAATGCCTTTTTAATTGTATCCTCTAGTATTATAGATGTAGGACAGTACTGTATCATACCTCTGTGAATGTAAAATATCTTGTACCTGCTTTATGATACGTAATAGTGACCGTGCTTTATCAGAGCTGTTTTTAATGACGTTATTCTAGAATGTTTTCTTTCCAGATGATGATTGAGAAGCTAATAAAAAAATGGTGCCAGGTGCCACAACAGTAACAGAACTTTGCTGTTTTCTGGGGTTTTGTTTTTTTTTTTACCTTCCCCCCCCTTTTTTATTAATGGAGTGTGCTGGATGTCTCTATAATTTTGTTCAGATGACTGCAGAACCTGGAAAAGCTGTTGCTGCTATTGATGCATAACATACTGCTATTGGTCTTTTTATATAAATAAATAAATAAATATATATATATACATACATATACATATATGTATAAATAATTTGAATTTTTGGAAACTTTAGCTGTGCTGTCAACTTTGGAAAAAGTATCCCAGTTGTACCGTGTTGGGTTGGCATTGTACAGAAATTAACAGCCATGTTGGTCTAGAAATGTTAAACATAATTTTTTCCATTTGTACAGGGGTAACGCACTGTATTAAATATGTAAGGTCTTATCTACATGGGTTTGATTACAGAAACTAATAAAGTATTCTCTAAATAATGAAAAAAAAAAAAACCTTCCTGCAGAGAATCACTGGAGTTTATAGCAGCTTTTGGGCTGGGCTACAGTCATTCAAGTTAGAAGTCACTGGAATTGTCTGTTTCTTATATAGTGATAGGCTCATTAGCATAATCTGAAAACAGAAGGATAAACAAAGGAAAACTTTTACTCCTGTACATTGTATCATCAAGTCCAGGGGCAACTGTTATAATTATGTTGTAGTTAGTAAAATATTTCTCTACTTCAATAAGATTTATACTATAGTCTTTCTAAGAATTAATGGTTATCCTAGGAAGATGTTTGTGGATGTGTATTTTTGATCCATTTGGATTATTAAGAAGAATAAGGAGACATGCTTGCAACTCACAAATTTTGGAGTGCCATAGTCCATTCTATAATTCATTCACCCTCATCCTCCCAACTCTTCCATCTTTCTGAGATGAATACTCAGAATTTGGGCTCTATATACTGGTGGATTGTAGGATCCTCAGATTTCCTGAGGGTAAGAAGTGAATGATTTTAGACTCACAACAACCTGTGTAAATAGGGAATGGGGTTGCCTTCAAGGGAAATTTGAAGGAGGGTTTCTTATAGAAGAGGAAGGACCTAAATATGTGGAGCAACCAAGAATTGGGGTATAACCATCAGATAACTCCCTCTGAAGTGTTTAATATTTTTATGTTTTTCCTTGGATTGTGAAAGAGCCCTATTTGACATTCAGTCTTAAATGCCTCTGATCCCCATTGTAATTTTTTTAATTGACCTGCAATCTTTCAGTAAAGGTTGATACATACCAGATAGACTTCTGTAGCAATCATGGGAGGTATACCCTGTCCTGTACTTGTTTCATCATTGAGTATGGCAAAGAGTTAGCTATATCCACTTATGTATGGACGGGAGATTTTAGTCCAAGAATTTCAGGGTAGGACTACCAGCAAAAAGAGGGCGGGCAGTTCATTGGCGACATGGGACCAAGAGAAGGAATATGTAATAGGATAAGTGACTCAGTGTGGATATAAAACAAACACATTTTTTCTAAATATGCCAGAGAAGGGAATGGGGGTTTTTGATACTTGCCTTTTAATTAACAACGAAGAACAGCTACAACTAACAGTCATGCCCAACTCTGGATCCAGTAATGATGCTGCCCTGATAGCTACTCTTATTATTGTCTTCATTGCTAAGCTCCATGGGAGCTCAGTTAGAGCTCAGGAAACTCTAGTAATGAGTTAAATTTAGTTTATAAATGTAAACTTCAGGAATCTTTACTCCACTAGCACTTATCTTAGTAAATATCCTTTATACATGAATAAAAATTAATTCCTATAGAATTGTATGCCATTTTCTTGTACAATCTTGAGAAAACATTAGCTTTGTATGATCATTTCTCAATTAGGCAGTAACCCAGGGGGCATGACCAGATTTTGAGAAACACTGTTATAACTTAGGAATCAGTTCTTATGACCAACATCTTCTAAAACATGAGAAAGAACCACATGGGAAGTAATATGAGAAAATAAAATGCATTAAAGAATTAACATATTTGGAAGTCATGAATCCTGAGAAAGATATATATATATATATATATATATATATATACAGTATAGGATAGGAGAAATAAATATAATCAGTGGGAGTATGACTTGTAACCAAGTAGTACATAGAATCTCATAACTATTACTACATATTATATAAATTTGTTTGGACAAAATAAAAATAGGAATATAACTGAGGACGGGTGTACCTTATTCCAAAGAATCATATCTATTAGCAATGAAGATGGAATAGCATTGTATGTCAAGAAGATATAATTTAAAATAGCTTTATTACCTTTTCTGTTTATTAAAGTAATATGCAGTTGTTATTTAAAAAACCCCAAACATTCAAGAATTAGGAAGAAAAGAATAAAAGTACGACTAATGTCACCATGATATATTTATATTCTAGAAGATATATGTACACATTCACATAAATCTTCATATGTGAAGAAGAAAAAATGACAGAAAGTGTTTGCCTAGAGACAAAAACAGAGGTCGACAATGGGGTCTTTGTTGTTAGAGGTGACTAGCTGCTGCTTAATTGAAGGAGCTGGACATGAGTGCTGACAGTTCACAAGCTAGAAGAGGCAAGGTAGAATAATAATGGAAATAGTCACAGAGTTAGTGTTAGAAATTGTAACAATGACGATGATAGCTACTATTTATTACAGGCTAACTTTATGCCAGGTACTCTACATGAATTATCTAGTACCACAGAACAGTGAACTAGATAAAATTTCCCTCAGTTTACAGATGATACTAGGTAATTTGCCTCTGTATGCCTAGCAGGTAAATTACATTAGTGGTCAAAGACTTCAACTCCCAGACATGTGCTAGTAGTTTCCTTCAGCACAGTACATTAAATGCTCACGAGACTGCTGACAGTCTCATGACCCTTATAGCTGGAGAAATCATCCAAGAGCCCCTTTAGCTATCAGGAAAGAATTCGTTGTTGAAGTGATAGAAGAAAGAGTGAACTTGGGGGAACAGGATATTTCTGAAGTGCTCTTGTCTCTACTGTGGTATCTTCTCCACTACACCTACTTCTCTGAGTTATGAACATCTTATATCTTATTCTGAGACGGAGAAAGTGTATCATGCTGCTTCCAAGGACTGCACTCTAGCCCTGGGAAGCTTGGGAAGCAAGCATCTGACCTGTCCGGCCATCTGTGCTGCTCACCATGGCATAGAGTCGAGGACTCCACAGACACTAGAAGGAGATTAGGTCCTGGGCTGCCAAAATACACCAAACATCCGGTAAACATAGGGAGGGAGAAGGCTATCTCATTAGAGGAATTTTCCATAGTGGGAGGCAATACATGGAGGAGAAAGATTTAAAAGAGAAAAAAAAGTCAGCTATGCATTAAATTTTTCCTCTTGTAATTCTTTTTGTTCTCACTTTTTTTTAAAAGAATTGATAACATAGTCATTTATTTTTCACACATTTTTTTCTAGTTAACACATTTTAAATTTGTAAGTAGCAACTACATGCACCTTCTAAAAACATTCTTTTTTCATATCCCTGTATAAGCAGTGTTTTTTGAATAGTCTTTTAAGTGTCCTGAAGAAGTATCCTCAAGAGATGAGAGAGCTCTAGGCCATTTCATTTGTTTAATTTAATCATCTAATTATTTTTCTAAGCTATATTGAAGTATAACTGACAAATATAATTGTAAGATACATTAGGTTGCATCCTGGTGATTTTATATACATCTACCCCCCCTCATATATTACCTTGCTCTATTTCGTGGGGAGGGAGGTGGCAAGAACATTTAAGTGCTACTCTCTTAGCAAATGTTATTTATATGATAGTTCCATTTTTGTTTATCCACATTACTCAGGTGGCAATTCTGCAGAAGCAATAAACTGCTATTTACTTGAGCCAATATTATGGTGTCCTGTTGCTCTAAGGGTGCAGATAGGAAGTAAGTAGTTAATTAGTTAAAAGGACTTAAATTCTGTTGGGTTTCTGCAGACAAGAGACAATGCCAAAGTGCACCTTTGAACTTCAAAGCTTTCAAAACGGGGCAAGGTCAGAAGAGTTTAACTGGGGCAAGAGGGAGGACCATAGAGATTGAATTTATTTGTTTTTGGAGGGTCAGGATGCAGATGAAACTCTGCAAGGAAGCTAATTCTTCCAATAGCAAACCAGAGGAATAGGCCATTGGTCCTCCCCTCTGAGTTCAATCGTATCAGAGGTATGACTTCCTGATGGTTTTGTAGGTTATGAGTTACCAGTTTGGGATTAAAACCCATCTTCAGCTTGTCTGGGTGTCAAGAGCTCTTCCTAGATCTTGTATTTTCAGCTCTTACTATAGCTATTAATGTGTCAAAAATTCATTAACACTTTAATTAAACAGTTTATATTTTACTCAAGATATTTAATTGTTTTGAGGAAGAGAAAAAATACACATATCTCATGGAAGATTTAACATATTCCTGAAAGCTGAAACTTAAACCACTGTTTGTTCCTTCTCTAGTCATAGCAATATAGTTTTTCTCTTCATTTTCCATGAACACCTACCATGCTGTCAAACAACTTTAACACAGATGAGCCAGCTGAAAGAATAGGCATATAATGAAATGCCTTTGCACTAAGAAAGAGCTTTTTCAATAGAATTAGTTCTGTTCAGGCCCTTTTTATACTACTGAATTATCCGGTGGGGTTTTTGTTTTTGTTTTTGTTTGTTTTGGGGGGTTTTTTTTGTTTTGTTTTGTTTAGTCTTTCAGATAACAGAGCACTAATGCTGCTATGGATCATTCTGCTCTAAAAACTCTTGATTTAGGTCCCCCACTGGGCAGAAATCACATTCTGTAACACCACCATACATTTACAGTTTGCCTGATTGGTGTTAAACACTTTTATGTATATCACTTAGTCTCTGTGGAAAATACCTTTAGTGACAGCAGAACTCAATGTCAGGTTTCTTGCTACACCTTTTCTTTCTGGTTATTCTAATGCAGGCCTTATTTTATGAGTACATCAACATTCCTCAAGTACTTTTAGGATTTCAGCACCAGATATTCATTCAAAGAATAAAAAAGCATGCCTTAGATTGTATGTTTCTTTTTTCATATTCACAAATAATGTATTCCCATAAATGTGACTGTTTACACTGAATCACAAATTCCATTATTTTCTTCTGTTCTTCCTGTCTCTATGAGGCTAAAGTTTAGCCAACTTGTGGGATAATAGACTAGCATCATACGTTGGTGAGTTCAAGCTCGTTTGTGAGATATTTTCTTCTATTTATTTCAATACTTAGTGGCAGTATTTCAGTGGCATCAGTAGTTCAGGGACAACTGAAAGCACTATGCATATTTCAGTCATCTAGGTAAATTCCAAATCATCACTAAAGCAGGCATTTTAATGCAGAAGGTCAAATAATATAACGCAAATGAGCACCCAATAGATTCTAGCCATGTAGTTTGGTAATGATGATGATACAGAAGTTGATTAGCTATAAAAAGTTAAAAAATTTGCATTGCAAGTGAATATGGCAAGTTTCGAGAAAGGTAAAACTTCTGTTCTTCCCTAAATCTCGGGTTGTTTTAGGAAATAAAACAGAGAAGAACATTTTTATTTAGCAAGTCTAACTTCAAGATAAGATTTGAAAGGAAATGAAATTTTATTTAGAAGTAAGCCAAAGCAAAACCAAATGAAGAAAAAACATACATATAGTAGAATATAAAAATGTCAACACTGCCTAGAGACACACAGTGAAAACATTTTTGAGGAAAGAGATCCACTGGATAAGTTCATTGTATCAATGACTTTTACCAGCAACTTGCCCATTGGCACCTATAGATTTCTAGAAGTGTGTTTATTTTGATCTTTATCTCTCCCCTTAGCTGCCAATTTACATACAGATCGTCTTTCTATCTGTGTCATACTAAAAAAGGTTAAGATGAACATCATGGTCAATACTGAGTATCAAGTTATATAATCTAGTGCAGAGAGTGCAGAAATAATCTAATGAATGTCTTATTTATCTCAAGTCATGACATTTACATTGATATAATCTACTTTCCTGTTTCAGAACTTTAGTGTAAGTGGCAGAACATTTAAAACTTTTCATTCTAAAAATGTTGAAATTTCAAACTGTCAGGAAGGAAGTTATCTTTTTTTTTTTTAATTGCACAGAACTTTACAGAGAGTCTTCTCCAATACGCCACCCAGAATGTTTCTCCTGGAATGACATTTCTTCCTTTGCATTCTCTTTCTTTGAAAAAAAACAAAACAAAACAAAAACAAAAACAAAGCTTGATTTTGTTTCCCAATTTATCGCCAACTTTTTATATGATATTGAGCAAACCATTTTGGTTTTGTTTTGTTCCTTAAATAACAAATGACTTGGAAAGATGTAATAAAAAATTTAAAAAAATTTTTAAAGCAAAATAACATTTCCTATAGTTTTATAATAAATCTTCTACATCTAAAATCCAAAAAGGATTTCCTCAAGTATTTTTAGTGCCACATCTCTTGTGGTAAATGGATGCCCAAAACATAAAAAAAAAATTTTTTTTCAAAATGTAGCACCAATGATTTTTAGCCACCTTTAGCTATGCACTGATCCCTTTGGGTAGACTAACAGGAAGTTCCCAGGTGGCCTTTATCACTTTACCACTGGTGGAGACTGGTGTGGGTGGAGAAATTTGACAACATGAAAAAAGAGAATTATGTTACCAAAGTTGGGGAGCCGGCTTTCATCCTTGGTTCTGTCTGTAATTATGTGATTGTGACCAAGTCAAATCTTCTCTGGACCTCTGTTTCCTCATCTATTAAGTAATAAAGGATTTGACTTCATGATTTCTAGGATGCATCCAAGTTTTAAAATTGCTCTATTCCATCCCTTCATTGATGATTTGGAAATATTCTTAGTCCAGATTCAGTAACAAATCTATGAGGAAACTACAATAAAATATTGTTCTAAATTTTTGGTTTTATGTTAGTTCCTATATATTTAAATTCTTGCCATCTTTTGTCAAATGTTCATAATGCTTTAGACTGGAAACCAGTGTCTATCATTAGCAGGATGAATAAAATTGTGACATAGTCATATCAAGGAATACTAAATACAGCTACATACAACATGGGTGAATCTTAGAATATTCAATGAAAAGAATAGGACATAAAAGAACATTTAAAGCTTTATTCCTTTTTTTTTTAAAGATTTTATTTATTTGACAGAGAGAGACACAGCAAGAGAGGAACACAAGCAGGGGGAGTGGGAGAGGGAGAAGCAGGCTTCCCGCTGAGCAAGGAGCCTGATATGGGGCTCGATCCCAAGACCCTGGGATCATGATCTGAGCCAAAGGTAGACGCTTAATGACTGAGCCACCCAGGCGCCCCTAGCTTTATTCCTTTTGTAGAAATTTTAAAACCAGGAAAACCACCTCCCCTCCATTAAGCCATTAAAGTTCATTCTTACTCAAAGATCATGCCAAGTTCTCTGAGGATCTGACAACCATCCTGGGACAGCTTGGAGCTCTCCTCCAAGATGTGACTTGGAGATCCAATGTAAGAGGTTCCACCATCTTGTCATGTTTCCGACTCAGTAAGTGGCCTGAAGGGTCGGTCATTAAGGCAGAGAAAAAAATACTGGAAGTACTTTCTTTGATTCTTGAATGCTTTGGCCCAAAGGTCACTTCTGCTCACAGAGCATTGACCAGAAGTAGTCATATAGTCTCACTTAATTGTAACGAGACTGGATAATATGAGAAACACATGGATATTTGGCAAGAAGTTAGTATCTCTGCCTCATTCTCAATGATAATTTCCATGACCATTGCTGCCATGGATTCTTTGCAGCCAAGAAATGCCAGAATGGTGCTATATTTTCTGGACGCTCAATGCATTAGAACCAGACAGTATTCTATCCTGCAGTGTGGAGCATCTTCCTACCAGCTTTGTGCTACACATTCTTTTTGGCCACTTAAACAATGCTACTGGTGAGTCAAACTCACAAAGCTTTTAATGGGAATGTTTTCAGTTTCTGCTTATAAGCTCACACAGATGTAATTACCTAATGGTTATTCAAAAAATAGAAATCATTTTCTCCCTTCTAGGTTTTATACTCCTACTTTTAACTTTTTTTTCCGTCAATTTTCTTTATAGAGTCTCACATTTCAGGCCTTCTGACATGAAGCTTGTGTTTTCCTTAGTGTTCTGACAATAAAAATAGATTATGGTTTTATTAAAGGCAGGAGCTGGAAAATACATACCAGCCCTAGTCCAGTTAGAGGTTTAATTCAGACCAATTCAAAGAGACATGAGCATGGACAACAGTGTTTGCACCATTTCAAGGCACATTATATTTGTGGAGATCAATGTAAATAATTTCATGATCAATTTATGCTGGGGAGAGGTCACTATCACATCTCAGAAATTCAAAACTTCTCACAAGGCATTAGAAGGCAATCCCCTTTCTGTGCATTGGGAGAAAACAGTGAAGGCTATATGTCACATCACTATACCTAGGTGGTTTTCGCCCCATTGTTTCTCTCCCACCAGAGCTAACTTCACCTTTTGTATTCTTTGCACATTTCTTCAACATTTTAAGTATAACTTTTAAAACGTTGTTAGCAAGAATGTTTATTAATCATGCTATATGACGGATTGAACAAGTTTGGGTTTTTTTCTCTCTCTCTGCTATGAAGCCTGAAATCCACTGGACTCTAGCAAATCCATGTCAGTTTGAATCAACTAATATTCCAGCTGTTGGAGATGGGTTTATCTCAAAGCTGCCTCTGGAAAATTTCTGTGCTATAGGTCAGAAGCCAGGCTCTGACCTCCTGTCTGAGACACTTTCCTGGTGGGAAGGCCACCCAAGATGGGACTATCCCTCAGGCTGAGGGAGAGTCAGGTCAAGCCAATTTCCCAAACTGCCAATTTAAACAATGACATAATTTCACATGCCAAAAGTCTATTTGTACACAATCACAGAGAGATCAAAAAAACTATAATAAGGATAGTTTCTACTGAGTTTGAATTCATGCATGTCCCGTTTGTTTATATTATTTTTCCCTCTGTTAACTTTTAGAATGTTAGCTCTTTGAGGACAGAACAAAGCTTTTTAATATTAGGTACACAATCTATCCTGATGTGACAACTTAATAAATATTTAAGATATGATTAGGCCAAAATTGTCCTTATAGTTTAAAAAAGAGAAGAAGTCCCTCTTTGGATAGTGTAATCCCACTTAACTAAGGAAGAAAAAAAACTTTAACATTTTCTTTGAAATAATCATTGGTTTTAACTATGCTATTTTCTTTGAAATAATCATTGGTTTTAACTATGGTGTGTGTGTGTGTGTGTAAACTCAATTTAATTTGTTAGTACAAATGGTAGTAGAAACAGCCTCAATTTGGGGAAGATATTTAGACATTTAAAGATGTACAGAAATATATGAAAATAGGAATTTAAACCCATGTGAAGCAGAAAGTCTTGAAAAGAGAGGGAAGATCTAAAGAAGAGAGAAGTACCATAAAATTTCGGTAATGACCAGGATAGTTCTATGAGTTTATGAATTAGTTAATTATATTACCCTAGCAATAAATTCAGAGAAATTGTCAGTCAGTGAAAATTCAAATATTTTCACCTCTTTGTCTAAAGTTCCTTTGATTTTTATCCTTTTCTTCTTTCCCACTCTGCTTTTTCACTTTGAGTTTAATTCTGAAAGAAATTATTTCCAAATCTATCTCAAATTAGAAGCTCTGGTTAAGAGATTAACTAATTCCTAAGGACATAATGCTGAAGAGCATAGTCAATATTAGGAGATAATATTGCCCATAGACCCTGGGACTTGAAACTTTGAAGGTCTTACTGCAGTCTTCCACTAACTATTGCCCTTTCCATGGGGTGAAAGTCTGAAGGTCAAGAGGATACACTCACCTGCACCTTCCTTAATCCAGACCATTCTCTTACCACTCAGAGAATGGAGGGGTACTCAGAAGGAGCCTGAAATTCCCTACCCTAAGGCACCAAGCCCACAGGGCCAATGCACACCTCTTTATTAAGTCTCTCGAGGGCAGAGTACATTTATGATATGTATGTGCTTCTGTCCCAAAGATATATTTTTACAAGTATACCACATAAAGTGGTATAATATTATTTGAAAATAGACTGTAATAAGGTATAGAAGCTTAATATAAACCCAAGACTATCCAATGGAATATAAAATAAATAAATCAATAGTGAAGATAAAGTGAAATCTTAAAGTGAAAAAATACACAAATAATCATAAAGAAACAAGACAAGAAGAATATTGGACAAAGTGCAGATAAGCATTAATTGCAAATGGTAGATTTAAAAGCAACAATCATACTGATAATTATTTTAACTGATAATTTAAATCAATTAATTATTTAAATGGTATAAACATACTATTTAAAGGGCAGAGATTATTATACACAAAAATAGACCTATATGACATAGGAAAATCAGATGGATTAAAGTAAAAAGAATGAAAAAATATACCATTTACTCAGAGTGTATAAACATGAGAAAGCTGGAATGACCATATTAATATTAGACTAAGTAGACTTCAAAACAGGGAAAATGACTTAGGATAAAAACAAAAAACAAAACAAACAAACAAAAAACCACAGGGAAAATAACCTAGGATAGATGTAGCAAAAACTGACAGAATTTAAAGAATCCACCATCTCTGTCAGAAGACAGAGATGACCTGAACAATACTATCAACCAACTTGATTTAATTAACATATATATATATATATATATATATATAGGAACAAAACAAAGAATAATGCATACTCTTTCAAGTGCATATGAAATTTTCACCCAGCTATATGTTGAACCATTAAAAGTTTCAATAAACATAAAAGGATTGAAAATTAATAATTTATAATTAATATAGTTAGTAATTTTGTTTATTTTTCTTCCAAGGTTTTATTTAAATTCCTGTTAGTTAACATACAGTGTAATATTAGTTTTAGGTGTAGAATTTAGTGATTCAACACTTACATACAACACCCAGTGCTCATCACAAGTGCCCTCCTTAATGCTCATCACCCATTTCACCCATCCTTCCCCACCTCCCCTCTAGTAACCATCAGTTTGTTCTCTAGAGTTAAGAGTCTGTTTCTTGGTTTTCCTCTTTTCTCTCCTATGTTAATCTGTTTTGTTTCTTAAATTCCACATGAGTGAAACCATATGGTATTTGTCTTTCTCTGACTGACTTATTTCACTTAGCATAATACTGTTTAGCTCCATCCACATCGTTGTAGGTGGAGATTTGGAAAAGATGGCAGAGTAGGGGACCCTATTCCAACTGGTCCCCAGAATTGAGCTGGATATCTACCAGACCATTCTGAGCACCCACGAAACCAGCCTGAGATGTAAGAAGATCTGGATCTCTACAAACAGAATATCGTGGGTGGATGGTTTCAAGGTATGAAGCGGGGAGCCGTGATTCTGCGGGCAGATACCGGAGGATAAACGGCAGCGGGAGGGAGCCTGGCTGTGGGGATCCTGCACTGCCGGTGAGTGATAGCCTCTGGCGCTGGGGATGGGGCAGAGACTCGCAGACCGGTAGCTGCGGGGAAAGGACTTTAGGGCAACTTCCCAGATGGAAATCCAGATCGGTGGGGCCATGCGTGCGAACTGGGGGCGCTGGTGGTTTTAGAAGCACAAAGGGCAGAAACGTGCCCCCACCCAGAGGCGAGGACTGGGAGGGCTGCTGAGGGGCGCACAATGCAGGCCACTGCAGTTTATAGCAGCACAGACAGAAACGGAGACAGTGTGGCCTCGGAGAGCTCACTGAAGAACAACTGTGATCTCTCTGCTCTGAGGCAGAGGGTTGGAAACAATCTCTTTTGCTCTGACTCTCGGAAGAGACGCGGAAAGCAGCCAGGGAAAGCCGCCAGGGAACAAAAGCCCCCCCCAAACTGATTCCCACTGAGCCCATCCCCCGCCACAGGAGGGCAGGGCAACTCCGTCCAAACAGGGTTGCCCGAGTAACAGCGCGGCAGGCCCCTCTCCCAGAAGACAGGCTGGGGAAACAAGAGGCCAGCAACCCTAAAGTCCCAAGAAAACAGGTGCATCTTGCTTGGGTTCTGGTCAATAATTTGGACTCCATACATTCCCTCAAACACCCATCAACAGAATGACTAGGAGGAGGAACCCCCAAAATAGGAAAGACTCAGAGATTATGATTTATGCCACAGATTTACAAATGGATGTAGATATAACCAAGATGTTGGAGATGGAATTCAGGCTAGCAATTGGGAAGACAATGGCTAGAATGGAGAAATCAATTAATGGCAACATAGAGTCTCTAAAGGCAGAAATGAAAGCTGAATTGATAGAACTTAAAAATGCTATCAATGAGATCCAATCTAATCTAGATAATCTAACAGCTAGGGTAAGTGAGGCAGAAGAAGGAATTAGTGACCTGGAAGACAATTTAATAGATAAAAAGGGAAAAGAGGAAGCCAGGGAAAAACAACTCAGAATCCATGAAAATAGAATCAGAGAAATAAGTGACACCATGAAACATCCCAACGTCAGAATTATTGGAGTCCTGGAGCAGGTAGAGAGAGAGAGAGGACTAGAAGATATATTTGAGCAAATTATAGCTGAGGACTTCTCTAATCTGGGGAATGAAACAAACATTTGCATCCTAGAGGCAGAGAGGACCCCTCCCAAGATCAAAGAAAACAGGCCAACACCTGGGCATATAATAGTAAAACTCGCAAATCTTAAAACCAAGGAAACCATCTTAAGGGCAATTAGGGGGAGGAGATTCCTTACATACAGAGGGAGGAACATCAGAATAACGTCAGACCTATCCACAGAGACCTGGCAAGCCAGAAAGGCCTGGCAAGACATATTCAGGGTACTGAACGAGAAGAACATGCAGCCAAGAATACTTTATCTAGCAAGGCTGTCATTTAGAATGGATGGAGAGATGCAGAGCTTCTAAGACTGGCAGAAACTGAAAGAATATGTGACCACTAAGCTGGCCCTGCAAGAAATATTAAGGGGGGTTTTATAAAAGGAGAAAGACCCCAAGAGTGATACAGAAAAGAAATATACAGGGACAATCTATAAAAACAAGGTCTTCGCAGGCAACATGATGACAATTAATTCATATCTTTCCATAATCACTCTCAATGTGAATGGCCTAAATGCTCCCATAAAACGGCACGGGGTTGCAGATTGGATAAAAAGACAGGACGCATACATATGCTGTCTACAAGAGACTCATTTTGAACCTAAAGATACATCCAGACAGAAAGTGAAGGGATGGAGATCCATCTTCCATGCCAGCGGACCCCAAAAGAAAGCTGGGGTAGCAAATTAGATTTTAAACTGAAGACTGTAGTTAGAGACACAGAAGGACACTATATCATTCTTAAGGGTCTATCCAACAAGAAGATCTAACAATTGTAAATATCTATGCCCCCAACATGGGAGCAGCCATCTACATAAGCCAACTGTTAACCAAAATAAAGAGTCATATTGATAACAATATGTTAATTGTAGGAGACCTCAATACTCCACATCATTGTAAATGGCAAGATTTCATTCTTTGTTATGGCTGAGTAATATTCCATTGTATATATACACCACATCTTCTTTATCCATTCCTCAGTTGATGGACACTTGGGCTCTTTACATAATTTGGCTATTGTTGATAATGCTGCTATAAACATTGGGGTGCATGTATCCCTTTGAATTAGTATTTTTGTGTCCTTTGGGTAAATACCTAGTAGTGCAATTGCTGGATCATAGGGTAGTTCTATTTTTAACTTTTTGAGGAAACTCCATACTGTTTTCCAAAGTGGCTGTACCAGTTTGCATTCCCACTAACAGTGCAAGAGTGTTCCCCATCCTCACCAAAACCTGTTGTTTCTTGTGTTGTTGATTTTAGCCATTCTGACAGATGTGAAATGATATCTCATTGTAGTTTTGATTTGTATTTCCCTGACGATCTGATTTCTGTGGCTAGAATTTCCAGTACTATGTTAAATAACAGTGGTGAGAATGAACATCCTTGTCTTGTTCCTGACTGTAGAGGAAAAGCTCTCAGTTTTTCCCCATTGAGGATGATACTAGCTGTGGGTTTTTCATATATGGCCTTTATTATGTTGGGGTGTACTCCTTCTGACCTTACTTTGTTAAGGGTTTTTTTTTATTATTATTACGTTCAGTTAACCAACATATAGTACATCATTAGTTTTTGATGTGGTGTTCAGTGATTCATTATTTGTGTATAACACCCAGTGCTCATCACAACACGTGGCCTCCTTAACACCCATCACCCAGTTACCATCTCCCCACTCTCCTCCCTTCTGTAACCCTCAGTTTGTTCCCCAGAGTCCAGAGGGTCCCATGGTTTGTCTCCCTCTCTGACTTCTTCCCTTTCAGTTTTCCCTCCCTTCCCCTGTGGTCCTCCACGCTATTCTTTATGTTCCACATATGAGTGAAACCGTATGATAGTTGTCTTTCTCTGCTTGACTTATTTCACTTAGCATAATCCTCTCCAGTTCCATCCATGTGGATGCAAATGGTAAGTATTCATTTTTATCATAAATGGATGTTATACTTGGTCAAATGCTTTTTGGATCATATGGTTCTTATCCTTCATTAATGTGGTGTATCACATTGATTGATTTGCAAATATTGACCCATACTTGCATCCCAAGTATAAATCCTACTTAATTGTGGTGAATGATTCTTTTAATGTACTGTTGGATTTGATTTGCTAGTATTTTATTTAGAATTTTTGCATCCATGTTCATCAGGGATATTGACTGTGGTTTTCTTTTTTAGCGGAGTCTGTCTGATTTTGGTGTCAGGGTAATGCTGGCCTCATAGAATGAATTGGAAACTTTCCTTCCATTTCTGTTTTTTGGAATAGTTTGAGAAGAATAGGTATAAGCTATTCTTTAAGTATTTGGTAGAATTCACTTGTGATGCCATCTGACTTTGGACTTTTGTTGATTGGGAGATTTTTTATTTTTGATTACTGAATCAATTTCTTTGCTGGTTATTGGTCTGTTCAAATTCTCTATTTCTTCCTGTTTTAGTGTCCATAGTTTATGTTTCTAAGAATTTATCCATTTCTTCCCGATTGTCCAATTTGTTGGCATATAGTTTTTCATAATATTCTCATAATTGTATTTCTGTGATGTTGGTTTTTATTTCTCCTCTTTCACTTGTGATTTTATTTATTTGGGTCCTTTGTCTTTTCTTTTTGATAAGTCTGGCTGGAGGTTTGTTAATTTTTTTCAAAGAACTAGCTCTTGGTTTCATTGATCTGTTCTATTATTTTTTAGTTTCTATATCATTTATTTCAGCTCTAATTTTTATTATTTCCCTTTTGTTGGCATTAGGCTTTGTTTGTTGTTTTTTCTAGCTTCTTTAGGTCTAAGGGTAGGTTATTTATTTGAGATTTTCTTGCCTCGTGAGGTAGGCATGTATTGCTATATACTTCCTTCTTATGACCTCTTTTGCTGCACCCCAAAGGTTTTGAACTGTTGTGTTTTCATTTTATTTTGTTTCCATGTATTTCTAAACTTCTTTGATTTCCTGGTTTACCCATTCATTGTTTAGTAACATTTTGTTTAACCTCCATGTATTTGTGGTCTTTCCAAAGTTTTTCTTGTGATTGACTTCAAGTTTCATAGTGTTGTGGTCAGAAAATATGCATGGTATGATCTTAATCTTTTTGTATTTGCTGAGCCCTGATTTGTGACCTAGTATGAGACCTTGTGTGTCCCATATGTACTTGAATAAAATGTGATTCTGATTCTTTAGGTTGAGATGGATGTTCTGAATATATCTGTTAAGTCCATCTGGTCCACTGTGTCATTTAAAGCCATCGTTTCCTTGTTGACTTCCTGCTTAGATGACCTGTCTATTGATTTAAGTGGAGTGTTCCCTACTATTATTGTATTATTATCAATTAGTTCCTTTATGTTTGTTATTAATTGTTTCATATATTTGGGTGCTCTCATGTTGGAGGCATAAATATTTACAATTTTTAGATCTTGTTGGATAGTCTTCTTTATTATGATATAGCGCCCTTCATCTCTTGTTACAGTCTTTGGTTTAAAATCTTGTTTGTCTGATATAAGTGTTGTTACTCCGGCTTTAATATAGTTAGTAATTTTAATTTTATGACCCAAAGTAAATTAAAGTAGATATAAATAACTGAAAATGTTTTTTAAATCCCCAAATATTTATAAATAATACAACACACTTCTAAAGAAAAAAAATACAAAATATTTTGAACTGAATGATAACAAAAATAGCATTAAAACTCATATTATGAAGTTAAATTAGTGTTTAGAAAAAAGTTAAGTGCTTATACTAAAAAGGAAGAAATGTGAAAAAATAATGATCTAAGCTTCTACTTTAAAAAGCTAGGAAAAGAAGAGCAAATAAAACCCAAAGTAAGAGAAGAAAGGAAGTGATTAAGCTAATATTGGAAATCAATAAAATAGAAAATGTACAAATAATACAGAAAAATAATTGTAACCAAAAATAGTTTCTTTGAAAAGCTTAATGAAGTTGGTAGAACTCTGGAAATGTTGATCAAGAAGAGTAAGACACAAATTATGACTAATAGGAATAAGTGATCCTATAGACATTTAGAGTATAATAAGGAAGGGGTGCCTCGGGGTCTGGTCAGTTAAATGTCTGACTCTTGATTTTGGCTCAGATAATGATCTCAGGGTCATGGAATTGAGCCCCACATCAGGCTCCATGCTCATTAGGGAGTTTGCTTGATATTCTCTCTCTCCCTCTGCCTTCCCACCCCTGCTCTCTTTCTCTAAAATAAATAAATAAATAAATCTTTTAAAAGAAAAAAGAGGATAATAAGGGAATATAATGAAAAATTATATGCAAATAAATTAAACATAGATGAAATGCACAAATTACTTGCAAAACACAAATTAACAAAACATACACAAGAAGAAATAGCAAATCTGAATAACCCTATTTAAGTTAAAAAAATTGAATTTGTAATCTGAAATATCTGAACAATGAAAACTCTAGTCCTGGATGACTTTACATAATTCTATTAGAACATTTAAGGAAGAAATAGTACCAATCTGACAAAAACTTTTTTGGAAAATAAGGAAATAAATGAACATTTTCTGCTTCATTTAATGAGACCAGCACCACCTGATAAAAAAAGCAAAACCAGAAAGAAAATAAGAAAATAAAATTTTAAACCAATACCTCTCATGAATATCAATGCAATAATCCTCAATTTTTTTTTGTCAAGTAAAAGGTAGGCATGGGATTAATTCAGGACCTGAAATTTGGTTTAGCTTTTTATAATCAATCAATGGGTAATTCACTATTTTATCAGAATAAAGATAAAAACATGATTATCCAAACAGAGGTAGAAAAAGCATTCAATACAATTCATTACCCACTCATGATTAAGTAAAAATAGAAGGGAATTTTCCCAACTTATAGTGTCTACAACAAAATTACACAGCTAACATTAGACTTACTAGTGAAAGATTGAATGATCTTCCATCTCCTCCTAAAATCAGAAACAAGGCAAATATATTTATGTTCATCACAACTATTAAACATTGTACTAAAGGTAACCTATGTAATAAGAATAAGGAAAAAAGATATCATTTGGAACAAAAAAAGTAAAACTGTCTTCGTTTTCAGATAATAAGATCATGTATACAGAAAATCTCAATGAATCTACAAAACAAAGCTTTTATAACTAATGAGTGCATTTATAAAGATTGCAGTTTATAACACTGGATACAAAAAATAACTACATACTAGCAATAAACACTTAAAAAATAAAAATTAAAAGCAACACCATTCACAGTAGCATCAAAAAAAAGCGCACCATATTTAGAGAAAAAAATTTAAAAATATGTGCAAGTTCTATACACTAAAAGTTAAGAAACATTGCTGAGAGAAATTACACATAAATAAATGTAGAGATATACCATGTTTCTGCATTGGACGACTCCATATTGTTAAACTGTCATTTCTTCACAAATTGGTCTATGGTTTCAATGTTTAGCTATTTAAAATTCCAGAAGGCTTTTTTTTTTTTAGAAATTGACAGACTCTAAAATTTATATGGAAATGCAAAAGATCAAAAATAGCCAAAATAATTTTAAATAAAGGAAAAAAGAAAATTTACTATAAAGCTATAGTAATTAAGACTATGATATTGGCATAAGGATACACACACACACACACACACACACACAGGAATATATATATATTTATATATGTGTGTGTGTGTGTGTGTGTGTGTGTGTGTGTGTGTGTGTATCCGGGAATAGACCCACCTATACTTGATCAATTGATTTTGGGGCTTTCTGAGTTGGGCTGCATGCATAACGCATTTTTAATGTGTTCCCCAGACACTATCAATTTCCTTGAGTTTAGTCTATGGTAGAGCCTTTAAAAAGTATATTAAGAAAAATAAACAAACACTTGCTTCAGATTTCTGATCATTTTTTACCAAAAACATTCTCTAACAATATACTCATTGACATTTCTCCCTAGAGACACCAAATATAACAGGGAAGAAAATGCAGAGTTTGCAGAACATTCCATTTTTTGCAGAAAGCAAAGCATTAGAGGTCCAAGTCATGTGATTTTCATGGACTGACACTTTGCTCTGAATTGCACCTAAAATGCCAATGAGAGAGTGGTGAACTTTATACATTCTGTGGGTCACTCTGTCAGCCTCATGAGCTTTGATGTGATTTCTTTCAGTTTTTGCAATCTATTCAGTTAGGTCTGTTTTCACTTTCCCGTTGGCAATTTTCTATCCTGAGTCACATTGACCTCTTTCTGCCCTGAAACAAGGAGGTGGCCAGCTTGCTGTTTGGGCTTCTGCTGTGAACATGTGGAGAGGAAGTAGTGACATACTTCAGAAGGCCCAGTTTGCAATGTTTCTGAAGCATCTCTTATACACAAGAGGTCACCCACAAACATCTTTTCATTCTGTCTTCATTAGGCCATCATTTTTATCTTACTATTAGAAAGACGGTGCAGGGGCACCTGGGTGGCTCAGATGGTTAAGCGTCTGCCTTTGGCTCAGGTCATGATATCCAGGTCCTGGGATTGAGTCCCACATGGGCTCTCTGCTCAGTAGGGAGTCTGCTTCTCCCTCTTTCTCTGCCTCTCCCTCCTGCTCCTCTCTCTCTCTCTGTATCTCTCTGTCTCAAATGAATAAATTTAAAAAAAATTTTTCTTTAAAAAAAAAGAAAGACGGTGCAAAGAAATGTTTCTTGCATAGAGCCTGAACAAAGAGCAGGTTTCCTGACATTTTCTTAGGCTTTTAGAGTATTTGTTCAGGAAAAGAATTTATAGCCTGGCATTTGACCAAAGTCTTTATTCTGTAGATCTAATAACCAGCTCCACTATGTTCTATAAAATATCAATATCTCGTTATCATACATATTTGCCCCTCTCTCTGGCCAAACCTTCTGAAGAATTTAGCTAGGTCACCAGCTGTTCTATGCTGTCAAACTTCCATGGCTTAATTAAACAAAAGCTCTTTCCCCCTTTAAAAAATGGTGGGGTTTTTGGGGGGGGGAGAGATGATAAATAAAGTTAGTTAAATCATTAAACTTATTTGTCTCTTTATTCAAACCATATGTTTGAAGGAAGGAAAGGAAGTTGGTGGGTCTTACGGTTTGAATTCACAAAATCACAACCATTTTCATCTTTAACAAATGATTCCCAGGCAAACTTCTGCTGCCTTCTTTTGAAGGATCGTACTTCTGCACAGAGGCTAGCCAACAAGCAGCTGACTGGGAGGGCGATTTCCAAAAGAGCATTCTCTGCCCAGCTCACAGGAAACAGCCTGTGAAGTGTTTCCAAACCAAGGTTGCCAAAGAAGATCTTTGCCAGCTAGCTGTGGTCTCCTGGTGTCCAGGATTCTCAAGGTCTCTCCCTCACAGCTGCCTAAATGCACAGTGGAACTTCTGAATATTCCAGGGGCAGGTTTAGGCATACAGACAATGGGGTATGGAATAGAAACAGGGAGGAAAGGGGAAGACATAAAACAATGTAAAAGCACAGGAGATTCCAGATTAACTGGAAAGTATTGCATAGATGTGAACAGTTTGCATTGAGACATAAAATAAAGCAATGTCAGCTGTATTTGAGACACATTAGGCTGCAAATGGTGCATAATTTAGGGAGTCTGAAGGTTAATCTTTCAGTGCAATGTAGGCTGGAGTATTTAGATGGAGACTGTATCTTTATGGTTCGGAGGTAAACGTCAAAGGGAAATAATAGAAATAAAAGAAGCATTCTGGAAAAAAGATTTCAAAGTGCTTGGGGGTTCATTTAGATACAGAGGTTGAGAGGGATAATTCAAAATAGACTTAGGTACTAGACAAACCCAACAGACAATGCTGGTCTAACTGGACTCTCCTTTAGGTTTTAGAATTCATAAATGAAATTTTGTAGATATTTGTTGAGAAACTGTAGAAGTTTAACCGAGTTTCCACCAAATTAGTATCATTTTAATGTAGGCTGTTATACAGTAATATTATATGATATTACATTTCTAAGGAATCTTTTGTTATAAAAATATTAGTACCATTGCAGAAAGGGGGATAAGGACTATAGAGTTTTCCATTCTTGAACAAGCTGATATTTCTAATGCATTTACTATTGCCTTTTCCATTAATCTGCATATGTACTTAATCCTCTCCTTATCCAGTTTAGATCCCATAGTCATTATTATAACCATTACTCTTTGTATGCTCTTAATTCTGCTGTTTTTCTCTCCCATTATCATAGTCTCTGGTAAACCCCAACCTTCATTAAATCCACCTGTCTGCACTCTGTGCCTGTGGATGAACAGTTAGTTAGGGACGGCTGGAAGAAAACACAGAACCATGCTACTGTTCCCAAGACTTGATGGCAGTACTATAGTGTTCCCTAGTCAGCTCATTCTCCCACTCTCCAACATCACTTTTTATATCTTCTCTTCTCCAACCTCCAAATTCCCTCTCCTCCAAATCACTCTGATGCCTTTTCTTCTCTTTTTACTAATAAAATAGGGGTAAGCAGAATAAGCCTTCCTCATGTTTTTACCACCATTTTTAAAACTATCTGCCTCTATATTGGTGCATTCTACCTTCTCTCCTATTCTAGTGGATGAATTGTCCATGCTTGAAACTATGGCTGATATATCACTTGTACACTTGATGTCATTCTTCCCTTGGTTTCTGGGATACTATACTGCATCCCTACCTCCCTAACTGCACCATCTGTTCTGTGGGATCCTCTTGGTTCAGTGCTTTCGATTCTCAGTCGTCAGAAATCTTCTTGATCTGAACTCTCTTGTGATCCCATCTAGTTCCCTGCCACCCAAATGACTCCCACATTTCTATCCCTAGCTGATCACTCCTGTAAGTCTTGTTCTAAGATACGTAACTGCCTATGTGACATCTCCATCTAAATGGATATTGAGCACCTTAACCTTAACACTTTCAAAACCAAATTCTCTTTATTTTTCATCTCCCCAAACATGCTCTTCCCATTTGCCTCATCTCAGGAAATAATTCTACATTCACCCTGCTGCTTGGACCCAAAATTTGGGATTTAGCCTTTTTCTCTCACACTTAATTTATCAGCAAACCCATCCAGTATATCCTAATCCATTCTCTCTTACCATCTCTATAATTACTACTAGAAGCCAGCTTTGTGTTGAGTTGTAAGCAATATATTCAAGGGAGTGCTGGCTGATTGTAAGATGTTATATTTTTCTAATTTTCTTCGCAAGACTGTACCCATCTGTTTATTTTAGTCTCATTTCTGTTTCAGAGTTAAATGATATCTTCAAAGGGTATCACAGGTGAAAATTTAAATTTGAAAACTATTAAGAGCACATTTTAGCTAATCAGCGCTTTTAGTTGTTAGGAGAAGGAGGTAAGAAATGCTTCCCCTCCACATGTTAAGGACCTAAATCAGTCCATGGGGTGCTCATGAATATTTTGGTGCTTAGTAATTAATAATGTTTGGTAGCAAGATGTTTTAAGACACATGGTAAGAGATTCACGTACCAAGTGCCAGAGGTTCTAGTTCTGTTTTTGCCAAGTAGGCAAGTCATTTGACCTCTGTGTGTTTTTTCTTCCATGCACTGGGCACAGCGACTGCCCTTTATTACACAGAACTGTTGTGCAGATAGATGACGAACAAGTGTAGAAATATTTTGCACTTCTTTTTTTCTTTAAATTTTTTATTGTTATGTTAATCACCATACATTACATCATTAGTTTTTGATGTAGTGTTCCATGATTCATTGTTTGTGCATAACACCCAATGCTCCACGCAGAACGTGCCCTCTTTAATACCCATCACCAGGCTAACCCATCCCCCCACCCCCTCCCCTCTAGAACCCTCAGTTTGTTTTTCAGAGTCCATCGTCTCTCATGGTTCGTCTCCCCCTCCGATTTTCTCCCCTTCATTCTTCCCCTCCTGTTATCTTCTTCTTCTTTTTTTTCCTAACATATATTGCATTATTTGTTTCAGAGGTACAGATCTGTGATTCAACAGTCTTGCGCAATTAACAGCGATATTTTGCACTTCTTAAAGGAAAGAAGAAATTTTAAAATCTCAATTTCCTGAAACACAGCTAAAGGTTGCCCAGCTATTTATTTATTTACATTATTTTTTACTTCTTTCTGTTTAAAAAATTATACAATAAATACGAAAAACTTTATAATGGAAAGAAAGAAACTTGGGTTCAAAATTAAAGGAAATCTTCAGTCACTTAGTAGTCTTTCTGCATTCCACTTTACAATAGGTGGGCCAATCATGATATCACTACTAATACTAATTTTACATGCACAGAGCACTTTTCCTGTGGGCCAGGTAGTGTGATGAGTATTTTACAAAATTTCCTGTGGCAAGTGAGAATGTATTTCCTTAAAAGCACCTTCAGTCATAACATTTATGTTGTCAAAGAGAATCCCGTAACAACAATGAAAATTGATGCTCAGCATGATCTTTATGGATATTTTTAGCAGCAAAGGGTTGATGCAAAATGGACTAATTGGCAAACCCTTGGTTAATAGAAAAAAACTAAAAACAACAAAGGTAATTATGCCTTAAGAATTCTGACTAGTTGAGATTTGGGATGTTTTAGTCTTCTGTATTTGTCTGTATAGATCATCTGGAAATTTCCAGACCATTAAGTACTCTCAGCTGAGGGTGTGTTATTACTGATGTTTCACAGGCTTTTAGAGTTAATAATCCCTGCATTAAGTGACAAAGTCCTAATCTAGTCAAGTACTATTTAATGTATTTATTCAGTTACTTTGCATTCATTCTCACACTTTATTTTTGCATTCTTACTAACTTTTACAATGGCTGGTTTTACAAAAGGTTACATGAATAAGAATATTCACAACCAGTGTGAATCTCCATCTCCCTGGTTCCCAACATCAACCTTGCTATGCAAGGAAATGATTTCCTTGGCCATTCATTCTTTGGCACTCTTGGCCTCATTTTAGTGGGTTGTGTGCTTCTCTAATGTGTAAATTAACCTCCTGTCTTTTGTCATACGCTTTTAGTCAATGATGTTTTACTTTATGTCTATTGACTTACTTTGTCATATATTCCTGCACCATGACCTGATATGAAATAATATTTTTGTCTCTCCCATATTGCTATTTCCAATTTATGCTGTGCTTGCTTTCAAAAAGGAAACTTAAAATATCAAACCTGGATCAAAGCAGAACAATTAAAGATTAAAAAATTAAGTGCCATGAGCAATCCTTATACATCTATAATACTTTATCAGAATCTGGGAATAAAATTGTTCCCAGTCTGGAAACTAAATTTAGCTTTATGCCATTCAACAGCTAAGTCATAAAAGGAAACATAAGGGTTTTGTTTTGTTTTATTTTGTGGGTTTTTTTGGCCTCCTTGTCTGATAAAATGAGGTATTCCAGATCATCAGGTGGTATTTATCTTTTCCTTAGGTTCAGTTGGTAGAAAAAAATATGTTGGTGAAGTTTTATTATGTTAAAAATACATTACAAGAGCTAAAATCCTGGTTGCTGTGCCACAACAAGACCAGTGTCCCCATCACCTCCTTTAGGCAGCCCCAGGCTAGCGTCTCGGTTCTCTCGTCGGTCCCTTTGGAGCTCCTGCTCCCACTCTGTGCCCAGCCATGTATATGTGTCATTCATCCCCTCATTACCTCCTTCCGCTTTCCACTTCCATCTACTGATCCTGTTTCCATCCTTTGAAGGCCTCTGCTTACTGGCTTCTTTTTTTATTTTATTTTAGTTTTAATTTTTTTTTAAATTTTATTATGTTATGTTAATCACCATACATTACATCATTAGTTTTTGATGTAGTGTTCCATGATTCGCTGTTTGCGTACAACACCCAGTGCTCCATGCAGAACGTGCCCTCCTTAATACCCATCACCGGGCTCACCCATCCCCCCACACCCCTCCCCTCTAGAACCCTCAGTTTGTTTCTCAGAGTCCATAGTCTCTTATGGTTCATCTCCCCCTCTGATCTCCCCCCCTTCATTTCTCCCCTCCTACTATCTTCTTTTTTTTTTTCTTAACATATATTGCATTATTTGTTTCAGAGGTAAAGGTCTGTGATTCAGCAGTCTTACAAAATTCACAGCGCTCACCATAGCACATACCCTCCCTGATGTCTATCACCCAGCCACCCCATCCCTCCCACCCCCCACCATGCCAGCAACCCTCAGTTTGTTTCCTGAGATTAAGAATTCCTCTCATTTGGCTTCTATCTAAGACTCTGACCTCTACTTCTGATTATGTACTTTCTGTCACATTTAAACATGGTGATTTGATTAATTGGCCAGTATTCAGATTTCAGCATCACTGAACAGATGTCTCATCCAATGCCTCCGATAGCCTGCTGGCCTTCTTCGTGTCTGGTCTGGAGAGAGCTGCCTTTGAATCCCGTGTTAATTCTCAATGCAGTCAGCTGTAACCCAGGTTGTAGCCTAACACAAGATAAAGAGAATGTATTTTTCTTTCTCTACTAGGTAAGAAACTATAGAACTTTACTAAGTTCAAATCCCAGTCTGCCATTAACTGTGTAACTTTATACTCTCTGTGCCTCAGTTTCTTCATCTGTAAAAATAAGTGTAATAACAGTTTATCAATCATAGTGTTGGTTGTTATAAGAATTAAATTAGTTAATACATGCAAAACCCTTTATGGGAGATGAATGCCACATAGTGCATGCCACCTTGTAATGATAATCCTCATCACTATTACAGCATTCAAACCATGATAGACTGTACAGTATACTTTTCCTAGAACCAAATTCTAGGAGGAACTTCATCCATGGAACTTACACATGAATGTTGTAGAAGCTGTTGTAGCCCTGCTTACATCTCAGGAACTGTTTTTACTGCTTTGATATTCCCCCAACTTGTAGCTGTTTAGGTGTTGCTGCTACTAGTCTTTTCTGGAGGGTTGTTCATGGGCAAAAGAACCCATCACTCCTAGGTTACCTGAGAGTTAAATACCTCTTCCTTGGAATGACCTATATTCAGTGACTGACACATACAGGGCTATATAAAAGCCCAGCCTCTTTGTCTCTAGGCAGAACAAACCCTGATGTAATTTATGTTTCAGATCTCCACATGGGATCAGGCTGAGATTAGGTTATATCTGAAATCACCTCCTTAGTTTGCTTTACTTGGCTAACCTGCTTCCCTCACTCCCATATAGGATTTTCCTGAGCATATTCCCTCAATAAATCACTTGCACACAAGTCCTCATCTCACATTCTGCTTCTAAGGAACCTGACCTATGAAAACAGATAGCATAATAGACCCTATCTTTATTTGTGGTTCGGTATAAGTTCTTTTATTAAAATGTAAAATCTGGTGTTAATTCTTAATAAAACTTATGGTTGTGATACTAGCTTCTTTTTAATTCTCATAGTTATCTGATACATAGTTATATTTATTTGTTTCTATTTTATTTTCCTCTTTATTGTTTCTTTTAAAACTTTTTAAAATACATAAAACAGTAATGTTTCAAAATCCCAAACCAGATGAAAATGAATATTTGAAGAAGTTACATTTACTCTTTTATCTTTCTATCTCATTTCCGTATACTTCATGGGATACCCAATTTCACTGGTTTCTGGCTTACCTTTTTTTTTTTTACCAGCTAATTTTTTATTTGGTTTTGTCCTTGCATCTATCTATTGAGTTCTTAATTTCAGTTATTATATTTTAAAATTTCGGTGTTTCTATGGATTTTTTTTAAGATTTTAAGTAGAAGATTCTACTTCTTGCCTGAAATTTTTCACCTTTCCTGTGTTTTCTTGAATGTATTAATCAGAGTTCAAGTCCCCACATACTAACTTCAAGATCTGGATTTCCTGTAGATCTTTTTCCTAGTTTTCAGTTATTTGGTCCTGTCTTTTGGTATGCCCAAGGTGATGAAAGACATCAAACCAGAGACTCAAGAAACACTAATAAACTCTGAGTAGTAGAAATAAAAAGAAAATCACACTTAGGCATATCATAGTGTCCAAGTTGCTGAAGAACAAGTTTTGATTGAATGCGGGACCTTGCTTATGAAAAAATCATTTAATAATGAGAGATTCTATCTTTTTCTAGAGGAGAATTTGCTTTTGTTTCTGACCTGTAGTTTACCTAGGGGTAAGTTAGCATAATCCAATCAGGGACTAAGGGGCCTCAAGGCTCTATGTCAGTTTTTTTGAGGGCTGATCTATTTCTGTTGGCTCATTCTTAGGATCTAGTCTTCTGGGGTTTCAAGTAAAAGCCTGGAATGTTTACCAAGGTTCTCCTATCTTGGCAAAACTTGAACTCTAAAATTCCATAACTAAAACTAAGACTGCCAAAGACTCTACTCAGTTTTTCAATCTCTCATCTTTGGGAGAAAAGAGGGGTCAAATACTTTGGTTAGCCTCTTTGTGCTTCCCTTTTATATAATATCTTGACTCCTTAGGTCTTGATATTAGTAGTAGTTCTCTAATGCCTTCAAACATTAAAAAAAAAAAATTGTGCCCACTTTTTCTAGATGTTCTCCCCAGAAAGGTTAGTCTTTTATAAGCTAGTTTACCAGGACCATAATGAGAACGCTTAAGATGCAATATTTTAATTATATGAATTCTCTCTAGATTTAATATTATGTTCAATATTATTCCAACTAATATAGCACTAAGAATTTTATTTTATTTTATTTTTTACTTTATGGTAGGAGAATCAAGGAAAACCTTGCAAAATGATGCTGGGAACCATCTGGAAGACTAAACATCTGAGAATTGATATGAAAAAAATTTAAAGGGGACAGATGAAGTTAGAAAAATGGAATCATTTTGATATTAGGGATTGAATAGATGGATTAATGGACAGGATAGAATCCAGAAATCGATCTAAAATAAAAGTAGAAATTCTAATCATGTATCTCTCTCTATATATATTTTCTGTTGACTCTGTTTCTCTGAAGAACCCTAACTAATACAGATTTTAGTATCAGGAAGTGGCATGCTGCTGTAACAAATACCTAAAAATGTGGAAGTGGCTTTGGAACTGGGTAATGGGTGAAGACTAGAAGAGTTTAAGGTACATGTTAGAAAAAAACCTTCATTGTCTGGAAGAGACTATTGGTAGAAATCTGCATGATAAGGGTGCTTTTGGTGAAGTTTCAGATGGAAATGAGGAACATGTTAGTAGAAACATGTTACTGGAGGAAAGCAGGTCTTTGTTGTAGAGTGGCAAATGACTTGGCTGAATTCTGTTCTAATGTTTTGTGGAAGGTAGAACTTATAAGTGATTAAAATGGATATTTAAATGAGAAGATTTCTAACCAAATCTTGAAGATGCTGCCTCCTTTCTCCTTGCTGTTTATATTAAAATGTGAGAGAAGAGAGGTAATTTGAGAAAGGAATTGTCATGCAAAATGGAAGCAGAACTTTCCTCTATGTTCTTAAGGATCTCAGGGTATCTCCCTTGAATGTCCAGTTGTTGGACAAATCCTAGAAAGGGAATGGACCAGCTCCACAGTTTGAGAAGCAGAGGACAGGCGCCATGATGCATTCAAGAGCTGAGTATGTCCTCCACTTTGTTGTTACAACTGACCCATACCCCATGCTCCTTGAATCCCTTCAAGGGGCGGGTGCTTTAGGCAAAACAGTCCTTTTCCATTTGAAATTTCTGTCTTAACCCATCTGGAATTCCCTAAACTCTCTGCTCCTCGTCTTTGTCATGGCACCGACAGTTCAGAGTGCTGAGAGCAGCGCTGGGCACTGCAAACTATGTTGGTACTCAGGAGTGTATCATGAAATCTTCAGGAATGGTAGAGGGATTAAGGGCAGGGAGGGGGGAAGGACACTTGTGGAAGGGCAGGAAGACCCCTGCAATCACCAGCACTCCTGAAGTCCGATCCCAGACCCAGAAGACAGGGGCTGTCTTGGTCCGGTGAACTCATCATCGGGAGTGGAGGTGTGCACCTGTGGGGAGCTCCGCAAATTCTTCCTGACCTAGGTTTCCTCAAGAGATGTTTTCTTTTGGTTGGCTAGGAGAATACGGTTGTCCAATATAAGTAGGTGTGCATGAAAGGATGGATCGTCCAATTTTCCTTTCCAGGCGGACTTATTCTCTAACCCAACTGGCAGGAAATGGGATCTTTAGTTGTGATGCCAGACCCAATCACTTTGAGCCCTGGGAAGCTGCTGTGCTGACAGGAGCATGGGTGGAGAGGGGAGAGAAAGAGTCTGCTCTGTATCCCACTGGCAGTAACTCAAGGGACCCTCACTGTGTGAGTCAGTACTTGTGGCTAGCATGGCCCACCTGTCTACCACTGTCCACTAAGTAACAGATTTTGCTACTGTGAACTCAAAGGTTTTGCATTTAGTGGTTTTGTGCTCGATTTTTCTTGACAATTTCTCTTGACAAACCCTTAGCCTGATAGCATAGTGACTACACAGGTTATTCTTATGGTAAACTGAAAATAAATAGAAATTTCTATTCCCCCCCCCACAAAAAAAAAAATGGAACTGGAACCTGAAGAATATAATTACTGCTACCACCTTAGGTACTTCTGCCTTGATGCATGCTGAGGCACCAGAAATTTTATTGACCACTATTTTTGTACCATCAGTGCAAGTGTCAACACAGTAAAAAAGGTAAATGACCTTTTAGTATTATCATGAAAATAGTTTTAACCTAAATGGGTCCTGGAGAACCCCAGCTGTGTGTGGGACCACACTCTGTGAACTGCTACACTAGAATGCCAATTAAAACTAGGTAATAGACACAATTATACCACACTGTTTAAAATGAAGTATTCAAAAGTAAATAGCAGGCCATGTATTTGATTAAATAAATAGAAAATTATACCAGTCTCAGAGCTTTTTAACTTTCATGAACTCCTGAGAATACACACAGATGCAAAATTTGTGTACAGACTCCTTGATATGATCTGTGGATCCCAGTTTAAAAACTTGTCAGTGGGTACTGCACATTACTCTTTATAATTTTTGTTGTCTCTCGCAATGCCATTTCAGCTTATACCACTCTGCCTCTGCCTAAAATTTAAAATCCCAGTGTTTCGTAAAGGCTGTTAAAAACATTTGCAATTTCTTTTGTTGAGTCAGTTTCACCCAAGGAGGTTCAGATTCCTTTTGTGTTCTCCCAAATTTTCTCCCCTCCCTCTTACTTAGCAATGATGCTGCTGTCTTTCTTTGCTGTCATAATTATTGAAGAGTAATTCCCCACTGCCACAAATCATTACAATGTCTATTGTCAACATTTAACACTAATCCCTAAATTTCATTTCTCTCAGTCACTTACCATTTCACCTCAATACCTAAATCCACTCCATCAGGGTTAAAACTAAAATACTAAATCTGCATTTAGCCTCAGGCATAATTGTAAATTAAGAAATCACATTTTCTAAAAGAAGTCAGTAATGGCATGAAGCACAAACACGTGCATAAAAAAAGGATTACAGAAAGTACATTTATGAAAGCTAATGGCCATGCATCATGCCAATAAGTAGTATATTTCTTCTTTAAAATAAAGTTAATCTTTATAAATATTAGGCAGCTATTTGGATTCTGTCTACAATGCTACGTTTGCTGTTCTCTACTGCCTTTTCTTAAAACAAAAAACGTCTTAAAAAGAAAGAAAACAGGGGCACCTGGGTGGCTCAGTCGGTTAAGCCTGTGCCTTCGGCTCAGGTCATGATTCCAGGGTCCTGGGATTGAGCCCCACATCGGGCTCCCGGCTCAGCGGGGAGTCTTCTTCTCCCTCTGCCTTCCCCCAGCTCCCGCTCGTGCTCTCTCTTCTCTCTCTCTCGCAAAAATAAATAAAGAAAATCTTAAAAAAAAAAAAGAAAGAAAGAAAAGAATAGAACGTACTTGCCTTTTTATTTTCTAGAAGTCTGGTGTTATAATGCAATTTAGTAAGAACTTATTAGACATCTACTCGACCCAAGATCTATGCTAGGCTTCATGTGCAATGAATAAGAGACGATTCCGGCCATCTAGGTGTATCCAATTTGGAAAAGGAGAAATATATGTAAAAAAATGTAGGCAACCTGGAATATGATAAATTCTAATAAAAATGCAAAGTTCATACAAAGAGAAAGAGTAAGATTAATTCTGTTTGGGGCATCACCAAAAGATTCATGGAGAAAATGGAATTTGAACAGGATCTTGAAAATTGAATAAAATCACAGGTGATGGAGCTAGGGAGGAGATTCTAGGTGAAAGTAATGGCTATAGGGAAAGTGTTGGGGTGTTTTCGGGAACAAAGAGTCCTTTGGTTGAGCGCTTTGGGTAAGGAAAAAATCAAAGAGGGTGAGAGGGGTTTCTTGGGGGGAAGCCTTCCTCATCTGGGCTTGTGTTACCTTTTCAGTCCTATCTCCTATTGTGCTTCTCCTTGCTCTCTCACTTTAGCTACTTGGGTCTTCTTTGAGGTCCTTGAACTCAAAACGCACCCTTGACTGCATGGCCTTTGTCCATGCTCTTCCCTTTGCTGTGTGTCTTTGCCAAGATAAATCCTACCTATTGTGCAGATCTTAGCTCACTTCCTATCCTTAAGGAAGACTTTCCCAATTCATCTGACTAGGTTAAATCCCTGTTTTATACTCATTCATGGCATGCTGTCATTCTACTTTATAATACTTTACATTTAAAATGCAATTTTATAAATATGTGTGGTATTTTCACCAATGCCTGTCTTTTGCCAGACTAAGAGTTCCAAGAAGTAGGAATGGTGACCACTTGTGTTCACCCTTTTATTTCAAGGTCGTAACACCGTACCTGGCACATGGCAAACGCAATGAGTACTTATTGAATGAATGATGAATGAAGGTGGAGATGAATTAATTATGCACACAAAGAAGGAAGGTAGCCGCAGGGAAAATTTGCCTGCTCCTACCAAAATGATATGAATATAAAAAACAATTTTTTAAAAAATCGCTTTTTGAGTTGTGGATTCAACTACGTGTTTTTCAAGTGTTTACAACTGGTTTCCAGTGTTCCCTTGAAAAATTTGTATTTTGCAATTTTGAAACCTTGCTATGATGCAAGGAATTTGGATCAAAAAATTAATGGATTTTACCCTTGCAGGATAAAACTGTGGCATAATTTTCAAGTTTCACTTATTTTGAAGCAAGAATCTCCTGATTTACAAGAAAACACAGGTCAAATCTTTCCCACCTAATGCAAAAGAGCACAGGGCAGGCACACCATGGATGCTGACTATTTGTCAGCTGGAAACAAATGTAGCCAAAAACAAATGTAGCCTTTGTCCGCAAAATCACTTCTTGTTCTGCACTGTAAATGAGTCATTTAAGTGGTGACAGGGTGAATAATCACAAAGCTTAGTTCATTTCTTATCAGAGAAAAAATGACAAGTTTGAAAAGTGAACAGAATATTTGGTGTTTCAATAATAAGAGTTTCATTTGACCAAATTTCCCATAGATTCTGGAACATTCAGTGGTAGGGGAATTATTTCTAAGAAGAGCAGATTGTTGTAGCCTTGTTCTTTAATATCAGTGGTAGCAGAAGAATTCATTGCATATCCCCAGACAAGCCAATTCCTCTCTTTCTATTCATCCTTCTTGTGTCTCGACTTTTAACCCAGCACACCCATACCACAGGCCTCAGGCTTATATAACAAGCCACAGTAAACATGTGCTGCCCAGCTCAGGGATCTCCCAGAGTTTGCAAATGTGTTGTAATATATGCCAAGCATGGCCAATAGGTTCTCACAAATACTCCCTCTCCTTCCTTTTGCCTTCCTATACGAGCCCGTCAGCAACTCTTAATTCTTGACCTGCTTGATTTTTTTACCAATTCCATTTTGTCACCATCAGATTAGGTAACATTGCCTCTCAGCTGTGTGCTTCTTGCCCCACATAGTGAAGTACAGAACTGCATGGAGCCCAAGCCTGGAGACCAGGCTTGTGCAACCAGAAAGATATTTATTGCTCCAACCCAATATTCCAATTTGCCTGTGTAATCCAAGACCTAGAAAAATATGATTAAAAGTGTCCTGGTTGGTCTATGCCAGGCCACCGAAAAAGAGAGGAGGAGTAGAAAGGCAACCCCAGCCCTTGAGAACCATTCTAATATGGCAGCCAAGAATGCAAGAAAAACAGCTGGGAACATCTTAGGGCTGCTCTTCCACAATTTTAGGAAATGAAGTGTTTTGAAAATGTGTTTCAAAATAACCCTAGTTACCCATTTAATGCACTTGGGTCCCACCCATTCATTTAGAGACTTAATCAATAACACTGAAATGTGGTTATAAATGGGAATAGCCTGGATTTTTTCCATTTATACATGCCTGGGCCCACCAAGAGAAATGAACCTGATTCTCTGAGGCGGGGGGGGTAGGTATACTTATTTTGAAAAAACGTCTCAGGAGATCTGGATACCATCCCTGCTTAAATACTAGACTTGAATAAACGAGAGATGTTGAATATAAATGTAATGCTTAGCTAGTCTTAGCCTCTGCCTGGGGAAAATAGTCTGGAATGAGTTTCCCCATGGAAGAAAATGAAGACCTGTATCATTTGGATTGCTCTGTAAGGAACTAAGAAAAAAGGAGGACAAGTAGGCTTACTACTGGGGTCCCCTGAGTGGAGTCAGGCATTGGAAGTATAAGGTTTTAGGTCCATATATTTCTCTTGTGTGAGGGGATGGATTTGAGGGGGGTGGTGGGAGGCAAGGGAATGGCTCATAGTGTAATCCTAGTTTATAATACCTTCTGGAAAGCAACCTTAAAGATCATTTCAGCAGTTTGGGTAGGACAGGGGCTTTCTCTACGGTTTTGGCAGCAGGGATTCTGTAGCCATCACTGGCAACAAGAACATTATAGTAACAGAGCATTTGGTTTTTCCCATGGCCATTCCTTGTCCGCAAATCTTAGGGAAGCTGAAGTGGCAGTCACAGCTTCTATACCGGGGAAGCTGTTACTGAGAAGCAAGATTCTATCCTGGGCACTGGAGAACTGATGCACTGGAGTTGTGCAGTTTTTGCAAATTTTCCTAAGCAATTCAGTTTTCTTGTATTTTTCTTGGTAGAAAAGAGTATCTGTCAATAAAATTTGAGATGGTAAGGGTTACCCCCCGCAAAACCTTGCTGGTTTATAATGAAAGCCAGTGTCAAATGAAACTTTCTACACATATAATATTTATTAGGAAAAATTCATTAACAAAGTAGGTACTAACAGTTAATAAATCTATTCTGTAAGTTTGATGAAGTTCTTTTTCTCTGCCCTTTAAGATGCTCAAGCATACCTGGTACCAGAGGTTTATTTGAGACAGATTCCAAAGTCTGTGCCCTCTAGCGGGCAATGAGGCAAACAGATATCCTGATACTACCTCCATATATTCCCTTCCTTCCAGTCACTGTTACATCTTCAGGGGCTCTTCTCATTCCCAGTGACTTCACCTTGTTCCTGCTCTCTGCCTGGAAATATGTGGAGACAAGCATATGATGAAAACCACAAGTCAAACAAGTTTAGGAAATGAACAAATTCTTGGTTTCAGGAACATGTGCAAATGCTTTTGATATATTAAGTTAAAGAATAAGAAAAATTTTATCGACAGTATATGTCAACTACATGAAAGAAAGATCACATAATGAAAAGACCGGAAGGAATAAAGGCCTGAGGTTAACAATGTGAAAACTGGTTTTCTTGGGGTGCTAGGATGACATATGATTTTCTCCTGGTTTTTTTTTTGTATTTTTTCCCTGAAATTTTGAATTCTTGTATTTTAAAGTATTTTTAGTGTTCTGATAATCAGGAGAGAAAAACAATTTATCCAAAAGACTAAGATCAGTGCACCGAACACAGGTTGAAATACCATAATTTGGAATTCAGTGTTTCATTTAATGATACTACACAATAGTAAAAATCAGAGCAAAAGAAATTAACATTAATAATCCTTTTCCTTAAATACATTTATGTAGATTTCTAAAGATTTTTTTCATTTGGTGTTCTAAACAAATAAATAAAAAGAGGAATTTGCAATGCTGATTTTTATAAGTAGCCCAAAGGATTTCAAGAGACTTCCCTCGTTTTCACCATGGTTGGTCTTCCTTATAGTTGTGTAAACCCTTCTTACTGTGGATATTCCATTCTGGAAAATAAACATATTAGTTTCACCACCTCACCACAGCCTCTCACAGGCTCCCTAAGGTTGATATTCTACCATGTATTTAGCTCCATTACCACATATTTGACCATTGGACACACTCTCCTTCCCATACCATCTCTACTCCTCTGGAGGTCCAGGGTCCATAGGAACTTGCAATATCTTAGGCTCTTAAAAATGGGAGTTGTCTTCAAGTTGTGAGCTGTTTGAAGAGCTAAATACGGTCTTAGGGCACAAGAGGGCCTTCATCCTGTTGGACAATCAAAAGGCAATAGGATATTTTTGATCAACAGGTCTCACTAGATGGAATCAAGAGATTCAGGGGTCACTGTACAAAGAGAATAGTCTCTGGGTTTTGTTTTGCATCTATTTAGCTTCTTTCTCTGGAGACTCCTGGTAGCTTCCTGGGGTTTGAAGATTTCTTCTGTCTACTTGGTATCTCTCCTCTCCCTTCTCCCAGGAAACCACTTTTATCTAGACAAGGAGAAAGAATGTTCTGTCTGTACCTATGCATCAGAATATTTCTGGTCTACACTGAAACCAGTGGTTTTTTAAACTTAAGAGGTAGAATTTGTCATCTTTGTTTTCTTAGTCATTTGGTGATTCCTTTTCCCCAACATCAGCAAATGAAGGCTAAATAGAAAGAATATATGCTGGTGAATTCCTCATTGTCTTGAAGACTTATGTACTTTACACAGTTACACTGAACCATGTGCAGTTCCAGGAGTGTGCTGACTTTGCAGGGTCTTTTATGCTATTTACTCTTACTTGCTCTTCTCTTTACCAGAACGATCTTCCTCTTACTCATTTTGCAAACCTCTTCAAAATTCAGTCCTAAAGCCCTCCTCTTGGAAACCTTCTCTGAATCCTCATGCCATCCTCCAGGCTTCCAGAGTAAGAAGAAGCAAATTCAGATAGTCCTCAAGACTAATATCCCAGGTTGTTGGCTCAACAAATCTGCGTAACTCACTTGAAGAACAGGCTGATCCAGGGACCAATCTCTATAGGCTCCTCCTTGATAACAAAGCCATTTTCTTATAGAATATTCCATTGTTAAGTAATCATCTAGAGGACCCTGTCCTTTCTGTATGAATATGAAGTGTTTCAGAGGCACAGTCTTGCTGTGGCTGGCTTAAGCACACCACTACATGACAAAATGAGAACCCAGAGGATTATGTGGTTACTATCTCTCTGCTAGCAAGTTTGTCACCAATAAACTCTATTGTATATTTTGACCACATGGTGACTGTAGCATATGTGTTTAGGTGCCCATTGTGCCTGGGTCTGTGAGAACCTTGCACATTGTAGTAATCAATTTATTTGTTTGTATCCCCCACTAGACTGTAAATTTCTTGGGGGAATTTAATGCCTTACTTTATTTGGTATTCCTAGAATCTAGCACAATTCTTGCACATAATAGGTGCTCAAGAAGAGATTAGTGAATATTTCCTTTTATTCATTAAGCCCCACATACATTCCTGCCATTTACTGAGCCAATGATTACTCAGTGTGTTTGTTGAATATCATTCTTGAATGAAGAATATAATCCTTAATACAGGAGATTAAAGCCCTGTATGCGGATAATAAGGGATGACACTGAATCAAAATGGAAAATTTAGAGATGTCTCTAATTACATAGTTAATAATTATTCCTCCTATTTTTATGTCCAAGAACCACTTAACTTTCAAATTAATTACATGGTCCTGGTCCAGCCAAAATGATCTCTGCAATGACTCATGAACCATTCATCACTCTTGTTTATGAGCTCCAAGAAGAATTTTGGGTTTTATTTGAACCTATAATTGCATGCATCTGTACTTGATTTCCATTATTTCAGACTGAGACCTCTAAAAGTAAAATAGTTTTATAGACTTCTAAAAAGTAAAATAATTATCTGATAAACACTAAGGTAATTTGTGTCTACACAACTTGGCATAACTTGACATTTGTGTCAGAGAGAGTGCGATACTATCTAGGAAAATGTTTAAATGGCCTTTATTTAATTGGTTGCAGGAATTCTGATTTTGATAAGTTTCATTCTAATGCTATATCAAATGTAGTTTCCTATGTAGTAACATTGTTAGTGCTGAAAATAATTGTTCTGTGGTATCCACATATATTTTTGAAAATTGGAAGAAATAAATATGCAGATCTTCTAAAAATCAGAGCTCTCCAAATTACTATTACATGCTTTGGAGAAGGACATAGGGAAGTAAGTAAGTTATATGCAGAGATGTAAAGTACATCTGCTTGTTTGAATCTTGTGAGTGTAAAATTAACATGTGGCAGGAGACAGTGGGGGAAGAATAATGTTAAGAAGAGAGAACAACGGACATTTATAAAGAGCTTACTTTGTGGCAAGACTTTATGCCATTATTTAAATTGTTACAACCGCCTTAAGTATGATATGCATATCACTGTCTTCAATTCACCGGTAAGGAAATTGATGCTAAACATTACCCAGCTAACATGTGGCAGGGTAGGGATGTAAATCTAAGCTGGTGATTTTTTGTCCACCTTGTAAAACTTTTCACTTACGCCAATAAGTAACCTGGAACATGGCTTTTGAAGTTAGGCCGTTCTGGATTCACTTCTCTTCTCGGCTACTTCCTAGCTGCAAAATTGGTTAAACTGCTTAGCCTCAGCTTCCCTATCTATAAGAATAATACTCATCTCACAGCATTGTTGTAAGGCTTACAGGGGGTAGTATGATTCAAATTTGCACCCATCACTTGGTGGTAATAGGTCATGGAGACATCTTTTAAATTCTCATGGCCTGTTTCTCCATCCATAGGAGATGGAGAATAATAATCTCTGTCCCTCAAGGTTATTGTGAAGATTAAGTGAGATAATCTATGTGAAGTATCAAGCACATAGTAAGTGCTTGATAATTATTAGCTAACATCTTTGTTATAGTGCTCAATACATTGTAGTTATTGAATCTAACCATTCTTAAGATAGAATGAAAAATAAATGGTTGAGTAACTAAATTATGTTGAATCACAGACCTGTATCTCTGAAACAAAGAATACATTATATGTTTAAAAAAAAAAGGTGCCTGAGTGGCTCAGTTGGTTAAGTGACTGCCTTCGGCTCAGGTCATGACCCCAGAGTCCTGGGATCGAGTCCCACATCAGGCTCCCTGCTCAGCGGGGAGTCTGCTTCTCCCTCTGACCCTACCCCCTCTTGTGCTCTCTCTTGCTCTCTCTCAAATAAATAAATAAAATTAAATAAAAAAATAAAATAAAAATAAAAAAAGAAGATAGCAGGAGGGGAAGAATGAAGGGGGGGGATCGGAGAGGGAGACGAACCATGAGAGACTATGGACACTGAGAAACAAACTGAGGGTTCTAGAGGGGAGGGGGGTGGGGGGATGGGTTAGCCTGGTGATGGGTATTAAAGAGGGCACATTCTGCATGGAGCACTGGGTGTTATGAACAAACAATGAATCATGGAACACTACACCAAAACAAATTATGTAATATATGGTGATTAACATAACAATAAAAAATTAAAAAAAAAACTAATGATGTATGGTGATTAACATAACATAATAACAAAAAGAAAATAAAAGAAAAAATAAAATAAATAAATTATGTTTGGTAGCAGAGCATTGATGGGAGACCTAACTGATACTAAGAAGTTTATATTTATTTCTTCTTTTATTTGTGTGCTTTTTATAAAAAGCAGGGTTATATTTCAAATGAAATATGCTAGCTGGAATGTTCTTTTCTGTATATAAATTTCTCACCATTATTTGTATATGAGGAACTACTGAGCTGTTGAGCTGAACTGATAAGATCTAGCTCACAGAGGATCACAGAGCTATCCCATGGAAGTATGGAAAGAACAGCTAAAGAGCTCAATAATTATTTATGGGCAGGCAATATCAGAACCTCTGTTTTGGCTCCACATTGATCAAATCCTGCACTGGTTTCCTCCACCTCTCCTTCCTCTTTGCCCTCTTCTGTTATATCAAGCACAGATATTTATCTTTCTTCAGAGAAGATTTCTCCATTCTCTTTCCTGGCACTTTCCATTACAGTTTACCTTATGAGTAGTAGTCTCCTATAAGGCATGGTTTCTGGGATGGCAGAAGTGCCTCCTGCTCCCCACTACTTCCTTGGTCTACCCAATGAGCTATGTATTCCAGAGTTCACACTCTGTGCCCTTGCCTGACCAAACTGGGGACTGTTTAAGAGGTCCAAAAGATGTAACTCATTAGGTCTTATCAGACACTATACCAGTGGTGTTCCCATAGTGCTTCAAAAAGTGGTAGGGCTCGGGCGCCTGGGTGGCTCAGATGGTTAAGTGTCTGCCTTCGGCTCAGGTCATGATCCCAGGTCCTGGGATCAAGTCCTGCATCAGGCTCCCTGCTCCTTGGGAGCCTGCTTCTCCCTCTGCTCCCCCCTGTCTCTCATGAATAATAAAAATTTTTAAAAAATCTTCAAAAAGTGGTAGGACTTGAGGGCCAGATGGCTTCCCAGGGGAATTCTACCAAACATTTAAAGAAGAATTAACATCTATTCTTCTGAAACTATTCCAAATGATAGAAATGGAAGGAAAACTTCCAAACTCATTTTATGAGGCCAGCATTACCTTGATCCCAAAACCAAAGACCCATCAAAAAAGAGAACTACAGACCAATATCCCTGGTGAACATGGATGCAAAACTTCTCACCAAAATACCAGCCAATAAGATCCAACAGTACATTAAAAGGATTATTCATCACGACCAAGTGGGATTTATTCCTGAGCTGCAAGGTTGGTTCAACATCCGCAAATCAATCAATGTGATACAATACATTAATAAAAGAAAGCACAAGAGCCATATGATCCTCTCAATAGATGCAGAAAAAGCATTTGACAAAATACAGCATCCTTTCTTGATTAAAACTTTTCATAGTGTAGGGATAGAGAGTACATACCTCAATATCATAAAAGCCATCTATGAAAAACCCACAGCGAATATCATTCTCAATGGGGAAAAACTGAATCTTTCCCTAAGTTCAGGGACACAGAAGGGATGCCCACTATCACCACTGCTATTCAACATAGTACTAGAAGTCTCCCTAGAAACATCACCAAAGGCAAGGGAAGCAAGGGCAAAAATGAACTTTTGGGACTTCATCAAGATAAAAAGCTTCTGCACAGCAAAGGAAACAGTCAACAAAACAAAGAGGCAACCCACAGAATGGGAGAAGATATTTGCAAATGACACTAGGGACAAAGGACTGATATCCAAGATCTATAAAGAACTTCTCAAACTCAACACCCAAAAAACAAATAATCAAGTTAAAAAATGGGCAAAAGATATGAACAGACACTTCTCCAAAGCAGACATACAAATGGCTAACAGACATATGAAAAAATGTTCATCATCATTAACCATCAGGGAAATTCAAATCAAAACCACATTGAGATACCACCTCACACCAGTTAGAATGGCAAAAATTGACAAGGCAAGAAACAACAAATGTTAGAGAGGTTGTAGAGAAAGGGGAACCCTCTTACACTGTTGGTGGGAATGCAAGTTAGTACAGCCACTTTGGAAAACAGTGTGGATGTTCCTCAAAAAATTAAAAATAGAGCTACCCTATGACCCAGCAATTGCACTCCTGGGTATTTACCCCAAAGATTCAAAAGTAGTGATCTGAAGGGGCACACGCACCTTCATGTTTATAGCAGTAATGTCCACAATAGCCAAACTATGGGAAGGGCCTAAATGTCCATCAACAGACGCATGGATAAAGATGTGGTATATATACATACAATGGAATATTATGCAACCATCAGAAAAATGAAATTTTGCAATTTGCAAGGGTGTGGATCGAACTAGACGGTATTATGCTAAGCGAAATAAGTCAATCAAAGAAAGATAAGTATCATATGATCTCACTGATATGAGGAACTTGAGAAACAAGACAGAGGATCATAGGGGAAGGGAGGGATAAATGAAACAAGATGAAACCAGAGAGGGAGACAAACCATAAGAGACTCTTAATCTCAGGAAACAAACTGAGGGTTGCTGGAGTGGTGGGGGGTGGGAGGGATGGGGTGGCTGCGTGATGGACATTGGGGAGGGTATGTGCTATGGTGAGCACTGTGAATTGTGTAAGACTGATGAATCACAGACCTGTACCCCTGAAACAAATAATACATTATATGTTAATAAAAAAAATTTTTTAAAGAAACCAACAAACAAAAAAAGTGGTAGGGCTTTCTCAGGAGTCCCTCTAATGTAGTTGGGAAGAATAGAATTGAAGGTGGAGGTAACTCTGGACTTCTTCTTGGGCTACCTAAATCAGAATGTATTATTTCTATCCATTGGGCATCCCTGTAAAATTTCACTGAAGAAAATACTATTCTACTAGATGTACCTTATCAAATATATTCCTAGGCTGAGACTTTCAGAAGTTGAGACAAGTCCTATGGTTTTTGAGGATTCTACTACATTAAAATTTGAAAAAATGCTCAAGGAAAGGTTAAAATCAAATATTAAATATTGTTTGTGTGACTGTATGTATACATTTTCTCATTTAGAGAAAAAATCAAAATGCTGTTTGAAGACTATGGTGAATACCCCCACATGGGTCCTTGTCCTAAGTGAGATTTGATGCTGTGAGTGGGGAGCTCATGAAGTAATTGTGAGTTTTAAGATGGAATGAGGAAAGGATATAGAAAGAAGAGACTTGCAGTATCCAAACAAATCGCCTACTTCCAATTATGAGTCTATCTAGTTGACCTTACTTGAGGTCATTCTCTAAATCAGGACAAAGTTCTGTATTCATAGATTGTTTTTGAAAAATCCCTGGATCACCTAATCTTTACTACTGTCCCCTCCTGTCTTATAAAGTCTATTAAAACTATTATTGATACATTGTGGTATATCAGATTATTGTTCCCAACTATTCTCTCCTTCACTGTGATAAAATAATTCATCTACATCTTTTGCAGAGCCTTGCAGTGGGTGGAATGTGCATCCTCACCCATTGACTTTGGGTTTGGCCATGTGACTTGCTTTGACCAACAGAAAGTGGGTAAAGATGTCAGTGTGTGAGTACTGACCAGAAGCTTTAATGACATCACATGGTTCTGTTCACCTGTTCTACAACCTTTGCCCATGAGAATAACATGTCCTAGTGGTAGCTACTCCAACAGCCTGGGTTCCAGAATCAAAAAATGCACAAAGCTAAACCAGGCCAGGCCTGATTTATTTGAACTGTAGCCCAAATGTAATGACAGCAGGAAATAAATATTTGTGGATTGTTGGGATTGTTAGTTATAGCAACAAAGCTGACTAATATATGCATTTTCTGCTGTAAGTATTTCTGACCCAGTGCTCTGTTTCTCTACTAGACTTGGAATATCTTTCCACTCCCTGAATATTCATTCAAGGTTCTCTTTAAATCCAAGTCTCTCACAAATAACAGGAAGGGAGAAAACCTCACCTTCCATAAGTTTTCCACTACTATTCAAACCAGCAATTGCCCATCCACCCTCAGACTCCCATTGATGACTTCATATAAGAGAAACACATTAATTAACTGGCATATTTAGTATGTGTACAAATGCCCTTTCATATATCTTTCTGGATCATTATTAATCTACTTCCATTTGCAAACCCTTGTTCTGTGAGACGACATATATTTGTAATGAATTGGTGCCAAGTCTTGTGTATGGATGTTAAATAAATTATTTATTCAGAAGTGAATTTTCCTCACCAACTATTGCCACTTACTTCTCTCTTCTAGCAGAAAATATATCTGGCGGAATTTCAGATGGATTAGGTTTCACCTGCTTATCTATATCCAAGCATTTTTGTTCACTCCAGTCTAGACATTGTGGAGCATATTAGATTCTAATTATATGTCAGAAATTTCATCTTTTGTTCTGATATAATACCATTGATAACAGGGCTTCCAAATCTTCAGTTGAATGGAATGAGTTATCATAAATTGGATTAGTGAGCATAGTAATTGTGATTTTCAAAAAAGTTCACCTTCATCTTATGTTCTGAGCTAATTAATGTTCTGCAATCAATTCTTTATTGCTTAAATCTAAGCAATCAAGCAGAATGGGTCTTAATGTTGGCAAACCAGAACCTTGACCTATGCAGGGATCCTCTCTTCTACACAATATTCTCAAACAAAACAAAACAAAAATCCAGGAATTTCTTTAAATAATATGTTCCCTTGAACAAAGGAAGATGAATGGTTTTTGCAAAGCAGTGAACTTCAAGAAAGAGGCTAGACAGGCACAGCACTCTAGCTAGCACCTAGACACAAAAACAGGAGAATGCCAAAGATTGTAGCTTATTCAAAATGTCTGCAACTGGTATGTACTGAAAGAGGCTTTGACACAAGCATTGCACTTTATCAGGGAGCCAATATGAAGAGAGAGAATAAAGGCACAGAAATTTCAGTACCTGATGTAAGGTAAAGAAACTCTGGGCTGAGAGTCAGGGGCACTGAGGTATAGAATCATCTCCTTTAGGAACAAACTATGTCATTTTGAACAAGTTGCCTAACCTATCTGAGCCTCAGTTTCCTCATTGGTTTAACATAGTGGTTAGAGTAACTGATTTCTAAGACCCTTTTGAGCTATAAATCTCTACAATCTAGAAAGAAGGAGGTGTAGCGTGGGGAAAATAGAGATACAGAAGCAGATATTTCTATATTATTTCCACAAATATCGCCCTTTAATCATATGTCTGCGTATATTATGTGCACACAAATTTTAAATTTCTCCTTAATTTGAATTTTGAGAATTGAACTAAAAAATATTGGGGTCAAGAAATGCTGTTTTTGCATCAACCATAAAAACTCACCCCTTAAAAATATATATCTTAATTAGCCCAAAGATTTTCTCCATTCTTCTACCACTGTCCCTTGAGAATAAAAATCTTTGCCAAAATTTGGAGTGATGAAGGTTAACTGCTTGTTGAAACACTGGTGGTTCACACTTGGTGATGATAACCCAATGTAGCATCAGTATGGCTTTCAATGGATTATTTGATTGTTAAAACACCATGTTTATCATATCATCTCTGCTTGTTTCCAGACTTGGGTCTTAAGATAGATAACATTTTAGAGAATTTCACTCTTTCATCTGCCTGAGGTTTGAATTTGTACCACAGCATCCCTACCAAAAGGTTAACCAACTTATGCTCAGACATCTATGGTGGAGAGTCCTCTCAGGAGGATTTTACATCACTGAATCAAATTATTTCTCTCCACAGTTTCTTCTTGTTAATACATATTGAGTTCTTTGAAATCACAAAGCGTAAGAATGCTAACACTTTCACTAGCTGGTCTTTCATGAATTAGTTTTGATTCTTTTAAAATCCTAGTTCTTTTTTTCTGAAAGCATTTGAATTATTTTTTTAAGATTTTGTTTATTTATTTGACAGAAAGAAACACAGTAAGAGAGGGAACACAAGCAGGTAGATGGGAGAGGGAGAAAAGCAGGCTTCCCGCGGAGCAGGGAGCTCAATGCGGGGCTCGATCCCAGGATCCCGGGATCATGAGCTGAGCCAAAGGCAGACGCTTAGCGACTGAGCCACCCAGGCGCCCCTGAAAGCATTTGAATTTGCATCCAGAGCTGAACTCAAACTTCCCACATGTGGTCTTTAGAACACACAAGGACTTCCTCATCTGACATTATTAATATAGTCTAATATTTTGTTAAGTTTTTCAAGTGCACTCATTAAGCTCACTTTCATCTATAATAAAAGTATTTTAAAACTTTTTAGCGTTCACGTATTTATCTTGTAGTTATGAGATGCATTTTTTGACCCAAACGAAAATTTTACACAACCTCATTACATTTATTTTAATATATATGATTTGCTTTAAAAAATATTTATTTATTTGAGAGAGAGAGAACAGGTAGGGAGGGGCAGAGGAAGAGGGAGAGAGAGAATCTCAAGCAGACTCCTTACTAAGCATGGAGCCTGATGTGGGGCTTTATCTCAACGCTGAAATCATGACCTGAGCCAGAGTCAAGAGTCCAACACTAACCAACTGAACCACTCAGGCACCCTTTGATTTGCTTTTCTAAAAATAATAATTTGTGGGGTGCCTGGTTGGCTCAGTTGGTTAAATGTTGGACTCTTGACTTCGGCTCAGGCCATAACATTAGAGTCGTGAGATGGAGACCTGCATTGGGCTCTCTGTTGAGTGTGGAGCCTGCTTAAGATTCTCTCTTTCCCTTTCCCTCTGCCTCTCCCCCTCTTGTGTGCTCTCTCTCTCAAAAAAAATTCACATTAAAAATACATGCACATGACATACATAAAGAAAAACAGCCATAAATCACCTAAAAAACAGCTACAAATTACCTAAAATTTCAATACCCTGGAATAACTACCATATTTGTTGAGCATGATTCCAAATATATCTCTATGTATATGTGCAGTTGGGTAAATGGACAGATAGATATATTCAGAAAAAACTAATTGAAATATGATCCTACCATGCATATTACTTTATTTATTATTTTTTTAATTTTTTATTTGAATAAAGTTGACACAATGTTACATTAGTTTCAGGTGTACAGTACAGTGATTCAACTTCTCTATACATTATGCTATGCTCATTACAAGTGTAGCTATCATCTGTCACCATATACCATTATTACAATATCATTGACTATATTCCCTAAGCCTTGACTTTTATTCCTGTGACTTATTCATTCCATAACTGGAAGCCTGTATCTCTAACTCTCCTTCACCCATTTTGCCCATTCCCCCATTCCCTTCCCTCTGGCAATTATCAGTTTGTTCTGATTCTGCTTTCTGTTTATTTGCTTGTTTATTCATTTGTTTTGTTTTTTAGATTTTACATATAAATGAAATCGTATGGCATTTGTCTTTCTCAGTCTGACTTATTGCACTTAGCATAATACTCTTTAGGTCCATCCATGTTGTTGCAGATGGCAAGATCATCCTTTTTAATGGCTGTGTAATATTCCATTGTATATGTCTACCCTCTGCATATTCTTTTAAAATTAACAGTATAAAAGTATTTTTATTGAACTTTAAAAAGGAAAAGAATTAAAATTGAAATTAATTGTAAACTTCAAATAAATGTTTCTTTATACAAGATACTTTTTCTAAAGTTAAAAGGAAATGAAAACTTAGGCATGGAAGCCATATGAATTTTTTAGTACAAGTTTCAATTTTAGAGAGTATCTATTAAATTAATAATTAAAATTATTATGTGAAAAGGTAAAATTATGGATCAGTAAAAAAAAGCAATGTTTGCCAAGGGATTGGGGTTCTAAAAAAAGGAAAGAAATATGAATAGATAGAGCACAGGGGACTTTTAAGGCAATGAAACTAGTATATATGATACTATAACGGTGGATGCATGTCATTTGTTCAAACCCAGAGAATGTTCACCCAAGAGTAAACCTGAATGTAAATTATAGACTTTAATTAATAATAATCTACAGTATTGGCTCATAAATTGTAACAAATGGACCACAGTAATATATTAAAAATAGGGGAAACTGTGTGGTTAGGGGGACAGGCATATGCAAACACTATATACTTTCTGCTCAACTTTTCTGTAAACCTAAAATTACTCTTTTTAAAAAGGTCATTAATTAAAAACAAAAACTAACAAAGTGAAATAAGTCTGAGAAAGACAAATACCACATGATTTCACCCACATGTGGAATTTAAGAAACAAAACAAATGAACAAAGGAAAAAAGAGACAAACAAACCAACAAAAGACTCTTAAATACAGAGAACAAACTGTTCATTGCCAGAGGGGAGGTGGATGGGGGGGGATGGGTGAAATACCTAAAGGGGATTAAGGGTACACTTATCTTGATGAAAAATGAGTGATATATAGAATTGTTGAATTATTATATTCTATACCCAAAACTAATATAACACGTATGTTAATTATACTTTAACAAAAATAAAATAAAATAAAATTGTAAGGGTCAACAGAGATAAAGTCAAAAAAAACAAATTAAAAAATAGATCTAAAGTATTTTTAAAAATAAAAAATGATTATGTATCTTCCAACTTACTATTAGGTATCTTCTCCCTAGTCCCAAATTTTTATAGCTTATTTTCATAAGTTTAAAGAATTTATAACATTTACATTCTATTCTTCAACCACCAATATATTAAGCATAGTTTTTATGTTTAAATGAATTCATTGCTCACTCTCAGTCCTTTCTCCACATATTCTTAAATTATTTTTTTAATTTTAAATTATCCTTTAGTTGGTTAGATTTTATTTTCAAGAAGAATTTACAGGTGTGAGTTTTCTTTATATCTTTTATGTCAGAGAATAAAGGTTCTCTGCTCAACAACTTGGCTGGAAACAAAATTCTGGGGTCATTTTCTTTTCCACAAATTTGGAGACAAGTCTCCTTTGTCTTTGAGAATTGAGTATCACTAGAAGGAAAACTGAGCCAGTCTGATTCTTCCCACTTGAAGATGACTTACCTTTTTGAAATTTAATAACTGGAATATGTCTTGATGTCACACTTTCTGTTGAAATTAACCATGACATTCAGTAACTAGGAAGTGTTTTAGTGTCCAACTTTCTGTTTCAGTTTTTCCTGGCATGTAATGTAAAGAAAAACTTAGCTCATTTCAAGAAACATTGAAGTGAATTATATACTTCAGCTCTACATATATATCCTTTTACATTGATTGAAGCTTCTACTTTGAGGATAATTTATTTTTATATTAGGTAATTTTAATGTCATCCATATATGTAATCTTTCTATTAGCTTTGATTTGTCTGTTTCCTTATAGCCTGTGAAAATCACTGGAGCTCCTGAGTCTGTTACTCAACACTCTCTGTCCCTCCAGATTTGATTTTCTTTATCCTCAAATGGATGATCATATCTTCTCCAAGTCTTAATAAACACTGGCTAGTACAGAACCCTATTGCAAGCTTAGATACTTTGATTTTTTTTAAAAAAATGATTCAATTGAATGAATTGTATTTTAAGAGAACCATATTAATCCAACTTTGGTTTATGCACAGTGTTATAATGATAGAGTTTGTCAAGTGTCTTGGTAAAATTTAGATTTCCATCAAGTGTTTTCTCTGATCTGTTAATCAAATAATCTTCTTAAAGTAAGATTTCGTTGTTTTGAAACTCTAGTAATCTCTAATTTCACTTCTAGGTGCTTACGAACTATTTCTTCATTGGTGTTTCCTAAAAGCTTACTTGAGATTGACATCACATCTACTAGTTAATATATTATAGAAATTGCATCTTATTCTTTTTGATAACCTAAAGAAATTTATTTCCCTGTTTTGAGCTTCTAATAATTTTTGCATTCTCCATGTGTCAAAGGTCACCAGCAGAAGTTAATAGTCTCACAACTGTGTTCTCCATTTTCTCTAGAAAACAGTAACATGGGCCAGGAAATGAAGACTCACTTTTATTAACTGTCATAAAAGTAAAAAAAGAAGACCCATATTTTAAATCTGCCTCTGAAATACAATTTATCTTACTATCTCCCAATTGTGTGATACTTATTATCTCCTCCATAAACTGTAAACTCTTTAAAGACAGAGGAAGCTTTTCATTCTTTGTAGTATTCTCAGTGCTCAGCACAGTGCCTGACCCATTGCAAATACTCAATAAACAATTATTGATGGAATAAATTACTAAAGTGGTTTGGAAATACAAAAGGTAGGCTTTTGTGGATTGGGCTAGCTACTGGCCAACCAACCATCAGAGCATTATTTCTCTAGATGAATTATTTTCTCAGCTCTAACCAGCCAATTTTCAGAATATGACTAATTTATCTTCTGAATATTTTCTCAAATTTGTTTGGGGGATTTTCACAGGGGAAATTCTGTTATTTTGTAATCTTCACTTGAACCCAGAGACAGACCAGCAGTATAAAAACAAAACATATGAACAAGAGACAGGAGAAGAAATAATAAGAATCAAGAAAATGACTGGGCATTATTTGGTGAAAGATCATTCTACTTGCATGGAGCTATATGCTAACTTTGAAGACAAACCAAAACATAAAACTGAGTTAATAAATAGACACACTGAGCCATCAAACTTCTTTAGATAAGGAATCTTGGGTTGTGTGTGGCTTTTCAACTTTCATTGTTACATGTTCATAACCTTTAATCTTGGTATTATTAATCTCGGTACTGTTAAAAACAGTCCACTGTATATTGCCCAGGAGTGCCTTTTGGTGAATACAAATTGCAAAATGATTCTAAAGGGACAAAACCATGGGAACCACAGGCATGTCTTCTTGCACTGCTGATTTCAACCATTTGGAATGAGATTTGAGTTGAACCTCATTTTGTCTAGAAACTGAGATTGGCTTGTTTCAGATTGCCCTTCTTCTCTCTGGTTTAAGAACAGGGATTATACTGAAATCTTCATTGTCTGTATCTTCTTTAATGGTATTCATACAATTCACAAGTTCCAAAGTTCTATCTTGACAATCATGAGAGGAGAAAATAAACCATAGAAAATTAAGAACAACTTCCTAATTTATAATAGCCTTAGCTGGAAGAGGTTGCTGATGAGTGATTCAATAAAAAAGCAGCAGGACTTAACTCTTCATTCCTATTCAGGTACTCACTCATCTCCCAGGAGCAAATGGAAAATAAACTTCACACTCAACCTCAGACCATAGCTCCTTCTTGCACTAAAATAACTCGTTTTGCTGATTATAAAGCCAAATACCTTCTGTAAATCATCTGCTGTGCCAAATGATGAATATTTTGGAGCCTTAAGAATCCAATGTTAAAAGGGAATCTTGCAGCCAGCCATGGGAGCCTTCATTATCCCCTATGGGTCTATTTCTAGCCCTGAGAAATCAAAAGCTACCTATGGAACCCAGTGAATGGGATGGAATTTTTTGAAAATACAGCTACAAGGAAAAGAAATCAGCCTGATTACACAAGGGTTCTGTGTGGAGTGTTATATTACTTGGAAGTGCTGAGAGCTCTAAACAAGTTGTTGAAAGAGAATGTCCACAGGTTCTGCCAAAATCGTATGAAAAAAAAAAGAGGACAGTAAGAATACCTTTTATTATTGTTATTATTGCTATTTTTGTGTTCTGGGGAGGAAAAAAAAGCTAAACTCAGTGGCAAAGTTGGTGAATTGTAGAATATTTTTTAAATTTTATTTTATTTTATTATGTTATGTTAGTCACCATATAGGACATCATTAGTTTTTGATGTAGTGTTCCATGATTCATTGTTTTCATATAAAACCCAGTGCTCCATGCAGTACATGTCCTCCTTAATACCCATTGCTGAGCCAACCCATTCCCCCACCCCCCTCCCCTTTAAAGCCCTCAATTTCTTTCTCGGAGTCCATAGTCTCTCATGGTTCATCTCCTCCTCTGATTCCCCCCCCCCCTTCATTTTCCCTTCCTTCTCCTAATGTCCTCCATGCTATTCCTTATGCTCCACAAATAAGTGAAACCATATGATAATTGACTTTCTCTGCTTGACTTATTTCACTTCGCATCATCTCCTCCAGTCCCAACCATGTTGATGTAAAAGTTGGGCATTCATCCTTTCTGATGGCTGAGTAATATTCCATTGTATGTATGCACCACATCTTCTTTATCCATTCATCTGTCGAAGGGCATCTCAGCTCTTTCCACAGTTTGGCTATTGTGGACATTGCTGCCATGAACATTAGGGTGCACTATATTTGTATCTTTGGGGTAAATACCCAGGAGTGCAATTGCTGGGTCATAGAGTAGCTCTATTTTTAATTTTTTGAGGAACCTCCACACTGTTTTCCAAAGTGGCTGTACCAACTTGCATTCCCACCAACAGTGTAAGAGGGTTCCCCTTTCTCCACAACCTCTCCAACATTTGTTGTTTCTTGCCTTGTCAATTTTTGCCATTCTAACTGGTGTAAGGTGATATCTCAATGTGGTTTTGATTTGAATTTCCCTGATGGCTAATGATGAACATGTTTTCATGTGTCTGTTAGCCATTTGTATGTCTTCTTTGGAGAAGTGTCTGTTCATGTCTTCTGCCCATTTTTTGACTTGATTATTTGTTTTTTGGGTGTTGAGTTTGAGAAGTTCTTTATAGATCTTGGATATCAGCCCTTTGTCTGTAGTGTCATTTGCAAATATCTTCTCCCATTCTGTGGGTTGCTTTGTTTTGTTGACTGTTTCCTCTGCTGTGCAGAAGTTTTTATCTTGATGAAGTCCCAAAAGTTCATTTTTGCTTTTGTTTCACTAGCCTTTGGAGATGTATTTTGAAAGAAGTTGTTGTGGCCGATATCAAAGAGGTTACTGCCTGTGTTCTCCTCTAGGATTTTGATGGATTCCTGTCTCACATTGAGGTCTTTCATCCATTTTGAGTTTATCTTTGTGTATGGTATTGGAGAATGGTCGAGTTTCATTCTTCTGCATGTGGCTGTCCAATTTCCCCAGCAGCATTTATGGAAGAGACTGTCTTTTTTCCATTGCATATTTTTTCCTGCTTTGTCAAAGATTACTTGACCTAGAGTTGAGGGTCCATATCTGGGCTCTCTCTTCTGTTCCATTGGTCTATATGTCTGTTTTTGTGCTAGTACATGCTGTTTTGGTGATCACTGCTTTGTAATATACCTTGAAATTGGGTTTTGTTTTTCTTTTTCAACATTTCCTTGGTGATTCGGGGTCTTTTCTGATTCCATACAAATTTTAGGATTGTTTGTTCCAGCACTTTGAAAAATGTCTTTGGAATTTTGATCAGGTCGGTGTTGAAGGTATAGATTGCTCTGGGTACCATAGACATTTTAACAATGTTTATTTTTCTGATCCATGAGCATGGAATGTTTTTCCATCTTTTTGTGTCTTCTTCAATTTCTTTCATGAGTGTTCTGTAGTCCTAGAGTATAGATCCTTTACCTCTTTGGTTAGGTTTATTCCGAGGTATCTTATGGTTTTTGGTGCTACTGTAAATGGAATCGTTTCTCTAATTTCTCTTTCTACAGTTGTATTGTTAGTGTATAAGAAAGCAACTGATTTCTGTGCATTGATTTTGTATCCTGCCACATTACTGAACTGCTGTATGAGTTCTAGTAATTTGGAGGTTGAGTCTTTTGTATTTTCCACATAAAGCATCATGTCATCTGCAAAGAGAGAGAGTTTGACTTCTTCTTTGCCAATTTGAATACGTTTTATTTCTTTTTGTTGTCTGATTGCTGTTACCAGGACTTCTAGTACTATGTTGAACAATAGTGGTGAGAGTGGGCATCCTTGATGTTTTCCTGATCTTAAGGAAAATGCTCTCAGCTTTTCCCCATTGAGGATGATAATCACTGTGGGATTTTCATAGATGGATTTTAGGAACTTGAGGAATATTCCCTCTATCCTTATACTCTGAAGAGTTTTAATGAGGAAAGGATGCTGTATTTTGTCAAATGCTTTTTCTGCATCAATTGAGAGGACCCTGTGGTTCTTCTCTCTCTTCTTATTAATGTGTTCTATCACATTGATTTGCAAATGTTGAACCACCCTTGCATCCCAGGGATAAATCCCACTTGGTCGTGGTAGATGATCCTTTTAATGTATTGTTGGATCCTATTAGCTAGGATTTTGTTGAGAATTTTGGAATCCATATTCATCAGGGATATTGGTCTGAAGTTCTCCTTTTTGATGGGGTGTTTGCCTGGTTTGGAGATTAAGGTAATGCTGGCCTCATAGAATGAGTCTAGAAGCTTTCCTTCTGTTTCTACTTTTTGAAACAGCTTTAGGAGAATTATTATTTTTTTCTTTGAATGTTTGGTAGAATCCCTCAGGGAATCCATCAGGCCCTGGACTCTTGTTTTTTGGGGAGGTTTTTGATCACTGCTTCAATCCCCTTACTGGTTATTGGCCTATTCAGGTTGTCAGTTTCTTCCTGTTTCAGTCTTGGTAGTTTATAGGTTTCCAGGAAGATATCCATTTCTTCCAGGTTGCTTAATTTATTGGCATATAGTCGTGGCCCCGCTGCTCCAGGTTTCAGTCCAGGGGGCTGCCCTAACATCCTTTCCCAGCGCTACTGGTCTGTGAGTCTGTGTCTGGTCTCCAGCATGGGAGGCTATCTCTCACCAGCGGTGAGCAGCTCAGCTCCCTCCCTCTTCCATTTATCTTCCAATATCTGCCCGCAGAATCACGGCTCCCCACTTCATACCTCAAAACCAACTGTTTGTGATATTCTGTTTGTAGAGATCCATATATATCTTCTTACATCTCAGGCTGATTTTGTGGGTGTTCAGAGTGGTCTGGTAGATACCCAGCTCAATTCAGGGGACCGGTTGGAATAGGGTCCCTTACTCTTCCGCCATCTTTTCCTCCCTCTGTAGAATATTTTTAAAGAAATGAAGATTTGTTTTTTTTCAGAACACTTAATTTCATAGCTGCCAGGCCTGCTGATGGGAGCAAATGAAGGCCATTTACCATTCCCATGAAAAGGTACCATGAGTTTCTTTAAGTATGTGCATTGTTCTTCTTCATTGACTCCACAAGCCATTTTTTTCCATCAGTGGGAACTTTTCACTGTCTGAATGATCACAACGTGGTCTAAGCATAAGGCCTAAAAAAAAAATAAAGAAGGCCTAAAGCATGAGATAGGACTGTAGCTATATAAGGCGTCATCACTGCCAATCCTTACATATTTTAAAACATTACAATAAAAGTGTTATAAGCCTGATCTTCCATGAATTTGCCCTGGATTAGTTATAATTAAATCAAGATCTTAAATTTGGGAGATGACTTAATTCACTTTTTTAAAATATTTTATTTATTTATTTGACTGAGAGAGACACAGTGAGAGAGGAACACAAGCAGGGGGAGTGGGAGAGGGCGAAGCAGGCCTCCCCCTGAGTGGGGACCCCAATGTAGGGCTCAATCCCAGGACCCTGGGATCATGACCTGAGCCGAAGGCAGATGCCCAAGGACTGAGCCACCCAGGCGCCCAGACTTAATTCATTCTTAATTCAATCTTAATTCAAACTGGTACATGATGCAGGACTAAACACTTAATGCTGAAAAGATGTGTAATTTCTGTTCAAATGCTGTCTCATTTCTGTTCAAATTTCTATCTGTCCCAAGAAATGTACTTTTATCTTTTGATTGTTAACATTTTTCTTCACATTGAGCCGAAGTATTATTTTTATAAGTGAAGCATTGTTCTAGATATTCTAGAGATAGCTCTTTTGATCCTCTCAACACCATGAGGTAGATAATAAAAGTACCATCTTATTGAGGCACAGTGTGGTTAAGTAACTCATCAGAGCATATACAGCTAGTAAGGGGCAGAACTGGGGTTCAAAAGAGGTTGGCTTAGCCCCAGAAGTTATGCTCCTAAGCACCATGCATGTTGCCAAAATTTATCACTCTCTAACTTTGAGATGCATTGCTCTGATGTTCTTCCTATCAATATCTGGCATTACTTTAATGAATTCTTAATTGCATAAGAGTATATGTAAATTAAACAATTCCATAATAAGTCTAAGGAGAAGGAGCAAGCACAAAAGAACATTGCCTGTATTTTTTGAAAATTATACACCATTTATTTTCATTGGAGATTATAGGATGGAAGTTAGCAGAAGCAAAATTTCAGCTCAATGTGAATGAATAAAATTTACCTTATTACTATTTATTAGTGAATTTTATTAATATCAATATTTCATGCTCTGCAAAAATACAATGAAGCACTTAAGAGTAAATAAACTCTCTTTCACTGGAGTATCTAAGTAGAGGCTTGAAAACTATAGGTCAGGGAATACTGTTGAGGAGATTCCTGGATTTCATTGTACAATAGGCTCAGTGACCTCAAATGTTCATATGATATAGTGTTGCTGATTCACACACTCTCCTTGGGTAGCCAGAAGGTATGCCTCATTTATCATCATGCTCTGCCAAGTTTGATATGGCCTCTGCAACATTTTGTCATGAATGGTTCACTGGAATATCAGAATGAAAATACAGATTACTCCTTGAATTACAAGAAGATTAATGCAAATCAACAGTGTAATATTTTGGTACTCTTTTGAGCACAACAAACTGAACAGATTTCAGCAGTCTCTTAGATTTAGGAGACATAGCAAAACTCTTTCTCCATCTTTAGCAATCATTGCTGCTGACTCAATGGCAATAGCTAGAATAGATGGCTGGGCATATAGACATTGTAGTGGCTCAGGCTCTATTTCAGGAATCTTTCATCGGAGTTATGAAGGTTTTCAAGGTTTGTTTGTTTTTTTTTAACTTGCTGAACTTTTGACAAATTGTTGTCTAAACATGAATTCTTACTTTTGCTCTCATTAGACTCTCAAAGAGGAAGCTCAGAAAAGTTTTGGAATTACTATAAGGTACTAGATTTGTACCAGGATTTGACTCCAGGTTCAGTATGTTCCAGGATAAATAGTTCCTGTTACTATGGATTTAATTCAGAAAGGAAAGGGGTAATTGAGCCAAAGGTACAAATTCCTATTTTTAATTGAAATAACTTCCACAAAAGAACGCCAAGAATCTGTCAGTTGAAATTAACCTTTGAAAAGAATTGTTTCAAAAGGCAAGTTCTGGATTGCCAGTAGCAGGCTTTAATCAGGTCTTATTTAAATACTAGGGTTAACTTTTAATTACTATTATTAACTGACTGCTTACAGATGTAACATTTTTTATTTGTTGATCAATTAAGGAGGGGAATTCAAGCCACTTTTTTCTCAGAAGCAAACCTCTTCATGTTATGATCAAGATCAAACACAAAGTCTCATTTATTTTCTTATTCTTCTCTTTGTGGTAATTGTTAAATTTTGTTACTCAGATTTGGAAACTATTCCTTCTTCCTGTATTTTTACCTCTGAAAAGATTTCAGCTTGCTAGATTTATAGTAGTAATGAGTCCACTCATTGAAATGTAGCAATGAGCTACATTTCAGGACCTAATTTTGTATGCCTGGTGTCCACAGCATAGATAACTTTTCAGAATCTTTTATGATAACTAGAAACATCATAGACTCCTTAGGATTTTATAAAATGACCAAATTTTACCTAAGTGCTAATTTTACTCTATAATGGACTGTAATAGCTACCATTGTCCATAATCCTAAAAGAGAAACTTCTTGTGCTAGAAAGAGACCTCTGGGTACTTAATGGACAATAAAGGGCAGCTTCTAAAATCCAAATGTAATTCATTTAACTCCATTTCTTATCATTGTATAGACTTCCACTGAGTTCCTGAATGAAGATGACTAGATGGCATTTATGAAAGGATCTGAGACTATCACGCCTCCAGAAGAAATCATGTACTCAAAGGTCTAGGCATTAAACTCATCCATTTTATAACATATAGGCAGCAATAACGAAATAGAGTGGCAGTGCTTGGTCCTTAAGCTCCCAGGGCCATGTCACCGTAACTGGATGCTGGTTGCAATAAAAACAACCTAAAAGCTAAATGCCTTTGCAAAGACAACCACAAGTAGCCTAGTTTACATTTCTCTCCAGTTCTCTTATGCCAGCTTGTCCTAACATATGTTCCTTTCTTTGCCAGCTTGCCTCTGAAGTCTTAGCATCCCTTCAGGCTGAGGTTGCATGTGTTCCCACAATGACAAAGTTAACTATAAATATTGCTCTCTCCTTTACTATTAAACCTAGGGAAAGTTTGACTAGCCACAGGAATGAGGAATTGGATAGAATTATCTTTATTCCTAAATTGCCTTTACAAAATTGATATTTCAACTGGATTAGTATCCATCCATGTCATCAGTGCAAAAATTTCATTATTCTTAAAAGAGAAGAGATTTGGATTTGAAGTGAGGGGGTTGAAAGCCTTGGAAGAGCCAGTGGTAATGCCACTCTGAAGCACCATCTGGAAACTTTAACTTTTGACTTCTTTCAACCATGCACACAACATTCCAAAATATTTTCTCAATTCTTCCCTCTCTGCATTTTCCTCTCTTTTCTCCTCTCTCCATTGACCTCCACTGCACAAACATAGTAAGGTTTGAACAAAAGAAGAATGAGATCTATTCCATTTTTCAAGTCCCTGGTTTTATCTTTCATAGTAAATCTTGGGCAGGAGCTCTTCAAAGGATGATAGAGAAATTTCTAGCATTGTGGCTCTTAAATACATTTACACATATGTTCACATATACAGGCTTTCAAATACTTACTGAGTATCCCACTAATTCTTGGGGATAGATAAGGACACATGCTACTTCCTTTAAGGGACACATTGCCTCAACTCCTTCCATAAAATGAAAATCAGGACTTAAAATAAGTAACAAACAAACAACAACAAAACAGAATTGGAATGATTTATTTCCTCTCCCTTTAGATATCAAACCTTACCATGTCACTGTCTAGCCCCTTAGAGTTTGGTGAACACTAAATGGATGGATGGGTAGATGGATGGATTAAAGAACATTGACTGTTGAGTAAAATTCAAAGTCCTTAGCACATAGTCTTGGGTCTTCCAAAGAGGGAGCTTGAGTTTACAAAGAAATGATATAGAAAGTTTGAGTTTTCTGTGTATATATACACAATATGCTACATATATAATTATATATAATATATATTAAATATAACATATTACATATTTGAGATGCTGTACATATTTTATATATGTAATATATATTATACATAAAGCATCACATATATCATATATATTAAAAATATACCCCTACACACATATACATATACATATACTCTTTACATATACATAAATGCATGCATATATATGCATATATAGTCCCATAATAACTTCTAATACTCTATAGTTTACAGAACCAATGCAACTGCTTTATTTTTCAAGAGTTTTAGGTGATTTGTCCAGGAAGACAGGGTTAATGTCACAGTTGGGACTAGACTCTGGTCCCTGAACATATGATGCAATGTTTTTACTTCTAGATGTTTCACCTTTACCTTTTTAGATATATTTTCTCCTTTCTTCATTATTGAACATATTTGAGATAATTTAATAATTTTTCTTCTAATTTGGCCTCCGAAAGCCAGTCACTGACTTTTCTCAAAGGCATACAGAAAATGTAGGACTAGGATTTCTCATGATGGAAGAAGTGGAAAATTGTTTGTCATAAGGGAAGACCAGTGGCTGGAACATCTTCACATTTTCACAAGTCTAAATAAAATTGGTCTTTGCTAAGTCTCAAAAGGATTCAGTGTAGAATATGAGCAAAAAAAAAAAAAATCTGTCATACTGAGAGATGAGAATCGCTGACATCACATAGATTTTTTCCAACCAGCTACCAAAGCTAAGAGAAAGTTATATAGAGCTACTGAAATGTATCCATAAAGAAGTCATTGTAATTTTAGCAAGATTTGAAATCTCGAAGTCAGCAACTGTTGCAGTTGGCGGAAGGGTAATAAATCATAGTCTGAAATTGTACACACTTACCTGAATTCACAGAAGAATGAAATAAAATGTAAGGTAAAAAAAACTTATTAGTTTGTGGGGCACCTGGGTATCTCAGTCTGTTAAGCATCCGACTCTTGATTTCAGCTCATGTCATGATCTCAGGGTCATGAGATTGAGCCCAGCATTGGGCTCCATGGTGGGGCATGGGGCCTGCTTAAGATTCTCCCTCTCCCTCTACCCCTCTCTGCTCATGAGCTCTCTCTCATAAATAAATAAATAAATGAATAAATAAGTAAATAAATAACAACAACAATAATAAATCTACCAATTTGTTTATGCAAACTTAATCCCAAAGTATACAAGTTTATTGGCCAAAGCAGTGGGTTGGCTCTGTCTTCCTGAATCTCAGTCACCAGCGTCCTCTCCAGATATCAGGGTTCCAGTTTTTTCCCTGGGTTCTTAGCCAGTTCAGTCTGTCTGTTTTGCTCATATGTCCCAACATGAAAGATCAAGCAAAATTATCATGTTCCCAGGTGAAAACTAATGCTGACATTAAGCGATTCAAGTAAAGAAAGGAAGGTCCCAAACATGTTCACTCTCCATGTCTGCTGCCCACCTTCTGTGTTTTATAATAATTTTTTAAAGATTTTATTTATTTATTTGAGAGAGAGCATGAGTGGTGGGGAGGAGCAGAGGGAGAGGGAGAAGCAGACTCCATGCTGAGTGGGGAGCCCAACATGGGGCCTGATCCCAGGACCCCAAGATCATGACCCAAGCCGAAGGCAGACACTTAACCAACTGAACCACCCAGGCGACCCTCACCTTCTGTGTTTTAAAGGAATCTGTCTCTCCCAGCATCCCTTGCTTCTAAAGTAGCCATTTTCATATGTATGCCTGACCCCTAACTCCACGTCCCCATCCTCCACCACCACAATCATTAAACCAATGTTGGTAACCTGATCCATAGGTTGGCCAGACTTGGAGAAAAACACACCAACAATTGGCTTAGCCAGTTAGAGTCCCAGTTTGAAAAACTGAATGGAAAAAAATACTCATTTTAAAGCAGAAAACCTAGAATACTCCCGACAGGTGGAGAGCAGCTGAGTGTTGCTAATGACAGAACACCAAAATGATAGTCTTTAAGTTTCTGTTTGTAGGCATTTAGAGCTTCCTTTAATCCAGAAATGCTCTCCATCTCTAACATTGAGCCCTTGCATTTTTGTAGATTTCATCTGGTTTTCACTCTATGAGCATCCTTACAGTAAACTTCCTTTTGTTTAAACTAGCCTGAATGGCTCTATTTTCCAAACCAAAGAGCCCTTATTAAGACAATACAATGAAGATACCTCAAAACATTCATTTTATTATCCTATGACTAAACTCTGACTCTGAGGGTGAGTGCTGCAGTTCTTGAATTCATCCTTCTGCTGAGACTGCAGTCCTTAGAACTCCCCAGTGAGATTTCTGTGTCCTCCTGTGAATGCCTCTTGCTGATTCTCACCATTTCCCCCTTATTCTTTTATTACAGACTATTTTTTGGAGGGAGGAGGGGCAGAGGGAAAGGGAGAGAGAGAGAATCTTAAGCAGGCTTCACATCCAGCATGGAGCCTGATGTGGGGCTTGATCTTATAACACTGAGATCATGACCTGAGCCAAAATCAAGAGGTGGACACTTATCCATTTGAGCCACCCAGGTGCCCCTATTACAGACTATTGACTAAGCCCATCTCTCTTATACCCACCTAATATGAAGCTGGCATCCTGCTGGTTTTCATACTGTGCCTGATATGGATCTTTGACATGCTTAATAGGACAACTAGTCCTGTAATTATTTTTAGTTTGGCGTTGATCCTTCATTGCTTTACCAGGATCAAACAGTTTTCTCAAGATATTCTCAAGAATATCTTAGGATAGTCTCAAACATCAGGGACAGAACTAGGGTTAAAAATTGTTTTTTATAGGCCTCATCTCAGAGTACATGAGCCTAAGATGGAGCCCCAAAATCTATGTTTTATTTAGCTCACAGATGGTGCTGATACAAATGATTCTTGAACCAACTTTGACAAACACTGCTCTGGGGCACTGGATCCCAAATACAATAGGAAACCAATGGATTATTATAATGCCCCAGGGCACATTTTAAAATGATCTCTCTTGGGGTCACACCCATGAATGTTCTGAATCAGTAGCTCAAAAGAAGAGGATGGAATCATGCTAATTGACCTAAAAGACTGAGTGGAAAAGCAAAGCAGATACTCTGGATTACACCAGGTAGAGTTTCTTCTGGTATATCTCAGAATGTGGACCATTTGCATGAGAATCATCTGCGATGCATATTGCATGTGGACCTGCCCCTCTTTAGATATAGTGGTCACAATTTCTGGCAGAAGATGGGGAATCTGCTCATTTGAAAAGCTCCTCATTGGAGACTTACGTGTTCCTGCCTTCCCTTTTTCTAATTACTGATCATCATCCAAGCAGAACATTATAATATTTTACAGATTGTTGCCAAATTTGAAAATACATCACTTGGCCATGTGAAAACCATTAGAACTGAATTAATCTTTCTCATTTCATGAGGTATAATTCACAAGGTATCCCTCTGGATCCTCAGAAAAATTTCAAAAATTAAATCCTCTTATTGACATGAATAATGTGTAAGTAGCCCTTTCTGGTTTGGAAGGATACTTTAATATTTCACAAGAGTCTCTTGGAAGTGTATTAATTTATTGTGTCATTGTGGCTCCCTCTTCATCTGCCCAAACATTAACAGAGCCAGAAAATGTCACTGGGTAAAAGTGGGTTGGAGTATTTCCTCAGAGAAAATTATACTTGGTTAAATGTTGCTAGTTTTTCTTTTTAAACCTATTTTAGGGAACCAACAGCACAAATTGCCTGTTGGGTTTTCACAATTTACAAATAGTGTAACCCTCCAAAGAACATATAAATCATATGCCACTAATTTCCCACTGTATAAATCACCTTCAATAATTTTTTTCTGTGTGTCCCTCCCTTCCAAGAAGCCCCCAAACCTGCCCAAAGTTAGCAGAAGGAAGAAAATAATAAAGACTAGAACAGCAATAAACGAAATAGAGAAAAACAACAAAAAACAATAGGAAAAAATCAATGAAACTAAAAGTTCTTTTTTAAAGAAGATAAGGAATATCAACAAGCCCTTAGCTAGACTGATCAAGAAAAGAACAGAGAAGCCCTAAATAAAGGAAATCAGAAATGAAAAAGGAGACATTATAACTGATGACACAGAAATAAAAACGATCATAAAGGACTATTGTGACAATGACACACAAATAAATTGGACACCTTAGAAGAAATGGATGAATTCCTAGAAACATACATCTACCTCAGCTGACAAAAGAAGAAATAGAAAGCCTGAACAGACCAACAAATAAGGAGATTGAATCAGTAATCAAAACCTCCCAAAAAGAAAATCTCAGAACCAGAGGGCTTCACATGTGAATTAAATCAAACATTTAAAAAAGAATATCAGTCTTTTTAAAAATCTTCTAAAAAATAGAAGGGGAATACTTCCAAACTCATTTTGTCAGGTCAGCATCATCCAGTACCAAAGCCAGGCAAAGACAACACAAGAAAAGAAAACTACAGGCCAATATCCCTAATGTAAAGATCCTCAACAAGATAATAGCAAACCGAATTCAACAGCACATTAAAAAGAATATACACATGATCAAGTGGGATTTATCCTTGAGAAGCAAGGATGGTTCAACATAGGCAAATCAATAAATGTGATATACCATATTAACAGAATGAAGAATTAAAATCATATCATCATTTTAATAGATGCAGAAAAAAACATTTGAAAAAATTCAACATCCATTCATGATAAAATCTCTCAACAAAAAGATTATCTTGCCCTCTGCAACAACATGGATGAACTTGGAGGACATTATGCTAAGTGAAATAACCCAGACACAGAAAGACAAATAGTACATGATACCAATTATGTGAAGAATCTGAAATAGTCAACTTGATAGTAGCACAGAGTAGAATGGTGGCTGCCAGGGCTGGGGGGAGGGGAAAGAGGGGAGCTATTCACCAAAAGGTATTAAGTTTAGTTATGCAAGACAAATAAATCCTAGAAGTCTATTGTAGAGCAGAGTGCATATAGTTAATAATATTGCGTTATAGTTTTAAAAAATTGCTGAGAGGGTAGATCTTATGCTAAGTGTTCTAATCACACACAATAATAAAGAATGCAGGAAGAAACTTTTGGAGCTGATAGATAAGTTGACGGCATAGATTGTGGTGATGTACTGATATGGGTATTTACTTACCTCCAAACTCATCACATCATATACATTAAATATATACAGCTTTTTGTATGTCAATCATAACTCAATAAAGTGGTTTAACAAATGAAGTAAGTAAAATAAAATAAGCATGGGGAAAAAAAGAAACCAGAATCTCTAACTCTGAAAACCTTTACTAATTATTATGAATTTGTTATTAATACACATCTGTATGATTTGAAAAACATGATTTTGTTATGCTATAATGTGAGAATAAAATTTCTCATAAAATTCTTCTCTTGGTCACAATGGCTTTTTCTTCCATGATTAAGAGAAATGTAATAGAAAGGTGAAGGATAAGGAAAGAAATGTTTGAGGAAGGAGAGCAAGCCAAAACCTCTGTGTACTATCCCATTTTTATTTAGGGTAGATATAGTAATTATAAGTATGTATATTGTAATCTTTTTTTCTCAGGTTTTACCAGAGTTCCCATCCCAGAGAGAACTATCTATATTTACAAAACTAACATGAGATTAATAGATATGTGGGTGTGGTCTGGAAGTAGTGGGAGAAGAGAGTGGAGGAAATGAGCACAGGTTATAGAAGGAGGGAACAGAGTGACATGGCAAGTGACTAGAGTCCAAGGAGAAGTGTTATTCAGTGAGAAATTCCCATTGTTAGGATGGCAGATGGACATTTAAGAATGGGAACACATTAATATTAAATTCAAAGTGTTTGTGAGAAACATAATCCTTCCCATATTCTAAATCTTCATAAAAATCTGTTACCATTTGTGTAGGTTCCCACAGGAGGAGCCATGACAAGCAAAAGGGACAGTATTTGAAAAATAAGGCAAGATAGTTTTCAAACTCAATTATTTAGCAGAAGCAGGAATTCAGGATCAAGCAACTCCAAGAAATATACTCCTCCTCTCTTTCAAGGAATTCCTGGAGAGAATAGAAGGGAAATTGAGTATCTTAATGTACATGTGATTGAGATAATTTCATTTGAATCTTAACTTATAAGGTGGCATCAAGGACTCAGTTTTATTTAAGCATTATCAATTTCCTTCTTCTACTTCCCTATGCTCCATGTTTTCCAAATCTCATTCCTCTATTCCCACAACTTTTGTCTAAGAATTTTTGTACAAAAATTTGCCAATTTGACATTTTTGGTTCATATGCCAAAAATGGGCACTATATTCAGTTAAATCTCATTTAACCAGGTCCCAGATAACCAGCAATATCAATTCACTTTGATTTTCTCTATTTAATAATTGGAGAAAGAAGATATTCAAAATTAAAGCTATAAAAAACAGAAATTTGATTAGAAAAGCAATTCTTCCTACTATATGCCATGCACTGTGAAAAACCCTAGGGAAACAGTTGTGAATGTGATAGATTTGGCTTCTAGACACGTGAAGATCACTAGCCATTCCAAAAACACTTGTCCTGTTTTATATATCTTCAAACCTAGGATTTTAACTCATATACCCAAGGTTCTCCAATAATAAAATGATTCACTTTTATATCTACAAAGACAGAGAAGTAGTTGAATGCATTTAAACTCAAAGAAATTTTTTTTAAGTTTTAGATGCCAACTCTTAATTCTCAAGCATTCTGTAATTGAAGTTTTACAAAAGAATATTTCTAATACTTATTAGAATTGTGAAGGAAATGTAAGAATTTGATGGTGTTTCAAATTACTTCTAAGTAAGACTGGCTACTTAATTTGTGGGACCTAGTGCAAAATGAAAATGCAGGGCTGTTGTTAAAGATTTCTGAAGAGGGCACCTGGGTGGCTCAGTTGGTTTAGCAACTGCCTTTGGCTCAGGTCATGATGCTGGAGTCCCGGGATCAAGTCCCACATCGGGCCCCCTACTCGGCGGGGAGTCTGCTTCTCCCTCTGACCCTTATCCCTCTCATGTTCTCTCTCTCATTCTCTCTCTCTCTCAAATAAATAAATAAAATCTTTAAAAAAAAAAGACTTCTGAAGAAATTTTAACACAGTGGCTATAGGGCATTTAAACCAGCACATAGTCCTTCTAAGCTGGGGGCTCTATACAAACACAGAGGTCTCATGCCCATGAAGCCAGCCCTGGCCCTAAGCTTATGATTCACTTAATTTGTTCTAGAATTTTATTTGATACTTCACAAAGCAAATACCTAGTAGAGGGGGAGATATAACTGTAATCAGGAAAGCAGGTAAACAAATGTTATCGCAATATCACCTAAGCAAATGCTAGGGAAACTGACATTATAATATTTTTTAAATGTTTCACCTAATATTTATAACTGTTAATTACCAAAAAAATCTCAGCAATCAGATTAGCAACACATTCTATGGATATGTAGGATTTTAAGGTTTAGAAGGTAATTTGGTCTGCAGTTACTTACTTAGAAGAAGTATCAGATTTTCCCTTTTCTGTAAATGAGCCTATGATATTGTTGTACCTTCTACTGAAAAAAGAAAAATTATTTAGGAAATGGAAGTTTGTCAGTCAAAATTTATAACCACAAGAAGCCATCCGGTGAGATGAGGTGCTCTTTAACAAGCAGGTTTCACTTAATTAATTATGGGCAATTTACTTTCTAATCAGATATAAGTAATTGCATAAAAACAGGAAATAAATTATATTTGAGGTCTTAAATTTTCTCATCTTACTTAGTACATATTATATGGTTTGCCCCAGTTAGCTCTTCTACAAAAAAAAATTTATTTTCTATGGCTCAGAGATTCATTTTCTTCATCTTAAAAATGAGAAGTTTCACCTACTTGAATTCTGAATTCTTTCCCAGCCCTAATTAAATTCAGATCACCTATTGGTAGCACACTGCCTACAAATCCCTGTACAGAGGATATAAAAAAAAGAGTAAGCCACCATTTCTGACCACAGACGGTATACAATCCAGAAGGCAAGACAAGCAATTCAGTCAATAATTATAATGTAAGACCACTCCAAAATTCCAAATTTTTAACTCTAACAGAAAATCTTACCAAAGAAATGCAGAACCTTGTAAAGTTTGGATATGATATAAAATTAATGGACTGAGAGCATGTAACTCAAATCAATCTCCTTAAACAGTAGATGTAGGTGCTAGAGGCCTGAGTGAGTTTTTATGCTGTCTTACAGCCAGTATTTTGGCTGTAAGTACAAAACGCCAACGGCCATATTAACCTTATAAGTGCGCTTCCTCTGTATTAGGATGTGTTGACTGAATACATAACATGTAGACATAATTTCAGACCCCATTTATCTTCATCACTGACTATTGCAGTAAAGTGACCATGAGGCCAAACACTGACTTCCTTAATCTACTTGTTTTGTATCCTGGAAAACTCTATTTGGTTGGCAAACTTTTCAACATTACATGGCTTTCATCTCACATATTTGGTCCAGATTATTGAATCAGGTTATAGTACATCATCCATCTTTTAATAAACTATGAAAATCAAGAAGATTAAATCTATCAAAGAAAGTTTGAAATCTATCATAAAATAAAACCAAAGTAACAGAAATTGAATTAATATGGCTTTAACATGATTTTCAAACATCTCCAGTCTAGAGTTTGGGCTCAATTTCCTGGCTGGTTTAAAATGAGACCAAAGAACTTAAATGATGTGCCTGAGGAGAGGCCATGATCAGTAGCTGAACAAGCTTGCCTGTGAGCAGAGGGGCTGCATCAGATAGTAAGCTTACACGTTCTGAACTTCAAAAGAATCAAGAGCACAATTATCATTAATGAAAATGTGCTTACTCGATTCCAAGACTTGAAATGGTACCTCCCTAGTTATCAACTTGGAAAATGTTGTAATGTTGATGTCATAAGTTGGGATCCCAGGGGAACAGACATGGGGATGGAGACTTGCAAGTGTGTGGCTTATTGTGAAGTGTCTGCAGGAACAGGACTTGGGAGTGAGAGGCAGGACTGGGCAGGGGGAGAAGTTGAACTGGGGTGCATTTGTGGCAGAGTGCTGAGCCACTCCCACACGGAGCCCTGGGGCTGGGTTAGTACTTTAGATACATCCCAAATTAAAGCAGAGGCTAGGCCTTTATACCCTGAGGAGGGCTTCAGCCTGGAGAAGTCAGCAGACAACACTGCTGACAGGCAGGAGCATGGGTGCCTCTGTCCTCCAGAGGAGCTGGGCTGTGCACCTAAGCATCCACTAGAGTTCACCCCTCGCATCACTAAGATCTGCTTGCTTTGTCCCATCTTAGAAGAACTCTTCCAGGATTCTGGTTGTCTTTTTTCCAGGGAAGACTTACCTAAGGAGAGTTAGCAGGATGAAACTGGAGCCTACATGATTACAGCTAGTCTCAGGGCTGCAACAAATGCTATCTTTTTGCTTGACTACCCATTCCAGGATATTCTCACTCTTATCTAGTACCTCTGCTAGTCTAAGGGGCTTATCTGAGGGGGTGGCCCTGACTCTCATTCTGACGTTTTAGAGTCCCATACTGTCTAAAAAAAAAAAATAGTGCTTCTATCATTGTTCATTTACTTTCATAATTGGAGAACCTGGCTTCAACACTTGTCCATTTACTATAAAAATTAGGAGAGAAGCAAGAGACACTATAGTAAATCATCTGGGTGCCAAATATATTCTCCCTGCTACCATTGTATAACAACAGCGTTACTGTCTCCTGATAATTAGAATGAATTACTCCTGTTAAGATGGTGCTTTTTCCTTGCCTAACTGGTGGTCTTGGTACAAAGAACAAAAGTGACCAGGAGGCACCTAGTTGTGTTCCTTCATGAAAGCCTTCTCCCTTTGGAACCAGATTCTTTGGACCAGTAGTGTCTTGTAGAGATGGGAAGCCCAAATTCTCCAAGTGCATCTCTGATATCAATGGTAAACACAGCACAGAGAATGCAAGACAGAGGGTTAGTATAGGGATTATTAGTATATAATAATTATATTAGTAGTAGTACAGGGTAAGGTCAAGGATTGGGAGAAAAGTTAAAATGATTATTGTAATGATTGAGGCAAAAATTGATGAGGGCCTCAAACTAAGGCAGCAGCAATGAAGAAAGATCGGCATCTGAAACACTAAAATCATGGAATAAACCAGATGAATAGAAGGAGGGGCCTAAGGGAGAATGAGAAATCTCAGATAATCCCTATGACTCTAGCTTAGATTACCACTAAGGAAGAAAGAAGATACAGGGCAAAGAGCAGGCTTGGCTCTTTATTTGGTTTGTTTTCAAGTTGCCCCAGGAGGTTTAACATTTTAGGGTCCTATGTTGACCAATCGGTGACATTGAGGGGGCCCCCTGATTCCTTATTTGCTAGTTTCAAACTGCAGGCTTTTTTAAATGACCCGCACATGAAAGTTAGCTGTGCTCCTTGAATTCTGGAATCTGGAGCAAGCATAACTTCATATCTTTTCAATGTTTTACATAGATTATACTCCTATAGAAATTTATTTATTTATTTATTTATTTCTACACAAATTGAAGGTTTTATTTACATAATAGGGCAAGAAAAGGATACAGAAGAAGCCTCTTGGTCAAATGTGTGAAGGCAAAGCTCTAAAATTCAATTTTCAGTAGGATGTGGACCCGGATATTAAAAAAAACAAAACAAAACTGAAAACAGAGAAAAAGGCAGAAAGGTAATCTGCAACATGGATGCCCTGTCACTGGGGAAATGAGCATTCAGTGACAGTGTGGACAAGTTCATCTATACACATGAATCTGGCTCCCAGGACTATGCCTGCAAGGTTTTGGCCAATGAAATTTCTAGGTTGATTCTTAATCAGACTATTCAAATTTCAGGGCCAAATGTTCTTGGCCTGATAGTGTCTCCAAGAGACTTTCCCTCTCCTCACTACCTTGGGCATGAGGTAGGGAAGGTCTTTGTCGGACAGGCCTTGGCAGCTCTGGTCCCTTTCCAGGTCACACTTTAATCATGGAGGCTCCAGTTTCATTCTGCTGCTTTCCTTACGTAAGTCTTCTCTGGAAAAGAGACCAACCAGAATCCTGGAGTTCTCAGATGGGAAACCATTGGTTTAGTTGTCTCTCACTGGACTATAAAAGAACTGAAGGTCCGACAGCAACTGTGTTATATGCACTTGTATTTCATCAGCACATAAAGAGTGTCCAGCATATGCTTATAAAATTAAATTGTCCCACTGAAGTGGACACAAGATCTGATCACAATGCGGTGATTATTAATAACCTCCACACTAAAAATTATGGCCCAGCTCATATTGTTCCTCTCTAAATAGTCACCTTGGAATATTTAAGTTTTTTTGATAAGCAAAGCTTCAAAAGAAAATTCAGAGAATTTTACTTGCTATGAGTATTTTAATCAGTGAGAAACACAAACTGTGAACAGGGGTACTTCAAACCTGAAACTCCTATGGAGTTCAGAGGTGTGCTACTACAGGATAACTTATAGAGTGAAAATGAAGTTGTTTAACCTTTACAGTGATTGGATATTACAGTGGGGTCTTCCAGACAGCAGGTGAGTGGTTAACTATGATTATCCTGTACCATTTTAGGAACATGATTTAAGTTTTATTTATTATTACCGGAGGCATTTTCAAGAAATAACCTGTTTCATTTATATTCATGAAATAAGCTACACTAAAGTTTTGCTTATGGGGCTTAACTGGTTTTGTCTGTGAGGGAGATCTTCAAGCCAGGTCTCCATTTCATTTTATTTTAACAAAGAATATTAAAAATATTCTAGGTGACTTAATAAGTTATGTTCTCATTGATCAAAATGATTGTGAAACTTTATTCTGTAATCACTGTAAGAATGTGACATCTTTTTAAAGCCTATCCTGAGTGTTGAAAAATAGTCATTCTTTGGGGATGAACTTAATTTTAGGAAAACAACCAAAATTATAAGCCACGTATGATACTAATTCAATTAGAAACTACACTTTAGAATGAAATAATGAAATTATGTTATTTCTTGTGTACTTATTTGAAAGGCAAGTCCAAAAGAGGAAGTACAGAAACATTAGGAGCAACTGAAACAACATTGGAATAAGGACCTATTTTAGAGAGTTCAGGACTTCTTTGGAAGTTTAAGTATTATCTTTGTAAAAATCCAACCCATTCCTTTATAGTCACCCATCTTCCCTCCTGGCCTGCTTTCACTGACACAATTGACTGAGTTAGGAAAAATCAAGCATAAAAAGTTTGATAAGGAATCTATCTTACCACTACAGAATATTTGGATAAGCTGATATTAGGCAAATATTATTGGCCCTTGTTTATAATAGTTATTACAATAGAGTTTACTGAGATAAATTAATGCATTTCTGTGCTTGTTTCTCAGATGAGATACCCCTTCTTCTCCATCAGGATTCCTATGGGATCTAATAACAACTTGACAGTGTCCATACCTTAATTTCTATCTCTGTAACTAGAAGTCTTTGACATATCACTCTATGCCTTTAATTCTTCTAGATTTTTTCCCACTTGCCCAATCCTGACTTCTCTCTAGAGCCATACCATTCAATGTAGTAGTATAGTAGACAGAATAATCCATACCCCATCCACCCTGGGGAAGATAACCACATTCTAATCCCCAGAACCTGTGACTACATTTCCTTAGATGGCAAAAGGGACTTTACAGATGTGATTAAGGACATTGGGATGGTAGATTATCCTGAATTATTAAGGTGGGTCCATTGTAATCATAAAGGTCCTTATAAGGGGCACCTGGGGGCACAGTTGGCTAAGCATCCGACTCTTTTTTTTTTTAAGATTTTATTTATTTATTTGAGAGAGAGAGCCAAAACCAAGAGTCAGATGTGGCGGCACCTGGGTGGCTCAGTCAGTTAAGCGTCTGCCTTTGACTCAGGTCGTGATCTCCAAGTGCTGGAATTCAGCCCTGCTCATCAGGGAGTCTGCGTCTTCCTCTCCCACTGCCCTTCCACCCCAACTTGTGCATGCGCACTCTCTCTCAAATAAATAAATATATATTTTTTTAAATAAGAGAAAGAGGAAGGCAGGAGAGTTAGAATCAGAAAAGGAAATGTGACAATGGAAGCCAGAGAACACAGTGACACAGCTGGGAGTGAAGGAATATGGGCAGCCTCCAGAAACTGGGAAAGAGTCTATAGAAGGAACACAACTCTGCCAACACCTTGATTCTAGCCCCATAGGACCCATTTTGACTTCTGACTTCCAGAACTGTAAAATAATAAATTTGTATTGTTTAAACGTAAGGTTGTAGTAATTTGTTGCAACAACAGAGGGAAATTAATTCAGCTAGCCACTCGTCTCATGTGCTTGATTAAATTTAACTGAATTAAGTTTTTAAATTTTGAAAATAAACTTTTCATTCTAGCTATATTTCAACCTCAATAGCAATGTGTGACTGGTGGATGCCATATTGGACAACACGTTTCCATTATTACAGAAAGTAATAACATCTAACAGCATTGAATTGTGCTGCTATAGAGGTCTTTTTGACTTACCCCAGATATCCTACCACCATAGTAGATTTAATAAAGTTAAACTGAACACCTTTAATTACAAACCTCTTGTCAATAATGGTGACCCAGAAGACTATCCAAAGCAGTAGATGTGATTTTGCTTCAAAAATTAATTTGATAACGATTGTTTCAGGAATCATATGGCAGCCCACAGATAAGGAAAGGGAGAGACAGTCGCATTACAGGTCCTGCTTTTTTTGGTGTCCCCTGCTGGAAGCCTATCAGCTTACCTCACAAAATGTAAAAGCAAAATTCCCTGTTCCCTTCAAGTTTGGCAGTATCTCTGTTTACCCTGAATTGCAATTAGACTTCTCCCTCTATCCAGTTCTGCTTTACTCCCTTTCCTTTCACAGGCATTGATCCTTCACAAGCATCTTGTGCCCTAAATTCCATCTCCGTGTCTATTCCTGGAGAAATACTCTCCAACATCAGTTTATGTCTCCAGCCAAAAAACATATTAAAAACAAAATTTATTATTTTCTAACTGCTCAGACTGTGCACAGATTTCTCTTCTTCCCTTTTCTTACAAATCCAGCTTTTGTCTCTGTTTATTAACAACAGTCTAATGACAGCTCTCACTTGTATATGTGAGTAAAATATTTCTATGTTAATGCTAACTAAAAATCTAGGAATTGTTCTTTGACACTACAAATTTGGAGAAAATAAAACAAACACACATACATAAAGAACATCAACAAATCTATAGAAGAAACATTTAACACAAAATAAAATAGGCAAAATATCGATTAAGCACTCACAAAATAGTGTATCAAAAGGGAAATAAATATGCAAAGGTGCTCAGAATCATTAGTGATCAACGTAAACTGAAACTTTGATGTACTACCACTAAACTTTCAACAAAATGGCTAGATTTAAAAATACAACAATAGATATGTTGGTGAGGATATGGAGCAACTACCATTTTCACACACTGCTAAAGGAAATTGGTTCAAATATTTTAGGAAACTTTTTGGCAATGTCTGCTAAAACTGAAGATACACAAAACCCATGACCCAGGTACTCCACTACTGGGGGAAATGCCAAACAGAAATGTGTGCAAATGTTTACTGAAAGACATGCACAGAATGTTCAGTAACCTCTTGTATAATAATTCCAAACTGGAACCAACGAATATACGGCTAATACATTTTACCCATACAATGGAACACTACAGCATTAAAATTAAATGAACGAATGTTGCACAAAAACATGGATGAGTCTCTTAAGTTTGATGTTGAGCAAAAATTTAGACATAAAGTAATGTATGTTATGGACTAAACTATGCCCCCCAGTGCCCTCCAAATTCATTTGTTGAAGCCCTAACTCCAAATGTGACTGTTATTTGGAGATAGGGCCTTTAAGGATATAATTAAGATTAAATGAGATCAGAAGGGTGGGACCCTAGTCCAAAAGAATTGGTGTCCTTATAAGAGGAGGAGGAAATAACAGGAGTGGGTGTGCACCGTGAGAAGGAGGCCATCTACAAGCCAGAAAGAGAGCCCTCCCCAGACACTGACCCTGCCAACACCTTAATCTTAAACTTTCAGCCTAAGAACTGTGAGAAGATAAATTTATATCATTTAAGTCACCTAGTCCATGATACTTTGTTATGGCAGCTTGAGCAGACGAACATGATTTAATATAAAGTATTAGGAATAAATCTAATCTGTGAAATCAGAAGTAAAGTGAACTCCCTTCAAGAAAGGACATTGGTTATGACTAGAAGGCCTGAAGGGGACATCTGGGGTGCTGCTAGTGGTCTATTCCTTGATCTTAGTGGTGAATACATGAGTGTTATTATAGAATGCTATGGAATTTTAGACTTATGATATGTGTTGTTCATTAAATATTATACATCAATTTATAATTTATTTAAAAAATAAACAGGAAAGGGGCACCTCGGTGGGTCAATTGGTTGAGTGACTCTTGGTTTCGGCTCAGGTCATGATCTCAGAGTCATGGGATTGAGCCCCACATCAGGCTGTGCACTCTGCAAAGTCTGCTTCAGATTCTCTCTCCCTCTCCCTACCCCTCTGCCCTTCTCCCAGCTTCCATGCGTGTGTGCACACATGCATGCTCTCTTTCTCTCTCTCTCTAATAAATAAAATCTTTAAGAATAAATAAATAAAATAAACAGGAAAAATAAATAAAATAAATAAACAGTAAATGATGGATACCAGAAGAGTTCAGCAGTAAAGCCCTTCAATCCCCACTTCCTCATGGGAACTGATACAAAACCAGTTTTCTGCATTCCTTTTCTCATCCCTATATTTTTCTCTTATTCTCAGAGCATATGTTCCCTTAGGAAAACCTAAGGAAGCAGCTCTCAATAGAACTGACTCTAAAAGAATGGGGCAGGAAAAGGCAGTCATGTGGCCAAAGGTTACAAGTCAAATATATGTTTGTTTCCAAAAACAATTTGTGAGCCTGCAGGACTGAGCTTGTATGGAGACTGTCAGCCTGGTTTCACGAACAGTGGTCTCTAAATAGTTCCTCAACAAAAAGTATCTTTAGAAACTACAAACTAAGAATTTATCACAACTTTGGATTTTATATGCCTTGTATATTTGTTTCTTTAGATAAAACTCCAGGAAATTACTTCATCTTTTTTTTTCTCCTGAGTGACCTTCAGAAAGTTCTGGCAAGAATTTGCCCAGATCAGGCAAAATATGGCATTTGATTTTGGACTTGTGTAACCAGATATGTTGGCTTCAGGAACATCTGGTTTTGCCTACACTTACCCTTGAAGCTGGATTCAGCACTTCCCCATATTTACTCTTAAGAATTGACTGCCTTCACAGACCTGTACCTCTGAAACAAATAATACATCATAAGTTAAAAAAAAGGAGAAGAAGATAGTAGGAAGGGAAAAATGAAGGGGGGAGGAATCGGAAGGGGAGACGAACCATGAGAGACTGTGGACGCTGAGAAACAAACTGAGGGTTCTAGAGGGGAGCGGGGTGGGGGGATGGGTTAGCCTGGTGATGGGTATTAAGGAGGGCATGTACTGCATGGAGCACTGGGTGTTATACGCAAACAATGAATCATAGAACACTACATCAAAAACTAATGATGTAATATATGGTGATTAACATAACAATAAAAAATTTAAAAAAACTAATGATGTAATGTATGGTGATTAACATAATAAAAAAAAGAATTTACTGCCTTCAGAGGCAATACTAAGTGATATATATTTTTCTGAAGATTTGGGAAAATATTTAGGGAAAGTAGTTTTATGTCAAATACCATAGAGCATTTATTCAATAAACACCACATTCAGTATTTTTTTTCTGCACTTAGGTTCTTTTTGGCTTCATACCAATCTGAGGTCCTCTCACTCTTGATATTTTCCCTCATTTTCTGGCTAAATCCTTTCTGCTCCACAGTCTTCTAAAGTCCAACACTAGATGCATATACAGCTTGGTGGGAAAGGCAGTCCAATCTTTGATCTTTCTCAGTTAGGAGTCCTGAGGGTTTGACCAGCATTCCATATTCCACCAGAACTTTGGATGATAAATTTTTGTCTAAGGCATTGCATATATAAGCAGAAAGGTAAGAAATATCTTTTGCATACTTGTTCTGATTAACAAAACTTTAGCTTAGAATCAGGACTCCTTGAGCCCATAACTTCTCAGTGCTACACATTCCCCATAAATTTGAACATTTATGGAAAAATTGGGGACACTTAAAAATTGTGGTGCTGTGGGGGCCCCTGGGTGGCTCAGCCAGTTAAGCAGCTGGCTCTTGATTTCGGCTCAAATCACAATCCCAGGGGCCTGGGATCAGTCCATGTCAGGCTCCGTGCTCAGCAGGGAGTCTGCCTGAGATTCTCTCTCTCCCTCTGCCTTCCCCCTGCTTGTGCTCTCTCTTTCTCTCTAAAATAAATAAGTAAATCTTTAAAAAAAATTGTGGTGCTGTGCTACTGGGTATTTACCCCAAAGATACAAATGTAGGGATCTGAAGGGGTATGTGCACCCCGGTGTTTATAGCAGCAATGTCCACAATAGCCAAACTGTGGAAAGAGCCAAGATGTCCATCGACAGATGAATGGATAAAGAAGATGTGATATATATAATGGAATATTATGCAGCCATCAAAAGGAAGGAGATCTTGACATTTGCAATGACGTGGATGGAACTGGAGGGTGTTATGCTGAGTGAAATAAGTCAATCAGAGAAAGACATGTAGCATATGACCTCACTGATATGAGGAATTCTTAATCTCAGGAAACAAACCGAGGGTTGCTGGAGTGGGGGTGGGGTGGGAGGGATGGGGTGGCTGGGTGATAGACATTGGGGAGGGTATGTGCTATGGTGAGCGCTGTGAATTGTACAAGACTGTTAAATCACAGATCTGTACGTCTGAAACAAATAATGCGATATATGTTAAGAAAAAAAAAAGAAGAAGAAGATAGAAGGAGGGAAAGAATGAAGGAGGGGAAATCGGAGGGGGAGACGAACCATGAGAGATGATGGGCTCTGAAAAACAAACTGAGGGTTCTAGAGGGGAGGGAGGTGGGGGGATGGTTTAGCCTGGTGATGGGTATTAAAGAGGGCATGTTCTGCGTGGAGCACTGGGTGTTATGCACAAACAATGAATCATGGAACACTACATCACAAACTAATGATGTAATGTATGGTGATTAATATAACAATAAAAAAAATTTAAAGGAAAAAAAATTGTGGTGCTGTGAAAATACAAGGTGTTTCTATTTTTTCATCTTGCTTCCATGATTCTGCCCTACATGCAGAAAAGCAGGAAAGACACTAGCCAGTACCAGTTGACCATGGTTAACAGCAAAACACATGCATACCATACAAATAAAAGAATCTCCTTTTCATATGACATACTGCCTTCTCAACTTGTGTCATTTCTTTGTGATGACTCAAAATAGTGACTGAGATGATAAATGCTTTTCACTTTGGATAGATCAAAATACCTGTGACAAAACTGTTCTGGTCTAATGCAGTACAGAGTAATCCATACACCATGTGAACACTGCCATCCTCAGAAAAGTGTCAATACCTGAGTTTCTGTCACTTACCCTATTTTGAAGATCTGGGCTGGTTGTATTGCTTTCTTTGCTTTCTGTGGTCCTGTGTACTAATTCATTATAGCATCAAACTTTACTTATACTTACTAAATCAAATGCACATTTGGCCTGTCCTGTCATTTCAACCATCTATCCATCTAGTCATACATTTAAAAAAATGCTTGTTGACTAGCTCTTATTTGTAAGGCATCTTGTAATATAGGGGTTATAAAGATGAATAAGGTAATTCCCCATATTCATTAACTTCACATTTAATCAAGGAAGTTATACACAGAAAACAGAACCAATAACTATAAACAATAAAGACAAAGTAGAAGAGGAGAGGTTGTTTATTGCCTGAAGGAAGGAGGGGAGCCAGAATGATCTTTTCAAAAAGCAAATCAGATCATGTCTCTCCTCTGCTTAAATCCATCTAATGGTTTCCCCATCACATTCAAAATAAAACATAAAATGTGAGTGTTTCAAACCAATCTCCAGCTTTTTAGCCAGCCTTAAATCCTAGGATTTTATTTCTTATTCACTGTGTGTCTGCCACACTGGTCTTCAAATCAAACAGGAGGTAGAATATAAATGTTACTGGTTGCATATCTTATGTTTATATACCAAAGGAGCCCCTTCTGTAACATGTCAAAAACAGTGGAGCCACCATAAAATACTTTTGGTAGAGTCAAAATTTCTCAATAACAGATCACAGGGGAAAGAGGGAAGAATTTATGCTATGACTTGTCATCACATCCATAGTATGGTGCTTTGGTTTTAAAGTGGTGTCTTTCCACAGTAGCCCCAAAACTCAACATTAGGAAAGAACTCATCTGGAAAAGCCTTCTCTGATTACATATCTTTTAGAAGTTTCATGGTAAGTGAAAGGATGGTTTTCATAGCAATAATAATAGCGATGATAATAGCAGCAGCTAACATTTATTGAGCACATTGCTATGTATTTATGTCAAGCAGTAATGGTAATTTCTTTATACATAACATTTAAGTTAATTCCCCTCAAAACCATGATGTAATACTATTACTATTATTATTTTCTAGATGAAAAAGCAAACTTAGAGAAGTCAATAATTTGCACAAGAATATAATTTGCTATCTAGAGTGAGCTTTTATTTTTTTATTTTTTAGAATGTGCTTTTAAAATTATGTCATATATCACTTAATGTCAATATAACAAATTTTTGTTACACCATAGCAAATATTTCTGGATTCCTTGTTATTCCAAGTAGTGTTAGCCCTTGTTTCCTATTTTGAAACCCTAGAAATACAAAACTATTGCAAATGATAGTTTGTTCCTAGGGCTGGGCCTGTACATAGGCACAGCAATGAGCGTACAGGCAAATATTTTGATAGATAAAAACTATACCTTTGAAAAAAACTATGTCTTTGGGTTTTTTTACATATGTAATTAATTACATACGTAATTAATTACGTATGTAATTAAGTATGAGTATGTATTTTGACAATTTCTCAAAAGGCATCAGAAGTAAATACTGTTATTTTAAATAATGACAAAAAAATCAATAGTCTCTCACTGCTATCAAATTTCAACATTTCCTCAATGGCTCCTCTGGTTGAGACCACCATGGCTCAAAGTAATACATTTTGCAGGGAGAAAAGACACATCAAGCTTTAATGTGGTTTATTGAAGCCTGATGTGAGGGGTTTATTTCTTCTTGTATTTACAGAGCAGAAGATTCTCTGGAGTGCTTGAGAATCTGATTATTAAGCTTAACTTAGGTGGGACTCATGAATTGGCATTTTAACCAGTATCCAAGTGATTTAATTTAGTATCAGGGAAGTCATTTTGAAAAAATATTGTTCTCGGACATACTCAAAGTACTTCTTTACTTAGAGGAATAAAAGGGAGCCAAGCAACATCTTCTTATTTGATTAAAGGAATAGAAAAACAGGGAAAGAAGACCCTCATCTCTGATAAAGTAGGGTTGCCAGATTTAACCAATAAAAACATAAGACATATAGTTAAATTTGAATTTCAGATAAATAATGGATCTTTTTTTCAGATAAACAATAGATAAGTATGTTTCATACAATATTTGGGAGACACTTGTAGTAAAAAATTAGTAATTGTTTAACTGAAATTCAAATTTACCTAGGTATCTGTTCTTTTATCTGGCAATGTTATAGAAAGGACAATCAAGTTTCAATTCAATGGATTTTAAGATTGCACTCATGTTCAAAAACAAATGATGTAATATATGGTGATTAACATAACAGTAAAAAAAATTTAAAAAAAAAGACTGCATTCATGTTTGTCTAGGCCCAACTGAGCATTATAAAGATCCTTTTCCACTTTCATTTCACAAGAGTGATAGCACATTTTATTACAAAAAATGTTTAAATCTAAAACTAAAGAAAAAAACACAGGAAACAAGAATAAATATTCTGCACCATTCATAGCAGATATGTTGCTAGGCACTGCCTTCCAGTTGAGTGTAGTTCAGTCTGGCAAAGGTTATTGAGATAGAATCCATTAGCATACTCCACATTACCTAGGACATGATCTGTTTCCTGAGCCAAGATGAGCTGCTATTCTCGTCATCATAAAGATACCATAATTAGGTTCTATAATTAGCAGGGAGAAGACCTGCATGCTTTTAAGATGGTAAATTTGAAATGAATTATTTTCTGATCGAAGTAAAATCCCACTTATCTTGATATCACACTTCCAGCCAATTCAGCTATCCATTAAACAGCCATAAGTTCACAGTTAAAGGGGAAGAGCTTCAGAAGTAGAAAATAAGACAGTGTCAGCATATATTCTATACCTATATGCATGGGATCATGAGTAAGCTTACCCTTCTTGCCTTTAAAAAGTGTGATTATGATTTGTTCTGGCCTGTGGATTAAAAGCAGCAGGGAGGTTGTTGGTTGACTATGAGAATCCAGTGCACTGAGAAATTGTGTTAGATGGAAAATTCTACAAACTAAAGACCATCCCAGGCTGGTTGGGCTGGGAGCATGAAACCTTCTGTTCATCAATGTCCCTATAGAACCTCACTCCCTTACAGTAAGATGGACCTTCAGCAATGGGGATATAACTACCTGCACTTTCAGGCTTCTCAGAAGCTAACTCGGGCCCCCATTTCCAATCTAATCTCTTATTCCTTTCCTTGTCAGACGTGAGCAGAATGGGAAACAGAGGTGCTGCATGAGGATCCAAACCTGGTCCCCATCACTTCCACCTGGCACCAACTCATTGCTCTCACCTTGCCTGGTCCTCAGCTACCAGAGCTCTCAGCTGCTATTGGAAGTAACTTCTGCAGACCCTAGCCAGCTTTAGAGCCACCACCTGCTCTATCTGGCTCATAGCATCTTTGTAGGTGTATTAATTTTCTAGTTGCCATAACAAACTACCACAAAGTGAGTGGCTTAAAACAATAGGAATTTATCATCTAATGGTTCTTTCAGGCTAGAAATCGGGATGTCAGGTGTCAACAAGGCCATGCTTCCTCGGAGGTGCAAAGAAAAATCTGTTCCATGCCTCTCTCCTAGCCTTTGGTAGTTTGCTGACCATCTTTGGGGTTCCTTGATTTCTGCTCTATCACCCATGTTTTCATGTTCACATGATGTTCTCTCAGTTGTGCATCTATGTCCAGATTTCCCCTTCTCATAAGGACACCAGTCATCTTGGATTAGAGGCCCACTCGACTCCAGAATAACCTCATCATAACTAATTATATACGCAATGACTCTGTTTCCAAATAACATCACATTCTGAGATACTGGGGTTTAGGACCTCAACATAATAATGTGAGGCTGGGACATAATTTGATCTGTACAGTAGGGTTCAAGAGAAATGACAAATGTGAAAGCACCATAGAAACTTAAGCATGATATATAGATACTACTGGGGGGAAAAGGAAAGAGCCTTCTCTGTTTTCCTGACATTTGCACAAAGGAATTAATTTTTACCACTATCCTTATACTGTAAATGTGGAAGGAAATACTTGCTTTTCTCTTTCTACAGGGTTCTTTCTCATCTAAAGTGGAGGATGAATCACTCATCAAAAACAATAAGGAGTATATATGAGAAAGTAAAATAAAATTTTAAATGCAAGATTATAGGGGCGACTGGGTGGCTCGGTTGGTTAAGTGTCCAACTCTTAATTTCAGCTCAGGTTAATATCTCAGGGTCCTGAGATCAAGCCCTTTGTTAGGCTCCATGCTGAGCATGGAACCTACTTAAGATTCTCTCTCTCCCTCTCCCTCTGCACCACTCCCCCCCCAATACAAGATTATATATGAAAGTGAATGTTTGTATATAAGGGGCAAATGAAAACTGAAGCTACACAGTAAGTCCTTCTCTTGCATGATAACTGTTATAGTAACGGTATTTGGGGGATTACTGTGTGTCACTGTCAGTGTTGTGTGTGACACTGTGCCAAGCATTTTGAGTATGCCATTTTATCCACACAACAACTGTGGGCAATATTGTTATGCCCATTTTAGAAATAAAATGATGACTTTGAGGTTCAGACCCTTCACACGACTGAAAATCACCCAAGTGGGGGCATCTAAGCTGGCGGCACAGTCTAGGTGTCTGAACTTGAAGCCCATGCTCTTAACCACTATGCCCTGAGGAGGGCTCAGAGTGGGTGGGTGAGGGTGGAAGAGAGGGAGAGAAACAGGCCACAGGTGTGAAAGACATTATAAAAGAGGAATCAAGAGGATTGGGAGAAGGCTAGATTTGAGAGGGGAGGAGTTGGCAGAGGTCACTGAGTATTTGAGCTTATGTGGCAGGAGAATGATGATAACTCTGGCAGAAGTGAAGAAGCGCAGAGAGGAAGCAACTGGGGGAAAGAGAGGGCCATGGTGGAGATGAGCTCAGTTTCAGACATGCCCAGCTTGGGCCTAAGAGAAATAACCGGGGAGCCCCTGGTCCCAGCAATCCAGTAATCCACAGGCACAGATAGAGAAGAAAAGTCAAGTGTTGCAACAGACATAGGAGAAATTGGAAGGAAATGAGAAACATCAGGTTTAAATTTTTCCAGTTCTAAGTTTTTAGAGCATTTTCTGACAAGAAGTCACTTCAATCGTGTTTATTGATGATTGCTGAGAGGGTGGGGTGTGAACTCTATTTCTTCATCACCACTGCCCAGTTCAAATTTAATCTTTTGAGATTAAATATCTCCCCCATTTTTTTCTCAGGAAAAGGCAAAACAATTTAAATTATAAAGTATCCAAGAAAAATAAACCTCTATTCCTATTCATTTCTATTAATGTCTGCCTTTTTCACTAAGTAACAAGGAAATTTAGCATTTTCCTTTGTCTTTTTACTGGTTTGTTGCATGATGTTAGGTAATGTAATTTCTATTTCTTGTTTTTCTAGTTGTAAAAGAAATCTTTGACCATAAGGATATTTTGTGAATGTATGAGCATACGCCATTTTCTTTAACATAAAATTTTTATGGAATAGATACTTATGTAAATCTGCACATATTAAATTAACTCATATTTGTATTGGAGAAGATAATACAAGGTGATTTCTCACAACACAAATTCTGATTCACTGCCTAATGAATCATGTACTTAAAAATGCTGAGAACATATTGACATACTGACACCTTGTAATGTCTCATCTCTTCTACCCTCACAAACACTCCTTCCTTCTATCGTCAAATGCTATACCCCATAGAATGAAAACTTACTACATCATCTTTCCCCAATCTCTGTCCCTGCCCCTTCCAGTAGCTTGTTAACTAGACTAACTTGGTCAGTCTCATTTGTTCTTGTTTTTTCTTTTTGCTTTAATTGGTATAGTACAATAGTGTGTTGCTAGCTTTTTCTTGATTACCATCCTCTAATAAACCATGAGCAGGTTATCACTGATTCAATTTTAGAGCAGAATTCCTACACATGAGAGAAACAGAAAGTAATCATTCCCAGTGGATCCTGAATATGGTCTCAAGACCAGAAGCATCAGCATCACCTGGAAAACTTGTTAGAAGTGCAAATTCTTGAGACCTACTGCATCAGCCATTTGGGGGAAAGGAGACATTAAGTCCAGCCATCCTCATTTTAACCAACCGCACAGGCAATTCTGGTGCATATTGAAATTTGAGAACCACTATATTAGAGTAGCTGAATTTACTCAGCATAGAATGAGGGTTGTTTCTGACAGAACAAATATTAATATTCCCTGCTTTTCATCAGGAAGGACTGGGCTTCATTAGAAGGGTTTTTGCTGTTTGTTTGTTTGTTTGTTTTAGGAGAAATGGTGACCTGCCTCTGCCATTAGCTGAGTAACCTTGGCAAACCTCTTGACCTCTCTGGATTTCACTTTCCTCATCTATAAAATTAGAACCTCAAACTATGTGATCTCAATGGCATGCTCCCAATTCTAACAATTTACATTCCAATTTTTGGTACAACTTCTCTTATGGCTAATAGCATTTATTTTTAAGAGGGCAGACAAGAATCTGCATCATAAGGTGATAATAACGTGTGTACATGGCAGTGAAACCCACATCTTTGGTCTTTTTAGGTAGCAGTCTATCAAGCATATTTTGTACCAAAAAAATTGAGTCATATCTCTACAACAGAGGGGAGTAAACTTTTTCTGTAAAAAGCCGAGTAGTAAATATTTTAGGCTTTGGGGGCTATTGGTCTTTGTCACTATTACTCAACTCTGCTGCTGTAATATAACAGCCTAAATAATATGTCAAGGAACATGGCTAAAGTTTCAATAAAATTTTATTAACAAAAACAATGGTGGGCTGGCTTTGGCCCGTGGGCTATAGTTTGCCAACCCCTTGCTTTATAATGTCTTCATTTAAAAAAAATTAAAATAAAAGATTTAGCCATTTTGTAGTTGATCTCTTAGTCATTGGTCAGCTATTTAATTGCTATTCCACTCACAATTCATTAACTGATTGCAGTGATCAAAAGCAACTAAAAAATACTTAATGTCCCTATTCTGCCTTGATGGTGGTTGATTTGTAAACAATCAAGTAAAGCATCGTGTTAACCAGACCCAACTTTATGACTAATTCCCTACCTTAGTGTCCAATGGAAATGAATATTCTGCTCTCATAAACACAATTTTAATTAGTTTGTGTTTACGACTCCTACCATGTCACAGGGCATATCAAAAGAGAAGTTAATTTACCTCTATAGCCATGAATCTTACAGTGATCATTTAGCTGCTGCTCTAATCTACAATTCTTAATCATACGCTGCCTCTGCAGAATAGGTTATTAATACTCTGTCTTCTCAAAAGTTATTGATCAGACATCCTTAACAGAGCTCTTTTGTTGAAAACCTTGACTGAAAAAGTAAAGATACAATTGCATTGTTGTTACAGCAAGTCATGACATGCAAATAAATTCAATACATGCTGCTAATGTCTTTTCCTAATTAGTAAATTAGTGAGCCTGGGTAGAGGAGAAGAAAGAACCCAGATAGTGCTTTAATTTTTAGTGGTATGAATGTATCACAGAAACACAAGCAACTGGGCTCATTTCATAAATGGAAAAAGAAAAAAAACTAAACATCTTTCCAAGTATAACAAGAAAACATGTTGGGTAATTTTGAAATTTCCCACCCTTTACTCTGGTCCCAAGTGAAAGCATATGCCAGAGCAACAACTTGAACTTATTCTGAACTTTGAGTTAGATTCATGCTAACCTTCCTTATTTTGTTATTTTTTCAGTATTATCTTTATTATCCTTCTGTGCCCACTTACAATTACTCCTCAACTGAATTTTTGTAGGATACACTGTTTAATGGAGGGTCAAGTCTTGGACTGTTGATGCTTCCACCAACTTGATAGACATGTTGTCACTGTGTGCTGAGTGGAAAATGGGCACCACAGAGATAACAGCCTATTGTGTTTTAGAATGATTTCTAACAGGCTATATTTTCAAAAAGTATTAGTGAAATTAGAAATAAAGATGGAATTGAAATTATGTGGGCTTAGGTATATGCATCTGAATGTGCAAAAGGGCATCTGTCCTCCACCTTCCCCTGCTTTTTCTAAGAAGGATATAATATGGTCTATGACTCCATTTCTTCAGTGACAGTTCATGAGATAAATATATCACATTCTAGGGCTAGAAACTTTCCAGTGGTTATTGTTTTTATCATAAGACATGCTGCAGTGGGCATCAACCATATTCCCTGCAGACTCACTGATCAAGTTTATGCCAGCAGCATTCTACAATACCCTGCCACAGGGCTTACTCTCAGCCTGGGTATGGAAAAAGCCAGAAGTGTTGGGGAATTAAATCTCCCTGGAGCAGCTCTTATTCAGGCATGGCTGATGCTGAAGGATAAATATCCTAACCTCCCCAATCTGTCAGGTTTGATAAATCTAGGTGTGTTCTATATGTAGTTCCCCCAGAGAAACTGAGCCCCAGTTGCTCCCAGCAATAATCTGCTTGATAATGCATGTCCTTCCCTTCCCTGTCTTATTTTCTGCTCTCCTACTGATTCCCTCTGAGATAGCTTCCTAAATAAACCACTCGCACTCAAATCTTTGTCTTAGCCTCTGCTTCTCAGGGGACCCAAAGCACATACTCTAGAAATCTTTTACATATTGGTATAAACATTCAGTAAATTCAAGTTTGACTTTCTTCTCTTCTTGATATTTTATTAGTGAGGTAAACTGAAAAGAAGATGGTGATTAGAGCTCAAAAATGGGTTCACCAAAGGTCTCTCAAATCTCTATCCCTGGAGATGTCAGAAGTTGAGGTAGATGCTATGCTGCCTGAAATGGTTGTGATAACACTTATCTGAATCTCTGGGAAAGAGCTCAGATTTCTAATTTATACAACCTGGTTGGATTTGACAAATCAAAACATCAGGACCAGTTTTTAGTCAAAACTGATTTGGATCTTTCTACTCTGTACTTATTGAATTATGTTGTCTGAAGATAAAGAGATAATGCTCTCAATGGTAATATTATTCAACTGTACTCATGGTTATCAAAACCAGGGTTGGGAGACTTATTCTGAAACATATTGAATTCATAATATGTGTCAGTGCCCCATTTGATCCTTACAGTGACCTGTAAACTTAGTGATATTATAAACTCCATTTTACAGATGAGGAAACTGAGGCCAGAGAAGTTAAGCATTTTACCTAAAATCACATCCAGTAGAGCCAGGTTTCTAAACCAGAACCTTCTCAGCTGATGGTCCAAAGCTTTACCCATGTAGCTCTTCTGCTTCTGTAGAGGCTCCTTCCTTAGCATTCAGCTATCAGATATGTGATGAGAGAAGTCTTCTATCTGATACAACCACGAAATAGAGAGACCAACTTTGGGCCCAGAAAAAAGAAACATAGATTTTAGGGCCAGTTGGTTGTATGATAGAAAAAATTTTTCCATTCCTTTAAGTCTTATTTCTCCTATATAAAATGAAGATATTGGATTAAATACTTCTAGTGTTCCTTGCAGTTATGAAATTATACTGCTTTTTCTTGGGTAAAAGTTGGAAAGAGAGTTTCCTTTTCAAACTGCTACAGTTTTATTAATGTACCATAACTGTCAGTAGCTACAGAATTCAGAAACCCAGCCTAAGATGTGACATTGAGTTAAAGAGTATGTTTGTTGGATTGAAAATGCAATGTTTATTGGATTGAAAATGTTGAATGACCATAGACTAATAGGCAAATTTTAGGTATAAGAGACAATTTAAGTAGGCATTCAGATGGAAAAGGAAATTTTCTCAAGTGTTCCTAAAGAAGATAATGCTACTTTTAATTATCTCTACCAAACTACTCTATATTCATCACTGCCTACTTCAATTTTAATCTTATTAGAGAGGAAATGGTTGCAGATCTAGCCCAGGGACTGAAATATTGATACAGAATTCAAAAGTCTCATCAGCAACCTTAATATGCTGGTTTCCATCCTTTTTAACATGTATCAAATATGAAAAACAGCAACAACAAAAAAACTACCAAGTGTTAACACCCTCTCATCCTTAAGCCTTCAGACAGGAGGAACATGCTGTCCTTAGTAAAATAGTAAATCTATTGTTTAGATCACCTAATCCTTACATGGAAACTTCTGTTCTCTCATAACTCGGATGTTTAGAGAAAACTCTAAAGGTTCATTAACTATAAATTTTAAACACACAAATGAGGCAGTAGGCCTAGTGTGAATAATCATGTGGATAAGTGTTCACTAAGAAGGGTCAGGAGAACTCACATTTTCTTCTTCACATAAGAATATGGACTTGTGCTTCATTTTATAATCACAATATGGCAGCCATCTCTGAAAATGGAAGAATCATAAGGTGGTAAAATAGCAACATTTCCTGGGCCTCTGGCTCATTATACCTCTGAAAACATAACAAAATGAAACAGTTTGGTGGACCAAACACTGTAACCTTCTGGGAACAGGTTGAAGTAAGACAAGTAACTTCAAAAATTCAGTCAAGCTCTATAAAGACCAGCATCGGGAAACTAGCTGATGATAAAGCAATATTGCTATTCTGTCTTTTTTCTATTGGACATTCTTTCCTGCTTTGTCAAAGATTAGTTGACCATATAGTTGTGGTTCCATTTCTGGGTTTTCTATTCTTTTCTATTGATCTATGTGTCTGTGTTTGTGCCAGTATCATACTGTCTTGATGATTACAGCTTTGTAATAGAGCTTGAAGTCTGGAATTGTGATGCCACCAGCCTTGCTTTTCTTTTTCAACATTCCTCTGGCTATTCAGGGTCTTTTCTGGTTCCATACAAATTTTAGAATTGTTTGTTTTAGCTCTGTGAAAAGTGCTGATGCTATTTTGATAGGGATTGCATTAAATATGTAGATTGCTTTGGGTGGTATAGACATTTTAACAATGTTTGTTCTTCCAATCCATGAGCATGGAATATTTTTCCATTTCTTTGTGTCCTCTTCAATTTCTTTCATAAGTGTTCTATAGTTTTCAGAATACAGATCTTTTACCTCTTTGATTAGGTGTATTCCTAGGTGTATTGTTGTTGGTGCAATTATAAATGCGATCTATTCCTTGATTTCTCTTCCTGCTGCTTCATTATTGGTGTATGAAAATGTATATTTCTAGGAATTTTTCCATTTCTTCCAGATTTCCCAGTTTATTGGCATATAGTTTTTCATAATATTCTCCTATCATTGTATTTCTGTGCTGTTGGTTGTGATCTCTCCCCCCTTTAATTTGTTATTTTATTTATTTGGGTCCTTTCTCTTTTCATTTTGATAAGTTTAGTGAGGGGCTTATCAATTTCATTAATTCTTTCAAAGAATCAGCTCTTAGTTTTGTTGATCTGTTCTACTGTTTTTTTTTTAATTTCTATATGGTTCATTTCTTTTCCTAATCTTTATTTCCCTTCTTCCGCTGGCTTTAGGCTTTATTTGCTGTTCCTTTTCTAGCTTCTTTATGTGTAAGTTTAGGTTGTGTGTTTGAGACTTTTCTTACTTCTTGAGGTACGCCTGTATTGCAATATACTTCCCTCTTAGGACCCCCTTTGCTGCATCCCAAAGGTTTTGGACTATACATTTTCCTTTTAATTTGCTTCCATGTACTTTTTAATTTCTTCTTTAATTTCCTGATTAACACATTCATTCTTTAGTAGGATGTTCTTTAACCTCCATGTATTTGTGGTCTTTCCAAATTTTTTCTTTTGGTTGACTTCAAGTTTCATAGCATTATGGTCTGAAAATATGCATGGTATTACCTCAATCTCAATCTTTTGGTACTTGTTGAGGGCTGATTTGTGACCCAGTATGTGATCTATTCTGGAGAATGTTCCATGTGCAGTCAAAAAGAATGTGTATTCTGCTGCTTTAGGATGAAATGTTCTGAATATATCTATTAAGTCTATCTGGTACAGTGTGTCATATAAAGCCATTGTTTCCTTGTTGATTTTCTGCTAGATGATCTGTCTATTGCTGTAAGTGGGGTATTAAAGTTCCCTACTATTCTTGTATTATTATCAATAAGTTTCTTTGTTTGTTATTAATGGAATTATATATTTTGGGTCCTCCCAAGTTGGGTGTATAAATATTTATAATTGTTAAATCTTCTTGATGGATAGACCCCTTAATTATGATACAGTGCCCTTCTTCATCTCTTGTTACAGTCTTTGGTTTAAAATCTAGTTTGTCTGATATAAGTATGGCTACTCTGGCTTTCTTCTGATGTCCATTAGCGTGATAGATGGTTCTCCATCCCTTTGCTTTCAATCTGCAGATATCTTTAGGTCTAAAATGAGTCTCTTGTAAGCAGCATATAGATGGGTCTTGTTTTTTTTATCTATTCTGATACCCTATATCTTTTGATTAGAGCATTTAGTCCATTTACATTCAGAGTGATTATTGATAGATATGAATTCAATGGCTTTGTGTTACCTGTACAGTTGGTGTTTCTGGTGATGTTCTCTATTCCTTTCTAGTCTTTGTTGCCTTTGGTCCTTTCTTTCCCTGCTCAGAGTGCCCTTTAATATTTCTTGCAGGGCTGATTTAGTGGTCATGAACTCCTTTAGTTTTTGTCTATCTGGGAAACTCTGTCTCTCCTTCTATTCTGAATGACAGCTTTGCTGGATAAAATATTCTTGGCTGCATATTTTTCTTATTCAGCACTTTGAATATATAATGCCACTTTCTTCTGGCCTGCTAAGTTTCCATGGACTGATCTGCTGTGAACCTGATCTGTCTTCCCTTATAGGTTAAGGACTTTTTTCCCCTTGCTGCTTTCAGGATTCTTTCCTTGTCTCTGCATTTTGTGTTTGATTCTGATATGTCTTGGTGATGGCCAGCTTTTGTTGAATTTAATGGGAGTTCTCTGTGCTCTTTGGATTTTGATGTCTGCTTCCTTCCCAAGGCTAGGGAAGTTTTCAGCTATAATTTGCTCAAATAAACCTTCTACCCTTTTTTTTCTCTCTTCATTTACTGGGACTCCTATGACAGGAATGTTATTATGCTTTATGAGTTGCTGAGTTCTCTAAGTCTACATTCATGATCCAATACCTTTCTTTCCCTCTTTTTTTCAGCTTCATTTTCCCCCATAATTTTATCTTCTACATCACTGATTCATTCCTCTGTTTCATCCATCCTCATTTTCATGGCATCCATTCAGGTTTGCATCTCAGTTATAGCATTTTAATTTTTGGCCTAACTAGTTTTTAGTTCTTTTAGCTCTGCAGTAAGGGATTCTCTAGTGTCTTCTATGTTTTTTTTAAGCCCAGCTAGTATCCTTATATTTGTTTTAAATTCTAGTTCAGACATTTACTTATATCTGTATTGATTAAATCCCTGGCCATTACTTCTTCCTGTTCTTTCTTTTGGGGTGAATTCCTGCATCTTGTCATATTGTCAAGGTGAAAAAAAAGGAAGCAGATCCTAGGTGTGTTTTGTTCTGCTTGTTAAAAGAAGCTAGATCCTAGACATAAATTTATATATATAAATTCAGAAAAAAAATTTAAAAAATTGCTTTTTCTGTATCCCAAGGTGGGAGGAGGGAGGCAAAGAAAGCTAGATCCTATTTCACTTAGAGCGGAAGCTTTGTAGTACTCTATGATCAATAGACTTGATGCCTGTGAGGGGTTAGAGCTGGTCTTTTGTGTGGGGGGCCTGGTGTGCTGATTCTCAGATGAACTTGCCCTAGTGGAGATGCACCTGCAGGGTGCAAGAGGCAGGGCTTGGTGTAAGTGACTGTGTCCCCTTTGGTAGTGCTGTTTTGCTCATTGAAGTTTGTTAGTACTGATGGGCAAGTTGAAAATGGTGCAGCTGGATCTCTCCTCCCGGAGTAGGGAGCTCACACCCACCACTCTTCAGGAAGCCCTCATAGAAGAGCAAATAATCACCTCTCTTTTGTCCTCAGCTTCCACCAGATCCCCACCTTCACCCTGCCTGCATCTGAACTGTCCACCTTCCAGGTGGCACAGTACTCCTGTTTTATCTCAGGTGGGATGCTGGGTTTCAAAACTCCAAATTTTAGATATCCAAGCAGCATGGATCCAGGCTGATCCTCTGGGGGATGGTCTCACTACACTGTGGCCAGTGCCAGCTTGTCCCAGAGATTGGTTGTATGACTGCACAGTGGTTCAAACTTCATGGTAAAGCTCAGCAGAAAGCCTCGTTGCCCTCAGCCACCAACCCTGTTCTTATCTTAGTGAATGGGGCAGCTCAATGGCACCTGCCGGGTCTTCTGCCATGGAGAGGCTCTGACACCTCTCCCACATGCATTCCAAGCTTCTCCCTGTGCAGCTCAGGAGATCTTCAGAGCACGCTGCCTGTTCCCAGGTCTCTGCCCTCCTTCCCTACCAAAGCACAACTAAGCCCTCTAAGCATGACCCCAGCAATGGCATGTGCCTCAGAAAATTCAGCCTCTGCATCTGCTGTTTATAAAAACTTGTGGTATTTAGTCCCTCTCCTTTTCTCAGTCAATGGTTTTGAGGAAGAGTTTTTCTTGTGCAATTCCCCGCATGCACTTTCACCCTTTCTCTCTCTCTCTCTCTCTCTTTCTCTCTTGCTCCTCTATCCGTGATCAGGGTTCCCTTCCCAATGCAGCACCTGCAGCTCTTCTCTCCACCAAATAAACTTTCCACAGCTCCTACTTTCCACAATGTGGTGGTTTTTTTTCACCTCTAGTTGTGCATTTTTGCTCTCTCAGTCCTCAGATTGATTTCTTGAGTGTTCAAAATGATTTGATATTTATCTAGTCGTGTTCAAGGGAGGAGGCAAGCCTAGGATTCCCTACTCTTCCACCATCTTAACTCCTCCAGAAGTCTTTTTAAGTTCTTATTTGATTATTTGACCATTTTAAGGTGATTCACATAGTGAAGTTTTTTTAAGGTTCTTTGAAGATGTAAAAGTGACAAGATTAATGGAATTGAATCATTTTAGTTTATGTAAATGACCCTTAATACATATAGAATATATATATTCCTGAAAGGATGATCTTAAAAATTGTTATGTATAATGAATCTAATTTTATCAAGGAAAATTTACAGGAGTCTTTCCATAAAAAACAGTATCTCCAAAGCATATTAAAATCTATGCTATAAGGGAATTTATCAGCTCACTTCCAAAAAAAACCCAGCCTGTATTTGGGGTCCTTCTTCAAGGATTAATTCAAAACTCCTTCAATAAGAAATGGATCCCCCAGTACAGACTGCCTGGTAGGAATACATCATGGGATACAGGAATTAGGATCCACATCAGACAAGGATGCAGATTATTCTCTTTACCATGCTACTTATGAGCTATTTCTAGTACCTTGATTAGGAAATAGATATCAAAATATGTGAGTGAGAGAGAGAAAGAGAAAAAGCATATACACAGATTCTTAACAATTTGTTGACGTCAATAAAATGTATAGGGTAGTGTCATTTTGTTTTCTTTAAAACTTCAATCTAAGGAAAGTAGTCATATATCCAGTGCCTGGGGACATTTAGGACCTTACCTATTGTAATTAAGTCTGGTTCTCCAAGTAGATAAAGCTAGATAGGTAGATCTCTTATAAAGCTCTGTCTTTATAAGGCTACTTTCAGATTGGGTTGGCTGCAGGTTGCAGTAGTTCATTGTTAATGGTTATCTGACGTGTTAGAGTAGGAGTCACTTTAAATGGTTCCACTATAAATCAGTCTCTGGCACTGTGTGCATATAGTATAGCATTTACTCTTTTACTTTGGGGAAGCTCCTGGTAATATTCTGTCTCCTCCACCTTCTATCTTTTCTACCCACCACTTCCCTAACCTTCATCATTGCTCACTCTTGAACCCTTGCCAAATAATTTACGTCTATCCAGACCTGAAATGAGCCAAAGTAAATAAAAAATTACAGGTGTGACCTCACCTGGATATATTTCCCACACAGAGCCTCAGGGTTAGAGCATATGAAGCTAATGCTTTTTCCAGGCCTCCCACAACTAAACACTGATTTGGTCTTTCTTATTTGGGTATCAGATCACAAAATTCATTCTGTGTGCACAGTCTTGGGCTTTTTTTTTTTTTTTTGGAAATAGACCCCAGGTATATTTTGCCATCAGAATATCTGTGGTGTGTGCTTTTTTTTCAAATGCATTAGTGAATATTTTGTGAAATGAATTCCAATTTATTATTTTGGGACATTTTTATGTATGTCTGAGACTCAAACTGCTTTCTGGTCTAGCTGCAGATTTTGTTTTAGAACTATTACACATTTTTCAGCAGTCCACTAATGAGCCATTAAATGAAACTAGCTTGCTCACTGCAACCTAACCAACCCCAGGCCATTACACACACACATTGTCTTTTTTATTTCCTGTTGTTTGGAATAATTCTTCTTTCCACATACTTGGAAAGGCTCCTAAGGAGATGAATTCATTCCTTAGATTTGGCATCTTGTTAAAAAAATGCTAATAAAAATCTGAAGACTGAACAAAGGCCCAACCCAGGACAAAATGATGGCAGAGGAAGCTTGGAGTTTTGGCTCCAACCTCCCCTTCAATGCCCTTCCTCCATTCTTGTCCTTACTGTCTTGTGACATCCTGGTTCCCATAGCATGAAAGAGAATGATCTAACCAACTCTAATTTACTATAAGGGCACTGGTTCTTACCCAGGGTTAATTTTACCACTCAGGAGACATTTCACAATATCTGAAGACATTTTTGGATGTCACAGCTGGGGGAGGGGGTGGGCAACTGGCATCTAGGGGATAGATACCAGGGATACTCTAAAAACCCCACAATCTCACAATGCACAAAATAGCCCCCACCACAAAGAATTATACTGCCCAAAGGTATTAGTGATGTTACCTACTACTTTTTTTTAGAGTTTCTTTATCTTTTAATGGAATCAAAAGAGAAATAAACTTAAACCTATAATCTTATCACCTATAGTTTCAGATGTAAAAATGGGACACAAGACCTATCAGCTTTCAGAGATTCAAACATAGCCAGAGATTTCTATCACATACCACATAACCCCCATCACACACACACACACACACACACACACACACACACACACACACACACAGTATTTCAACTCCTGGAGAGGATAGAAGCAGGGACCAGAGCCCAACACTTGCACTTAAAATCTTCTTGTTCTCTTTTATAAACTCCTTCTCCCAATCCAGAAAGGAACCTCCTCTTGCCATGGTGGGGAAATTTTCTCTTTTTGAAGGATTATTGGGAGGGAGGAGCAAGATAGCGGAGGAGTAGGCGACCTAAATTTCGTCTGGTCCCAGGAATTCAGCTAGATAAGGATCGAACCATTCTGAACACTTATGAACTCAACAGGAGATTGAAGAAAAGAATAGCAGCAACTCTCTGAACAGAAAATCAACCACTTTCTGGAAGGTAGGACTTGCAGAGAAGTGAATCCGAGGTGATATTCGGGAAGCTAGACGGCGGGGGAGGGGGCCTCCATCAGCCCCTACCAGCAAGTGATGGAGCAGTGGAGCACAAAATCGGAACTTTTAGAAGTCTGTTCCACTGAGAGACGTCGCTCCAGTGGCTAAGCCAGGGGTGGAACCCTCGCTGGGACAGTGTGGTCACAGGACCCTTGGGGTCACAGAAAGACCGGGGGTGCCTGAGTGCAGCATGAGCTCCCAGGGATCGGAGCAGGGAAGCCGGCTGCAGAGATGGAGCCAAGGAGTGGGCTTTCAGCTTGGGGTAGCCATAAACCGTGATCTGTGGCACAGTCAGGCCACTGCTCTTTCAGCAGGGATCCAACAAGTGGCAGATCTGGGGAGACTCCCCTTCCTCCCCGGGAGGAGGGCGTGGGAGCACACCGCATGGATCTGCTGGGTTTGGTGACTCCACACGGGCTCCAGTGCCAGAGATAGAAACACTCGGTCACAGGACGGGTGAGCACAGAGTGAGGCCAGAGACCAGGGAGACGGGAGTGATTGACTGCTTTTCTCTGGGGGCGCACTGAGGAGTGGGGCCCTGAGCTCTCGGCTCCTCCAGGGCAGAGATTGGGAGGCCGCCATTTTCATTCTTGTTCTCCAAAGCTGCATGGGAACAAAAGCTCCCAAGAGCAAATCCGAGCCAATTGGGGCAATTCCGCCTCTGGCAAAGACATTTGAGAACCACAGCAACAGGCCTCTCCCCCAGAAGATCAGCAAGAACAGCCAGCCGAGACCAAGGTTACCGATCCATGAGAACGGCAGAACTCCAGCACTAGGGCAAAATTGCACATAGAATTCATGGCTTTTTTTCCATGATTCTTTAGTCTTCCAAAGTTAATATTTCTTAATTTTCTTTTTTTAATTTTTCTTTTTCACTTTTTCAACCAACATCTTATGAATCCCTTTTTTTTTAAATCTTATTTTTTATTTTTAGAGTCATATTCTATCCCTTCATAGTAGTTAACCTTATTTTTGGTATATATATATATATATATATATATATATATATATATACACACACCAAATATACCAAATATACCAAATTTGGTATATATACCATATATATATATATATATATATAAAGTTGTTCTCTCTTTAAAATTTTGGGATACAGTTTCTTCTAACAGACCAAAATATACCCTAAATCTCTAGTGTATGGCTTAGTTCTAGTCTCCTGCCTGACACATTCTCTCCCTTTTTTTTTAAATCCTTTTCTTTCTTTTTTTAACCAACTTCTTATCAATTCCTTTTATAAATCTTTTATAATTTTCATCTTTACAGTCATATTCCATCCCTTCATCATATTTACCCTTATTTTTGTACATATATAAGTTTTTCTTTCCTTAAAATTTTGGGAGGCACTTTCTTATAATGGATTAAACTATACCCAAAATCTAGTGTGTGGCACTGATCTAGGCACCAGCCTGATCATATTTGATCATATTCTGTTTTTTGTTTGTTTGTTTTATCTTTTTCTTTTTTTTTTCTTCTTTCTTTCTTTCCCTTTCTTTTCCCCTGGTTTCAGGTCTCTTCTGATTTGTTTAGTGTATATTTTTCTGGGGCCGTTGTTACCCTGTTAGCATTTTGTTCTCTCATTCATCTATTCTCCTCTGGACAAAATGACAAGATGGAAAAAATCACCTCAAAAAAAAGAACAAGAGGCAGTACCTACTGCCAGGGACCTAATCAATACAGGCATTAGTAAGATGTCGGAACTAGAGTTCAGAATGACGATTTTTAAAGATACTAGCTGGGCTTGAAAAAAGCATGGAAGATATTAGAGAAACCCTTTCTGGGGAAATAAAAGAACTAAAGTCTAACCAAGTCAAAATCAAAAAGGCTATTAATGAGGTGCAATAAAAAATGGAGGCTCTAATTGCTAGGATAAATGAGGCAGAAGAGAGAATTAATAATATAGAAGACCAAATGATAGAAAATAAAGAAGCTGAGAAAAAGAGAGATAAACGACTACTGGATCACAAGGGCAGAATTCAAGAGATAAGTGATACCACAAGATGAAAAAATATGAGAATAATTGGGATCCCAGAAGAAGAAGAAAGAGAGAGAGGGGAAGAAGGTATATTGGAGCAAATTATAGCAGAGAACTTCCCTAATGTGTGGAAGGAAAAAGGCATCAAAATCCAGGAGGCACAGAGAATCCCCCCTCAAAATCAATAAAAATAGGTCAACACCCTGACATCTAATAGTAAAACTTACGAATCTCAGAGACAAAGAGAAAATCGTGAGAGCAGCTCGGGACAAGAGATCTGTAAACTACAATGGTAGAAACATTAGCTTGGCAACAGACTTATCCACAGAGACCTGGCAGGCCAGAAAGGACTGGCATGATATATTTGGAGCACTAAATGAGTAAAATATGCAACCAAGAATACTATATCCAGCTAGGCTATCATTGAAAATAGAAGGAGAGATAAAAAGCTTCCAGGACAAACAAAAACTAAGGGAATTTGCAAACACGAAACCAGCCCTACAAGAAATATTGAAAGGGGTCCTCTAAGCAAAGAGAGAGTTGAAAAGTAACAAAGACCAGAAAGGAACAAAGACACTATACAGTAACAGTCACCTTAGAGGCAATACAATGGTGCTAAATTCATATCTTTCAATAGTTACCTTGAATGCAAATGGGCTAAATGCCCCAATCAAAAGACACAGGGTATCAGATTGGATAAAAAAACAAGACCCATCGATATGCTGTCTGCAAGAGACTCATTTTAGACCCAGAGACACCCCCAGATTGAAAGTGAGGAGGTGAAAAACAATTTACCATGCTAATGGACACCAAAAGAAAGCTGGGATGGCAATCCTTATATCAGACAAATTAGATTTTAAACCAAAGACTGTAATAAGAGATGAGGAAGGACACTATATCATACTTAAAGGGTCTCCAAAAAGAAGATCTAACAATTGTAAATATCTATGCCCCTAACATGGGAGCAGCCTGTTATATAAGCCAATTAATAACAAAAGCAAAGAAACACATCGACAACAATACAATAATAGTGGGGGACTTTAACACCCCCCTCACTGAAATGGACAGACCATCTAAGCAAAAGATCAACAAGGAAATAAAGACTTTAAATGACACACTGGACCAAATGGACTACACAGATATATTCAGAACATTCTATCCCAAAGCAACAGAATACACATTCTTCTCTAGTGCCCATGAAACATTCTCCAGAATAGATCACATCCTAGGTCACAAATCAGGTCTCAACCGGTACCAAAAGATTGGGATAATTCCCTGAATATTTTCAGACCACAATGCTTTTGAAAATAGAACTCAATCACAAGAGGAAAGTCAGAAAGAACTCAAGTACATGGAGGCTAAAGAGCATCCTACTAAAGAATGAATGGGTCAACCAGGAAATTAAAGAAGAATTAAAAAAATTCATGGGAACAAATGAAAATGAAAACACAACTGTTCAAAATTTTTGGGATGCAGCAAAGGCATTCCTAAGAGGAACATACATAGCAATACAAGCCTTTCTCAAGAAACAAGAAAGGTCTCAAATTCACAACCTAACCCTACACCTAAAGGAGCTGGAGAAAGGACAGCAGATAAAGCTTAAACCCAGCAGGAGAAGAGAAATAATAAAGATCAGAGCAGAAATCAATGAAATAGAAACCAAAAGAACAGTAGAACAGATCAGCAAAACTAGGAGCTTGTTCTTTGAAAGAATTAACAAGATTGATAAACCCCTGGCCAGATTTATCAAAAAGAAAAGAGAAATGACCCAAATAAATAAAATCATGAATGAAAGAGGAAAGATCACAACCAACACCAAAGAAATACAAACAATTATAAGAACATATTATGAGCAACTACATGCCAGCAAATTAGATAATCTGGAAGAAATGGATGCATTCCTAGAGATGTATAAACTACCAAAACTGAACCAGGAAGAAATAGAAAACCTGAACAGACCCATAACCAGCAAGGAACTTGAAGCAGTCATCAAAAATCTCCCAACAAACAAAAGCCCAGGGCCAGCTGGCTTCCCAAGGAAATTCTATCAAACATTTAAAGAAGAATTAATACCTATTCTTCTGAAACTGTTCCAAAAAATAGAAATGGAAGGAAAACTTCCAAACTCGTTTTATGAGGCCACCATTACCTTGATCCCAAAATCAGACAAAGACCCCATCAAAAAGGAGAATTACAGACCAATATCCCTGATGAACATGGATGCAAAAATTCTCACCAAAATAGTAGCCAATAGGATCCAACAGTACAGTAAAAGTGGGATTTATCCCTGGGCTGCAAGGTTCGTTCAACATCCTCAAATCAATCAATGTGATACAATACATTAATAAAAGAAAGAATAAGAACGATATGATCCTCTCAATAGATGCAGAAAAAGCATTTGACAAAGTACAGCATCCTTTCTTGATCAAAACTCTTCAGAGTGTAGGGATAGAGGGTACATACCTCAATATCATAAAGCCATCTATGAAAAACCCACAGCGAATATCATTCTCAATGGGGAAAAACTGAGAGCTTTCCCCCTAAGGTCAGGAACACGGCAGGGATGTCCACTATCACCACTGCTATTCAACACAGTATTAGAAGTCCTAGCCACAGCAATCAGACAACAAAAAGAATAAAAGGCATCTGAATAGGCAAAGAAGTCAAACTCTCACTCTTTGCAAATGATATCATACTTTATGTACAAAATCCAAAAGACTCCACCCCACAACTGCTAGAACTCATACAGGAACTCAGTAAAGTGGCAGGATATAAAATCAATGCACAGAAATCAGTGGAATTCCTATACACTAACAACAAGATAGAAGAAAGAGAAATTAAGGAGTTGATCCCATTTACAATTGCACCCAAAACCATAAGATACCTAGGAATAAATCTAACCAAAGAGGCAAACATCTGTACTCAGAAAACTATAAAATACTCATGAAAAAAATTGAGGAAGACACAAAGAAACGGAAAAAGGTTCCATGCTCATGGATTGGAAGAACAAATATCATGAAGATGTCAATGCTACCTAGAGCAATCTACACATTTAATGCAATCCTTATCAAAATACCATCAACTTTTTTCAAAGAAATGGAACAAATAATCCTAAAATTTGTATGGAACTAGAAAAGACCCTGAATAGCCAGAGGAATGTTGAAAAAGAAAAGAAAAGCTGGTGGCATCACAATGCTGGACTTCAAGCTCTATTACAAAGCTGTCATCAAGACAGTATGGTACTGGCACAAAAACAGACACACTGATCAGTGGAACAGAATAGAGAGCCCAGAAATGGACCCTCAACTCTATGGTCAACTAATCGACAAAGCAGGAAAGAATATCCAACAGAAAAAAGACACTCTTCAACAAATGGTGTTGGGAAAATTGGATAGCCACATGCAGAAGAATGAAACTGGACCATTTCCTTACACCACACACAAAAATAGACTCAAAATGGTTGAAAGACCTAAATATGAGATAAGAGTCCATCAAAATCAAAGAAGAACACAGGCAGCAACCTCTTTGACCTCAGCTGCAGCAACTTCTTCCTAGAAACATCGCCAAAGGCAAGGGAAGCAAGGGCAAAAATGAACTATTGGGACTTCATCAAGTTAAAAAGCTTTTGCACAGCAAAGGAAACAGTCTACAAAACCAAAAGACAACCAACAGAATGGGAAAAGATATTTGCAAATGACATATCAGATAAGTGGCTAGTATCCAAAATCTATAAGAAGTTATCAAACTCAACACCCAGAGAACAAATGATCCAATCAAGAAATGGGCAGAAGACATGAACAGACATATTTCCAAAGAAGACATCCAAATGGCCAACAGACACATGAAAAAGTGCTCAACATCGCTTGGCATCAGGGAAATCCAAATCAAAACCTCAATGAGATACCACCTCACACCAGTCAGAATGGCTAAAATTAACAAGTCAGGAAACGACAGATGTTGGCGGGGATGTGGAGAAAGGGGAACCCTCCTACACTGTTGGTGGGAATGCAAGCTGGTGCAGCCACTCTGGAAAACAGTATGGAGGTTCCTCAAAAAGTTGAAAATAGAGCTACCCTATGACCCAGCAATTGTACTACTGGGTATTTACCCCAAAATACAAATGTAGTCCTCTGAAGGGGTACGTGCACCCCGATGTTTATAGCAGCAATGTCCACAATTGCCAAACTATGGAAAGAGCTTAGATGTCCATCAACAGATGAATGGATAAAGAAGAGGTGGTACACAATGGAATATTATGCAGCCATCAAAAGGACTGAAATCTTGCCATTTGCAACGACATGGATGAAACTGGAGTGTATTATGCTGAGTGAAATAAGTCGATCAGAAAAAGACATGTATCATATGATCTCACTGATATGAGGAATTCTTAATCTCAGGAAACAAACTGAGGGTTGCTGGAGTGGTGGGGGGTGGGAGGGATGGAGTGGCTGGGTGATAGACATTGGGGAGGGTATGTGCTATGGTGAGCGCTGTGAATTGTGTAAGACTGTTGAATCACAGACCTGTACCTCTGAAACAAATAATACATTATATGTTAAAAAAAAAAAAAGAAGAAGATAGTAGGAAGGGAAAAATGAAGGGGGGAAATCAGAGGGGGAGATGAACCATGAGAGACTATGGACTGAGAAACAAACAAACTGAGGGTTCTAGAGGGGAGAGGGTTGGGGGATGGGTTAGCCTGGTGTTGGGTATTAAAGAGGGCATGTACTGAATGGAGCACTGTTTGTTATATGCAAACAATGAACCATGGAACACTACATCAAAATCTAATGATGTAATGTATGGTGATTAACATAATAAAATAAAAAATAAATAAATTAAATTAAATTAAAAAATCAAAGGATTATTCCAGACTTTGTGGCTCGTATTTTTAACACTGTGTTCTCTATCTCTGTATCAGCCTATAGCTTTTAATATTTTAAAAGAAGCTTTTGAAATGATAAAAAATATATAAATAGAATGCTAAATATAAATAGTTTTCTCTTTTAAATGCTTTGCTTTTGCAACTGTGGTCATGTCTTTCAAAAATGTTGCTTCTGCTATAGGTTATAGAAGACTATAAAATAATTCAAAAATAAGAATTTAGATTTTATCTTTTTCTCTATCATTCCCATCCGGATGGTCATGGCTTGAAGATGAAAACCATCACTATTAAATGGTGGGAGGGATGTAAAAATAAAGTGAATTGGGAAATATGTAATTTTCTAACATAATTTATAATATAAATTTTCCCTTTTTTTTTCCTATAAACTACCACCTGGATGTTTATTCTCATCTAAATTCTTCCCTTCTAAGAAGGTGGGATTATGACTTTTTCCTGAATCTGTTTCTTTAGGATATAATGCCACTGTCACTGAGATCTTATATCAGGACCTGGATACTGGATGAATTACTCACTCCCCTCCACTTTACCTGCTTCTTGCTTGGTGGTTCCCACTAAGGATGAGGGCATCCTGCAAGTGTCCAGCCTCAGGAGCATGGGAAGCTTCCCTGTGTGTAAGTCTGACTCCACAGGCTTCATTGACAGAGTTAATGAGTCACTGCTCAGATCCTGGCCTTGACCTAGAAGGAGAATAGGCACCAGCTGAGCCTGGCCTGACCCCAGGACATGGGCTCCATTCTCTGGTCTCCCTCTGACTTCCAGAGAACTCCCAACCCGACCTGAACTCTGCCTAGCTGCCCATTTTTTTGGTGATAAAACTACTGTCATAGTTCCATTTTCCTACCAAAAGGATACCAGAAAGGAGACCAACTCTTAACTGTCATCATGGAAATCTTCCTCCTCAAGATCCTTCTCTTGCATTTTGGGCTAATATCTTTGGAATCAGCCTTTTAAAGAAAAGCTTCAATTCTTGTCAATGTTCACAGTCTGAGATAGAATCCTAATTTTTCATGACATTGCTCCCTTCCCCCTCATTTCTTACTTCTGCTAATTATTTCTGGGGCTTTAAAGCATTCTGTAGTATACTTTCTTTTTTTTTAATTTTATTTTATTATGTTATGTTGGCATACATATATACAAAATATACTACATATGTAGTATATTTTCAAGCTAAATATTAATAAGTCCTCTGTTCTAAAACCCAAATCTGGCTCCTCTCTGCATATGCCATCTCTCCTAGGGTCAAAGTCTTGGCCTCAAGCTGACTTGCTCCAATTCTCATGTATGGTTTGTAATAGTCCATGGTGCACAAGAATTTTTGAAATTCTGGACTGATGGCCCCAAAAGAAATAGAGGGGAAGGGGGCAAAAATAGATATAATCTTTTCCCACAACTGAAATATACCTAGAAGGGAACTCTCAGTTCCTCCCCATGGTTTTTGAATCACAAAGAAGGGACGAAGCCTAGATGGGAATAAAAATATTTTGATGCTAAATGATACTTTAGTGATTTTGATTCTAAATGATATGTTATTTTTTTATTCATTTTACTTCACTTTTTTCCCCACAATTCTTTTATACCTCTCCTACCATTTAATTATCAGCGATAGCTTTTTTCACTGCTCTGCCCACAAAAGGAGAGTGAACACATCCCAAAACCAAGGGATAGAGGAATTTCTAAATGGGCTTTTGTTGAACACATTGTATGGAAGCAAAAGTAAGAGCCAAATTTTTGGGGAAGCAGAGATATTTTTGTTTGATTTGCCTGGTTTGGAGATTTTGTTTTCTGAAATTCCAAAAACTTGACTGTTCTAAGCAAGATGAAAGCTGAAAGCTAGATTATAGAGTTTCAAAAATAAACAATAAAATTGAAGTGTTTACAGAATGATAATGTTAGCCATTCTCCCACCCATGAGAAAAGTTCAATTAGAAAGAAGGAAGAGAGGAAGTGGAAGAGATTGGCAATATTTAGATCCTAAAGAGGATATCCCTAAGAAATAAGACAGGATGATTAAAATTTTGGTTGTTCTAAATTGTTACAGTCCTTGTCTTCTGAGAAACAGATGCCAAGATGGGATTATAAATAAAAGAGATTTATTGGAGCAAGGAAAATTGCAGGGGCGAGGTGAGTCAAGACAGTTGTCAGACCATGATCTGGATCCTGTGAAGGAGAGAAGGAGGGAAAGAAGAAGGGAAAACATAGACAGCAAAATCTAAGAAGATTTTGGATTTTGGTAAAGCCTACAGGGAGTCGTCAAGGCAAAGTCACCCATCAGATGAGCCCTGTGCCTCCCAGGTGGTTTTCCGACCTTAGTATCTCAGCCATGCTCCTTACTAACTGAGAGCAGTCCTTAGAAAGTGTAGCCTCACTCAAATACAGTGATGCATTTCTGAACATGGCAGGTAGAGTTGGGGATCAGATATATTCTCCACAGTCAGAGGTCTGAAAGGCATGCTTTCATGATCACCACAGAAACCCATATCAGATCAGGGTAAATCTTACAGCAGAGACAACTAGTGCCTTGTTTCTCACCTGAGAGAGTGCAAGCCCAGGAGTCAAGCCTCAAGTCTAATACAACACATAGGTGGTCAAATGCCAATGACAGACAAAGGGTTCTTGGCAGATCGGCTTCATGTAATATGATACAACATCCAAAAAGCTGGCTGGGAATGAGTTAGGGAACTCACAGGATTCGGGTGTCAGTGTGAATATGACACTACCTGATGTTGTAACCTGAGATGAGGGAAGAGACCATGGCTACCAGTTACCAGTGATGCCAGCCAGTACATAGTGTCTGAAAACCAGGTGGGACTAACCACATCTCAGCTATCAGAGCACATCAAACAATGTGCACACATGAAGAGGAACTACATCACAGCAAAGGCTAGTGTGGACAAAGGAAACCTCAGTACTTGCTGCAGTAGGCATCCAGTGGTGATAGAGACCTCAGGAACTAAGGATAGATAGACACAAATGTCTGGACAAGGAGGGTAGGGAAGCTAAACCAATGCTCTTCTCATCTGGTGCAGAGCAGCATTTGTATTTTTGATATCTCTAACCCTGGACCAAAATTAGTGTTACATGATTGCTGAATAAGAACTTGATTACTTAATTTTGGGGTCATTACGTAGTTAGTGCCACGTATATACTTAAGCCATTAGAATACTAAGATAAGCGTCTCGATCCAAGTTCATTAATGAATAAGCAAGGAATGAATTACAATATTTATTTGCCTTTTCACATTATGTATGTTTCTAATTAGTTTCAAGCTAATATGTCTGAATTGTTTGTAAGTTGTTAATAGTGAACAGATTTGGTTTCAAGAAAAAAATTGATTCCAATAAGAGCTGACTCAAGTGTTTGCAGAAGAAGCTAAGTATTTAGCCCTATGGCAAAGTGCTAGATTTCATCAACTGGGGAAAGAGTTCAACATTTTGGGAACTACTATAACGGTGGAAATAAATGGGAAATGGGGAGACCAAGATTCCTCCTCTGGTAAGCAAAGCTGTGAGCAAGTCAAGTCAGGATTAGCAACTGTAGCTTGCATTTCTGCGGGCTACACCATTCTGGAGTTGATGAATGGGAGCCAAAACATAACTTCTCTTCTCCTGGCTCTACTGTATTCACAGTTCTGGGGCCTCCATGCCCCATTCAAAGACCAATTCCTCTGTTTAGATTGTATCTTTCAAGATAAGCACTGGCTCCTGAGCTATCATATGGTTTCTGATAAGTGTCCTCCACCCTCCTCCCTGCACCCAGGTGCTTTGTTGCTTTTGATGCCTTTGAAAACAGAGGAATAGCCACCTCTGCTCCTGCCTCCCTGCATGAGTTCAGAGGAGGAAAATGCTTCTGCTTGAGAGGTTAGGAAGCTACTGGTGCTGTTTCTCCTCTTCTTCTCAGCCATATTATAAAAAGTAATATTTGCTTTGATTCATGAAGAAAGACGTTTTATCCCCGGCTTAATTGAGGTATAACTGACAAATAAAACTGTACGTATTTAAGGTGTACAATGTGATGCTTTGACATGTATACATTGTGCAATGTTTACCACAATCAAGTTAATTAACACCTCCATCATCTCACATAATTACCTTTGTAAAAAAAATTGAGAACAATTAAGATCTACTCTCAGAAAATTTCAACTATAGCCATCACGCATATCTGAAACTCCAAAGGAAATGAAATCAGTATCTCAAGAGACGTCTGTACCTCCCTGTTTGCTGCAGCATTTTCCACAATAACCAAGTGGTATTATGGAAACAACCTAAGTGTCCATCATTGAATGAAGGCATAAAGAATATGTGATATATACTGAATAATGTGAGGGCTAGGGTTGCCTACCCCCAAGCAGTCAAAAATATGCATATAGGGGCGCTTGGGTGGCTCAGTTGGTTAAGTGACTGCCTTCGGCTCAGGTTATGATCCCGGAGTCCTGGGATCGAGCCCTGCATCGGGGTCCCTGCTTGGTGGGGAGTCTGCTTCTCCCTCTGACTCTACCCCCTCTTATGCTCTTTCTCTCTCACTCTCTCTCTCAAATAAATAAATAAAATCTTTAAAAAAAATAGGCATATAATTTTTGACTCCCCCAAAACTCAACTATCCTAAGCCACTGTTGACAAGAAGCCTTATCAATAACATAAACACTCAATTAACACATATTTTGTACATTATATGTATTATATACTGTGTTCTTACAATAAAGTAATCTAGAGAAAAGAAAATGTTATTAAGAAAATCATAAGGAAGAGAAAATACATTTACAGTACTGTACGATATTTACTGAAAAGATCTGCATAAAAGTGGACCTACATAGTTCAAACTCATGTTGTTCAAATGTCAAAGGTGTTTGTGTGTATGTGTATGTGTGTGTATAGTATTCCATTGTGTGTTTGTGTGTATATACACACACAATGGAATATTATTCAGCCTTATAAAAAAGAAAAAATCCTGTGATTTGCAACAACATGGATGGACCTTAAGGACACTATGTTAGATGAAATAAGGCAGTCACAGAAAGATAAATACTGCATGATCTCACTTATATGTTACATCTGAAAAAGTCAAACTCTTAGAAGCAGAGGGTAGAATGGTGGTTACTGCGGCTAGGGATGAGGGAAATAGGCAGGGATTGGTCAAAGAAAGGAGATTTAGCAAACAATCTGTCTCTGCTAAAACTGCCATTGCCCATCCTTGAGAAGCTGGCTCCATCTGAGCGGAAGTCTTGAGCAGGTCCCATTTCAACGATGCACCAGTCTGTGCCTCAGAAAGCCTGTGCATTTTATCATCATGTGATACTCGCTAGAACATAAGCCCCAGAATGTGGCTGCACTATGTTATCTGTTCTTGTAGGGATTTTCAGGAAATAGTTCTTTTCATTTTCATTCTGAGTCCTTTCTAGGATTCAAGACAGCCCGAGCAACAGACACTGCGCTGTGCTCAGTCCTTCCTAACCTCAAACCTGTGGCATACTCCTGACATCAAAGCGGGTCCCTATCCTCCTTTCTCTTGGGGTAAATGCCCTGCAGGTAGGAGCTCTACTCTCAGGACTCCTGCGTGGAACCCTCAACCGTGTCATGTGTGCCTGAGACTAAGGGTAAACATGGGCTCTGTCTGGGACCCCTGCTCCAGTTCCTTTGTCCTTTCAATCAAAATCACTTAGAGTGCTTCTTTTCCAATAGATACTAAACAGTGTATAACATAAGAACAAATGAGTGAAAGACCTTGCCCTCAAGAAATCAAGAAGTCATATTACAGAATAGCCCTGAATGTAAATGACTTCTCTGAAAATGTGCAATGGAAGGTTAAAGGAAGCAAAAATAATTTTCCATTAGAGTCATCTGAGGAGGTTTGTGGAAAACTTAACACTTAGGCTGGGCTGTGAAGTGTGGTAGAGGTTGGACAAATATCGCTGCTAATGTCATAAATTTTCTCATAAGGATCTGTCGATATATGACACGCAGAGAAAAATCATGGGGGGCACATTAATGTTCTTTAATATTTGAAAAGCTGTCAACATTATAGAAGGAGTAGATTTATTCTTTGTAACTCCAAAGAATAGAAGAACATTAATAGGTGGGAATTACAGAAGACAGATTTTTTTTTAAAAGTCTTTAATTTTATCTACTTTTTTAAAAACGCTCCCTTGTGAAAGACTGTCAAGCAAATACTACCTATAAGGGATATCATAGAATAGTGGTTCTCAAACTAGCTATCTGGGAACCTCTGAAGGTCTCTGAGACCCTTTCAAAGGTGTACAATGTGGCTTCAGGGGATGACTTCAATGACTTCAGGGAATCCAGGAAGTCAAAATGAATTTAATAATAATACTGTGGTAGGTGAAATAATGTTCTCCCAATGATGTCCACGGTCTAATTTCAGAAATTTGTGAATATATTAACATTACATGGCAAAGGCAATTAAGATTGTAATGGATTAAAGTTGTTAATCATCTGATCTTAAAATAGACTATCCTGGATTATCTGGGTGAGCCCCATGTAATCATAAGGGTCATTAAAAGTGGAAGAGGGAATCTAAAGAGGGAACCAGAGAGAAGGCAGTGTGAGAGGACTGGGCCTAACAATTGCTGTCTTTGAAGATGGAAGAAGGGGCCACCGGCCTAGTCATGTTGGTGGCCTCTTAAAGCTTGAAGGAAAAGACAAAAGACTTATTCTCCCTCACACCCTCCAGAAGGAACACAACCCTGCCAACACCTTGGTTTTAGCTCAGTGAGACCCTTTTTGGACTTCTGACCTCCACACCTATAAGACAATAAATTAGTGTTGCTTTAAGCCACTATATTTGTAGTGGTTTGTTATAGCAGCAGGAGAAAACATATACAGATACTAAAATATTATTTGTCTTTTCCATTCTCATTCTCTCATGAGTGTATGATGGAATTATACAGAAACTATCTGAATGCAATAATACAACAGATTAAATGCAGAAGCAGATATGAGAATCCAGCTGTCTTCTATTAAGCTAACATAAAAAGGGTTTGTAAATATGTAAAACAGCGCCATTCTTACAAATTTCTGGAAAATACAGTTATTTCTCATATAAAATGTTATCTATCTTAACATGCAGTAGGTCTAGGTTCAAATTTCTGATATGGTATATCTTGATAACTATAACCCACATAAGCAAAAGCTTTGGGGTTCTCAATAATTTTTAAGAGTATAAAAGGGATACTGAAACCAAAAATAAAACAAAGCAAAACTCAGAACCACTATCATAATAGGAACTCCTAATTCTGGTAGAGAGTGATGTCCCTAAATCTCCAAGATTATATAAATATATAAAAGGGACAGAGCATAAATAAATTTTGATGTGAGAAATGAGCAGGAAAAATTGTGAATTCATGAATAAGAGAGCCATGTTGGGAAGAGTAGGCCAGATAGGATAATTCTGGAAGGACATGCGTCTCAAAAGATGCTGGGGTTCTGTGGGAGTCTAAAAGGCCCTAATCGGAATGGGGGAAACAGAGAATACACTTGTATGCATGTTTTATATATATATATATATATGTGTGTGTGTGTGTGTGTGTGTGTGTGTGTGTGTGTGTGTATACACACACGTACATATAATTTGGTATCTTACACTGTCTTCTCTGCTAGAAAATGAAAAAGAAACTCTAAATAATACATATATATACATATATATGTGTGTGTGTGTGTGTATATGTATATATATATATATACACACACACATACATACATACATAAAATCCATTTGGAGTGTATAATATCTGTCTGCATTTACCCATGTTGTTTGAAATAAACAGGTTAGAGGTGGGTTGGAACCCAGCCTAAATAAAGGTCACTAATCTCACTACAAAATATAATTGACACCTTGAGGAAATGTCCTGTTACAAGACATGGGAGAGTCTGAAACTTTTATTTAAGACAACTTGCTCTTGAGAGCTACATCATCTCTCTTTAATACCACTTTACTCAGATTGGAAAAATGGGTGATTTCCCAATGGGGAAGATTTCAAAGTTTCTAAACCAAAACGAAACTTCTTACACTTGAATCAGAAAACCTCCCAGTGGATCACCAAAGCTATAGCCATATGTTACTTAGGCATAGACCACTCACAGACAGCTATACTTGGCTGAGTACCAGAAAAAAGGCAAAAGAAAATTTTGAGCAGCCCAGTAGAGGTTAAAGATTCCCACTGTGAAAGCTGATGCAATTTGCCATTAAGACAGCCTCTCAACTGCTGTTAATTCTGTCATTGTCTAACACACTTGCTGGTATGAAGCCTGGGCCACAGGGGCCCCAAAAGAAGCAGAAAAGTTAGAATTAGAAGGTCAAGAAAAGGAAGCACCTAGGGCAAGCACCCTAATAGAAAGTGGCACTTATTTTTTGCATTCCACTGCCTTTGAATATATCTTCCCTAATCCTAATAATTCTGAAAGGTAAATGCTATTGTTTCCATTTTATATGTGAAAGACACTGGGGCTTAGAGAGTTTGAGTTCTATACCTCGCATCACACAACAGGCCTAGACTTGGGCAGGAATCCACACTGAGTACAAATCACGTAAGTCAGTAGATCTATACATGGCAACATTTTCTTCCTCCCAAATGGGCTCTCATCAAAAATTATTTAGAAACAAAATATAGAGATGTGTTGCCTCATATAAGACATACACAACAAAGTTTTTGGATAAAAATATCTTGAAGATTGCATTCAGTACTTAAATGTTGTGACTCCATAAAGTCCAGTTGCCAAAATAAAAGATATTCATTAAAATGTACTCATGGGGTGCCTGAGTGGCTCAGTTGGTTAAGCACCTGCCTTCGGCTCAGGTCATGATCCCAGGGTCCTGGGATCGAGCCCACATCGGGCTCCCTGATCTGCAGAAAGCCTGCTTCTCCCTCTCCCTCTGCTGCTCCTCCTGCTGTTCTCTCTCTGTCAAATAAATAAATAAAATCTTTAAAAAAAAATAAAATAAAATGTACTCATGCTCTCTCCCTGATCTTTTTCATTGCATGGTCCCTCATAGAAGGAATTAAGAAAAAAGCTATTTAAATAAAGAAACATGATTTTAATGAAGCCATGTTTTTAAAAGGCTGGTTTTATTTTATCTAATTAAATCTATTTCAGAATTAGGTCAGAAATACTTTTCTCCCCAAAGACTTACAAAGCCAGAATGTCTAGAGTTCATTAATGAGAAAGGTAAAAGTATCCTGTAAGATGCTTTGGAGAAAAAACAGTCAAGTGGCCCAAGGCTACCTAAGCTCCCCTGGAAATGCCTCAGATGAGAGTAGGGCTGGAGTGGGGCACCAGGGAATGAAGGGATGACTGTGCAATATTTCTTTTTTAAGGAAAAAAAATTCTTCTAGCGGCCATTTTCCTTCCATGTGTCTCGGAAAACCACCAGTCCTTTCTGAATCCTCTTTTTCACAAACTCTTTCCTTTCATCCCCTCCCTCCATTCTCTTTTCTCTTCTCTGCTTTCTCTTTTAACTGGTCCTTTCATTTCCTTTCATCCATTCTTTTATTATTTGTATGTTTTTCTCTTTATTTCTATTTCTTCTTTCCTTTTTATTTCGCTGTCTTCTTGACATCTTTATTATTTAAGGAAATACTTCAAAGAACTATGCTTTCCCGAGAAATATCATATCTTTTTGTAATTTGGTCAGACCTGGGGGAAGGGGCTGCTGAGTTGCTTCCATCATGGAACTACAGCTATAACACTCTAGCATAAAATTCATCTTTATCTTTTATGGCTACAGATTGTACATATCAACCATAATCACCTCCTTTAAAAATGCAGCAAATTCAACTTCTTATTTTTCTAAAGAATCTCAAGAACATAAATAACTAACGCATCCAGCTAAACTTAAAACGACATTGAGTTCAATGAGGGCAGGGACCATGCTTCTCCTTTTATGTATTTATTTTTCTGACCCCCGTATACCGAGTCTGCACCATGCAAAGCACATAGAAGACAATCCATATTTGTGGATGAAAGAATGAATGGGTGAAAAATTCTGTAATTTGGCCATCTACAAATTTTCATTCAGACCAAAGTATTAAAGAAATTTTAAACCAAAAGGCTTTAAGTTGCATAATAGTTCTGAATAGAAATTGACTAAATCTTTTATTTATTATTTCTTTGCTCTTTGTTTTAATGGGAAGAGTCTAAATGGTAAAAATTGTGTGTAGTAAAACTTTACTTAACCGGAAAACCAGAATATATAATTAATGAGACTTTTTAATTATACTTTTGGTGGGGGGAAGGCATATAAAGGACAGAAAGCTAAACAGGAATACTGAAAAATTATGTCTGAATTCTGAAGATGTTTTCATGTCAGTATGTATAATGCAAACTAGTCTCTTATTCTAATTTACATTTACCAGAGATCACTAGCCAAAGTCCTGGGAGGTAAAGGTCTCTACAGCTAAGTTGCCTGCCCTGAAGAATCTCTTTTCTTTTGTATGCACATATGCACATGCACAGACTTGTTGATTGACTACATGAATATGTATGAGCTTTTTTTCAAAAGAATATTAAAATCTTCACTTACATGATCTCTCTCTGTTTAAAAAGGGTTTTACCCAAACTCTACTTCTCTGAGTCCACCCAAAGAACTTTGTAAATCTAGAAAACAGTTCTTTCTGGCTGTGAAATCTCCAAGTCAAGGAGAATAATGATCAATATATCTTTTCTTGTTCTCAGGGATGAATGGAAAACTAGCAAAATAACATAGTACGTGCTTGATAGTTTTTACAAACATCAAATCATTGAGGGGAAAAGACACGAATTTATCTGGCAATGAACTCACAAAATAGCTGTAGAAAAAGTCACCAAAGGTACCAACATGAAGAGGATAACTTGGCAAGGGAAGGAATGGTTTTAAAGGCAAACTATCAGGCCTTCTTGAATTCACAAATATATAAAAATATGTTATTTCTTCTTTTTAAATCATTAGAGCAAAGGCATAATGGAATAGAGAACAAAATTCCACTAAAAGTTGCTTTGAATAATGCTACAATGAACATTGAAGGGCAGATATGTCTTTGAGATAGTGATATTTCCTTCAGATATATACCCAGAAGTAGAATTGCTGGATCACATAATATTCTTATTTTTAACTTTTTGAGGGACCTCTGTTCTGTTTTCCATAGTGGCTGCATGAGTTTACATTCTCACCAATGGCACACAAGAATTCCCATTTCTTTACATCATCACCAACTTTTGTTATTTCTCGTCTGTCCGTCTTCCTTCCTTCCTTTCTTTTTTGACATACTAGATACACTGTCAGAATGAAATCTCTTGTCTTTTTCATAATAGGCATTCTAACAGGTGTGAGGTGTTATCTTAATATGGGTTTGATTTACATTTCCTGATGACTAGTGATGTTGAGCATCTTTTCATGTACCTGTTGTCCATTTTTGTATGTTTTTTGGAAAAATTTCTATTCAGGTCTTCACATTTTTAATTAGATTGTTTGGTTTTTTGCTATTGAGTTGTATGAGTTCCTTGTATATTTTGGATATTGACCACTTATCAGTTCCAAGTTTGCAATATATGTGTATTGCAAATCATCACACTTGCACACCTTAACTTACAGAATGTTATGTCCCATATCAATAAAGCTATAAAAATTTAAGTTAAAAAGATGCTTAAAGTTGCTTTGATTGGAACTTTGAATGAATTCATATTTTTATGAAATATTTAAGAATTTCTGCTTCAATATCTTTATAAATACAGATCATCATGCTACTGATAGACCTGGTTAGTCCAGATAAGATCAGGTGACCTGAAGCCTATGATAAGGAGTCCACTGCAAAGAATCCAAGGCCTTTGAGGCCAGAGAGCTTTTTTCTGTCCTTGCACCTGATACTAAGTTCAAAAAGTATCTTTTTGAAAACCTAATGATTCTCTTTCACTAACTTTCAAGGGAAAGGGATGAGTACTTAGCTTTTAAAAGAGCCACTGCAGTCATCTTTATTAAAATTTAAACTGTAACTACCTTTATTAAAATTCAATTCCATTAGTCATTTATTGAGATATTTGTTGAGATTATGTCTTTTCTCTGAGTAACTCAGGAACAATGAAAATAAGCACCAGAAATGAAAGTCAAATGTAGTTCAAAATACAGCAGAGGACTAGATGAGTGAAAATCAAAGAGGAAGAGGAGAGTCAACAGTGTTATTGCTGCCTGTTGTCCAAAAGACATTATACATCCAGGCTTAAAGGAATTCTGCATCTCTGGTAAGTCCCTTCTCTGATATAAGACTTTGGATCCCAGGATAGAGTCTTCAAGGAAACTTGTCCTTAGGATTTTAGGATTTGAGATCCACAGTATGCAGTAAACAGGTTTTCCTCCTTAGAAAATTCTAGTAGCTCTATACCAATACCTATACCAAGAGCTACCAATAAAAAACTACTCTAAACAGTAAAAAGGCACTACACACTGGAGCTTGCAGCGGAGATTGCCGGTGGTCCCCGGGGCCCAATCTCTCTTTCCTCTGGAGCATTATATTCTCAATTTTTAGCCAGGCAAATGGTTACAGTGCATAATGACTCTAGTTTTCAGCTTCTTTTCCACCTAGGAATGGAAATACAGTGAAATAATTTGATAAAATTTAACAATGTGAGAAAAAAATAACTCAGTAAATTAGAAATAAAAGGGAACTTCCCTAATATGATAAATGGTATCTGAAAAAAAATCCTACAATAAACATTATCCTTGATGGTAAAATTTTTGAATATGAGAAAAGAATGCATGATATCACCACTTCTATTCAACATTGCACTGGAAGGTCTAGTGAGCACTAAAAGGCAAAGTAATAAAAAATTTAAGAACACTTACAGATTAGAAAGGAAAAAACAAAACTGCCATTATTCACAGATGATATGATGATGTGTATAGAAAATCCAAAAAAATTTTCAGGTAAACTATTAAGTGAATAATAGAGTTGAGAAAAGCCCCAGAATATACAAAAAAATCTATATAAAAAACATATTTTAATATAACAGAATCAAACAAAAAATGAACATTCTAAAAGATAATTTGTAAGCATATATAAGCAAATAGAAAGTGTTTAGAATAAGTCTAGCAAAAGATATGCAAGACTTCTACAGGAAAATTCTAAAACCTTATTTAAAATATGGAAGTGGAATTAAACAAATAGAAAAATATACATTGTTCATAGATAGGAAGACTCAATATTACAAAGGAATAAATTCTCACAAATTGATTTATAAATTCAATGCAATCTCAATCCAAATCCCAAATGCATGTGTGTGTGTGTGCGCGTGCACGTGTGTGTGTGAATGATTTCAAAAGTTGTTGCCAAAAAATATAAGAAAATTCAAAAGGTCCAAACCAACCAAAACACTTCTCGAAATAAAGACAAAGGTGGGAGAATTTGCACCACCGAACAAGAAGATATATTATAAAGCTCTGATAATCAAGACAATGTTTACTGGCAAAATATAGACAAAAGGATTAATAGAACAGAATAGATGCCCAGAAATAGTCCCATGCATATACCATTTATAATAGATATAGTACTTTAGACCACTGAGAGAAAGATAAACTTTAAAAAAATAATAATAAACTTTTTAAAGCAGTTTTAGGTTTATAGAAAAACTGGGCAGAGAGAGTACAGAACAGAGAGTTCTTAAATACCCATCACTCCATCCCCAATTTCCTCTATTATTTGTTCTGTAACTGTAACATTTGTTGCAATTGATGAGCCAATGTTTATATACTATTATTAATTAAATTCACAATTTATATTAGGGTTCATTCTTTGTGTTGCACATTTTATGGGCTTTGACAAATGTATAATGACATGTGTCCATCATTTCTATATCATATGGAATAGTTGCACTGCTCTAAAAATCCCTTGTGCTCTGCCTATACTTTCCCTTTCTCCTACCTTCAAACCCTGGCAACCACTTCTCTTTTTAATGAAAAACATACCTTTAAATAAATGGTCTCAGAATAATTAACTATTGTGGATTAAAAAAAAATTAATTCATGCCTCACACCAAACACGAAAACAATCACAGGTAGATTAGAGGTCTAAATGTAAAAGCCAAAACCATAAAGTTTTCAATAATATAAGAGTATATCTTTATGACCTTGTGGTATAGACAGACTTCATAAACAAGATACAAAAGCACTGAGCATGGGCACCTGGGTGGCTCAGTCATTAAGCGTGTGCCTTCGGCTCAGGTCATGGTCCCAGGGCCCTTGTGATCGAGCCCCGCATCGGGCTCCCTGCTCCGCGGGAAGTCTGCTTCTCCCTTTCCCACTCCCCCTGCTTGTGTTCCCTCTCTCGCTATGTCTCTCTCTGTCAAATAAATAAAATCTTTTAAAAAACAAACAAACAAACAAACAAAAGGACTGAGCACCTGGCTGGCTCAGTTGGTTAAGCATCTGCCTTAGGCTCAGGTCTTGATCCCAGGGTCCTGGGATGGGCTCTCTGCTCAGCAGGGAATCTGCGTCTCCTGCTGCCCCTCCCCCCAACTTATGCTTGTGCTGTTTCTCTGTCTCTGAAATAAATAAATAAAATCTTTTTTAAAAAGATACAAAAGCACTAACTATAAACAAAATATGATAAATTTGATTACATTAAAATTAAGACATCTGTTCACCAAATGGCATTATAAAAAGAATGAAAAGGTAAGTCATCAAGTGGGGGAAGAAAGATGTCTTCAGTTGTATAACCAACAAATAACTACTAATCTATAAAGAAGATATGGAGAATTATAGATCTATCCCTAAAAGACAGCAAAATCAGCCTTTTTAAATGAGCAGAACATTAGAACAGATACTTTATGAAGGAGGATATACAAATGACCAACAAATATTTTATTTATTTTATTTTCCAATAAATATTTGAAGTTGTCTAACATCATTAATAACTAATAATTACTATTATACTATATTATAATTATTACTAACATGTATAATTTAATAAAAATTAAAACCACACTGAGATGATACTACGTATACTAGAGTTGCTAAAGTTAAAAGTTAGACAAGATCAAGTGTTGGCAACTATGTAAGGGATCAGAAACTCTCATACACTGCTGGTGGGTCTGTAAACATTGTGGTATTACATAGTAAGTGAAAGATACCTTTACCTTATTACACAAGCCACTCCCATCCTTCATATATAGCCACAGCAATAAGTGGGCATGTGAACCAGGAAGAACACACAAAAATGTTCATAGTAACTTTTTTCATAATTGCAAAAAACCAAAGACAATTGATATACTCATCAACAGTAGAATAAATAAATTGTACTATAGCATACGATGGAATACTATGCAACACTAAAAGTGAATGAGCTTCAGAAATCTACAGAAATATGGACATCTCAAAGTATGTTAAAGAAGGAAAAGCATGTTATAGATAATGCATATAACATGATTCTGTTCATATAAAATCCAGAAACTGGCAAAAGTGAACTCTAATGTTTAGGGATACTTAAAGAAAAGGAGGGAAATATTTATTATAAAAGTCATGGCAGCAGTTATCTCTAAAGGGGAAATAAATTGTCACTGGGAAAAGATACACTAAGGGTTTATGGAAAGTCATTAATGTTCTATTTTTTGAATCATGTGTTCACTTCAGAAACATTTGTAAGGTAGTGCATATATGTTTTATATACCCATCTATATCATGTTTAGTTAAAAATGTTAATTTTTAAAATGTGAGTTTAAAATAAGAGCCATCTAATTCCCATCCTTTTCTCTTCTTTAATACATAAATAAATGGGTAATGAGCTAAAATAAAATGCAATAAAATTCCAATTAATAAAGGCAGAGGGGAGAGAGTGCTATCAACAACATGGTGGAATAAGAATTTTCTATCATCATCCCCCACAGAACATCAATTTTGACAACCACTCACAGGTGACTACAACTTTGTGGGAGACTGGGAGTCCAGTAGAGAAGTTCTAACACACTGTCAGAGAAAAAAAAAATCTAAGAATAGATGCATCGAAGAAGGTAAGAACAATTTCACTTTATCTATGTCAACTCCTCCTCCAAGGCAACACAGCTCAGTGCCAAATTCTCCCAGAGGGAAAATGAAAGCATAGTGAGTGAATGTCTAGCTTCCCTAGCACTGTGAGACACTGCCCAAGAGGCCACTTTTTTCTCATCCAACCCAGAATACTCAAGCAATTGGCATGACTGAAGGATTGGGAGAGGCTGGGAGCACATCAAGCACCATTTGGAACTCATCCAAAGGCTGTAGTTCTTATTAACCACATTGCAAACTCCAATAGGAAGCCCATCCATGAGCCACTTGGCATGCTTTGCCTGCAGATCCCCTAAGTGGTCAATCCCCAATGCTCCGCTACCTCAACCACCCACCTATGGCCAGCTCCCTGCACATTCCCATTTTAACTGCGAACGCAAGCCTTTGCAGATAGCTTGCAAGCATGCACAGAATGCCAAGCCAACTCAGCAGGATTGGGAGAAGGCACACAAACATGAGCACTTCAGGGCACTGCCCTGGGAAAACAAGCGACAAGCTCTCAGAATTCTACCTGGCTTTGCAGGATCAAGAAAAGGCATACAATCTTAAGAATAATTCCCCAAGAAGGAACAAGAGTTGTGGAGTGTGCACATCTATAGAAAAGATCTGAGAGAGTCTCAGAATTCCTAACTGGGCTGACTTGTGAAAGCATTTCTCTCCTGAAGCCAGTCAGTAAAGACTGGAGAAGGTGATGCCTTCTTCAAATTCAAAGACAACAATACAAGACTTCAAGGAGCACAAAAAAACAAGCAAAAATGTACCATCAAAAGAACAATAATTTCCCAATAATTGTCCACAAATAAATGGAGATCTGTGAATTTCCTGATGAAGAATTCAAAATAAATGTTTTAAGGAAGCTCAGTGAGCTATAAGAAAAAGTAAACGACTCAATGAAATCAGAAAAAGAATACATGAATAAAAGAAGAAGCTAACAAAAGAGATAGAAATCATAAAAAAGAAAAAAAAAGAACCAAACAGAAATTCTGGAGCTGGAGAATACAATGAATGACATGAAAAAGGTAATCATGAGTGTCAATACCAGACTTGACCAAGCAGAAGAAAAAAATCTGTGGACTTAAGGACAAGTTATTTGAAATAATCCAGTCAGAGGAGAAAAAAAATGTAAATGAATGAAAAAAGACTATGAGATGTATGTGATACCATCAAGAGACCTAATATATGAATTATGGGTTTTCCAGAGGGAAAAGAGAGAGACAGTAAGGGGTAGAAAGTTTATTTAAAGAAATAATGGCTGAAAACTTCCCAAATGGGGGGAAAGATTTGGGCATGCAGATATATGATACTCAAAAGTCCCCAAAGAGTTTCAACCTAAAGAGGTCTATACTGACATACATTATTATTAAACTGTCAAAAATCAAAGACAATGTGAGAAATTTGAAAGCAGCAAGAGAGGAGACTATCACATACAAGAGAATCCCCTAGAACTATCAGCAGATTTCTCAGGAGGCCAGGAGAGAGTGGGATAATATTCAAAGTGCTAAAATAAAACTGCCAACCACATATATTTTACCTGACAAAGTTCTCCTTCTTCTGAAGACTTTCTCAACAAATAAAGGTTGAGGGAGTTCACATTAGACCAGCCTCACAAGAATTGCTAAAAGGAGTTCTTCAAGCTGGAATGAAAGGATGCTAACTAGTAACATGAAAACATAAAAGTACAAAACTCACTAGTAAAGGTAAGTATATAGTCAAATTCAGAATACCCTATTACTATAAGGATGGTATATAAATCACTTTTAACTCTGGCAAAAAGGTTAAAAGAAAGAAGTATTAAAAATAACTATAGCCACATTAATTTGTTGGATACACAATATAAATGGATATACAACATAAAAAGATGTAAACTGACATGAAGAACATAAAATATGGAGGTAGGAATAAAAAAGTTTTTATACGCATCTGAAGTTAATTTGTCATTAGCTTAAAAAAGGCTATTGTAACTATAAAATATTTTATGTAAGCCTCATTATAGCCACTAAGCAAACACCTTTATAGATACACAAATATAGAAAAGAAACAAAGAGAGAAACAAAAGAACTACAAAACAGCCAGAAAACAAGAAGATGGTATTAGTAAAACCTTACATATAAATAATTCCTTTAAATGTAAGTGCATTTAATTTTCCAATCAAAAGACAAAGAGTGGCTGAATAGATAAAAAATAAAAACAACACACACCTTTATGCACACTATAAGGGACTCACTTCAATTTTAAGGACACACATAGGCTGAAAAATGAAGGAATGGGAAAAGATATTCCATGCAAATGGAAATCAAAAGAGAATAGGGCTGGCTATATTTATATCAAACAAAATAGATTTTAAGTCTAATGTAGCAAGAGACAAAGTCATTATATAATTATAAAATGGTTAATTCACTAAGAAGAATTAAAAATAGTAAGTATATATACACCTAAATATTATAAAGCAAATATTAACAAATCTGAAGGGAACAATAACAAAACAATAAAATAGTACAAGATTTCAGTACCTTACTTTCAACAATGGGTAGATCATACAGATAAAAAAATCAACAAGGAAAGATTAGACTTGAAATGCGTTTTGCACCAATGGATCTAACAAACATATACAAAACATTTTATCAAACAGATGCAGAATACACATCCTTCTCAATCACACATGAAACATCCTCTAGGATAGATCATATGTTAGCTCAGAAAACAAAGTTTAACAAATATAAGAAGACTGAACTTATTTCAAGTATCTTTTTTTACCACAAAAGTATGAAAATACAAATCAATAACAGAAGGAAAACTGTAAAACCTACAAATATGTGAAGATTAAATGACATACTCCTGATCAAGTAATGGGTCAAAGAAGAAATCAGAAGAGAAACAAAAAATATCTTGTGACAAATGAAAATGAAAGCAGAACACAATAAAATTTATGGGATGTAGCAAAAATAGTCCTAGAAGGGAAGTTTATAATGATAAATGTGTATATTAATAAAAAAGATTTCAAATAAACAACCTAACTTTACACTTCAAGGATAATAAAGAAGAACAAACTAAGCTCCAAGTTAGAAGGAAGGAAATAACAAAGATTGGAGTAGAAATAAATGAAATAGGGCTAGAAAAACAGAAAAGATACATGAAACCAGGGTTGTTTTGAAAAAGATAAATAAAATAGACAAAACTTTAGCTGGACTAAGAAAAAAGAGAAAAGACTTAAATAAAATCAGAAATGAAATAGCAGATATTACAATGATACCACAGAAATATAAAAAATCATAAGAGATTTCTATGAATAATTATAGACCAACAAATTGGATAACCCAGAAGAAATCTATGAATTCCCAGACACTCAACCTAATAAGACTGAATCATAAATTGATAACATTAACAGACCAGTCACAAGTAAGGATACTGAATAAGTAATTAAAAATCTCTCAACAAAGAAAAGTCCAGAACTAAATGACTCACAGATAAATTCTACCAAATATTTAAGAACTTATGCCAATCCCTTTCATATTTTTCCAAAAAATTAAAGATGAGGGAATACTCCCAAACTCATTTTATGAGGCCAGTATTACTCTGATACCAAAGCCAGACAAGCTAGTACAAGAAAAGAAAACTACAAGCTAATATCCCTGATGAACATAGATGCAAAAATCCTCAACAAAATACTAGAAAATTGAATCCAACAGCACATTAAAAGGATAGTACATCATGACCAAGTGGTATTATCCATGGAATGCAAGGAATGGTTCAACATACACAAATCAGTCAATGTGATAAACCACATTAATAGAATGAAGATACAAATTATATAGTCATCTCCATACATGAAGAAAAAGCATTTGACAAAATTCAACATCCTTTCATAATAAAAATTCAACAAATTAGATATAGAAGGAATATATTTCAACATAAAGGCCTTATATGACAAGGCCAGAGCTAATATCATACAGTGAAAAGCTGAAAGATTTTGCTCTTAAATCAAGAACAAGACAGGGATGACCATACTTACCAGTTCTACTGAACATAGTACTGGAAGTCCTAGCCAGAGCAATCAGGCAAGAAAAAGAAATAAAAGGCATCCAAATCAGAAAGGAAGAAATGAAATTGTCTCTACAGATGACATGATCTTATATACAGAAAACCCTAAAGGCTGCACCAAAAAAACTCTTAGAACTAATGAATAAATTCAGTCAAGTTGCAGAATAAAAAATCAACATACAAAAATCAGATGCACTTCTATACACTAACAATGAACAATCCCAAAGAGAAGTTAAGAAGACAATCATATGTACAATAGCATCAATAAAAATAAAATATCTAGGAATAAATTAAACCAAGCAATTTGAAGGCCTATACACTGAAAACTACAAAACACTGATGAAAGAAATTAGAGAAGATACAAATAAATGGAAAGATGTCCCATGTTCATGGATTAGAAGAGTTAATATTGTCAAAATATCCATTCTACCCAAAATGTTCTACAGATTCAATGCTATTCCCATCAATATTCCAATGGCATTTTTCACAGATATAGAAAAAAATCTTAAAATCCATATATAACCATAAAACCATACCATAAAAAGTAATTTTGAGCAAGAAGAACAATGCTGGAGGCATCCTACTTTCTGATTTCAAATTATATTAAAGCTCTAGTATAATCAAATAGTATGGTAGTGACATAAAAACAGATGCATAGATGGGGCACCTGGGTGGCTCAGGTGGTTAAGTGTCCAACTCTTGGTTTTGGCTCAGGTCATGATCTCATGGGTTGTGAAATTGAGCCCCACGTAGGGCTCCTCACTTAGTGGGGAGTCTGCTTGAAGATTCTCTCCCTCTGCCCCTCCCCCCACTCATTCTCTCTCTCTCAAACAAATAAATAAATCCTTAAAAAAACAGATGCATAGAAAAATAAAACAAAATAACACCCAAATAAACCCACATATAGAGTCAAATAATTTTCTACAAAGACACCAAGAATATGTAATAGGGAAAGGATAGTCATTTTCATAAATGGTGCTGAAAATTGGTTATGCACATTCAAAAGAATGAAATTGAACTGTTATCTTACACCATACACAAAAATCAACTCAAAATGGACTTAAGTGTTAAACATAAGACCCGAAACTGTAAAACCCTAGGAAAAGACAGAGAAAAACTCCTTGACACTGGTCTTGGTGATGATTTTCTAGATCTGATACCAAAAAGCACAGGCAACAAAGCAAAAATAAACAAGTGGGTATACATCAAACTAAAAAGCTTTTGCACAGAAAGGAATCAAACTGAAAAGGCAATTTATGGAATGAGAGAAAGTATTTCTCTCATATATCTAATATGGGATTAATATAAAAAATATATGTGGAACTCATACAAGCAAAAAACCCCCAAATAATCTGATTAAAATGGGCAGAGGTTCTGAACAGACATTTTTCTTAAGAAGACATACAAATGGCCAATAGGTATACCAAAAAAGTTCAACATCACTCATATCTGGGAAATGCAAATCAAAATCACAAGATATTAAATCACACCTGTTAGGATGGCTATTATTGAAAAGTCAAAAGATAAGTTTTGGTGAGGATGTGAAGAAAAAGGAATCCTCATATACTACCAATGGGAATATAATTTGGTATGGCCATTATGGAAAAAGTATGGAGGTTCCTCAAAAAGTCACAATACAACTACCATATGGTTCAGATATCTCACTTTTGGGTATAATATACAAAGTGTGTGTGTGTATATATATATATATATATATATATATAATTACATAGAAACAGAATCCTCATAGACACAGAGAATAGACGGTTACCGAGGATTGGGAGGTGGGAACATAAAAGCTAGGAACAGTTGAGAACTAGGAACCACTGATCTACTGCTGCTGTCTCAGCTTAAGAAAAAGAGTAGGAGAGCGTTTCTTCTTTTCCATTCTCTGGAACAATTTTGTAAAAATGGAATATCTGTTCCTTGAATATTTGGTGTTGCCTATAAGATCATTTGGGATTCAAATCCCCATCTTTAAAAGTAATGCTACAGTGAACATCCTAATAGACCCGTGTGAGGTTTTCTTTGAGATATATGTGCAGTAACATAATTGCTGGATCATGGGGTATTTGTACATTTAATATGACTATATTCTGTCTGTCTGTTCTCTGAAATGACCATTTCAGCCTACAACCCAGCAACTATGCATGAAGGCTATGAGAGCCCCATGTCCCTGCTAATTCTTGACAGTAAATAACTTTCAAATTTTTGCCACTTTAATAAAGTAATATATCTATTTTGTTGTCTTGTATTTCTTAGACCTACCAATAACATTGAGCATCTCTTAAAATGCCTGTTCGTTTTGAGGAGTTCCTCTGCTGAAGATTGTTTTATCCGTTTTTTTTTTAAGGGGATGACTGTCCTTTTGTTGCTGTTGCTGATTTGAAGATTGTATATTGTATATTCTAGATATTAACCTCATATCAGTTTTGATACTGCAATATATCTTGTCATTCTAAATCTGTCTATGCCTTTAACCATGTTCCATCATTTTTAAGCGAAAAAACCTTAATTTAAATTTAATCAAAGTCATCAATCTTTTGATGGTTTGTGTTTTTGAAATATTGTTTAAGAAGTTCTTTTTGATTCAAGGTCATGAGGATATTCTCCTACACTCTCTAAATATGCCACCTATTCCCCTTACCCTTATGCTGGATGATTTTGAAATAAATCTGAGATGTACTATGAAATCCATAAATATTATGGTATATATATCTCCAAAAAAATTAGTTCTCAGAAAACAATTCCACAATACCACTATCAAGCTTTTAAAAAAGTAAGAATAACTTATTAAGACCATCAAATTAAAGCAGCTTGTTTTTTAGTATGAATGATTGGGAAGTTTAGACATATATAGAGGTTACAAGAGAGGACTTAGTGTGGTAACAGTCCTAAGAAAAGTACAAAGGAGCTTTGGGAATTTGGGGAAAGGGGGATGATTTCCAGCATTAAAGAACATCTCACCCAAGGGAAAGGATCAATTTAGGACATTTTACAACTGTTTGTTTTTGGATTTTCTCAGAAAAGTGGCTCTGATTTAGTACATAGGAGAAGTTCCTCTTCTACATGGAATACTTGTGGATTTGTGTTCTTTCCCTTTTCCCTAGTAAGTGGGAAACAACAGGGAGAGGAGTCCAGGTACAGGCAAAGAAATTGTACATTTACAATTTAGACAATTCTGAGAATTCAAAGCCAAATTCTGAGGATTCCAATATGGAGTTCATCTTCCTAATTAAAGGTATTCTCTTTTTCCTGGTTTAAAATCTTATCTTTAGCCATTAAGAGTATCTTTAAATTGTTTGCTTGAGACAAGTTTCTCTGGAATTATGTATTGCCAAAATGTACCTAATATTTTCTCATGACTTTCACTCTTTCTTTAGTATATTTCTGAAAGTTTCATTCAGGTCTAGCACTAAAATTTAATATCTAAAGATAGATGAGAGGATCTTTTTCCCCAATTTTAATCTTTTAGGAACTACATGAGGTTAAAAAGCAAAGAACTATTCCAACAAATAATGATAATTTTGGATTATAACCTATAGATTAAAAAAAACTCCCTGATCCACAGAGATATAAATAAATAATCAAATAAATAAATAAATGGGGGAGAAGGAATAGCTCCTCCTTGCAGTAGGATTCCAATGGATGAATGTAGAAGAAATGAAAGAAATAGTAATAATTGTTACAAAGGAAAACCACTGATGGATGTTAAAATTAGTGAGTAACATATAATGAAAAAAAATATTAGAAGGGCCTCAAAATATCTCACTATAGTATACTAATTAATTAAAAAGGGAAAAACAGTTACTTTACGGTGGGGAATCCTGCAGACACCACTATAACCAAGGCTAACATCATTAATAATAAAACACACTAAGATCATAAACTCCTAACATGATGCTCCAAGAAAGGTACAAAATCATTTCTGCGGTACTCCTGATCAAAATGCATAACTTCAGTACTGATCAGTACTCCTCAAAAGTGTCAAGGTCATGAAAGACAAGGAAAGACAGGAACTGTCACAGAGAAAGCAGACCAAGGAGACATGACAACTAAATGAGACATGGGATCCTGGATTGGATCCTGAAATAGGAAAAGGACATCAGTGGAGAAACTAAGGAAATCTGAGTAAAATCTGTAGATTATCTACAATATTGTGCCAACATTAATTTTCTTGTTTTGATCATTGTATCACAGTTATGTAAGATGTTAACATTGGGAATAACTCAGTGAAGGGTACATGGGAAATTTCTGTGCTGTTTTTGCAACTTTAAAATTGTTTCAAAGAAACCCCCTAAACATTAAGGAAAAACAAACCTCTTCCAACAATACGTAAGTATATTCTGGTTTCAATAAAGCCATTGCAAATAACCCCCCTTTGGATGGCTGGACTGGGTCATATTGGGACAAGGACATTTGCTCTGCTGAGGAAGGCATTTTCATGGAGACTTCAAAGTCTCACTAAATGCTTTGTAGCCCTCAGAACCAGCAATAGAACACGAGTGGAGAAATGGTTTTCTTATGCTCCATGAATGGTTTAGAACACCTCTGGGAGTAATTTTTATTTGTTCTCAAATAGTTGGAGACATAAAGAACCATTCTTAGGCATAACTGTGTACCAAAGGAAGACTTCCATGCTATATTCAGAGTTTTGTTTTGTTTTGTTTTGTTTTCTGTCCCTGACACTTACCTTAAGAATCTAGAACATCCCTTACTCTTCCCTCCATCATGCCCTTAACACCCTCTCTAGAAAGTAAAGTAAGCCTTGGTCAGAAAAAGTCCCATTAAATGTGCACACATGTGTGTACGCAAGTGTACATGTGTGTCTGTAGTTTAGGGAGTTCTCATGACACCAGTCTCCAAACTTCTATTTGCCCGTCCACAGGAGAACAGCAGAACTGCAGTCAGTAAGTTTTTATATGTTGCTGTAGTCTCTTTTTGTTCCCCTTTTCTCTTTAAATGGCATTCCCCCATCTGCCTTTCCATTTTACATGACTAGCTCTTTTCTGCTCTGTCTTTCCCATTCCCTCCTAAAGCAGAGATTCCACAGCACTAATTAAACTGACAGTGTATCTGTCAGGCTAATATAACAGTTCCTTTCCATTCGTGGATGGCATGAATTTTTTTTAGGGCTTGGGAAATTGCACATAATGACAAAATGATACTGTATTAACCCCAGGGAGCAGGAAATCCTCCTGGCTCCACAAATGCCTTGGGGGCAGGGCTGGGCTCTTAGGCCAACTGTTTTGGAACAAGCCCTCTGACTTAGAAAGTTAACTGAAAAGTCTCCCAGCAAAGCTCTGTTCCACCCCAAAGCCTCCCAGCCACAGTAGAGTCTGGAAAACTTGATCTGTCTCCGTCAACTGTCCAGTTCAGATGTGTGAACCGTCCAAAGAAAGCTCTTTTTACACTAAAGCCCCAACTACTTCCAGCCTTGCTTCACCATCCCTATCTCTAGAAGTGACAAATGTGGAAACAATATCAGGATATCCCCATATCTTATTAATTAATAAAAGTATGTTTGAGGAGAAAGACTGAAATTGATATGAGCACTGTTTTTAGTAGTTTAATTTTTAGCATGGGCAACTGACCTCCCCACTCTTCTGCATTCCACCATTGCTACAATACTATAACTAATCTCTGGTCCTTATTAGAATGTCACCAGTTTTTCCATTAATTCCCCTTTCCTATTCCACAATCCAGTCTAGGATCCACATTGCATGTGGTGATCATGTCTCCTTTGTCTGCTCCAGTCTCCAGACATCTTTGGGTACTTTTTTTCCTTCTACCCCAGCAAGATGGTAACTTAGAATTTAGGGAAAGTTGAGTTTCATTAATTGTCTTAGCTAGGCTGTGGCCACTGGAGTCTACTAGAAGCTGCCATGCTGCAGATGAAGCTGGAGCTGGAATGCTGAACTGCTTTGCTTCTCATACATCTCCAGTTTGCATAATAGGGAAATCAGGGAAGTCTGGGGTTTTAGACCAAAGCCTCAAGCTACAAGCACAAGATACTTTTGAAGTCCCATCCTTTATCTTTAAAATTTTCAGAGATTTTACATCTGATTGAATAAAGTATGCATTACCTATTTTTAATTCAGAAGGGATACTTCCCTAAATTTTATAGCAAAATGAACACACCAGAAAGATGCACCATGTTTATTCCATGGCTAGAAGTATTCATTGTCCCGACCCCACGTACTTTAGTCTGAGAACCTCAAACAATGTTATTTTACCATTTCAAATGTAAGACAGGGTATTACACAAGCTGTGGTACAAAATGCCAGTGTTTGGCCACCACCTACAATACTGTTCCTATAAGCAAATGCCTTCTGAGTTACAAACAACTGACTTACAAACAAACTTTTGGCTCACAATCCACTTATAAGTTGGGAACTCTTTCTACTAATACAATGTCCTTGCCACAGGGTTTTCACAAGCCATTGCAACAAATGGTTCTTTCAATTTCTTTGAAAACCCACCTTTTCTTTAAGTTATACATTGTTTTTTTTTTCCTCTAGATGTCAAATTGCCTTTAAGCAGAACTTCCTAGTACGAATATCTAGTTGGGAAAATAGTCTGACAACAACAAAAAGAAGATAAATAAAAAAGCAAGATTGAACAGAACTCATTTCTAAGCAAGGGCCTTTGATTCTGTGCTTTGTCTTTTGACTTCAGAATTCAATTTTCCTACTCAATTTTCTACTGTTCAAATGATGCAGTTGTTTTGTTGCTTGGATATAGATGGTAGACTTCAGCTCTGAAAGCAACAAAGTTGATGAAAACCTCGTGGGAAGCCAACTTCTCCTTTTAATCTTTTGTCCAGGCAGGCCCTTTGTATTTTTGAAGAGATCAAAGGCGATTGCAGGTGAAAAGCAGTGTTGGCCAGTGAGTGCCACAAAGGCACACCCTGGGAATTTTATTCTTCTTGGAAAACAGTTTTTACTGAAGGGAGAGGAAGAGAGTGGGGTATTGAATAAATAACCTTAGAGGTCACTAGGGTCAACTTTTGAACTTCTATCCCCATTTTAGATTTGGGTCATGGCTGTTACTGGTTTTGGCTATGGAAACCTCCATCGGGGGGTAAAAATCTTTTCTTCCCCTCATGTGATTTTTTTCCCAACCCTGCTGCTCCCCCTCCTTCATGCTTGGAGGGGAGTGACATCACTTAGGTAGCTGCCCTTTCCGGGCTCCTTTCAGATGGCAGTAATACCACAGGAGACCAACTGTGGTCATGAGAATTTAGAAGGTGTCATGTGTGGATCATAATGCTCTAAAATTTGACTTCCTGAGTGATTTTGCTTTTTCAAGATGGAATACTTCTCTCTCCTCTCTTACGATTTGAGATAATTGGATGCCATGATGGAGCCTTGAGATATATCATATGTAAAGACCCCCACCTGAGTGCATGACCCATGCCAAAATAGTAGATTAAACTTCATGCCATTCACGTAAAATTCCTAGCCTCTGAGAATTTATCCTTCATATTAGGTGTCTGCAAACCATAATTCTCAGGCTAAGTCTGGCTCACAGCCTGGTAGTTTTTTTTTTTTTTTTTTTTTTTTTTGTAGTTTAGGGACAGGAAAAGAGAGTCTTAAGCAGACTCCACACTGATTGGGGAGCCCAACACGGGGTTTGATCTCACCACGCTGAGATCACAACCTGAGCGGGAACTGGGAGCCTGCCACTTAACTGACTGTGTCACCCAAGTGCCCCTGCTTTTTATACTTCTACACATTTGGGGGAAACCAAAAGAAGAATATTTTGTGACACATGAAAATTACTTGAAATTCAAATTTCAATGTACATGAGTATAGTTTTTTGGAACACAGCCATGCCCATTCATTTACATTTTGCTTTTGGCAGTTTTTGTGGCCCAACTGCTGGGTTGAATAGTTTCAAAAGAAACCATGGATGGCCTGCAAAGCCTAAAATATTTACTATTTGGCCCTTTATGGGAAAAGTTTGTCAACCCCTGTTCCATATCCACTGAGAATTCATTCTTGCCCTTGATGGGCAGCAGCGAGGTGGAACACACCTGGGGCAGTCCAAATGCTGTCAGGGAGTGGAGGAGGCATGCCCAGAAAAACATGGCAGAGCTTTAGAAGGCACATTTGCCAGGGTCACAGGTTTTCTGCAGCTAAAGCCGTTCTTTGTTTTGCTCTGAAGAGTTCTATGCATATGTTTAATAGAAGGAACTAAGACCCTGTAAAAGGTGAACACATCAGGACACAGAAAACAAGGAAAGGAGAGCTGTATCTATACCATACGCACAGTTTTCTCTATCTCTCACTCCTGCTCTCTGCCTCGCTGTCTTTTATGGTTCCACTTGAAATAAGAGTTAGAGGAGGATGAGATGGGGGAGGAGGGGGGAGAAGAGAGACAGAAATAAAGAGAGAGAGAGAACATTTTAGATAAAAGCAAAGTATTGTGGTGATAAAGGACAAAGTAGAAGTCGAAGTGAGAAAGGTAGAGAAAGAGAGAAGATTATGGAGTAGTGAGAAGGGTCTTGCAAAAAGGGTACTGAGTCATAGAATGGTGCCATCTTCGATTCCCACTACAATTTAAGCTTTCTAAAAGGAGGCCACAGAGGTTTGATTGATTGATTGATTGACTGGAATAAAGACCAAGAAAATAAGGACATAGAAAGAGTGTGGAAGAAAGACATGACATCAAAAATTAATTTTGGTAATATGTAATTACAATGTAGTAATATGCTAAAAAGTAGTTTTTATGCTTTTTGTCATGGATTTAACTTTTTGGATTCTTAATTTGAATAAAAGCTTATACATGAGCCTAATACGTAGATGACACAAAGATAGACCAGCTGTGGCTGAAGCTGACTTGACCTCCAAGCATGCACAGCCATCACCAGTATAGTCCAAGGCTTCTCTCTCTCTCTCTCTCTATCTACCTATCTCTGTTTCTCTCTCTATCTCTCTCTGTCAAAAGAATAGTCACCACTTTCTCATCTGAGGAGGATCATTTTGACAGTATGGGAGTCACTTTGAATCTAACTGCCAGAAAGAAAGAGGACATAAACATGTATTTGCAGTGTCTGTCCACAGTGGACTGGTAGAATTGCCATAGAATGGTTTATAGTTTGGTAATCACACAGATGAATTCATAGCTCACACATTTTTAAGCTATGTCATAATTCTCCCATGAAACTCAAAAGCACTAAGTAAAGGGTTAGCCTAAGATGCCTATGAAGCAGATGTAGGTTTGTTTCCCATAGTGTTGGGCAACTTTTTAGATGCCACAAACCTAGAAGAGGAGGACCAATAATCCCTAATTTTAAAATAATGACATTAGCAGTACAGGGACTACCAGTTTTTGACGTGAATAGAATTCTTTGTGACCTCAATCCCTGACAGATTTGGATGAATAAAGACATCTGCCATTTGTGTTGAATAAGTCAGTACGAACAATTAAGGATCAATTTATTGACAGAGTTGCCAAAATAACAACTGGTCTTCCTTTAAAGAATTTTCCATTCTTGTTCACTCTATGGCACAAAGGTCAACTTGTTAGAAGACCAGGAGACATGGAGACTTCTACACATTCCTTGTCATTTGTTCAGACCACACATTAGAAACCGCATACGTGTGCCAAACACACATGCCTCTTTCTCCATCACAATTTATAGTCACCTTTTCCTAATGCGGCATGGAATTCCATGACTTCATGACATAGGAGGACTAATTTCATACATCACCAAATGCCCTAACAAAAATGGATTTGGACCTTGCTAAATATTTTGCCCTGAAAAATGTATTACCAATATTTGTGCTCTAAGAGGACATTCTACTGTCTTGAAACATTGCCTTGGAAATAAATGTACATTGTGGAAAGAGGTAAATAAAACCTTTTACCCTTCCATCCTCATCTCTTCCCTGTGGCTAAAGAAAACATTATATTTCCCATCAGCTCTATCCCACAATCAACAGGAAGAAAAATGTTAAGTACAAATTATCTTCTGTTTACATAAAGAAGACTCCCCTAAGGAGCCAATTAACATTTAATGTGAGTTCTTCAAAGGAGAGCCACATGCCTTCTGGGTAGGCAGATAGCAAAATCAACAGATGTTCAAGTTAACACGGGGAATCACAGCCTCATGCTGAAAACAGGACTGTATACTTCACCTCCAGTGTGAGCTAAAATCATGGAGCCCACCAAAAGTTCTGCTAAATAAATCAGTCAGGATGATCATCTATGGCTTGTAGGTTTATGACCTCGAATATGAAGGGCAGAAATTAGGGGGAAATGTTATTGCTCTTGCATAGGCTGTTAAAATTGAACAAAAATGTAAGAAGTAACATCAGCATGAAATGACTGTTTTTCTTGTATAGAAGCTCTATCAAAATTGAAGGTGTATTTTGGAGCAGTAATAAATCTGATTTGCTCCATCTGGGATTTGAACAATTGTCAGATGATTATGCCTCAAATGGACTTTCAGGGTTCCATTTCCATGTACCAACCTGCAAAGGGTTTGTTTTTTTTAATGCTCTGCCACTGACTCTGACAAATTGAGCATTATGTTCCTGCATGAAAGCCTAAGAAGGTCAGAGAAATTTAGATTAAATGCATTATGATTCTGAAAATAAAATGTTGGGGCAGAGAAATGCTGGAGAACCTCATGGCTCTTTTGCAGTAATGTCTAGTTTAAGGATTGGAATAGGGAAGAGAGTTGAATGTTTGAGGGAGAAGAGATGTGGAGGAGAGAAGACAGCCATAGTGTGCACAGTTACGTGATGGCAGGTTATTATTTGACAGCAAGTTTGAAGTGGTTCCAAAGAATAGTAAATGAAAAGGCTAAGGCAAACAGGTAGGAAAGGTTTGGCTTTATTAGTGAAGGTGTTTAACTGAAGGGACGCTTCCCCCAAGAGGACCTAGAAAATACACTGGATTTAAAAGCCATCCTGTGTGTCACATGGATAAAGGGAGCTCAAGCTTAAAGAGGTCTTTAGGGTTTTCAGTAATAACTAGGCAGCAAGACTCATAATCCATAAGACAATGGTATATTTTTGTAGTCTGTAGGAGGACAGCAGCTGACAGCGCTATAGCAAGGTAGAAAATGCAGAGAAAGGCGAAGCACAGTGCAGAATGCAACAAATTTAAATTCAAAGTAACCACCACTCCTGTACCTGTATGTTGCTCTCTGGTAAAGTCTCCAATAGTCAATTGATCGACAAGTACGACAAGTACGAGTGGAATATAAACCACAGACCTAGTGCTGAGCAAGGTGCTATGAGAAAGACAAAAGCGCAAGGAGTTAAAGGTCTAGCCCAGCACACAGGGCTTATCTACAAGAGCCATTTAATGAAATAAAATGTATAAAATAATTTATCAGATTATGTGATACTAATAATTTAAAGCTATGAATAAATATAAGAGTGTGAATTATTGTTATAAACAGAAAATTCAAAGAACAGAATGCGCTAGCTTCACCAAGGAAGATTTAAGAGGAGTAATTTACAAAGGATTTCTCAAGAGTGTTTGTAGTGGCTCAGCACACCCTCCATAATATCAGTGAGAGAGGGGCTATGTTGGGGTATTTCTTTTTTTATTTTTATTTTTTGGTGTGGCAAAATACACATAACACACCAGTGAGAAAAACCATTTATTACCTTGGGATCAAGGAGATGAAATGTCTAGCAATGCACAAGACAGTGTCCCACAGTGAGGAATTTTCCTACCTAAAATGCCAGTGGGGCTCTTATTATGAAACACTGCAAAAAGAAGAAATATCAAGAAATAGTTCATCGAAGTAAATCAAATGCCAGTGAAGCCATAAACCTTAGAGGAAGCAGTGCAAAGGAGACAGAGATCCATAGATCAAGACTCAAGATAACATTGTAACCAAGTATAAGTGACAAATAAGAATGAGAACTAAGAGTTATCTGTGTGACTGAGGACAGGTCATTGATCACTGTTGGGTCCCTTTTCTCATTTATTTACAAAATGAGGGTGTGAAATCTCTGAAGTTTCTATCAACTTTCACATTCTATGGTCTTTTGACACTAGACTCTTGAACCTAAAAACTGACTGTCATAAGCATAAATGAAGACATTTACAAGCCTGGAAACACCTATAGAAAGGTCCTGACTTTGAAAAGCTTGTGAGGTTGGTAAGTTTGAATTGGTAATTCCTCCAACTGTCTTCATTTCAGTATTTCTCCACCAAATGCCTGCCCAGGAACATTCTTATGGGTTCCCAATTGACAAAACTTCCTGAATTGCTCTGGAATATGGAAGGACCATATTCCATACCCACAAATATTTTTCATATTTCTATCAGTTAGCTAATGATATATAACCAACCACTCCCTAACCTACTGCCTAACATTGTAAGCCTTAAAACAATAATCTAGAACATGTTGATCTAGAACATATGATCTAGAACATATGGTCTAGATATTAAAATAATAATCTAGACCATATGTTGATCTAGAACATAAACTGATCTCAGATATGTTTGCTCCTAATAAATTCTGTGGTTAACTAGCTAATCAATGGGCGTTGGCAGATCTAGACTATTCCAATCTTGTTCTCATGGGTGTGGCAGGGGTTCAAGAGAACAGAAATTTCTTATGGCCTAAATGTGGAACTGGTATGCTGTCATTTCTGTCACATTTTATTAGCAAGTAACAAGGCCAGACTCCATCTCTTAATGGGAGGAGCTATAAAGTCATATTGCAAAAGACATGATTACAGAGAAGAATAGAATGTTTGGGCCATTTTTGCAATCAATCTACCATCAAACTTTATTTGTCCTTTAGTCTACCCTCTAGGATATAGCTAAGTGATGGCTAATAGCCCACTAATCAAGATGATGACTTCTTCAAGGATAAGGATGACTAAGTCTTTAATCTTGGTATCCTCGGTTAAAGCAAGCTCTCAAAAACCATTTGTTGAAACGACAGAAACTAATTTACAAAGACATTTTAATGCTTACTGTGGAAAATGTTTTTCCCACCTTTTCTTCTCTAAGAGTTAAGTAAACAATTTAAGAATATGTTTTATAGAATGCTATTGTATTGATTTGGACTATTACACATTACTGGAAAATTTTAAAGTTGTAATTACACTACATAGCATATTTTTAAAATCTTATTTAGCTTGTAACTCTTTTATATTATGCTGGGGACTCAATATGTTTCTCCACTAGTGAGCAACAGAATGTTTTCAGTTAATAGCTGGACAAAAGCAGCTAAATTAACATTACTAGGGCATTCTCAAAGTGGAGAGATGGAACTACTCTGAACACGTGATTTTAGGTTTATTTTCTGCATGGTTTAAGCCAAAACCTGGTTTATCATTCTTCTTCGCCCTGAATATTTTTAGAGTATTTCACACCGTGATGAAATATCTATTGCAGTTTTCCTCTAGATGCATCTGCTCTCCACTTATGAAAGAGCCATCTTTATTTTTTTATTTTTATTTTTTATTTGAGTATAACTGACACATAATGTTACATTATTTTCAGATGTACGACATAGTGATTCAACTTCTCTATATACTCTCATCCTTCAGTTGGTTCTTACTGTCAATTATTGGATGAATTAAGACTTGCTACTTTGATTTAAAAAGAAAAACCAATAACAAGCTAACAATGTGTCTTGTCTTTGATGTACCAGGAATTATTCTCAAGGGAGGGCAAAACATGGGCTATGGCACAACTTAATAATTCTTGGGTGGTTATAAACAATCACAACAAAAGCCAAATAATTTGGGTAGATACTTTTCTTCCCTGTTTGTTTCACAATAACCATCTCCCTAAGTAACAAGTAAGTTTTTGGAACAAGTAGGTTTTTGGTCATCCTCCAAACTGGCAACTTCTCAGACTGTTACTAAGCCTCTTCTGCAGGGCTCCTGGGTGGCTCGGTCAGTTAAGTGTCTACCTCCAGCCCTGCATCTGGCTCCCTGCTCAGCAGGGAGCCTGCTTTTTCCTCTCCCTCTGCTGCTCTGCCTGCTTGTGCTCTCTCCTCTCTCTCTCTCTCTCTCTCAAATAAATAAATAAAATCTTTTTAAAAAATATAATTAAAAAAAACCCTCTTCTGCATCCTCTGGAAAACAAGGGTAATAACAGAATTTATCCCAGGGAGTATTTGTGACAATTAAATTACTTAATTCAAGTAAAATATTAAGTATAATGTCTGGCACATAGTAACTAATCATTATTATTAACTGTAGCTCTGTTAATTTGCTTCATGAATTAGTCCTTGCTCTTGCACAAAACGGGACCCCTGACGCTGATTCTGAACAAATGATGAGTATTGTATTCCAACTGTGCATAGTTTGTTACTGCCACTAACAACAGTAATGATAATAATATCATTAATGGATATTGAGTTGAAAAATGAAAGATCACTTTATCCAAAGAACTAACCTCTAAAAAGGAAGGTGAAACATAACCACATAGAAAAAAATGAATAATTAACACTGATGAAAACTCAATATCCAAAAGATGTCAATGATTTCGAAAGAGATCTAAAATAGATTCTTTGTGTGAAAAAACTGAGATAGCTATGTCGCACATGAATAAATCCCAGGTGAAAGAACATCTCTAACACCAACATTAGAGTAGAAAGTATTTCATCAAGAAATAAAAACATAGACCAAGAAGGAGAAGACTAGTGTATTCAATTTCTTTAAATTCAGGAACAAACAAGAACATTTTGTGTGAAATAAAAGTTGCCATATATACATTTAAAAAACAAACCTCTGACTAGGAAAAGATCATTGTAACACCAATAACTGGCCAATGATTATTATTCAAATATATAAATATAACTGCAAATGAATATGAAAATTCAAACAACTGAATAGGAAAATGAGCAAAAGATATGAATATGCATAGAAACGAAGACCTGAATGTCCAACAAATATCAGAAAAGATGCTCTACTTCCCTGATAAGTATGGAAATACAAATTAAAATAACATTGGCAAACTATAGCGCATTCAACAGTTTGGCAAAAAAAAAAAAAGTTTAAACCTGGCAATATCAACAGTTAGTAAGGAATTGAGAAAATGGGACCGTCAAGGCATTACTGGAGGGATTAAAAGTTGGCAACCCCTTGAGAGTGTTTTGTATCTAGTAAATGTGAAGATGTGTCTATTCTATAACCTAACTATCCTAATGCCTGCTATTTAACCTAGAGAAATTCTCCCACATGCATATGAAGATGCAATATACATAATGAGGTAAGTATGGGAATGTTTATAGCAGCCCTGTGTAAAAGAGTGAAAAGTTCCTATAAACTGAATTGGTCATACAATGGAATATTGCACAGCATTTAAAATTAATGAACTAGAACTACATGAATTTTATAGATCAACCTTGAAAAAGTTTGAATGAAAAACACATTGCAAAATGCTACACCAAGTATGACACTATTTATTTAAAATTTAAAAAACATATAATGCTATATTACATAAATGAGTTATTAATACATGTGCACTGTGAATGTACAAAACTTTGAAGGACACCCATCATTTTCAGGCAAGTGGCTGCATCTGACAAAGAAGGAGAAGAGAATCTGTGAGAATATAAAAAACTTCAATTGTCTCCATGCCTTGTATTTCTTTAACAAAAATTCTTAATGCAGGAAAATGCTGACATTTAAATAATCTGTCTGGCATATATGCGCATATTAAAGATAACTTTTAAAAATAATATTTTGGGGGCTTTTTTTACATTCTTGAAATATTTTGTCATAGAGAAGAGGAAAAGTTTACCAATCCTTTAGGAATACTCATAAAGTCATTAGTAAACTGAAACATATTGTAACATTCACATTTCCAGCTGATTTCCATCTTATATAAGACAACTGAGACCAAGAGGTATCTCAGTTACCAAACAAAACTCATAATTATTATTCCTAGAAGAAATTCTCAGATCCTTAATTAAAGCTTATTATATGTAATTTTATAAGATTGGCTTAAAGTAGTTAGAAGTATAATATTATTAGAAAAAAAAGAAATAAAATAAAAATACATAAAAAGCAGACATGAAGTTTGTACGTTGAATGGTTGCTATTAAATATACCTATAAGTAAATCCATAAAACCCTATACTTACACTTTACTAGGCCCTGAGAGTACCATACCAAATGACATAATACTATATGCTGGTAATGAGTACAAATAACGATGAACACTTGTCATTATGTTCTATATACTCTAAGAATGTAGGAACATGAGCAATACATTTTAGAAAAATGCCCACCCAAAAAGTTCATCTTTTTTTTCATTTTGAAAAATAATGGGCTTCACTTCTGTTGTCTTCATTGTAATAACAGCCTTAACCCAAAGGTGTGATTCTAAGAATGAGAATTGATTATAAGTTTTGTGAGAATATGAAACAAATATTTCCTTTAAATGCAATTTGTTACTTTTATAACATACAGCTTCCCTGAGTGTGTGATTCAAAGTAGAATATCTAAAGAGGAGGGGATAAGATTTCTTTTCAGAGAACAAATAAATCTAAAATTCTTTACATACAGGAAGAATACTACAGCTTTTTAACCCCTGTATGTTATACATGATATCTATGAATATTCAAAACAAGGATTAAACATTAATAACATGCATTGAAAATTAATTTTATAAATTTATTTCTTACCTCAAATTCTAGTTCTCTTAGTTTAACTGAATTCACAATTGATTTAAAACAAAGTGTAGTGAAGAAAAATGGAATCCCTGATGGTGATTTGCAAGGGATGGAAAGATTATAATGGTAACTTTAGTGATGTTTTATAAATTATTTTTAGTAGACTTTATTTTTTAAGACTTCATTATATTAGAGCAGTTTTAAGCTTATACAAAATTAAAGGAAGGTACAGAGATTTCCCATACATTCCTGCCCCAACACCTGCATAATCTCCCCATTATCAACATCCCCAAACAGAGTGATACAGTACATTTGTTATAATTGATGAACCTACATTTATACGTAATAATTACCCAATGTCCTTGGTTTACCTCAGGGTTCCTTCCCTCTTGGTGTTGTACATTCTATGGATTTGGATTAATATATAATGACATATATCCATCATTATATGGTTGTCTCCTGAACAACACAGGGCTTGGGGTGCCAATCCCTTGCGAAAATCCACATAACACTTCTGATTCTTCAAAAACTAAATTACTAATAGCCTACCGTTGACCTGAAGGAGCCTTATCAATAACATAAAGTCAATTAATTAATTAATTAACTGTATATTATATGTACTGCAACCTGTATTCCTACAATAAAATAAGCTAGAGAAAAAAATATTAAAATCATGAGGAGAAAATCCATTTACAGTACTATACTGTAAAAAATCCCCTTATAGGTGGACCTATTCAAACCTGTGTTTCACTGCCTTAAAAATTCTTAATGTTCCACCTATTTATCCATCCTCTCCTCCAGCTGCTGGTAACAACTGATCTTTCGGTCTCCATAGTTTTGCCTTTTCCAGAATGTCATATAGTTGGAATTATATAGAATATTGCCCTTTCAGATTGACTTCTTTCACTTAGTAATATATATTTAAGTTTCTTCTGTGTCTTTTCAGGGCTTACTAGGTCATTCCTTTTTTAGCACTGAGTAATATTCCATCATCTGGACATACCACAGTTTACTTATTCACCTACTGAAAGACATCTTGGTTGCTTCTAAGTTTTGGCAATCACAAATAGAACTACCATAAACATCTATGTGCAGGATTTCATGTGGACATAAGTTTTCAAATCTTTTGGGCAAATACTAAGGAATATAATTGCTAGATCGAATGGTAGAGTATATTTAGTTTTTAAAAAACCACCAAACTGTCTTTTATTTTTTGACTAGTAGAAAAATCAAAGTTATTTTTTTAATTAACATATAATGTATTATTTGTTTCAGGGGTACAGGTCTGTGATTCATCAGTCTTACACAATTCCCAGAGCTCAGTATAGCACATACCCTCCCCAGTGTCCATCACCCAGCCACCCCATCCCTCCTACCCCCCTCCACTCCAGCAACTCTCAGTTTGTTTCCTGAGATTAAGAGTCTCTTATGGTTTGTCTCCCTCTCTGGTTTTGTCTTGTTTCATTTGTTCCCTCCTTTCCCCTATGATCCTCTGTCTTGTTTCTCAAATTCCTCCTATCAGTGAGATCATATGATACTTGTCTTTCTCTGATTGACTTATTTCGCTTAGCATAATACCCTCTAGTTCCATCCATGTCTTTGCAAATGGCAAAATTTCATTTCTTTTGATGGTTGCATAATATTCCATTGTGTATATATACCACTTCTTCTTTATCCATTCATCTGTTAATGGACATCTAGGCTCAGAAAAATCAAAGTTAAAGGAACTTGGTACAAGAAGAAAGCAGAAATATATATATATATACATATATATATGCATGTATGCATGTGTGTGCATGGCATGCACATACGCACAGAGTTGTATGAAACAAAGGAAACATAAAAATCACTCTAAAACCACCTTAGACATACCAGCTATTCTTCTTCCTCCTCTTCCTAAGAGAACATCCCTAAAACACAAACACAGTCTTATAGTTGCTAATCTCATGACCTGGATTAGGCAGACACTTGAATTTTGATAGTTTGCCAAAAGAGATTAAAGTAAATCCAGCCAAAATATGTTGATAGCTTAAGGCTTTCCAGCCCAAAGCCACAATTTGTGTGTATAGACAAAAGAGGTAACTACTGGTACATTTTAAGTATAATTATGTATGTATGTAAAGTTAATCAATTATTTCAACAATTTTAAAAAATAGTAGCTCAAATTAATAAGAACATGTTTAATACTCAAGTAACTTGTTAGAGTTACCTCCAGAACTCAACTTGATGTCATCCTGGTGACCTCCAAAAGCAGCTACCTGATGGTCCCAGTAAGTAGAAGGCAGACATTGTACAAGTAAATTTTCCAGGATAATGTCAAGGTAACCTAAGTTCTGTCCCCATCCAGGATGTACTTACATGAACTTTCATTAACAAAAGAGCTACAAATCATTACTTATTAGAGTTTCAACTTAGCAGATCCAAGTAAATCAGGACCTGCACTGGGAACATATAATCTAAGCACTTAATGGGGAGTTATTTTGATAAGGCCAGAGTTCCTATTGATTTTTTTATTATTATGTTATGTTAATCACCATACATTACATCATTAGTTTTTGATGCAGTGTTCCATGATTCATTGTTTGCATATAACACCCAGTGCTCCATGCAGAACGTGCCCTCTTTAATACCCATCACCAGGCTAACCCATCCCCCCACCCCCTCTCACCAAACTGTCTCTTAAAGTGAGATACCACTTTGCATTTCCACCAGCAATGAATGAGAGTTATTGCTCCACATCCTCACCAGCATTTGGCCTTATCAGTGTTCCAGATTTTGACCATTCTAATAGGTGTGTAGTGGTATCTCATTGTTGTTTTAATTTGCATTTCCCTGATGACATACGAGGTACAGCATATTTTCATATGCCTATTTTCCATCTGTATATCTTCTTTGGTGAGGTGTCTGTCAAGGTCTTTGGCAATTTTTAATTGGCTTGCTTGTGTTATTATTGAGTTTTAAGAGTTCTTTGAATCTTTTGGATAACAGTTTTTTATTAGATGTGTCCTTTGAAAATATTTTCTCCCATTCTGTGGCTTATTTTCTCATTTTCTTCACATTGTCGTTCACAGAGCAAAAAAAAAGTTTTTAAATTTAATCAAGTCCAACTTATCAATTATTTCTCTCGTGGATCAGGCCCTTAGTTTTGTTTCTAAAAAGCCATCACTATGCTCAAACTCAACTATAGTTTTCTCCTATAGAATCTTCTAGGGGTTTTATAGTTATGCCTTTTACATTTAGATCTGTGATCCATTTTGAGTTAATTTTTGTGAAGAGTGTAAGGTATATATCTAGATTCATTTTTTTCACATTTGTTGTCTGGTTGTTCCAGCACCATTTGTTGAATACTATTTTTGCCTCATTTCTTTGCCTTTTCTCCTTTGTCAAAGATCAGTTGACTAATACTTATGAGTCTGTTTCTGAGCCCTCTATTCATTCCATTCATTTATTTGTCCATTCTTTCACTAATGCCACACTGTCTTGATTACTATAACTTCATAGTAAATCTTGAAGTCAGGTAGTGTCAGTCTTCCAACTTTGTATTTCTCCTTCAAAATTTTGTTGGCTATTCTGGGTCTTTGGCTCTCCATATAAACATTAGAGTCAGTTTTTCAATATCCATGAAATAACATGTTGTGATTTTAATTGGGATTTCATTGAATCAAGTTAGAAAGAATTACATCTTGACAATATTGTGTCTTCCTATCTATAAACATGGACTATTCCTCTATTTATTTAGCTCTTCTTTGATTTAATTCATTCAAATTTTGTGGTTTTCCTTTTAGAAAACTTTTATAAATTTTTCTAGAGTAACACTTAGATTTTTCATTTTTGGAGGTGCTAATATAAATGGTATTGTGTTCTTAAGTCAAATTCCACTTGTTCTTTACTAATATATTAAGAAAGTGATTGATTTTCATATATTGATTTTGTATCCTGCAATCTTGCTATAATTGCTTATTAGTCCCAGGAAGATTTTTTCCTGTCATTTCCTTCAAATTTTCTACATAGATCATAATGTCATCTGTGAACAAAGAAAACTGTACTTCTTTCCTCCCAATCTGTATTCTTTATTTCCTTTTCTTGTCTTATTATATTAGCTAGAACTCCCAGATACTGAAAAGGAGTAGTGAGAGGTGCCATCTTTGCCTTATACCCAATCCTACTGGGAAAGCTTTGAGTTTCTCACCATTGAGTGTGATGTTAGCTGTAGGTTTCTTGTAGATATTCTTTATCAAGTTGAAGAAGTTCCCCTATATTTCTAGTTTGCTGAGACATTTTTTTTATCATGAATGAGTGTTAGATTTTGTCCAGTGTTTTTTCTGCATCTATTGATATGATCATGTGATTTTTCTTTTTAGCCTGTTGATGTGATGAATTTAATTGATTTTCAAATATTGAATCAGTTTTGCATATCTGGGATAAAACCCTCTTGGTCATGGTGTATAATTCTTTTTATATAATGTTGGGTTTGCTAATATTTTGTTGAGGATTTTTGATCTATGTTTATGACAGATATTGATCTGTAGTTTTCTTTTCTTACAATATCTTTGTCTGCTTTTGATATTAGGATAATACTGGCCTGTTGCATTGAGTCAGGAAGTACTCCCTCTATTTCTATATTCTGAAAGAGATTGTAGATAATTGGTGTAATTTCTCCCCTAAATATTTGGTAGAATATATCAACCAACCCATCTGGGTCTGGTGGCTTCAGTTTTGGAAAGTTATTTATTATTGACTCAATTTCTTTAGTAAATAGAGGCCTATTCAGATTGTCTATATCTTTTTGTGTAAATTTTGTGTTTTTCAAGGAATTAGTCTGTTTTACCTAGGTTATCAAACTGTAGGCAGAGAGTTGTTCACAGTAGTCTTTTATTATCCTTTTAATGTCCATGGTATCTGTAGCAATATCTCTTCTTTCATTTCTGATATTAACAATTTGTATCCTCTCTTTTTCTTATTTAGCCTGGCTAAAGGCTTATCAATTTTATTGGTATTTTCAAAGAATGAACTTTAGGTTTCATTGATTCTATTGATTTCTTGTTTTAAATTTTACTGATTTCTGCTCTATATAGATTATGTTTTTAAAAATTGTGGGAGAAAGGCTAAGTCCAACCTTCTAATTCTCTTGATTAAAAGGGTGAAGAAAGCTGTATCTCTATTAAATGATGTATAATCCTGTGAAGTTCTTTAGAGGAGCAACAGAATATTTTATTGATATGGAATGTCAATCTATAACTTTTTAACTCTGTCATTTTTGGGACTCCTGAGTGGCTTAATTGGTTAAGCATCTGCCTTCAGCTCAGGTCATGATCCCAGGGTCCTGCGATTGAGTTCCACTTTGGCTTCCTTGCTCAGAGGGGAGCCTGCTTCTACTTCTGCCTGCCACTCCCCCTGCTTATACTCTCTCTTTCTGACAAATAAATAAATAAAAATCTTTAAAAAATTATTTAAAAAATTTAAAAAATAAACTGTCCATTTTCCTCTATTATAACACTTCACCTTTTGGATCTATAATCTTCAACAATATCTTACTAGTATTTCATAGATTTTTAAAATTCTTTTCTCTTCCATTAATCAGCAGATTACTTCTTTTTCTTAAGATTTTATTTATTTATTTGAGAGAGAGAGAGAGTGAGCTCATGAGCAGGGGGAAGGGCAGAGAGAGAGAGGGAGAGGGAAAAGCAGACTCCCCACTGAGCAGGGAGCCTGATGTGGGGCTCTATCCCAGGACCCTGAGGTCATGACCTGAGCAGGAGGCAGATGCTCAACGATCTGAACCACTCAGGCACCCCTCAACAGGTTACTTCTAATATGCATCCAAACCAGTCTAAAGAGACACCTCTTTTGATGTTGGAGGAGGTCATCGTGAGGACATGACTGTCAGTTGACCAGTGATCTGGACCTGGGCAATTGCAGGCTCTTCACTGCCTCTCCTACCCTTATGATGTACATTCTGCCCACCATTTCCACACTAGGAGCTGTTTCAAGGACATAACCTTGAGAAAGTAAGGTGTTGTTGCAACCATCTGGACTAAAAACATGACTGAACCCAGTTAAGACTTCTAAATAAATTTTAAGATTCTGATGGGCAGGTGTGAAAATCTACTTGTCTTGTGGCCACCCAAGAAAAACCTCACATGTAAGTTCCTTTCCTTATTAAAACTGCCACTTACCAATCTGGAATGGTCTGCCTCTTTTTTCAGTCTCTCCTTGACCAATGTATATGGAAGCCAATTTCAGATTTCACCCAGGGAACTCTGAGGTTACAATGGCAATATCTGGTCTACTTCATGCTCTCTCCATCTTTGTCTTCATTGTATTATTGTTAATATTAGCATGTCAAATTTCTCCATCTTCCTTTTAGTTATTTTAAACAATGCAGGAAAATGTAATAAAACACTCAAATGGATCTACAAACAAGTACCATTGTAATACAAAGATGGTTGTTTTATGGAAACCAAATAAGCTGATAGGCAGAGATGGATGGCAATGCTTGACATTCTGTTGATGGATAAAAGTCTAAATTTGAAATAAGAAAAGTAGTTTAAGAGCAGTAGACTAAAAGTTGAGTTCCCATAGATCACATAGATCTGCCTGTATGTTTTGGTTAAATGTGAAGATTTAAGTAGCATGGCTATTGAAAAAGAATAATCACACACATAAGCACACAGACACACACATACTCCAGGTGATGAAAGGTATGAAAACCTCTGGTCCAGAATTTGGTCTAAATGAAGAGAGAATGATGTCTCCTACTGGACACTAGCAAGCTCTATACCACATAGTTTGGCTCTGAACTTAGCATAGATACAGAACATGGGGTTAAATGTATTCTTAACACTCACCAGCTTATTTGAAAAGGTGACATAGTCAGGTTTTCTAACTAAAGCTACCAGCTTTGGCCAAAAGCTAGCTGCTCTTTTCCTTTTGCTTCTTGTCTAATGCTGCCACCTTATCTTGCTTCCTCAGGCTTGTAGACTGTGGTCAGTAATAAAATACAGTTACCAGACAGAATCCAGTGAAACCCATTTCAGACAGTTTTTTAAAAAAGATTCTTTTGTTCCAGAGCACTGGTACAGTCAAGTGTTAGGAATCCAGAAAGAACTTACAGCTGAGTCAGTCAAATGTATCAGCCATTAGTGCAGTAAAAAGGAGTCAAATAACAAGCCAAATAACCTGCTTGATCCTGAGTCTGCAGGTGAGGTGACAGACAACATGTAGTTGGCATGAAAGAGAAGTGAAAAAATAAAGATGGGAGCCAAATCCTTATACCCTCTCTGCTAGAATACCTTATAATTTTTCTGTTGCTTTTATCACTGCACTCTCAATATATGGCTTTCATAAATTCTTCTGCTTCCATTCTGGCCACTGTTCAAATCTTGCAATGCCACCTGATATGTTCCTCTAACACAGAAGAACAGAAGAATCACATTCAGAACCTTGGTGGCCAGAGCGACTGGTAGAAGACTCTTGTTATACCCAGGACTCCCTCTTCTCTTGACTTTCACACAGTAATGTCCAAACTACTGTCAACACCCTCTGTGTGGTTTGTGGATGTCATGCATGGTTGTCCCTCCTATGGATCTCCTGCTAGATTATTACATCTGTTCTCTTGAGTCATATGATTCTTACTTATATCTGAGAGACAATTTCTTCCTGTCTCATGGCCACCATTTCACATATATCACTGGGTAAAGCCCATTGATAACTATCGAAACTATAAATAGAGACTATTTTCTTATTGATCTTTTGATGGCAAACACCCAATAGGCCAGGACATAGTAAGTTCTAGGTGCCAAATATGTGTTTCTTGACTGAATGACATTTCTTTCAGTTACTTTAGCTTTTGAAAAAAACCCAGTGGCTTTCTTCTTCAACTAGCTCTGTCAACAGCCTTCACATTGAAATAATTAGCTATTGCCTTGGGTGTGAAGAAGAAGAAACAACTTCCAGACACTAGCCATTAATTTAAGAGGGTTAATATTAGATACAGAATTAGTGTCATGCTTACATGACATTCTTTATATCTTAATAAATGCATCAGGCCACATTGGATATACCAAAATGCAGCAGGAACCTTACAGCTTCTGTGAACTTTGGTCATGGCCATCAGCAGAGAACCCGTGAAGTACATGATCTCATGCTAGACATTGTGAGGGTGAGCGGAGAAGGGAGATGGTCACATGCAGAAGTCGAGATACCTATACTCAAAGGGATAAGCCAGGCATTCAAATATATTTAAAGTTTGAATAAGGGTTTGAGCTCTCCAAAAGTTTGATAGCCAACTGATTTATGTTCTGTTACATAACAGGGACAACTACATAAGTAATTAAGGGCCAGTGTCTACAGTTGTCCCTACCCCTTGTCTTACTATGTCCCCAATCCCACCCATGGGCTCTCAGTCATTTTAACTATCACCCGTGCTTCCCCCAATACACACATACATACACACACTCACACACACACACTTTCCCCAACTATATACTAGTCTATCTTGACTGAAGTGAGAAAAAAACTAATTTTCTTCTTAATTCAGCCAAATCGAGGTGAAAGTTTTTAAAAGAAAACTTTAAGGGAAGAAAAAAACCAAGAGGGCACAGAACAAAGCAAAGAATATAGAAAAAGATGAGTTTAAATGCATATATTTATGAACCAAATTATTTAACTCAATTTACTAAATTTAACAGGTAAAATTGTCTGGCACCATTTACTTTCCTTCAGCACTGGGCCATATTGGCATATCAAAAGTGACTTCCCTAAGACTCACTCAGTGATGCAGCTGGCTCAGGTACCCGCCTCTCCCTTTTCCCTAAGATGATTCGCAATTGCTATGAGTCTTCCCACCAAAACAAAACAAAACACAAAATAAATCACACCTTTTTGTAATTTCATTTACCACCAAACTTCTTGAAAAACAAAGCTGAACTCACTGCCTTCCCTCTAGTTGACTACCTGCCACTCACTCTTTACCCCACTGCACTTTGGCATCTCCCTCCAGCACTCCTCTGAAACTGTTCCCAGAAGGTCAGCAATAACCTCCTGATTGCCAAATCCAATTCCCAGCTCTCTATAACTTGTTCTTTGACCCTGTTGACCAATTCTTCTTTCTTGAACCTCTTTCCCCTCGGTTTCTATAATCCTCCTACTTAAATTACTAGGGAATGTTTGTGTTTGTTTGTTTCAAAATGGACCACAAAGAGCTAATAAATAATATGAGTTCCATTACATGCTCTCTTCTACCTCTCTGACCATTCTTAATCTGTCTCTGTCTCTTTTTTCTCTCTCTCTCTCTCTTTCTCTCTTTGGTAGTGACCTTATGCTTACCTTTTCCCTAAATATAATTATGCTACCTTCATTTGTATCACTTTCCCTCTTTGCCCCCCAGATTTCTTCCATTTCCACAGTTCCAATTATGACCTAATGAGCAGATGATCTCTTAACTGACCTCACAAACCTGCATCCTTGGCTCCCATTTCCCACTGTCTGCATCTACTGCTACGTTCTCTGATGGGCCACACTACTGCTACTCCTTTGGTCTGGAGGGGTGAATGGAAAGGGCAGTCTACCCATCCCTTTTGCAGCCACCCCTTTTGCAGGTTTTTGCATTTAAAAGTTTACCCACTCGTTAAGGCATAATCTGAATGACACCACTTCGATCTCCTCAGTTAGAATCCATCCATCCTTCCTATGACTCTTAACCCAGCATTACCCTTGTCTTTTAAGACCTTTATGTCATGTGTATGCACCTTATTGTGTTCCCTAATATGACTATTACCAAATTATAAGCTCTCTGAGCCCAGAAATCAATCTTGAACACTTGTTATGTTGCTTAGTATAGTGCTTTGCATTAATTCATTTACACATCCACTTATTTTCATCAAGAAATATTTACTGACCACATACTTGTGCCAAATACAATGTTGGACTTTGGAAGTATAGTGGCAAGCAAGACAGATACAGCCCCTATCCTTAAGGGACTAGTTGGAGAAAATAGCCATACAAAAGGAAACAAAGAGGATAACTGCAGAGAGTAGCAAGTACTATGAAGGGAAAAAAAATGTAATGAGATAGAGACTGATGGGGTGGGATCAACTTTATTTCTGTTCAGGATGTTCTGTCAGATGTTTCTGACATCTGAGCTGAGACCTAAATAAGAACAAGCAAGCCACAAAAAGATCTGGAGGAATGACATTCTGGATAAAAGGAATGACAATATCAGATTGGAGAGGTAAGCAGGGAGACTGTGTAAGATTGTGTAGTCCTTGAAAAGGATTTCAGATTTACTTTTAATGAATGGGAAAATATAAGAGGGTTTTAATCAAAGAAGTCATTTGACCTGAATTCCAGTTTTGAAAGAGCACTCTGGCTACTATATGAAAAACAAACTGAAAAGTGGCCCCTGGGGAACAAAGTAAGAGGTGGTGCAGGAACAATGGCAAGGAATAATGGTGGTTCGTACTAGTTTGGGACCTAGGATAGTGGAGAAATAGTTACATTTGTGATAGATTTCGGAGTTAGCAACGGGATTTGCTTTGGATAAGATGGGGTGTAAGAGAGAGTTATTACATAGCAAATAGTAAGAGTTTGTTGATTGGCTGATGCCTTATGTGTTCAGATGCTTCCAAGGTAAGTAATCTAAGATCCTCCAAGTATAATTTAACAATATAAAAACAAACAAATACATGTATGTAGATATGCAGATGTACACATGCAGATACATACACTTGATTCTCACCAAAGGAGGAAGTTGGTGTTTCAATTCCAGCCTAAGTCCAAATACCACAATCCCTCTCCATTTCCTTCCCATATTTCTATATTTCTTAGGAAAAGAATTAAGCATTTTTAAGTGGATTTAAAGGGAATGTAGAATGAAATCTGTGCATGTGTATATGTAGAGGTATCTTTCTTTGTCTTTTTGAGAGGTCTTTTTGTGTTCCTAACCACAAAAAAAGGCCTCAGTCTCTAAATAAATTGACTGGTCAGCCTGGAATCAATCAAAGGCTCATTCAACAATGATGAGAAGAAACTGCTTTGACCAGCTCATAACTGTACCTTTTAGTAGTTCTTTAAAATTGTGCAAGTTGTCTCTACAAATGAGCAATTTTTATGTGAGTTATCTCAAAAAAGCTCCTAATGGCCCCTAGCCCATCTGTTATCATTGGAAAAAATAAAAATGCTTATGGGGAAAAATTTTAATGACTTGAATAAAAAATAAGAGTTCAATATGTAGTAGTTTTCAAAGCTCACAAGGTCGACAAATATTATACTTCTGGCTAAGTTTGCTTTATTGACTTTTCCTGTAGTAACTAACCCTGTGTCTTCTCTCCTAGCCATCTTCAATTCCATTTATGTATGTATGTATCTAAGTATGAATGTATGTATTTGACTAACGATTTTTTGGAGTTTTTTAAAGATAATTTTAGACTTCCAGAAGAGTAGCAAAATACTATAAAGTTTCTATACACCATTCCCCAGTTTTCTGATGTTTACATTTTATATAACCATAGAACATTTATGAAAACTAAGAAATTAATCTTGGTATAATTCTATTAACTAAAGAGCAGAACTCATTTAGATTTTATCAGTTTTTTCCACTAACTGTTTTTTTTTTTTTTCTGTACAATGCATTTATATCAGAGGTCAACAAACTGTGGCCCCACGGGCCAAACTGGCTGGCTGTTTTTATAAATAAACTTTTATTGGAAGATGGCCAAGATCATTTATTTACATATTATCTCTGTCTACTTTTAAATTAAATTGGTAGCAATGAATAGTTGTACAAAGGCTATGAGGCTTACAAAGTCTAAAATATTTACCATGTGTCCCTTTATAGAAAAACTTGGCCCACCCTTAATTTAGATGTAATGTCTCCTTGGTCTCTTCCACTCTGGGACAATTCCTTAGTCTACTCTTATGTTGCATAACCTTGACATTTTTTAAAAGTACTGGCCCATTATTTTTGAAGAATGTTCTTCAATTTAAGTCTATCTGATGTTTTTTATGATTAGATTGAAATTATGTATTATTGGGAAGGCTACCAAGGCATGATGTGCCCTTCTCAGAGTATCAGTATCATCAAACATGATGTCACTGTTATTAATGATGATGTTAACCTTGATCACTTGACTAAGGTGGAAACATGCTATTTTTCCTTTTGAAATTACTACTTTGACAAAGATACTTTAAGGCTATGCAAATACCCTGTTTTGATTAAACTTTAGCCAACAGAGTTAAGCATCCATAATGGACCTTGCCCGCAGCAATTCTTACTATGAAATGCTAATAATGATTTTCTGTTACCTTCATTCCTTTTCCATTTATTAACTGGAATTCTTTTGTAAGTTGTCACTTCTAAACCATTTATTTATTTTTATTTGTATCAATATGCACTCATAGATATTTATTTTATTCTTTGGGTTATAATCCAATACTATCATTTATTTTGTTCTCAAGCTGTTCTAAATTTGGTCACTGGGAACTTTTTTAGAGTATCTCCTGTGTCCTTTTGGTATGATCTAATTTTTGTTTGTTTGTTTTTTTAGCACTTCCTTATTTTAGACACTACAAGATGCTCAGGTTAATCTTGTATTTTCCCTGACTCAGTCCTGGAATAAACCAGTTCTCCAAGGAGTCCTGTTTTTGTTTGTTTGTTTTTAATTGGAGAGTTGTACTTAGAAAACAAAATCTGGGCCTTAGATGTGCTTGTTCCTGGGGGGGAGGGGTTATTCTAGCCACTCCCAGTGGATAAAGTTAATATACTAACTTCTATTTAGTTAGTTGTCTGCATAAGTATTTAAAAACAAACATGAGTCATTTTGATACCTCTGATACCAATCCACCCCTATAGCGTTCATTCTACTTTCTTCCTTTTCTTTATTTGTAACTTCTTTCTCTGACAGTGAGAAACCTGGCTTTTATTACCTGTAATACATGTACTTATTTATCAACTATTTGTATAAAAACAAAGTCAGAATTTCTAAATTTCTATTTAGTCTACTTTATTCAGTCAAAACATTATTTCTCAAAGCTACTTTCGTGAGCTCTTTTCCTCTTTCCTTCCATCCCCTGCTGTTTGGTTTTGTGATAGATCTGCTGTATTCTACTGGTTAGAAGCAAGTTACAGTTCCCACCCCTTAGGGAATAGGGCCCTCAAGGGCAGATTTATCTTTACCTAATCTATAGTTTCCATCAACCATGGACTAATAATTCCAGAAACTTGATTTTTAGGTCATGCTTATGTTTCATTGATTAACTTTTAAAAAAAATTATTTAGTCTGATAATAGAAAATCAAAATGACAACATAATAGCACAGACATCTAGTCATTTCAACTCTTTTGACTACTGAGACATCTCCCTAAACAACCACCTTGACTCTGCTTAAACTGACTCAGGCACTTCCATGCGACAAAACCTAGGAGGCCACAACTGCCCTCCTTTAGCAGATAAATTCTGCTTAGGTTTTTCCCTTAATACAGATTCCTTCTCAGGTCAGAGAGAAAATAGAAGGCAGGTCTTCCAAGAGCTACTGTCTGGTTTTTATGTGGCTTACTTTTATTTTTCCACCTGGCCCACATTTGCTTTATTTAGATATTGGACACATGAACTAAAACGAATTTTCATAACCAAATAAGCTGAGACCATGATGAATTTGAATATGTATACTTTTTTACATTATACTGTAGGATGGTGGCTGTCCCTAAATTTGTTTAAGTTTCTCTCAGTCCTTATGGAAAAACATATGCAAAGCATTTGGGGATTACTGCCAAGTCTTCCAGAATTGAGACCCTGCCAGAATGAAATGAAGAACAAATCCCCTAAGGAAGGCAACAAACTTGCCATGAACCAAAAGAGCCAGGAATGGTGCCTGGCCAATTGAGGCAGAGCAGAAGAGGGGAGAGGTTTAGTTCACCATTAAACCTGAAATAGGTTTAAATGAATTAGAAGAAACTGTCGAACATCAAGTCTGCCATTAGATAAAGAGAGTCACAGCTACAATTTGCCATGTAGAGGTCTGGAAAGCATAACTCTGAGATGTTCACTCATTTACTCACTGATCTGGCACCAGGCCTGAGACTAACTCTGGGCTCAGCCCTGAACTTTGAAGGGTATGGAAGAAATATAAGACAAGGCCTTGCTCTCCAGGGACTCTAGAGACACACCATCTACTTTCTTCATGGTCTGCCACCAGATAGTGATAAGGAATACCCTTGATTAAAAGACTCAGCTCCTCTGAAAGACCAGCAGAATTAATTGTAAGTCAAGTCTAAATTTCTGTATACTTTTCAACTCTAATATGCATGGAAAATGAGGTAAATCAGTGCTGCTTATGACAGTGGAGATGGCCAGGGCAAAGGAAGAGAAGAAATACAGACAGATTGTTCAGTTTCAGTGTTTCTGAAAGTGTATGAACTAACACCATATGAACTAATGGGACCTAATGCTCTGTTTTAAAGTAGAACCAAATCTGGCACTGAAGGTGAGGCAAGTAAGAACTTTCTAAGACTAAACAGCCGAGAAAGGGATACCGAGCAAGGGGCAATCTTTGGGTGTTTTAAATGTATTTTCAGTTGTTTGAATTCTAGATTGGAATAAAAGATATAAGAATAAAGAATCTTAGAACCACAGAAAGGCAAAAAGAAGAAGTAAAGGAAAAGGTACCAGAAACTCAGGGGAAAATATATCCTCAGAGTGCTTTTTTAACAACTGTAAACTGAGACATCAGTGATCTGAAGCTGATGAAACTAGGGTAATCACAAGGAACAGAGCTCAGAGAAGTAGCAAGAAATAGTGGGTAAAAGCCAGTAGAAGCAAAGATCAAGAGCTGAGTTCATGGCAGACCTTCAGAAATGGATAACTTCCCTGCTGTTCCAGATAATGATAAATGTTAAAGCAGAAAAACCATTTTGAGAGCGTCCAGTAAAAGTCAGTAGTCTCTTATATGCCCATAGTGAGTAGTGTTTTTCAAAGCACTTTCACATCCCTCACTTTATTTTGGTTCCCACGACAGTACAGTTTTATCATCCATAGGTAAGGACGTTGACATTCATGGAAGCCAAGTTACTTATCATGCAGCTAGTCAGTGGTAGGAAAGGGTAACAAATGTCTTAATCTCTCTTGAGTACTCTCTGCACTCTTTCATGATGCATTGTTCTAGCAAAACAGGTCATCATCCAGAAACCCGTTTTTACAATCTGAGAAACTGCCCAAAAAATGCCCTAGAAGCCCCACAAGGGCAAGCATTACATAGCCTGCACTACATAGCCCCTCCCCACTGTTTCAGAAGTAGTGACCCAGGGATCCTCTCTGTCCCATGCATCGGACTTGTTGCGGGGTTTAGCACATGACATTCCTTTTACCTAGAAAGAAAACTCGCTCCCATTTTTTTCCTAGTTCGAATTAAGTGTGACTTTTTCTCAGAAAGCCTTCCTTGAATTCCAAGTTCTACTCTATTATATGGTTCTCTATACACTACTACACAGCATAACACAGTTTTGTTTTACACTGATTTAGATGATTAATTGATCAATATCTTTCCCACTTGTCTGAAAGCACCATGAAGGCAAGACAATGTCTACTTTGCTCACTATCATATCTCTGTGCCTAGTTGAGTGCCCGGCCCCTAGTAACTATCCTTTAAACAGTTGTTGATTAAAGGAATGACTGCTGGGACTGCTTCTCATCTGGAAATCACTAGTTTTTAAAATAATTCATCCATATTGAATATTATGTCCAGATGACATCGCTACATGGGAATCACATCTCTGCATGGTACACTTATAAATCTGGATCCCCATTCCCAGAGATTCAGATTTAGTTTGTACAAAGTGGAACATGGTGATCTTCATTTATTCATTAAATATCTCAGGTATTTCTGCTTCAGGTAGTCCATGGAACCCACTTTGAGAAACACTGCCAAGATAAAATGTTCCCAAAGAAAATGAATAAAAAATGGCCCTAGCATTAAGTTATATCTAAGTTAAAGACAATTGATGGGAGGGATAAAGCATGGAAAGAGAGAGAGGGACAAAGGAAGGTGGAGGGAGGGAGAGAGTTGGTGGGGGAGAAGTGGTCAAGATCTACAAGGATTCAGGATAGCTCTAAAGAAAATGAAGCAGTGAAATCATGCATTATAACAAGATGAATCTTCTCATTGTCTTTTCAGTTTAATTTGGCTTTCATGGGAATCCATATACATAGCTGCTTGTACATGTCTTGAATATGTTTTCTTTCTCTTAATGAAATGCAAGGATCAGGGGAAATGTGGAAATGGATAAAGAGAGCCATATGATATAGTAGTGAGATTTTTTTTGGAAACAGTTCCAATTTGAACTATATAGTGGTTCATATAGTGTCTTCTTATGTTGGATGATCTCAAGTGCATCAACAAAGATCCTATTTTTATAGCTGAAATAACAGAAGAAATAGAATAATTGCCTGTGGAAAAAAGCAGAGTAGTAACCATATTTGTCAGTTCCTGGATATTTTTGTGATGATTGCTGAGATGCATTATTTCTATGACCAATAGCTTGAAATTGAGGTAGTTCTCTGACCTTTACATTCCTGTCCAGCTGATCAGGACCATAGATCCTATTTTCACAGGCTCTCTACCACATAATCCCCACTCAGAGAATTAGTATCTGTGCCAACAACTCTTCCATACATGAATGCTTACGATAAAGAGATTAGAAAACTAAAAAACAATCATTCCCTACCTTCTTCTCACCTCCAAGAAGCCTTTTTCGGCAACCCATTTTTCAAATGATTTTAGTCATCCTAGGATCATGCAAAAAAAGACTAAAGAGATTTTATCAACAATTAAATTAATTAAATAGGTAAATAACTTCTCTTGTGCATTTTCTAAGTCTGACAAAAAGGAATTGCCTAGTAGAAGCCCATAGGATCTCCATTTCTAAGGGCTGATTTTCCATCACTATTAAAAGTTTTAGCATATGTTATTCTGAACCAGACATCTTCTAGAGAGAGTTGATGGAGGAAGTCTAGCTATCAGATACCTTCAGAAAACTGATGACATAAAATGCCTCAAACTGAAAAACTTCATATTTGCTTGAGTTGGTATGATTACTCCATACAAATGGCTGCATTCAAGATTTATTTCTCCAGATGATTCAAGCTCAAGTGATTCCCAATCACTATTCTTCATCAGCCCCCCATAACATCTCTATCCCTTTCCCACAATAACAGCAATGGATTAAGTCCCACTGCTGCAGTTACAACTCTCAGAAAGTGAGAGTTGCTGAGCAAATGTGTCCCTCAGCAATGCCCAGGTAAAGGATTATTTAGTTAGAACTTTTTAGATCAAACACCAACAGGGTCAAGGTCATGTACAATGAAACTCTTTCCCATTTCCTATCCATAATGGAATGCAAAGTTAAAGTATTTAACCACTTCTGGAATATCAGTTGTTGAACCTCATCAAATATATTGGCAATAATCAGATCATTAAGTCTCCTTCTTCTTTCTCTGTAGAGATGCAGCGGTATCTTCACAGGTTTGGCATTATGCTATCTAGAACAAAAGAAACATAATTCGGCTAAGAGATTAGTGGTTGAAGTTTCAGGAAGGGATCATCTTACCACAGGGGAAAAAAGTATGAAAAAATAGTGATATAGATTACTCCCACATGTGAGGGATGAGAGAACATATCAGTGAGCATCCCAACAGGAATCAGATGGCATATTTAAAGGAGTGACTGAGGAGACTATATACAAATATGTGGAAAAAGTTAAAGGAAATCATAACAGATGGTTTCCCTGGAGGGTATGAAGGAGGAAGCAAGAGCGTAGGAGAGGATTGCAATGACCAGAACACAAAAAGAGCTGAAATCATAGGAGACTGATCACCCTTCAGCTGGCATGGAGGAACTCAGCTACTGTCAGCCCAATAGAGAGGAAATGGGGCTAGGGGTGGAGAGAATAAATACTCAGCATTCTTTTTTCTTGGACTCCAGTCTCTCACCAATGTCTCCCATTGGGTGAACCCAACTGGAAGCAGAGGACGAGGGAACCTGGTTGGTACGACCCATAGAAATCAGTCTCCTGGGCTTAGAGCATGGTGGAGAAGAATGAACGATGGTCTGGAGACGTAAACAGAAATTATCCAGCACAGAGGAGAAAGAGAATAATTCCACTCTATCTGATTTTAGTTTCCCTCTTGATAAATTCCTTACTTAGAATCTCCCTGATGATGTAACTTCTTACTGCACACACACAAACTTATATGCTACTGGCATCTTTTGGAAGAATGGTATTGGCTTTTTTTTTTCAGAAGTAGGTTTATTTTTGCTTGTTTGTTTTTAGAAGTAGGTTTACTTCTTCAGCAGGGAGTCTGCTTCTCTCTCTCTCCCTCTGTCCCTCACCCCCAATTCATGCTCTCTCTCTCTCTCTCAAATAAATAAATAAATAAATAAATAAATAAAATCTTTTTAAAAAAGAAGTAGTTTTACTTTTAAAGAAAGAATATATTTTATATTTAACTTCATACATGAAAATTTTGATTTTACAGGCGCCTAGGTGGCTCAGCTGGTTAAGCGACTGCCTTCGGCTCTGGTCATGACCCTGGAGTCTCAGAATCGAGTCCCGCGTCGGGCTCCCTGCTCAGTGGGGCGTCTGCTTCTCCCTCTGACCCTCGTCCCTCTCATGCTCTCTGTCTCTCATTCTCTCTCTTTCAAATAAATAAATCTTAAAAAAAAAGAAAATATTTATTTTACAAGAACATTTTTCTTAAATAAAAGGCACTAATATTTTGTTTATAGTAAATAACTAAAGATGAAAGTGAAAGTTGAAAGATAAAATTTGTATACTAGAAGCAGACATTAAAAGTTTGGTGACTTCAGGGGCGCTTGGGTGGCTCAGTCAAGTGTCAGATTCTTGATTTTGGCTCAGGTCATGATCTCAGGTTCATGAGATCGATCCCCATGTCCAGCTCCACACTCAGTGGGGACTCTACCTGAGGTTCTCTCCCTCTCCCTCTGCCCCTCCCCTAAGATAAATAAATAAATCTTAAAAAAAGTTTGGTAACCAAATATTTTATGTAATAAAGTATTAAATACTCCGTTAAAATGCTAAGTTTTACAAAGCCCAAAATTTATTTTGGATTTTTTTCAAAAATGAAAATTATTGTAACAAGTGAAGAACAAACAAATACGGAAATCATTAACAAGTCCCTCTGTCACCAACATTCTCTCACTCGTTATTTCCTGAAGTAAGAAATGATAATACCACAGTGCATATCCTTATATACAGTTCTCCCTCTTCATTCAAATGCATACATATAAATATGTATATATTTATATTTTTAAATACATATTATTCTTCGGTTTGCTTTTTTTTTTCCACCTAAAAATGTAGCTGTTCTGTCAAGTCAATAGATGTACATATGACTCCATTTGGCTCCCTGCTCACCAGGGAGTCTGTTCCTGCCTCTCCCTCTCCCTACCCCTGTCATGCTCTCTCTCTCTCTCCCTCAAATAAATAAGTAAAACCTCTTTAAAAAAAAGAACAATATCTACAACATAGAAATAATTGTATATGTTTTTAATAAATAAATAAAAATAAATTTCAATGGTATACTATTCAAAAAGTAGGTTCTAAAAATATTATCACAAATTTTTAATATCTAGTAACATCAGATCCTTCATTAATATTCTTTATTCTTAATTGTCTTGGTTATTAGTCAGTTATGCTTCCATAGGTACTTTAAAATGCTTTTGTCCCAACCCATTGAAATTCTGATTGGAATTGTTTTGAATTATTTTTTTCAATTTGGGGAGGATTTATATTTTATAGTAAATCCTTCATCTAGGAGCATAGGTTTTGTTTCCTATTAGAGTCTTATTGTAAATTAAAGTATATTTTATAGCTTTTCTCATAAAAGTCCTGTCCCTTTCTTGCTAAATTTTATTCCTATGCATGTTATAATTTGGAGGACTTTGGGAATATGACTTTTTTTTCATTTCTGTGTGTTTTTAAACATTTATTTGTTTTGAAATAGAAAATATATACATGGATCAAAATAAAAAATACACTCAAGAACATCCAGCAAAAAAGTTTCTCCAATACTTTTCCTTGGTTCCCTCCCTTGTACGGTTTGTAAAAAGGTCCTTATACAACTTTAAAACTAAAGAAGTTTCATCTTCACATTATAAAAATAAATTACATACATGATGCAGAAAGATATTACATAAGGTTTTCAAACTACTGTCATTTAATTATGTCTAGGTTTCAACATAGCCATCATTTCTCCAACTCACTGAAGACATTTGGTACTAATGCAGGATGTTTTCATAAACTTATCTGATCTTGAAGAGTAAACAAAAGCTTTACAATGTCCTTATAAAATGTCATTTAATGGAGGTTAGTAAGAACTTAAAGTAAATAAGCATTATTTACATCAACATCTATAATGGCTTTAGTGAAATAACTCTCCTCAAAACTGTCACACATTCTAAGCAGTGTCATGCTAGAAGAATGTTCATTTGGGTTGCTATCCCTGCAACTCTCTTCATACACAGATAAGGCTATCTGTCCCCATTTACACCTACACTCAAGCAGCCCTTCTGTGTCTAGGGCCTTTTCTGATCTGAGTCAGAGGTTGTGTGTATTGTAGGCTCAAGTCTCCCTCAACCCTCCCTCAATCAAAACTGTCAAATAAAAAATTAAAACAAAACAAAACAAAACAAAAACAACTGTCCTCCTCTACCTCTCCTAGTTTAGTTAATGACTTTACCATCTACCAGTTACCCAGCCAGGAGATCCCAATTATGGAAGTCACAGTGACCCCAGAACCAAGAGAAACCCATCAAGCTTTATGCTTTCTTCTTGTTGGGACAGAGGGTGGGGTGGGAGGGAACAGGAGAAGTGCGAAATTTGGCTTTTCCTTTGTATGAAATATCACAGCATGCCCCTGATTGTGAATCCTTAAGCTCATCACTGAATGACAGGTACTTGAACCTTCGTAAGGATTATCTTCCACCCTCTGCAACATGTGTATCTTTCCAAGGCTTCCAGCATATTAGTTACCTCTTGTTTGTTTTGCCCAATTAGCATGATGCCATTTATGTAATCTGTGTGATGTTCTGTGGAATGCCCAGGCTGTTCAGACCATATCATGGCAGAGAGCAGAAGAGTTAACAGAGCCCTGGGGCAAAACTGTAAATGAATTTTGCTATCCCACATGAATGCAGTTTCCGATCCTCTCTCCTGATTCACATTGAAAAGAATGTATTCTGCAGATGAATGATTGCATACCATGTACCTGAGGCATTATCAATCTGCTTTTCCCATGGCAATGCCCTCTTTGGCCACCCAAGCACCCCCACTGGGCTGAGGCTACTACTTGGTTAAGCTGCAGTTGTCCTCAGTCATTCCCAAGGATCCATACAGTTTCTGCTGAGGCCAGACGGGCATACTGAAAAGAAATATGATAGGGAACACTACCCCTGCAATCCTTTAGATTTTTAATGGAGGCACTTATTTCTGCCATCTCACCCAACTGTCACATTGTTTTTGATTTACTCTCTTAACCAGGGTGGGGGTATTTTCAGAGTTTACCACTTGACCAGCTCCATTATAATGGTTCTTACTGCAGAGGCAAAGGACCAGTTTGTATGTGTGTTCATGGGGTGTATAACTTCAATGTCAAGTGTAACAGTTGCAATTATACATTCAGGGACTGGGGAAATAATCACAGTGGGCCCACTAGGAGCTGGACATTAGCCAGAATTCCAGAATTACTTTGATTGGTTTGTTTTGTTTTGTTTTTGATTGCCGATGGTAAGCCACATCCTTGTTGACTGCCTCAAATGTGTCTCTGGGAATGTCATGTTCTATTTACCTTCTCTGCAACTCCTTGCCAGTTAAGCCCTCTTGACTACCTTTACAACCTTGCCAGGCATTATGGTAATTTCAGTTGCCTGGCTCCTATCAGTTAAGCATTGCCAATTGGTTTTTAACGTTTCAGACCCACCTCCCCATGATATTAATGAACCTAGTTCTGTGACTGCCTCCTCTACTATTAACACTGGTCAACAAAGGAGAGCTACTACCATATTTTTGGGTGTTGCTGGCCAGTGTCCTTCTCACTAGTACATTCTTTTTTTAAATATTTTTTTAAAGATTTTATTTATTTATTTGAGAGAGAGAATGAGAGAGAGCACATGAGAGGGGTTAGGGTCAGAGGGAGAAGCAGATTCCCTGCTGAGCAGGGAGCCTGATGCGGGACTCAATCCAGGGACCCCAGGATCATGACCTGAGCCGAAGGCAGTTGCTTAACCAACTAAGCCACCCAGGCGCCTTCACTAGTACATTCTTAATGGCCTTCGTGAGTGGCGTGTCCTCTGGGCTCTGGTGCAACACAGTCCTCTGTTGGCTTTTTCTGGCCTCATATAGTATATCCATTCTGGTATGCCTACTTTTCAGCAGCCTCTCCATTCCTTCCTTTGTTGTCTGCCAGGGCAGTCTGGGCGTTTCTGCTTCACTCAGCATTGGCTATAGATTCTTCCAGACCTCTAAGAGCCACCCTCACTGTGAGTTTGCCCCATTCCCTGAGGCCTGGGCAAGTTGATAAACCCTTTGTATTGATAAACTGATCCTAAGTCAGTAAATTCTTCCTTGGTCTTACAGGCTGGCCTCCTTGATCATGCACCCTCAAAATCCAATCCCAGTGGTACTCCAATGGCTCCTGTCAATACAACCAAGCTAATTCTCATAGCTCCTTTTATGTATTTTTCTCTTTCTTTATAGATTCAGCATTGCCCTGGCAAGGCCTTGCTAGTTATTGGTGTAGCAGCCAGGAGAGGAGATACAGACAACTCCAAGCAGTGGGTACCTGTTGCCTTGTGGGAGAGGGACCTCTGCAGTGTTCTGTGGCACACGGAAAGTACTAATACTTACTAGGGAGTGTGGTACCTGTGTAGGCTGTGAGGGCTCAGGTCACCATCCTCAGGGGCATCCACCCAGATATTTCCATCCAATATTTCAGGGTCTTTGGTTTTCCCAACTGGTGTCTGTTAGTGTAAGAAGTCTGCCTTGGCTGAACATTTGAACATCTCTGCAACTCTGTAATTCTACCAACTGTTTGCTGCTTAACTGTGTCAAAAATCTCACTGTAGGAGATATGGGGCCTCTTTGTTAGTTACCAGAGAGGACTTCCAGTCTTCACACTTAATGTATAATTTGTGATTAATGGATCTAAGTTATTCATTATTACTCTGAAGGACATCAGTATAATTTAGCAGTAACCAGCCAGCTCTGCTGTCTTTGTAAGCACCCACATTACCACCACCATCTTTTAATTTAATGAATCAATGCACCCATAAAGGCATTCAGCCCAAATAAGAGATTTTCCCAGGTCACCTTCCGTGAAATTTGTAGCAGTTGGACCAGTAACAAGCACTGTGTCATCTTACCACCTGTGGTGTTGGACCGCTTCTGGCACCCTCTGTGTCAGTTCAGGATTCCCAAGAAGCATATGCCAACATGGGGTTAGTTATACAATAGATTTGTTGGGGAAATTACCTAGGAGGGACATGCATAAGTAGTTATAGGAGGCTGGGAGAACCATCAGACTGGGATGCAGTTCTGGCCCCTGTGAAGAAGAGAAGGAAGGAAGGAAGGAAGGAAGGATGGAAGGAAGGAAGGAAGGAAGGAAAAACCAGATGTGCTGCAGTTCTAAGCCTGTTTATAGGAAGCTCTTGAGCCAATGTCACTTGCAATATATCCTACATTTCACAAGAAAGGGGCTGCCTTAGTATGTTCACTGTGCTCAATCATTGGCTAAGAACAGCTTGTGGGAAGTCTGATCTTAGCATAAAGGCAATGATGGATTCAGAGGGCAGGCTGGAGCTATTCATGGCCACCACAGACATATTGTTTTAAAATTTTCATTGCTATAAACAATTCTGAAATTAATATTCTTTTTTTTTAAGAGAAGGGAAGGGGGAGGGGCAGAGGGAGAGGGAGAGAGAAAATCTTAAGCAGGCTCCATGCCCAATGCAGAGCTTGACACAGCCCTCAATCTCACAACCCTGAAATCATGATTGAGCCAAAATCAAGAGTCGGGTGCTTAACTGACTGAGCCACCCAGGTACCCCTGCAATTAATATGCTTATACGTGTGTGTGTGTGTGTATGTGTGTGTGAGTGTGTGTGTGTGTATAGCATAAGAATTTCTCTATCATTCATATAGATATTTGCAGGATTACTGGGCCACAAGTTATATGCTTTTTCTAGTTTGTAAACCTTTCAATGTATTCTTCCCTATGACCATAGTAACTTAAGCTCCCAGTAGCATTTAATAAAAACTTTTATGCTTTGCCAGCCTTAATCTTGTCCATTTAAAAATATTTACCTGATCTGAAACAAAATTTGTTTCAACACACTATAGATACTTTTACACACATTATTTGTTACACACATTGAAAATATATTTCCCTTTAAGTTTAATTACTGCCTTTTCACTTTGTTTGTGGGACTATTAATTATATAGAAGGATTAATTGGTGATATAGTCAAACTTTACTCTTTTGATTTGTGCTTTTTGGACCCTGTTTAAAAAACTCTTCTCCATCCAACACATAAAGATTTGTGCCATATTTTATTCTAATGGCAGATTAAAATTTTGTTTCTCATGTTTAGTTTTTTTTGTCCATGTGAAACTTATTCTTGTATATGTATATGCATAGAAATATAATTTTATTCTTTGTTGTGTCCAAGGTTACATATCTAACTCTTGACAGTTTCCAGACTTTAAGTAGGTACTCTTTCTACACCTTGGGTTAACTTGAAACAAGTGCACCACATGACACTTTGAGGGAGAGAATGGGTAGGAACACTTCAGATGAAGTTTGTCTCATTATGGGACTATTCAAATTTACAGCAAACTGAAAGGTTGCAGACAAATAAATGGATAAATGGGCTTTAGAATATGCTTATTGACAAAACTTTTTGAATGACTTATTAAATGATATTTGACTAAAATTCTAACAGAAGTAACAACATTCAGCTGTTTCAATTTGATTTACAAAAATGAAATTCAAAGTTATATTCATTTGACTTTAAATCAATTTTTTTAGAATTGATTTCAGTGCATAATGCTAAATTGTCAAATGGAATCCATTAAAAATATTAAATTAGTTTTTACAAACAAAATAAAAGGAAAGGATTCTAGGTAAGATGATATCTTGAGCTTAGCTTCCTACCTCTATGTTTATCAGTTAGGAATCTTGCAGCTGCCAATGAAAGGAAACCCAATTCAAATTGTCTTCAGTCAGAAAAGATATTAATTGGCTCACATATCTGGAAAGTCTAGAGGGTAGATTTTTAAGACTCTAGGGCTCAGATGATAATGCCAGGCCTCTGGTTTCAGGATTTGCCACTGACTATGGCAAGTCCACCCTTACACAGCCTCTCCCATCACAGTCAAAATTGCCAGCAGCATTAATGCAGTGTATCTAGCACCCCATCCTCTCAGGTGCAGATCCCTTGGGAGAGAGCCAAGGACCTCTTCCCAGAAAGTGCAGCAAAAGTCTTGATCTGTCTCACTCATTGGTCCTGAAGCACATGGATTGAGATTCTTGAAGATTAGCTCCCCAAAGGAAAGGTGATTTATGGTTACAACAAAAAACTGACTGGATATTGGGCCTCCAAAACAACAGAGGTTTACTATGCTTCCTCATATCCAGATTCCCATTCAAATGACCATCTCATATAATAATAAAGGAAAAGCCCACTCAGCCTGGAGAATTGGTAAGCAGTAATAGCCCCAAATCAGAATATTGGAGGGATTTCTCCAGATACTGTGTTGTATATGAGAACAGATTAAAAGAATTTACCCAACACCTTGTTTGTTAACAGAATAACAGGAAACCTGCTATGACTCTAAATCAAAGAGTGAGGAGTGGATGGGAAGCAAAGTAAGCCCAGAAGGACCACGCCATAGTCTCAGGAAGCATAACAGTTTCCAGGACCATAGTATGTGAGATACCCATGGTCTTATGGCCAGCTTACCCTCTCTACGGACAATGACTTATGGAAAGTATGGACACAACTGCACTGGGCTCTTAATAAAGGAACCCCAAGGCAAAAAATGGAGATCCTGTTTTGGCTACCCCCTGACACCACAATAATGGTGACAGAGAAATAATTCCTTACATAGGTAAGGATTTTTGTCACTACTCTGTCTAGCTTTGGTGACAGAGAAATAATTCCTTACATAGGGAAGGATTCTTATCACTACTCTGTCTAGCTCTCTCTCTTCCCACTCCCTTCACACTTCTGGATTTCTGAACCTGCAGAGTTAGCTGCAGTAATCTCCAATTTCTCTCTTCTCTCTTTCTCTGAACTCTAAAGAATGAACAGAAATTCACACAATATCTGAAAAAGCCCATTTTAACTCCCAACTCTAACAATCATGAATCTTCCTTTATAAGGATGAGGAAAGAATTTAAAAAACAAAAACACAAACAAAACCTTCCTGAACATATGAAAGAACATATGCATTCAAAAGAGGTTTTTTTTTTTTTTAAATGAAGGTTCAGTTGAACATTATGTTCATGGCTGAAGAATAAGAAATCATTAATGGTAATACTATGAGATTAAGAAAGATTTCAGGGAAAGTAATGTATGATCCTAGAATTTAAATTTGCAATGGAGGTAATGAAAAGCAGATTAGAGGGATGCTATAGATTCCAAACCCCACACTTGGAGCAACCCAGCTATCTATTTTTAATCTGTCAGCACCTAAGGAACTAGGAAAAATAAAACTGTATAAGTGGTTGTACTTTAAATTAATGATTGAAAAACTTTACTTTGTCATTCAACATTGCCCAACAATTCAACTACATTTTCCAAGTAAATGTGGCTTCCCACTAGTTGAGCTGACCATTTCACACCTTCACTTAAGACATTCTACATAAGCAAGGACCATGCTACTATCAATGCAGAAGAGGAAATGAGGGTGGCAGTATCTAATATGATTCCAAAGTTTGAGAAATTATGGCCAAGCATGCATATCCCATTAGCAAGTGGTTAAAAATGAGATTAAAATATTTTTTAAAAATTGTACATCTTATACTTAGGGAATAATATTACTTCATCTTTATTAAGAATATAGAGAGCATCAGTTTGGGAACTCCCTTATACTCTCACTACCAAACATTCAGAACTGCCTACATTTTTGTTTTTGTTTTGGATTAGTATAGATGTATATCTTTATGAAAAAGAAGGCAAAGAATCACCCTCTTTAAACTAAAATGCTTTTTTTCAACCTAAAATGCTTTTTTTCCTAAAATTTTAACTGAGAAGTTTGTTTTTACCTTTTTAGTTATATAACACACATACAGAAACACACCCAAAATGAAATACATAGCTCAATGATTTATCACCAAGTATACACCTCTATAGCTACCATCCATGTGAGAAACAGTACCTCACCAGCACTCCAAAATTCCCTCTGCGCCCCTCATTATTATCTCCTCCCCCAAACAACTATTCTAACTTTTATGGTAACTACTTTCTTAATAGTTTCTTTCTCCAGGCCATGCATCCCTAAACATTAGAGTTTAACTTTGCTTATATTTAATTTTTTTTATTAAAGTAAATTATAAAAGTAAAGTAAATTGGACACACAATGTTATACTGGTTCCACGTATAGAACATAATGATTCAACAATTCTACACATTATGCAATACTCACTACAATTTTTTCTTTCTTCCCTCTTTTTATAGTGGAGGACATGTCCCTACCCCCATCAGAGATCAATCTCTCAATCCCTCCATCTATACCATCTAGCCAAGTCAAGGACTTTATTCAGGCAAATTTCTCCTCTCTCGCCTTTATCATTAACTTTCATTTTATTCCGGATTATTCCCATAAGCCTAAACACATACTTTAGTTTCTTTGATTAAAAAATAATAATAATTAAATAAGAGCATTCACTTTACTACAGAACTTCCTATTCCAGTTTCCATACCATTTTTTTTCTGCTTTTCATAGCACAATATCTCAAAGAGTTGCTTACATTCATTTTCTCCAGTTCGTCATCAAATATTCATGCTTCCGTCTATCTTATCTGGCTTCTGTCCCAACATCTCCCAACTGTCACAGTTTTTATTAAAAACAACAATGATCTATGCATTGCAAAATCCAATGGTTACCTTACTTTCTTCTTCTTTATTGACTTCTCAGCTGCATTTAATATACTTGGTACTCCTTTCTTAATGAAAATGTTTCCATTTTCTACTTTTTGACGTTTTGCTCTTCAGGGTTTTTTTTAAAGATTTTTTTATTTATTCATTTGAGACACAGAGATGCAGAGAGAGAGAGAGAGCATGAGCAGGGGGAGAGGCAGAGGGAGAGGGAGAGGCAGGCTCCCCGCTGAGCCAGGAGCCCGACGTGGGCCTCGATCCCAGGACATGGGCCTCGATCCCAGGACATGGGCCTCGATCCCAGGACCCAGGGATTGTGACCTGAGCCCAAGGCAGACACTTAACCATCAGAGCATCCAGGCACCCCCAGGATTTTTTTCTTATCATACTGACTATTTCTTCTCATCTCCTTCACAGTAAACTCCTTCATCCAATGTCTTAGTGCTGAAGTTCTTCAGGAATTAAAATTGAGCCGTTTTTCTTTCTCTATCTCTACATTCTTTCTCCAGATCTTCCCTTGGTTTAAATATCATTTGTGTGCTAACAGTGCTGAAATTATATTTCCAGAACAGACTTCTCCTCTGAGATTCCGTCTCATATGAAAAACTCCCTCTTAACATCTCCAGTGGCTTTTTGGCTTATCTCATAACTGCTTCTCTACTGTCTTTCCTATCACTACAAATCGTTCCATTTTTTCAAGCAAAAGACTGTGGAGTCATTTTCTTCCTTTGGCATAACATCCAGTAAATCAGCAAACAGGAACAATCTTTTCAGGAACAATCCGCTGCTATTACCTTAGTCCAAGCCATATCTCTCACACTGACTTCTGCAAGATCCACCTAACTGGACTGACCATTTTTGCTTTTGCCTTTCTACAGTATATTCACCCACCATTAAAGCAGTCCTTTAAGAACATGTATCTCCCTCTGGTAACAAGCCTTCAAATGGCTTTCCATTATACTTTAAGTACTTGTTTTCTTCATTTCATGCCATCGTTGTCCTTTCTCACTATGCTCTAGTTACACTGGACTTTTTTTCATTCCTAGAATGCCTAAAGCTTTTGGCTTTATATTTCCTTCTACTTGGGCCATTCTTTTTTCAGCCTTCATATTACCGGTCTTGTTCATCTTTTTGCTTAAGAGTTACCTCCAGAGGGAAGGTTTCCTTGTCCATGCTTTCCTAAGTAGACTCCTGGGGGTATTCTCTATCACAACACCCCATTGTTTATTATCTTCCTCCTCTATCAGCCATGGGAAAGATGCTATCCAAAAGGAGCTATGACATTTGGTTGAGGAATGCAGCCTCTGCCCCAACCAAGACTGATAGAAGGGAGCAAGTGAATAAATACCTCAACCTCACTCCTCATACTCCTATCTGTTGCTGGTTTCTCTTGACGATCAGAACCAGAGGGCAAAAGAAGATAGATGATGCAGTCAGTAGAGGCTGGCCTTCTGCAAAATAGAGCAGACAAAGAAAGGCTGAGGGGCAAATGAAGCTATGGGGCAAATGGAGACTACCTTGAACATAGATCGAAGATAGAACAGAGTGAGTTTAATGGGAATTCAAGAAGAAAAACATAATGCATACTGTGCAAAGGCTTTGATCAAAGAAACAATAGCAAAATAAAATCTTTCCTGAACTGAACAAAGATCTGAGTCTACTAATCAAAATCATTCACCAAAGAACAGAAATGTGAGGGCTTTGAAAATATACTCTCAAGACACCATCCCTTCAAACATTACTCAAAAATTTATTAGAGCTACCCAAGAGATGAAACTAAGAGCTCAAGAATGAGGAAAATAAATGAGCTATAAGTAGGCAATAAAACTAGCAAGCCAGAGACATTTTAAATTTTAGTTATCTTCAAATGTTTAGAAAATCCAATGCAAATATTAAAAATAAACTTGTAAAATATTAAGAATCTTATAAAATAAATTCCTGATTTGAATAATAGATGATGTTAATAAAACCAGACATTGAGAGAGGAAGAAAACAAAATTATTTTATAGGCATATATTTATATTTATATATATATAAATAAATTATATATATTTTATATATAAATAAATTATGTATATTTTTATATATACAAATAAATATATTTATTTATAGAATAAATTCCTGATTCGAATAATAGATGATGTTAATAAAATCAGACATTGAGAGAGGAAGAAAACAAAATTATTTTATAGGCATGCCAATAGAAACTATTTCATTCTTGGTATTCATAATTACAGGAAAAGAAATAGTTTTTCCAATAAAAATGATAACTCTAAGTAGCGTTTATCTTAAAAAAATCTATTGAATGGGAAAAAGAAAACCGTCAAACATCAGAGTAAAAAATAACCTCTAAAATTAACACAGATGGACATAATCCTAAACACAACTGTATTGACACCCTCTACTCAAAAACAAAGACTAATGGATTTGTCACATTCCATCTCCATGATCTTTACAAAGATGTGTTTGAAAGTGTTATTTATAAATATTTAAGTAAAAAGGATATTTTCAGGTAAGTATAAACAAAAAATCAGGTGATTATTCTATTATTAGAAACATGTAGAATTCAAGCCTCAAAGCATTCAATTAAATGGAGAAGGTCACCACTTTATATTAATTTGAAGTATAATATTAAAGAAGATATTATAATCATGAAACTTTGTGGAACAAATATTAGGACATTAAAATATATAAATAAGTTATTGCCAAAACAAGTCCTCAAAAAATTAAAATTTTAATGGGAGACTTTAACACACCACTTTAAAATAGAAAAATAATAAGAACATAACAGATTTAAATAATGAGTAGATTTAAATAATAAAAGATGTTCTATAATAAAATAAGTGCTATATCTTGAGAATACATGTTAGAATAAACTTATTTCCTAGGTCAAAAATGAATTGACAATATTAATACTATTTAGCTAATATGTGTTTAATTCCATTTTAGGCCAGCTACTATGCTAAGTGCTTTTTTGTATGTATCGTCTCATTTAATCCTCACAATAATACAAGATAGGCACTATTGAACATATTTAAAGATGCAGAAACTGAAGCTTAAAGAACTTATCTAATTTGTCCCCCCAAAATCACAATTATAGTGAGGGAAATAGAATTCTAACTCCAGTGTGTGTGACTTCAGAGCTATGCTCCTAACTGATTAATTCTTATTAAGAGAAGCTGGGGGCCCCTGGGTGGCTCAGTTGTTAAGCGCCTGCCTTCAGCTCAGGTCATGATCCCAGGGTCCTGGGATCGAGCCCCACATCAGGCTCCCTGCTCCACGGGAAGCCTGCTTCTCCCTCTCCCACTCCCCCTGCTTGTGTTCCCTCTCTCACTGTGTCTCTTGATCAGAGCACATTCTCTGAGCACAAAGCCATAAAATTAGAAATTACACTTCAATAAAATATAGATTAAAAATTCTCCTAATTAATCTGTGTTTGATCAAAAAAGAAACCAAAAACAAACTAATGACACTGGAAATACTATATTAAAATAATAAATGAGAATCTCTAAAAGCATTCCTTAGGGGTACAATTATAGCCTTAAATTCTTTTATTCTTAAAATCAAGAGAATGAAGGTACCTGGGTGGCTCAGTCAGTTAAGCATCTGCCCTCGGCTCAGGTCATCATCCCAGGTTCCTGGAATTGAGCCCTGCGTCCTCAGTCTCCCTGCTCAGCGGGGAGTCTGCTTCCCCCTTCCCCCACTCATGTGCACCCAATCTCTCTCATTCTTTCTCTCTCTCAAATAAATAAAACCTTTTTTAAAAAACAAAAGAATGAAAATAAATGAATTATACACTTAATTCCAGAATTTAGGAGGCAGAGAAGCAGAGGGGAGTGCAAAAAACATACCTAAGGGAAACAATAATAAAAGCAGAAATTAACCAATCAGAAAATATTTTGTTTAAAAAAGGAATCAATATGTAAATACAGGTGCTGTATACACACACACACATATACACATTATATACTGAAAATTTTCATGAGACAAAGTTTAAACTCACTGTGTGATACACTCTGATGTTATCAATTTCTTTAATAGCTTTGTTGAGATATAATTGATAAATAACAAACTACACAAATTTGAAGTGTACAATTTGATAAGTTTTGAAATATGTATACACCTGTAGAGCCACCAACACAATCAAGATAATGAAAATATCCAACATACTCATCTCTTCAACAAATGGTGTTGGGAAAATTGTGCAGCCACATGCAGAAGAATGAAACTGGACCACTTTCTTACACCATACACAAAAATACATTCAAAATGGATGAAAGACCTAAATGTGAGACAGGAATCTATCAAAATCCTAGAGAAGAACACAGGCAGCAACCTCTTTGACCTAGGCTGCAGCAACTTCTTGCTAGACATGTTTCCAAAATCAAGAGAGACGAAAGCAAAAATGAACTATTGGGACTTCATCAGGAAAAAAAAGCTTTTGCACAGCAGAAGAAATAGTCAGCAAAACCAAAAGACAACCTATGGAATGGGAGAAAATATTTCCAAATATGTTATCAGATAAAGGGCAAGTATCCAAAATCTATAAAGAACTTATCAAACTCAGCACCCAAAAAACAAAAAATCCAGTCAAGAAATGGGCAGAAGACATGAACAGACATTTCTCCAAAGAAGACATACAAATGGCCAACAGACACATGAAAAAAATGTTCAACATTATTCGACATCAGGGAAATACAAATCAAAACCACAATGAGATACCACCAGTCAGAATGGCTAAAATGAACAACTCAGGAAACAATAGTTGTTGGTAAGGATGCATAGAAAGGGGAACCCTCTTATACTGTTGGTGGAAATGCAAACTGGTACAGCCACTCTGAAAAACAGTATGGAGATTCCTCAAAAAGTTAAAAATAGAACTACCCTATGACCCAGCAATTGCACTACTAGGTATTTATCCAAAAGATACAAACATAGTGATTTGAAGGGGCACATGCACCCCAATGTCTACAATAGCCAAAATATGGAAAGAGCCCAGATGTCCACCGACAGATGAATGGATAAAGAAGATGTGGTATATATATATATATATATATATAATGGAATACTACTCATCCATCAGAAAGAATGAAATCTTGCCATTTACAACAACATGGATTGAACTAGAGGATATTATTTTAATTGAAATAAGTCAGAGAAAGACAAATACCTATGATTTCACTCATATGTGGAATTTAAGAAACAAAACAGATAAACATAGGAGAAGGGAAGGAAAAATAAAATAAAAAGGCAAACCATTAGAGACTCTTAATGATAGGGAACAAACTGAGGGTTGCTGGAGGGGAGGTGGGTAGGGGGATGGGGTAACTGGGTGATGGGCATTAAGGAAGGCACTTGATGGAGTGAGTACTAGGTGTTATACACACCTGATATATCACTAAATTCTACCCCTAAAACTAATAATACAGTATATGTTAACTAAATTGAATTGAAATAAAGAATTTTTCACATTCCTTTGTTAAACCTTCCTCTCCCTTTTTCCCCTCCCCCACCCACAGATAACAACGAATGCTTTCTGTCACTATAGATTAGTTTTCATTGTCTAGATTTTTATAAATATAAAATCATAAAGTATGCATTTTTTGGTCTGGTGTCTTTCACTAATTATGTATTATTCTGAGATTTATGTCGTTGTTGTATTTGTCAACAGTTCATTTTTTTTATTGAGTAGGATTCCATTACGTGGATATACCACAATTTGTTTATCCATTAACATGTTGGTATGCATTTGGATTGTTTCCAGCTTGACTCTATTACGAATAAATGTTATTTTATTTGGTTTTCCAGTTTTAGTCTGGTCATGGCCCTCTTAAACTGATTGCACAGCCATTAATTAAGCATATGCCATTGATAAAGAAACTTAGAATGTATATATCAAGCATATCAAAGAGAAGAGGCAAGAATAATAGGAAGCTTCTTCCTGCTACACCAAGAGTACCTTATTCCATATAGATCCACCTCTCTACAATCCCAGCAGATAACCAATGTTAATAGTTCACTTTTAACACTACTGTTAATTAACTATTAATTCTTAAGAAGGCATTTGTGGAAGTCAATAAAGAACAAGAATGAGGGCCACTTGGCTGGCTCAGTCAGTGGAGCATATGACTCTTGATCTTAGGGTTTTGAGTTTGAGAGCCCCACGTTGGGTGTAGAGATTACTCCAAAATAAAATCTTAAAAAAAAGAAGAACCAGAATGAAACATGGAAAGATGGGGTTGGGGATAATAATGATTGGGGGCAGGAGAGAGACTAGAGATTATAGGAGAGAAAGTATAGATGAAAGCAATAGATAGGACACCAAGGACAAAATTTACCTATGTGCTAATTTCACCTAAATCATCTCCCTTGACCTTTTCACATATATGACATAAGTCCCACATATTTTCCTAGATTTCTTAGTTTCTGTCAATTAATCTACTTTTGGTTTCTCAGCATAGATTCAAAAGTCAATTTTTCATTTCTATTACTATTTTCAAAAAATACCTACTCAAAATAAAAAAAATAATCAGTACGAAATAGAATTGTGGCAGATGGTATTAGGTTCAACCATGTATGACAGATACCTTACAATAGCAATGGCTTAAAAAAGATAGAGTTTTATTTTTCTTACAAGTGAAATGTCTGGAGTAGGCAGTCCAGAGCTAATATAGTAGCTGCATGGTGTCAGGGAACCCTGTCCCTTACTTTTGTTCACAGAGGCAATTAGCATCTTGGTTAACTTTCTGTGCATATGCAAACATATAAGGATCTGTGTGTTTGTGTTTTCACATGCACACATGAATGCATGCACACACACACACACACACACACAGAATATGGTGTGGTGATATACTCTACACACTATTCAACACCTCACTTTTTACTCGGTAACTCCAGATGAGCACAGATTAATTCATCTCATTCTTTTTAAACCAGACAGATGGACACACACACACACACACACACACACACACACACACACACACCCTTTTTTCCTTTTAATCAGACACATACTTGATCACCTTCTTCTTAGAATCACTATTTCTTTGACCTCAAGATACTTGTAATCCCTTACTAAGGTTTTCATGGTTAGTCAGAGTTCCAGCCTGTGACAAAAGTAGCCTCCATAAGACCCACTAGTTCTTTTAATGTCAAGGAAGTTTTGCTGAATAGAAAAATTAGTAAATATCAGTATGTTAAAGAGAAGATGAAGGAGTAAAATGAAAGTTATTGACCACCTTACAAACTGACAGTATCTTGCACACATGTTGCCCCTTTTAATAATCATAGCATTTCTATGAAATATTATTATTTCCATTTTGGAGATAAGATAAAAACCTCCAACATGACTTCTTTGGATACGTCTTTATTGAAAGATAACATACATATAGAAATACAACCAGATTATCAGTGGACAGTCCAGTGAATTCTGACATGCCCATATCTGGGTTTTGAACATTATCAGCACCCCAGTATCCTCACTCTTGCCCTCTTTATGGTCAGTGGAGAGGTCTGACCTAGCAACAGAAGTCATGAGACTGGATGAAATCATTAAGAAAATGGCCACCATGGTAGGAGAGAAAATATTTGAATGAAGAGTTCCCAGTTGACAGCTAAAGAGTCTCATGCATGCACTACTTGTGAGTGCCATGTTACATTCAGAATAGGTTTTATTGGGCAAAATCTCACTAACCAGGAAGTAGCAAAGCACACAGGGGTCCCCTGAGCTCTCATCTCCACAGACAGGACTCCAGGAGAAAGACATCATCATTTTAATGTGCTGTGTCTGTATAACAATAGGCAGCAACGTCTAGATTGCTATGTAAAATGAAAGTTTCCTTCTTGAGAAAGTGACTCTCTTAGAAAGTCCACTCTGGAGCTTAGCAGCTGGTATCTGCCAGTTCTTCTACTGAGTTAATTCAACCTCACTAAGCTACCAGAAGGGAAGAACAAATGAGTCTCCAAAACCATCTGTATGTTTCTGCTTTGCCTAATAAAGAAGCAATATCTAGGAGTTGAGACCTCTCAATTATTTCAAATACTGCTGATAGTTAAGTAAGATGAGGACTAAGACTTGACCATTGGATTTAGCCATGGGAAGTTCAACGATCACCTAGGCAAAGCCAGGATTAATAGGGTGGTGGGGGAAATGAATGAGTGGAGTGAAATTAAGAGCATTTTGAGAAGAATTGGAAATAGTGAGTATAAGTAAGTCTTTCAAGGAGTTTTGCTGTCAAAGGCAGATAAAAACAATTGAGTGACTGTTGAGTCACAAACCTGTACCTCTGAAACAAATAATACATTATATGTTAAAAAAAAAAAAGAAGATAGCAGGAAGGGAAAAATGCAGGGGGTGGAATCAGAGGGCGAGATGAACCATGAGAGACTATGGACTCTGAGAAATAGCCTGAGGGTTCTAGAGGGGAGGGGGTGGGGGGATGGGTTAGCCTGGTGATGGGTATTAAAGAGGGCATGTTCTGCATGGAGCACTGGGTGTTATGCACAAACAATGAAGCGTGGAACACTACATTAAAGACTAATGATGTAATGTATGGTGATTAACATAACATAATAAAATAAAAAAAACAATTGAGTGATAACTGGGAGAGGAAGTGGGATCAAGAACAGTTTTTCTTCTTCTTTTCTTTTGAGTGAGAGAGAGCAGGGGGAGGGGCAAAGGCAGAGGGAGAGAGAGAATCTTAAGCAGGCTCCTCGCCCAGTGTGGAGCCTGATGTGGGGCTCAATCTCACAACCCTGAGATTGTGACCTGAGCCAAAATCAAGAGTCGGATACTTAACTGACTGAGCCACCCAGGCACCCCCAGTTTTTCTTCTTAATATAAAGATTATGAAAATAGGTCTGCCTACTTACAAGAATGATTCAGGAGAAAACAAAAGTTGATAGTAGGAGAGAAGGGAGGCAGTAATGTTCTAAGTGAGATGACATGGAAATTTGTGCACAAGAAAGAAGTCTGGATGTAGTAGGAGTGAAAAAAACAGACCCATCATAACAGATATATGTGAACAGGTGCTGGAAGGTGGTGGTGGTGGAGGGCAGGTCTATGGACTCTCTCCTCTGATGACGACAATGTTCTTAGTGAACTGGAAACAATGTCACCAGCCAAAAATGAGGGTGAAGAAGAGGTGTGGCAGGTTTAAGGGGAGATTAATGAATATGAAATAATCATCTGAAATTATATGTCTTTTATATGATGGGTAAGTCATTCTAAATGGGCTCAGACTGGGAGGATCGCACCATTAGTCAGAAAATTAAGCAGCTAAAAACTTAAGCATTATTCACTGAGCAAAATATGGGCACGCCTGAACTCATTGCTCTCACAAAACCCAAATTCTGATAGTTATCTTCCATGACTTAACATCAAGACATTGAGTTACATGTTTGCTGCATTTGACTTTCATTACAACATTTCACTTTGGGATTGAGAACTATAAACCAATTTCCTTTTAGACTCTTGACATTTTGCTATTAGTTACTATTTAACAAGAGCCATATCAGCTGTGTGGCACCTCCAGGGAAAGGGTGGGTATGTGTGTTTCTGGCAAGAGAGAAAAATAAATATTTTTAGCTTGTTTCCTCCATTTCCTTTTGTTAATTCTTTCTTTCAACTAGGAAGAAAAACGTATGTTTCTTTGCTTCATTTTGGTGACAGTGTATCAAAAGGAGACCATCCACATAAACTGAGATAGCTCCATTTTGTTTTACAGGCACATTTGCCATATTAAAATCTGGGTTATCTCCCCTCATGGGGAAAAGAAAAGGAAATTACATTTTCAGGTCTGTTTTAATGTATCCAAAAAAAGAAGGAGCAATTTTTGTCTGTTCCCAAAGAACATGAAAGCTTCTCTTCCAGCTGCTACTGTGGAAAAAAAAAAAAATAGGAAAGGAAGACTGAGCTTTACAGACTTATTTCATTTTGATCATTCAATATGTTTTCAATAAGCTGCATAATTTGATTTTTAAACAAATAATAAAAATGCAATGGCAGGTCCATTGGGCAAAAGTTTTGGCTTTAACTTGAAGCGGATGATAAAAAATAACAGATGGAGAGAGAAAGCGTGAAAAGAGTAATTTTATAAAGTAAATCCTGGGCTCAGTATTTTTTAGGACTCTCAATACTTTGCCGAGTTAAATATTGACTTCACACTTCAGTACTCCTATTGCTTGTCTGATAATAGCAAGTGGAAGATGAGCAGGTTATTCAATAGCAATCTATTACAGTCCAAAATGGCAGAAAATTCATACTAGGCTTCCAGCAGTATACAATAATGGGAATAAATTAATAAAACTTGAAGAGAACTGAGGAGTAAATTGCATGATTGTGTCACAGTGCCACCTGGCCTATGCAATAATCGTCTGCCCATATGGCATCAATTTGCTAATACAAACATGAAATTGACTATATTTTATATGGAAATTATATCTTTTCAAGCACAAGATAAATTTGAGATGCCAGTCCTTGCAAGAGGACAATTTATATCATGCTGCCTGTAGGAGAATTTCCATTTGGATCACTCACTGATTGTTGAAGAGCTTTGAAGTGGCCATTTCTAGATCCAAATAGCCTTTACCTCAGATATTATCACTTACTAGCATTATCAGGCTAGAAACTTCAGGATGAGTGCAGGTAAGGAAATGCACATATCACCCAAATACTATTGCTTCAACTAGAATTTATAATAAGGAACACTCATGTAAATTTTGTAGGCTATAGGGCCTTTTTAAATCTTCGGGTGAATTCACTTGCATATTTAAATATAGTTTACAGCTATGCATTCATCTGAAATTATGATGCCTTGGTTTTGAGATTTATTCATAGCTTTTAACTTAATCATGTTCCCCAGTGGGAGCACAGGACACTCATTTATCAAAGCTATAAACATTTTTCTTTTCTTGCCATATACACTCTATTTTAAGGCAGACGGAGGAATAAAACTTAAGAACATTAGAGAAGACTCGGCACAGCCAATCAGCATGTGCAGGGGCTTGCATCCTGCGCTGTATATAATTTTTCTTTCAGATTATGTTTTGGTAGGAATTTATCCAGATTAGCTCTAGAGTAAAGGAATGTTAGAACAGAAGGGACCCCTAGAGAGGGCCTAAGGCTTAAGGCCAACCCAACCTTCTTGTTTTATAAACTCTGTTTTATAAACTCTCCTAGGGAAGTTAAGAGCCTTAAGCAATGTTTTATTAATGTGTAGCATGGCCCCTGTCTTTTATTGTGTAGGACATTTGGGAATAAAGCACCATGCGTATGTAAAAACATAGGCTTGGGGTCAGAGTAAGCCACATTCGAATCCTTGCTAAACTGATAGTTAGCTATGTAACCTTGAGTAAGTCTCTCAACCACTCTAAAACCCAGCTTCTGTGTCTTAAGTTGGAGATAATAAATAGCCTACTACATAAGGTCATAATGTGAATTATGTGAGATAATCAATGCAATAGGTCATCACATGCAGAAAATAATAAAATAGCACAGGAAATATGTAAATTCATTACGCTAAAATTCCTGATAGTATTGTAAAAGATAGTGAATAAAATCTGCTTTTAATAACTTAAAAAATAAATTTGAATAGAGTTTTATCAAGAAATATTTTGGGCTGTTTAAATTATATTTGTGAATCTCATTAGTTGCACAGGGTATAATATTCAACCTGGGGGCACTTTCTGTGTAAAACCAAGCGACTTTGAAGGAAGTCTATAGAAGGTAAAAAGTGGATGACCTTGAACTCATCTGCAGGGCCAATGAATGTATTATAGATACATACATGTGTAACTGAAAAATTTAAGTAAACTGGCCCTCTTGATTTATCTTTTTTAATTAATTGGAACTGAATGGAATCATATTAAAATCAGATTTTGGCATCCTCAATGAATAGGTTATCATTTTTAAGCAGAGACCAATGTAAGAAAAATCAAATATCATACTCTTCTTCTTGAAAATTTGATGGATCCAGTTGTTAGATTTCAGCACATAAGAACCCTGCCCCTGAACATCAAGCATATGTTTGCAAAGTATTGCCAATGAGATGCCAATAAACAACTTTTTGGCTTTGATGCAACTCTTTCTGGCTGATAGGCAAATTGTATTTTGGTCAGAAGGAAAGCTAAGTCCCTGAGGATTCTCTTATACATAGTATTCTAAGCAGCAATAGCTCCATTGTTCAGTATAAGGGGCCCCTTACTCAAGGCCTCCTTGCAAATAATCTAAAACACATGACAGACAGCAATGACTCTCACTTGACCAAGCTTTTAAGCAGCACTTAAAAGTTCTTCAACAAAGTACATAGGAGAACTTTTATCTCCATTGCAAGTTGAGGTCCACTTAATTCAAATGCTGTATCATTCCAAGTTGTCTGAGAAGCAGATGCCAAGACAGAATTAGATGTTAGAAGGATTTATTGTAGGAGACACCTGTGAAAGACATGAGGAGAGGGAGCAGAATAGGCAAGGAGAGCATCACATGATGCAGTAGGAGCCCCTGTCTAAGGAGAGGAGGAAGGAAGGAAGGACGATCCTGTGGGAAGAGCCTGAGACTCTAACGCCGCTCTGAGAGGGCCTCAGTCAGGTCAATGGGGAGTCCCAAGCACAGATTGCCCTTCAGTAGATCTGCTTTTGGGCAGAAACAGCCTAGCTCTAGTAGCCAGTCACTGGCTGGGAGCAGCCTGAAGAAAGTGTGGCCTTGGAATGAGCATGATGGCAGATTCAAAGGCGTGGCCACTGCAGGCTGTCTGCCTACCCCGGTAGTTGCACATAAAGTTCTCTGGAGGAGCACCTGGGGGGCTCAGGCGGGTAAACGTCTGCCTTTGGCTCAGGTCGTGATCTCAGGGTCCTGGGATCGAGTCCCGCATCGGGCTCCCTGCTCTGTGGGGAGCCTGCTTCTCCCTCTGTCTCTCCCCCATCCTCTTGTGTGTTCTCTCTCTCTCTCTCTCTCTCTTTCTCACACACATACACACACACACACACACACACTCATTAAAGTCTTCTGGAAGGGAAATCTGAGCACCACCAAGATGCCATAGATGCCTTTCTAAAATAAAGCCCACAGCGTTCTCTAACTGGGCTCCTTAAAAAGACAAGAGGGTCTTTAAGGATGGTTGAATCAATGAAATGCAGTGTATTACATACAATGAGATACCGATAATCACTGGGGCTCAGAAGCATGGCTTAGGTCATTGCCTCTATTGCGTAAGATCAGATTTCCTTCCTCCTTGACTCTTTCTTGGTCTAGGTCTCCTTCATCCCCTCCAACTGGTTTCATGCAGTTCTACCTTGAAATGGCTTTTCCATCAAATAATTGACTCTATTACCAATACACTACAAAAATGATCAGTCTCCGCTGCACAGAGTTCTTATTTCATGAATTCTGACTTTGTACATCATTTCAATAATTTGATGACTCTTCCTGATTTCACAAAACTTAAAAAGGATTCTTCTTCCTTCTTTGACAATCATCATTATGTGGGAATGATGACGGCATTTAAGATCCAACAGAATTCTGTTTCTGAACTACTTCTGTTTTACCCAGAGAAGGTAAGGCGGTAGGGCAGGAGGGTGGGTTTTATGTTCCTAGTCTTTGGGAGGAAAAGTAACTGTGGGGATTGAGTTTGAGAAGAAACAGACCATAGTCAGTTACACTTTGCTTCTGCATAATACTGCTGAACCTCTCGCTGCAACACCCAGAGGTATTCCTATCAATTCATAATGACAAAATGTAAACGACATCAGCACCACCCCACATTTTCTGGCCAGCCCAGCCTCCTTTCTGGCATATCTAGAATTTATATTTTTTAAATGAATCACTCAAGCTTCCAACTAAAACCGTTTCCTTTGGGGTAGAAATTTTAGGATAACAAACCACATCACACGCAAAGCATTCAAGAGAAAAGCTAATTGTGTCTTCTTTGAATTCACAAGGGAGCAATAATTACAGAGTTTCTCCTTGGTAAATCCTGTACCTGGATAAATGAACAAAGTACAGTTTACCTCCTGAACTAAACTTTTACCATGATAGCATAATCCAACCTTAACCTAAACTGTGCGAAGGAGTCTGACAACTCTTCCACAAGAAAGAATATACAACTCCTCCCTGGCTGATGCTGAGAAAATACTCTGCCAAGCACGGGATAGGGTGCCAGCACTCAGAAGAAAGAAAGGAAATTGATCTCTAGCAGGAGCTGGAATAATGACCAGCCTTATTCCCCTTGAGCTCTTCCTTTCCTCAAAGTATATGAGTCAGTTGAATCTCTACGAACCCAAGGGAGTCCTTATGGGAATTTTTAACACAACTATCATGCTCTGTGATTCATTTTTGCTTAAAGGCTACTAGATCATCTCAAGAAAGTTGGTTTAATAACAATGCCAGATTTTAATGTAAACAATTCTTATGGAAAGAAAAGCTCTCTAATCCATTGCTTTGTGTGGCTAGTGGAAGCAAGCTTTCATCCTCAGTCTGCTTCGAAGGTTTATTCCAATGTGTGGACTACACAGCTTGACCACAGTACCTCTTTCTTAAACCAAAGCGTATGTACTACTTTTACCTTTATAAAAATCACTGCCTTTTTTATAAAAAGTCACTGCCTTTTAAAAAATTACAGAACTTGTCCTTGCTCATAAAAAAAAAACCTAATAAAACAGAACTATGTAAGGTGTGAATTTGTGAAAGTTTTACCTACTCGTTGGGAAAAAATTAACACAGCACAAGGAACTATATGGACTAAAGAGCGAACATTCACCTTTCCCCACTTGTCCCTTCCCGATTTTACCCCTAGGGGTAACCAGATTTTTTGCCTTGCATTTTTACAGAATAAAGTAGGTGGCTCCTACTTTAGGTTTTTTTTCCGGGAACTATTTTTATTTAATCACTGCCAGCAGCTCATATCAGTGATGACTGATCTATCTCATTCTTTACAGAGTTGCAAAGCAATCCAACGCATGGACTCTTTATTTAACTGGTCCATATTAAGGAACATTTTGCCATCAAATTATCTCTATTACATTAAAGATGAAACAAATATCATTGTCCATGTATTTTTGTACTGGGTAAATGTACTGTAGGATGATCCCAGAAGTAGAACTGATGATTCTAAGAATATGTGGAATTTACATTTTGATACATATTGCCAAATTGCCATTTACAAATGTTATTAACTATACAATACCATCATTATATGGGGGTGACCCTCTCCCCGTGTGCTTGCTGTCACAACCTTTTTGACGTGTTAATTTCCCATTTGGAAATCTCTGAAAACATTAGCATCTTCAGAGATACATTTCCAAATAGGGAAATGTGATTTCATTTATTCCAACGTTCCATGGTGGAGCAAGATTTGGATGCATACTTGATACACCAAAACCTGGGAGGCGAAATAAGTGAATCCGTGAGTGGAACTGTGCAGCAGCTGCTAAGAGTAGTTTCTTCCCGTCTGGTGGCCCCCGAACTGGTAGGAATTCAAACTGTGGTGGTGATGCCCAAGCTACCTTCAAGGTTTCCATTTGCAACTTTTCAAGATTATGATGCAGTGAAAATATTATAGGCTTTGAAGTCAGTTAGAATTGATCTACTCCCATTCTGCCTAGATAAATGCTCTGGGCCTCCATGTCCTCAAATGAAAAGTGGTGGTACTTTGTCCTATCTCATGAGTTAACCATGTAAGACAGTAAATTGCCTGTGACAAGCAAATGGATAAGTATGACCACATAAAAATCAAACTTTTCTGCATAGAAATAACATATCATTTTTAAAACTTTAAAAGACAAAGAATGCAGAATTATTTTTAACTTGCTTTCATGCATATAATTTAGTAAAATTTTGTGAGTTCATCTATAAATATACATCTCTAGAAGTGGAATCTGTGGCCAAAAGGGTACATGCATTTAAAATTTTATCGATACGCCAAATTGTCCTGAAAACATATTTTATTCTCAGTTGACATTTAACAAGAGGGTCTTTGTCCCCACCCCCTGACTAATATTATATGCTATTAACATGTTTTATCTCTTCCAATCTGATAGAATAAAAAAAGTTTATTATTTTGATTTACATTTTCTTAGCAGTGAATGAATTTGAGCATCTTTTCAAATGTTTACAATACTTTATTGTTATTTTTCTGTGAATGGTCTCTTCTTAACCATCTTTGAAATGTCGATTTTACTATTGGGTTGTCTACTTTTTTAATAAATCAGTTTTTTTAAAGATTTTATTTATTTATTTGAGAGAGAGAGTGAGAGAGAGAGAGAGAGAGAGAGCACATGAGAGGGGGGAGGGTCAGAGGGAGAAGCAGACTCCCTGTTGAGCAGGGAGCCCGATGCAGGACTCCATCCAGGGACTCCAGGATCATGACCCGAGCCGAAGGCAGCCGCCTAACCAACTGAGCCACCCAGGCACCCCAATAAATCAGTTTTTAATAAGATCTCCTTTTACATTAACTAATTTTTTTCTGTTTTATCTGTTGCAAATTATTTTTCATTATACATCCTTTTGTCTTGTTTGATTTTTTTTTTACCATGGACTTATATTTCAAAATTAAAACAAGATTCTAGAATATACAGGTATACATATATAGTATTATGACATATCTATATCTAACTCTATGTATAGTCACTTTCTTCTAATGCAAAATATACACTATCCATAATAAAGCCAGATAGAAAATATAAAACACCTAATTCCTCTCCATTGAATGAAACTATATTAACTCAGTATTATCTTATAGTGATCAGCAGCTCAGTTTTGTATTTGTACGGATAGATTAATAAAAATGGAAATAAATGAACTTAATATTTGACATACAATCTCCTTCAAAATACGGAATTCTTGGGGAAGGACATAAATGAAACAGGTACTTTGTTTTAAAAATGTATAACCACTTAATTCGTCCCTGTGAATGCACAAATAGCTTTTAGTAACTTAATTTGTTGCTCATCTCAAATAAATATTTGAATCTTGAAAAGACCACTCTACAAACTAAGCCTTGACCAAAAGAAGGAATTTTAAAATTGGAAGTTCATGCTCAGAAAGATGAATTTGGAGTAGAGCAGCATGAGAGAATAGTGAGGAATTTTATCTGAGAAACTTTGATGATCTTGCTTCACACCACAAATATTGGGCTGCTGATTCTGCTGTCCTATTAGAGACACTTAAAATAATTTGAAGTTACTAAGGCTGTTTATTTCTGCAAACTTATTTTCAGATATTGATCTCAAGGAGTAACAACAGGCTATAGGTTGTGTTTTGACGGTTTTCAGTTTGAAATCAACATTCATCATGTATAAAGCATGTAAATGCGGTTAAAATTGTTTAACTCTTTTGTGAGTCATAAGCATATATGAAATAATTGACATATTTCCAGTAAACTTAATAAACCCCCAGATAAGGCAGTAGTTAGGTCGGTCTTTCACTTCAAATAATCCCAAGAAAGCTGGGAATTGTAAATAAATCTCAGATATCTTGCTCATTTTGGTTTTTATCTGCATGGATTTTGCTTGAACCCTGGAACACAGAGTTCCATAGACTCTTTAAGATTTTCATGAACTATGAATGCAATTAAATTTTTAAATACCAATATTCTCAAATCTAGGATATTAAATTAAAATAACTTTTGAACCAAACTTTCTGTGGTTGCTATGAAGCAAACACTTTGTTTCTTAAAACTAAATGTTACAAATGGCTTTGAGTTAAAAAGAAGTTAAAAGATGAGATTGCCTCAAATTTCTGGCAGCATTTTCCCATTTGGGTATCTCCACATGAATTTTCAGAGGAAGAGAGAGTCCTTTGGTCTCATCTTATACAAAGTCACCAATATATCATCCAGTCCTCCATGTCAAATCCATGTAAGATGACCTCCAGGAACAACTTCTTGAACGTATTGGTTTTGGAAGATGTACTTCCAAACAACACTTGGCTTTCACCTATGGGCACTGTACATCTTGAAGATATTTTTTTATTTGTTAGTTTTTCTCTTATTTGTTATAGCCACAAAGAAACTCAGAGTCAGTATTGTGGCTGACTTCTGGCAAATGAACAGTACATTACGATACGCTTTCAAAGGCTAACTATTCCTGCCTGTTATCTTAGTTTTATTCCCTTTTCTTTCCTTTCCCATTTTCTCATTTGCTTTATTTTATTCATCTTTTTGATTTACACATTTCTCCACAAACCATCTCAAGTCTTCTTTCAGAAGAAGGGGGCTAGAAAAACATTAAATAGATAGATAAAATAAGGCAAATGAATGATAAAACAGATAAGAAGGGAAATAGATTAAAAACTGTGACATCATATGTTGATTTAGAAAATTATCAGAGTCAACAGAAATAAAGTGATTATTATGCATCCACTGCTTTGGCTTATTCATGCTTTTTATTATATAAAAAATAATTAATTCGTGATGGTACTTCATATCACATTATACAATGTATGTATTTCTACAAAGTTGCTTGTGAATCAAATTATATATTTAACCTACTAGAGGAAATTGCCATTCAAGCACTTCATAAGTCATAGAATTTTAGTACTAAATGAATACTCAGCTTCTGGAGGGGATGAAGTTTTTGTTATGCGGATTCAAGTTCCCTGATTTCAAAGAAAAGCAGAGTGTAAAAGTATAAAAACCTTGTTGTTTCATGCCTCCCACCTACCTCCCACTTTCCAAAAATTTTCACTCCCTAGAAGAAACTACAGTTAATAATTTAGTGTAATTTTTCCAAATAACTAAAATAATTCAGGGTATATATATATGTATGGGCAAGAGTTAAACAGACACTTCCAAAAGAGGAGGTCCAAATGACCGGCATACATGAAAAGATGCTCAACTTCCTTAGACTTCAAGAAAATACTCAGAATAAATCAGAATATAGTACTACTCCACAGGCCCCAGAATGGCTAAAACAAAAAAGGTGGAAAACATTAAGTGCTGGTGAGGATGTGAACGATCCCTCTCATACAGTGCTAGTAGAAGTGCAAATTCATGCAGCCACTTTGAACACTCTTTGGTTGTATGTACCCAGCAGAAATGTGTACAAATGCTCACCAAAACATACATACCAGATAGTCCATAGGAGAACTATTCATATTAATTAAAAATTGCCATCTACCCAAATGCCCATAAATTCTAGGATTTTTACTATCAGGTTGTTGGTGTCTTCTGGATATATATTTCAAATATATTTTATATGTTGTTTTTTTTTTAGCCCAATTTATAATATTGAGCATCAAATGGCCTTAAAAAATGAAGTTCAACTTTTTAAGCAAGTATTTGTTAAGTACTTAATGTATGCTGCATTCTGCACTGGGCTCCTTAACTGGACGTTCTTTCCAAGATGCCCTTAGACCAATGCCTCCGTGAAAGAAATGTACATGCAGATAAATGAAATCAAATAATAAGTACTGTCCTCAGACTTATGAAAGAGAGGTCCTTGCGCTGGGTCTCTTGTATCCCATGTCCTAATTCACAAGACAAGGAACCTTTGGGCGAAGGAGATGTGCCCACCCATGGGCTGTGCTTTCTCTTTAGACTGTCCTCTAAGGATATCTCAGACTTTGGAGTTCCCAGCCTAAATGCCCTGAAGTCCTGAGGTGGGAGAGAGAGAGGTTGGTTAAAGCTTAGACATGTGAGCTGGGGTTCTACCCACACGTAGAGGAGATCCTCTCTGTGTGGAGGGGAGAGCTAGGAGCAGGAAGAGAAGTGGGGAGGATGGACACTGAGGATCAACCTGATCTCACTGCGTCGCCACTTGCTGGTGCAGAACTCTGAGAAATCTAAATTCAAACGCCTCCTCCCAGCTCCTTGGGAAGGCGTATTTCTCAAGATGAGAAGATAGAACATATTGTATCCAACACTTTGTTAGTTTGACTATCACTTTTAAATATTTAGGCAAATGGTATATGGGCTCCATTTATCTTCTGGTTCTGGACCCCACAAATATTAGAGGTGAACCCGCATGGAATGGTATTAAAAATGCAACAGACTGCTGATCTCTGCCCTCCTCACCATCCTCCGTTAGTTTGATTCCCAGAAATTTGAGGAGATTTAAAGTTTTTTGTCTCAGACAGATGCTTGTGGTCTGGTGGTGTAAAAACAAACTGATGGTTGCCAGAGGGGAGGTGGGTGGGGGGTTGGATGAAAAAGGTGAAGGAGATGAAGCATACGCTTATTGTGATGAACACTGAGTCATGTACAGAATTACTGAATCACTATATTGTACACCTGAAACTAATATAACACTGCATGTTACTTATACTGGGATTAAGATAACACACACACACACACACACACACACACACAAGATGGACAAGATGGTAGCTATGGCTACCTGGAGGGACAGTAGAGGATTCCAAAGAATGGACTCATCCCAGAAAAGCTCTGGGTTCCCATCCAAACCTACATCTACCCAACTATGGGCTTGGCCCAGTCCCTTTGCTTCTCTAAGCGAGCTTCCTCACTGATAAACAGAGGAGAAGTGCACTTTCTTCACAGACCTGCTGTGAAGAAAAATTGACATAATTTATGTGAATGTTCTTAGAATACTATACAGTGTTAGGAAAACCTATGGTGAACAAATTTTATGAAGCAAATGTAATTTCAACAGACATTCTGATTTATTATTTGTGTACTATAGTTGAGACCCACTTTACTTAGTTCTCAAATTCTTTTATTACAGATATCATGCTTCCTGTGGTAAGATGTCTCATCCCTACACTTGGTTCAGCAAGTGCTATAGAGGGCCAGTGACCTTGACAAAATTGCGTTACCCTGCAAGCCCTCCCTCTCCTCAGTACAGTCCTTGCTCTACCTAAGGGTTTTTCCAGTCAGGAATCTCCCTCGCATTCCCTCACCTGATCTCACTGGGTAGACTACGGGTAGTAGTAGGTCTCCCTTTCATGTGTTCTTTCTCTTGGGTTTTCATGATGCTCTCAGAGAAGTCTGATTAGCAAACTCGATTGATAGTTCATTTAGTAATTGGAAATATTCTGTATGCCTAATTTCTATAAAGGAAAGTTGCTAAGAGAAACTTTTTCATATCTCCTCAGATTCCTTTCATTCATATCCTTTTTTGCTTTTATATTTTCACCTCTTCTAAAAATGAAAAGGATAGAAGCAAAGAACAAAATAATATGTGAAGACAAAAGGTAGGAAAGGATAGAATGTGAAGGGAAAGAGGAGATGGAAATGCTTGGATCAAGGAACCATTGCTAAATTTACTTCCTTAGAGAGTAAACTGGGTGATGAAGTTGGGTCAGTGCTGGGGTTCCCACATCTGCCAGACTCCAGGGCTCCTGCCATTTCCATTACTCCAGAGGCCCGAGGTGGAAGCTCATGGTTTTCCTCTATTTTGTGGTGTCCATCAGGAGATTGAATTTGATAATGAGAACAGCAATTTATAAAGAAATTTGATGAACTGGAGCACACACTAAGGGGGGGCACCAGGATGATGTCAGGTTTGGAAACCACATCACATGAGAAGTATTGAAAAGACCTGAAAGACCCGTGCATGTTTGGCCTGGAGAGAGGTAACTTGCAGTGAGACATGTGAAAGTGTGTCTCATAAAAAGAAAAAAAAAATTTAAATGTCGAATTTTGTCCCTATGAGCTCTAGAGATAGAACTGGGTAGAAATAATAGAATATCGGAGTCTGGCTAAAGTACTTTTAATGAATAGTGTAGTCACAAAATGGAATGTGCTTGCTTCCCAGTAAGGGAGTTAGTGGGCTACTCATCAACATAATCATCCAGATAGAAGCTAGATGACTTTCTATCACATGTTCTTTAAAAACAAGATTTTGTATTTGATGGAAGGAGAGGGAAAATAATCTCAAAAATACTTTTTATTTTTTAAATCTTTACACTTAAATGATTTAAAGTGGAACATTCACTCATGAGTCCCTATAGGTACATGGGGTGTCATGGATCATTTTGAATTTTACTCTGATTTAAATGGAGAAACATTGGAAAGTTTTGACCAGAGGAATGCCCTGATATGACTTAATTGAAAAAGAATTTCTCGGGGCACCTGGCTGGCGCAGTCAGTTGAGCACCTGGTTCTTGGTTTCAGCTCAGGTCATTGATCTCAGGGTCATGAGATCTGGGCCCACATTGGGGTCTGTGCTCAGTACGGAGTCTGCTTCAGATTCTCTCTCCCTCTGCACCTCCTGTTTCTGCTCTCCCTCTCTCTAAAAGAATAAAATAAATACTAAAAAAATAAAAGAATTTCTCTGGTAAGTAAGTTTGCACAGGACTCTGGGTTAGTGGGGGGTGGGGGAGGGTGTTGATGTAGGGAGACTAGTGGAGTTGGGAGACCCCAGGAGTAATCCAGGTGAGGGATTATGGTGGTGCTGGTCATGGAGGAAATCACAAGGAGAGAACAGATTCTGAATATGGCAGTTAGGAGCTCCTTGTAGAGATCTGGGTTTGAGATAGAAATGTGGGTGCTATAAAATTTTTTAAAGATTTTATTTATTTATTTGACAAAGAGAGAGAGATAGCGAGGGCAGCAGCACAAGCAGGGGGAGTGGGAGAGGGAGAAGCAGGCTTCCCGCTGAGCGGGGAGCCCCATACGGGGCTCGATCCCAGGACCCTGGGATCATGACCTGAGCCGAAGGCAGACGCTTAACGACTGAGCCACCCAGGTGCCCCTAAATTTTCATTTAATTTGACTAAACATTTATTGGGACTCTACCATTTGCTGGACACTAACCTAGACATTTTAGGCACAAATATTAAGAATACATGGGGTGCCTGGGTGGCTCAGTCGTTAAGCGTCTGCCTTCGGCTCGGGTCGTGATCCCAGGGTCCTGGGATGGAGCCCCACATCAGGCTCCCCGCTCTGCGGGAAGCCTGCTTCTCCCTCTCCCACTCCCCCTGCTTGTGTTCCCTCTCTGGCTGTGTCTGTCAAATAAATAAACAAAATCTTAAAAAAAAAAAAAAGAATACATAGGAATCTCCTTCAGGGTTCTCATAACTAATGGGGAAAGTAGACATATCAATACAAACTGAAATCTGTAATAAAAGTAGGTGTAAAGACTATGGGGATGCAGATGCAAATATAAGCAGTTAATTCTACCTCTGGGAAGAGCCAGGAAAGACTTTAGAGAAGCCAAACAATTGAACTGGAACTGGAAGGTTAAGGAGAATTTCCCTATGTGGTCAAAGTAGGCTATTCCAGGCAGAGGGGAAGGCGTGAGTAAGTGCAACCTTGCCTTTCCGGAGGCGGAGGCGAATGTGCTTTGGCATGCCTTAACTTGTAACAAACTAGTCCACTTAAGACCTGATACATTTCCCCCCATAATCTGGAAGATATAAAGAGGGACATACTGCTGTAGACCTACACACCATCATATATGAGATCAAGGGACCTTTCTTCCTGGAACTTAAAAATAAAGACTGCCCTCCATGTAAGTTGCAAGGTTATATCGGGTTCCATCAGATTTTATATTAACCGATGTGTCTTTTCCTGTGGTGTCTTGTACGCTGATATTTTCCCAAAGATGGAGCATAAGCAAAAGCAGTCAGTCCACATTTTCGCCTTAGCCTTCCTTCCCTAAGTCCACATGTCCTGGGGAATGAAGGCTACTGCTGAATCCCGAAGAAAAAAGAAGGCAATCCCTCTTTTTTAGCATGGCCCTTAAATCATTTCAGGCCATGAACAACAGAACATTGAAAACATTTTGTGAGTCCATCTGCCACCTCCTAGACTACACCAAGATTCTCTGGGCTGGAGGATGGGGGAAAGAGGATGAGAAGGCACAGAGAGGACATAACGAGAGAATGTGGTGGTGCCGGAGTCTGACACGCTAACTTGGAAGGTCATCTCAGACAAGAATGGGGTCAGCATTCCATTCTAGTGCCTGGTCTCCACTCCTGTCACTATTGCCCTTTCAGCCAGTGTGGCGTGTACTGACCACCTAGCCGGAGTTCTGCCTGCCTTTTCCCTAATCTCTCTGTGTGGGCAACTCCCATTTTAAAAACTCCAGACACCAGGAAGCACTCCTACTGCTCCAGCACAGCCTGGAAGCCCAGAAATCAAGGGACTGGGGAAGGGCCTCAGGGGAAAAAAGCTTTCTTGTACTCAGGTGGGCTAGAATAGGACCAGTTCAAAATCAACATCCACGGGACACCTGCCATGGTATAGGACAGTGATGAAACACACCCCTTCCAGAATCTTTCCTCCTCCTCTCATTCTGTCTTTGCCTGGAACAGTTGGGTTGTTGAGCCACAGCTGAGACTCAAAAAGGACTCTAAGGAACAGAATTTCCCACTTCTTTGATTTCTTTAAAAATAGGAGTATCTTGGGGCACCTGGGTGGCTCAGTCTGTTAAACATCTGCCTTCAGCTCAGGTCATGATCCCTGGGTCCTGGGATCGAGTCCCGAGTCAGGCTCCCTGCTCAGCAGGGAGCCTGCTTCTCCCTCTGCCTGATGCTCCCCCTGTTTGTGCTCTCTCTCTCTCTCTGAGAAAATAAATAAATAAAATCTTTTTTAAAAATTTTAAAAAATAGGACTATCATCTGCTGCCCCCATCTTCGGCCCTGTGTTCCTTCCTGACTCCTTGCCATGCACCACTCACCAGGTGTTCCTCTCCACCCCCTGCCGCCCCCCCCAATCTTTTACTCCAGGGCGAAGAATCTTGGTTTCTTTAGATTGTTGTTTAAACATTTCTCTCTGGTTATAAACTGGGCTTTGTGTCTGCCAGCCTTGTAATAATAATAATAATAATAATAATAATAATAATAAAGTCATTTAGTGAGCTGAAGCTCTTTAGAAGCTGTTAGATAAATGACATTACAACTGGCAGTCAGTAGTAATGTAAATAGTAAAAAGATAGCACGACTGGCTGCTCCTTCAGATCACAGACAACCTGGAACTGGACTTTTGTACTTTCTGCTGAGAAAAGCATGTGGTGCCTGGGAGGGTGATGCTCTACCAAATGACATGCTCATGCACAACGCTAGTAACTTTCTGAAGCACTCCGACCCCTTCTCCTCTCACTTTATTTCCCTACAGTGGAACGAGGGAGACAGGCTCGGGTTTGACAGATGAGCTGTGTCCTGCGCAGGGCGTTAAAAAGGGTTCCGTGCGGGACACACAAGGACCTCCTCAGGCTGAGAGGCCTGTGTCCCGACACCCTGCGGCCCTGTGCTCTGGCTTCGGGACATAACATCTCTGCTAACATGCCTCGTGCCTTTGGCAAATTACTTCATCTCTCTGTCTCTGTCTTCTAACCTTTAAAATAAGATTCTCTCCACTTTTAACTATCCTTTCACCCAGGGAGCAATAGGCAGGTGGAGAGAGGCAATGTTTGGTTGGCTAATCACGCTTTCCAAGCTGTCTTGCTCGCTTTTTTCCTCCGTTCCTGCAGATTGCTAACTTTTCTTTAAGTGTTCCTTTCAATTTGTTGACTGCACTTAATGCTCTGTTAGGTCCTGCCTTCTTTTCGGGAACAGGAGTGGGCGGAGAGGAAGTGTCCTGCCACTACCAATACTTTCCTCTAGGAGGAGCCGCGCAGCCCAGGAGAGAGTGACACGCACCAACTCCAACTCCTTCGCGGGGAACGCTTCATCCCAGCTCCTCGGAATGCTTGGCCCGGACGGCACTCCGCGCCTCCGCAGCGGGTCTCGAACCGGTCGCCCCGAACTCGTGCTTCCCCCCGCCGCTGCTGCCCGGGTCGCGGGGGCGGCGGGCCGGGCCCGGCGTGACCCCTGGTGAGCGGCGGCCGCCGTTTCCCACCCATCCCCTCCCGTCCTCCCTTCCCGTTTCACCCCGCCCCCTCCTCCTCCCCAAGCCTGACAGCCCGCGAGCTGCCAAGCTGGGCGCAGCCATGGGAAGAGGAGGCGGTCTAGGGAGCGGCGGCGGCGGCGGCGGCTGCGGCGGCTGCTGGAGCGGCGGTGGCGGCGGCTGCTGCTGAGCCGAGGCGGCGGCGGGGACCCCGGGCTGGGGCCACGCAGGCCGGAGGCCCCCGCGCCCTCGGCCCCAGCGCGGAAGCGAACCCGCGCTCTCTATCCGGAGGCGAGACTCGGAGGTACTGGAGGCGGGGGGCGGGAGAGGCTCTGGGAGTCGGGCTCTTCTGTTCCCCCTTTTGTGCCCGGGGGCCTAGGAGTGGACCAGTTGTTTATGAAAGTGGGGATCTGGCTTATGTATTTACACGAGTCATTTTTTCCCGGGGGACTTGGGGTTTGGCTGTGCTCCCCTCCTCCTCGCGAAGAAGTTGTTTTCTGCTGGTGGGTTGTTGTAACCCGATCCACGCTGTGGATGTGTGTGTGTGTGTGTGTGTGTGGACATTGGTGGTGGGCGTCAGGAGTTGGGGCGACAGGCGAACCATCCCACGCTGGTCCCTGCTGTGGCCAGTGTTTGCGGTACCTGGAGGGGTTTTCTCTGAAGGCAGGATTGTTAAAGTAAAAGTTTTGCGAGTGTTTCTCTTTGACATCATCAGCCGGGCTGGGGCAGGAACTGCTGAAGCTGCCGCCGCGGAGCGGCGAGAGGTCCCTGGCGGCGCGACCGGAGGAGAGGGGAGGTCGTCGGGCTGTGCGCGACGGCACCGCGCGCTCCTCCCCAAAGCGCACCGCCCTCTGCGCGTTTGTGCAGACTGCAGCCACGCTTTGGCACCCGCGGAGCTGGGGTCAGTAGAGTCACGGCCACCAGTCCCCAGGAGCTGGAACGGGTGGACATCGTGGCGAGCCGAACACCCCCAGCCCCTGACACACTTGTGGTTATGAAATCAACTAGGCTTAAAGTTTTGACAGAACTGCCCGAGGCATGAGAGCTGCGGGTGAGTGGGGTAGCCGCGTGTCAGGGGAGAGGGTGCTGGTGGCGTGCACAGGGTGCCGGGCAGGGTCACTCACTCGCGGGTGCGTGGGGGAGTCTATTTTGGGGCGAGTGCTTTATATATAACCCGAGTGGGGACGCCGTCTCGGGCCCGGCTGCGGGAGTTGGTAACCTGGCTTCGGGTATGCGTGCTGTATGGGTGTACGTGCGCGCTGTGTGTGTGTGCGCGCGTGTGTGCGCCTGGGGAGGCGTGTCGGCGCCTGAGCCAGTAGGGTGTGCGGGGGGGGGGGGGGGAAGGAGGAGGCCAGAAAGGTGCCGCCCGCCCATTTGTGCCGCCAGGAGACTTTGGAAGGGACAGGGAAAGGTAACGGGAGGCCAGAGGGTTGGGAAGTCGCAGGAGTTCCTGCATAGGATTTAAATACCACGGACTTAAAAACACTAAACTCCCATCCAAGTACTAACCAGGCCCGACCCTGCTTAGCTTTAAAACACTAAACTCATTGCCTTTGAGGAGCTGAAGCCTGGAGGAGGAGGTTCCTGGGGCTCTCAGGAGACTTGCATAGGAGGATGAGGGTTCTATGTGTAGGTATGTGTAGGTACAGAACCTTGGAGGCCCAGGCCCGAGTTGGAGCTGCAGGTCTGAGATTCCCGGGGTGCAGCTGGGCACAGTTACCTTTAGGTAACTCTAAAGAGTTACCTTTAGAATCCCTGGCACGTGTGCCTGGGAAGGCACTCACCTTTCATACATGTTGCGGCAGCTGTGCGGTGAGCAATTGGTGTTCTAGGCTAGTTTACACATGGGTCACCCTGCTAGTTCTTTTCTCTGGGGTGCCAAGGTATATAGACCTTGGAGGTAATTAAGGTGAAATATTTTCCAGAAATTAAAATGCTAGATAGAAACAAAATGACTTAGTCCACAGGATTGTTCCATCTTTTCTGTGATTGGGGATTCTGTTTCCTTTTGAGAAGAGCTTGTTCCCAGATTAGATTTCTAGGGGTCTCTGGTTATTTACGGTTTCTCTTCAGATGGACTTCAGATGGAGCTGGAAGGATGTGTTTTCACCCAGAGATCCTTGGACATCATTTGTGGTTTAAGCACGGCCCGTCCTTTATCTCCTTCCACCCTTGTAAACTTTTTGATTCACATAAGCCTAAGGAAAGTTGGTGAGCCAACATTCAGCTTTCCATTTGGAGTAAATATATCACAGTGAAATTATAGTTTTGGTCTGCTGAATGCGATGGAAAGCCAACACTTAATAGGCAAAAGTGTGAAATGAAAGTCTATAAAGGCAGTGACAAAGCCATGACTCTCCAGTGCATTTTTTTTTTCAAACTGAGCATAACTTTGCCTTGCAAATATTTGTTCTAGGCAGAGTTTGGGGCTGTGTTTTTTTTATTATTGTTAGTGCATAAACAGCAGACTCCACATCATAAACCACTTAAAATGGATACTAGGCATCTTCTCTATGCTATATCTGGTGCTTGTGTTAACAGATGTTTACAGTGCTTGGTTACCTACGGGATTGTCATGTGGAGTATCTCATTAGGTCTGGACATAATGTTTATAGCATAATGTAATAAATGGAGCCCCAGTTGCAGCCTGCTTCTGCCAAGCACATGAAATACCCCAGCATGGAAACAAATCTTGAAGTTGGTCCAACTTGGCGAGCCTTTTTGACTATCTGCTGGTAAGCATTGTTAATGTAAAGATAAATCTGAGTGATACAGTGAGAATGTGGCACAGTAGATTGTTTAACTTAGAAAAACAGGCATGGGTTATATTGATTAAATTTGTGAACCTGAAGATTAAACTTCTCTTCCATTGGTAAATCACAGTTACAGAGACTTGGTTTAGTTTTAGAGAACAATTAAAGATATGTCAATAATGAAAATAACTTAATGTGTTCACATGTGTCCATAAAAACCCTCAATTTTTTTTTAAAAGAAAACCCTGTAACCTCTGTGGTAATGATTTAAATAATATGAGATTTCAGCTCATCTAATCACTTTCTGAACATTGATTTGATAAGAACTGAATTTGGTAAGGCTTTGGAGTCAGCCCTCTGCTCATTGTGTAAACAAAGCAATGAGGGTGTCTTTTAGGGAAGTGATTTTTTTTCCCAACCTTGAATAGTATAATGTTAATAATATGCCCAATAAAATGTTTGATGAGTATGGTAACCACCTTCAGAGGTACCTATCAGGTGCATGAACTTCCACCTCAGTAGCCCTTTCTGTAAATGGGCCAGCCCACCTCTTGAAAATAATCAGCTGGGAATCTTGCTTCCTCGCTGGCCAGTCCATTATAGGAGAGATTCATTTTTAGAAAGTTCTGCTTTGTACTAAATCAACATTTTCTTCTACCTGTTGACCTACTGTTCAGTTGCTGGAGCAACACACAATGAATCTAATCTCTCTTCCCTTTAAGTGCTATATTTGAAAACAAACATTATGCCCCTTCTTCCTGAATTCTTTCTTTCTTTTTTTTGCTATCCTTGCAGTTCTTCTCACCCACAGTGGGGTCCCACCCTCCCCTGCCCTGACAACATGCCCCAGAGTCCACATTCACGATACCCCTCATCATGTTTGTCATCTAAAACTCAGATGTGAAATCCTTAGTTCTGGACTTTCTGCATCCATTAAGGCAGCTTAATATTCATGAGCTATTTTAGCCATCTCATTACACAGTTCACTAATTTCTAAGCTGTAAACAAGATAACTTACTCTTTTTAGATTATTAGTCATCCATAGTCAAGACATTATAATCCTTCAAAATATTTTTTATGTTAACTGTACTTCAGTAACAAAAAAATATTTTTCTTTCATGCCTGAATTTCCTATCTATGGGAAGTGTCATACTGTGCAGGTACATACAATCCTACATACAATGAACATAGTTATTTAATTTCTCCCTATCAAAGGAACACTAAGCAAAAAAAAAAAAAAAAAAAAAAAACAGATGTAGAATGCTCTGAAGACAAGCAAATTGAAGTTGCATATCACAGACAGGTAGGAACAGCGAGGTATTCTTTTCCTGGATCTTATTGTGTCTGCTTCCACAAACATGAGTCAGTCCTAGCAATCAGGCATTTATTGAAGGCTCGTTCTGTCCAAGTCTCAGAGAGTATGCCATCTGGCCCTAAATGAGGTGAAAGTACATCTGACAGAAATGCTTCCTCAGGCAACTGGGATTTAAGATGTACACACAGGACATGACTGAGTCAATAACCCATTCTTCTCGGAAGTAAATGGCCCATCATGTCACAGGGAAGTCAAAAACAGGTATATCACTGCATCAGTTCCAGGACAGGTTCCTACCTCCTGTTGTGTGTCTGGATCCAAATCAGGCAAAGGCTCTGATGGTCTTCACTGACCAAGTTCTAGCCTTCTTGGAGGAAAGAAGCAAAGCTGGTATATACAGGGGGAGAGGGCGTGGTTCGAGGGCAAACACTTTGGTGCCCATTGGACCTCAATTTGAATTTGAGTTTTACCACCAACAGGCACATCAGCTCCTCTGAGACTCACTTTTCTCCTCGGTGAAATTTATGATGCTTAACACCCAGGGCTGAGGTATTGACACATAACCCCCATAGCATTTACGGCCTGTACTGCTCATTGGACACCTGCCTGATATGATGGATTTCCCTTTTATGTATCTGTCTGGGGCTTCCCAACTAAGTTATGTTTCCCCTGCTACCAGCTGGGAATCTGCCACAGCTGAGAATCTTCTGTCTTCTTGGCAAGAGATGTTTATGGTTGATGATGATGACGATGTTTTCCTCAGCAAGTCTGAATGTGAAAGAAAGAACCATTTTTGGCAAAGAGAGAAAACCAACCTGTGATATGGACTGACATCTGGGCCTATGAGAAGGTCCTCCTTTGCACATTGACCTTTAGTCAGAACAAGGGGCCAGTGACAGTCTGTGCTGTTTGATGAAATTATTCATGCTGTCCCACTCGTGTGTGTGTGTGTGTGTGTGTGTGTATGTATGTGTATGTTTGCAGTGCGATTCCTCACTAATCCCCTAGCATTGTGATCTCCATCTATACCACATTTGCTTCTTTGCTTTATTCTGTTCTCATAGAAAGGGAGGAAATAATCAATGATAAAGTGCCTATTTTTTTAAAGTTCAAAAATTCATTTCACAACTCTCTACCTTCTATCTAGCCCCCACCTCCTGCAAAAAAAAATAAAATAAAATTACAGCAGACCCACTGACAAGTACTTAGACATGTAATTTCCAAACGAAAGTTCTACTTTGATACAAGAAACCCTTAAGTTAGGATGACATAATATGAAACCATAGTAAACTCGGTGTCAGGGAACTTGGTCCCCCTTGAGCTTTGCCTCCCGCCGGCTTTGTAATTTTTGCAAACTGTTGAACTTCCCTGGTCTTCATATTTCTTGCATGCTAATAACAGACAACAACAACAAAAATGAGGAATAAACAAGAGGCCCTCTTAATATTCTTTGGGGGGCTATGATTTGAATTCATTTAATTATTGAATTTCTCTTTTCTCTCAGAGCCTTTGGGACTTTGCTTGAAACTCTCCAAGAACACCTATTTCATATGTTTTCATTTTCCTGGTCTGTTTTTTCATATCTGTCTTCCTTGCTAGGAATGGTTCCTCGAAACAGGAAATAAATTTTATTCATTTTTATATTTTTCCACTCTTTGCTGGATGCTTGTAAACACAGCAGGCATAAAAAGTGTTAGTCTAATTAACATGGAATGCCTTGGATAGTCGAGCTCTAATTCAGATCACTTATTTAACAAGCTACAATTTTCAATATGAGCATCAAGAAATAGTGTTTGCTTATTTTATTCCCTCACCATTAATATTTTTAGTCAGTTAAGTAAAACAGATAAAAGTGTAATCATGGCTGTGCTTCCTGAAAAAATACCAGCTCATCATGGTCTGATGCAGAAAATCCTTCGGAAGCAGTTTTCTTTTCTTGTGTTGTTTGTTGTTGTTTTTGCTTTAAGCTAAAGACAATTCTGCAATGAGTACCAGACTCTTAAAAGAAGGACAGAAAGGATCCTTGTTTAGTTTTAACTTCTTTCTTCAGTCCTTGCTTTTCACTACCTTTTAATAGAGGCAAATGAAGCCTTGGGTCAGGCATCAATTTTACCGAATAATGATTCATAAGAAGGTTGTGATTTTGTCAGAAATTGTTGGGCTGTGTTTTTTTAATTAACATCTAAACCTACCTTCAAATGCTCCATTTCAAAATCAGTAGATAATTTCTCCTGCAGAGTCCTTAAAACTTCCAGATGTGTTTACTGCTTTGATTAGACTTTGCTTCTTTTGTGATTGACAAGACTTCAATCAGTTTTCTTTAGAATAATATCATTGTAATCCCAATGAGTTATACTTCTTAGATTGTGAATTTGTTTAAATATAAACAAGTCTATCTCCAGCTGGCAGGGCTTCTAAGTGAAACGTGTATCCCAGGGAAAATGCTCACTTCACGGGGATTTGACACAGGTGGAAGAGAATACTCTGAGAAAGCCCTTATTCCGTGGGAGAAGACCAAAGGATTTTGCAAATTGAATAGGTGCTTTTCTGTACTTACCTATGGTGGACAGCCTGCTATGCTAGACATTTGCTCCAGTAACTCCTCCTTGATTATTTCCTCATTTCTATTATTTAAAAACTTTAAAGAACTAAAGGACCTCTGTTCCTACCATAAAGTCATTGGTCCAAAGAAAAATTCATTTTTTCTTGCTTAAGACATGTACTTTATTATAATAAGCATCATATCTATATTTTTCCTTGAGTTGCCATATCAAAAAAAAGTAGAGTGTGACCATTACAAAAGAGACATCCAGAGTTCTCTCCCCACGTGCTTATCGAAACAAAAGGTGCTACCAGTGATGCACTCAACTTTGGTGATGGCTGGTCATAAGCTTCCGTCGGTCTTCCAGTTCTGACTGCCACTGGCCAGGCAGCCTTTGTCCCTGGTCAGGATGATGGCATACGAGATCCTAATTCATCCTATCTGCCCCTTCTTTGGACATCTTCAGGCTAGGTTATTGTTATTCCAGAAAACCTCAATTTGGCAAAGCAAAGTGAAAAACAGTCTGGGAGAGCCTATATGAATGATAAATTATGGAAAGAGTACTGAAGACAGAGCCTCGACAGTGGCTTCTTGACCTAGGGGTAGAAGAAGATACCAGAATCCCTGGGCAAGATGATGATGAATGAAGAAAAGGTACCACTTTGATGCCTAGCAAGTTAGAAAGATTAAAGAAAGTGGAGCAAGGATGAAGAGGAATTATTTCTTTTATATTAGCACTCAGCATAGCATCTTATTTCCTTTAGAGACATTGACAAAACAGTGCTTTGCTTGTCATAGAATAGTTGTTTAATAAATATTTTTTGATGACCTTAGTTTGTAGTAAAACAGAAATTGAAGTGTTGAGAAGACGGATGTGGTGAGTTGGACAAAGGATGTGGATAGATTCAGGTGATGACTAGGATCTAAGCTCAGAATGCAAATTTGGTATGATTCTCCTTGGATTAATGGTAACACCCAAACTTGATATGACCAGCTTTCCCAGGTGGATCCTGTTCAGGGCCTTGGCAAAGTCAAGAAGTTTTTAATCTTTGAAGCAAGATAGGGACATGGTGGAATTTTTCTGTAGGACTCAGTAGGGTTTGGGAGACATATCCAGTTGGCAGCTCTCAGTATACCCCTCATCAAAGAGCATACAATTTTAATTTTCTTTGCTTTCATCCTGTAAACTTTAGTGTTTTTATTTATTCCTTATAGTACATGTAGGGTATGTGAGAATTAGGAATGTCATCTGAAAAGTACTTTGAAAACTACTTGGGAAAAGATGCTGAATAAATAAAATTTTTTATTAGCCTGCAGGATGTAAGTTTGGCCAAGCTAGTGGTATTTTTGGAATCACTGTAAAAAATCAAAGACAGAACACATATTTATTGAGTCATTACTGTGTTCCCAGGAATGTGCTAGACACTCTGGGGAATATAAAAGTAGTATAAGACATGACCCTTGACTTTGGGACCTAGCATTCAAGCTAGGAAGGCAACACTAATAATGTCTGTTGTGTGATTAAGGAACAGTAGACAATTATACAATTTAATGAAAAATTCAATTACAGACTGGAAATGCTATATTTATTTTGAGAGAAGGGAGATCTGCTTGGGCTAAAGTATTTGGGGCAATCACTTACAGGCAAAGGGCCTTCTGAGCCAGTACTTTAAATATGGTCTTTTTTTTTTTTTTTTTTTTTGATAGGTAGGTGTTTTGTGTGAGAAGGTTAGGAACTTAGCACCAGGAGACATACCTGGAGCTCACTGGGGTTACTTGTAACAAGGGAGGAGTAGGCAGGGTGTACCAGGCTGTGGATTTGTTTACACTGGAAGCCTTCTTCATTGCTTATCACTGATGCTGCATATAGATCCATCCTTAGGGTGGGGCTGTTGGGATGGCCACCCTGAACCTAGTCCTTGCTGGAAGGAAGGGGATGACTGTTGCAGGGTGTTTCTGCACACTTATCTTTAAAAAAATTTTTTTTAATTACATATAATGTATTATTTGTTTCAGGGGTACAGGTCTGTGATTCGTCAGTCTTAAATAATTCAAGCACTCACCATAGCACACACCCTCCCCAATGTCCATCACCCAGCCACCCCATCCCTCCCACCCCCCCCCCCACTCCAGCAACCCTCAGTTTGTTTCCTGAGATTAAGAGTCTCTTATGGTTTGTCTCCCTCTCCGGTTTCGTCCTGTTTCATTTTTCCCTCCCTTCTCGTATGATCCTCTGCCTATTTCTCAAGTTCCTCATATCAGTGAGATCATATGATACTTGTCTTTCTCTGATTGACTTATTTCACTTAGTGTAATATCCTCTAGTTTCTGCGTACTTATCTTATATGAACATTATATAAATTCAATTTGAAAGTTTCTTTAATAGTATTCTAGACGATCTATAAACGATACCAGCAGTATGGCTTCCTTTCAAGAATATGATCTTGATTGTACCCTACAATGGTAGAATTGGCCTGCGATTCCCTCCTTCACCCCCACTTCCCTGCCACATGCTATAATGACAGTTTTGGCCCAGTAGTCAGAGGGCCTTATAGAACTTGAGATCATCCATCAGTGTTTCTCAACAAAGGCACTGCCTCTCTGCTAGGCAGTGCCTAGGGGTATTTGGAAATATGATTGTTACAAGGACTAAAAAGAGTTATAGACAGAACGCATGAATAGACATTTTCCAAAGAAGACATACAGTTGGCCAACAGACACATGAAAAGATGCTCAACGTCTCTGATCATCAGGGAAATACAAATCAAAACTACAATGAGATACCACCTCACACCTGTCAGAATTGCTAGAGTCAACAACACAAGAAACAGCAGGTGTTGGCAAGGATGTGGAGAAAGGGGAACACTCTTGCACTATTGGTGGGAATGCAAACTGGTGCAGCCGCTGTGGAAAACAGTATGGAGGCTCCCCCAAAAGTTAAAAATACAAGTACCCTATGATCCAGCGATTGCACTACTTGGTATTTACCAAAAGAATATAAAAATACTAATTCAAAGGGATACATACACCTGATGTTTATAGCAGCATTGTCTACGATAGCCAAATTATAGAAACAGCCCGAGTATCCATTGACTGATGAATGGATAAAGATGTGATATATATATATATTACTAGGTTTTTTATTCTTTTTGATGCAATTGTAAATGGGATTGTTTTCTTAACTTGCCTTCTATTTATTTAATTTTTATTTATTTATTTTATTCTTAATTTCTCTTTTTAAAATTTTTATTGTTATGTTAATCACCATGCATTACATCATTAATTTTTGATGTAGTGTTCCATGATTCATTGTTTGTGTGTAACACCCAGTGCTCCATGCAGAACGTGCCCTCTTTTTTTATTTTTTTATTTTTTATTGTTATGTTAATCACCATACATTACATCATTAGCTTTTGATGTAGTGTTCCATGATTCATTGTTTGTGCATAACACCCAGTGCTCCACGCAGAATGTGCCCTCTTTAATACCCATCACCAGGCTAACCCATCCCCCCACCCCCCTCCCCTCTAGAACCCTCAGTGTGTTTTTCAGAGTCCATTGTCTCTCATGGTTCATCTCCCCCTCCGACTTACTCCCCTTCATTCTTCCCCTCCTGCTATCTTCTTTTTTTTTCTTAACATATATTGCATTATTTGTTTCAGAGGTACAGATCTGTGATTCAACAGTCTTGCACAATTCACAGCACTCACCATAGCACATACCCTCCCCAATGTCTATCACCCAGCCACCCCGATCCCTCCCCCACCACTCCAGCAACCCTCAGCTTGTTTCCTGAGATTAAGAATTCCTCGTATCAGTGAGGTCATATGATACATGTCTTTCTCTGATTGACTTATTTCGCTCAGCATAACACCCTCCAGTTCCATCCACGTTGTTGCAAATGGCAAGATCTCATTCCTTTTGATGGCTGCATAATATTCCATTGCGTGTGTGTGTGTGTGTGTGTGTGTGTGTGTGTGTGTGTGTGTGTGTGTGTATACATTTTCTTTATCCATTCATCTGTCGATGGACATCTTGGCTCTTTCCACGGTTTGGCTATTGTGGACATTGCTGCTATAAACATCGGAGTGCACGTACCCCTTTGGATCCCTACATTTGTATCTTTGGGGTAAATACCCAGTAGTGCAATTGCTGGATCGTATGGTAGCCCTATTTTCAACTTTTTGAGGCGCCTCCATGCTGTTTTCCAGAGTGGCTGCACCAGCTTGCATTCCCACCCACAGTGTAGGGGGGTTCCCCTTTCTCCGCATCCCCGCCAATATCTGTCGTTTCCTGACTTGTTAATTTTAGCCATTCTGACTGGTGTGAGGTGATATCTCATTGAGGTTTGATTTGGATTTCCCTGATGCTGAGCGATGTTATTCTTAATTTCTCTTTATGAAAGTTTATTACTGGTGTATGGAAACACAACAGATTTTTGTGGATTGATTTTGTATCCTATAACTTTACTAAATTTATTTATTCTAAAAGTTTTTTCATGGAGTCTCTAGGGTCTTTTATTTATATATAATGGAATATTATTCAGCCATTTGCAAAGACCTGGATGGAGATAGAGAGTTTTATGCATTATGCTAAGTAAAATAAGTCAAAGAAAGACAAATATGTGATTTCACTCATACGTGGAATTTAAGAAACAAAACAAATGAGGAAAGGGGAAAAAAAGAGAAAGAGAGGTAAACCATGAAACAGACTCTTAACTATAGAGAACAATCTGATGGTCACCAGAGGGGAGGTGGGGGGCGGAATGGGTGAAATGGGTGATGGGGATGAAGGAGGGCACTTGTGATGAGCACCAGGTGTTATATGGAAGTGCTGAATCACTATATTGTACACTTGAAACTAATATAACACTGTATGTTAACTGGAATTTTTAAAAAGGGGTTATAGATTTTTTTTAGTGCCCAGAGTCAAGGATGCTTAATTTCTGTAATGCCAGGGGCAGCCCTACAAAAGAAAGAATTATATGTCCTCAAATGCCAGTGGACTGCTATTGAAAACTGAGTCCAACATCCTTATTTTATTTATAGGTGAGGAAGTGGGAGTCCCTGAGAAGTGACAAGATTTCTCTGGGACTAAAGCTCCACCACGACAGAGACAGATTTATAACCCAGCTTGTCTAGCGTTCTTTCCAGGATTCTTTCTGCTATACCACATTCCCACCCACAAACATTGACTTTAACCATGAAATAGTGTGTTGTTTACCTCTGTTGTTCACAGGTGAGGGTGACAGCTGTGTTAACTACCTGAGTGGGCGGGTTGTGAATTGAGGCCAATGACACCTGATCAGTTCTTTTCACTGGGAAAAGAGTGAGATTTGCCTGTGAATTAGGGCTGGCAGATGCCCTCTGACGTATCACTGTGAAAGCTTACAGGTAGGTCGGCATTCTGGAAAGGGCATGGACCAGGCTTTGGAATCACACAATCTGGTTTGTCTGATGGGGTCTGAATCCAGCTTTGCCATTTACTACCTTTACAACTCTCGGCCAGTTAATTAAACTCTTTGAGCTTTATCTGCAAAATGGGGATAGTGATTCTTACTTTACAAAGCTGTTGTATGAACACTGGGGTGCACGTGCCCCTTCTTTTCCCTACATCTGTATCTTTGGGGTAAATACCTAGTAGTGCAATGGCTGGGTCATAGGGTAGGTCTAAATAGCCAAACTGTGGAAGGAGCCGAGATGCCCTTCAACAGACAAATGGATAAAGAAGATGTGATTCATATACACAATGGAATGTTCCTCAACCATCAGAAAGGATGAATACCCATTTGCGTCGACATGGGTGAAACTGGAGGGGATTATGCTAAGTGAAACAAGTCTAGCAGGGAAAGACAGTGATCATATTGTTTCACTCATATGTGGAACATAAGGAATAGTGTGGAGGACCATAGGGGAAGGGAGGGAAAACTGAAGGGAGGGAAATCAGAGAAAGAGACAAACTGTGAGAGACTCTGGACTCCAGGAACCAAACTGAAGGTCACAGAAGGGAGGGAGTGGGGGATGGGGTAACCGGGTGGTGGGTATTAAGGAGGGCACCTGTTGTTATGAGCACTGGGTGTTATACGCAACTAATGAATCATTGAACACTACATCAAAAACTAATGATGTACTATATGCTGGCTAACTGAACATAATAAAAAAAAGAAAAAAAAAACCAAAGCTGTTGTAGTTTAAGTGAGTCAAAACAATGGCCCATGTTGGATACTGCAGCAAGAGAAGACTCTGTGCAGCACCCTTCTGAGAGGCTGTGAGCCATGAGACTTAATTATCTTCACCCATAAAAGATTACTTGATATCAACTGCTGCTTTTTTTTTCCCCCTCCTCTTTTCCCCATTCAACCAAATTTGGGGCTTTACTGAGTCCTTGAAGTGTTTCTTTTGTTTGAACCATTGAAATATCCCTCCTTCAGAAGAGTACTGCTGGCCAGAGATTAGTTTCTCAAATCCTGACTTCCCCGGCAATGTGCCTAGACTATTACTGCACAACAGAAATGACACGTATATCCACATGGTTATGGGTGGCTTATGAAATTTGGATTTTAAAATCAATATTAAATTATTCCTGATATATGTGTTTGTCAGAGAGATTTCTGTCAGTGTTGGGAGACCCTTCTTAGGCAAGGTGGTACTGTCTGTAAGTTCAGGGAGAATGGAAAGTTGGCCAGTTGGGGTGGTCATGTTGTGGTAAAAGGCCTTTCTGGGTAAGGATTAGCCTATGGTGATGTGCTATAAGATACAAGAACCTGGAGGAATGCAACAAAGTAAAATCTGTGTGTGAGAGGGAGAGAGAGAGTGTGTGTGTGTGTCTATCTATCTTCAGAGGACTCTTTCTTGTCATTCAGGCCCCAGCTCAAATGTCACCTTCTCAGAAAGGACAGAACCCCTCTGACCCTAATCTAATAGATTATAACCTGCCCCCAGTGAGGTCATTCTATCATATGATCCTGTTTTGTTTTGACATCACTTATCACTATCTGATATTATCTTGTTTATTAATTTGTTTTCCTGTTGTTTGTCCATTTCCACCAACAAAAATATAAACTCCATAGTAGGGACCTTTTTTGTCTTGATCACTTTATATACTGTAGAAAATCCTCAGGAAGTTTGGTTAAATAAATGACTGAATGCCTTTTAGTAGTTAATATAAGTTTTTGTTAGCATTCTTCCGAACATTTCTTTTTCACACATCCAAAAATGTGTGGCTTTCATGTGCCAGTTCCTAGCATATTTATAATTTGGTGATTTTGCTCATGGTATGGAGTGAGGTGCTTTTTCCAGGGACCAGAGATAATCCAGGGCGGCTATAATATCTCCCCATAAATTACCTTGAACTGATATATCCAATAGCCGCTTTGTCAGCAAATACAGTTAGGAATAATGTCCTGGTTTGGATTTCTCCCAGAAGCAGACCATGAGATAAGGATTCAGGTAAAAGCTTATTTAGGAAAGTGAAATAAGGAAGGGAAAGGAGCCAATAAAGGCAAGTTACCTTTGGCAACCGGAGTTTTTGATCTTCCCAGGGAGATTCTGGGGGCCCAGGCAAAACATATCTCAGAGTCCTCTCATTCCAGGATTGAAAAGTTTGAATATTCACCCACCAACTTTCATCAGACATTAGTTCCTGGTCGCTCATGCTGGGGAGGACAAAGCCGTCAGTCTTCAGATGGAAGAAAGAACTCGCAGGAAAAGAAACGCAGGTGTTGGCACTTAGGAATTAGGCAGTGCAAAGTAGTAGAGGTACGGGGATGTGGGAGGGAAAGGAACAGGCAACTTGCACTGAATAATACAATGTGATTTTTTTAAAATAAACATTTCATTTGGACTAATTTCAGATTAACAGAAGTGTTTGCAAAGAAAAATTGTAGAGTTCCTGTATGTTCCTTGCCCATTTCCCCCTAATGTTAATATCCATAACCATGGCTTATTTATCAAAACTAAGAAACAAATATTAGTACAATACTACTAACTAAACTCTAGACTTTATTCATATTTTCTGTTTCAACTAATGTCCTTTTGCTGCTCCAGGATTCAATTCAGAATATCACATTGCATGTAGTTTTACTATTTTTATTTTTTTATTATTATTTTTCTAGAGGGGGAGGGAGGGGCAGAAGGAGAGGGAGAGAGAGAGAATCTTAACCAGGCTCCACGCCTACACGGAGCCAGATGCAGGGCTCAATCTCACCACCCTGAGATCATGACCTGAGCCGAAATCAAGAGTCCTATGCTTAACTGACTGGGCCACCCAGTTGCCCCTACAATTTTTAAATACTGTGCATACGTTCTTTTATTTGGGCCTTCTCATGTCCAACTAACTAGTCTTTGTAACTACATGGTTAAGCTCTGTGAGTGAAAAAACAGTGACATTGACGACATCCAACATCATGTTAGACAAGGTTATGATCTCAAAACAAATATATCAAAACAACAATAAGAGCAAAACTGTATTCAGTGGGCATATGTATAGCTGAGCCTCCATCAGTTAGCTGAGAAATACCCATAATGGTGTGACGACTCGGAAGAAATTTGATTTTCAACATGTATCCTGATCATTAAATGTGAAGCAGGATCCCCTGAGTCAGACATGACCCAGACCTTCCAATGTGCCCCACATAATATGTGTGTGTCGCAATTAATTCTGCTACCTGTGAATCACATAGCCTTGAGACTCCTGGACTCCGGGCAGTTAAAGTTACTTGCCCAGGGCTCTGCAGATGGTAAATGATATCACTGAGATGAAAAACACATCTTCTGCCTTCAGAGCCTACACTCTTACTACTTGGTACCTAGTTACTGACATTCTTCTCTGCTTGCCCAACACCTCTGCTTGGTGCCTTTTTGCTGGGAATGTGGGCTTCAACAAGCCTGTATTCTCAAACTGCAGTGGGTGCAGATGCATGGTATATTTCTAAGTGAGCTGGCTTTAGCATCAGCCTGGAATCTGTGAATTTTTTTTTCAAAGCCTACGTGACATTTGCGAAACCTGTTATCTTGATATCCACATACATTGACCACAGAGATCTTCAGAAAGTCACCCATACTCCAGTAATAAAGTTTGACACAGGGCTAATAATAGGCTTGAAAGCAAGCATCTCTGAAGAGCAGGGCATTGATGTTGTGTAATAATTAAAATATTATAATGTGTTTGAGTTCAGATAGTTGACCTCCATTTCTCAGGTTTTCCATAATTAGGTTTTTTTTTTTTTTTTTAAGTGTTCCATCAGGGATATGGAGCATTCAGTGAAATCTTTGACTAATCTTTATACTTCCAGTGGCCCAACTGAAAATTTGCCTTGGCTGCCTTGGAACTCAGGACGTGAAATTCAGAAGAAAAAATTCTTATAAATTATTTGGGCTTTGAATCTGGGAAGATAAACAACATGAATATCTAGGCTAACCAATGCTGAAATTCCTCTAACCTCTAATTCTGAATTCAGAAAAGAATAGGCTTTAGGGGTTTTTGTTTATTTTTACTTTGATTACAAGTTGTTGGAAGCCTATAGTTAGTATCTAATAACACAATCTGTGTAAAACACAAATTATTTCACTATGAAATCTAACTTCTAAGAAGATACAAAGGGACAATCATGTAAAAATGGGCTTTTTTTTTTTTTTTTTAGAAGGAATAAGCAGGGGTTGACCGAAAGGTAATCCCTTCAGACTCTGATGTTTAGAGCACTGCACGTTTTTAAAGGAGAAAAACCATTACCTTTCAGAACCTATGTGTGAAACTGTTTTCTTGATTTAAACGGCTACTTTAAGTTGGCATGGTTTTAAACTGTGACCTTTGATCCTTTGTATATGCAATGCCAGGCACAATCTGTTCATGCAGGTTGGCCAACTGTGCTCTAGCCAACTTGCCCCAGGGCCTTGGGGTCTCCAGAAGAGTGGGCCAGGCTAGCTGCAAAGCACCCTCCACTAATGCAAGATGCTGGGCTTTTGTCTGCTTTACACATAGTGCTCCTGAGAAAGTTGAACTTGAAGAGACTGCCTCTCTTCTTTAAAAAAGCAAGCACACAAAAATGTTTTAAACACATTATTGATTTCCTTATGTGGAATAGACTGCTTTTCTGCCTGCCTGTTTTTGCAAAGCCCTCAGATTTCTAGAAGAAAAATCTCATTAGCTTTTTTATGTCCATGTTCGGATTTACTTTCAAACTCCTAGACTATCAGCTCCTACAGGGCAAAGGACTGCATAGTCTCTGCTTAGTGGGCACGCAATAGTTAGCTTCATCAATTACTGGTGGGCGGGGGCAGCATTAAGGAAGTGCTTACTATGACCAAGGGCTCTACAAAGTTCTTTTTCATGTTATATTGTTTAATCCCACACAAACTGTGGCATAAGTTCAATAATTTGTGTAAGGACCCACTGTTGACAAGCAGCACGGACAAGATCCCAAGTGTGTCTAACTCCCATGCTTCTAATCATCCTAACCACCACTACAGGATGGTTTTAAAACTGTTCACAAATTTTTTTGGTATTTCAAGAGGTGGAGTCCAAGTTCCCTCTCCTTGAGCACGGGCTAGACTTTACAGCTCGTTTCTAACAGAGTCAAGTGGAAGTGAAAATGTGCAGCTTTGGAGACTAGATCCTTCAGAGGCATCATGCCTTCTGTCTTGGTTGCTCTGTCTTTTGGATCATTCACTCTGAGTGAAAGCAGTTGCCATGTTTTGAGCTGCCCTATGGAGAGACCCAGATGCAAGGGAAGCGAGGGAGTCCCACAGGCAGTATGGAATGAAGAGCTCAGGTCCCCAGTCCAACAGTTAGTATGAAACTAAAGCATCTTGACAACCACCACCATGAGAATGACCTTGGAGGTGGAGCCTTCAGGGCCAGTCCAGCTGCAGAATGATTGTAGCCCCCTCCCCTCAACAACTTGACTGCAGTCTCTTGAAAGACCTTGAGCCAGAACAACCCAGCCAAATCCCTGCCAGGTCCCTGCTCCTAGACTGTAAGATAATAAAGGTTTGTTGTTTTAAGCTGCTAATTTCTTATGCACCAATAGATAACTAAGGCTGCCTAACACTGCCTTGGTTATTTTTTTAAAAAGAAGTTGTCTTGGGACAAGACAACTGGGTCGCTCAGTCGGTTAAGTGTGGGATCCAGTCCCGCATCAGGCGCCCTGCTCAGTGGGGAGCCTGCTTCTCCCTCTGCCTGCTGCTCCCCCTGCTTGTGCTCACTCACGCACTCTCTCTGACAAATAAATAAATAAAATCTTAAAAAAATAAAAAATAAAAATAAATTGTCTTAATTTCATTAAGTCTTAAATTTTGAAATATACAGCTAGGAGGAATTTTCCAGGAAAAAAAAAACATGCTGCCAAATACAAGTAGTAAAATATTAGTACCCAATTAACATAATCGTTACAATGACTTCTCTGGGATTTGGGATTTTGTAATTCAAATGACAACTGCTTTAAAAATCTGTGATTTAAAGAGGAAGGATATTTATAATAACCACATTGCCGAAGTAGCATTTTGAACTTTTAAAAAATCCTTATGGGAAAACTCAGGAACTATTCTGTTTGGTAAGTTATCACTAATAATCGTAAATTGTCAGGACCATGCTTGCACTTTACATGATTTAAAGAGGGACATAAAGCAAAGTTGAATTTTAACCTCTTCCCTGGTGATTTTACCCAGCTTTTCAAAGACGGTCCTAAAAGCTCATAGGTCAAGCCGTTTCTTGGTTTGCTCTGCCTGACAAATTGCATTAACTCCGCTTTATGGCCACTTGCAGTTTAATAAATGACTTGGACTTTGATTAATATCTTTTGGGCTTAAGACCAAGAATTTGTAGAAGACTTTGGGATATAGTACTATAAACTTATTTAAAGATGGACTCTGAAAGCTGGTGGGAGATATATTAGTGTTGGCTTTAGTGCATGCAGAGGTACTGAATTTGGAGTACTCTAAGTCCTTACAGAAGATCCTAGTTGATTGGCCTTTAAAAAATTATGTGAAAGTGATTTTTTCCTATATATTTACGAAATGATCTAAGTGAGTTAAGGAATTCATTCATGAAGTAGATATGGCTAGTTCTTGTTTGGTATTCAGAATGACAATAAGGTAGAGATGCTGGTTTTTCCTTGCCTAAGCTGGAGAACACAGATCAGACTCTCCTAGTCCTTCCCTTTCCATGTTTTCTTCTCCGTGCAGCTTGTGCCCCGGGTTCTCAGAACCACTTTTTATATTGAACTGGACTTGATAGTATATGCTTGACCTTGATTCATGGGTTTGTGCTGCAGAGGAAGATAAAGAGGCATATTGATAGCCTGAGTACAAAAATCCAGCATTACCATCATTCATTCACATGCTCACCTACTCACAAATTTACTCATTAATTTAATTACACTTTGCCCAGAATAGTGGGTGCTAGAATACTCTGATAAGCAACCCAGAAATAACCTCTTTTCTTACTGGAGTTCATGGTCTAGGATGGAGAAAGACATAAACCAAGTGTAATGGAAAACTGGTGAGAGTTATATGAAATCAAAGTATAAGGCGACTTGATCTGTTTGGGGCTTGGTGGTTAGGGAAGGCTTTCGAAAGAAGACATTTGAAATCTAAAGGAGTAGAAGTGGGGGGGTGCAGAATGGAAGAGCAATCTGGGCAGAAGGAACAGGGGTCTGGAAGATACCTGGTACTTTTGAGAACTGAACACAGTCAGTGTGATCAGAGATCAGAGATTAAGAAGGAGCATGATCTAAGAAGGGGCCAGAAAAGGGATTATATCTTACATGATGTTGCAGACTGTGTTATAGTCTTTATTTATCATAAGAGCAATAGAAAACCGTAGAAGGTCTTGAAGCAAGGGGACATAATCAGTCTGCATTTTAAGGAGGTCACCTGGCTCTATTATAAAGAATGAATGGAGGAGGAATAGAGATATCCAGGAAGACAGGTTATATCAGGCAGAGGTATTGGTAGCTTGAACTAGTGCAGTGGTGGGAAAGATGGAAAGAAGTAACTAGATTTATCATTATTTATGGTCAATAGATTTTAACTCTTTTTTTTAAGATTTTTTATATTTATTTATTCATGACAGAGAGAGAGAGAGAGAGAGAGATAAGCAGAGGGAGAAGCAGGCTCCCAAGGAGCAGGGAGCCCGACGCGGGACTCGATCCCAGGACCCTGGGATCATGACCTGAGCCGAAGGCAGACGCTTAACCATCTGAGCCACCCAGGCGCCCTATTTATGGTCAATAGATTTACCATTATTTATGAAATAGAGTAGATCGGACTTAGTGCTGACATAGATATTACTGGGTGAGGGATATCATGGATAATTCCCAGGTGCCAGCCTTCTTCATGTGAATGGGCAGCACCTGAGGGACACCAGGTATAGATTGAGAAAAAGTAGTTTAGTTTGGGGACATCTTGAATGGAGGCCATTTTAAGACATCCACAGGGAAACAGTTTGGGTCCTCAATCTGAGGAGGTATCTGGAGGTATTTGGAAGTTAGTGGTTTACACACGGTAGTGAAGCCACAAAAGTAAATTAGATCATAGAGAGGAAATGGAGTAAGAGAAGGAAGCATGGTCTGAGCCCCAAAGAACTTCCACATTTAACAGTTAAGTGAAGGAGAAGTTGACAAATAAGAGTGAAAAATATGACAGAATAGATGGTAGAATGTCATCTCAGAGGCCAAGGAAAGAGAACAATTTAAGTGCTGATAAGGGGTAAAGTGAAAGTCGGGCAAATGTCCTTTGGATTAGTAGAGTGTATGTCTTACAGGACTTTAAGGAGAGCTACACGGGTGCAGTGATGGAGGCAGAGGCCAGAATGAAGTGTGTGTGAAGTGAAGGAGGCGACAGATATAGGTAATTCAAGACGTTTGACTGTCGGGCGCCTCGGTGGCTCAGTCGGTTAAGCGTCAGCCTTCGGCTCAGGTCGTGATCCCAGGGTCCTGGGATCGAGCCCCGCGTCGGGCTCCCGGCTCGGCGGGAAGCCTGCTTCTCCCTCCGCCTCTGCCTGCCGCTCCCCCTGCCTGTGCACTTGAGCTCCCTCTCTCTCTGTCAAATAAATAAAATCTTTAAAAAAAATGACATTTGATTGTCAAGGGAATCAAAAGGACATTAGCTGGAGAAGGAAACCGTTAAGGGAGGGTTTTCTAAAGATAGGAGATTCTGGGCACAGTCAGGTTAACACATAAATTTCACCATCATACCAGCGGAAGTTATAGTACTGTCTTCTCTGGATTCAACAACAACAAAATTGAATTCAGTCCAGTGTCGTTTGCAGAGTGCCTGATAAACGTCAAGGGCTATGCGGCGTGTAGACATTCTACCACAAGTTTGGTCTTCTTTGAGATGGTGAGCATTTTTCTGTGTATATTTTTTGGCACTGTCTTACAACACTTAGAGTAGCTCCGTGCACATAGAAAGCCTGCATACTGCTCAGGGCCAGTGACAAGTGACTTCATACAGATGTGTTTGAAGCCAAAGCATTGTGAAACAAGACACCCCAGCAGTTAATAGATTTCAATTTGGCAGTAGCTGTAAACATTAACCAGAAGGTTCGCTGTGGTTTCTAGCTCATACACCTGGATTGGAGCGGAATCAACAGCCACAGCAGTCCTTCTGTATCCTCCTTTAATTCGGTCTCACTGCTGCCAAATAATCTTAAATGTTGTTCATCCACTCACTTTCTCAAAAATCATCTTACAAGCTTGTGGATTGATTGACTTTCAGATTCCTTAGCCTGGTACTCACAGCCCTGTGAGATTGCCCCAACCCACCTATCCACTTGTATTTTCTCCTGAGCTCCCAACGGAACTACCCCTTTGGCCTCAAAGTATCTCCTTTGTTTCTGCCCAGCAACTTTTATGCATATTGTCCCCTCCCCCACGTTGCTGCATTCTCTCATTCTTCTGCTCAGAGACTGAGCTCAGTTGCCACAAAGTCAGCCTCCTCAGTGTCTGCTCTGATCCTTCCCCTGCCCCTCCCTGCAGCCTTTCCAGCTACAAGCTCCTTTTTCCTTTCCCCAGCATTTCATTGGCACATTTACTGAGACTCTCACGTGAGCTTGTGGGCATTGATGTTGTGGGCATTGTCTCACCTTCTGTGGCCTGCCTCCAGGATCAATATCCGCAGACTCCCCAGCAGCCTCCCTGGGGTACCTTGCACATGATGAACTCTTTATAAGTTCTTGCTGAGAAAATTAAAGTAAGGAACTGACTGTGTAAAGCCTCATTATGATCTGTCATCAAAGGAAAGTTTCTTTTGTTGACTTTTTTGCATATCCACCACAGTACTTAGCAGTGTGCTAGGCCGTGAGCCCACAGTGGGCATTTCCTAATTAGTAGTTGATGGATTTATGCTGTATTTGATACAGTTTGTTGGGTGCTTTCAGGCTAAAGGAGGCTTGGTCGATGATACAAGTTTCAAAAGGCAACATGATTGCTGATGCTTGTAGTGAGGGAATTCATCAGTCATGAGTCCAATTCATTGTTAGAACTGAGCCACCATCGAACCCTAAAGTCGAACTCTAAAGTATTGGTGGTGGGTGGTGGTGTCACTAGGAAATATCTCACCCTGAGAGCACCCAGAGCTAGCTTTACGTCCTAGAAGAACAGTATGAGTGTGTTCTGCTCAGGAAAAGACGTGGTAGGCCAATAATCACTGTGGTTTCAAAAACAATGTTTCCTAATTTATAAACTTGACATGAGTGTGCTTTTCTGTTTCCTCCAATCTCTGGTAGTGAGTTTTGTGAAAATGATCTCGATGTCTCCTGATTTAAATCACAGCAAGAGACTTGGATAAATATTAACAGAGACTGCCTATGGTATCTGTCTTCTGATTTGAAAAATGTACTTCAGTTCAACATTTACTCATGTGTCATCCACAATGCCGAATAAGGAGAGTCTTGACTAAAGCTCCGTGTGCTTTAAAGAAGTGAGCGAATTTTCTGTTTGTTTTAACATATTTTAAGGTTTTAATTGAGATATAGTTAACAAACAACATTGTGTAAGCTTAAGGTACGCACTGAGGTGACCTGATATATATATATCACATATAAATAATACACATGTATATAATAACTACATTAAGGTTAGTTAATACATCCACGCCCTCATATAGTTGCGTGTGTATGTAGTGAGCACTAGGATTTACCCAGTTTTATTAGTGCAGTATCGTTAACTGTAGTCCAGTGCTGTACATTAGGTCTCTAGGACTTGTTCATCTTATAACGAAATTTTATACCCTTTGATGACTATCTCCCCATTTCACTCACCTCCCAGCCCCTGGTAACCACCAATTTACTCTGTTTCTATGAGTTGGACTTTATCAGATCCCATACCTAAGTGAGATCTTGCAATATTTTTTCTTTCACAAGAGAGACTCAAAATGGGACCAATTTATGAGATTCCTAATTGAAGCGAAAGGAAAACAGCTACAAATACCAGCAGGCTCACTGAGGACAGACGCCACAGTTACCCCGGGAGGCAGAACTGCCCAGGAAACCCACCTTTGTCCGCTTTACCCACACAGGTCAGATAGCGGTAGCAGGGTGAACTCAGCAAACCCATGCTGGGTTCCAGACTGAGTGCCTGCATGAGTCAGGCACCAGGGATGTGACCGAGAGCAGACCTGGGCTTTGGGGAACAGAGCCTTAGAGGCATGACACGGCCCTCACAGCCAGCCCAATGGGAGGCCCAGAGATGGGGCGGCAGGGACTCATTACTCCTGCAGGAGTCATGGAAGGCTTCCCAGAAAATGTGCCATTTGAGGTGATTCTTGGACGTTCTAGAAGAGGCCGTTAGGCTGAGAAAAGGGGAAAGCATGTTCTTTAAAGAGACAACCCAGAAGCATGGAAATATAAAGGAAGACGGTGGGGGCGCCTGGGTGCTACAGTCGGGTAAGCCTCTGTCTCTTGGTCTCCGCTCAGGTCCTGATCTCAGGGTCGTGGAATGGAGCCCTGGGTCTACTCCACACTCAGCACTCAGCGGGGAGTCTGCTTGAGATTCTCTCTCTCCCTCTCCGCCCCTGCTGCTCCTGCTCGCTCTCTCTCAAATAAATGTTTAAAGTAAATAAATTTTGAAAATAAATAAATAAATGAATAAAAGAAGATGGTGTGTTAGGGAAAGGAGTGGTTTGAAGTGGCTGACCTAGAGGATGGTTTGAGGGAGGCGAAAGGAAATGAGGCTGGAAAAAGAGATGGGGTTCATAAGCTCTTCAGGGATCTTGGGCTTTTTCTGGGGCCCGGTAGGTAGCTACACCAGAATAAGTGACATCAGATTTGTTATTGTAGAAAGACAGCTCCCCGCGAAGGAGAGAGACGCTCGCATCGTGTTAACTGACAGGTAGGGCGGAGGTGTAATTTTCAATAATAAACCGAATGAGCAATAACTTGTCTTACTCTTGCACAAGGAGTAGAATGTTGCCAACATCTTCAGAGGATGAAAGGAAAGCCTGGTATTTATCACCAAATCTTTTGGGATGTAAATATATATCACAAGGCGGTGTTCCATGTTTGAGGACAGTCGTCCCCGGTCGTGCCGGAAGAGGACTGTTTCAAGTGCAGACAGACAAGGGAATGCGGCAGTTCCCGGGTCAGCGGCAGTCAGGAAACCAGACAGGATATTTAAGCGATGGCTATTGGTACTGGCAAGGGTTCAGCTCCAGGGAAAATAAATACTCGGAGTCAGTGGTAGTGAGAGTGACCTAAGTAGAGTTGTCTGTGCCTTTTGTGCTCCTGCAGGGAAAAGAAGCTTTAAACCCAGTGATACGTGAAAAGCTTGCTGGTCTTTCACTTCCTGTTCGTGGCTCTCTGTCCAGTGATCTGAGTGATCATCCTGTTAAAGACAGGAGTTTGCAGTTTGTTTCCTCCAAATCGGACTTAGTTATGGACATTTCTCTGCATGAGATTAAATTTTGAGCTTTCATGGAACTTGATTCCCAATTTATGTGGGACTAGAATTTTGAAAAATTCTAATAACATCATCCATGAACTCAGTATTTATGGAGGCACTGACTACCTCACAGGTGAGGGAGGGACTAACAAGCCCTCTGCTTTCGTGAAGTTCATAGTCCAAGTAAATGTTGCATGACAGTCACTGGATCTAGGGAAAAAAAAACAATACAAAACTCTAGCGTCAAAAACTAACACTTCTGCTGGGAAAACATTTGAAATGTTTTATAGACTACATATATCGAAACCCAAACTCCCATTCATTGGCAAGAAAGTAGCATTTGTATTAGAGTTTTGCTAACAGCATATTGGCATGAGAACTTGTGTTTTTGCTCCTCTGTTAGCTGCAGGTTGGTTTAATCTTTGGGCCATTGTTCCCTCATCTGTAGCGTTAATAGGTTAGACCAGATTAGTGGTTTTCAACTCTGGCTGTCTATTAGAATCACTGAAAGCTTACCCTTGCCCAGTGAAATCAGAATTGCCATTGGAGGAGGAGGCAGGCATACATATTTTTAAAGTATTTCTATTTTTTGTTGTTTCCTTTTGAAGCTGGACTAGGTTGGAGGTTCCAACTGGAAATCCATAGGTGAGTTTTCTCTGAACATGGGTACAGAGCTTAACTATTTTTTAAGTTTGTTGCTAACATTTCAAAAGAAATTTCCAGTTTCTCTTGGAAAAAAATGGAAAGATTGGGCAACAATTAAGTTTATATTTTTGAATGGCAAAGAATTCAACAAAGTAAACCACAGTTTCTGCTGGGCCCACTTCATCCATTTGTGTTACTTTCCTAGCTCTTGAAAGCATTTCCATTTGTGAAACAGAACTAGATTGTCTTAAAGTCTCAAATTATTTGAGTTGCTTGTTTCCAAAGCCAGAAAACTGATAGCAAACAAATGACACCTTTATGTATAAGCTAGTGGTATGAAATCAAAGGGAACTTCATCTTTGAAGATGGAAAAATCCCAGGGTCCAGTGGAAGGGGGGATGCATCTTGTTAACAGCAGAACTCCCCGTTGTACAAGACACCTACTTGGGGGCAAAGGGAGCGGGGGCGGGGGGTGGGGGCAGCAGAGGATTAATTCATTTTCCGGTGATTTTTAATGAAGCTTCCTCCTCTCCTCTTTTTCATTCTTTCCTGTTTGGGAGCTGGATCATTAGTTGGGACGTGACCAACTTTCCCTAGGGAGCAAAGAGGCAATTATCGGAGATTTTGCTCACTTCTTCCTGTGCTGGGTTATGGAAGGCTCTTGAGGTTCTTGCCCTTCTTCAGCTTCCTTGGGTTTTCTTGCTGTGTCTGCCTGAGAGCAAACACCTGGGTGGGAGAGAGCACTGATTTGTGTGGTTAATTGGCAGTTGCCTGGCGTGAGATTTAAGTGGGGGTATATTTGAATTAATAGAATTTGAAAATACGCACTTGATTTGTGCAGGACCTCTTACCCAAAGTGAATAATCCTTTGTGCCTAGTTCTACTAAGAAAAACTTACACTATCAACTTTGTGATATATTACATATGATGGCAATAATAAAAATGACATTTAATGAGCACTTTATGTGCCAGCAATTTTCCACGTGCTTTACGATATAGCTGATTTATTCCTCAGAAATAACCTATAAAATAGGTGTTATTAGTCATGTCTTCTAGATGAGGAATACTGAGGTTCAAAGCAGTTATTTGATTCCTCATATTTCAAAGCCAGGGTGAGATCCATTAACCTGTATAACCAGACCTCTGTTAGCAATTTGTTGGTATTGTTTTTGACAAAGACAAGACACATTGCTGCAGATCAAATGTTATTTTTTCCCCCTAGTTCCTCCGCTCACTTCACCGGACATATTTTATTATGTATTGATACTGTTCACATGTGGTGGATTACAGAATTCCATGTAACTTCAAAAATCTTAAATTTAAGCTTATTGCCTGTATTTCCTACCTTTAACTTAAAAAAAAAAAATGGCACTGGTAACCCAAGCAAATTACTTATTAACCACATGACCCTGGGCCTCTCTGGCCCAGTTTCCTTGTTGGGAAAATGGAAATTATAACATACGCCTAATCTCAGCCCACAGGGATGTTTCCAGGATCAAGTGTGATAACGAATGACAATGTAGTTCTTCAACCCTAGAAGATGTCCATTTATAAGATACTGATATATTCATTGTGATGGAGAATATAAGGTGGACCTACTTGTGCTTAAAGACAATAATCCATGGGGATTTTTTCATTTTAGAGATTTAATCCCACTCAAGGTATTTGGATTGGTTGTACAATGAGATTTTTTGTCTGTGAAACCCCGGCTAAAAGTTGATTTCATTCTGGCATGGTTCCCACAGCAGGCTCCTTCCATGCCGGCTCAAGGCAACTGTGCCAAGCTGTTTTCAGTGCCAGTGGATACTGTGATGGATTATTTTCTCCTGTTGAAGCCCTATCTACTCTTTGTCCTGAAAGGTTGCTTATATGTGCATTCAACCTTGTCATAAGTTGACACATGAAGTGCACCTCTCCTTGTGTAGCTCATGCGAACTTGTCAGGAAAAGACTTGCCAGGAGTGAGTGGGGAAGGGGCGCACAGTGTCTCCCATCTACTAAGTTATTTAAATTATGAGTTGAGCCTTTCATTCATGGTGTCCTATGTGGCTGTGTGCTTGTCATAACTAATTTTGATTTTATGGTACAGATAGTAGCTTTCAAAAAAGTAAAAAACTGAAAACAGGGATCCATGTTCTTTTCGGGTCCCAGTCCCTGTGTGTGTTTACATATGTAGGTATGTATATGCATACACAGACATGTATATATAAATATGAGTTTACATATATAGGTAGTATGTGTGCATCCTTACTAAAATGAATACTACATTTAATTACTGCAATGAATTCAACAATGACAACAGTTAGAAAAAGGCCAGGAAATATAACCTTCCCCAGTAAATACTTTAGCTGCCCAAAACACCCCTTATTTTCCATATTGTGGGGTAAGATTAATACTTATTTTAAAACAACTTTCTCATAAAGATCTCTCGCACATAAAACCCAATATTTGTTCATTCTTATTAAAGATAGGGAAGGATAAATGTTCTGAACTCTATAATCTCTCCTCTAAAGATTTATAGAAATTTAGGAGTTTTAATATTTTAATTAGTATGTATTTTGAGGTTTTATGTTGGTTTCAGGATAGTCAAGTCTTTTAAGGGCTACTTATTAATGCAAGTTATAACTCTTATTTGTTCAAAGTCCATTAACGTGAATTTATGCGTAAGGAAGAGGGTTTTTCCTTCCAACCTCTTGAGTAATGTCTAAGTTGAAAGAGAATGATGCCAAACTAGAGAAGCTATGTAAATCACACCACCCAATACCTGTTTTCTGGCACTAATAAATTAGTCTTTTGACTACATTCAACATAATGAATTATCTGCTTGTTTATACTTCAGTTTCAAAGGCCAAATGCCAGTTGTTGTTACCCTGTGTTTCAGTCAAAGGTCTTTACTAAACCTTGCTCCCTGGGGTGAAATGCTTGATGGGGGAGTTTGCAGTATAATGGTGAAAAATTTCAATCAGTTTCATTTTTTAAGAGGCCATGAGCAAGGTAAAGAAGAAATTGAAGACTAATGAGTGTGACACTTGGACAGTGAGATGAATGAGCTACTTCTTTGTGTTGGTAGCAGGCTGGAAACTTGATAAATAAGTCCCACTGTCTTAATACACTAATGACGTTCTCGGTCTCTGAAGCTTCAACTAATCCACCTCCCACTTTGAGAGAGACAGCAGGAGGAGTGGAATGATCGTGGGGGTTTGAGGCCTCTACTCAAATCCTGCTCTTATCATTGTCTAGCCACATGTTATATGTGGGCTGAATGTTTGTGTCCCCTGGCCCTATCCCCCAGTGTGGCTGTGTTTGGAGATGGGGCCTATGAAGAAGTGATAAAAGTCAAATGAGGTCATAAGGGTGGGGTCCTAATCCACTAGGGCTAGTGGCCTTCAAGAAGAGGACAAGACACCAGAGCACACAGCCAGAAGGCCGCCATCTGCAAGACAGGAAGAAGGCTCCCACCAGGTACCAAATTGGCTGGCATCTTGATCTTGGGCTTCCAGCCTTCAGAACTGTGAGAAATAACTTTCTGTTGGTTAAGTCATCCAGTCTGTGGTATTTTGTTATGATAGCCTGAGCAGACTAATGCATCATGTAAGCAGGTTACTTAAATTTACTACATAGGTAACTAAGTTACTTAAAATTTCAAAGCCTGGCTCTAGCATTTACCAGCCGAATAGGCGCATTACTTATTCCTCAACCTGCAAAATGGTTTTGTTGTGAGTTTTATTTATTTTTTATTTATGTATTTAAAAAAACTATTTAAGTAATCTCTATACCCAACATGGGGCTCAAATCCAGGATTCTGCATGCTCTACCAGCTGAGCCAGCCAGGTGCCCCCTGTTGTGAGTTTTAAATGAAATTGCATAATGTACCTTGCTTAGCATAGTGCTGACCCATAGTAGGCACTTAAAGTGAGTTTTATTTTCAGGAAGTTTGGAGTGGATCTTGATATGCAAACATTTGTCTTTGGGAGTGCTTATTCCTCTTTGCAAAGGGCTCACCTTCTGTTGGAATAGTCCCGTAACTGATTGCAATAAATTTTTTTCATGTTAAACTTACATTTTTATCTGCAGGGTGTTAAATCTGCAAATACCATTGATGAACCCAAAAGCAATACAAAGTGTTTCTTAATAGTTGATGGATTAATAGGGAATCTGAAAGAAACCAAATGTTTAATCATAAAGGCTAAATTAAAACGCTCATTTTAGTGCCTGCAGTGAGGAAATAGTTGTCTTTCATTATTAATCAATGAAGACCAATTGGCAAAATTAACAGCTCTAGTGTGTTTTCCTCAAGTGGCCTTCCAGGGCCTTCCTTATTCAGTATCATTCGAGAGGCATAAAAAGGCTCCCATGTTCCTGAGTGTATCCCAAGGTGTGTAGCAGCCCAGCACCCACTGTTAATCATGCAGCTGAGGAATGGAAGGACGATCCCTTGAGTATTTCATATCTGGGATATGCTTCCAGTCCTGAGATGGCCATCTTCCTCCTTTGCCGATAAGGAAATCGAAATGCCACAGATGATTTATAAGAACAGCCCCCGCCAGTGAAGGGCAGGTCCTGACCAGGAGGACACAGCTGTCCCTCCAAAGTACAGAGGGTAGAAGGAGGCAAGTGAACCTGCTTGGTCATCAGGCTGACTAAATTTCGTCCTCTCCCCACTCTGTTGTTCGCCATATTTGGTCAGAGTGACCTTTTTCTAAACTCAGACCTCATTATTTCATTCATTATCTGTATACAGTTCTTTGGTTGTTCCCCAGGGCTGTTAGAATAAATCTTTACTTTTTTTCTTGAAAAGCCACATGGTGTGGCACCTGACTACATCTCCAGCTTTACGTCCCAATCCTCCTTTTTGGCAGTGGCCACATTTACCTTCTTTCAGGTGATGAGACTGTTTGTCCTGCACGTGTCCCCCTTACGTAATGATGATTAGTTAGCTCAGTTGTCATTTCCTGAGGGAGGCCTGCCCTCACCACCCTTGACTGGCTATATGTTTATCTATATGATTATTTGATTTTTGTTCATCTTTTCTTGGTAATCCATCAGCACCGTGAGGATGGGACTGTGTGTGACTTTGGTTCCAACTCGATGTCGAGCACTTTGCTCGGTGCTGGGTTCATCACCGGAGCCCTTTTACTATTTTTAGAAGGGAACATGAAAAGAGGAAAGGAAATGCTTGAATATATATCTGGCGGGGTGGGAGATGAGGTGTGAGCACCTAACCGTAGGGAACCTGAGAGGCTGGTGGGAACTAGTTGAGAAGCACAGAAAAGCACAGAAAATGAATGTTACCGGACGCCTGGGTGGCTCAGTCGGTTAAGTGTCTGCCTTCAGCTCAGGTCATGATCCCAGGGTCCTGGGATCCAGCCCTGCATCGGGCTCCCTGCTCAGCGGGAAGCCTGCTTCTCCCTCTGCCTCTGCCCCCTCCCCTCCCAGCTCACGCTCTCTCTTGTGCTCTCTTTTGCACATGCGTGTGTGCTCCCTCTCTCAAATGAATCAATAAAATCTTTAAAATAAGAAAAAGGAAATGATTGTTACCTTTTTCAGTTTCATCGCTGGTAGACCACCTCCAAGTCCCTACCTAAGAATTTGTACACCTAATCCCTCCAGTATGTGGTTTCTTCTTCCTATCAGAGACCTGGTACCCAGGGACCAAGGGCTGGCTCATAAGAAGTGAATTCTGATGAAGCTGTTCAGGGCCACATTTTTGGAAGTAAGGTCTTAAAAGTGAGCATCAAATCTAATGTTCACGTTTCCAACCCAGATACAGACACTGACCCTAATGTGAAACTGGGAATTACTCTGTTTAGAGCTTCTTTGAATTATTGGTTTTCTCTTGTCAGTCTGTTACAGGTCATGGCTGTGTTTCTGCCATTAAAAGTTATTTTAATGTTTCTCAGCTCAGACTCTCTGAGTCAGAGATAGGTTTTATTTTTCAGCATGACTATGGGAATTACGAAGTCACTTCTTATTAAAAATGAAGCTAAATTAAACTTAATAGTACTTGTTTGGGATTTTTTTTTTTTTACTTTTGCACCCAAAAAAAGATGCAAGGTGGGAGGGGACTTTAGATTTTAATGATTTTCTTAATTCACATATATGCTTAACTACTTTGTCATAATATGTAAATTATTATTTCTTTATTAAAGAGAAGGTATATTTTCAAATAGATGGAGATTATCCAGATATTTGCCATCCCTTATTACTAAAAGTAAGTTTCTTCCTTTGTCTCTGGTTTACTATGGTTATGAGACTGAGTACTTTGTTTTAGATATTAGACAACAAAATGTGTGTGTGTGTGTGTGTGTGTGTGTGTGTGTGTTTGAGAACACATGTATAAATAAGGAGACCCTCAAATCCAAAGATTAGGGTAGAAGGTTGAAATGTCAGCATTTCCTATAGCATGTATTACAAAAATGCAAAACTAGAATGTGTTTAAAAATATAATATTTAAATTAAGATCTGAATGGGAATTGGCATGTCATCAAACTTAAACTTTTGAAAAACCAGGAAATTGCCAGAAAATGAGAACTTCGTTTCAGTATTACACTGGTAAATATTTTAAGCGTAAGTTATAAACGAGTAAGTGGGAGATTTATGATTTTAAGGCTTATACTGTAATTCCTGAAAGATTGTAATATTTATTTAACCTTTTCTTTATTTAATTTAGAATAAAATTACTGTCATCTCTCTAAGCATTTATATAATAATGTTTCATTTACTTTTCCATTAAAAATTACTAAGATAAATAAGGAGTCCTGGTGCATGAGATATAATTTAATAAACATGTATTTCTTGGTAGAAAACTAATCAAGTCCTGCTACAAATGTATATTTACAGAGAAGCACAGTAGACAAGCTTAATGATTTAGTCAATGATATGACTTCAGGGAAAATGTTTTTTATGCCTTATTGGCCATATCTTTTAATACTTGCATTGGAAATAAAATTATATTCCAAGATTATGAGAATTGTGGAATTTTATAATTGGATAGTTAAGTCCTAAATTGATCAACAACAATATAAACATAGAAATGGATTTTAGGTTAAATCTGAGAATGATTTTTTTTTAAAGTAAAATCTTAGAGTAGATTACAATAGGAGATTCAGATATTTTCCTGGAAATTTTCCAAATGGGAGAGTGCGTCATCTTTCTGGAAATATAAAATAAAGGCGAGAGGTGGGTGGCTTGACCACAAACCTCTTCAGAGACCTTTCTACCTTTAACTGTAATTCATATATTTTATCATCATAGAATTTTTAAAATAGAAAATACCTTAGAAATAATTTAGTGGTGATCCATTAATTTTATCAAGGAAAAAATTTGCTCCTAGCCACATAATTTATTTTTGTCAGAGCCAGTACTAGATCCTAGGTCTTCTGGCTTCTAATGCACTTTGCCTTTACAGTCTTCTACCTGCTGATGACTGGGCTGTGGAGCTCCTCAGTAATCTATGTGTGCTTTTATTGAGCACTTATGATATATAAGCACTGCTCTAGATGTGGAGGATGTAATGGTGAATGGGAGCTCACATTTCAGATTCAAAAATTAGTTTTCTCTTCTCTTGTTCTGATTGAAACTGCCCTTTTGCTTGATCTGCAGCATTTGCTTGTAAGTTTATTTTTACTTTTGAATTTCTAGGGAATTGGCAGTCGGGATATGTGCTCAGAAACACCTTTGTGAAAAGCTCAGATGCATTGTGTGAATGAGGTCTCTGGAAGGTGTACAGCCTGGGAAAAGTGGACCTAGTTGAGAGAGAAGAGAGAGAAAGAGGCAAGTGGGAAGCAGAGGAAAGGTAGGAAGGTCATGAATCCATTCTGCAGATGTGGGCTAATGGACTGGAAGAAGGAACAGAAGGGAAGGGAAGTCTCAGCTATGTTATCTCAGTTCTGTCAAGTTATAATGGGAATCAAAGAGGGTTGAGCCAGGGGATCCCTGGGGTCCTTGGCAGAGTCTGTATTCTCAATTGTGAATGTCTGCACCGATGCGCACGTGCATGAGCAGGAGACAGAGGGGGACACACGCACGCACGCACACGCGCGTGCGCACATGCACACAATGCACTTGCTAATGTCTGTCATTATGAGCATCTTCTATCTTCACCATCACAAATAAAGGAAGAGAATCAGACTCTTCCCAGATTAGAAGTAACTAGGCTCTCGTGAACCTAGTGAGTGAATTAAACTGACAGAAAAGGTGTATTGGAATATATTTATTTGTAGGAAAATAATGAAGAAATAGGAGGAGATTCTCTTCTATGGGATAATTGTTTCCTGTTGCCAATTGAGCAACTCTGTGGCCTTGAAAATAGAGAATGATCATTCTGTTAACAGTGCTTGCATTGGGGCACCTGGGTGGCCCAGTCCCTTAAGCTTCTGACTCTTGGTTTTGGCTCAGGTCATGATCTTGGGGTGGTGAGATCCAGCCTCGCATTGGGCTCCATACTCAGCAGGGGGTCTGCTTGAGATTCTCTCTCCCTCTGTCTCCCGCTCATGTTTTCTTTCTCTATCTCTCTCTCTCTCCCTCTTTTTAAAATAAATAAATCTTAAAAAAAAAAAGTGCTTGTATTGTAGGTACTGTGTGACACAGTCCCCAGTTCCTTGTCATCTAAGTTAGATATAATGAAAAGCAGTGGGATACACTGATTAATACTGAGCATCTCAGTCAAGGGGAAAAACAGAACAACTGTGCCCAGAGGTTGCCGTCAGGTTGGCAAAGCCAGAACAGTAACTGTGGACAGAGTTTGTTTTTCTTATATTGAATATGATGATTTTGAAGAACAACTCTGTTTTAAATACATCTGTAAATGTCAGGCAAGGTAAATTTCAATCTGGTTTTTTGAAGTCCATAAAATGGAGTCCTATTTAATTATGAGTTTCTGATAAATTAAATGGTAGTTCCAAATAACTTTATTCTGGAAAGAAGTTCTCTTGTCCTGGGAAAGAGGCGATGTGGGAGCTTGAGACAAGGCAGGTATTGTCTGTTTTATGACTCACTGCTAACAAACTGCGTTTCCCTACTTTTTTTAATTTATTTTTTTAATTACGTTAATCACCATACATTACATCATTAGTTTTTGATGTAGTGTTCCATGATTCATTGTTTGCATATAACACCCAGTGCTCCATGCAGAACGTGCCCTCTTTAATACCGATCACCAGACTAACCCATCCCCCCACCCCCTCCCCTCTAGAACCCTCAGTTTGTTTCTCAGAGTCCATAGTCTCTCATGGTTCAGCTCCCCCTCCGATTCCCCCCGCTTCATTCTTCCCCTCTGCTATCTTCTTCTTTTTTTTTTTTTTAACATATAATGTATTACTTGCTTCAGAGGTACAGATCTGTGATTCAACAATCTTGAACACTTCACAGCGCTCACCATAGCACATACTCTCCCCAATGTCTATCACCCAGCCACCCCATCCCTCCCACCCCCCACCACTCCAGCAACACTCAGTTTGTTTCCTGAGATTAAGAATTCCTGATATCAGTGAGGTCATATGATACATGTCTTTCTCTGATTGACTTATTTCGCTCAGCGTAATACCCTCCAGTTCCATCCACGTCGTTGCAAATGGCAAGATTTCTTTCCTTTTGATGGCTGCATAATATTCCATTGTATATATATACCACATCTTCTTTATCCATTCATCTGTCAATAGACATCTTGGCTCTTTCCACAGTTTGGCTATTGTGGACATTGCTGCTATAAACATCGGGGTGCACGTACCCCTTCGGATCCCTACATTTGTATCTTTGGGGTAAATACCCAGTAGTGCAATTGCTGGATCGTATGGTAGCTCTATTTTCAACTTTTTGAGGAACCTCCATACTGTTTTCCAGAGTGGCTGCACCAGCTTGCATTCCCACCAACAGTATAGGAAGGTTCCCCTTTCTCTGCATCCCTGCCAACATCTGTCATTTCCTGACTTGTTAATTTTAGCCAAAACTACTAGAACTCATACAGGAATTCAGTAAAGTGGCAGGATATAAAATCAATGCACAGAAATCAGTGGCATTCCTATACACCAACAATAAGACAGAAGAGAAATTAAGGAGTCAATCCCGTTTACAATTGCACCCAAAACCATAAGATACCTAGGAATAAATCTAACCAAAGAGGCAAAGAATCTGTACTCAGAAAACTATAAAATACTCATGAAAGAAATTGAGGAAGACACAAAGAAATGGAAAAACGTTCCCCACTTTTTATTGGGAAAGGTGGGTCCAGGTCTAATGATAGCCTGATGGGAAGTGAGAAAAGGAGGAAAATTATTCCTTATTTTTATATGGTCTATAAGTTGTTGATAAAGGAGGAAATATAATAGTAGGGTAGTGTCTTAATCCATCTGGGCTGCTCTAACAGAATGCCATAGACTGGGTGGCTTGTAAACAACAGAAATTTCTCTAGTTCTGGAGGCCGAGAAGTCTAAGATCAAAACACCAGCAAAATTAGTCTCAGTCTCTGGTGAGAGCCTGCTTCTTGGGTCATAGCCATGTGTTCACCTTGTCCCCATGTGGCTGAGGGGCTGGGGGGCTCCGTGCGGTCTCTTTTTAGGGTACTGATGCTATCCGTGAGGCCTCTACCCACATGACCTAATCACCTCCCAGAGGCCTCATCTCTTAATACCATTATATCGGGTATTAGGTTTCAGCATATGAATTTGAGGGGAACGCAAAATATTAAGTCTATAGCAGGTGGATCATACACATTGGGGTTTTTATGGCAAGCTTTTGAGACAGGGAAAACAGTATAGTTATCCCCACTTTACAGATCAGGAGACTGAGGCTTGGAACTGTTCACATCCAGTATTCCACTTCGACCAGTCGATTATGTGCCTCAGCCTATCTTAGAGGAAATGCTGGAAGAGACAGAGGGGAAAAGAGTCTCATGGTAGCAGGAGAAAGGTCTGCTTTCTCCTTGCCATGGCTACTGTCCACCTTTGCCTCTGCAAATCATGTCCAAGCACCTTGTCTTAGAGTCCCATGAGACCTTTCCCTCTGGCCAGTGATCACGCATCTTCCCGCCCAGAACCCTAATTCCCATGACAATCAGACCAGTACCCAGGGAAGACCTGCCAGGAGAGCAGCCTCCTCAGACCCAGAGAACCAGGGCATTCCTGGACTCAGTTCCTGTGATACGTGTGTCACCTCCTCAACTGGGAAATGGAGCCCTTGGTACCAGAAGTGTAAGCTTGTTTGAGTTCTCAAATTTGAACTTTACCTGGGCTATTGCTTCATCTTCTGTTTACTGGTTTTCACATTGTAGCATTTCTTTCTGGAAAGTTCCCAGGAACACTTACTCATTGGGGACAAATATCCATTTTATCTTTTATAAAAGCATGTCAAGAATTAGCCTATCTCAACAACCTAACAGTCTCACCTCCTAAAGGGGGTGGAGAGGAATGTAGCTGTGTGTGTGTGTATATAAACGAGTATGTATATACATATGTATTGCATTATTTGCTTCAAATTATCTTGCAATTATTAACTGCTCTTTTTTTCCTTCATCTACTATGTTAGAAGAGTATTTCAGTTAGCCAAAGGTAAAAATCCACATTCATATTTGTATTCCCAAAGGATTCCCTCCAGAATCTTGATCATTTCATCTCTAACATTATTAGTTGGATGCAGATGTTCTGCTATGTCCTACTGCTTCATTTAAATGAAGTGTGACTTTCAGTCATTCAGAAGCCCATCGGTGTCTTTCTGATGATTAGAGCTGGTCACCATAAACTCCCTTCAAAAGGAAACTTTCCAGAGAGAACCTTTGTACTGAGAGACTATTTTGCCATAGAGCCTAGGCCTAGGTTGAAGGATCTTGCCTTCTGTGAAGTCTACCATGAGACAGAAACATCCCCCTCAGGGCTCTGCTCTGTGCAGTTTGGCATGCTTCTTATTCAGCTGGAGGAATACTGGATTCAGTTTGAATCTAAATTTGGAGTAAAAAAAAATGTCCCTCAGTAGCACTGCTTCTGTGACCACTCTGCCTTCCAACTTTTCCTTTTCTTCCTATCAGTCCACTTTCTTGAGAGTAGGTTTATAGCTTTTGTGAAGTGGCTTTAATTATTTTTAAAAATCCATTGCCCTGAACCCTTTGGGATAAGAGCTCCAAGATGAGTGAGCCCCCAGGAAACCCTGAACCAGAGTGAACTTACCGACCGGGAGTGTGTTTGTGGACAAGCCTGGAGCAAGGTAGGAAGTGCTCCTTGGTGAGGTCGTAAGTCGCTCTGTAGGCCACTGTAAACTGCCTGCAAATATCTGAGTACCTTTCTCTTCTTACCTTCGACTGGGTTGGTGCTTCAGTGCTTAGCTCTGGAAGAGTCTGTACCTTGATGTTTTTCTGAGGAAATGCGTTTTTCCTTTTCCCTCAGATTCCTGGTGCCTGGCGTAGCACTTTTTTGATTTGCTGTTGTTCTGGCAATAGGTCAACTGGCTCTCATGGTTCTTAACATTTCGGGTAAATACTTCCAACAGTTGTGACTGGAAGGAATCCAAATCAATTCAAGGCAGTTGCGTCCATTCTATGTTCAAGGCACTGTATTTTGAGTGATTTTTCCATTGGTTAGTAACTTTAAAAAATATGACCCAGAAGAAGCTACTCTCTGAGGAACTAATGAAAAATCAAGCAGTTTTTTTTATATATCAGGAGATTCACTTATTAGGTAAGCAGTGTGATCAATGATCTTCCATACTACCCAAGGAAGATGAAGTTCTTCCTTACTACCCAGACATTATGCCATTAGACATGTGGAGAGATAGGGTGGCATAATGGTTAAGCACACACATGCCAAAGGTAGACTGCCTGGATTCAAATCCCAGCTCTACCACTTGCTGGCGATATGATCCTGGCAAAATTAGTTAAGCTTTCTGCCCTTCAGTCTGGTTTTCCTGAAAATTAAATGAATTATTATTCTTAAAGTGCTTAGAACTGTGCCTGGTCCATAGGATGTACTACATGTCTTTGTGTAAATACACGGAATGTTGGGATTGTTGTTCTATGGAGAAACAATGATCTTGAGAAGCTTACACGTATTTCTGAGGTAACAGAATCAGTCAGTGGCAGAGGCAAGAATATTGTCACTGCTCAGTGCCATAGCATAGAACTATAGCTCCTAGGAGTGATCTGGGGAAGGAAATACATTGAAAACCAAGCAACATCATTAAAGAGAGGGTGAGAGCTGGGGAACTCATCATTCGATTATCCGATGGCTTAGTAAGTAACAACTTAATGCTTACTGTAGGCCTTGGAATGCTATCAACGTTGTGGAGACAGTCATAAAAATATAAGAAGTTTATAGAGCTTTACCTAACCTGGGTTAGGGTGGATGACCTTTTTTTTAGGGCTGATGACCATTCCACTGAGGATTTTGTAGTCTTTAATTGCAAGACAGTTTTTATATAGCATGGTACTATGTAGACATTTGGCAGAATTTGAAGATGAGTTTGCTGACCTTAGGTTGACAAACTCTGCAGCAGGTCAAAGCTGGGGGAGGGGGGCAGATTTTTATGGGATTCCATCCTTTAAACATCAATTGGAAGATGATCAATCAACCCCCCATTGTAAGATGGTTTAACTCCTAGAGGCATATGATCTTCTCTTCTTAGAGAATCTAGCTTAGAGAACATTCTGGTTTTAAATGTAATTGGTCATGAGCTTAATTGTAGCCAAGAGTTTGGCACAGTTGACTCCCAAAGTTAATTCGATTGTGGATTGTTTAAATGCTATTACACAAAAATAGAAATATCTAGTACAAATATGCATAGACCACATCTAGGTTAATAGTTTTAGGTCTAGGTGAGATGTTTCAAGGGGGATATGCCAAATTAGAGAACATTTAGAAGCAGGTGCCAGAATAGTGAAAGGGCAAGAAATCATGCCAAAAGGTTAATAGTAGAAAGAAGAGTAGACGTCTAAGTGGAACTCGGTATATTGTTCATAAGAGTTAAAAGGATTGTCATTGGTAGAGTAAGAAGAGGGTTATTCTTGGCTGCTCCCGGAATAGGAGTGGTAGATGGGGGACTATGGCCTAGAAGTGAGCAAATATCAGGAGGAGTTTCTAAACATTAAAATCAGTCCCCAAGGAAACTGCCTGCCATGTAAGAGGAGGAGCTCTATGTGAGTGGATTCTTCAGTTGCAGGCAGATGAACAAGCTTTTGAGCTCTGGGGACCTGACTCCTACTGCTGGCTGGGAGGTTCAACCAGGTCACTTTGGAGGTTTCTTGTATTCTAAAAATCTATTATTGTGTGATTTTATGACTTGGATGTCCCCTCCGATGCTGCCCTATGCTGGTTACTCTAGAGTTAAGTCAGTGTTGCAAATGGCAAGATTGCATTGTTTTTTGTGGCTGTCTATTAAATATATATCTTCACTACATCAAAAACTAATGATGTACTGTATGGTGACTAGCATAACATAACATAATAAAAAAAATTTAAAAATCTCCTTTATCCATTCATCTACTGATGGACACTTGGGATGCATCCAAATCTTGGCTATTGTAAATAGTGCTGCAATAAACATAGGGGTGCATATATCTTTTCCAAATTAGTGTTTTCATTTTCTTTGGGTAAATGCCCAGTAGTGGAATTACTGGATCATATAGTAATCCTATTTTTAACTTTTTAAGGAGCCTCCATGGTGTTTTCTACGGTGGCTGTACCAATTTGCTTTCCCACCAATACTTGCATGAGGGTTCCTTTTTTCTCTACATCCTCACCAACACTTATTCTTTCTTGTCTTTTTTATTCTAGCCATTCTGACAGGTGTAAGGTGATCTCTCTTTGTGTTTTTGATTTGCATTTCCCTGATGAGGAATAATGATGAGCATCTTCTCATGTGTGTTGGCCATCTGTATGTGTCTTCTTTGGAAAAATGTTCAGGTCCTCTGCCCATTTTTTAATTGGATTATTTGTTGTTGGTGTTAAGTTGTATAAATTTTTGTATGTATTTGAGATATTAACCCCTTATCAGATATATCATTTGCAAATATCTTCTCCCATTCAGTAGTTTGCCTTGTCATTTTATTGATGGTTTCCTTAACTGTGCAAAAGCTTTTTATTTTGATGTAGCTGCACTAGTTTATTTTTTGCTTCTGTTTCCCTTGCCTGAGGAGACGTATCTAGAAAAATGTTTTTATGGCTGATGTCAAAGAAATTACTGCCTAGGTTTTCTTGTGAGAATTTTATGGTTTCAGGCCTCACGTTTAGGCCTTTCATCCATTTTGAGTTGATTTTTGTGTGTGGTGTGAGAAAGTGGTCCAGTTTCATCCTTTTCCATGTAGCTCTCCAGTTTTCCCAGGACCATATGTTGAAGAGACTGTCTTCCCTCTTGTGTATTCTTGCCTCCTTTGTTGTGGATTAATTGACCATATAAACGTGGGTTTATTTCTAGGGTCTCTATTCTGTTCCATTGATTTATGTGTCTGTTTTTCTGCCAGTATCATACTGTTTTGGTTACTACAGCTTTATAGTATGTCTTGAAATACGGGATTGTGATACCTCCAGTTTTATTCTTCTTTTTCAAGATTGCTTTGGCTATTTGGGTTCCTTTGTGGTTCTCTACAAACTTTAGTATTATCTGTGAAAAATGTTGGTATTCTGATAGGGATTGCATTTAAACGTGCAGATTCCTTTGGGTAGTGATGGACCTGGACCTGGATGCTAAGGAAAATAAGTCAGACAAGAGAAAGACAAGTATGAAAAACCATATAATTTCACTCATAAGTGGAGTTTAAGAAACAAGTGAACAACAACAAAAAAAAGATAAATAAACAAAACCAGACTCTTAAATACAGAGAACAAACTGGTGGTTGCCAGAGGGGAGGTAGGTGGGGGGATGGGTGAAATAGGTGATGGAGATTAAGAGTCCTCTTATCTTGAGGAGCATTGAGCAATGCTTAGAATTGTTGCATCATTATACTGTATACCTGAAACTAATGTAACACTGTATGTTAATTACACTTCAAAAGAAGTAAATAACAAGACTGAAAAGAAAAGCGTAATGACTAAAGATTGGGTGGATTGCTATGTGACCATCAGCACTAATTTTACCATATAAGCAGCTGAGGCTAAGAATGAAACTGGTCCAAGTAGGAGAGGTATGAATGGCTCAGAAATAAGATTTCTCTGTGGCTAGAAAGAATTTGTTTTCTGGGTCTGTGTTGGATACATAGTAGGTCATAAGCAGAACCTAATTAGGTGAATCATACAATGTGCCTTCTGAAGATGAGGCCTTATTCTTTGGCAAAGCTCAGGAAAGCTGGTAAATGAATTAGAATGGTCTATTACAGTGGGTCTGTCTGCCAGTGTGCTTCAGAGAGGCCCCTCTTCTGACTGTGGAAGTGCCCAGTTGAGGATGGCCATGAGCTCTAGCCGCTGTCTGGGGAGCCAGTCACTTGCTGGAACATAGTCCAGACTAGACTTTTATAAAACCCCTTCTGTGAGAGTCATCACAAGTAGCCTCAGAAGCCTGCAGAAGTCTTTGGCAAATTATTTTTGAATAAAGCCTCTCTCTCTGACATGAGCCTGGAACCACAATGGAAGATCCTGTCTGAACTTTAAAAAAAAAAAAAAGGGGGGGGGTGGGGGTGGGGGGTGGGGGAGGGTTGGAATTTAAGAGAGAAGTAAATTTTGATCACTAAATATAACATTCCGTGAAAAGGAAACTTATAGAAATGTGCATCCTGCGAAAGCAGGATTCTCAGACAAGATGATCAAGGAGGTATGGGTACTATGTTGAGGATGAGAAACTGGTATATTTAGGAACAATATTTTAATTTTCTACAATATTTTTTCTCTTTTTTGCCTTTTCTCTTATACCAGAGAAACTGGTATATTTAGGAACAATATTTTAATTTTCTACAATATTTTTTTCTCTTTTTTGCCTTTTCTCTTTTTTGCCTTTTTTGAACTTTTTTAAATTAAAAATTATTTTAACTGAAGCATAGTTGACATATATTAGTCTCAGGTGTACAACAGTGATTTGACAATGATATACATTCCTGTATGCTCACTGTGAGAAGTTTAGTTACCATCTGTCACCACACAAAGTTATTAAGATTATTGACTCTGTTTCCCATGCTGTAGCTTTTATCACTGTGACTTATTTTTAACTGGAAGGATGTACCTCTTAATTCCCTTCACCTGTTTTGCCTATCCTTCCACCGCCCCCCCCCCACTCCTCACCCCCAACTCTCTGGCAACCACAGATTTGTTCTCTATATTTAGGAATCTGTTTTTCTTTTTTTGCCGTTTGTTCTGTTGTTTGATTTCCACATATAAGTGAAATCATATGGTATTTGTCTTTCTCTGTCTGACTTATTTCATTTAGCATAATACTCTCTCAGTCTGTCCATGTTTCACAAAAGGCAAGATCACATTCTTTTTTATGGCTGAGTAATATTCCACTGTGTATATACACACCTCACATCTTTATCTATGCATCTATCAATGGACAAGTCAGAAAAGCTAGCATCAAAAAGACAAGCAATAACAAGTGTTGGTGAGGATGTGGAAAAAGGAAAAAGTACTATAGGTAGAGATGTAAATTGGTGCAGTCACTGTGGAAAACAGTATTGGAGGGATCTCAAAAAACTAAAAATAGAAGTACCCTATGATCCAGTAATTCTACTTCTGGGTATTTACCTGAGAAAAAACGAAAACACTAATGTGAACTATGTCTTTTTTAAATTTTATTTTAACTTATTTTATTTTATTTATTATTTTTTTATTATGTTAGTCACCATACATCATTAGTTTTTGATGTAGTGTTCCATGATTCATTGTTTGCATATAACACCCAGTGCTCCATGCATCCGTGCCCTCCTTAATACCTGTCACCAGGCTAACCCATCCCCCCACCCCCAGAACTATGTCCCTTTCGAGAGCTTAGTCTTTCTCTGGGTTAAGGGAAACCACTGAAGGGGGTTAGAATTATTCTTGGGCTGGAACTTCCCCTTCGTGTAAGGGTGGTGATGGAGATTGGCTGCCGGTGAGAACAGAGGTAGGTTCTTGTGAAACTGTGGAAGCTGAAGCCTCAGGCTCCTCATTTGCACAAGCCCCTTTCAGAGTCCTGGGAGGGGCCTAGCAATATATTGTCATAGTGCTTGTTTTTGTAAAAATGTAAAACACAATGTTTCCAACAGTAATTGTTAAAATCGATGTCACTTTTGAATTCAACTTCCCTGCTTTGTGCTTCCCCTTCTCCTGGGTGGCCTTCAAGTGATCATGGGCATTTTGTATTTGGTATTTGGTATTTTTTTCTTAAAAAGGATCCTTCAAATTGCATAAGTTTCAGGCATTATAAACATGGATCTTTCCCTGGGTATAGGAACAGAGTGGCTAACGAATCAGAAATTGCCTGTGAATTAGAGCCAAAATGTCAGAGTCAGAAATAAAAATGGCAGGATGCCATGAGGGAGAGTAAATAGGAATCTATGTTGCTACCAGTATTTGACAGTGGGGAAACAGGGCTTTTTATCCTTGTCTTTGGGGTCTCTTTTGAACAGAAATACCCTTGGCATGGAACAATTTCACATATTAGTTAAGAAAAATACATCAGATTAAATAATTTTTAAAGTCGCGAGTTTTTAAAAATAATGCAGACAGAGTTAATTGTGAAAATAATGGTGAGAGAACTGCTGACTGAAGAGAAAAATTGTTTGAAAACTGTATCCTCCTTTCCCCCTGCCACTTTACATAATTATAAAGTCTCTTCTCAAACTTCCCTTCTGAGGAAGAAATAACAGCCAACAGAAATTCAACAGAAATTGGAGGCTTCTGAGGGTCCAACAATTTACAGTGCTTCAGAGCGTCACTGTCTCTAATGGGCTGTCAGGGAAATCCTGTTAGGCAACGAACAGTCTGTCTTTTCTGCCTTCCACCCCATCTCTGCTCACACACACTTGTGGTTCTTGGCATTCACACCTACTCTCTTTTTAATTGTCGGCATACACCGCTTGCAAATGAGAAATCTGCCCAAGGAGCCTGTGCTTGATGAATAAAAATTCCCTTCAGCCTCATCTGTCAGTTTATGATTCTGTGAGACCTCAAAGGTTCATTTTATTTGGACACGTAAAAACAAAACAAAAGCCTCTTTCTGGACAGTATCCCAAATCTTGTATTGATGATGAGAAGGATGATTGAGGAAAGAGGTAATCATTCATGATATCAACTATTTCCTGAATGATACCTAGTTAACATGTTAGGGAAGGGGACCCAATCTAGAAGTGATACCCATTTAATGAGGCCAAGTGATGTAGCGAAGGCTCAGGAAAAACTTATAAAAAAGGAAAGCTTGGCCCATGTTCAAACCATTATCATTAAGGTAAAACAGGGAAAGAGTAGCTGTTTGATCAGTTCACCTAGATCCGAACTCTCAAAATTCACTGTCATTCTGTCAGAGTGAGGTCAGAGAAAGGATTAAAAACCAACAATTGTAACATTCTGGGCTATATTTCAGGGATGGGATCTGACTCAGATTTTTTTGCGTTAGAACCAACCAATGTTGTCTCTGCTCAGCACAAAGTAGGTGCTTAATAACATCTGCCGGTCAGCACATGGACGGGTAACGGTGGCACACACCCTGAACACTGTGCTCTGGGGAGGTTGTTTCCCTTGAGAGTTTCCATACCATGGACAGCCTTAAAAAGCCCAGAGAAGTCATCTTTATAGATAGGCGTGTGACTCATTCCACAGGAGCCTAGAACTTAGTGAAACACTGTTCTTTGGACAAACTTTCAGGGCTCATCTGCCTGGTATACAATTCATTAACTGAAACTACAATTCATTCTTTCCTGAAGTAGAACCATAGGTGTCCACTGTTTGGATGCCCTTGCAGTCTGGCAGCTGGAAGGTTTTCAGAAGTTGTAAAAAGCGACTGATCAGAAAGAAACATTTTCCAGAAGGGGAAGGTATGATATTGTGATTGATCGGCCTGCTGCTTTGTCCTGGAATCATGAAATCCGATCACTCTGCAAGAGATGCTTTTCTTGTGTGTTTTCTCTTCCAGAAATTCAGAGCCTGCTATTCTTTTGTCTTAAGTGTAACTGAGCTACCCCGAGGAGAGCTCAGAACTGCTTTTAAATTCAAGAGGACAACTGCTTTCTGCTCACTCGGGTCTCCTGAGACTTGACCCAAGACAAGAAAAGGGTGCTTAGCAAGGGCTCTTTGCCAGAGATTCAATATATGAATTTTACTAAGAATAAAAAGTTGGCCTGCTTATAAAAGGATAATCAAAAGTTCATTGCAGTGTTCTTCCTTTCCTACAATGGAATCAATTTAAACTCTGGCCTCTGAGCTGCAATATTTTGCAAAGAAGCAAGCAACGCTTCTGCCATGTGGCCCCGGGAATACCTGTGATCCCCATGCCAGGACTATGGAAATGGAAAGGTTGGACACTCCTGTGACAATCTACACCCCTGATTCTTTTACTTTAAAGCCAGCCGGGAAGAATTTTGAGAGGCTGGGCGCCTGGGTGGCTCAGTTGGTTGGGCGACTGCCTTCGGCTCAGGTCATGATCCTGGAGTCCCAGAATCGAGTCCCGCATCGGGCTCCCTGCTCGGCAGGGAGTCTGCTTCTCCCTCTGACCCTCTTCCCTCTCGTGCTCTCTATCTCTCATTCTCTCTCTCTCAAATAAATAAATAAAATCTTAAAAAAAAAAGAATTTTGAGAGGCTTTTACCCAGAGTTCAGTATTTATGAACTGTTCAAAAATGAAAAAGTGCCCTAGCACTGGGTTGGTTGATAAAAGTACGCTATCAAATTCGCCCACTATTTTCAGGCTGCTGAAAAATGTTTGAAAAATCAGTTGGAGAGCTAGAAGAGACCTTCTCCCTCCCTCAGCATAGCCTCACGTCTACAAATCCGCGCTGGGCTATTTCTGTTCCCTATGCATGCCCTGTACTTTCTTACTCTCTACCTACATGGTCTTCCATCTGTTGACTTCCTCTAGCTCTTCATGGTCTAGCTCCACTGTCTCTTCAGTGTGAAGGCTTCCTTGTTTTCCTTATTTAGAATTAATTGTAATTCTTCACTGTTCTCTAAGAAATCTACAAATATCAATGAATACCCCATCAACGCATTTCTCATAATGCTTTGTGCTGTGGTTATTAATGGACTTATCTATCCCCCCCTACTTTGTTTGAATAAAAGAATGCTAGATCAACTTTACAGATGAGAAAATGAGCCATGAAGAAGTTTAATAATTTTCCCAGGGCCACACAGAAGAGTTAATGGGTTTCATTCTGAGTCTGTTGTTCCAGTGTATTTTCTCTTCCAGTCTTCTGCAGACTTTCTTCTTTTTTGTTTAATTTGATTCATTCTGTACATACATATATATACATACACCCCCACTCAAATGTATATTATATATATATATGTGCCATATATAGCAATCCCTAAATCATAATCAAGCTATCTTTCCAGAACCATAGTCAGTTACGAGATAATCTGAATGCAGTTTTACCTAGACTCATTATTACTGTGCACGGAAGACAGACCCAGAAGCCCTCTCACAAGATTTTTAAATTCATAAGGGTATGCTAAGTAGCTTCAGATGGGCCTGGTACAACCCGGCGGCTTTTTGTTAATTCCGCACCTCCATCCGCCTACATTCCTCCCCGCAGCTGTTCTAAATCTCCACCCTGAAGTCCTCACCCCACCCTCTGGGACTCAGCCGATGATCTGCTTTAACTGAGATAATTTAGGTCAGTGGTTCTCACACCTTAATATGGAGAGAAAACGCACAGCGGGCTTGTTGGCACATGGTTTCCTGGGCCTTATCCTCAGGGATTCTGATTCAGTAGGTCGGGGGTGGGGCTCATGGATTTGCTTTCTCACACGCTCCCAGATGGTGCCAGTGGAGCTTGCCTGAGGACCACACTTTAGGAATCACTGATTTAGGGGGCGCCTGGCTGGCTGAGTCTGAAGAGCTTGCGACTCTTGATCTCAGGGTTGTGAGTTCGAGCTCCATGTTGGGTATAGAGATTACTTAAATAAAACTTAAAACAAAACAAAACAAAACAAAAAAACCCCACTGATTTAGGCCATGGTATGTGATGGGGTATCTTGTCCAATACGAAACCTCTCTGGATCATTAGCCTTCCTCCCTTTCTGTGAGTGAGAATTCAGAGAAGCGTTATTCCCTTCCCACACCAGTCCCTTTTACCAGCAGCGTTTATCCCAGCTCACTTTGTCTGTTTCAGGACCTTGTAGCCCATCTGTTTCTGCATCTTTTATATTACCTATTCTATTTATTGCCTGTACTTCTTTCCTACTCTACTAACACAACTGTTTAAACTTCCTCTCAGGGTAGTATTTAAGATAGATTGGTATGCCTAATGGTTATAAACAAAATTATTGCTATAAGAATACATGACAATTTCAGGCGCATCTGGGCGGCTCAGTCAGTTAAGCGTCCAACTCTTGGTTTCGGTTCAGGTCTTGATCTCAGAGTTATGAGATCAAGCCTCGCCTTGGGCTCTGTGTTCAGTGCAGAGTCCGCTTGAGATTCTCTCTGCCTCTCCCTCTGCCCCTCCTTCTTCTGCTCGTGGTCTCTCTCTCAAATAAATATTAAAAAAAAAAAAAAAGAATACATGACAATTTCAGATTCAGTTTAGTTGGTTAGAAACTGAGCTACTTGGGACGCCTGGGTGGGTGGCTCAGTCAGTTAAGGGTCTGCCTTCAGCTCAGGTCATGATCCCAGGGTCCTGGGATCGAGTCCTGCATCGGGCTCCATGCTCAGCAGGGAACCTGCTTCTCACTCTCCCTCTCCCTCTGCCCCTGCTGCTCCCTCTGCTTGTGCTCTCTCTCTCTGAAAATTAATAAATAAAATCTTAAAAAAAAGAAACTGAGCTACTATAATTTGGGAATTAACTTGAAGACAGCAGAAGTAAGCCACATTAAGTTTATTTTTATGGAGGTGGATGGAAGAGACTGATGACCCATCACAAAAGAGTTAACTTGTGCATTCCTATATTCTAATAAAGATGGTTCCTCTAGGTATTTGAATAGCAGCCTTGATTCACTGACCGGGATTGTGTTCCTCTCTGGGGCATTGCCGCTTTGCTTTAAGCTGTTGGAGGTGGGAGAAGAGAGGACAAGTGTACTTTGAAACATTTCACAATGAACTTCGTTGCATTCTAATGATTATCCTCCCTACTTAAGAACTTTGCTGCATAAGGATGCTTTGTCTGACACTTTTCATTTGCATTCATCTCCCATCATTAATCTCGATTACTTACAATGAATCATAACCTTACCCAATCATACTTATATAGCTCATTCCTACCTGTATTCTTACTACTAGCTCTTTTCCTAATTCAATACTGGTATTCCTTAGAATACATAGAGGTTAGATAAAACATGTAGGCAAGACATATAAAAGAAATGGAAACTTCCCTGCTTTATTTCTTTTCTAAAAATTGGTTATATTCCTACAGCACATGCAACACTATTCATATATAACTCTAGATTTTGAATTATCTAGCAGAAACTGAATGAAACATTGTCTCCTATCTGAGGTATAAACTCTGAGAGATAAAAGACCATATCTTTTATTCCTTTTGAACCCTTAATAATATTTTGAATCAGGGCTCTAAGCTTAATCAGTGCCAATTGAATGAATGAGTGGTAGTCATGAGTGAAAGAATGTAAGCCTCTAACTTTATCCTTCAAAAGTCTCATTTGTTTGAATTCAAATGATGATATTTAAATAAATATTTAATGCTGTGAGATTGTTCAAAATTTCCCTCTTCTTTCTCTGCATGGTTTATAAAAATTTCTGGTTATCGTTATTTAATAGTTTTTTATTTTTAATTCAGAAGATGGTTTCCAAATCATCCCTTTATGAATTTGCAGATAACAGTCTTCTACATAATGATATCCTTAATAGGCTCCATATTTCAGGGTTCATTTTCTTCTTCTTTTAATATGCTATTACTATTGTGAGAGTGATCTGCTTCAGAAAATTTCATACAATTAGACCATCATTTTTCATGGTGAATCTCAGTCCACCTCTGATGATTGAACCCTCCTCATATTAAGGAGCCAAAGTGGTTCTCGATTCTAAGAGCTATGGAAAGGTTCTGTCCTAGGTAAAGCAGTTTTATCAAATAGAGTATCATATTGACTATTTTTTTAGTGTATCAGTTTTTTGATTGGGAAACACTTTTTCTTTGTCTAATAACTCATTGGCAATTCACTGCTATTTTTAACTGAAGCTTTGGCAAATAGATTTAGGCTGAACAAAAGCTCTATCTTCCATGGGTATTTTGGATACGAATTTAACTTCCTTATGCCTCAGTTTCCAAATTTACTAAATAAAGATTATACTAGAGTACTCTTCCATTGGTAGGATTAAAATGAATAGAGGTCGGGAAATACAATACCCATAAAAACGGCCATTATGGACCAGATTACAGAATGGCTACAAATCAAACACAGGTGACCCGCCATAATGCCAGATTCTTAGAGGTGGTTTCTCCTGATAGTGGACTGTATCTGTGCCTCTTTCTTCCATGACACCTACTAAAAATACATTTCAACTAAGAGACAAACGCCATTTGTCCTCTAGAGTAGAAGACCCTACTGAGAGAGTTATTTATCCCATCTATCAGCCTGTAGGCAGAATTGTATTTAAAATACTAGTAACGTTAACTGCCTCTGTTTTTTAAAAACCCTCCAAAGGAAGCTCATCCTGTTGAGGATCTTTGTCATGGCTCTGATCATTTGCATATCATGAAACTTTCCTGCCAACAGTTAACTTAAAACTCTTTCTGGCTTATCTCGGCCATCTCAGAGAATGTGAACAACTGTTTATTTTTCTTGATACAGTTCTGAATGTGCGTACCCTTCTGCCTGCCACTGCCCACCACGGCATGCATACCCTGTCTACTCGCTGTGCCCTACATTCTGGCTCCTGTCTTCTTGTCTTTAAGCTTAGCCTAGTTGTATTTAGTTTTCTCATATAAAGTGTTCTCTAAATCTGTGATGAACTCTAACTATAGTACTAAACTCTAATAAAGTAATAATGACATCATATTTATCATAACAGTGTGCTAAATTTATATATTTCCTCATTGAATCCACATAACAATCTCATAAGGTAGGGATTTATATTCTCCTTTTATAGATGCATAAACAGAGGCCCAGGAAAGAAGTAACATGTTCAAAGTCACCTACTTAATAAATGGCTTAGCAGGAGCCAGGTCCATGCAGTTCTAAAGCCCACCATTTTAACTACTATGTACACAACTCCTGTATCCATTTTTGCTGACTATGATGTAACCCCTTCTTCACATTTTACCTGCTATTTTAACTTCTCGGTTCTTTTCACTTGGCAGAGTTTCAATGTATGATTGTTCTGAGTTTTTCTGTGCATGTGTTAATATTGAAGACCCACCAACTATTTCTCTTTTTACATAATAGAGATTCTTTTGTCTGCAAGTTTTCTCTTCCTAATGTAAGTTTCTGGTGGAGAGTAATGGTAAGTTGCCCATTTAGGGCCTCTCCACTGAACTGAGCACATACATACCTGACCTAAAGTAGCCCACATCATCTTCATCAGCACAGCTAACATTTAGGCAGTGTTTACCGTGTACCAAACATTTGCATGGCTTATTTCAATTAATCCTCATAATAACTCTGTAAAGTGGATTATATTGTTATCCCCAAGGTGAAGAGACTTGCCCAAGTTCATCCAGTTACTACATGGTAGAGCTTGAGTCTGTCCAACACCAGATTCCACATGCTTAATTATCCCGTGTTCCCCTCAGTGGACTCTAGGGTTCTGCCTACTGCCTGTTCCTTCCACTCTTTATCATCTGCCCTCTCTGCTCCTCACTTCCTTCCCTACCCATTCCCTCCTGCCTGCTCAATCTTCTCAGCCTAATCATGGATTCTTTCACTTTCTTGGCAATGTCTAATTATTATCATATAATATGATAATTAGCTAGGTAAAAACAGAAGTAGAATATGGGATTGAAATAAAGAATTTATTTTTTCTCTATTAGAAACATAAATTATGAATGGCTATAATGTCTTGAGCTTCATAATTTCTAAGTATCTAGATCAGGCACTACTTAAACACACACCCTTGTTTTATGCATTGATTACCATTTTTATTGAGCAGCATATTTTTAGCCATGCAGCAGCAACTACAGAATAATTTGAGTTGTCATACAGAAGCATAGATAAGGCTCATCATTTGGCCCTCTTTCATTTGTTCTATTGTGTAGTGAGTTGCTTTGGAGATCATTGTACATTGATAGGAATTATCACTGGAGTTTCATTTGGATGTCTGAGCTTAGGCATTTTGCTTTTCTCTCCAAATTCTGAAGTCATGGCCATTCATCTTTTAAATAAGATTTTTAAAGTAGGACAAAGCCACAAAATAAACATGTGAGAACCAGCACTGGGTATGCCCAGCTAAACAAACTGCCCTTCTATTTAGTTTTGAACTCTAAATCTCATTTAAACACCCTCCCATTTTTTTTTCTCTAAAGAAGGGAAGACAAAAAAAAAAACACCCCAAAAAACTAACTACAGTAGATTCTAAAGAAAAATATAGCAAGAACATTTTGGTAAGAGATATTCCCACATGGAAAAGTACAAAAATTGGGCAAGTACTTGCAGCTGACCAGTAGAACTTGGAAGAAGAAACATGGAATGAACTTCTGAGCTTGTGGAATGGTGTGGATAAGTTTTCATTATTGAAATGTTCCCAGGGATCCAGCACTTGCTTGTTGAAACACTGGAATGGTTTATATGGTCTCCTGTGGCTTCTACCTTATTTCTTCCAGAAAGATTAGGTTGTGTGCTGCCTAAGGCCACATTTACTCTCAGTTATGAGATCACCACATGAATTATATTTTGAATAGTGTGTACCAAGGCGTAGAAGGATCTCACTCATATTTCAAACTTGCACAAACTGATTATAACCCTGGCCTAGAAATCTGAATTATCTTGGCAGGGCTATGTTGTCAAATTCACCTGATTATATTTGCATTTGTGACAGCTGGGATGGCCTTCATTGGCATATGCCACTTTGCTGTGCCCAGGCTGTTAATGCAAAATAAAAGATGTGGCCAGGAGACCCATGCTCCATAGATGTAGCTGCCCCAGTAAACAGTGTTTCAGCCTTAGCCTGGCCCCCGGTACCCTGCCTGGTCTTTCTCGACTGAAGTTTCCATGACTGATTTTCAGAAAGAAAAACAAACAAAAAACTGAGTCATTTTTCTTTTTTTTTTTCTTTCTTTCTTTCTTTTTTTTTCATTATAACTACTCTCCATCCCTCTGAAAAGCACTATGGTGGTATCCATGGTATCACACCTTTTACTTGCACAGATTCAAAAATCACAATCAAAAACATGTTTCTCAGAAACATTACTCTGGGTGTAAAACATGAATATATCACAGCCTATATAACACAGGGGCCAGTATGATGTTAGAAAGCCATTCTTATTTGTTTTTAAATAATCAGAAAAATCCAACTGTTGAGGAGATAGTGGATATTTTGATTTTGAAGCAAGCCTGGTACTTGAAAAGAAACACATAAATCTCCCTTGGGGAATGAAAAATGGAAGTTCCATTTTGGACATTGCAAATGACAGTGCCGGCTGTTGTCATAATATTTCTAACATCCACCGAGGATTAATTCCAGGCCCTGCAAGTTCACTGGATGAGCAGAAATGGCCATGGAAGTAAACGCTGGTATTTATGCTCTGACATCATCGTCCACAGTTCATCCAGTGAAATGAAGCAGGAGACCTCTTGGAATCGGATATGTAGCCAACACTGGATTATCATGCCCGAGGATCATTCGCTTGGTGGATTATCTGCGGAAACTTTAATCCCGCACTTGCTTTCTTCTGCCTCTTGGCTCTCTTCCTCTAGAGTGGTACACTCGGGAAATGCCATCTCCTTTGATTGTAAGTGGCCATGAATATTCATTAAGTGCTCATAGACTACAAGCTGAGGACCCTGAGAGGTGTAAGACACAGGTCCGCTTTTAAAGCATTTGCTTTCACTAGAGCAGTAGAGGCAATTAGCAAAAGGGAACAGACAGGTTTCAGAGGCAGGTTTGGCCCTGGGCTCATCACTTAGATGTTCTGAGGCTCCATTTCCTTTTCTCTAAAATAGAGATCCTAATACCATGTTACAGAATTCTTTTGAGAATAGGAAATGTTTATACAAGTCCTAGATCTCTACTTGTTTGCTGTTTTCCCAGAACAGATAGACCTTTTTCTATACGTTCTACGAGGCAGACTATGGAAAGTGCTAAATGAATACAGAGAATTCCCTACGCCTTCCAGAAGACAGGAGGTGTGGATGAGGGTTCTGCTGTCCAAGGGGTGGGCTGGAGCTGAGGCAGGACATGTGGGTGGGATACCCCTAAGCAGGGAGAGGGAGAGGGCATTCCTGACAGCAGGTGTGGGTCACACCAAGGCATGAAGACAGGAATGCATGTGGCATTTTCAGGGCAAAAGATTAGGAAGTTTTAGATACGACTGGTTATGGGGATCTTGAACAGCAAGTAGACTAGGAGTTTGTGGAAGAGGGATGACTAGCTGGAGTCAAAGAAAAATCACAGACCCCTTTTTCTCCTCTACTCCCCCCTCTTGTTTACATCATATTCAGCAATTCCAGCTTTTCCTTGCGCTCCATTTCTGTAAACAACTTGAAGTCAGAGCTGCAAAAGGGATCCCTTTTTGTCTGCATTTGAGGGTCCCTGTGAAGATTTTCAAACTAGATGGTGACCCTAGTGACCCTAATGATCAGGCAAAAGGCCAAATGAGTTTCTAAGACTAGCAAATCCAGATAGTGGATAGTGGTGGGGAAAACAATGAGTGGCTAAGGGTGAGGAAGGTAAGAATTAGAACAGAGAAAAGTGAAGTCGAGTGGAAATAAGTAAGCAGTAAAGTGAAATGTGGGGAAAGGACTACTTATGATTTAGATTAAAGCCATACAGAGATTGATTGATGGAGCAGGTTCTCTGATATGTGTAGCTAAAAATTGGAGTCTGTTCTCAGTGTTGGTTTGAGAATGGGAAGGCATCTTGAGTTTTTTCTGCTGTAGGCAGAAGTAGTTGAGGTGAGCCAGGGAGGTGGAGAAGGCTGTGGTTCTACTTGGCTTAAGGTTTTGTTTCTATGTAGAGGAAAGAGTGATTTTAAACAAAAATTAATGCTAAATCACAAACTCACACTTGCAAATGTTGGTTATAATCCAGATTTTCTTTTTGCTGCTGACTTGGAAAAAAAAAATCTTTGGAGAAATATATTTAGAATGTTTAAGTATTATTTTATGGAGCCCACTTTGGTACCACAGCTTAAAGGTGCTCCTAAGAGCTTTTTCAAGTGGGCCATCCTGAAAGGGCATATTTTATGTGCATTTGAATTCAAGATAAGGGAACCAAAAATTGTGTTGCCTGGGTTAAGCTTTTGAGAATTAAATGGGAATTTGGCAAACAATGGGCAAAAATTGACTTAAAACACAGATAAGCCTGCAAGTATGTAAAGGGCGGAGGCATCAAAGAATGTCAGAAGCAGTTTAGATCACCACAAATAAAATAATGGAATGTGTAACGGGAAGTCAGAATCCACGCTGTTAGGAAAAAGTCTTATTATTGTGTAGAAACGCCATTATTCGGTACATTTAAGATAAAATGGAATTGGTGTTTTCAAAGGGCTCGTGCCCACCTCTCCCCATGAGTGATTGGGCGTTTTCTAGTTTTAGGGATTTTTGTAGGCAGAAAACAGGTTTTGGTGCCAAGTATGTCAGTGGAGGCGGGGAGATGGAGTACTCACTGTGTTCAACGAAAGCTGTTGCTTAGAAGAAAGGCAGCTTTTAAGAAGGGAGAAGGAATTCAGTATATCCTATCAGGGGAAATGTTCTTTTCATACTAGACTTTAAAAATTTTATCAAGTTATTAAGTTGTTTAAAAAAAAACTGCTTGTCTATGGAGGGTTGTGTGCCTAAAAAAGATTTTTTGTAGTTACATGGGCATGCAAGATACATAGCTTTAGACCTGTGTATATGACTTTCTGAGAGGACCATGGTCTCCAGTTAGAAATGATTGTTGTGGAGGAATCTAACACATAAGGATCATGCATTGTCTATTTTTTATTGGTGGGATCATATACAGTGATAACAGAAAAGAAACTGTTAGAGTCTGTTAATGCTTATAAATTTAGAGCAAAAGACATATTTCTAGAAGTACTGCTTCTGTACCCATATACCCAATTACTAATTTTATGTACATTTTATACATGTATTAGGCTTGAACTATTTCTTCCAGCTTTCGTTTGCCAAGATTAGACTATGATAATATTGGTAAGCTACAGCCAGGTGGATACATTTTCCTAATCTTGCCTACATGGTGGTCATGCTGTGGACCCTCCATCATGGTTTTGTAGGTCTAGCTAACATGGTTTTACATAATCAACACCGGGAAGCCTTTTTAGAGACTGACACTGAGCACTTGGAGGACAGAAGTGAATCTTAAAGTTTCTTGGGAATATTGTTCTCTGCAGCAGAGAATAGGTGCTCTAAATGAATGCCCAGGAAATGCTTAAGAAGTCCCATAGGGCAGCATATACTTTATTCTGTCTCTCATGACCAAACTCTCCGTAAGCCCTATTGCTGAACAATTTTAGAAACTCAGAAGGAACAACAGGCACTAAAGGGAACATCATCACCAAGACTGGACCTTGAGGCTCTCCGGCTGACATAACACGTCTCTTCCTGTTGGCATGATTAGCAACCGTTTCCTGGCTGATTCAAGTGGTGGGATGGTCATTTTTAGGGGGAAGGCAGAGGTCATACATAAGTTCTTGCCCCCCCATTATCTTCATTGCTGGGTACTAGTAACATAGTTCAAGATGTTATGGAGCCCTATTTAAACTTCTAATATTGAGAAACTGACTCTGATTATTCAAGACTTGTTAGGGGGGACAAAGAGCCATATGTCGTCTTCTGTCTAAAACTCTTTAGGCACCGTCAAGCATGGATGGCTATATCTGAAACTGGCAGTATCCAGGAGACGAATCCTAGAAACCTAAGTGTTCATTCAGCACTCTGTCTTCTGTAAATTTGCTGTGAGGAAGTCAGACAGTCCTGTCTACCTTCAAGCATAGCCTAGCAGGAATGGGAGGATAAGAGAGAAAACATACTGCCTTAAGTACAACTTATGTATTGCAAACTGATCCTTAGGTGGATGACATCCTCAGCGAGAATTTAAAAGTCTAATAGAGAGTCTTCTTGAAATGTTGGGTTTTTATTTCTGATCATTGTCTTTTATGGATGCATGAACCACAATGAAGGTATTCACTTGTGCTGTAAAAATACGTTAATTCTTTTGTAGTGCTCAACCATCAGAGCCAAACTTATAAATGGTTGGAAATGAAGTTTCTGACTTAGCGTCCCCTTTGGATAAGTGATGAAAGCCTCCATGTCTTGGTGCTTCTGAATCTCTGCTGTCTCACTGAGGCACTCTGCTGGCATCTACATTTTATTGTTTCACGGGTATGGAACTAAATGACACATCTCCCAATTCCTACTTATTTATTTATTTGAGGAGGAAGATAGATTACATTTATAAGGTGAAGATATTGCTTGAAGATACTTGTTACTTTTAATAGGCAAGCAAAAAAGAGAAGAGAAAATAATGGGTAGAAGGAAAGTATGCCCATGTCACATTCAGGACACTCCATCTGTCTACTAAGTGCTTACAGACTGTGTACTAAGTACTTCCAGGCACGCTGCATGTACTAGGAGATGTATGCACAGAAAAAGAATACAGCAGTCAGCTCCTTTGAGAGTGACATGGTGTGACTACAGAATAAATATAAATTTTCTTCCCTGCCCATCCCCTCAGAGACTTATGAATTATTTATCAGCTAATTTTTCCACCAAGGTTACAGTCATCTCACCTGTGGTTGCCAGCCTAGTAGATTGTTAATATTGATTACTGTTTATTTGCATGTTTTCCTTATGTATGCTGTTCATCCTGTATGTATTAAACACACACAGCCCCCCTGCCCCACCTCCCATTTATCATCTCTTATTTTTCTTCTGGACGGCTTTTTGTCACTGCCCTATTATGATGAAATCAGAAAAAAAAATGCACGGGCTTCAAAATTAGCCGAACCCAGACATATGGAGCAGTAGGTTCATTTGGGATGGATTAGAGAGTAGAGAGTTGTTCACGTAGATAACTGAAGCTTGTGTGCATATCTTCAAATTACAAGGAGAAACATTTGCAGTAGAGGAAACATGAAAACCTTGGCTTGTAGTGTTCTAATGGAGGTGATGCTCAGGAGGTGATGCTCAGAGATATTTAGCTCTCTCTGTCTTCATTATATAGGAGATTATGTTGATGATTCCATTTCTTGCTACAGATTAGTTTGGGGGCCATCAGCAAGCTTGCCTGAAGATCAAGTCAATCCTGTCCGTGCTTGCCTTCACTGTATGCATAGATCCACTCTTGACAACAGTCTGTCTGCTAATTCACCAGTGGTTCTACTAATTATGTCAAGTAGGACTGATCCTTGGTGAATGCCCCTCTTCTTATTAAATAAATAAAGGAAGAAAGGAAGAGCTCCCAGTATCTGGCCAGCTATGATTTAGCCCTTGGTAAAGAGTTAGTACAAGTTGAGATGGTGCCAGGCTGTTCCTGTGATTCATCTCTTCTCTTGTCAAGACCAGTTGAGGCAACGCAGTCAGAAACCTCCCTGCTTTGTGAAGAGGTACTTTATGTCAGAAGGGGAAGTGTAAGCACAAGAATAATTAGGCATTCTGAGTAGAGAGAATTCGTTCTTCTTGATTAGTGAACAGTTCCCGCAAGTTAAGGTCAAAAGTATTGTGAATTAATTCAATGTGCCCAGCTTCTTCAGCATTTCCAATGACTTTTTCTCTCTTTGAAGGTCATTTAGCCAACTGGACCGATTATTTTCTTAAAATCTTATTGCAGAGCTAATGGCATGCTGAGAGTTTAAGGCCGGATATGATGGATGCATCTACATCGAGTGCAGATCTGGAACTGGGCCTGATCTTGACGTGTCAAGTGGAAATCCATGTGCTGTGTTGTGGGAGCCTAGTTTCTGGAAGTTGAGCCAGTATTATTTGGACATAAGGGTATGCCTTGTCCAACAGAATATCAGTTGCAGTTGTTGAAGGACAGATTGCCTTCAGGACAGTTGGCACCCATGGGTGGTTGAATACCCAGAAAACTCATTTATTCTCATCAGTAATTTTCATCCATAATTTCTCCCCTTAGTTGAAGCATTGATACCAGTGTAGGGCATATTAATTTTCACGTTCCATTTTACTCCAGCATGGTCTCTTTGTAACTTCACTAATTTTGCCTTGTTTCTTTGTCCAAAAGCCAGGGCTCTGTGGCTCCGTGGTAACATTTCAAAGCAGCTCTCACTGGACTAGAACTAAGTAAATGTGTGGGGCCTAGTGTTTTCAGGCTGGCTTTCAAGAGCAAAATCCTTAGTTTTTTTTTTTTTTCTCTCTTAGATTATGGGTCTTCCTAGGAATTTTAATTCAGGTTCTTCAGTTTACAAATAAAACAGTCAAGGACCACAGTGGTTGAGTGATCATCTAAGATTGCTCAACCAATTGATTGTGGGGCTGGGATCAAAACCTAGGTCTCTTGGGACGGCGCTTTGAACAAGACCTCACATGACCTTTCACTCTGGCGCATGTGCTGATGTCCCATAATCCCCTCCACTCAGTATTTCCTTTTCATCCTCCAATCCTGAGACCTCTGGGTGTGATTTTCTTCCTTCTCATACTTCCTACCCGGAGCTTGTCAGCAGCATGCTGAAGTATTGGCCAAGGGGTGGCAGAGGGTTATGTTTCATTGCTGTGAGAGTACTTTAGTGCCATTCAAGAAATTCATTCATTAAGAAATTAAGTTGCAAGTTATCCCAGCATCTCCAAGGCTTATCTTTCAGGAACAAGAAAAATTTACTCCCATGCTTGCATTCCCTTTCAACTCTTCCTCTAAGGTTTAGAATCCCCACTGAGAGAAAAAAAACTATACACATATGCACAGGTGAAATACCAATAAATCCAGAATCTCCTCCTTGACGGACATCTAATTTTAAGCCCTAATGGGTCTTTCCTTCAAACGTTTGTAAAGCTCTTATCTAAAATTTTCAAGGTTTATAAGAGTAGGCAAAATAGCATAATGAACCCTCGAATATCTATTAGCCAACTTCTGTCATTGTCAACTCATGGCCAATTTCATTTCATCTCTGCCCCCACAACTCTCCCCTCCTGCATTATGTGGAAGCAAATTCCAGATATCATTTCATTTTATGCATTAGTATTTTGGTATAAATCTCTAAAAGATGAGCATGTTTCCCTCTTTTCCCCCAGCTTTGTTGAGGTATCATTGATACATAAAATTGTAAGATATTTAAAGTGTACATTGTGGGGATTTGCTATACACGTGCCCGGTGAAGGGGTTCCCCCATCTAGTTAACGAACATAGCCATCACCTTGCTTAGCACGAGATAAGCATTTTTAAATCCTTGAAAATACATATAGTGTTCATATTACAGTTGTCTCAAATGTCATAATTTGTTTTTCATAGTTTGAATCAGGCTCCAAATAATTTCCACATGCTACAATTGGTTATAAATCTTGAGTCCCTTTTAATCTGTAGGTTCCAAATCTCTCTCTCTCTCTCTCTCTCTCTCTCTCTCTCTCTGCCGCTTTCTATCTGCAATTTATTTGTTGAAGAAACTGAGTTGTTTGGAGAGTTTGCTCCTGTCTCACATTTTGCTGATTGTTTCCCTACAGTATCTTTTGATATGTTTTTCCTTATAAATTGGTAATTGTCTCTGAAAAGTGGTGTTAAATTACTTTCTCGAGAAAATGACAAAATGCATCCTGATAGACACTGGAGGGTAGGGTGGAGTCACTGGTGTGAGACGTGGGTCAGGGCTAGCTTTGGGGACGTGGAGGAGGGAGACTGTGAACTCAGGATAAAGTGGGGGCTCACACCAAGGACTGGCTTTGCGTGATTGGCACTGTTCCCAATGTTGTCGGAATGCTAGCCTCTCCCGTTTCATTCCTTTCTCTCTGTTGGTCTTTACTTCAAGCTCTCTGGTTGGTTTCATGGTGATGATCATTGGTGAGAGAGTCTTACTCATTACTGAATGTTTCTTGTTTAGTTTTACATGGTTTCAATGTCCTTGAAAACAGCAACTGCCAAGCTATAGGCCATCTGCCTTTTGTAAATGGGACTTAAGTGAAACGGAGCCACATCCATTCCTTCATGTCTTATCAGTGTTGCTGTCTCACCAAACAGCAGAGATGAGTAGTTGCAACAGATACCCTATGGATCACAAAGCCATTTACAGTAAAAGTTTGCTTATGGCTGTTTGGAAGAGAAAGAAGTTATCAGATTTATACAGCGCCAAAGAACCGCTGGCTAGAAAAGAGAAATTGTAGAATTCTGTAATTTTCTTAAAAAGTGGAAAACACCAGAGAAGTCACTTGTTCACAGGTACCTTACCTGCACTTCGGTATGAAAATAATGTGTATGCTTGTAATTGGGGGAAGGAATGACAGGCCTTATCTTTGTATGAAGGTCTCCAGGCCGGAGGTCATACAGTGGCTTTCTTTCCCTTTTTACTTTTTCATTTTGCCATAATTTCCTTGAGGGATGAATGTTGTGGGCTGTAAGGGGATTCGGGATACTTCATGATGGTTGCTTTCTTTCAGAAATTCTTAGGTTCTGTTACTGAGCAAGGGCCTTACATTCTCTCTGCTCCAGCATGGCAAGGCCCAGTCTGCTACTTACCTTGGATTCCTACAGTTCACCTTGAAGAGAATCTCTTTCACTTGCCGAGGGCCTTGTTTACTCAGTAGTATCTATGCCAAAAAAAAACACTTCATACAGAGGCCGACTTTGAAAGCGTCAGCTGGTAGTAAGTCAGTCTGACTTAACTTTCCCTTGAGTCTGGAGATCTAATCAGAAGGGAAAAAGGGGTGATTTGTTGATTGAGGCAATTTGACACATACTGTCTCATTTAAACACCCATAAAAAACCCTGCAAGGGAGGTAATATGCTTTGGGAAACGGACACTCAGAAAAACGAAGTAAATTGCAAAGTTCCCATGCTCTAGAATTATAGTCTCTATCAGCAAATGCCATGAGCTTCTTCTTGCTTTCTGTTCCATAATCCTTACTGTGTTGCCCTCTTCTTCACGCTCATGAAGGGGCTGTCGGAGATCCGAGTACCATGTTTCCAGTCAAGAAGAAGGGACAAAAGGTAATGAACAGACAAGCTAGCCACATCTGTTCTTCTTCCTAGATGTCCTACTTGGTGATTTCAACTTACATCTCATTAGTTAACATCATAGGGCATCCTTTCCTGCAAGGGAACCTGAAAATGTGCAGTGTGTTTTGTATCATTTTGTTTTAAGCTGGGCACTTTGCCACTCCCATAAAAATATGTTCTGTAGGTACAGCAGTGGGGGAGAAAGGTTATTAAATAGGCAGTTTACGATCTTTTCAAGAGGTCATTCTGACTAGAAAACAGTATGGAGTTTCCTCAAAAAGTTGAAAATAGAGCTACCCTATGACCCAGCAATTGCACTACTGGGTATTTACCCCAAAAATACAAATGTAGTAATCCGAAGGGGCACGTGCACCTCAATGTTTATTGCAGCAATGTCCACAATAGCCAAACTATGGAAAGAGCCAAGCACACACACAAAAAATGGAATATTATGCAGCCATCAAAAAATGAAATCTTGCCATTTGCAATGACATGGATGGAACTAGAGAGTATTACGCTAAGCGAAATAAGTCAATCAGAAAGATAAGTATCATATGATCTCACTGATAATGAGGAATTTGAGAAACAAGGCAGAGCATCATAGGGGAAGGGAGGGAAAAATGAAACAGCACAAAACCAGAGAGGGAGACAAACCATAAGAGACTCTTAATCTCAGGAAACAAACTGAGGGTTGCTGGAGTGGTGGGGGGTGGGAGGGAGGGGGGGCTGAGTGATGGACTCTGGGGAGGGTATGTGCTATGGTGAGTGCTGTGAATTGTGTAAGACTGATGAATCACAGACCTGTACCCCTGAAACAAATAATACATTATATGTTAATTAAAAAAAAAGGTCATTCTGATACATGGAATGATTAAACATTTCTGGTCTAAACTCTCCTGGATCTTGCTTTTTCTCATTTCAAATGAATTTGATAGAATAAAGGTTATTGCCCCTCTCTAATCTCCCGGTACAGGACAGAGCTCCAACAGATAGAATTAATTCCTTCTGGCTTCCATGCTAGAACAAGGCACATGCCAGTGAGGAGTGGCGACTGCTTGATGTCCTCAGCCAAACGGGGGGAGGTGTGATGACGTTACAAGTCTTCTAGCTGCGTATTAGCAACAGGTGTCTGTGTAGACTGGCCAGCAATCCCTTTGGTGAGGGCACGGGGAGGCCACTGGGAGCTGCTGGATGGCATCAGCTTGCAGAGACAAATGTAGCATATACTGGAGCGCTAGCTGGATGGGAAACTATCTGGCACCCTCCAGGTGACTCCTGCTCAGTCAGCAGTTAGCTTTCATCTTCCAGTCGCCATTCCCTGTGGCTTTTTTTGATCGCCCGCCCACATGCCCCAGGCCTGGGTGAGACCTGCTGTGGTGTAAGGAGAAGAAATAGTCATGCCTCCAAAAGGTAAACACTCACATGGGTAGTTTTCTGCCTCATGAGGATGAGGCAGTGTTCTAAGGGGAGCAGTTATCAAATGCCTAAGTCTTTGCCCCATCCCTGGCTCCCCACAACAGAGTCCTTTCTGTGTTTTTGGGGGGGGGTGTTTTTATTTGGTTTTGGTTTTCTGTCAGGCAGAGAGTCTCAAGAGAACAGTGTGTCCTAAAAAACAAGAATTTCAGCCTGCAAAGAAAAACAGAATCCACCTTGCTTGGTCACCTGAGGGAATGCACCAGCTCAGGAGAGTGGACTTCGGTGTTGTGCAGCAGAGGGGGCTAGAACACTGGAAGCTCTGTGACTAGACCCTGGTTCAGAAGGAGAAGGGAGGAGATTGTAAAACAAAATGCCCAAGGTGTAATGCAGTGCAGAGGTTACAAACTTGGAAAGCCTAGAGCGTCTTGGCAGGTAACATGACGGTGTCCAATGAGCCAGTGGTCCATAGGCAGGCGTGTGTCCCTTCTAGAGAAATGACTGCCACAGAGAATGCTAGTTCTAACTCCCTCCTTCCTTTCCTTTCTCCTTTCTTCCCCTTCCCTTCCCTGAGAAGCCATAAATGTGGAGCTTTGTGTGAATAATCCAGTTTGTTAGTGTTGATGGCCAGGGTTGCCCCTAGCTCATCTGGCTCCTTCGTCCAAATTAGGAAATGGCACACCCGCATGGCTGTGCAAGTCAAGTGTGGGCTGAATATCTAAACCCTTGTTTGCCCGTTGGCTGAGCCTTTGGGCCAGGCACAAGCTGCCCAACTTTAAGATTTTTTATTTTTTTATTTTTTTAAGTAAACTCCACCCCCAACATGTGGCTCAAACTCACAACCCTGAGACCCAAGAGTCTCATGCTCTACTGACTGAGCCAGCCAGGCACCCCACCAGCTTTAGACATGGCCCAACTTTAGACATGGCCCCAAAAGTTATGTTTTATTCAGCTCACATAATATTTATATTATGGTCCACATTTAGCACGCGAACTATCATTTTGCAGCCCCTGGGGTTGTGGTTAAAACAAAGCTCTGGGCTCAGACTGCCCAGTTTCAAATCCAGGTTCTGTCATTTAGGCAAATTTGTCAGTATTTCTCTGTCTCAGCCTCCTGTGTCTGTAAAATGGGTAAATACTTGGACCTACCTAAGGGTTATTGCAAGGTTGAAATTAAAAAATGCATGAAATGCTCTTAGCCATTTAGAGTGTAGCTAACAGTCAGCATTGATAAGTGTTAGTTAATATCAGAATCACATAAAAAAACAGACTGAACATTCACTGGCATGTCTCTGCAAGTCAAGTTTTGTGGGGGAAATCATGGCATCTGACATGGATGAGAGAGTGCATTTCAGGATTTCTTCCTATTTCTACAGAAAATGCTGATGCTCTTTCTCTGGTGACTTTGTGAAGGCAGGGAGCTTAAAATAGCATTACTTACCAGTTGGCCTACTAGGGCCACAAGAACCTTAGTGAAGTAAACACTTTGCTTGAACCACTGTCTCTGTCTCTCTGCAAGAAGCACTTACAACTGACATCCATAACGTGATCTCTTAAAACCATTAGGAAAAGATTAAATTTAGTATCATCTGTTGCAAAAGGCACAGGTGTGTGGGACACATTGTAGAATAATTTATACAGAAAACAATTTAGAAGTGTTGGCGTTTAAAAGGCACATGCTCGGTCACTTGAGTTCGTTTTCTAAACTGGCTCCTTCTCTTGGGGCCGGGCCAGAGAGTCGATACTCTATCATTAAAAATGGTCACAGTTGTTTGCATCTGACAGGCGTCAGGCTCTGCATAAAGGCTCCACTCCCATCACCAAGACTGTACTGAGAAGAGAATGTTAACTCAGTTCTGGTTCCAGTGAACCTGTGGTTGGTTGCAAGGATTTGAGTTGAAATGAGACCCAGCGTTGCTCTGGTAGGTCCAATCACATCACAGTGTTCAATAATGTTTTTAGAGAAGAGGTAGCCATCAACTTACTTTATAACATGACCTAGAAAGGGCATCCAAGAAACAACTTAGTTCTGCCTACAACTAAGGTAACTTTGCGCTCTCTTCATTGATATCTAAGCTTCCCTCAAACGCTCATTAAGCCCTAAACGAATATGAAGACTGTCTATGAGACTTGAGAAGACAAGGATTGCCCCAGGAATTCCATTTTTACTTCCTTCACATAGACGTGTCTGGGCTACCATCAGTCTGAAGAGGCTCTCTCTAGACCTGGCTGTCTCGGTCTTGCCACGGTTGACATTTGGGGTAGATAATTCTTTACTGTGAGGCTGCCCTGCCCACTGTAGGATGTTCAGCAGCCTCCCTTATCTCTGCCTACTAGCTGCTAGTAACCTCCGCCCCCCCCAGCCCCCTGCAACTTGTGACAACCAAAGAAGTCCCTGACATTGCCAAATGCCACCTTGGGGAGATCTTCCTGGTTGAGAACCACAGCTCTAGGCTAAGAAATGTGTTGAGATTTGTAAACACAACAAGTTTTGGGGTGTGTGTGTGTCTGTGTGTGTGTGCGTGTGTGTGTGTGTGTGTGTGACAAAAAGGCCCTAAAGGTAGAAAAGTTTTCACTAAGCAAATCTGTAAGCTGTGTGACAAAATGCTTAGAGAAAAATCCTGTAAGGACCATGTTTGACAAGTGGGTGATTTTGCTAAGCCTCGTAGCAGCTTTTCCATGTGTTGTGTTAATTGCTATCAAACTAACCAGTCTAGCAGGGTGGGTTGTCATCCAGATCATCCATATCACCCTTAAAGGATTTATCCAGACTTCTAAACAGGAGTGTTGCTTGTCCATTGGTATTTCATACAAAAACTCAGTGGGAGTAAGAAGTTCATAAAATAGAGAAGGACCTCGGAGTTCACGTCCGCTTATAGGACAAGGTGCTGAGGTCCAGAGGATAGTTTGCAACATAATTTTATTATGATGAACTTCAGTGATTCAGACACTAGCCTGAAATTTTCAATAATTAGTATAGAACAATATAGGCACAGAACTACTATTGAGCAAAATGTTAAAAATATACTCTTAAGTCCATTTTCAAAGTTTTAGGAATTAAGAGAAACCAGAGACAAAATTAAAAATGTTTTTCAAATTCAAGAAATTAAAGATACCATCAATGTACCCTTTGATTCAGGATCCCCAAATTTATATTTGTTTTCTCTTTATAACACATGATTGCACAGTATCAACCAGTTGGGAATGGAAGATTTCCATGAATTTGCCTTATCATGCTTATAAATTATGTCTACTAAATAAATAATTTGGAACTTGAATTATGGTTTAAAATTGATTTGTCCTTAAGTCAGATCAAATATTTTCACGATCTCTCTTCCCACCTCCATGCAGCATTATCATCTTCATGCAGATTATATTTCTAAACTAAGGTGATGTGAATGAATGCATTACACTGGCACAGGATATCCATCCATGTATCCAAGTTTCTTTCACAAATTGGAGGAATACACAGTATTTTATAGAGAATATGTAGTATTCATGTTTTCTCCATGTGGTCAGCTCCTGATATAAAGGAGAAAGGGTAAGCAGGAAAATTATCAGATTCAGATGGTGTTCAACTGGAATATGAGAACATCACCAAAGGGAAGGTACAACATGTTCTGGTATGTGCAAGTTTTGATTACAAGGTGTACTCTTGCTGCTTGCTTGTTGTGGTGCCCCAGGCTCTGTCTGACTTTAGTTTGTGATCACCAGGGTCTCAGCAACAGAATTCTCCAAGGTCAGGGGTGGATCCAAGTTTTCTTCTGCCATGCTCCAAATAGCTCCCTGTGCCCAAACAACAAAAGGAAAGCTTCCTCCTATAATGTGGTATAAATGTTGTCAAAAGACTTGAGGAAATGCCTTTGACCTCTTTCGGACCTCACAGATAATCTCATTCAAAAATAGGTACAGTGTCAAAATAGGAAATGTGCTAGTAGAATAAGCACGTGATTCACTTAAAATAATGCTTCTTTGGGTGGGGGGGTGGAGATGCACTCTGTTCCAGATTTTAAGAAGAGAGGTGTTTGGGAGAAATGTGGTATTTTTACCTAAAACATGGTAGACTACACTGTCACCTTTTGGAAATGAGGTGAAATGAAGAATCCGTTTGATGACTGTTAACACATTTAACAAATACTGAGAGCCTGTTTGTTAATGAGCTAGTCACGAGAGATCACACAATAAACAAAACAAAGTCATTGTTTACATTTAGTGAAGGGAGACCATCAATAAACAAATATTATGATTTGTCACATAGAGATGAGGGCTATGGGGAAAACCAAAATAGGGTAAGAGGATAGATGGAGCTGGTTGACCCAGAAGTTGGTATTTTATATGGGATCATCAGGAAATTCCTCTCTAATAAGGTGGCATTTGCTCAGAGAACTAAAGGAAATAAAGCAGAGAGCCCTATGGGTTTCTGGGGGAAGATATCAGAAACTGTTATAAGTGTTCCAACAGAAAATTTATTAGGACTCAGAATAGCAGGCCTCTCTGTGTTTAGAAGATAAAAGAGGGAGCTTCGGGAAAGCAGTAGGGATACACTGAATGTATCCACTGAATTTATACACAGTACTGATTCGACAAACCATAAAACTGAATTATGTGTTTGTCCATCTTTTACATGGTTTTTTGATATGAGACCCATATACTGTTAAGCATCATGGCCTTTTGTATAAACCGAGTTATAATGATTGTGGGATTGTCTTTTTGAGTTATCCTGCAAAGCTTAGACTAAAAAAGCAATATATTGTTCGTATACATTGCCCAGGGTAGATGATGTTATTAATCTGGGCTAGGGAATAATAAAACCAGATTGTGCCTCACTGTGGGCCCTCGTCCGTTTCACCAGATTCCGTGCCTGGTTTTTAATGGGAAAAGATCTCGCTGGGCAGGGCAGTTTCAAGGAGGAAAAGCAGAGGAGTATAGGTAGAGATCCCATGTTAGCTGGCTTCACATTGCCTTCACATCCCTCAAAGGACCCACCTTATCCTGGTCTTCAGTATGAGCAAAATGTTCTAAAGGGTGTGACATCTCCAGGCCAGGACTGGGATGCCGAGGACTTCAATCATATCACCTTTCCAAGAGTCTTTTAGGAAATTCTTACCTTATATTCTGTATCTCGTTACCTCAAGAGGGGCTCTATTCTCCTTAACCATGAAAAGAGGCATCGGCGAACCCTGGCCCTTTCAGCTAAGAATTGCTCTGGGTTTTTTAATGCCTAACATGAAATGGGGTCACATGTGCCAGTTGGAAGCGGTTTCCCTGTTCTCAAGGACGGTCAGATTTCACCTGCACACCTCCCAGGCTTGCCTTGCCTTCAGGGTTGTTGAGCATGCGTGTTGGGAGTTGTTGACTGTTAAAGAAAGCAGGACTGGCATAGGACCAGCAGGAGAATATGCTGGAATTCTACTTCTTGGAGCTGAAGAGAATTTCTGTTCAAGCCCAATCCTTGGACTGATGAATCAAGACTGATTAAAACAGCAAGGAAGTACTTCCTCAAAAGGGATGGCATCCAGACGCAAGTCATTACTTGAGCAATTTTGTCCATAGTTTGTGAGTTTCAAGGGCTTCAGGGTTTATGATTTTTTTGCTTTTACGTGTCATAATTTAAAAAAGTTCTTTCATGCCCTCTGAAAACATTTCTTGAGCATCTACCCAGGGTCCAGTCCTAGAATGGATCTGCCTTTGGTCAAAAGAATTCGGTAACACTGTCCTTGCACTAGTGGAGTTAATCATTTTATTAAAAAGATAAGACTTCTACCAGAAAAAATAATAACTAATTAATTTTAAAAAATAAAATAAAAAATCCAAGAAGGAGCAAGTGAGAAGCCAAGCAGGAGGCATTAGCTCAGTGGAAAGAGTCCAGGCTTTGGAATCAGGTAGACTTGGGTTTATATCCGACCAAGAGCATGCCTTTATGAGATTCACTTATCCTGCATGGGCCTCAGCTTTTTCTCCTGTAAAATGGGATGCTAATACCCATTACACTGTCACACTGGATTGCTGTGGTGACTCAATAATTTATACATAAAGCAATTAGTATAGTGCCTAGCCCATAGGAAGCACTTATTATCTAACCAGACAAATAGGAGATCTGGGTTCTAGTTTTGATTCTGCAATTATTAGAGAGCTTTGATAAGTCACTTGATCATACCATACGTGTAGATCATCCATAAAGTGAAGGGAACAATCTCTGGACAATGTGTTTAACTCCAAAATCCCATGTTATTTTGTTTTTGTCTTTTGTTTGTCTTTTTGTTGTTTTTAAAGATGTATGTATTTATTTATTTTTAGAAAGAAAGAGAGTATGGGTTAAGAACGCACACATGAGCAGGGGGAGGGACAGAGGGAGAGGGAAAGAAGCAGACTCCCCAGTGTGTGTGGAACCTGATGATATGGGGCTCGATCCCATGACCCTGAAATCATGACCAGAGCGGAAATCAGAAGTTGGACGCTTAATGGACTGAGCCACCCAGGCGCCCCAATTCCACGTTATTTTGAACTGAAATATATTGAGTAAAAATCTCAGTGGATGCTTCTTCTTTGTAATACTAATGCTAGCAAGAAATCATCAATATTTACAGAGGACTTGCTCTGGAGCCAGGAGATATATGGGTTCTTTACTTTCTTTGTTATTTGTTCCATGTGACACACTCAGTAAGTTGGACAATCTTGTCCTGTTTCCTATCTTCTAAGCCATATTTTATCCAGTTTAATATTCCTTAAGTCAGGATACATTATATCATAAGATATTTAATGTGGTAATTTTTTCTCCCAAAAGCCACTTCTAAGTGAGATAGGACATCTCATAATTGAGGGTATCTGTGAAGCAAGGAAATGAATATTTTTTCCTATGTTTTGGATGATAAAGCTGGGTCTTAGAGAGGTAAATTTACATGCCCAAGATTAATGAAGTAACAAAGGCAAAGCCAGAATTTGAACTGAGATTTGTCTGATTTCGCTCATTTTACCATACTTCATAATAGCCAATGGTTTAAAAAGTTGCCAACATATAAACTTTGTTCTCTTCCTTTTCCATAACAAAACATTTTTGATCTATCACTAGATTGAACTGTAGGTTGCCTATTTATTAATTCTTAACAAAAATACATTTTTAGTCTTCCTGGCCAGACTTTATACACTATGTGTCCTGCACAGTGAAATGTCGATGTCTATTTCATGGTGACATTGGTCAGTCTGAAAAGTTATTTTCCTTAAGATAAGATACTGTTGGACTCCTAGATCTCTTTTAGGAATTTCACCCTGACCTGAGTTCAGCTGGGTGGTAGCAGCAGATTTTTCCCTAGACTTTCAGTATCCTAGGTCCTTATAAGGAAATAGGGATGTAGTCATTAGCAGTTGATTATTAAGCAAAATCATTGAAAAATGAGAGCAGTATTCTTTGACCTCAGTCTTTATAGCTAAACTGCTAATCTTGGATAAATACAAGATTGCATTACTAATCTATTGACATTTAGTACAAATTAGCTATCAAATGGGCCAGTTGTTACTGCTGAAGACTTTTTTAAAGTATATTAAAATTCTTATTCCCTGTGTTTCTTTCTCTGAAACAGAAGCTTAGGGGTTTTTATTAGGAGAACCTCTCAGTCTAAAAACCAGCTGTCTATGGTATCAGATCAGCTCTGTAGTCAAAATGATTGTAGTTTCAAGGTTAATAGAAAAAGATTTTTTTTTTAGGTTTCAAAAGTTTTTTTTTTTATTATGTTATGTTAATCACCATACATTACATCGTTAGTTTTTGATGTAGTGTTCCATGATTCATTGTTTGCGTATAACACCCAGTGCTCCATGCAGTACGTGCCCTCTTTCATACCCATCACGGGGCTAACCCATCCCCCCACCCCCTCCCCTCTGGAACCCTCAGTTTGTTTCTCAGAGTCCATAGTCTCTCACGGTTCGTCTCCCCCTCCGATTTTCCCCCCTTCATTCTTCCCTTCCTGCTATCTTCTTCTTTTTTTTTTTTAACATGTAATATATTATTTGTTTCAGAGGTAGAGGTCTGTGATTCAGCAGTCTTACACGATTCACAGCGCTCACCATAGCACATACCCTCCCCGATGTCTATCACCCAGCCACCCCATCCCTCCCACCCCCCACCACTCCAGCAACCCTCAGTTTGTTTCCTGAGATTAAGAATTCCTCATATCATTGAAGTCATATGATACATGTCTTTCTCAGAATGACTTCTTTCGCTCAGCATAATACCCTCCAGTTCCATCCACAGAAAAAGATTTTAACAAGGGCAACCACTCACCTTTGTAGACCTTTATGGTGAGTGGTCGCCTTTGTAAGTACCCTTTGATTCAGGAAGTGAAACTTTTATTAAAAAGAGGTATTTGTAGAGCTGGTTCCCTGTTAAGTCATTCTGAGGTTCTTAAAGGGTTCTGTCTCTACTTTAAACAGGACATAGGTGTTAGCATATTCACCTAGACTGACTGACCAAATGAATGAATGAACATCTTACATATGTTTAGGATTTGCTTTTCCTTCCTTTGTCTAGCAGCTTCAGTGCTAGAAACTTTCTCAAGAAAGTGGAAGCTAATCCAAGACAGGCAGGCATCACAGAGGGGAGGGGCAGGTGACAAAAGCTAGAGTCCTGTAGGGACTTAGGTTCGGCCAGAACACAGGAGTTGTGGGAAATCATCTCTGACCTCTCTTTAAAACCCAACAGGAAGTCAGCCAGCGAGTGAGCCCGGAGATTCAGCCCACAGCAGTCAAGCCTTTTGAGGTTCAGGAAGAGAGAAAGACCGAGAATGGATCTGCGAGGGGAGCAGGACCAAATAGAATAACCAGCCCAGGGGGGGAAATGCTATTTTAGAGTCCATAAGCTGCCAAAAAAAATGGTATATTCAAGAAATTCAGGGCCCTGGCCTCATTTGATCTTGGGTTAGCATCCACTTTCTTTCTGATACTTTCTTGCAAAGACACTTGTAAATGCCCGACAGTGGCCAGAATCACTGGTCGGTTCAGCCTATCCCAGTCTCATCCCTCAAGACTGTATGTGGTGGGACTGAGAGGGCTAGTTCTGTAGCTCACTGGTGGGTGAGAAAGAGAAAAAAAGGAAAGTCCTTGAGAATCCCTCCAGGAAGTATAATGATTAGGGATGGAAGGAGAGCAGTAGGGAGCCTGGAGGAGGCATGAGCATGACAATGACTTGCCTCTGATTTCACAGCTACATGGTAATGTTCTGTCCCACACCGCTGCCACTCTCCCCCCGACTGTCTTCTGGAGCCCTCATTTGAGGGCTGGGTTGGAGTACTCTTTATTATAAGCAGAGATGTGTACTCTTGGGATGAACGGTGATATTACACATCTCACCCATCTCCCAACAGGAAGCTTGTGTGTGAGGTTGTTGTCATTTCACCAGCTTGAAAGGGAACAAGAACATTTTCAAACGAAGGGGGGAGACATCACTCTGCAATGAAATGTGTATCTATGGATGGTCATTTGGTACATGACAACTGCATCAAGCCTTCACTGGCTAACTCTCCACCTGCAGCCAACCACACCCTATATTCCATAGTTCATGTCTTAGGCCATTTGGGCTGCTCTAGCAAAATACCAGAGACTGGGTAGCTTACAAAAAGCAGAGATTTATGTCAGTCGTCCTAGAGGCTGGACGTCTGAGATCAGGGTGCCGGCATGGTCAGGTGAGGACCCTCTTCCAGGTCACAGACCATTTGTGTCCTCACAGGTGGAAGGGAGCTCTGTGGATCTCTTTTATAAGAGCACTGGTCTCATTCATGAGGGCTCAACCCTCATGACCTCATTATCTCCCAAAGGCCCCACCTACTAATACTGTCACCTTTGGGTGTTAGGATTTCAACATAGGAATTTTGGAGGGGACACAAGCATTCGAACCCTAGAATTTCATTATCATAATCTTTTGCACTTCTCTTTATTTATCATACTTCTGTCTGGCAAAATTCCACCCTCATTATGTCCAGCTCTCCACCTCTGCCGTGCCTGCACCCGAGAGCTCAGTGACTCTGGGGAAAATGCATACCATGCTGACTGGTATGCATTTCAGTGCACAGCCACTAACCTCCTGGAGCCCTTAGGAATGACTGGCAATGCCCCTCTTACTTCCCTAGTCCATTTACTTTTCTACTCCTCTAGACAACTATTTCACACCTTCTAGTTTGTCCTCAAGCCCCTAACACTTAACTTCCTACACCCTACCTCTGTGCAGATAACTGATCCCCCCATTTTACTGCAAAACAAAACGAACCCAGAGGCATTCAGGAGAGAACAAGCTCCCGCCACCACATAGGTCTCTCAGAATCAGTGCCCGTATGCTCTGCCTCCCTCCTGTTAACAAAGAGCCAAGACAAACCTCTCTGCTGGACGCCTGGCTTTTCCTCTTGCCTTCTACTCGGGGATGTGACCCCAGCAATTCTCCCCTTCTCTCGTGTATTATCTATTTTCTGTCTTCACTGAATCATTCCAGTCACCCTAAAAAACATGCTCTAATGTCTCCCGACTATTAAAAAATACACATATAGTTGTTGATCCTGTGTCTTTAGCCACTGCCCCATTTATTTTTAATCCCTCTTTTCAGCAAACCTCCCTGGGAGCGTTGTCTAGACTCCATTGGTGACGGTGGGAGGCCAGATGGACACTGAAAACGCACGTGGCCCCGGGGACATTTGTTCACCCTATCTTGGTTGCTCAGTTCAGTAGCAAATCCTCAGTCTTCATCTTCTTCAACCTGTTTGATCACCACCCCCCTTCTTTACTTGGTGTCCAGGACGCACCACACTGTCCTGATAGTCCTCATACCTCACGGGTCTTCCTTACAAGCTTTCTTTGTTGTTTTTGCTCACTACCCCAACCTCAGTTCCAGTGACCCACGAACCAGGCCGTAGGCCTCTTCCTGTTTGGGGGGACTGGGTGGATGCTCCTCTGCCACCGTAAGTCCTTCCAACTCCCATTCCAGGCATCCAAGCTTTTGTACTAAGAATTAAAATTAAGTCTGTAGGCTTTGTAGATATTAGTATGTACTCTAGCTGCTAGCGGGTTGCTGGGAAGTCCATTTTTGATAGGAATATGAATATGTTTACTCTGGTGGCTTTAAATAATACCATACACTGAAAAGTTCAAATTAATCTCCCCCCGGGCTCAGACATGCCGAAATCTCCATTTGGGTGCTTTATATAAGGCACTCAAAATTATCTTTACCCAAACTGAACTGAACTGGATCATCCTTCAGTTATCCCCATCTCAGGTGGTGACACTGCCATCCTTCAGTTGCTTAGGCTGAAACATGATGGAGCTCTTCTCTTTTCCCAAAGCCAGTTCATCAGCAAATCCTAACCATTTCACACCATCTCCACTCCTACCTTCCTGGTCCAAGCCATCATCCTGTCTCACCTGGATTATTGCAAAGGCTCCTGTCAGGTCTACTTGCTTCTACACTCATTCCTCTCCCCTCTGATCCACCCCCCACCCCCGCACTCCCTCTCCCCACCCACACACCGGTTTGTTTTCAGCACATTACATCATCTCATGCCTCTGCTCCAAACTCTCCAGTGCCTCCCCATTTCATAGTGGCCTCTAAGGCCCTTTGTGGTCTGGTTCTCTGTAATCCTTGACTTCACTGGGGCAGACATTTCTGCTATAGCACTCTATGTGTCCTATAAAACTCTGTGTTCTGCAAAATGTACTCTAAAAATAACAGGGCTTATGGGAAAATTTGGATTGGAGCAGACCTCTCCTATCTTACATAACTTAAAACCTCCAGCACTAAGTAAAGCAGTGAGGGATAGCTCGGGAGAGCTGGGCGGGGAGGAGGGGGCACATTTCTGGGGAGATAGCTCTGGCGCGGGTGCTCATTTTGAATTCTCTTAAATGGAGCTGAAGTCACTCCAGCCTGTGCAGGAGCCAGGCTAAGGGCTTTCTCCTTTCCTGCTAAGATCAGAATTCTACTCCTATTCTGGATCCTTTGGCCTAAGAAAAATCTTCTTTCCATCTTATACCGACATGATCCTACTACTTACCAAGAGTCTATGAGCTAATTGCTGTTACAGAAACACATGTAACAGAACAGCCTGTCCTCACTTACTGTCATCTTGGCTCTTTTTCAGATGTGTGGGGCAAGGGCCTACCTGGAGGCTTTTGCACTTGCTCTCCTCCCCACCTGGAGTGCTCTCCCTCCAGGAATCTCCTCCTGGATTTCTTCATCTCTTTCAGATCTCTCTTCAGATGTTTCCTTCGGAGTGTCAGCTTCCCTGACAGCTCATTTAAAAGTACAAGACTCTCACCCACCCCCTGCCCCCGATATTCCTCCCTGCCTGTCATTGTTTATTTTTCTCCATAGTACTTATCATCTTATACATATTACTCATTTATTGCCTGACTGTATAAGCTCTGTGAAGGGGAGGATTGGGTGGTTTTTGTTTTATTTGCTTCCTTTGTTTTTCTCTGCTGTACCTTCAGTGCCTAGAGCATGGCCCAGCATGTGCAAGGCATTTCATAAATCACTGTGGAGTGAATGAAACTCAAATTCCTTTAGAATTCATCTGAATTTCCTCCTTACATAAAGAATAGTTGATCTGCCTTTCTTTCTTTTCCAATTTTGTCTGTGAAGATATTTCATGAATATATGTATGTGTATATTTATACTTATATATATTCATTTATATATGTGTGTGTATGTGGGTATGTATATATGGATGTGTATCTGTGGAAAGATGTGCATGTGTACACATACATATATACACACACACATATGTATAAATGAACTATCAATATTAGTTTCTGCATGTTTTTCTACAGCTAAAGTTACTGTGTATCCAAATCCTTTAGGGTCCTACACTTGGATAACAGGCTGCCCATTGGCAACTAGCTGTATAAGACTATTAATTAATAAAAGTAACAGAGCAAGTAAACTCTCCGTAATAGTTTTTGACTTGAATTAAAAGCTCTGACACATCTTCTTCCCAGGTCTCTCTTAGGTTCCTTCTGCCACTTCTGATTCATCTCTCGACTTGTAGTGGTGTCACCAACCCCCCCAAACATTTTTTAACACCTTAAGCTTCTCACTTTGGTGTCCTGAACTCATGGCTCTGGGAGAAAAAAAAAAAAAAAATGTTTAATGATCAAGGAATTAGGGTTGAATCAGAGAGATCCTTAGTGAGGTTTCTGAGAAGAACAATACCCCGCTGTGAGCCATTGCTCAGCTCTGCTGTTGTGTATCACTAACAAGTTATTCCCCTTTTCTGCATCTCAGTAGACTAATGTAGCCAAATTTTGGTGATGAAATGATTACTAGAGACCTAATGCTTTAAATAACAACACCAAAAGTGCTCTTTGGTGAGATTTCAACTGTGTAGGGGCAGTTATTTGGGAGAAAAATGCCCACTTAGCCTCTGACTTCCCCAGCTTCTCCCACAGTATCCAAGTGACTTGTGGATTATCCACTTTGTAGTCTTCTTCTTCTCTTTCCTCCTGTGTGGAGGCTAGCAATCTTTGGCTACTTCACAGCTCATTAGCAGCCCAACTAGAGGCCAGGGAGAGGAAATAGATGAGATAAAGCTTAAATATGTCATACTGGTTATTTCTTAGCAGCTCTGATAAAAGACTTAGCAGGAAGAGGTTTAAAACTTGATTAAAGAGGTTTGGGGATTATCTGTGACTTTAGCTTATGTATGTTACCTTCCTCCTTTCCCTGCCTCCTTTTTTCTAGTGATTAAGCAAGAGTTGGTTACCAACATTAATGAGGCCAATGTGAAAATTCTTTACGATCCTGTAGGTCCTTGAAAAAATGATGTTATCACTTACAGGAAAATCAAAATAAAATAAAACTTGCTATGTTCGGAATGTATTTTTCCTAGTCAACATTGGGCAAGTTCTTTAACTATAACTGTCTTGAAGACGAGTGGCTAATTATAGTAAAAGATTTACTAAAGTCAGTGGATGCATCTTACACCTATGTTGTGGATTCTGCCTGTAAGAATTGGATTACTTGCGTGTGGCTTCTGGGTACAGGTCCCCAGTCCAGATTTATTTGCAAATCCACCATGAGTAGTTTCACCTCTTTGGATAGGAAGGCCCAGAGATCGCACATTGGGAAGATAAATTCACACTATAGTACTTGGTGGGATCTCCTGCCTTGCTTCTCTAATAACCAGGCCTCTCTTAACCTCCTGTTAAAATTTATCCTCAAAAAGCAAGTTTTATCTGGGTTTATGCAAACTCCCAGCAATCTGTGATCATGGACATAAATGGTTGTAGATGCAAGAAGAAAGAAATGATTCAGAAATAAAAAAGATACCCTGAGACCAACGTAAGTACAGAACTAGTAGAACCAGGTGTGGGTTTGAGAAATAGAAGTGGAAAATTGGGGCAGGGCCTAAGTCAGAGGAGGGGCTAGGGCAGTAAATACACTGGGATCTCTGGTGAAGTAATACCCAGGCCTGACTCTATAACTCTGCCAAGGTGAGAATTTTGGTGAAGATCTGTAGGCATCACCGAATGAGAGAGGAGGATGGACAGAAGAGATTGTGGGAGGGTCCCTCTAAGTAGTATGATCCCAGTCCCATGGGATAAAGGAGCTCTGCAAGATTTCCTGTGTTTAGCCTCTGTCATCTGAAAGTGGATTGGACCTTTAAAGGCCAGTGAGACACTCCATTTCACTAGGAGTTTGTGACATCTCAGAGGAGGAAGAGCAATGAGGGCAGGTGATGGGCACAACTGTCTTAAAACAATCCCATAAAAGGTGGCCAGGAGGGGGCAGTCATCTTTTATCAAGAACAAAGACTGAAATTGCAAGGAGTGCTTGGGCCATAAGGGCAGAAAGCATGATGCAGACTTTACTAAAGTGCAATGTCTTACACACAGTAAGCACTTAATATATGTTTGCTAAGTACATGCTAGCTGCTGGTTCTTCCCTTGATCTCATTAGAATTCCATACAGACCTTCAGCCTGGTCCCTTTCAGAAAACCAAAGAATGACTCCAAAGGGAAATGATTACAAATCCAGAAAGCAACTTTGCCTTACTGGTAAAAACAGTTTTCTTTTCATCGTAGTTTATTTTGGCATAGGCTAGTGTCTCTTTCATGCAGACAGCTACTGTTTACAGCTGTTGTTATCATGTTTTTCCTTCTTCATCTCCTGGTATACTGTCTCTCTGTCATTAAATACTCTCTGTCATTGAATTCACTAATGGAACTCACTTCAGAAGCTGCTGCGTTTTTCTTTTTCCACAGAATCAGTGTTATTATGCTCTGTTTCATCTAAATAGCACTGGCTTCGGTGAGCCAGGCAGTTCAGCGGAAAGAAGAGTGATGGCAGACCCAGGTGGAGAACTAACCTAATGATTTCATGCATTTGGCGGTAGGGCTTAATTAAGAGCCCGGTTTCATTCTGTTGGATTTGTCCGTAGCCTGCTGGAGCTCAGTCTTGAGTGAACACTGGGTGGATCTAAAAACAGTAAGCCCAGAAGTTTGTACTTCTCTCTACTGTCACTGTTTATTTAGCTGGAGAAAATGTAGTGGGTGGTCCAGCCTTCCTAACTAATAAGAGCGGAGTTGGGTTGTAAAAGTTTTGGTAAAGGAGGGCAGCAGGAATCCTTCTGTGTCATCAGTGTTTACCCGGCCTGTGAATGAGTGCATTAGGTGTGTGGATCTTGTGGAAGCCACGATTCCAGCTTTCTCTCCATCGAGCTGCTTAGTATAAACGTAAGAACTATGCCCCCTGAAGGCTCTTCTGGACCCAGGAAATGAATAACAACAAGGGTAAATGTTAATAGAAACAAAGACTTCATTTGGCTTACTTTTGGAGTGGGTTACAGAGCATTACTGTGACATTATAGGGTAGGTTTTTGTTATTTACTTGTATGTTCCTGTGGGTCATTGTACCCTCTAACTGGTATTTGTTCCTGACTCTTGTCAGTGTGTTCCCACTTGGGAGAGACAGAAGGCTTGAACTTGGGGTCAACATCACCAAGGTCACATAGGTTGTTGCCCCTTCACAAGAAAAACAACTAACAACTCCTCAAGAACAGGATGTCACTGAGAGAATCCTAGAAGACAGGGTGCAGCTGAAGAATGACCCTACCCCACAGAGACCAAGACAGATTAGAAGGGTGTGAGAAACAGCTGTACACTGACCACATTGCCCCTCCCCCAGGCCAGCATAACTCCAAAGGAAGAGGTCTCCCTTGAGCCTTCAGTTCCTACGTGGGAAGAGAACCCTGGAAGGACAATTAGCACCCCCCACCCCCAGCATTGTGGGTTCCTTTGAGGGATCCCCTACTCTGATCTTGCATTACAGGGATTTCAGGGGAATCTGTGGGGCTCAGCCCCTGGGAATCTGACTGTGATGGAGAAAGGGAGAGGGGCTTGCCACAACCAGCACTTGGCATGGATCTTGGCAGACCGAGTTCATATGCACAGTGCCCAAGTAGTAATCCCAGCCGGAGGATTTGCTCATCTGCAGAACCAAGTCAGGGTGTAGTCTAACCAGGGAACTCAGTGCAGGACAGATGTGCCTGATTTGGATCCTCAGATGAGGAGTTTTTCTGGCCCTAGCCAAGGAGCTGAATCATGGTCCTACTCACTATGGAGCGTGTCTTGCGGCCCCATCTGACCAGAAAGGCTGGCAACAACTTCTAGAAGCAGTGTGGCCCAGCAGCACTTGAGCTGAGAGGTAAGCAGGAAGAGCTGATTGATCATTCCCAGAGCAAAACCAGTACCAGGCATGGAATATTCCTGTGCTCTGGCAGAGGCAGAGGGATTCATTCATAGCCAAGGCTGAGGGTAGATCCCAGCCCCTCCCAGTCAGAGAGCCTGTTTGGGAAACTGACTACAGCCTGGAGCAGCTCCTACCCCTCGTGCCCAGGCAAGGGAGCTGAGACAGCCCCACCTACTGTGGAGATTAAATTCCAACCCCATCAGAAAGAAGGGCTGGAGACAGTTACAGGAAGCTGTGCAGCTCAGTGGCCCTTTAGCCAAGAGGTAGACAGAGCTGATACTTTGCGGGACAAAGCCAGTGGTCTTGTTTGGTCAGGAAACTTGGGATGCCGGTTTGCTTAAGTTGAGGTAGCCAGAAGAATGCTTTACCAACTCTAGAGCTGCTTCTCCTGTTGTGCCCAGGTAGAGAATCTAATCCATAGCCCCACTCATTGCTAAATACAAACTTCAGCCTGTCAAACCAGGGAACCTAACCAGAGCACATGGGAAGCTGCATGGCCCATTCAGCAGCCCTACATACATGGCACTTGAACAGAGAGCACAGCCCATGGCTCTCTGTCTGCAGAGCACAATCGGTGGTCTCACCTGACCAGGAAACTGAATGCACAGTCTGGATTGATTTGGGTCCTCAACAAGTTATATAGGCTCTGCTGTCCTGACACTGCAGGGAAGCTAATTCATCGCCCCATCTACTACTGAATGTAGTACTCAGTCCCAAACCATCTAGTAAGCCTGACCAGAGAATCCAGGCAACTATGGATCTCATCCTACAGCTTCACTTCGGTAGGAAACCAAGCCAGCAGGCCTATCCAGCTATTCTCAGCCAGTGGCAAACCACCCTCACCCCCATCCCCATCCTCAGAGCTTGAACAATTGCCTTGCTCAAAAATAGATCATAATAGCAGGCCCCACCTGCCCAAGGACATGGCCAGCAAATATACCCAGAAACCCAAAGTGAGCTGACTGGTAAAAAAAAACTGTCTCTGTCAAAGCAAACCTGTAAAGTCTGGAAGAGAAGCCTGATTACTCAAATGAGCAGACACCAATGTAAGGAGTCAAGGATCATAAAAAGGAAAATATGACACCACCAAAGGAAAATAATAAAGCTCCAATAACTGGCCCTAAATAAATGGAGATCTATGAACTGCCAGATGAAGAATTCAGACTAATCCTCTTAAGGAAGTTTAATGAGCTACAAGAAAACACAGACAACTAAACAAAATTGGGAAAACAATGCATAAACAGAACAAGTTTGACAAAAAAATAGTAGCCATCAAAAAACAAACAGAAATCCTAAAGCTGAAAAATACAATCATGGAACTCAAGAATTCAGTACAGAAATGCAAATATTTATGTACCCAACATTGGAGCACCTAAATATATAAAGCATAAACTAACAGAGCCAAAAGGAGAAATAAACAGTAATATAATAATAGTTGGGGACTTTAATTCCCCACTCTCAATAATGGGTAGGTCATCCAGAGAATCAGTAAGGAAACAGCAGTTGAACAGCATTATAGACCAAATGGACCTAACAGACTTATACAGGACATTCAATCCAACAACAGCAGAATGCACATTCTTCTCTAGCACACATGGTATATTTTCTCAGACAGACCATGTGGTAGGCCACAAAACAACTTTTAGCCAATTAAAGAAGATTGAAATCATACCAAGTATCTTCTGTGACCACAATGGCATGAAACTAGAAATCAATGACAAGAGGAAAACTGAAAAATTCATGAACACGTGGAAATTAAACAGCAGTCTCCCCAACAACCAATGGGTCAAAGAAGAAGTTAAGGGGAAATAAAATAGCTTCTTGATATAAATGAAATTGCAAACACAGCATACAAACACAGTGTAAGATACAAACACAGTGTAAGATGCAGCAAAAACAGTTCTAAGAGGGAGGTTCTTAGCAATAAGTGCCTACACTGAAAGGCAAGAAAGATCCCAAATAAACTACCTAACTCTATACCCTAAGGAACTAGAAAAAGAAGGGCCAGCTGAGCCCAAAATTAGCATAATAAAGGAAATAATAAAGATTAGAGCAAAAATAGGAAACAGAAAAACAGTAGAAAAGAATAACCAAACTAAGAGTTGCTTCTTTGAAAAGATAAACAAAATTGACAAACCCCTAGCTAGACTATCCAAGGAAAAAAGAAAACCCAAATCAATGACATTATAAATGAAAGAGGGGACATTACATCTGACAATAAAGAATTCAAAGGATTGCAAGAGGCTACTGTGAAAAAACTGGACAACCTAGAAGCAATGGAAAAATTCTTAGAAACCTACAGCTTACCAAGGCAGAATTAGGAAAGAATAGAAAATCTGAGAAGACCAGTTACTGGTTAAGGATATTGAATCACTAGCCAAAAGTCTCCCACCAAAGGAAGTGGTCGGGACCAGATGAGTTCATTGGCAATTGTTCCAAACATTTAAAGAAGAATTCACACCAATCCTTCTCAAACTCTTCAAAAAAAAAAAAAAGAAGAAGAAGAGAGAACACTCCCAAACTCATTTTACAAGGCCAGCATTATCCTGATACCAAACCCAGAAAAGGACACTGCTAGAAAAGGAAACTACAGTCCATTATCCCTGATGAACACAGATGCAAAAATTCTCAATAAAATACTAGCAAACCAAATTCAGCAGCACTTAAAAGGATCATTTACCATGATCAAGTGGATTGCATCCTGGGATGCAAGGATGGTACAACATATGCAAACCAATCAATATGATACCTCACATTAATAGGATGAAAGAAAAGAATCATATGATCATCTCAATAGATGCAGAAAAAAAATTGACAAAATTCAACATCCATTTGTGATAAGAATTTATAACAACTTAGGCAGAGAAGGAACGTATCTCAGTATAATAAAGACCATATAGGATAAGCCCACAGCTAACATCATACTCAATGGTGAAAGGTTGAAAGCTTTTCCTATAAGATCAGGAACAAGACAAACAGTGTCCACTGTCACTACTCCTATTTAACATAGTAGTAGAAGTAATAGGTAGAGCGTAAGGAATATAGATAGGAAGATAAGGAAGATAGATCAGACGGATGGAATTAGAATTGAAAAGGAAGAAGTAAAGTTGTCTCTGATTGCAGATAACAGGATTTTATATAGAGAAAATCCTAAAGATTCAATCAAATCGTTGGATCTAATGAATGAATGCAGTAAAGTTTCACAATCCAAAATTGACATATAAAAATCAGTAGCATTTCTGTACACTAACAATGAATTTTCTGAAAAAGAAATTAATCCCATTTATGATAGTATAAACATAATAAAATACTTAGAGATAAATGTAAGGAGCTGAAAGAACTCTACTCTGAAAACAAGACATTGATAAAAGAAATCAAAGAAGATAGAAATAAATGGAAAGATGTCCTGCGTTCATAAATTGGAAGAATGAATATTGTTAAAATGTCACTACTACTAAAAGAGATTTACGAATGTAATGCAATCCCTGACAAGATCCCAATAGCATTTTTTATTACAAAACTAGAAAAAAAAAAAACACTCCTAAAATTTATATGGAAACATGAAAGCCAAAGGAATCCTGAGAAAGAACAACAAAGCAGGAGGCATCACACTTCCCGATTTCAAGCTATGCTGTAAAACTGTACTAATCAAAACAGTATGGTACTGGCATAAAAACAGACAGCTAGACCAATGGAACAGAACTGAGAACACAGAAATATGCCCAAGCATATAAAGTGAACTAAATTTGACAAAGAAGCCAAGAATATTCAATGGAGAAGATAGCCTTCTCAATGAATAGTGCTGGGATAATTGGATATTCACTAGGAAACGAATGAAATTGGACCCATATCTTTATGCCACTCACAAAAATTAACTCAAAGTGGATTAACAACTTAAAGTTAAAACCTGAAACCATGAAACTCTAGAAGAAAACAGGAATAAAGGTCCTTGACATGGGTCTTAGTAATGATTTCTTAGATATGAAACCTGAAACATAAGTAACAAACTAAAATATAAATAAGTGGGACTGCATCAAACTAAAAAGCTTTTGCACAGCAAAGAAACCATCAACAAAGTGAAATGACAACCTTGGAATGGGAAAAAAATACTTGCAAACCATATACCTGATAAGGGGTTAATGTTCAAAATACGTAAAGAACTTAATACAACTCAATAGCAAAAACAAACCAAATAACCCAATTAAAAGATGAGCAAAGGACTCGACTCCAAAGAAGATGCACAGAGGCCAATCAGTACATGAAAAGATGTTTAACATCACTAGTCATTAGGGAAATGCAAATTAAAACTACAATGTGACATGCTTGTTAGAATAGTCATACTCAAAAAAGGCGATAGCACATGCCGGCAGGGATGTGGAGAAGAAGGAACCTTGGTGCACTGCTGGTGGGATTGTAAATTGGTGTAGCCACCATGGAAACAGGACAGAGGATTCTCAGAACAAGTAAAAGTAGAAATACTGTATGATCCAGCAGTTCCATTTCTGGGAATATATCCAAAAGAAACAAAAACACTGATATGAGAAGATATGTACACTGCCATATTTATAGCAACGTTATTTACAATACCCCAGACCGTGGAGGCATGGATAAAGAAATTGTGGTATAGAGTTGAACATTATTCAGCCATTAAAAAAAAAAAAAGTGAGGAAATCTTCCCATTTGGGACAACATGGTTGGACCTTGAAGGTATCATGCTAAGTGAAATAAGTCAGAGAAAGACAACTATGGTATGATTTCACTTATGTTTGGAATCTAAAACAAACAAAAAACTCATAGAAAAAAAGAGGTAGAGGCTGGGGGGGGGGGAATTAGAGGAAGGTGGTCAAAGAGTACAAACTGGCAGTTACAAAATAAATAAGTACCATGGATGTAATGTACAACGTAATGAATATAGCTAACACTATAGAGGACACTGTTTGTCTTGTTCCTGATCTTATAGGAAAAGCTTTCAACCTTTCACCATTGAGTATGTTAGCTGTGGGCTTGTCCTATATGGCTGTTGGATATACAGGAAAGTAAGAGAGTAAATCCAGGAGTTCTCATCAGAAAGAGAATTTTTTTTTTTTTTTTTTTTTTGTATCTGTATGAGAACATGGCTGTTAGTTGAACCTGTTGTGGTCATCACTTCACGGTATGTGTAAACCAAACCATCACACTGTGTGCTTTAAGCTTATACAGTGTTGTATATCAGTTATTTCTCAATAAAACTGGAGGGGGAAAAAAGGCCTGAAATTGGTGCAATTGAGATGTATAAATTGCCCCCTTAATTACCACCTTTAAAGCACTTTAACAAATTTGTTGGACTTTTCTCAAGTATAGCAGAGATTAATATTAACTTCCTATGTTTCACTGCTACACTTCTACTTAATGCCTAAAAACAGCTCATCTTTATCTTGAAGACTGAAGCCAAAAATCACCAAAGAGGCAGTGCAGCTCAGTGGTTGAGGACTCTGGAATCAGATGGGCTAATTGGAATCCTGGTTTGGCTACTTCGCAGCTGTGTGACCTTGGGCTTCAGGGTCCCCTCCTGTGACAGATGATGATTGCACAGCTTCCTGAAATGAGCTGGAAGAGTGTCTCACCTTGTTGTAGGAACAGCAGGAGAGTAATGGTGAGGGGAATGGAGGCAAGGCTGGGGGACGGGGGGGGAGGTGGCGAGAGAAAGCTAAAGAAATGAGGTAGGAGAATCTCAAACATAAAATGGCTACTTTTTGTTTTCTTCTATGAGGAGACATTTAGGTGTGCTCATGTGGCTTTGAAACACTTTAGTGCTTATCACCACTCACACTTGTACTAAAGCAGAAGTGTAGACCTGTGTGCCTTACGTCCTAGACAATTGCCTGGCGTCCCCTGTGGTCAGATTGATCCCTGTTGGCACAAAGGATCTTGTGGACAGATTTGGGGCAAACTTAACCTGGTTATTTGCACTTTATTGACAAAATGTGTAATTATTTACCAGCACTTGCTAAGGATATCAGTTTAGAGTTTTGGGCAGAGAAAGGATTAAGTTTGATATTTGGAGGCATCTTTTTCAGTTGACCTGTCCAGGCTTCTATGACTGTCTTAGTTTGACATGTGGCAACTGAACCTGCTGGCTAATTCATTAGACATCTATAATTGAGAACCTCATCTTCACAAAGAAAAAGAACCCTTTATCATGTCCTAGTTCTTTCTAATTTTCCTTAGATTGGGGGTTTCCTTTTTAAAACCTGAACTGAGGTTTATCGAAACAATAACTGAACTTTGAAATAAGACCAAACTAGCCAAGTTAGAAGCTGCAAGAGGGCAGGGATGTGTCCCTGTTGTTTATAACCATAACCTTTGGCCCTAAATCAGTACCCAGGTCATAGTAGGCACTCAATAAATACCGAATGTATGAGTACAATGTTTATATTATCATGGCTATTCTTTGGAATAATAATAAGTTAATAATAGAATGCATATGTGAGCCAAAACATAAGTCCTCATGCTTGAAATGTCATCACTTCTTTATGGTCAGGAATTATTTCGTCTCTTCCAATTAAGAGAAAATTGTGATGTAAAGGAAACAAGGTGAAATGTTCTATTCATACTGTGTTTGACATCTGCAATAACTTGTAAGTAAAAATTCCCCAACTCCTATCATATTGAACTTGTCATACATTTCTTAGTGGTATTGTTCATTCCAGCTTAAAGTGAAATTAGGTTGCTGCCACTCATAGTGGACATATGTTTTATGTTATGAAAATGGCATGCCTTCTGGGCACTGTTGTATACTCCAGTAGCTTACAAGATTTCTCTTGATGCTGTGCCCTATTGCTGTTGCAGAGTCTGATAACCAGATTAGTCCTTATTCCCTCCTTGATATTCTTTTGGTCATTTTAGAATATGTCAGATTTCTTCACATGACTAACTGGCTGAGTTCTCTAGTCTTCTCATATTAGATTATCCACCAGCTAGAAGTTTTGACATTGAAAAGAATGGTTATAGGGCGTCTGGGTGGCTCAGTCATTAAGCGTCTGCCTTTGGCTCAGGTCATGATCCCAGGGTCCTCGGATCGAGCCCCACATCGGGCTCCCCGCTCAGCGGGAAGCCTGTTTCTCCCTCTCCCACTCCCCCTGCTTGTGTTCCCTCTCTCACTGTGTCTCTCTCTGTCAAATAAATAAATAAAATCTTAAAAAAAAATAGTTATAATCCTCTCCCTTCACTGCCCTCTCTTCCCTTTCTTTCCCTAAAAATGGCCTTTTGATTTCATGAAACTAGTAATAATATTAATAATTATTTTAATTAATAGCATAATACTACTACTGTTAACGGATGTGTGTGCTGTTATTTGGAACCAAGCCCATAGACATAGAGCAAGTGGTCAAGAAAGACGACAACTGATGGTAGCTGACGTTGCTTCTTAGAATAATTGAGTACCACACTGGGTATTATATTAATGCTGAAGTTTCTTCTTAAATTTTGTGTGTGAGTATGTTGTTGTTGCTTGCTTGTTCCTTTGCAACTCAAATAGCATAGTCTTCTGGGGATCTGGGAGACACATATGTTTAGGAAACAGAGCCTCCTTTTCTCCTGTTGGTATGGAAGACATATGCAAATGGAATGAAGGGATGTGTTTTCTATTGCCAGGGCTCTGTGAGGAATAACACTGGTAGATAAAAAGGCTTGCAGAGAAGTTAAAGCCTCTGACACTTTGTCCGGGAAGATTAACCTCACCTTCATCAGCGCTTCCCCTGCCTGAGAGAGGCACATTTGGAATGACCAAAGCAGAGTGCCCAGCTTCTCTGCTGAGAGTTAGCCAGCCTTTCGATCTCCATCTTCCTCTTCCCAGTGTGACTGGAACATTGCATGACCATTTCTGACTTTTCCTGCCATTAGCGCACTCAGCCTAGATGAATAATTCCTGGTTGGGGCGGGTGGGGAATTTTGGCATTCACAGCAAACCAAGTTGATATCTGATCTGTCCACTGGAGAAAGGGGAGAAAGAATGATTCTTTAGGACTCTGAAAACATAAACACAAATAGAAATTTAAAGCTGAAGAATCCAGTCAATAAAAAAGTGTTAAACTCTCCATTTGTCATGTGACTTATTCTTGGCATTCAAGGAGCCACAGGCTCTTGTGGTCTAATCTGGAAAGAGTCACTAACTCGCCGTGTCACCTTGGCCAATTGGTTGATCTCCTTGTGCTGTAGTGCTCAGTCCAGCTGCTGGATGGGATGAAAAAGCAAGACCTCACTGAAACCAGATGCTGCCTCTCTGAAAAGCTTTCAGCAATAAATAATATCGTATATACTTTGTTCCTGGCAGCAAGTACTGAACTGTTATAACCCCCTGTTTTCACTTGCTTCTAATTTTCTGGAAATTTCTCCTTTGGGCTTGAATTTTTCCATGCTTGTCCTCAGCCCAAAGCTTTTTGGAAAGCTTGACCAAAATTTCACTTAGCTATTTTTCCTGAATGATGGGAGAACAAGAGCAACGCATTGTTTTTTAGCTCATAAAATAAATTTTAGTTTTTCCTGGTATACCTCAGAAAAATAGCTGAGCCGCTACATTTAAGGCATTTAGTAAAAGAATCATGGTATAGTAAAGAATGCCTGCAAAGACAATTTTAGGTTGCTTAGTGTATTCTGTCTCTAAACAAGACCACACACAATCAGGACACATAAAAATTTCTAGTTTAATTTTAAAGATGGCCCAAAGCAGAGATTCCACATATTTTCTCAGTAACCCATCCCCAGTTCCCAGAAGCAACTTCAGCTACCATCGGTTGTCATCTTTCTTGACCACTTGCTTTATGTCTACAGGCCTGGTTTCTAAAAAGACTTCATGATTATGTGGTGGCATTGACATTTTGAATAAAATTGACTATGTCTTTCAGGTGGCCTTCAAGGAAGCCTTCTCTGATCATCATCCCTTCAGAATAGCTCTTACACATACATACATGTGTGATGTCTTCAGTGTGCTTCCTTACAATTCTGATAGCTCCATTATGGTGGGGCCATCTGTTTTACTCACCGTTGTTTCTGCAGCACTTAGCTTACTGCTCAACATATGGTAGAATCCATTGCTGATTGAATAAAATGGCCCTGGGTACAGTTGTTCTTGCTGGAATTTGTTCATAGATTTGTCCACTCCAACATACATTCATACATTCAACAAGCATCATTATCTACCTTATGCCAAAGCATTGCGGGAATCCATCTGTACTTTGACATATAGCACAGAAATTCTTAAGGATTTGTTACTTACGCAGTAAAACAAAAACAATTACATTATTTGGGCACTGTTACTGTACTTGTAATTGGAATATTGGGCTAATAAAGCCAAAGCCAATCCCGGGGAATTTATCACTTACTGAGCGTCTCTTATGGCCCGGCACTGTATGAGGTACTGAAAAGAGAGCAATCAGTAAGACAGTCTCTGCCAGGAAGTCCCTTACAGGTTCACAATAGCAAGAAGACAATACTGAAATAACTGTGATATAAGGTGGAGTAGTCAGGTGGGAGTCAAAAGCAAGAGAAAGATCACTGTACCACAAGATGCCTTGTGATTTTGTGCAAATCTCCAGAATCAGGAAACGTATTTCCTTTATGGTCAGAGGTCCCATGAGATAAGCAGTTATAGTTCCTCTCATGGCCACATCCTAAACTCCTCAATCCTACTAGCCTTGCACACTCTCTCCCTGCCTTCAACCATGAGAAAGTGGTCAAATCTATCAGTACTGGAAATAAACTAGAATGAAGCTCAAGCTCTTGACATCTAGGTCTTTAGGGTCATTATTATGTGCATAAGGACCCTAAGACCTCTTCATGCTTTTACCAGCATAGGTATGTTTTTGTCTCTACATTTCCTTGTTTTGCCCCGAGTTTGAAGAATATGTTGCAGTGCCCTAAGTGTGCACAATTATAGATGATTGAAGTGAGGACTGAGCTCCAGCCACGCCAATTTTCCTTCTGTTCCCTAATCCACCAAGCTGACTGTTCCCTTGCCTGGAATGCTTTGCCCTCAGATTTTGGCATAGCTGGCTCCTCTTGTCATCAGGTCTCAGCTCAACTGAAAGCTCTTCTGTGACCCCAATTACACGAGTAAGCCCTCTGCCCCCATTTCCATCACCCTATTATGCTTTCTTTATAGCATTTATTCCATCCGGTAGGTTTTTTTCCCAGTTATTTGGGGTTTTGTCAATTTTCTTTCACTAGAATGTCAGTTCCATGAAATAGGGAACCTTTACCACTGATTTTGAGTGCCCTGGAAAGTGTGTGGCATAGGATAGGCACTCACACATGCTTATTGAATGACTAATTGAATGTGTGAGTGGCTAGAGGCCGAGAGAAATGGCCTGCAGTCCTATTATGTTCTTTGCCAGAAGAAAACCTCTTGCAACAATATCAGCTGTTCTTGAGTTGCCTTTGCCTGAGCTCCAGCCCATTCCTCTCTCCTTATGCAGTGGTGGGCACTAGGAACATACATATCTATGCTTCTCAGATTAAAGGACAGCATCTTGGATGCAGATTCCCTGGAGGCTATACTGTTGAGGGCCATTATCTTTCAGGATTTAATTCATATTTCTCATTCTAGGCCTTTCAGGCAACTGATGCACTAGGTATAATTTAGAATAGTTGCCTCGGGTTTATAAAGCTATTTATGCTGTAGATCTTCTCTGAAACTTTTCCAGCACATTTTAAAAGCTCTACAGTTTCTCTTGCTAATGATTTTCGTCTGCCAAAGAGCTTGTCTAGTTAAAAAGCAGATCGCTGAAGACACTTTTGGCACATATTTTTTCATATTAAGTTGATTTTGTTTTATTTTTATTTTTATTTATTTATTTTTTGCTTTACTGGGAAAACCTGTTAAAAAAGGAAGAGAAAAAATTGACTTCTCTCTTTAAAAGTGAAGATGCTGCTTGGGCTGAGAGTTATAGTTATATAAAATGTATTTCTCTTATTCTTAACTGAATCAAAAATGGGACAAACAGTTTTTGAAAATAGTTTGGGTTGAAAAGGTTTTGGCATATTCATGGGTTCTCTCAGCTGCTTAAAAATAATTTTGAAAGACTTATTTGCATTCTCCAAATTAAAGATTTTGGCCAAAAGGAAATGCTAAAGTCATGGTTTTTCTCAGCTTGACTTTTTTGGGTGTTAGGAATTTATAAGCAGGATCTTTTTCAAGGGGGAACATAGATGGGACCTTTGTACAAAGTCACTGGGCCAAAATAAACAATCCATTGTTTCATAGTTTTGTACTGCAAATAGGAAAACATCCCTATCATTATTCTATTAAGGGGACACAGATTACCAGATTTGTAAGAAAAGGCCAGCAGTTGATTGAGCCACTTTTTGTGTAAAGGGTGGTACACAGTGACTGCCAAATTTCTGTCAACACAAAAAAATATTCATATATCAAAAAAAATTTTTTTCTCATCTATTATGTAAGAAACTCTTGCATGTTAGTACTTACCAGAAGAAACTTTCTGTTTTCAGCAATCTGTTGAAAAATCTTGATCAAAGGCATTTTCTATTTGGAGCTTAAAAGTGACAATGTAAATACAGATAAATTCAGTCTTACCATCATTTTACTGCTCTTCCACTCTGGCAACAATATTAGCTATGGTGGTCAACATAAAGCTGCTAGATATAAAAACATTTTTCTCTGATCTTGAAATGACAAGTCCAAAAGCCCCCTCCACTACTCCCAACTCATCCTACAAAAGAAATTGTCTAATTATCACTCTTTTCTGCTGCCAAGGTGGGTTGTCATTGTTGGGCAACTTTTCTCACTCCCAAGTTTATTTGTCCCTTTATAAGAAAGAGGATCAAAACCCAAAGCTGTGCACCTTTTGGAGAAATGTTGGCTGTGCTTTTGTTCAACCAAACTTCCTTTACTGGAAGAGAAAAAGAACATTTTAACAGGGCTCATGTTTTTAAGGGCATTATGCAAGATAATAGAGGAGGCAGAGATGAGGTCTTGCTTCCAAAGTGTGGGATCTGTTTCCCTTTGGGCACTGAGCAATGAGGGGGGCAGAACTGAAAAGCTCTAGATCATTTTTAAATTGATTTTGTTTTGTAAACCACATGATCACATTTATCAGGCACATTTTCCAATAAGAAGCAGGGTCAGTGTAACACCAAATATATTTATTAAGCCTCTCATGTCCAAAGGGCATTGATAGTTTGGTAGAGAGAAGACAGTTTACACCTCACTATCCTAGACAGGCCATGATAAACTGAGTGAGGTCAGTAATAAAGGACAACGGAACTACAGAGCAAGAAAAATCCCTCCTGTTTCAGTGGTTGAGGACAGTTTTCATGAGGGAAGAGACAGTTGGGGTGGACCTGGAGAGCTTGATGTATCTCACAAGATGAAAGGAGCTGCAGTGTGGGGGGAAGGGAAAATAAAGGGTGTGCCAGGTAATATTGAACATATTGAGTAAGACTTTGGGCCAGTCCATACAGCAAAGTTAATGAAGTTGGGTGTAAAGGGGAATATAGCTTGAAAAATGGACCAGGACCAGTTGCTTGGGGCCTTGATTGTCAGCTAAGGGCTCAGGGTCCTAAGCAATGGGAAATCATTAAAGAATATTAAACAAGAAAATGTCATGTTTGGAAATAGACTTTCGATTCCTGGCAGCAAAGTGAATGTTGGATTGGAGACAGAAGAGTTGGACAACAGGGAGACTAATGAGGACTATGTGATAATAGTCCCCAAAATGAGCAAAGACATAAATCCACTCTTATATGTGATTACAATAAAACCTCTTCACAGTTAAGTTAGTGTCTTTCAAAGGAGTAGTACCTATTTAGAACACGAATTAAGTGGAACAATTCAGTGGAGTTTCATTGTAATGGGATTTAGTTTGATGGTCCAACTGTGGAATTAGGAATGATATCAAATGATGTTGCAGATCACAGTCAGCTGATAAACACTGTAAGATATATTCAAATATATACATCAGAACACATTTCCCTTTACTTGTTAAAATTCTGGCCGTCTCATTAGTACCTGCAGCGTTGAAGATTGCAAGGCTGTTTGTCTTTACCAGCAGTAAAGGCAGCTCTGGCCCTTTCTCATTTTCTCCAATGACAAGATGTCTGAGTCCTGAAGGTGAATGTGTCCAGCAAATTTTGAATATGACAGCCTTCATGAGAGTGGGTGTTGCATGCTGTGTGTGACCGAAGCCCACTGTCATAGACACTGCCTAACTCGTATGTTACTCAATTCCTGGTCCATCTGAGGCCTCAGCAGGTTTCAGATCCGCAGTAGAAATATCCCATTTGCCTAAGGTGAGTTTATAAAATATATTCACTCTTTTTTTTATTATGTTATGTTTATCACCATACATTACATCATTAGTTTTTGATGTAGTGTTCCATGATTCATTGTTTGTGCATAACACCCAGTGCTCCATGCAGAACGTGTCCTCTTTAATACCCATCACCAGGCTAACCCATCCCCCCACCCCCCTCCCCTCTAGAACCCTCAGTTTGTTTCTCAGAGTCCATCGTCTCTCATGGTTCATCTCCCCCCCCCCGATTTCCCCCCCTTCGTTCTTCCCTTCCTGCTATCTTCTTCTTTTTTTTTTTTTAACACATTATGTATTATTTGCTTCAGAGTTACAGATCTGTGATTCAACAGTCTTGCGCACTTCACAGCATTCACCATAGCACATACCCTCCCCAATGTCCATCACCCAGCCACCCCGTCCCTCCCACCCCCCACCACTCCAGCAACCCTCAGTTTGTTTCCTGAGATTAAGAATTCCTCATAAAATATATTCACTCTTGTCATCCCTTCTATCCCTAAGATAAGATCTAGGATTTTTTTTTGGATCTATAATTTTAAAATATCCCCTTATTAACTAAAAATGGAGCCAAAAATGATTCTCAGGACCAAAAGAAAAATGAACAAATGGGGCGACCCCTCGGTCCACCTTACCAGCTTTATTACACAGGCCCCATCTTCCTCACCTGAACGAAGCAAAATATAAAATTAGCACTAAACAGGCTGCAAACTACAACACAACTAAAAATGTGATGGAAGAAGAAAAGTTGTGGGGTAATTCAGTTTTAGAAATGATGGGGAAGACTCAGACAGTCAAACATTTGTGAATGAATGGGGACACTCAACCTCTGTAATGAGTGACATGGAAGAAAATGTCCACACTGTCTTCTAGTTAATAGCTATTGTCAGGCTGGCTAAAAGGGACAAGACGAGCCATAATGTAACTCAGAGTGACAACTATAGTTGGTGTTATCTATTGCATACTTTGCCTTTTTGCTATAAAATAAGTACCATATTAAATATAGAAAATAAAAAGTCTTTACCTGTTCGGGGAAAAAAATGAAATGTAAAGTCACAGGACTTTTAAATTTTCTAAATACTGATGCAACTCAGTTGGGGCTATAGAAATTACTACTGGTGCCAAATCTTCTATTAACATACAAGGAGTGCCAGTCTTGCACGAGCTCTGTCATATTTAGAGATAGATTGTTGGCATAAACTAAATCATCTGTCCTCTTGGTTTTTATCCTTTCAATAAGAAGAATAGCTAAATAGAGTGTTTTTTAGATAAACAGTTGAAGCTTCTCGGGTCAATTCTGTGGAAAATGTTTGCGAAGGCTATTACTATGAGACATGCAGAATAAATATATAGGGAAATACTTCTGCATATATTAAACTATAAATGGAAGCCTATTTGGAATGATTATATTTTTTAAGAGTAAAATCCTTTTATTGAAGCCACTGATTCTCTTTCTAAGGAAATCTCAGCAGGAGCTTCTGAGTTCATTCTCAGTGGTTACTGCAGCAGGAAAAGAAAATGAATTATGGAATTTCTCAGGATATTTTCTGCAATCACTTGAGACCATGAACATGGCATTCTGGTGCTTTTGCACTTAGGCACTGAGATGACCACAGATGTGTGAAGCTCATCCTGGATCATCACATTACAGGGCTTCTGCCTGGGCTATCCTTTTATGGTTACTGTATTATTATTTTGATGTTTCTCAACCAACTGAAACACATTGTAGTGTGTGAAATGTTTTGGTTCTTGTTTTAATGGGTATTTGCTAGCAGGTTTCACAGTGGTCCACTTGCGTAAAATGAACCATCCTTGGCACACCCATTTGTTGCAATTTACCATGACCAAACGAGTCACCCTGGTCCAGCTTACCTAGGACTTATGGATCGTGTTTGTGACTTTCAGGGAGAGAGATTGAGAACCATTTGCTAATCATTGTGCCCGAAATCGGAGTTTTTCATTAGAGTACTGAAGTGCTTAAATTAGCTTGCTTTTTGAGACTAGTGAAAAATATAGCTTTTTTTTTTCTTTTTTGCATTAATCAGACGCGCTGGCACCGGAATTCTGGGAAGCCAGTCACAGGACCTAGCCTGTTGCAGCATCTCATGTGATTCGCTGTTCTTCTTGGAAGGTCCACTCTGTGGCTTTCCTCTGGAATCTATGAAGAAAATGTTCCTCAGCCTAGAAACGGGGATTGAGAAATCTCCCCCTTCTTGTCATATAACACTATGTCTGGTAAGGGTGAGCCATTGAGCCATGAGGGTGGGTAGTTGGATATGGGGGTGACAGTCATGGATTCAGTGACTGGAACTCACCTGAAGAACCATTCCAGTCCTCCCCTGTCAGTGTTGTCCAGGAGTAGATGCGCTCCACAAACTTCTCTTTATCAGAACCTCTCTTTATCTTTCTATCTGTATAAATTTGTAGGGGCTTGTTATTTTTGACTCTGAGCAAGGCAGTAGATTTAGAGCTCTCTAATACTGTTATTTTTTTAATGTGCTAAGGATTCTACAATAAACCTCCATGGAACTGTCACCCAGATGAATACATCAAACATAAACAACTTTTGCACAGGCGCTTCCCAGCTACTATTTGTGAAGAAACAAATTATATAGTTCTCAGTTTTGCCTTTCTCAGTCTCACCCTACTCTCTGCTACCCCAGAGGAACAGCTGTCATGTGTTGACATTTGTACAGTCCTGTTTTTATACTTCTAAATTTATATATTTACATATAAGAAACATGCTTGTTATATGCATGAAACACAAATTATTTGTGTATTTTAAAAGGCTCGTGTATTTTACTTTCAATGTGGAATGTGGTATTCTGGCAATTACTATTTTACTGTCAAACATTTTGTTTTCAGAATTTATGTTGTTATATTACCCTTGTTCGTTTTTTTAAAAATTGCTGTATATTACTCCCATCTTAGGAAAATATCACAATTTATCCATTCCCATACTGATCAGAATTTAAATTGATTCCATTTTTTTACTAAAATAAATTATACCGAGATAAATACTGAAATAAATATCCTTTTACATTTCCCTTAGGACACATATAATAGAGGTTTTCTGGAGTATATATCAGTGGACTTGCCACGTCATAGGATATGTGCATTTCACGTTTGGTAGACATTATGAGATTGTTCTCCAAAGTGCTCATTCCAGTTTACACTCCTGCAGGCAGTATATGAGAATCCTCACTTCCCCAGGTCCTTGCTCATACTCATTATCAGATTTAATTTTGTGTGGGTTGGTGGATATGAATCACCATCTCATTGTTTTAGTTTTCATTACTCTAATTCATAAAATTGGACATCATTTTTATAGGGCCATTAGGGTTTCCTCCTCTCTGAATTATCTATTTCTACTCTCTTTTTTTTGATTGATTTTTAGAGAGAGAGAGAGCGCACACACACACATGCACATGGGAGAGGGGCAGAGGGAGAGAGAGAATCTCAAGCAGACTCTCCGCTGAGCATGGAGCCTGATGTGGGGCTCAATTCCATGACTCTGAGATCATGACCTGAGCCAAAATCAAGAGTTGGTCACTTAACCAACTAAACCACACAGGCGCCCCTCTTTCTACTCTTTATTCTTTTATTGTCTGTTTTCTTTATTGATTTACAGAAACGTGTAAATGTGTATGTTCTCAATGTATGTGTTTATATTTCATATATATAACTAATACTTTGTCATAGTGTTGAAAATTCTGCATCCCATCTGTTGATTGCATTTTAACTTTTTTCATGTCATCTTTCAACACAGATAATTTTTAAATTTTGACATCATTAGATTTCTTTTATTATTCTGCTTTTTGTGCCTTGCTTAAGAAATCACTTTCTTGGGTGCCTGGGTGGCTCAGTTGGTTAAGTGACTGCCTTCGGCTCAGGTCATGATCCTGGACTCCTGGGATCGAGTCCCACATCGGGCTCCCTGCTCAGCAGGGAGTCTGCTTCTCCCTCTGACCCTCTTCCCTCTTGTGTGCTCTATCTCTCATTCTCTCTCTCAAATAAATAAATAAAATCTTTAAAAAAAAATTAAAAAAATTAAAAAAAAGAAATCACTTTCTCCTCCATGGTTATATTATATATAAATTCCTCCTATACTCTACATTGCTTTAATTTACTTCTCAAAGTTTTGTTTTAAATGTGTAGACTTTTGAGTTTACATGGAGTTAATTTGTGTGTGTGGTGTCAAGCATGGATCTGTTTTTATTCCATACAAAAGCAAGTTGCCCCAGTACCATTTACTGAGCAGCTCCATTCTTTCTCCCTTATTTGTATTGCCTTCTCAGTTGTGTACTAGGATCTCACATATGCTTTGGACCTTTCAAGACTTTTTTTCTGTTGATCTCAACTTTCCTATCCTTACAAGGTACCATGTCACGTAAATAGTATACTTTTATAATAAGCATTTTTTCTTGTACTGCATAATAGTGAGAATGCTTCAAAAGTTTCATTTTAGGTATGCCATTAGGTAAAGATTTTTGGGTGACATATTTTTGTCAGATTCAGAAAACCCTGGATTTCTAGTTTATTAAGAGTTTCTCATAAGTGTTAAATTATAAACAGTGGTCTTCTGCATAGTAGAATAATCATTTGATTACCTCTTTAAAATTATTAATGCAGTAGATTATATTTCTGTATCTTACTGATATTGAGCTATCCTTACATTCCTTGTCTAACTGTTACTGAACAGGATGTTTTATTGTATTATCTTTTGGGGGTTTTTTTCCCCCCAGAAAGTCTTAAAGCGTATTTTGGCAGACTTGCTTTTTATAGGTATTGATTTAAATAATTACTTTTCAGAAATGTTTCTTTGCAAAGCTAAAAATACAAAGATTTTCTTTCATTTTTTTTTAAATATAGTTATTAGCTAGCATTAAGGATTCTCCATTTCTGCCTACTGAGAAAAAACATCCACAGAACATAAGTCTATAACATCTCCTCTTTCTATTCCTAAACAATGCAAGGCGTGTCACTTTTCCAAGAGTATGATTATGCTCAGCTTCTCTCTTCCTTCCTAGAGTCTGTGGTGGGTGTGACCTTCTCACTCCTCCCTGATGTGGTACCCCCCACAACCATGCTGATTTTTAAGGCAGCAGAAGGCTGCAATGACCACATTGTTGATGGTTACCCTATACCCATGTACTCCTCTACCCCTCAGTCGGGCTGCTCACTGCCACATAAAGCAACATTAGTGTTCCCATTTGACACAGATTATCTATCCTTCTCCCAAACAAAGCAGAAAATCTGACACATCTTAATTGTTCTTTGAGATAATCTCACCTATTTTCCTTGTTTTTATTGTGTAAAATTTTCTTTTACCGTTTTTGACCAGTAGAAAATGTGGCCCACATTGTTTTTACAAAGAATATTTAGTTGAATTGGCTATCAGGCTTTACCTTTGTTTTTCTTCACCGTTTATTTAGTCATCTAATAAATCCATATTGCATGTCTTCTATTGGTCTGCCATAGTTATTGGTGCTTGGAAATATAGCAGTGAAGAGAGAGGACAAAATCTCTGAACTCATATAATTGACATTGTAGTAAGAGGAGATAAAGAAAAACCAGTAAACAAGTAAATATATGACATATCAAAGATAAGTGCTATGGAGAAAAATGAGATACAAGAGTTATTATTGATCTAGGTTGTCAGGAAAGAGCTCAAAGATGAAGTGATATTTCAATGGGTACTTGATGGAAGTCTTGGTGAAAAGTATCCCAGGCAGAGGGAATAGCATATGCTATATGAGGTCTTCAAAAAACATCAAAAAGTCAGTGTTGTTGGAGCAGAATGGTAGATGGAGGCAGAGATAGTGATTGATGGTGGCGGAGAGGGTCAAGGGAGATGAAGTAGTCTTTCAGACCACTGTAAGCACTTTGGCATTTACTGTAAGTGAGATGGGATGCCATCTGAGGGTCTTGAACAAAAAACTGACATGTTCTTGTTTTAGCAAGATCTTGATGGGTGGCTTATATATTTGGGGGGAAAGGGGTTTCAATACTGGGAGCATGTAGACTAATTAAGAAACTATTATAATTATCCAGATAAGAAATATTGGTGACTTGGATGAGGAAGATAGAGATAACAAGAAGTGATCACATTCTGGATCTAATTTGAAGGTATATCTGAGAGAATTATTTGATAGATTGGTTTTCATGGTATGACCGAAAGGCCTGAGAATCTGGAAGGATGAAGGTGATATTGACTGAAATGACCAGGCCTGTGGAATGAGCAGGTTAGAAGGGTAAAATAAAAAGTTTGTTTATAGATTTATAAGTTTGATATTCCTATTAAATACCCAAAGGGATTATTTAGTCAATTGGATTATGAGCCTGTAGTTCAAGGAAGAGTTTTGTATTAAAGTTATATATTTGGAGAACATAATCATATAGATATTAATGACATATTACTGAATGAAATCACCTAGGGAATAAGTGTATGTAGAGAAAAGAAGAGAGGAGGTTAAGTACTGGGGGGGTGGGGAGGGATTCCAATGTTATGTGGTTCAGAAAATGAAGAGGACCCAGCAAAGTAGACCAAGAATTAATGGAGAATAGTGTCCAAATACCAAATTAAGATAGTGTTTCAAAGAGTGATCCATTATGTTGTATGTTAATAACTCAAATGAGATGATTAAGAAGTAACCACTTAATCTCAGGAAACAAACTGCAGGTTGCTGGAGTGGCGGGGGTTGGGAGGGATGGGGTGGCTGGGTGATAGACATTGGGGAGGGTATGTGCTATGGTGAGCGCTGTGAAGTGTGCAAGACTGTTGAATCACAGATCTGTAACTCTGAAGCAAATAATACATAATGTGTTAAAAAAAAAAGAAGAAGAAGGAAAAGATAGCAGGAGGGGAAGAATGAAGGGGTGAAATCAGAAGGGGAGACGAACCATGAGAGACTATGGACTCTGAAAAACAAACTGAGGGTTCTAGAGGGGAGGGGGGTGGGGGGATGGGTTAGCCTGGTGATGAGTATTAAAGAGGGCACGTTCTGCATGGAGCACTGGGTGTTATATGCAAACAATGAATCATGGAACGCTACATCAAAAACTAATGATGTAATGTATGGTGATTAACATAACATAATAAAATAAAATTTAAAAAAAAAGAAGTAACCACTAGATTTAGCAATGTGAAATCATTAGTGGCCAGAACAAAAGCTATTTCATTGGGTGATGGAGGTTAAGGCCTGGTTTGAATGGGTTTAGAAAGGTGGACAAAGAGGAATTGAAAATAAGAGTCTAATGCAATTCTTTTGAGAAGTTTGCTTTAAATGGAAAGCCGAGACCTGTCAGAATGGCTAAAATTAACAAGTCAGGAAACAACAGATGTTGGCGGGGATGTGGAGAAAGGGGAACCCTCCTACACTGTGGGTGGGAATGCAAGCTGGTGCAGCCACTCTGGAAAACAGTATGGAGGTTCCTCAAAAAGTTGAAAATAGAGCTACCATACGATCCAGCAATTGCACTCCTGGGTATTTACCACAAAGATACAAATGTAGGGATCCGAAGGGGTACGTGCATCCTGATGTTTATAGCAGCAGTGTCCACAATAGCCAAACTGTGGAAAGAGCCAAGATGTCCATTGACAGATGAATGGATAAAGAAGAGGTGGTATATATACACAATGGAATATTATGCAGCCATCAAAAGGAATGAGATCTTGCCATTTGCAACGACATGGATGGAACTGGAGGGTGTTATGCTGAGCGAAATAAGTCAATCAGAGAAAGACATGTATCATATGACCTCACTGATATGAGGAATTCTTAATCTCAGGAAACAAACTGAGTGTTGCTGGAGTGGTGGGGGGTGGGAGGGATGGGGTGGCTGGGTGATAGACATTGGGGAGGGTATGTGCTATGGTGAGCACTATGAATTGTGCAAGACTGATGAATCACAGATCTGTACGTCTGAAACAAATAATGCAACATATGTTAAGAAAAAAGAAAAGAAGATAGCAGGAGGGGAAGAATGAAGGGGAGTAAGTCGGAGGGGGAGATGAACCATGAGAGACGATGGACTCTGAGAAAGAAACTCAGGGTTCTAGAGGGGAGGAGGGTGGGGGGATGGGTTAGCCTGGTGATGGGTATTAAAGAGGGCACATTCTGCGTGGAGCACTGGGTGTTATGCACAAACAATGAATCATGGAACACTACATCAAAAACTAGTGATGTCATGTATGGTGATTCACATAACAATAAAAAATTATTAAAAAAATAAATGGAAAGCCGAGAAATGGATCAATAACTACAGGGATAATAACTGGAATGGTTGGGAGAGAACTTTTTTTAAAAGACCTTCAGTATATATTTAAAATGATTCTTGTCTTCTTGCAAAAATAGTTCCTTTAGTCATTATTTAAATTAGACTCTTGGGGCGCCTGGGTGGCTCAAGTCAGTTAAGTGTCTGACTCTTGATTTCAGCTCAGGTCCTGATCTCAGGGTCATGAGATCGAGCCCCATCACTCACTCCATGCTGAACACGGAGCTTGCTGAGATTCTCTCTCTCCCTTTCCCTCTGCCCCTTCCCCCCAACCCCACTCACACTCACTCACTCTCTCAAAAAAAAAAAAAGTTAGAATCTTCACGTAGTAAACTGTTTTTATATGGCCCCCTGTCCCCTGCCCAGCACAAGACTCAGTGACAGTTAGCTAGATATATCAGATTCTAAATGGATGGTTATTTCTCTAACACTGGAAGGTTTTCATTTGTGTTTTGGCATTTGTTGTTCCTGATGGAAAATCTTCTACTGGCCTGTTTGAAATCCCTAGTGGATAATCTGCCTCTTATCTGAAGTCCCTTTAAAGAGTTTTTCTTTATCCTGATGCCCTATTGTGTATTTAAATATGGTATATTTATTTTTATTTATAATCCTCAGTGACTACTGTGGGTTTTTAATCTAAAAACTCATTCCGTTCTTTTAATTTTATGAAATTATCAATAAAACCCTTTCCAAAACTGATTCTTGCAGTTGAATTAAATTCTCTCCTAGAATTCCCATCATATGTGTGTTGGAACTCTTCAGTCTGCCCTCCATGGCTTATAATTGCACTTTCATGTTTTCCAGTCCTAGTGTCTTAGTTTAAAAAAAAAAACAACAAATAAACCTACCATTGCTAGTAGTTGGCATAGAGGAGGAAGTTCAAAGTGTAAACCCACAGTGCCATGTTGGCCAGAACCAAGTTTCATGTGAAGAAACTGTCTTAGTCCCCTCCCCTCCCATCTCCAATTGTCTGAGTCTATTCTGCGTGCTAGAACAGAAATCCCATAGACTGAGTGGTTTATAAACAACAGAAATTTATTTCTCACAATGTTGGAGCCTGAGAAGTGTAAGATCAAGTTGCTCAAGGTCAGCAGCTGCCATCTTTAGTGAAGGCCCACTTCCTGGCTCATAGACAGCTGTCTTCACTGTGCCCTCACCTGGTGGAAGGGTAGAGGATGTTCTCTGGGACCACTTTTATAAGGACACTAATCCCATTCATTACCTGATCACCTCCTACAAGGCCCCACCTCCAAATACCACACTGAGGACAAGGTTGCAACATACGAATTGGGGCAGGGAGTATGAACATTCAGCCTTATAGCACCATTCTATTTGTTTAAATAAGCCAACAAACAAAGCTGGGTTTGACCCACTAAAATGATCCTACAGTGTAATAGGTCGTGACTCACAGTTTGAAAAACACTGTATTGAATGGCCAGTAATAGGAATATGAGGGAATATTAATTAGTGCAGCCATTAAATTTTATATTCACAGTTTTTATGTGTTTTGGGGGGGTGGCTGGACAGGGGGTATTATGCTCTTTTAGCTAGCAAGGAAGAGGATGCTTCCATGTAAGTCCATGTAATGGGGATTTACTATAATGACATCAGATCTGTTGCTGTGCATAGCCATTCTCATGTTTCTCTATCTCAATATATCATGGGTCCTTCATGGGTCCCCTTTTGTAATATCCTCAAGCTCCCTATCCTCTTGCAACTTCTCTAGGCTGATAAAATCTGTTCGGGTCACCCAACATTTAATGTCAAGTATTTCCTGTTAGTCAGCCCTTGGTATTAGGACCTTATTCTCAATCTAATCAGTGCATATTAGCTAAGCCAGGTTGACTTCATTTGAATCCACAAAGAATTGCTAAAAGCTGAATTTCCTAGAAAAAGTGACAATCTAATTGACAGGTACTTATGAGACACTAACATTAAATGGAAAAAAAGAAAAAGAAAAAAAAGAAGAGACAGCTTTTTGTATAGGGTCTGTTTTCAACTGTCTTTAGAAATTCTATTGGAAAGAGAATGACAGAAAAGGAATTCATAATTTGTTTTACATTGCATTAATACTTACCAAGCTTCCACATAAGTACTGTGCATTTAAAATCAGAAAAATACAATTGGCTTCGGGAAAAACAGTCATTTTGCAAACTAGCGTCACGTACTCCTACTCTTGATTTAGCTCATCTTCTTGGTACAAATATGAAATGTCTGTGAATAAAACTGTGTTTAAAGCAGAAAGCCTAATGCTTGTCCCACTAGCACCATTTCAGAATATATTACTTAGTATTCAATTTGGTTTGGGGAAGCTGGGTGCCAAAACCTGGAAAAATATAACCCACTAAGAGGACAGGCTCCTTTTCCTAATTTCCTACCCTTCCCTGCTCTAATTTGTATAACCAGTGTGTATTATCTCTTTTTATTAACTTGTGGTTTGGAAACTTTGTTTGGGATGGGGTGGAATAGATTGTCACCTGTTTTCTTATTAGATCAAAATATTTCTGTTTGACTAGAAATTTTCTGTGGCCTTAATCACTCTCCAAATAAAACCATTCACAAGTTCTAAAGTAAAAAATACTTCTGGTTCCAGCACACTAACAGGATTTATAACTCATTAAAAATAAATAGAAAGAAAGAAAGGAAGGAAGGAGGAAGGAAGGAAGGAAGAAAGAAAAGAAAAGAAAAGAAAAGAAAGGAGGGCCTAGCTTTTCAAACTCATAAAAAAGCCCTAGGGCGCCTGGGTGGCTCTGTTGGTTAAGCGACTGCCTTCGGCTCAGGTCATGATCCTGGAGTCCTGGGATCGAGTCCTGCATCGGGCTCCCTGCTCAGCGGGCAGTCTGCTCCTCCCTCTGACCCTCTTCCCTCTTGTGTTCACTATCTCTCATTCTCTCTCTCAAATAAATAAATAAAATCTTTAAAAAAAAAAAAGCCCTATCAGAATATTATGCATTCAGGTAAATTTTCTTTCTTTGTAGGTATTAAGGATAAAATTTCAGCCTTTATTTTTATACAAGTCCTGTGTGATTACTCTTTCCCACTACTCTTACAGTTGAGCCTAAAAAAATAGGTGAAAATGAGCTGGGTCAGAAAATCACTGCTAGTTGATCCTTCGCTAGTGTTCAAACCCACATTATCTATGATCCTACTTCATAATGAGTTCCAGAAGTGTTCCTCAGATCTAGGTAGCTCTCCTGTGTGTGTGTATCTGGTGATCCAGCACATCAACATCCAAGCCAGCAGAGTGGAGAAGGGGAAGCGGAGGGGACGTGCATTTCCCTGAAAGATGCACTTGCCACTTCTGCTCACATCCTCCCAGCCAGAACTGAGTCATGTGACCAGAGTTCACTGCAAGGTTGGCTGTGAAATGTCTTCTTGCACTGGATTCTATTACTAATTGGAAGTAGAGTGAGTGACTATTGAGCACAACTAGTAACTGTGAGATCACCTTATAGACTGAAATGAATCCTGTGGACAAGGCAAGTCATTTGCATTTTATTCAGAAGGGTGTCATAATTGTAATTGTGTTTCAAAACATAATTTTTGTGTGAAAAATAGACTGGGGGGAGCCTTAGTGGGTGTTAAGAGGACATTCCAGTCCAAGTGGGACAGAGTGGCAGGGACTTGGTGTAGCAGTAAAGAGGATAAAAGGGGGTAAAATGAATTCAAAAGCTGCTGATGTTGACAGATGTAATGGGGGCCGAGAAGGTGGACAGCCAGGTAACTCCTTGGTTTCTGGCTTGTGTTGCAAACGCTGCAGGAGCACCAGGTTGAGGAATGACGTGTTTCTGAACCCCTGAATTCAGCTTTGGAAATGTGCTTTGGGGACATCTGTCAGGCTGTTTCTACACATCCAGATATGATTTCAAAATAAATTAACCTCCAATTCACAATCAGTGAGACTCATATCTAGTCATTGTTAATTAACTTACTCAAATGAATGTTCCCCTGTGAGGGTTTCTTATATTACAGGACTTTGTGTGGATGACATGTCACAGAATAGTTTATCGTGTACAAACACAGAAAAGCCAGCCAGGCAGAAGGGAGTTTTAACCAACAAAAGATCTTGCTAAATCTGGCTGTGGCCATAAATCATGAGCAGCCTTCTTGTATTGATAGTATGGACAGCATTGTTGGTCACACACAGGAATGTTAGTCATATAGCCTTGCGTTTATCATAACTCAGGCCACACTCAGTGATGGCAATCATCAAGATTGTTCTAACCATGTGAAGAGCAGCAAAAAATATGGCAAAGCTCCAGAGCTAGAAAGCAGTCATTTTGTTTCTTGTGCTGTTTGTGTACATAATTCACTAAATGTTTAATGTTTTGCTCCTTTTGTTGACTTGTGATTTTTTTTATAGAGAGACCTACTTCCCTTTATTACAAGCTAATTAAAAAGAAAAAAGCGCATAATCTAATTGTTGCATCCTCCTGCCCAGTTAACCAAAATATCCTACTAATGAGATAAATATCCAGTTAGTATGTAGGTGGTACTGACCATTTTCTAGTCTACTGCTTTGTACTGCTGATACCATGGTTAAACATTTACAGTTAATAGTGTTAAGATTTCCGATGGGCACTAATGTTTTGGAATTCATTCATCCGTCATTTAACAAATATTCGAAGTGCTACACCCTGGGCACTTGGGAGACTTCAGTGCATTACAAGTGAAAACAGCAGATGGATGCCTCTGCCCTCTGAGAGCTGTCATTCTGGCACTCCCGAAAGAGGCCATGGGATTAGAGTTAGTTACACCCATCACTCTCTTCAACCTGTCCAACTCATGGTCTTTGTCAAATTCTAATGTTTGGCTGCCTTCTCCTCTGGTCCGGCTGGCTCTGTTATGATGGTGTGATGGGTCTCACGAGGCTCCAGCCCAGGCCTGGCCTTCACTTCAGTTGGCAGAACCCAAAGAAGTTCTGGGCAAAGTTCAATGGGGGGCGGGGCAGGGAGGGGCTGTCATGTGAGGCAATGAGTTGTGTGCTTTCATCTACTCTTCTGGTACCAGGGGTGCCTGCATGCGCATAAATGAGTGTGTGTGTGTGTGTGTGTGTGTGAGAGAGAGAGAGAGAGAGAACAGGAGAGAATATAATTGATTTGGGGAGGGTTTTGCCACAGTATATAAGTGAGAGCAGCAAGACTGAGAAGCTAAAGATTAAGACATGCTAAGCAGTGACCAAGAAATTCACCATATTCCACCTTCAACCCTACCTTCTCTGACAGATTTTAACCAAATTAGTGTAATAGGGTCTGCTTGCACGCATGACTGAATGAAAAAGGAAATTTAAACACTTCTTGCTGTAAAGCCCAGAGGAAACCATACGAAAATCCAGCTTCTATTTCAGGAATATCTGCCGGACTATTGGTTAGTGTGCCTTTCTTTTTAACTTTGGTTAAAAGGCTGAGAACTCATTTATTCCACAAAAAGTTCATCTTGTGATGTCAATACTTTGACACGATTTATGGCAGAAGTTGAAGAATATCAGTGTGGAGTCACAGAAGAGTGAACACTTGTTTCAGGGGAGTGTAGAAGGCTTCATGGAGGTGGTGATGTTTGAGCATGATTTTTAAGCATAAGTAGGTTTGTGATTTGTCTAGCAGCAGACTTGAAAGTAAAGGAAGATAGACCATGAGGGAGGTTGTTTCACGTGTGAAAAAAAAAAAAAGGCAGAGAAGAGGCAGTGGGGCTAGGATTGGGGCAGGAGGAGCTACATTCCAGAGAGAATCCTGAGGTAGAATCACCCTCTTACAGCATCAAGTTACTTGTGAGAAGGGATGGCGTAACCAAAGTATCTAGTTCAGGTAACTGCAAATCCCTCATCAAGCAAGATAAAGAACTGTAAAGGATGAGGCTGTTTGTTCCTGAGGCAGGGATTGGGGGCAGGTAGGAGATACTGACTTCACTCCAGACAGGAGTTATTTCAGATGCTTCTGGGCATCCAGAGGTATTCCCTGTGTCTGAGGAACCTGCTCTCTAGTTCTTTAGCATTTACATGAAGCTCCATGTAAACTGCCATCCTGGGGATTCCCTGGAGCTTTCCTTCCTCATTGGGAAGTAAAGTTTTCATTGGTAACATGATCACAGGTGATTGGATATAAACAATTCCTTTGAATCACTTCTCAGTTTGAAAGGTGAATATTGTATTACTGTTCTACAAGATGTGAAATCATTGAACTCACTCCAACAGATTACAGTGGAAAGGCATCGAAGTGTTTGTTTCTTTGATGTTTTGGTAGGTGGACAGTCTCTGTGAAATGATTCACGGTTTGGCGTAGCCTGCTAGTTCCAGTCTTCATCCACCAGCCAAATGATTTAGGAGAAACGTGGCCAGGCCATTGAATTTAGTTTCCTGAGTTATGCTGTGGTGATCCCATTGGGTGGTAAACATAAGGCTCCTGGGAATTGAATGTTTAATTCAAAGGACTGAAAACAAGCGCTCCTGAGCCAAGATGTTAGATATAAGGACATGTTACAAAAATAGACTCTACTTTCCCCTTCCACACCACCTTTTCCTCCATAAAACACGTGCTGCTTGTCCTTATCTACCCCCCACCATCCTATTCTGTTGTAGATTTTTACCTTGGTTTTGATTTACCTTCCCATTGACACATCATCTGTTTTTTAATTCCCTGGTTAGATCTGAGGTTAAGATGAGAAACAAGACCAGCAAACTGATTCAGACAGGTTCTCTCAGTCTTCCTTACTTTCCCTGGGATCATCTCATGTCCAGATTTATGTGTTCAGAAAAAAAATTGCATCAATTGACCCAGAGGTGATCAGACTCTAGGGGCCCAGTTTATACTAGCCAAACTCAAGAGATGGACCAATATACCAGAATACCAATTCATTCATTTATTCTCCATTTCAGCTGTCAGGCAATTTCATTTCAGCTGGTTATTGTTTTTTTAGAAAGAGAGGAAACCCAGAAAGCAAAATAAGAATCAGAAGGTAATTTGGCAATTGTAGAGTTGGAATAGAGGGAACTGAATGACTTCAGGCAAGAGCATCACCAAGCTCTGAGAGATTATTGTACCTGTTTCTGTACTGAGACATTCTTGTGGGCTGATTAAAGCACTCTTGGCCAGGGGTAGTTGGAGGAGACAAAGTCACAGATTATTTACTAATTTTTTAGCATTTCTCATCCATCATTAATTGATTGGACTAGATTGCCTCTCAAGTCACAAAATTTCTTTTTTTTTTTGCCCATAATTATTTTTTTTCTCAGATTTTTATTTAAATTCAAGTTAGTTAACATATAGCATAATACTGGTTTCAGGAATAGAATTTAGTGATCCATCACTTAAATATAACACCCAGTGTTCATCACAACAAGTGCCCTCTTAATACCCATCACCCATCTAGCCCATCACCCACCCACCTCCCGCCATCAACCCTCACTTTGTTCTCTATCATTAAGAGTCTCTTACGGTTTGCTTCCCTCTCTTTCTTCTTTTTCTTTCTCTTTTTTTTCCCCTTCCATTATGTTCGTCTGCTTTGTTCCCTAAATTCCACATATGAGTGAGATCATATGGTATTTGTCTTTCTCTGACTAGCTTATTTTGCTTAGCGTAATACATTCTAGTCCCATCTACATCGTTGCAAATGGCAAGAGTTCATTACTTTTTATGACTGAGTAATATTCCATTGTTTGTGTGTGTGTGTGTGTGTGTGTATCCCATATTCTTTATCCATTCATCAGTTGATGGACACTTGGGCTCTTTCCACAGTTTGGCTCTGGTTGATAATGCTGCTATAAACATTGGGGCGTATGTACCCCTTTGAATCTGTATTTTTGTATCCTTTGGGTAAGTAAATACATAGCAGTGCAATTGCTGGATTGTAGGGTAGCTCTATTTTTAACTTTTTGAGAAACCTCCATACTGTTTTCCAGAGTCGCTGCACCAGTTTGCATTCCCACCAATAGTATAAGACGGTTCCCCTTTCTCTGCATCCTCACCAACATCTCTTGTTTCCTGGGTTGTTAATTTTAGCCATTCTGACAGGTATGAGGTGGTATCTCATCATGGTTTTGATTTATATTTCCCTGATGTTGAGTGATGTTGAGCATATTTTCATGTGTCTGTTAGCCTTCTGGATGTCTTCTTCCGAAAAATGTCTATTCATGTCTTCTGCCGTTTATTAACTGGATTATTTGTTTTTTGGGTGTTGAGTTTGGTAAGTTCTTTATATATTTTGGATACTAACCCTTTCTCAGATATGTCATTTGCAAATATCTTCTCCCATTCTGTAGGCTGTCTTTTAGTTTTGTTAATTGTTTCCTTTGCTGTGCAGAAGTTTTTTATCTTGATGAAGTCACAATAGTTCATTTTTGCTTTTGTTTCCCTTGCCTTTGGAGACGTGTCTAACAAGAAGTTGTTGCAGCCGAGGTCACAGAGGTTGCTGCCTGTGTTCTCCTCTAAGATTTTAATGGTTTCCTGTCTCACATTTAGGTCTTTCATCCATTTTGAATTTACTTTTGTGTATGGTGTAAGAAAGTGGTCCAGTTTCGTTCTTCTGCATGTTGCTCTCCAGTTTTTCCAACACCATTTGTCAAAGAGACTGTATTTTTTTCCATTGGATATTCTTTCCTGTTTTGTTAAAGATTAATTGACCATACAGTTGTGGGTCTATTTCTGGGTTTTCTATTCTGTTCCATTGATCTGTGTGTCTGTTTTGTGCCAGTACCATACTGCCTTGATGTCAAGTCACAAACTTCTTTGCTCTGCTAAAAGGCCCTTCTCCAGTTGGACATGTTTCAACTGTGACTGGATAATAATCTTCCTGATTGATATTTAGGAAGTCAACCTTGGACTCTATAATGGACTTTTAGAGGTTGTATTAGTTTTCTATTGCTTCCATAACCAATTATCATAAATATATTGATTTGTGACAACACCCATTGATTACTTCACAGTTATGAGGTAAGAAGTCTGGGCACAGCATGCATGGCTCAGCTGAATTCTCTGCTTAGAAAATGCTGAAATCGAAATATTTTTTAGGGTTTTGTTACCTTCTGGAGGCTCTGGGGATAAATTTACTTCTAAGCTCCTTGAGGTTGCTAACCCAATTCAATTCCTTGACATCAGAGGACTGTCTTCCCTGTTTCCTTGCTGGCTGTCAGCTAGGAGTCAGTTTTTGCTCCCAGAGTCCGCCTGCCTTAATCTCCAGCTTTCTGTGCTGCCCCCTCCAGCAACAGCACATCAAATCCCTCTCAGATTTCTCATCTCTCTGACTTCCTCTTCTGCCACATCTCTCTGATTACTTCTGCTTTTACAGGCTAATTACATTGACTCACCTCAGTAATCTAGGATAATCTCCCTATTTTAAAATCAGTTGATTAGTAACCTTAATTACATCTACAGAGCTCCTCCAGAGAAGTACGTAAATTGGTATTTGATTGAAAAACCAGAGATGGTCATCTTGAGGGGACCTCATGAGCAACACTTTGAAATAATGTTTTGTCATTACTTGAGTGATCTTATCTGTGAATGGCTGATTTCATCCATTACGTGTATTCTCTTTATCTTGCCATTTCATGGGATAATATTTTCTTTTCCTACCTTTATATTTAGTATTTCATCCACTTGCCATAGGAAGTCTTCTATTGCAAAAATTACCCTTATTGGTTGACTAAATGGGAAAGATTGATTTTTTTTTTTCTTCTCCCTCCACTCAGCTGAGGAAGGCTCCCTGGGGTGTATGAGCACTATTTTCACAAACTGAAAAATCATAGCACATTTGGTTTGTACTCAGCCCTTGCTGCACTTTAAAATCTCATAGCAAATGTTAAGGGATTAATACTCAGGCCCCACCACAGAGATTCTAATTTATCTATAAAACGAGGTCATTTTTTTTTTTCAGTTTCCCACATGGTTCTTCCTTCCCACATGCAGTCAAGGCTGGGAACTATTGATACGCTCCAAACCTTCTGTTTTGGAGATAAGGAAGCTGAGGCGGTGATTAGGTGACTGCCCGACTTACGAGTCAGGTCATGTTGGGCTGGCACCCGGCCATGGGATTGCTCACTCCTTCTCTAGGAGAAATGATTTGCTGGACATCTCATAACTAGTGACAGATCTGGTGCTCTGGGCCAGATTTGTGCCCCAAACAAAAGGTTTATGTTTTAACTATATGTAGATTTCAGTACCCAGTGATTACCTGCAAAACGAATGTGAGAGAGATCTAAAACATCCTGCCTCTTGCTTCAGTAGCAAGACTATTTCTTTCCAGGAATTGAAGAAACTATTAGACCTTGCAAAATAACTGTTTTAAAGGTCATTGCTCAGCAGCTTGACTTGCTCATGAGCAATAAGCACAGATATGTTCTGGCCTAGCCAGGGAGCTAGCCACACGGACATCCACGGTCTCTCGGTGTCCCAGAGCTGCATGCTGCCATGTGGTCGCCACTTAGCTGCATGTGACTCTGGAACACTTGAAGTCTGGCTAGCGCCAGTTGTGATGTGCTGTGTGAAATACTCACTAGGTTCAAAGATTCCATATGAAAAAAGGAGTGTAAAATATCTCAATACTTTTCATATCACCTATATGAGGAAATGGTAGTATTTTGGATATATTGAGTTGAATAAGATATATGATTAAAATAGATTTTATGGTTACCAGGAAATTTAAAAGTACACACGTGGCTGGCACTTGTGTCTTACATTATATTTCTTTGACACAGCACTGTTTTTGAGGGCATTTTCTATTCAAGCTGTTAACAATGAATGGTCCAAGTCCGGCTGTGACACCTCCCGTGATCTCGTAGAGTGAAGTGGTATATTCTACACTTCCTGGAGCTGAGACGTGACATTGATCTGCCCAGTGTCTGCCATCTATTTGGCAGCCAGTTGGTCTGGCCAAATAGACTTCTTTCTATTTATATATATATATATATGGGCTTAGAGGAGGCGGGCCAGGCGCTGGGGATGCCCCCATGTCATGGTAAGAGCACACTTTATAGCTCTTAAGTAATGTACCCAAAAGTAGACCAGGTGCTCTTGGAGACTCTAAGGCCTAGAGGTGAATATTATATCCCTTGAGCAATACTCCTAAAGAAACTGCTGTGTCAGCATTTATGAATTATTACCGTGCTTGACAGGTCTGGAGCACTGAAAATCCTGTGGTGTCTGCCCCTGTCCATAATTCAAATCCAAACTTTACTCCTTCTCTTTTTCTTACTGTCTATAGCTTTTTCTGCCTCACTCGTACCCCCCTGCTCATATGCTTAGTCAGCCTAGTTTCACATGTATGAAGAAGCATGGGAAGGGGAAGGCAGGCTTTGGAGACCTCAAACATGGTTCTGTCTGAGGGATTCACTTAACCTCTCAAAGTTCCTCTATACTTTTACTTTCTCAATTTGAAAATGAGGCTGTCTTTCGCAGGGTCTGTGCAAACGTCGAGAGAAATAAGACTCCTGGCAGACTTATTCATTGGGCAGATTTTAGAGTAGGCATCTACCCTGTGTCAGGCCCAAGGCTAGTTGTTGGGGATCTAGTGAGTGAGTGAGTGAAACACACCTACGGCCCCCAGTTGCTCACAGCTAAAAGAAGAGAAGGCCAAGGTGCCTGGCAACATCAGGGCAGGAGTAGTTCTCAGTGAATGGCAAATTTCATTACACCGCACAGCATGGGATTTGGCTTATCACAAAATCTTGGGATGGGGTGCAGACAGGGCAACTGAAGCCCACGGTGATTAAGTGACTGCCTGAGTTACCGAGTCAGGCCGTGTTGGGCTGGCACCCCGGGCATGGGATTGCTGACTCCTTCTCTAGAAATGCTTCGTCCAGAAGATCACATTGCCTCACTCTTGGTTTCTCAACTTGTTTACCTTAAAAGAACAAGTTCATTTTGGACATGATAAAAGGAAAGAAAAGTTTCTCCCAATCTTTGCTCTATATGTTATCTGGGTCTGCTAGTAGCTCCTTTTAGCACACTATGAGTTATTGTACTAATTATTATCAGATTATCATCTCATCAAGATAATAATGTTTGTGCTTGAAGACTTCATTCTATGAGATCATGTCTTCAACAGCTTATCTATGTTCTATTAAATTAGGTAAAACAAAGCCAATTTCCATCTGAGAGTTTGAAAGAAACTCCAACATCTTTAACTTTGTTTAAAGCATATTCCCCATGTTATATATGATCTATCACAGTAATAAAAAAATAGATTTAAAAAAGAGCCACTTGTGAAAAGAGAGAGAAACAGCAGAAATTCAGTAAGGAGTTTGTGTTTTCAAATACTGTTTTGGAAAAAAAATGACTTGGTAGGTGCAGTGATGTAAAGGATGACATAAAAAGGAACATATTCAAATAAGCACCTATGCAATTGATTTCTCTTCCATGTGAGAGTCACTCCTGCCTTGTGAATCGGTGGGTGCACCACATGAATCAAGCTGGGTGAGTCTGGCGGTCATCCGCAAGGATAGTCGCTGCAGTGAGGTATTGCAAGGTGCCACTGAGTCATACTGACCTCAAACAGAATGCCCCATGTGCCGAGAACATCCACTCCCAGCAGGGTACCCCTGCACACCAAAATAGGAGCAGCACTAAGCACTTAGTGCTGAAAAGGCCTGTATTTTTTTCACTTCTCCAGAGAGGAGCAGGTGAAGACCTAAATTCCTGTAATCCAGCTGCCTTTTGTATTCTCATAGGGAGGGTCCTAGCTTCAAGCCAAGTGTCTCATCACTGGAATTCATCTACCCTATTTTCAGCTCTAGAAATCCATGATTCACAAAACAAATGATCCGGACCCAGTAGCAACAGCAGATGAGATCGTCGTGACAGATGAAATCAGTCTCTAGATTATTTCCCACAATCGGGCCTCCGTTTTGAAGGTGCATAATTGCCGTACACCTAAGCAAAACTGAGCAGCCTTTCCACCTTAGCCCAGGAGACACACACATTACATTGTGATGCTTCTTCCTTTTCCTTGGACCCTTATGTGATGTAAGTGCATGGTTGGAGAAGGGAGTCTTCTATGTTGTGGCTACCCAAGAACCCATTTGCTGATTGCTTTACCTGCCACCTCCCTAGGCTTCCATGTCATGGTATATAAATTAGGGCCCCACTCCCCATCCACACCATGGAAACATTATCAAACATAGTCTATTACTGGTATCAGAAAGACTCTAATAACGTATTTACTGGATATATGCAGAGGGCATGCTAAATGTTTTGAATAAATCAACTCATTTAATCTCCTCCTGATTTTCCTAGGAAAAAGGTAATAATATTCTCATCCTTATATTAGAGAAAAGTGAACAGGTTTGGTAAATCCAGGATTTGAACCTAGCTCTCTCTGACTCCAGAACACACGCTCTTAACCCCAAGCTCACTCCCTCTGTAAATGAAGATCAAGGATGGCATTTATGGTGGAGGCTGATGTTAATTTCTAAAGACTTGGGAAAATATCTGTCAGTGATCATTAACTGAATATGATCAGCGAACAGTGGTACAGATGGTATCAAGTGAAATCAGGTGTCCAGGGTTCACTCAGTAGTACTGTCTCTTACCTCTTGTATCAGTGTCAGCAGATTGCTTAATCTTTGTACCTGTTACCTACATGGAGCCTAGATAGCATCATTCACTTCCCCACCTGCTGGTGTGCTGGGTCCAGTTTGAACTGGCTTGTGAATCCACGTTCACTGACTTCAGGGAATCCAGGTTCGGTGACTTGGTAACTTAAAATCAGCCTTGGTGGAGGTATTTACACCACAGAAACTGGTCAGTGCTACAGTCATGGTCCTTCTCTCTCTCTCTCTCTCTCTCTCTTTAATTCCAGAGAGACAACTGTTACACATTTATCAGTGCACCACTGTCTATGACTCAAAGAGAGATACAGTATGAATTGTCACCCTTCTAAAGGTAAACAAAGGCATACTGGGTACCCTTAAAAAAAAACCCAAATATAATCATGCCTAATTCTTCAGTCCCTATCATTCTGCATTTGGGATGACCTCTTAAAATGTAACTGTAAAGATGTTATATGTCATTAGAAGTACAAAATTGTGTATTATTGTTTCTGTTACAAAAACATATATGCCCACTGTAACAGTTTAATGTTTCTGAATGCAAGTACAGACATGCAAACCATAAAATATATATATATCAGTGTTGTCAAAGAGAAATATAAAATATAATGCAAGCCACATGTGTGACTTTAAATTTCCTGCTGGTCACGTTTAAAAAAATAAAAAGAAATAGGGATTGCTAGTTTTCAATAATATGTTTATTTAACCCAGCAATCCAAAATATGAGTTTAACCTATAGTAAACATAGACCTTGTTGAAATATTTTGCGTGCCTTTTTTGTACCAAGCCCTCAAAACCCATGTATGTTTTACACTTACAGCACATCTTAATTTGAATGCTAAATTTGCATCAGAGAGACTTGATCTGTATTTAGATTTAATAAAATCTACAGCTGAAAAACTAGATTCCTATCAACCTGTTTTGTATATACTTAATTAAATGCTTAATTAAAATACTTAATTAAAATTACATAAAAATTTAGCCTATTTAATTCCTCAGTTGCATTAACCACATTTCCAGTGCTCGGTGGCCAGCGCAGGTACATACGATCTATGCTTTAAATGTTTTATTAAAAAGGCAATTTATTATATACACTACTCCCAAAGGCCTTTTTTCCCTCATACATTACACATTTAAAATAATTTTCCATCCTGTATTCCCCACTGGATCCTGAGAAGGGAAAAATCTCAGCGAAAGTAGGTATGTCAGTAATGTCTGTGAACATTTTCTCTCTCACTAATTGGAAAGAAAGAAATTGACCTAAGGCAGTTTGGATCTGACCAATTTTCAAATGACCAGCACCATAAAAAGGGGGTAATAACATGAGAAAAATGCAAACTAGTCAAATAAATGCCTGGTACTAATTAGAATGGGTCATTTCAAATACCCTTTTGGATTCGCCTCTTTTTCAATGTCGAGTTCTTAGAACAGCTTCACCGGGAAATCAACTAGATTCGGTTTTGCAATATTTCATTGCTAATGAACACCTGCATCAGAAAGTACACATTTATTAGGTTATCTAACTAGAGTCTTGGTTTTGCAATATAAACAATTCTGCTTCTGTGGGGATTTTTTAATCAGCTCTTACTTTTTTGGTATCAGGATAGCTAGATCAGTAAAACAAAAAATTGGTAAAATATTATTTCTATCAATTCAGCTGCCATATTGGTATTTTGCCTTTGTTAAGGCAAACGACAAGTTCCTCAATCTATCTTATTATTCTATCTATATATTAATATGCTGATGTCATTCTTCTAGGGATGCTGTTGACCACTTTCCTTTTAAATACTTGATACAAATCAGAGGTTCTAGGTGGCTTTGGGTGGTGATTCCTTTTGTCTTTGCCAAATTACAAACCAGATAGGAGCACATTTTCCCCTATATGGCTTAACATACTTTATATTACTTTTAATAAAGTTAATGTGGGGGTTCTTCATGAAATAGCCTAGTCTTCATATTAAACTCATCTGGTACTCATCATCTCTTTGTAAATCTCTGAAATCCGGTAATGACTCCCCTCCCTCTTTCAGTCTTTGGTCTCCTACCTGCAGCTTTCCACCAGACATTTCTTACACTTCCACAAGTCTTTAAATCACTATTAAATCACTTTAATACCAAACATCCCAAGACAGTCTTGTAATCTTCTCATTCCTGAACAACTCAGATCCCAAAATCCTGATTTCTATCAATAGTGCCATCTTTCATCCACACATACACTATATACTCATTCATTTGTGATAGGCATGTTTTCTTTATCATCTCCTGTATCCAGTCATTGCCAAATCTTGTCGGTATTTCTCAGTGATACCAAGTTAAGAAAGTGTGAGGAGCAGATTTATCCTAAGAAAAATCCACTTTGCACATGCTTTCCTTATCCCAAAACTCCCAGTGACTTTCTGATTAATATGAGTTGAACTGGGGGGGCACCTGGGTGGCGCAGTCAGTTGAGCATCGGGCTCTTAATTTTGGCTCAGGTCGTGATCTCAGGGTCCTGGCATAGTGGGATCCAGCTTCTGCCCTTCCCTGTACTCTGAGTTCAGCAGGGTGTCTGCTTGGGGACTTGTCTCCCTCTCCCTCTACTCCTCCCCCGAGCTCACGCTACATAAATAAATAATAAATAATTAATTAATAAATAAATATATCTATCTTTTTAAAAAATATCTGAGTTGAACTGCTGTTTTGGTCTAGTCCTCCCTTACCAACCCAGTGTTATTCCCCTTTATTCATAATTTCAAACCTTGTTCTCTCTCTCACCTCCACCTACTGCCCTGAACTAATCAGACCCAGAGCCATACCTTTGTATTTGCACCATCTGAGTTTTTACCCATAATGCAAGTTTACACCCCTCCCTCACTATTCCTTACCTATCACAATCTTCTCTGTCATTTAGTTCTAATTTTAAGCCCCTCAGTTCAGTGGCTGATTTTTTTTTTCCCCACTCTGATCTTTCTTTCATTTTTAGGTATGCTTCCTCTTTTCCCAATTTCATTTGCCTATCTTGCCTAATTCTTGAGGTAAAGAACCGTGATTTTGATTGCTTTTGTATTCTCCAGTATGCCCTGCACAATTCTAGGAGTTCAACAAATTCTTGCTAATTTTAAAATAAAGAGAATTGAACTAATTCCTTTCTTGGCCTGGAGTTGGTTATAACATGTTGGAAAAAATATTATATTTAATCTCCATCTCTTCTCATGTGTTTTTGTACTGTTTTATAGCCAAGGAATAAAAGTCAGTATATCACAGGCCTAACTGTAATTTAGAGTCTCCTCTGCTGGGCAGTTTGCAGAATTAAAACTCACACCAGCTGATTACACTGCTTTTCAGCTGGCTCTCCCTTGAGGAAGTTGCGGGGGGGGGGGGGGGGACAAGGGGGGGGAGGGCGGGCAAAATGCCTCAGGCTTTGAAAGTGGAAATGGTGTGAGTTCCATTATGCAAGAATGGAAGCTTGTCTCCCCTACCCAACCACCGCCCCACCCCAAATGAAAATCTTGCCATGAGGCTATAGCCAAAGAATGCATATAAATATCAGTAGAAATTTAGAGAGGTATTTTCCCTAGAAAAACCTTGCAAACTTAAAAACCCAGTAGGCTAAGGTACATTTGGTAGATTCCTCTGGACAGTACCTGCCTCTACATAGAGACTTATATTGGGGAAGGGGAATAATGGGACTTTGTCCTGCTCACATCTGGCTCATTATCGACAGACGACCCTGAAGTTTCACACTTCGTATGTTGACACTTTGTCCTCTCCTGGGGACGTTTTCTCCCAGGTAACACCTAACAAAGAAGGATCCCCTTATTTAGAAGCTGCCATAGGGAGTTCTGCAAAATGGAAGGGGGCAACTTCCAGTGAAATCGAACAGAATGTCCATCAGCCTAGTTGTGTGCTGGCCCCGGGGACAGTTCACTAGGGGACTACTTTGACAGTCAGCCCCACTGAGCCAGCAACTGTGGAAGCAGAGTTTTAGTCTTGTATGAAACAGTGAGCTCTTCCTGAATCCGGCCACACCTCTCCATCCTCTTCCCTGCTACCTAGTTGGAGCTCGGGCTAGGGCCCTATGCAGTACTCTCAGTGCTGCAGTGAATGGTTCTCAGCTCCTATTTGGGAGAATGGCAGTTTTAAAAAGCTCCTTTTCTGCTGTAGGAGTGTGCAAACAGATTTCTGGTTGGTTTTGCTTTAAGATTCTGATTTGTTTGTCTCATTGTATGAGATAGAATGCGTGCTATCATTTGGATCATAGGTTGTTGATTCATTTGCAGACAGCAACTTTCAAAAGTTTGGCGATGGGAGGGAGTCATCTACTATTCATCTGAAGCAAAATTCACTTGTCTTGGGCATCTGCCAAGTATCTTTGAAATATTTGAAGAGGCGACTTCCAAACCAGCGAAAGCAGCCTTCTGAGCAATGCAAACCTATTCATATCTTTATTCAGTTGGGAAGCCAAAATCCCTGCCTAGGAATTAGAATTCTATTACAACCTGATATCCAGAGAACAAGTGCCAAGGGAGGTTTCTTCACCTGACAGTAAGTGCATTGGGAGATTGCTAGTAAAACTAACACTATATAGAGAGCCCAGTTCCTCCATGCTTTTCCGACTTAAAAGAAAATACTTTAAAAATAAATTTTAAAAGGAAATATCCAGTTAACAACAGGATGGCATTTTCAGCCTTTAGCATATTTATTTTTAGTCTCTTTACGTATTTCTGCTGGAGGCTTCAAGTTCGGATCACATGGCCTATTCACCCACTAGTAAAGGATCTAAGGAGAGATGCTCCAAGGTTCACATTTGCAAAGTAGATGAGGCTAATGCAAGGCCATTAGCTCGGAGCCTTCCAGGTTAGGAATTTAAAACATGGATGTAACGATAACTGTAACCCACATTTGTGTGAACTCTCATAATTGGCCAGGTGCATTCACGTGCGGTGTCATACTCAGTTCTGCCTGTTTCTCCAGGGGACAGTGTTTGAGGGTGCTCTTTAGGCATTCGGCATGTACATGCATATTCAGACACAGGAAGATAGTTGATGATGTAGAGATGTGTATTCTTAGAATTTTTTAAGAACATAAAATCATATGGAACAAAAAAAAGAAATGATGGGCCCTCCACTATCTAGAAATGAAAGTATGAAATATCACATTTGATGCCTATTCAGAATTACCCGGCCATTACCGGGGACCACACCATTCATTCCATTACCCACGAGAACAAATGTTCTTGTTCATCATTTCAGCCTGATTAGGGGTAATGAGAAGGGCTCTTTCATTATCGTCAAGAATATACAATAGTGAAAATGAGGCCAGAGGGAGGCCCTGGAGGAGAGCCCAGGGCGATGATCAGGTAGGCCTGAGTGATGTGTAAGTAATGTAATTTTATGGAAATCGTACGGCTAAGCTTTAAAGGAGTTGGCCTTAGTTGTTAGATGTAGCAGCAGCCCTCCAAAGGACAGTGTGCTGAGTTCAATTTAGGCCAGCCCAAACATGTCTCTTCAGAGATCCTAGAAGTGGACCCCTGGATTATTGATTCCAAAGCAGCTTATTTCCTCCAGGTAAAGGCACGTGCTGGCTGAGGCATGATCTGCTCCCCTATTCATCACACTGAAGGGATTCGGGTGTGGCCACACTGTGGCTATCTGTGGCCACATATAGCTAGCAAGGCTGCGAACTGACCTTTCTTTGAGTCTGGGATGTTCGCATTCCCTGGCCTTTCAGAGCCATACTCCTCCTAAAACAGAAAACCCAGGACACCAGGAATCCTAAGGAGGGCCACCTAGGCAGCAGAGATGTTTTGTAGTCTTTTGCTTCTCACCTTCTCCTTTCTGCTGTCTTCTAGCTAAACCTCCCCATGATGGCTCATTAGTACACTCTTCTGAGTATGAGTTGCGCTCTTTTATTCACTGGGAAACACACTGGAGAAGTCTTCCTATTACAAGCGGGTTGTTGTGTTTTTCCTTTTACGGCCTGTCCAGCTCAAGGCCCTATGCTTGGTGATACTGCTGACGACTTTTTCTATTTCCAGATCAAGTTAAAGTGAAACCACACTGGCCCTATTATTGAAGCACCTTGTGGTGAGGTGCTTCTAGGGCTTTTGGCCAGGGTGTGAAAATCGCTAGTGTCCTTGTTATTTCCTGAGGCAAGCACCCATGGGAAGTAGAATTTATTATAAACCTACTGTTTGCCCTCATGAAAAGTACAACAATACGAGACTCTGGGGCAATGAAAGATGTACTAGGACTCCTTTGAGAACTGACACACATGTCAGCTCATTCATGGTTTAGCCAGTTTTTAAACAGTATGCAATGATAGTGGTCTGCTTTGGCTTTATCATATTCTTTTTTGTGTGATTGCAGGTCCTACAGGTATGGATCTCTGGCAGCTGCTGTTGACCTTGGCAGTGGCAGGCTCAGGCAATGCTGTTTCTGGGAGTGAAGGTGAGTTCTGCTCTCCCATTCCCACCCCAGTGTTTTGAAATAACACTGAACTCTTATTTGTTAAATGTAAGTTCTTTGGATGATTTAATTCAAAGAGGTAAGTTCTTAAGTAACAGCAAATAGGAAACTTGTCTTAGCTTTAAAATCATAAGCTAGGAGGACTTTTCTGTGGATGTTTTAGGAGGAATACAATTTTGGCGTCTAATGTTTGCACATCAAAAATAAATGCTGGAAATCATGCTGAGGGCATTTATACTGAAGGCAAGCCAAGTCTCTTGGTCCTAGGAGAGATAGTGCAATTGCACTGGAGGGTTGGTTATTAATCTACTGATCACTCTGCTCGTCTGTGACTAAGGATATCATCCCCTATTTCCAGAGCTCAGAATTAAGGTCTCTGAATCATATTCTCTGAGAGTGGAAATTGCAGGTTTCAAATAAATTTCACCTCTCACGCTCTGGGTGATTACCGTTTGGCAAAGTTTGAAGGAAGACACAACTGAAAATAGTTGAATAATGTACTCAGAACTCATGAGTTCCTTGGCTGTCTCTATAATTCTCCTTCCTTTTTTATGCTACCTTCCTCATGGAGAAGTCTCAGTACACTCAAACATATGTCTCATAGCAGAAATAACTGGAAAAGGAAAGAGTAATGAAAGAGAATGAGAAGAAGGATTTTTCTGTCCAAAAAAGGAAATTGTGCTTATAAAGGGGTGGGAGACTTTTTAAAAGATTGTCTTTAAAAGATTATTTGATTTGTTTTCCTGGCTCGGGCATCAACATAAGAAATAAACTATTTCTCCCATGCTGTAACCCCACATTCAGTTGTTGCTTTAAGAGTAGCTGATTCCCCTACTCACTGGGCAACTCATGTTGGAAAACACAGTTTAACAGCAGAGGTAGTGCCTTAAGATGTCCTCCCTGACCTTTGAGCCAAAAATAAATCTGTAGTAGTGAGCTGCTGAGGGCGACCAGAGTAAAAAAAAAAAAAAAAAAAAAAAAAAAAAAAAAAAAAAGAAGGGTAAAATATGTTATTTTATCTTTTAAAGCAATTTAAAAATATTTATAGAAAAGAAGTCATAATTGTTTGAAATATTTTTGGGTCTCTCTGGTGTTATAATGTCAACATTATGCAAGTCAAACATGGAGAGAATTGCAGGCTCCATTTCAGCAGCTTTTCCCATGGCTGGTTTTAGACCCTGGTTCTGAGCCAAACAATTACAGCTGAGATCCTCGGCTGTTCCAAAGTCATGGTGGTTTAATCTCTACTTTCTTCATTAAGGTGGCTTTCACTCCACTGGGCAAGCCTTGAGGAATTTAAAAAACCTGTGAAATGAAAAGTATGGCAAAGGAAATCTTTAAAGAAAATTAAAAATGTATCCCCAGCTAAAGGCGAGAGCTCAAGTTACATTTAGACCTAGAGTCTGCAAAGAGCATCTATTTCAGCTGCTTTGACATTTTAGCTTTGACATAAACCTTTAACTCCATAAGGAGAGTGGAGAAAACACCATTAACTGGTTTTCTGTTTGCTTTTTGTTTTGCTTTTTGATAGTTTTTTGTTTGCTTGGTCTGTTTGGGGATAGCAGAGATAAGAAAATGCAATGGCTTACGGCAAACAAATCATGTAGCCTACCAGTACTTACACATAAGTAATTTAGCAAAGGAAAACATTTCTTTCTCCTCCTTTTTTTTTTTTAAGTTAGTGGGCTAACCCAAATTCTTTTGGATTATGTGGCTACTCGAGTTCTACCTTAAAATGGCCTGCTATTGTTACGGATGAGTATGATGTTTCCATAGAAGGTGTAGATGAGAGACACCTGGGTGCCTCAGACGGTTAAGCGTCTGCCTTCTGCTCAGGTCATGATCCCAGGGTCCTGGGATCGAGTCCCACATCAGGCTCCCTGCTCAGTGGGGAGCCTGCTTCTCCCTCTGCTGCCCCCACACCCCTCCCCCCGCTTGTGCTCTATCTCTCCCTCTCTCTCTCTGTCAAATAAATAAATAAAATCTTTAAAAAAAGAGGTGTAGATGAACATGTTTGAACATGAGCATGCACACATGTGAGTGTGTTTACCAGTTCTGGCATTTATCTGGTGAAATCTGCCAAAGTGATCACATGACATAACATGGCTTGAATCTCAGATGGCATTCAGGGGCCATGCGGTTCTTTCTCTGCCAGTTCTGAATGGTAGCCAATTTTTTTTTTTTTTTATGTTCTCTCCCATTGTATAAGGCAGAATGAAAATATAGGTAAGGATTTAAAACAAAACAAAACACTACCGTAGTTCTACCAGCCATTCATTTGAATTCAGTTTGGCCAGGGAAAGAGGTGATACTGCGGAATAAGGGATCTGGAAGGTATGACCTGGAGTAGAGTCTCCCACGAGATGGTAAAGGATGACAGGTCTGTATGCTTAGGGGAGGTTGGCACTTGAAGCCTGGGGCAGGGTTTTTCTTGCTGGGGCAGATGAGCAGTTAGAAATGAACTGCCCCGAGGATTTTTCATTATGTCTAATTGCCCCATAGGAAATTTAATGAGAACTCAACATCAAAATGTGCCCCATTGTGTTAGTTCAAGTCTTCTAATAGGTGCTCTCTGTCTTCCATCCTTAATGTTAGTTCCTCCAAAGATTAAAAGGTACCACATCCTTCTGTGTCAGTCAAGGTAAAAATTTACCCTAGGAGTGAGATGCCATGTCCTAAAGGAATCAGGATCCTCAAAATAATGTTCTTGGTATCTCTTTGAACATTTTTTATAAACCTGTGCAAACTGATACAGCACTTATGTGGGGGGGGGAAGACACCTCTGTTCTCATTGCTAACAGATAGGAAATAATGACCCAGTGGAAGGAACATTGTATTTTTTTAAAAAATAAGCCTTACCCCCTTCCAGTGGGTCTCCACAGAGCCCTGGGAGGTTGCCAAGACACAGAAGATACATATCAAGCAAGTATTAGATTCATGGTTGTAGTTGGTAAACAGTAAATGGTGTGCCTATTACATGTTTTCAAGAAGGAAATAGTTCCAGGCATTCTATTCACACTGGGAGTGAAAAAAAAAACCACCGTAGACCTTTAGATTGCTGCAGTCTTTACTGTCACCAAGAACAAGAAGAAATCTTTCAGTCTATTCTCATGCTATGGCCTGAGTCCCTGTATGTACATCAGCAACCCTGTGTCACTGAGTCCTCGCGGGATCACAAACCACTTTGACACTGGAGTTCAGCAGGGCATAGTCAGCCAGGTTGAGGAGCCCCTGGCCTTATCTTTTGGAATGTTGCCAGTGGAGGAGATGAGCACAGACCTCTGCAGATGGTGACACAAAACAGTCTTTCATCGGGTTTTTACTGAGCACTTTTCTGGATTCAAGGATGGATTTTAAATTTATGTTCCTACCTTTAGAGAGCCCATGGTTTACAGAAGAGAAGACAGATGAGTAAACATCATTTAATTGTGATCCCCTTGGGTTATTAAAGAGTTTTAAACAGGGTAATAATACTGTTAGGTTTTCACTTGGGAAATAATACTGGCAATAGGATGAACGTGGATTTGAGAGAGATGAATGTAGAGGAAGATGATTGTAATAGGTCAGGAGAGAGATGATATAAATGTGACCATTGTAAAAAATAGATGGATCACAGAGATGTTGAGGAGCCAGAATCACCCATACTTGGAGTCCAAGTACGTGTGGGTTTTTGACTTCAGGAACTGTCAGAGATTTCTTCCTCCATCCGTTTCTAAGTTCTCATCTTTGTAGTTAACGTTATCAACGTCAGCAATGACTCACTTTTAATACAGTGAAGTCTCAGAACACAGCTCAGCCTATTAGCAATGAAGTAGTCCTTGCAGGGAGCAGCTCTGTAGGGGAGGAGACGTCCTGAGACTGATGGAGCCGTGGGCCATTTCCCAACACTCCTGCCCGTCCTCGCTCGGGTCCCACGGCTGTCGTCCCACCTCCGCAGTGTGGCTGGCGTATGGCTTAGGCCCCTGTGCCCCGAGGGTCCGCAGAGGGGTGAAGGCCTGGCTCCCTCCCTGTGCCATCTCTGGACATGCATGACTCTATCCTGAGACCTGGAACATACCAGCCCCAGATATTGTATCATCACCAGGCTCTATACTGACCTCACAGAGTGCAATAAAGTATATGCTGGATAAGTTGGCAGCAGCAAAGCTTTGCGCTGGGCAGAATCTGGGGTTCGGTGAGGCTTGCACGCAGCTAAGTGACTCACCCCTGCAAAGCAGCTGGTAGGGCGAGTGAGTAGGTTTGCGCCTCAGCTAATGAGTAAATAAAAGGACTGGGACCACCGAAGAAGAACGCGAACGTTGAATGTTAATTCACGCATGCCCGTGACCGACTGCACTTCTAGTCTTCCACCTCGGACCCCAACTCTTTGGGCATGAGCCAGTCTTGGTATGCACAACGTCTCCCCACCACTTTGGTTCAGTGGCCTAAACTGGGGCTCCTCTCACGGGGTCGACAGGAACGAGGTTGACATGATGGATATGATGTGTAGCCAGAGCTCCTGTTCAGGGACATACCGGGTTTTCTGCCTCTGGTTGGAGGCTAGCCCGGGTTTGGCTGTCACAGGCGTCCGCCCCAGCTGGGAGCCGCCCAGCCAGCCTCTGCCTGGGTTTGCCCTCCAGGACGTGGGACCCAGCCTCCCTCAACCACCCAGCACCTTTTCCCTCGAAAACCCTCTTGGAAAGAACCTGTGGCCAGTGATTTTGTCCTCTCTGTGAATTTAAGTCAAGGAGTTACTTTCCCAGAGTTAATTCTGTTTAAACCTTAACTTTACTCTCTATACAGTAAAGAGTGTTAGGCATTTCAGAGCCATCAACGAAGGTATCTTGTAAGGCCTCGCCCCTGCTGCTTACACCCGCCAGCTTACCCAGATCCTGTGCTTCTCACTTGTTGTCAGGCAGTCCCCAGCAGCTACGACCCTCACCTTCCACCCTCCTGTTTGGGTTTTTCTGGCACTTGCCTGGGTGTTTACGTAATGCTGTCAACAGTGTCATTCTCAAACCCAAAGAGAAGCTTTCTCGTGATCTGTAGTGAGCAGCGTAAAGGCAGTAATGATGTGTAACATAAACACACTTTGAAATCTGATGCAGTGACCATACAAAGAGAGGATTCTGTGCTGCCCTGGCTGGTGGTTAGTGCACAGGCTGCAGGGCCCAGGGGCTTGGAGCCCTTCTTCGGCGTCAGCTGCAAATCAGAGTTTTCTCTGGTCCGTATTTCTCAAACCCGTTCAAATGAACCCACAGGATTTCCCCAGATATATCTATTGGGAATCTCTGTTTCTATTATATAACACCTTGCTGACCTTGAGCCTTCACCTTCACTAATTACAGTATCTTCATTACTTTTTCTTGACAGGTTTGCAGCTATTAGAACATGGTGGATCATGTCCCAACCATGGAGGAAATGTTTCAGGATGTTGTTAGTAGAATCTCTCACCCAACAGGCTGGACAAAGGGGTGGGAATAGGAGGTGGGCTCGGGGCATAGGAGAAGTGACATTTGCTTTGCGTCCCTCTTCTAAATGAGGTTGTAATGACACCTGTGTTTCAAGTTGTGTGACAAAGTCAGGACCGAGCTTGAAATGGGCAATTTAATTGTTTTCAAATGATTGGCAAAGTGACCCCTGTGTACCCTGTGTAATAAAGTATCATGGATTTAAAACTCACTAAACCTTAACATCCAGAAAGGAAGTTTTGTTCGTCCCTGTACCCCCCCTCCTCCAGCCCTCTGACACATAGAGTAGATCTTCACTGATCTGTGGAGTGAATGAATGAATCAGAATGTAAATTCTGATCTGCTGCGTCTCCAGTCACAGCCCACAGTTGTTACTAGTGCTCTGTTATCTCAGAGGACTGAATTAGGACCCCCTTCCAGTGGGAGGGGGTCTGGAAATAGCCGTGTAGCTATGGAAGCTAGAACTAGTGGCCTCAAGAAGCCCCAAGCATCCCTGTGCCCTACCCTCAGCCCTGATCTGTGGGCTTTCTCTGTGGATGGAATGATCTCGTTTTTCTGCTGTATAGTTCAGATGCCATCAAGGCCAGAACTCTGCTGTATGCACTGATGCCTAAGAGCCCGATGCCCTTCCTAAGTCTTGCCAACCTTTTTCCAAGTAACTGAACTCTGTACCCCATGCACCAGCCACTGGCTAATATCCTGCATTGAAAGAACCAGTCACCCAGCACCAAACCTCTGATACCACATTCATCTGTGCCCCACCTACCTGATTAAATCACCTCAAATATTGACAGACAGAGAGAGGTATTATGAGACCTGCAGATCCCAAATCCAAGTTTTCTCTGCCCCTTTGGACATTGACCTTCAGATTACAAAAACTCTGATTAGAGATTATATGGAAAACTGGATCAGTTTTCCCCATTTCTTTCCTTAAATATCAGGTCTTTCCAATTTTCCAGTGAGAACCCATCTTGAAGTACAAAGCCCTCAGAATTAAAAATCAAAGTTATATTGCTAAAATCCTTGGTTTCTTAATCTCTGAATATGAAAAAACTGGTATTTTCTGTATTCTCTGACCTTTTAGTAAAACCTTGCAAATTTGTGGAACCAGAAATCATGTTTAGAGCATTTGACTTCTGGACAGCCATGTGCTATGTGTAAGAATTAGCAGATTCACATCATTGGATATTTAGTTGGTGATGCTGACCACTCTGTACTTTGGGGAGCCTTGGCCTCCCCAAAAATAAGAGCTCATTTTTTAAGGAAAGGACCATTTTGTGGCTGCATAACATTTAGGACATATCCTCCCTTCTCCTCTACCCAGCCGTTGACCCAGCTGCTTCCTTGGTTGGAGCAAAAGGCACCATGCTTTTCTTGACAATAGCTGGCGATGGAAGAATGTGTTGTGGCAGGAGCAGGAGAACAGGGAAATGGGCAGGAGTCCGTCCAAGAGCCCTGCTCCACATCAGGGCAGTTTGGCCAGATCTAGCAAGGAGTAGAATGCAGCAGAGTCTCCAAGGGGCCATGCTCCTCCGACAGGCCTGGCTGGGCTTACAAACTGGTGTATGACTGTGCCCAGCTGCCCATGTGAGTTGTGCCAGCACCATATTCTCTGGATGTTTGCTCTGAACTTCATAAGCACAGTTGACTAACTCTCCTACCCTTTGCTGTCATTAAGCCTGACTTCCTGGGAAAGCTCTGATTGAGGAATAGAAGAGCTAGATTAATTTCTGTGCATACCCTGGCTGTAATCTGTGTGTCAAACTCATGTTTATTATAGCCATTATGAATGTGAAAGGCAGAAGTGTGGCTACTCTCTGTATGCCCTGACTGTCTTGTCTGATTTCCATGGATGGGTGCTAAAAACTTGGATTCCTAGGTCTAAAAAAAGTTACCTTGAGGGAAAAATAGACTATGAAGCACTTTCTTTAGCATGAAGTGTATCTAAAATACTCTTCCCTGTTGAATTTAGGGATTTCTCCAACATGTTGGTTGGGAGTAGGTTGCTATGAATCCAAAGTCAGAGCCTCTGGTGTGGGGAGGGTCAACTGATGCCTCAGAGCAGAAGGTAGAAGGAAAAGACTGAAACTCCAGGCTGTCATGAGACCGGCTGCCTCTCAGCCCACAGTGGGTATTCAACTGTAGTTAGTTGGTAGGAGCCCAGTTTGATTTGCATTTGATTTGTTTTGGCAAGATGTCCCTCTGGTGCTGTGATCCTGCCTTGGCTATCGCTTCCTTGAGGCAGCAGCAATCAGCCAGAAGCTTAGACTGTGAGAGGGTTGAGGGAACCCAGGGAGGAACTCCCTGAGAAGAGGAGAGGTTGATCAGGTGGCCTTGGCTGATACCCAGAGAACCTATGGAGAACCTACAACCTGCAGAACCTACAGAGAACCTGCTTGGGGGGAAGGGTCCGTAAGCAAGTCTCTGTACCAGTCGTATCAGACTCCTGTTTCTTTCTTCTCTCATCATGAGGAGAAGCAGTCCAGATTAGGGATTTCAGAGTATTGATCTTGAACTTTGTCAGAACTGGGTTTGAAATGCAGCTCTGCCATTTATGAGTGACAATATATGCCTAGAAGAAGCAGTGCAGTTGCGCAAGAAAGTTTTGGAAGCCAATTATTGTAATGTCTTCGGAAAACTGTTGAGAAGAGGATTCTAATGTTTAAGATGTTTTCAACAATAGAACCAATGTTGTAGCATACACTTCTATTAAATGAGATACTTCTGTATTTATCGTTTTTACAATGAATGTTCAGAGTAGAAGTTTGATTAAAAAAAACCTTAGTGCTCTAGTTCTTGTATTTTTAATAAAATTAAATTTGACCAAGTCAGCAAGTGGGTCTGTAGTGAGTTAACTCTGATGCTGGTAGTGATACTGGGCAAGTCAGTTCAGGTCAATGACACTTACTGAGCATTTGCTGTGTGGCAGACACAATGTCAGGAGGAATGAGACCGGGTCCCCAGGTTAGTTACTAGGTGAACTAGGGATGTGGAGACACCAAATTAAAACAAATTCACTGCAATAATTACATAGAAGCATTTTAGTGGCTCCATATTTTAAAGATTTTATTTATTGGAGAGAGAGGGAGAGACAGAGCACAAGTGGAGGGAGAAACAGAGGGAGAGGGACAAGCAGACTCCATGCTGAGCATGGAGCCTGACTTGGGGGCTCCACGGGGTGGGGCTCGATCCCATGACCCTGAGATAATGACCTGAGCCGAAATCAAGGGTCAGATGCTTAACAGACTGAGCCACCCAGGCGCCCTGAGTGGCTTCAGTTTAAGTACCTTATACTTGTTACCTCAGTTACTCTTCACAGCAATGCTAAGAGGAAGTTCCATTATTACCCTTAGGGAAGGAACCAAGAATAATTACTTAACTAGTTTACAAAGCTAAGGAGGGCAAAAGTGAGAGTCCAGTCAGAGCACACACTACACTGCCTCTCATGTACTAGGATTCTCCTGGTGGCTAACTAACTATAATACCTCTGTAGGAATTTCATCTCATTCCTGGAGGCTGCTGGTTTACCTGATCAGCCTATGAAAGAACCTTAGTTATATTATGTCAAAAAGACAGGAGGTGATTCCAGGAACTACTTCAGTAAAGCCTTTAGATTCAGGGTCGTTACATTTAATGCAGTACTCAGACCTCATTATTTCATATATAATATATATTATTTACATAATATATAATATATATTATTTCTATAATATATAATATATATTATTTCTATAATAAATGATATATTTATAATTTATAATTATATAATATACATAATATAAATTATCTCATATATAATATAAATTATATATTTATATATAAATTGATATAACAGCTGATGAGGTGTGGGTAATTTTCTCAAAACAAATGGGCATGTCTTCCTGAGGCTAAATCAGTAGCCAAAGTTCATGGGGACAGGAACCACCCCTTCTCCTTTGGAAAAAACTCTGTGAAAAGTACCTCCTGGGTCACTGAACCCTCTCATGCTGTCCAGTCCTGTCATCCACACGGCTCTCCCCTCATTGTTGTAGAGAGGTACAAGGACTGCTTATGAAATCAACTCTGGGTTTTCTCTTCTGTATTATTCACGGGTATTCACGTATTCTTTACGAATGCAGAAGCCGTCAAAGTAAAGGGAATCTGTCTCCTCTCTCTACCAAATGTTTCTGGGGTTAGACTACACACAGACACTCTTTGCCATATACTTTTGGCTGTTTCTAAATCTACCCTTCCTTACCCAAAGTTTTACCTTTCATAGGACAAACATACCCTATTTTGCAGATAGGACTTATGTTTGGGTGAGCATTGTTCTTATGCCATTCTTCTGAAAGGACTTGTACCTATAAGTCAGTGGTGGGGAAACAGCTTATAAGAACAAGAGCCTTCAGTTCACTGGAATTTTTTATGTTGCTTTCTTAGGAGAAAGGGGCAAGGTGTCGGAAAAGAAAAACTGTATCAAGAAACTATTTAAACCAAATTTGGAATGTCTTCTTGGCCATTAGTGATCCCATCTAATAGTGTCGGGGGGGGAAAATATCATTAATTAATCAGCAACCTTGGTTATGAATCTAGTTCTATCAGTAATCAGCTCTTTGGTTCTGGGCAAAAGCTCTTAATTTCTCTAAATTCAATTGCTTGTCTATTAGTAGAACTTTCAGAGAAAAAATATCTAATCTGTCCCTTTCAACTCCAAAATTATGTTTTCTATTATTTCTTAAATATGGATGTGGTACTCTGGAACAGATTCCCTCCTACCAAGCCCTACCTTCAGTCCTTTGTGATAGACCTTCTTCTTCTGGGCTTTTTTTTTTTTAATAAGTGATTAGAGTGCAGACAAGGAAGGCAGGCTCATCACATCTGCAAACGTAAAGCTAAAGGTAGCTAATGTGCTGAATGACAGACGTAGGCTTCAGAGTATCTTGACGGCCTACGGTAGGGGGCCAAAACTACCGAGATAAAATTTGATAGGGATAAATGTAAAGTCCTGTGTCTAGGTTTAAGAAAATTAACTTCACGATTGAAGGATGTGAGATTCCTGGCTTACAGCAAGTCCTTTGTAAAAGACTTGGTTATTTAGTTCATTGCAAATATAGGTAACTAACCTATTCTGATTGTAGCTGCCAAAGGAAACTCAGGCTGCTTTGTTAGAAATGGAAGGTCTGGGGACACCTGGGTGGCTCAGTCGGTTGAGCGTCTGCCTTCAGCTCAGGTCATGATCCCAGGGTCCTGGGATCGAGTCCCACATCAGACTCCCTGCTCGGTGGGGAGTCTGTTTCTCCCTTCCCCCTGCTCGTGATCTCTCACTCTCTCTCAAATAAATAAAAATAATAAAAAATAAAAATTTAGAAAAAGAAACGGAGGATCTAGAACAAGGAAAGCGCCAGTCCTCTGGACTCTGCACTGGCCACAACATATCTAGAAGAGTCTGGTGAGTTGCAGACACCAAGATTTAAGAAGGATGTTGACAAACCAGGACAAAACAGACTTAATGGTGTAGACGTGAGATCCTGTGAAAGGAACTAGTGATGTTCAGTCTGAGGGTGATGAAGGGGCAATGGCAAGATGTTTGTTTTTAAAATGTATCATCTTGAGGAGGGCTTGAACCAATTCCGTATTTATTTTTTTATTATGTTCAGTTAGCCAACCTATAGTATGTCATTACTTTTTGATGCAGTGTTCAACAGTTCATTAGTTGCATATAACACCCAGTGCTCATCACAACACGTGCCCTCCTTCATACCCATCACCTGGGGATTATGCTAAGTGAAATAAGTCGACCAATTCTGTTTTTATCGCGTGGCAAAGTAATATGCCATAAATATAGACTTTGGGAATCAAACATATGCACGTATGAATTTCAGCTCAACCTGTTTCAAGTCTGGAAATCTCAGCAAATGATCTCAGCACTTCCGTTTCTCATCTTAAAATAAAGATAATAATCCTTGCTCATAAAATTATCCATGAGAATTAAACAAGATAGCATGTTAAGGAGGTGGCATGGTTCCCTGTAAGAGTTAGGTTTTCAGTAAAGCCTAATCTTGTCTTTGTTTACCTTTTCTTCAGAAGGGGAAGAACAGGGACAATTAGGTTGATGTTCAAGAAAGTACTCTGTGCCAAGTCTAATTATCCCAAAGTAGGATGAATTAATAGGTCAGAGAGGGCTGGGATTAAGGTGTGGGAGTGTGGAGCTAACTTGCCAAGGCACTCTGGTGCCGTATTCTTGTTCAAACACAGCTTCATATAATAAATCATTTTGATTTTACACAGTGGGTTTCCAGGTATGATTTCATGTGAATAAATAATTGAGAAAAATAAAAATGGGCGGAAAATCTGGGTAATATGATCCCTAAGGTTCCTCTATTCTCCCTGATCCATGGTCTTCTGCGTTGTTGAAATTGATATTTACCAAAACCTGTAGTTTATTGCTGGAGACTGAGTTATTAAAGATCTACATGTGTTACTCTATTACACCTACTAAGTTAGGGAATCTTTTTGCAAGTTATAGAAAGATACTCCGTTGTGTATTTCTGGTTACCTCTATATTTCTCCATAGTACCATCACTTCCTGCTGACTCCCACGCACTCAGGTATGGTTTTCTCAAAGGTAAAAGGTGGAATTCACTTGCCATTGTAAGAAACAGCTGAACTTATAAATGTTCTGAATTCATTCTTCTTGAAATGCATGGAAGTATCCAGGTACTAACTACACCCAAGTGCTTTTTCTAAAAGAACAGAGCTAGCAAACCAAACATTCCTGGCTCAGCAATTAGGAATCAAACCATGAACTTGCTCTTCCCATGCTTTTTGGCTAGTTGTTTGTATGTTTTGAGGAAGATGACTGAGTGCAAGAGGTAGTTTTATATGGTATACTAAGTAACTTCTTACAGGATATACTTAATCAGAAAAATATTGTTGGACAGGAGTTACACTAGTTTTCAGAGACCGAGGGCCTAGATGAGGGTTTCTCAAACTTGGCCTATTGACATTTTAGGCCAAATGATTTTTTTAGTGATGGGAGGCATCCAATGCGTTGCAGCTTGTTTAGCAGCATCCTTGACCTCTACCCAGCAGGTGGTAGGAGCTGCATTCCCACCCTCAGCTGTAACAACCAAAACATCTCCAGACATGGGTAGGCACTCCCTGGGGGGTGGGCAAATGGCCCCCTCGTAGAGAACCACTGGTCCAGGTCTGGTGATGGCTTGTTGAACAGATAATGCCCAGGATTGTTCTGGGAGTCAAATTACATAAAGCATGTTGAAGTACTTTTAAAAATAAAATATTTCCATGTTTGGTTACATCTCTATGTTTTCACTGGCTCACATGTTCATTCATCTAAGGTATTTTGGGGCCAGGTGCTGGAAGCCACCAATAAATGGACCTTAAGAGGCTTTAGGGTTTGTCAAGTAAACAAAGAGGTTAAAAGAAAAAGAGAGGTCATGTGAGACATCCAAAATGAATGTATAGAGATAATATGCACAAAATATTGTGGGAGTCCCGGGAAAGAAAGGACTGCGTTTGACCCAAACCATAGAAAACCAGTTGGACTGCACAGCTGAAGCTCTGTGATAGTAATTACTAATTGACTAATTCTTTTTCATTCAATGTCATAAATTTATGCAGTTTTGCCAGAAGTATTTAAGGTGCCGGCTGACAGTCAGTGTGTAACACAGATTAAGGTATTATCATTTTTTTAGGGCTACTCTTAAAATGATAAGAAACCTTAAATGAGCAACTTAAGAATTGAAGTTGTCACAGACACCTGTTATTTTCCCATCTTTTTTTCAGCTTGCTCCAGTGATAGCAAACTATCAAACAAAAATGAAAAAGCCAAAAACTCCAACCCAGATTTTCCTTCAGTAGAGCACAAATGTTAGAAGCACTAGAAGAAATACCAGCAAGCTCTGTCCTGAGTATATTCTTCAAATGGACCTTGATAATTTTCGGTCTGTTGATTCAAAAGCAAACATTCTCAGCGTCATGAACACCTGTTTTATCCTCTAAATCTGACATTGTATATTTAGATAGAAATAATTCTGCCTAAATAATCACCTGCTAGTACCAAGGAGGTAGGGTTGACCACCATAAAAGTACCAGAATTTCCAAACTTATTCCAAGATGTTCTAAATTAAATAGCCATGGAACAGGGAACTCCGTATAAAAGCTGGTGTGCCTGATGGAGCCACATTTGCATTAACGGCTGCAGCATTTTCCCCCTTTCAACCTCTCCTGTGAAAAATCCCCTACTGCATGTTCCAGAGGTCCTCGTAGGTCGGCTAGAACAAGAGTTGGTAGCTATAGCATAGGCTGCACTAATGGTTATGAGTCACATTTGTTTTGGAAGATCACCCTTAAAGCCCGTCACTCAGGCTTGTTTATGAGGAACACAACGACATCAACATCGGCTAACAAATCCCCATGAATGCACAGTCACATCTGAATGCTTCCAGCAAATGTTTCCTGTCACTTCTCCCTCCACCACTTTGAGAATGAAAGGCTGGTGGAGCGAACAGGGAGCCATCTGTGAGCATTTATTCAAAGAAGCATGGGAGAGTATGGTAACTGCAAAGCCAGCTGTTGAAATTAATATAATTGGTGTGAGATTAGATTTCATCGGTCTTAAGACCTGCCTTTTACCACCAGAGAAATCAATCTTCATATTTAAGGTTACACTAATATAGAACATTCCACATACTGAGCTACCTGTCACATGCCTTTAGAATAACCATGCCGTGCTGTTTCTTTAAGCATTACAGGTGAGACAAACACCTGGCAGGTGCATCTTGTGGTACATTCAGAATGCCTGTGAAAACTTGACCGACATTGTTTTTTAATCTCAATGTGGCTATATGTATAAGAAACCAAACACACCGTATAAGCATAACCATATATTGATAGTCCTTAGCAGCTCATGAAAACCAAGTCTGTATTAGGATTTACAAATCAGGAGTTTATTGGGTATATTCATGTCTTATTTCTGGGTTGAGCGGATTGTCTTCCACTTCCCTCACTTGAGAAAACTATACTTTTCATAAAGTTGCCACAAATTCCTTCAAACAAATATTTTTTGAGCATCTACTGTGTACCAGGCATGGTTCTAGGTGCTTGGAGTGCCTCCGTGAATAAGAAAGATAAAAACTCCTGCTGTCCTGGGGTTTCTCTTTACAGGGTATGTGTGTGTTTGCAGAGAGCATGAGGGTGGGTGAGGCAGATGATAGACTATAAGAGTAATAAATAATTGTCTAGTATGTTAGAAGGGTCTATGGAAAACCACACCATTTGTTCCTCACGGGAGTGTACCCCAAAGTTGATCTTCAATTTTATATGAATCTCCTAGGTTTTAAATGTTAGAAACCAATCCAAAATAATTTAACACTTATCCTCATGGTCTGTCTAGAAGCTGCAGCACCAACCCTCTGGTCATTGGTGAGAAAGCCCAGGCCCAAAGGGTTAAGTGACTTCCCTGAGATTCCAACAGTTACTGGCAGGAGTAGGGCCAGCATGCAAGATTCTGCTCCATTTTGCATTCCTCCGTAGTTTAGACCTAGTTGGTGGAATCTACTCGAAAATCTATTTTGAGACACTGAAAAGTTGGAAATGTCTTAAAGTGCATGCAGAGTGGCACCCTTATGGCAGAGAGGGCAACAGCAGAAAGATTTTGAGAGGTATGAATCAGATTGAGACCAGACCTTTATGAAATCACTCTGCTCTTTCATGGGGCAGGCCGACCACAGAAGCATGAGCCCTGATTCATGCATCCTCTTTCATCTTTATTGCTCACAAATTATCACTGACTATTTTCCTTCTGCTTCCTGGAGCTCCAAAAGATACAGAGATGGTCTATTGGACTTGCCATCCCAGCTTTCTCTTATTCCTGCCTTGTCTCTATTTCTCTTCTGCATGTAACTTGGACTTGGCCATCATTCTTAGAGTTCCACTAAATCATTTGATGAAAAGATTGTTTACAAATCCAGGTTAAGAACAGAACTGAAAAGGTACAGTCTGCTATGATGGAGTGGAATGAACTGTAGTCAACAGGCATGGCTTCTAGACTTACACCATAAGGCAGCCTCGCTGGAAATTGGTTTCCCTAACTGTAAATGGGGCTTTTAAATCTTCCAATATACAGGCTTATTGTGAGGATTCAAAGGTTAAGGGAGAAGGTGTCTATAATAGCACTCTGCAAACCATAAATGGCGGTCCATGCTAGCAGTTTCAGTTACTTCTGTCCTTTCTTTCTCTAAGGACAGGTTACCAGAGGGATAGACAAGTTTACCATTATTTGGAAGGTTGCCTTAGGCATATTTGTTGTTAGTGAAATTAGTCTTCTGAGAGTTGGAAGGGACCTCAGACATCTTTAGGGAACCAATCTCAGCTGCTACTCAGAATAAGCTGCGAAGTTTTTGAAAGATACAGAGTCATAAGCTCCCTACCTCGAGCTTCTGAGGCAGAAGATCTGGAGTGATGTGGAATTTGCTTGCATGTTATGTGTTTCTGTTTGTTTTAGGAAAATTCGAACATGAATCTAAAGATTACGGGTTTGGGAAACCTTGCTCCAACTTCCTACTAATGCTGAACTCCTCTCCTGCCATCCCTGGCTTCACTTAGAAACGGAAAACCACTAATTACCCAGGCTCTCATCTTTTCCACTCAGTTAACTTGTCCCCTTTTACCCCCAGCCCTTGGCACCACCCCCCACAGCTCTTATTGCCAAGCATCCACATTAATCCACGTTGACTTCGCTTCTTTCCACCTGCTGCCCTCTAGTGGAGGTGCTGACAAGCAGCAAAATATTTAAATGGGAGCACCAGCAGTTGACCAGTCTGAGCGGGTGAGCTCACAGGGGTCAGTGCAGGTCCCCATTGGGTTGTCCACAGACCACAGCTATGAGAGGAATCGTTAGGCTAGCCTAAAATTGTTCGGACACTGTTTGCACACATCTTACATTTAGAGCAGAGCTCTATAGTAACCCCGCCATCTCTTTAAGGGTTTTTTCCCAGGTTTCAGAAATCTACCTGCAAAAGATGATCCCTGGGATATGTTTGCCTCTTCCTCCCCATTTCTTCTATAATTTACCCAAATTCCACTTCTTGCAAAAGAAGGTGGTTCATCCCTACTTCCCCCATTCTTTGGGTTTTCCAAATCTTGCAAGAAATGAAAGTATTTTTTTTTTAATCATTACAGTTTAGAAGCTTCCAGTCACCAGGTGAAAGGCACTGACATGAACTCAGCATTAACAGTGTAATGGACACTTAGGCGATGTGTGTACCTTGTGTCCCTCTGAGATCCTGTGAGTTACCTGAAGTAGCCCTCTTTTACCCAGGAGGGTCTGAGGTGAAGAGAGTTTGAGAAGACTGTGGTATGTCACTCAGCCAGGGGCCAAGCCAGAACTAGAACTCTGGAAAGTATGGCCAACTGCTTCCATGTGGGGTGATTGTTCCGTCCTCTAGTGAGTAATAAAGAAATAATAACTTTCATGGGAAGTGAAATTAAGTCTCCTGGTACCATAGCCATAGTAAAAATCATTCAGGTTTTCTTTAATGAATGTTTAATAATCAGCGTGTCTCTGCACAATCCCCATACCTCATTTGTAGTACTCTTGCATCCAGAATCTTTTAGCGAGGAACTTGACAGGTGGGGAAGTTTGGGCAGGAGGTGAGAACAGCAAGTGCAAAGCTGAGACTAGCTATCACATGGTAGATGCCCTATACTCCTGCAGGCTTTGAGGAAACTAAGTAGTTATCTACATGAACCAGGACAGAACTCCAAGGCCAAACACTGATTCACACCGTGTGTGTGTGTGTGTGTGTGTGTGTGTGTGTGTGTGTGTCCATGCACGTATCTCATCCCCCACGGGATCCTTCATGATTACTTGCCCAGCATGAGTTTACCCCTTTTGTGGTGATGGTTTTTCACTCTTCTTTTATCCTTGATTGTTAATGTCTTGGTAAGTGACTTTTATTAATATAGTTTTTTCTTAAGGAACACAAATAATATAAGATTTCATCTGGCTGGTATTTTTCTTACCATCATAGATGACCATTATTTTTGGAATATTGTCATACAACCTATTTAACTTCTTAACTGGAATGTGTACACACATGTGCGTGCACACACACACATGCACACACACCTGAACTGCCTTTTTTCCCTGTAATGATGGAAAATACAGACTCGTGTAGATAAGAGAATTTTCTTCAAGTCCTAGACCCACACTGTACCCTGTGTGTGAACAGTGTAGCATGGAAAGAATAATAATTAGGATATGGATTCCAGTTCCCTGCCCTCCTGCCATTTTTAAACTTTGCTACCTTGGTGAGGTGAATAAACTGTGAGCCTCAGTTGCCCCTGTAAACCCAGGATAACCTGACATGTGTGGCTCAATTAAACAGTCTTGTGCAACATTGAAACCCCTGAATAGTTAAACGAAAACCATGTTAATCAAAATTCAGTAGCTGTCGGTTGGATCAGCTTTTGCATGGGCTTGCATGAAAGACGCTTGCCTTCCTTTCTGTTAGGAACTCCAATGAGATGATTCCCTCAATTTGGCTTTCTCTCTTACGATTTTTCTGGTTCATAAATAGCCTATACAGAAGCACTACCCTGGCATAGCATGGTTAACGGAATCCTAGATTTAGCCTTTTATGAAACAAAAATGCCTATGTAAATGACATATTGTTTTTCATTTAATTGTGTGTGTGAGAGAGGGAGAGAGTTCCAAGTTTTCGGGTATAGGGCACATCTGACTTGATAGCTGAAGGATGGCAGTCAGTCATTATCTGACCCTCATTCTGGAATGTTCCATGCAACTTCCTGTGCTTCCTTCCTACAGCTCAACACTGGTGAGCTTGCAGGGTGTAAGAATTATAGCCACACACCCTTCTACCCCTTTCGCTGCACACTTTTTCAGTTTTTTACTGTTGTCATAGCTTACTTTAAACAAAAATCAAAATTTAAAAAACTTTGTCCCCCAAATTTTGACCATTTGAAGTTTCAGGATTCTGAGGAATAACCATATCTGTATTTTATTGATGAATAAAGTACTAAATAAATGTACAAATGTAATCTTTGTAACAAACTTGGAAGGGGGGGGAGGGGTGGAGTTAGTAAGGTTGAAAGGCAGAGAATGCCATCTGAGCCTGCCCAGTATCATAGGCATCCGTAGAACATGGAGGTGATAAACCAGAGTGGTTCAGAGAATAGACTGGATCTGAATCCCGTCTCTACCACTTTCACTACTTTGTGCCTCGGTTTCCTCAATATGTAAAAGGGGATAATGGTGCCTAGCATACAGGCTTATTGTGAGGATTAAATGATTTGATCTGTGTGAAGAACTTTCAAGCCTATTTGGCATGAAAATGTTCAATAGATATCAGCTATTATTGGTATAAAACTACAGAAAAAGAGCTCAGAAGTCATTCGGTTTGGTGGGATCTTTTGTTCTTCCTCCTCTGCCTTCCCTGCTCCCACTTTGCTTACCTCCCAAACCACCTCTGCCTCCTATTTCTCTTCCTCACAACTTTAGAATTTTCAGCGAAAATGTTCAGAAGAAAAGAAGAGATGTGTTCTTTGGAGGGTGCCAAGCTTTCTGAGAGCCAAGTATACATGTGTCCAATAGTAACAGGCTTTATGAATCAGGAAGCTTATTTCTTAAGAAATGGGCTTAACTTTTTAATGGATGGATCTCTTTGTACAGGTAGATGGAAGTTGGCTCAGTCCTAGTATAGCACAGTTGAACCGGGGAGCTAAAGGATGAACGTAAGAGGAATGTCATGTACACTTTTAGGTGAGTTCACTATGCAAAGCCCACCTGTCTTCACCAACCTTTTGCATGAAAACATAATGGAAGTCAAAATCTAAGAGCAGCTTGTCCCCTCGGGCCTTCAGTGCCTTTGGCGTGTCTTTCCAGGCTCCCTGCTCTTCACCCCTCCTAACAAGGCCCCACTGACCTCAAAGGGCCCTTCGTGCCAGGCCATGAAGCACATCTGAGCCAGAGGCCTGGGATTACAGCCAAAGCTGAATGAAGGTGCAAAATGTATGGCTAAAAAAAGCCCAAACACATGGCACTGGGTATAGCAGATAAGTTTGTTGGAAAAATGGTTTATAAATAACATGGAAAGAGGAAAAAGGTAGAGGGGCAAAATATTGAGTTGTTATCCGATACTTGAGGTCAGTCTCACCATTTCTAATACTGAACCCCAAGGTGATGCACACTAAAAAAAAAAAAAAAAAAAATGGACCTTCTGGATAAAATGAACTCTGCCTGGGCTTATTTGTAAGCCCAGTAAGCCAAATTCTTAAACAGGATTCCTTTTATTTGGAATACATTGGAAAACGTATGTAATTTGAACACAAATAAATATAAAACAACAGCAGGAAACAAATCCCATGAAAGTGTTATGCTTTTCTGAGCATGGTCTCTAAGGCTGGGATGCCACAGAAATGAGAATATTAGGGATCTCACCGAAGTGGTGTTTTCCCCTCCAAATCACAGCAGGGGGATGGATGGACTAAAGACAGAAGGAATGAGGGGAAACAGAGATCAGTCACTTGGGAAAGTTTTCTTTTCTTTCCCCCTTTCTGTTTTTGGCTTTATTTTATTTTTCCCTTGTCAAAGCCAGAAGGGACCTGAATTCTGGGTCCAGAACTCCCAAGACCAGAGGATCAGGGGAAACCACTCAGGCTGGAAGCTGTGATCTTATCACCGGTCCAGATCCCTCCTTCTTCCTCCCTGGGAAACTTGTGCAAACACAACTGCCTGGTCTTCCTGTTCAGGGGCAAAGGTTTTGCTCCCTTCTCTCTCATATGGGAAAATGAACTTTGGGGGATGCTTTTGCTGTTGTTTTTGTTTTTTTTTAAAGAAACAGAGACTTGACTTGTTCTCACAGACCCCTTCCCAGGACATGGAAACCACAACTAACCAAAGATGATGAGCTTAGACAAGGGCCAGCATGCCTTCCCCTGGAGCTGGACCATATTCCCCATCCACCATTGCCTCTTCTTCCCACCCTAGCCCACCACTATCTCCATCATGCCTTGTGGTTACCTGTCTGCCCCTTGCTGTGAGTTATACTCTCCCAGGAAGAGCAACCCCTTGGCTTAGTGCCAATCTTCCAAGAAGGGAATGAACCTGTGTTTTCTCCTTGCCAGGATTTCTTCTTTGCCCAAGAGGGCTCAGTCAGGGAGACTAGGATGTTCAGTGTTGAAGTGTGTATGCTTAAAATAGTAATAATTTTCTGTCTTCTTTGAATCTCATCTTCCAAAATCGAGATGATGCCTTGAGTCAGGATCATATTGATGCAGTGTCCGGGGGTGTCAGGGAGGCTTCTATGATAGCACAGGCCGCCAGCTGGAGGTCCGGTAGTGGCACGTGGTGATAAGGAGTGCCCTGTCCTGGGGCGCCTGGGTGGCTCAGTCGTTAAGCATCTGCCTTCGGCTCAGGTCATGATCCCAGGGTCCTGGGATCGAGCACCGCATCGGGCTCCCTGCTCCGTGGGAAGCCTGCTTCTCCCTCTCCCACTCCCCCTGCTTGTGTTCCCTCTCTCCCTGTCTCTCTCTCTCTAATAAATAAATAAAGTCTTTAAAAAAAAGGGGGGGGGAGTGCCCTGTCCTTTTGCAGGAGAATTTCAAATTCAGACGCGGGACTTTTATATCTTCTCCAAATTAATTTTGGAGAATTTGAGTTCATTTTAGTCTATTAATGGCATCTAATGAGATCTTTTAGATTGGAAATTCTGCTCTTCCTTTTTCCTCCATGACAGCATTACCAATTTTCTTTCATTTATGGATTTGGTAAATCTGTAAGCATGCCTTTTTTTCTTTTGGCCTTCTACCAAAGCTTTTACACAAAACCAAATTCAAAACCTCGTAACCTACCTGTAAAGATTGTGCCCCGGGCTGTTCAGGATTCTCTAATTAACTTCTTGGGTCATTTGTTTAACTGTCAGTGAATTTGCTTATCTTTATAATTATTCAGGCCACAGTAATATATTCCACTTACAACATATCATGAGAGACTACATCACTGGTCTCACTGAAATTGAAAAACATGAGATGAGCAACACTCCTCTAACAACAATCAGATAAGTCTTCCACGAGAGGAAATGAAGTACATTTCCTATAATGATTTGTTCTTAGTGAATCCATGTTGGTGACCTATTGTTTCCTCTCTAAGTACTCAGAAACCATCTAATAATTCATTCCAGAATGTTGCGGGAGACTGAGATTAAAGGTATAGCTTTAAGAATCAACCTATTAAGCCTATTCAAACATTGTGTTATCTTCTGTTTTTGTCCTCCAAAACTCCTCCCAAATAATCAGGAGTTCATTGGTCCATTTCACTTTTCCAGGATCTGGGATCAAATTCATCTGATCTCAAATGTTTGAAGTCATCGTTCGTTTGAGATTGTGCTTATTGTCCCATTGACTTTAGACTTCGGTTTTATTAACTACATTTATTCTGTACTCTTCAGTCTTCATGTTATTACGCTTGACTAAGAAGAAAACTCAGCAGTTTGCATTTGCTTTCCCTTGCTTCTCAGAGTTGTCATCTTTTCTTGTTGTTTTCATATTATTTTAGGATTTTGTGAGATGAGACAAAATATATCTCAGCTTATAGTTTTAGCATTTAAGTGTAAAAGTTCTGGACTGTGGATTTTTACATCATCTTAAAAAATAGTCTGTAGTGTCTCTTTCCTCTCTTTCCCTGTGTGTGTGTGTTCACACACATGTATGCCTGCACATATGTACTTGTGTGGGGTTTTTTTTAATTCTGTCTTTCAGTGCATTCTGAATATTTAGAAGTCATTTGTACTACATGTGAGATAGCTGATAAGCCACCCATGCATGAGGTTTAATTTAAGGTGGAGAAGATTGCTTTGAGTTATTATTCTTAGAATAAGTAACAAGTTTCAAAACCCCGAACTAAACATGGCAAATCACCAAATTTGGTTCCATTACTTGGCAAGACCCAGTGAAACCCAAGACCATTAAGTTCAGATGGAGAGAAATGGAGGTGAGAAAACCAGAGCCAGAGAGGGCCAGCTGGAGGTGAAAACATGTGTGAAATGGCTCGGGGACCCTAGGAGTCAGCAGGTCATTGGGAAGATGGGGAAGGGAAAGGCAACATTAACCAATTATTCATTTATTCATTCATTTATTCATAAATGTTTATGGGGAGCATGCTGCACGCCTGACGCCCTTGTTGGTCGAACTAGGATGCCGAGGGAGACAAAATGAGGTGAAAATGAGCGAGAAGCAGTCAGTCTCTAGCCTCAGCAACAGCTGGGCCAGTCCACATAGGGATATGCTTTTCTATTCCGAACACACAACCAACCAAAGTAATAAGCGATAGACAACCTCTACTTTGACACATAATGTTTCAAAATAATAAAAAGACAGATTCCAGAAGTGTCTATCTGTAACCATCTGAAGAGGCTTAAAATTAAAATCAGAAAGCAAGATGTGTTTCTGTGGGGAGAATTTATAAGTTAAGGCTAGTGTGTGCTATGGGAAGACTGCTGTGTTGGCAGTGTGACAGAGATGTGGTCAAGGGTATGGAAACACAAATCCACTCGATATTCCGGAGCTGCTGTCTCCCTAAACGCACCCACAGTTCCTCAGGTTTTGCCACATATTCAGATTGCAAACCAACTATAGAACGTTAAAAAGTTTCTCTTACAAAATTGTTCCTGGGTTTCTGCTGCTTAAATTCTACTGTGGGGAATGTGACTATAAACCGGCATCTAAAATAGGCAATTCTCATATTAAGAATCAGTGTTACTCATAACCATTGGGGCGTGTTACTGACATTCCAACAGATAACTTAAAGATTTGCAGCATCAGAAACATAGAGGGGGCGCCTGGGTGGCTCAGTCGGTTAAGCGTCCACCTTTGGCTCAAGTCATGAACCCAGGGTCCTGGGATCGAGCCCCGCGTCGGGCTCCCTGCTCCTCGGGGAGCCTGCTTCTCCCTCGCCCTCTGACTCTCCCCCTGCGTGTGCGCTCGCTCGCTCTCTCTCTCTCTCTCTCTCAAATATATAAATAAAATCTTTTAAAAAGAAGAAGAAACCTAGCACACGCGTACCTAGAACTGACGAACTGACAGCCGCTTGCTCACAGGAGGACGGGAGAAAAAGGACCCCTGCCCTCTGTGTTGGATTTCTTTGTACTGCTGTGGGGGTGTTGCAGGGACCACAGTGGATTTCCCTGATGTAAGCCTTGCGACTTGTTTTCCAGTTCAGCTTAGTAAAATCTGAGCAGAGGCGAACTCCCCTTTGGCCACCCACCTCACAGGGTCTCCAGGGGCACTCTGTAGAAGCATTCCACATGAGGCAAATCTACAGTTCTGTAATCAAAATGAAAAACACTTGAACTGAATCATCCCCAGTCAGCACTAGCTCCCAGCCCTGATTTAGAAGAATGCAGGGAGCCCTGCAAGTTGAAGGGGTTTTGGCAGGCCAGGAAACAGCCGTAACATTGTCCGGGGTTGTCTGTAGGAGCCGTGTGGGCTGTTGACAGCACTTAGAAGGCCCCGAAACAGGGCAGACGCTTTCCGCATTAGGTCAAATCAGCGGCAGCTGCCTGGTTCACCAAGTGAACGTTTGACCCTGTACGAGGCAGAGGGCTCTCGTGGACCTTGGTCTCTCATTTCTCGGGTTAGTTTTCTCCTTCAGAACCAGTGGGTAGGATCTTTGCCTTTTAAATGGCTTCATTTTTACTACAAGTGGGATGTTCTTCTTGCTGCAGCTGAAGGGAGGGAAGATGAGGAATGAGAACAGGTCTTTCCTGCTATCCCTCGGTGTCCACCATCTTCGCCCGGGGTGGGGAAAGCACATCGAAAGCTGTTGCACCAGACCTTGGACGTGCTAGCTAGGGAGCGCAGGGTTCCCCTGGCACAGTTGTTTTCATCATCTCGAGGCCTGCACACCTGTCTCTCTGAGAGTCTCTCCAGTCTCCTGTCCTCCCCGTGCCTGCCCGGCTCAGCACCCTCCCATTGTCCTTGCTGCCAGGGCATCCCTTTGCCATCCCTAACCAGGCCTGCCCTCCCAAAAGAGGTCCCTACCTTAGCCTTACCTCAAAACCTCATTATGTGTTTCCCAAACTGATGGCCCATGGAAAGAATCAGGTAAAATAATTTACACTGAGGTATAACTTGTTGAGTATTCTGAATATGATAATTAAGGGGTATGAGCAGAGCATTTTAATAGGGGACCGTGACTCACCCAAATGAATAAATCTCTAATGTTGCCATTTCTGTTTTCCTGCACCAGATGGTATGGATATTTCAGGGAGCCAAGGGATTCTTTCCTTAGCTGTTCAAGTCGTACTCTCTGGGTGAATGCCTAACCCAGCTTCCCATTATTTTCTTTTCAAAGATGCAGCATTCAGTCATGTCTTAGAAAACATTTATCTTCACACCTTTGCCAAAATTCATTAAAGTCGGTGAAAATAAAAAAGAAGGCTTTTTGGAGAAGGGGGGGCATTTTATTTCAGGTTGTGAGACCAAGTCCCCAATTGAACTGAAGATACTCCTTTACATCCTTCCCTACAGATTTATAAAACCTCAGAAAACTTCTGTTAACCAAATTCAAAGTAATACCAGCTGGATGGACTGATAAAGAGAGATACCTTAGTCTGCTTAATAAGGGTAGTAGCTGCCCTCCAGTAGGCGATGGTAAAAGGGAAATGATTTCTAAGATTTTCCATGAAGGCCAAGCAGTTTGCAGTGGAAAACCTGGCCTCTACCCTCAAAGTTCTGTTACGAATTTGTAGTTGAGAAGCAAAGCCTGATGGGGGCGGGGAATATTATTCTTATTAAAATGCTACTTAATTATGCAAGCATTATTTATTTTTACAAAGCAATAGACACTGTAAAAACATTTATAGAAATCAATATTGGATTTAAATTTTCAACGGAGTGATTCCCTATTGTCATTCTCTTGGATACAAATGCCTTGTGTCAGGTACTGTGTCCTGAGGTCCACACAGCAACTAGTAAAGTGCTTTGTGTAGAGTAGGCAACTGGCAAATGCTTATTTAATGAGTCAGTATAGTTTTGTTTTTGCTTTACTTTGCTTTCTCTGTTTCCCCGAGGATGTGAGGGGGTTAAGCCAAGGGAAGCTATCTCTTATATATAAACATGGATGTCAAAGTAACTGTTTTTGCATAAACAAACACATTCAACTGATTTGGTAAACATTATATATCTATATACAGATATATAGATATAGCACTGGGCAGCTGAAGAAATATGAGGCACTGTCACTTCACTCTTCCTTTCCTGACTGGATCCCGGACTTTACATTGGTAGAGCTACCTCGTAAAATAGCCCACCTGTATTTACTGGGCCACCAAAGGAGTGGCCCTGCTGGAGTTATTTCTGAACGCAGTGCTCTAGAACGTAGTGCGTGGGCCTGGGATTTAAAGTGAGGCCCCAAGAGATCATCACACACATTTTCCACTTGTGGGGGAATCCCCTTAGCTGGAAATAGATGGTGATTGCAGACACTCGATCCAAACCCCACTTCCTCTTTTGAATTGAGTAGGCTAATAACCATTCTTGAGGCTTTGAGATAGTGATGGATCCTCCTAATTAGGAATTCAGCTGCTGGTTTCTTAGAGTATTTTGAAGTTGAAGGATGAAAAGGGCACAGGACAGTAAAGTTACTTAGAACAGTCTAGTTCAGCTTCCCTCCTCCCAGCCACCACCCAAGACTGTACCTGAATCATCCTTAGAATATTAACCAAAAAAACCTTGCAATCCCCAGCCCACCTGTTTCTAATTGGAAATCCTTGCCATCGGAGTTTTCCTGTGTATTTAACCTACGTGGCTGTTCATGAATGGTAAACATATTTGCGTTGCCAGAATTTTGGCAACATTTTGTCAGCATTTTGCTCATGAAAATCTATGTGGATTCTATCACATTAGCCTTCTTGGCTTCTAAATCAGGAGTTCCCAGACTTTTCAAATGTGATCTCCATTTAGTGTCAACACCTATAGCCCTCGCATGTCTTTGTTATACCTTTATTTACTGAAGTATTAGACAGGCGTTGGAGGTGACATGGATCTGTGGATCCAAATAACTCCCTTCTCTATGTTTGCTCTCTCTCCCACATAAGTGAATGCAGTCCCTAGTTTATGAATCAGTTTTGGATTAAATAACCCTAAACCTTTCATCATTTTTTGTACTTCTTACATGCTTTTTTTTCATTTTCCTTAAAATCCTAAGACTGCATTTTATGTATTATTAAAATAATGTCATGACCACATGAACAGACATTTCTCCGAAGAAGACACACGGATGGCCAATGGACACATGAAAAGATGTTTATCATCACTTATCATCAGGGAGATGTGAATCAAAATTACAATGCGATATCACCTCACACCTCTCAGAATGATTAAAATCAACAACACTGGAAACAGCAGGTGTTGGCGAGGATGTGGAGAAAGGGGAACCCTCTTACACTGTTGGTGGGAATGTAAACTGCTGCAGCCATTATGAAAAACAGTATCGAGTTTCCTCAAAAAGTTAAAAATAGAACTACCCTATGATTCATCAGTTACACCTCTGGGTATTTACCCAAAGAATACAAAAATGCTAAGTCAAAGGGATATATGCACCCCTATGTTTATAACAGCATTATTTACAGTAACCAAGATATGGAAGCAGCCCAAGTATCCATTGCTTGATGAATGGATGAGGAAGGTGTGGTGTGTGTGTGTGTGTGTGTGTAGGTATATATGTGTGTGTGTGTGTGTGTGTGTGTGTGTGTGTGTGTGTGTGTGTATAATGGAATATTATTCAGCCATAACAAAGAATGAAATCTTGCCATTTGCAATGATGTGGATAGAGCTGGAGAGTTTAATGCTAAGCGAAATAAGTCAGTCAGAGAGACAAATATCATATGATTTCACTCCTATGTGGAATTTAAGAAACAAAACAAACAAAGGGAAAAAAACAGAGAGACAAAACAAGAAAGACTCTTTTTTTTCTTTTTTCTTTAAATTTTTTTATTGTTATGTTAATCACCATACATTACATCATTAGTTTGTGATGTAGTGTTCCATGATTCATTGTTCGTGCATAACACCCAGTGCTCCATGCAGTATGTGCCCTCTTTAATACCCATCACCAGGCTAACCCATCCCCCCACCCCCCTCCCCTCTAGAACCCTCAGTTTGTTTTTCAGAGTCCATTGTCTCTCATGGTTCGTCTCCCCCTCTGATTTCCCCCCCCTTCATTTTTCCCCTCCTGCTATCTTCTTCTTCTTTTTATCCAAAAAATAGAAATGGAAGGAAAACTTCCAAACTCATTTTATGAGGCCACCATTACCTTGATCCCCAAACAAGACAAAGACCCCATCAAAAAGGAGAATTACAGACCAATATCCTTGATGAACATGGATGCAAAAATTCTCACCAAAATACTAGCCAATAGGATCCAACGGTACATTAAAAGGAGTATTCACCACGACCAAGTGGGATATATCCCTGGGCTGCAAGGTTGGTTCAACATCTGCAAATCAATCAACGTGATGCAATACATTAACAAAAGAAAGAACAAGAATCATATGATCCTCACAATAGATGCAGAAAAAGCATTTGACAAAGTACAGCATCCTTTCTTGATCAAAACTCTTCAGAGTATAGGGACAGAGAATACATACCTCAATATCATAAAAGCCATCTATGAAAAACCTACAGCGAATATCATTCTCAATGGGGAAAAGCTGAGAGCTTTTCCCCTAAGGTCAGGAACGCAGCAGGGATGTCCACTCTCACCACTGCTATTCAACAGAGTATTAGAAGTCCTAGCCACAGCAATCAGACTCTTAATTACAGAGAACAAACTGATGGTTAGCAGAGAGGAGGTGGGTAGGGGGATGGGTGAAATAGGTGATGGGGATTAAGGAGTGCACTTGTCATGATGAGCACTGGGTGATATATGGAATTACTGGAATTAAAATAAAAACTTTAAAATGATTTAAAAAAACAGGAAAAGAAAAAAATGATGTTATGACCTGTTGCTATGTTTAGATAAAGTGATGTTTTTTCCCCTAGCCACTGAGGCAGCAGTGCCAACTGTAGACTCCCTTCAGAATAATCACTTTAGGGGCGTCTGGGGGGCTCAGTCAGTGAAGCGTCTGCCTTCAGCTCGGGTCTTGATCTTGGGATCCTGGGATCGAGCCCCACATCAGGCTCCCTGGTCAGCAGAGAGCCTGCTTCTCCCTCTCCCTTTGCCTGCCTGTCTGCCTACTTGTGTTCTCTCTCTCTCTCTCTGTCAAATAAATAAATAAAATCTTTAAAAAAAAAAAGAATGATCACTTTAGTAACAGTAGGTTCTAAAGCACACCCACTGTAAGCTTTTAACACTTTTCTATACTTACTTTGTAAGTAACCAACATAGTGGAACAGCAAGTCTGACTTTTGTGTTTCAGAGCCTCTATATATATTATTCCAAATTACGGAGGACACCAAAGAGCTTTTGTTTATAGGAGTTATATTGATATTTACTGTATTAGAGATTAAAACTGAGAAATGTTTAGAACATAGCCATTAAAAGGTTGACTTCATCGTCCTATAGCCTCTGGGAAACCCCACAGTACACTTGTGAAAGACATGATGGTTTAGTATTATAATAATAGTTTTGATGTGTGGACCCACCAACATAGAATATATTCATGACACATTGCATAACGTCTAGAAACTAACCATCTAAGGCCCCAAATAAATACTAATAAATGATGCTAAATTCTGATTTAATGATGCTTCCTGCAATAATCCTAAAAATATAGATCAGATAGAAGCCAGCATAGATTCAATAGCCTCTTGGTATTGCCTACTCTCTTACTACCTACCCTGCAGAATTGCTTCCACTGATTTTCATTTTATAAGAAGCAGCCCTATGAAATGTTTTACCATAATCTTAGAAATGATATAGGGTACATTGTTCCCTTTGGTAATGATCCATGGGCGAAATGGTATAATGACCTGTGGGAGAAATGCCAAATGGTATAGTAAAAACTCTGCTTCTCCTCAGAATCTGGTGTGTTTTTATCTCATGGCCACTGTAATTCTTATAACTGCACTCTCTGGTCTGCTTTGGTTACCAGGAAGATAAGAACTGAAGATCTAATTTATATTTAATATTCGGAGCCCAGTGGTATTACTTCTACATGAAATTTTCCCTGACATTATCTTATCCTTTGGATCTTGTTTTCCTTTGTTCTGATTTTTCTTTGCATATATTTTAAATACGTCTTATTGCGTAGTCTCCGGGGGGAATGAATGACTGAATGAATGAATGGGATATGTGATCCAGTTTAGAGGGATTGTTGGAGTACCCAGCATGGTGCAGACCAAGCAGAGTTAGTTGTATAAGGTTTCATGGACGAAATGGATCTTAAGTGGAGCTCAGGAGGAACAGGAAGTGGGTTGCTGGACACACCAGGCTGTTTCATGTGAGTGATTGGCTCTAACGGAGATATAGCTGTAGACTGAGTGAGTGATGTCCCAAGGGCGGTAAAGAGATCTTTCTGACTGCAGTACCAGAGCTGATTGCCTTATTATGTTTTTATTCATCTGAAGAGGCCCCTGAGGATAGGAGCTAAGGAAAAGTGGAATCAGTTTCCTGTTAAGGAAGGATTTTCACTTCAGTTTCTGAAATAAATAAGAAGGTAAAGACTTAAAAGCTGAGAGGCCAATTAGGAGAAAATTCCACTGGTTCATATGGAAGAAAGGCCTGTCTAAACACAAGTAGGAAGAAGCAGATGAGAGTATGAAGAAGAATCAGTGAATTGCAGCCAGCTTTTGGAGCTGGCTTGAGTTAAAATTAATGCACTATTTACGGACTTTTCACCAGGTCTGCTTTAGTCATTACTATATACAGAGCTTACCACAGCATATAGCACATAGTGGGTGCTTCAGAAATGTTGAGTTTGATTAATGAAATGCATCCCTACCTCTAAGGAAGAAGAAGAGAAGCAGATAGGTAAATCAATAGATAAAATGAACTCTGCATCAATTGCTTTGGGAGGGGCTTATAAACAAGGACAAGCAGCATTCTCAGCTGAAAGCCTGGAGCCACAGTGACTGGGGAAGCCCATGCAGACATGGGCAGCAGGTATGCACCCCTGCTTGGCCTTCTCACAAAAGCAGCGGTAGCACATGAAGAGTTTTGCAGGGTCAGGGCCCTTGACTGATTTTTAAGTCACCTGATGAGGGAAGCATTGACTTCTCCCCTGGTGTGATCAAGAGCCAGGATACAATTGAAATGTATGTTAGAACCTTAGCTCCAGCCTAATCCTGCTAGCTTAGTGTTTGTGGTTGCCGGTAGCACTAGCCTCTCTCCTGGCCTGATCAAGTGTCTGAGGTCTAAGCCGTCAGCTTAAACAGAATTGATTGCCTTAAGCATTGGGCAAGAACTCTTCCATAGAGCATTGCGGGCAACCAACTCCTTTTCTTGGGATCCAGCTTATAGGGAGATCAGTCTTGAGCAAATTAGTTCTTCATCTCAGCGTCCCAGCCTAAAGGAAAGGGTGGCCTCTAAGCATTGCACTCCACTTTGCTAGTAACCTGTTCCATTTCAACCTGTAAGACCTGTGAGGCTGGTCACTGGTGTCACCATAGGACACAGTGGAAAATGGTTAGAACAGGCTGGGTGCAGGTTGTGTTCTCTCAAGGTAGATTGGCAAGCACTCTTTGTAGTGGGGTGCTGGTAAATGTTTAACAACTGCTCTTGGTGGAAGGTGGGGGGCAAGGGACAGCGGTGATTTGTAGTATTTGCTGATTTCCATAGCGTAAATACACCCATCATGGCCAATGTCCAGCCACCAGTATGATTGAAAATGGCATTGGAAAGAGAGGCCAACAGTCCACCATTATTATAGTGTATTTCCACCATAGATAGAAGAGACATCAATAACCTCAAGATCATAGATATTAATTAAATGTAGTAAAATAATTATGAACTGATTGGTTTTAAGTACTTATTATATTTGTTTTTAATATAATATTTAATTTTTTTAATATTTTATTTATTTGACAGAGAGAGACACAGCAAATTGATATATTTTATTTTTTAATAGTGACTGTGTTTAATAACCAGCTCACAAAATTCCTTCAAATTTGACAACCAGCCCATGAGCTGGTGAGAGCTCATTCCAGCATACCACTAGGTGAGGACAACCTAGAAGAAATACTTTGTCCTTCCAAGAAAGGTGCGAACACTGGCATTCATGGTTCCAATGCCAGGGTTGAGAAAAGACTAGCTAGATGCTACAGTATTATTCTCAGGTCTCTTCCAATGGCCAGGGAAACTGTCATTCTGAAGGAAGGGTGAGCTGTCCTCAGTGGCCTACCTAGCTTCAGGTCCTGGTAGCCATGGTTAATGGTCAGTTTCATTTGCAAGTACTGGATGGTGCTATTCCATGAGGTGTGCCAGGAGGCCCTGAGAGCAGAGTGATATTGTTAGGGAGACACTGGAATGATTACCAGCTCTCCTCCAGCCATGCCCAGTACCAAGTAGAAAACCCAGTGACCTATTTGCTGAGAACTCCACCAAGGAATTTGAGACAGTCTAGGTAACATTTGTTACCTAGACTCAAATATAAGATAGGCAATAGGCAGAAATGAAGAAGTAATTTTGGTTCTGAAACAGGTCAAAGAAAAGTGAAGCAAGGAAGATATGGTTGAACTGGGTCTTCAATGATGACCAGAGAAGACTCACCACTGACACTGGAGGGGATATATGAGTGGGTGTCCCTGGCAGAAGAAGCAAGGTAGACACAGTGTAGGAGTATGAAGGAGCATGGAGTGTTTCAGTATTGTCCAGGTAACTACCTGGGTCGTGGGTTGCTGTGGTCTGAATGTTTGTGTGCCCGCAAAGTTCGTATGTTGAAATCTCAATCCCTGAGGTGATGGTAGGAGGAGGTGGGCCTTTGGAAGGTCATTGGGTCATGAGGATGGAGCCCTCATGATGAGGATTAGTGCCCTTGTTAAGAGGCCCCCTAATGCTCCCTGGCCCAGAGTGCAAGGAAAGATAAAAGGGGAAGAGGAGTTTGGGGGCCAGGTTGTCAAGGGCATTTTATGCCATGCTAAAGAGTTTCGCGTTTTTTCCTTTCAGTAACAGAAAGATCTTAGAATAAGCAGGTACTGAAAGAATCAGGTCTGTGTTTTTGTAAGAATTAAAAAAAAAAAAATGCTTGGGCACCACTCCATCGCCTGCGGATTATGGTAAAATTTCCCAAGTCAGTGCATAGGCTGCTGGGTACCGCTTGAGGCTTTCTTTTTGCCTGAGATTTCAACACTGGGGCATTTTAGGGCTTGGCCCTAACCTGTTCTTAAGCAGAGTATTTGCTCAATGCCAGAACAGTAGTCTTCATATTTAAAGTTATTCTCCTTTCCAAAAGGTAAATTAGAAAAGCAATATACCTTTAATCAAGAGAGTTAATCTTTCATCATTTAAGTAACTGTCCACTGATCTTTGGTTTTAAAGATAATTTGATGCACATAAATGGCTATGTACCCAGAACTCTTTATGCTTGCTTGCATCTTGAATTTATCAGACCCATCTTCTGCCTATAGTTTTAGAATTTTGTGTCCTGTCATTTCTAGGAAGTATATTCCTGTAAATCTGGATTGAGAATTTGGAAAAATACAGAGCCAAAGCCTCTTAAAACCTTAAAAAAAAAAAAGAAAGACTCATTATTTGAGAATATCTTAAAAGGAAAAACTTAAGAAAATAGATATCAATTGACTGTACAGATATGAATGTAAAATATGAAAAGTGTCTGTAGACAGGAGCCTCTCAAGAAAGCGCTGCTTCATTTACAATCAGATTATCTGGCATGATTTCAAAGTTTTGGGTCATTCAGTTTTATAATCCCAAAAGTATAAATTTGAGTTATTGAGCTCTCTATATGACCACTTCCAGGGGCAGTGGACAAGGCTATCCTATAAGGGATCAATAGCTTTAGTGCAGATTTGGTCAATGTCACATACCTCATCGAAGGTCTTGACTGGGGCATGTGACTCTTGATCTCGGGGTTGTAAGTTCAAGTTGCACATTGGATGTAGAGGTTACTTAAAAATAAAATTAAATTAAAAAAATAAAGTTATGACCATCTGAGGTGGGTTTCAAGCTAAGCTCCTTGACCCTAGCCTGGCCTTCTGACTTACATAAAATGCAGGTGTTTCCACATTTCCGCAGATACCAGATCAGGCTGAGATTAAAAAAACCAGTCATATACTAAAAATCCTACTGAAATTGGCCTCCTAGTGCCATGTGAACCAGAGAGATCTTGAGTCACAGAGCTCATAAACTGATGTCCATGGGCCAGACCTAGCTCATGGGCATGTTTTATTTTACCTGGGCAGCATTTTTATAAAGTCAGATTGGTTGGTATCATTTAAAATTTGAACAATTTAACAAAAACAAATTTATCTTATTTCTGGCTTTTCTTTGACTAATTGGACAAGCCTAGGCCTGCATTCTTAAAACAATTGGCTGGAACTAAGTAACTTCTGCTCCTTTTAGATGGGGCAAACATTCTCCACTGTTCTACCAGATGGCTTCAGACATTTGTGCTACCCACTGGTTTCAATAGGCCAAGGTCATATTTAAGAGATTGACAAACAGGTATCACACAAGCAGTCAAATATAGTCAGAAGAAACCAAGCCTAAGCACCAAGACAGAGTCCTAGAACATGACTCTGTTAGGCTGGACATTAACCCTTTAGTTACTAGATCATGGAAAGATCCAGAAAGTCCCAGGGGAAGGGCTGAGGAGGCAGTTTGGGGAGTGGGGCTCGGGGGCTTGGGTTGATAGCTTTTTACCAACCAGCATGGAAATATTTTCAATATGTTAATAACCTATGTCACGAGTAGAGTTCTCTAGGAAGCTGACTCTGAGATGGAGATTAGCATACAGGATGTTTATTAAGGGCACTACTTAATCAATCAATACCTGTAGAAGAGAGAGAAAGGGAGCGGAAGTGGGCAGAGGGGAAGCCGAGCTAAAAACAGGCTAAGTGACAGCCTCAACTGACTCCATGAGGAACTCTGGAGCCAGGATGGGCCTTCATAATTGTTTCCCGTGAGACTAGGATGGCCAGGCCATTCGGCCCCCACATGCATCACTCACCGAGTCTGGGAAGGGTCTTGCCTTTGATTGAGGCCACCCTCTGTTGCTGAGGCAATCCCTCAAAGGGGCTGAGAACTGAAGGCTATTGGCCTACAGCACCTCCAACATCTGGAGTAACAAAGTCCTTCATTGAAGGGGATCTGAGCGGCAAACCCCCGTGGTCCTCACAAGCAGAGTTGTACCAGTGACAACACATGAATATTAACTCTGCCTCTATGCACACAGTGTGACCCTGTCCTACAGGTTACCCAAGGCTGTGCCTAAATTCTTTGGACTGATTCAGAATCAAGCAAGTTCTGGCCCTAAAGAGAACAGTGTGATGCCATGATACTCTTTGTATCTCATTTACTGACTTATTCAGTCACTGCAGAAATTGTTTTCATCTTCACATATTAGATCATCAAATTGTTTCCACTCTGTGTCCAGAAATCTGACTTAACTCTTATTGTATCTTATTCTAACCTCAGAAAAGAATGCTCTTGAGAAGGACCAGAATCTTCTTTCTTTTGATGTTTTCCCTTTTCTGTCCCCCAAACCTATAACTCTACTGTGTTCACCACACAGTGAGTAATTAGAGGTCTTCAACTGTGGTTCGTATAATTGCTGTGTAACTTTTTACTTTTATTTATTTCATTTTAATCTATTCATGATGATTGTTGCCACAAGCATTTGAAAAAAATCTCACTTTGTTGCAAGAGGGATTTTAGGGACCTTGACCCAATAATAGATATATTTTTCTAAGTGGTTCTGAAGCAGTTGTCCCAGATAAGAAATTACAGTCCCAAACACATCATAGGTTTTTTATTTTCCAAAATCTCAGTAAAGCATTAATGCAAATGGAGTTTTCCTACTACTTTCCTCTCTTCTCCCATTCCTGACAGGATTATGTCATTAATTGCTAAAATCTAGTCTGATTTATTATCATTTTGTACTATATTAAATATATGTAATGTAATTGCCTTAGATTTCAAATCCTAATGAACCTGCTTCTATTTCGGTTACACTGGTTCTTATCTTTCCTACCTTTTATTCAGCTTTTTATTCATTTCCTAAATATTTAATGAAAACTTACTGTGTCAAGGGTTGTTTTTAATAGGATTTATAGCTCAAAAATCTACCTCTTGTCTGAAAATTTACCAACTATAAAAAGAAAGAGGGAAAAAAACAGTATAAAAATAAGTCTGGCATTTTTTAATAGTTAACTAATTTATTAAACACACCAACTAGGCGTTCCATATTGTGCTAAAGGTTGAGAAAGATAGAGCCATAAAAGGCTTTGTTATCCTTACTCTGAGCTTACAGTCTAATCAGAAAGAAAAGACTGACACATAGTAAGATAAAAGCAAAATAACAAGGCACCAGAATCAGTTGCTAAATGTCGTGATAGTTTGTAGATGCTAGTAGAATTCAGAAAACTGAAAGGGGTAAGAGGAGATAAGGGTCAGTCAGGAAGACCACAAAGAAGAGAATGCTTAATTTGCATATGAAAAGGGGGGATTTGGAGAGACAAGGAAGAGGCTCCTTCCAGTGTGACCAGGATAGAGGCACAGAGCATTCATCAGGGTGGGAAGCACAGAGGTTTGATGTTGATAGGAATTCACTACTTTCTCCTTAGAATTCCAAGTATTTTTTTTTAAAGATTTTTTTTTTTTATTTGACAGAATGAGACACAGCGAGAGAGAGAACCCAAGCAGGGGGAGTGGGAGAGGGAGAAGCAGGCTTCCCACAGAGCGGGGAGCCCAATGTGGGGCTCGATGTGGGGCTCGATCCCAGGACCCTGGGATCATGACCTGAGCCGAAGGCAGACGCTTAACGACTGAGCCACCCAGGCGCCCCTAGAATTCCAAGTATTGAAAATACCCAACACCTGAATCTACTTTGAAGATTTCCTGGCAAAGTGAAAGAAGTAAATATTTTTTATTGATTTACAACTGAGATTATTGACTTTCTCAAATACAATTTGGGCTAATTCTAATTACTTTCTGGTAACCTAGAAGAGTCAAAAGAGTTAGGGGTCAGTGTCAGAAGATGGAAACTTCTGCACCTGTTTGGTAGTGTGGACCTGAAGCGAATCAGTCATTTAATCTCTGGGAGTCCTGGTTTTCTCATCTAAGAATGTAAATGACAGCCTTATCTATCTTCCTGAGTTATTGTGGCTATTAAATTACATTACTAAATGTGAAAAAAAAATTATTAACAGCACAAATTTGGGTTAGTATTTTTGTTACCCTCTCTGCCAGACCATACTTTTATGTCATGGACTTAAGATTCTTTTCACTAAAAAGTTATGTGTATTCAAGCAATGGTTTTTACACTACAAGCAGCAACCATCAGACTGCCATGAAATTTATTTAGTAAGGCTCAACTAATATTTTTTATGAGGTAACAGAACAGAAGAGTAAAACCTATATCGTACTCTTTAGCATGGAAGATTATGCCATTCGTAGTAAGTATTGTTTAGTGACACACAAAGACATAACTGATATACATATGGGTCAAATGTAAAATATTTCTTTTTGTGGACTTCTGTCAAGGAAGATTGAAAGCCACTGGTTAATAGTATGGTACTGCAAGTACAAAACAGTCAGTCCTCATTTTTGAACCCTCAAGTTAAACTAACCAAAAAGATAAATTTCAGAGATAAGTTATACTGTGTAAAGAAAAGTGACATTATAATGAAATAGGGCATGGAACCACATATTTGGCATTTTTTTCCTATGTCTATTGCTAATACTCAAATTCTATCTTCACTTCTATCCAGCGCAGAAAACAATGGGTTTGTTTGTTTCCATTAAAATCTGTATGCCTAGAACCTCATCTCACCTTACTTTTTATAGCAGCTTTTAACTTGCTTGTTTTTGAGAACTCTCAGCCAGGATTGTGGAATCAAAAAATAAAACTCAGCTTGTATAGATATCCATGTTATCAGTCCTGGGTCCTGGGAGGACAGAGACACCATACGCAAAGAGTTCAACTGGAGCAGCAGGAGAGGAACCACATGACCAGGGCTGTCACCACAGAACACAGTCTCTGCCAGAAACAGAGAGAGGCAGGGAGAGGGTTTTAAATTATTTTTGGCGGTTGGTTAAGCGCTGCCTTAGGCTCAGGTCATGACGCCAGAGTCCCGGGATGGAGTCCCTCATCGGGCTCCCTGCTCAGCGGGGAGTCTGCTTCTCCCTCCGTGCCGCCCCCCAGTCTCATGCGCTCTCCCTTTCTCATGTGTGCACGTGTGCACAAAAATAAATAAAATCTTTTAAAAAATTATTTTTGGTGCAAGTAACAAAATATCCCATTAACAGTGACTCAAGCTAAATGGACATTCACTGCTTACTGAAAAGAAGTTCGAAAGTAAGTGATCTCAGGTTTGCTTGGGCAGCGTAAGGATCTCATCAAGATCTCGGACTTTTCCTGGCTTTCTGTTCTACCCCTCTTATGGCAGCTTTCTGACTTCAGGATTGTCTCTGCGTGATGACCAGATGGGAGCTGTCACTCCAGACATCACCTACATATTCAAGGCCTGAAGATCAGCAAGCTCTTCTCCCATACCTGTCCATTTTGTAAGGCATCGGAATTCTTTCCAGAAGTCTTCAGCCAACTTCCACTTAAGTTCCTTTAGTCAGAACTCTGTCTCCTGCCACCTCCTGTTACAAAGGATGTCAGAAGGGTCAGGATCTGGTGGAGATGAATGGGATACCTTAACTAGTTCAGGCCAGTCCCAATCTAGAACACATAGGTAGGGTACTTTGGGTAGCCAGCCAATGGTGTGGGCCCAAAGGAACTTCCTAGAAAAACTAGAGTAAAGAACGAAGTATCCGGACCAATTCCGTAAATACAAGTTCTAGGTCACAGGTTCAAAGAAGGAAATAAATTAGTAAGGTAGGAGGACACAAAATTGGCCAGATTCATTTCTGGTTTATTGTGAACACAGCCATCTTTTGTTTTCACAAGATTAATCTTTATCAGATATCATTTGAAATTTCAACCTCCTTTTCAACCTTAATAATGTGTTTTCTGTCATTTGGTAGAGTGCACAAGAGGGGGAAGTAACTAAGAAAAACCTTAGAAGATGAAGTGGCCTTAGTGACTGTCACTAAAATGTGAACATGGCTTTAAATAGTAAATCAGGAACCATGAAAGGCTCTTGACAGCCAAGACTCTCAGGAGGCCCTTGAGTGGTAGGAAGCAGAACTGTATAAGTGGGTGATAGGAGTTACTCTTCTTTTTTTATTCATGTGTCAAAGAAGGGAAAGGAAATTTCTAAAGGAAGAAGACCAGACAGAAATCACAAGAGTATAGAAGAAATGTGAGGATAGCATGTTCAAGGGGAAAATGAAAAGGAAGACAGAAGTTTCCGGTTGCTGAGATTAGCCATGTTCTTCCAGCCTCTGGGTCCTCCTTGGCAAGCGTACTGTTGGCAGTGACTCTAACCTGAATCTGAACCCCTCTAAGCCCTTGAGACTTTTTTTTATTTCAAGGCTTTCCAGGCTCTTTACCCAGTGCATGCCCTTCATTCTTAGGAGAAGAAGCAAAGCTAAGTGGCTCATAAGCTCATGGTACAGTGTTTTAGGATCTCCTCAGCAGCTTGCTAGCGGCTGATCCGTTGAAATCATTTATTTTTTCAAGCTGTTGCGATTCTGGGAATGCAAGGTTTGGTTGCGATGTTAGTCTGGGTTTTCTGAGATGCAAGAGATTTACTGGGTGATCAGAGGTGCAAGAGATTTATTTTAGAGGAAATGCCTGTGAAGAAAAATGGAGAAGGAACTCAAGACTGGGCGAACTGTCAGACAACAATGCAGGACCAAAGGGCCAACCCCTGTGAAGAAAAGGAATGAAGGAAGGAATGAAAAAGTGGAGGAAGGAAAGAAGAAAGGAAGGAGGGAGGGAGGAAAGATCTTAGATTGCAGTACAGTGCTAAGAAAGTTTGGGCAGTCAGTGGGGAGTCTTCAAGCCAAAGTCATCTGACCAAGGGGACCCCGCATCTCCCAGGAATGGACCTGCCCTTGTTGACGTTGTCATGCTAAGTCATTGGCTGGGGGGATTTCAGAGCACAGCTTTCTGCAGGAGATCTGAGAGATGCATGTCCAGGCCACCATAGCTGCCCCAAAACCTTTCAGGAGCAATGAGTTGGACGAGCAAAATCTGGAGATGTCTTATCTTTCAGATGAAGAAATACATCAATGAAGGCCCTTCGTTAACTGTCGGATTCATTCTCAATATTCCAACTATCATCTCCTTTCTTCTATCAAAGAATTTTCAATTCTTTCTCCTTGTCTTTACATATGTGATCTTATAGCCCAGGTTTTATGAAACAGTCTTTTTTCAGAGAGCCCATTGGCCCATGAGTGTACAATGTATCAAAATTTATGGTCGGAAAAATATGGCTATTGCATCTACATAATAAAGTCCAAATTTTCTTAGCTTGGAGTTTAGTCTCCCACAGTCTCGCCCCAGCCCACCTTCCAACCGTAATCACCACCTCACTTTACCTTGTATTTCAGCTGCTTGAAGATACTTGCCATTTCCTAAATGATTCTTGCTTATCTACTGCTCTCTCTTTGCTCATACTGTTCTTTTCAGTTAGATTTCATTCATAACAATATTTACTATACCCTTGCATAGGCTGAGTGCTACCTATATATGTTAGGGAACAAAACAAATGTCGTTTATGTCCTCTTGGAGCTCTGAATCTAGTGGAGAAGCAACAGATACTAAATAGGTCTGTAGACAAATGCATGTTTATAAATCACATAAGTGTCAGAAGTAAAAGAACAGGATGCTCTGACAGAATTGAGGAGGGCTCTATTTTAGATAGAGAGGTCACAGGATAGATGGCATTTAACCTGAAACTTGAATGAGGATAGAGATACAGTTACATAAAAAGCTTAGGCTCTGCATGTACAAATTTCATCATCTGCAAGATATTGCCATGGTCGTCATAGTCATACCTGAGTTTCTTCATCAGACTCTCAACCATCTTGGGTTTTTCTTTTTTTTTTTTTTTTTGGTTTTTGGGGTTTTTTTTTTTTTTTTTTGGCCCCATGTTATGTACACCTTGCATACATAATGTATATGTTACAGCTTATAGTATATTTTTGTGTTTGTCTCCTCTTTCCTATCAGACTATAAGCTGTTTGAAGTTTTGATAAATTATATCTGATTTATCTCTGTCTCTGTATCTAGCATGGTATTTAGGATAACACCCTCTGGTAGCATCCAACAAACACTTGTTGAATGAATGAACAATGTCCCACTCTCTCCAAGTTTGCCCTTTCTGACATTTATCTGAATTGTGGAAGAAAAGGGACACTTCATACTGTAGTTGGAAAATACGGTTCACATAGATAAAGAGTTGGGAACTTCAACCAGAGGCAAATCTATAGCAGATGAGATCATTTCTATTGAGGGAATGCACTGTAGGTTCCTTCCAGGTAGGATATTGTAAGTTTATCATTGATGTGAAAATCCATTGTTATAGATAGCAAGTTCTAGGAAGAATACCTGGCCAAGTAGTAAATCAGTTACTCTTTGGAAGCAGCTCTTCAGTAGGCAGTCACAGCTAGCCGCTAGAATTTCACAGGTGGTTTTACGGTCTCAAATGACCATGTGTGATCAAACACAACCTTGCTTTACAGATGAGTAGCCTGCTGACTTATAGATCAGTGCATAGCAGTATAGCTAGAGACTTCGCAGTCATTATTTTTTGTGGTCTTTTTCCCTAGCTTCTCAGAAGCCAGGGGTACAAACAAAGAGGAGGAATGATGTATTTTTGGTAGACTACCATCCCAGATCATCGTTTCAAAGTTTATTCAGAGAAACACTTTTATTTAATATAGACCTTTCCCCTCAATGAGGACTACTTTAAAGATATCATTTCCTTTCCTACAGGAAACTCCAACCCGAGGCAGAATTTCATTAAGGCAAGAACTGCAATTTTCACATCGTAGTGCCTTGACACTCTAGTATGGGAATGTTCCTCATCCTAAATTCAGTGTTATTATACCTAATTTTACTTCCCCAAAAGTTGCTTACAGTAGAAAGCTTGAAAAGATGCATGCCAGCCCTCACCTAGAACTAAAGAGACCATGCACAGTATTTTAAAAGAACAAATAAATAAGAGTGTTGCTTACCCAGCTTCGGTACTAGTTTTTGCAACTTCAAAAGCTCCCAGAAACAAGGGGTCAGGACATCATTCATTTGAAATGAATCAATGTCCAATTATTTTTTTTGCCTCTAAACATTTTTTAACATGGTACATTTAATATTGCCTTTTAACATCTAGAATTTTTAAATATTTTAAAATTTGACCTTATATTCGTTAAGTCCCCATTCTATAGCAAATACTAGAAATTCTGCCCAATTTACCATTTTGTTCATCTGCTTGGCAAGAGGTACTTATTGCCAGCATCTTTTTAACAACTTTGAAATTCATTCTTTTTTTTTTCTGAAGTCCGTTCCTGTCCCTATTATATCACTATCTCCCACCTTCTCAACCTCTGTCCTCCCCCTGCACACACACGTGCAATTCATGTTGCCCAAATTAAGGCTGTATCAGAACAGTGAAAAAAATCTCATTTAACCAGTTAGTCCAATATGTATGTATATTTGAATCTGTTTCTCTATTTTTTACTTCTCATTGAAATGTTATCTATCATAGAACCTGGGACACCTTTTAAGTAGAGATAAAGCATCATCAAAAGGAATATATAAAGTATATGCCAGTTTAATCCTGCATTATTATTTATCACTCAGACTCTGTCTTTATGATTTCAAACATCTTAATGCCCTGAGCCTTGCCTAGAATAATAGAGGAATAACATGGCAGAGGAATGAAAGATAAGGCGTCAGGGAAGAAGAGAAGAGAGGAGGAAGAGCAAGTACATAGCACAGTAGAAAGAGACCTTACAGACAAGGCTGGAGACCTAGATTATATTTTCAGTTCAACTAATTAGTTGTCTAGTTTTGATCAGTCCCTTACCCACTCAGGAACCCAATTATTTTATCTGTAAAATTATTTTATCTAAAAAATTTTATCTATAAAATCTATAAAAATGGCCTGTTTAACAGTTAGGTCCACTCCAATTCTAGCTTTCAGTGATTTTATTTTTCTTTGTTACTTTCATTTGCATTTTGTTTGTTAATTCCAAAGATGACTCAAGTGAAAGGATCCATAGTTGGAAACACTCAAAGAAATACCCACTAGACTGGATGGTTTAAGCATGTGAGCTCTAGAGCCCCTGCCTGGCTTAAAATCTCAGTTCCATTGCCTAGCACCTTGCAACTTGGGATGAGTTATTTACCTCCTCTGTGCTCATTAGTCATGTCTTTAAAATGATGGTGATAAGTGTACTTGCATAATAGTGTCATGAGATTTTCTCCGGAATTAAATGAGATCATTTTGGTAAACTGCTTAACATGGTACTTGGCCCATGGAAAGTGGTTATTAAATGAGAGTATGAAGTGTTCCATATTAAATATCTATGTGCCCATGGCACTGTGCAGAGTAAAGCCACATAATGGCCCCATTTCTGCCTGTTGTGAATTAAAAATTTTCAAAATGCCCAAGTTCTAATCCAGGGAGGTGAAATACAGCAAAGACATTTATTTTTTATTATTTTGATAGTTTGGTTGGAGAAGGAAATTTTGTACTTAGGTGTCATGAGAAATTATTATCCTGAATGATGAAAAACCAAAGAGCTAGAGGTAAGGTAGAGATAAGAATGGTAAAGGAAGCAACAGGAATGGGAAAACATGGAATGAAAACATGAATGTCTTCACTAAGATTCACAAATAGTGGTAATGAGTCTATAGATTCTTAGTATATTTGTTTTAATATGGCTATTTCTGAAATACCAGAGAAACAGTGGTTTATCTGCTTCCCTTAGGATTGGCTGATAGAAAATCATCAAATTTAGGTATTTAATTTCCAAAAAGAAAGTCTGGAACACATACAGAATTAACTCTTCTGCGTCAGTGATGAATGAATGCCCCTAAGTCCCATTATAAAAATAGTTCTGGAGCAAAGACATCATCAGTGTGGGCTTTCCATAGTATTATGATTTACAGAAACTCAAAAAAGTAGGCATTTCACTTATGTCTCTGGGAAGATGAGCTGTGTCATTGGTTTGACCTAGAATTACAAGCATAATATTTCTTAGAAATGTTTTGCCAGTAAGCCTGCTAGGAAAACCATTTAATTTTGTCATAACATTAATAATTTTCACAATGATAGGTGATCTGCCACACATGGAGGATTAGTACTGGCAACTCCTCACAACTGTTAACTGTTCTTTGGTTCCTTCACAAGACACAGCCCCACAGACAAAACTCTTTCCTGGAACTTTGATTTTTAACAATTTTTTAAACGTTCCTTGGATAGAGACCAAGAATTTGTAATGACTTTGCCTTAATAGTGCAATGTCAGATGGTGATTCCATCAGGCAGTATTAACTAATGAGGAATAATAATGGGAAGAATGGAAAAACCATACTAGGGATGTATTTGCTTACTGCTGGGTTCTGAGTTCTGGACCAGAGCGTCTCTGAGGTCATATAATTATTGCTCAAATATTTTTCTGATGTTAACTTAATAGGTGGTGTTATTTTTGTTATTTGTTTTAGATTATTTAATATCATAAAACTTTTGGCTATTTAAAGTAATTTAAGCTCAAGACATTTGCTTGAATGAAGATTTAGGGGGATGTAGCTCTAGGGACACATTGGTGGCTCAGTTGGTTAAGCATCTGACTCTTGATTTCAGCTCAGGTCATGATCCTAGGGTCCTGAGACTGAGCTCTATGTTGGGCTCCATGCTCAGCTCAGAGTCTGCTTGTCCCTCTCCCTCCCCCTGCTTGCTGTCTCCCTCTCTCTCAAATAAATAAATAAATAAATAAAATCTTAAAAAAAAAAAGATTTAGGAAGCCATTTGTCCTTCCTGAATTACATTAGAACTGCAGTTGCTCTCAGAGTGAGAACTGCACCATCCAGGGGAGATTTCCATCTAACTCCAGAGTCCTGAACCTCACAAACATTGTTGTCTGTAATGGCTCCTGAAATTATCAGCCTACCCAGCATGCAGTACAGCCCCCTAAGTCTCCCCTACTATCTGTATAAGATTGGGATCTAGGTGGACCTTCTGCAAATCAAGCCTTATTTCCTCACAAAAGGCAGGGATTTGTTTCCAAATTTCTCTTCCAGAGGAGAAATTATTTGTTTATAGTTATTTCCAATAAAGCTGTTTCAGAGTCAAAAAAGTACATAATATTATCTATGACTGTGCCCTCGTGGTCTCTCTTCCTCTAACTCCTACCTTAGCCATCCTCTAGGCTCCACTTCAAGTCCTACTTTATCCATGTAGGTTTCCCAGCCTGCTCCAACTTTCAGTGATTGATCACATCACTGACCTAGTTAGTAACTCATCTGGCAACGTTTGGGAAAGGCCCTCTAGTAATTTGTTAATTCTGGGTCATCCTTGGTGTTGTTTCATTATGTGAGACAGTGAAGCTTCTCCAGTAAAGCAGTAATCTGTTTAAGCGTGGGGATTTGTCTGATACCTTTGCTTTTCATAACACTTGCCTCATATTGTTTATTCTGTGTCACTTGATGAATGCTTTTAAGAAATGAGCAAACCAGGGGCAACTGGGTGGCTCAGGCGGTTAAGCAGCTGACTCATGGTTTTGGCTCAGGTAGTGATCTCAGGGTCATGGGATCGAGCCCCACTTCGGGTTCTGTGCTCAGTGGGGAGTCTGCTTGAGATTCTCTTTCCTTCTCTCTCTCTGCCCCTCCCCTCTGCTCTCCTTCTCTAAAATAAATAAAATCTTTATAAAAAAAAAAAAAAGAAGAAATGAGCAAACCAAGTATTTCTTGGTAGCATTTTCTACCAGGCACCACTATGGGAAGCTATATAATTTGGAGAACATCATTTCAAAAACAGGAAATATCACTTGTAAAGTATTTCAGGTATTTGATTTTGATATTGTCTTGAAGACATAAAATTGCCTTAAAAACAGCTACTTGAAAGTAGACAAAAATGGAAATGAATGACTGAGTGAATGATGTACCTAAACCCCATAAAATGTGGAAATGATTAAAAAAAAAAAGTTAACCTAATCTGTTTTCCTTGTCTAATTTCCACTGGGGGCGGGAAGTAGGGAAGAGCTGGGTATTTGTAATAGGCAACTAGTCCTGATCTTTGTCATATTAAAGTTAGGGACATTCAGAGAAGGGGATATCTGGTTGGAAAATAAACTGACTTTATACAGTGTAAATGGTTGAGCCAAGTGTAAATTGTATAGGCCAAATGGAATTTCCACAAGTCTGATAACTTTTGAAAATCACTTGTACCCTGGCTCAAAGGGCATTTTTCTTGCTGTCTATAGTAAGCAGTCAGTAAGCTGTGTTGGAACCTGGACCAAATGCTGGCCTTTCATTTCTCAAATTACAGTTTAGAGATACCAGCTCAGAAGTCCCTCCATACACAATTTAGTAAAATTAGCAGTGTAAACGGAACCAGAGTGTAACTATGTTCTGTTCCCTCCAAGAGAAAAATGGAATGGACTTCCCATTGGAAGTCTGTCAACCTAATCCCAGATGTTCTGACCCAGTTTTCATCCAAGTGTTGTAGAACAGAAAGAAGCTTCCTAGGGGGTGCCAGGGTGGCTCAGCCAGTTCAGCATCTGACTCTTGATTTTGGGTCAGGTCATGATCTCAGGGTAAACAAGCCCCATAACAGGCTCCAAGCTCAGCATGGAGTCTGCTTAAGATTTTCTCTCTGTCTCTCCCCCTCCCTCTGTTCTCCCCCCTACTTTCACGAGGGAGCATGCCTGTGTGCTCTCTTCCTCTGTAAAATAAATAAAGCTTTTTAAAAAAGAAGCAGCAACAGCTTCTTTTAAAAGCTTATTTTTCATTACTCATTTGGAAGATCTTGGGGGAGTCCATAAGAAATGCAGAGGTTATGCTTAGTGTTTGAGGAGCAGAAAAGAATAAAAGGGAGGAAAAACCACTTAAAGAAGTGCTTCTAACTTTCAGGTGCTTATGGATCACCTGGGGAACTTGTTAAAATGCAGATTCTTATTTTAAAGGCTGGGGTGGGGACTGATATTCTGCCCTTCTCAGGAGCCCCCAGGTGATGCAGATGCTGCTGGTCCCCAGACCACACTACTTGGAGTGGCAAGCTCTCTAAGACATAGAGAACAGTTTTGCATGAAGCACAAATTACTACTCTATTCTAAGTTACAATTCCAAGGAAATAATGACTCAAAATTGCAGCCTTTCAACACTTCTGAGTCATTTAGTAAGAATGAAGGGTGAACACCGGCCACTTAACATTTCAAAGTGACAGGAACATTTCTTGATGCATTGATTTGTGCTTTATTCCAGCTCCCATTCCAAAAGACAGCCAAGTCTTCATATTCTCTTGGCTCCAGAGGATTTGCAACTCTAGAACAGGACTTTTCTTCCTAGGTTTGTTTACAAATATTGGGGAGAGAGGGGAGCATCTTCAGAGTTAAGGAGAGTTGGGACCTGAGGAGAAGAAAGAGAAAGACCATGGATTTTGGTTTTGTAAATGTTTATCTCTGAGAAAGATTTCCAAAGACCTTCCTTGGACCCAGGAGTGGGGAATTGAATTGAATATCCCACCGACTTGAAGTACAATAATGTCGCATTCTTTATACCCTGATGACTTTGCAAAAAATTCATACCCGCTTCGCATGAAATCTCCCCGTGGGCAGTTTACAAGAATATGCCCTTAAGATTTTTAAACCCCACAGCAAAAAATGCTAGGGAGAAAATAAGGATGTTTGTGTGCACATACACTGATGCACCACTGTTCACTGAGAGATGAGTAGAGGAGGCATAAATAACCCACCATGTAAACTTGAACCTTTGTTAGAAATATGCATTCAGTACATGATACTGTCACTTCTGACATTTACTTAAGTTAATACATCACCTATTCCCTGGAAACTGTTTTTATATCCAACTTATGGCTGTGTTGGTTGAATACTGAGTTCTATAAGTAAAGGAGATTTAACTAAGATTTTGGTTATTCATTCCCTAGCTTTTTCATCATCATAATCTCATTTCTCTGCTCATTAAAGATATTAGGTTACTTTCGAGAAGTCACAAGGTAGATATTATCTTGAGCATTTTTAACCAGATTGATACTATTGAGATGGGGTGGCCACAGAATGTAACCTTCTTGAGGGCAGGGATATGTCAGACTTGTGTCCTTAGTGCTCTCAGTCATACCAGTCACATAGCAGGTTTCATAAGTTATTGGTTATTATTTATCGATTTAATGAGTAAGTAGAAATAGTGCTTTATTTTGCTCTCATAATTACCTCATAAATTTTCAGGTTTTTGTACAGATAACCTCTGAAATATTATAACTTGAATCAGATATTTTGTTTCATTTTTTAATTTTTAAGCTTTTCCCACAAGTTTCTTCAGAGAGGAAGCAAATAAATGCTACCTTGAGGGGAGACTTGGGCCTTCTACTCCCTCTTCTGTCAGAGCAGCCCTACCTTAAAATGAACAGACTGCGTCCTTAATATCAGAATGAGATTAATCTATTATGCAGAAGCATCCAACCTTTTCTAGAACCTTCCCAACACGGCATTGAAGGAGCCCCGACTCAAGAGGACGGGGGAATTGACACAGCACACTTTGCAGGGAGGTGGGGAACATTCAGTAGAAATTTATAACATTTTACTTCTATTTCTCGACAAGAAATTAACATTTTTGTTAATTTTTGGACACTTCTGGGTTTGATGTTTCAGGAGACACAAATTTATGATCATTTGTGTGTTTTAACACTTCGTGATCATGAGGATGAAAGTGGTACTGAAGAGGGAGTCATCATCCACTGAAGGAAGGAAGCAAGGGGGATGGTTCTTAGGAGACCTGGCAGGAGATGTTGAAAAGGAAACTTTCACATAGAAATCAAGTCATGTGGATTTTGTCAAGTAGGAACAATAGAAAATAATGGATATGATCTTAGTACTCCCAGAGGTCATTCCGGGGCCATTGCAAGAGCCCCTTAGATTCCTCAATCCCTCAGGCATGCAGCTGAGGAGCTCTGCTTCCTAAAACAGCCCTTTTGTCGACCACACTAGCTCAAGAATCTCAGTGGCTTTCATTTGCCGATTCTTCAAGTCTGTATTTTGAGGCTGTCTTTTCCTCCATCTCCTCCCAGACACATCCCCTGTCATTATGGCCATACCTGTTCCTAGCAATGCGCCTCCAAGCCAGTCTTGCCCGTTTATCATTGCCCTGGGGCATGTTATTTCCCTCACCTGCCCGTCTGTCTGTATCTTCCATTCTACAAGCCTTCGAAATCAATTTCAATCCCATCACTTACATTAAAAGTTATCAAGTTGTTCCTGATTATGCTGCTCCCCTATTTCTCAAACTCCTTGTACATCAACGAATTCTAAACATTGACCTCTGTTATATCTGCTCTGTTAGTTCTGCTCCCCATCTAGACTGTACTAAGCCCAGGAGTCGTATCCTCAACTACTTTTCCTTAGCCCATAGAACCTAGCAAGAGCTAGGCATTTAGGCAATGACTTGGCTGAAATGATTATGTATAATTAGTTTGTCATCTCAATATTTGTGATGATCAAGAAATGGGTTTAGAGAATACCTTTTCAGAAATATGGACATATCATCCATTATACATGCCACTGCTCTGAATAATAAATAGATATTGTGGTTAAACTGAAGAAACAGGAGGTTACCTGCTAAAACTATACCCTAGAAGTAGAAATTTGAAAAAAATAATCTTAGACTTAGTGGGTTTTAATTAAAGAAATTTACGTGGCTATAACTTTTAATATACTGATTTGTGCCAATCTACTGTAAGAAAGTGTCCAAGGAGGGAAAACAATGTAAATTATTTCCTAGAAGCCTTGGGTAGACTCTAATTATTGGAAATAAGTATTCCAAATAGTCCACATTCCAATGTGACTTAAGAAACGTTTCTGGAAGTCTGTGTCCTCTGACACTGTTATGCTACCCATTTATTGCATACACTGGGGTCATATTTTCCTGTTTGGAGAGATCAAACTAATGATAGTAACTGTATACTAATAGTTTGCATCCCAAGTTCCTCCTCAGCGATCGTTCAAGAAAAATTACTGATGGAGAACTTCAGTGGCCAGTTCAAGAGGAGAGATGAAATGTTAACAATTGTCAGAATGAAGCCAATTATGAGAGGTTTTAGGAAGGAGGGGTGTTCTGCAGGGAGTTGGAGATTTTGCTTGGGGAGGGAAGGATGGAAACGCTCAGCAGAAGAAGATGAAGAGAAAAAAGTGAAGAAGAAAGAAAAGAGGACACAGGCTGATGATCGTAAGGATGCTGTCTTGTCTGAGGCCTGTGTTTGCATTAGCAAGTTATGAGAAAGAAGTTGGAGGAGTAAAGCAGTGCTTCTGAAGATATGCTTTAAGTGCTGGACTGAAGAATTTGGACTTCATCCAGCAAGCCAGAGGGTACTGGTTGAGTCTATAAGCAGGGGCATGGCAGAATGCAAATGGTATTTTAGGAAGATTAATCTAGCGAGAGTACTAAGAATGGACTGGAATCCCTGATCCAGGCGGAGATAACACAAGGCTTTGGAGTAAGGCATGGGTCAAGGGAAGTGTTAAGTGGGAAAGAGAGGAAGGGAGGAGCCTAGGAAATCCATAAAGTAAAGAACCAATTGTGCGTTCTGACAACTAGTAGGAAAAGGAGGAATTGTAGACAAGTCCAAAGTTTTAAGCCTAACAGTCCAAGAAAACTAGTCATGATTCCATTGCTGGAGATAGGGAAAAGATATTAGCTACTCTAGACTGCCAACTATTTGCATTCAAAGCTTCTGCTTGCTTAACAGCCCTCTGTGCCCAGCTAAGAAAATTAGCAACCACTTATTTGTTGCGAATTTTAAGAAATTGTCATAGGGTTTCCAGGAAAATATGTATAGGTGCATCTCTAGAACACATAGCCTACAGCTTTTAAATTTGTTGCAGATATGGTAACAAGCAGGAAGTAGATAAAGTCCCCATTATTACAGGGCCAAGGGCTTCATCCATGTATTTATCCATTCAACAAATATTTATAGAATGCTTACTTTGTGCCAGGAAAGTAGATTCTTGCTTTTTCAGGCCTTATATTCTTATGGGGAAAAGATAGGAAAATAATCAAAGATTACAAATGAATAAAATAACTCAACACAAAGATAAATAAAGGCTATGAAGAAAATAAAACAGTGTTGTCCCACAAGTGACTGGGGATGCCTCTTGCAGTTTATTTGGTCAGAGAAAGCATCCCTGGGAGGATACCGTTTGAGCTGAGACCTCAGCTAGTCACACACAGATCATTTCGGTGCAAGGAACAGCAAGAGCTGGGAGTGAATAAGCTGGGCAGATTTCAGGCCCGGGGCATAATGACAAGAAGACCACTTGTACAAGAAGTGAAAAAGGAAAGCAGAGGCTGCTCTTGGAATGTATCAGTCACAATCAGGAGCAAGTGACAGGAAGCATAATTCAAACTGACTTAAGGAATAAGAAAACTCATTCCTGTAATTAGAAAACCAGAGGTGGAGTAGGCTTTGGATTGACTAAATCCAGTGACTCCAAGTTTATTTTCCAAGAGTTTTCTTGTCTTTGCTGCCTTAGCTGTATCAGCCTCATCTTTGGGCTTCGGGTAAAACAGACAAGGCAAGGAGATTATGCCATCCTGTAACTTTTTTTCCCTTCAATTTTCTATAACCCAATTAGTAAGATTCCCTTTGGGCCACATCCTCTTTCTTGAACTTCAGAAGAGGATGGGAATGACCCTCCATCCAATTATACCTGCTTACGGAGTAGCAATTGGGTTGGCTTGAAGCACACGAACTGCTTGGAGAGAAAGGGCTACGTGAACAAAATTAAGGTTCTGTTAGGAAAGAGGAAGGGAGAAGGCAGTCTGGGTAGGCAACCAGCCATGTTTACTACATAAGCGATCTTGGTGGCCATTATACAGAGTTTGGACTTCAGTCTGTGTACACACCAAACCATGAAGAATTTTAGACAGTGAAGTAGCATGATCTGATCTATGGTTTTAAAAGATCACCCTGTGAAATGTTTTAGTGGTTAATTGAAGGGTGACAAAGGGGAGGTGGGAAGACTGGGTAGGAAGCTGATAGTCCAAGCAAGAGAGGTTGGGAGCTTGGATTATAAAAATAGCAAAGGAGATGGAGAGAATTGGATTGAAATGGCACTGACATAACTTGCTGATGAGTTGAATCAGGGGGTAAGAGTTAGGGAAAGTGAAGAAACAAAAATGACTTGCAGGTTTTTGGCTTAAGTACCAGGGTAGATGGAAAATAGTTTACAGAGATAGTAAAGGGCTAAGAAGGGATAGGTTTTGTCAGGGACTACTCAAGAGTTCTGTGTTATGATTGAGATACTGATTGAATATCTAGTGAAGATGCCAAAGAGGCTGAGTGGAGTCTGGAGTTCAGTGGAGAGGCTAAGGCCGAAGATAGAAACCCCCATGGAGCCATCAGCATATAGACGATGTTTAAAACCATGAGACTTAATGAGATTTCTCTTGCAGGGGAAAAAAAGGCTGTGGAAGCAAAGAGTCTACAACACTGTAATATTTCAGGGTTAAACCGAGGAAGAGAAGCCAACAAAGGGGACCGAGAAAGAGCCGCCGGTGAAATTAAAGGGAAAAGGAGCAAATGTGCCACGAAAGCTAGGCAAAGAGCATATCTTTAAAAGGCAATGGTCCTACTAAGTCAAATGCATCTGAAAAATTGAGTAATCTAAGGACTGAGAAGAGACCTTTAGATTTGATAAGAGCAGGTTTAGTGGAGGGAAAGGGTCAGAAATACAGCTGAAGTGGATTCAGAGGAGAAGAAACTTGGAAGTAGAGTCAGTCATTCAGGCGGGGCTTAAAAGATCCAAGAATAAGAAAGAAGATTCTGGGAGGACAACTCCTGGAAACCCAAAAATAGAGTATCGTTTCCAGAGGAGTTTTTTTATTTTTTGATGTTATTCTTTAGGAAAGAGAAACATCCAGTGGGGGTCTTCATTTGAAATGATGTTGGTGGCCCCACTGTTTCTGGCTTCTATAGATCCCTTTTCCCTACATACTCCTTCCATTGAAAAGAAACTAGGCAATTCAGATTTTGTAATTTAGGATCAGGGGGCTGGTAAAATAAGACTCGGTTGGGATCTCAATGCTCATATATGTTACTTTGGTTGCTCTTAAGTTGCACCAGCTCTGCTAGGACATTCGCTAAATATAAATGTAAATTACATGTAAATGTCAATTGACTAGTATAAATATATGTGTACTTTTTGCATTTGCTGCAGATCCTAAACTTGAACTCTATAAAGTCCCCGATCTTCCTTTGCCCCATCTACCCAAAGGTGTCCCTCTCAGTCCCTTTAACTTCTATCCACCAGAAAGTAGAGCAGGGCAGAAGTTGTGTCCTTCTCCCTCCCCCTCACCTCCTGGCCACAGCACAATAAAAACTCTGTTCAGAATTTGGCTAGCTGCTGCTTTTCCCACATTCGATCAGGGAACACTTAAAGCCATACAGTGTCCCTGTCCCGCCAGAAAGCCTATGGGCAGGGTGCCCCTTTGGGCTGACACAAAGACACACTGTGCAAGGCGTCTATGGCCAGAGCAGGGGGCACATGTGGATTATCAATAAGGCTTTTGATTTTTTCCTTATGTCATATCATCATCACATTAAACATAATTCAAAGAAACAAAACTTATATTCTAGACTTGTAAGACTTTGCCTGCCCTATGGCTACAAAGAAGTGTAGCTACTTTTCAGTATAAACATATTCCTTCCAGAAAAGTGTCATAAAAAATTTTTTTCACACCCAGGATAATTTTCCACTTTAAATTGATGTTAGGTGATTTGATTGACTGTTTTGACTCTATTTAAATGGTCCATTTTGCAAACTCCAACTAAAGTTAGATTTAGAGGTAAGCTTTAGCGCCCATAAAGCTTGCCTCTCAGTGGAGCCAAGAACAACAGGAGGCACAAGAAAAAGGACAAAGTGCAAAAAAATAAGCATCAGGTACCTTGCTGCCGAGGTACGTGTCTATGGTGGATTGTCACCTTATCCATCTCCATTCACTTTTTGGTAGAGCTTCCATTTTCCACTGCAAAATAATTCTTGGAACTGGTCCTATGTTAGCCACAGAGCAGAGTTCCAACCATTTCTTTCCAAAACTGGCCTTCAGAAAATGAATCTAAACATTTTCAGTCAAGTGTCTGAGTGAAGCTACGTGAAAGTTTTCCGGGTTGTTTTGGTTTTGTTTTTTTATTATAGGCAAATGCAACAAATATGTCTATAAGATGTACATGACGTTCCACTAAGACTCTTTGTTAACTAACATACCTAAAATCTGATAGGTACACATCAAAAGGAGGGGTTGTTTGAATAAAAGCCCAGGTAGGCATCATACTACAGATATTTATTGAGGGCCTACTGTGTGCAGGGTTAGAAAGGATAAAATGTGGTTTCAACTTTCAAGGGACTTGTAATCTAGTTGAGGGGGCAAGATTATAAACACATGCAAACTAAATAGTGCAAGATACAATATAGGACATATGTAACTATCAGATCAGTAGCAAAAATAATAAATATCATTGATTGAGAGGGAATCACAATAATAAATAGTAGTATATAATTACTAACGTTTACATGTTTACTATGTACCATTCTGTTAAGCAATAGATGTACATTATTTCATTTCCTGAATTATTATCCCCACTCTAAAAAAGGAAATTACCTCTGATCTCCTCCCCATTCTGAAGAAAGCGAAAAGAATGATAGAAGGTGAGCAAAGACCTAGAATTAAGAATGTTCCAGATGGGGGCGCCTGGGTGGCTCAGTCGTTAAGCGTCTGCCTTCTGCTCAGGTCATGATCTCAGGTTCCTGGGATCGAGCCCCACATCGGGCTCCCTGCTTCTCCCTCTCCCACTCCTCCTGCTTGTGTTCCCTCTCTCGCTGTCTCTCTCTCTGTCAAATAATTAATAAAATCTTTAAAAAAAAAAAAAAAAAGAATGTTCCAGATGGCAAACAGATGCATTGATCTGGGGCTAAGGACCCATTTAGGTTAATAGAAATGAACCTTGAGGCCTGTGTTAGTCTGTTCACCACCATATCCCAGTGCCCAGCATAGTGCCTTGTGTGCGTAATAGGTGCTCAATAAATATATCCTGAACAACAACAACAAAAAGACCCTCTGGTTTGTGTCTGTAACCCAGATCAAGTACAGTGTGATAAAGGTAATTAATGAATTAAAGCCATCCACCAAATAGTCTCAGAACCGAATGCCAACACCTCCCAATTCCAAGCCATTACAGTAAGGGATTCAAGTGGGGAGCACACACCATAATGGGACAGGTCTGACAGCAGTAGCAGCTCCAGCTCACCGGGGCTCCTATCATGGAAATTGACATGGTGAGCCGTTATGTCCTTATCCTGGTCTGCAAACTGCAAGATCTGACTCCTGGTACTTCTGCAGCCTCAAATTCTTCTTCTCCCTCCTCCCTCTCTCCACTGCCACACTGGCCTCCTTGCTCAGTCCATCTCAGAGCCCATATTCTTCCACGCTGCTTTTCAAGTCTGTGATAGCCACTCTCGCCACATCTTGCTACCCAACTCTGCTCCCTGGCATTATCTATTTGTTTATCTGTTTACTGTCTTCCCCTGCACACACTAGAACATGGGCCCAGCGAGGCAGAATTCTCTCTGTTCTCTTCACCACGGTACCCCAGCGTCTAGGACAGCACGTGGCACATCCGGAAGGGTTCCCGCACTGCAGTTCTGACTGCACATCACTTTCTCTAGCTCACAAATACCTACTTCCCAAGGGAATAGGGTTTTGTTCAAGAAATGTCACATGGAAATTGACAAGTCGAGCTTGGAAACAAGAGAGTGGCAGGAACCCAGACCAGCCTGTTTATGAGAGATGCCTTTGTCCACAGAGGGGAAAGTACACCTTAAAACCTCTGGTAACATATATGCTTTCTTAGGACACCCTTAACATGCTGTGCTTCTGAAACAGTAACCGGCCTAAACAAGAAGATCCATAAATTTGCCAGAACAAGCAATTCCCAGGACTTCAGAGTCACTACTGCCAGTCTCAGCCTCATAAACGGGCAACAAGTACCGTACACCGTACTGTCAAAAGACCGCTTACTGCTGTAAGCAAAACCAGGCAAATTCACCATCCAGGTGACAGAAGGGAGGTGAGAAAATTAAAGTCTTATTTTCATTGTTTTTTTCCCCTCATTGAATACTGTTAAGGAGTTAGGTACCATGAAAATGGGTTAAAACTTTGCAGACGCTGCCTCAAGTTTGAGCATTCACGGTCCCAGGAGGACATTCGTCACAGGCTCTAGTAACATGTTTCTTTTATGCAAATTCAGACTCCAGGAGCCACAAGGTGTCTGACAAATTCAAAGTAATAATATAAGTAAAGTCAAGATGCTTCCCAACTTTCCTTGTTGGAAGAGTTCCTGCTGAGATATTCGGTAACTTCATGAATATGTATGAGGCACTCACTATATATTTAGGGAACTGTGCTAATGCGATGGCACATCCAAAGGAGAATGAGACATGGTCCTTTGCCTTCAAGCTGCAAGGAGTTTATCATTCGCTGCACAAGTCAGGTAACTAAGATGGTAAGCAGGAAACAGTGCCGTGGTCCAGGTGGTGGTGGTGGTGGTGGTGGTGGTGTTTTAAGTGTTGTAAAAACACAAAGGATGAAGAGATGGATTCCAGTTGGGAGAAAATAAACCCTGATGGAGGAGAATACACTCGAACTGATCTGGGAAAGTGGATGGAATTTCCATAGGATTAGATGGCAGAGAGCCTTGATTTGTAGCATTTGCCAACTTTTATTGTGTAAATAATCCCACTCTGGCTGATTGCAAGTTGATGACGTGATGCTGTTGAATACAAAGTTGAGAAGAGGTGCCAACTCCAGCGCACCATCTATGAGTCACTGTCCGAGCTTTGGGCTTTATTAAATCATTCTGACTCTACTGCTGTAATGAGTGGATTCACAGGTATTAAAAACATCTAAAACAACATTATAAGGGAGGAGACACTTCTGCCCTTCTCCCTACGCCTCAGTCTGACCTACTCTCTTTATCTATCCCTCTGTTCTCGGCCTTATGTCCCCGAATGGCCTACCTAGTATTGATCTTGGCCTAGAGCCAACCTGGGATTCCGGTCGCTCTTCTTAGTATTGGCTGTGCCTGCTCTGGGCTCTGACCATCACGTGGCACAGGGGCTGCCTTCCTGCCCATCGCCTGGTGTTGACACCCCTGCTGTCTCCATAATGAAAAGCAGCTTTAGGAGGAGCTAGCTGGGCAGGGTGTTTAACTGTTCTTGTAGCAGTTGGAAGGGAAAGGCAGAGAAATTGCTGGGAAGCTTTGCCAAAGGAAGATGCAAGCCAGCCGAGAGCCGGCATTCGTATTAATCGCTCCTTTTAGTTCTTAGAAAAAGCAACAACAACAACAACAACCCACCACCGACGTGTACTTCAATCACGGCACCTTTAACTGGCTTTATCACCCAGAGGGCTACATGGGAAACGCCAGGCCCTAGTATCTGCCTTTAATTACAAGCAGATGTCCTCAGTACGTGCATAAGCTTGTGTCAGAAGGATGGTTTAAAAAAAAAAAAAAAAAAAAACTCACTAAGGAGACCACTGCCAGACAGGAAAGGAGTATGTGAAGCTTGAAGTTATTATCAGGAAACTTCCCCCATTGGGCCCACGGAGCCAGGGGCTGGCCTGTGAGAAAAGAAGTTCTTTAAGATCTCTCCCTGCACCATTGATTCTTACCTTAAGGCCCAGCTACTCTCAAAATATATTTACAGCAAAATATGACCACTGCAGATTTATTTCAGCCACGTGGGGCTTTTCCTGATGCTGGTTTCTCTTCCAAATTGCTATATATTATCTGTAAAACAGCTTTTTTTTAGCATTAGAAGGTGTTTGAAACCACCTGCATTATTTCATGGTTCTTTTTGTTTGCTTGTTTAAATTAGCTCCCTGTGATGTGCCCTGTGATTTACTGTTCCAGTCTAGGAGAGATGCACTCTCTCATGGAGCTCTGGGGAGGTAATATTGTCTGTTCCAAAGGTCTAAAGATTTCCTGTTCAGATTTCACAGTCTTCTTTAGAGCTGCCAAGAGTCATAATATGTACGATATAATATACTTCAGTTCAGGAGAAATTGCAAGTGGGGATTCAGCTAATCCAGTGAGCCACATACGAAAGGAAATTCCAGCTTAGAATTATCACTGCCATCAGCCTGGGATTTGGTGTGCCAAGGGGTAGTCATGACTGAGAAGACAATCACAGCCCCGCGACCTGCTGTGTAACATCACTGGATGACAGAGCAAAAGAAATCCTGGCTGCCAGCCTGGCTCAAGTCTTACCTGGCTTCTCATGAATTGACCCCTGAGGGGTATTTCTGCCCAGAGCCTCAGCAACCTGGCCCCATCAATAGAACTTTCCAGGATGTCTGCGGTGTTCAAACAAATTAGCCTGCACTCTCGCGAGTGCACCTTCGTGAGCACTGGCTGTGGGCATACAGCAAGGAGTCCTAGCAGGGGAACCCCAAAGAAGGACACAGTAACTCTGAGCAGAGCAACAAACTAGTGTGTAGGGAAGAATTTCTCAAATGTGTCTTGTCATAAGCATCACCTGGCTGGAGAATGGGGCATACAAGATAAACATACAGGTTCTCAGGATCTTGCCAATATACCAATCGACCAGTTCCCTAGAGATTCAGATTCTACAGATCCGAGACAGGACCTTGGAATCCACATGTTTAACAAAATGCCACTGTGGTTCTTGATGGTCAGGCAAGTTTGGGGAACAGTAGAGTGGGGTGCAGTCAGAATCTGGCTCCAGTTCAATTTTGGCTTCTACCATGTAACTGCTGGGTAGCCTAGGACAAGTTAGTTAGTTGGTCTGAACCTCCGACCCCTCATCCATAAAATGTAACTCATAATACTCCAGAGGGTCGTTGTGGAGGTAAAATGGCAAAGTCTAGAAGCATGGTGCCTGGTGCATTTTAAGCAAACAATAAACGTGAGCTATAAACACCTCTCATTTTTTAACTTGGCCATCAGTGCTTTTATTAAAAAGATAAGCATGTGATATCAAGATAAAAGAGCATTAAGCAGGGCACTTGGGTGGCTCAGTTGTTGAGTGTCTGCCTTCGGCTCAGGTCATGATTCCAGGGTCCTGGGATCGAGCCCCACATCGGGCTCTCTGCTCAGCGGGAGGCCTGCTTCTCCCTCTCCCACTCCCCCTGCTTGTGTTCCCTCTCTTGCTGTGTCTCTCTCTGTCAAATAAATAAATAAAGTCTTTTTAAAAAAAAAAGCAATATCCAGGGCTGTTGGGTAGAGAACAACTAACCTGCCTGAAGGAGAAAGCAAAAGCTCTCAGAAGAAGTTCTTTTTTCCAGTTCTGTTGAGATAAAATTGACATAAAACATTGTGTAAGTTTAAGGTGTACCACATAACGATTTGATAGATGTATGTATTGCAAAACGATGATCACAGAGGAAGTCTTGAGATAGAGATTTCATGGCACTTACATCATCATTATCCTTATCATAACCTAGTAGTGATAACAATAGCTAACATTAACTAAGGCTTACATGGCAGCCGCCATGTGAGGCCCTTTATGTTACGTCTCGTCACATGTAAACTGGTTGCTGTAATCAGTACCCTGGTTTACTTACTTGTGTTTGCATGGTCTGTTTGGGGCTGGTTCTAAATGCCATTGCTGCACAACTAGTAAATTACAATACTCCCCAGAACATTGATCCTCTCACTCTAGTTCCCTTCCTGATGGAGTATTCACTAATTTACAAGAACTGGAATTGACTGCATTTAGTCCCAGGCTGAATCTTTGACACAAGTCGATTTGCATCCCCTACGCCACTGAAATCACTTCCCCAGAGTCCCACTGCCTACATACAGCCTGCACAGTACATGTAAATAGTGGGGGGGGGGGAGTCTCACTGGGCTTAGGGCAGCATCCTCTCCTCATAGGTACAAAGCCCTAGCCTCGCACAGTCTAGTGTGAAAACACTGTCAAGGTCTCCATGGGAAAAGATGTGCCCTTGCTTTCAGGGTAGTGGCTAGCAATAACTGACAGTAATAATAACAACTATGATAAGAATATTTAACATTGGGGCGCTGGGTGGCTCAGTCGGTTAAGCATCCAACTCTTGATTTCAGCTCAGGTCATGATCTCAGGGTAGTGAGATTGAGCCTCATGTCGGGCTCTGCACTCGGTGTAGAGCCTGCATAAGATCCTCCCTCTCCCGATCCCCCTCCCTCCTTCCTCCAAAAAAACAGAATAACATTTACTAAGCACTTACATATTTGGTATATTGTGTGTACTAACTGATTTAAATGTTGCATATATAGATACTGTCACTGTCCGCACTTTATAGATGGAGAAACAGGTTCAGTTACCCGCCATAGTTGGGAAATTGAGTACCAGGTTGGAATAAAATAAGAAAGATTAGACTGTAGTCAGTTCTAGTCTCGGGGTCCTGTTCGTGGGCAGGTCCACCGTGAGGAGCTCTACCTCAGGGCACTGGAGAGCTGGAGTTCTCCAGTGTTTGCAGGTTCAAAATGAAGTTCTTTGGAAGGACCATCCCCAAGGTGCCCCTGACTTCTCCCCCAACTCAACACACCCCAGCTCAGCTGGGCTCTACCCACTCTCCACAGACAGATCAGAGCTCTTAACCTGCCCAGGCTGTGTCTCACCTTGGCCTTTGTGCAGCAGTTCCCTTGGCCCCAACTGCCTTTCCCTTTCTCTCCCTTGCCTGTTCATCCCAAGTTCAGCACCTGTCTCAAGGAGTCCCCTTCCCCAGGCAGCTTGTCCAGACTTGTTAAGGCCCCCCCCCCCCCCCCCCCCCCCCATCGCACAGCTGCTCCTTCCTATATGGATTTCTGCCCAGGAGACTGTGAGCTCACTGGGGCCAGGGGCTCCAGCCAATCCGTTTTGTGGTACCGGTGCTTAAAAGCTCCTATAATAAATATATCGGAGTTTTCATTAACTACTTATTGTCACCCTGTGTTTGTTTTTCCCTCACTGCTCTGCACTTACAGACATTAAGGACAGCTTTGCTGCGAATTAAAATTGGCAACTTAGCATGACACCTCTGTTTGCTATGAAGGCACTTTTATTTATTGTGTTTTGCTTTTGTAAACAGCACCCTTATGGGACTAGCGCAAATCTGTGGTGTTTCCTTGAGGACGCCATTTGTTCCTTTTATGTCTTGACTCATCACATATTGTGGAGAGTGTTAGCTGAGGACGACTTTTTGCTTTATGAAAATGTTAACCAAATGCTGATACCATAAAGAGGAAAGCACCAGATGTCTGTCTGCAAGGAAAGCAAAATCCTGGTTTGTCAGGGGTGGTGAGGGCTCCCCAGGCATTTCCGGGCCTGAGGTTTGGCTCTGCCTGCTCCCTTGGAGCCTCATAATTGACCCCCACATTCCATCTCAGTCATCATTCTGGAGAGATTTGTCAGCTTTGCTGCTGATCTGTGCCTGGAAAATGGTGTCCATTAAGTGTTCCCAGTTTTAAGCTGAAAATTGAGACACACTTGCCAGTAATTTTGACCAGAATAGCACGTATGATCGTATGGCATCCCATGATTGACTAATTTTACTCTTCCTTTGAGCTATCAGACGTTTCTGATCCAAGCGGATCTTGGGCGGGGGCGGGGGGGGGGTGGGGCAGGACCCACCTGCCTCTGAAATTCAGGGGGACAGGAATGGATCAGCTTCCTGCCCAGTGCATCTTTATTTTGTTCCTCGCCCTTTTTTCATAATCGGAGAAAGATGTCTTAGCATTTTTTCTGTGGGTTTCTACTGAGGACCAAGAGCATCAGCAGTTTCCCCACTTTCAGGTGGTGCTCAGAGTTCGTTGTGAGCCTGGACCACTTCACCCCTCTAAGGAGGTGTAGAATCCTGGAAAAACCCCCTCTCCGCCAAGCGCAGATAACAATTACATACTCTTGTAGCAAAGCAACCCAGTCCAGCAGTTCAATGACAACGACACTGATCCTTTCCCATTCTTCCTGTCTTCAATACAACATAATAGTAGTACCCACAGAATTCTAACCACTTTTAGAATCGATGACTCATTGCCCATCTCACGTCACAAAGTTCTGTGTCCGTCCTGTCTAACTTTTCAGTTCCCCTTATCCCTTCCCCATTCCCGGGATTGCTCACATGTTTGTTTCCAAGAATGAACTTGTTTAACCAAACTGTTTTTAATACGGTTTTGAAAAAAAAGAATTTATGTTCCTCTCCATTTTCGCAAGCAAGACTCAAGCTTGGACTTGAATGTTCTAGGAAGGCATTTTTCCCTTGTTCCTGATCATGTCTAGCCATGAGACCAGAGGTGACTAACACTGGGTTTCCGTGTGCTCTGATATTTATGAGTTCTTTTTAGAGGGTAGGTGTGATTTTAATTTTAAAAAGAAAGAAGGAAAACAAGGGAGAGAATTATTGTGAGGTTGGGCCAGGTCACATTTTGTCACTTGAAAGTGAAATGAATGAAATTGTAACGGGGTCACATCAGACCGTTTTTACAGGGATGACTAATGGTTTTCTTCTCGCTCTGTTCCAGCCACACCAGCTACCCTTGGCAGACCATCCCAGAGTCTGCAAAGAGTTAATCCAGGCCCAGGGACAAGTAAGAATTTCAGTTCTTTTTCTGTGATCAGTGATCTTGTCCGTGCTTTACTGTAATTCAAGTTACCGTCCTTTCTTTGCTGTATTTGAGATTTGGTACCCGGATGAATGACCGATGGAAATTGCACAAATAAGCAAAAAATATATATTTTTAAAGGATGTCTTTTTCAGCTTCACTGCAAGGCTGCTTCTTTATTTCTCTCATTTGCTTATCCTTAGAGGTTAAGTAAAGCCAAATTAACGAGAAGGAAAAAAAAAAAAGATTAAATAACATGTGGACCAACAATTAGTTTATTGACTTTAGGAACCTGCCTCCTTTTACAAATTGGGTATTATATTGTCATTATTGCTTTGAGCTATTTCTATATCTAGTGATCGCATTGCCAGTTAAACTTGTCCCTTCAACCATATCATCTTATGCTCCAAAACTCTGCCTTCATGCGAACTATCTCTTCTCCTTGAAATGCCTTTGCACATCGCCCTCTTGTCTTCTGACAATCTCCTCCTCATCCCCAAGACTAAACTCAGGCATTAGCTCTGTTGGGGAAGCTTCTCTAAATCGTCTATGACCAAAGACTTGTTCTGCCTCTGTGCTCCCATAGAACTTTGTCCCTTGCTCCATGATAGATGTACTTCACGGGATTTGAGTGTATATATTAGTACCATGTGCAGAACTCAATGAGCTGTGTGGGCTGCATGAATTAAGTAATTATGTTTAGCTTTAAGACAAGGCCCACTTTTTATGCTTCTTCTAAATTCCTCACATGACCTAAAACAAATCCTCATCAGTCATAGGTGCCTTTAATTAAATTCCAGGGAAGGATTTTCTCATCATTTGAAGTATATGCTGGAGTCCACATGACACAATAGAGGAAGGGAAGACCGTGCACCTAACTGAGCTTACGCCATTGCTGTTTCATTGGCAATTCCGGTGTCTTGAAACCATAATTTGGATTTTATGACATAATTACAGAGTAGATTTCTAAATGAGATATAAATCCTTGGAGGTGACTCAAAGAGAAGGTTAGTGCTGTTTTTTGCAAGTGGCATCCACTTGCCCGTTGTGCCAGGCCACAAACTCTTTACAACCCTCCTCCTGTTTTAGAAGCCTCTGACATGTTCATCTGCTCCCTAATTAAGATGAGAGGTTATAAAAAGGGTGGCTTTTTAGTCATGTTTGGGTTATCCCAGCCAGTATATTTCAAAGCCTTCACACAGCAGATGGCGTGATTTATTGCTACTTTCTGCAAGGAAATGAAGAGGAATCAGTTAAAAATGTTTTACTGTGTATAGAATTGTTGAATCAGTATATTGTACGCCTGAAACTAATATAACACTGTGTGCTAACTATACTGGAATTAAAATTAAAAACTTACAAAAGAAGAATGTTCTACTGATGGTGCATGTTGCATCCCACATTGGTCCCTCCTCCACACACAAACATAGTACGCTGCCCTTCACTTTCCCCCGAAGGGGAGTACAGTTCTTCCCGTCTTCTTTGTGAAGTCACGGGGAGAGGAACCTAAGCATTGGACTTGTTGTAATACAACCTCTGGGTATGGCAGGTCTGCTGAAGAAATTAACGCTAAGTCCTTTGGCATATGTTGATTTTCTGTCTTGTGATGGACAAGAATCCTCGTTATCCCTTATCTGTGATACAGCACATAGATATTGACCTGCCCACACAAAAAAGAATACTGTCCCTCCAGCTTCCCCTGATCAAAAGTTAGCTCCCCTCTATCCCAAGACTGATTGGATAAAGTTACCCCTGTCGGTGGTTGTGTCTATCAGCGCTCACTTTCCACAGAGCACAGGCTTGGACACACGGCCACCTTTGTGATCTGAGCATCTCATTGAGATGCGACAGACCCTGGTGCTCACATCACCGCACCTTGTACACTGTCACTGTTTCACAAGCATTTAACTCTCTGCTGTGCACCCAGCACAGGCTCTGCACTCTGGGGAAGAAGGGAATGAGGAAGATATTGTCCTAACATGAGGGAGCTCCTGTTCTCACTCAGGAGATAATTTTACACAAACAGCTAGTGTTCAACATGAAACGTCCTGTCATTACACAGTTATAAGTCAGACATTTCCTATGTGCACTTTTCTAAATTCTCAGATTCAAAGCAAAACGCCCATGAAGGAAAAAATATTACAACCCTCTCAAAAAATTCTAGACAGAACTGACCTAACGCAGATAAATGCCACCCCACCTCTGCAGCCCCCTTGACTTTATTCTTGGGCTATTGCTGTAACCCCTTTCGTCGCTGTCTCCCTCCCCTCTCCTCCCCCTACTCATCTCTCCTTTCTTATATGCCAGTGACAATTTTAAGGACCCAGCATATCACTCTGCTCTAAACAACCCAGATTTCAAACTGCAAACCTGTCCCAAGACGCTGAAATCCAGCATCCTTCACCCCAGCTTATAAGTCTACACTACTTAGTACCCCCCTCTCATGTCATCCCATCTTCCAGAACAATCCTTCTTCCACCTCACACCACATTCTGTGACTATAAATCCTGCCCATACTTTAAAGCTCATCCAGGACCCTTTGACCCTTGGCCTGAGACAGTGCTTCCTTTCTCCAGGCTTGACATTGAGAGAGATCATGTAATTTTATACCACTTTTAAGGAATATATCAGGTGCTGTTTGCAGTAGAGTTATTTGCATTTTTCTCTTATCTCCCCATCTGGATTGTGAACAGCTGTATCTTATTCAGAGTTGTATAACTCACAGGACCTAAAGTGGTACCTTGGACGCTGTAAGGAATAAATGATATTGCCAATAAATTAATTAAATGGAAGCAGCCTTAATAGCTCCCTGGTTACCGTCCTTCCCCACACTTAACTTAGCAAGTCCCACAAACACCCCTTGTTATGGAGGCTCTTGCCTGGCTGGAGCCGGCAGAGAGCATCAGATCCCCCCACCTGTGTTAATCACACATTCATCACCCTAAGTGTTCCAGCGAGGAAAGGACTCATGGGAGTCAAGTGGTTTATACTCTGAGGACAGCTTCCTTCCAGGCAAGGGCCACAGTATAGCAACAGTAGACAAGGGGTACGCACTGACCAGAGTCTGACCCAGGTGTGTGCCTCTTTGTTCCCTCACCGCTCAGTCACACAGGATGCACTTTGTCTCCAGATTTGGAACCACTACCCATGTGCCTGCCAAACACCTCTGTATCGAGAAGCCCAAAGTCTCTTCCCAATGGGTTTCCTATAGTAAGCTGGTGATGTAAGCACGTTCTGGCTGTGTGGACAACCATAACCATCCGCCGCCAGGTTCCGATGACTTTAGGTGCAAATCATAAACCTAATCCTATTGCTGAGCAGCACTGACAGACATACGTCTTGCACGTCTTTCTGAAGACGTTTTTTCCCTCTCATTTTTAAGTCATTCCTTTTCACTGAATTTACTACATCTTACTATGAAAGTGTAAATTTTGTGATCAGTGACATTTCCACTTCAAGTTAAAATAAGGAAAAAATATGGAAGTCTCACTGACTGGCATTTGGAGCGTAAGTTAATCCAAGGTTTTCTGAAAACAGGCATTGTGAACATCAACGTCAATGACTGAGATCAGAGTTACGTTTTGAAAGGATTCCAAAAGCTTATCCTCTTAGATGGGCACAACAGATGAATTGCTTAAAGCCTGATAAGTTCACGAACAACTTCCTTCACAATCATGAGTTCCTTTTCAATAAAAACATGATTATGAGACAGAAATTTGATACAGTAGTCGTCACCTTCGCAGACCCGTATCTTCTGTTCTTAGCTGGACTCCTGTCTTCACCTGCTCATTTCTCTCTCTTACCTCCTGTTTTTCCCTATTCCAATCTGTCCTGCTCTCTGCTCCCATGTGCATTCTTCCCGCCTACGTCTGATGCAGTGGCTCTTCTGCCCCGTCGCCTTCAGGAGCACCCCCAGTTTTCTGTGATATGAATAAACTCCTCTCCATGGCATTCAAGAAGGTCCATGACGTGGATCCTCCATGCTTTTCTAGCCTTATCTCTCTTGTATACTGTGGACACCCATGTCTATGTCCCTGCGTTTCCTGCTTCATCATGTCCTTTCCCACGGACCCCTTCGCCAGAAATTCCCTCTTCTTTCCTCTGAATCAGGAACATTCTCCATGGATTTTGTCTTTAAGGCGTATTTCAAATGTCACTTTATCCCATCAGAGGATGAGTACTTTCATTTTGGAATCTCTATAGGCCTTTCTTGCTTTCTCTTAAGGAGAGATAGTATATAACACAGTACTTGAAAGAACTCACTCTGATAGCAAGACAGACTGTTGTAGTCCCAGATCTACCACATACTTCCTAAAGGAACTTTCCTGAGTTGTATAAGCTATCTGTACCTTGGTTCTGTTTTGTTTCGTGTGTTTATCTCTAAAATAGAGATGCTGGGTGCCTGGGTGGCTCCGTTGGTGAAGCGTCTGCCTCTGGCTCAGGTCACGCAAGTCCCACACTGGGTGCTCAGCGGGAAGGCTGCTTCTCCCTCTGCTTTCCACTCCCCCTGCTTGTGCTCATGCTGTCTCTCTCTCTCTGTCAAATAAAATCTTTGTAAAATAAAAAAAATTTTTAAATAAAATAGGGATGCCAATAGTACCTACCTCATAGTTGTTGTGAGAATTAAAAATGTTGATATATTTAAAAGAGTTAGAATATACCTGGCCTGTGATGTTTTTTGTATTCTCTCATGGCTCTTAGTTTATTCCAACAAGTATTAGGATTGAACTGGGTGAAATGTCCTGTACTCACCTGTATGTTGGACCTTAACACCATGTCATTTGTTTCAACCTTATGGGTTCTTTGGTCTGCTTTCTATTCCCTTGGAATAGACTGTACTGTCATCAGGGGGAGGGGCTTTATCTTATACATCCTTGTATCCTGCAATACCTGGGATGTACCTGGCACATGCCAAGTGCTTAATGAATAGTTGTTGGGTTTTATACACACACGCAAAAGTAAAAAAATAATAAAAAAGCCAGGTTTCCCCCAGTATCTTAATTACTCTTTGGCCAGCACAGAGCACCTCCGTGCCCCTTAGCAGGCATTTATGAAGGGAGAGGGCTAAAGGTATACAGGAAGAGATATTTCTCTTCTCTGTTACTATAAACACATACCGTCTTTCCCAGAAAGCCTTCCATAGAACCTTGACTTCAGGTCATGGAGCCTCAGGTCATGGTCTAGCCTTGGGATCTGTCACAGGACATCTCTGTACCATCACTGTGTATCCTCTTGGCACGTCAGCTGCTGAGGGAATAGTGGCCCCACTCCTGCCCTATTACACCTCACTGCCCCCATCTGAGCCAAGTGACCTCCTCAGCTTTGAGGATCCGTCTTTTTTTTTTTTTTTAAGATTTAATTTTTTATTTGACAGTGAGAGAGAGAGAAAGAGCGCACAAGCAGGGGGAGTGGGAGAGGGAGAAGCAGGCTTCCCACCGAGCAGGGAGCCCAACGCGGGGCTCGATCCCAGGACCCCGGGATCATGACCTGAGCCAAAGGCAGACGCTTAACCGACTGAGCCACCCAGGGGCCCCGAGGATCTGTCTTCATCAGATCTTCTCAGCCTTAAGGGCTCATTAGCTGACAATACAGCTAAAATAAACACACCACCAGGGGAGTGTGTCTGTGCTGTGCGGATGCATATCTTAGACGGTGCAGCGCTTCTTTGTAACAAAGAATTTGAGCTTTGGACATGCTGTAGAGAGCAGTTCAGACATGGAAGCTGATGGTGAATTTTTGACAGGCTACTGTTTATAAATAATTCAGTAAATGATTCAGTAAGTAAACACAGATTATTATGATCCCTTTTAAGGAAACAGTGTTTATGTTGGCTCTCTCTTGCACCAGACTAGTGGTAACCCTTCCGGACGCACCGCACGGATCTCCAGATACTGCTAAGCATCATACAGATACTATCTCCCCGCTTCCTAGCCTCTCTGAAGTAGGAGGAAGACAGGTAGAATTATGCACTTTACACAAGAAGAAGTGGAGGTACCGGGAAAACAGCTTTCGTAAGCATCTTAACTAACCAACATGAGAGTAAAGAAGAAACTGTCAGCACAGTGCTTTGTACCTGTCCCTAGAGAAGCAAAATAAAGCATAGATAATGCATATTAGTGAAAATTCAAATAACAGTGTTCAATTACCACAAAATATGGCCCCGGCAGTGACTTTTTTCCAGCCTGAAATACCCAGATAATGCCTGCCATTAGTTTTCAGGTCTGAGTGTCCTGTTGTGATTATCATACATGGTCCTGTTTTCACATGTAATTGTTGGGAGATGAGGATTCTTTGTAAGATAAATATTAGGCCTTAACTTTTTATCCTCCTTCAACTCCCAGCAATTTGCTAAGCCCTAATCAGTGTCAGTGGTAAGTATATATTTACCACTTAATTTACAAGAGAAGTATTCGCTGTGCATATGCTTAAGCCAGTGGTAGTGAAATCTCTGGGGTGGGAAATAAGCCCAGCTCAAGACCAGCCTCCTCAAGTACCTGCAGTTCCTTGTTGGTTGTAGACATATGTCAAGGTCTTTTATTTCTTTTGGAGTCCAAACAATAAGAAAATATTTAGAAATCTGTGGGCACAGGCCTCTAAAAGCCTTGATCTTAGAAGTGAGTAATTTTTTTTTAAGTCTTAGAAGGATGATTAAGCATCTCCCTAAAAGTTCCCGTGGGCCTTTTTGTGCTCCATATACCCAGTTCCTAGTTTTATTTCTCTTCCAAAGCATAACACACATTTTTCAAGGATGAAATCCAAGATAAACGTTCTTTCACCCTCGGTGACCTCCGTGGGTGGGGACCGCTTTGTAGACTCTAAAAAGTTAAAGCGTCCCAACAAAGTTGGTTGTGACCTTTGAGTCCTCCTAGCCTGCAGCCTTCTGATTCACTGCTAGATTTTTCAAAACCAGCCCCGTAACCACTGATCCCAAGGGAGCTCTGGTTTCTGCACACAGGTGTCTAGGGAAAGAACCCCTGAACTAGGCCCACACCAGCTTCTACTTGTGGTGAACAGTTTTTTCAGATAATGTGCACGTGTGCACTGAGAAAAAAACTTGAATTCATTATGTAAGGGTGCACTGATTTTAAAATATACAAATTGATCTATACACGGTGAAAGCAGTCAATGCACGTTTATAAAGATTTATGGAATTCAAACATAGGTGCCATTAAATAGTAGTTCAGGTAAGAGCATGCTTCATGGCAAATATATGCAATATGAAATAATATATATTGAAACCAAAAGTAACTCAAGAGGTGAATAATTACTAAATTAAAAACTTATCACTTAGAAAAGAAGTTATACAACTTTCAAAGGGCTTTTTAAAATGCATGATTTATAAGAAACTGATTTGTATGTCATTTGCAATCTGTGACTCGAAATAAGCTGTTTTCTTTTGAGATCAACAGGTATTTAAACTAGGGGTTGGCAAACTATGATCCTCAGACTAGATGCTTGTTTTTGTCAGTAAACGTGCCTATTTGTTTCAGATTGTCTAGGCTGCTCTGGGGATCAACTGGTCATCATGTTTGTATTGCTTCTTATCTTTTAATCTCCCATAAAAAATTATTTCCTATTCAGTAACTGACACTAATGGGAATGCAGGATTCACTTTACAAATTTACTTCACAGTCAGTTCTGAAATACACTATATTGTAAAGTAAAATTAATAGTATCTGCTAATCAACATGGACTTGTACATTTATGATCATGATGATGATTGGAGGTGGTGGCAGTCTTGATATTGGTTCACCATCAAATGAATGCTGAGCATCTGCAAATGCTCAGTGATGGATGGAATTGGCAATCATTTGCAGCTCAGCTGTCTGCATGCATCATCATTTTCACATAATATTTATCTTAGGAGGAGTTACAGCCAGTAGATCACATGGTTCTAGTGTGAGGACAAACTTGACTTTGCAGGTCTGTAAGTCTGTTATGAACTGCTGCCACTGAATTCGTGCTGAAGAATAAAGACAGAAGGCTCTCCTGTTAGGCGACGGTGTAACCTAAGAGACTCATAAACCTGAAACCTCACCACATCACCACAGATGTTATGTTTCAGATGCACAGCCTTCAAGAGGCCTCGAGATGTTCTCAAGTGGTGTCCGTGTGTTTACTGCTGCAGGTTCTGGTTTCCCGTGTGTTATGGAAAAGCAGCCTTGAATGCTTCTTTATTCTCTCTTACCATTCCTTAATAAATAGAATTTTTAAACTCCAAATTTGGATTAATGTGAAAGCAAATATTTGCAGGAGAGCCCATCTGTCCTCTCTGTTGTCAGCACGTATGGCTTTGTGCACCTGTCACCACGAAGCTCTCGCAAGACACACCCCAAAGCAATGGAGAAACACCTGGATAACATCCTTTCTGTGACTGAAGCTTTTCTTTTCCTGAATTCTAAAAGCTTTTGAAGTTGTGCATCTTTTGCATTAAACTCAAATGGCTTGTGTACACCTGGTGTCTTCCCTTCTAGATTGTAAGCTTTTTGAGGGCAAGAAGATAGTCTTCCTCGTCTTTGTATACTCCGCCCCTTTCTTCACAATTTAAACAGGGCTTTGCACAAAATGGGAGCTTAATATTTGTTAAATGCTTATCATATGGCGTCCCAGGAATTACTTAAGAGCAAATGCAGAAGGGAAGCACGGGGAGAGATGTTAGCGTAGATTTCATGATACTTGAGTTTGGCTTACCACCACCCCAGTCCCGCCCAACACACACACACACACACACACACACACACACTAACACAGAGGAGTAACATAATTGTTTCCTCAAACCTGAGAGCAGTAGATGCATCTTCCTCCTCTGCCACTTTTCTTTCTCATGGGGAAAAGCAGACAAGAAGGTCCTACAAAAAGATTATGCTAAGTGAAATAAGTCAAGCAGAGAAAGTCAGTTATCGTACGGTTTCACTTATCTGTGGAACATGAGGAACAGCATGGAGGACATTAGGAGAAGGAAGGGAAAAATGAAGGGGGAGGGAATCGGAGGGAGAGATGAACCATGAGAGACTATGGACTCTGAGAAACAAACTGAGGGTTCTAGAGGGGAGGGGGGTGGGGGGATGGGTCAGCCCGGTGATGGGTATTAAAGACGGCACGTTCTGCGTGGAGCACTGGGTGTTATACGCAAACAATGAATCATGGCACACTACATCAAAAACTAATGATGTCACGTATGGTGATTAACGTAACATAATAAAATAAAAAAATGAAAAATTAAAAAAGAAGGTCCAACAAAAGTTTTGGAGGTGTTTGTTCTTATCAGACAGTCTTACAAACTCTTATTGGTTTCAGTTGGTGTCACAAGCTGTGTGATGAGTACTTTGGGGCTTGGGGAGCTGGAGACCATGAGCTGTCTTACGTGGATGCATCCAGCATCCTGCCAATAGGCCACAAGCTCCAACTTACCCATCTGTAAATGGAGAGGTCAACACCTATCTCGGAGGGTCATTGTGAGGAGCAGATGGGTACATAGAAGAATTCCTGGCACAACGTAGGTACGGAATAAATGTTAGCTATTTGGTTATTTTTACTACTGCTGCTGCTATGGTTACTGCGTGTATTACTGCTCCTAAGAGAGTAGTAGCAGCCTGGGGCCCTGGAAGTACCCTACCTACCTCCTCACCCCCTCACCCAAGTGTATCTCCAGTTTAACTCCATCTGTACTTTCGGGGGGCACAGGAAGGAGGCTATCTAGTATAGTATATCTCACATCGGAGTAGTATATATTTTAAGAACTAAAAGTCTCACAGACTCCAGAGAATGTTTGTACAGCCCTGTTTGAGAAAACTTGATTTAACAAATTTTAATGTTTGGGCTTTGTCTTTTCATTGCCCTTCGGAGGCAGGGAAGCAGGGAGCCTTGCAGGGAAGGCCTGAGAGGCTTGCCAAACTCCAGATGCCAGAGGACAAGACATGGGCTCCAGGCAAGAAAGACAGACACCCAGATGGAGAGGTGCCGGGGAGGAGAGCAGAAGGGCAGCCTGGAGCCTGGCCTACTTGCTTCACAGGCAAGACTGGGTGAAATGTTTGGCACCTGGTAGAATATTATTCCCTTTCCTTCCTCTTTTCCCTAAGACTGTCCTCAGTCCTCCTAGAAGAAAGGAGACTGTACAGATCACTAAAATGGGTGCCATCAAAGCACATTTTTTCTACTTTTCCTAAGAGCATCTTTACCCCCTCCTCGACTAAACTCGGTCCCAAGGAACATTTACTGTCTGGATGAGTCATTTGACACTAATCATGTACCGTTTTATCGGTAGGATTCTCTTATATGGAGTCACTAACTTAAAATTGGTTTTTGCTTGAGAAGTTCAGCTCTAAGGAGGCTTCCTGGATCAAGTTTAACAGCAGCAACAAAAAATACGTTGATTAGTGGTGAGGTCCTCAGGCTGGCCTATGACAGCCCCGTTGACTCGTGCTGCAGCTGGCCTGTGGCTGGCTCTGAGCTCTGGAGCTACAGCTCTATGGGACAGAAAGAGGAGGAGGGTTTCGCACCCTCCTTAGTGCCACCTCACTATCTCTACCTCCGTCTCTCCCTACACCCCACTCTAAAGACTCTGCCTTTCTTGAAGGAAGGCAAACATTTTGAACTAGATGACATTTTTCTTTGGTACCTCCCCCCAAATTTAGTTTTTGACTGAATAATCTTGGTTAGATCATGACGAAATAATCTCCCAGGGGATAGTCAGCCTCAGTATGAGAAGCTGTGAAACCAGAAAACCAGATGTCTTCGTGCCTCGTAGACCTCTCCTTGCTGAGGTATTTATAAGAGCGGATACCTTGTTGTTAGTCATCGGTGACTGACAGGACTAGAGAGACCTCTCCAGCTCCTTTTGGAGAGACCAAAAGCCTGAGAGAGAAGTCGATCAAAAAGTTCGCTGGGGCAGCGAGGCTGCTGAAAAGAGAACAACTAGGAAAAGAAAGAAAATATTTCCAGATGGACAGAATCTGGAATGAAAGAAGCAGCCTTCTCAGGCAGCGGAGGGAAAGAAGGAAACTGAAGCCAACGATCAGAAGTCTTAGGAGACCAAGATTTCTCAGTTACCAGAAGGAGGGAAGCTTGGCCTTGTTTGGGCTGTAAAATGAGAATGCCCTTCAAGTGAGATCTGTAGGACTCATTTGACAAAAGCTGTTTCCCTCTCCTCTTTGAGCCCAGAATTCCCTCCTTCTGCTTGCCCAGCCTTGACCAACATCACCACCTGTGATAGTTCCATTGTACCTCTTAAAGGACGGCCCAATATTTTCCTCGGCGTGACTTTCTTGAAATAGAGAGAGACCTGGAGATAAAGGGCTGGAGGCTTCGTTGGTGCATCCAGAGCCACAGCCAAAGCCTAAAATCCCAATAGGATGTCAATATAAGCAGCCCCTAAGATCCTGAAGTGGTGGTTCTTGATGCATGTGTCCATCAGACTCATCTGTGGACACTTTCAATAAATATAAATGCCAGAGTTCTACCTCAGACCTGCATTGATGGAGCTCAGTCCTAAGACTGATGGAACAAATTACCATAACCCTGGTGGCTTATAATAACAGAAACTTCTTCTCTCACAGTTGTGGAGGCCAGAAGTCCAAAATCAAGGTGTCATCAGCATTTGTTCCTTCTGGAGGCTCTGAGGAAGAATCTGTTCCATGCCTGTCTCCTAGGTTCTAGAAACTGCTGACAATCCTTGATGGTCCTTAGTTTGTAGATATATCGCTCCATTCTCCGCCTCCAACTTCACAAGGCCTCCCTATGTCTCTGTGTCTGTTCTCCTTTCCTATCACTTATAAGGACACCCATCATTGAATTTGGGGCCCCAACCTAAGATAATCTCATTCTGAGATCCTTACCTTTATTACACCTACAAAGACCCTTTTTCCCAACAAAGATCACATTCATAGGTACTAAGGATTAGGATCTGGGCATATCTTTGGGGGATAAAATTTAACCCACTACACATACATAATAAAATCGCTCCCAAAAATGATTCTTTGCACACTCTGCAAAGAACTCTGCCCTTAATGTTTGAGCCCACCATTTCTCCAGTGCTTAGGAAATGCTAGGACATGCAAAGTTAAACAGGCTTCTTTATTGCAGAATTACTCAGATTCTCTACACTGCTTGGGTGCATTCTGATTGTCCCAGAGAAAGGAAGAAAAAAAACAAAACAAAACAAAAAAAAACCCATAGCACTTTCTGAAAATAGTTGACCAGGGGCCTTCTTTTCAAGGGATTATCTATTATAGCTTCAGTGGCCACTGGTGTTCAAAGGAGCACAAGCGGAAGTGCTTGTGGCACTTCTGCAACAATGCTCAGTGATTTGGGCACGCTACAGCACTAGCCCATGAGTCTATGCACTTGTGCACCCATTTAGAGTGTACTGATCCCTCTCCGAGTATGAGCGCATCCTTCAGTGAATATCCACAGGGGGTTCCCTAGAGAGTTCGTATATGTGCTTGGATTTTTAGATGTCATCTAGTCTCTAAGCTTGCCTTCTACTATTTTCAGAGGGATCCTGCTAAAATATTAGGGTGATAGAGTGGAGAAAGGGGGAGTGGAAAGGGCAAGGTGGCCAAGATTACACAATGTGCTTTTTTTTCCCTGAAAACAGCCCAGAACACCTGAAAAAGGAGAAATGACTTCATCATTTTTATTCCTATAATTCCAGTCTCTCAACAATAGCATCAAAATATGATTCTTCAGTAAGTTTATAGTGATATTATTTTTAAATGCTCACCTTTAGAGCTTACTAGGGTATGTACTCATTCTAAAAATTGATACATCAAGGGAAATAAGCAATTACCTTGAATTTTTGTATGAATTGCATTTCAGGGTAACTGAATAGTTGGTGAAGAAAAGATGATTTCTTGTTGTCTATATATATATATATATAATAGACAACAATTATATAAAAAGCCTATATATAGAGACATTCTAGCTAATAAATATATATATATAATTCTGCTTATATATATATATATATATAGAATGTCATATATATATATATAATTCTACAATAAAGAAGCCTATATATATGTATAGACTACACACACACACACACACACACACACACACACACACACACACACACATTCTAGCTAATAAATCCAGATGAAATGGTAGGATTAGAAAAATCAGTTTAGAACCCCTAATGACATAGTGTATTTAGGCAAGGTCACCAGTGAATGATAAAATATTTAGGTGAACTCTATTCTTCATGAGTCAGGCTGACAACACTTTGAACCCAGATCAATCTTACCATCATCTGATATTATATGTCCCTGATACAGGAGTTTGCAGCACCACCCATGATGGATTCTTTCTGTGAGGGTTGAACTGAATCAAATTAAGTCTCTAGGTCTTACTGCCTATTTATGGAAAATAAGAGGGATAGAGGAACATTTTAAATGACTCTAAGAATGCAATAAGCTAAAGGAAATTATCTTCAACCAAAAAAAAAATCACATAATAAAAAGAAGAGAGAGGAAATGTCATGGATTTGAACAATTTAAGAGACATAGTGTGGGCCTAGTTTACATTCTAATGCAAACAAATAAATTGTCAAAAGACAATTTTTAAGATATTTTTAGAAATTTGAGCACAGACTGGGTATTTAATGACATTGAGGGATCGTTATTAATTTGTTAGGTATAATAATACTTTTTTTTAATGAGAGAGTCCTTTTAGAAATAAACATGTAGGTAGTTATGGGTGAAAGCAGATGGCTAAAAAGAACAACAGATAAGTAGATAAGTAAAGTATGGTTTATTATTATTACTAATAATAAACATATGGTTTTACTGTTAATATTATTTTACATGGTTCCTTAAGCCATGCTCTCTATTTTTTTCTATAATGAATTTTTTTAAAGATTTTATTTATTTATTTGAAAGAGAGAGAGAGCACAGAGGGAGAGGGAGAGGGAGAAGCAGGCTCCCCACTGAGCAGGGAGCCCAATCTGGGGCTGGATCCCAGGACCCTGAGATCATGACCTGAGCCAAAGGCAGACGCTTAACTGACTGAGCCACCCAGGCCCCCCTCTTGCTCTCCATTTTTGTGTGTATTTGCAAATTCCATATTAAAAGTAGAGTAATCCCTCATGAACAGTCGCAGTCCCCATCCTCTAGTAAAGACAGTTCACATTCCCAGTGAAACCCATGAAATTAGCCTTACTAGTGAGGATTAGTGAACTCTAGTGAACCAGAGTGCTATCTCTGAAAAGTGGGAAAGACCCTTACATGAACACATCAGTTTAGAGAATTGCTGTAGGACAACCAGAGAATGTTTGCATTCTGGCTAACTAGACATTAATGTATTATGCTGCAGGGTGTGATCCTGAGGGTTGATGTTGAAAGGCATCCTTGGTTTCATTTGGCAAAGAAAAATCAGTGGCTTGGCTAGAAATTTAAGCCTATGGTTCTAAGTCCTATTTGATCTCAATTTCAAGAGATTCCATTGCTGCTGTGATCTAACATGATGATATTTGCTTGCACATGAGCTCTGCTCTAGGTCTCACATTGGTGCCAACATTTTCCTAGGACTGAAGTCACGTTGTAGTGAACACTGCTGTGTCCCAGTAGAGCCTCCAGGATGATATGGCTGCGGACCATTTACATTCTGCCCCCACGCTTTAGCCTCTCACCTCTCATAAAACAAGAAATCAGAAAGATAACCAATAGGCTTTTGATTAAGTCACAAACCAAAGACAGAGAAGAGAAGAAAGAACCAATTAGTTGCAGTTTTCAAAATGGAGTATTTTTCTCATTTCTACTTTCTAGCTATTTGCTCTTGAAGCTACAGCTTGAAGCCTGGCCGTTTACAAGCCTACAGAGAACATTTGGAATATGGCCACCCCTGCCCTTGTCTGTGCCACATGGCCTGCTTTCTCTCCACTCACCTCTGCCCCAACATCCCAAGTCAGGAGCCCAGAGGCTGAGAGCAGTGCACAGTCATTCAAGTTCATATAAACTAGAGGGAATCCAGGTGATAACCAAAAATGACAGAATTTCATCTTCAAGACTCTTCAGTTCCCTTAGTGTTGCTGACTGATCTCTAGGAGCCCTAGGCTCGGCTCTTGGATGTCTCAGAACCAAACAGAGGATCACTTGTACCATATGCATCTGCTTGTTGGCCTAAAAGCTATCAAAATGTGTTCCCTACTTGGCCTCTTCTAAAAAGAAAAAGAATAAAACCCCATACACTCGAGAAATAATTCCTAACATATAACCACAAACCATGTACCTAGATATGTCTTCTCACCAAGTCATCCTTTATGGTTGACCACTATGTTAATCTTCTGTTCCTCCTGCACGTATAAGGTTCCACAGAACAGGAGAAGGCAAAGAATGTCAAGGTTTTATGAAACATTGTAAACCAGAGGCTTTGGACAAGCAAGTGAGTGGTGAACTGGGAATGAAGTGTCTATCTCTGTCTCTATCAGTGTCTCAGAGTTGACAGGTGCGGTCTCATAGCTGATGACAAACGAACCCAGCAAACATAACCCCAGCATGTTCCACTCATTTCCCATTTCTCTCCTGGCCAGACTGGCTCCATGCCCATATATTAAGAAGATGGTGGCTTTCAGTCTATACCTGACTGGGTGAGGTTCCGACATGTAAGCTAATAGGGATAAGTCTACATCCCTCATAGTAAAAGTAAAAGCTTTCTTTTCATTCACCCAGGTAAATAAGCAAAAGACAGGTTTAAAATACATTACAGTCAAGTGCCATGAGAACAGAGATTTTTGCTTTGTTCCTTGCCGTGTACTTGGCACCTAGAAGTGGCCCATAGTGGCTGTGAATGAATGAATGGTCCTGCAGGACAGGAATTGTCTGTACTTGGATGGGTCCTTTTCATCTAGCCTCGGAGCCTAGATAGAAAATATTGCCACAGTGTTGGTCCCGCAAACTGACTTGGCATGCTTGGGGATGCCTTGCAGCAAGATAAATCAAGTGGGACATCCTGGAGGCCCCCCAGTGGCCACCAGCGTGCTAGTCTCCATTACCTGACCCATTCTAGATGTTTAAATTAGGAGTCATTGTGGCAACCACACCGGGAATCATGTCTCCCATACTTTCTCATACTGGGTTTGGGGTTTTTATTTTCTTTTTTGGCTTCTTGGCATCCAAAATTGCTGTTGAGAGCAGTATATTAAGACCATGACTCTTCCATTACCACACATTTCTGTTACCAACAGAGGAGGTAAATGAATCACTTAAAATGAAACAATTCCATCCTCTTTGGTACACTATAAACATCATCTTAGCTTTGACTGTAATTATAGTGGGGGATGCTGCTGAGAAAATGGTATAATTATAACATTACGGTTGAGAACCATCTGAATGGAAAACCCTGAGCTGCACTGTGCAAAGTTTAAGATGGGATTATGGTCCTTTTTTCATTATGAATGAGAATAATTAGGCAACTGCAAACGAGAGCTTTGCAGTGTGATATTAATACTGCAAATAAAATCAAAACCCTAAGTAAAAATGAAGGGGAAATCTGATGCTTCTCTTTATTTTCACACGTTCCTAGGAGATCTTATGTGAAAATGTAAAGTAGAGCAGAGAAGCTTACCAAGTTGCAGGAAACCTGAACAAAATCACAAGGGGCTCAGTTAGAAAAATAAGCACTCGAGCTGGTTTTTCCCCTCTTCCCTCCAGGCAAAAGGACTTCACACAGGTATATCAAGTGCCTAAAGTTTTGTTTCCCTGAATATGGCTTTTTCCCCCTCTTTAATAGGCTTACCCATGGTCCAAGATTTTATGCTACCATAAATTTTAAAAGACAACATTCTGTCTCTTGATTGGGGTGTGGATGACACTGTGTGTATTTGTCAAGTCATTGAAATGTAAACTTAAATTTGTGCTTTTCACTACACATAAAGTATCTCAATTAAAAATTTTTTCTTTAAGTTTTTAAAGACCAGAGATTTCCAGCAACAAGAGTAAAGTAGAAAAAGCGTAGTCAGAAAACCTGGCCTGGAGTTCCTGCTCTACCATACAAAAGTCTTGAAGCCTATTTTCTCTCTTTTTAAAAATGGAAATATTGATATTTACACTCCCACCTTTACAAGGATCAGGTATGACAATGATGTGCACATTCCTTGCAAGTGTTCTAGGGCTCTGTAAATCATAATGAATTCTCAGGTTTACTCTCAAAGAAAAGGAAATTATGGGTTTCTCCAAACAGTGAAATAGAGTGGCAAAGAATCTCGGTCATGTGACTGGGCCTGGTTATTTTCTCTAGTGAAGGGGGACATGGCTGGCAGGGCAAGGAGTGTGTGTGTGTGTGTGTACGTACGTATGTACGTACTGGAGGATGAAAGGGAAAATAATTTGTCTTCTTGGCTTCATCTCTACTCCCGGGTTTTCCTAGAGCCTTATTCGTCTCTTTGCCCCAAGCCTGCAAACGGACTCCTCACCCTCCTTTGTTAATAAACATCAGAAAGCTGAGGTTTCACTTAGCCTTGTCTTCCCCCACTTCCTCGGTCTATGAATGTTCTAAATGTATTATAACAATGATAAGGAGGAAGAGAAATAGACATAAATAGAAATATGTCCTATATGCCACTGCCTGCAGATTTGGCTTGTTTCTCTTAGCTTACTTGCTAGTGTCCTCAGCAAACTATGACAACCCGTAATACTTCTGGCTCTCAGGATCTTGTCTCTTAAACCTGCCTGACCAATATTTGTTGTTCCTGGACTCAGTAATGATACTCTTTTTTTGTCCGAGAGGTTCGGAAAGCACACGTGATGTTCCTAAAAGTTCCTTCAAGTGAGAGAGTATTTGAAAACTGAATCTCAGAGGAGTAGCCCTTTCAGAACTGTAGCGGAAGCCAGACAGGCATGGTTTGAAGCCTCACTCTGCTACTTAGTAGCTGTGGGTTTTTGGACAAGTCACTTAACCTCTGAGCCTCAATCAGCTGATCTGTAAACAAGGATAAATACAACCTACTTTGTAAGCTCTCTTGCTTGAAAGTTTCCACTAAGCATGATGTTCCTTCCCTTTCAGTGGTGTAGGAAGTCATTAACATGTCATTAACACAAGTGAAAAGTGTATAAATATATCAAACCCAAGATCAGAGGTCCTACAAAATACTTTTTTTAAAAAGGATTTAGAATTTGGAATTTTATAAATGGAATAAGGAGAATTTGTAAAAATAATAACTAATTTAAAATAAACAAAATACCTTAACTAATGAACTTGGGGAAAATAAACTGAAGATTACTATTCAGCAAAAGAGGAAATGATCAAAGTCATAAGGTGCAGGCCCCTTGGTATTTGCAAAGTAATACAGAGCCATAAAATCCCATTTAAGAGGAGGCAAAGCCAAAGGGCTGGTTCTCTTTGAAAGGCTCTTGAAAACAGACATCTGGAAAATTATGGTCTACTCCCTGGGCCTTATTTCCTACTCTGGATAAGCAACCTTCTCGAGCACAAAAAGAACAGCCAGAGTCACTAAAGGAGATAAAATGATTTATCAGAACTAGTTAAAATAATTAAATCTGAAAAGCATGATCCTGGACATGGAGTAGGGCAATTTCTGCAGACTTTTTGAAAATAAAGTAGCCCAATACAAGGATTTTATTTGACTGCTATAAAGAGTCAAAGACAGATGGAGACAGATTGAGAAAACAGAATGTTCTGAAAATCCTGTTTATTTTGGTGGTAAGCCAGCCATCCAAGGCAGGAACCAGAGTCCTTTCCTTGAAGAAATATAGGTTTCAGTTGGAAGAATAAATTAAAAAGGTAGATTACAACCTCCAACCTACTAGTGAATTGGGAGTATTTACTGAGCACCTATTACAAGCATAAAATTATTTTAAGTGACCCAGGAATTGGATGGGAGGGAGCCTAGAGTTAGAAAGAAAGAAGATACAGTCCTTGCATCTGAAGTGCTTATAATTTATTGAGGGCTCTTTGTCCCCGTTTTCGTTGCACCATGATGTTATTCAGAGTCATACAAGAGGGCATAAATTTACTGGGGATAATATTACAGAGAGCAATAGTGACACTTAAATGCCTCCATTATATTTACTACCCCAGTTATCTGCATTTGCCTGGGGAAATTGCAAGCAAGGACAGGAAAATGTCACTACCAGCCAGTTCCAGATAATGAAATTACTTGCTCCAAAAACTTTCACTGCATTATTAAGTTAGATTGCTTAGGACTAAAAAGTAATAAGACTGATTTTCTTAGGTGGCTCATGAATTAATTTAACTCAAAAGATAATTCCCAAGGAAGAGTTTTAAAAATCCTTTGAGTAGTAACAACCTCATTGGGATTGATTTAAAACTTCCCGGGCTACTCACTTTTAAAAGATAATGTTTTTAAATATATGAGTGCGGGCATAATGATTAAACTGGTAAGTTTTATTACTTTGTAATCACGTCAAGTACTAATAATTGAAATAAAATCTGTGAGATTAGTAAATACAATAAAAACATATACAGCATATGGAAGTCTTTATGAAGGACATGATTACTGTAATTATGGTTGTCCTTGTGGGACTCTGAACCAAATTCCCCAAATAGGTGGGTAATATGGCCTTTATCTTGAACACCTTTCCAAGCGTTGTAAGTTCATGAGTGTAAGTAGCCACTGTCAGCTTACATCTATAAACTCTAAGGTGATTTTTATATGGTTAAAGGTTTTCATTAAAATAAGTTGAACTTAATCTAATTTGTTCCATGGGGACTTTGCTGGGGTTGTCAAATGAGGGAAAGAGATCATGAGAATAGGGTTTGCCTGGTTTCTCTGTCCTTAGTAAAAAGGGTCCCACTTGGGTATTAAGGACCTCTAGAATGAATCTGGGAGCTTTCACACATGTCACAAGCCTTGGGCTTCCCATGATGGGATGCCAAAGAAGCCACACGGCTCACAGGTTCCCTTAAGGTGTGCCTGGTTCACATCTGAGAGGTTTGGTCCCAAGTAATCTTCAGTCTCCACTCAACCACATCTGTAGTCTTTCTCTTTCCTTCCCAACATCTTGCACATTCCAAAGGGGTTAGAGGACCTCCAGATTCTCCAGGTGGGACCAGGTTTTGAGTGGATACCCTGTATTGAGAATGAGCCTGAAACCTTGGTGTGTGGCAGCCATTTATCAGTAAGGTATTGAGAAGAACAGGCCAGGAGCCCCAAGTTAGTGGACACACATGGACCAAGAGATGGGCGTCTCTCACAGCTACACCGGAGTGTCTCCTGGAGCAGTGAGAAATGGGAGACGTACTTCATAGAGTATTATTCAACTGTTTCCAGCTCTTTCTCTCTGCTCCTCTCCTTCCGCCTATTCTCTCAGTCACATCTGCACAAGAAAGCTGTTTACTCGAAAATATTTTCCAGACTAATATTATCAATCCAGAAGATGGATGGTAGTTTTTTATTAAAAGGGAAAGTTGTCTTAACTGATTTCATTTGGAGACTTCTGCTATATTCTCAACCTCAGCATTATGTCCCAGTACAAATATTTTTTTTGTAGCTTTAGGTTTTTATTTAGATTCCAGTTACCATACAGTGTAATATTAGTGTCCGGTGTAGAATCTAGCGATTCATCACTTACATACAACACCCAGTACAAATATTTTTTTAAATGTGGTTTTAAACCTGATGGTATATTTGTCTCACCTTTAAATTAAACTCCTGGTTAAAAAATTAGCCAGAAAAAGGGCACTGTTTTAAATTCTATAAAATGAGTTGTTCATTAAACTATTTGGGGCATTATTGAATTGTGTTTATTTTTATTTAGGATCTTTCAAAAAGATCCTACTTTATTGTAGAACTACGCTGCTGCATAGCTTTCAAATTACAAATCATAAACCAAGATTTGGGAGCCAAAGGAAAGTTCAGAATTAGAATGTGGTCAACTCCCTGCTGCAAAAATTAAGGAAAATGTTGCACACATCCCACTCCTTATACCAAACAAATGAATTGAAAGTATTAGATTTTGTATCACGGGTAGTTGTGACAACTATAGGGAATTCTGAACTTTCAGACGTCAAATCGTGAGCTTGAATTTTTGACCTTGAAAAATGAAACATATCTTTAAAAGTGATGAGAGTGCTACAGTGTGAGTTTTCAAAATGACAGATTGCATGGGGCCGGTGTGGCTAGATTGTCAGATTGGTTTCTGGTCTGATGAGCGCCTACTTTTAAAGACCATGTTTTTATTTCTTCTCTTTTTCTTACCCTATGATTTCACTGACCTAAGTGGGTTTTAGTACTGTTCACATCACAAAGAGGCCAGGATGGATTATTGTGTTAAAAGGAAATTGAGGTGTTATGTTTTATAAAGCACTAACAAAGCTATTATTAGATGCAGAATTGTAAGGAAGGTTTGTAATCATTGAAAGGGGCAAGAAAAAAAAAACGAGTTTTTTCAGGTCATGTTGAAGACATGCATCATCAGACTTACATCTCATCATACTTTATTATTACAATAGTGTTTACATTACCATGTGCTGTTCTAAGCACTTCACATATTTTAAATCATTAGTAGTCATCATAATGATCCTACTGTTATCCTTATTTAACAGATGAGGAGATGACGGCACAGGCAGGCTAAGTGACTTGCCAAAACGCACACAGCTGAGAAGTGCAAAGCCATGATTCAAACCCAGGCATCCTAACTCATGCACTCTCACTCATTACCACTGTGCTATGCCATCTCCTTATATCTTCTTGATGTGGAACTCTTCTTCTAGAATAAGAGGAAGTGTATGTATATGTCTATATCTAAGAGGTTGAGAGTGTAGGATTTAAAATGAGACATCCTGGGCATGGTGCTTCCCATCTTTATGATGGGATACCATCAGTCCCCATCTCATAAATTGGTTAAAAGGATTGAATGAGATAATACACCAAAATCTCTGAGGACTGGGTCTGACAGATGGCCATACCCAATAAATGTTAGTTCTTGTCATAATAAATATATTTACATCAACTTTAGGATATGAATTATGGTTGCCAAATTCCCTGGGTGAGAGGTGATAAACATTTATTAAGCAGGCACTTCTTAGAGTTCAATCTCATAATAATTCAGTAAGATAACTCTTACTATTCCCAGTTCAGTGAACTTGAGGAAACTCAAACTACAAGAAAAGATATTATTTTCCTAAAATCAAACAAGCAAGGATTCAAACTCAGGGCACACTGGCCCCAAAGCCTCAGCTCCTTCTACCACCCTTGTCTTGTTCTAAACTTCAGGTTTGTTCTGCTAGTTCTGATTCATTGATCAAAAAACCCCAGTACAGAACAAGAGAAAAAGTAATACCAAGCTTGTGCAATTACATCATGGGCAAGTTAACCAGTGTAATGGCAGCTGTATTGGCTCAGCGCATAAAAACCATGCTGCTCTGTGCTAAGACCTGTCTGAGCCCATAAATAAGTTACATTAATAATTGCAGCATGGTGAAAGACGACCCAAGAAATTTTGGTTGATATAGGAAGTGGCATCTGTGACTTCTAATTGAGAACTAGGGCTTCTTAAATGAGTGCTGAACCATGCTTCAGGGATTTTAAGCCTGCTCTATCCATGGAAGATGTGAAGCTCAACAGCTGATCCGACCACTTGTCACTGTTGACAGTCCTATAAAATTTCTAAGACAGGGACTCTGTGTTCTAGTTCAAACCAAGTGAATATTTCCTGTTTGTTGACCTATAACTTCAAGGGTGCTAAGTCATCTGTCTAGAAAGATTCCTATACTCCCCTCTGTTGTAAGTTATTGTAGTTCTATAAAATGGTCAAAAGGAATGCCTGCATATTCTTTTTTTGATTAAAAAAGCTAGGCTTTCCTTCTTTTTTCCTGTTTCCTCTATGGTTTAGCTTTTTTCCTCATCTGTTTGCCAGGAGTACCCTGAATTTTAGAACTAGAAGGGTAGTCACACAAGGGCAGTTGAACATGCACTGGTTGTGAATTTCAGAGATCTGGTACAAATGGATATTTAAGCTCTTGGAGTTTTGCATTTCCCATCTACAAACTGTCTTCTCTGGTTGTCTTGAGCATTAAATGTATGTGTTTCTGGAACATAGTTGCACACAGTATTAGCTGAATCTGTCTCAGTACGCTACCCTCCATGTAGCAAAGGCCCATCCCAGAAGACCTGAAACAAATTGTCCTTTTCAAAATGAAGATTTATAATCTCTCCTTAAATGTATCTAATTCTAATGCTTCATTTTCTTTATGAGCTGGAAGTTTTACATCTTACAGAAGTTCATAACATGAAAATAGTCTTTCAAAGATGAGCTCCTAATGATCTCAGACCACTAAGGGGAACCTCTGATCTTGTCTTTTCTGCTTTTCCACTTACCAGACAGCACATTTTGCCTGAGAATTGAGACCTAAAAGTATATAAATCAACAAGGAGAATCAAAAATAGTGATTCCTAAGCTCCTCCCAGAGATTTTGATTCCGTAGATCTGGGGTGAAGCCCAGGAATATGGATGTTTGTCCAGGTGGTCCTGGTTTAGGCAGATCAGACTCCTAGGACCACACTTTGGAAACACTGGCCTATAGGAAGGGTATATATCTTCTGTCGCAGAGTTTACGCAGACAGTTGATTATGACCCTCAACCAAGCTCTAAAAAGAAAAAGGAGCCAACATAGAAGAAAACCAGGAGAGCCATGGAAACTCCTCATCTGGGAAGGAAATTCCCCTTGTGCTTGCCTCAGTATGTCAGACTATTTACTCCAGACCCATGTCAACCTTTTATTTTTTGGCCATTCCTCATTCTTCTGTAGATTTCAAAGCAGTGAATACATTTTCCAGTAATTCTCTTGCTTATGAATGTTCATGTGAAAAGATTTAATTATAGGAATAAGCATCTGGCTTATCCTCTAGTGTCTTTCTGCTCTAATACGTTGCTTTTGCACATGGTTGCAGTTTATCTGATGGGCAGATGCCGCCTCTTCATATTCCTTTTGCCTTTGTTTATGCTTCCCACAGAACAGTCCTTTAAGAGTGAAGGGATGTGGAGAGTTGTAAAAGGATGAGGGGCCCAGGTCTGTGCCCTGGATCTGTATACCTAAATGCATACCCTGTAAGTCAAACCTGAGGAGGGGGTGAAAGCAGAGTAGAGTGAAATGGAAAGAGTCTGAATACTAAGAATTTGGGAATCTGTGCTCTGTAGGGACATTGGTAGTCCCTAAGCCTCTTGCCTCATTTTATTCATTTATCTGTAAAGATTGTAGGTTACCATAGTTTACCAAAGTTATAGGTTCCTGAAGCTCGGATTCTCTATGTCATTAATAAAGCAATTTTTAAACACACATTCACAATATATATTATTTATACATTTGTAAATTATATAGATGCACAGTGTTCCATTTTGTTCATTATAAAATGTATATAAAAATATGTGTTAAAGTGTTGATAAAGTTGAACCAAGCAATATTACAAAATATCTTAACTTTAATGTTTAATAGGACAAAATACTTCCTACAGTGAGTCTGAAGAAGTTTGCTTCTTTTTCAGGGAGAGTCCTCATTTAACAATATATGAAACACAATTTGAAAGTTGGGTCTGTGTTACATTTATTTCAATATTTGGTTTTAATTACTATCTCATACCTGAAAAGATGCTCACAAGATACACCAAGTTAGAGATTCAAAAAATGAAGAGTAGCTGTAGTAGGTGCCAATCTATATTTCAAATGGCCTTTAGGATAATTTCCCATTTTGGAAGTCAACTGCCTATCATATTTGGTTAGAGTTTATTCTACAATAAGAAAAGTGTCAGCTCAATCATTTCCTTCTCATTGACATGGGCTTGCTTCATTAGAAATACCTTCAATATGAGATTTCTTTATGTAAATATTTTTAAGCCACTTGTTTGTTACATCATGATCAAACCACCATAATATCAGTATAATGTGTTTATCCATTAAATGAGCCATATAGAACCTGTAAAAAAAACACTCTAATATCATAAATGAAGAGACAGTAGAAGAACTGCTAGCCGACCCTCAGAACTGTGGCCCTCCCACTCTTTCTGCAGGATTCCTCTCATACCAAATGTGACTTGTGACTCTGACCCATAGGTTGAGTGAATGCTCCATGCAACTCACATATTTAGTGTTAGTAAACCTTCATTTATTTCCTATTTTAGATACACAACACATAGAAATAAAAGTGTTAGTGTTTCTTTTTTTTTCATTCTCCAGTGAATCAGCTTGCATGGCCCATTTTGAAGACAGTAACCTAGAATAACCAAGATAATCTTTCAGTCCCATTGATGATTATCTAACCTCTAATTTTTCCTAACTTTAAAAACCTCTATTGCCATCATTCACAACCTGATTTTGTTAATATACTTTTTCTGTCCTATGAATCTTAATGTCATATCCTGCAACATCTCTTTCCTATCCCCTATTCTTTGATTATTGCTCTGCCTCTGATGGCCAGGAAAAAGATTCAAGAAATATATAAAATTTTGCCCTGCATACTCAAGGGTCAGTGATTATACAATTCAGCATTGCAGTAGTTCATCAAAATTTAACACCTACTATGTGTAAGGAGGAGCCTCAATAAAAAATATATATATAGAAGAAGAACCACAACTTCTTTAAGAATGTTCAAGAGCATAATACTTGTGGAAACTTGAATTTTATTCAGGCAAGTTTAGACCCAATCTATGCATGGTTTCATCTTGTTTTCACTTTCCTAGCTAACTCACTCTACACCTAAATACCTATTTGCTGCCATCTAGTGTAATAAAATAGGTTGATTATGCATGGAATTCTGGACTCCTTACATGGTTGAACATTAGTACTTAAAATAATGCTTTATTTTGGTTTCTTACAAGCTTTCAAAATGCCTAGTCAGAGACCCGTTTCTCTTATCACTGGAACCCTGAACATGGTCTTAATATTGTTGTAGAGTCTAGGGCTCAGGATCAAGCTTCATTTGCTCTCTGTAAACATGACACTTGGATATGTGGTAGGGTCTTAGAGGTTGGTAGATCTAAAGTAAATAATAATGACCCTGATTAGTGACCATGATTTTTACGTCATGGAGGGAGTGAAACACACAGTCTGGCTTCTTACCAGCTGTGCAACCCTGGCCAACTCACTTTTTTTTTAACATCATTTTCTTCATCGGTAAAATGAAACGGTGTCCTCGCTGACTATCAAGGTCTCTTCTAGCTCTAAGAGTATGTGACTGCATAAAAACTGTTCTTTTTGAAACTGTCAAAGTCATATTCCCAGAATCCTCTTTTATGTCTGAAATAAATGTTGCTTCTCTAACTCTTCTATGTGTTTATCCATCGTTCGGTTAGAAGTGAGCAGAAAGCCTGACTTGGAAGACAAAGAGGTAAATGTGGACCATGATTCTCAAGAGTTATGCACTGGAATATTGTCCACCAGTGGATAAGTAGATACTAAGCAATATGCATCTAACCTCTCCCCTTAAGTCACAATGGCAAATGTAGAAGTATAATACCCATTTATTTATTTTTTTTAGAGAATTTATTTATTTATTTATTTATTTGAAAGAGAGAGAGAATGAGAAATAGCATGAGAGGGAAGAGGGTCAGAGGGAGAAGCAGACTCCCTGCTGAGCAGGGAGCCCGATGTGGGACTCCATCCCAGGACTCCAGGATCATGACCTGAGCCAAAGGCAGTCGCTTAACCAACTGAGCCACCCAGGTGCCCAGTATAATACCCATTTAAATGATCAACTCCTAAACTGCACCGCAATTTTTTGTGTCCCCATTTCCCACCAGAACTTCTCTATTAAAGGTTCTAGGTCTATTGTAACTCATACTGGTCTTCCCTTTCTTTATACAGTTCTATACAGCTACTTCAGTATATCCTCAAATGCTTCATTTTCTATTCCAATATATCCTAAGATGTTTTATTTTTGGATTGTTTTGTATGTGTAAGTCTTATTTCCCCACTGGATTGAAAACTTCGCAGATGCAGGAACTGTTTCTCATTTCCATGAGGGGATCTGGCGTTGTTGTTTAGGGAATACATATGGTTTTGATAATAGGTGCTTTTTCTATTTGCTTCATATAATGAGGGTAAAAGGTGAAGTACAAGATCTTCTCAGATCAAATATAGAACTGTTAATCTTTAAGCTCTCATCTCTATAAGCTATCCGACAGCTTGTAGAAGCTGATAACTCTGAGCCCAATGCCAAAAATGCAACCTTACCTAAAGTGAAAACACAAATAAAACTGAAAGAGGCAGTGCAGCCTATGAGGAAAAAACCTTTGAAGTGAGAAAAATCTGGATTCAAATCCTAGCTTTGCTATTTGTTAGTGTGTTTTTTGACTAAATATTATTTACCTTTTCTGAAGTTAAGCTTCCTTATCTATAGAATGAAGATGATAATCCTTTCATACAACATTCCTCAGAAGAGTTATGGGGATAAAATGAGAAAGCATATGGCAAGAATGTAGCACATAGTAGGAGCTCAATCAATGGAAGTTAAAAAGAACTTCTATGCATTGTTTAAGTAAAATGCTTTTGCTTATATGCAATAAAAATTAGTCAATTTAAATATAATTATGCAATTTGAATATAATTAGAGCCTCTGTAACTGAGGTATTAAAGTGAGTGGTATATTCCTATAGAGCAGTGGTTCTCACCAGAGGTGATTTTGTCCCCCCAGGGGACATTTGGCAATATCTACAGACATTTTGTTAGTCACAGCTGGGGAAGATAATAGTGCTACTGGCATCTATTGGGTTGCAGCTAGGAATGATGCTAAACATCCTACAGTGCACAGAACAGCCCCCCCCCCCCCGCCCAACAAAGAATTATCTGATCCAAAATATCAATAGTGTCAGGCTGAGAAACCATGCCACTGAACCTAGGGAGTCTATTACTCCTCTTTTTTTTTGTTTTTTGGGGGGTTTTTTGTTTTGTTTTGAGAAAGAGAGCACATGTGGGGCAGGGGAGAAGGAGCAGAGGGAGAAGGAAAGAAAGGATTTTAAGCAGGCTCTACACCCAGCATGGAGGCCAATGCAGGGCTCAATCTCACGACCCTGAGATCATGATCTGAGCTGTAATCAGGAGTTTGACACTTAACCAACTGAGCCACCCAAGCACCCCAGGAGTCCATTACTTCTGGCTAAGTTTGTTTTACATTTAAGACCAAGTAAGTGCATGGATAAGAAGATGCCTTTCATTTGGTGGATTATGAAGAGATTTGCCTAGTCCTAAATGTCTTTCTAAGTGAACTATTCCAGTGCTTTGGATTCTCGTTGTGAGGTATACTTTTAGGCTAAGGAATTGCAATGTATAAAGTTCACAATTTTCCTTGGAGGTCAATAGATGAAGGTCCGGATCTACCTATCCATAAGAATTGCTGAATTTGTTCTCTGTAGTACTGGTGGTGGTTCTTCGTTGAAAACCAACCATGTGCCAGATACTTTATGTAAATAATCTGATATAATTTTCATCAACTGTGTAAATATTTTGCTCTCATTTTATCCATGAGGAAGCTGGGGCTTAGAAAATTTATGTAATATTTCTAGTAAGTTGCCCACCTGGGATTCAAACCTAAATCCAGCTGGCTTCCAAGCCTGGGCTCTTTCTACTACTCCCTATTGGCCCTACCTAGCAGGGATTTAAGATTGGAAATGGGGGTGGGTGTGTTTTAAACAAAACAAGGTAGGAAAGAAAATTTTAGAATATTAGGGTCTCTGCTCAGGAAGGTTAGGTTGAGTCTCCTGCTGAGGAGCTCTTGAGCATCCATGAACTAGATGAAAACTCTGAGCCCTCTCAGGAGAGTGAACCAGAGGGGATGGATTTGTTGAAATCTTATGAATTTATGAAATCTATAGCACTATGGTACAGCGGTCACACTCTACCATAATGCACAATATGCCAATTTAGCAACTTTTTAGGTATTTCATATTTAAGCCTGATGCAATGTATTTTCTAAATTCTTCCTTTTTAATTAAATATGGGTTTTCCTTTAAAAGCAGTTCTACCATCTAAACAAACACTATAAAACAGAAATATAATGGGAGCTATATATGCAATTTCAAATTTCCTAGTAGCCACATTAAAAAAGTAAAAAACAGGTAAATTTAATTTTGATAATATATCTTACTTAGCCCAATATATCCAAAATAGTATCATTCCAACATGTAATTAGTCTAATAAAAACATTAATGAGATTTTTTTATGTTATTTTTGCATAATAATTCTTCAAAATCCAGTGTGTATTTCATATTTACAGCACATCTCAGTTGGGACACTAAATCTTCAGTAGTTAAAGTGAAATGTAGTCCTGCTGAAGCAATAAAGTTATATTAATGAAAAATATTCTGCACCATTTCATTTTTAAGTTTGATTGAAAGCTCCTTAAAACTCGAGAAAAAAAAAACTTAATAAAATTAAAAATTCAAGTCCTTGGTCACACTGACTCCATCTCAAGTGCTCAATAGCCACATGAGGCTCAAGGCCACCATTTTGGACAGCACAGATCTTACTTTTTGCTTCTCAGAATGTGGTCACCAGAAGCAGCATCGGCAGCATCTGCAAACTTATCAAAAGTGTAAAATCTCAGTCCTCACTTACTGAATCTGCATTTTAGCAAAATCCCTAGGTGATGTCTTTACACATTAAAGTTTGAGAAGCATCTCTCTAAAAAACCCAGATCTCTCCAACAAAGAGCTCCAGAAGGAGCCAATGAATGAAGAACTATGGAGGCTTAGGAAATTTGTTGCAGTTGAATGGTGCCAGGGATTGGCATAATGTGTTCCACTGAGAAGTTGTAAGTTTCCCACAAAGGCAAGTATGGCTGTTCTCCTGGGTGGACTGACACGGGACCATCTTGGCACCTAGACTTGGCTCCACTCCCAGGATTATGGCAAAGAATCTAACACTAACTTCCATGACTCCCACAGTTAAGGCAGCTGCACTCTCACCACCGTATATACTTGAAACTGAAGCATTAGAACCCTTGAAACACAGCTGTGAGCATATGTTCCTGCTCCACACAAGTAGAATTTAAGGCTGGACCTTACTGAGCGACCCAGCGAGGTCACCCACAAGAGAAGCTTGTGCTGCCACCACACTGCTTTGCCCTGAGAGCCAACACAGACACACTCAGCATCCCATCCTCATGACACAGGGGTTGGTCCAGTTCCCCCTGAGATTCAGTGCATGCCGCTTCACCTTGCTAATTCTTATTGGGTATATTTTTCACAGGACTTGGCATTTGAGGGGCTTTTCAGTCTGTTTGCTTAAGGAATTCATTGCATTAATCTAACATAGGAACTCACTGTTCGGGGCGCCTGGGTGGCTCAGTCATTGAACATCTGCCTTCGGCTCAGGTCATGATCCCGGGGTCCTGGGATCGAGCCCCGCATTGGGCTCCCTGCTCGGAGGGAAGCCTGCTTCCCCCTCTCCCACTCGCCCTGCTTGTGTTCCCTCTCTCACTGTGTCTCTCTCTGTCAAATAAATAAATAAATAATTAAAAAAAAAAAAAAAACGAAGAAACTCACTGTTCTAATTCAGTGTTCCTCAAACCTGGTTGCACCTTAGAGTCACATGGGGCATTTGAGAAATACCAATGCCCAGGCATCACCCTGATGTTTTTACTCAATAAGTTGAAAATAGTGTTGTTGTTTTTAGATATAATTGACAAATAAACATTGTGTAAGACATCACCCAATCTAATTAAATTAAATCTCTAGAAGGTATTTTGTTAAAGATCCCCAAGTGATTCTAATGTGTATCCAGAGTTGAGAACCACTGGTCCAGTTGGAGCCCTTAGCTGGCAGTCAGCTGCCTTAAATCAATGTTTCTCAGTCTTCACTCTACATACAGATAAGCTGGGATCTGGTTAGAATGCAGATTCGGATTCAGTAAGTAAGAGGATAAAGAAAACTTTGTGTACAGATGTGCCCCTAGTGGCATTTGGTGGGTGATCATCCATCAGCGAGTCTCCATGTTGGCAAACTGGGATGAGTCCATCAATCCGCGAGTCTCCATGTTGGCAAACTGGGATGAGTCCATCAGTCAGCAAGTCTCCATGTTGGCAAACTGGGATGAGTCCATCACCCTCTCCTCAGTTCTCTTTGGAACCTTCTGTGCTTATACCCTCAGCTCTTAGTAATCACTACTTTCTCTGATTTCTTAAGGCAATTATCTTTATTTTAACTGCCTTTTATTGTTAGCTACTTCTCATATATACATGTATTATTTCCTGTACTAGCTTATAGAGCTCTTGCAAGACAAAATCCATGTGTCATTTTATTTTTACAATTCCCATTGCACCTAAAGAACAGTGCCCTATGCATAATAGATGCTATATAAATGCTTCTTGATTAACTGAAACTTGGAACTTCTGTGTGGAAGTCTCTTTAAAAAAAATCCGAAGAAAACAAAACAAAACAAAATCCGAAGGACTTAAAAATGCAAGGTGTTTTTCTTTGTTGAGCAGAAAAAGAATTTGGAGAGGTAAAGGGATAGAAGAGATTGGAGACTTAGATTTTTATGTTAGTTCTTTTCACTATGAACACATCTTTGAATTTGGGAGAACGAGTTCATAATTTAGTGGTTTTTATTTGCGTGGAGCGGGGCACTATTGACATTTTGGGCCCGAGAATTCTTTGTTGTAGGGACTGTTCTGTATGGTGGCCTGTGTTTCACAATATCCTGAGCTGCTACCTGTTAAATGCTAGTAGCACCCCTTCCACCAGTCATGACAATTACAGATGTCTCCGGACACTGCCACATGTCTCCTGGGAAAAAGACTCATCCCTGGTTGAGAACCCTCGGTTTAGAAGAATGCAGCGTGGCACAGCTACCTTACTGTCGCAGTAAATACCTTAAAAATCTAAAACACACATACAGGAGAATGACAAGGTATGTTCTTGAGAAATATGTATACGTATTTATAGAAAAATTGTTCTCTGCTCCTGCATTTTGGAGATCATGTCCACATATACCATATTTGTCTTTATATTTGTCATGTTGGCATTCTTTTGTGGACATGGAAACATACGCATGGAACACTTTTTAAATCTGAATATAGACTTAGGAACCCAAAAGCGGTGGCAGCAATCCTACCAAGCGAGAGCATGTACACAGAGCAAAAGTTAAGAGCCAACGAGTCGATTCTCTTTCTCAGGGAACCAGGCCAGCCCATTTATATAAAACAGTCTGTCTGGTGTGCCGTTATCCTTGGACCAAATACACTGTTCCAGCAAGTGAAGGTGTTAAGCTGAAACCTGGCCTGTAAGCAGGTGTTCAATGATTGTTTGTTGAATAAGGGAATCCATGAATGACTCAATGGTGAATGTAGCTGTAAAACCTAAAACAAAAAGACTTCAGTGTGCTTACTACAAAAGACCGTGTTTTGTTGCCTTTGAAACTCCTAACCCTAGACATGAAATTACGTAACAGGGTATATCATCATCAGTGAGGATTAACTGGCCTCAACAAAATTACAAGATGGGGAAAATAGTCTCATTTGTCAGTCGGTTTCTTCTGGCAGTCAAAGGCTTCCCTTAGACTTCAGGAGGTTCATATTTTTCAGTGACAGAGATGTGATGGCAAAGCACTGCCATACTTTCAGGCTTGGTTTAGAATGTCCCCACACTTACTCTTTCCTCCTGTTCCTGGCCAAGAACTTGCATATGAGAACCAGACCAGAGGCTCTGGTGGTGAAAAACAAGCACAGTGTCTTCAGGGCTCAGAAGGGGAAAGACAGAAGTCAGTAGTTCTTACACTCTGCTACCCTTGAAAGCCACTGGGGAGCTTTTAAAATTCCAAAGCCCAGACAATTAAAATGGTCATTCCATAAATTACCAATTAAAATCGAATGTTGAAGGATGGGACTCAAGTGTCAGTATCTTTTTAAATTCCACGGGTGATTCCAGCATGGAACGTGTCCACTCTGCCTGTAGACCCCCTTCAACTACTGTTTTTCAGGAATTTGTATCATCTCATTAAAAAGAACCTGACAACCTCGGCGCCTGGGTGGCTCAGTCGGTTAAGCATCTGACTCTTGGTTCTGGCTCAGGTCATGATCTCGTGGATCCTGAGATCAAGGACTGTCGGGCTCCCCGCTCAGCAGGGAGTCTCCTTGGATTCTCTCCCTCTGCCCCTCCCTTCACTTTCGTGCGTACACTGTCTCTCTTTCTAATAAATAAATCTTTTTAAAAAATACTTAAAAAAAAAAAAGAACCCAACAATCACTTTCACAAGTGCTTTAGCTAGGGTTCATCCAGGATATTTTCATAAGAACAAGGGATTCAGTAGTGTCTTTTGTTCAGTGAGTTACAATCCCTGTTTTTTTGACAATGACAAAGTTAAAATTTATGAAAAGTGATTTTCAAATTGAAGAAGTGTCCAATAGAGGCTTAGAAAAAATAAAAATTACATGTAGTGAATCTTAGTGTTAAGTATAACTTGTTGCTTTATACATTTTAGATAGATTTTCTTACTGAGCTAAAACTCACATAAAAAAAATGCCATTTTAACCATTTAAAAGTAGTTTTTAGTGTATTCGCAGTGCTGTGTAACCATCACCAGAGACGTGCTATGGAAGAGAAAGGAAAGAGGAGAAAGATCATTGATTAATGCCCCTGAGTGTTGAAAACTACTATTAATTATGTTCAATCATAAGTATTTAAGAAGGGCAATAAATTCTTATAAAGTATTCCATGAAAAATAAGCAACATAAAGCAAGTTTTGGTAAAAAGATAAATGTTGAAATGCTAGTAGTAGCGCACGCACACTCTCTGCTTCCTGATGTTGCTAGCCACGTGAGCTATCTCTACAGGCTGCGTGCAGTTAAATTTCCTGCCAGACCATGTGTGCGGTAAACACTTCTCCAAGATACTAATGACGAAGTTCAGCTGACTTGACATTCATCTGAAAGTAACTAGACATGTTCACTAAGCCTTTATTTTAGTGAGCCCTACCATTTTTTAAATGAACCAGGAACTATTGTTAAAAGTATACTAGAGTTTAATTTAAAATAGAGGGAAATGAACATTTCGGGAAAGAGCTTGTGAACTCTTGTTCTCAAGTCTAAACCAAGAAGTACCTGAAGACTTTACAGCTATGACCTCCTCAGTTCCTCAGAGAACCATAAAGGAAAACAAGTATGAAGGTGAATTCCTTACATAAAGTATTGTCCAATATGAAATACTTTATTAAGTTTTTTGCCAATTTCTACCATTAATTTAAGGCCTTTTTTGCCAATTGCCTACAAACTCACTATTTGTGGTTTCATAACTGCTTGGCAATTCCATAGGTTAAAAAAAAAAAAAAAAAAAAACGCTGGCCAGTCTTTTTTTTTTTTTTATTGTGCTCACTGACATTATGTTATATTATAAGGCAGTCCAGTTACACTTGACAATAGTGATCAACCAGGAAGTTTGCAGATTTCTTTTACCGTACTTTGACAGCCAGCATCCATCAAGGACATGACCTTCAGGAAAAGGGGATAGGTATAAGGTTCTCTTAGTTGGAGGAATCACTGATTTCCTGAAGCTCTTCATATATAAGAAAAGCACTTTGGAAATGGTAAGAGTACTTTGGACAAGGATGTGTGGCCTCAGAGCGGAGCTTCAAAAGGGAGGACCCCCCCCGCCGCAAGCTAGGGGAAGGGTCTAGTCCTCTCAAGCTAAGCATTTACAAACACTGTGCAAAACTCAGTACCCCTCAGTGCAGAACCTCATCCCCAGGATGCCCCGGCAAATATTTAGGCTGGATTTCCTTTACAAACAAATGACACATAAAATGTTTAAAGTACGATTCAACCTCCCAGCCCATTCTATTCAGGGTGGCTTTGGCTTAGAGAGGTGGAATCTTTGGATGGAGTCGTCGTGACATAACCAGAATTCTCCAAATTCCAATTCAGCTTTAACGAGCTTTTTCTGAAAAGATCATTGCCAAGAAGCTGATAACACTTGTGCCATGATTCCAGAGAACCCAGATCATCAGGGAAAAGCATCAAGGAGCATTCTTAATATTCCAGAGATCCCCACAGTGTCTGTGTGAGGCACTGATAATTTTCTTCCCAGCATGAGGAATTTGAATTGCTTCTCAGGAACACATAAAGACTTTGCTTGGATTTTCTTAATTTAATACTAATATGTGATAATATAACAACATCCTCCAATTATCTACAACTCAGACTTCAGTAGTTATGACCTTCTAGAAGACAACCACAGAAATCACCTCTAACCAGCGAGGGAAATAGCTATCACCATATGACCGCATGTACTTCAGATGCTTCAGCTAGCACACAGTCCACTGTGTGTCTTGCTTTTCTCTCGTTATGGTATTTCCTCTTTCATTGGTCATGCACATATAACCACATACTCTGATTTGGTCTTATTACTTCTTCCATCTTTCGTGATTAAAATCATGTTTGATGTTTATTCCATAAAATTGTTTTCTTTAGTACATCTTTACAAGTTTTAATTCTTAGTCATATTAAGGATGTCGTTTTGTTGCCCAGCTCCTGCCCAACTCAAAAGGAAATTCTCAACTGACTGTATGTAGTTTCCCTTTGGTCCAAAGGGGAGGTTTTCCCTTCCAGCTTCTGCCCCCACACAAGGTATCCAAGTCCTCAGGCTCCGTTCAGGGATGATAACCAGTGCCCAGGACTGGGGACAGCAGATGGTCCACATGACATGGTGCAGTGGAGGTTCCACATTTCAGGGCAGGGGGCTGCTGGGTGCCTCCCACTGCACAACCCGCAGCTTTCTGAAGAAGGTTGTCCTTTCCCGCCAACCCTCTCCTCCCACTTCGATTGCTCCCCTTCTTCCCTCTCCCCCAACCCCCAACAGGAAGCAGACCTTGGGAACTGGGTGTGTCATCTCCTTTGTTTTTGTTTCTGCTTTGTCATGAGTAGAGGATAGAAATGCATGTCTGGTGAGGGAGGGTAAGAACACAAGACTACTTCATTGTGTAACAGCTGCTTGATGGCCTTCCCTCTGCGTACTGTCAGGAAGACCATCTTCTTCCAACGAGAGAGCTACTGGGCAGTGACGAAGGGAGCCAACTTTGGCCGGCCCAGCTAGTCTGACTGGCAAAATCAGCCATGGTCACTGTCAATGGTGACGTGTTACAACAGCAGTGCCTCCAGCTCTCTCTGACACTGTCCCCTTAACGACTAAGAATTAAAACTTGTAAAGATGTACTAAGCACACTGTCATTCGATCAACATTTACAGACTTGAATTTAGTAAAACTCTCCGAATAATAATTTCAGTCGGAATACCAGTTTAACTTCTTAATTAATTCCCATTACCAGTTTATAGTCCATCAGAAGCTTAGGCAGGATTAGCGTTGAGACATGCACCATAGGCGCATATATTTAAAATATCTCTTAGTTCTCCAGTGCTCATCATTTGCTCTTCTGAGGTGATAATTAATATTCATATCCTTCCCACACCCTCTCAAATTAGACTCGTGGGAGTTTACACTACGTGTCACTCTTTTCTCTTTTTTCAAGCTCTACACCCAACGTGGGGCTCGAACCCACGACCCCAAGATCAAGAGTCACACACTCTACTGACTGGGCCAGCCAGGCGCCCAGGTCAAATGTCACTCTTGGTACAAAGCTCTGCTAGAACTGATCAGACAAGCTAATAATGTAGAAAGCCAACTTTTCAGTGCTTGCTTACTTATAATTCATTTCTCTACACCGGTGGCTCTCAACCTGTGCCACACATTGCAAGCACCTGGAGAACTTTTAAAAATCATGACACCCAGGCTGCACCCCAGACAAATTGACTCAAGTCTCTGGGAGCAGGCCAAGGCATCAGTGTCTTTCAAAGCTCCCCTGTTGATTCCAGTGTGCAATTACAATTAGGAAACGCTGCTCTTAGGGCTTGCCAGCTTACTGATTTCTGAGAATTGAATTAAGAGCACATCTGAGCTTGTCATTTTTCCCTTCTGGGAATTTTTTGAGAAGCAAGAGAAAATTGCCTAACAAAAAAGCTACTATTTTTTGCTAGTGCTGAATTTAGGCTTGAAATCACACAGACCTGTATTTTAATCCCGTCTCTCCTACCTACTGCAGTATAAACACAACTCACTTCTCTCAACTCCAGTTTTTCACCCATTTCTAAGTGGACATAATGCCCACCTTCTGGAATTATTGTCAGTATTAAGGAGACAATATATGTAAAGTATTCAACATGGTATAATATGGAAGGTGATGTATATAACATGGTGTTAATAACTAAAATAAATATGTAGTTGCAAGTCAAAATCCTCATTTTCAAAATGAAGACTCCAAAGAGAAAATAAAAATGAATCCCAAATCTATTGTCATGATTTTGAGTGCTGATCAGTGCTAATATTAACATTTTTTCAGAATATGGGCTCACTTGAGTTAGAACACTCATTTCTCCTAGTGAGAATTAATTTAGGGCCAAAACGAGGCTCTCTTGTCAAGTGTGGCTTTCTTTTTAGACTTGCTATAAATGGATATTGAACTATACTGTCTCTAGGTTTAGGCTAAAAATCGTGAGAGAGCAGGAGTTATTACTAGTTCAAAAATTATTGTTTGTGGCTCATCAGAGAGGACCTGAGAATGTATGGTAGCCATTTTCTTGTCTTTAAGTGAAATATAAAACAAGCTTCTACTAGGATTTTCAGACATAATCGGAGAGGTGCTCATTTTAAGGCCAGTACCTCTCGGACTTGGGAAACCTCAACAAGATGCTAAGGAGCTGAACTCTAATAATGCCAGCTCTCTTCAGCCACAGTTGTAATGGCTGAAGCAGGAGGTGACTGAGAAGTAGCTAAGCAGCCAGCTACACTGCAGTTCTTCTTGCCTCCAACAAAGAAGTTATGTACTTTCCCACTCTCATTGTGACACGTACCATTTGCTAAGAAAAGTGGCTTATGCCATTGTTGAACACCGCTTTCAAGTTCTGATATATTGGATTCATTTATTCTGTATAAACAGCATTCAGTTAATATTATTCCCTGTCCTTCCTCTAAATTAACCCATCTTCTGCTTCACACTCTCACAAGGCTATAATCAAAGTGTCAGCCAGGGCTGTGGTCTCATCTGAAGGCCGGACTGGGGAAGGATCAACTTCCATCGTTGTTGGCAGGATTCCGTTCTTCAAGTGTTGTTAGACTTGCTAGTTATTGGTGAGAGGCCACTCTCAGTCCTTAATTATTTGGTTTCCACCAACATGGCAGCTTGCTTCACCAAAACCAACAAGAATGAGAATCTAGTGGCAAGACGGAAGTCACAGTCTTTGTAGCCTAATCACAGATATGACATCCCCTCAATTCTGCCATATTCTGTAGGTTAGATTAGATCACATTAGCAAATTATTCAAGGAGATGATATACAAAATCTTATAAATAACAGGAAACAGGGATCACTGGGGCCATCTGAAGAGTCTGTCTGCTACAGCACCTAACAGCACATACCCACACATGAAAGGAAGGAGGAAGGAAGGAGAAGAGAGTGCAAGGAAAGAGAAAGAAAGGAGAAAGGTAGGGAAAGGACAGTGCACAGTGAAAAATACAATCAAAAAAAGACAAATTAAAAATAGCTGGGCTGCACTACGTCTGTATCAGAGTTCCTGTGTGGGCACACGCTTCGTCACATGAGCACCACAACTATGAACCATAAATTTCCTATTTCTTATTTAGAATGAGGAGATAATAGGGGGCTTTTTATACATCTGGAGTTAAAACAAAACAGAATAAACAAGCATACTAAGTGTAAGCAAGAAAAATGTGTTTCAAATTAATTTTTTAAGTTTTTTTTCCCCCAGCTAGCAAAAAAAATTTTTTTTCCTTTTCTGTTTCGAGTTTTTGGGTTGGGTTTTACTATTCTTGCCATTATGTGGTAGGTTTGTTGCACAGGGAATATGAGAACCTGAATGGTGTTTGCTTTTGGTGTTCTCTGGTTGTTTTGGCTTAAAGGCCAAAATTATGTTTTCATTGTGTACATTATTGTTAATGGTGGTATACATCGTTTATTATAAAAGTGAAATTGTAAAGTAGCTTGAGTCTCATCTCTTCCAGCCTCTCTATTGAGGAGACTGAGGCACAAACGGCTTGGGAAGATCAGGGCTGAAGAGTATCAGAGCCATAACTCAAACACAAATCTCTGAATTTGTAATCCAGTGCATTTCTGCTTCTTAAACTTCTATGCAGAGGAGTAGTCAGAATCTGCAATACTCTCCTCAAACCTGCAGGCATTAAAAATAGTTGTGGCTTAAATATGTTTTATTAATTGCTTATTTTCTGGGAGGGTCTGCAAATAACCTTTCCAGCGCTTCAGCTAATAGAAAAAGGAACATTTCCAGGTACTCTACTGTATAATAGGTGCTTACTTAACAAAACACACACCTTTTTCACTCTATTCATTTATAGCAGATCATACAGGCCCCTACACTTCAGTGCTCTCAGAGAGGTTCGTAGGTGCTGACCACCTAGAGAGGGCTGAGCATCTGCCCTTGGTACCAAGCAGATCCTATCCATGCCCTGAAACTCTTGTCAATCTCTTAGTTAATACAGGAAAAAAGAATATCTCTTACAACCATATGACCATGGAATTTCATTAAGAAAGACATTCTACCACCCCCAACATGTGTTATCAGGGCAAAGGCCCTATCTGCAACTCAGGATTTCCTGAAGATTCATTTGCTTGTGGCCAGACTCTTTGGGGCAGCAGATGTTCTAAAATGAGGACACATTTCCCCAGCCTGAGCTTCTTCACTGCATTCATATGGGTATCAGTGAAAGGAGGATGGGGTCTCCATTTCCCAGCCCCTTATCTTCTCACCCTGCTCATCTTTCTACATCATAGGATTTCCCCCCTCCCCAGCCCCCACTGAAAAGGAAACTCCACAAGGACCAGAATGTTAGCAGTTTTGTTTCCTGCTGTACTCTTGGAAGAGGGCCTGGCACAAAGTAGATGTTTCGTATTTGTTGAATGGATGGCTGAATGATGGATTCATTTAGAAGGTTTATAACATCCCATTCATTATGATTTTGCTGACAAAGGGAAAAAGAGATGTGTTTTGGTTCAGAACACCAGATATGAACGCGGAACTTGGAATCAGGGATTTTTATGTGTTTGGTTGCATGCTATTTATTTTTAAATTATGTTTTAAAGTATTCATAAGGCTCCTTTAAAATTGAGAGGCTCCCTATTGCCCAGGGATGGGAGCTTTAGATCAGAGAACAAATATATTAAGTTTACAATCTAATGGAAGACTAATCGTATAAGGAGGGGAAAAAAAGAAACTTGGCCATCTCCAAAATGGCCATGGAGCTCAGAGAACAATGAGAATTGATATACAGAAAATCAGTTTTGCCTCAGATTTGTCTGCTGCAGATTTCATAGATGCAGAGGCATTTGGGCTAATATCCTAACACATAGGAGGCAATCACCACTTCTCAAATTTGAGTTGACACATAAGAATACAGAAGTTTTTTAGTCACCATCTACCTCATGAATGTACAGGCTGAGTCTTTTTAAAGAACGCAAACATAAGTGGCTTTTTATTAAAAAAAAAAATCTATAAAAAGAGGAAATGCCCTGTAGTGGATGCTGCGGTCCCAGGTCACATCCGTTTGTCCCACCTGATGCGAGTGCATGCACCTGTGGTGCACGGCCGCCATCGTGCACATTGCCACGTCCGCTTCGGGAGCCTGTCCAGGCTTCTCCCAAGCCAGGCAGGATCTTCAGCCCATGTGCGGGTGTGCCCTAGAAGTTCATGGGCATGAACACCTCCAGGGCAGCCCTCAAGCAGTGGAGGGCAGGGGTTGGGGGATAAACACCGCAGCCTCCCCTCCTTCTCTAGGACACACCCCACACTCTACAGCTTCTCCGAGAGGCCTCTGTGGAGGTGGGCCCTGGCCGGCCACTGTGGGAACCCACGGGACAACACACGTTATTAGCTGTCCTCCCTCCCCTTTCCACTCTCCCTGGCCCCTCACTTCCTGTTCCTGGGGTCATCTTCCAAAGAAACCCTACCTCTAGTTCTGGTTTCTTAAACAGGCCCTAAAAATAATGTTTGACATGAAGACAGAACAGTGTCCCTGGAATCGAGAGCTGACAGAGAAATAACTGGCATTACAACGAGCTCCTAAACTGTGACCCAGGAAAACGGTGTCTCTGGAGGAAATGGTTCTTCTTTACCACTTTACATACGAGTTTTATTAGGACCATACCTGACCTTCCTGATTTCATGCTTTGCCTTTTCTGTTTATTCTGCAGATTCTTCTGGGAAGCCTAAGTTCACCAAGTGCCGTTCACCTGAACTAGAGACTTTTTCATGCCACTGGACAGATGGGGTTCATCACGGTTTGAAGAACCCAGGATCAGTACAGCTGTTCTATATTAGAAGGTGCAGGCTTTATGCCTTTCTGACTTTTCCCTCCATGGATTTTCGGATGAAAGTATACTGAGTTGCATGCAGTGGTGGACATGGAAAGCATTTTTTTTTGATGACTTAAATGTATACATTTATTCAAAAAAAATTAATTAAGCCCTTACTATGTGTTTGATGCTATTTAAGGCACTGGGGATACAGTGCCAATTACAAAACAGGTAAGGACCCTGGCCTCGTGGAGCTTCATTTCCAACAGGGGAAGGCAGACAACAAAAAATAAGTAAAATAAATAAATGTCAGCTAGTAAAAGGGTTATTAAGAAAAGGAGAAGCCAGAAAGAGGATACAAAGTGTCCACACTGTGAATGAGTACATGCATGTGCATGAGAGTGTTTGAGGGTGAGTGTGTGTATATGAGTGAGGATATGTGTGAGTGGGTGAGAGTGTGGGTGCAAGTGTGCATATGCAGGAGTGTGTGTGAAGTGTGTGCAAATGTGGGAGTGTGTGAGAGAGTGAGTGGTGAATGTGTGCATACGAGAATGTGTGGAAGCAGGTGTGTGGATGTGCACAAGGATATGAATGTGTACGTGTATATGAGAGAGCGAGTATGTGAAGGTGTGGATAAGGGTGCATGAGTGTGTGTGCATATGTGTGTGTGTAGGGAGCTTGGGTGATACTTTAGATGAGCAGCTCACAGTGGGCCTTGCTGACGTGGTGTGTTATAGCAGAGACAGAAGTGAAGTGAGAGAGGCCCACATGAATATCTGGGGGGGAAACTGTGCAGGAGAGTAAATTACAAGTGCAAAGGCCCTGAGGCTGATCTGTTTGAGGAAAGCAGGAGGCCCGCATGGATGGCACAAGGTGAAACATGGGGATGTGACATGAGGAGAGGTCAGAGAGTTGGCCAGAGCCCGACTGCACCAAGCCTTGTTGGCCATGGCTGGGCCTTGAATTTGACTTCATCTGTGGTGGGCTTTGAGAAGACGTGTATGTTTTAAAAGACTCAGCTTAGTGTCTAAGTAGAAAATAGACTATGTCCCTATTAGATTAGTTATACTCAGTAAGGAATTGTAGTACTTTTCTATTCCATTTTGACCGATGGTCTTCTAAAATAACAGAGGAAGAGTGAAATGAAGATCTCTCAATATAATCACCATCCAACTAGTTTCTTTCTGACCCCTCACCTGGAATTATTTCCATTTCTGTTTACTCTTATGTTGTGCCTTTTTGCCTTTTCTAAGTTTTAGGTTCTAACACTTTATCATTTCCACTTTTCCACCCAACCCCCAGGGGAAGCCTAAGCCAAGATTCAAGGGTAGCCGGGACCCTTTCTCCCAGGGTGGGAGCATTCATGGGTCCAAGGCTGATGCCATCTATACCACAGAGGAGCAGGGGAAGGGAGGGAACATGCAGGGAGCAGCCAAAGACATGGGCTCATCTCAGCCTGACTCTGGCACTCGCTGAGTAATGCCATGCAGAGTAGTCTGTTCACAACTCATTTACGAAACCAGAGATGGCAGGTCTTGTCTCATGCCTTCTTGTGAGTGTTTGGGTCGATAATACATGAAAAGCACTTAGCCCCGCGCATGGCACAGCATAGGTAATCAACAAATGGTAGGTGCTGTTACTATTGGTAATATGGTGATAATTTAAAATCATAATGATACAGAAAGCCAATTCCTGGGCTACAAAAATGACTTCTGATTCTTTCCAGCTACCGATTATTGGTTTGTTCTAAGGCCGTTGTTAGTGCAAAACTGGGTACTCAGTATACAAGTAAATAGTTTGAGGTGGCAACCCATACTGGCCTTACCCACTTCCCAGGGGTTAGGGAGGTTTCCTGGATGTGCCCCAGAGGGCACACAGATATGACATGGCTTGGCACCCAAGGCACTTTTTTTCTCTCAGGGCTAGCACTACAGAGAGGTAGGGGTGAAGAGGCTATGCTGCTCTGTGGAAGTACATTTGGACAGGAAGCTTATATGTTTGGTAACACTTTGGAGTATCCATTGGATTGACTGTTAAAGGGAGAGAGATTTCGGAGGTACAGAGAGCCGGCTCAGTGAGAACAAAGTAAGTTATTTGTGCAGGCACAAGGAACTAAACTGAAGAGAGAGAGGGCATAGTCGGGCCCACTTTATGGAAATGGGTTATTACCTAATATTACCTAATGGTAATACCTAATATTACCTAATATTCACCAAATCTGAACTTGAGCAAAAAGATAAATCCAAAGGTATAAAACCCTCACAAATATATATTTGTTCCTTACTTTCTCCCATCTGGGTCACATGCCTTTGCCTCCAGGCCTCCTCTGTGCACGCTAGGCATCTGAGCACCCACCCCCAGTCCAAAGCCTGGCTCTGTGCTAATGGAGATGCCACAGAAAGTGTGACCAGGTGGAGGGCAAACCTCAACATATTTGGAAGGATGTCATTAACTGTTGCCCTAGTGGGGTTTGGGATCCCAGGGGAAAACACTGTCACATCTCCAAATGCCCAAGCACAACCTCATGATTAGAGCCAACCCCAACTTGCAAAATCAGTATTTTGTGTTTTCCCTACAAAAATATAATTATTTTGAATATCTAGCCAAAGTAGCATAAGCCTCCAGCCCGGTTTATCTAGGAAGGGTAGAATCCAAGGGTCTAGGATGTCAGGCCCAGACCGTACCAGTGAGTACACAAATGTGTTAGCCTTCGCACTGGCCCCTGGCACAAAGAGGACCGTACAGATGTGCTTTCTGATTCTCATCATTGTTTCCCAGAATTCAGGTCCCAGGCAACTCCTGGAACCATAGAATCGTGACCCCTCTTCCCGGACACACGAAGCTGGGACAGGATTTCATCCAGAACTGGAACAGGGGAGATAGGAAGGCTCGGGGAAGGGACCCACGCACTGGGCTTTCCGTTTTACCGGCCTGGCCTTGGTAACTAAAGCACAAAGGAGCCTAACCACGTCAGGCTATCCACTGGAGGGGCCCAGAGGCAGCCGCATGCGTGGCGGCCAGGGGGGCAGCTTGAATGCAAATCGCAGGCACCACAGTAGGAGGCTCTGGGGGGGCCTGTTGGAGATGCTCTGCTCTCAGCTCCTTGCCCACAGGTGCCTTATTGTTGAAGAAAGTGGGCTTGTGAAGGCTCAATCCCAAAGACTCTACCCCCCCACTTCTGCCATGCCCCACACTCACTCTCCTCAACGAAAGATCCTGGCCTATTAAAGGAAAGTGTATTTTCCATGCAAGGTTCTGGAGGAGATGAGAAGGGAGAAAGGACACCGTTGCTTTTCCCTTTTTTCTAGAGAAAAGATTGAATTTTAAGCCTAAAACACATGATCTGTATGTAATGAAAACTGTGGTCCTTAGAACGTAAATGATGTTTTATTTTTAGGATTTTTCTTCCAGTTGCTAGATGGAAAAGCATTTGGATAGAAAGTATTTCTTCTGCTCTTTATTCTGATTTTTACCAGTAGTCCCATTGTACAGCCTTCCTTCCGTTTCACAAGATAGACTAGGAGCAAACCTCATGCACTTAACTCTTCGGGGTACGACAAGGAGAAAGTAGTTTCCAGAAACTGGCTTTGGTCGCCTGTGTAGAAGTTCAGCCCAGGGAAAACGGGCCAGAGTCCCTGTTTTGCAAGTCCATTTGTTTTTTTGGCTAAATTTAAGAGTTTAAAAATAAGTTTTAAATATTTATTTAAAATAAAATTCAACTTCGGTTAATGAGGGGGAGGGCTCTGGGAGTTGTGTTTTGAACTAACTGTTCCTGTGCTTAAGATAAGTGCTTTAAGTTGTTTGCTCTGTGGAACTAATGGATTTGGGATAATCTAAACAAGGTTTTTCATACAGCCCCCATGAGGACATGTCAAAGTTGAGAAACCATAAAACACACAGAGCTAAACTGCCTATTACAAATCCAGACCTGTGCAGCACTGTACTACATCCTTACATTTTAATACTAACTTGTATACTATCAACTAATGCTAAGTATATTTTTTTTATCTGTCTTATTATATAAGAGCCTCATTTCTCTGGGCAATCTTGCTAAACCATTCTCTTGAACATACTCTTACTTCGTTTGAAAGTCAAGATAAAATAAACCAAACTGCAGGTCAATGACCCACCTCTCTGTAATTCTTAATCCTTTTCCTGCTACTCTAAACATACACACACACCCCTACACATTTACACACACATACACATATATACACATACATAAATACACACGCCCACACACACACCACTCACATTTCCCATCAGGGATGAATCTCCCTCTCATCCAAGGGTATGCAACTTTTGAAAAAATCTCAACCAGAATTTAAGCTACAGTTCACTGGCCATCTTAATCCCAAGTTCTTTCCAACAGCTGATGAGCAACTATCTCAAGGACCCCCTCATACTACACAAGTTTCCTCCCAGTGCCAAAGAGGCCAGCCTGAGAAACGGCTGTAAAGAAGGAAGCGTGCGTTGTCTCTCAGCTCATCCCTTCCTTCCCTATAGCCTGTGGTGTCCTGGGCGCTCACTGCTGCCCAGCACCCGTCCCTGAGAGGGACGCTTACAGACCTCTACTCTCTGGCCTGCCAGCCGCAAGCACCTCAGCCTATACAAGGTCATTCCTACCTTCTTCCCACTCAGCCACAGACCACCTGGTTTTATGTCTCCTTGACTTATAAACCTCCTTCTTAGCTGATACCTGATGAATAATAAGCAAACAATGAAGTATTCCACCCAAGTAGCAATTCTAATTTGAGAAGTTTTCCCATTTATTCCATTGCCCTCTCTTCCCCTCACCATACTCATGCCCATGCTTGCATAGCTCAGTACCTTTGACCACTCAGTTCCCTCCTTCCTTTCCCTATTGCCACGTATTAAACTTTTACCCATCCTTCAAGATGCTAGAAACACCACCTCTACCTTGAAGCCTTCCGTGAACAGCCAGAGCAATCATTCCCTCTTCTGAACTTTTAGGGAGCCTAATGAGCACTATTTGTGAGCACAAACCCACACTGCTTTGTAATACAGTTTTTTAATCCTTCCTCTGAGGCAAGAGTCATTACTTAGACACACGTGCATCCTGCATAATGTCCAGCACAGTGTTTTATATATAATCAGTGCTTATTAAATATGAATGGAATGACTACAGGATACCAAAAAAAAAAAGTACTCAGATGGTAATTTCTGAGTCTCCTTCTAGCCTGAAGGTAGGAACACCATCGTATTAATCATTATATCCACACAGGGCTAGTGGCAGCTGGAATGCCTCTATAGGACGTATATAGTAGGCAGCCAAAGATGGTTTGCCGGACTCATTCAGTCAGTCAGAGGGATGGGACTTGGGAGGGCTGTGTCACATTCTAGCACACGTTCGCTCGTTCTTGCAGGGGTGGCCTTGAGTAGGAGCAGTCCTTGCTTGCTCTGCATTTTTGTTCAGGCCCCCATGGCAGCTGACCAGGGATTTCCCTTTCCCTAAACTCTGCTTCCTTCCCCAGTAAACTTCCTGGCATCTCTTCTCCATTCAGCTCACACCCTGCCAATGTTTTAAGTCATCAGGGTACATGATGCTCTCTGTAGAGTGGGGTAGAGGTGAATAAACTGCATGGCGGAATGTGAATATGGATATGTGGCTTCTCTGATTTCTTCAGTATTCTCCATGTGTCTGTCTTTCCTCCATGACTTGTTTTGGTTGGTTGTTTGTTTTTAGCTGAGCCAAGATGTAGGAAAATATGAGCTTGTTTTTTGTAGAGAAAACAAAAGAAAGGAACAGATAGGCAAACACATTGATTCAATTCAGCCCATTTTTGCTTCCATTTTTTTTATATTATAATGAAGTGTTCATTCTACTTACAAAATAGAAAAAATTGCTTTCTGGGTTTGGAAACAATTTTTAATTTCTGAGTTCATGACCTTTTGTCTCTTCTAAGGGTGGGGAGAAAAAGCCTAGGATCCGCATGTTTCATAAATGTCACCTGAAGGTCCAGCATGTTTACAATGTTCTCATGGCTCTTCATGTAATTAAGGAAGAAAATAAACAGGAACATGGGAAGGAATTCAAGACCTCAGGAAGACTCCCCCAAGCCTAAGACAGCCTTGGGGAGATGGACACAGGGTACAGTGGTTCAGAGTAGGGTGGTAGCCAACTTTCCACCTCGAGGCCCCCCAAATCTCCGTGTCACTCAGCCTGAAGAATGCCGTCAGTGTGCCTCCCCAACCATGAGATGGGGAGACATCCGGGTCCAAAGAGTCACTGTTCTTTGGGAATTGGCCCAATTTATAGTTTGGGAGTTGGCCTTCTGTAGTGTTTTAATAAAGGAACATTCTAAACCTCCCTCAGCCTTGGAACCCTCATCTGTAAAATGTGGATAATAAAGTGCCTACCCACAAATTACTTAATTTAGGAGCTGGCACATCATATGTAGTCAATGCACAGATGCTTTTGCTGTTGTACAAGTACCAACGGCCTCCTATCAGTCTGCAGAAACTGTGGATGAGTCCACAGATGTGATACTTCTTGGAAGTGATGCTGCTAAAATACTTGCTTGTAAAATATTTGTGTTCCAGCTTATTGAATCTGACTATCAGGCACCTCACTTTGACTTAAACCATGGCATGATTTTTGGAACAATTCCTCCTTTTTTACCCTCCATTTCAGGAGCACTCAAGAATGGACTCAAGAATGGAAAGAATGCCCTGATTATGTCTCTGCTGGAGAAAACAGCTGTTACTTTAATTCATCTTATACCTCCATTTGGATACCCTACTGTATCAAGCTAACCAGCAATGGTGGTACGGTGGATCAAAAGTGTTTCTCTGTTGAGGAAATAGGTAAATCACAGGTTTGTGTTTTATTTGACATGGCTTTAGATTAAATAAGCAGGGAAACCTCAGTGTCCAGGTGTATTCAAGTAGGAAGACTCTGTCATTATAATCTAGGTGAATGGAGGTCTATTTTATAGGGCATGAGATCAGCTAGTGAACAAGAGGGAGAAGGCAGGAAGAATGGAAGTTGGCTCTAACATAAAACAACCTGGCGGTAAATGTTGTCAAGAAAAGAATGGGAGTCTTGCAGAATCTTTTCTTTGAGGAGGTCTTTCAAGCTGGATTGTGTTCTTGGGTACCATAAGAGACAAACTCAATGGGCTTCTAGGATTCCTTCTTTCCTAATTTTTCAATATGATTATTACATTCAGATCTGAAATATGTTGACCTTTGATCCTTACAATCACTGTAATAAAAGCCTAGATTTTCTTTATCACAAAGCATAATAATTCTGGAATTTTATGTTTATAACACAGCCCAAAATCGGTTTAAAGACATGTTTATAGGATCTCAAGACAAACACTGGAGATAATCAGAGCTCATTGAGCTAAATGAAAGATCTAGACAGATTATCCCTTGTCCATCGTGTGGACACAAGGGGAAGTGAAACAAAACAAAACAAACAACTGTAATTGGAATATTTATGTTTATTCTATAATAGTGTAAACAGCAAAATGTAAAGAATCAAAGAAGGACTTTGAGCAGCTGACGTTGGTGCCTCAGAATCTATCCACAAAAGCTCATCTGTTACAGAAATTGCTTGGAGTTTCTCTGAGACGTGCTGTCCTTATGTGCTCGTGTGTGGTTTCCCAGGCACCGGCAGACTGGAAGAGGCTAAGAGAATGTGGCTAGAAGCTGCAGGCAGAAACAAATAAATCTGATAGCCTGTCAGGGAGAAGAACAAGCAGAAAAGAGAACCCAACTGCATAACTTGAAGAGACTATTCAGTGTATGCCCCAATGTCAACAGACGTAGCTGTTGAGTGGCTGAATGGGTAGTAGTAAGAATTATCAGGTCAAGACCCATGTTCTAACACTGTCCCTGCCCGTAGCTAGCCCCACTCATTTCCATGGCTGACTTTCACAGAGGACCTGCCATGCCCTGGATGCTGTGCTAAGTGTGGTAGCTGCAGAATGAGGAAGATCTGGTCAAGTAGGGGAGGCAGGTGTGTTAAATGATTGCAGTACTGTGTCTTAGGTGCTGGACTTGAGGTGTATGGAGGACATAGTAAGCCAAGGTAGTGGCCAAAGGTACAATGATTGGCTGGGCCCGAGGGATGAAGAAGGGCTGCCCAGACATGATGGCAGTTCAGTTACTCCTTAAAGCATTGGTGGGAGTTGCCAGGTATACCAGATAGACTGTGTCTTCCAACAACTACTAAGTTCCGAAAGTGACAAATGGCACAGAATAGTGAAGGACTCGGGAGCAGTTAGGCAGGCCTGACTGATCAGCCAGAGAAATTGTAAGTGGTCTTGTGTACCCCACAAAGGAATTTAGACTTTATCTTACTGCCAAGAGGTGCATTTGAGGATGTTTAAGAAGGGAAATGACCTGCGGATAATAATAGCTAATACTTAAAAAGCCCCTACCTATGCGTCAGGTATAATAACCATGTGAGAGAGGTTCTGTTATAATCCCCATTTCACCGATGATGACATTGAGGCTCAGAGCATTTAAAGGCTAACTCAAGGTCGAACAGCTAGCAGGCAGAACTGAGATTTGAACCTAGGCAGCATAGCTCCAGAGTCCACACTCTTAATCTCAAAGTTATCCAGTGCCACCTGTTGTGTTACTAATGTCTCAGGGAAATCCATCCTGCTGCAGTGTAGAGGGTAGACTGGAGTAACACAGACTAGAGATAGAGAGGTTAGAGGACTTGGTGATAATCTTTGTGACAATTAAGGCAAAAGATGATGACAGGCAGTTACAACCACAGCAGGGAGGAAGGGAGCTGGGAGGGGGAGACCGCAAGGAATGAGGTGAGCCTAACAGATCTTAAGAAGACAACCACAGGCCTTCAGCTTCCTCACGCATTGTGTGAGTATTCTGCTGCTACCTCACAGGGCTCATCTTTGGGTTTAAAGTACTGTATTATTAGACATTTGTTGTTTGTTCATGCATTCAGCAAGTATTTATTGAGTCCCTTCCTTGGGCCAGGTACATTTCTAGGTGCCAGGAGCAGAAAATGTCTGCCCTTGTGGGTTTTTATCCCAGTGAGGGTGGAGAGAGACAATACTCTGAGGAAAAACGACACAGGGAGGACAAGGAGTGCAGGAGAGTTTGCAATTTTAATAGTCATCAGAGCTGGCTTTGCTGAGTAAAGAAAAAACTGAGAGAACAACGTGTCCATCTGAGGGAAGGGCCCTTCAACAAGAGGGCACAGCAAGGGTAAAGCTCCTGTGGTGGGAGCATGCCCTTGCTCACTTGAGGAACAGCGTGTGGTGGGGAGAGGGGCTGGCACAGAGCCAGCAGGGGGCATGTAAGAGGCCACATCTGAGGGATCCATGAGGCAAAGTTACAGCACCCTTGAAGCCATTGGACGACTTTGGCTTTCACCTGGAGTGAAAAAGGAAGGCTTTGGAGGGTTTGAAATGAGTGATGTGTTCTAATTTTAATGTGAAAATAACCACTGTGACAAGTGTATTGAGAATAGACTGACGGAGGACAGAGACCCCAGGAGGAGACCACTTCGGAGGCTAATGCAGCAAAATGGGCAAAAAAGTGTCATGGCAGGCTTGGGTTGTGGAGGTGCTGGTGGTGAGCAGTGGTTAGAATCCGGGACCATCTTGAAAGTACAGCTGACAGAATGTGGGGGTGGTGAGAAAAAGATGTGTCAAGGAAGAGCTCACTCATTTCATCTTGAGCACCTGGAGGAATGGAGCGACCATTAGCAGAGAGAAGGAAAGTGACAGAGGACCACATTCCGGGGAGGGGACTAGGGGCTGCCCGGGAATGTACTCGGGCTCAAGTGCTTTTGCAACATCTCAGAGGAACTGTGGGATACAGCACATGGCAGGATATACAGAGGGAAGGGGGAGCTTATTATGATGCTTATAACAGTGGTACGAGCCCTCTCAGAAAGGACCATGTTCCATAGCTTCTATTTAAAGTAGAAAGGGGAGTTTTTAAGATGAAACATGAGTAATAAGTTGAAATTTTTCCACCAAAAACATTTTTAATATTTTCGCCTCTTCAAGGGTTAAACTTAAGTTATCAGAATTCCTCAGTCCCCAACAAATCCCCAGAAGGGCGAAGCATTACTGCCCTGATTGTAGCCATATGCAGCTCAGCTATTTTGCAGATCCCTCCAATTTAATTTCCAAAATGTGGTCATTATTAGTCATATTTGGATTCCCTGTTTTTTTAAAGTTGTGTCCACTCTACAGGAGTCAATATCATGCTCCTTCACAGTTGAATGCAAGAGCTTCCCCTTTTAGCCACCAGATTTTAACAGCCAGTTAGAGCTCCTCACACTTATATCTGGAGGTAATTCTCTGGCCAACCCTAGGGATCTAGACTTTGCAACACTCTAGGTGACCTTCTACAAAGAGTAGAAAAGAAAGTAAATCTTACTCTGTATCTACAAGTGACTTTTGAAAACCTCAGTACTGAGACCCAAAGAGGAATAATTTATCGGGAACTATCTAGAATGTAAATTTAGATATAGTTCCTAGCTTGGGAATCCATATTTCTCTTCATCGGTCTTTGGGAAATTGTAGTCTTTGCAGTTCTGATAAGCTTCAGAATACAGCTGATTTACCAGAGAATGTACAGTATGTCAATAGAAACCAAGCAAAACACTATTTCAGATTGTTCATATGTAGTTAAGAGACAGAAAACCCTGACTCATTACCATTTGAGAGAAGAGTAAAATGCCTTCTTTCTTATGTCTGAAAAAATCATCACATGTGGCTAGGAAGACAACAAGCTAAGGAGCATTAGCTAAGGGTTTGGAAGGATTGTTCTAATAGCAATACAGAAATTAATAAGACAAGATCCTTGCCCTAGGTAATAAACAATTTGGAATAAAAAAGATTTCTCTGTCCCTAGCTCCAAAACAGTCACATGTTTAAATACTCTAGGTCTTTGTGACTCTGTTCTTCAGTTTCGAGTTACAATGAATTCCGTTGCCAAAATCCCAAAGCATTAATCCTATCAGGGCTAAAGGAAATGTAAGACATGGCAGGTCCTCAAGAAAAATTTTAGATCAGATTTTAAACTTGAAAAGGAATTTTTTGTAGGGGTTTTCTTCAAAGTTAAAAACCAATCACACTCAAGTAAAAAAAAAAATAACACTTATACAATGAGAGTATAATGAGAATATTGGAAGAATTCAGGGTATGAATAATAAAAATGCATAAAGTAATTGGTCTCTTCAGAAAAAAAAAAAAAACACTCCATTAAATCGAGCTGTACCTGTCTGGGCACTAACTCTCTGTCAAAATGCACAGTGCAACCAGATCCACCCGTCGGCCTCAACTGGACTTTACTGAACATCAGTTTAACGGGCATTCATGCCGATATCCAAGTGAGATGGGAACCACCACCCAATGCAGATGTTCAGAAGGGATGGATAGTCCTGGAGTATGAACTGCAATACAAAGAAGTAAATGAGTCCCAGTGGAAAATGGTAAGATATCATTACATATCACACTTTAAAAGGCTTTGCCTTTTCTTCTTTTTATATCAACAACACCTCTCTCATTTACAATTAGATTTCCTTTTGACCTAATTCCACATGCTCATGCTATAGACTCCATATTTTCTTATTTGAGAAAAACAGACATAATCAGTAAAATACCATCTTGGAATTCTGTCCAACAGCAGATGCTTACATGGAGCTTCTATGGAAGCCTAAGGAAGGAAAGGAAAACTATCTCCCCAGTCATCCTCAGTGTCCTGTTTAACTTTTGAACAAAGTTGTATACTCTAGCTACTTAAGCTATTTTTGGGGATGTGGCTAAACATGGGAAGAGTCATGGTCAAGGTCAACAGTGAGCTATGGCTACATATTCTCCCATGATTTTAGTTGCTAGTATTTACAAGACCCCCATTAAAGTAAGTTCAAAAGTGACTCCAGGAGGGAAACAGGGGAAGGGAGTTTGTCCCCTAGAGGTTGCAGAAGGATGTTTTGTTACATACCTCAGGGAAGAATCGAGTTAAGAGGTTTTTATGTAGGCGAGTAGCACAGTGGTGGTTGACCTCTGAACTCCTTACATCCTTGAGAAATATATGGGAACTAGGTACTTAGATAAGTTCCACATGGCGCACAACAAGGAGAAAAACAGGATTATCTTGCTGCTCCCAGTATAACTAATTCTAAATCAGTCTAACCACAGAGTCGTAGCCCTGGCCAAGCCAAGTGGTTTCTGGCCTGTCAGCAGGTCGTTCCCTGTGGCCTGGCAGATTCACTCCCAGAATTTTGAGACACCAGGCCTTGTCCGTTCAGGGATCTGCTGAAAAAGAAGCCAATTTTGTCATTAAAGTTAAGTTTGGAGCAGCTGTGAACAGTTAAATACTGGGCTTTGAGGTGCTGTTTTCAGCATCATTTTAATTTAGATATCTGTTCCGTTAACTTGGTGCAAAAAAGCCCGGTTGGTGGCTGAGTCAAAGAAGACTTTCTAAATTCAAGTTTCAGTCAAACATGTATTCAGCAACCAGATACTGAAATAACTACCGTGCACAAGGCACCGTGCCAGGAGCCCCAGGGAGCAGTCCTCAGACTGTGAACGTGGGCGAGCCCTGAGGGTCCCTGAGACCCTTTCAGGGAGTCCACAAGGTCAAGACTGTTTTCCTACTAAAACCGAAAGGTTATTTCCCTTTTTCACCGGGTTGAGAGCTGTAGCGATGGTGGGAATACTGCTGCCAGCTGAGCACAATCAAGGCGGTCATTCCAAACCGTGCTGACCATCACCGCGCTCGCCACCACCATGCGCGCTCGCCAAACCCCTGCGCTTACAGTAATGGGGAGAAAGCCAGCCTCACATAAGGATTGTCTTGATGAAGCTGCACATTTTATTAATTTTATTAAATCTCAAACTTTGATGACATAGCTTTTTAATATCCTGGGTGACACATTTAATATCCTGGGTGACATGTTGAGGACACCTAACACACTTCTGCGGGTACTGAGCTGCCGATGGTTGTCTTAATGAGGCACGCAAATGGCCGAGTTGCTCGCTGCACCAGCTGCTTTTTTGCACGGAACACCTTTTCGCTTGAAAGAACAACCGATAATCTGAATAGGTGGTTATTCATAGTGAAGTTGGCACAGAGTTGGCAAACATTTCTTGAAAACGAATGAAGTGGGCTTATCAGTCCAAGAAAAACGGTCCACAGTAATTGTTACCAATGAAACTTGAACTTTCAAAGGAAAATTCGAGTTTTGGAAAACTTGCATCTGATCTGCAGCAGTGAGCTTGAGAGCTTTCCCAGTCTTTGAAGACTTTCCTGACCAGATCGATGGTGATATTAGCTAAAGTGATTTTTTATATTGTATAATAAAATGTGTGAACATTTAGAAAATTTGCATAACTCAATGAGCCAATATTTTCCAAATGACTAATACATGATGTAACCAAAATCATGCATGGGGAAATGATCCATTCAAAGTGCTAGGTGGAAAGATGTATTTTAATGTAGCAAGATATGAAAGATTCACTGATACAGTTTCAGATTCCACATTGCAACTAACCTTAAGTAACTACCATGCTTACATGCTAGTTCGATCTGTAGTCCTGACTGTATTAATCCATCTCCCAAAAAAGGTCTTAGGCCTCTGGTGTTTGATGTGTCTGATCCATTCTTGGCTCTGGAGCCAGAGTGATCATTCTAAAACACACTCCCTCACTTAAAATTCTTTTCATAAACATTCAAAAATATGCACACACTTAAATCCACTTTTTACTTGTATGATTCTGTGAGTCTTGACAGATCCATAAAGCTTGGTAGCTACCACCACAATCAGGATGGAGAACAACTTATCATAACCTTCATCCTCTCCCAAACCTGAACCCTTGGCAACCACTGATCTGCTCATCTCTGTAGTTTTGCCTTTCCCAGGAAGTCATTGGAACGGAATGATATAATAAGTAACCTTTGACTCTGGCTTCCTTCACTCCTCATAATGCATATGAGATTCCTACTGCTGAGTGTAACATTCCTTTTTATCGCTGAGAGTGTTTCATCGAACTGTAAAACTGGTCAGGCTCACTCTCTGTTTCACATGGTGGTTGTGAGTATTAAAAAAAATTCCATTTGGTGGAAGCTAGTTGAAAAATAGAAAAGACCAGATCAGTGTCAACACCTGAGGGTGCTTAGCAGAGCAGTTCCACCCTGACTTCATTTCTACATTCCACACTTGGACATATCCACTGGGATGCCTCAGGGGCTCTCAAAAAAGCCACATGTTCAAACCTCCTCCTACCTCCCTAGTCTTCCCCTCTCAGTAAATGACATGTCCATACAGCTGTTCAAATTTAATCCAGAATATTGTCCTGACATCTCTCGGTATCTTACTCTCCTTACTCCTTAGCTCCGAATAATCACCAATTCCTACTGATTCATGCTCTGAATTATATCATGGACTGGTGTCATTATTGTGTCTTCTCTGGATCACCTCAACAGCCTCCTATGCAATGTCTCTGTTACCACTGCTTCCCCACTCTGAACCACTTTCCATGGAGCAGAGTGATATTTGCAAAATTCATAGATTTCTTTATTAAATAAGATTTCTGAGATGTCTATCTATATAGACATGTCTATAAGCAAATATTTTCCTACTTTCTTTATCCAACAGAAAGTCACAATTATTCTGAACTATCCCCAGGACTGAATTTTTCTGTAGGCAATCATATTTAATACTATAGGGTAAGATGTGCCAAGGGGCACTTTGCCAAAATTAACATTTCTTAGAAACTTAAAAAAACTACCACTTGTGGAGTTTTGGTATTAGTGTTGAAAACTATCCACATGGGTGCCTGGCTGGCTCAGTCAGCAGAGGATGTGACTCTTGATCTTAGGGTTATAAGTTCGAGCCCCCACATTGAGTATGATTACTTCAAAATAAAATCTTTTTTTAAAAAAAGAAGAATATCCACAATTTTCTGAAAAGGCTATTAAAATATCACACCCTTCCTTCACTATATATCTGTGTGAGACCAGATTCTATTCAATGCACTTCAACCAAAACAACACAAAAGATTTAATGCAGAAGCAGATGTGGCTCCTATTCTCCACCATCATGGTGTGTGTGGTTGACTACTCCTCCCCATGTCTTCTCACAAGACCTTCAGGATCAAGTGATTCCTGGCCAAGAAACAAAAGCAGAACCATCCCATTCCCTAGTGGATTTGGATGGAAATTGGTAAAGTCGGGTACAACTCCAGGAGGAAGCATTGGAGAAGAACCAAGCTGTGTCTCTAAGGGATTGCACGTGAGATGGCACACATATTTATTGGGCATGAAGGCAGGTGTTCCTTTCTTATTACTCTGTAAACATCACTACTACCTGAAGAATACGCATGTTTTATCAGGGAAATTATTTTTCTGTTACTATGCTTTTGCCACAGTAGGTTGGCTCAGTAATAAATATGTGAGACCTTTTGTTAGAAAAAAAAATACAGAAGCAGATGTAAAAATACAGCCATGTTGTATGAAGCCAGCCTTTAAAGAGACTTGCCAAAATGTAAAAATGTAAAACAGTGTCCCTCTTCTCACAAAATTATATGTTGTTTTGGAGAATACAATAATTTTTTTAAAATTAATATTTTAATTTTAAAACTTAAAAAATTTCTGTTTCAGTTTCTAAATGGTAAATAGGGATAAGCATAACCCAAATAAACCAAAATCTTTAGGCTTCTCAGTAATTTTGAAGGGTAAAAAGGAGTCCTGAAACAAAAAGTTTGACTATCCAGGAAAAGCAAAGATGTGAATCCAAATGTTAGCATTCATAGATTTACTAATCATAGTTTCAACCCTGAAAGTCCAGTGATCTAGCTGTATTTCAGCTGATGCACAGATACGAAGCTCGTACCCGGAGCCAGCTACATGGGAGCATGGGACTTAGTCAATTGACCACTCAGGTGTGCATCCCAGCTTGGCTTTGTCACACTTTTGATTGCATCTCTGCTAAATCTCATTAGATAGTCCAAAGGGGTCAGTTAACTTTTACTTCATTTAACTTGTGTAAGTGAAGTTACGTCTTCATGGCATTTCTTACAAGGGTCTCAGACAGAGTTGTCACGAATACCAAGAGTTTATCTGCAAGACTTGACCTCTGCTGAAGAGATTCACAATCTAATTGGTTATGAGCACAAGTGCCATAAGCTTAAAAACAAGTGAGGTTCGTAAATAGAGGGGGAAAAGCTAGTGTTTGTTGCGTGTATCCGGAATCCAGGTTACGATTGACAATGTGGAATTTTGTATTACGGTGTCTTTTTTTAAATTAAATACATCTTGAATATAAAAGTGATACTAATGATGATGTAGTTGTTTAAACCATTTACCTGCTAAATCAGGTTAAGGATTTAATGTTTTTTAAAGAAGTAATGAGTGGCAAAGAATTATCCACCTTGTATGGGCTATCTCCTGAGCACCCACTCTGTACCCAGTATTGTGCTGGGCTTTGGAAATGCAAAGATAAGGAAGGCATTGTTTGCCCCAGGGAATTTGCCGTGTAATATAGAAATTGGAGCAGTGTAATATAAGTATAAAAAGTAATCTAAGATGTGACTATCTGTCAGGATGGAGTAGGAAAAAGTGCCAGGAATGACATCTTAGAATATCAACAATCCTTGCACTGAGGATTGGCTGAGAATAGGCATTCCCTCCAAGGCAGGTGGCAGGGCTCAGTGCAGGTGGTAGGAGCCATGTAAATGAAATCGGGTTTGGCTGGCTGCTTTGGAGGGTTGAGGAGAGATAAAGAGGGGGCCAGAGATCAAATCACTGAGGGCCTCTTTTTGGTTTTGTCATTAGTGAAATCTGTAATGAAATAATATTGGTTACAATACAGAAATTAGGGCTTCAAAACTGGACACACACGTTTTAAAGAAACCAATAAGATAAGTTTAAAATTCAGAATCTTGCCTTTTAAAAAGCATTTTAGGCATGCAAATATGTTATATATTAAGAAGCTTCAGGGGCGCTTGGGTGGCGCAGTCGGTTATGCAGTGACTCCTGGTTTCAGCTCAGGTCATGATCTCAGGGTTGTGAGATCAAGCCCTGCATCGGGCTCCATGCTCAGCACAGAGTCTGTTTGGGTTTCTCTCTCTCTCCCTCTGCCCCTCACTCCCCACCCCACGTGAGCTCATGCATGCACACGCACGCTCACGCGTGCACACGCACGCACACACTCTCTCTAAAATAAATAAATAAATCTTAAAAAAAAAAAGAAGCTTCAGTAAAAAGATACAAACTAACCATCCCATATACACATGGGAAAAAATAGGGACCTTGTGAGTAGAAACTAAGGTGAAAGGAAATTTATTTTAGAAGCTGCAGGCCCAGCCTCTGACTTAATAAAACAAATTATGAGAATCTTCTAATGTGAAAACTCCATGCTGTTGAAAATATAAGTGTTCCTAGTTTTCTGTAAATAGGAGCAAGGTGTTCTATCTGAAAGCATATGAAAAACCCATATTGAATACCTGCTTTGAGTATTTGACTTGAAGGAAAACACTATCATTAGTTGGGCCTACCTCTTTCATAGCCCTATGTCTAATAGCCATACTACCCTTCCCCTGGAAGGTAAAAGAATATCCTGACCTTAAGGGTTGTGGGACCTTGATTTTTATTACCAATGACTCTAGTGACATTTTTTTTTTGCAAATTTTGAATAGGAAACCATTTGAGGTAACTTTAAGCCCTCTAGAATATGCTGAATAGGTATGTAGTTGCTTCTAATAGAATAATTTAGACAATTATGGTTTTTCTAGGACCCTTTCCAACTCTGTGATCTTATGAATGACTACCCAGAATTTCCAAAGAACAAACTGTGCATGTGTGTGTGTATATTTGACTATGATTTGTTTTGGTGTGGAAATATGGGGTTTTTTCTGTTCTTATGTCTTCATACAAAACTATAATATCCCAAAGGGTAGGCAACATATCCGTAATTCTCTTTATAGCTCCACCCAACCAGAGGGTATTATGCTGAGCGAAATAAGTCAATCAGAGAAAGACATGTATCATATGATCTCACTGATATGAGGAATTCTTAATCTCAGGAAACAAACTGAGGGTTGCTGGAGTGGTGGGGGGTGGGAGGGATGGGGTGGCTGGGTGATAGACATTGGGGAGGGTATGTGCTATGGTGAGTGCTGTGAATTGTGCAAGACTGTTGAATCACAGACCTGTACCTCTGAAACAAATAATACATTATATGTTAAAAAAAAAATGATAGTAGGAAGGGAAGAATGAAGGGGGGGGAAGTCGGAGGGGGAGACCAACCATGAGAGACTATGGACTCTGAGAAACAAATAGAGGATTCTAGAGGGGAGGGGGGTGGGGGGATGGGTTAGCCTGGTGATGGGTATTAAGGAGGGCACGTACTGAATGGAGCACTGGGTGTTATACACAAACAATGAATTATGGAACACTACATCAAAAACTAATGGTGGAATGTATGGTGATTAACATAACATAATAAAATTAAATTAAAAAAATAATTCTATTATGCTTTGATTGTATAGAATATCTGACAGCCTAGTACAAACACATAGCTGCATTTCTTTAAACAAGTCTATTATATCTTGGGTTTATACCAAAATAACTTTGAGTACTGTGATCCATGTAGCAGACTTTCTTTACAAAGTTATTTGCCTTGATTTTCCTTTAAGTAGCAAACTTTTCCAGTGCGTTTTATTTTTTCCCTATTAGAACCTTTTATTCTGAATTTGTTGGTGCTTCAAGAAAAGGGCTTTGCCCATAATTCGTTGTGCCCTGAACTTATGACACCAACTTCTATTTTTGGCCATTTAGGAACATGGCCAAACTGCATTCTTCTTGGGTCTATTCAGTTAATAAATGGCACTTAACTGATGGTTTCTTTCATATAATCTTTAATGAGAACTCATAAATTGCATTGATTATGCCCCAAGAGATGAGAGACCAATGGTAATTCAGGTGAGCACCTCTGAAAAGTTTTGTCAGCTTCCTGTCCCACTCTAGCCAGATTTTCTGGAAAACCTTGGGAAATGACTGAAATTCCCCACCAATTTGAGATTGCAGATGAGTTTTCACAACATTAACTGGGAAAACAAGATTCCCAACAAGGCACCCAACAGACCTCCACAGATAGAATCATTGTGTAAATGAGTACTGTGAGTCGTTGCGGTAGGCAAATGCTCCTTAATGGGACCTCGAAGGCCAAAGAAAAGACATTGCTGAATCCATTACAGACAAGAACAGGTACCAAGCCTTGATAATACTCTCTCACTCCATGGCATCTGAGTGCCTTGAAAGCCTGGTAAGTGTTTGTAAATTTGTCATGATGCTTGTGGTCTGAAGCAATGTCTTCAAGTGGAGTGAAAATTGCTTCTGCTGTCCCTGCAAGGAGTCTGGCCACACTGCGGATCGCAAACTCATGGGGTACTGATGTGCTGTCAAAGAAGGCAAGATAAGTCCTCGTACAGGCCAAACCTAAGTGCCAGTGTAGTTGTCTTCTGCATCAGTGGGGGCAGGATCCCGCTGTACAAGTTTTGAAACCATCTCTCCTCGACTGAAGCACCACATCCCGGGTTTTGATTCCAGACAGCTGTTGCCAAAGAGCACCTTCCGAGTGGGAAATGGGATTGCCGCATTGCTGAAAGCCACGCAGCAGCCGCACACATAATGCGTCATTTCACCAACATTTGCAATAGGAGGTGATAGACCTTGTTTTGAAGATGTTAGGATGGGCAGGCCTCTTTCCAGGAGCTTCTGAATCCACCATGTGGCTTAAGAGCTTTTTTCTTCATGAAGGATATTTTTAACCTATAACACCAACTGGGCCTGGTGTTTGGGAGGATGGTAATTTTTGGATAACTTTCTCAATTTCTTCCATTGTTACTGGCCTGTTAGTTAGGTTCTTTCTTCTGCAGTCAATTTTGATACTGGATTTCCTGAAATATCTAGGCTCCATGACAGTCTTGCCACAGAAAGAAAAATCAAATAGCCAATGGCAGCCATCTTTCTGCTCGATCATGCCACTGCAGCGCCCAGGCCAGTGAGCGAGCGAGTGAGCAGTGGCCGCACAGGCACTGACCGTGACCAACACCCAACACCCCCCCACCAAGTGCCTTTTAAAATATCTACTTTACAGAAATTCATTTTGAATACAAATGTAGAAACACCTTAATAGTTTATTGCCTCGAGTTGTTGTCTCACTAACTGATCAGTTTTATATTTTGTCTTGAAAGATGGACCCTGTATTGTCAAGATCAGTTCCAGTTTACTCGTTGAGACTGGATAAAGAATATGAAGTGCGTGTGAGATCCAGACAACGAAATTCTGAAAAATATGGCGAGTTCAGTGAGGTGCTCTATGTAGCACTTCCTCAAATGAGCCCATTTGCATGTGAAGAAGGTAAAAGATTTAAAATGGCAGCCAACGTGGCTTTTGTTAATAGAGTAATACATTGCCTCCATTGTCAGGGTATTGTTCAGATCATGATCCATTAGCATCAAATGTCAGGGTGAGAGAACTCAAGTTCACTCTTTTTAACAGATATTATTCATTACAAAAGTGGAAGGAGAACTTAGTCTGTGATGATTCAATTCAGGAAATGTCCAGGGGTAGATCTAAGTTAGAGAGGGGAAGATGCATTAAGATATCAATGGGGGCTATCTCTGGATATCAGAATTTCAGATGATTTTTTCTTTATACATTTCTGTATTTCTAAAGATTTCTATAATGAGTTTGTTTTGCATTTATAGTCAGAAAAAAATGCTTTTCAAATGCACAGTGAAGAAATACTGGATCCATATGGATGGATGGATATGCAACATCTAAGAGAAAGCCTAATATTGTGTCAGCATAGGTAGTCAATGGCAGCTGCTTATTGACTTTAGAAAGGTTAGATATGGCTTTTACCTGGAGACAGGCTTAATAAGTAGCATGCTAGTCATGTGCCAGAATGACATGGAATATTTGAAGATCCTATATAAGAAAAATACAAAGATAATTCAAGTTCAAAGAAATGAGATCTATGAATTCAGAATAAAAGAATTAGAACTTTAGAGACAGAAATAAAGAAGTCTGCTTAACAATGAACAGTAAGTATATAAAGTTATCACTCCCACACGGGTATTAGCTGTGGTGCTTCTGCAATGAAGCACAGAAAGTTTACAGAGCTATGGATGAGGAGCTGAGGCTTGCTGATGAAACAGTCACAAGCTATAGAGAAATTAAATTTCTATTTCTGCATTGATGATGCTACAGGTAGAACCCATGATACTAGAGAGCACTTAAATGAAAATGCCTGTAGCACCATTTTTTCTAAGCTCTAGTTAACAGGCTTGTTCTTTTAAACAATATTTGATATAATGAAATTCTGATTTAAAAGGTACATTTGCGGGGTGCTTAGGTGGCTCCGTCGGTTAAGCGTCAGTCTTTGGCTCAGGTCGTAATCTCAGGGTCCTGGGATCAAGCGCCTCGTCGGGCTTCCTGCTCGGTAGAGTCTGCTTCTTCCTCTCCCTCTGCCTATCCTCCTGCTTGTGCTCTCTCTCTCTCTCTCTCTCTCAAATAAAATCTTTAAAAAATACTAATAAAATAAAAAGTAAAAAAATAAAATTACATTTGCCATACACCCTTGAAGCTGATTGTGATGCCATTTAATTCAATTAAGCATAGATTTTTAAACTGGTTCTTCCTTCCATGTTTAAAAAAAAATTAAGTTCTAGCTTTGTTATGTTCCTGAATATGGTATTGATATAAACTTAAAGATATCACAAGATACAAAATGGCATTCTCTCCTCCACTAATTCTTTATAATATCCATCATATCTCCCTTGGGGATTTTAATAACTGAATAAGAAAATAAATATAACAAAGGAATATTACAACATAAAATCCTACTTTTAATAAAGCAACATTCAAGTAAATTCCACCTGTCTTTTCGTGTAAAACAGATAACCCTGATGAAGAGGTGGAGTAAAGGGAACCCTCCTGCACTGTTGGTGGGAAGGTAAATTGGAGCAGCGGCTTGGGAAAACAGTATGGAGTCTTAAGAATAGAGTATTAAAACATGGAGTGTTGGGGCCCCTGCGTGGCTCAGTCGTTAAGCGTCTGCCTTCGGTTCAGGTCATGATCCCAGGGTCCTGGGATAGAGCCCCACATCGGGCTCCCTGCTCCGCGGGAGGCCTGCTGCCCCCTCTCCCACTCGCCTTGCTTGTGTTCCCTCTCTCGCTGTGTCTCTCTCTGTCAAATAAATAAATAAAATCTTCAAAAAAAAAGGGGGAGGAGTGTTAAAAATAGAAATACCATACAATCCAGTAACTCCAATGAGTTAAAAATAGAAATACCATACAATCCAGTAACTCCACTACTGGGTATTTACCCAATGAAAACACCAATTTGGGGGCGCCTGGGTGGCTCAGTTGGTGAAGCATCTGCCTTCAGCTCAGGTCATGATCTCAGGGCCCTGGGATGGAGCCCTGCATCCAGGTCCTTGATCAGCAGGGAGTCCACCTCTCCCTCTCCCTCTGCCCCTCCCCACCTCTCTCTCTCTCTCTGTTTCAAATAAATAAAATCTTAAAAAAAGAAAAAAAAAAAAGGCGCCTGGGTTGCTCACTTGGTTAAGCGACTGCCTTCGGCTCAGGTCATGGTCCCAAAATCCCGGGGATCGAGTCCCGCATTGGACTCCCTGCTTGGCGGGGAGTCTGGTTCTCTCTCTGACCCCACCCCCTCTCGTGCTCGCTCTCTCAAATAAATAAAATAAAATCTTTTAAAAAAGAAAAAGAAAACACCAATTTTATCCATTCACCTACTGATGGACATTTAGGCTGCTTCTATATCTTGGCTATTCTAAATAATACTGCAATGAGCATGGGAGATAGATAGATCACATCTTCTTTATCCATTATGGAATATTAGCCATAATAAGAATGAAATCTCACATTCACAAAAACATAGATGAAGCTAGAGGGTATTATGCTAAGTGAAATAAGTAGCACAGAGAAAGACAAATACCCTATGATTTCATTTACATGTGTAATCTAAAAAACCAAAATAAATGAACAACAAAGCAAAACAGAAACAGACTCGTAAATACAGAAAACAAACCGATGGTTGCCAGAGGGGAGGACATGTGGGAGGTCAGGTGAAATAGATGAAGGGGAGCAAGAGGTACAGACTTCCAGTGACAAAGTAAGTAAGTCACAGGGATGAAAAGTACAGCATAGGGAATATAGACAATAATATCGTAATAGCGTTGCTTGGTGACAAGTGGTAACTACAGGTGTCCATGGTGAGCACTGAATAATGTATAAAATTGTTGAATCCCTATGTTGTACACTTGAAACTAATAGAACACTGTATATCAACTATATTTCAGTTCAAAAGTAGAGAACACTGGGAACCTACTGCAGACAGCTGGTAGGCACTTGGTCTTAAGAAATGAAATTGAAGTTTTATGAACAGATTGCCCCAATTCTGCTACCAAGTAGAAGATGGGAGCCCCAGTAGTGATCTTTTTCTATCAAAGGGTATTTTGTCAGCTGTAAAATACATGTCTGCATGTCTAAGAAGTTTTAGTCATGATTCAAAAATAGAACTCTGCCCTCATCCTTTTGATGGATCCTTAGTCTGGAGGATAAAAAATTATTACCATATGTAAGATAGATAGATAGATAGATAGATGGGAGGGAGGGAGGGAGGGAAGGAAGGAAGGAAGGAAGGAAGGAAGGAAGGAAGGAAGGAAGGAAGGAAGGACGGACCAAGTGGACATCATTTGGGTAAAGTAGTAAATTGACAAACAGCATTTTTTTCTAGAGCTGAATCTCTAATGATACACCCTGAACACATAAGGTGCTTAAAACAGTTGTTGTGGACTTTTTATATAAACATGGATTGTGCTTAAACTGTTTGCTTTTTCTTCATTTTGATTCTTTTTTCATATGTGAAAAAATTTGAAGTGGACAGAAACATTCATGAAACAGAAAATACTCCTACATCATTACATTCTGTTTTGGTGGTTATCAAGAGAAATCACTGACTTTACTAGATGAATACAAATTAAGAAATATTTTTTTATGTGAAAAAGGAAAGTGAAATGTAAAAGTCAACTATTCCTAATCCTATGAGTGAGATAATATTCTTGTGTGTTTCAGATTTCCAGTTTCCATGGTTCCTAATTATCATCTTTGGAATATTTGGGCTAACGATGATATTATTTTTATTCATATTTTCTAAACAGCAAAGGTAGGTGTGAAAAAGTCTATTTAGATGTTTGTGCCAGTGTTCAGATTTTCAAATGTGTTTCCACTTGTTATTTGATATTTCTTTTGCAAATCATGAGTGAAAATTTTAATTAATGCAGTAAAATGGTATCACTAGTTATACACGTTCCACTTTGTTGTGCTCATCATAGAGAATTCCTGGGTGTCTGTTCTATCTGGGAAGTTTTATAGGACATTAGGAGGCTGAGGCTAGTGGCCACACACCTTGTGATCGGCATCTCCTTAACAAAACTGTCATCTCAGAGCTGCCCCTTGATCTCTTCTAAGTCCTAAAGGCACTGGCCCATTCATTCTACAACAACGAGATGGCACTGAACCTTTAGCTAAGTTTGACACAGTTCTAATAGACAGCAAATGTAAGTGGCAAACGAAAGCCACCTAGATAATTCAATCGAATAAAACCATTTTAGACTTCATAGGATGGCGTTTTCAAGTAAATCTGGGTTTTATTTAAATTATTACAAATTACCCACATTTGTAAACACAGCTAAAATTCTTTCTAATCTCTAAAGAGATTCTCTTCTGTATTCTCTTGGTGTCCCAAGACTCAGATCCCAGTTACTCTGCCACCGCTGTTTGATCTTGTTTGAGTCCCTTAACCTCTCTGGGCTGCATGTTCTCATGGGTAATAAAAGCATGTTGGAGTATATGACCCTTAAATTTCCCTTGAGCTGTATGAGTTATCACTCTGTTTTTCTTCCTGAAAGAAATTCCGCACAGACTACAGGAAATTGTAATACAAAATATAGGAAAAGTTATCAGTATCATTTGCAAATTTTTTACATTTAGAGTATTTTTTAAGTCCCATGGGTTCATCCTGCCCCTTCTCCTAGAACAAGGGTGACTAACACTCCCAGTTTGCCTGGAACGTTCCTGGTTTGAGCATTGAAAGTCCTGTGTCCTGGAAAACTCCTCAGTTCCAGACAAACCAAGATGGTGGGTCACCCTAACTAGAACTGTAGACACTTTCTCCAGCTGAAGCCAAGAGGCATCTGCAAATCAAAACAGGATCTATGTGAATACATTGCAAAAGCTTTTTAATTAGAGTTACATCTCCAGTTCTATAATGTAAACCAATGGGAAAGCAAAATTCATTCTGCAGAATTTCATTTTGCATCTAGCTTTTTATTTTATTTTATTTTATTTTATTTTATTTTATAGATTTATTTATTTATTTATTTGACAGAGAGAGAGAGCACAAGCAGGGGGAGGGACCGGCAGAGAGAGAGGGAGAAGCAGGCTCCCTGATGAGCAGGGAGCCCGACTCGGGGCTCAATCTCAGGACCCTGGGATCATGACCTGAGCAGAAGGCAGTTGCTTAACCAACTGAGCCACCCAGGCGCCCCTGCATCTGGCTTTTTAGCAACAATTTTTTATAAGCACATGTAGTATAAAGCAAGACAATACAGTTTCAATTGTTTGGGGTAAAAATAGTAAACACATTTATAGACTCTTAAGTAATTTATATATTTAAGTAATGCCAACAACAGAGGACCCAAATTATTCTGTTGATTAATTTGAATGTATTGATCTGTACAGTTGATGGGCTAATTTATATGTAACTACAGTAGATAGACCCACTATGTATATAAAGTAATTCACTCTTAACATTAGCTGTCAATTTTGAGTCATTGTGAAGGCCATGTAAATTTGCTATGTTGTTTAATTATATTAGCTAACAATATTTCAAAGAAAAAATAATTCACTCAACAAAGAGGATTTTAAAGAAAATATCTTAACCTGTGTATAAAAGAGTGTTCCCTAAGGATAATGAAGTTCTTAACTTTGACGCTTAGTCAGAATTACTGAATTGTAAAATTGTTCTGAAATCTTTATTGTACTGTCAAATTTCCTGTACTAAATTAAGCTCTTTGTAGAAAAGAATTAGTTTTGTTCTTTCATTTGCCAATAAAAACCCTTGTCATGGTCTCAATTTCCATGTTCCAAGGAGAGTAGGAAATGGGAGAAAACAGTTGTCAGCAGGTGTGGAAAGAACACAAAGTGCTAATCATTAAAATGATCCTCCAAAGAAAAAGGTACTTAGGCCAGCCTTCCCCAGAACGTTAGGGCTCGAAAGGGCTTCAGGTCCTGCCTATTGTTTGAAGTGTTGAGTCTGTGCCACTTTTCCCTTTCCAGATCATTAAGAATCAGCTGTAGCAAGATTTATAATGTAATTTGGGTTTGAATAAAATGACAGCAGAGTCAGACTTTCATGCCAGGTTATCCATACTCTATTTTCAGTCATTCCCACCATACGACATCCCAGCCTTTGAGCTGTTACTAACCAGGAAAGAAAGAACTGGATCAGCCTAAAACAGAAGTGGCAAACTGGCCACCCGAAAGCCAGACTCAGCCTGCTAGATCCTAATGTGTCATTAATTTATGTTATATGAATTTGCTACAAAATGTTTACATGCTAGGGAATTTCCACACAAAAATCCAGATTTCCAGGGGGATCTTTACCAACTGAAAGATCTAGTGAAACTCAGTTGCATGGCAACCTGTGCTGAAACAGAGGACCAGCCATTCCATTCGGGATGACTTTGCAACAAGCCTGCTTCATTCATTTGTGTGACCCGCTTGGGCCCTAAAGGCTGTGAGGCCCATCATCCTGGCATGAAGCCCGCCATAACGCCCAGATAGCTAGCATGTACCTCAATGCATCATCCTCTGCAAAAGCGAGAGGCACACATAACAAAGTCAAGCATCAGACATTCGGGAATCTTTGCTTCCTGTCATTACAATTGTGTTGTGTTTTTCTATGTTTTTGACATTTAAAATATTCATTTAGAGATGCAGGGCCAAATAACACAGCAGGATGACAGAAGGCAAAGGGCCTGGGGTTGGAGTTAGGTACTTTGGATTTGAGCCCAGCTGTGCCAAAAATTAGCATATGATTTGAATACATTCCTTAAATCTCTAAACCTTTCCACAGATCATGTTACCTGCCTCCCTACTAGTTATAAGAATTAAATGTGTAGTGTATGGTTGGCAAACTTGTTATATTAAAGGGCCAGAGAGTAAATTTTTAGGCTTCTGGGGCCATGCAGTCTCGGTCACAACTCCTCAGCTCTGCCACCATGGCATGAAGGCAGTCATAACAATGTGTAAACTAATGAATATGACTGTGTTCCAATAAAACTTTATTTACAAAAACAGAGAGCAGACCAGATTTGGCCTTCAGGCCCTTTTTTGCCAGCCCACAGGTTAGTGCAAAATATATCTTATGGAGTCTAGTTTATCAGAGGCATTCAAAAAAATGGTAGCAGTTATTATTAATAATTTGTGTTTTTCCTATATCTCCTATACATTGGTACAAATTTGTTTTAACACTTGCCCCACTAAGTAAACCTAGTAGAGAGCTACTTACAGCAGTTTAAAAAACAGAATTTGGCTTATTCCTTGGTTAGGTAAAAAGGCAAATAGAAATATTTAGAGAATGGGTTCCCTAGACTGTCTATTCACATTAAGTGGAATATCAGCTAATGTCCCAAAAGCAGTTTATCATCCCTGCCCAACAGTGGCATCTCTGACTGGTAGGGTCTTTTAAAACAATAAATGAGTTGAATGGAATAGCTAATCTCTGAGCTTTTTTCCAGAGCTACAATGTTAATTTTAAGACGTAAATTCTAGTTAGACTATTAACGAACTAGATAAATGTGGTATTCAGATTTATTCAAGAAGTGTTTATTGAATACCTTCTATGTGCCAGGAATTGTTCCAAGTGCTAGGGATACGATAAAGTGCAAGACAGGCAGAATAGGCATTGAAATGAATTATGGTCAAAAAATAATTTAAAGGGGCACCTGGGTGGCTCAGTTGGTTAAGCGTCTGCCTTCGGCTCAGGTCATGATCCCAGGGTCCTGGGATCGAGCCCCACAGCGGGCTCTCTGCTCAGCAGGGAGTCTGTTTCTCCCTCTCCCTCTTCCTGCCACTCCCCCTGCTTGTGCTCTCTCTCTCTCTGTCAAATAAATAAATAAAATCTTTAAAAAATAATAATTTAAATATTTAGAACAGAAATTTTAAGTGCATCATAGAATTGGATATATAGATTCATATTGATCAGTTAGAACTAGTTCTAATTTAGTCTTTCCCAAATGTAATGAACCCTGCAATGACACCTGGTTTATGAGATCATCTTAGATAATTTTATAATTAATGTGAGCCATGTGGTGCAAACTTAGCTTAGTCCATCCTTTTTTGAGGGTGCAAATAATTTTGACTTCATGTGAATTGGCTCTTTCTTTTTCTTTCTTTCTTTCTTTCTTTCTTTCTTTCTTTCTTTCTTTCTTTCTTTCTTTTTCTTTTTCTTTTCTTACTTCCCCTTCTCAGCAAATTACTGACAAGATGTACATTAAAATTACCATCCTTATAGACGAAATGGAAATTGGCCTTAGATAGAATCAAATTTCTCATTCCCAAATACTAATGCTGGCTCTCAATAAAGACATAAGGGAAAAAAGATTTTAGGAAACCATGTTTTATTTAAATTGACTTCACATGAGGGCCTTTTTTTGTTGTTGATTTTTGGTTTTTTTCTTCTATAGTTTTTCCTTATCATTTACTACTTAATATTTTCTTTCTCATATTCTACATATATGGAGCACCAGAATATTTGAAATCAGTAATAGTGCCACCAATATTTTATTCCTATCTTTTGAAATAAGAGAATGTATAATTTTGCAGATATGTCAAACCAAAATTTCATTTGTTTTCAAGGATTAAGATGCTGATTCTTCCCCCAGTTCCAGTTCCAAAGATTAAAGGAATTGATCCAGATCTCCTCAAGGTACTTAATAAATTATCTAAGTGACAGATAACACTAATCAAATGCTACCTAAAGACCATTGTCTTCTGTTGAGAGCTTTTGCAAGCTATATGTATCACATTCCATTTTTTAACCCCTCTGGAGGAAAGTGTTTCAAAATAACGTATCTTAAAATTAGGAGAATTTAAAAGTTCTAAACTAATGTGTTTTTTATTATATGGTTTTGTTACTATTGGTCTTATTGTAACTGTAATTTTAGTCTCTGAGTGTTATTTGTCAAATCCTTTAATCACTGTGAGTTTCTTTTCATAGATTTCATTTTCTTTCTGCTTTCTAGGAAGGAAAATTAGAAGAGGTGAACACAATCTTAGCCATTCATGACAACTATAAACCTGAATTCTACAACGATGACTCTTGGGTTGAATTCATTGAATTGGATATTGATGACCCAGACGAAAAGACTGAAGGATCAGACACAGACAGACTTCTCAGCAACGACCATGAGAAATCACTTAACATCCTCGGGGCAAAGGATGATGACTCTGGACGTACCAGCTGTTATGAGCCTGACATTCTGGAGACTGATTTCAATGCCAGTGATGTGTGTGATGGTACTTCAGAGGTTCCTCAGCCACAGAGGTTAAAAGGGGAAGTAGATCTCTTGTGCCTTGACCAGAAGAATCAAAATAACTTACCCTCTACTGATACTGCCCCTACCACTCAGCAGCCCAGTGTTATCCTGGCAAAGGAAAACAAACCAAGACCACTTCTGATTAGTGGAACTGAGTCAACTCATCAAGCTGCCCATCCTCAGCTGAGCAACCCGAGTTCACTGGCAAACATTGACTTTTATGCCCAGGTAAGCGACATTACTCCAGCCGGGAGTGTGGTCCTTTCCCCAGGCCAAAAGAATAAGGCAGGGATATCCCCGTGTGACAGGCCTCCGGAAGTGGTCTCACTCTGCCAAGCAAACTTCATCATGGACAGCGCCTACTTCTGCGAGGCCGATGCCAAAAAGTGCATCACTGTGGCCCCTCACGTCGAGGTTGAATCGCGTGTAGAGCCAAGCTTTAACCAGGAAGACATGTACATCACCACAGAAAGCCTTACCACTACCACTGGCCGGTCTGGGACCGCAGAGCGGGCTCCGAGCTCGGGGATGCCTGTCCCGGACTACACCTCCATTCACATCGTTCAGTCTCCACGGGGCCTCGTGCTCAATGCGACTGCCTTGCCCTTGCCTGACAAAGAGTTTCTCTCATCGTGCGGCTACGTGAGCACAGACCAACTGAACAAAATCATGCCGTAGCCTTTCTTGGATTTCCCACAAGCTGCGTATTTAATGGTAAAGAGTTGGCTAGGGCCTGAATGCTTAAACCAAAACAATGTTTAAACCTTTCTGGGGGCGATGAGGGGGTAGATTCTAAATGCCTTTTCCTGAACTGTTGAAACAGAATATTAAAAAAAAGAAGAAGAAGGCCTAAGCAGATAGATATTCCTATTGTGAATTGTAAATATTTTAAAGAATTGTCTCAAAGACTGTTTAGTGGCACTGATTGTCTTGTTAATGTGGGTGTTAATTTTGTGATACTAAGCATTGAATGGCTATTTTTAATGTATAGTAAATCATGCTTTTTGAAAAAGCGAAAAATCAGGTGGCTTTTGCAGTTCAGGAAAATGGAATGCAAATCAGAGCACAGGCTAATTTTTTTTTAATAATTGGGAACTAAAATTATAGGTAGGACGGCAAAAAATAGTTTGGATATGTAAAACATTTATTTTGACATAAAATTTATAAAGATATTTTTAATAATTTACACTTCAAGCACGGCTATTTTATATCACACTACACACTGTGTACTGTAGTTCATGCAGACCCATCTAAAGAATGTAGCGACTACAGTCTAAAGCTGGTTTACTGCTTTGGTCGGTACACCTAAAGAAAAACAAGTAAGCAGGTTAGTTTTTTACCAGGCCCTTTTTATACCTCCCCAAACTCCTTAAACAGTTCTAAAATGATTGTAGTTACCTGCATTACTGGAACAGGCTCATCTTATTTAAATTTTTTTTTCAAATATTTGTTAATTGAAAAAACTTCCAGATGGATGCACAGGTCAACTTGTCGTGAACCAAAACAGTCAGACAAAAAACTCTTTCTTACCGGAATTTTGGTTCATGTCAGAGAGCGCCATAGTAGGAGAGGTAGAAAGGATAGCCAGGCCCTGTGGGCAGGCTGCTTGGGTGCTCCTGTTGTGCGGGGAGTGAGTTTTTAGTGCAGGCAGATCGTGAGAGGTAGGCCCCAGAACCTCTGCAGTAGCATCTCTTCAGACATGACTTGATTTTATTACATGGTTACCGAAGAAGGGAATAAAGTACAAGAAGCATTTTGTAAGTTGAAGCAGGTCGAAGTGAAGTTCAGCCAGATCATGGAATAAAAAGTTCAAGAAACAGGTTTTTGTTTCACAGCTGATAGCCAGACATATACCCACTCTTCCTGGTAACAAGAAACAGAAGGAACAAGATTTTAAATCCGCACAGAGAAGTCAAAATTTTCTTAAACCCATAGCGGAAACTTTCTTCCTCACCAAACCCTTTCTCGGGTTTATTTAAAGTAGCAAACGAAGAAGTCTCCTCATTTTTTATTTCCCCTCTGAGTGGCTTGGCCTCAAAGCGGGTAGTCAGAAGGAAAAGAAGGGGCCTGAAATGATGTATAAATTATTGTTCAATCCCTTAGTAACCTCAGCACCATTCTTAGGAGTGTTGGGATTGTTCCCCGAAAGGTTTGTCAAAGGAGAAGAATCTCATCTCACTGAAGAATGCTTCTCACTTTAAGTATTTTTTTTTTTTACATTTAATGAAACTTTAAAGTTAGCTGTAACTTAAATAGTAATTGCCATTTAGCTCAGACCTGTTTAGGAAACAGCTTAATGGTTGGTAATTTTAAATTCCCTCTTTCTTGCAGGAAGGACAGTGAAAAGCTAGAACTGGGTGTTCCAAGTTCAACATGTTACTTTGTAATAGGTGTTTAATAGGTTTTCTGCTACCTTGCTGCTATGGTTTTCTCTAAGAGCTACATAATTTAGTTTCATATACAATTTCATCAATGTAGAACCTAATTCAACTTAAAACTGTGTGCTTGGGAAAACTATCTTACTATTTCACAATAGGCTGACAACAATTTCTATAGCCAAAAATAGCTAAATACCTCAATCAGTCTCAGAATGTCATTTTGGTACTTTGCTGGCCACACAAGCCATTATTCACTAGTATGACTAGTTGTGTCCTGCAGTTTATATTTAACTTTCCTTATGTCTGTGGATTTTTTCCTTCAAAGTTTAATAAATTTATTTTCTTGGATTCGTCGTGGCATGCTTCTCTTGTCAAACACCCACATGAAAGGCGCCCTCAACCAGACCACAGACCCCTCAGTTCTCACTGGAAGGGGAGCTTGGCACAATTGGCTTCAACACATTGGCAAGGGATGTGGAGATTTTTGCGATGTGCTGGCAGCTCCCTACCTCTCTTTTTTGAGGAAACAGGAGCCCAGCTCAAAAATATTATTCTGGCTTGCCTGGACTGTGCCTTCTCCTCAGGCTGCAACACCCCATGGGCGGAGGCTCTTAGAGCCATGTTGTGGATGCGTCATAGCTTGTGTGACATGGAGAGCGGGGCCCATGAGGAGGAAAACGTCTCGAGCGTTGTCTTTAAGCGACATTTCTAGCTGGAGCATGTTGCCTGGGAGGAGGGAAAGCAGCTCCTCCCGAACCGTGCACACATGAGCACCAGTCGGTCTGTCAGACTACTTGTCATCACGGGAAGCATGTAAGTCGGGCCTGTGTGGGGAGGCTGGGCGGGTAGGCTGTATAGGAGCCTGAGGGAGCAGGAAAGCCGTGAAGCGGATTCCTCCTCAGGAGACAGGCTCCAGGCGGGTTACCTAATAAACCGCAGTCTCTTGTGCAAGCGCTGGGTCCTGAGAAGCAAAAGTCTGTGACAGCATTGAGAAGCCCACAGAACAATTATTTGTTGCTGCAGCAAGTTGAGTGCAAACTGCCACAACTCTTCGTTTACACTAGAGGGTTTACGTTCAATATGGAAATAATTCTCTACCTGCTGCGTCTGCCCTTTTTGAGCAACTATTACCTGAAAGAACCAAGGGTGAAGCCTCAGGCTTTCCTACTTCCTTATTTGGAAATATGGTTTAGGACATCATCTCCCTTCTGTCACTAAGATACTGGAACATACACTGCCTTAACATTTACAAAACCAGCAAAAGCTCACCACTTTCAGCACCAAACATGTGTTTCTTACATATGCTTTACAGAAGTCAGCCTTGTGATATTACAGGCTTATCGTTCACATGAGGCCCTTCGAGGTATCAAGGAGGGAATGGGGAGGAAGGCCTGTTTACTTCCCTTGGATTGAAAGAAGACAACCCTTTCTATGACAGAAGATTAATGACATATTGAAGATGGTTACACATGTGTTTCTGTATGTAAACTTCTCAGTGGTTCTACTGAGGCACACTAACCCTGAAGTCTATTCAGAAGTTATAGTACTTACATATTTACATAGTTTTACATCAAAATACTAAAGGTTTATGTTTTCTGTGCAGGGTAAGAAATAGGGGGAAAATTGCACATTACTTAAATCCAAATGCTTTAGAATCCAAGATTTTACGTATTTGCTCAGTCTTCTTTGTGAGCTTAATATGTAAAGGCTGTGTATAAAGGGTACAGCTTCTGAATAAGAATTTGACCTTTGGTTTAAGCTCTGTTCTCTTGGAAATCTAGTAAGAGTATTATGCCAATTACATTAACATAGGCAATAAACACCTGCCTATGCCTCTTCCTGCACCTGAAGAGTTCCTAATTAACCAAACCTGCCTGTCGGAATTTTCCTCATCCTTCATGGCCCAGCTCAAATGCCTCCTTCATGCAACCTCCATTTCCCTTCAGCTTAAGTGATCGTTCCTGGTTCTAAACCATTTTTAATGGTGTTTATAACACTCTAGTCATTAGCTCAACTAACAACCACGTAAGATGGATTTACCAACATGTATTCTGGGGCATAACTGTTCTCTGAAATGTTCTTATGAGTAATTCTGTGGTCACATAAGTTTGGAAAACATTTCATACTACACTTCCCTCTGGGAGAGCCGGTGTGCCTCTTGACATTTTAAAGCTTCTGCAACACACACACACACACACACACACAAACACGCGCGCGTGCGCGTGCACACCTGTTTAAGTTTAACACACCATGTCCTACTTTATTTAAGAGCGAAAAACATAATGGGGAAAGAATACCCGTTATTGTATCTATTAACATTTGGGAAAAGTTGCTCTGAGAATTCGTAGACCTAACGTGAAATAAAGTTATGATGAATTTCAGTTGAATCTGAACCAAGCATCTTTATGTGATGCCATTAAACTTACTTTCTCTATAAAACTTCTTAAATAAAAGGCAAAGCAGCTACCTCTTTGAAATAACCGCAGATTCTTTGCAACTCAGATACATACCTGTTTTTCATATACGGAATGATATTTTCTAAGAGCTCAGAAGTCGTAGAGCGTTCGTTGTCTTCTCTGTGGCAATGACTGTCTCCTTGCTGACACAGGCTGCATTTCCCGCCTCTTCACTGGAAGAACGGAGAATAAGGATGAACACATGGGACTGACCACCAACAGCAACAAATTCTCAGGCTTCCTCGGCACACCTGGTTTTGTCTGAAAGGCTTGCAACACTGAGAAATTATATCACTCCCCATGAAGAGGAGCATATTTTACTGTAAAACTACAGAATAATATTACCTGGTATTACTTGAACAAAAATAATTCACTCCTTACTGCTGTCTGCTGAGTTAAAAAAAATTACCCAACAGAACTTCAAATATAATAGACTATTACACAGTAGTCCCAGGAAGCAGTCTTTGTAGGATATGTAGAAAAGCAATTTTCTATTGATTTATTTTTTAAAAAAAGAATCTGCATATGAATCATTCTGTAGGCATTAAAAGAGTTTACTACTTCTGAGTCTTCCATAGGACCATGGTGATTTCATCCTGTGCCTCTCCCCTTTGCTCCAAGTTTGCTGTGGGCCACTGAATGGGACTGGACCACAGACCTACTCCTTGCATTCGTGATACAGTGAACTGGGGTAGGTCAAATTTCTTGATACTCTCTGCTCCCTTTATTTCCTAAAGTACCTCCAAACTAGGCTGTGAAGGAAGGTGTGATTCATGGTTCCCTTTCAGTCACCAAATGTGGGGGTGTAAGAGAAGAAGCAGACCCCAAGTATTCGTTCCCTGCCCATGAACTCAGTGCTTCCAGCTGACGATCCCTCAGAAGACCATCCCGGGCTGGTAGGTAAGATAAGCTGGTAGGCTGTGCAGGCCGCCTCAAGCCTGATCCATGTATGCGCAACACCTCTCCTGGGAGGCCAGGGATGGTCCCGTTCTGGGGCCCGACAGCCAGTCATTGCCTCTCTCTGGACCTTGCTTTTCCCATTTGTTAAATGTTCTGGGCAGATAATCCAGAAGTGTACCATTCAGTATAGTAGCCACTAGCCACATGTGTCTTGTAAGTATAAAACACACGCTGGATTTCTAAGACAGTACAAACAACAACAACCATAAAATATCTCATTAATAAATTTGTATTTTGATTTCCTGTTGAAATGATAATATTTTGGGTATACTGGGTTAAATAAAATTTAGTAGTAAAAAAATTATAAAAGGTTGTGATTAACTAGACAGAATTACAACATTCCCAAGGAAATTTTATTTTATGGAGCATGTGAACACATGAAGAAAGTAAACAAGGTTACTCTCATGTTACTCAATAGGGTTCCTCTCACGAACATCCCCAAGCCATTGCCTTCCCCACCTTCCTTCCCAAGGCTCACCATTCTCTCTGAGAACCCAACCTCCTTCAAACCATTCAAGTGTGATTATCTCACTTCTTTAGAAAATCCCTATTTCCACAAAGGTTGGTTTGTCTCATCTCCCTACCTCCACCCCCAATAATTGGTGAGACAATACAGGGTCAGTTATCTTCCTCCACAGTTGAAAGGTAAAGACCTTGAGCTTCCTCAGTGTGTAAAAGGTCACAGTGCCAGTGAGAGGCAGAAGCAGGATTGTCCCTCTGTCTTCAAAGCCAGCCTTCTCACTAAATCCAATGCTTCCGTCATGCCTCCCTGACCCCAGGGACAAGCATATCCACAGATCTGGAGCCAACACCATAAAGAGGTTTGAAGAACAGTTACTGTGTGCATACTGTTCACCAGGGATTTTCCAGATGAAGAGGCTATGATATAAGTGCAACACAGGTTCGGCCCTCAAGATCACAGTGGAGACAGGGTCAATCAGATGCACAGTGATAAATCCGTGTTAGCGCTCCGCACGGAACATAACAGAAGCACAAATAATCAGGGAAATAATCTGCCTAGAGCGTTTGAGGAAGGTTTTGGTATAAACTGAAGAAAAAAAGGGACAGCCATATATACTGCTCACATTTCTGCCTATCGGAAGGATTTTTCTTCACTATTGTCTTTGTAGGACACTCCTGATTGTGACTATAAATGTGGTTGGTACTAGCATATCACGCAAAACCATTCGTACCAGACCTGGATTTTTCCCTCCTTAGTCAACTGGTCATAAGAAATTGCTCATGAGATGGGGCACCTGGGTGGCTCAGTCAGCTAAGTGACCAACTCTTAATTTTGGCTCGGGTCATAATCTCAGGATTGTAGATCACATGCCCCCCCTCCCCAGAGGGCTCTGCACCCAGCATGGAATCTGCTGAAGATTCTCTCTCTGCCCGTCCTGCTTTTCACATGCTCTCTAAATAAGTAAGTAAATAAATAAACAAACAAATAAAAATCTAAGGAAGGAAGGATGGAGGGAAGGAAGGAGAAGGGAGGAAGGAGGAAGGGAGGAAGAAAGGAAGAAAGAAAGGAATTGCCCATGAGAGTATACATGCAGTCTGAGAGACTGAGGGACAGGAAGCACGCAGGAAGAGAAGTTGTAGGTTTGAACCATCTGTTCATGCAAATTCCTTGTGCGTTCAGTGGCCACTCAAACCCACACTTAGACCCCTTGCCCTTGATGATGGATTGCTGCTGCACACTCCCAAACTGAAAACATGATGAGCTAGTTAACACATAGTTCCTCACTGGCTTAGTTCCATGGCCGTTTCATGGCCCATGGTCAGGCATTCCGACTCTGCCAGGATCCAGTATCAAACCAGGAACTGTTTCTCAAAAAATAGAGGACAACAGAGAACATGATTTGCTCCAAAACCCTAGGGATCTGTACGCGATTCTCCTACTGGCACCATTCAGAAACTCCGTACAGCATCTCTATTTGCCACAGAAACTTTAAGCATTGTTGAATCTTCTGTACCACAGCTCTCGGGGGGGCAGGGCTGCAGAAGCGCCTTTTCTTACTCCGGACCCACTAAAATCCAGCAGCCGTATGCATTACCAAAAAATGTTTCAGAACAGCACATTCAAATACAATACATACTGCCTCCAAAATCCAAAGAATCCTGCCAAGCATTTTTCATGCTTACAGTTCAAGGTGCAATAGCTAGTTTTATACTTTGAAAGGAATAGTTTGACATATTCCAGACCACTGGCCCACCCCCCCCCCCAATCACTTATATTCTTAGACCATCCAGGCTAAAGAACAACACAAAGTGATATGGAGCAGGTAAGGGGCAAAGAGCCTTCTTCTAACACACATTTTAGTCCTGAGACTGTTCTTTGGCTTCTTGACACCATGAATGATTATTTGATGTCTTCATATATCTTTTATGGATTCTTTCCCTCTTATCTTACTTTACTGGTCCATTGTTTTAGTTAAAACTCTTGGTTACAAGTAACAGAAACCAAAGGCTGGCTAAAGAAAAAAGGGGAATTTATCTATAAAGGCACAGTGGTGTCTCAGAAAATCCAGGAAGAGGAATGAAGAGCCTCATGATGAATTGAAAAGGTGTCAAAATCCTGAAAGAAACTTCACTCCGTCATTCAGTTTCACTCTCTCGCTTTCTCTTTCTCTCCTCCACTCCCCTGAAAACTTGGCTTTCTGTTCCCCAGTGCAATTGGAAGTAAGAAGGCAGCCTCCACACAGCTCCTTGGTTGATATCACTTCCTTTCCAGCCAGACCAAAACAATAACTGATGATGTTTGGATTTCCATTTTAAACATCAGGAGGAGAATGGACTTTGCCCAGTTTGGGTTCCATTTCCACGTTCATCCATGTGTTAATATGTCAGGTTTGGTGTTTCTTTGTTTTGTTTTGTTTCTGGAAGAAGGGGTCACATACCACAATCAGGGATGCTGAAATTTTCAGAGAAAGGGGATTGAGTTGACATCAGATAAAACTATCTACTAGAATTATTTTCCCCCAGTGAAGAAGTTTCTTTCATTCTAGATTTTCATATTTTTTCTTTATTTTCCTCATTGTCTTTTGATATTAAACAAACATCTATGCCCAGCTTCTTTTAAACTTACTACATTCTGAATTGACCTTTTGAGATTTACAGAAGGAATTTGTTTTTGGAAGAGCAAGTGATTACCAGAGTCAACATAAGGAAAGCGGAATAAGCCACTAGCCAAGTTTGGGCTACTGGTCCCGAACCACCAGTCTAGCCGAAGACAGAAACCACCAAGTTTTCTCTGGTGGTGCAGCCGAAGGGCATTGATCAAAGCATGTTTTTATTGTTTACATCTGTTCCATTTTAGTTGACTGAAGCTTATGATAAAATGTGCTTTTTTCTGATTAACTTTCCAGAAGTTAAATTCTTTACTTAAGAATAACCTTAATTTATGTGGTTGAATTTACTACAGCAAATTCTTCACCTACCAAATGTTCCACATCACTACTTAGTGTGGCAAGAAGAAAGTTTCAGAAGGAATCGTAGCTCTTACAACATCAGCATAGTGACACATAAAAATCAAAGGAAAAGTGGGTGACTCTTGGCTAAATGTTGAGCAGAAAATAAACATTTTGATAGTTTGGGTGCATGTGAGGGAATTGGAGTGTTTTTGCTGTCATCTCGTCTTTGAAGAGCGTATATCTGGGAGGTAAGATGTAATCACAGAGAAGGATGAAAAAATCTGACCCGTGGACTGACCAACACCTCTTGGACATGCTGCGAAATCTGGACGGTTTGAATCTCTGAGTACCCAAAGCAGTGGCTGATGCCAGGTGATTCATCCTTCAGGCAAGAACTCCTAAACTACAGTACATGGGAATATTTTTATGATATTTTACCTGTATTTTTGGAACTATAAGTTCTTGTTGCAATTAAATGATGGCATAGCTTAATACATGCCTTGTAATTACTAACTTGGATATTTTCATTCACCTTAGAGGATAACTGAGTTTTGTAGTCCTAAACCTATACAGTAGTTTACAGTCTAAAAGTTTACATTTTTAAAATGTCAACCAAATATTAAGGCAAAATTAGCATAACATCTTACACATGGGCATCAATTGCATTTGTTTACTAGCTTTAGCCAAGTGTTTTCACAGAAAGTTTATTTTCTACTTACTTATGAGGTACATAAAAGAGGAATTACGCTCCTATCCGATTCGAGTCAAAGAACTTAATGAACTTGCCTAGAGCCTCACAACTACTTAGACTATCCCGTACTACACTCACACCTTCTCACTAAAAGTTCTGTGTCCTTTACTTATTTAAACTGTGTGGCCTTATTCAGACTGAGACCGAAAAAATTATGACTATCCTATTTATAACAATAATCAAATGTGAATGTATAGAGAAAAATATGTGATTTCATTGGTCTCTGTTCTGATTTTAAATTTTTAGGTCTTCATTCTTTTTCTTTCTAAGCAGAATATTCTATATCTTAGTAATGCTGTTAATAAAATAACACTGATAAAATAAATTGGGAAATTTGACTTTGTTCTCTGGAATAACTTAAATAACAAAGAACTTCTTTAAAGTTTTGATAGATCTTGATCCAGTGCATTTATGGAAATAGATTGCTAACAAATTTTGCAATTTCTTGTATTTTGTTGAACTCTTAGTCAATGTCAATTTTCTGTGCTTTTCCAGTATTTTATCTAAATCTCTAATTGGTCATGAATTATATCAAATTTATTTAGCTGCAGCTATATTCTTTCTCATTTGATTGATATTTGTGTTTTCTTTCTCTTTTTTCATCATTGAACTCATCAGATGTTTGTCTATTTTACTGCCCATTTCAAATATTCATTCTGGGTTTTAGTAACAATTTTAATTGTTAAAAAACTCCTAGAAGAAAAAAGTGGAAAAAACTTGCCTGGCATGGATCTTGGCAACAATTTTTTGGATCTGACATCAAAAGCAAAGGCAACAAAAGTAAAAATAGACAAGTGGGATTATATCAAAATTAAAAGCTTCTGTATGGCAAAGAAAAAATCAACAAAATGAAAAAGCAGCCTAAAGAATAGGAATGGATATTTGCAAACCATGTATCCAATAAGGGATTAATACTCTCAATATATAAGGAACTCCTACAACTCAATAACAAAAATAAAAATAACCCAATGAAAACATTGGCAAAGAGGGAATTTCATGTCTATGTGGATTCCCCCTACATATGCCTATTACACAAACAAACAAACATGAGCAAACATCCTAAATAGATACTTCTCAAAAGAAGAAATTCAAATAGTAACAGGCATTTGAAAAAGTTCTCAACATCTTTCATCACCAGGGAAATGCAAATCAAAACCACAGTGAGATACCACCTCACACCTGCTAGGATGGCTATTATCCAAAAGACAAATGATAACAAGTGTTGGCAAGGATGTGGAGAAAAGAAACCCTTGTTCTTTGTTGGTGGGAATATAAGTTGGTGCAGCTGCTAGGGAAAACAGTATGGAGGCTCCTCAAAATATTAAAAATAGAACTGCCATATAACCCAGCAATTCTACTTCTGTATTTGAAAGGAATTGAAAACAGGATGAGAAAGAGAGATCTGCACTCCCGTGTTCATTGAATCATTATTCACAATAACCAAGATATGAAAACAACCTAAGTGCTCACCAATGGAGAAATGGCTAAAGAAAATATGAGACATACACACACACACACACACACACACACGAATATTATTCAGCCTTAAAAGAAAGAAAATCTGCCATTTGTATCAACATTGGTGGAGCTAGAAGAAGTTACACTAAGCAAAATAAGACACGGAAAGAGGAATATTGCATGATCTCACTTATATATATAATCTAAAATAGTCAAACTCACAAAAGCACAGAGGCTAAGGGGTTGGGGAGAGGGGGAAACAGGTTGATATGGGTCAAAGGGTACAAAGTTTCAGTTTTGCAAGAGGAATAATTTCTGGAGATCTAATGTACCACATAGTGATGATAGTTAATAATACTGTATTGTATACTTGTCATTTGCTAAGAGGATATATCCTGAATTAAATCTCTACCCTCCCACTCCCCACACACAAAATGGTAACTATGGAGAGATAATAGGTATGTTAATTAGCTTAATTGTGATGACGATTCCACAATGTTATGTATATCAAACATCAATTTGTATGTCTTAAACGTACACAATTTGGGGGAGCACCTGGGTGGCTCAGTCGGTTAAGCGTCCGACTCTTGATTCCTGCTCAGGTCATGATCTCAGTGTTGTGATATCAATCCCTGTGTCAGGCCCTGCACTGGGTGTGGAGCCTGATTAAGATTCTCTCTCTCTCCCTCTCTGTCTGCTCCTCCCCCCCACACACACACGCTTGTGATCTTGCTCTCACTCCAAAAAAATTTTTAATTAAATTGAATGTATACAACTTTTATATGTGAATTATATCTCAGAAAACTGTTAAAAAATAAGTTATTTCAAGGAATCCTGGTCAGGTATGTGTTCCCTAGGAATGCAAACACCAGCTATTTTTTTTAGAGCATTTTTTTAAAAGATTTTATTTATTTCTTTGAGAAAGAGAGAGAGAATGAGAGAGAGAGAGAGCATGAGAGGGGGGAGGGTCAGAGGGAGAAGCAGACTCCCCGCTGAGCAGGGAGCCTGATGCGGGACTCATCCCGGGACTCCAGGATCATGACCTGAGCCGAAGGCAGTCGCTCAACCAACTGAGCCACCCAGGTGCCCCAACACCAGCTATTTTTGAGAAAGGATAGAAACGAACCAATGAAAAGAACTGAAAGTCTTGACAATGTGATTTTGACATCACACATGAGACTTAACCGACTGAGCCACACAGGCACCCCTAAAATTAATATTTTTAAAAGGATATAAAATGCTCATAATACAAGAAAAATGGAGGGTATAAAGCAATATAGTCAATATGGTCTAAACTTGATATAATGCACACATGTAATATATACACAAGTACTTGTGTATATTCTATAAGATATGTTTATGTTATATGGAAGATTTATGGTATATATATCAAAATGTTAATAATGGTTATCTCTGGCAAGTGGGAATATGGGTGTTTAAATTTTCATATTTTTGCTTTGATGTAATTTCCTGCATTGTCTATAATCAAGATTTATTATTTTAGGGTCATAGAATAATATGTAATATATTTTAAATTTTCTACTGAAACATATTCTACCATATAACTCTTACTCCCAAAAATCAAAATGTAGGGAAATGAACATGAGAGTTCTAGTTTGTGGTTTTTTCTCAATCGAGGTTTTCATATTTTGTTGTTCCTATTATTTAACTTTCTTTGAAATTTTATATGCACAAACTTATTTGAAATATTGCCCTCATTCATATGAGCAGTGCTTTGAAGAGGAGAACCCAAATTATTGCAGAGTTTAGGATTTTTCCAGCAATTTCAATTATCGGGATTGCTCAGAACAATCATTGGCACACAAATCTATAATTATTTACAATAGATGGAATATTTGTAAAATGAAAATGTCATCCATAGCCCTGCTCAGGAATGTGACTTGGAAGTCTCTGAAATACCCATTACCCTGTCCTTTTATTAATATCCTCACTTCTACTACCTTTAGTTCAGGCTCTCATTATCTCATGCCTTAGTCTCCTAAATTGTCCCCCACTTTGCATTAGATTAGGAAAGTTACCTTTCATCCAATTTGAAAAAGATCATTTCTGGAAAATGGCAATAAATGAAAAAAAAATAGTCAAACTCTTTGCACGGCAGATATGTTACACTCTCTTGCGTTTCCAATAAGAGCAATATACTCAGCCTTCGCTGCCACTCCAAAACTTAGTGGCTTAACACAACAATCATTTATTAGCTGGCAGGTTGGTGGGTTGGCCATTTGGGCTGGGCCCAGCTGGGCAGTTTTTCTGCCTGTCTCAGCTAAGCTCATTCACCCATCCACTGTCAGTTGATGGCTTGGCTTGGGCTGGATGGTCTAGGATGGACACACCTGTTGGGCATTTGGTGCACTGTCGGCCAGAAAGTCTCTTCCACAGGGCCTCTACAACAGGGTAGTTCAGTGTTGCTTACGTGGGAGTAGTGGGGCAAAAAAATGAGAGTGAAAGGTACAAAGCCTCCTGAGGACCAGGCTCAAAATCTCACAACATCTCTTCTGCACTGTCATAAGGCCAATCCAAATTCAGGGGATGAAGAAACAGACCCACCTCTTGAGGGCAGGAGCCATAGGAATCTTTGGCCATCTTTAATCTACCACACTATGTGATGATTCTTAATACATACATTAAAAAAGTAAGGAAGTTTCAAATGACAAAACAAAAGCAATTTAATAATGAGTTTGATGTCCTTTATTCAAGGAAAAACAATCCACGGATTGGGGGAGTACAGTGCCTTCCAAGCATTGAAGCAGTCTTCACAAGGGATTTTGGGCAAGCTTGAGTTTTATAGCCTCTTAGAAGAAGCAACATGGAAGCAAAGCAGGATTGGCTAGGAGGTCAGAGATTTCCTTATAAGGCCAGCAGATTGCATTTTCTAGAGTAAGGTAAGCTAGCTAAAGCTGGGTTGGAGGACTATGGTTAGTGTATGTTAGGTTTCCTTGACAGATGTTTCTTGTAAGAGCAGGCTGAGTTAGGTTTAGATTTGTGACATGAGCTGGGCCACTAGGGCTGTCTCCATTTTGTGGGTCTCAACATACAAAATAACTTTATTAGAAGCAAAGAAGGTAACATGCTTAGCTACAGAGTCAGACTCGAATGGTAACTCAACAGTAACTCTTATTAACTCTTATATTTCCTCAGAGGCTTTCATCTGGCGATCTCTCTCTCTTCCAATCATCTCACCCTATTTCTGTGGCTCTGATGCTCTTTTTCTATATTCCACCTTTCACTTCCTGACACTGTCTAAGAAGGTTCTGAGTTGGTCGGGTAGTCTCAAACCATATAGAGCATACGTATAAGGCAGGTCACACTAGATCACCTCCAGAGGGCACCGGCTGCTTAAAGATTTCTGAGGAGAGGCGGGTCAGCAAGAACTCCTTGCCAAGAGAGCAAGCCAGGATCAGCTGTACGTAGCATGCTTTCCCTTATTCAGCTTGAACAATTCTAAGCCATCCTTCTAGAATAGGCTGAAACGTACAAGAATGATCTTCACTGGGGCGCCTGGGTGGCTCAGTCGTCAAGCGTCTGCCTTGGGCTCAGGTCATGATCCCAACGTCCTGTGATCGAGCCCCGCATCGGGCTCCCCGCTGCGCGGGAAGCCTGCTTCCCCCTCTCCCACTCCCCCCTGCTTGTGTTCCCTCTCTCACTGTCTCTCTGTCAAATGAATAAATAAAATCTTAAGAAAAAAAAAAAAAGGAAAGAGAGATACAACAAGAGAGGGAACACAAGCAGGGGGGAGTGGGAGAGGGGGAAGCAGGCTTCCCGCGCAGCGGGGAGCCCGATGCGGGGCTCGATCACAGGACGTTGGGATCATGACCTGAGCCCAAGGCAGACGCTTGACGACTGAGCCACCCAGGCGCCCCTGTCTCTCTCTTTCAAATGAATAAATAAAACCTTAAAAAAAATTAATCTTCATTGTAAAGCTTCCCAGCATCCATAGGCAAAATCAGTGTGTTCCTCCACTGTGGTCTTGTGGTTATCTCAATTTCTGGACTAGTTACATTTTATAGTAATATAGTGGACCCAGCTCTGGGAAGGGTGGGCAAGGTTGTAGAAACATTCCTGCTAAGTAAAATGTGCTCAGATTGACATTTTCTGGAAAACTGCCTCTTGTGGAGTTTACTTCTAATGGCCTAAAAGTCTAGTATTGACTCAGCCTCATAGTTTTTGTAATGCTAATAGAAGGCAAGTCCTATTACACTGTTAAATGAATTAAACAAGGAGGCCATTGGGCTGAGGAGGCTCTAATGTCATGCAGGTTTGTTTGTTTTTTTTTAAGATTTATTTATTCATTACAGAGAGAGAGCATCAGTGGGAGGGGCAGAGAGAGAGGAGGAGAGAATCCCACGACCCTGAGATCACAACCTGAGCCAAAAACCAAGAGTCCAATGCTTAACTGTCTGGGCCACCCAGGCAACCCACCATGGAGGTTTATCTCAGCAAACCAAAACCTAAGACTGTAAATTCCTCAAGGTTATGATATCAAACCCTAAGGACAACTGATCACAAACAGCCAGTTAGGCTTTAAGCTATATTCTGTTAATAATTTCCTTGCTTTGCTTCCACCTTTTCTCTATAAAAAATCTCTCCCAGCTCCTGTTGCTGGAGCCCTCCTAACCACTTCTGGTTTGGTACTGCCTATTCAAATCAGTTTTTGTTCAAATAAACTCTTAAAATTTTTAATATGCCTCAGTTTATTTTTTAACACCACCAAAGCAACCTCAGAAGTTCATTGATTGTCTAAGGTCACACAAGGGCAAAGACTTGCATCTCAATGAGATGTATTTCTCAGTGGTTCTCAAATGCGCTCAACCAAAAGATGACATTTCATGGTCTTCAGTTCTATTTCTCTACCATTCTCTCACTACCATTTCTACTGAATCTGAAATGATGGGCTATTTCCTTTCAGATCTGTTTCAGAAATATAATTCATTGACTTGTAGATGACTCATTACAAACGATGAATTTCAGTTTTAGTTGTCGAACAAGAATTTGCTAAAGAATAAAGCAAACAGGCATTTTTTTCAAATTTTTATTTAAATTCTAGTTAGTTAACATACAGTGTAATATTGGTTTTAAGAGTAGAATTTAGTGGTTCATCACTTCCATAGAACACGAGTGCTCATCATAACAAGTGCCTCCTTAATGCCCATCACCCATCTAGTTCATCCCCCACCAACCTCCCTCCATCAACCTTCAGTTTGTTCTCTACAGTTAAGAGTCTCTAATGGTTTGTTTCCCTCTCTCTGCCCCCCTCCTTCCCCTATGTTCATCTGTCTTGTTTCCTAAATTCCACATATGAGTGAAATCATATGGTATTTGTCTTTCTCTGACTAACTTATTTCACTTACCATAATACTCTCTAGCTCCATCCATGTTGTTGCCAATGGCAAGGTTTCATTCTTTTTTATGGCTGAGTAGTATTCCATTGTGTGTGTGTGTGTGTGTATATATATATATATATATATATACCACCTCTTCTTTATCCATTCATCAGTTGATGCATGCAGGCTCTTTCCATAGTTTGCTTATTGTTGATAGTGCTGCTATAAACATGTACCCCCTCAAATCTGTATTTTTGTATCCTTTGGGTAAATACTAGTAGTACAATTGCTGGGTCATAGGGTAGTTCTATTTTTAACTTTTTGAGGAACTTCCATACTGTTTTCCACAGTGGGGCAGATAGGCATTTATTTGGGTAATTAAGGAGACACAGATTCAGGTAGAAACCTGAGTTGCTGTCTGAGGAGGTGGGGTTATAAAGGCCAAGGGCTACAAGTATAGTTCTTAATCATGTCCCTTATGCAAAACACGGTTTGAAAGCAGGTAAACTGGGCATGGCTGAGTTACTATGCAAATGAGAGATTGAAACTTGTCAAATCACATTGGCTCCTTTCAAAGTGAAGAACACAAATGATTCAGGTGTCATGCTGAGGAGGGAGTTAAGCCCAGGCTGAGGGCTTGCAGCTGGCAAAAATTCATGATTCCTCCCATCAGGAGGTGCATAAATTTCTCCTCCCTTACCACCTCGCCTCTGACCCCATTTTAAAAGAGACTCTCTTAGCTAGGCTTGCTTGCTCTCTTTTGAAATCTCCTTTTTACATAATACGGTAACTTTGCTAGACTCAGAAAATCCATTTGTACACTGTTAATATTATTGAGGAGGAAAATATTCCCTTCTACTTTTCAAAGTCATGTGGTCTGGTCTAACAGTTAAATTGACATGAGACAGAATACCAGAAGAAAAACTACTTAAATTATGTTTGTACATACAGGAGGCCTGCAAAAGGAGCCAGATAATTGAAGCTTATATACCTTAGAGGGGCCTGGGGCTTCAAAGTGGGGGGAAGGCAATTTATGGGAAGATGAAAAGAGGAAATGTTTGTTAAACAAGGGTTACCCTGCCAGCTAGATAAATCAGAGGAAGTTACTGCTGGTAATAGGTCTCTTCCCAGTACAGGCCCCCTCTCTGATGTAAAATTACCCTTATAAAAAGGGCAACTTCTCTGTTTGCAGAGCTTCTCCTGTGTCTGTGGTTTCCCAAAGTATTCAGCTCAAAACAATCTATACACCAAAGAGTACTACGCATCACATCATGCCTTGTGTTATTGCAACTTTTATCAGGATTTTTGGGTAGACATCCGTCTCGGCTGTATTCTAATTATTTGGCCTTATTTAAAAGGAGTTTATTGGGCAATGTTTAATTTTCCTTGATAATTTCAAAAATTATAACGGGCTAAATCTCTAAAGATGTGGCTGCAAATGGTAGAAGTCAAAAAGCTAAATCTCTTGGTTTGTTACTACCTTTCTACATAGAATGGAGATCCCCCTACCTACACTCACCCCCAGACAGGAATTTTACTGATTTGTTCTAACTCTGATACTCGCTGATGAGGGAGCAGAAGGCAAGCTGAGGACAAAACACAAGCTAATACCCCAAAATCACCCCCCCCACACACACTCCCAGGTGGGATCTGTGACCTTCCTCAGGCACTCCTGGCCGCCCTAAAGCAAAGGGAAAGAAAAACAAAGGGTTAACTTAACAGAGATCACACTCCTGCAGGACAGGAGTCTCCCTCAGTTTACAAATATCTTAGTGACTTATAAGAAAAAAGCATTCTTATCAATAACCTAACTTACAGAAGGAAATGTAGGTAAAATTAAAAGTCCTTATAACCTGCAGCCCATTGACAAATACTTGAGGCTGGCAGAGTCCAATGTTGCTCCAGGAAGCTCCAACTATCTTCCTGTTTATGCCTTAGTAGAGGGAAAAACAACCTAAACTTGACAACGGCCTCGAGTATCTTGTAGGTCCTCTTTAGCATAGGAAAGTTCTTTTGAAAACCTCCCTTTTTCCTAACCTCCCCAACCAACTCCCAAGTATATAATCAGCCACCCCTTACAACCCCAGGGCAGCAGCTCTTTCTGCCCACTGGTCTGTCCCCGGGCTTTAATAAAACCACCATTTTGCACCACGGACGTCTCAAGAATTTTCTTGTCACCAGCTCCGACCTCACCCCACCAAACCTCACCTACATTCAAAAACTACATCACTCCCTATATCAAATAATGGTGTCAGCACTTATGATGACCTCAGTTACACAATATCTAAGCCCTAAATATCCACTCTCTGACCTCCAAACACCCATTCCATTGCCAAGATTCAACCTCCACATACTCCTTGAATTTTGAATTTTCTCTTTTAAAAGTTCAGACTTTTATTGTCTGATTTCCCAAACTTCTCTTCCATCACCTCTGGTCTCACCAGATTTGTCTTTCTAAAATATAGATGGGATCATGCCAATCCTTTAGTTATAACATGTTGCTGACCTCCCCCTGCCATCAAGGTAAAATTTATCCTCCTTAGCCTGATTTTTAAGGCCCATCACAAATGGGTCCTGTGGCCCCGGCCCGCTACAGAGTTTCCAGCTAGGCACTTCTAACTCCTGTCTCAACCTAGCCAATCCTTAATCAAAATTCTGAGCTTTAACTCTGGTCTGAAGATTTTGATGGCCCACGTGGATTCTATTTTTAATTAAATGACTTAGTGGTCTTACCCCTGCCTTGTGTCCTCTCTCAGCCTAAAGCCAGCAAATCTGACCAATAGAAAGAACAAGCTTTCCTCCCCTGATCATAACAAATACATTTTTGAAATATCCAAATTCACCTGTATCCTTTTGAACAGCTCATTGACACGATGGTTTCTGAGCACATTTTAAGGAATTGTTTGCACTCGTTCATGGCTATAAAACAATGACTGTTAGTGATGAAGCTCTAGAGGGAACCAAATGCCCGCATTCCTCTCAGGAGGTTTTGCAATGCTCTGAAGTAGTTGTGGGAGGGCTGTACCCCCTCCTCCTCAGCATCTCAAGCATCCCCAGTGCACAGACTACAACCCCTAAGCTTCCAAGCAAAACAAATAAACAACAGGGGAGCTTGAAAAACGTAAAAATCTGTGGGATGACAGTGCGGGAGTCAGAGGCATGGCCAACTTCATGGATATGTGCCCCGTGTAGTAGCCCAGGGTCGAGCCCCATGTAGAGAAGGGCCTATTCCTGGTTTAAGGCTCTGCTATGCTGTTCAGAAATTCTTAATTTTTTTAAAAGGGGCCCCACATTTTGATTTTGCACAAGGGTCCACAAATTATGTAGCCAGTTGTGGTCAAAAGATTTGAAGCCTGGCACTTTCAGCCACATTTAGCCTTTCCTATGGAAAGATTTGATGTTGAATTTTCTTCATCAATTTTTTTTTTAAATCCAGGTCCAGTCATAAAATCTTTCAGCCCCATTTCCCCTAACATTGGTTAGAAGATATTCTGCCAGCGTCTGTTTCATTTTAGCACTTGCTAACCCTAGGCAGTTGATTTTCTCTATTCCTTCAGTAAGCAAGAGGATCCAGGTGGGATTTAATTATCTCCAATGATTTCTTGTGTGTTTATTTTCCCATTCTTCTCCCTGTTTTTGGCAATATTATTTTCTAATATTTTACAACAGCTGTGATGGAATCAGCTTCATTTTTGAGAGCTGGTTTTGAGTGTTTGGCCTAAAGATCCGGGTGGAAAGGCTGGTGCCTTCAGCCCAGCAGCTTGAGGTGTTTAACCCTTCAGCTGAGTCTGTGAGGCCATTGTAATTTAGGTTTCTATGGTAGTTCAGGTTCTTGAAGCTTAAATTAGTTGCGTTGGTTCTCAGCAGTATTTTATTTCCCACTGTTGTCTTATTTGTTGCAGAACAAGGCTTTCAGAGGATTCAACATACTTTGGCAAATAAGGCAGCTCCTGACCTTGTTGCAAGCGGAAATCACCCAGTGGGCTTCAGACCAGCTGATGAAGGTGTCGAAGGGAGGTTATGACTCTAGATTCTCTCCTTAAAATTCTAACATAAACTCTGTAGGGATCACAAGATCGACTTAAATGGAACTGGAAATTGCCTTTTTGCAGCAACATCAATTAAGAATTGGACAAGAAGTCTTCATAATACATGCCATGTAGCAGAGGAAACAGTGACACTAAGCAATTTGAGAATCATGCAATGCAAATGAAGCCAGTGGATAAATTGTTTCATAGGAGTTGTAAATGATATTCAAGTATATTTGTCTCCTTAAATCTCTTTAAACTATATATACAATCGGTGTACGATTAAATTGCTATTGATGCTTCTTGGTAAAGATGAGAGATAAAAACAAATCACAGAATCCCATCACTCCATAACCTAGCAAGATGAACAAAACATAGATAAAACCAGTGACAAAGTTCAACAACAACAAAAACCAAATAAAAGAAAAGCCATAACCCTAGAACATAAATTGTAAAAGATGACAGCCAAGAGAATAACACAGGCAGGTTAGGGAGGGCTCATCTACTCACCCTCACCACCCTCAGACATTACTGTTGAGTCAGAAAAGTCCTGACTTTATACCTTCTAACTATGGAGAGAAGTGGACTAAAGAAATACCTCCTCGGGGCACCTGTGTGGCTCTGTCATTAAGCGTCTGCCTTCAGCTCAGGTCATGGTCCCAGGGTCCTAGGATCGAGCCCCACATCGGGCTCCCTGCTCCGCGGGAGGCCTGCTTCTCCCTCTCCCACTCCCCCTGCTTGTGTTCCCTCTCTCACTGTCTCGCTCTGTCAAATAAATAAATAAAATCTTAAAAAAAAAGAAATACTTCCTCATGATGGGTAGAACAAAGGGAAACACTTGGGCTGAGTCTCCACTGAAACACGAGCTCTGGTCCTCCATGAACAACCCGAGAAAGAACCTATGTCATGAAGACATTCTCCCATGGAGTAGAATAAGTTCTTTATTAAAAGAACTTATTAAAAGGAAAATTCCATTAGTGAAGATTGAACACAATCTCAGAGGAGATGGCTAAGCCTGTTTTTCCAGTAAAGGCTGCAAACATCTTCATCCAAGTTGTTCCCACATTTTATATACAGGAAAATGGTTAGAACTTAATTCCCAGTCTTCAACTATAATTCAGAGGCCAGATAGATTTGTGAACTAATTAAAGGCAAAATAGGAGATTTATATTTGAATGTATAATAGATATTACTAGAAATTACATCCCTTCAAACTCCATCAAGCTGAAAGCCTCTCTTAACTTGGTCATGAGATTCAAAGAGTGAAAAGTTCCTGTTGGGGATGGTCATGGAAAAGATGTGACTGCAGACTGACCCATGAGCTGGACCTGGGTACTCAGAGGCTCTTCATCCCCTCTGCTGTCCTTGAAAGGTGGGTTCCACTTGCCTTTCCCACTCCTAGAGGCTGCATAGCCTTGAAGACACAGCCTTGAGATAGTGATGTGGTGTTAAGAATCCCTGCACCGTATACATGACTGAACCTAGTTATGGTCTCTATGTAAACTCTGAAGGTTCGGCAGGTGGGTTTGGTGATCCATTCATCTCATTGCCACCCAACACAAACCTCATAAGTTCCCTTTGTTTATTAAAACTGCCACCTACCAACGTGGAGTGGTTTGCTTCTTCCTTTGGTCTCTCCCTCCCTCGGAGTAGGGGGTGGCTGGTTTCAGGGAAGCTCCCTGGATGGTTACAAACCAATGGTGCCCTAAAACTCAAGAAGACAAGAACCAATTTCCTTGTAAATAGTGCCCATGGGAGATCTAGAAGCCACTAAGAGAGATTAGTGAAAAGTAAGAATAAGATCAGGGAAAGTGAGCATTAAGAAGAAAGCGGGCAGGGGCACCTGGGTGGCTCAGTTGGTAAAGCATCTGCCTTCGGCTCAGGTCATGATCCTGGAGTACCCGGATCGAGTTCCACATCATGTTGTGCTCCCTGCTCAGCAAGGAGTCTGCGTCTCCCTCTGACCCTCCCTCCTCTCATGTTCTCTGTCTCTTTCTCTCAAATAAATAAATAAATAAAATCTTTAAAAAAAGAAGAAGAAGAAAGTGGGCAGAGAAGGGATGAAGGGAGTGAAATTTCCAAGGTACATTGCTGAAGGTGGAGGCTGTGTTTGCCTGGACCACCACAGCAAGGCCAAGTTAAGAGGAAGCCATCTGGGGCAGTGTTTGAGTGCCAATCTATCAGGAAATGTAACAAAATGAAGAAAACCACCCAGAACTCCTCTTCTAGACAACTATGTGGGATTAGAGGGAATCTTTTAATAATTTACTTGGGTTGGAATCTGAGAGCTCCTAAGAGTTGATCCCTAAGGAGATAGGATCAGGTTAAGAGAGTGACTGAAAATTTGGAGTCAGGCTAGGAGTGTTTAGGACATGGAGGAGGGAAAGAAAACCTACAAGCAAAGATGTGGCTTTTCACTTTCTCAGCTTGAAAGTGAAATTCAAAGGCTCTAGCTAAAACATCAAATTCTGCCTGAACTGTATCAAGAACATGTAATAAAATTTTGCAGAAAATTAGTGAAAGAGGGAATCTACCACTTACAAAGGAAAAAAAAAGAGAGAGAGAGAAAAAAACCCTCGCAAACTGTCTGAAAACATCAGCTGTATAAACCCGAAGCACAACTCAGGGAGGGAAATGGATGAAGACCCGGGGAAAGAATTGGAAAGAATGACTCCCTTCTATCAAGGGCAGATTATCTCCAGTGAGAAAAAAAAAAAAAAAATCTAGATGGTTTAGGCTCTATCCTGGAATCATATCCAAATTCCTCCCTGAAGTTGAGTCCAAGTAACATAGTTCCACAGGGTCATAGGGCTGGTGCATGGGATGGCTTTTACTTAATGAGTGTGAGTGGTGCTGCCGTCAGGCAGCCATGGGCCGGGACTGGAAGTGGCAGCTGAAGCTGAGACAATATAGTTCAAAAGTAGATATTGAAAAACGGGAACCTGATAAGGAAATAAGAGCAGGGAGCAGTGTGTCAAAAGAGCAAGCAGGAGGTAAGAAAGGCAACCCTGGCGTTTATCTGTTGTTGGCAACTAACTTTTTGATGTACCCTACACATCTCATTTTCATCTGATCTGCTCAAGACTTCCCTTGACCACTATATGTAAAGCACCTCCCATTCACTTTTTAGTCAATATCCTGGATTTGTGTTTCTTTCTTTGCTCTTATTACAGTTTTTATTTATTGGGTTACTATTTTTCTCTCACAAACCAATGGTGCCCTAAAACTGTAAGCTCTCTGGGCTCAGGGACCATACCTGATTTGTTTATTCCTGTTCTCACATATCCCAGTACAGGTTTGGTGCCCAACAAGTATTTATTGACTAAATAGATGGGAAAGTGCCCAGGTCTTAAGAACGCAATCCTAAGAGACTTAAGTTCCAAATTAGGAGAATTATCTTACTTGTCTTTCTCTCCATAGTGCCTAAACCCTCAGTAGCTGGTACCTTGCAAGTACTTAACAAATATTTTTGAATGAAATAAGAAATGAAGCTGTTTGTAACCTAAAAAAAAAAAAAAATCAATGTTTATCACTCATCTTAAGAACCTTATATGAATAAATCAGTAACCTCGGGTTTCTTTACAATTGGGTAGGTTCATATGTTTATTTTCCAAATCAAGTTTTTTTTTAATGGATTCAAACATTGCTTTCTCTGTACTCCCTTTGTTAGTATGGCACAATAATGTAATTAATTCCTCTCTTAGGTTTCCCAGGCAGTTTCTGAGCAAATACTCAATGACTCCTTTCTGTTTCTCAGTTGGATGATACTTGATGAATAAAACTGTGAATACAACTATGAAAGGCATTCCCTTTTTAAAAATGAAATCAGAGGAAGCTCATATAGTTTCTCATTGACAGATATATTTTGAACTCACTAGACTCAAAAAAAGCTAGTATCCATAAACTGGAAGAGAAGCTTATGACTCATTTCAAACTAGAAAAATCAAGCTAAATTTTTCTGACTTATTTCTGGTGTGTTGGTTCATTTCTATTTATTCTGACTATGCTAGACATTATGGACAAAGATATATATATTACATATATATAAAATAAGGTTTAGATGGGCCTTAAAATGGGCTTGTTTCAAAAAGCATTATGATATGGGTTACATGGAACATTTAAATGTTCTGATCGGATAGAACCAGTAATTCAAAAGGCCATTTTCAATATACTCATGTGTTGTTACTAATGTCAAGGTTAAAAAATTTAACGACATATTTATATATATGACTAGGTTAAAAGTTAAAAAATTTAACGACATATTTAAAATTTAAGTTAATTAAATTTTAAAAAATTTAACGACATATTTATATATATGACTAGGTAATATACATATAAATAATATATATATTTTGTGTGAAATTAATGAGCTAAAAAACATGAGAAAATTACATTTTTAAAAAATATTTTGATGAGCAATGTTTTGTCATTAGACCGGTTTAAAATCCTAAAATTTTAGCTTTGTTATTTAGTCCACTGCTCTTATTTTAAAATTGAAAAAAAGGGAGGTTGGTGCTTGGGAAGATGAATCAACCTTCCCAGATTACTAACTGCAGAGAGAGGACTCCATCCCACATTTCCTACTTTGACCTAGTTCTCTTGCCACCATGCTATACTACTTTTCAAATAATAAAGTATGGATTATCCTATTACAGGCTACATGTATCTGCTTGCCAAATTTTGGCTTTCATAGGAAATGGAATTAATAAAAATATATCTCTCATCTCCCACTCAAAAAAAAGTAGATAGTGCAAAGTTGGCAGTGGATACACTTTCAAACTGTTAATGACCAAAATTTTTAAATTATACTAATATTTTTGAACACTTACTTTATGCCAGGAACTGCATTAAGCACTTTTAAAATGCATCATTTCCTTTAATTATCACAACAGCCCCATGAGGTAGGCATTATTATTTAATGTCTATTTTACAGATAAAGAAGTGGAGGCAGGGGTGCCTGGGTGGTTCAGTCGTTAAGCGTCTGCCTTGGGCTCAGGTCATGATCCCAGAGTCCCGCATCGGGCTCCCTGCTCAGTGGGAAGCCTGGTCTCCCTCTCCCACTCCCCCTGCTTGTGTTCCCCCTCTCACTGTCTCTCTCTCTGTCAAATAAATAAATAAAATCTTTAAAAAATAAAAAGTGAAGGCAGCTATACTTAAAAACTTGCCCAGGATCATTCAGTTGATAAACAAAAGAGTTGGGGGCTTGAATCCACACAGAGTCTATGCCTGGAACCATTAAGTTACCAAGATAAAGCTTTGTAGGTGGGAGACCAGATCCATTAGCCGGCTCTGGACAGCAGAGACAGCATTATATTACTGCTTTCATCTCCATCACCTAGCACAGTCTCCTGGTACCTTATAAGCCTGCTTCCTAAGTTTTCTCGAATACATTTATATAGTTTATTATTTATTCAACGGTGCTGACTCACTGATCAAAACTTAAACCGAATGGGATTTATTCTTTGGTTGGGGAAAGAGTTAATAATATTAATAATTATGGATCTGGCAGCCACTGGGTGTTGAGTCCTGTCCTAGAGGAAATATCTAAGAAGCAGCAGATGCCGCAGGGAGCAAGGGCCAAGGAGGTAAGGGAGGAGAGGAGGTGGAACGCGGGTCGGGGCACAGGTGGGGCCAGGAGAAGGGCGGACCTGATGTTGGGGGAACTGGCTTCCGGGAGGGGACAGCCGTGTGGGGCGGACCGGCACCCGGAGGAGGAGGAGGTGTGGGAAACTGGGGGGAATCTTGAGGCGAGGCAAGTAAGCTCCAGACATTTTGTCGGTAGGTTCGAAATTCCCACTTGGCCCTTGGAAATTCTTTTTTTCAGTCCCCCTCACAGACTCCCAGCCCCTCCCCTCGCGCCCGGGGGTGCATAGCCCGCAGGGGAGCTGGGCTCCTCTGGCCCCCCGCACGCGAGCGGAGGGAGCAGCGCCCCGGGCTTCGCGACTGAGTGAATTCGCAGAGGGCAGCTGGGACACGGGAAGAGGGAAGAGGTTGCGAGCCCCTCCTCCGGCGGGCGGGGCGCACGCGGAGCTGGGCGGGGGGGAGGGAGAGGGTGAGGCCCGGATGCTAGTCTGCGGTGGGGGGGTGTGGGGAGGACGGGGAAGAAAATGGGGCTGTCACCCACGGGGGGGGGGGGGGGGTTGGTGCTGGGCCGCGGAGGTCACAAGTCAGTCTCTGCTTCTCACCAAAGGATTTGACAGGCACTGAATCACCAGCTTGTCACCTAGTTTCACGGGCAAGAAGGCCGTATATCCACCCCTATGATCGAGGAAATGGGGCGGGGGAGGGGGGTACTATGAAGACACCTAGAAATGGACCGGATGGCTTTTGAGCCTGTGTGACAGACAAAAGGGAAGGCATGCAGTAACAGCCAGTGGAACGTGAGCGGTGGTTTTATAAAGAAAAACATTCCCAAGAGTCTCATTAGAGGAAAGGAGTTGGGAGAAAAATCAAGCTGAAATTAAAATGAATTTAATTCAAGAGCTGGGATCTGAGACAGAACGGAAGTAAAACCTTTTTTATTTAAAATGTTAGGAACTAAAAAGAAAAAAGAAAGTTGGGAGGGAATATTTTGCATTAACTACTTCAGATTATCCTGTAGTTCTTTTAAAGAATAACAGTTTATCAAGTAGAGGTGATTTTTGAATTTTACCCCAAAAGGAATTTTGCTGGATTTATCACAGGTTGCTTTTACAATTATTCACCTGCCTTAAAGATCAAGTTGTAACTTTCTAAGGGATTTTATAGAGTTTTACTTGAAAATGTGATGGAGGATAATAATTCAATAAACTGAAAATATACAGCTAAAATTCTTTAATTTAAAAACCACTAGTAGTTGTTAATGTCATATAATATCAAAAAGAGAAAGGAAATGGGATTTCTTTGTGAAGTAACAAATTGTCAAGCAATGTTTGTTTTGATGTCCCTCATTTTAAAGAAGAATATGACCCCTAAAATTACCTTCAGTAATCACTTTAGGAATTTACTTACCTTTTACTTTGGACTAGCTACCACTACCACTTTCACACACCAGGCACTGGCACAGGCTCTTTCCTCAATCTAGAACGTCTAAATTTCAAATTTGTATTTTCTCCTTCCAATTTGCTTGTGAAAAGCCTAAAGACAAGTGTCTCATACTTTTAGATTGCATTAATCCTCATTCTTCTATACACTCTCCCATCCCCAAATGTAAATGCTTGCAGTTTTGCAAAAGTCAATTTCTTCATCCTGACTGGAGGAGTTTACCTCTGGAATTCTGCAGAATTTCTTATGATTGGTTCCATAGGACTAAAACAAACTCATTCTTCACTTCAGCAGTTAGCTGGCTAGACCCAAAGGAATTGTGGGGGCAGGGGATACAATTCAGTCCATGGCAATAGCACACCACCAGGAAATAGGGCAAAAAATATCAGTGGTGTGACAGTTAATAAACATTTTAAACATCTTAAATTGAGACTACCTATATTTAAAAGTCACACATCAGATTTAACAATACACCAGATTTTAGTGCTATCACACTGATGGCCAGGAGATGAGTCGAACATGGCATAGTTTTTTGTATAATAGGAACAAATAATTTCTACATGTGCACATAACATTGCACTAATTTTAGATTTGTTTAGAGAAAACTTGACTGGGGTGGCGTGGAGAGGACTGAGGAAGGCTTAATGCATTTAACTATTCTTAATAATGAGTATAACAAAAATTTTCTGAGTGTAATGGAGCTCAAGTAGGTGCTCTGTGGGTAGAATACAGAAACGTTAGTATTTGAATTATCGCCACTATTGTAGTGCTTTAGCATTTGCTTATTTCTTTCATCTGTTTCTCACCCTGTTTACTCTTCACTAGTTTAGACATGAATCAAAGCAGCGAAGAATGTATGAAAAATATCAGCAGTGTGAATCTTGACAAACTTATAAATGACTTCTCACAGATAGAAAAGGTATGTAAAGATATAAAACAGTTGTAGTATAAAAGGAAAAGTGAAACAGATTTTGTCAGTGGGAGGAGCTGGGAAAAAAGAAAAACGTAACAAAAAATAAACAAGGTAAAGATAATGGAAATATATTTTGCTAAGCCCTGTCTCATTTTTAAAATCCATATTTCAAATATATTTCATTTTGGATCATTTGTATTAATATATCAGAATGTTTCTGGTACAAGGAAACAGTTGATATACTTTGGCTAAAGTTAAAGGGAAAATACATACTTAAGTGTTCAAAATGTCCATAAACCCAGGAATGTTTTAGTAAAAATTGAAATAGATTCAATGCACAATGTCTTACCATTATGACTAACTGATATTTTTTTTTTACTTTTTCCTATTCTGTCCCTTTTCCTTCTCTTTTGCCTAAAAACAGATCCCTTTGAAGTCTTCCCCCCTCCCCCGTCCCCCGCCACCCCTCTAACTCTGGACAAATCACATGATAGACCAAACCCACAAGCATATATTAGGTGTTTTCCCCCTCGTCTGCCCTGGAGAAGAATAGGAATAGCTGTTGAGAAGATGTAGGTAGATAAATGAAAGATTTGGGGAGTGGGCTTCTGAAGCAAAGGTGGTAAGGGGAATAATACTTACCTCTATTTTCTCTCCTTATCATTCTTTCCTATTCCTTCTTTTCCTCTGCACAGGATAGGATGGCCATAATAAAAAAATATCATGATGATGGGTATTTTGAGGTAACATTATCAACCTTTTTAAAACAATGAACTTGAGTTTTCTTAACCAAGTGACTCTTACCAAAATAAGAGAGAATAGAGAAAGAAATAAGAAGCGCTGTTGGTGGGAGAGGAATTGGTGCAAAGTTTTTGGAGATTATTCAGATATATCTATCCTATCCTTAAATATTTTAAATAAGAAATATTAATTTTTATGCGATAATGGTATTGTGATTATATTAAGAATTTTATCTCTTAGAGATACATACAGATGGTGAGATTTATGGAGTTGCTTTGAGATAAATTCAGAAGCAGAGAGAATAGGGAAGTGGGTAGAGATATAGATGATACAATGAATTGAAGATTTCTGAAGCTGTTCCTAGGATATATGGCAGCTATTATACTAGGCACAAAGATACCAAAACGATATGTTTATTCATTGTTTGTAATAGCAAAAAACTGGAAACAACACAAATTCTCAAAAGGGAGACTAGTTAAATAAATTACAGGGACACGTGGGTGGCTCAGTTGGTTAAGCCACTGTCTTTGGCTGGGGTCATAATCTCGAGGTCCTGGGATCGAGCCCTGTGTCTCAGGCTTCCTGCTCCCTCCTTCTCCTCTTCCCCTGCTCATGCTCTCTCTCTCTCTCTCTCTCTCTCTCTCTCTCTCTCGTGAGGGCGCGTGCTCTGTCTCTCTCTTTCAAATAAATAAATAAAATCTTAAAATAAATAATACATAAGTAAATAAGTTACAGTGTACTCATAAATGAAACTCAATGGAAGTCTTTAAAAGAATGAAGTAGATCTATATGTGCTTATATGACGTAATCTCCAAGATAACATTCAAGTGGAACATCCAAGGTGCAAAACAGAGTATAATATAATCCTTTCCTATAGTTGTATAGTCATAAAATATCTTGGAAATATATATAAGGAATTTTTAACCATAGGACTGAGGGTTGGATAGTTGGAAAGAAGGGGATTCAAGTTAGGTCATATTTTGAATTTCATAACTCTTTATAACTGTTAATCTTTTAATTTTTCCCATGTTACTTTTTAAAATTAAAAATAAATTAGGAAGTTGACTTACATAAAATATATCCCAGAATTAATTATTAGAATTTTCAGTATTAAGTGGTCTGTATTTTCATTAGTCTTCATGTCATTAGGTAAAAAAAAAAAAAAAAAAATCGAAATAGTAGCATTGCTTTGGTAATAATATATATTATTTCTTCTACAGAAAATGATAGAAACCAGTGGGAAGAATAATATACTGGATATGCAGTTGGAAAAAACTAACTATTTGTTAAAAGTAATGCAAACAAAGGAGGTCTCAATTAAAGAAGGTTAGTTCTTTGCTGCCTGAAGAAATACTAATTCTAATGAAAGTATTTTTTGGTACAACAGTAATTAATATTATACCATACATTTGTAGAACATTTTAAATTCACATAGAACTTTCTGGGCTATCATTTCATTTTATCCTTACTAGAGCCCTGATAGACAGATAGGGTTGGTATTACTAAGCCACCTCAGTAATGAAGAAACAAAGGATGAAAGAAGTTAATCTGTCTGAGGCTGCTAAAGTAAGAAATGGCAAATCCAAGGCTCAATCCAGGCCTTCAAAACCATGGGAAAAATAACAGTTGAATTCCTACCTCACAATTACACCAAAAGAAATTTCAGATGGGTCAAAAATTTTCGTGCCAAAAATGGGCTGTTCTAGTCCAAAGCTCCCCCCTCACTTCCGGGACAGCCAGTCCACATATACCTCTCAGCTCCCAGCAGCCAGCTACCCTCCCAGCTGTGGCCCCGCTTTTGCTCTACCCTCCTCTGCCCACCTGCTGGCCTGCGGGGAGCCTGAGAGCCTGGGTTCTTTGCAGGGCAAGGTGCTGCTTTTGAGAACGTCTCCTTGCTTTGAGACACAATGGTCTGGGACAACACACAGATAAATGAGCTTCAGCTGCACCTCCAGTCCCAAAGCCTGGTAGTGCTTGGCTTCCCTGTGCAACCAGTTCAGGGCATCTGGAGAAGTCAAGAGAGCCTGAATTCCCTCAAGTTTACCTGGAACTTTGAGATGTTCCCAGGGTGTCCTGACAGTGTTCTTGTGCCTGACACTGAAACCCTGCTGTCCTTGGGCCCAGCTGTGCCTTAGGTGCCCCTGTTGCTTGGGGGTCACAGTGCTATTGGGGTAGAGGGGGTCATCCATGATGGAGTTTTCTCTAAATTTGCATGGAGGAATGCTTGCTGTTCAGGGGTGTCCCCAGGCTGGGCACTGATCCTGTTCATCCCAGCCACACTGTTCCCCGACCAACACTCCTCACCAGTAAGGTGCCCTGTTTCTGGAGGGGAAAACAGCAACAACGGCAACAAAACACATACACAGATATTCCCTTGCTATGTTAACTAAGAGGGCCTAAAAACAGCAACAGCCGCAGTAGCAACAAGAACCCAGATCTTGGTTTCCAATACTATTTTACAATAAAAGGAACCAGGGCTCCTTAGAGAATGGCTGATTCTAGGACCGAGGCAGGAAATATATTAAGATGAGCCTGAAGCGTCTTGCAGTACCAGAAAGCAGGAAAATGCTCAAAAAGATAAAACACTCCACAATGATGGGGGTATGTCAAAGGGATACAAGAGCCAACTGAAAGAGTTCTCAATGGCAAAGCTGAGACAATTTGGCCAACAAACTAAATAAAGTAATATTGGGTTGTAACCCAAAGTATATAATAAATATCTATGAGCCCATACTGATAAGAATAGATAAATAAATAAGGGAGAAGAGACATCTTTTCTGCAGAATTCCTGATAACTTATGTAAGTGGTGTTCCCTCAAAGAGGCAAATCAGAATGCCCCACTCATGAAGTGTGGGTTGTGTAGAGTGACTTTCTTCACTGTGTGAAATATACAGTATGGAAAACAGGGTGGTGGAGAGTAACTATACAGTGGAGAAACCTGACATGTGTCACTTAGGGCAAACGATCAAGGTCAACTTGATGCCACATTGATAGTATGTACCCTTGATATGGTGTGATGAAAATGGCACTTCACCTCTGTGATCTTCCCCCAAAAAACCCATAACCCCATCTAATCATGAGGTAAGCATCACACAAATCCCCGTAAAGGAACATTCCACAAAATACCTGACCAGCACTCTGCAAAACTGTCAAGGTCATCAAAAACAAGAAAACTATGAGAAACTATCACACCCAAGTGGACACGATGAGTAAATGTAATGTGGTATTGTGAATGGGATCCTGGAATAGAAAAAGAACATAAGGTAAAAACCAAGAAAACCTGAATAAAGCATAGATTCTAGTTAATAATGTATCAACATTGGTTCACTAATTATTACAGACATACCATACTAATGTTAGATGTTAATAGGGGAAACGGGGCATAGGATATTGGGCAATTCTCTATAATACCTTCCTGGTTTTTCAGGATATGTATTTAGTATAAAACCATACTAAAATATAAAGTTAAAGGTGAGAAAAAAATGAAACCACAGAAAAAAATAGAAGAGAATATGGGTTTTTGTGGGGGTTTTGTGTGTTTGTTTTTTAGACAGAGAAGACCTTTTCAAATGTGACATTCATCTGATTAAATAAATTATGGCATATTTATTTAATGAAATACTAAGCAGCTGATAAAAAGAATAAAGTAGCTCTCTATATGACATAGAATAATCTCCAAGATACGGTAAATGAAAGCAACAATGTTCACAACAGCATGCTATCATTTTTATAAAAATATCTTTGTGCACACAGAACACCCTCTCCCTTATGCATTTGTGTATCTCTGGAAAGATAAACAGCATCAGCCTCCTGGTAACAGTGCTTGCTTTGGGGGAAGGGAAACTGATTAGTCTGGGGGCAGAGATTAGAGAGATAATCATTTTTCACTATATTATTGTGTTTCATGTGTATTTATTATTTGAAAAAATAAACACTTTTTAAAAATCCAGTTCTACTTATTCTCAATCTAATGGCCTTTTCACTGGATAACACACAGCCGAAGTAAAAGAACTAGTGGGAATAACAGCTTATAGAGCCAAGTGTGTACTAGTTCAGTTAGGAAGAACAAACTACGTATATGATTGGCTTTCTTAAACAATAAAGAACGAGACCATGATATTGTATTTTCTACATTTGATACCAGATAAAGAATTTCTGTGCCAGTTCAAGATGATAGCAATATTAGTATTGAGGGCCAAGTGCTAAAAAAAAAAAAAAAAAAAAATCCTTTTCATACAGAATTGTATTCAACATTTCCAAGTGCTTTGTGAAGTAGATGTTAATGTTCAAATTGCTAGTTAATGGTAGAGCCTAAATTTGAGCTCAAAATAACCACTTATTTACTCAATTATCCAGTATAAGAAGTAGCTTAATATTCTGAACTCTAACTTTTAGAAGAATTGGATAGGATAGTATTAATTGTAAAATCCAACAGAAATGATGTGGGTAAAGGTATGCAAAGAGAATTAAAAGCCATTATTCTAAAATAATGAATGGTATTCCACCTTATGAACAATTTTTTTATTGAGCCAGTTTCCTTTGGGAAAAGAAGAAGTGTTGAGAGAGCCACCTCGTGTTCATTTTTGAAAATACACATTTTTTTAAAAAAATCAGTATACTTTCAGTTTCAGGGCTCTGTTTTCAATTTGCTGATTATAGTTGGCCCTTGAACAACACAGGTTTGAACTGCATGAATCCACTTATATGTGCATGCTTTTTCATAAATACAGTGCAATACTGGAAAGGTATTTTCTCTTCCTTGTGATTTTCCTAGTAGCATTTTCTTTTCCCTAGCCTTATTTTATTGTAATAATAAGGCTATAATACATAACACAAAATATGTGTTAATGCACTTTATGTGATCAGTAAGGTTCCGGCCAACCGTCAGCTATTAGTAAAGTTTTTGAACTTTTTTTTCTTTTTAAAGTAAACTCTACATCCAATCTGGGGCTCGAACTCACGACCCTGAGATCAAGAGTCACATGCTCTACAAACTGAGCCAGCCAGGTGCTCTGGTAGTTAAGTTTTTGAAGAGTCAAAAGTTACACTCCGATTTTTAACTGCACAGGAGTCAGCACCTCTGATCCCCAAGTTACTCAAGGGTCAACTGTACTGAGATAACTCTAGCTACCATATTTCATGAATTGCTGGATTTATTCCTCTAAAAGACACAAAGAGAAGTGATGGCAGAGTCTATGCCTCCTTAACTTTTTTTAAGATATTAAGTAACTCTATACTCATGGTGGGGCTCACACTTACAACCCTGAGATCAAGAGTCGCATGCTCCACCAACTGAGCCAGCAAGGCACTCCCTTAATTTTCTTTTTACTTTTCTTTTTTTTTAAGGATTTTATTTATTTATTTGAGAAAGAGAGTATGAGAGATAGCACGAGAGGGAAGAGGGTCAGAGGGAGAAGCAGACTCCCTGCCGAGCAGGGAGCCCGATGCGGGACTCGATCCCGGGACTCCAGGATCATGACCCGAGCCGAAGGCAGTCGCCCAACCAACTGAGCCACCCAGGCACTCCCTTAATTTTCTAATTGTAGCAACTGACATAGCAACATATGCAGTAGGCAATGTCAAATGTGATTTAACCATCATTCCATTACTGGGAAATACCAAAAGAGAAAAAAATGGAGGATGGTGGACACTTTGAGCGGATGGGAGGAATGGTAGAGGGGATACGCGGAGGAGTGAAAAACCACAATAGTAGAACCTGATATCTGCATAAAGCTTTTAACTTCTACAAAATACTTTCATTTGTTGAAGAAAGTACATGGAGACTCAGTTCAGGACCTCTAATTGAAAGACAGAGTTTTGCATTCTCCCCTCACAATATTGGTTCTTTCCTTTAGTCAATAAATAAAAATACTATCGAACACCTATGAAATAGTCACCATGTTAGGTGCAAGAAATATCAAAATTAATAAGATATGATCTTTACCTGAAAGAGTTCACCATCTAGTGGGAGAAGCCACAAATAACTAAAATGAAATGTGAGAAATGGAGAGAAGAGATATAAACAAATTGCTGAGAGGCAGAGGAGAGAAATAAAAAACAATAACAATCTTGAATATGTGTAAGTAAATTTAGAAAGTATTGTTTTCTCATTTGGTTGTCAGAACAGTCATATATATGAGAATAGTTTTATATGTGAGGGAGGATGGGTATTACCCATACTTGTATTTTGCAGATGGAGAATATAAAATTCAAATAGGGTGTCATAGCTAGAGAGTGAAAAAGGAAACTCTACTCTAGTCCCTCAGACTCCAAGTTTCATGGTTTCATCAGCATATCCTATAATTCCTGACGAAGTATTGAATAGAAGATTAACCGTAGGATTTGAAATGGGGAAAACCTATGTTTGAGTCCATACCTTCCATTTACTAACTCTGGAATCCTGGGCAAGTAACCAAACCTCTATGGATGACTGTCTCCCTTTGTAAAATCAGGCCAATAATACCAACCTCTCAGTATCATTGTGAATACTAATTGGGGTAATGTTTATAATGCACTTAACATAATGCCTGGCAGAATGAACACACAATAAATGGTATTATTATTATTATTATACCTAGATATCTTTTTATTATCAGATACAAATATGGTATTTAATATTTAACCATCAAAACAGATGCCCAACTAGAATGGAAGCCAGTCAGTATGCCATATTAGTACATATCCATCTGAATATCCATCTTGGGCCTCTAAAACTGAGTGAAAGAGAGTAAGACTCAATATTTATTAGTTGTTAAGCCAAGCACATAAAGGTGAAATTGTCCTACTAAAAAAAAAAAAAAAAAAGTTGAAATTGTCCTTAAACTTTAAAGTTTTTTTTAATTTTTTATTGTTATGTTAATCACCATACATCATTAGTTCTTGATATAGTGTTCCATGATTCATTGTTTGTGCATAACACCCAGTGCTCCACGCAGAACGTGCCCTCCTTAATACCCATCACCAGGCTAACCCATCCCCCCACCCCCCTCCCCTCTAGAACCCTCAGTTTGTTTTTCAGAGTCCGTCGTCTCTCATGGTTCCTCTCCCCCTCCGACTTTAAAGTTTTAATATTTTAAAGATATTAAGTTATTCTTTTGTGGGCTTTTCATCACTATATACTTAGCTAGTGTAATTGTAAACTTAAACTAATGCAGCCTGTGCCCCCGAAACTTCTAGTGAAAATGAAATAGCAATAACTATCAAAAAGAGTCTTTCTCTGACTCTGCCCTCTTTCCGGGGCCTCCAACCTACTCTTATTACTCTAGAAGACACTCCTGAGCTAGTCTTCTTTATGGTAGTAAGGTAGTTAAGTCATAGGCTTTATTGCTGGACTGGTGGGGTTCAGGTTGTAGCTCTACCACTTACTAGTTATACGTGTGACCTTGGGCAATTTACTAAACTTCTGTGTGTCCATTTCCTCACATGTAAAATGAGGCAACTACTAGGACCCACCTCATACGGTTAGGAGGGCTAACTTATTCAGTATTTGCAAAGCACTTAGAATAACAATTTAACATGTTCTTTTCAGGCCAGAGCTTTTCCACTTACCCCTTTCTTGCTTCAGTTTACTATAATATTGCCTGTCTATCGATCAATCACTCAAAAAATATTTATGGAGTGCCTGGTATGGACCACGACTTCTCTAAATACTAGGGAGAAATGGTGAACAAAACTGATATCTGGAACTTACAGCCAAGTGGACTGTTTGAATTACAGAAGTTTCCATCTCTATTGCTACCCACCAAAGGTTTAGCTATTACTAGTTATAACCAAGAGTATATTGAAAGCTTATATTCACATGACAGGGCATAAATGCTTGCAGTGAAGGCCCCCAGACATGTCCAAGTATACCTTCCCTCTAGAACAAATATTCCTAAAGCACATGGAGCTGGGGATCCCTCCAATGCTGTATTTATTGTGCATGGAAAGCTCATGACCAAATCCCAGAATGCGTTTGACTTGAAGGGTAATTAAAAGGTACTTATTATATTATTTACTTCGAGATAGCTGGTTGCTTTATTAAGATCTCATAATTGTCAATTAAGTATTTTATTTTAAGTCTTTCAACTTTGAGACAATAGTTCCAAAAAGGAAGCAAATAATTTTCAGATAAATATATCTTTCATATTTTAGAATGTGCTACTCTTCATAATATGATAAAAGGGCTACAACAGACCATTGAATCTCAACATGATTTGAAAGGTAAGTTAGAAAAAAAAATCTTTAAAAATATGTTATATTTGAGTACCTTTAAAAATAGAGTTTTTACATCACTGACAGTAAATTTCTTTTAATCTGGTCTTGTTAAATTCATCAGCTAATGGCAAAACTCCTTATTACCAAATCATACTTTCCTAAATTATTATGAAATAAGAAATACCACGATGAACAGGACAATTCAGTCTTATTCTGACAGGGACATCAGGGATGTTTTATAATCAATCATAATAATTGTCTTTATTATTTTCAAAAGTTTAGAAATATATTTATTCTTGGGAGTACTTTTGGTCTTTAAAGACTGTGATTCAGTTTTGAAGGGTAGTCATTTACCGGTAGTTATATGATGAAGATACTATTCAAACTGCAGTGATAGTTTGCTATTTAATTTTTTATCATAAATGAGGCTATGTTTGTGTAAATGAAGCCAACATCTTCAGCTTACCTTATTTTTGCTAGTCATGCTAACCCAATGTGCCTGTTCATTAACAAAATGGACAAAGCAACAAAGTGTTTTGTCCTGTTCTGATTTAGCTACAGTGCAGTGTTTATGGGATTTTCCTCTACTATATTGGAGATTAGATGAAATTGCCTTCAAAGTCCCTCCCAATATAAGACTCACATCAATTAAGAATTTTTCATTTTAGTCCTCTATTTTTATGATAAAGAAAGTACTTTATATATGGAAGGGAAGCATAATAATGATCTTACACACCATTTATTTGCTTTGGCATATTATTCCTTATTGTCTTTATAATGTTCTTTTTTTTAAGATTTTATTTATTCACTTGAGAGAGGGAGAGAGTGCACAAGCAGGGGGAGAAGCAGAGGGAGAGGAAGAAGCAGACTCCCCACTGAGCGGGGAGCCTGATGTGGGACTCAATCCCAGGAACCTGGGATCACGACCTGAGTCGAAGGCAGTTGCTTAACCAACTGAGCTACCCAGACAGCCCTGTCTTTATAATGTTCTAATTGAGATTTATCCTTAAGAATTACCATTAGTTCTTACTCCCCACCCCATTGTTTTACCTTAAAATATTTTTTCAAGGGTTGATTAAACAAATATAAAAATTATATTAGCAGACTTCACGTTTACACTGTCAAACAGCATCTGCAGTACAGAAAGGATTCATTTTCCTGGCAATACACCACTAAAAGCTGTTCCGGAGATCAAGGAGGGTAATAAATGGGAAACAACACCATCTCCAATGCCTTTTCTTTTGGCTGAGTCCTGCAGACTTCTGATCCCCTTATGTCCCATAGATTTTCACTTTTCTTGGCTCTAGCAGTCTGCTCACTTTTTTCACATTTGAATCCCATCCCACACCTGGTTTGGGCTTTCATTTTCCCATCTCAATGCTGATGGTTCAAAACAACTTTTCCCTTCTCTGTGACTAAATACACCTAAATTGTGGGTGTTCATAATCCTTAGAGTTCTCTTATTCTAGGATTCAAATGGTAAATGGTATTTAACTGTTCCCAGGATTTGTTCAAATAAAACATCTACCAGAAATTAAAGTTATTTTGAAGCCCCAGAAAGGTAATGTTTAATATATTCATTACTGAATTATAATTATTTTTTGTAAAAAAGATACCAAATATTGACCAATAGTCAAGGATACAATCTTTTCACAGACATAATTGCCTGTCTTTGAAGTAATGTATGTTTGGAGTTTAGAGCATGGACATGGGTCTTTAGAAATAGAGTATGATTCATCACAATATATCAAATGATAGGGATTTTTCCTATATTATATTACTGTATATTATCTTACATGCTAGTTTAGGAGAACCCCCATAATTCATTGTATGAAAGATAGTGTCATTCTGACATCTAACTTATGGTTAGTTACTACCAGGGCAAAGAAAACAAGATTCAGAGATTTTTGTTCATTAGAAGAGGACTCAGGAATTTAAGAATTCAAACACATGGGCAGGGTGTCATGGAGAAGAGAGACACATGAAATCAGCTGCAAACACAGAGCACTTCTAAAATCAGTAGAATTCAAGCTTATTTTTGCCAATTATCTCTAGATAATTTCTTGCAATTTAATATTGCTTTTTTTCCCTGTCTGAACTAAACCTGAGTAACTTGAATTTATTTAGGCCCTTATACTCTATCAGGGTAGGTTTCCAGAAGGACACTGTTATGTATAGTACAACTTTACTTTACAAAATCAATCAATCATAGTAAGCAAAATGATAATCAAAATTGATCACTGATTAGAATGTTTTTAAAAGGACAATAACACATGGTTGAGTGTATTCTATAAAAGAATTATCTAAGAAAGTAAGCTAATCAATGATTAGTTTACTCCTAAAGAAAACAGCATTGCTCAATTTAAAAGTAGTTTGAGGGGTGCCTGGGTGGCTCAGTCATTAAGCATCTGCCTTCAGCTCAGGTCATGATCCCCAGGGTCCTGGGATCGAGGCCCGCATTGGGCTCCCTGCTCAGCGGGAAGCCTGCTTCTCCCTCTCCCACTCCCCCTGCTTGCGTTCCCTCTCTCACTGTGTCTCTCTCTGTCAAATAAATAAGATCTTTAAAATAAATAAATAAATAAATAATAAAAGTAGTTTGAAAAATGTAGAAATACTTCTTTCAGCATACAATAACTTAACATGTTAGCTTCTATAATATCCTTGGAAAAATGCTACATTCATATAAGCACATTCCCCATATGGAGAAATGATCTGCTATGAGTATATACTTCAGAATCTTCATTATTTAAAAATTGCCTCTGCCCAAAAGAAATTTACTAAAGGCACATTAAAAGAAAGCTAAGAACAAAACCCATAAACAAGGCTAACTACATAATTTGCAGGACCCCACACAAAAATGAAAATGTGGGGCCCAATGTGCCAAAGGTAGGGAAAAGTAACATTAAATTCTAAAATATAGAGCTTTTTTCTTTCTTCTGTGGTCTCTCTCAATTTGCCAGGGTTTTATACTTTTGTTAATGTTTCTTTAAGTAAAAAAGAATAAAAATTTTTAGTTAGGAACATAAATATGTTAGGAACATAAACATTTTAGTTAGGAACATAAACATTCATCTTTATATTGTATAAGCCAGTTTTGAATTCAAAGATACACAATACACAAAAGTACCCAATTAATACTTCATAGCTTGTACATGCATATCTGTTTCATTCTTGCCACAATAGTGAAAATGCTGCACAAAACTACCTAAACCATTTATTATTCATTTTACTTCTTGATACCTGCACATTCTACCAATACTCTCTACCTTCACTTCCTGATGAACAAAGAAGGACTAAGAGGAAAAGAAACTGTGAATTTTCCTATCCTTCTCTTTCCTTTTATGTCATCCTCTTTAACATAATTAGATGTTTAAGAGAGGGAAATAACAGAATTGAGAAAGGATATGATAGAGTTGCATGGTCATTCATGTTTCTTAGAATGCTATTTCTTTCTTTCTGAATTTGAAGCAAGTTCTAGTTCAAAAGAAAATAAGGACCCTTGCTTACCTAGTTGTAAATGGAACATGTTCATCTTGTACTTGTACCTTTGAGTTTTGCTGAGCTCCCAGGCATCCTAAGTCCACTAGAATTCTGTGCTCATGGGGCATTGCAAATGAGGTGTATGAATATAGTGGCAAGGAGGAGTGGACATAGTTATGGCTCTTACTTTCTCTGCTCGCATGCATGCTGCATTGTCCAACTGGAATTTACTTAAAAATGTAAGTGCAAAGACAAAATTAGTAAGAAGTTCAAAGACAGAATTATCAAGAATGTGCAGACATTGAAGGCAGAAGCAAGGACAGCACCCTTCTGAGTGCAGGGTCCCATGCAGCTGCACAGATCACACACCCATAGCGCTAGCCCTGCCAATGAATAAGAAGAGAGTTAGGAAAATACTTGGGTCAGAAGCCTAATCTAGAGGTAGTTGCTTCAATATAGCACAAAAGTTAACTCTAAATCTTCTAGAAACCAAGGCAAAACAAAATAAGACAAAGAACAATGCAGTTATATAACTATTAATTTCCAATTAAAAATAATAAAATAAAAACATTCAGTTAATTAAAAGACAAAAACTTTTCCAGGATCTGAGTAAATGCTGCTGGAGGACAGTTCCAGTTTAAATCAACACAGCCTTTATTCAGGCAACCATGTAAGGAAACTTAATGTAAAACTATCTAGCTCATTACGGAATGAAATTATTACAAAGCTATGCAATCCAATCATCAATGATATTTTTTAAAAAGCCAACTCACTGTAATTGTATAATGAATACAAAGACAGTGTACACTTAAGGACCTCCCAGTTCAATACCAAAGGAGAATAACTGATTTTAGAAAAATATATCACAAAATTATTGGAGTCCAAGAGAATAAAATGAATTTTGCCTAGGCCAGAGAAAGATTATTTGTCAAATATCAGGACCAGGCAGACTCTACAATGATGCAAAATGCTGTTGGAATTTATAGATACTCCAGCCAGAGCAGCCTTACACCTTAAAGAAGTGGCCAGAGTGGGAACCTGTGTTTGGAAATCTAACGTAGGGGCACCTGGGTGGCTCAGTTGGTTAAGTGTCTGCCTTCGGCTCAGGTCATGATCCCAGTGTCCCGGGATCGAGTCCCATATCGGGCTCCCTGCTCAGTGGAGAGCCTGCTTCTCCCTCTGTCCTTCACCCAGCTTGTGCTATCTCACTCTGGTAGGATGATGAAAAAACAACAGTGCCAACGATAATCATGTTGCTTGTACTACAAATGAAAGCCAACATAGAGCCAACTGAAATGTAATATAAAGTATTAAGGAAGTTAGCTACATCTTCAGTAGGGGGCTTTAGGTCACAGATGAGTTCTGTGGTTCTATTTAGCAAAATCATAGACGTGCCTAAGTCAGATAAGATGCAAGTAGTTTAACATTTAGATGGGTTGATCAGTTTTTCTGGAAGAGGGAAGATTTCTTATCATTAAAATGTCAGTTGTCCTCAAGTTAATATACACATTTAGTGCCATTTTAATTAAAATTCTCAATTGGGGATGGGAGAGATTGTATAAAATAATCTTAAAGCTCATTTGACAGAAGAAACAAATAAGAAAACTGAAAAATAAGAAGAATGTGGAGGAGGGAGAGTTTTGTTACCAGGTAACAACATGCCCCAAAACTGCTGTAATGAAATCAATATGGTATTGGCATAAAAACTGAAAAAGACATCCCCAGAAAGAATAGAGAACTAGATTCTAGAAACAGGCCCCAATATTTGTCAGTGTAATATATGACACAAGAAATATTTCAATTTATTGGAAAAAGAATGGCATTTTAACATATGGTACTAGCACAACTAGCTTTCCATCTGGAAGAAAAGAAAGTTGGACTCTTTCCCACCACATTAAAAATAAATTCCAGATGGATAAAGCTGTGGTGTAAAAAAGAACAATAAAAAGTTAAAAGAAAATTCAGGATATAACATTAGCTGTCTGCAGGATACAACCTGGAGCCGTGGGGTGTCCTCTTAACCAATCTGAAAACCTCAGATACTATATAAAGAGAAAAAAAAAAGACCAAACTTTCTTAATAACAATACAATAAAAGTACACAACAGAGGTGCCTGGGTGGCATAGTCAGTTAAGCCTCCAACTCTTGGTTTCAGCTCAGGTCATGATCTCATGGTCTTGAGATCAAGCCCGCCATCGGGCTCTGTACAGAGCATGCAGTCTGCTTGAGCTTCTCTTGACTTCTCCCTCTGCCCCTCCCCTCTGCTATCTCTCTCTCTCTCTAAAATAAGTAAATCTTTTTTTAAAAAAAAAAGGGAGAAACAAAAATAAAACAACTTACATGTTATTTTGTCACACAAAAGTAAGAAAACAACAAGTAATTTATTCAAAAAAGTGTTTTCAAGTACCAGTGTAGTTTTTTTTTATTTTTTATTTAAATTCAACTTAGATAACATATAGTATATTATTAGTTTCAGGGATAGAATTTAGGGATTCATCAGTTGCATATAACACCTAGTGCTCATTACATCAAGTGCCCCCCTATTGCCCATCTCCCAATTGCCTCACCCCCCACCTCCCCTCCAGCAACCCTTCAGTTGAGAGTCTCTTATGGTTTGCCTCCGTCTCTGTTTTCATCTTATTTTTCTTTTCCTTCCCCTATATAATTTATATCTACAATATACAACAAGCTCTATAAATTGACCAGCAGGGATAAAAAAGAATTTTTAAATGGGTAAAAGATATGAATAAAATTATGGAAATGTGTATGTGTATGCATATGTATGATCCAGAGGTTAAGTGCAAGGGGAAAAGCTGATAAGGAAACACAATTACACCAGGGGTGTGGGAGTAGGAGAAAGAAGGAGAAAAAAAGAGGGAGAGGAAGAAGGCAGAAAGAAAATGAAAGAAAGAGAAGGGAAGAGTGTCCTAAAAGTAGCTCAGAGTGTTTGATATGATCCTATTTATTTAAAATTATAAAAATGTATGTAGATATATGCATAAAAATTGCAGACTTGAAGGAATGTCCATTTTTAGGAAATGTTTTTTGCAAAGTAATATATATAGTATAATTTTATATTGGTAAAAATAAATAAAACCAGTACAAATGTGTGATATGTTTATAAATAATTATATAAGCTGGGAGAAAAGTAGGGAAGAAATACAGATCAGGTTGCTAACATTGATAACTTCGGTGAAATAAGTGGTCAGGGAAGGTGTGTAGAGATGATTAGCTTCCCTTTACAGATGCTTCACTTACTAAGACAAGCAAGTATACTTTTATAAATTAGAAAACATCAAATACCTTTTCTTTCATCTTTCAGTAATGAATGCTACAGCATTTCTAATAGATACATGAGGTATTAGTTGCCTAGTTAGCACAAAGTTTTTTAGGCAGCTCCCAGCCCTTAATTACTGTGACAAAAACAAAACAAAACAAAACAAAACAAAAATAAAACAAACAAAAACAAATATCTGCTTTTCCTTAAAACACCTAGAAGTTAACAAGAATGAGTAGAGAACCTGTCAAGCACTGCTCTTTCTTCATCATCTGGTGTCAGGAGATGGCTTTTGGTTATATATAAAAAGATGTTGACTATGGTAGGTCTGAAACAGTAGGGCAAATTAAAGATGCAAAACCATATTTTAATACATTTCATTTCATTGTTTAAGTTTTACATGAAAATACATTAAGTAAATATAACTATGCTCTCAATAATGTTTCTGTAGGATAAAACCTTCCTCCCTTTTTAGCTTAGATATCTAGCTTAGAATATCATTTATCTTCTCTTTTGGGAATGGTTTTATTTTCCTTACCTTTTCTAACACCAGTTAGACTAATCCTCAAAGATGGATCAATCCAACCATACATCTGCTTACTTATAATACTACAGTTACTGAAGGTTACTGGTAAAAAATCATACATTACAGACCCACATTAATTTATAAATCTCAGTTTCAATTATACCCTTCATTTATCCTCGCTTTTCAAACTTTTCACCTTCAAACCAACTTTAAATCTGTTTCTTTCTCTTTGAACTTATTTTACTTTCTATTTCACTGAAAAAAAAATGAAAGCTGTCAGACATAAACTACCTCGTTCTTTTTTATAGATTTTTATTTATTTGAGGGAGAGAGAGAACATGAGGTGGGGGGAGGAGCAGAGGGAGAAGCAGACTCCCCACTGAGCAGGAAGCCCGATGATCTCCGATGATTCCGATCCATCCAGGGATTCCAGGATCACGACCTGAGCTGAAGGCAGACGCTTAATGCTGGGAAAATACTAGGGTCTCCTAAAAAGGCAAACTTAAAAAATTCCACACATAAAATGGCCTAAATATCATTAATAATTACATTCTCCATAATCTTTTATCCAAAAACTTCAAAGCTATCAATCTCTTTCGGTGCTTTGAATGAGCAATCAAAATAGTCCCATTTATTCAAGTTTAAAACTAAATTTCCCCTTTCTCAATATGGAAGCATAGACGGAATAGACGATAAAAGTTATTTCATCCAACATCGTGAGCCTACAGATATGGAAATCATCTATAACACAATCTCATAAACTACCTAAATCTTATAACCTACTACCTCTTCTTCCCACCGCACCCTTTCTAAAGATATACATACCTGGACATAGCCTTACTACCTTCCTCCTTCACTTAAAAAAAAGAAAATCCTTCCTATCCAAAGTTAATTCCTCCACTTGGGTTTAACTCTTATCTCTCTTCTGGAGTATTGCGTCTTCAATTGTCCCTTCTTCTCTGTCTTTTATTTCTCTCTTTCTGCTGTCCATTCCTTCAGCATTTAAACAACTCAGATCTCTCCCATCTCTTAAACAAACAAGAAAACAATGTTTCCTTGACTTTGGATTTATTCCCTCCAGTTGCCCTCACTCTTTCCTTTTACAATCAAACCTCAAAGGAATGGCCTGTACTCACTATCCATTTCCTCATCTTCACGTAGTCCTCATCGTCACGTAGTCTTCAACTTAAAATAATTGGGCATTTCCCAAAGTTTTCAGATTTGAAGTGCTTTCGCTTGATCTTTTTATCGCGTTTATTGCCACTGATTATGACCCCTTTAACCTCTCTTTTCTTATCACCACTCTCTCCTGCATCTCTGGACACTTCTCAGTCTCCTTACAGGATACTCTTCTTTGGCCACTTCTAAATGTTTCTCAGCCTACCAGAAATATTCCCTGGAGGGCGCCTGGCTGGCTCAGATGGTTAAGCGTCTGCCTTCTGCTCAAGTCATGATCCCAGGGTCCTGGTATTGACTCCCCAATCGTGCTCCCTGCTCAGCGGGGAGCCTGCTTCTCCCTCTGCCTCTTTCTCTCTCTGTCTCTTATGAATAAATAAATAAAATCTTTATTAAAAAAAAGAAATATTCCCTGGGTATCTCAAGCAATCAAATTTAGCATAGTAAAGACCTACACTCATCATTTCACTCCTAAAATCTTCCTCTAATTTTTCCCAAACTGATGAACATTTTTCAATCACCCAAACAAATTACCCAACCTACAAAGCAAAGGTTCCCCTTTCTTTTCTGCCTCTGCTATCCATTCAGTCACTAAGTCTCCTGGTAATCTTACCATCTTACTATCTAAATAATTATATTCATTGTCCTTTTATGTCCTACTGCCACTGATCTAATTTAGGCTCCTGTTATTTCTTACTTGATCTATTTTTACTGATACCAATTTCTCTAGGGTCAAAACCCTCCCATTCATCCTTTACACTGCCAGATAATTTTTTTAACCTGTAACTAGTCATTTCACTTCACTGTTCAAAATTCTTTGACTCCGTAACCTAGAAAATAAAATATAAAGTCGTTCATATAGAATATATCCACCTCCTATTAGGATATGACTTCCACCTATTTAGTACATCCTCCTCACCGTTTACACTCCAACAATAATGTACTTGAATTGTAATTTTCCCAAACATGCGATCCTCACTCAAACCCGAAGGCTTCTGTACAGTTTTCTGTATGTGAAATGCCTCTCTTCAGCATGGAGTAACCCGCATCATTTAAGTCTCATTGCCAATGGCTCCTCCTCGGTAAATCCTTTCCTGGCTTCAAGCTGATTGAAGATTTTCTTCCACAGGTTCCCATGGTCTTTCAGACACGCTACTGTTACCGAGCAATTATCATAGCACATCGTAACTACTTCCACATCTGTTTTACCATTAGGCTCTTCTTTGAAGAGCTATAATTTTCTTTGTTTTAACATTCCCAGTGCTATGCACAGAGCCACATGTGCAATAGAGGCTGTATGTATGTATTGAAAGCATACATGAATGGAAACTTGAAATGTTAAATATTTTCTCATATTAATTAAAAAGTACTATGTACTAGGATGCCCTCTGGTGATTTTTACACAGGTGAAAATGAACAACTAAAAAGAAATGCTGATCTTATGAAAGAGAAGTTAAAATCTCATGAACAGGTGAGTTTATATATTTTTATATTCAATCAAATTCCTGTAGACCATTTGTCTTCTCAAATTAGAAGAAAAGGGGGGTTGTTCTCATTAATGAATACAGCCAAAATTTGGAGAGGAAATAAGTATGTGTATATGTGTGGCAGAATTTTTAACGAATAAAAATCTTTAAAGAAATAACAATTTGAATGACTCTAGTCTCTTTGTAGACTGTAATGCACTAATATATCACTTGCCTTACTTTTTCTTTCCACCAAAAAGAAATGCAACTATTTTGCTACATATTTACATATTTTTAAATTATGTTAATAGAATTTTTACTCTAGAGTATACTCTATTTTTTTCAAAGACTTTATTTTTAAGTAATCTTTACACCCAACATGGGGCTCAAACCCACAACCCCAAGATCAAGAATCACACATTCCACTGACTGAGCCAGACAGGCAAACCTAGAGTATACTCTATTAATTAGCATTTAAAACATTTTTTATTATAAAATAAATGAATCATTAATCTTTCTGACTTGAGTAATCTGTGTACTTTTATTGCATCATTCAAATGAAAGGAGGTTTTTATGTGGATCACCAATTATTTATCTCCCAAAGGCTACCATACCCTCTGCTACTTTTTCTTTTCTTCCATAGGAACAACATATGGCAGCAATTATAAAACAGATAACACAGTACCTAAACATAAAAAGTGCTCAGTAAATGTCAGTTCCCACTGCCCTTTGGGAGGTGTATTATGATAATTTTTTTCTCATCTCCCAGGAGCCAATATGTCAAACTCTGGCAGACCTCAGGTTTCCAAAACTCAAATTGGATCTTTATCAAACTTAGAACTTCAACTTGAAGGATCATTTCCAAATTCAATCTGGTCCCACACTTGAGATAGTTTAAATATCTCTGGAATATATCCCACCCTTTATTTTTCCTTTCTTTTATCCCTTTCTTTTCTTCTTTCCCACTCTTTCCTTATTTGGCTCTAAAGCTCAACTATACATATATATATATAAAAGTTAGGGTATAATTGGGGCAGAGAGAGAAGGGGGAGAAATGTTTGCCTTCTTTCTCTTCTAAAATGTCAAACCATAGAATATTGCTTTGCCTAGGATACTTTAGGAGTTTTCAAAGGGGTGGAAATTAAAGAGAAAATACCATAATCCAAGATTCAGAAGTTCTTAATTAGCAGCTGTTCAAAGCAAACTAAAGATAATCTCAATCCAATGAGAAGTCTCTAGTACAAAACGTCCAGGTACATCCAAAACATATGGAGAACCACTCTCTAGGAAAACACTCAGGAGGTACTCAATGACCTTATTTATAAGACTGGAAGAGGTTTTGTAACTTGTATACAGAGGATCCTTAAATTTTATAAAAACAAAACACAATATGGGGGTTTTCCCCTCACAATTTAAAGTTTCCAGAAGGCAAATGAAAAGAAGGCAACCAAGAATAACTTGTTGGGACTTGGTCCCCTTAGAAAGAGAAAAGAATTGGATTCCTCAGAGCTGACATAGGCTAAAGTTGGGGAGAAGAACCTAGTGCGGTACAGCCAGGCCCGAGCCCACATATTAAAATAGCCTTTATGCCTAGAGGCTGGAGTGAAAATCCTGTCTTTCCAAATTAATGGACACTTTCCACTTCAGTGATGGCATCTTCACGTGGCAAAATCAATGGGGAATGAAAACATACATAGACTTGTCTCTTGCAGTTTCTCAGAGCAGCAAATGCTTAGTTGAGTCAGGAGTAGTTTAGGAAAGCCACTCTGTGGTTGCCCATCTAGAAATCTAGATACATGCATGTGAAAAGTGACAGTTCATGAGATTCGCCTTTATATTCACCTGCCAAGGTTTAATCACAGCCAACGGTTAGATAGTTTGGCCATTCCTACAAGTTGCCAGGCGGGTTGAGTAGCACAAGTAGGTATCCACACTATCTCCCCTTGAACTTATATAATCTCGGCACACGTACCTCCATGTTTAATTGTGGACATCTAACCTCTTCAATACCACTGAATATCTGTTGAAAGCTGTGAGCACTTTCTGAGAAAAATGCTCAATAGTACACATGCATATATATATATATATATATATATATATGTCTAATTTTCATACAATTTCAGAAAGTTAATGGATCTTCAAAAGCCCATTTACTGGACCTAGGCTAGGAACTTTTGACTTAAATAATTCGTGTTGGCACTCTTATTCAGTCAGCAAATATTATCCAGAGATATACAGGGAGTTGAGGATACAATGGTAAGTAAAAACCAAGTCCCTGCTTTTATGATGTTTAGTTTAGAAGCTTTTCTTGAACCTCTTGCCTTCATTAATGTACCTTTCTTAGTATCCTCTTTTACTTTTATTCTTGCCGCTTTCCTTTTTCCTGCCTACATCTTAGGCCTGTGAGTGGTTTCTTTATGTAGAAACATCCCTCTGGAAAAACTGTAAATTTTATCTTTAGGGGCTTTCTCTTCCAACACATTAGCACAATAATCACTTCTGTGCTTCAGCAACCTAAGAAACCAATCACAGGCACCTGGTGAGAACTTCTCAACTCCCAAACTCATCCTTCTCTAGCCTCCTCCTTATAAAGCTAACCCTTACCATGGGTAGTACTTAACCTCCTTCTGGGAATTAGGGATGTATATATAATTTTCAGAAATAGAACTTCAGGCCACATTCAAAGGATTCATCCTATGTTACATTAAGCCTGCCAGTTATCAAACAGAACTTACTATTGGCTCTAAAGTATAGCTTTGGCTTTAATAGACATATTTTAATGCTATCATGGCATTTATTCGTTAACAATTAACAAAATATTTTGAGCATCTATGATATATTAAACACTGGTGATGAGTATTCAGGAAGCAAAGATAAGATGTTCTCTCTAGATGGTCTCTCTCTCCCTGGACCAGAAACTGATCCTTCTCAAAGCTGATTATTCAAGTGATAAGCAATATCTTTCCCCTCTAGATATGATTACTATTAAAAATTAACATAAACTTTGAGAATTTCACCTTTCTAATTAATGGAAGGTTGTGTGTGTACACATATGTAATTGAGGAATGAATATATATTTTAATCCTTAGGAATATAAAAATAATATTGCCAAACTTATGAGTGAAATGAAAATCAAAGAGGAGGGACATAAGATAGAAATAAGGAAACTTCATCAGGATATGCAGCAAAAAAGTAAGTTTTTTATTTTTAACTTAATTAATTCTAAGACATCATAAAATAATTTAAATGCATGTATAAACTTTTTTCAGTAATTGCCAGTTTTCTTGAATGAACATTGCCTTGATGCATTTGAATTTAAGTTTTGTACCTTTCTATATATTTATGTGATATAAATTACAACATTTCTAAACTGGATTTATAGTTTTTGTAATTACCATTACTTAATCTGAAACAGTTAATGTCCTGTCACTGTAAGATTACAGTGAAATGTATAATTAATAGCTTTGATATTTATATGGTCTGCATACGGAATATTATTTCAGTAATGAGATATTCTTCCCTCACTAAAGCAGGTCTCATGAACTTATGTTGAGAGTTCACTGGTTTCATGAAAGTAATAGAAACTTTTCTTAGTATGGGCTCATACTTATGTACAATATATGCAAAAATTTACTAGAAATGGTAAGTCAGAATATAAACCTACATCTACAAACTGCTATAAGAAAGCATAGAAGATAATCTTTGTGAACTTGAGTTAGCCACAACTTCTTAGAAAGAATTAAAAAGCACAAACAATAAAGGAAAAAAATTCTAAATTGAACTTTATCAAAATTACTAACTCTGTCCTTCAACACTGTTAAGTACGAGGCCCTGATCCCAAAGAATGAATATGGCTCAGATTCATTGGGGAAGATGGGAAAAAGAGTCTCTCAGCAGAGAGAAAATAAAAGCCAAGACAAATAGAGGGGGAGACGTAGGACATTTTAGGGAATAATAGTCCATCTCCTACCTTGTCTTTGTGCCATATGGAAAGGTTAGCAAAAGAAAAGCCAAAAACTGTGGCTAGGGCTGGATTCTTTGACCCCTTGAATTGTAGGATAAAAGAAATGGGAAGTGATTAAAGGTTTTTGAGAAGGTGATGGCCATACTTAGAGGTATGCTTTAGGAAGACTAACCTGGCAACAGTGTATAGGATGTAGGGACTGGTGATTGAAAGCCTGGACACAGAGTCCAAGTGAGCAAAAACAAGTCTTGAAACTAAGTAAGTAGTGAATTGGTCTTGGATGGAGAGCCCTTATTGGTGGGGTTTGTGGATGAATTGACTCTTTTCTCCCTAAAGTTGGAGATTCCCTTGAGGCTCCCATCCTGAATGACATGGTGTCATTAATAGGAATAGGAAAGTTGAGAGAAGAGGAAATTTGACGTAGCATAGAGATGTGGTGTGAATATGACAGATGCCCAATCATGTGGAATAGAGTTTAGCGGGTGTTTGATGTAGCTCTAAAATCATCCAGTAATTTGGAGTCCTCTGTACCTAGGAACCCAAGCTTTGTGTCCCTCTTTAACTACTAAGTCTCCTATTTATTCTCTCTCTATTATATATATATTATATAAAATTGATGTTTAAGAATACAAATCAGTTTATTTGTTCAAAAGTACTTCACGGGTAATTTTTGTGTTTCAAGAATTTTGTAGGGCCTTGTCAAAAATATATAAAAGCTACCCTGTATATAAATGGTTTCTAAAATATTTTTATTAATAAAATTTACTTTCTTGTGGATTGTTTAAAGTGCTAAAGATATACAAGTTTATAAGATTTTTGAAACATTAAGATGAATTAATTTTATTTACTTTTGTTCAGTTGAGTCAAATGAAGAAAAGCATAAAGACCTAATAGAGAAAAAGGAGGTGGAAATTTCAGAGTTAAATGCAAAGTTAAGAACTCAAGAAAAGGAAAAACAAAGTGAAATAATCAAATTACAGTTAGAGGTAAGTGTGTAAGAGTCTGCTAAATTTGAAGATGCATCCCTTAGTCTAGACTCGACTTTGTTGTTTTTTTTTTCATCACAGTGAGATAAATTTCAGGAGTAGTTAAAACCCTGACACACACACACACACACACACACACACACACACACACACACACACACAGAGGCTCACTCTCCATCACACATAGTTCTCAAACATCTGATACAACTAGCTACCCTGCCTTTCAGCACTTGGCCTGAAGGTGGGACTCTTCAGTCATTCAGAATGTCCTGGTTTCCACAGAGGGTACTGTTTCCTCTGAGACTGAAGACCTGTAACTCAAGATTTCCCCACACTTTGTAGCTGAGTCTATGCAAGCTTCATAGGTCTACCATTCCAGCAGTGGAGAGAATGTTTCTAATCCTTAACATTTTTCTCTCCTCAGCAGAAACTGTGGAACCCTGGTAAACCAATTAGAAATTCCTTCGGCTTTATTAAAAAGAGACAAGCTGCTCCCTAATAAATGTGTGGAAAATAGTTACCGTATGGGCAGACAAACCAGATTTTTTTTTTTTTAATGTTAAAGGGACTTCAAATAGGGCATCTCAAAGGCTACAGTTCCAGTTCTAAGCTCTAAAGCCCTTTCAGGAGGTTGTTTAACTAGATGTCAGAATCTCAAAGACACGGATGTTTGACAGTATATTTGTTCTTTAAAATTTTTATCTAGATTCTACCCATCTCCACTTCCATCTTTCTTCCATTGCTTTTCCCCAGCCTGACTCCCACTTTACCTTGTGTTCTCAGAATTCACCAGCTTAGTTAGCTTACTATTCATGTTCATGAAAGTTTGGTATCTCTGGGGTGCTTGGTGAGGTCCAATGCTGAAATCCATATAACCTTTGAGCAAAGGGGGCTGATGCTGACTTGAGAGGCATTTGGCTGCTGCTACTTTCTCTGGTCAATGTGCCCACAACCCACGGACGGGAAGGGCCGGGGAGCCAACTGAGATCCCGTCGGACATGTTTCAAGACTTACCATCAACTTCTAATCCCTTTATTGAAAATGTGCATTTTGTTTGCCATTTGGCCCTGTCACTGGTCTAGCCCAAGTCTGTTGTCTACATTGATATACAGAACGTTTTGTTATTCATCTTCATTGTAACTATCCATTTACCTCCTTAAACCAGAACACAATCTCACTGAGTTTGTTTTTAGACCACAAAGAGGATACACCGACCTCAACCTGAAGGGAAGAATTATAATGAAAGACTCTGTGGAACACCTGGGTGGTTGAGTCGGTTAAGCGTCTGCCTTCGGCTCAGGTCATGATCCCAGGGTCCTGGAATCGAGTCCCCCATCGGGCTCACTGCTCAGTGGGGAGCCTGCTTCTCCCTCTATCTGCTAGTGCCCTTGTTTGTGTTCTGTCTCTCTCCATGAGAATTTTTAAACCTGATTCAGGTTAATGTCAAACCAGTTAGAGTTCAAACTAAATCAACAAAATTATATCCAAATTCTACTACTCAGCTTCAAAGAGTTTACAGCAGAGTATATGAGTTTTTACCCCATGACTGTTGACTACACTATGTTTTCGTTACAAAAGGACATCCATGGTAACATGAAAATATTTTTATCCATCTTTAAGTTAACTAGGTTCCCAACCCTGGTAATCTAGATTCTCTACCTAATATCTTAACAAAAATTTTGTGCTGACTCTATCCCAGAATCTCTAAGGTACTGCCCAGGCATTTGGTACTTTTAAAAATCTCTCCAGGTGGGGCACCTGGGTGGCTCAGTCGTTAAGCATCTGCCTTCGGCTCAGGTCATGATCCCAGGGTCCTGGGATCAAGCCCCACATCGGGCTCCCCGCTCGGCAGGAAGCCTGCTTTTCCCTCTCCCCCTCCCCCTGCTTGTGTTCCCTCTCTCGCTGTGTCTCTCTGTCAAATAAATAAAATCTTTTAAAAAAATAATAAAATAAATAAAATAAAATAAAATAAAATAAAATAAAATAAAATAAAATAAAAATCTCTCCAGGTAATTTTAACATGCAGCAAGGTTAATCTTGTTTGGGTGTTCTTTGCTCTTTCTTAAAAATTGTTTCTTAAAGAAAGACTTCTCTATCTTGTGTTAGACAGAGAATATACTTAAATTACAGATTATATGTTAAAAAACATAATGGATTATGCTTATATTTATAGAAATAATTGTTTTTAGTTGTTTAGCTAGAATGTTCTCAATAACTTTCTTTTTAAACTTGATTCAGTTTGATGCCAAACTAGCAAGAGTTCAAACTAAATCAAAATCATATCCAGATTCTACTGTTTTGCCACAGAGTATCTACAGAAGGGTATGTGAGATTTTATTCTGTAGCTACTGTTTAAGAAAATAAAGTTTCTTAGTGTGTTTCTATAAAAGCTGTCTAGTGTTACTAACAATATACTTAACAGTTTTTCTTAAAATATATCACACAATCAGATCTTAGGTTTTGAATAATCTTTAAAAGTCATTTCCAATTTGAGGGTGACTGGGTGGCTCAGTTAAGCACCAGACTATTGGTTTCAGCTCTGGTCATGATCTCAGGGACATGAGATCGAGCCCCGCATTGGGCCATGTGCTCAGCCTGGAGTCTGCTTGAGAGATTCTCTCTCTCCCTCTCCCTACCCCTCCCTACTGCATGCATGTTCATTCTCTCTCTCTGTAAAATAAATAAAACTTTAAAAATCATCTTCAATTTAAAGTAATAAATCTTAGCAGTAAATTAAAACATCAGAGAAGTCTTTGACTCTTCGGGCCATCTAAGGAATTCTGTAATATATTCTGAACTAGGGCTGACCTACTATTCTGAAGTTATTTAGGCACTCAGATAATAGATTTCTTTTTGTTCAACTCCTCTTTTATGGTTTATAACTTCAAGCTATATAGGGAGAAGGGAATGAACTAGAACAAATGGTACTAATACGTATTTTGGTATCCTTATTCCAGTTTTACCCCATAAGCTTCTAAAAATAAAATTATAAACCTTTCAAAATAAGCTGTCTTTTAAAATACCTACTTAAACCAGAAATGCAGTTTTTGTTGTTGTTTTGTTGTTTCTTGTATTTAATCTTACTATTTCTGAATTGCAGTAACACATTTCTTTCTGCTTTATTTAGAAGCTTCAACATCTGCAAGAAGAGAAAAACAGGGAGATTGCATTTCTTCGTAATACCGTTCACGATTTAGAGCAACGCCTCTCCCTTGGCAAAGAGTCTCAACTTAACTCTACTGGCAAAGGCTCTTACCTTAAGCGTAGACGGTTTTGAGTAGGATAATAAATTCATTAGTTTCTACTTAATTTCTTTAAAAGAAGTTGAAAATTTGCTTCTGTCATTAATATACTGCCTAAACAATAACAATGAAAAAAAGAAAGCTTTAAACTTTTTAAATTGAGTTTATTTAAACAAATCCACATTCGTCCAATCATATACTACATGCTTGCTTAATAGTATAAACCATAAAGGTTTATAGGACTTGGTTTACCTACTGAACCATCATTGACTATGGAAATACTTTCTAAGCAATCAAGAGATAGACAACATTCTTTTATCTTTTCCATTACAACTTTCAAGACAGACTATCTTAAATTTAAGAGTGTGATACAATGCTAGATAAAGAAAACAAGATATAAGGGCTTCATTCATATGTAATAGTAAAAATCAAGATATGACTCTTAGATATACAAAGTATAAATGGATATTTAAAATGTAGTCCTAGCAAAATATTCATGTGTCAGTATTTCTGAAACTTAAAAGACAGAATTCACTGAGTTCTTTAAAGGTTTAGTCAGTTAAAAACATAAGATTAAAAAGACAAAGATAATATTTTTTTGAGAAATAAGAAAAAAATGGAAAACATGTCTTTGTTGTTCTTTCTCCATTCTAAATTGCTAACTATCCAACAGAAACCCCTAGGTCATAGTTTACGTCTCTGTTCTCATTGAAGCAAGCAGAATACTGGAAAAAGAGAAAAAAAAAACATATTAACCAAATGCTGCAATCACCTTTATAATAAAATAATGAAAATATGGTTTGGGTCAAAATTTCTTTGACTTAAATTTTAAAATTTTGAAGCCAATATGATAGATTTCTCCATGTTTGTACAAATCCAATTCTTATTTTTGGGTCATTATTAATTAGGTGGCTTATAAAATGCTGGAAATGAAATTGTCTAGACTGACTTGGGGAGTATGTCTTATTTAAGTATTTAGTATGAAGGTCATTTTCACATTTTGGCCTTATGTTTTCAGCTTCAATTGGTGCTGGCTTCTGTGGGCTGAAGCTGCTGACTTGCTTGTCAGGCAGCTGGAGGTAAACGTCACTGTCAAGATTCAATGACGTTCTCCTCTGCCCAAAGTCCCTGTCAGCTGCATAGAGAGGGGAGGCTTTCTTTACATTGTCAGGTGACTGCAGACCCTGTTTTTTCAAATATCAGATGTCGTCAGTGTCAGCAACAGCTGTTAGGGGCCAACCCTGAATCTTTAGGCAATTTGCAGAGTAATTGATTTATACATCCCTTTTGTCAGAGCCTCTTTTGTGGAACAGAAGGTTGTAAACTTTCACTTCCTGCTGGCAGATCTCAGGTCTCTGGGTGGCCCTCTGTTTGGTGGTTCTTGTGTTTATGGTGGCAATGGAGGCCTCAAGGAGTGGGACGCTCAGCAGCATCTGGGGCTTCTGGTTGCTGATTCTCTGAAACCCCATCAATCCCATGATGCTGATGCCCATGCTTGTGATGATGACAATGGTGGTGGTGGTGATGTGGCTGGGGAGCCTCAGTTGTATTTCCCACAGTAGTCAAAGATACCATTTTACAGAAGTCTTCAGCTTCCAGGGTCTAGAACAAATTTATAATCCTTTATCAATAAATGTATAGGTATAGCAGGAGTGCACAAAAAATGATTTGTAGAGCTAAAATATGTAAAATGCAAACCAGTTAATTAGGATTGAACTGGCTTTGTTTTTCTAGTGTCATATTAATGAGATAAAAATTTGATACCGGTTTCAACACCTAGACTTTCTATTAAAATTTGGTTCCCATCATACCTAATTATAAACTGCTTCTTGTGCAAAGTTTGCATTTAATCAAGGAATCCTCAAGCATCTTACAAGGAAATTAACATTAATGTTTTCCAAATAGATAAAATAGAGCATAAGATGATTAAAATTCAACAGTTCACCTAAGCTTCTATACTGGTTAAATCAACAGCAGAATTCAAATTTTCCTAATCAAGAGCATTTCCTAAATTTTTAAGAATTCTGAAGAAGAATTTAAGAGATACATAAGGCTTAAAAAGAAAGCAAACCACTTTACTTACACTGCAGAAGCAAAGCTAAATAAACTGGTTAAAAGAACTTATATTGATTGCAGTCAAGTCAAACAAATATCAAATCTTAGAAGCAGCTGAACTACATGGAACCTTTCACACCTGTGTCAATCTACCGTTCTATCCAAATTTAATGTTATATTCTGAAGCAAATTAATTTCTCTCTGATAATTCAAAAATGCCAATAAACTGCTCAAGATGAGTCATTTTTCATGCCTCAGCTTATGGCAGGGAATGTTTTGAACTTCACTAGTTTTGTTACTGTGTCCCTCCTGTCAAGCTGCGGTGGGCAAGGAGCAAATTCCTGCCCATCTTGCGCTGAGCAAGAGGTTCCATTCTGCATCAATCTAGTTAATTTGCTGCAAGTCTTTTTTATTGTTTAGTGTACCCATAAATCATAGGCTTAAAGCTTACAGATACAGCAGTGTCATACGAAACTTCTACCTAAAGTGATTTGTAAGTAAAGTTAGTGAGTCTTTGGTCTCTCAAACTGATCTTCTAAGTGTTATGGTTCATTGTTTTGAAAAGTTAAAAATTCCACTGGATTTTTGCATGTAACTATTAAATGGTACATATTTTGGTTATTTCTAAATTACTTTTGAGAATTCAACGCAATTTTTAAAGTTTGTATTCAAATTCCACTTAGTTAACATAGTGTAATATTAGGTTCAGGTGTACAATATAGTGATTTAACACTTCCATACAACACCTGGTGCTCATCACAGCAAATGAATTCCTTCATCCTCATCACCTATTTAACCCATCCCCCACAGCCACCTCCCCTCTGATAACCATCAGTTTGTTCTCTGTAGTTAAGAGTCTGTTTCTGATTCTTGGTTTGCCCCCCGCCATTTCTTTCTTTCTTTTTTTTTTTTTTTGCTTTGTTTTTCATTTTATCTTACTTCTTTTTTTTCCTAAGTTTTTACTTAAATTCCAGCTAGTTAACATTCAGTAAAATATTAGTTTCAGGTATAGAAGTTAGTAATTCATCACTTACGTATAACACCCAGTGCTCATCACAAGTGCCCTCCTTAAAGGCCATCACTTGTTTAAACCATCCCATCTCCCCCCCACCTCCTCTCCAGCAACCCCTAGTCTGTTTCTATAATTAAGGGTCTGTTTCTTGGTTTGCCTCTCTTTTTGTTTTCCCCATGTTCATTTGCTTTGTTTCTTAAATTTCACATATGAGTAAAATTATATGGTATTTGTCTTTCTCTGACTGATTTCACTTAGCATAATACTCCCTAGCTCCATCCACACCATTTCAAATGGCAAGATTTCATTCTTTTTTATGTCTGAGTAATATTCCATTATACCCACACACATACACACCACATCTTCCTATTCATTTATCAATCAATAACACTTGGGCCATTTCCATAATTTGGCTATTGTAGATAATGCTGCTATAAACAAGGGTGCATGTATCCTCTTGAATCAGTATTTTCGTATTCTTTTGGTAAACACTACTGCAATTCCTGGATCATAGGGTAGCTCTATTTTTAACTTTTTGAGGAACCTCCATACTGTTTTCCAGAGTGGCTGCACCAGTTTGTGTTCCCACCAACAGTGTAAGAGGGTTCCCCTTTCTCCACATCCTCCCCCAAACCTGTTGTTTCTTGTGTTATTGATTTTAGCCATTCTGACAGGTGTGAAGTGATATCTCGCGGTAGTTTTGATTTGCATTTCCCTGATGATCAGTGATGTTGAGCATCTCTTCATGTGTCTGTTTGCCATCTATATGTCTTCTTTGGAAAAATGTCTATTCATGTGTTCTGCCCATTTTTTATTTGGATTATTTGGTGTTGAGTTTTAGAAGTTCTTTATATATTTTGGATACTAACCCTTTATCAGATATGTCATTTGCAAATATCTTCTCCCATTCCATAGGTTGCCTTTTAGTTTTGTTGATTATTTCTTTCACTTTTGAGAATTTAATACTATAAACAATTTGATAAACCTAGTAACAGTTTGATAATGTTTAAAATATACTACATAATGTTCTAAATGTTCAAAGATTGGTAGTAGTAGTCTAATTTCAGAAAGCCAATTACTATATTTTATTGATCCTACAATGTATTTTTTTCACATTTTAATGTCTTTAAAATCAGAATGCATCCTACTATTGGTGTTGTAACATTGTGGCCCACCTTAACTGACAGCATTTTTTTAAGTAGTACATAAAATAATGTGTCATTTAATTGACGGCATCTAGGATACAATGAAATAGGAAAACTCCAATTTGCTTTGGCATATCAGATATATATGGTATATTATTCCTATTTACAGGTGACTCATAAATTTTAAGCATGTTATGGGAACTGTTTCTGCCTTTGTTTCAATATAACTGAGTATATTTGTAACTATTAGGCACTTGCGAAAATGCAAAATACTAAAATAATCCCAGAATATAAGGAATCAATATAGCTAGCATTTATTAAGCACTTAGAAGTTAGACATTGAGTTAATACTTTATTTGCATTATCTCAGTCTCCCCCTCTTTAAAAGCAGTAGAATAAGCTTCATAGGATTATAATGAAGATTAAAATGTGAAAAATTATATAACTAGAGTAATTAACCTGTTGTGCTTCATAACAACTAAATTAGTTAATTAAATAATTCATTAAAAATTGAGATGGCTTTCTTTACACCTGGAAAAATCTGAAGGATGTATAGCTCACAAATAAAACTCAGAATTATTTTTAGGGGTGCCTGGGTGGCTCAGTCAGTTAAGCGTCTGCCTTTGGCTCAGGTCATGATCCCAGGTCCTGGGATCGGGCCCCGCGTCGGGCTCTCTGCTGAGCAGGGAGCTTGTTTCTCCCTCTCCTTCTGCCTGCCACTCTGCCTACTTGTGATCTCTCTCTCTCTCTCTCTCTCTGTGTTAAATAAATAGATAAAATCTTTAAAAAAAAAGAATTATTTTTAAACCTGAGTTCAAATTTTGCCAATTTGCCCTATTAAGGAAAATTGTTTGGAATTATTTTCCTTTTCAACATGGGGGCGGTTCTAGTTAATATATAAATTAAAATCAATTCTCATAACAAGGAAGAAATATTCTCACAGTTGTTAGGAGAGAAGTATCAGTAACGAGTAGAAAATCTATTCCATTGTGAAATAAACACAGTGATTCTGGCTACAGAATGGGCAGACAGTGTAAGCGCTTCATGGAAAAGCTGATAGTCTTACATCTTTGATAAATTAAGTAGCTATCTGGGCCCCACTTCCATTTCAGGTAATGCCATGGATAAGCTTTGCTATCAGTATGCTCTCTTGTGAACATATTCAGGATATTACAATAATGATATTTTATGTTAGCTGAATTCTTTGAGCACTTGGAACACATGCAATATCATTTGGTGGTATTTGAAATATGTGATCTATGCTGACTTTGTTTTCAAAACTCCTTCTAGATAAAAGCAGCAATACAGATCTTGAAAAGATGTCTTACAGTATATGTTACATAATAGAAAGAATGTGTAATTATAAAAATTACCATTGTAGTTTATTTTTAGTATAACCAACAGAAACATTGATTAACTAATTGGTCTTGAAATGACACTAACTTATTTAGATAGCCCTTAAAAGATTTTCTCTTTTCTCCCAGTAAAAATAATTAAGAAAAATAAAATACCATGAGAGAGCAGTTTCCACACTTCTCTTTACAGTAAGTAATTTTAATGGCTTCTTCTATATACGGGAAAGTTAGGAAGGAGTAAGGCAAACCAAGATGGTATACAAGACGGCCACATCTAAAAAAAAAAGGGCAAACATAGTATCATTACAATGTTTTCTGTATCATGATCGTACGTAAGCAGTTTGGGATAGGTACTGTTGGGTTTAATGGTCTTGTAAAAAGACCCATCCATTCACAACTTCAGTAAATTTCCTTGAATGGGGTCTCAGATGAGCTCCCTGGCACTGAATACCAGCTTAGGTCACAGCAAGACTACAGTGAATCTAACACTAGCATTTCAAAATGTTACAGATATACCACTATTAATAATATCAAAACTACGTAGTTAAGTCACTGTGACTTGGTCAAATACAATTTGGTAAGAGACATAAATTCTACCAATGCCCAAACCACTTACTTATCATAAATTGGGCTCTGCAAATCACATGAGGTTTTCATAACCACTATGGCAGCACAAATTCCACACAACACAAAAATCACAGCATAACAAAAAAAATCCTCATGTCTTGGCCAGTAACCCATTTATTTAAAAAATATATCTGATGCAACAAAAATTTCAGCATAATGAAAGAAATGGAATTACAATACTTGGTATTCCCAAAAATGGTGGAGTTGAAATGTCCTTCTTGCCCACATTTTACCCAGGATATATAATATTATGTGAATATCAAAGAGCTACACTTTGCAACTATCTAAATTAGAAGTTTGCAGTCCGGGGCGCCTGGGTGGCTCAGTTGGTTAAGTGACTGCCTTTGGCTCAGGTCATGATCCTGGAGTCCCAGGATCGAGTCCCATATCGGGCTCCCTGCTCTGCAAGGAGTCTGCTTCTCCCTCTGACCCTCTTCCCTCTCGTGCTCTCTCTCATTCTCTCTCTCTCAAATAGATAAATAAAATCTTTAAAAAAAAAAAGTTTGCAGTCCAAAAAGAACATGTAATATTAAAAATATTTAGAGTAAGATGAAACAGAGCTTAGGCCTAAACAGAGTCTGACTCACCATTTCTGGAGAGTCCAAAGAAAATAGAATCAACTAGTCATGTTGGTCATATCAAATAACATAAGCATCGAGGTTCCCTCAAAATACAAATGTTTTATTCACCCAAGGGATCAAAAGAAGATTTATGCAGGTTGGACTTAAAAGATTAACACACTTTATAGTTCAGAAATTCAGGTATGTCGCTTTTAAACTATTAATCAGATTAGAGATAAGCAAGTGGTCTGCAAAGTATAGTTATTCATCTGAAAAATTCTTAGGTTAGAATTGTACATGATATACAAATTGCTCCTTTCTCAGAATGCCCATCTACAGGGGGGATGAGTCTAGTCAATTTTCTGTATTTCCCTACTAGAATGGTAAATTCTTTTGCACAAAAGAAAGTCATTTCAAAAACATTAAAACCAAACATTTTAATGTGCTCGCTGAGTGGTAACAAAACAAAAGAAGATGTCTTATTTTAAATCACTTACTATTAAATTAAATGCAAAGGTTATATTTTAATTTGGGGTGTGTGTACACACCTGTCATATATGAGGAAGTCCTCCTTTTTCCCATTTAAGAGCATCCAGACATCTGTTTGGTTTTCTTCTTGTTGATAAACAGCAATATACTCTGAAACCTTATTTTTAAGATGCATATATTTTAATTGAGAAGAAAGTCCTTGATGATTAACAACAACATAAGAGATGTTCAAATATCCTTCTTTCTCCAGTTTTACTCGCAGGTCTTCCAATCTAAAATATTTAGGAAAAATACAAAAAAGGAATAATCTCATTTAATTTATTAGTGAATTCTCTCTCCTTGCTATTTTTTTACATGAAACTCTTTTACTATTTTTTACTTATATCTCTTCTTTATATTGTTGTAAAAAACTAAAAGTTACGTTTTGTCAATATTTACTGAGCACTTGCGCTCAGTTAAAACCTTATGCTGACTGTACAAGCAATAGCTCATTTGGTCCTCAAATTAATCCTACAAAGTGTATGTTTTTTAATCCATCTGACAGAGAATTCTACCCAATAAATACTTACTGAAGAACCTAACAAATATGTTTGTTATACATATAATTTATATATACATATACATATATATGTTTGTGAAATGACACAAGGCATTTGATGGCAAGTCTAGTGTTGATTGTACTCCAGCAAAGCACTCGCATTTGCTTTCTCTATCAAAATAACTAACCCATTTGCAGGATTACATTTTAGAACATTTCATTACACAAGTAATACATATTTAGTAGGACATTATAAAATATAGGTCCACAAAATGAAGAAAATTTTTCTATAATCCCAGGAAAACCACTATATATATTTTGGTATATATCCTCCTAGTATACTTTCCTCTAACATGTTTTATGCAAACATGTATAGTTTTTCTAAAGATGTGATTTAATAAACACATCTTTTCCATTTCTATGTTTCTTTTATGTACGTATGTATGTGTTCGATTGCGTTCCCCTTGAGAAATCCTAGAGCACAGAACGGCTCTCACCTGGATGCCTGCAGAATGCACAGGTATCAGCTGGCTTGAAGAAGGGCCACCACTGTCACTGAACCACTTGAGTTCACCATTGGATTTTGATCCCCTATGCTCCAGGCTGGAGGCGGCTTACAAAAGGAGCTTTGTCCCTGGCTCTCTGCTCCTCCCCATGGGAGAAGACAGAGAGCCAGGGCAAGCCCCAGGCTTCTCCACATTGCTGGGCTTGTCCTGTAACAGAGGAAACCTTGCTGTCATCTTCACAGGCGATTTTACAATCATAACCGGGAATTTCTATAAATCCAGCCAGTACCGTTCCCCTTCCTGTCAGGAGCTAGCCCGGGGATTCTATCCCAGGGTTGCTGGGCTCATTATGTTCGGCCTCCTTGCACCAAATCTTCCCAGAACAGTTTCAGAAAATCAGCCAGAGGCAGGGGAGTGGTCAAAGCACCTCTGAACTACCTGGCTTGGCAAGAAACTTCAGTAAGCATGCTGTGGAGATCTGCCTGAACAGGCAACCAACTACTTGTCTAGAACATAAAGGTTGAGAGTTGAGACTGTGGCCTCTATAACCAAGTAACATTCTGCAAACGTATTTTTGTTTTTATTTGAGATGCGGGGTGCCTGGGGGTTAAGAGTCTGCCTTTGGCTCAGGTCCTGATCCCGGAGTCCTGGGATGGAGCCCCAATCAAATCGGGCTCCCAGCTCAGCGGGGTGCCTGCTTCTCCCTCTGCCCCTCCCCCATCGCTGCCCCTCCCCCCCCTCAAATAAGTTCTGACTGCTTCTTTCCACCCTCCACCAATCTAAGAAAGGAAAGGGTAAGTAGGGGATTCTGCACAGAAAGGAAAAGAGCCAGCATGGGTAGAGAACCCAGGAAGAAAGGAGGGAGCAGTGAGGGCACAGGTGGGGCCCTCAGCTCTGCAGGTTCAAGCATCCTGTATTTCGGAGTCTCCTGGCTTTGGTTCCTCTTTTGTTCCTCTTATTCTTTAAAGTCTAGCTCTATGTTAACAATAAAGGATTTGAATCTTTTCAGGTATAAAATCGCCTGCCAAAATGTTAGTATCATATCTGAGGTAACTATGACCAAAGAAAAAACTCTGACCAAGGAGAAATGTCACAAATTGCTGTCCCTCTACCAAACTCACTGCAGTTTACACTCCGTCTATGTACTAGCAATCATGACTTTCAGAAGTTTCTGTGACTAGATGGCATGCTCTTGGGTAAAAAGATGCCCCCCTCTGAGTAGAAAAGCTCAGTATCTGACCAGAAATATCCCCAAACTAAGGCTAACTCTCCCAGCAGAGAGGTACACATAAAACAAGGGATCTGTAAAGAGGTGGTAAAAATAAGGAACGCATTCAGCAGAGATGAGCAGTAAAAGAAAACTCCACCCATGAACAGGCTTATTCTGATACAAAAGTCTGTGGAGAGAGATCGGGACAACATGCTAGAACTGGGAAGTTGGCACACTTTCAGGCACTAATCTGGGATAAGAAAGTAAAAGTACATTTGGGGGAGGTAGGGGAGGGAAAGAGGGTGGGCAGCTAATGATAAGTTACCTAGAGCGAGCCCAGAATTAAGATGAGTGTAGAAAAGCTAGAATCAGATTGACTGGGGCTCTGGTGCACCGGTAGATGTAGACAGAAATTTTAAAAACCGGACTATCTTTCACATCATTTAATACCACAAAATTCCTACCTATATAGGGTATACTGATAAGAGCCTAACTAAAAGAGAGGGAAATTAAATGATTTATTAAGGCCATCCCAACTATTCTAATTTTTTAGGTTTCTAGTGTTTAAAAAACAGAGGCTATATCTGGACTAAATCTAGGGCATTTCTTTAGGATGGCATTTATATTGACGGCACAATTACCCTTATTATAGCTACCACTCATTGAGCATTTATAGAACTCTATACGGGTGGTGCTAAGCACTTCTCTGTCAGTTAATCCTTACATCTATGTGACCTTCACCTCCTTCTGCAGCTCAGGAAACCTTAGCTAAGAGAGAGTTAGGCATCTTGCCCAAGTCCACACAGGTGGCAAATCACAAGAGACTGGATTCAAACCAGTTCTGCTAAATCCAAAAACAGGACCTCTTAGCTATTAGATAGATTACCTCTAACAATTATAGTAGCCAGGGTTTTATTTGTTTATGCCCGAGGATGGCAAAGAGAACATCAAAATAATTCGAGCTGTTTTGTTTTTTACTAGACTGGAGGGAGATCCCCTACTTTCTAGAATATAATTTCAGTAATTATAGAATCTTCAGCATAAATTCAGCACTTGGTATCCTCACTTCACCATATACATACCCTTTCAAGGGGCTAAATAGTAAATATAAAGGAAAAGACTTTTCCCCTTATTTCCCTCATTTAGTTTTTTGATGAAAAAAGACATAAAGCCATTGGCAGAGGGTAGTGGATTATGGAGTACACACACATTTTCTTCTACTATATAATCAATAGGCTGTTCAACTTTTTTTAAGATCATTTTTTGCATAATAAACATTTGATTATAATTATAGCTATCAGATAGCTGTGTAAAAACAATGAAGATAAATAACTCAACTGCAATTATTGGAAGCTGTTGAAAGTAGTTCTAAATTTCACTAATCCCACCACTATTCAGTTAGGGAAACTAGATTTTTGGCCAATTGCAGACTTACATCTGTTTTAAGTTCCCCATTAAGAGTTGGCCATATCTCACTCTCGGCCCTTCAAACCCAGGGGCTGATTTTTCCTGAGAGTTCTCACTCTGCATTTCAGTGGGAGATAGTTAAGCTTGAACACGCAGTATTGCCATATAACAACACAACTCTGCAGAGTCACGGCGTTGGATTTCTCCAGCCTCCCCTGCTCCCATCTTTGTCCTGCGGACAGGGCAGAAATCAGCAAGGACTGCCTCGAGCCGAGGCAGACCTTCACCTGCCCCACCCAATTCCACACTCTTCTGTTCTCTTTCTTTTGTATTATTATTTTTTTTAATTTAACCATCTCCCTTTTTAAAACTCTGTGCTAAGGACAGAAACATTTTATCAGACTTAAAATCAAATTATTTTCCAAACTCTAAAAGAATCAAGGTTGAATCAAATATTGGAAAACACAAAGTTCCTACTTACACAACCCCTTCCGAGCAGCCTCCTTCCTCTCTCTTTGCTCAGCTCTGCAGCTCCTTCAAGTCATAGCCAGAAGCCCTGATATTTATAGTCCTGTTGTTTACCTCTCTCCAGCCATAGTCCAAAGTTCATTGCTCGCTCTGGCTGTGACCTTGCAAGCTGAGCAAACCCTTGAACTGATCATTATAAACAACTTAAAAAAAAGTAGCAAGGGCTGCCAAGCATAAAATGGGGAGAAAGGGGTTTTTTTTGCAATTACTGATTTATTCCCTATCCTTTTTAGTCACCCCAGTATCTGGGATTTAATGGTACAGTCGGGGGCGGGAGGCAGGGCTAAGGGTAAAAAGGCCTCCAAGTCATGTTCTTTTTCAAAACTATCATAGGGAAAAACATTTGCTGAGCCAGCAAGTGAAACTGCAGCTTTTTAAAAAAGAAAAAAAATGGGTGGTTATTTTTTTTTCCTTCTGCTCTGTTGTGGACAGGTTAGCCTAACCCAGACTGTGTGAGCTTTCTCAGAAAAGTCACCTGCTGTTTCAGAACTTTCTGGTCTCCTGTGGTTACAAACCTGCTTGGATTGTTTTGCTATGTTTAACACTTGGATCTGTGTGGGATCTCACAGGACCTCTGTGTGGTCATTGAAGGAAAGGAATGAGAAACTAGGGCTCCTAGCTGTGGGAAACCAAGCCTCATATTCTCATCATCTAAATAAAAGTTTCTAGGGGTAGTAGTTGGACATGGAAAAGGGTATAGCTATTTCAAGTTTTTCACAAATGAAAAGTCTTTTTCTTTCAGAAAGGGGTGAATTCTTTCTACTAACTGCTACATGTGAGCACACCATGGTGTATAAAGTGAGGAGCACTGTCAAATGATGCCATCCCTGGATAGTGATGGCTTCCAAGTAAGCCTTGCTTTGCCTATGAATGTATTTTGCCCAAACAAACCCCTGTTGACTGTTGTGTGCTGGGTACATTGTATCACGGTCGGTAAATACAATGAGGCTCAGATGTTAGCCTTCCCACAAAGAAACATTGAATTAGAAGCTTGACTTTTGAAAGCCAAATTCTGTTTACTCACACAAAGCAGTAGGTACTAATCATTTTGGGTTCCAGATCCCTTTGAGAAATACTTAATTTCTCCCCAGGGGAAAAAAAAAATTGCAAATATACAAACTCACTTTTTGAAAGAATCTTGTGAAAAATCTTTGTATAAAGCAGATAGCCCCCTGGTAGCTCATTTCCCAAATTATAGGAAGAATCATCTTGGGTCTGTCTGCAGCAGGAAATCCAGTATTTTCTCATCACCTCCTTTCTTTACAAGTGGCTTAGCAGCTGTCTCTCGCCCCAAAAGTTTCCCCCCACCAAGTGTGCATCTAGCTCCAAAGCAAAGGACCCAGGATTGTGTGTGTTCAGGCCAGTGTGTGTCTAAAACCCCGGGAGGCAAAAGGAGAAGATGGGGCGCTTCTGCCATCTGAGGAGAAGCCATCCTTAACAGCCTCTTCTGTGCCAGGCAACCTGCGACCAGTCAGCATTTTTAAGAAAGCAGAATATTCAAACAAATCTTTATTTGATGTTAAATCCAATTACATGAAATCAAACAAATATTTATTAGGTGCTTATGATAGGCACAAGTTCCCTTGTCCTCAAGGATCTCAAAATCTAATCGATAGACACACAGGTAAGCAGAAAAACAAAAGAAAACCAAAAAAAACCCACTATAAAGTGTGATTATGTCCTAAGGGCTACATGCACAAGGTTCTGTTGGAAACTTGGAAATGAAAAAAGGAGCATCTTAATCCAGCCTAGAGATAGGGCCAGCACGCTAGATTAGTATACTTCAAGCAAGTTCAACAGGCACATTCTTAGATTTTACTCTCTACTTCAGAGCACCCAGCAAATCTGACCACAGCACTTGTCTAGAAAGCTTTTTTTGTTCCAATTTGTATGAATAATTAAAATCTCCTGACCAGTTGCTCCAGCCACACCACACAATTGAACATTAAGATCATTGACTATATTCTTGCAAGTTCAACTTCATCCTAATGATCTCGTCTCTTATGACTTCCAACCCTGAAGCCAAGAATTTTCTTCATACTGTCTCATTTCTTCCCCATTCTTATTATTTGTCCCCAGAATGTTTATGCATTTATTTAAGCCATGTTTGTAATAAGCATGCTCACCCTTTTATAGGTAGTAGATAATTTCCATGGAGGATAGAATCTGAGTCCAAGATATACTTAAAAGAGAGATGAGCTATAAATATGACTTTATAAATCAGTTTATTAGCTATAGCAGTTGATCATACAGCATTGATCTGTTAACATTTGTAAAACATTGATGTCTCAAAATATTAGAAAGTGAAAGACTGCCATTACTGTGTAAAATATTAGCTCCCTTAGCTTGGTTGTTAGGTGGTGTTTTACATGCAAAGGGAAATGAAGACCCTTCCCAATATATTGGGGGAAATAGCACCTGTTGAGCTGAATGATTCTTCCTTCCCTTGCATGTATAAGAAGGTGCCCTAGACTTTATCTTCTGCATTGTTCCAAATATAATATTGTTTGAGCATCCATGTTGAAAGATAAGCCACTGAGTGTGGAAGAGATGTCTGGGAAAAAGCAAGATGTTTTCAAAGGAAACGAGATAAATGAGAACAGTGGTCAAAAGAAAGCATAGAAACAGCAACTTTGGTTACATAAGGACGAACTTGATCCTTTGAGATCCATATGAAACTGAACTATGCTTTGAAGGGAGCTTTTCTTCAAGCTCACAACTTTACAGATCTGAGAACTGTTTGATATACGAAACACAAATCGTTAAGGAGGTACAGCGCCAAATTTCATGTGGGACTGAGCACAGAGAGCAATAAACAACAGACAAATTTTGCTTGAAATAGGATGTTATTAATTAAAACAAACAAACTTGTCAAAACCAGAGCTAATGCCCACAGCCCCTCATGGGATAGAGTGTTGGCATCAACATACAAGGAACAGGTAGGGGCCTCAAAGGGCCCCCAAATGACATAATCCCCTGAATTAATGAAACACCACATTCATAGAATATGCCGTTTGTGTTTTGACCTACAGCAAAACCAGGTACATATTTAAGTTTTATAACACATTTGCTAATTGGTAGAATTTTGAGAGTTTTTTTAAAAAAAGCTTAGTTGTTAGGCTTTTTTTTTTTGAACAATGAGATTAGTATTAATGATTTCTAAAATATTCATTGTTGGAAAAAATAGGGACTAACATATTAGCTAATTTTTAAAGCATTTTAATTAACATGGAATTTTTAACATTATGATGACATAGCAAGAATCACATACTCTGAAAAACCAATGTTCAATTAATTTATTTTAGCTTATCTCTTAAAATATCAGTATTGTTTCTCTTTTTTTTTAAGATTTTATTTATTTATTTGTCAGAGAGCAAGAGAGAGAGCACAAGTGGGGGGGAGCGGCAGAGGGAGAAGCAGGCTCACCGCCGAGCAGGGAGCCCGATGCGGGACTGGATCCCCGGACCCTGGGATCATGACCTGAGCCGAAGGCAGATGACCAACCGCCTGAGCCACCCAGGCGCCCTCTTATTCGTTTTTTAAAGCGTTGCAAAAGTATTCTCTGTGTTTTAGAGTGGTGTCCACCTGACAATAGCTGCATTGAGGCTCTAACCCACACACAGATGTTGAGCTTAGAGAGGTGCTTAGGAGATTCTTGGGTCAACTGCAGCCACACTAGGCAGAGGTCATGTGGGAAAGTGGTGTCCTGATTCACACCATCTGCCCTGTACCACAGGTACGGGGACCCCGACCTCTTGGAAGAAAAAGCACATCGATGTCGAAGTTAACCAGCATTCCAACTAAATGTGTGGCTTTGATCAAGGACTCTTCCTGTGAGTCTAATAACTTTTAGAAAACTATTTTTATAAAAAGAATATTCCTGGTAAATCTGGCAATTATTTTGCACCTATAATAATATTGATCAATCCTTAAGTCATTTGTTTAGATCGGTGTTTAGAGTAGATTTTATGGAAAATTTTCCTAAGTGTCCCATCTAGTGTTCCCAAAATCTAAAAGGAAATGCAACTCTGGTTCCTAGTCTCATATTTTCTTGCCCTTTCTGTTTAAATAAATAAATAAATGACCCTTGCCCTTTCTGTTTCTTCCACTAGCCATTACCAATTGGCACCTCAAAGTGTATCAGACTATACTCCCACCCTAAAGTACATTGTAGCACTTGTTTCCATCATCAAATAGTTGTTTAATTTGAGTTTATTTCGCCATTTGTAAGTGTATTGACTGATTAGTTTGCTACAGCTGCCAGAGCCACGTGCCACACATTGGTTGGCTTAAGCCTCAGAAATGTATTTTCTCACAGTTCTGGAAGCTAGAAGTCCAAGATCAAGGTGTCAGCAGAGTTGATTTCATTCTGAAACCTCTCTCCTTGGTTTGTATGGCCATATTCTCTGTTCTCACATGGTCTTCCTCTGTATGTGCCTATGTCCTAATCTTTTCTTAAGAGGATACCAGTCATGATGAATTAGAGCCCAGCTGACATCATTTTGCCTTAACTACCTCTTTAAAGGCTCTATTTCCAAATAGTCACATTCTGAGGTACTAGAGGTAAGGACTTCAACATATGAATTTGGGAGAACACAATTCAGCCCATTATATTGACCATTTGTATGTCCTCCTCTGTGACATGCTAGATCATGCCAGCTGGTATTTTACTATTAATTGGTTCCCCTTTTTAAATTTATTACAAACATTATTTGTATATTAAGGAAATTATGCTTTCTCTTTGTGTTTTTCTTTGCTGTTTTATGTATCAAATTACATAACTGCATCTTTTAAATTCGGGCTTATTAACAGTATAAGTCTAGGTGCAGAAGGGATTTTACTTCTCTTATGCCCTTAAAATACCACATAGAAGCAAGACACCCCAGTTTTTCTTGGGGTTTTCAAAGTAGGTTTTGCTATAAGAGAGTTTCAATGTAATGTTGGTAGCAAGGAGACCTCTTAGCTATAAAATACAGAAAGCCAGTACTCGTATTTAGCTCTAGGTTCTCCTCTGTTACAGCCTCGTTATTAACCCTCTCAATTGTGCTGGAGCAAGCGGTCCTTAAAAGGGTCATTCTAAAACATTCTAAAAAGAAATAAAGAAAACAGGGTGTCTGGGTGGCTCAGTCCTTAAGCGTCTGACTTTGGCTCAGGGCATGGTTCCTGGGTCCTGGGATCGAGCCCCGCATCGGGCTCCCTGCTCCGCGGGAAGCCTGCTTCTCCCTCCCCCACTCCCCCTGCTTGTGTTCCCTCTCTCGCTGTGTCTCTCTCTGTCAAATAAATAAATAAATAAAATCTTAAAAAAGAAAGAAAACAACAGTTTGTGGAACCAGCTGTCTTTTTAGGCAGATAAATAATCACCTATATGGTTTAGTTTGAGAGGCACAAAAATACTTCCTCTGTACCTTACGTCCTCCCAGTAAACCTGTCCTTGGCTCCAGGAAGTGCTGGGATATAGCAGGTGGTAGTAGAGACGAAGGTTACTATCAGCACAGTAACTCAGCACTGGGACGAGGTCATGGGCCTAAGGAAATGAGGCCCAGGAGGGTTCGATAATGAAACTTAGAGCTCAGAACCGTGGAAAATACAAAGAGTCACGTTGTCATCACCACACACTATTTATCACGCCCTTCCTGGGTGGTGGTGTTCACCGAAGAGACACATGGTCCCTGGGTCTGTGGGAATCCTCATGTGAAGAGGGGAAGAAATTGGGTAGAGAATGTTCCTTCTGGAGGCAGAGAGTAAACAGGAGACCCACGGCTCCACAGTTCTCCCTGGAAACTGGAACTTCAGTACCCTCTGTTCCGGTTTTCCAACTTGTATAACAGTATCTATGGTTTTTTACTACCGGAACCTAGAATCACACACTGTCAGAGAAGGGAGACATCACCCTAGGCCTGTTCATCCCCCTCAGTGACAAATAAGGGAGCAGAGCCCCCATTTAAATAAAATGACTTCTCTCCATTGGGAAGGAAGGGGAGGAAGGCGGGAGGAGATCAGTTGGGGAAAAGGAGGTGTTAGCTATTTGAACACTATTGGCAATTCATCAGTAATTTACAATTAGAAAAGCAGTATACTGGATTTCCCTTTTGAAATGAAACACGGGTTGTGTAAATAGGTGTCTGTTTCAGTCCTAAGATCTTCCATGGTTATGTAATTCAAAAATATAAATATTCGAACAAAGCAACCAATAGCAGAATATATACTTTCCCCAATTAGAGAATTAATGGGAAAATGGCATTTTTGAAAAATGACTCCATGATAACTGTTAAAGCAAGTTTTGACCTTTAGGTCAATAGCTTAATCCTGAATACATATTTGGGCAGGATTATCTAAAAGAAGCATAGGGGTGCTTGAGTGGCTCAATTGGTTAAGCGACTGCCTTTGGCTCAGGTCACGATCCTGGAGTCCCGGAATCGAGTCCCGCATCGGGCTCCCTGCTCAGCAGGGAGTCTGCTTCTCCCTCTGACCCTCCTACCTCTCCATGCTCTCTGTCTCTCATTCTTTCTCTCTCAAATAAATAAATAAAATATTTAAAATAAAAATAAAATAAAAGAAGCATAAAAGTGTGTGTGTGTGTGTGTGCATGCACATGAGCATGACCACACACACACAGGCACTGAGTATGACTCCAGAGTGAGAGTAAGCAGAAGACACGCACATGAAAAAGAGTGGGAAGATATATTCAGAATTAGCCATGGTTCTCCTTCAATATAAGGGTGATTTTTAGTTCTTTGTGCTCAGTTGTTTTTTTTCTAACAAGTCTACAATAATAACGGCTGTCATTTATCACGTACCAGCCACGACCCTAAGTCTTTTCCAAACCATGGCTCACTTAATCCTCAAGCAGCGTGGGACCCATGCTTTATAAATGGCATGAGGCAATGAGATGTTGAGTAGCCTCCCCCAGATCTGGATCTAGAAAGTAGAGGAGCTGAGATCAAACTCATCAGTTCCAGAGCTCAAGGGTTCAACTGCTACAATAAACATGAATTTACTTCTCCTTGTAAATGTGTGCACGCGTGTGTGTGTGTGTACAGTCGACCCTTGAACAACATGGGTTTGAACTTCATGGGTCCACTTATTCGCAGACACATTCGCAGTACTATACTGTATTTATCAAAAGTATTTTCTCTTCCTTATGATCTTAACATTTTCTCTTCTCTAGCTTACTTTATTGTAGGAATACAGTATATAATACATATACCAGACAAAATACGTGTTAATCAACTAAGTTATCGGTAAGGCTTTTGGTCAACAGGAGGCTTTTAGTAGTCACATTTTTGAGGGGAGTCATAAGTAATATGGATTTTCAGTTGCACAGGGGTTGGCACCCCTAAACCCCACATTGTTCAAGGGTCATCTGTGCGTGATTGGCTGTATTTAAGGCGAGGCGCACGTATGCTGAGACTTGGTATGTTGAAATAAATGCATGACACCTAAAGCTGAATTCCATTTTCCCGGTTGCTGGAGAAGAGTCACTATAACTATTTCCCAAACTACCTTAACTGCTAGGCCTTTTCAACTGAAGAAAGAATAAACATGCAGGAGGAGAAAGAAGGTACTGCAAAGCCTCTCCTGCTGTTTGCCTGGCAGCCAACCCAGAACAAAGAGCACGTTCTCAGATTATCCCTAGGAGCCTACAGTTCAGACGCTTCAGATGAGCATGCTGTGCAATTGTACTGTAAAGACGTAGACTTGAAGTCTTCAGACTCCCTACAGGAAAGCATTCTGAAACCTCTCTCCTAGGCTCTACATAAACACTGCTGGTGTGGAAAGTCACCACTCAGAGGTGGTATGCTGTCTGCCGAGTCTCCCACGTCACAAGTAATGTCTCCTGACATGCACCCGAAGTCTCATGGTGCAAACAAGCTCCATCCTCAGGAGCTACACAGAAAAGCAGATGCTCTAAACCTGCTATGGTTGGTCGTTTTGCACAGCTCCCTCCTCATCAAGTCTACCTTTTCCTTGTGAGATAACAAAGGTAAAGCTAATATTTGAGAGTAGTAAGTTCCAATGGAAAACATCTCTCTATGTTGCCTTGGTGTCATGATAGTCTGGGCTCATCACGTCCCCTCAAAGTTTAAGTAACTACGGAAGAGGAAGCTGGTGCTAAGTAATATGCCAGTAATGTTCCAAAGGTGCTGGAATGGACAAATATAGCTATAAAGCCAATCAGGCCTTAGGTAGGTAATATTCCAGGGTTCCTTTGACTCTCTGACCCCAAACCATCAGGCCCAGACCCTGGTCTCCAGCCTCAATATTCTTAAGACCTTTGGAATCATCCAGCCTTCAGAACACACCTGGACTCAGCCTTGGCTATTGCTTGCATCTTCCAACTTCAGCCTTGGGTTTGCCACAAACTGTGAGTCCTGGCTCTGCTCATGTTTGACATCTCCTGATGTACTGACCCTGGTTGTATTTGCTGAGTTGGCTTTTGCCTTCCAAACAAGGTTTTCACTTCTGGCCAGCACTTGCCTATTTATGCTATTATTTTTTTTTTGTTATGTTATGTTAATCACCATACGTGACATCATTAGTTTTTGATGTAGTGTTCCATGATTCATTGTTTGTGTATAACACCCAGTGCTCCATGCAGTACGTGCCCTCCTTAATACCCGTCACCAGGCTAGCCCATCCCCCCACCACCCTCCCCTCTAGAACCTTCAGTTTGTTTCTCAGAGTCCATAGTCTCTCATCGTTCGTCTCTCCCTCTGATGTCCCCCCCCCCATTTTTCCCTTCCTTCTCCTAATGTCCTCCCTGCTATTCCTTATGTTTCACAGATAAGTGAAACCATATGATAATTGACTTTCTCTGCTTGACTTATTTCACTTAGCATAATCTCCTCCAGTCCCATCCATGCAAGTTGGTACAGCTACTTTGGAAAACAGTGTGGAGGTTCCTCAGAAAATTAAAAATAGAGCTACCCTATGACCCAGCAATTGGACTACTGGGTATTTACCCCAAAGACACAGATGTAGTGAAAAAAAAAGGCCATGGGCGCCTGGGTGGCTCAGTTGGTTAAGCGACTGCCTTCGGCTCAGGTCATGATCCTGGAGTCCCGGGATCGAGTCCCGCATCGGGCTCCCTGCTCGGCGGGGAGTCTGCTTCTCCCTCTGACCCTCTTCCCTCTCGTGCTTTCTATCTCTCATTCTCTCTCTCTCTCAAATAAATAAATAAAATCTTTAAAAAAAAATAAAAAGGCCATATGCACCCCAATGTTCATAGCAGCAATGTCCGCAAGAGCCAAACTGTGGAAAGAGCTGAGATGCCCTTTGACAGATGAATGGATAAAGAAGATGTGGCCCATACATACAATGGAATATTACTCAGCCGTCGGAAAGGATGAATACCCAACTTTTACATCAACGTGGATGGGACTGGAGGAGATTATGCTAAGTGAAATAAGTCAAGCAGAGAAAGTCAATTATTTATGTTATTATTATTTCAGTGTCAGGACTGACAATTCTCATGACCCTGAAGGCTTAATCAGGCCGATGAAATGAGTCCAGACCACTGTTCCCACCTTATCTCCCACCACACCTCAGGATGGCTCCCCTGTTACAGCCTGAGGGCCTCACTTGCCTCTGGCACTCCGCACCCCGCCCCCACCTGCACCTTTGTCAACACATCCCCTGCCCCGAGGGCCGTTCCCTCTGCTCTCCAGTTCAGATCCTAGCTCAGGGCTAGAAGGTCAGGCTCTGGAATCAGATTGCTTCTGAGGGTGTCCAGCTTTTCTACTTATTAACTACACGACCCAGGGCAAGTTACTTAACACTTAGTGCTTAGGTTCTCCCCTGTGTAGAACAAGAATAACAGTATTCTCGGTGGAGGCACTCTGGCTCCTATCCCGCATTTCCTTCCTCTCCCTCAGTACACAGCTCTGAAGTTTTGGTGCAGCTCTGTGCTCAGGCTAAACAATAAAAACCAAAAAGCCTCCATTTCTCAGCCAGTCCTGCCGCTCGGAGGTCTATATGACACAGCTCTAACCAATGGGATGGAGTCTGAAGTCTGCGGGGGACCCCTAGGGCAGTTTTTCCTTCCACTTATGAACACTTGTGGTTTTCTTGATCTTTCTGCTGGGATGCCAGTGTAATGCCTGGAGTGGATCAGCCACTTTACACCAAGGGGATAGAAACCACAACTAAGCCGGTGGAACAGGAAGCTAGAAAGAGCTGGAAGCTTGATGATTTCTCAAGCACCTGCGTCAGCCCCAGACTGCCTGGCCCTGGACTCCTTCTTATATGAAGACAAATAAGCCTCCACATCATTATGCTGCTATGGTCGGGTTTCTGTTACCTAACAGCCTCAGACAGTTGTTGTGAGGATTGAATAAGAAAATACATGTACGCACTTGGCACAATGCCTGATTTAGTAAGTGCTCATGAAGTGTTTGTTGTTGTTGCTCTTTCGAACCCCTACTCAAGTCCCGATTGCTGCACAGCCGGCCACCCTGCCATGAGACCTCCCTCCTCAATGGACGCTCCAGCTTACATTCTGCCCCACTCATTGAGACTTAGGTCTTTTCTACTGCTGTAATTTTGGTATTGTTGTTATTGAACTTGTATTTCCTAACTCTTCAGGGGGATAATCTGTTGTAGGGGGAATGTGTGATGCTCCCAGGTCTTCCCCTAATGCTTAGCCCAGTTCTGTGTGTACAGGTGCTACTCAGTGAATAATCAGTTGTTGGTTCAGGAACGTTAGGACTGCTGAAGCATGTGAAAGGTTGTTTTCTCACATTTTTGTTGTACTTCATGGCCAGATCCTTTAAAACTAAAGAATTCTCTTGATGAATTATACAGCCAAGAGGTTTTTATGAAATTATATAGGTAATAAACTTTCTTTAGCTTTTGGCTATAGAATCGATATTCTATCAATGGCAAGTTTTGAAAGGCTAGTGATTCAACATAGATTTTAAGAGTAGCATTAGCTATAAATACATATTTTCTTACTTATCAAGTGATACAATATTCCAACAAGCTACCCTCACCCCAGGCATCGGACTATAAACAGACCTAAGACTGGAGGAGAAAATGCACTGTCCAGTGAACTCTTCATACCTTGTCCTCTCCTTCACTTGCCCAAATGGCAGGTGGCAGGCCCCGCCTGCTTCCCCATATCTTACCCTATGCATCTCTTCTGTCTGGGTGTTTCTGAGTTATATCCTTTCATAATAAATGGGCAATCCCAGTAATAAAATGTTTCTCTGACTCCCGTAAACTATTCTAGCAAATTAATCAAACCCAAGTAGGGGGTAGTTGGAACTTCCAACCTAGAGCTGATTGGTGAGACACACAGGTGACAACCTGGACTTATGACTGGCATCTGAATGGGGGAGGGGCGGCTTGTGGGACTGAGCCCTTCACCTGCCGGATCTGATGCTATCTCCATGTAGATAGTGTCAGAGTTGAGTGAAATTGTAGGACACTCAGTGGGTGTCAGGAAATTGCTTGGGAGTGCAGGGAAAAGACACACACATTGGAACTGGGTATCAGAATTATACCCTACTATTTAAAAGTGGTATAAAAATAAAAAAATATGGCAAAAGTCCCAAGAAATCTCAGGAAGGGAAGACATGGTGTTTTTAGTGTCTTGGTCACTGTCCCTAAGATGTGGTTTTTTTTGTTAAATCAACAAATAATTATTGAGTATACAAATGTTGATATTATTCTAAGCACTGGATATATATTAAAAAGAAAAACTAAAACACCCATTCCTACTCGTATGGCACTTATGGTCTAATGGTAGAACAAAGGTCAATGAGGGCTATGCAACAGAGACTAGAAAACAGGGAAAGTAGCTGGTTCATAGAGTTGGTGAAGGCTTCCCTGATGAGGTAACAATTGAGCTGCAACCCGAATGAGCTGTAGGAGTGAATCAGATGTGAAGTTAGAGGAAGCTAGCAGAACACAAGCAAAGACCTATGATGGGAGCGAGCATGGCAGAAGGAAGGAACTGAATAAAGCCTGTGTAGCTGGGGCAGGGCACAGCATTGAAACTGGGGCCATGCACAGGGGCCAGACCAGGCCAGACCACACTGTAGACCTTGTGGGAGTTTGCGAGTAACAGAGCAGATTCGAATTTTCAAGGACCCCTTTAGTGTACAGCGAGGAATGGGTTGGAAGGTAGCAAGAGTGGCAAGTGTAGACCAGATAACCCAGAAGAGCTTCTCCAAAGGCCAATCGCTGCCTTTTTAGCCAGCAGCCCCCTTCTTGCAGGTGCCCAGGAGCTCAAAAAGGAGCTTGGAGGGCCCACTGACAACACTTGGCCAGAAGAGTTTGGAGCTGGAGGAAGGGCCAAACTCAACTTAAAGAGTTGTTCTAAGGTTTTTGCTGGACTCATACTTTCCCTCCTCGCTTTCAAGTGAGACTCAAAACTCATGCCTTGCCATCCTGGTGACCACAAATGCATATTCTGTGTAGTTTGTTGTCCTGAGAAAAGGGAGTCCATTTTTTTCTCCTAAAGTAATACCATTTAGAGTCACTATGAAAAGTAGAGAAGGGACTGATAAAGAAGAATCAAGAGTCTTCAGAAGGTTCTGTGTTTGTGTTGGGAAAGAATGTTTCACCTCAGGCATGTGTGAGTTTAGCATAACAGCCTGGCGGGGGAGAAGAGCTGCATGACTGGCTTTCTGGCAGATTTCCAGAGGCTCCTATCTTCCTGGGTTTCCACTGCCAGTGTCTGGCTACAGCCCCCCAGGCCTGGGGCCAGGGAAGCATGTATTTTGGTGAAAGGGAACACAGCATTCCTCAGAGCTGAAGACTTCACTCAAAATCTTATTTGCATTTGCTCTGAGAAAAGCTTGGAGTTTTCTTGATCTGAGTCCAAAGGCAATGTATTCTGGAAAATATGAGAAAAAAATTTATGCCTAGCAACTAGAAGCCTCTAGAGAGGAAAAACAACATGTTTTTCTTTTTCTTTTTTCCTGAAGAAAGCTCCAGGAAGCAGGCTTGCAATCAATCTCTCCAGCATTCCTAAGCCCTTAGAGAATGCACACTAGTCATTTTATAGTTGCACAAGAAGTATCATTTCACCAGTACTAAATAAACACCACGAAACCTGGGTCTACATAAGATGTTAAAAGTTGCTTAGCAACAAAACTGGCTGTATTCCTTTTTTCCTCCCTACCTCCATTTGTTCAAATGAAACAAACAAGCAGCCACACTTTGCAACATGTTGGAGATCACAGCTGTGCGTCCAGGGGAAATGTTTCATGAGCCTGAGATCTGAGTCCCCAGGAGTGGAGGCCCTGACCTCAGTCTGAGCGATCAGGCTACACTTGCCTCAGACCCAGTTCTCATAGTACTTTGAAGAGATCCGTCTTCCTCGGGCCCAGGCAGTCTTCCCATCCTGCAAACTCCTGCAAAAAATATGCTGAAGGTCACAACAATGTGTATATACTTAACTACTCAACTATACACTTAAAAATGGTTAAGATGGTAAATTTTATGTGATTTTTTTTTTTACCATCATAACATGCCTAAGGTCACACAGCTAGGAAATGAGAGAGGTGGCACCAAATTCCCTGCTCTTACCCCTACCCCATACTACAATTCACCTTCAAGCTTAGTCTCTCACTTCATCTTATTTTAGTGCATGTCACAGCTCACACCATCACTGGTTTTTCTAGGTGCTTATTTATTTCTGTATTTGTTTATTATCTGCCCCTAACACTAAAACCAGGGATCATGGCCATCTCATTTCCTTCTGCAGCCTCAGCATCCAGGAGGGGTGGCTTAAACAATGGGAATCTCTTTTCCCACAGTTCTGAAGCTAGAAATCCAAGAACAAGGTATTGGCAGGATTGGACGCCCAGCCTGCAGTACTTTATGATGGAAGCCCTAGCAAACTCATACTGACGCCTTTGTAGTTCCACAAACGGAAGAAAAAGAATTTACTTAAAACTATAAAAATCATCTTTTCATAGTAAATATATTTTAACTCATCTATAACAGGTTTGGGACAGGTATCCCCCACTTGTCCAAAGTTTGCCTTACACCTCCTCGCTTGTACAAGAGACTTCCATTAGTACTTATTTTTGCAATCCAAAAGAAATCCAAAGAGGAGTTCTGCTTTTATGGAAAAAGGCCAACAGTGACAATAGCAGACAGCGAGCCTTGTAGGGGCAACACAGCCCGAGCAGCGAGAATGGCTCCACCGAGTTGCTCCCGGGGGGCTTTGCTCAACATCTCAGCATCACGCCATTTAGAGCTTTGAACCGTGTCTGTGAGCATCTGTGTTTTATCTTACTTAATTTTATGCATCTGTTAGTAAGACGTGTTACGAGGCATGAGAAAAATCTAGAAGAGGTTATTTTGGGGGTCTGGGAATGCTCAAAAATGTTTCTGTATAAATTAATGGTAATTTCTTCTTCGTCTTATGATATTTGGGCTCTGGAAGGTTTTATAGACATGTTCTACTTTCGGATAGTGGGAGAAGCCTCTATTTGGTATAAGTTTCTTACTTAAGGAATAACTTTCTGTTAACAAAAGATGTGCATTGGAGAGAAATTAGAAAATAAGCATAAGCAAAATGAAGAAAATAAAAATCACTCATTTATCCTCAACTTATATTCTAATGTAGCACCAACGATTTATCTTTGCAGATCTATACAGTAATGGTCCACAGTGTTCTAATGGATTATGGACTTTTCCTACATATTCTCAATGTGACTTTAGTCAAGTGTGACCAAGTCAGAACCTCCATGAGCTCACCTGTAAAATGGGAATAATAAGAATGGCCTCCCTGACCTGGAAAACCTGCCAAAATAAGTGTTTTGTGGTTTATCTAAGAATAATACAGAAAATATTGCTGATATTTTTGGTGAAGAAAATCAATTTTGTATAGTTTATTTCAACCTAAATAAAATGTGACTTTTGTTTAAAAAATAAAAAAAAAGAATGGCCTCCTTGGGTTTTTGTCAATTATATATAATCAAGTACTGTGTATACTGTGGGTATTGTGTAATATATATATAATCAGGTATTGTGTATAAAACACCTGACTAAGTGGCCACTAAGTAGGCAAACAAAAAATACTCTGTATATTTTTACATAGCCAGCTTGTATTTTACCAAATGCGCTTATTCTGCACATGCTATTTTTGCAATCTGGCTTTTCTCACGTTTGGCATAGTTTCATTACTAGCTATTTATTAAGTTTCATTTCTGGGTATATAAGTGCCCCACACATAAGAATGTTTTTTCCGGTCTCACTTGAACAGCCTTTCTTCAGGCCTCTTGGTAGAGAATTCCATGCCATTCTAAGACTGCTGGTCTTTTAGCAGGCTCCTTGTGTTTGGGAAAACTTCCAAAAGCAGTTGAGTTTGAGAACATGTTCAACTTTGAGACATCGCCAAGGCAGCAAAGAATAAACAGAACTGTTCCTGCTGACTCTGCATTTTGCTGCCAGATGCCTTGGTTAACGTGTGGGAAGAGGAAACAAAACGGAATTATGAAATGAAATGCTTGGGAGCCCACAAAACGATGGTAGCCGAGTGGATGTTCGCTCCTCGGGGGCTTTTAGCAGTGGCTTTAAGGGTCAGCTATGTCCCAAGCCCACGTGTCTGAGCCAGAGCGAGGCTGCCGCCGGATGGAGGAGGCCATCGGAGGAGACTCCAGTGGGGCTGCCAGCCAAGGGCACCAGGAAGCTGCCCCCCCCAGGGCACCTCTCTTGGCTCTCCCACCAAAAAGCAACCTCATTCACCAGAAATTCTGTCCACTGAGCTTTCCTAAAATGCAAAAACACATGAGACTATTTAAACCTGAAGTTCTTGGGATAAATGAGTTTCAAGTTCCTTCCTAAAGCAGGTCCTAATGGGGGAAGGGCCACAGCTGGAGAGAACACATGGCATGTGAGGGTAAGAAAGACACCCAGTTCCAGAGGGGAGGCTGGAAGTTAAGTCCTGCTTACCTCCAACTGGGGAAGGACCAGTCTAAGCTGTGCTGGGCCATAGGGTGGTGTGATTGGTACTCAAGGTCTCTCACGATTACCCTATAGTTATCATGAGGAAAAGTCTACCTTCGTCCTGGGCTTCAGGGTATCTCCCAAGGACGTGCAGACCGAGATGGCTTCCACATAGATAACAACTGCTTCTATCCAAGTGGCACTTTGTGGAGTGAGCTTCGGCTCTATAGAAAACACAAGACAGAGAGCACCGTGGGTGCCCGCCCATCAGCAGCAGTTCTTTCTTCCAGTAATTCCATCCCATCAAGTCAACTCAACAAATATTTGCCAGATGTCCCTTGGGAACAGGACACTGCATCAGGGTTGATCTGCCAAATGAAGGCAGCGGCCTGCATTTCGGAGCTCTCTCACGCAGCACTACCAGCCACTTAAAAACTGGAGGCTGCGGGCGCCTGGGTGGCTCAGTTGGTTAAGCGACTGCCTTCAGCTCAGGTCATGATCCTGGAGTCCCGGATCAAATCCCGCATTGGGCTCCCTGCTCAGCCAGGAGTCTGCTTCTCCCTCTGACCTTCCCCCCTCTCCTGCTCTCTCTCTCTCTCTAATAAATAAATAAAATCTTAAAAAAAAAAAAAACTGGAGGCTGCGAGGGAGTCAGCAACAGGAAGACTGGCCAAGGAACCCTCACCCTTGCTGCCACACCCAAAGGTCAACTGCTGTGCCCCTCTGCACTGAAAGGGAAGGAGTACTATGATACCACAGGCCGGCCCAGTAGGGATTTTCTGCCAACCAGCTTTTTTAACGACAAAGAAAGAATCTCTCTAAGGATAAACAATTTAACATGGATCTTTAAATAACCCTAAGAAACAGATGTGACTGTTTATTTCATAAGAGACATGAGAGATAGATTTTTTGGAACAGTATGTTCAAGAATGTGGGCCATTGGCAAAATATTGCTGCAGCTGGTCACATACATTTTAATGCATTTTTTTTCTGCTTGTTTTTCTACAGTTTGGAAGCACAGAAAGTTGTCAACATAAACTTTATGCTATGAAGATGGCCCCAGTAGAACCCTTAAAATGACACAATTCCCAGAGTATTCCTCACAAGCACAACTAAGCAATCTTACTCATTTTTTTAAGGATGCCTGAAGACATGAGCCCATTTCTTCATGTGAAAAAAATGTACATTGCCCTGGCCAAATGGATCACAATGCCTCCCAAGGCTACAGTCTCCTTCTAAAGGAAACTGCTCCAGGCCATTGATCCCAATTCAGGCTACCCATTAGAATCCCTGGAGAGCTTTGAAAACATGTCATTATCTAAGCCCCACTCCCACAATCTAATTCCAAAATTCTAATTAATCTTGGATGGGGTCTAGTTTCTAAAGCCATCACAGAAGATTCTGTTTTGCAGACTAGATTGAGAACCACTGTTCTAGACCATTCCATAAGCTGGAGTGACCAAGCTAAATACAATCCCGCACTTCCTCCTCCATATGCAATTGATTGGACCAATGTATAACACTTGGCCCAAGGACAGCCAATACCCAAGTTGGCCTGGGTCCTTTGAAGTGGCCTGGGTTGGGATCTCTAAGACCAACCCCATAGTTAGAGATTTGCTAGGAGAACTCATGGAATCCAGCACATAGGTGGACTCACAGCTAGGATTTATTGCAGTGACAGTAAGGATACACCATCAGATCACAATGGAAAAGGACACAGACAGAATCTAGAGAAATCCATGCACAGGCCTATGTTCTCCTTCTGTGAGGAGACACACATGAGCATGCTACTCTCTCCAGCACTGAAAAATGCAGTAACATGTGTATGGTGTTTCTGACCAGGAAAGCTCATTAGAGACAGAGCATTCAACATTTTTACTGGGGGCTGGTCACATCTGCACTCTGCCTATCACCTTCCAAATTCCTGACTCCCAGAAGGAAAGCAGGTATTCAGCATAAATCACATTGTTTATGCAAACAGTCTAGGCACGGAGAACCACCCTTATCAGTTATGAGAATGGTGGAAACACCCAGACACCAGCCAAGGGCCAATCTTGTAAGCCGGCCCTTCTAGAGACAGTCTCGGGCCTGCTGTGTTAACTCCTTTCTGGACACAGTCCAAAACAGAAGTGATAATGCTTTAGCTGGACTGATAAATTCTGTCTCAGTAATATGACTTGGGAAACAAGAATAGCCTCAGACTGTTGAGTTTTAGGGGAGAAATAACCAGACACAAAGAAAAACAAAGATAAGGGCATGGCTGAGTCACAGTGGTGGCAACACTCTAGTGAAGAGAACGAAGTCCAGTGCTGAGGGTTCAACAAGATAACTCAGCTATTCAAACTCTGTTGGTTCTTCTGTTTCCCAAATGTTGTTCCTCTTCTCTCCCTGAAACCTATCACCCCAACCTCTCCTGATTTTCCATGTGTTTTTTTGTGTCCCTTAGAGTCACTTTATAAGTTGATCCTCTCTACTTGTGGTTCATCCTCTCTATAAACCTCACTCAGCCAGAGTAAGTCTTGTTAGCTCTTTTAGTTAAAAGATATTAAGCCCACTCATGGCATGATGCTGACCCAGGACCACCTCAGTCATAGGCAAAGAAAGAGCAACTACCACCAACTTCAAAGAAGAGGGGAACAGCCATGTGAGTTCATCACCCAGACTAGGCTTCACAAAGCCACAGCTATCATTCTTGGCAACATGCTGCCTTCTACATCAGTTGGACTTTTGGCTGAATTTGTTGATACCTTTGCAGAAATGATTTTGAAGTTTTGGGCGTATAGACCATGAAGACTCGGTCTTCATAGGCCCAGAATTAAAACAACTGATTGAGAACTGTAGAAAAGTTCCTAGTTCTACAAACTTCTATCTATGTCTGCTTATATCTTAGTTTCACCCACTTAATGTTTAGCTGAACATGTCTATGGACTTCAAAATATTTTTTAAGTAAGCTGTATGCCCAACATGGGGCTTGAACTCATGACCCCAAGATCAAGAGTCACATACTCTACTGAGTGAGCCAGCCAGGAACCCCTCAAAATCTTTTTAAACAGGGAAATAATCATATATATATTTAGTTCAGATGCTGTGAAATTCAGCCTTTTAGGTCAAAGGAGTAAGTCCTTCCTCTATCCGAGGAATACTAGTTTATTCCTTTTCATCCCTCAGTCCATCTTCCCAGTGCTAACACTTTCTGTCACCATTATATATCCCTTCTATCATCAGTGGTTATTGATTCAAATAAATGTTAGAATCTTAGACTTGGAAGAGACATTACAAATCATTTGAAATTCAATCCTCTGGGGCACCTGGGTGGCTCAGTCAGTTAAGCGGCTACCTTCAGCTCAGGTCAAAATCCCAGGGTCCTGGGATCGAGCCCCACATCAGGCTCCTTGCTCAGTGGGGAGCCTGCTTCTCCCTCTCAATCTCTCTCTCTGCCTCTCTCTCTCTCTGCCTCTCTCTCTCTCTCTGTGTCAAATAAATAAATAAAATCTTCAAAAAAGAAAAAAAGATATTCAATCCTCTGGTTTTAAAGATGAAAAGCTGTCGGCCCAGCAAGACTTATAGACTTACCCAAGGTCTCACAGATGGCTTGAACCAAAGAAGAATTAGAACTCTAATCTCCTGACTCACAGGAGATTTAATTTATTGCCACTCTAGGGCTCTTCATCCTGTTTTTTTCCTGTGCAATAAAATTTAGGTCCAAAACTATGGGTAATTTCTGGCTCTTTCTGCAGTGTTTATTTTTTCAAAGTCTGTTGTCATTCCCAGAAAATATTAACATTCACAAGGCTGTGGATCTGTGATTGTGCAATAAGTAAATAATACTTCATTCTCCAGTGTGTTATCGTTTACTGACTAAGATCACATGTTCCTAAAGAAGACAGTCTCAAATTTTGTTTTTTTGAGTCTCTAAGAATAAGTCAGCACAATGTGTTATTTGCTGGAGTTACGCTTAAAAGAGAATTTAACCTTTACTCACTCATTTACTTTTAAGACTATGTCGAGTGACAGTATTCAACTCCAAGAAGGTAAATGTTAACCTGCATAACAACTTTACTTGGAAGTTAGGCATCAGTTAATCTATTAGTAATCAATGAAGAAGAACTTAGTTAACCACTATTAAAATCCCAACACTGTTCCAGGGTTAGGTATGATAGAGAGAGGCAAAGCAATATAAACTAAGATACTCTCAGAACATTTAAATGCAGAAAAACATCAATAATATGACAAGAAATATTTAAAATAATAAGCACTTATATCATAGGGTAAATCTTACAATGTCACAAGAACTCAAGGATGAGAGAGATCAGCAGATACAGAGCAAGTCCAATTCATATTTTAATATTTTCTGACTTGGAAGTTGTTAGAATAGAGCCCCTGAGGTGTAGAAGAAAGCAAGCCATCATTGGTATCCATCTGATTTTTATCTCTAATTCTTTCATGCATATAATGAGTGTTGATTGAGCACATTTTTATGCTAACAATTTGCTAGCCATTGCAAAGGATCCAACCATGGGCATATTGCTGAAACTCTTAAGGCCTCAGTTTCCTCATCAGTGAAATATGAGAAGTGGACCAGATAATACTAGGTCCCTTCTAGTTTTTATGTTCTGTGAGTCTAAAATCTCCAAGATGAAGAAAGAATTCTTGCTAAGTTCTTACAATCTATTGGAAGCTATAGGATTTGTGTGCGTGAGATATTTAAATAGGAATATCCAATTTTCAGGGGTTCTAGACTTTTTTGTCCTCCTAATACACAGGAGGGTTATAACCTATTTCCTTCAGTACCTCGGTCAGTACACCTCACAGTGGCTCAGCCACCTCTTTACACAATTAGGAATCACTGAACTCAATGTTCGAATGAATGGAATAGTTGACAGAGGGACTAATGAGCAGAAATGGTAAAAAATAAATAAATAAATAAAAACTTTTCTTCTTTCATTCAAGAGAGACTCAAATACTTACCATGTTCCAGTCATTGTGCTAAGTACTACAGATTAAAAACAAACAAACCAGAAACACAGCCCTTAAGGGACATGGAGCATTGTAGCCCAGATCAACTATAGGTCACGATAGACTACACATATCAGAAAACCTGATGGGCTTAAACACTAAACACCATCGGAGGATGTAACTAAGATCCTAAAAGTACAGCAGGTATCGTAGTTGATTTCATCTAGGGACTCCAGCTAGTTGGTTTCAAAGAAATTTGGTTCAAGCTTCCCGGTTCCCCCACTGACTAGCAATGGTAATAAAGCACTTAGCCCATTTATTTTTATCCAGCGTAATAATTAAACTAGTTAACTATGTGCAATAGTGAAGATTTTTCTTAGGGGCGCCTGGGTGGCTCACTCATTAAGCATCCGCCTTCAGCTCAGCTCATGATCCCAGGGTCTTGGGATCGAGCCCCGAGTCAGCAAGGAGCCTGCTTCTCCCTCTCTTCCCCACTTGTACTCTCTCTCTCCTTCTCTCTCTCTCTCTCAGATAAATAAATTAAATAAATAAAAAGAAAAGCTTGGCTGAGAAAGGAAGACAAAATAAAAAGGTGGTAGCTGGAAGAAGACCTTGGGATAACATTGGGATTACAGAGATAAAACTTTTTATTTTGAAAGAAAAGAAACCCGAATATTTGTACCTCCTGTGAGGTAAGCTCTAGTAGAGTCAAAGAAGTTGAAAATACAAGAGAAAAAGAGAATACTGAACATTGCAGAGACAGATGCTGAACACAGGTGCAGGAATTTGCCTTGAGCAAATGACATGAAGAAGAGGATTTTAATTATTTCATTTTATTAAATGCTCACTCTGCCAGGCACCAGGCATGTTATCTTATTTTATCTTCACAACGAACGTAAGAGGCACATATTCTTTTTATCTCCATTCAGCACCCTCTGTTCAAGTCTAAAACTGAGGTTTGGAAATTGTTAAATAACATCTGGTAGGAATAGAACACAAATGTGAACCTGAGTTTCATACCAAAATCTACATCCTAATACCTATGTAAACAGAGGTAAAGAAATGAGAAGATGTACAAGTACTGAAACATCTGTAGGTGACGGGATAGGAATCTGTGCAAGTTTATGTTGGTTAGACTCTGCATTCGCGAGAGGGCGGAGCAAGATGGCGGAGGAGTAGGAGACCTGGATTTTGTCTGATCTCAGGAATTCAGCTGAATAGGGATCAAACCATTCTGAACACCTACAAACTCAACAGGAGACCGAAGAAGAGAGTACCAACAACTCTCTGAACAGAGAAGCGACCACTTACTGGAAGGTAGGACGTGCGGAGAAGTGAATCCGAGGCGATATTCGGGAGGATAGACGGCGGGGGAGGGGCCTCCGCCGGCCGCTTCTGGCAAGTGCTAGAGCCGCGGAGCACAAAATCGGACCTTTTAGAGGTCAGCTCCGCTGAGGGACGTCGCTCCAGTGGCTAAGCGGGGGGTGGAATCCTCCCGGGACAGTGTGCTCTCAGGACCCTCAGGGTCACAGAAAGACCCGGGGTGCCTGAGTGCGCCAGAGCTCCCAGGTATCGGAGCGGGGAAGCCGGCTGCAGAGACGGAGCCGAGGCGCGGGCTCTCAGCTCGGGGTTGCCATAAACTGTGATCTGCGGCCCAGTCGGGCCACTGCGCCTCCAGCAGGGACCCAACAAGAGGCAGATCCGGGGAGACTCCCCTTCCTCCCCCGGGAGGAGCAGCGCGGGAGCGCACCGCAGGGATCTGCTGGGTTTAGAGACTCCACACGGGGTTGGGTGCCAGAGATAGAAACGCTCGGTCACAGGCCGGCTGAGCACGGAGTGTGGCCGGAGACCGGGGACACACTGCTTTTCTCTGGGGGCGCACTGAGGAGCGGGGCCCCAAGTTCTCAGCTCCTCCAAGTGGAGATTGGGAGGCCACCATTGTCGCCCTGGTCCTCCAAAGCTGTACCAGAGCTTGCAGGGAACAAAAGCTCCTGAGAGCAAACCCGAGCAGCTTGCTTAGCCCGGACCGAAAAGGGCGGGGCAATTCCGCCTCCGGCAAAGACATTTGGGAACCACGGCAACAGGCCCCTCCCTGAGAAGATCAGCACAAACAGCCAGCAAGCCAAGACCAAGTTTACTGATCAAGGAGAACGGGAGAACTCCAGAGCTAGGGGAATACTGCACATAGAATTCATGGCTTTTTTTTACCACGATTCATTAGTTTTTCAAAGTTAATTTTTTTAACTGTTTTTTTTATTTTTCTTTTTCCCTTTTTCAACCAACATCTTATCAATCCCTTTTTTTAAAAAAACATTTTTTATTTTACATTTTAGAGTCATATTTTATCCCTTCATAGTAGTTACCCTTATTTTTGGCATATAAGTTGTTCTCTCTTTAAAATTTTGAGATACAGTTTCTTCTAACAGATCAAAATATACCCTAAATCACTGGTGTATGGCTTTGTTCTAGTCTCCTGCCTGATCACATTCTCTCCCTTTTTTTTTTAATTTTCTTCTTTCTTTTTTCAAACAACTTCTTATCGTATCAATTCCTTTTATAAAATCTTTTATAATTTTCATCTTTATAGTCATCTTCCATCCCTTCATTGTATCAACCCTTATTTTGTACATATATAAGTCTTTCTTCCTTTAAAATTTTAGGAGGCACTTTTTTCTAACAGACCAAAATACGCCCCAAATCTAGTATGAGGCACTGATCTATGCACTAGCCTGATCATATTTGGTCACATTCGGGTTTTTTTTTTTTGTATTGTTCTGTTTTTGTTTTTATCTTTTTCTTTTTGTTTTTCTTTCTTTCTTTCTTTCTTTTCTCTTTCTTTTTTCTTTCTTTCCCTTTCTTTTCCCCTGGTTTCAGGTCTTTTCTGATTTGTATGGAGTATATTTGCTGGGGACGTTGTTAACCTGTTAGCATTTTGTTCTCTCATTCATCTATTCTCCTCTGGACAAAATGACAAGATGAAAAAAATCACCTCAGCAAAAAGAACAAGAGGTAGTACCGTCAGCCAGGGACCTACTCAATACGGACATTAGTACGATGTTGGACCTAGAGTTCAGAATCATGACTTTAAAGATAGTAGCTGGGCTTGAAAAAAGCATGGAAGTTATTAGAGAAACCCTTTCTGGAGAAATAAAAGAACTAAAATCTAACCAAGTCGAAATCAAAAAGGCTATTAATGAGGTGCAATCAAAAATGGGGGCACTAACTGCTAGGATAAATGAGGCAGAAGAGAGAATCAATGATATAGAAGACCAAATGATGGAAAATAAAGAGGCTGAGAAAAAGAGAGAGAAACAACTACAGGATCACGAGGGGAGAATTCGAGAGATAAGCGATACGATAAGATGAAACAACATTAGAATAATTGGGATCCCAGAAGAAGAAGAAAGAGAGAGAGGGGTAGAAGGTATATTGGAGCAAATAATAGCAGAGAACTTCCCTAATGGGAGGAAGGAAACAGGCATCAAAATCCAGGAGGCACAGAGAACCCCTCTCAAAATCAATAAAAATAGGTCAACACCCCGACATCTAATAGTAAAACTTATGAGTCTCAGAGACAAAGAGAAAATCCTGAAAGCAGCTCAGGAGAAGAGATATGTAACCTACAATGGTAGAAATATTAGATTGGCAACGGACCTATCCACAGAGACCTGGCAGGCCAGAAAGGACTGGCATGATATCTTCAGAGCACTAAACGAGAAAAATATGCAGCCAAGAATATTATATCCAGCTAGGCTCTCATTGAAAATTGAAGGAGAGATAAAAAGCTTCCAGGACAAACAAAAACTAAAGGAATTTGCAAACATGAAACCAGCCGTCCAAGAAATATTGAAAGGGGTCCTCTAAGCAAAGAGAGAGCCTAAAAGCAGCACAGATCAGAAAGGAACAGAGACAATATACAGTAACAGTCACCTTACAGGCAATACAATGGCACTAAATTCATACCTTTCAATAGTTACCCTGAATGTAAATGGGCTAAATGCCCCAATCAAAAGACACAGGCTATCAGATTGGATTAAAAAACAAGACCCATCGATATGCTGTCTGCAAGAGACTCATTTTAGACCCAAAGACACCCCCAGATTGAAAGTGAGGGGGTGGAAAACCATTTACCATGCTAATGGACACCAAAAGAAAGCTGGGGTGGCAATCTTTATATCACACAAATTAGATTTTAAAACAAAAACTGTAATAAGAGATGAGGAAGGACACTATATCCTACTTAAAGGGTCTATCCAACAAGAAGATCTAACAATTGTAAATATCTATGCCCCTAACATGGGAGCAGCCAATTATATAAGGCAATTAATAACAAAAGTGAAGAAACACATTGACAATAATACAATAATAGGGGGGGACTTTAACACCCCCGACTGAAATGGACAGATCATCTAAGCAAAAGATCAAGGAAATAAAGACTTTAAATGACACACTGGACCAAATGGACTTCACAGATATATTCAGAACATTCCATCCCAAAGCAACGGAATACACATTCTTCTCTAGTGCCCATGGAACATTCTCCAGAATTGATCACATCCTAGGTCACAAATCAGGTCTCAACCGGTACCAAAAGATTGGGATTATTCCCTGCATATTTTCAGACCACAATGCTTTGAAACTAGAACTCAATCAGAAGAAGAAAGTCAGAAAGAACTCAAATACATGGAGGCTAAAGAGCATCCTACTAAAGAATGAATGGGTCAACCAGGAAATTAAAGAAGAATTAAAAAAATTCATGGAAACCAATGAAAATGAAAACACAACTGTTCAAAATCTTTGGGATGCAGCAAAGGCAGTCCTGAAAGGAAAGTATATAGCAATACAAACCTTTCTCAAGAAACAAGAAAGGTCTCAAATACACAACCTAACCCTACACCTAAAGGAGCTGGAGAAAGAACAGCAAATAAAGCCTAAGCCAAGCAGGAGAAGAGAAATAATAAAGATCAGAGCAGAAATCAATGAACTAGAAACCAAAAGAACAGTAGAACAGATCAACGAAACTAGGAGCTGGTTCTTTGAAAGAATTAACAAGATTGATAAACCCCTGGCCAGACTTATCAAAAAGAAAAGAGAAATGACCCAAATCAACAAAATCATGAATGAAAGAGGAGAGATCACAACCAACACCAAAGAAATACAAACAATTATAAGAACATATTATGAGCAACTCTATGCCAGCAAATTAGATAACCTGGAAGAAATGGGTGCATTCCTAGAGATGTATCAACTACCAAAATTGAACCAGGAAGAAATAGAAAACCTGAACAGACCTATAACCACTAAGGAAATTGAAGCAGTCATCAAAAATCTCCCAACAAACAAAAGCCCAGGACCAGATGGCTTCCCAGGGGAATTCTTTCAGACATTTAAAGAATTAATACCTATTCTCCTGACACTGTTCCAAAAAATAGAAATGGAAGGAAAACTTCCAAACTCATTTTATCAGGCCACCATTACGATGATCCCAAAACCAGACAAAGACCCCATCAAAAAGGAGAATTATAGACCAATATCCTTGATGAACATGGATGCAAAAATTCTCACCAAAATACTAGCCAATAGGATCCAACAGTACATTAAAAGGATTATTCACCATGACCAAATGGGATTTATCCCTGGGCTGCAAGGCTGGTTCAACATCCGCAAATCAATCAACGTGATACAATACATTAACAAAAGAAAGAACAAGAATCATATGATCCTCTCAATAAATGCAGAAAAAGCATTTGACAAAGTACAGCATCCTTTCTTGATCAAAACTCTTCAGAGTATAGGGATAGAGGGTACATACCTCAATATCATAAAAGCCATCTATGAAAAACCTACAGCGAATATCATTCTCAATGGGGAAAAGCTGAGAGCTTTTCCCCTACTTTTCCCCTAAGGTCAGGAACGCGACAGAGATGTCCACTATCACCACTGCTATTCAACATAGTATTAGAAGTCCTAGCCACAGCAATCAGACAACAAAAAGAAATCAAAGGCATCCAAATCAGCAAAGAGGAAGTCAAACTCTCACTCTTTGCAGATGATATGATACTGTATGTGGAAAACCTAAAAGACTCCACCCCACAACTGCTAGAACTCATACAGGAATTCAGTAAAGTAGCAGGATATAAAATCAATGCACAGAAATCAGTGGCATTCCTATATACCAACAACAAGACAGAAGAGAGAGAAATCAAGGAGTCGATCCCATTTACAATTGCACCCAAAACCATAAGATACCTAGGAATAAATTTAACCAAAGAGGCAAAGGATCTGTACTCAGAAAACTATAAAATACTCATGAAAGAAATCGAAGAAGACACAAAGAAATGGAAAAACGTTCCGTGCTCATGGATTGGAAGAACAAACATTGTGAAGATGTCAATGCTACCTAGAGCAATCTACACATTCAATGCAATCCCCATCAAAATACCATCCACTTTTTTCAAAGAAATGGAACAAATAATCCTAAAATTTGTATGGAACCAGAAGAGACCCCGAATAGCCAGAGGAATATTGAAAAAGAAAAGCAAAGCTGGCAGCATCACAATTCCGGACTTCCAGCTCTATTACAAAGCTGTCATCATCAAGACAGTATGGTACTGGCACAAAAACAGACACATAGATCAATGGAACAGAATAGAGAGCCCAGAAATGGACCCTCAACTCTACGGTCAACTCATCTTTGACAAAGCAGGAAAGAATGTCCAATGGAAAAAAGACAGTCTCTTCAACAAATGGTGTTGGGAAAATTGGACAGCCACATGCAGAAGAATGAAACTGGACCATTTCCTTACACCACACACAAAAATAGACTCCAAATGGTTGAAAGACCTAAATGTGAGACAGGAGTCCATCAAAATCCTAAAGGAGAACACAGGTAGCAACCTCTTCGACCTCAGCCTTAGCAACTTCTTCCTAGACACATCGCCAAAGGCAAGGGAAGCAAGGGCAAAAATGAACTATTGGGATTTCATCAAGATAAAAAGCTTTTGCACAGCAAAAGAAACAGTCCACAAAACCAAAAGACAACCGACAGAATGGGAGAAAATATTTGCAAACGACATCAGATAAAGGGCTAGTATCCAAAATCTATAAAGAACTTATCAAACTCAACACCCAAAGAACAAATAATCCAATCAAATGGGCAGAAGACATGAACAGACATTTTTCCAAAGAAGACATCCAAATGGCCAATAGACACATAAAAAAGTGCTCAACATCGCTCGGCATCAGGGAAATCCAAATCAAAACCTCAATGAGATACCACCTCACACCAGTCAGAATGGCTAAAATTAACAAGTCAGAAAACGACAGATGTTGGCGGGGATGTGGAGAAAGGGGAACCCTCCTACACTGTTGGTGGGAATGCAAGCTGGTACAGCCACTCTGGAAAACAGTATGGAGGTTCCTCAAACAGTTGAAAATAGAGCTACCATACGATCCAGCAATTGCACTACTGGGTATTTACCACAAAGATACAAATGTAGGGATCCGAAGGGGTACGTGCACCCCAATGTTTATAGCAGCAATGTCCACAATAGCCAAACTGGAAAGAGCCAAGATGTCCATTGACAGATGAATGAATAAAGAAGAGGTGGTATATATACACAATGGAATATTATGCAGCCATCAAAAGGAATGAGATCTTGCCATTTGCAATGACGTGGATGGAACTGGAGGGTGTTATGCTGAGTGAAATAAGTCAATCAGAGAAAGACATGTATCATATGACCTCACTGATTTGAGGAATTCTTAATCTCAGGAAACAAACTGAGTGTTGCTGGAGTGGTGGGGGTGGGAGGGATGGGGTGGCTGGGTGATAGACATGGGGTAGAGTATGTGCTATGATGAGCGCTGTGAATTGTGCAAGACTTTTGAATCACAGACCTGTACTTCTGAAACAAATAATGCAACATATGTTAAGAAAAAAGAAAAAGAAGAAGATAGCAGGAGGGGAAGAATGAAGGGGAGTAAGTCGGAGGGGGAGACAAACCATGAGAGATGATGAACTCTGAAAAACAAACTGAGGGTTCTAGAGGGGAGGAGAGTGGGGGGATGAGTTAGCCTGGTGATGGGTATTAAAGAGGGCACATTCTGCGTGGAGCACTGGGTGTTATGCACAAACAATGAATCATGGAACACTACATCAAGAACTAATGATGCAATGTATGGTTATTAACATAACAATAAAAAATTTTTAAAAAAAGAATCCGTATTCGCCATGAAGTATACGAAATTAACTACAGAGACAGAGGAGTTAGGACAAGGCCTACAGAAAAGGAATCAAATGGCTGGGGGATGGGGGGATGCAATATTCAACGAGAATTTTCCAGAATCAATGAAAGACTTACATTTTCAGATTGAAGAATCACAATGAAACTAAATTAAATAAGTAAAAATGAATCCACACCTAGACTCGTCTGAGTAAAACTGCAGAACATGGTTGATAACGAGATAGACCTTAACAGTAATCAGAACAAAAAGACAGATAATCTACAAAGTAACAATCAGACTAAAGTAGACTTCTCAACAGAAAAAAAACTAAGTCCACAAAATAGAGAGCGTGCTGAGGAAACATGTCAGCTACATTACCATCCAAGTGGAGGAAGAAAATTGAATAAAGAAAGTCTGAGTATGTGTGCCATACACAATGACTGGCATACTTTTTCAAATAGTTCTTGAAGGGACCCCTGAAGGATGTACTTTGGGAAAAGGAACTGAAACAGAAAGAGTAGGGATCAAAGAGTCAGGTAAGTATTCAGGTAAATACTCATTGGCTCTTTGAAACAAGAATGATGACTGAAGAGGGGGATTTAAATGAGGTAAAATTAAAATATTAAACAAAAAAATGGAAGGTGGGAAGGTTTTGTTCTAAATTCTTTGTTCGAGAGAATTCTAAAGTCATTGTTTTGACTCTTCGGAGGATTTTGTTAACCTAAGAGTAACCATTATAGAAATAAAATTACAATCTCTAATTTCAAAGTGAGAGAACTTTAAAATCATGGTTGGATGTGACTAATTATAGGTGTGATTAATTTCTATAGACAAAAAGAAGGATTGGGCGCCTGGGTGGCTGTCAGTTAAGGGTCTGCCATCCGCTGCGGTCATGATGCCAGGGTCCTGAGATCGAGTCCCGCATTGGACTCTCTGCTCAGCGGGGAGTCTGCTTCTCCCTCTGTCCCTCCCCACCCCACACTCCTGTGCTCTCTCGTGCATGCTCTCTCTCAAATAAATAAATAAAATCTTTAAAAAAAAGGATCTACAGGAAATATGACAAAATATTAATATTTGTTAGCTCCATAGGTATGTGTCTAAAAATTACAATTAAGTTGTTTTTGGTTTGTTTTTTGTTTTTTGTGTTTTTTTGTGAAGAGTAAGATTCTGGTGCTTTTAATTGACAGTTTTTACTCAATCACATACTCCATAATCACTGAACCTTCACTGAATAAGGAGGCTAAGCTAGCAGAACTCAGTTTTGTCTAGGCGGGGCCTTCTCTCCTGCAGAAGCAGAAGTAGAGGATATTTTCCTTTCTGTTTCTGTAAGCACCGCGTCCTTGAAGGCCATTTGAACTTTGAGCAGGTGCACCAACCTCCCAGCAACAGTCCTAGCCCGTCCCACCAGTTCCCAGTGACCACCATGCTCTAGTTGGTAATTATCACTTAGATTCTCCTGGAAGAGTAATCTTAGCCTTTCAAAGTCCTTTCCAAGTCTCTGTCAGTCTACATGTATAATGTTCATAGTCTAATTGGGCAATTGTCATAAACTGATACAGGTATGTCACCATGATCACAGTCATGCTTTATATCGGTTATAAAGATAGATGATCGCCGGAGCCGAGCCCAGCTGATCAGGACGATCACAGACATGCTGCTTGCCGTCTTTGCCAATGTGCTGGGTGTGTCCTCATCCCAAGACTGGTCTGGCCCCAACATGTGACCAAGATGAATAATCCATTAGCGGAACAACGAGACCTATTCAATATCCAAGCTAGTTTTGAGTTCTGCTAAAACAGAAATCAAACTATTCTCATTGCAGTACTGGCTTAGAGGAGAAAAGCAATTTATTTAAAACAAGCTCTTCAAAACTTCATCTGGACCTCTTTTAAGGAAAAATAATTTACAGATTTCCACTACTGACATAACTTACTTTCACTGTAGTGATATATTCTCTCCCTTTTCTTTTTTCTGGTGCTCACAGCTTACTGAGATTCTTAGATCTTGAGTTTCTGTTTTTTTTAAATCAAATTTGGAAAAATTTCAGCGATCATTTATTTTTTGATCTCCCCTCCCACCCCAGTTAATCCAGTAACATATAATTAGGTTACTTGGAGTTGTTCCATAGCTCACTGATACTCTGTTTCTTTCAGCTGTTCTCCTTTCTCAGGAATTACTGTCCTGCACAATCTGATGTCCAATATCGTAAAATCCTTGTTTCATATATATTTTTTCCTGTTTTTAAATAATTTCCAGCAGGAAAGTAAAAGTGTTCCTGCTACTCCATCTTGGCTGGAAAGTGAACAATCGAGAGTCAATTTCAAAATCCTTCTCAAAAGAGTGTGGAAGCTTCTCTTTACCAGAAACCCTCAGAAAATGTTTTCTTCCGGTTCATTGATCATTAATGGTCATGTGTTCACCCAGAACCCTTAAGTCTTGCAAGGACATGGGACTGTGATTTTTCAGCTAGGCTTGAACCATGCGCCTCACTGCTAGATCCAGCCATGGAGTTAACTTCTCTGTGCATTAGTGACATTTTGTGACAGATAATTCTTTGATGTGAGGGACTGTCCTGTGCATCGTCACACGTTTAGAAGCATTCCTGGGATCGACCCACAAGTTGCCAGAAGCACCTCCATCCCAATTGCAGCAACTGAAAATGTCTCCAAACATTGCCAATAATCCCTGGAGTGGGGGCAAAATAGCTCCCAGGTGAGAAACCCTGTTCTAAAAACTCCATGAGGAGCTGCAAATACAAATGACTTATGAAGTGGCTACCAGAAGGGCGGGTAACCACAGTGTCCATTGTGATATACAAGCATTATATATTGTGACAAAATTAAGGGTAATGTATACTCCTTAGACACTAATAATAAGCATGTTATGGAGAAGTTAGAGAATCAAATTAGGTACATATAAAAAGCCACAATGTAAAGAATGAAACCCTATAACACATAGTATGTATGTACTGTTATTTGTACATCATTAGGTCAGATCTGTACATGTTTTGTTTTTCTTACAAAACTTTAAGTTCACTATTGTGTAATATCAGCAACTGTACTCTGTTTGCTTCCTGTTTAGATTGGGGTCGATGGTTATGAACAGAGATCTGGTAAGTTTAGGGAAATCGGAAGACCATTTGGGGAACTTTGTTGTTTTCTAATAAGGGTGACATTGGGCTTAAACAGCAGAGGAATGTTCTCCCGGGTAGAAGTTCAGGTATTTGAGACAACATGGATGGTACCTGGTATTTGAAGAGATGAACTCTGGTGTGTTTGGGCTGAGGCCCTGAGAAGCTGGCCCACTTGATATTCTCCAATCTTCTACTCACTGGGGTGGGTAAAGACACAGTTGGAGTAATAATCTATCTTTCTTGGGGAGGAAGAGCCACAGAAAAATAGATCTATATTTTTATATTGAGGAGGGGAGTAGAAAAGAAAGCAGCTCCTATGCCAGGCCCTACCTACTTGGTGGCCGCTTCTAGTTCCAGAGAATTAAGGAAGACTTTAAGGAAATAACAGTTGTTTATTTCCTGGGAAAATCCAGGTATGATTGCTTCGTAGGTTGTGCTGTGTGGAGGGAGAAGTGAATTGTGAAAGCCCCACACTCCCTCCACCCCGCCGCAGGACACACCCCGAGACCCTGGGGCCCAGAAAACGCCCTTTTCATTCCTGCTTCTTGGCATCCTTGAAGGGCGGGTAACCGCAGTGTCTCTATCGCCACAGTCAGTTGGTGACAGAGAATGACAAGCAGGAATGGTGAAGTGCCCAGCATGTCAGCGAAGATGGCGAGCGGCACATCTGTGGTCTGTGATCGTCCTGATCAGCTGGGCTCGGCTCCGGGGATGGGGTATCATTACCACCGCTGTAAAGCATGACCGTGATCCTGCAGACACACCGCGTATCCGTTTATGTAAAGGCTGCCCATCAAACTGTCTGTTTCACCACAGCCGCAATCCTGTACTACTTTACAGTATGTACATCCCATACAACATCCTGCAAACTATTCTGAATAAAAATCCGGTGAGAACTTTCTTTTCTTTCTTTTTTCTTTTCTTTCTTTTTTTTCTTTCTTTTCCAGCCTCTGGTGCCCAGCAAGTTTGTTCTGCAAGAGCTTGAAACCCTGCCAATATATGTCATCTAGAGGGGTTCCTGCCTTCAATACACACTGTCCTGAAACCAGCCCTGACACAAAACCCTTAGACCCCTGCACTGAGCCTAGAATCCTCTGTCCTCCCGGCAAGGTCTGCCTTGGGGTCCATGGAGTCCAACAGATTCTCGTTCAGGTTTCCCTCGCCCACCTCACATGGAGCCAGTGTTGGTCAGTCCCATTCCTTTCTTGTAAGAAGGCCTGATCTCTTTGTGCGATTGGTCTCCCCTTCTCCAGAACTCTGCGAGTTCCAGGCAAGAAAGGGGCTCTCTTTGTCACATCAAAAGTTCAGATCCCGTTCCTAGGATATAAGTGCATTCTACTCTCATCTTTGACAGTCATGAGGAGGCCACTCCAGTGATCTCATTCATAAAAGTGAAACAAATGTCTATACCAAGGTGATTTTCTATCTTTCTATAAATATGGAATTTGCTCATGTAATATTTCTAAATTCTGCTTCAGCCACTCACCTCCATTATTCAGAATCTCCATCATACTGAGACAGCTGAAAGAATTCCAAAGGACATCTACTGATAGGTGGGAGAAATCATGCTGCTTTTGTTTGAATATAGAATGAACATTGTTAGACATCAAGACCTTCTAACAGGTCCCAACTCCAAGGAATCCCAAGCTCCCTTTAAGTCGTCCTGGCTCCTATCTTACCATAAATGAGTCAAGAGTCCTCTCCCTACCTTCTTGGGTACATAAGGTTCCCTGTTCTTCCCCACCCCCAGCCCAGGGCCTCTCACCAGGGACTTGTCTCCACTTACATGGCTACAAAGGGCAAGCCCAGAGGTTCATAGTTTGGCATTCTTTCCTTGTCTTTCTTGGGTGTGACTGAGGAATAAAAACTAGGGAGGAGGCATGCCAGAAAGTGGAAGTTTCTCATTTAGATCTAAAACATCTCCATCCTAAGAGCACCTGGCTGGTTCCATCAGTACAATATGCAACTCTTGATCTCAGGGTCATTGGGCCCCACATTGGCTGTACAGATTATGTAAAATAATAATAATAATAATAATAATAATAATAATAAATAACATCTCTATCCTAGTAGACAAGCCCTTCATAAACTACCAGTCAGGAAAACTGCCAGTACCTCTGGCATCTAGCCCATTGCCAAGCACACAGTAGACACTTGTTCAATACTGAGTAAATGGTTAAATCTATGCATTTCCATGCGTCTCTGACTTCAGCAAATGTCATCATGCCTTTGATCACATAATATATTTGTACTTTAACGGGAAACTCTTAAGGCAAAACAAATCATTATGGCTGTGAAATGCCATGGCTGTTTTAATAATAAGATTTCCACATTGGGGGATGTCTGAGTGGCTCAGACGGTTAAGCGCCTGCCTTTGGCTCAGGTCATGATCCCAGGGTCTTGGGATGGAGCCCCACATCGGGCTCCCTGCTCAGAGGGGAGCCTACCCTCCCTCTCCCTCTGCCTCTCCCCCTGCTTGTGCTCTCTCTGTCTCTCTCTCTCTCTCAAATGAATAAATAAAATATTTTTTAAAAATTTAAAAATAAAATAAAAAATAAAAGATTTCCACATTGGTCACTTTTGCTGTCTGAGGCTGTCCTAGTGAGGGTCATTAATGCTACTAGCTTCCATAACAAACAACCCTAAAACTTCAGTGACTTAATACAGGAGTTTTATTTCTTTTTTAAAGAATATTTTATTTATTTATTTGACAGAGAGAGACACAGCGAGGGAGGGAACACAAGCAGGGGGAGTGGGAGAGGGAGAAGCAGGCTTCCTGCCAAGCAGGGGGCCTGATGCGGGACTCGATCCCAGGACCCTGGGATCATGACCTGAGCTGAAGGCAGATGCTTAACCACTGAGCCACCGAGGTGTCCCAAGCTGTTTTATTTCTAGTGCATTTTGCAGTCTGATGCTGGTTAGGTGGCTTTCCCGGGTGGATTTCTTCTAAGCTTTGACTTGGGATACAGGCTCCCTTCCAACAATGGCTCTCCTCCTGAAAAGGAGGAGAGAATTGAAGATCTGCTGATGTTAGTGGCTTGTGTCACTTCTGCTAATGTTCTGTTGGCCACAACTAATCGTACAGTCCCAAAGCACTGGGAAAGGCGGTTTCCTTGAGTGCTCGGGAACTGAATGTATGTGGTTTAATGAACACATTGCTCGTTCTATGCCACCGGGGCTGAAGGTGAATTCCATGTTGGGGGACGAAGACCTCAACATTGTAAGCTTTGCCCTATTTCTCGTATGCATTTCTCCTCAGTGCAAATGGATTCATCGTGCATATCCACTCAGTCACTGACTTAGAAATGAAAGTTTTTGCTATAATTGGAATAATTACAATAAGAACACTATACAACTAAGATTATTCCATGTGAACAGTCTGGTTTCAAAATCCAGGGGTATATTGCTTATGAGATAAAAATTGTCCAGAGATTTAGTAAATACTGTCTGTTGATGGTGGAAGCGATAGCAAGGATTTCTCTGCCTCATCTGTGGCCGTAGCCCTTTCTATCTCAAAACTCTCCCTACCAAGTCCTGCTACTTTGACCACTTTTACTCTGCTCAAGTTCTCAATCCTCCTGGGGGAAGTGAAGTCAGTTCCACAGCCTCAGGCCAAGTCAGGGTGAGTTTTCTCTGCAAGTTAAGATTTTTGGTGCTAATCCTAACCTTCTAGAGGTGTTCCCACACCTTTTACTCCCATTCATTACGTTCACTGCTCCTCTCGGCTTCTGGAGGAGTAATTTCTTTCTTTAAAAAAAAAAAAAAAGATTTTATTTATTTGACAGAGAGAGAATGAGAGAGAGAGAGCACATAAGCAGGTGGAGAGGCAGAGGGAGAGGGAGAAGCAGGCCTCCACCTGAGCAGGAGGCCTGACATGGGTCTTGATCCCAGGACCGTGGGATCATGACCCCAGCTGAAGGCAGACGCTTAACCAACTGAGCCACCCAGGTGCCCCGAATAATTTCTTTCTTACCTATGTCCCACTGCAGATCTGCAGGCCTAACTACTATGTCTGTGTGGTACAGTCAACAGATTGAAGGGGCCCCTTATCATTGGGTCTTCAATGCTTATTAGATGGTCTCCTAATCAACCATTGCCACTGACCTTACCATCTCCAGGAATTTCCAGAAAGAGGAGGATTCTGTTGACAAATTCTTTTTCTCCACTTCCCAGTTAGCTGCTTACACTCATAGCCTCCCTTACCCCAAGTCCGTGATCAAAGGGCCTGGGGGAAATCCAAAGAGGTTATCAGCAGTAGGAGCAGTGATTTTTTTCAGCCTTCGCTGGGAACCTGCTGTTGCTAGACAGAGTTCTAAGCGCTTTCAGTGGATTATCTCAAGGAATCTTCAGGATGCTTAAGGACTATGATCATTTCCTTTTTACAGATGGGGAACCAGAAAATTAAGTAACTTGCCCAAGGAACACACCAACATCGTACAGTGGTATGTGTGGCCCCTACAAAAGCAGACAACCAGGAAAGGGAGGAGGCTGTTCATTCCCCTCTCCTAGCGGTGGGACAACCGAGCAAAAAACAAAAATAAAAACGAAAAAACAACCCACGGGCGGGACGAAACAAGGCCCTGCTTCTCCTCCTTGCCCGCCTCCTTCCCCGGCTCCCCCTGCTGGGGCCCAGAGGCAGGCTCCCCGCCCTCCTCCCTCGCTGGCAGCCCCCAGCTACCTTTCCACCGGCTCTTTTCCAACTCTCCATAGCTAAATGGGTTAACACAATTCAAACGGGAAAAGAGAAGGAAGCTGTGTTTTGGCGTTTAGTCCAAACCACATTCTTCCATCCAGTTTTTCCATTAATAATACTGGTACTTTAAACCTCTGATTAAAAAAAAAAAAAAAAAAATGGACCAGTCACACAGTCATGAAAAGAAAATCAGCGAGCCTTAAACGGTCAACATGCTGACTCTGCTTACTCGCTAAGGAATCTCCCAAGACAAAGTACAGACCGTTCATGAACCGTTTCCTCAGGTACATGGTGTGCCTCCTTCTCCCGTCCCCAGTGACAAGGAGGAGAGCCAGCTCTCCTCGCCCCAAGCAGCCCAGCAGCCGGCGGTGAAAGCAGCCCTTCATAGCCCTGCATATGCTTACTGGTTTAACAACGTGTATGTCGTGTTGTTTGCTAACCATGGGGCCCCTTCCCCCTTACATACCCGCCAGAGGAACTTTCTCTGGTTCACCTCCATAGTGCATCTCTAAAAAGCGTCTTAGATGACTTATTTCGCTCAGCATAATACCCTCTAGTTCCATCCACGTCGTTGCAAATGGCAAGACTTCGTTGTTTTTTTTTTCATGGCTGCATCATAGAGGGTATTATGCTGAGGGAAATAAGTCAATCAGAGAAAGACATGTATCATATTTTCTCACTGATATGAGGAATTCTTAATCTCAAGAAACAAACTGAGGGTTGCTGGAGTGGTGGGGGGTCGGGGGGATGGGGTGGCTGGGTGATAGACATTGGGGAGGATGCGTATGTGCTGTGGTGAGTGCTGTGAATTGTGTAAGACTACTGAATCACAGACCTGTACCTCTGAAACAAATAATGCATTATATGTTAAAAAAAAAAGAAGAAGATAGTAGGAAGGGGAAAATGAGGGGGAAATCGGAGGGGGAGACAACCATGAGAGACTATGGACTCTGAGTAACAAACTGAGGGTTCTAGAGGGGAGGGGGTGGGGGGATGGGTTGGCCTGGTGATGGGTATTAAAGAGGGCACGTATTGAATGGAGCACTGGGTGTTATATGCAAACAATGATGGAACACTACATCAAAAACTAATGTATGGTGATTAACATAACAATAAAAATTTTTTTAAAAAGCGTCTTAGGTGAATGAAAACACAGCAACTTCTGAAAACCAAGTCAGTGTTCAAAACAGACCTTTCTGATCTTTTTGTATTACTTTTCAGAAAGGAACTTGTAAACACCATCTCTGTCGGGTTTTGCTTTGCCAAGGGAGCCAACGGGGTCCGTTAAAACCTCTCCACCTTCCCGGGGACTCAGACAGGGGGGACTATTGCCAATATATGCGTTGGATCCTCCTTTCCCTTTCCCTTGAAGACTGGATTCTGAGAGGGGGTCAATTAACCACTTCCTTTCTATCTCAATGAAATGAGTTCATTTCAAATTCTTAGAAAAATCAAGTCAAAACCATGGAGTCTAACATCAGATAAATCAGAGGTTTACCCACGTTTGCTGGCCTTTAGAAAGATCAACACGTGTTTTCTGACCAAAAACGATTCTTTTCACAGTTTTATTCGATTGAGAATTTATTTGAATGTTTCCTGACAATCCAAGTGGCATTTCAATTTGAGATGGAACTACAGCATTTAGGAGGAGATTTCTTGTCCCCTCTTGCGGGGCTCTTCCCCGGGCTCAGAGAAGCACCAGCAAACCCTCCGGCTGTCCGGGAACTGCCTTCAGATCGGCTGCTGCAGAACAAGGGCCATCGGCACTCTGGCGACGGGAGCCCAGCCACTCCCAGTTTAGGTTGACACATGCACCCACCTCCACATCTACTCTCATCATAACAGAGACGGACTGAGAGGAGAAGGAATAATCTAATGCCAGAGTGGATCTGTACAATCCACATATTTTGCCTGTTTTCAGTATTTAAAATTATCCACGCATGTGGACCCATGCACACTTTTACCCTGTCGCCACGTAGAGCTGTGACAGGTTTCCTAAGTTAAGTAATGTCATGTACACATCATGTACTATCTTTTTGCACGTTTCATCAAGTTTCCTACAGTTGTCAATTGTCCCTCCTCGGAGATGCAGGACATTGTGAGCTGGTTTGGCAGCGGTGTGGGAGTCGGGTGCGTCCCTCCTCCTTCTTAATGGGTTACTGCAGACACCTTTTACTTATTTATTTTTATGTTTTTTAGAGACAGAGCGAGCCATAGGGGTTGGGGAGGTAGGGACAGAGGCAGAGGGAGAGAGAGAGGGAGAGAGAATCTTAAGCAGGCTCCACGCCCAGCGCAGAGCCAGACACGGGGCTCCATCCTACGACCCTGAGAGCACGACCTGAGCCAAAATCAAGAATCAGTCACTCAACCCCCTGAGCCACCCAGGCGCCCAGCAGACACTTTTTAATGCTATTAGCAAAACAGCTTATACTGACAAGGAGACCAGGTTGCCAAATAGCTAAGGGTCAAGGCCTACATTTCCATGACAGGGTCGTGTCGGAGAAAGAGACAAAAACATGTTGCATATCAACATCAGGTGTTTGGCTCAAAGGCCCTTGTTGTATAAAAGCCATATTATACGTAAGGATTCTAATTTCAAGACTGATTTTGAGCTGTCATTTGCTCTGTCCTAAGACAGCCACTATCTAGACCATGATTCTAAGCTAGCTTTCGTCTTTATCACACTTCCCCAGAGTTACTGACTTGTGTTCTTCTAGAAAGGGGCCGTGGCTCGCCCACCGTGTGCCGCAGCACCTTGCAGAGAGCCTGGCACATCGCCGGTGCTGTCATGGACATTCCCCATCTGCCCCTCGCCTCCTCTCCACCTCTCCGCACCCTCCTCCACCCTGCTCCGGGTCTGCACCACCCGGGGTTCCTCGCCTTCAGGTGCAGGTCAGTCTCCACCAGCGGAGAACATTGGCAGGGTATGGAGGGAGGGAAGAGGCAGAGATCAGAGCTTCTTTGGACCAGGTAGCAGCCACATTCCTCTGCTGAAGTCTACAAGGGCCATCAAGCAGTGTCTCCTCAGGCTACCGTTCTCACTCAATTCGGTTCCTTTTCTCATGCCCCCGCCTTTATAAACACTCCCCATTGAACTCTGTTCACTCAGCCCTTTTCACAAACTCCCTATGAATTTGGGAGTGCCTGGGGTCCCGTCGCCACCGAGCACCGATGGCCCTTGTTCTGCAGCAGCTGATCTGAAGGCAGCTCCCGGGAGGGTTTGCCGGTACTTCTCTGAGCCCCGGGGGGAGAGCCCCGCAAGAGGGGATGAGAAATCTCCTCCTAAATGCTGTAGTTCCATCTCAAATTGCAATGCCACTTGGATTGTCAGGAAACATTCAAATAAATTCTCAATCGAATAAAACTGTGAAAGTGTGTTTTATGATCGGGCCCTAACCAATAAGGATGCACATAAATATTTACACAAATGCATAGAATTTTCTTCAACATGATATAATTCAGGAAAATACGTAGGTAACAACTTAGGGATGAAAGCTGTCTCAGAGGCCAAAGTCTTCCCAAGAGCACGGCACTTGAAAAGCAGACTTCATCTTGAACCCCAGCTTCGTACTTTGCTAGCTTATGTGGTCACCTCCTCCACAAATCCCCTCCTGTGACACACACAGACACACACACACCCAGGATGCTTACTTCTTGTCCGAAGAAACAACCCTCTGCACCACCAGAGAAACCCCTTGAGGCTGGAGGACGCCACAGTACCCCCTGGATTCTGGTGGTTCCAGCTCTTTCTATATACTTGCGCACACTCACACAGACACACATTCACTTACATACACCTATACACACAGACACACTCTCAAATACACACACACTCACATACACATCACACACTCACACTTTCTCCCCGAGATAGCTCAGAAAGACCAGGTCAAGAGGGATTCCCAGCTTCAGCTAATACTGTGTTGCAGACCCCCCTTGCCTACTACGCGCATCATGTTCCCTAGCCTCCAGGGCTGAGAAGGCACAGGTGACCCAAGACATCACCACAGTTTCTGCTGCAACACGAATAACATTCATTTCAGACAAAAGCCCACCGACAGGCAGTCTTCATTGAAATTATTTTAAAATAAATGACTCATGAAAGATGAAATTATTTTTTTAAAGATTTTTATTTATTTATTTGACAGAGAGAGACACAGTGAGAGAGTGAACACAAGCAGGGGGAGTGAGAGAGGGAGAAGCAGGCTTCCCGCTGAGCAGGGAGCCCGATGTGGGGCTCGATCCCAGGACCCCTGGATCACGACCTGAGCCGAAGGCAGACGCTTAACGACTGAGCCACCCAGGTGCCCGAAAGATGAAATTATTATCTTTCTATAAGTTTCTGCCTTGCCCATGGAACTAAAATATAACAGCAACCAAAAAACTGTAGAAGTATTAGACTGAAAGTGTTTTTAACAGAAATGGTAAAATTTTCAAATGCTTTGCAACTCATGTATCATTCAGTCCCACAAGAGTCCTATCCTGTCTTGCAAATACCTGTATTTGCAAATACTTTGTCCTTGGCTTTGGGGAACCTTTTTGTCCAGAGATGCTAAGGGACACCTCCTTCCTTTGACTCAATATAGAGAAACTCTCTGGTGCTTTTCCAGCTTCAGAGCACTCTGTGGGACCTGGACAAAGTTCTGGATCAGGGGTCAGCTATGAGCTGTGAATGGCCAACCCTCCCTGCAGATAGGCTGGTTCTCCAGCCAGCACAGTGGGTCTGGGTGGACACCAGCAGCATCTATCTACACAGAGAATTTGCAAATTTGGGAGTCATCGTGTTCCCAATCTGTATCTCTTGTATGTGTGAAGAAATTGACTGAGGTAGTTCTCAAATAGTAGTCCCAAAGTTCCCTGGGAAACTGGGGCTGGGATAAGCAAGCAGAACTTTAGCTTCTGCTGTTATTTCCTTTTTACTTATTTTACATGGTGATTTCCAGGTAAGGTTACTACAAATAAGTCATCCCATCAACAAAGGGTTACCCAATTTAAAAAAATGTTTTATAAGGGTGGTGCAGTCAGTTAAGCATCAGACAACTGGTTTTGGCTCAAGTCATGATCTCAGGGTCCCGGGATCAAGCCCCACATCAGGGTCCACATTCAGCGTGGAGTCAGCTTGAGATTCTCTCTCCCTCTCTCCCTCTGCCCCTCCCCCACTCTCTCTCTCTCTCTCTGCCCCACCCACTTGTGCTGTCTCTCTCTCTTTAAAATAAATAAGTCTTTAAAAGAGAGAGAGAGATTATTTTTAAAAATAAATAATTAAAAAATAAAATAACTAAAAACTGTTTTATAAAAGATTGGAAACCACTGATGCACTATACACGGTCAGTGCCCTGATATCAGGGTCCTTGTCTATCACATTCATTGAGAACTCCAAAGTTTGGAGGAGGGTGGACACAAGATAAGCTTTTGAAAAATATCTGTTGAAAAACAAACAAACAAAAACTTATTAACACATTTAATTCTCACAACATCCTACAAAAAAGACGAGGCAGGTATTTTCTCCCACACTTACAAAGGAGGAAACTCAGCTTCAGAGACTTGACCAAATGCAGGTCACCTGTACCCACTTGAGTTTGGTATCAGTGGTTTATCAAGAGTAAATATGCCTGTGTTGGGGGGGCGGGGGCTGTGATGTATTCATGCCCTTTCTCCCTATGCTTGTGAAAAGGTGCCCAGAAATGAAGAAACAGCAAAAACGGCTTAGAAAATTTGAGTATTGCATGAATTGGAAGATCAACATATCTAAAGTTAGTAATTTGGTATAAAATTTTAATAAAAACCTCTGATCCGACTTGAAGGCACCCTTATGGACCAGTGTGTGGACAGAAATGTCACCCTCTTCACACAGGTCTCCTAATCATAATGCTGCAACCTCTTTTACCAGATCCTATTGGTCTGTTAGATTGCCTTTTTTCTCCCGTGTCCTTTCCTCGGCCCCCAGAGTCTCAAACCTCTAAGATCCAGAATCTACCCTCAGGATGTCCACTCTCCACTCCAGTGGCAATGGAGCCTGAGAAGTTTCTTTAAGATTGTGTTTGGGTGGCTCAGATGGTTAAGCGTCTGCCTTCGGCTCAGGTCATGACCCCAGGGTCCTGGGATCGAGTCCCGCATCAGGCTCCCTGCTCCCTGGGAGCCTGCTTCTCCCTCTGCCTCTCTCTCTCTCTCTCTCTCTCTGTCTCTCATGAATAAATAAATAAAATCTTTAAAAAAAAAAGATTGTGTTTCAATGTCAACTATACTTTAATAAAATATATATATATATAAATTTAGAATATAATTTAGGCTAAAGCGATTATGTTGAATTTTACTATGCTTAAACAAACATGCCATTTCTTGGTATTCCAATGACATCCATTTGAATTTTTTAGTCCATGCTGTGGTACAAGTGTCCCATATGTTCAAGTTAATTGTATTTTTGCAAGGAAAAATATGCCAAATGTATTTATATATGTAATTGAAAGTATAAATTAGTCATGGTGACTCTAAAAAAATTGTATCTCAAAAAAAAAAAAAACTCTTATATTCATTTGCCTACCCTAATGGGACAAATATTTACTAGACTCCCAAGGTTTTTTGTTTGGTGGGGTTTTTTGGTTGTTTTGTTTTGTTTTGCTTCAGCTAAAATTATGTCAATTCATTTTAGTAATACAGATAATTTGTGATTCAGCAGAAAATCTAATACATGAAAAATCCAAACATAAATCAGACTGGGTCCTTACATGATAGAAGTATTTTTTACTTCACTAAAATATTCGGTGTTTAAATATCAGTGTTTTCTTATACATTCATCTTAACTTTTTAATACATACAGAGTCACAGCAAGTTTCTAGATATAGTTCTGCCAAGTCCCTCGGGAATGTGTTTTCAGTTAAGTTCTGACACAAATATTTTATGGGACAGCTGGACCAAAGACTGGCTAGCACCCTTTTCAAATGTTGAAAATTTTAATGAGAATAAAATCTGAATCTAATGCTATTCCATCTCCTCGGGAGTAAATAAACACCTTCCTCCTCCATTTTTATAGTGATTTTATTTTCAAAAAATTTACATACAAAAAGCTGTACGTACATAACTTGATGAGTTTCGAGTTAAGTATAGTCATTTTTTTTTGAAGATTTTGTTTATTTATTTGACAGAGAGAGAGAGACAGTGAGAGAGGGAACACAAGCAGGGGGAGTGGGAGAGGGAGAAGCAGGCTTCCCACCGAGCAGAGAGCCTGATGTGGGGCTTGATCCCAGGACCCTGGGATCATGACCTGAGCCACAAGGCAGATGCTTAATGACTGAGCCACCCAGGCGCCCCAAGTATAGTCATTTTAAACAGTGATATGATTTGCTCAGAACTTTTTCATTTATATTTCTATTACATAAAGTAAGGCATACACATAACTTGTAAAAATGTGTACAGAAAGGACAAAGGACACTGATGGAGCAAATGCCTTACCTCTCTTCCTCCCATAAACCCAGGGTAATTTAGATTTGACTTGAAGCCACATCCCCAGCAATGGGATTCTGCATAAAGTGCTGGAGGTTGGTCCATGGCCAACTCACAGGACTTCAAACTGTTTTTTGTACTTTATTAGGATTGACACATCACGAGGTTAGAAATTGTACTGAACAGTAGCTTTGATGTGTTCCACATCTCGGCCAGCGATGGTGCAGTCAGTGGAAGCCCTTCCTGCTTAAATGGAGACATCCCATTCCTTACTGGCCTTGACCTGCCAAAGGAGTTAGAAGCCTTGATTTCCCAGGAGAGAAGATGCCACAGATGGTGGATCTTAACTACTCCCTTTTTTCTGGAGGAGAAACTATTGCGATAGTTTGAAATGTATAGCTTAGAAAACTATCTGGGAAGCAGTGGTTTCTATTAGCATCTATTAATGTAGCTTGTTGTAATGTGTTTAGTAAAGGAAATAAGGAAATGATGTTTCTTTAACCCAAAAAGCACAGTAAGACAGGGTGTATGTATATATATACCATGCTGTATGTACTTCATAGGATAGCAAAGAATCCTGAGTCTTTTCTGGGACTCCACAGTTCAATTCAACAAGATGATTGCTATATAATTCTAAACCAATGCTGATTTATTTAGTATTCCCTTGAAATCAGACCCGGAGTGAAGCACTTGGTGCAGGAGTTTATTGGAGAGGTTATCCCAGGAAGCAGGAGTAAGCAGGCTTGGTGAGATAGGAAAGGTGGAGGAGTTCACATAAAGGTGTGTTATTGAGGTCCCTGCCATAGACCATGGATGCTCAGTTCTGCTGGGACTTCTGAGTAGCGTAGTGGGCAGAATTTTCCCTTCAGTGGTTCTCCTGAAAGATAGAGGGTGGAATAAATACTATGATAGGATTCCCCAAGGGTTGTCCCAGGGCACTTAACTCTTTAGCACTTCTGAGCTGCACTCAGCAGGAGCCAGACAAGCTCTGGGGCATAGGAAAAAGCCTGGGTAGAATATGGAAAGATATAAGGCCAGAGTCAAAAATGAGTCACACCTGCCCATCACAGCTGCCCCTGAAATCAGAGGTGTGCTGAGAGGATAGGATCGTGGCCCAGAGGCTTTACCACAGAGTGAGACACTTATATACCTGCCATTTGCATTGTGTAAGCTCAACAGATTCACAAGTTCTCTTTAGAATAGAGAGTCTCCTCTTTTGGCCAACATATAATTTTGTTTGTGTTGATCATCAGGGTTCTCAACAATTGCTCTTAATTCCTTAAAAAAAAAAAATATTTTCCCAATTTTAAACATAATACTTGCTATACTAGATGCTCATTATAGATTAGTTTAGCTCTTGACAAACTGGAACCAACCTAATTATCACACAACAAAAAATGGTGTCTGTGGTTGGCAGCCTCTAAGATGGCCCCCAATGATCTCCACCTCCTGGTAGTCACAGCTTTGTGTAGCCCCTTCACATTGCCCCAGGGTGGGTCTGTGTGAACCAACAGAATAAAGCAAATGTGATAATATTTCATGTCCAAGATTAAGTTATAAAAAAAAAATTGCAACCTTCTTTTCTCCCTCCCCATAGTCCCTCCCCCTCCCCCCCAAACACCCCACATCCACCCCACCACCACCACCACCACCACCGCCCCACCATCTTTTAGTCTTCTTTCATGGATCTCTCACTTGGGGGAAGCCATGTTATCATCAGCCCTGTGGAGAGGTCCACTTGATGAGGAAACAAAGCCCCTAGCCAACAGCCATGGGAGTGAGCTTGGAAGAGGATCTTCCAGCCCCAGTCAAGTCTTCAAAGACTAGCTCCAGTGGACAGCTAGAATGCAACCTCATGACAGACCCTGGGCCAGAACTACCTAACTGAGCCACTCTGAGATTACGGACCTTCAGAGACTGTGAGAAAATATATATATTTTGTTTTGTTTTGTTTTGAGTTGCTAAATTTTGAGGTAATTTGTAACACAGCAATAGATAACTAATACAGTGTCCATATAAAGTAGAACATTATATGGCAATAAAATAACAGATTTTCAAAGAATACTTGATGACATGAAATGTGATGAGTATACTATATTAAGTGAAAATAGTGGGAAGCAGATCCATCTGTGCAGTGTGTGTTGCATATCTGTGAGTTTCCTCTGATCAGCAAATGTCCTTCCCCTCCTTCTGCTAATAGAACTTCCCCTTCTCATAGAGAAACAATTGCACGTGTTTTAAGTGGTGCTGACTTCAACCCGTGTAGGTCAAAGAAGTGAATCTGATCAAATCTAAGTACCTGAATCCCTTGGCACAACATGAAAGGCAGGCTCGTGAGGACAATTCCTGGAACTTTTCTTCCAGGAGTTGTTAAAGTAGAGAAGGGCCTTAACTTCCAAATAAAGGTAAAGGTGGTAAAGGCATCAGACACCCTGGCTTGAGTATTCTTGACGTAAGTCAGCCTTGGACTTCTCACTTATGAGTTAATAAACTCTTTTTGCTCAAGGTAATTAGTGTTTGGGTTCTGTCATGAGTAATCCATAATATTATCCCAAATTTTTATAAAAATAAATAAATAAAATTATCTGCAAACAGGTAACATAGTGGACTCTGCCAAATGTTAACAATGGTTCTATCTAGATTTGTGGTTCCAAATTTTTTTTAAAGATTTCATTTATTTGCAAGAGAGAGATTGAGAGAAAGAGAGAGAGAGAGCCAAGAACAAGCAGGAGGAGGGGCAGAAGGAGAGAGAGAAGCAGACTCCCAGCTGAGCAGGGAGCCCGATGTGGAGCTTGATCCCAGGACCCCGGGATCATGACCCAAGTCGAAGGTAGACACTTAACCGACTGAGCCAGCCAGGTGTCCCATGGTTTCAAATTAGTGAACTTGCTACATCAGAAATTTTTAAAACACAGATTCTTGCAGCGCTTGAGTGGCTCAGTCCGTTAAGCATCTGCCTTTGGCTCAAGTCAGATCCTGAGGTCCTGGGATCGAGCCCCATGTCCAGCTCCCTGCTCAGCAGGGAGCCTGCTTCTCCCTCTCCCACTCCCCCTGCTTGTGTTCCCTCTCTCGCTGTGTCTCTCTCTGTCAAATAAATAAAATCTTTAAAAAAAAAAAAGTACAATCGTTAGTAATTTAGAACACTAATTATCATATTGATTCTCAAGGAAGGTACTACCCAAGTTTCAACCAGGGTTTTAGGGTTACATTTCTTCCTGAAATAGACCATTAACCTTTAACACAACACCTCTATTGCCACTGCCAAGCTCAGTCAGTGTCCACACCAGGAAGGAATAGATGGAAGGGTCAATGGAATGGAAAAGACATAGGCTGGCAGAAGGAGAAGTGGATTCCTGACAGGCTAGAACAACTCTTCAGGGTGAAGTGGATGCTGAGTGCCTAGGGTTTGGGAGTCCAGATCCAATCCAAGAGATGCAATGTCCAGGAGGCATCGAGACACACTCACTGGGGACACAAGCCTGAAGCATGGCTGTGTCCTAAAGGCCTGAGGATGAGAAGAGGATTGGGAAAAGAGGCCTCTGCAGAGGACCCGGGAGGAGAATCGGGGCTCTCAGCACCAGGGAACGGAGCCCGAACTCTGCATGGTGGTTCAAGGGCAAAAGAGTAACTGTAAAGTGGGAGCCTAGGTTTTAGAGCAAGTAGAGTCCTAAGGAGATTATAAATGTAGTCATTCAGGCAAAGAGGCTGGGTTGGGCAAGATGCTGATCTGGTATGAAACAGGGGCTTCAATTCAGGAACAAAACAGAGGCTGGTAAGCGGAACAGGGCACAACGTCTGAGCAGGACCCGTTGCCAGGTCAAAATGGTGCTCAGCCACTGTGCAGTGGCCCAACGATCCTAAACTTCCGGAAGATATTTTGGAGTGCCTCAGGCAAGCACGCATGCGCAGTGGGAGTCAAATGCGTTTACGTCCGCAGGGACGGAAGGATTTGGGGGGCGGGTGCTGGACAGATGGAATCAATACAACTTTAGAGAAGGGGGTGCAGCTGGGGCTCGAGTGGATAAGAAATTAGCAGCTCCTGGTGACTCAAATGGGAAATGTGGAGGACTGGGCTCAGAGATATAACCAGAGCGGGGAGGCCTCTCCACAAAAACCATGGTTTTTTTCTTCTCATGGACTTTGATGGTTTCAGTTTCCATCAGAAGCAGCAATAGGTGTTTCTGAATTGAGGCAAGGCCTCTTCCACCGTAAAGGCCATTAACTCCTAAGGCCATGTTAAGGACTGCATTATACAGAAAACCCTCTGGGTCTGCATGTTTTTAATTGATTTTAGGCATGCTGCTGACCAACAGCTTCCACAGCCCCATTGGAATGTGCATGTGTCTCCTTTTAGGCTCCAGCTCTGACGGAGGAACAGAAATCTTGCAATTTGCCTCCCCTAGATCTAGAGTGGACATTTAAGGCCATACTAACTCCACAAGTCAAAAGGAGCAAATTCCCTCAGGGAATTCCAGGTCCCTACGTCTGGCCCAGGCCAGATCCCAACTCCCAAAGCTTGCTTTGGGACATCTCTTTAAACATGAGCCACAGTCTCTGGGGAAGGAGGAGCCAACTTCGGTGGTGCCTTGCATTAAATTGTAAAACTCCTGTCAGGAAGACAGGAGAAACTTGTTTCTACTTTTGTTTTCGTTTTTTGTTTTTTTTTTTTTAGTAAGATTTTATTTATTTATTTGACAGAGAGAGAGCAAGAGAGCACAAGCAGGGGAGGGGCAGAGGCAGAGGGAGAAGCAGACTTCCCACTGAGCAGGGAGACCAATTCGCGGTTTGATGCGGGGCTCGATCCCAGGACCCTGGGATCATGACCTGAGCCAAGACAGACGCTTAACGACTGAGCCACCCAGGTGCCTCCTTTGGATAAAGCCCTTGAACTAACACAGATGGTTATCCTGATTACCAGGTGAATTTAGGATGGACTGTGTGTGACAGATGGGGCTAACTCCTCTTACTTGAGGACTAGTTATTATCCAGACAACATGTAACGGGCTCTATCCTCTTGACTATATAAAAGGACAGATTTCCTTCTGTCTTTGCAATCCCTCGGATTGCTAGTGGTGCTCACTGATTCTGGTTTAATGCTTATTCAATAATAAAACTGTTTTTCTTTCTCTCCTATTTTTGTGGAGAGGTTTTCTAGCATCAGGGAGCACAAGAATTCCTGTCCGCTCAAAGGTCCTTCCAGCCCAGCTAAGAATCAAATAGACATGAGGCAGATCAACAGGAGATCAAATTCAACAGCATACATAGGGGGAATCCACATAGACATGGAGATTCCAAAGACAGTCAGGAAAATGAGATATAAATGTCATCCTGAACTAAAGAGAACGGTAAGGGCCTGGGACCTCAGAGGACAGGAATGCACTTCACGGGGCAATAAGAAGAGATGTTTGGTAATTAGATGTTTGCCCTGCCGTACAGATGAGTCAATCAGATAAAATTTATCTCTGCTAATAACCCTTATTCTGGGCAAGAACTTCAATTTAGATTCTTCTCTGTAGTTAAGGGAGGGGAGAAGTTTCTCTTGAGCCAGCAAGGACTTGATTGCCTTTGGGTAAAAATGATCCGCCTGTCCAAGTGGCACATGGGAAGTAGGGGTGCTGTCCCGAACCCCTTGGCTAGCTTGGGAGATTTGGTTTTTAATCATATTTCCTCAACAGCAATTATGCCTGTTCACTTGAGCAGTAATTACCGCGCCTACCTCAGGGAGAATCATGTACCCCAAGACACCCATTGCTATGCACCACTGAAGTGGAATTTGATCTGCAGAGAATGCAAAGTGTGACACGGTCTCGTAGAGGTGCGCGCGCACACACACACACACACACACACACACACACACGCCGTAAACATTACCAGGGAGCCGTCAGGCAGCACAACTGTGTTACCCTCTACCAGGTTTCCATGAAACTTGAGGATAGTGGCAGGAAATTAAAATGTTAGAGTAGGTATGCTGTGGACAGTTCATGAAGACAGAAGAGCTTTTCTAATGTACAAATTCTGGGTTGTCTGGAGGGATAGATTAAATTAGAAAATAATATGTTTATTATAAAAACATTTTGAAAATAATAGAAAGATGTCTATGACTATGGACAGTCACTATTAACACTTAGATGCAAATCTTTCCAATCTTCTCTCATAGTTTGGGCTTGGTTTTGTTTTGTTTTGTTTTTATTTTGTATAAGACTTTTTTTTAAGTAATCCCTACACCCAGTGTGGGCCCCAAATTCATAACCCTGAGATCAAGAGTTGCATGGTCTCCTGATTGAGCCAGCCAGGTGCCCCTGGGCTTGTCTTTTTGTTGTTTGTTGTACAGTTGTCATCAGATTGTATACGAGTGCGTACCTAGCTTTTTTTTTTCCTAAATATTGACATGAGCCTTTTTTCATGTATCCAAAACCTCATTGTATCTGTTTGAAAATCCATTGAGGGTGCCTGGGTGGCTCAGTTGGTTAAGCGACTGCCTTCAGCTCAGGTCATGATCCTGGAGTCCCGGGATCAAGTCCCGCATTGGGCTCCCTGCTCGGCAGGGAGTCTGCTTCTCCCTCTGACTCTCCCCCTCTCATGCTCTCTATCACTCTCTCTCTCAATAAATAAATAAAAATCTTTAAAAAAAATAAAAAAAAAGAAAAGAAAATCCATTGAGTGGATGTAATTATTTAACCATTCCCCCACTAGGGAACACTTGAATTATTTCTAATTCTGGTGCTTTTTAATACCAGATACTAAACTGACAAGAAAATCTGCATTGCCTAAAGCTAAATCTTGGCATATGTTTACATAAGTCAGGCAATTTTTTTTTCTTTTCTAGTAAAGGGAGTACGTTTAGCATGTTTCTTGTATTCTCTATTCTTGAGAAGTGCACGGTCATTCCCTTAGACAGTGTTCTCAGGGTTCACAAGCTGGTTCTTCACAAATTTGACTTATGACCAAGACAACCTGGTATTGCGATTAGATTTTAAAACTCATTTTAGGGGCGCCTGGGTGGCTCAGTCGTTAAGCATCTGCCTTCGGCCCTGGTCATGATCCCAGGCTCCTGGGATCGAGACCCACATCAGGCTCCCTGGAGACCCGCGGGTCTCCAGAGGAAGCCTGCCTCTCCCTCTCCCACTCCCCCTGCTTGTGTTCCATTTCTCACTGTGTCTCTCTCTCTGTCAAATAAATGAATCAAATCTTTAAAAAAATAATAATAAAAAATAAAACTCATTTTAGGGAACTCCAAATTTCATATCTCCAGTAGATGTCAGCTCTAAAACAGCCTCCCCAACCAACTTTCCCCCTTCTGGTGAATCACCTGGGAATCTTGTTAAAATGTAAATTCTAACTCAGTAGGTCGGTGCATCTAATTAGCAGCCAAGGGATGCCTGTGTTGGCTCATGAACACACTGGGAGAAGCCAGGCTCTCAAGCCGCACTTCTTAGTCTCAGCGCCTCACGCTGCAGTCAGCTGGGGGCTTTATGAACAGAGGATGTGATGCTTGCAGCCCAGCTGCAGGAACTTTTAAAGCTCCTCTGGATAATGCTACGGTGCAGCTAAGGTTGAGAACCCCAGCTCTATTCACACTACAACTTCAAAATCTACGCATCATAGAGCTAGGAACTGTTAAGCAAATGGAACTTTAGCTATTGTCTTGTCCTGCCCAAACTGTCATTTTATAGGTGACGAAACTTAGGCGCAAGGAGAACACACTCAATCAAGGTCTCATCGTGATTTTAGTTTAACACAATTTCCACAATGACACAAGATAACTGGGATAGTCTGTTCTCATACAGATGCTTTAATCATACTCTCTGATGGGATTCTTATGACCTCAGATGAGGTCAGTCCACATTAACTTACTTCTCGTGTGTGATGAGGGTATGGAGGGCCTGCTTCTACATTTTCTTCAAAAACAAGGCAGAGAAGGGAAAGAGATGGAGGGAATAGCACCAGTAGGTCCTCCCTTATTATCCTCTCTTGAGAAAGACACACATGGATGTGCCCTTTGTTCTTGTACTCACCCAGCACACAGCCCCACTGTCCTGTCATAGTCCATAGAGCTCAAAACCATGCATCAGCTTAGACCCCAATTTCACCAATAACTGGGAGATAACACATATGGGGGTGCTGAAGGCCCTGCAATGAGAAGTTTACTATGAGGGGTGCATGGCTGGCTCAGTTGGTGGAGCACGCGACTCTTGATCTTGGTGTTATGGGTTTAAGCCCCACATTGGGTGTAGAGATTACTTAAAAATAAAATCTTTTAGAAAACAATTCACTCTGAAACTTCAGGACAAAAGAGAGATCTGCTAAGCCCAGTATGCCCAGCAGTGTTGTTTATGCTGTCCCAGCCAAGGGGCTCTGTCCCTTCTGGCCAAGCGAAGTTCTCAGGCAAAAGTCTCCTCTGAGTGCCCCCGCCAGGTACAAGGGGCAAGCTCTGTCCAGCCAGTCCTGAGCTCTGAAACCAGAACCATGCTGCAATACCTCTCATCATAAGCAGACAAATATCCCTCCTTAGGCCCCTCATCCCCCTCCAACCACTGCTTCTTTTCTCGGCTTTCCCTTGCCACAAACCTTCTAAATAGTGCTGTCTCTACTTACATTTCTACCTTCTTTTCATTGTGGTTTCAACCCACATTGATTAAGTGGTCACCCCTACCATTCCCCTGAACTTGATCTTGTTCAGATACCCCCTTCTTCTTCCAACATCTCAAGGCTCAGTCCTCAATCTTCTTGTCAATATACTTCCCTCCCCTTAGATGGTCTCACTCAGAACCAGGGCTTTACATACATCTAGATACTGAAGAATCTCAAACCCACATCTTTACCCCCGATCTCTCCCCTGAACTCCCGTCTCATGTCTCCAGCTACCTGTGTTTGGTGAACCCCTCACCCTGGTCAGCTCTCCCTCCAGCCTTACTCATTTCAGTAAATGGCCCAAGGATTCACCTAGGTGTTCAGAATCAAAGTATGAGATCTTTTTTTTTAATCCTTTTTCATACCCCACATCTACTTCATCAGAAATTTCCATTCACTCTACCTTTAAAATTTATTTCAAATCCACCACACTTCACCACTCCCGCTGCTACCATCTAGACCAAAGAAACCATCCTTGTCCACCTACGTGATAGCAACGGTTCTCCACCCATACTCCCTGATTCCTTTTTCACTCCTCTGTGGTCAGATCTTCAGATAGAAAGCATAAATTAGATCTTATCTCACCATTGCTTCAATGGCTTTCTTTTAACATTTTGAATAAACCCAAACTCCTTATCACATCCATAAGGTAGAGAATATCTGGCTCTCGCTTATTTCTTCATCTTTATCTCCTTTCACTCTTTGCCTTATTCCCTTCAGTTTGGCCAAAATGACCTGCTTGCTTTTCTTAGGGTGAGCCAAGTTCACTCTGATGTTGATTGGCCTGTTTGTCCAGACATTCTCTTCCTAGACACACACAGGATTCATAGTCTCCCATAGTTCTGATCTCTGCTCGAATGTCACATTCCCAGAGAGGTTTTTCCTGACTCCTCTATCTTAAATCACCACCCCTCTGTCTTCTTACTCTCCATCCTAGTCACGTTTTTATATTCCTTCTTACTTTTCCTGACATTATCTGATACATGTATTTGTTTATTGTTCTTTCTCTCCTGCCAGAAAATATGAGCTCCACGTGGGCAGAGAGATACTGAATTGTTAAATTCTACATGCCCAGCACCTAGGACTGGGCCTGGCACCTAGTATGCGCTCAGTAAATACCACGGCAAGTGACTGGAAGACTACCACCAGGTGCAGGTGAGGACTCAGAAGATGGATCCCGGAGACAAATGAACTCCCAGGCAACAAGTCACGAGTGGATCTCCCCCTCTGACTTTCAAAAATGTTGTCCTTTTACTGAAGTTTCACTTGGGAATTTCCAGTGAAACGTGCTTTAAACCAGTCTCTGAATGGTGGTCACAAGCCAAGACTTCACATACGCTCTTCAGAGAATAACAGGAAATAGGAAGAAGCGGTCAGGTGACCAGTGTCAGAACAGCTGAGTAACAAAGGGCACACAGGAAAAGGGACTTGGAGAGCTGTCAACTCAAAGAAAACCAGATGAGCTAGGATTCCAGGGAAAAGAGAACTGTTCGGAGATGTGCTAACAGTATCAGCCACCGCCCCCACCCCCCACACACACCCCACAAGGAATTTATCAATGCTCAGTGGAGACAACAGGCTTGACCTTGACCCAGGCCAGTTCTGCAGGAAAATAGAAGGACTAAAATGGCAAATGGAAAACTTGATAAACCTCAAATAAACCTTTTGAAGAAAAGTAAACCTTTTCTCCCTATGTGACATTTGCTAAGTTCTGGGGCTATATGAGAGGCTGAGGGGCTATCCAGAAAGCTTCTGGAAGGCAGAGTGTTTTATCCCTTTCAGGAAACGAGACCATGAGCGGGGAAGGCCAGTCTCGAGCCCGTGGCCGCTCTCTCCCTTCAGAGACCTGACGGGAATGGCATAGAGTAGGAGGCTCTAGAGCTGGGATGAGAACTTCTGAAGAACACAGCAGGATCTCCTCAGTCTTTTGGGGCTGATGATAGAGATCAGCATGTCCCTCAATGAAAAGGACAGAATGGCCCTCCTGTGAAAGTGCAGCAAAGACAGACTGCAACCCGGCCTCAACTTTCCTCAAACCCTGATAAGCCCTCATCCTATCTGCCCTCTCTGGTGGAAGATCACATCAGATGAAGGCTTCACCTATCTTTGTTTCATGTTTTCTGTATGCAATGAAACGATATGTAACAAGGCAAGTCCATAATTAAGTGGGAAAACAAAGATAATAGAATTAAACCCATAGATGATCAAGATATTGATGCTAACCAAAAAAGGGAAAACTGTAAAATCAATAATATGTATTAGATTAAATAAGTCTAGTTTGAATATTTTTATCCCTTATGTAATCACTAAAAGAATAGTAAAATCATGTATGACCAATAGGTCAATAGAAGAAAACAGTGGAAGTATAAAAATGTCTGGATATTCCAAACGATAAAAAAAGGAGAAATGGAACTAAATCTATGGGCCAAATAGAAAACAAATATTAAGATGGTAGATATAAAGTTATATCAGTTCATCACCAAGGCCTAACTATTTTATGTGCCATATACTCCTGTGGCCTCTTCTCTACCCCCAATACTATGGCCCAAATTCAAATCTGCAATAACCTATCACCTAGACTATTTCAATAAATCCCTAACAATTTTCCTTATTTCTGCTATGGCCTCCTTCAATCCATCCTCCTTAGAAATGTCACCATGGTTTTTTATTTGATTTTGAGCATGCCCTTCTTCTGCTTAAAATGTTTCATTGGCTCCTATTAAGACATCACGAAATGAGTATTTGCTGAATAGGCGCCTTCTGAAAAAATAAGAGTGTGCAATGGCTCCACCTGGTGGCAGCACGGAAGAGCTGTTGGGCTGCCTTGAGACCAGCCAGGAGGTGGAGAATGTGACTCGTTTTCACTCTTGCCTTCTTCTTCCAGGAGATCATGATTACCTGCCTTGAAAAAGAATCTGTAGCTGGTTGGACCTGAACTTCTTACAGGCAAAGAGTGAGAATATTTTTGTTCCCAAGGAAGAAAAGGGAAGCCCCATATTGTGTTTTGGGAGCTGCATATACTGGGAAGATATGAGTGGATCTAAGTGGGAAAAGGGGTAAAGTTTTAAGACACAAACTTACGCATCTTCTTAGATACCCCCAGCTACCACACTTTTCCCCTTCCTGGTTGCCATGCCACTTTGGGTCTTGGGTGAAACACTGGCCCACCAAGTATGGGCTCTAACATCCTGAAAAGCCTGGTAGCCAGGATAAAGCAACCCAAAATGTAAGAGTCAGCTCCCCTAAAGGTAAAATGGGACCAATGAAAAACAGAAGCTTCAGGGAGCCAGGCAAATAAGCTACTTCTTCTTTCTTTCTTCAGCAAACTATCCAAGGCATGGTTTCTCCTTGCAAGTCCTGAGCCAAGTCCCCACCCTTCCTGGGTCCCATTGAAGGCACAGGCAGCACAATTACGTCCCACTGCCTTGCTTAAAGTCTTAAAGTCTTCTCCTTTCCTCACTTTCTTTCCTCCCTGGCAATCACCAGGGCTGGCACAACCCGAATGTACTGTTGGCACCCGGACTGGAGAGCTGTAGCCAGGAGCACTCCCTCACCAGCCGCACTCCTTGTAGTGGGGGCCTCAGGGAAAGTCTTGTGGGGAAGAGAGCAGGCATTCCCCACAGGCACTGGCCTCGGCCTCCTGGGAGCTTTCCAAGGCATCAGTCGCTCATATCCTCTGTGGAGTCAAGCCTCTCCCCCATGGCCTTTGGAACCGTGGGCTGAAGGCTGCAGGCTGGCGCTCAGGACACTCTGGGCGGCATTCACAGTTTTCCATGAACAAACATCCACATCCTGAGCTGTTCAAGCATGACAGGCCACAGAAACTGTCCAGCCAAGTCCAAGGACAATTCAGGGCTGTGATGAAAGGGGTCACCCAGCTTGGGCTGGTAAGGCAGCAACCATGGCCCCAAATGTTCCTGGAACCAGGCTAATAACACTCGAGGGGCTATCTCCAGCCCCCTGCAGAATTCCAAGCCTGTTTTCTACAGGAAACACGTGGGTGTGCCTCAGTCTCCAGTCTTCAGTCTCCAGGCCTAAAGAAGCAGTGCGTCTGGGCTAAGAGATAAGGTGAAGTTTGCTCCAGAACTCTGAGGGTGTCAGAAATCAATAAAGGGCAGAATGGTGGGTGCTGGCATTAATCTTTTGTGACCTTGATTCAAAATAACAGAATTGATAGAATTGAGGGGGACATTGGACCATGCTGGGTGATGTCAAGTTGAATTGATCGTAGTATGGGTTGGAGCAGAAGTGGAGTTAGACAAACTTCAATAGAGGACCTTGTAAATAAGGGTTCTTCAGGGGCTATTATAGCTTCCACCCATCATGGAAAGTCTGCTCTAGAATGTTTATGGTGTCTACTTCTTATGGCCTCTCTTCCGGGTAGGAATTGTCTGGTTTTATGGGCGAGGTTCAGTTCACAGTACTAGTTAGATCTGGGGCACATCTCCAAGGAGCCTTATGCCAGAAGGGTGGCAGAGGAAAGAGAGAGGCGAGTGGGAAAAACACTAATCCCTCCAAAATAAGTTTACATCTCCCTATTTTCATTTTCTACTTTTGAACATCCCAATCTATGGGGAAAGATTATTTTGTATGTCCAAGTAAGCAAATAAAGTACAAGATCATTGGCTCTAAGATTCAAACTCTCTGGGTGCAAATATGGGTCCCAACATTTATTAACTTTATGTCAATATCACCTCTAAAACCTTAGGTTTTTCACCTGCAAAGTGAGGCCACTAAGAGTACCTGCCTCAGAAAGTTAATAATGGTACGACAGATAAAGTGCTTTCCAAAGTGCCTCATACAAAGAAAGCACTCAATTAATATCTATTGCTTCCATTGCTATTCTTTTTTTTAACTTCCATTGCTATTCTTTAAGGTAACAACTAGCCACCAATGAAGAATAAATACCAAAAAAAAAAAGTGTTTTAGTGTGTTCGTGTGGTGAAAGGATAATTTGGACTCTGTAAATCAAATATACCATGGAATTTCTTTGTAATTCTTATAGTCAATTCCTGAGCCTCTGTTTTCAGAAACACTGGTGGAAACAAATACAGTTTTCCTCCATTTAGCATATAGGTTGATCATGCCTTTGTTTCTATGTTTAATAGACTAGTTCTGTTCATTAAACAACTAACTCTGTCCATTAAACACAGTCTAATTTCATTAACAGACATTGAGAGTCTACTTTGTGCCAGGCTCTTTGCTGAATGCTGGGCACACACAAAAATGACAGGGTGAGGCCTGGCTCCCAGCCTCCTTACACTCTTAGTCTAGTTGGAGAGCGAGACAAGTAACAACAGGACCCCATAAAGTTGACTTGAGCATCAGAAAGACCATGCTGAATGCTCATGATGTCTTCTATAACAGCTCACATATTATGATGGTGTACTGAGGTGAAATACTAAAAGATATTTCTTAAACCCAAGAATTTAGAAAACAGAAGGAATCAGAGAAGGCAGTGTAGACCCCACAAAATGGCAGCGACTAGAAGCTTAGGTGATAGACGGCAGATGGTGGATACTGAGGGACACGCAGACAATAGGCCAGTCACACCACTGAGTGGAGGCTGAGGATGACAGATTTATGATAGCACAGTTCTGGGCTGGGAGGGCATCAGGGAGACCCACACACAGAACAACGTAGCCCTAATGACACAGCCATAGAGACCTTCTCTCCTGGGTGGGTGTGGGCACCAAAGGACAGATCACATCCCAGTGCTGGTGTATCCCTCATCTGAATTCAAGGGGATCAGAAGGGATGACTGTAAACAGAGCAAGGTGACAGTAAATGGTTCAAAGAATAAGGAAGAGGAACAATAAGAGAAAAGATGATGAAGGAGGAGCTTAGAGGGGTCAGCCATTCATGATAAAGGGAAGACAGGCTACACCTGAGGGTGAAGCACGCCCAGCCCCATCTCTAGCTAGTTCCCATTTGCCTGCAGAGCTTTTTCCTTTTGCCCAGTGTTTATCAAACTTAGTGGAGATACAAATCACTTCAGGATCTCATTAAAATGCAGATTGTAATTCAGCAGATCTGGGGTTAAGGGCTCTGTATTTTGAATGAACTCCGGTTATGGTGATGCTGTTTGTCCTCAACTCTGGCTACATGTTATAACCACCTGCGGAGCTTTGAAGACACCAGTGCTCGGGCTTCACACCACCCAATGACTGAATCTGTAAGCATGGTGCTTGGGCATCAGTGTTCCTAGAAGCTTCCTCAGATGACTGTAGCTCCAGCAAGGGTTAAGAACCACCACTCTAGGGAAATATAATGATTCCCAAGTCTCATTACTTCCTATGTAAATGCTCCCCAACCTCCTTTTTCTTTCTCTGCCACTGCTTTCTATGCTAGTTCTCCCAGAAGCCCCTCCAACCCCCCTGCAAGATTAACTTCTCTCCCTCTGTTCTCAAGCTATCTAAGATTGGAGACAGGCTGGGAGCCAAAACAATCCCAGTTCCTTATTGTTTCCCCCACTCCAGCCCCATCCAACTTAACTGGGCTTAAGTTAGCCTCTCCTCCCTGCCGACCTGTCAGGATGACCAGGGTTGAGTAACCAGTGCTGACCCCAGCTCTCAACCTGCTCTTGCTTCTCAGCTTACTCTTCTACCTGCTCGATGGAAGACAATAAGCTGCCACAGGTAAGTTCATAATCGCTTGAACTACAGCCCTAACAACCTAATCTTACTCCAGTTCCTCATGTATGCCTAGGTTCCTTCCAGGACTTGATTTGGTGCTCAAAGAATAGGGTAATGAAGGATGAGCCAAGTGGTGTAATGTATACCGAGAATCTGTGGAACATCATCTTCTGCTACCAATGGAGCTGACAGAAAAAATACATTAAGAAAGCATCCTGGTCCCTCTCCAGAGTCAGATGAATTACAAGGGATGGTGGTTGATAGAACCATATCTATGTTGTCCTCCATTGTTTCCACTACATAGCCCACTGCCTGGTATATGATGTGTAAGTATGTGTGTAGGAATGGATATAAATATTCATGAATAGAGAACTGAATTTTTTATTTCTGACCCTCAGTTGATTGACAAATAAATAGTAGACAAGTGATGGTGAACATTTGTTTTTGACTCGTTAACAGAAGTTGTCAGATACAAATAAAGATAATATGTATATGAGCTTAGAAAGAGAAATTCCTTGCCTGAGTGGCTTGAGTGGAAAATATACAGAAATAATTGTATCCCTTCAGTGCTAACATTCACTGGACACGCTACAGAAATATTACGGTTAGCAGTGAATAAAGTGCTTTCACAAGTATAGAGCAAATTTTGCTAGTTTTCCAAAAGACCCTCTAAACTGTCCTCTCCATTTCTCTACCTCTTTTGCCTACCAGAGTCTTCCAATCCCATCTTTATGGGATGATGTGGCTTCTGGCCAGCAGGGGACACAGTGTGAGGATTGGAGGGAAGAAGTCGACTAGGGGTTGCAGGAGGGGCAGGGAGGGCTGGGGATTCCAAAGTGAAGGGCTGGGCTAATTCTCCATAGAAGAGCGTTATTGGGGAGGGAAGGCTTTTTTTTTTTTTTTTTAAGATGTTACTCCAGAGCTTAAGGACAACAGGAAACCTGCCTCCAAAAGGGAGAATTGTACCATTTCACTCCCCCGTGACTCCACCACCTTTTTCTGCCTGACTCACTAGATTAACTGCCTGTTCTGGGGCTCTTCCACTTTCAGTCCCAGGGGAATGAAGACCTCCAGACATTTATCCTTGGTGGTGGTAAGGCTCAGATCTCTGACTGATCCCATTCCTGGGGTGCCTCATAACCTCATCCCTGGACCCCTAGCTGTGAGCAAATAGTATCTGTGTTGTGGTGGGAATTTCCTTTTGAAATTCAGCCTATTAATGCTTGTTTATGTTATTGACTTCTTTGGTTGTTAAGAAGAAATTGCACTGGGGGGCACCTGGGTGGCTCAGTCGTTGAAGCGTCTGCCTTCAGATTGGGTCCAGATCTCCTGGTCCTGGGATGGAGTCCTAGAATCTGGCCCCCTCCTCAGTGAGGAGTCTGCTTCTCCCTCAGCTCCTCCCCCTGCTCCTGTGTTCCCTTGAGCAAGTGCTCTCGGGCGCACTCTCTCTCTCTCTCCCTCCCTCCCTCTCAAATAAATAAATAAAATCTTTAAAAAATACGAAGAAGAGGAGGAAGAGGAGGAGAAGGAGAAGAAGAAATTGCATTGAGAAGAGGAGTCACCTGCCAAAGGGTAGGCAGAAGATGTGCTAGAGAGGGTAAATATGGAACCAAGCAAGAGGAATGAGAAAGAGGGAGGAAATGTTCTGGTGGAAGTATGGCCCAGTTAGGACTCACACGTTCCTTCTGACTTTATCTGAGTTCAGAGGAAATGTTTCAAATTTGTCTTGATTATTCAAACATTTCTTGTAGTGCTGAATATCTCAGCACCTGGAACCACAAGAGGTGTGGTAGGAAAGCTAAATGTTAACTGGGACTTCTGGCCAGCAGTAAGGTCTCTTAAAATTATGAATTCCAGTATTTTTTAAATGTCTCTGCTGTCTAAAGTGACATAATAGTTTGCACTCAGTAATAGTGCAGTGACCACAGAAAGCATTACTGAATTGTAAGCATCCATTCATCCTTGCAGAGATGCCATTTTTTCATAAAAATGGAAATGGATGAGGCTTTAAACTATCAAAGATTTATTTTCCTAAGTCAGATAAGTTACAATTACAGGAGTAGCTTTGAAAAATATGGAATATAAATACAGTTTGTAACTAAGTTGTACTATAATCTCACACAACACTGGTCAGTGTTTTCATATCCTGGCATACATAGAGGACGAAAATATTTGGCACCTAGGATAAAGCAAAGATGATTGGAAAGAGGTTTATGGGGCTTGGTTTTAAAAACCATTACTTTCTAATATTATGATTATGTTAAAAACACAAATTATTCAGGAAAACAGTAAATATTAAATTATATAAAATTTCCAGGTACAATACTTTCAATGTTTTATGATAAATTTTAGTTTGTTTCTTTATATCAGTAAAATTACATTGTGACTCATTCTCTTTTTTTAAGATTTTATTTATTTATTTGATAGAGAGAGAGATCAAGAGAGCACAAGCAGGGGAGGGGCAGAGGCAGAGGGAGAAGCAGACTTCCCCCTGAGCAGGGAGCCTGACATGGGGCTCGATCCCAGGACCGCAAGATCATGACCTGAGCCAAAGGCTGATGCTTAACCAACTGAGCCACCCAGGCACCCCACACTCTGACTCGTTCTTGTTGGTAGAAAAAAAAAACTGGAGTTCACTGAAAAAAATAATTTTAATTCACTGTGCAATGATTCTATTTAAGTCACAAAGTGTATTACAAGACTGTGGTTTTTGGTACCTCTTCACATTATAGATTTAGCCATGTTGACATTCATGGTTCAGAATGTATCCCACCCCCACCCTGGCAAGATCTGGGGCTGGGGTCCAACTAAGTCTTATTGTTTACCAGGATTGATTGCCTTCAACATTGTCCCTCTGGGAAGCCAGCTTTTTAAAGGAAGAAATAACTCTACACTTGCACAAACTTCAGAGAGCAGAGGAAGGGAACATTTCCCACCTCATTTTGTGAGGCCAAAATAACTTTGATACAAAACCTGAAAAAGATATTGCAAAACAAAGGAAAACTTCTGGAAAATCTCAGTTTATGAACAGTAATTCAAATATTCTAACAAAGTATTAGTGATATAGGCTGGCTGGGCCTGAGGACCAAGAGCGCCCTTGGGTTCACACAGGATAGAAATCAAACTCAAGCCAGCAGGAGGCCAGAGCAGAGTTTGTTGAAGGTAGAGAGAGAGCCGCAGGTACAGACAGAGTGTCCAGGAGTCTCAGAAAGGAAAGGGGAGACAGTCCCTTTGCTTGGGGTCTGGGTTTTTACTGAGGATTGTGGACTGGTGTACGTGTCCTCTCAGGCATCCAGGAACTAGTGAGAACAAGGACAAGGGTCCAGGTGTCCTCTGTAATCACTTACTCCTTGGAGCCAGGGGGTCTTGGTGTCAAGATATCTAGCGCTGGTCATGTGGAAGATGCACATGTTGGTTTCATCCAGTCATGCTCACAATAGATAGTATCTATTGTGCTGGAAGGCCCTAAAGAAATCATTAACTCTCCTTACAAGGAGGACATACACTATTTGTATGATAAGGCATGTGTAAGGTGGGGGTGCCTGTCCTAGCAAGAATACAAGCAGGAAAAGGGGGGGGAAGCAGATTTTTATGGAATCCCTTCAGCTTCCCTTTCCCTTTAGGAAATTGAAAACAGCAATATGTATAAAAAAAGAAATACACTGAGACCAAATTAGGTGTATCCAAGGGATAGATTGATGAATGCAACTCCATGCATTGAAAGAATAAAAGAAAAAAATCTTATGATCACCTCAACAGATACAGAAAAACCATTTGAAGGAAATTTAATATTCATTCATACTAAAAAAAAATTTTTATACACTCATAAGGATCTTGCCATTTGCCTGTAGATTCAACCTTTAGTTCCATCTGCCCAACAAGAATCAATTTTAATTTGTGTATAAAGTACCATGGACTAGCAGTCCCACAATAATTCCCAATAACAGAAAGGTAACTGTCCCCACATTCCTTTTTTCTTTTTTTTAAATATTTTTAAAGGATTTTATTTATTTATTTGAGAGAGAGAGAGAGAGAGCACACGAGCGAGAGAGAGCACAAGCAGGGTGAAGGGCAGAGGGAGAAGCAGACTCCTTGCTGAGCAGGGGTCCCAGGACTCTGGGATCATGACCTAAGCCAAAGGCAGATGCTTAACCAACTGAGCCACCCAGACGCCCTGCCCTCACACATTTAGAGAGAGGAGGTGGAGGAGGAGGGGGATGAGGAGAGAGAGAGAGACACTGTGGTACTTCAGCTGAAGGTTACCTCGTAGAAATTACCAAGACGAGACTCTGGCTTCACCTAGCTTGGAATCACAGGGCCCATTTGGCAAGGGCTTTGCAGGAGGCAGCCTGACCTATCCCAGGAACAGTGATTCTGGGCTGAGCAGCAAGGGTGCCACCTGTGTTCCAAAGCCTGTGACCAAGTATCTGATGGCCACATTGGGCCTCTGTGTCCCCCAGACCTCTTCTTACAAGGAGCTGGTTCCCAAACTCCCAGAACCCGGATCTTGCAGAGTGTTTCTCAACTTGAATGTGAACACAAATCACCTGCCACCGATGAGATTCAGATTCAGTAGGTCTGGGGTAGAGCCTGGGATACTGCATTTCTAACAAGCTCCCAGGTGATGCTTGTGCTGTCTGCTGACCACACGTTCAGTAGCAAGTTAGACTATAAATCCTAGCTTACTTCTGGCCCCGCTGGGAGGGAAGGGGGGAGAGAGCCTTTTCTGTTTTCCATGAACATTCAAACCCTCCTGTGGGCGACTGCAGCAGCACGGGCTTGCCAGCGCAAAGGAGAGAAAGAAAGGTCTTTGCCAGGGGAGGTATGAAAATGTGTTGGGAGCGTGGCAGTTGGGCACAGGGAGGTAGATAGTATCCAAGTATAAACAAAGCTCTGCATGGTTACTACTGGGAATCGATCAGAAACACTCGTCTTGGGGCGCCTGGGTGGCTCAGTCGTTAAGCGTCTGCCTTCGGCTCAGGTCATGATCCCAGGGTCCTGGAATCGAGCCCCGCGTCGGGCTCCTTGCTCAGCCAGGAAGCCTTCTTCTCCCTCTCCCACTTCCCCTGCTTGTGTTCCCTCTCTCGCTGTGTCTCTCTCTCTGTCAAATAAATAAAATCTTAAAAAAAAAAAAAACAAACTCGTCTTCAGGACAATAGAGCAGAGACAGAGTGCAGTCAGTGCAGTCTGAAATTTCTGAATGCGCTCCAAGATTTTAATGATGTTGGAGAATAAGGAGTGTTTTTTAGGCTGTGAAAACTATTTTAAATCTCAGTAAAGACATTTTAGGTTCAATCATCTGTAAAGTGATTAATAATAAATACACTTTATGAATCATCACTACCTTCCACTCTAGCCAGGTTTTAAATATTTTCCCTATTTTCTAAAACTTTTCACAAACCTCAAAACAATAATAGGCAATGAGAGATCAAGAGAGTCTTTATCTTTTCACATCAAATGGTAGGAAACCAGTAAAGTAGAATCAATTTATCCAAATGCTTTTAATTATTAATCAAGGTTAAGTTCCTTCATTCTTGAATGGGAATCCCGTTTCTCCTGTTCCTAACCCTTTGCCCTTACCCTTCTAATTTTCTCGTTCTAAATCAGTAAGACAGGTGGGGAGGGAGAAATCTCAATTTTCCGTCACAAATTATGTCTTTTACCAACAAGAAAATGTAGTGAGGAGAACACCCTTATGGAATCCTGGAAGACGGGGGAAGGATTGCCGCCAAGGGAGAAGCTGGTGCTGGAAATAAGTGAAGAAAAGCAAGGAAATGAATGTCGTCAGTCTCTCTCTCCCCATATTTATGAATACAAAAGAACAGTGGAGGATGCTTGAATAGAAGCTAAACACCTCTGAATATAATTTGTAGATTTGGTTTGGGAAAATTTAATACTTAAATAATTCTTTTTTTAAGATATTATTTATTTGAGCGAGAGAGAGCACAAGCCAGGGGAGGCAGAGGGAGAAGCAGACTCCCCACTGAGTAGGGAGCCCAATGCAGACTCGGTCCCAGGACCCCAGGATCATGACCTGAGCCGAGGGCAGCCGCTTAACCAACTGAGCCACCCAGGTGCCTCTATATAAAATAATTCTTAAGAATTGAAACCAAAATGAACAACAAAGGTCCTAAATGTGTAACAAATTTGTGTCAACCACACCAGGAGTAACTATTTCAAGTGACTTTAAAAAACTGTGATTTTACTATTTCTCTCTAGTGGGATAGACCAAAGACTTTTAAGTGCCCCAAAGTTGTGATTTTTGGTAATCGCATTCTTGGTTTTGGAATTGTTATTCTGATATGGCTGTGGGTGCATTGTGGGATAACATAATTAATTGTGTTGCTGTAAAGTACTGGGCGATAGAACAAGGTGGAAACTTGTTTCATCTGGAGGAAGCCTCTCTCTCTGGTTCAAACTTCTATGCTCCCCTTTAAGTTTTTTGAGATGTACAACATAAGGATTTAATATACTGTATACAATGCGAAATGATTACCACAATCAACAGTATGTTAATTAACATATCCATCACTTCACGTCGCTACGTGTGTGTGCTGAAAACACTTAGGATCCACTCTCTTTGTGCTCCCCATTCTTGAGTTAGTTTTAAACTTTGTTCTTTAATGCCTAGTAGCTGCCTGCTGGTTCTGAATGTGAATGTTTTTTGTTTCTTTTCATTTTTGAGCCACTAGTCTTATTTAGATTTGAAACGCACGCTAATCGTCAAAAATGTGTCAGGGCTTAACCTGAAAGACAAAAGGCGGATGCGAAAGGACTTGCATTTTCCCGTTTATTTGAGGGTTTTTTTGCTCTCGTGCTTCACAGGTGAATGAAATGATTGTTCCTTTGGGGGCAGGGGTTAAAATTTCCTTGAGAAACATTCCCTCTTAATCTCTAAAACCCGTAAAGACAAATCCTATTACGTTATTACTGACCAAAAGCGGATGATTTCGTTCAGAAAAAACTTTAAATGCGTAGAAAACGAAGGGCATGGAAAGGAAAGGGGCCCCGCGCGGAGGCCCTCGAACGGCTGCGCACGCAAGGCTCGGGGTCTGGGTCCGCGCTGCGCGCAGCTCCCCACCCGCCAGAAGAGAGCTGGGAGCGCGGAGGGCGGCAGCGGAGCAAGGGCCGGCAGTGGAGGGGGTGGATCTGAAAGAGCGACGGGGGGCAGAGGGGGATGGGTGTGGAGACAGCGGAAGCTCGAGCTGGCTGCGGAAATCCCTCTGGGTGCACGACCCGCCCCCTGCGGGGCCCTGCCTCCCTGGGACGCCTCCGCCGGCCGACCACGGTGGACCAGGACTTTCCCTGGGCTGACTCGGGCTCTCGGGCCCAGGACCGGGGCTTGGGCCCCAACCGGCCGGGTAGAGATCAGGCTCCGTGTCCAGACCTTGTCGGTGTCTTTAACAGTGGAGCCAAGCAGTCCACAGGGAGGCTGAATGGGGTTCCTGCCTGCTCACTGCTTTTCAGAGAGCAGTTCCCCAGAGTGAGCAGATCCCTTTCAGGCTCGAATTCTGGGGCTGCAAAATCCTGCACCTGCTTCAAGCAGAAGAGGTGAAATGGGGCTTTCATTGTCTTTGTATATGTAGCTCCTTTCACAACACCTGGCAAAGGGCAGGCTTTCAATATATGCCTGTTAATTGAATGATGCAACGTCGATGACATTGAAGAGGAAACTGATTATGCAAAATGCTGAACAGAGAATAGGTATACTGGCTGCAGTTTTACTGTGGATCCAACACAAGAATGTAAAAATCTACTTATATGAGAGACATTTCTTAAAAGCCACGTTTTCCATTTGTTCTTCGTGGGGATAAAGAACCATAATAGGGAATAGGGGGCGCCTGGGTAGCTCAGTTGGCTAAGCACAAGATTCTTGATTTCAGCTCAGGTCATGATCTCAGGGTCGTGGGAATCAAGTCCCATCTGAGCTCAGCAGTCAGGAGAGTCTGCTTCTCTCTCCCTTACCCCCTCCCTGTGCTCGCTCATGCATGCTCGATCTCTCTCTCTCTCTCTCTCTAATAAATCTTTTAAAAAAATACCATGATAGAACCATGGACTCCTACCATAATAGCATTGGTCAAATAATAATAATTATATCATGTGTCACCTTACCTATATTATTTTAAACTATATTTTATATTTTAACTATTTTAATTCAATTAATTGACATATAATGTATTATCTGTTTCAGAGGTACAGGTCTGTGATTCATCAATCTTATATAATATCCAGTGCTCATTACATCACACGCCCTCCTTAATTTTTATTTTTTCCTCTCTTCCCTGATGATCTTGTTTTGTTTCTTACCTACATTATTTTATTAAATCCTCACAGCTGCTTTTTGAAATTAGTAATTTTTTGTCCTCCCTTCACAGATTAAAAAAAAAACTGGCTTAGAGAGTTTAAGTAATAATTACATATATTTAGTAAAGGTTGAAATAAGAATTGGAACCCAAAATATGTAACTTTCTGATACCTAAACCTCCTTTGTCTCTCTCCTCTCAGTTGTTATAATTTAGGAGTTCAAAAGTAGAGGACCAAAGCAGGAAGTTGAGAGTCCGAGTCAAGACTGGAGAATTGATCAATTACTTTGGTCCCCGCTGCCTCTCCAAACCGTCTTCTCTACAGAAATCACTCTGGAGACCCAGGTTTTCATCTCAGCTCTAGCGTAGCCTGTGCTTTGATTTCAGGTGATGAGAACATCAGACATCATATATATAAAGGACACAGAGTATATCTGGTTTTTCACAATCAGTAACCCCATTTGTGGTCTTTCTTGTTTTTAACCCTAATCCAATTAGTCACTGATACCAGTTCAATTTCATAAAATTGTGATCAATACGATTATTCTTTTGACTTAACATCACCACACTCAGCCTTCTGAAGCAATTTGTCTCAAAAAGTAGTGTTACCACCCTACCTAATGCACTGTAATTTGGGACTGCACAAGAGACCAAACAGTATACATTCCCACGCTAAGCTGAGTCCTTTGCCTCCTCTCTCTGTCCAGATACTCCATTTCTCCAGATCTAGAGGTGGAAGTCATGGACCAGCCCTTTTGCCACTGTGTGAAGCAGGCTTGGGATTCCGCAGAGGTGGTGCTGGAACCCCAGCTGCCTTTGTCTCTGAGCTCAAAAGATTTGGGGCCGTGGCCACTCCCTTTCTACCCTAAGCTGGGGGAACCCCAGTGGGACAGTCTATATTTCAACTGGGAACTGCTTTCCAGTCTGTGTGGGCCACTGAGCCGGGCCTGCCCTCAACAGAGACCCTCATCTAGAGCCCAGAACACTTTGGAACCAGAATTAGACCTGTCTGCCTAGGAGTCATCATCCACGAGCCAGCAGGAGTCAGTCATCCCCCCAGAGAACAGGGCACTGCAGAACACTGGGGCGGCTACCTGCCATGGCTGGCTCTTAGCCAGATCCATCCAACTCTGGACATACCCCTGGAGCCTGAGATCTATGGTGGTGGGGACCTCCAGAGTGATGCTGTCCTCCCCCACCCTGGATACATGCTACTTTTGAACCCTGAGCCATGACCATGGCCTTAGGAAAGCTGAGGGATCAGGCTGGGAACTTGTATTTTGTTCTTCTTCTAGAGAGACTTTTCAGTTATAAAAGTCTCTTCATTTAGTCATTAATAAGACAATAAATATTGTTTTTATAGGCCTTCATAAATGTTTTGTGTTCTTTCTCAATAGTAGACAGAACTAAGAGGGAAGAGACGAGAGGGAGGGTACATATGTGAGGAAGTACCTCTTTCCCTTCAGTACTCTGAATAAAGGTATTGAGCTGGAGAAGGGCGAAGGGTAGGGGACAAAGCTCTGATCCTGAGCTATGCTTGGGACCGACTGGCAGTAGGCACTTAGAGGTCTCCTCTCCTTTGGTCCTGCGCAAGGGGGTAAAAAGTGTTCAATGTGGCCAGTGGCAAAGGAGTGCCAATTTTAGCCTCACAAAGTCAGCCTTAAGATCTGGGCAAGTCTGGGAGTGGATATGCAATGAGGCAGGAATCTGGGAATCCACTTAATTAAGATATATTTCTGCTTGAACAATTCTTCTGAGTTTAGCCAAGGAAGAGTTCCTACATCTTCATTTTCTCTGCCCTCTCTAGCCCCCAGCCATAGAGTCAGGCTTGAATGTATGATCGGGATCAGCAGCCACCCCACCAGCATGGGAGGAGGTCCTGGGAAACAGCCCTCCTGGCTCCTGCCCCAAAATCCCTGTGTTAATGAAATTAACACAACCAGAAAGGATCAAAATGTCTTTATTTAAATAATTTATTTATTGGTGGAAGGGCTTATAAGAAAGGAAAAATGTAAAATTTCAGGTGCGATAATGAAGGGAATTTGTTTTTTCTTTTATATTTACCTTTTCCTCATCTAAAAATCATCGACAATGGCAAACTAACATTCTTGAAATGGGGGTGCCTGGCTGGCTCAGCCCGTAGAGCATGCAACTCTTGATCTCATGATTGTAAGCTCAAGCCCCGTGTTCAGTGTAGAAATTACTTAAAAATAAAATCTGAAAAAAAAATTCTTGAAATACCCTGAAAATAGAAAAAAATACTTCAAAAACTTAACTATTTTATGGGGAAAATCAAACTCATTCTATCAAGGTTGTTAAAAGAGGTAGGGCGCCTGGGTGGCTCGGATGGTTAAGCATCTGCCTTCGGCTCAGGTCACAATCCCGGGGTCCTGGGATCGAGCCCTGCATCGGGCTCCCTGCTCAGTGCAGAGCCTGCTTCTCCCTCTCCCTCTGCCATTCCCTCTGCTTGTGCTCTTCTGTCTATCTCTCTGTCAAATAAATAAAATCTTCAAAAAAAAGATTTTGGAAAAAAAAAGGAAGTAGCAATAAGCTAAAAAAGTATGAAGTTGGGATGCCTGAGTGGCTCAGTCAGTTAAGGGTCTGCCTTCGGCTCAGGTCATGATCAGAGAGTCCTGGGATCAAGTCCCACATCGGGCTCTCTGCTCAGAGGGGAGTTTGCTTCTCCCTCTGCCTGCCGCCCGCCCCCCGCTTGTGCTCTCTATCTTTGACAAATAAATAAAATCTTAAAAATAAAATATAAAAATAAAGTATGAAGCTGAATGTGAGGTCACTATCATTTCTTTTTTTGGTTTTTATTTTTTGCAACAGAAACACTTAGTTATTTAAGCATAAAGCGTTTGAGCACATAAAGATAACTTCAAATCCAACAGAAATGTGACCACAGATTTTAGACTGAACATCAGAGAATAGCTCTCAAAAGCACACATACCAAGAGAGACACTGACAGAAATCAGAACACAATGAATCAGGCAGCCACCACCACAGCTAATCTCTTCAGAACCACACCACCCCTGGTAAGTGTTTCAATGCTGGGTCCTTCCAAGGGCTTATGAGGGATATGTGCATGGAATAATCCTCATGCACTGTTGGAAGGTAAATGCTGCATTCATGCTCAAGAACAATCTGGCAGAACTCAGTAAAATGAGGTTTATATGTTGTCTATGGCACAATTCTGCTCATGGGTTCACAGCCTAGAAAAATTCTCTCACAGGTCTGCAAGGGACTCGTATAGGTGGTGAAGGTGACCGTGTAGCAATCTGAGTATCCACTGGGGAGAGCAGATAGGTAAAGACTGGCAGGGACTCATCAGAGGCAAATATGCCAGACTTGGAAGCAAGAGCTCACATGTCCGTGTAAAGATCTTAGAAATTTGCAAATGAGTGCAAAATGATAAATAAATTAACACACAATCTAATAGTTTTTACATGAATTGAAAATAAACGCAAACAAAAAAAAAATCACATATTACAAGACTGGTTGATAGGAAAATACACATTTAAAGTAAAATAGTATTAGTATGCAGTGGAAGAAGGGAAAGCGAATAAGGAAAATAGCTAAGAATACCCACAATTGCATTCAAAAAGGAAAGGGTTCAGCAAAAACACTTGAAAATGTGACTTTAAGTCAACCCACTTGCCTACAGGGTATGAAAATCATCGCAATTTTGAATGTCCCTTTCAGGTAATTCAGTGTAGACAAAAATAGAAAAATTACAATTCTAAGTAGGTATGAGACTCTCCTTTTCCCTACCCAACTTCATTATTCCTCTGCTCATTCCCTTATCTGAGACACATGCTTAAGGACCTTGGTTCTCAGGCCAGCCCTCACATGAACTCGTTTTGTGATCTTGGATTATGATCCAACTTCACCAGAGCCTCATCTCCACTACCAGGCAATGCCTCTCTGATATGCGGGAAGAGAATTAGATAAAGTAAGTGTAACTCGTCTAGGCTTGTCGGAAACATGTCTTTCTATATCCAGTAGAAGCTGTCAATAACTGGACCCTTCTCCCCACCCGCCAGTCCTTCCTCTGCCTGATTCAATCATCAAAATCCTTCGAATTTCAAGGGCGCCCGCCAGAATGACACGATTTTCTCCTTAATCCTATCAGGCTCTGAGGCAATTTGCAAGGCAAATCCAAGTATTTGGATTGTCTTTTCCTACCTCCTAGACCCGCCAGAGCAGTATTAAAGGCCCCGCTCAGCGCCGGACTCCAGCGTTTGCCTCCTCTCCTAGACGGGCGGCGCGCCTTGCCCGCTCGGGAGACCCAAGCTATGGATCCGCACCCGCCGACGCTGGAAGAGCTGTCTTGCTGGCGGGCACGTCCGGAGCCCCACGTGCCGCCGGGCCTGAGCCGAGAACAGGCCTGGGCCTGGGCGCTGGATAACTTCCCGGCGCTGAGCCGCCGCTCCTGCCAACACCCCCACTTCTGCGGGGACGGGAACAACTGTGCGTGTGGGTTGCTGCGCCACGCTTGCCCCGGGCACGGAGCTGCTCCCCGAGCTGAGAGGGGCCGGAAACACTGCCGAGACCCAGATGTCCAGGCTGAAACCGCGATGGAGCTGCAGTCACCGCAACAAGAGGTAGATGCGACAGGCAGCGCTGCCCACTGGGGCCTGAACCAGCCGGGGGATGCCCGCGCCAGCGGAGGGGGACAGACCCACGGCCAGATCGCCTCCAGGAGCCCAGGCCGCCCTCGGAAGCTGCTGAAAACCGGGGCTTAAAGCAGGGTGGAAGTCGGACAGGAAAGGAATTCCAGTCCACAGCACCCCTTCAAACCGATGCCCTGGAAGGAGCCTGTGACATACCAGTCGAAGTTCTTAAACTGCAGTAGAGAGCATTCCTTCTTTTTCCGACTTACGGATTTTTTTAAGTTAGAAAAAAATGCTCTTGATGTTTAGATCTACTTGTGATTGTCATGGTTCTCTTATAGAATATGTAGACAACAATTAAACCCTTTTTCCTATTCTCCAGTGTGGACTTACTTCCCAGAGGGTGGCATCAGGATGGGAAGGGATACGGGGGGCCTTGGGGCAGGAAGAGCTGGGGGTGAACTGGAGTGCTCTTTCCGAAGTTCCAGGTGTTATTGGGGAGGGAGGGAACAGCGGAGGACACGGCGGGGGGGGGGGGGGGGGGGGGGGGTGGGGGTGGGGGGGGGCGTCTCTCTGGACGCTGAGTGTGGCCCACTAGCAGAGTGCAGAGAGCAGGCATCAGTGTTCCTTGAATGTTTTGAAGGATGCATTGGCAAGGGGGAAGGTATAGGTTAAGTTTAGAGGGGACAAGAGGAAGATCTCTTGAGCCTTGTCCTATCTCAATTGACAGCCATGGGGTTCCAGGGCATCAGCCCCAGGTCAGACAATTCGGCAGCTACAGAAACTACCTCTCCCACCTTCTCTTGGGGTCGGCCTTGTGCCAGCAACCACACGGACACTACTTCATGATCCAGCAAAAATGAGGGCGCTTAAGTGCAGCCATTTGGCACAGTTGAGGCTGTGCACTCAGAGTCTCTGCCCCTCTCAGAGGGGCATCTGAGAGTTACTCTTTCCTGCTGGCGTCCTAGGAGAAAGATTTCTACATCTTCAGACCTGCAGCCTGCACACTATGTGAAAATGGCTGGGCTAGGAGATGTGAAAAAGCTTGTAGTAAGAGCACTTTGGGCTTTTAAATTTTTCCGTCCCCTCAGATGTTCGAAATCCAGACCCAGAAACTAGGTGCTGGCATTAATTCAGTCTCCCTATGAGGACATTTCTCCTTTCATATTCAGACACTTCTACATTTCAATACAAACCATCCTTGACTATGATGGGGTGATGTCCCAATAAACTCATCATAAGTTGAAAATACCCTAAGTTGAAAATGCATTTAATCCGCCTAACCTACTGAACACCACAGTTTAGCCTAGCCTACCTTACCTGTGCTCAGAACACTACCATTAGCCTACAGTTGGGCAAAATCATCTAACACAAAGCCTATTTTATAATAAAGTGTTGCATATCTCATGTAATGTATTGAATACTGGACTGAAAGTGGAAAACAGGATGCTTATGTGAGAACATGTATGAGAACAGAATGGTTGGAAGCATATGGGTTCTTGACCTTCGTGACCAAAAGTCTCCCAAGTCGGCTCTTCTTGCCCTCCCTCTCCTCACAGATTCTTTTTAACCACAAGGATGCCAGGCAGGTTGACCTCCACAGCGAGGAAAGACGTGGGTCCCACGGGGGATGGTCTTGGTTCCACACCCACAGAGGAGGAGTGGCCAGGTGGCCCCTGGGACTGAGTTTTCACCTCACATCAGCCCTGGGGCTGCCAGATTTGAGGGCCCCACAGAATCAGGTTGTGGACAAGGATGGAAAAGAGCAGAAGAGAATGCGAGATCAGAAGAGAGTGAAACATTGGAATCCAGCAGCAAGAACTAGAAAGTGAAAAGAAAAGAAAAGCCCAGGGGAAAGATAAGAAAAAAATTTGAGATCAGAAAGGAAATGATTCAGGTATAGAACGGTTTCAGAATATGACTGAGAAAGGCTGACAGAAAACGATAGAATGGAGAAAAGAAAAAATAGCCCATAAAAGGGGCTGGAATGAAAGAAATTCAACAATGGGAACCAGATCCCATGTGTCTCTGGGATTATAATTGTTAAAAATTAGACTGGTATACTTAGTGTTCCTCTGCTACTCCCACTGAATTTCCACCGCTCCAAATTCATCTCTCCCACTACCCGGCCCAGGGCCCAGGGTGGCTATCTTCCTTAGGCACTGAGGAAATCCCAGCAAGTGTCCCTCTGGCCTCCAGCTATTCAGAACCCCATTTCCCGGTGGGTACAACTGAGGGGACCTGCTGTCAGAGCACGGAGGTGAAGTGGAAGGCAGTCATGGCCTGAACACAGGAAAACCAGTCACTAAGCCTAGAAAATGTGGACTTTATGGGCTTGGATTCCAGAACTGGCATGCTTGCCTACAATCCCTGTTTCCGATCTGGTGACGTTTCAAAGGTGCCTACCTCTCCTCATACCCTCCACTGTGACAAGTGAAATCGACTTACAACATGTCCAGTTCTGTGTAAATATGTTCCTGGGATAGTCAAGATTTCTGCTGGAATGCTTTCCAGTTCCTGCCAGTTGCTGCTCTGGTGCCCACCCAGGAACATTTGTAGAGGGCCCAGAACCCTGGAAGAAAAGGTAGACATGACAAAGCCAGACAGGTGACCCCAACTGCCACAGAACTCAAATCACCACCTGGAGAGTTGGCAATGCGCACAGATCAGACAGACTTCCTCCCCGGTAGGCTTGCCTGGCCAAGCTGCTCCAGCTGGTCTACAGACAGCTCGAGACAGAGTCCTCAGAACCTGGACCTCTTGAGCACTCCTTCCTCCAGGTCCCGCAGGAAGGGGACACTGCCGAGATTCCTCCATCTGCTTGGAGTGGGTTGACTCCTCATGTTTTCCTTGTTGTGGGCGGCTGCCACCTGTCATTTGACAAACAGGAACTTTGAGATCTCAGCTTGGAAATCTTTATGGCATCCTCTTTAAAAATATTCTCAATAAAAAACCTATTATTCTTCTTATTGGATCTTCCTCTTAAAAAAATTATGGCCCAGGGGCGCCTGGGTGGCTCAGTCAGTTAAACGTCTGCCTTCGGCTCAGGTCATGATCCCAGGGTCCTGAGATCGAGTCCCGCATCGGGCTCCCTGCTCAGTAGGAAGCCTGCTCCTCCCTCTCCCTCTCCTGTTTGTGTTCTCTCTCTCTCTCAAATAAATAAATAAAATCTTTTTTAAAAAATATGGCTCAGTTAAGACCTCCCATTTGCTTAGTAATGATGTAAGGAAGTTTTGTCTTCATCATCTTTATAAAAATTTTTGTTCTTTTTTTTCAATAAAACTGTACACAAATGCCAATGTCTGTGTGTGTCTGTGTGTGTGTGTGTGTGTGTGTGTGTGTGTGTCTATGTAGGGGAACTGGACAGCTGTTGGAAAGGGCTGCAACTTAGAGTCAGTGTGTAGCTCAATGGGGGTCTTTCCTGGGACTCATGACACCCTGGATTTGAGCAGCAGGAACAACCAAAGACCACCTTTGGATAGGGGCTGTTAGTGAGGGATCCTGGTCATTAAGGCCACCCTGCTGGCCTCAAAGTCAGCCCTGAGATCTGGCAGATCAGACAACAAGTAAGAGGAGGGGTATTGGAAAAATACAATTAAGAGAGAGTCCTTGGGCAGACCTAAGATATTTTTCTCCAAGTCTACTTCAGGAGCTCTCCAAGCATCTTTAGTTTGCTCTGCCATCTCTACCAACACCTATTGAACACCCCCACACCCCCAAATTACACACAAGTTTAGCCTCCTCGTTTAGCGTCTCCCTGGATCTCAGATGAAGTCCAAGGAAGAGATGCCTGTGGTGTCAGGGAATCCCAGTTTTGCAAGAGGATGGAGAAGTGAGTGTGGGGCCATCTGGCCTGTGTAGCCTGGAAGATTAAGCACTAGGATTCTCGTGTGGTTTCTCTGTTTGAATTTCCTGCAGCCTTGACTTTCAGAAGTTAGTTGATACCTTCTGATTCATTTTCTTCCCTAAGAAAACAGTTTAGTGTCAACTATATTTCAATTTAAAAAAAAACAGTCCTAAAAAAAAAACAATTTAATTATAGTTCCCACCATATCAATGTCTTTAATGGATGCCTTCCCTTAGGCATACATGTAGACAATGTAAACTCAAAAAATGTTAACTAGAATTTTATTCTAATTGCTTCTTCCTAGAAATGGTGGGGAACAAGATTTTCACCAGTACTAGTTCTGTGGCTCTTGGAGACTTGTACTTCCTTCCCTGTGAATTAGTTTCTAAACTTTTTTTTCTCACCTCTTCCTTTTCTTTTTTTTTAAGATTTTATTTTTTAAGGGGCACCTGGGTGGCTCCGTTGGTTAAGCATCTGACTCTTGGTTTCAGCTCAGGTCATGATATCAGGATGATGAGATCGAGCCCCATGTCAGGCTCTGCACTCAGTGTGAGCCTGCTTAGGATTCTCTGCTTATCCCTCTTCCTCTGCCTACCTGCTCGCTCCCTCTCTCTCTAAAATAAATAAATAAAATCTTTAAAAAAAGATTTTATTTTTTAAGTAATCTCTACACCCATTGTGGGGCTCCAACTCACAACCCTGAGAGCAAGAGTCTCATGTTCCACTGACTGAGCCAGCCAAGCCCTCCCTTCTTTATTTTCTAAGATTCCATGCCACCTTTTCCCCTGTTACAAGATTCTCTGTACCACCCTTACTGGAGCTGAGGCTGTAACTTACCCAGAAAGTACTGTATACTTGGCCTTTCCATGGGAAATTGAAAAAGCATGGTTTGTGTCCACCGATTAGACCCAGAATGATAATCTTGTTATTTCAGTCAATTCTGATTCCTTCAGTCAGGGTTAGCCTATAAAACATAAATCATACCACCTGAGAGGTTGATATATGCTGGAGACACTGGTGTGCCTTTACTTAAATACTTCCATTTTTTTGGTTTAATTTTTACTTCTAAGAAATGAAAGTAAAAAACGAGAGACAATCATTGAAGATAAAAGATTGCCAGAAATTCCATCTTTACTTTTACCTTTACTGTTTATTTCCTCATTTCCAAATTAATAACTAATCACGAGGAAAGGGAAATGAAATGTGGGTAAATGGTCCCTGAATGGACTAAGGAAAGCATTCTATAATCCTCCTTGCCAATAACCACAGACAGAAATGGGAGCACAATTTCTTATTAGCAGTTCGAAAGTCCAAAACTTCTTCAAACCTACTCTTTTCACTTCACAATTTGGTCCCCAAACTATGAGACACCAAAACAGATCTGAACTGCGGTAAATATGTATTGATGCTCATTAGTCCAATGAGCATCAATACTCATTTTTTTCACACCATAAATAGTAATGATATGTTACAGAATGCTACCCCTGAACAGCCTGGTCATGGTTATAATATCTCCAAATATGTACCTTCTAGTCCATCTAAAATTCTGCGGCACCTGGGTGGCTCAGTTGGTTGAGTGGCTGCCTTCAGCTCAGGTCATGATCCCAGGGTCCTGGAATCGAGCGCCTCATCTGGCTCCTTGCTCGGCAGAGAGCCTGCTTCTCCCTTTCCCTCTGCCAGCCTGCCACTCTCCCTGCTTGTGCTCTCTCTCTCACTGTCTCTACGTGTCAAATAAATAAATAAAATCTTTAAAAATAATAATAATAAAATAAAATCCTCTACATTCTGAATCCTAAAGCACATCTGTCCCTAATATTTCATAAAAGCTATTAAGGTCCTGTATTTTTCCTAGTTACATATAAATATGAAATCATGATATACATTCCATTATATGATTATCTTTTTCCTCTTAATATCCTGGTAATTTTTTTTAATTACTACATAATGAAATCTTCTCTTTCACCAACTACACATACCCTTTTGGGAGGAGTAAAAATATTTTATTTCGAATTTCCTATTATTAGACATTTCCCCATTTCTACTTTGGGACTCAAATAATCTCCATCCAGTGCAATTTTTTTTGGATCAGTACATTGTTAGAAGTGAAGTTTCTATGTTGTAGAAAGGTCCGTGCATAATAAGTTTAATCTATATAACTTAGTGTTCTTTAAAATATGGCAGCAATAACTTCCTACATGAATTATATGAGTAGATAATGTCCTATTCTGAATAGCACTGGGTATCTTCAACTCATTTCATCTTGAAATGTTCTGCTGTTTTAAGCTGCTTACATTTGAGGTTGTTTGTTACACGGCAAGAGATAACCCACAGGCATGGTCTTACATGTAATTATGTATGTATCCTACAGAATTTGTAGCTTTTGGTGTATAAACATTCTTCACATACATAAATGTTATTCTGGTACATATTGCTCTTTAATCATTCACTCCTCATTAGGATTTTAAGATTAATCAATTTAGCTGTCTGTACAACTTGTTTATCTAACTGCTAAAGAATGTTTTATAGGATAAATATAGGACATTTTACAGAAACATCATAATTGCCTCCAACTTTCCTCCATCACAAACAATATTGTGATAAATGTCAGTTTGTACAAACCTTAAGGATCTGGATGAGCTATAATCTGTGATGTGGGTCCAGGAGTAGGGTTTAGAGGAACAAAGGACACAACCTTCCACAAATATTTCCATAATGTTTTTCAGAATTAACAATAATACCAGTCTTTTGAGAGGTCTATTCCCTTCAAATCCTTACCACCAAAGCAACGAGTTACCCACATTTCTAACTTGTATCTTTTGGATAGTTTCATGGTTGTAATCAGTGTGTTACCTTCTCAAGGATGATTTTGAGCCTCTCTTCATGTACACCCCAGCCATTCTATCTTAATCTTCTATTGGGTGTCATCTATCACTTTTTTATGTATCCTTCAATGAATGGAAGTTTTCTTGTTTCCATATACTCTCCCTCTTCCCAGCCATTGTCCACGGTGAAACCTGTCAGGATTCCACATTACACTAGGAAACTTCTCATCCTTTCATCTTAGTTGTAGGCAGTTCTTATACTGAAGCTGATACTGAAGCATGGGTCTCACCTAGGAGCTTCTCTAACAATTTCTGAATCTCACTAACAATGGGGACACCTGAACAGGGGGATATAACACAGGCTACGTGGCCCCTAATTAAAAGGAAACACAGCATCACCTATGAAGTATTCTTGTCCCTAAACATTCAGTCTAAATCTAGTCACACCTTTAAATCTAACAGCATACAAGAGTTATGAGGAATAAAAGAATAAGCAACACATAGCAATCAATCAGCAAAATCCAGAATGTGGAGAATTCTACAGGATATATTACCCTGCTTTTTCAGAAATGAAAGGCAAGGAAAAAAGGGTGAACTGGAAATCATAAATCAAGAGTTTTAAAAGACCTATTAACTATATGCAGTGTATGGACCTTCTTTGAATCCTCGTGTAAAGAACTCAAGTATAAATAGGGTGCCTGGCTGGCTCAGTCAATAAAGCATGGTACTCTTATTCTCGGGGTTGTGAGTTTGAGCCCCACATTGGGCGTCAAGTACTTAAAAATAATTTTCTTTTTTAAAAAAAGAAGGTACCAGGGGCGCCTGGGTGTTGCAGTCAGTTAAGCGTCTGACTCTTGGTTTCTGCTTGGGTTATGATCTCAGGGTTGTAGAATCGAGCCCTGTGTCGGGCTCCGTGCCCAGCAGGGAGTCTGCTTCTCCATCTCCCTCTGCCCCTCTCCCCACCCAACTCGTGTGCACACTCACAAGCACACTCTCTCTCTCTTTCTCTCAAATGAATGGAATCTTTAAAAAAAAATAATAGAACATTCTACCTGAAATCTGGAACACATAGCTCAAACAAGGTTGCCAAAGGTTTATAATGGTTAAAGATGGGGTAATAGACACACAAGGCTTCCTCGTACTTTTTTCTCTATTTGTGCATGGAGTGTGTACTTGAATTTTTTCAAATAAACAAAAGGACCATGTCAAAAGGTGTCTGACACATACCAACATAAATTCATTCAAACTTGAGCATTCAGACAGCATGTTTATGATGTATAAGTGTGTGCAAAATAGATACATATGTAAAACACATTTAAAAATCTGTTTGAGGGCCCCTGGGTGGCTCAGTTGTTAAGCGTCTGCCTTCGGCTCAGGTCATGATCCCAGGGTCCTGGGATGGAGTCCCACATCGGGCTCCCTGCTCAGCGGAAAGCCTGCTTCTCCCTCTCCCACTCCCCCTGCTTGTGTTCCCTGTCTCGCTGTCTCTTTCTCTCTGTTGAAAAATAAATAAAATCTTTAAAAAAATAAAATAAAATAAAAATCTGTTTGAACTGCCAATGTCAAATTCAGTAAATATTTAGCATGAATACCTGGGATTACCTTGAGATTACATGGGATTACCCTGCATCAAGATTCTCCCAGAACTCTAGAGCTGAAGGAGACCCTCTGTCAATATTTACACTCAAGTCTGTTGCCTCTTTGGTTCTGGTCTCCTGTTCCTATTATATACCTTTACTAATGCACTTGGTTGGTACTTGATGCTGATCATCCTTTTTTGCTGTTTCCCTATTTCTCATTTATTGTTCTACAACTGTATATTTTTCTCAGTCCAAGAAAAAAAAAACATAGCTTTGAAAGGAGGCATCGCCTTCAATATCATTTACTTCTAGTGTTTAAACAGATACCCCGATGCACATGGAGTTGGCTGTATTCTGCACATCTCTTGACTACGTCTGCACTCTCACTAGATTGTAAGGTCTGTGAAAGCTGCAGCCACTTTTTCATCTTTGTGTGTGTGGCTCCCATTACAGCACCTGTAACATGGAAGGATATTCCAACCTGCTTGTTAAATGTTGAGGATAATCAAACTTCATTGCAGTAAACAATAATATCTGAACAAGAAATTCTATTTGGATCCATCGATGCTGCGGTAAACTGACTCAAATGAAGAATGTCTTAAAATACAATCTCACCACGGTCAAGAGAAAGAAAAACAAACCACTTACAGAATGAGTACATCAAAAAAGTTGCTATTTTACATTTGTTTCCATTAAGGTCATCTTTCTTTGCCCGGTAAAATCAATAATAATGATATTAGGAACAACTGAAGGAAATTATTTTTTGCCAGACACTGTCTAAACATTAACTTGTACTATCAAATGTATTCATGAAAGCAACCTTGTAAAGAACAAATTTGGCTTCCTTTTCAGATATTATAAAATAAGGTCTATAGAAACTAGAAAACTTGCTGAGGGTCAGTCGTTTAGAAAGACACAGAACCCCTTTTCATTCAGCCATCCTCTGGAGCCTGAGATCTTGGCTTCTGGCTGTTATACACATACACACATTCTGAAATCCTTTCCATTCAGCAACTCACGCATAGAAGTCAAAACTGGGAGAGTGAAAGACCATGCTAAGAACTGGGCAACTACCCCTTCTCTGCTCCTCACTGACATCTCAAATCATCCCTAAGACGCTCCCGGCCAGCATTCCTCTGCTGGCCAAACAGGGTTTTCTAGTCTCTGCTCCAGGATTACCAGTATGAGTGTGAGCAGTAATAACCTCTGTACAAACCAGGGTCCCCTAAAATAGCCTTCTTCTCCCAAGCCCAAAGTGCTTCTTATTTCCAGCCCCTACACCAATCTGTTAGCCACAGAGTTTGACTCAGGATAATTTCATCCAACATGATATTTTATGCTAATATCTTGAATTCTGTCTTCTATTGCACTTTGCTCCTAAGCTTCCTGTCACCATTCTGCTTCCCCCTATCCACTTAGCACCATTCAAGAGGCCAGAAAAGCATTAAAAGCCACGGGCTAGGGACTTTAGAAATCCTGGTGTGATCTGGTCACAACACTGCAGCCCTTTCCTGGCTGTGAGCAGGGGGCCTGGGATTCCGCAGCCCGGGCTCCAGGGCCCCAGACGCCCCTAGCCTCCGAAACCTGGCCACTCCCCTTCTCTCCCGCCCTGGGCGGGCTCTCTTGGGACCGCCAAGATGTCAACTGGGAAATACTTTCCAGTCTGGGTTGGCTTCTGCACTGGTGCTACTGGAGTAACCGACACTTTGAGAGCCTGGAAAACCTGACGCCAGGCGCAGAGCCTACTGCCTGGATTGGACATGCACCATTCACGAGGAATCAGAGGTGTCCCCCAGCGAGCCAGACACCACTGAGGAGCCTGCAGCGACCCCACGCCCTGTAGAGAGCAAGATGGAGTCACTCATGTCAAGCAGTGACACAAGCAGCCAAGGGCATTGCATCAGCTAGTGCACCAGCACTAGCTGATGACACACTCAGAATTGATGACCGGCAGAAACTAAGAAGGTCTGCAAAGACCCAGCTGATTCAATCCCTTTAAAAGGGAGGATTTTTGCAGCAAACTCTAGACTTTCTAGACACTGACCCTTTCACATGTGACCAGATAAAAAAGGCAACCGCCTCCTAAGGTTCTGCCAGATTGCTCTCTGAACAGAACAGATTCTCCGCCACTTGAACATAATAAGGTTCATATGTTGAGAGCTGCCACTGACAGACCAAGGCCTCATCTCAACTGACCACTCTCAGACTGACTTCCCCTTTGGTTCATTAACTTCCTACCCCTTGTTGTATCTTGTTGTTGTGTGACTTTGTACCATGCTTTGTTTTGTGTGATGTGTAAGAAGCCAAGTTAAACACCTAGTGAAATATCATTGAGTTTGGACTCCTGAACCTGCTTTATAATTATGTTAACCTGCTTCATTATTGAATAAAGCTGACGTTGTGGAAAGACACAACTCGTGCGTATGTCTTCACAACATGCTGGAGACACCCCCTGCAGCCTCCCTGGATGCAGTCACCTCCCTCTGGGACCCACAAGAGGAGCCCTAGGCCAATGACAGAGGGGACCCTTTGGAGTATGGTCCTGCTCCTGGATCTGGGAGCCACCCCCACATGTCCCAAGGCACTGGATTTGAAGGGTTGTGGTCCCAGTGACCCTGGCCACCAAGATTTCTGCTGAGATTTCCACTGAGACCCTTCTCCATTCACCATTCTCCCCAAACAAATGATGTTACAGTAATCTCTCTGCTCAAACTCGATGGAGAAATTTTTCCTTAAGACTGCTTTGTACATTTTCCTCTCCCTTTCTCAATTCCCGCAGAATCAAAATTCTTCCTCCTGTATGTTCCTGGTTTGCCTATTAGAGAAGGACCAGGTTTAGGGGTGGCAATGGGGGTGCTGTTTCCAGGCAGGGCTCTTGGTCACCTGGATTTGCTGGTGGCAGGGCGCACACCAGAATGACAGAGGTCACGGCGACCGGTGGTCAAACTTGCTCATGAGCCCTGGGCCTCCAAAAGGTCCAGCAGCCAAGCCACCAGCAGCCCTGAGGACTCCACTTAGCCAGGGAACATTCCTGCTCCATTGTGCTGGCCTTTCTCTCCAATTTCATCTCAGGGGCCCGCCTGTTTCTTCAAGTTGCTCTGCTCCATCTACAGCATCTCTCCCTTTCCAAAATCCCCACACAAGCTATCTGTCTCTCTCAGGCGCAGACAAAAACCTCACGAAGTGTTCCTTGTGTCTCACCCTCTCCAGATCTGGATTTGTAGTGTGTGCAACGGAGCTCACATGCGGGAAGAAGGCTGGGGTGCTGTGGGAAGGCAGACGTGGCCTGGGCGTGGGAAAATAAATAAAAAACAAGCCACCACCCTTGACAGCGTGGCCTTTATGCCCTGAGGTAAGGAGTAGGTGTGCTGGCTTCAAATCCCTACTCTGACGTGGTGGTTTTCCAAGGCATTTCACCTCTCAATAGGAAAGGGAATGGAATTAGCTTATCCACACCATCCTGGGGTTCAAAGGGAGCAGTGACCTAATGAAAATCAATGCCCAGCACAGTCCTCAGTGGTAAGGGAATGCTTAAGTACAGTAATCCTTGAAATCCTTCTCCTTCTGCTATTTCTCTGGAGCAAGAAAATTCACTGGAATTTTGTGCTGTGAGGTATGAAAGTTTGAGCTTTCTTCCCCTGAGCTAATTCTCTGCTCCCGTCACCTCACCTCTTCGGTTCCAAGATCCCACCCTGTGCCCCACCCTCTCCCTGCTCTCTGTCAGGATTTCCTAAGCCACCTCTGCTGATATGGATGCTGTTGCTAGACCACTGTGAACATCATGTCTGCAGTGAATTGCAAAGTACTTGGTTATCCATGTCTTGGACCACAGGGTGATATTTTGGCCTTTTCAGTCTCAAAAAATATATATTTAAGGGATTTTTTTCAGTAAGACCTAGCCTACCACCCTAAGAACTGTAAATTTAGATGTGTGTTGGAGACATTAATTACTCAAAGTCTTTCACTTTCTTTTTTGACCTTTTTTCCTTGGGAAGTGTATTTAAGAAAGAAAATGAGTAAAGATGGGAGATAAATTATTGTCCAGAATTGTTTCTTTATTTCATCCCCAACTTTTTCCTGGCAGTGATTCCAATAATAGAAGCACTTAATGTGGGGGGAGGGAGGTTAATAAGTGAAACATGCCTTGAATTCATTGAGAGAACAACAGTCCCCTAAAAACCCTCTTGTCAGTAACTGGTCAAATTCAGAGTATAGTTCCACAATTCTCTATTAGCAATGCTAAAATCCCAACAGTTCTGCCAACCTACAGTGTAAGATGTAAACAGGACTGCAGAACTCATTTGGCAGCAAAATCTCACTTGAATGTTTATTCTTTTGCTAATCCCAGCTTGTAAAGATATGCTTAGGAAGAATTGGTTACTGGATGCTGCCCATTTGTTTCATTCAGAAGAAAACTTTTTTAATGTGAAAACTTCACAATCTGCCTCCTTTGGAGCAGAACAGGATCAGGATCGGGATAGAAAACTTAAGGCTGGGCGATTATTGAATCCTTTGCCTTATCACTCTCCATACAGGCGCTGTGCGGGAGCTGTGGTAGGGCTGGCCTCTGGGACTTGCACTTCTGCGATAGTGGTGAAGCCCCAAAGTGGCCAGCACAGAGTAGGATGGACCCTCTACTCCCACAGCCTGTGGCAGCTGCTGAAGAGCTGGAACAGGGCTGGACACCATACCAAGTCCCTGCACGCTCGGGCACTGGAAGTGAGGGGGGCAGAGAAGGAGCCAAGCCGGGAAGAGGCCACGACCCCTGCCTGGACCTGCTAGGATTCCAGTCCAGGAGGGGCTGGAGACTGAGGCCGGGCCAGGGGAGGGCTGGTTCTGTCCTTGCAGGCTGTGGGGGTCACAGATCCAACCCGTGTGCAGCCCTCACAGCCTGGTGGCCCCAGCTGTCTCCCAAAAGCATGGTGCCAGCAGACCCCACCTCACTGCAGTGGGTGGTGGGACTCTCGCCGGGGATCTGCCAGGGCCTCCCACAGCCAGGGACACTGAGGGCTCACAGACCCAGCCTGCCTTCTGGACACTTCTTTTCCTAGTTTTTTAAATTATTTTATTTTATTTAAATTCAATCAATTAACATATAGTGTATTATTAGTTTCAGAGGTAGAGTTCAGTCATTGATCAGTGGCTCTAACAGCCAGTGCTCATATCACGTTCCCTCCTTCATGCCCATCACCCAGTTACCCCATCCCCCTACCCAACTCCTCTCCAGCAACCCTCAGTTCGTTCCCTATAGTTAAGAGTCTCTTATGGTTTGTCTCCCTCTCTGATTTCATCTTATTTTATTTTTCCATCTTTTCCACGCGAAATCACCTTTGTTTATGGTAAGAGAATTTTACAGGATTCATCTTTACAATTAACTGGCGTTCAGGGAACTGAGGAACTGATCCTCGATTCCTTGTGCAAAATATCAAACTTTCAAAATTTATTCTTACCGGGGGGCCTGGGTGGCTCAGTTAGTTAAGCGTGTGCCTTCCATCTTGGGCCCTGGGATGCAGCCCCATAGTGCACTCCCCGCCCAGCAGGGATTCTGCTTCTCCCCCTGCCTCTCCCCTCTGCTTGTGCTCTCTCTCTCTCTCTCAGATAAATAAATAAAATATTTTTAAAAATTATTCTTACCTCCGTAAATGCGCATTTGCTCGCGCAGGGTGGGGGGAGGGAGGAAGGGAGTGCGCGGCAGCGGCTCCCACTGGGAGAGACCAGGAAGAGGGGGTGGCGGGAATGCGCCACTGAGCTGGAGAAGAAAGGGGTCTCCGTGGGGCGGGAGAGACCCGGAGCCGCCAGGGAAGGGGGTGGTCCCTAGGCGTCGCAGCCTCCTGGTGGGAGGCGACGGCGGGACTGGGCTGAGGTGCTGCGCCCAGCAGGGCTGGAGAGGATCTGGCAGGTGTGGGACTCATAAATGATCCCTTAATGGTCTAGAATTTTAACGGGGCGCGGGGGAGAACCAGAAAACAAGTTATTTGATTCAGGCGAAATTGCCCAGCTGTGCTCCCTTTGCGCCCACAGTGTACCTAAGCGCTAGCGCTCCGCGAGCCGCCTCAGCTCGTTGCCCCCCTTCGCCATCTTCCGACTTCCGGAGTGCTATAGCTTGTCTTGTTTTGTTTTAGGTCACACACAGTCCCTGGGCGGCCTCAGAGGCCAGAGGCGCCTCTCCTGTCGCCTCTCCCGTCTGTCTCCCTCCTTGACACCGGGGAGCCCTTTCCTCCCACCTCGAAGAGCAGCCCGGCAGGCAAGCAGGCAGGCAGGCAGGCAGGCGTGCGCAGCGATTCTAGCAGTTTCCTGTGGAAGTGTGAGGTGAGTTGTTTATTCCCCAGGCTCTCCCCCAGCTGCTGCATCAGGTAGATTACATTATCGAAAGCCAAAACTGTTGTGAGGTGACCATCTCTCCCAGCACCTTCTTTGTGCAACACCCCTCATTCTCCTGTTGCGATGTAGGGTGCTAATGCTCTCTGCTGCTGCCAGCCTGGGAATGCTTCCCCATCCATTGTTGTCTTTCTTTAACTTGCCCACACCCGCCCTTTGTAGATAATCGCTTCCTCAAACGCTCCTCAATCACTGACCTGGAGTGTGCATTTGTTGCGCATGGCAACGCTGATTCTTACAGGCCCCACTTACAAGTATACAATCACTCCAAAATATTTAGTAAACCAAAATATTTAGTCCTGGGGCATTTCAGAAGCAGGGCATAGAAAGAGGTTCCAGCAGAGCCAACTGAGAATGAGTGTCTGCTGAAGTAAAAGGAGAACCAGGAGAGTTGGGATATCATGGGAGCCAAGGAAATAGGCTCCCTAGGAGGACGGTGAGGATAGAAAAGTCCAGTTGTGGAAATGAAAGTCTCATTGTAGAGGTTTAGGAGAGGCTGGGAAATGAAAGATGGAGATGGTGAATATATGCAGCTAAGGTGACTTTTTTTTTTAAGATTTTATTTCTGGGGCACCTGGGTGGCTCAGTTGTTAAGTATCTGCCTTTGGTTCAGGTCATGATCCCAAGGTTCTGGGATGGAGCCCTGTGTTGGGCTCGCTGCTCAGTGGGGAGCCTGCTTCTCCCCCTCCCTCTGCTGTTCCCCCTGCTTGTGCTTTCTCTCACTCTGTCTCACTCTCTCTGTCAAATAATAAATAAAATCTTTTTAAAAAGAAAAAAAGAAAGAGAAATTGAGATAATGCAAATATTCTGCTTCTTATTAAAGCCTCCCCTCCATATTTGGTATCCATTAGCAACTCCTGTCCAGATGAGCTTTAGAGCTTTCTGCCCACGGGTGCTGTCCCTGTGCTTTAATGAAACCACCTTTTTTGCACCTAAAAAAAATATAAAATAAAATAAACTTTTAATGTATTGGTTGCAAAATGACTTTTCAAAGCTAGCACTCTATACGTTTGTCCATTGAAATTCTGTTTTAAGAAAGAATCTCCCATTCTCTTTCAATTTGTCTATTTTAAAATTAGTATAGATGAACGGATTTCTAGCTTTACAAAGTATAATCCATTCTCTCCCTATTTTGATCTTAAAATTCTTTTTTTTAAGATTTTATTTATTTATTTGAGAGAGAGAATGAGAGAGAGAGAGCATGAGCTGGGGAAGAGGCAGACTCCCCGCTGAGCAGGGAGCCTGATGCAGGACTCAATCCCAGGACTCTGGGATCATGACCTGAGCCGAAGGCAGCTGCTTAACTGACTGAGACACCCAGGCGCCCCTGATCTTCAAATTCTTTAGTGCTTTTGCAGTGAAACAGAGAAATGAGGTAGCTGAAGATAAATGAAGGATTTTCTAAAAAATGTATTCTATAAATGTGGGTTTGTGTCCCAAGGGGAATGAATGCATAGTTAAGGAGAAATTCTCAATGAAGGACAATGGATATATTTTCCCTTTAAGTAGGTGAAAGGAGATGTAATACAAAGAGAGTTTGGCCTTAAATAGAACACCTTTAAAGAAAAACATTCTTTGAAATTCACCATCAACAGTTCATCTTTATTCTTCCTCTACATTATACATAGTGTGAAAGGCAATCTCCTTGTTCCACCGTGTGATGGAAATTTAGTTTGATCACATTGCTGCACTGTCACACCTGTTGGCAGAGTTTGTTTCAGCCATCTTTTAGCCGTGACACTTACGTGGCCAAAGAGCAGGCAAAAGGTCTACAACGTCCCTTAGGGTGCCTTGCAACAGCGACCCTTCTGAGGTAATTCTGCCCTTTTCTGCCAAACAGGCAGCATCCAGTGAAGCAGCAAAGTGTCTTACTTTCTTACAAGTGCTTCCTAAATGTTCCGAAAATTATTTCTAGGACTGTACGGCATCATTTGCTTTCTGAGAGATACATCTTGGCTCCCTTCTGGATGGGATGTGGATGTGAATGCCTCAAATTTCTCTCCTCCTAGGAGTTCCATCTATGACTCTTCTCCAACGTGTTGATTTCGTGTATATTGTCCGTAGAGGGTAATGATCACAGGGCATTTTGAGTTACTTCTTGTTAATTCCATGGGGATGTTTCTAGAATCTATGTGCCTGTTACACATTGGCCTCATTTTGAGAGCTTCTCTCATAAAGGAAAAGTCAATTCCGTGGAATGTAGACTCTCCTAGAACTTAACAAGGACAGGAACTTGAGCAGAGGGAATAGTACCTTGTTAAAGGTAATGTTTGCTAGGAAATTTTTATTTATTTATTTATTTTAAATTTTATTTATTTATTTGTCAGAGAGAGTGAGAGCGTAAGCAGGGGGAATGGCAGGCCGAGGGAGAAGCAGGCTCCCTGCTGAGCAAGGAGCCAGACAGTCCCAGGACCCTGGGATCATGACAAGAGTCAAAGGCAGACTCTCAACCAACTGAGCCACGCAGGTGCCCCTACCAATGAGTTTAAATACATAATGTATATTCCACAAAGAACAAAGGGATTACTCTTGAAACCCGGGTGAAAAATCAAGATAAAAACAAATTCCTGACAATGCCTCCACTTCAACTTTCTGTCTTTCCTTTCTTACATGCTTTCATTTGAAATAAAGGCCAACCAGAAAGATCAAACTACTTAAAAAATCACTAATGTCCTTGGTATCTATTTATTGATTTCATTAATTCCTTAAATAAAGAACCACCACTGTCCTTGGTATATACTGATTTCATTAATTCCTTAATGTCAATGTGCTCCAGGCAAAGACCACCAGGAATACACTTGCAGTTGAGTAAGTTGGTTTATTAGTCATCACACAAGATGAACTTATATGATGGGGAACCATGGGGTGTCTCAATATGAGGGTTTAGACATATTATAGGATGTGTTTGGCCTTGTTTACTGACCCTGTGGAGGGTTTCAGCAAACAGCTTTTGTTCTGTATTAGATACTGTGAAGATTCAGGGGTAATTTTATGAGTCAATATATTTTTTAAAAGATTTATTTATTTGAGACAGAGAGATTATATGTAAGCAGGAGAAGACGCAGAGGGAGAGAGAAAATCATCAAGCAGACTCCCCACCGAGCAGGGAGGCTCATGTGGGGGACCATCCCAGGACCCTGAGATCATGACCTGAGCAGAAATCAAGAATCGGACGCTCAGTCGACTGAGCCACCCAGGTGCCCCTCTATGCCCACTCAATATCTTAATAAATCTCTCTGGAAGGTTGGAAGTCTGGACAGAGAGCATCGCTAAAATTGGCAAAAAAGCAGCAGTCCACTGATATCATCAAGGACAGGCATGTTTGCTTATTTTTGTGGTTAGGGTAATGTTCATGTTTTTGTCTCTGATCAGATATGATTATGGGGTGATCTTGTTTTTGTCTTGATCTGTTATTGGCACTGGATGGCCTTGTGTGATGGTGATGTTCTAGGAAACTATTTATATTCAACTGAAGAACAACAGGGTCTACCTCTGAGTCCCAGGCTAGCTTATGGCAACACAGGCATCGTACAAAGCACCATCCAGCTCTTGGATGTCAGGGCTGCTTTGGTCTTTCTAGGTACTAAAATATAACAAAATAGAGACTAGGTTTGAAAATCTCCCAAGCAGACGTAATGATTAGCCACATAAGCAAATTAAATCAACTGATGCCATGAACATAAGCGAAACTTAGGTTATTTCTTGTAAATGCCTCTGGTTTTCATAAATGAAGCATACCTTCCCAAGATAGCATAAGAATTACTTTTAACCAATCAATGCCCAACCACCTGGAAACCCCCATTGTAATAACCAATCATTGTAAAGGTCAGATTCCTCACTATCATTTTATAAGCCACCCTATAACATCAAAGCCCTGAACTTCAGACCACTTTTGCACTTGTATTTTCCTTCTTTGTGAACAGTTTGCTTCTTACTGAAGTATTTATATTTATTTTTTGGTATAATTTTTTGTATAGTTACTGGAATCGGAAGTGGGATTTGAAAAAGACTCCTGAAGAACCTCCATTCCAGTGAGTAACTGAGTGCTATACCCATGGAGTCCATTGTGCTCCTTGCTTTCTTGCTGACCATGGAGTTCCAAGTAATCTCTCCCAAATCCAAGCTCCACTCCCATATGTTGACCTTTCCAACTGACTGAGCAACTTCGTGGAAGCTTCTTGGTAAGTCACACTCCTATCTGTAAGGAGAGAATGCCCATGCTTCCCTGGATTTTGGAGCAGTGGTAAATTCCTTGGCTCCCAATAGATTTGTTATCTTAGGAAATCTAAAGGCAGAGATGGGTTCCAACTGATCCAAAACTTGGATCGGGATCTTGTGCCTTTTTGGAAAACTGGTAAATTTGTGGATAATCTGAAGTTGCAGTGGCCACTTTAGGGAAACTTTAACTTCGATAAGAAAGTCTATTTCAGGGGTGCCCTTAAAAAGAGAGAATCCCAAATTTCTCCAAGACAAAGCAATGCATTCTCTTATTGGTTTGCAGAAGTTTCTAAAAAAACAAAAACTCCAAAAACAGGTTTTCTGAAAATTTTATTATACCAGTAAAATAAAAAACTTTAATGAAAACCTGTACCCATCCCAGCAGGTAAGCTTAACTTACACCATCTGCCAAAAACACAGTTTGGACCCAGCTATTCTTTTGAGCTTTGAATTATTATACCTGACACATGGCTAACATTTTAAAATGATTGCTGTAGTATCTGCATTTGTGTGTTTATGTATATCTATGTATGAATATATATTATTGTGTGCTAAAACTGCAGTAGAGTACTGATATTAGCCTTCAGTGGGCCATTTCAAGTGACCTCAAGGAGATATCAAAAACAGGAACAACTGGAAAACCAGTTAAGTAGAGGCATGCAAGCAATATTTTTGAACAACCGGATATGACAGAAACATAATATATTATATGTTTTAAAAAAAGAAGAAGATAGCAGGAGGGGAAGAATGAAGGGGGGGAAATTGGAGGGGGAGATGAACCATGAGAGACTATGGACTCTGAAAAACAAACTGAGGGTTCTAGAGGGGAGGAGGGTGGGAGGATGGGTTAGCCTGGTGATGGGTATTAAAGAGGGCACGTTCTGCATAGAGCACTGGGTGTTATAAGCAAACAATGAATCATGGAATACTACATCAAAAACTAATGATGTAATGTATGGTGATTAACATAACATAATAAAAAAAAAGAAACATAATATATTAAAATGACCTAAGGGTCTTTCACATGTCTGTGTGGAAATCAGTAAACCTTAATTTTTACAACCAAATTATACCTTGTGATGTGCAAGTACTTGAAGACCTGCTTGCAAGTAATACCCCCTTACCCTCTTTGTATGTATAATCTCCAATAGCTAACAAGCTTGGGAGCAGTTCGTCAGAGCATCTGAAATACTGTCTCCTGAGCTATAATCTTCAAAAGAAAATGCGTAGGGGCGCCTGGGTGGCTCAGTTGGTTAAGCGACTGCCTTCGGCTCAGGTAATGATCCTCGAGTCCCGGGATCAAGTCCCGCATATGGCTCCCTGCTCGGCGGGGAGTCTGCTTCTCCCTCTGACCCTTCCCCCTCTCATGTGCGCTCTCTCTCTCTCTCATTCTCTCTCTCAAATAAATAAATAAAATCTTTAAAAAAAAAAATGCATAAAGCATTTACTAAGATACTTTGAGGGTTGCTTTTGGTTGACATTAGCTATGGGTGTTATTTTTTTAAAGAGCTCTAATTAATAATCAAAAAGGGGAAAGTGTCTGTATAAATTATATCTTAAACTCTCAGAAATATAGAAACAAACCCAGATGTTTTTCCAGGTATACAAGAATTGGGATAATCTTCAGTAAATTCAAGTCGCGATTTCTCTTTATCTCTAACGCTGGGAGCACCGAGCCCTGCGGCGGGTTGCGGGCAGCCAGCTCCCTCCCCGAGCCCGATCCCTCCGGCACTGGCACCGCTCTGGGCTCCGTGCGCTCCCCTGCTCGTCCCAGCTCCGATGGGTGCCCCCTGTGGGCGCCTGTCGGCCTCGGCTCCACCAGGAGCACGGCCGACCGTGCGCCCTCCCACTTTCTGGCAAGCAGAGCCTGGCTGGCGCTCTCCCGGTGGCCGTGTGTTTCGCTGGCATCGGCCGTCTATTCGCTCAGCCGGGGGCGTTCCGTTCGCGGTCGCAGTGGAGCGGGGAAGCCCGGGACCTGGGGGCGGGGGCAGCACCCGAGCTGGCGCCGAGCCAGGTGATCCTCGGCCGGGGCGCGGCTTCTGTACCGCACCGCCTGTTTCGCATCACCGCGTTCAGTCGCGGCGCCCACCAGACAGTGCCGGTCTCCGGCGCCACTAACAGCCCCGGAGCAAAGTTCAGGGGCGCTGGGTGCCGTCCCTTCCTCTGTCCCTGGACGGCTAGCGCCGGCCTTTTGCCCGTCGCACTCCCCGGCCTTCCCCCTAGCCCTTCGGCCGGTAGCTCCGAGCCGCCGGCGTGTCTGTCACCGCGCGGGTCTGTGCCCCGTGTCTGTCGCAGCGCCGCCCGTTTGTCACAGCTGGACTGTTTCTCAGCGACGGCACCGTTGACTTGGCAACGCGGCTGTTTCTCGGGGGCAACGCCGCTAGTTTCGCCCAGTTCGCATTTCTCTAGTCGCGCCCATCTGGCCATTTCAAAGGTGCGGTTTCCCTACTTCCTCCGACCGTAAGGTGTCTTGGTGGCGGCGCGGCGGCGAGGGTCCAGCCCGCCGCCTCTCTGTGGCCCTTCGCTAGCGGAGCCGGGCGGCGCGCTCTCTTTCCCAGCGAGGACAGCAGGGCAGACCGCCTCCCTCCCGACATGAGAACAATTACTGACCGCGCCGCGGGGCTCTCTGTCTCAGAACCTCGGGACTTGGCGGTCATCATCCATTTCTTGCTTTTTAGCAGCTTTGGACTTAGCGGTGCGTGGGCTTTCTTTGCGGTAGCAAGTCCGGTGTAGTCGGGCCGCGATTTCCACAGCTTGTTCCAGAGACCGGGAGCCGCGGCGAAGGCGATTCTCTCAGCCGCCGCAGACCCGGCTTTAGGCGGATCGAGGGGGTAGCCAGGCCTCGGACTTCTTGGTAAAAGGAAGTCCACGTTGACTCTTGGCAAATCAGCATTTAATCCTGCCTTGGAGATTTCTTAGTCCGACCAAATCCCGGGTTAGCCATTTCTTAGCGCAAGGTGAGGCGCTTTAGTTGAGCCAAAGTTTTCCACTGCTAGTAAGTCCGAAAAACCCGTGCCTGGCATATCTGAGATCCGTTCAAGACCGAGTATGTCCAGATTTTCCAGGAAACTGTACCTGTTTATCAGGCCTGCCATTTCTCAACGGTAGCAAATTGTGGCTTGGAAACAAATACGCTTGTTCCTGGGTCCGACAGAAGGAGTCCAATGGCAAAACTGACTTTTTGGGTCGTATTTCATTGTTTTTGCTTTTTCTGTTTTGTTTTGTTCTGTTTGCAATAGGAAGTCCACCTTAGCTATGGTCTTTATTACTAAGTCCTGGAGAAGTCCAATCAACAGACTACAAAAATTTCTTATTTGTGGGAAATTTTGGAAATTCAGACTTAACTGTTTCTGATTGTCAGCCTCACAGAAGTCAGTGTATATTTGCTAAAGCCATTTCTGATTTGGAGTAAGCTCTGGGGTGTTCTGTCTGAGCAATGGTTGCATCATTAGCCCTTAGAAGTCGGATGTGTACTGGCAAAAGTGATTTTTCAGTCCTACCAATGCTGGATTCGCCCTTTCAAAGTCGGTCTAAACTGGGAGAAATAATAATTTCTTCATCCTAGCAACTTCTGTAAATCTAGATCTAGCTGCGTTTCTGTTTATTATGCCATCAAAATGTGTAAACAGGCAAAAGCGATTTCTTAATCACAGTGGATAAGGAAAGGGTTAAGATATAGGGAGGGAAAGATAGGGGCTCCTGGCTAGGCTCTGAGACTATTCCTGGCAGGCAGAAACACCAAGACAGAGTGAACAAGATAGAAGGAAACAGACCACCGGCCTCCCATGGTGGATGGTCAGGGTTTTTTTTCCTTTGGCGGCTACGGTATATCATAGAAAATGAACAAACCACAAAGAATTAAGTCATTAAGGGTGTTTTCATAGTCCATGCTCAAACCGAGACGGCACAAGAATCTCAAGTCACAAGTTTCCCAGTCAGTTCTCGATAAAAGACTGCCACTAAAAGCCGTCAGTGGCAACCCTGTCGAGACCCCTCTAACTCCCGAGAGCTTTGCTTAATAAAACTCTATGGCTTTCCTCACTCTCCTTTGTCCACGAGGTACATTCTTCAACTATATGAGACAAGAACCTAGCTCTCCAGATTCAATAGTACGTTAGGTGTTGGAAACACAACGTTGGCCAATCATTTGTTAATATGAAAGTCTGGGGGCGCCTGGGTGGGTCAGTCATGAAGCTTCTGCCTTCCGCTCAGGTCACGATCCCAGGGTCCTGGGATCAAGCCCCACGTGGGGCTCCCTGCTTGGCAGGAGGCCTGCTTCTTCCTCTCCTACTCCCCCTGCTTGTGTTCCCTCTCTCGCTGTGTCTCTGTCATATGAATAAATAAAATCTTTAACAAAAAAAAAAAGAAAGAAAGTCTGTAAAATCGGTATACACTGATGAAAACAATTTCTTCATCGTCGGAAGTTTTGATTCTGCAAGAGACAGTCTGCCTTAGCCGGTCATTCCTAGCAGTACCCAAGTGATGTTTCGGCAATAGGAAGTTCAAACGTAATTGTGCTTTTTATTACAGAGTCCAGTAGAAGTCAGTGTCCACTAGCTGAAAAGATTTCTTGTGCGCAGCGAGTTCAAGGCAATCCTGATTTAGCTATGTTTTTGTTTAATGACCCTGTAGAAGTCGAGTTCTTAATCATGGCAATGCTGTGTTCACAAGTGAAGGCGGCTGTGGAGTCCGTGCAGAAGGCTGATGAGATTTTTTTAGGTGTCACGAATACGGGTTTAGTCGTGTCAGGCATTTCTTAGTCCTCCTTCCTCTCGGTTTATGTGTACCGAATACCAGATTCCGCTGACAGGAATGTCATAATCGTAGGACAGCACCATTTAGCATGTTTGCAATTTCTTTCCTTGGGTGAGTTCTCTGGGTGTATTTGCTCCCTTGGTTTCTTATTTCCCTGCAGTGTATTTTCCTTTGAAATCCACGCGTTTTGATTTCCTTCTGTGTTAACAAGGGTTCCCACCAACGTCTCTTGACATTGGCAGTTTATCGAATGCTTATTTTATTTGTTACTTCCTGAATTTCACTCTACTATGTATTCTACTGATTTCCTTGAGCGTTTCACCGCTCAGCTGCCTGCTGGCCTGCGTTCGCCTACAAGCCAGAGAGCGAAGCCCCGTCTGGGCCCGGCAGGTGCGGGGTCGCTGGGCTTTGTGCAGGCTGCTCCAGTCCTGCCAGACAGAAGGAGCACTGTGTCTGCTTTATGGCCTGTAGCTCCACTCCGACAGTTCTTGGTTTCGGCAAGAGTAGCAGGCACCAGTAGGCACCATACTAGGCACCATCCCTAGTGCCTACTAAGCAGTTTCTCCTGCTCAGGACCCCAAGGTTCTCTGTGCCATCTCCTAGTCCCAGCACCGCTGGTTTCCCTGGGCCGGCCTGTCCATCGTTGAGTGACGACACGTGAGGCTGCCGGTTTGGAACTTGCGCTCGCTCAGAAGCTACCCTCTTCATGCCCTTAATATCGTATATTTTCTTTGTTGGGTTAGTTTCTGTACGGTATGCTTATTTTTCCGTTTCATTTCGGCTTGTTTTCTTTCCGCTTTGTTATGGTAATGGGACAAGGACCCGGAGCTGGGGTTCTGGGTGTCCTCTACAATGTTACCCTGTTTCGTTTTGTCTACTGATTTGTTACCACTGGTCTCATGACTTCTACCTTGCCTCCGCCCACAAGCCCGGGAGAGCACAAATAGCCAGGTTGTGGTACTGCTGCAGGCTTTGCCAACTTAATCTGTGCAAAGCTTGAGTCCTCCCGATCAGAGGCCTCCTCCGCGATGGAGCGTTTTCTTGGCAGTGTGAAAGGGGTTTGGGATTCCACCGAGGTGGCACCAGAGCCCCAGCCTCCATCTGTGCTGTGCTCAGAAGATTCTGGGCCTCGCCTGCTCCCTTTCTATCCTGTGCTGGGAGAGTCCCCAGGCCACGGTGGTGGTTTGGACTCGCGACTGCTTTCCAGCCCTTGTTGGCGGCTTCGCTGGGTCTACCTGCAAAACGACGTCTGTCCCAGAGCCCAGAGCACCTTGGAACGAAGACCCGCTCTGCCTACTGTGAGCTTCGGGCCCGGGACACAGAAGAAGCCAGAAGCATCCTCAGGAGAGATGGACCCTGAAGAAGAGCCTGAGCCACTCACCCACCAGCAGCTTCCCTCCACCAGGACGACCCACCTGGCCACACACAGCTGGACAGGGAGACCTGACAGTGGGCATCCTTCACAGCAGGAACACCCCAGACCTCGCCTCCGCGCCTGGGGGAGGCACGTCCGGGTGTTCTCAGGCTGCCTGGAGTGGATTGGTCACACCGTGTACAGCATGAGTTACCGCTGTTGCCCCTGCATCTTTGGGTCTAAGGAGTTCTGAGGTCGGGGCAGGAGCCTTTTTCTATCTTCCCTCAGGAAGAGATTCTCATTGGTGAAACTTGCGAAATAAAAAAGTATTAAGATGTGACTTCAGAGTTCAATGTCCAGTTCTGCTTCTTGGGCTCTGAAGTTCTCCTTTTCCTTACAGGTCTCTGACTACACTCAGGTCCCTTATATATTCCACATTAAAAAGTACGACTTGGCTTTGTTCCTGTTTCTTCACTTCCAAAAGTTGGTGTACACAGAGGCAAATTGGTTTCTTTCTCCTGGCCAGTCCTGGGAAATCACGGTTTAACTCTGTTTATATTTGCCACCTCAGTGGAGTCATTGTATACTGGTGAATGTGGTATCTTCTTGCTAGGAATGTCATAAAAATTACCACATGGACTTGTTTCTTTTTCTTCACAATCAAGAAGTCAGTGTTCAGTGGGGAACAACCATTTCTTCCTCCTCACAAGTTCTGGGATATTACGATGTAACTTTATTTTGCCCCCTCACTGGAAGTCGTTGTATGATGGTGAACACCATGTCTTTCTGCTAGCAATATCATAAAAATTACCATATGGACTTGTTCATTTTTCCTCACATTCAAGAAGCTGGTGTACAGTGGGGAAAAACGATTTCTTTCTCACAAGTTCTGGGATATCACGATGAAACTTTTCTTATTTTTGCCACCTCAGTGGAAGTCGTTGTATGCTGGTGAACATGGTATCTTTCTGCTAGTAATATGATAAAAATTACCACATGGTCTTACTTATTTTTCCTCACATTCAAGAAGTCGGTATATGATAGGGAAATACGGTTTCTTTCTCCTCACAAGTTCTGGGATATCAAGATTTAACTGTTTATTTCTGCCATCTCTGTAGAAGTCGTTGTATGCTGACGATATCTTTCTGCTAACAATATCAAAAAATTACCACATGGACTTGTTTATTTTTCCTCACATTCAAGAAGTCGGTGTACAGTGGGGAAAAACGATTTCTTTCTCCTCACAAATTTGGGATATCACGATTAACTCTGTTCATTTTTGCCACCTCAGTGCAAGTCGTGGTATGCTGGTGAACATGGTTATCTTTCTGCTAGCAATATCATAAAAATTACCACATGGACTTGCTTATTTTTCCTCACATTCAAGAAGTCGGTGTACAATAGGGAAAAACGATTTCTTTCTCCTCACAAGTTCTGGGATATCAAGATTTAACTGTTTATTTTCTCCATCTCTGTATAAGTCGTTGTATGCTGACGATATCTTTCTGCTAACAATATCAAAAAATTACCACAAGGACTTGTTTATTTTTCCTCACATTCAAGAAGTCGGTGTACAGTGGGGAAAAACGATTTCTTTCTCCTCACAAATTTGGGATATCACGATTAACTCTGTTCATTTTTGCCACCTCAGTGGAAGTCGTGGTATGCTGGTGAACACGTTATATTTCTGCTAGAAATATCATAAAAATAACCACATGGACTTCCTTATTTTTATTCACATTGAAGAAGTCCGTGTACAGTGGGGAAAAACAATTTCTTTCTTCTCACAAGGTCTGGGATATCACAATGTAACTTTGCTTATTTTTGCCACCTCAGTGGATGTCGTTGTATGTTGGTGAACATGACATCTTTGTGCTAGCAATGTCCAAAAATTACCACATTGACTTTTTATTCAAGAAGTCAGTGTACAGTGGGGAAAAGCGATTTCTTTTTCCTCACAAGTTCTGGGATATCACGATTTAACTCTGTTTATTTTGCCATCTCTGTAGAAGTCGTTGTATGCTGGTGAACACGATATCTTTCTGCTAGTAATATCAAAAAATTACCATATGGACTTGTTTATTTTTCCTCACATTCAAGAAGTCCGTGTACAGTGGGGAAAAACTATTTCTTTCTCCTCACAAATTCTGGGATATCACGATTTAATTCTGTTTATTTTTGCCATCTCTGTAGAAGTCGTTGTATATTGGTGAACACGATATCTTTCTGTTTGGAAAGTCGTTCCATCTCAGTGGAAGTCGTTGCATGATGGTGAACATGACATCTTTGTGCTAGCAATAGCCTATGAATTACCGCATGGACTTATTTATTTTTCCTCACATTCAAGAAGTCTGTGTACAGTGGGGAAAAATGATTTCTTTCTCCTCACAAGTTCTGGGATATCACGATGAAACTTTATTTTTGCACTTCAGTGGAAGTCCTTTTATGCTGGTGAATACGACATCTTTCTGCCAGCAATATCCTAAGAATTACCACTTGTTATTTTTCCGCACATTCAAGAAGTCGGTGTACAATAGGGAAAAACTATTTCTTTCTCCTCACAAGTTCTGGGATATCAAGATTTAACTGTTTATTTCTGCCATCTCTGTAGAAGTCGTTGTATGCTGATGGTATCTTTCTGCTAGCAATATAAAAAAATTAGCACATGGACTTGTTAATTTTTCCTCACATTCAAGAAGTCGGTGTACAGTGGGGAACAACGATTTGTTTCTCTTCACAAGTTCTGGGATATCACGATTTAACTTTATTTGTATTTGCCACCTCAGTGGAAGTCGTTGTATACTGATGAACATGATCTTTCTGCTAGCAATATCATAAAGTTTACCACATGGATTTATTTTTCCTCACATTTAAGAAGTCTGTGTACAGTGGGGAAAACAAGTTCTTTCTCCTCAGGAGTCTGGGATATCACGATTTACACTGTTTGTATTTGCCACCTCTGTGGGGAAGTTGTTCTATACTTTTGAATAGGATATCTTTCTGCTAGCAATATCATACAAATTACCACATGGACTTGTTTCTTTTAACTCACATTCAAGAAGTCGGTGTACGGTGGGGAACAAAGATTTCTTTCTCTGCTGAAGTTCTGGTAAACTGTAATTTAACTTTGTTGTATTTGCCACTTCAGTGGAAGTCGTGTGCTGGTGAACACGATATCTTTCTTCTAGCAATATCTTAAAAAGTATTACTTAGAGTTGTTCCTTTTCCTCACTTCACAGAAGTCGGTGTACAGTGGGCAAAATGGTTTCTTTCTCCTCAGAGGTTTGTGATATCAAAATTTAACTTTGTACTTGCCACCTAAGTGGATATCTTTTTTTTTTTTTTTTTAAGATTTTATGTATTTATCCGAAGCAGGCTTCGGAGCAGGGAGCCCGAGGCAGGGCTGGATCCCAGGACTCTGGGATCATGACCTGAGCTGAAGGCAGACACTTGACTGAGCCACCCAGGCGCCCCTTCCTTCCTGTTTAATCACTTCATGGAATTCAATTTGCAGTGGGGAAGTAGCGATTTCTTTCTCCTGGCAAGTTCTGGGAAATCGGGAATTAACTTTTTTTTTTCATTTGCCACCTCGGTGGAACAAGTCATTGTACACTGGTGAACAAGCTCTCTTCCTGCTAGTAATATCTTAAAAATAATGTCTTAGCTTCCTTCCTCTTTCACTTCCTAGAAGTCTGTGTACAGTGGGCGAAAATGATTTCTTTCTCCTCGAAAGTGCTGGGAAATCACAATTTAACTTTGTATTTGCGACATCAGTGGAAGTCATTGTGCACTGGTAAACAGGATATCCTCTGCTAGCAATATCTTAGAAAGTACGACTTAGCTTTGTTCCTTTTTCTCCACTTTCTAGATGTACAGTGGGGCAAAAAATTTCTTTCTCCTGGCAAGTTCTGGGAAACCACGACTAAACTTTGTCCCTGTGCCTTCACTTCTTTCTACAGTAGTCGATGCATAGTGGTGAAAACGATTTCTTGGTCCCAGCACATTCTTGAAAAGGACTCAACTTTGCTTGCCGACGCCTGGGAAGTCCTCAGATGTAATGGGGAAACGCATTTCCTGTTTAAAAGGTTTTTGTTCCATTTATTGTGTTACCTCTTCTTACTTCACCTTTGATCAGTTGAGCCTTTCAGTTCTCAGCGGGTGGGTTTGGAGGCAGGGCGCTGCGCTGGGTCTCCATCCTGCGCCCAGCGGAGCCCGGGTTTCCTGGCGCTGCTCCTCCCCTCCGCACCCGGGTTTCCTGCAGCACTTTCGCCAGTAGCTTAGGGGCGCTTCCTCCTTTTCGGCAGCACTGCTCCAGGGGAGGAGCAGATGGTTTCCGGTTCGCTTAGAGCGTAGGTGCTCCTTTGGTGGTGGTGTGGGCCCTCGGGCAGTTTGGGTTGCGACAGCTGGTTCTCGCGCCGGAGCCGCACTGCATTTGCACCGCGCAGGCATTTTGTTAGCACTTTCGCCAGCAGCACGGCGTCACTGTTTTTGTGTCACTGATCATTTGCACCAAGTCGGCCTTTTCTTGGCACCACCATTCCTCCAAGCCAAAAGTTTCTGGGTGCCAGCGCTGCTAATTCCTGGGATGGGCTGTTTCTTGGTCGCAGCGCTAGCTTTCCTCCAAGCCGAATGGGTCTTGCTAGCAACACGCTGGGAGGTCGCGTCTGCAGTTTGCCTTCAGCACTCAGTGTCACTAGCGGAGTGAATCTGGGCTTTCGGGATTCCAGCACCGCTAGTGGAGCCATCGCGCTGTTTGTGGGTCTTGGAGTGGCAGGACCTATGCCCACCCAGGCGGCTTCCCTTGGCCCGCCCCGAGCAAAAAGTGCAGACCGGTGCCCAGAGAGACCCTGGCGGGTAGGACGTTCGGTAGACGCGCCCTTCGCAGTCCCCGGATGCTGCAGCCGTCTTTGTCCTCCCACCTGGCCAGCAGTGCGCGCTCCACACTCACCGCAGCATTGTCTGGGGTTTTCCGGGTCTGGGAGCCTTGAGATTTCTGCTCCTGGCTTCTACTGTATCTTCCTCTTTGAAATGAATATCATTTACAATAACATCTCTCCGTTTCCTAACGGAAAAAAAAAAGTTTGCTTTCATGTTTCTTTGCAAAATCCTCGTTGTCTTTCTCAGTATAATTACAGAGAAATATCTGGGGAGGGGTGTTTGGGGGGTAGTGTGTGTTTGGGGTGTTTTGTTTGTCTTTGCTTTACTTGTAAGTACCACCATCGTCGTCAGCGTCGTGGCTGTGAGTGCAAGTGTGGAATGTGTAAGGAGAAAGCAAGGGTCCCCTAACACCTGAGGACCTGCCTGACTAGGCTTTGAGAAGTGTTTCCCCTGGCTTCTTCTTTTATATTAAAGATTTTATTTATTTTATCTTAAAGGGGGAGGGAGGGGCAGAGAGAGTGAGAGAATCTCAAGCTGACCCCTTGCTGACCACTAAGCAGATGCCAGGCTCCATATCAGGACCCTGGGATCACGACCTGAGCCAAACCAAGAACCGGGTGCTTAACCCACTGAGCCACCCAGTCGCCCCATCCCCCTGGCTTTCTGAATGTTCCCTAAGGAGGGGCAGGTTTAGGGTTAAGCATAACCACTAACAAAAGTTGCTGCCACACTGTAGGCCTCAAAAAAAGTGAGCCTTAACGTCTGAGTAGGTCAAGTAGAATGTAAGTGATGGAGAGATATTGACCTGCAGAAAGACCCCACTAGATATGCCCTAGCCCTTTCTTAGTGCTAAAGCCCTCATCTGTCCAAGGTAGATTGAAAAGGTGTTACTTTATTCCATAGTCTGACCACAGGATGATAGCTTTGCTATTTCAGATCAGAAGGAATTCCTCCTCACATCTGAATGTAGGCTTATCTTATGAAAGATATGGCTGAGAGAAATACTACCTGAGAAAGGTAAAAGCAATCTCAAAATCAAAGAACTGGGTGGTGCTATGTACTGTATCTTAGTGTTGTCAGGGGCTGTCCTGGGACTCACAGGTAGGCGTTGGTGTTCTCTTTAATACAAAGTTTTATAGAACACCAACATCAGAGAAATCCACGCACTGCCAGTGATGGATCAGGACGAAAATAAAACTACTCTGCAATCATATCTGAACAGGAGCACATGAATATTACCCTAACCACAAAAATGTTCCCTGTTTAGCAGAAATGGGCAGACTTACAGAATAGCTACAAGGGAGGCATCCTTGGATAACTTGATATATTCCCCCGAGAACTTTGGAATGGACCTGAAAGTAATCTGAAGTTCAGAGGCATGACGTTACAGGATGGCTTATAAAGTGGAAAGGAGAAACTTCTTTAACCTTTACAGTGATTGGATATTATAAGGGGGGGGGGGGTGTTCCAGATGGCAGGGAATTGAGTGAAAGTGATTATATTACACTATTTTGGGGAGATGATAAATTTCATTTATGATTTTCAGAGGCATTTAAAGAAATAACCTAAGTTAAGTTTTGCTTATGTTCATGAAATAGGCTAGACTGAGTTTTGCTTACATGGCTTAAATGGTTCTGTCTGCTTGGGGGGTTTCAGACCTGGTCTCCATTTGAATTTATATGAACCATAGAAGACCCCAAATATCCAAAGCAATTCTGAGGAAAAAGACAAAGCTGGAGGCATCATACTTCCTGATTTTAACTATACTAGGAAGATATAAGAATTAAAAAATTAATAAGCTAATAAAATGGTACTAGTATAAATGTAGACACATAGATTAATGGAATAAAATAGAGAGCTCAGATTTAAACCCCTACATACACAGTCAACTAATATTAGATAAGGGAGCCAAGAGCACCCAGTTGCAAAAGGATAGTCTCCTCCACAAATGGTTTTGCGAAAACTGGATGATCATGTGCAGAACAATGAAATCAGAACCCTACCTTATACCGCTCACAAAAACTAACTCAAAATGGATCAAAGACTGTATTACATTATTATAATTATAATCTTGAGTATATAACTACAAATTTTTTCCTTGTAGTTACCATGACTCTTACATAAAATATCTTAAACCCATTTCAAACTGATAATACCCTATTTTGAATTGATAACAAATTAACTTTGATAGCATTCCTAAACTTTACACTTTTACTTTCCCTCACATTTTAAGTTATTGATATTATATTTTGCATATTTTATATTGCATGTCCAATAACAGATTATTATAGTCATGGTTTTAATATATTTGTTTAAAAACATTTTTTAAAAAGATTTTATTTATTTATTTGAGAGACAGAGAACAAGCAGGGGGAAAGGGGGAGGGAGAAGCAGGCTCCGCACTGAGCAGGAAGCCCAATGCGGTCTCAATCCCAGAACTCTGGGATCATGACCAGAGCCAATCCTCAACTGACTGAATCACCGAGGAGCCCCTGCTTTTAAACTTTTAAACTAGAGTTGTGATAAATTATGAACCACCATCACCATATTACAGATTTAACCTTATATAATTATCATTACCAGCGAGTCTTATACTACTGCTTATGTTTTTATGATGTTAATTAGCATCCTCTTAATTCTACTCAAAGAACTCTCTTTACCATGTCTTGAGAAACAAGTCTAGTGGTAATGAACCACCTCAGCTTTTATTTGTTTGGGAAAGTCTTTACCTCACCTTCATTTCTGAATGACAGCTTTTCCAGGTATAGAATTCTTGGTTGACAGTTTTTAATTTCAATATTTTAAATATATCATCCCATTTTCTCCTGGCATGAAGAATTTTCTATTCAGAAATCTGCCAGTGGTCTCATTGGGATTCTCCTCTATGCAACTTGTCTCTTTCTGTTTCAGTAGAGATAAAATTGATATATAACATGATATTAGTTTCATGTGTACATGATTTGATACTTGTATATATTGGCAAATGATCACCACAATAAGTCTAGTTAACCATTACCACACATAGTTACAATGTTTTTTCTTCTGATAGGAACTTTTACGATTTACTTCCTTAGTAATTTTCAAATATAAAGTACAGTGTTATTAACTATAATCACCATGCTCTACATTATATCTCCATGACTTATTTATCACTGCAAGTTTGTACCTCTAGACCACCTTTGCCCATTCTGCCCACCTTCCACCCCTGCCTCTGGCAATGACCAATCTGTTGTAGCTATTTAGTTTTGTTTCAGATTCCACACTTGTGAGATCATATAGTATTTGTCTTTCTCTGACTTATTTACTCCTGCACAGTGTAAATGTGGTGCTGCGCTTATGAACCAGCCAGACCCAACCACAAGGGGCACTAGGACCAAGAATACAACCCTAGGGAGCATCTACCAACCTCTGAATTTGAAACCTGCTCCCTGCAGAGAGCAGTACCTCCCAAAGGAGGAAGCTTTCCCACGCTGCTGGCAAAAGTGCTGCAGAAATCTGGGTGGGTAGGGGAGAACCAGCGGGATGAAACCATGGATCCCACAGGGCACTGCAGCTCCATAGTCAACTTGGTTTAGAGCCCACACAGCTGAGATCTGAAAGGCTCATACCCATCAAAAAGTGAAATAAGCGGTGAAGGGGTGCCTGGGTGGCTCAGTCATTAAGCGTCTGGTTCAGCTAGGGTCATGATCCCAGGATCCTGGGATCAAGCCCCGCATCGGGCTCCCTGCTCGGCGGGAAGCCTGCTTCTCCCTCTCCCACTCCCCTTGCTTGTGTTCCCTCTCTCGCTGTCTCTGTCAAATAAATAAATAAATAAATAAATAAATCTTAAAAAGAAAGAAAGAAAGAAAGAAAGAAAGAAAGAAAGAAAAGTAGTGAAATAATAAATGGAACAAATATGTATTCAAACAAGAAACCCCTATCCCCAGTATATCTGAAAGACTTCCCCAGAAGTCAAACAAACCCAAGTCCTAATGTAGAGGACGGTCTGGAGGAAGAGCTTCCCCAGTGTAAACCGACTTCTAGGGAGACAAGAAACCCTAAGCAAAGTCATATGATTTAGATAGAGTGAGGACGAAGATCCGGTTTTCACTGGTATACAACGAATCCCTAGGGTTAGCAAGCAAACAAAGATGAGTTCTGTTTTTCAACAATGTGGTAGGACCAATAAATCATTTTCACCATATATATTTAATTCTGTAGAGGAAGTGAAGACACAAGGATGAAGTTTAATCCAGAGTTCCTAGAACTGGCCAAAAGAAAGAAATCATTTTACCCATGTATTTGACTTCTAGGAGGTGAAGAAAAAGGAACAAAGCTAAGTCATACTTTTTAAGATATTGCTAGCAGGAAGATATCATGTTCACCAGTAAACACTGACTTCCACTCAGGTGGCAAATGCAAAAAAAAAAAAAGTCAAGTTGTGATTTCCCAGAACTTGTGAAGAGAAATAACTCATTTTCCCCAGTGTACACAGACTTCTAAAAAGTGAGGAAAAAGGAAAAACTCAAAGTCATACTTTTTTTTATTTAAGTAGGCACCATATCCAACATGGAGCCTTGAACTCACGACCCTGAGAGAGAGAGACCTAAGCTGAGTTCAAGAGTCCATCACTTAACAGACTGAGCCACCCACTGGCCCTCAAGGTCCTACTTTTATACTGCTAGTGGGAAGATATCGAGTTTACCAGTATACAATGACTTCTCCTGAGGTGGCAAAAATAAACAAAGTTAAATCGTGATATCCCAGAACTTGGGAGAGAAAGAAAGCGTTTTCCGCCACTATACACCGACTTCTTGAATGTGAAGAAAAATAAAGAAGTGCATGAGGTAATTTTTATGTTATTGCTAGCAAGAAGATATCTTGTTCACCACCATACAACCACTTCCACTGAGGTGGAAAATATAAACATAGCTAAATCGTGATTTCCCAGGAATTGTAAGGAGAAAGCAATTGTTTTCCCCCACTGTACGCTGACTTCTTGAATGTGAAGAAAAATAAGTCCATGTGGTAATTTTTATGAAATTGCCAGGAGAAAGATACCGATTTCACCAGCATATAACGACTTCCATTGACGTGGCAAAAATAAAGCTAAATCATGATATCCCAGAACTTCTGAGGAGGAAGAAATCATTTTCCCACTGTACACCGACCTCTTGAATGTGAATAAAAATAAAGTCCATGTCGTAATTTTTATGATATTTATAGCAGAAAGATACTGTGTTCACCGGCATACAACGACTTCCACTGAGGTGGCAAAAATAAACAATGTTAAACCTTGATATCCCAGAACATCTGAGGAGAAAGAAATCATTGTTCCCCACTGTACACCGACTTCTTGAATGAGAGGAAAAATAAACAAGTCCATGTGCTAATTTTTTGATATTGCTAGCAGAAAGATACTGTCAGCATACAACGACTTCTACAGAGATGGCAGATATAAACAGTTAAATCTTGATATCCCAGAATCTGTGAGGAGAAAGAAGTCGTTTTTCCCCAACTGTACACCGACTTCTTGAATGTGAGGAAAAATTAACAAGTCCATGTGCTAATTTTTTTATATTGCTAGCAGAAAGATACCATCAGCATACAACGACTTCTACAGAGATGGCAGAAATAAACAGTTAAATCTTGATATCCCAGAACTTGTGAGGAGAAAGAAATAGTTTTTCCCTATTGTACACCGACTTCTTGAATGTGCGGAAAAATAACAAGTGGTAATTCTTAGGATATTGCTGGCAGAAAGATGTCGTATTCACCAGCATAAAAGGACTTCCACTGAAGTGCAAAAATAAAGTTTCATCGTGATATCCCAGAACTTGTGAGGAGAAAGAAATCATTTTTCCCCACTGTACACAGACTTCTTGAATGTGAGGAAAAATAAATAAGTCCATGCGGTAATTCATAGGCTATTGCTAGCACAAAGATGTCATGTTCACCATCATGCAACGACTTCCACTGAGATGGAACGACTTTCCAAACAGAAAGATATCGTGTTCACCAATATACAACGACTTCTACAGAGATGGCAAAAATAAACAGAATTAAATCGTGATATCCCAGAATTTGTGAGGAGAAAGAAATAGTTTTTCCCCACTGTACACGGACTTCTTGAATGTGAGGAAAAATAAACAAGTCCATATGGTAATTTTTTGATATTACTAGCAGAAAGATATCGTGTTCACCAGCATACAACGACTTCTACAGAGATGGCAAAATAAACAGAGTTAAATCGTGATATCCCAGAACTTGTGAGGAAAAAGAAATCGCTTTTCCCCACTGTACACTGACTTCTTGAATAAAAAGTCAATGTGGTAATTTTTGGACATTGCTAGCACAAAGATGTCATGTTCACCAACATACAACGACATCCACTGAGGTGGCAAAAATAAGCAAAGTTACATTGTGATATCCCAGACCTTGTGAGAAGAAAGAAATTGTTTTTCCCCACTGTACACGGACTTCTTCAATGTGAATAAAAATAAGGAAGTCCATGTGGTTATTTTTATGATATTTCTAGCAGAAATATAACGTGTTCACCAGCATACCACGACTTCCACTGAGGTGGCAAAAATGAACAGAGTTAATCGTGATATCCCAAATTTGTGAGGAGAAAGAAATCGTTTTTCCCCACTGTACACCGACTTCTTGAATGTGAGGAAAAATAAACAAGTCCTTGTGGTAATTTTTTGATATTGTTAGCAGAAAGATATCGTCAGCATACAACGACTTATACAGAGATGGAGAAAATAAACAGTTAAATCTTGATATCCCAGAACTTGTGAGGAGAAAGAAATCGTTTTTCCCTATTGTACACCGACTTCTTGAATGTGAGGAAAAATAAGCAAGTCCATGTGGTAATTTTTATGATATTGCTAGCAGAAAGATAACCATGTTCACCAGCATACCACGACTTGCACTGAGGTGGCAAAAATGAACAGAGTTAATCGTGATATCCCAAATTTGTGAGGAGAAAGAAATCGTTTTTCCCCACTGTACACCGACTTCTTGAATGTGAGGAAAAATAAACAAGTCCATGTGGTAATTTTTTGATATTGTTAGCAGAAAGATATCGTCAGCATACAACGACTTCTACAGAGATGGCAGAAATAAACAGTTAAATCTTGATATCCCAGAACTTGTGAGGAGAAAGAAACCGTATTTCCCTATCATATACCGACTTCTTGAATGTGAGGAAAAATAAGTAAGACCATGTGGTAATTTTTATCATATTACTAGCAGAAAGATACCATGTTCACCAGCATACAACGACTTCCACTGAGGTGGCAAAAATAAGAAAAGTTTCATCGTGATATCCCAGAACTTGTGAGAAAGAAATCGTTTTTCCCCACTGTACACCAGCTTCTTGAATGTGAGGAAAAATGAACAAGTCCATATGGTAATTTTTATGATATTGCTAGCAGAAAGACATGGTGTTCACCATCATACAACGACTTCCAGTGAGGGGGCAAAATAAAGTTACATCGTAATATCCCAGAACTTGTGAGGAGGAAGAAATGGTTGTTCCCCACTGAACACTGACTTCTTGATTGTGAAGAAAAAGAAACAAGTCCATGTGGTAATTTTTATGACATTCCTAGCAAGAAGATACCACATTCACCAGTATACAATGACTCCACTGAGGTGGCAAATATAAACAGAGTTAAACCGTGATTTCCCAGGACTGGCCAGGAGAAAGAAACCAATTTGCCTCTGTGTACACCAACTTTTGGAAGTGAAGAAACAGGAACAAAGCCAAGTCGTACTTTTTAATGTGGAATATATAAGGGACCTGAGTGTAGTCAGAGACCTGTAAGGAAAAGGAGAACTTCAGAGCCCAAGAAGCAGAACTGGACATTGAACTCTGAAGTCACATCTTAATACTTTTTTATTTCGCAAGTTTCACCAATGAGAATCTCTTCCTGAGGGAAGATAGAAAAAGGCTCCTGCCCCGACCTCAGAACTCCTTAGACCCAAAGATGCAGGGGCAACAGCGGTAACTCATGCTGTACACGGTGTGACCAATCCACTCCAGGCAGCCTGAGAACACCCGGACGTGCCTCCCCCAGGCGCGGAGGCGAGGTCTGGGGTGTTCCTGCTGTGAAGGATGCCCACTGTCAGGTCTCCCTGTCCAGCTGTGTGTGGCCAGGTGGGTCGTCCTGGTGGAGGGAAGCTGCTGGTGGGTGAGTGGCTCAGGCTCTTCTTCAGGGTCCATCTCTCCTGAGGATGCTTCTGGCTTCTTCTGTGTCCCGGGCCCGAAGCTCACAGTAGGCAGAGCGGGTCTTCGTTCCAAGGTGCTCTGGGCTCTGGGACAGACGTCGTTTTGCAGGTAGACCCAGCGAAGCCGCCAACAAGGGCTGGAAAGCAGTCGCGAGTCCAAACCACCACCGTGGCCTGGGGACTCTCCCAGCACAGGATAGAAAGGGAGCAGGCGAGGCCCAGAATCTTCTGAGCACAGCACAGATGGAGGCTGGGGCTCTGGTGCCACCTCGGTGGAATCCCAAACCCCTTTCACACTGCCAAGAAAACGCTCCATCGCGGAGGAGGCCTCTGATCGGGAGGACTCAAGCTTTGCACAGATTAAGTTGGCAAAGCCTGCAGCAGTACCACAACCTGGCTATTTGTGCTCTCCCGGGCTTGTGGGCGGAGGCAAGGTAGAAGTCATGAGACCAGTGGTAACAAATCAGTAGACAAAACGAAACAGGGTAACATTGTAGAGGACACCCAGAACCCCAGCTCCGGGTCCTTGTCCCATTACCATAACAAAGCGGAAAGAAAACAAGCCGAAATGAAACGGAAAAATAAGCATACCGTACAGAAACTAACCCAACAAAGAAAATATACGATATTAAGGGCATGAAGAGGGTAGCTTCTGAGCGAGCGCAAGTTCCAAACCGGCAGCCTCACGTGTCGTCACTCAACGATGGACAGGCCGGCCCAGGGAAACCAGCGGTGCTGGGACTAGGAGATGGCACAGAGAACCTTGGGGTCCTGAGCAGGAGAAACTGCTTAGTAGGCACTAGGGATGGTGCCTAGTATGGTGCCTACTGGTGCCTGCTACTCTTGCCGAAACCAAGAACTGTCGGAGTGGAGCTACAGGCCATAAAGCAGACACAGTGCTCCTTCTGTCTGGCAGGACTGGAGCAGCCTGCACAAAGCCCAGCGACCCCGCACCTGCCGGGCCCAGACGGGGCTTCGCTCTCTGGCTTGTAGGCGAACGCAGGCCAGCAGGCAGCTGAGCGGTGAAACGCTCAAGGAAATCAGTAGAATACATAGTAGAGTGAAATTCAGGAAGTAACAAATAAAATAAGCATTCGATAAACTGCCAATGTCAAGAGACGTTGGTGGGAACCCTTGTTAACACAGAAGGAAATCAAAACGCGTGGATTTCAAAGGAAAATACACTGCAGGGAAATAAGAAACCAAGGGAGCAAATACACCCAGAGAACTCACCCAAGGAAAGAAATTGCAAACATGCTAAATGGTGCTGTCCTACGATTATGACATTCCTGTCAGCGGAATCTGGTATTCGGTACACATAAACCGAGAGGAAGGAGGACTAAGAAATGCCTGACACGACTAAACCCGTATTCGTGACACCTAAAAAAATCTCATCAGCCTTCTGCACGGACTCCACAGCCGCCTTCACTTGTGAACACAGCATTGCCATGATTAAGAACTCGACTTCTACAGGGTCATTAAACAAAAACATAGCTAAATCAGGATTGCCTTGAACTCGCTGCGCACAAGAAATCTTTTCAGCTAGTGGACACTGACTTCTACTGGACTCTGTAATAAAAAGCACAATTACGTTTGAACTTCCTATTGCCGAAACATCACTTGGGTACTGCTAGGAATGACCGGCTAAGGCAGACTGTCTCTTGCAGAATCAAAACTTCCGACGATGAAGAAATTGTTTTCATCAGTGTATACCGATTTTACAGACTTTCTTTCTTTTTTTTTTTGTTAAAGATTTTATTTATTCATATGACAGAGACACAGCGAGAGAGGGAACACAAGCAGGGGGAGTAGGAGAGGAAGAAGCAGGCCTCCTGCCAAGCAGGGAGCCCCACGTGGGGCTTGATCCCAGGACCCTGGGATCGTGACCTGAGCGGAAGGCAGAAGCTTCATGACTGACCCACCCAGGCGCCCCCAGACTTTCATATTAACAAATGATTGGCCAACGTTGTGTTTCCAACACCTAACGTACTATTGAATCTGGAGAGCTAGGTTCTTGTCTCATATAGTTGAAGAATGTACCTCGTGGACAAAGGAGAGTGAGGAAAGCCATAGAGTTTTATTAAGCAAAGCTCTCGGGAGTTAGAGGGGTCTCGACAGGGTTGCCACTGACGGCTTTTAGTGGCAGTCTTTTATCGAGAACTGACTGGGAAACTTGTGACTTGAGATTCTTGTGCCGTCTCGGTTTGAGCATGGACTATGAAAACACCCTTAATGACTTAATTCTTTGTGGTTTGTTCATTTTCTATGATATACCGTAGCCGCCAAAGGAAAAAAAACCCTGACCATCCACCATGGGAGGCCGGTGGTCTGTTTCCTTCTATCTTGTTCACTCTGTCTTGGTGTTTCTGCCTGCCAGGAATAGTCTCAGAGCCTAGCCAGGAGCCCCTATCTTTCCCTCCCTATATCTTAACCCTTTCCTTATCCACTGTGATTAAGAAATCGCTTTTGCCTGTTTACACATTTTGATGGCATAATAAACAGAAACGCAGCTAGATCTAGATTTACAGAAGTTGCTAGGATGAAGAAATTATTATTTCTCCCAGTTTAGACCGACTTTGAAAGGGCGAATCCAGCATTGGTAGGACTGAAAAATCACTTTTGCCAGTACACATCCGACTTCTAAGGGCTAATGATGCAACCATTGCTCAGACAGAACACCCCAGAGCTTACTCCAAATCAGAAATGGCTTTAGCAAATATACACTGACTTCTGTGAGGCTGACAATCAGAAACAGTTAAGTCTGAATTTCCAAAATTTCCCACAAATAAGAAATTTTTGTAGTCTGTTGATTGGACTTCTCCAGGACTTAGTAATAAAGACCATAGCTAAGGTGGACTTCCTATTGCAAACAGAACAAAACAAAACAGAAAAAGCAAAAACAATGAAATACGACCCAAAAAGTCAGTTTTGCCATTGGACTCCTTCTGTCGGACCCAGGAACAAGCGTATTTGTTTCCAAGCCACAATTTGCTACCGTTGAGAAATGGCAGGCCTGATAAACAGGTACAGTTTCCTGGAAAATCTGGACATACTCGGTCTTGAACGGATCTCAGATATGCCAGGCACGGGTTTTTCGGACTTACTAGCAGTGGAAAACTTTGGCTCAACTAAAGCGCCTCACCTTGCGCTAAGAAATGGCTAACCCGGGATTTGGTCGGACTAAGAAATCTCCAAGGCAGGATTAAATGCTGATTTGCCAAGAGTCAACGTGGACTTCCTTTTACCAAGAAGTCCGAGGCCTGGCTACCCCCTCGATCCGCCTAAAGCCGGGTCTGCGGCGGCTGAGAGAATCGCCTTCGCCGCGGCTCCCGGTCTCTGGAACAAGCTGTGGAAATCGCGGCCCGACTACACCGGACTTGCTACCGCAAAGAAAGCCCACGCACCGCTAAGTCCAAAGCTGCTAAAAAGCAAGAAATGGATGATGACCGCCAAGTCCCGAGGTTCTGAGACAGAGAGCCCCGCGGCGCGGTCAGTAATTGTTCTCATGTCGGGAGGGAGGCGGTCTGCCCTGCTGTCCTCGCTGGGAAAGAGAGCGCGCCGCCCGGCTCCGCTAGCGAAGGGCCACAGAGAGGCGGCGGGCTGGACCCTCGCCGCCGCGCCGCCACCAAGACACCTTACGGTCGGAGGAAGTAGGGAAACCGCACCTTTGAAATGGCCAGATGGGCGCGACTAGAGAAATGCGAACTGGGCGAAACTAGCGGCGTTGCCCCCGAGAAACAGCCGCGTTGCCAAGTCAACGGTGCCGTCGCTGAGAAACAGTCCAGCTGTGACAAACGGGCGGCGCTGCGACAGACACGGGGCACAGACCCGCGCGGTGACAGACACGCCGGCGGCTCGGAGCTACCGGCCGAAGGGCTAGGGGGAAGGCCGGGGAGTGCGACGGGCAAAAGGCCGGCGCTAGCCGTCCAGGGACAGAGGAAGGGACGGCACCCAGCGCCCCTGAACTTTGCTCCGGGGCTGTTAGTGGCGCCGGAGACCGGCACTGTCTGGTGGGCGCCGCGACTGAACGCGGTGATGCGAAACAGGCGGTGCGGTACAGAAGCCGCGCCCCGGCCGAGGATCACCTGGCTCGGCGCCAGCTCGGGTGCTGCCCCCGCCCCCAGGTCCCGGGCTTCCCCGCTCCACTGCGACCGCGAACGGAACGCCCCCGGCTGAGCGAATAGACGGCCGATGCCAGCGAAACACACGGCCACCGGGAGAGCGCCAGCCAGGCTCTGCTTGCCAGAAAGTGGGAGGGCGCACGGTCGGCCGTGCTCCTGGTGGAGCCGAGGCCGACAGGCGCCCACAGGGGGCACCCATCGGAGCTGGGACGAGCAGGGGAGCGCACGGAGCCCAGAGCGGTGCCAGTGCCGGAGGGATCGGGCTCGGGGAGGGAGCTGGCTGCCCGCAACCCGCCGCAGGGCTCGGTGCTCCCAGCGTTAGAGATAAAGAGAAATCTCGGTTTGAAATCCGCGTGGAGCTGCGCTAGGGACCCGCGGCTCCCTGGACGCAGTGGGGCTGGGACACCTTCAGCGTCTGCCCCGCAAATGGTTGTGGTGGAGCCAAAAACCAACATCCCCTTTCTCGGATTATTTGTGCTCCCCGAAGCAACCACCAGCCCTCACAAGGAGTTGCACTGCCAGTGGGAAACCCTTAATTCAGAACTGGGCGTTGCAGCAACCCTTAAACTGCCTGAAAGTGGTGCAGGTACTATTGCTCCCACTCCCCGCCCCCCGATCAATCCCGTCGGGTATAAGGAAACCTTTATTTTTATTTATTTATTTATTTATTTTCTGAGACAAAGCCAGGAGGGTCTCCCTGGAACAAATTTTCCTCAAGGGAGAGACTTCCCCACTCCCTCCTCAGTACCACTGGGCGCATCTAACTTTTCCCTTTATGGGAATACATAGGCAAACCCCTACTGGGAGTTGTGAGGACTCAGGGTTCCTGGCCACTTAATCTCTGGACAACCAGTTTCTAAACTCCAGGGCCTGAAGCTAGCATTCTGCCAGCCACAGCCCCCTTCTGCTGGCCATCCCTGGACACATAATAGCCCTCTAACACCTCTGACCTCCACTTAGCCTGATTCCACTACTCCCTCCACCCCCTTCCCTAACCACAAGGACTGGCAGCCATTCAAGCTCCTACCCAAGGAATTGGCTGCTCCCTGGGGCTTGTCCCACCTCTCCAGGACATTCATTCCTATGCCACTCTGCCTGTCCATTAGGACAATAAAATTTCAGTCTTTTTTCCCCTATTAGATACCAGGACCCAAGTCACTATCATTCCAGGAACTCCCTCTCAAATTCCAAAAGGAAAGTCCTACTTAGGGGGCATTCCTGATAAAACAATCAAAGGTGGAAGACCATTGGGATGTAACCATTGGAACCATTCACTTCAAACGGCCTCCTCTAGTGGTGGCCCCTGGCTCTTTCTTTTCTTACTATAGGCATGGAGGCATTGACAGGATGCCATGCCACATGGAATAAGCCCAAGCTCTTGTACTTCCTAGTAGGACTGCCAAATGGATGCCTGTGACTCCCCCTCTCCAGTCAAAATGGTAAATACTCCCTAGTATGCCTTAAACAGAGCACTGAAGGCCTATGCCCTATCATTAAAGGTATGCTTCAGACAAGAGTCATTAATCCAAAAGCTCCCTTTTCATAGCCTCATTTGGCCAGTACTTAAGCCAGTCACTAATGCAGGACACCTCACCATTGACTATGTATCCAAACCTCACTGCTCAGTTTCCCTGATTAAGGTTCCAATTCCTGATATTATAGAACTGATTGAGGACATACGACAGGCCCAAAGAACATCCTCTGCAGTCATTGACCTAGCTAGTATGTTCTGTTTTGTTCCCACTGTATAGGAATCCCAGGCTCAGTTTTCTTTCACTTTTGAAGGGACTCAATATACATTTACTCAGCTCCCAGTGGGATATTTAAACGGTTCTACAATTGCACATAACCTCTGCTATCAGGTTTTATAAGATTTAAATACCTTACAATTGGAAAGGTGCCATTTTGGCATTATATTGATGACATTATGCTGAGGGACCTGACATTATTCCCTCTGAGGAGGCAGTATAGGCAGATTTGCACACCTTCACAGTCACATTTACACCCCACATTTATGCAGGCCCAGTTTTATCTGTCAAGTTTCTAGGCATCATCTGGTCCTCTCATTGCAGAAAAACTAAAAGATAATTGGCTGTGTTGATCCTATGTGAGAAAACTGAAAAAGGCATATGCTTCCAGAAATTATGAAATGTAGAGGTGCCTGGGTGGCTCAGTCAGTTAAGTGTCCAACTTTTGATCTCGGCTCAGGTCCTGATCTCAGGGTCCTGAGATAGAGCCCCACTTCAGGCTAGGTGCTGGGCATGGAGCCTGCTTAAGATTCTCTCCCTCTCCCTCTGCCCCTCCCCACCTCTCTAAAAAAAAAAAAGAAGTTAAGAAATTATGAAATATGTTTATAAATTTGCAAATTTAAAAAGTGCTGGTATAACACTCAGTTCACAATACTTCTTAGTTTTCCCTAGAAATTAAGGCTTCTAAGGGTTAAAAATTCTAAATAATATATAATTAAAGCTACTGGAAATAATAAGGGAAGCATCTTCACATGCCAGAAACATAGGAGGTGTTTTCAGTAAGACAAGGTGTGAAGAATGGGGGTGTGTTTTTTCTTAAGGGAAAAAAAAGTAATTTTGTTTTAAAGTGAGGCTGATTGTTTAAAGAAGAAAAACAGAACAAAATTGGAATGTAGAAAAGAAAGTTGTAGAAAGATTATAGAAAAGGAATGTTTGAAAAGGAATTTTAATGTATGGTCAAACTGGCTGAGATTAAAATTCATTTACTTAAAAATGAATTTTAATATCAAAAGTAACCTGATGCAAAATTAGAATTTGCTTTTTTCTCTGTTAAAAGGACAGTTTTCTTGGATTTTTGGTATGTTTTGGATAACAGATTATGTAAAGTTTCTTTACTTTTTTATGATAAACTATTTTTATTACATAGTATTTAGTAGTCATATTCAATCAAGAAGGTCAACAGAAACTTGTAAATATTCTGCTAAATAGCACACTCTACATACATATATTTTCAATGTGGTAACATTGAAATAATCCATTTCCTTTGTTCACATAGTTTTGCAAGCTGGGGAATAAATAAGGATACAAACACAGAAAAACTTCTTTTCTTAAACTGGTAAGATTAACGGAGATTACAATTCTATTTAGTGATAAACCGATGATTGACCCTGACCCAAGGAACACAAAACTCAAAAAAGTAGCTCTTGTTCAGAAAAGTGTGGTAGAGGGTGCATAGAAGTGATACCTTGTGGTCTCCATAGTGGTGTATTTGAGGTGATTTTTTTAATTGCTAAACTGTATTACTAATTCATTATAAAAAGTAACTAGTCAAAATTTAAAGCATTCTGATCAAAATGGGTCTGCATATGCCTTTCAGAGCCCAACGGGGCTCCATCCAAGGACCCTGGGATCATAACCTGAGCCGAAGGCAGATGCTTAACCAACTGAGCCACCCAGGCGCCCCACATTCTCATCTTCTTTACTGTCCTCAGGGTCTTCTAAACCATCAAGTCCACTAATGTTTCCAGCAGGCTGGCTGCAGACAACATGATCTTCCAGTCCCCAAGAAGGTACTCTCACAGGCAGCCTTTGGATTTCACCTGGGTAAACAGCACCATCTGCTCCATCCCTGGTTTCCTGTGTTGCATTAAGGATCACCAGACTGCAGAACTGGCTGTGTATTCCGCACTGCAGCAACATGACCATTTTGCTCAGAGCAGGTGTTGAGACACCGTGAGATCTTCTGAGGACTCTGGGAATTCTGACCTTCCATTTTCCTTTCTGCTTGATTTTCTAGACTCCTTTTAAGTTCCTTCTCTCTGGAGAAGTTTTCCAGATGTGAAGTTAGACCATTTATCTTTGTCTTTCTCTGTCAGTTGAAGTTTGTAATTGTCCTCTACTTCAGCTAGTGCTAGTGTTACATTTCCAGCAGTCTTCACTTGCTCTTTCCATTTCAGCTCCATGTTTGCAGTTCATTGACATATTTATTGAATTTTGTTTTCTCATCCTGCAAGAGTCATTTACTTTTTTTATATTTTTCTGTTTTGTCAGCAGTTTCTTTGATCACTTCACACACTTGCCCCTTTGTTACACCGTCAGAATCTGTCTCGGCTACAGACAGGGGTGGCTCTATATCTATAGTAGACCCAGCAGTAGCTGGGTCTGCATTTATGGAGGCACCATTCCCTTTTTTGCTGATTCCCAATTTTCTTTGTGAAGACACTATTGCTATTGGCTGATTGGTCTGAAAGTTTATTTGATTTTGGAGCCCCTGGCATTCCTTGATTTTTTCTTTGTAATGATCTGCCGCCATCTGAAGACAAAGTTTCAAGTCTTCAACTTCTCAGTTCATGTTCCAGTCTATCAGTCTTTTCCTGGCCTTTTTTCCTCCACAGCATTTAGTTTAAGTTCTGTCACTGCATCAACTTTTTTCCAAGTGTGCAGTATGCAGATCCGCTATTGTTTTATCTTGCACATATACAGCATCACTAAAAGTTCTTTGGCCAGAAAGACAACTTCTTGCCGAGTTGCCTGAACGTGTTCCTCTGCTTATGAAGTTGCTCCTTAAAAAAAAAAAAAAAAAAAAAGTATCTTCCTTACTTGAGGTTGTAAACAAGAAAGCCCTTTGCAGATTTTCCTTTTCAGCCAACAGAACTACAGCCTGCCAGTCTCTTCTTTGAAATGAGTAATCATGCTTTCTTTTTTTTTTTAAGTTTATTTATTTAAGGAATCTCTACACTCAGCATGCTACTTGAACTCACAACCCCAAGATCAAGAGGCATACGCTCCCCCCTTACTTCCCCGACTGAGCCAGCCAGGTGCCCCTGAGTAATCATGCTATCTTTGTTCCCATCTAAATTCTTTAAAGTCTGGACCTCTGACACAAGCTTGGTATTTTCTGTTTCGGTATTCTTCAAATTGTACCTTATAAAGTTCCTTCTCATCCTTTTCCATCTTCAACTGATGTTCCAGTTGTTCTTTTTCATATTGTGCCTTCCTGAGTTTGTCTTTTAAACTGTCTAATTCAGTTTCTTTTTCAATTGCTTTATGTGTCACTGACACAATATCTTCCTCAAGCCGGAGAGCTTTGGATGTAGCATCATTGTATCTCTTCTTAATTTCTTCATTTTCCATTTTTAATTTTGTGATACTTCAACAAGACCCTTTTGCTCTGCTTGCAGTTGGCCACATCTTTTTGATGTTTAAGCTCTCTTTCCAGTCTTCCAACTTATTCTCAAAGTTGTGTTGTTTCTTCTTCCAGAACAGCAATTAACTTTATTTTTTTTAAAGATTTTATTTATTTATTTCAGAGAAAGAGAGATGAGAGATAGAGAGCACGAGAGGGAAGAGGGTCAGAGGGAGAAGCAGACTCCCCGCTGAGCAGGGAGCCCGATGCGGGACTCGATCCAGGGACTCCAGGATCATGACCTGAGCCGAAGGCAGTCGCTTAACCAACTGAGCCACCCAGGCACCCAACAGCAATTAACTTTAATAGTTCTTTTCTTTCATGGTTTCTTCAATTTTCAACTCAAGAAGACCAGCTTCTTGATTACCACCAACATGTCAGAATTTCCTTCATCTTCCACAGTAAGTAACTCTTCAGCTGGAGAAACTTGAAACTGGAAAGTTGTACTTGTTCCATGAATTTCACCCTTATGGGTAACATAACAGAACTGATAAAATTCTCCATCATCATTTGGAAAGTAATATCCTTGAAATGCTAATACACAATTAACTGTTGATCCTTCTATGTAATGTTCAGGCATAGGAGACCATAAAATTGTGTAATAATCACAAGCAGTACTCCATCCAACCTTGAATATACCAACCCAATCTTTTGGATGTGGATGGATATATGGCGTTAAAGTGTAATGACATTCCAGGTGTGCATTAGGAAGATAACTCTTGGCCACATTTTGAAAGATGACATGGGCAAAGTTGGAAGTCTGCCAAGGGGACTTCTTGAAGAGATGTCACTGTGAATCCTTCAAGGGGCTCCGGGCAGAGGGAGCATTACGGAGGCTTGTGAGCTTATACCACCATCAACTGCCAAACCTCTCCCACCACCACTGCCTCCCTCCACCGACTGGCTACACTTCCCAAGTTTCTTTACCTTTTAAGTATTAAGTTTCATAATAATCTGTGGTTCTATTTAGACAAGTGCTTTAAAACCTTTTTTTAAAATATTTTTTACAAACTACCTGAAGTCAAGTTGTAAATGAAGTCTTTTTGACATGCACTATTTCAAAGTACTTGTTAAATTAGGCTTATTTGAAATGTAAATAAATGTAAAGTATTTGTTAAATTAGGCTTATTTGATATGTAAATTTCATAGGACCTATTGTCAACTAAGTAATACTAAGCCTTTTTTATATTGTATTTTAAGATTGTGGTACACGTGAATGAAGTTTGTTCTCCTTCTGCAAGAAATGGCCCTTCACTGCCAGGCTTTTGCCATCTTGATGTCTTTGTAACATGGCAACACTCTGCTCCTGAATCAGAGAAATTAAGATGGGTGAACAATGGTTGTAAATTAAATGAACAATCAGGGCCATAGGAAACCCAAGACACCTGCTTGGTTCTTCCCAGCTCCCTGGCAAACCCCATTTTTTGGTTTTTGCATTCCTTCACCCACCCTAGTGCATTTAAAATGACTCAAATTATGAATAGACATCGGTGGAAAAACTTCCATAACATTGCAAAAATAGTCTATCAGTAATATCCTGGAATATAATCCATAATCCTATAAAACTGGTTTGTTCCAGAAGCTTCAGACCTCCTTCTGGACCTTCTGAACACCTGCAGCTGGACTTCATTCAACTGCCACTTATTATGGGTTATGAATATGTTCTTGTTATTTGTATGTGGTTTTCCAGATGGGTTGAAGGTTTCCCCTGCTACAAAGCTGATATCCTCATGGTAGCAAAGAAACTGTTAGAAAATGTTTCCCACTTGGTATACCTTTCCCAGTCTCTAGTGATCGAAGAACCCACCTTCACCAGGCAAATCATATGAACCTTAATGAAAGCCTTGCAAACGTCTTGGGATTATCATTGTCCCTATCATCCTCAATCTTCAGGCAAGGTTGAGAGAACTAATGGGATCCTCAAACTTAAAACCTCTAAATTTGCCAAAACAACTGGACTTCCCTGACGTAAGGTATGCTTTTAATTTTGCTGACTGCTCATGGTATCCTTTTAGGAAACATAAACTCATTCCACATTAGATAGTCACCAACAGACCAATGTCTGTTGGTATACAACTTTCTGCTGATCCTTTATTATCTCATGCTAATATGACTGGCTACGGTAAGTCTTTAATGTCTTATGCTAAAGCCTATCATCAACAGGTTAAAGAAGCCTCCCCAGATTCCATTTCAGAGGATCTTGCTGGTCACAGTATGGAGGCTGGTGATTGGGTATTCTGGAAATGTCATTAGAGAAAAACAGCCCTTGAGTCTCATTGGAAGGGACTTTACCAAGTGCTCCTGACCAGGAACACTGCTACAAAATTAGAAGGCACTGAGCCTTAGATACACATCTCACAACTGAAGAAGGCTCCACCTGATATCTGGTCCTGTATAGACACTGGAGACCTCTGAAACAAACTGAGAAGGAAGAGAAGTAGCTGACATTGAGGTAAACTGCTTCTGCCCAAGACAGGGGATCAGGACTTCATACTTCAAACATGAAATACTTTCTCCCTCTTTTCTTTTCCTTTACTTTGGCATTGGCCTGGAAAGACCACCCTCATTCATATCTCCCAGGCCACTGCTAAGGGGAGTAACCTTTCAGATTGTTGGATTTGTCATCAAAGATTCTGATCTATCCATGATGCTAGAGATCCATCCTGTCATCCTCCCTGTGACCCATTTCTCTTCTTTTCCTAATGTCACTGCAAAATACAATCAATCACCCTTAGAAGTCTCTTACTAAGTTCAGCTTTTATGGCCAGAACATCCCAGTGCCTTGTTTTTACCTTTCTCTAATAATAACTGGACTTACCCAATGTGTGAACTAGACTAACACTATCTTGGACAAAACTACTATGATGACCATTCCATGATCTGAAGCCTTCTTGAGCATAGCACCCTCCCCAGTTTTTCTTTCTGTTTAATCACACACTTAAGTACAGTCTTGGGACATAACATCCTTGATCTGTTCTGGAGATATGACTGTGATTCTCAAACATTTCCTCCTGGGTGGTCCCCCAGCACATAGTCCCCAACCTTTTGGACTACATTTAGCATGCCTGCACTCTCTATATCATCTGGTAAAAAAGGGAGTGAATTGGCATTGGGTAGAAGAATATCAAGCTAACTTTGACCAAGCTAAGATATTAGTTGCTCAAGCACAGGCTTCAGGTCATGGAATGGTCCTTTATTTTGTATCCCTGGACCCTAGATGTGGCTGTTACATGAGATTAGATGAATCGGGCATTATGGCAGGAACAGCATGGGAAGTTAACTCCATTGGGCTTCTGGTCACTGACAATGCTGTCAGGGAGCAGAGATCTGATATTCTCCTACTGAACAAGTGTTGAGTCTATAAGGCCCTTTAATAAGTGGAGCCCATAATGACCATTCTTCTGGTAAATGTCTGGACTGGTTTGCCTATAAAGGGGTGGATAGACAGGATGTTTGCAAGATTGGCATCCGCCATAGCACAAGCCTCTATAATGCCTACTTACAACAATGAGTGTTCTTTCTAGTGGTCCATTGGGAGCTGAATTACATGCTATCTTTGAGCTGGTAGGATATGAAATCTTTAATGTCTCCCCCCAGCCTCCTATAGAGACCCCCCCATAAATAAATAAAGGAGGGCACATACCCTATTCCTAAAGATGCTTGGTATATAGATGGCTCTAGTAGAGAAAATCCTAGTCACTGGACTGCCATAGCAATCGAACCCCAGACTGATACTATGTGGTTTGAGGCTGGGGATAATAAAAGCAGCCAATAGGCCGAATTGAAGGCTGCCTGGATAGTATAAGTACATATGAACCTTGGCTCTTTACCCTCTGCAAAGACAGTTGGGCTGTCTATAAGGGTTTGACAACCTGGGTGGCCCAGTGGGCTAGGGACAACTAGAAGGTTTTACAGAAACCATTATAGGGAGCAAAATTATGGAAAAATATATGGGAAAGGATGCAGGACCCCACTGTCTTGTTTACTGTTTTCCATGTCTCAGAGCATAGGCCGACCTCACCCCCTGACACTATTGAGGAAGACACCTTAGCAAAGATCAAGACCCTTACCCCATACAAAGTTCAGAATTGGTTGCATGGATTCATAAGCACAGGGGGCATCACAGTGCTTGGGTGGGTTGGAACATAATGAAGGGAGCCAGCATGCCCCTTTGCTGTACTGATGTCCCAGCAGCCTTCAGCAACTGCCTGATCTCCTACCATCTGAGACCTAGGAAGCTTCCACACACCATGCATTCACCTTGGGATCCAACCAGTTTTAGACTGGCAAACTGATTCTATCAGTCCTCTACCCATGAGTCAAGAAAAAAAGTACATCCTAACTTGTGTTGATACAGCCACTGGGCTTACTCAAGCCTTCCCCTGTAAAAGGGCTAATCAAAATGCCAACATCAATGGCCTAGAACAACTTAGTATTGTGTATGGATAACTTTGAAGGATAGATAGTGATAGGAAATACATTTCACTAGACATCCTGTGCAGGACTGAGCTCATGAGCAGGACATACATTGGCAGTATCATTTACCCTATAATCCACAAGCTGCTGGACTCACTGAAAGGAAGAATTCTTAAAGCTCAATCCAGAGCCCTCTTACAGACAGTTGGACATCTTGCCAGAGGCCATATGCTTGTTAAATTTGACAGCCTGTGGCCACACCCCATACACACAGTTAGGTACCAAAACCAGCACGCCTGTGACTGTTACCGTCTGGAAAACAAGGCCTGAGGCCCTGGTTCCTGAGCTCAAAGCAGGCCAGAAGCCACCATGGTTCTGTGCTCCTCAGCCCATTCTCCACAGGGGAGGGGACACTTGAATGGGGGTTGGAATGGCAACTTCCCCCCAGGTTGGATAGGCTATTTCTTGCCAGAGTGTGAGAAGTGTCCTGGACAGCTAAAGTGGTCCCCGTTGATCCTACTGGAGTTGGGGCCAAAACAGTCAACATTTACATTCCAGACAGGCACCTCTTCCACAAGGCACTATACAGCTGGTTACCTAACGTGGTTGTTTGTGCCACCTTTAATTTTACATGTACAGGCTGACTCTTTGGCCCCTGGGCAACATGTTCAGTGTGTCCCTCCTGCTCATGTACCTCAGACTGCCTCTGTCCTCATGACAAGAGTGAAGCCACTAGCATTATCTTTTTTTTTAGATTTTTATTTATTTATATTAAAGAGACAGAGGGAGAAGCAGACTCCCTGCTGAGCAGAGAGCCCGATGTGATGTGCAACTTGATCCCAAGACCCTGAGATCACGACCCAAGCTGAAGGCAGATGCTTAACTGACTGAGCCACTCAGGCACCCCAGCCACTTAGCATTATCTTAATTAGGGGAGAGCATTTTCCCGGACAAGTACCCACTAAGCACTTATTCTTTTGTGTTTAGCCTGCTGGCTGCTCCTCTCTTATTCTGGTAAAGGAAACCCTTTTCTGCAATGGGCACAGACCTACAGGGATGGTTTACAGTGGGATTCATGCTGGATATGTGGTTTTTGCTCCCTTTTTCAGAGGTCTCTTTTACTGTTGCTGTCTGTACTCCTGGTTTATGCTGTCAGCTGGAACACTGGCCAAAAGCCTACCCCTCCATGATGAACCCCTCCATGATGGCTCAGGGAATATTGTGGAAGAGACAGGCGCGTGAGATTGTAAGAGCTGGATTTGAGGGGTGGAGTGTGTGAGCCAGACTAACACCATCTTGGACAAATCTGCCATGATGATCGTCCTGTGACCTGAAGACTTCTTGAGCACAGCACCTTCTTCATTTTTAATTTTTGTTTAACTGCACATTTAAATTTTGTTTAACCACAGTGTTAAGTGCCCTCTTTGGGTATAATGTTCTTAACCTGTTCTGGAGATATGAGTGTGACCCTCAAACATCTCCTTCTGGGTGGTCCCCCAGCACATACTCCCCAGCCTCTAGGGCTAAAAAAGGTCTTATGGGAGGTGGGGTTGTGGGGATCTATTCATCTTGTGGCCGCCCAAAACACACTTCTGCGTGTAAGTCCCTTTAATAAACCATTTCTTGTCAAGCTGGACTTATTAGCATTTTTCCTTCAGTCTTTGGAGTTTTCCTTCGGCCTTTGGAGGTTGTTTTCCCTTTCATGGAATACCCAACTAGATAGAAATACCTATATATATCTTAGTACATTTGCACCCCCACATTCCCATGATTATCTAGATCAGATCTGCCCCCACTCATCAAGAGAACTTACTGGCAACACCTGTGTCTGCAAGACATTTAGAATGACTCTTTCTTTCAGGCTTGGGGATTCTTTGCACTTGCACTTAAAATCTGACTGACCCCTCACTTGAACGAGTAAAATGCAGTAATCCCTGTAAATGAACCTATTAATAGTACCACCCTAATGGGAATGGTCTGTCCTCTATAGGGTTTGTCTTTGTCCTTCTTCTTGGGCTTATGATGCCTAGATGGCTAGTGCACAGCTAGGCAAGGCCTTGTAGGTTACCTAACTGTGCCTGTAACTTTCCACTGACAAACTAAGACATTTCATTGGTCGAATCCCCTGGTAGAAAGGACTTACCAGGAGGCATTCATGACTCAAGATTTGTTTCCTTTGGCAGGGCCATACGCTCCTAGTTAGGAGTAAGTGTAAATGAGAATATGATCAGGAGCCTCTCTTTAACTCTTGAAGATATTGCAGACTCCGTTGCTAAGACAATAGCTGCCCAAAGAAGATCCTTAGATTCTCTGTCCAAGGTAGTTCTTAATAATAGGATAACTCTTGATTCTCTTTTGGCTGAGCAAGGTGGTGTCTGTGCTGTGGCCAACACCACCAGCTGTACCTGGATTAATACTTCTGGAGAAGTTGAAATTCCATTATATAAAATCATGGAGCAAGCCACCTGGTTTAAAAAGTTGGCTCCTTCAGCAGGGTCTTTCCTTATTTGATTTTGATTGGTTTAAGTTAGAAAGTGAAGGATGCTCACTGTTGCCTTTTGTGGCAAGAAAGGACTCCACCATGTCACTAGATCGATCCCCAAAAATGGACTATTTGCCCCTGGTCTTCTGGATTGAACTTTCACTCTACCCTCTTCCTATCTAGTCTTAGTTTTGCATCCATTCTTCAACTCAGAGGGGTTTCCTTTCAGACATGCTCCACAAAAGACTGATAGCTTACAAACCCCAGGATCTTCTAGTCCTGCAGGGTACAGAAGGGCTCTGTACATCTTCAGTGTACTTCCAGATACTTTCTTCTTCTTGGTTTATTTCTGATACAATTGCTTCTAGTAATGTAGGATTATATTCAGTGACTTACTCTAAGAGTACATTCAATTTTAAGGATTTTATTTATTTGTCAAGTTGGGGGGAGAGCAGCAGGCAGAGGGAGAGGCAGGCAGAGGAAGAGGGAGAAGCAGGCTCCCTGCTGAGCAGGGAGCTCAACACAGGGCTCAATCCCAGGACCCTGGAATCATGACCTGAGCCAAAGGCAGACGTTTAACCAACTGAGCCACCCAGGTGCCCTGAGTGCATCCAATTTTAACTCCTAATAAACTCTTGGCTGAAAACTGCATGTCTCCCTGTGGGAGAAAAAGCAGTATTACTTGGGGACAGTATGAACCTGGTCTTGTGAAAGCAGAGTTCAGAGTTCACAGTATAATCCAAATCCATGAATGTTCTGGTGTTAACTGGAACCCCAGGAGGCCCTGTGAGAGGATTCTGCTTTCCCCAAAATGTAGGAAACACAAAGAGAACCTTTCTGGATGGACTAACCTGGAACATCTGCTCAGGAAAGTGAAAAGAAAGTTACAACTTCTCCTGGGAAAGGGGAGAGCTTATCAGGAAGGTGACAAGTAATATGGCACTAAGTAATCACTCCTCTGAAGTTAGGATTATTGTCAAGGAGGAAGGGAGGAAGAAGGGATAAAAAGATAAAATTTCTCTGAGGTTTCTGAATTGTGCTAAGCTAAGTATTTTTCTGGTTAATACTTAAGACTAAGTATTGGCCCAGACAAGAAATGCCCAAGGAAGGGCAGACTTATTTAGAGTTGTCTGAAGACATCCAAAATTGCTGATCAGTAAATGAGGAATCCAGACCTGTAACATCAGAGTCTGAGCAGGAGATATAGATGTGTGTATCTTTGGTACTACCTTGTATTTCAAGAGAAGGGAATGGTGTACCCATCAGAGGTGGGAGTATATCAAGAAAGGGGTGCATATACTGGGCCACAAATTGTTCTGAAGACTTGACTTGAAGACTTGCTCCTAGATTGGAGCACCTGGAATGACCGAAATATTTCTAGCATTTTCTAGTTTAGAGTGAGCCTATGGAGGACTTGAGTCTCATTCAGAGTAAATCTGAGAGGTGTTCTGTTTCCAGAGTGAATTCCCTAACCCAGCTTAATATCATACATGTTTGCAAAGGAATCATACTAAGAAAACACTTGGGGGAGGGAATAACTATGCAGGGTCAGAGGTAGGAACTAGAGTGCGGAATCAAGTTTTTTTTTTTTTTTTTTTTTTTAATTAACAGAGCAGAGTTTTAGTTAGGAGTCCCTGATATCTGAATATCAGAGAGCTTTCCTCTAATTACAAGTTATATGCTATCCTCTGATAACCACTTTTGGAAAAGTACATTTTTTTAAAACTCAACAAAGAGTAACCGAAATGTCCCATGAAACAGGCTCCTGGTTCCAAGAGCCCATTCAAAGGACTAAGTTAAAAGCTAATCAGATGGGTGGGCTTGAGGTCAAGAGAGGGGGGGATGTCAGCAAAGGGACCATTTGGCCAAGGCCTCAGACTCATAAGGATCCTCAGATTTACACATTAGATATTTCCTTGAACTGACATAGTATGTATAGTCACCATTTTTCATGGACAGGAATGAAAATTGTCATGTCCCAACTTTTAAGATGTTTAAAATTCTGTAATCCTGTATTGAGTACAGGATAATGCATTGCATTTGTCAAGTGTGATGTTTTAAGACTCACCAGATTTTTATTTTACTGTGTGGCTGGCTTGGCTACTTCTGTACTCAGCCACAACTAACCTTCTGTCTTCTCCCTTGAACGGTAAGGCCTAGACATCTGAAAACTACATTTCCAAATTTTCCTTGCCCACAGAGCTGCAGTTAGTCTTTGTAAGTGGAAGGCGCCCTTGCTTGGATCCGAGGCAGGAAAAAGTCATGCCACTAAGGGCTTTGGTGTGTAATAGGAGCACAGTCAGGCTCACACAGCATTGGCTGCTTTCACTTTTCCTGACTGAACTTGACAGGCAGAGTAACTGTGACCAGGAGTTGTTTCAGAAAACAATTTAAAAATGAGAATTTAGAATTAGTTCTCAGACCTAGAAATAAACATAACCCTAGATGATAAGTGCTGATTTGTAAATTTGCTAAACTTAAACATGATGATTGCTTCATTTCTACTGAAACATGGTTGACAGGTTATAATTTTTATTTCTGTAGTGAAGAATCTACTGAAGTCAAAATACTAGATGTCTAACTGGTCATCTCTACAGACCATTTTGATGGGATTGAGGGCTACAGTAACTGTAGGGTGTGATGGCTACTTCCACTGAATTGTAGGACTTACAAAAACAAAAAAAGATTCATGGATTTAAATTTTTTGAACCAGAAATTTCAGTAATGGCCCTGAAAGAAGCCTTATTTCTTATAGATACAGTGATGAGAGAGCCAAAAATCAGACCCCAACTTTGATCATTTTAGAGGCAGAATTAAAATATAAGGTGAATTCACATCTTCACCACACCTCTCATATGCAAGCAGTGGGACTGATTAGCAAGTAATAGAACTCTGTGGATTCAAATGTTAACTTGGGTGGATCTTTGTAAATATAAGAACCTTGAATCTCCACATCTTTCTGAACTTCCTCCTCTGTTTGAGGAGGCTAGCCCTTTCTTGATCAAAGACACTGAGATCTCACCTGAGAAAGTTAGCTTCTAGAAGAATGTCAATTAGCCTCAAGTCATAACCATCATAACTCATTCCAAACCCATAACTAGATGCAGATACTAGAATGCCCCAAAGGGACAACCAAAATCTAAATTTGGATTTATTGCTCATATATCAAAACAATTGCAATGGGTAGATAATTTATATTGGCAGAAACCTTTGGAATGTGTATGGAAATGAATTCTAAAGGTACTATATCAAGAAGGTCAGAACATGAAACATAAAAAATTTATTTATATGGGTGCAGATAGAAATTCCAGATTTCATGTACATAAGGGGAGAAACTAAAAGACATTTGAATTTGGGGCACCTGGGTGGCTCAATTAAGCATCTGACCATCTCAGGTCACCATCTCAGAGTCCTGGGATCCAGCCCCCAGTCCACTCCCGGTTCAGAGGAGAGTCTGTTTGTCCATCCCCCCCCAAATAAATAAATAAATAAATAAATAAATAAAATCTTAAAAAAAGAAAAAAATTAAAAAAAGATTGAAGCCTAAGATCAATAATGACATTTTAGTTACAAAATTAATGCAAATTTTGTGCAAAATTTCATAGAAATTTCTTATAAACTGAAAGATAATATTCAAGATTACCCTTACAGTTTGATTTTTCTATTTCATCTGAAAATACATACTTTCTTTTTTAAGATTTTATTTATTTGAGAGAGAGTGCAGGGGGAGAGGCAAAGGGAGAGGCAGAATCTCAATCAAACTCCACACTGAGCAAGGAAGCCCAGCGTGGGACTGGATCTCTCCACCCTGAGATCATAACCTAAGCCAAATCAAGAGTCAGAAGCTTAACCGACTGAGCCACCCAGGTGCCCTGAAAATACATATTTTCTATATATATACTAATATATACCCTTATTTTTACACAAATAAAAATTTTAATGTATCTCTATTAACTCATATATTAGTACAATACTTATTTTCCTATAAGCATTCAGATGAACCATGCTTTATTATTTTATTCGATCCATCACAATGGCTCCGGGAAAATGTGCTATAGAAAGAAAGATGGGAAAATTATTGAGGACGGGGTGAGCCTCCTCTGCAACTTGTAAGGCTTTGTAAGCTGGTGACTACTCCGCCAGGTCCTCCCAAGTTCCTCCGGGGTCATCCTCCGAGTGCAGGGCATTCCGTCCTAACTCCCCACTACCCCCACTGTCACACTCCGAGCCGCGCACCGGCGCGGGCACATTCAGGAGCTGTTGTGGAAAAGCTCTCCCACTTCTGGCTCCAAATCAGTACCACGAAAATGGAAGCAATTTTTCTACTTTCCTTCTCCACACGAGGATCCCTACCGGGCTGCGATTTAACACCGCCCGGCCAGGTCGGGTGAGAAGTCAACATGAGAAAGGGAGGGAGAAGAGCGGGGCAATGAAAAACACTTGGGGTGGCTCGCGAGAGAAAGCAGAAAAGAGCCCGCCACACTCCTTAAAGTGGGCAGGAAACCAGCCCAACAACGGATGGGTCGGGGGCGGGGGGGTGTGCTTAATGCCAAGCCAAGCCTCCTGGCTCTCCAAGCACTCATAGTTTAGTCTCTTACTACCCTCCTCCAAAAACCCCTCCCATTCTTTTTTTCCTTTCCCCCTCCCTCTCCCCCTCCCTCTCTCTCTCTCTTTCTAATAGACCTGACGTTTTGTGAGCCTGAGTGTAAAGGGTTACCCAAATACAATTTCACGCTCAAGGTTCCCAGGAGAATCATGCCCCCCGCTGCCCCATTCCAGAAATTCTGCAGCTGTCCACGGCGACGAAGGAAAACTGCACAGCCTGGAGGAAGGGAGACTTTTTCCTTTTCCCCCAAATCTGCTGCTCCACAATTGGCCTCTTGGTGACTACTCCGACCGGTCCTCACAGGTTACCCCTCCGGGGTCATCCTCCGAGTCCGCGTGGACCAGGGGCCTGACTCGAGGCCCGCAGGTTTCTCCGACACCTAGACGTCGCTTGGGAGGATGCCGAGATTCGCCCGGCGTCTGGGTCCGCGCCCACAACTGAGGTCCTAACGCCGCGAGACGGCTCCCGAGGCCTCTCCAGTCTCCGCGCTGCCCTCGCCCCCAGTCCGCCCTCAGCCCTCCTTCCCACCCCGCTGACCTGGCGGCTCCCGGTCGCCAAGGTCCGGAAAGGGGCCGCCCCTGCCCCCACTTCCGCGGTAACTGTCAGCTCCGCGGCCCTCACGCCCACGCACTCGCTCGGAGGGGACCTCCTTTCGCCTCAGCGGCCAAACTCGCCATCAACCACATCTGTCAATCGTAAGAGAAAAGCTTTGGTATACAGTAAAATGTCATTACGAAATAATGCCCTCAAAACAAATGAAATTTTTAGCATTTAATTTTATAGATGACTTTGGGACATTGTTATGGAACAAATGAAGGTGATTTAAAACTGGAGAGTTAAATAAATCTTGATGAGAAGAACTCAGGGAGGCAAAGTCGGAGAGCACTAAGCTGGCAGACAGCTTGTAAGCCCTCTGCGCAGGCGTTGGCGCTGGCGCAGGCGCAGTTCCGGCCCGGCTGTCCCGTCTTCCGCACCGCCCGCCGACGCGGACCAAAGCTTCCGGCCCCAACGTCTGCTCCGAGTCTGAAGTCGCAGACGTTCCAAACCTGCGTTGTTGGAACAGCGTCCCCGCCCGTCCCGTGACTATATGATGATCTTCGTGGACCCTAGGCACACTGCTGCCTTCGTTGGCCTCTTGATCCATAAAACATGTATTTTATGTGTGCATTGGTTTTTAAGAAAATATATTAATATTAAATATACATTTTCTTTGACCTAGAATTTAATTTTTTTCTTCTGGTTTTAAAAGAAATTAAAACAGGGGCCATTGGGTGGTTCGGTCGGTTAAGCGTGTGCTTTCAGCTCAGGCCGTGATCCCAGGCTCCCTGCTCAGCGGGGAGTCTGATTCACTCTCCCTCTCCCTCTGTGCTTGCGCGCGCTCTCTCTCACTCTCAAATAAATACATAAAATCTTTCAAAAATTTTAAAAAATAAAAGAAATTAAAACAATTTTGTGGGCCCGTGAAGATATTGTGGGGCCCTAGGCATTTTGCCTAGTGGAAAAGTCAGGCCCGCTTTGTTCTTCTTCTTCTTCTTTTTTCCTTTGGTTAAGATTATTTATTTATTTATTTATTTATTTATTATTTGTTTGTTTGTTTGTTTATTATTTATTTATTATTTATTTATTTATTTGTCAGAGAGAGAGGGAGAGAGCATACGCAGGGGTAGTGGAGGCAGAGCAGGCAGAGGGAGAAGCAGGCTTCCTGCTGAGCAAGGAGCCCTGATGGGGGACCAGATCCCAGGACCCGATCCTGGGACCCTGGGAGCACGACTTGAACCAAAGGCAGACGCTTAACCCACCTAGTCACCCAGGCGTCCCAGGCCCGCTTGTTCTGCTATTGATTCCTCTAGCGGGCAGTTGAGGCTCAATCTCAAGAGGTGGTGAATTCTAAACCTGCTCCAAATGAGACTTTCCTTCCCCGACCACAGCCTCCACGGTTGTTGTGCTGAGAGATGAGGCAAAGGATTCAACAACTGCCCAGCTATAGGGTTTTGTGCTGCCTTCTAGGAGACTATATTTTTGTGTAAATAAGCAAATCTCCCAATGATGAAAATTATTCCTCCTCAGGTCATCTTAACATTAGAACAGTAAAAACAATAGCTTCTTTCATTCGAGCGAGCTGTACAAATAACAGAAAAACCTGTCTACTTGTTTTACTCAAAACTGTTCTGATACCAGATGTGTGGGTTTTCCACACCAAGCAATTCTCAAATTCTCAGGACACTGTCATACAATTCAATTCAGTTTTAAACAGTGTATACTTGGAGAGGCATCAGATCTCACAAATTAAGGGCTCAGTCCCACTAAACTGCCCCCACTTTAGATGCCAATCTCAAGTTCTGGTCTTCCATACTTCTGAGTGACCAGCTATAAATTGGGGGTTTCACCATCCAACCTCAAGTTCAATAATTTGCAAGAACAGCTCTCATAACTCAGTAAAGCATTTTACTTATGAATACTGGTTTACTACAAGGAATACAACTCAGGACCAAACAAATGCAAGGGATGCATAAGGCAATTTATGGGGAGGGGGCAGAGAACTGCTTTGGGTTGCCAACCTCAGGGCATATGGATGGGTTCATCAACCCAGAAGCTCACTGAAACATGGGTTTATGGATTTTCATGGAGGCTTCATCACATAGGATGACTGATTGCTAAATCAGTCCCCAGACCCTATCCCTTCCCTGGAGGATGTGGGGTAGGGCTCTAAATTCCAAGCTCCTAATCATGGCTTGAAATTTCTGGTAACCAGACCCCCATCCAGGAACACACCAATCATTACCTTCTTAGAACGAAAGATGCTCCTATCACCTAGGAAGTTCCAAGGGGTTCAAGAGCTCTGTCACCCTCCTATCACCCCCCCATTCAGAAAAGTACAAGGGTTTTAGTAGCTCTGTATCAGGAACCTGGAACAGAGACCAATACATATATTTCTTATTATTTCAGAACAAAGATTTCTTCACCATTCAGTTACAATTCAAGGTTGTCAGGTTCTTCAGTACACCAATATGAAAGAAAACACCTTCCCAAAAGATATGTCTCACTTATTTTGAAATTCATTTCTACATATGGAAATTATTGAGGAAGAGTTTTCCTTGATTTGAAAAGAAAAAGATCACCCAAGAGTTTCTAGAGAAGAGCAAGGTTGGTCGTTTTCTTTTTCCCCCAAGATTTACTGACGATTAACTTGGCAAATATCTCGTATTGTGACTATCTTAATTGCAACCCAGTTGCAAGGCAGGGAGTTCACTGTTAAAGTAGGACATTGATTGGGAACCAGTGGAATCCTGTAAATTGGGATGGAATATATAGGAAGACCCTCTGAAGCCGGGGACACTGAGCCTTTAAATTTTGATGAATCTTCTTTGCTAGTTGAAGTATACTCCTACCCTCAGTGTTATTGGTCACTCTATCTCCATCTAAGGGGAAGAAACTGTATTGCCTGAGGAAAATATAATGGCTTCCCCTGAGGCAGTTTGCATGAGAGAAAATGATGAGTCTCCTCAGATCCATACCTGCCACCCCTCTTTGCCTCTAGACCTATAACTAAATTCAAGTCCCAGCAGGCCCATACTCACCCATACTGGGAGGGTTCAGAAGATGTTTCTTTCACCAATACTGTGAGATACAACATTTTATTTTACTTAAATTTTTATTTATTTATTTGACAGAGAGAGACCAGCGAGAGAGGGAACACAAGCAGGGGGAGGGGGAGAGGGAGATGCTCCCTGCTCTGCAGGGAGCCCAATGTGGGGCTAGATCCCAGGACCCTGGGATCATGACCTGAGCTGAAGGAAGATGCTTAACGACTGAGCCACCCAGGCGCCCCGAGATACAACATTTTAAAGGGAGCTCCAGGGGCGCCTGGGTGGCTCAGTCGTTAGGCGTCTGCCTTCGGCTCAGGTCATGATCCCAGGGTCCTGGGATGAGCCCCGCATCGGGCTCTCTGCTCAGTGGGTGGGAAGCCTGCTTCTCCCTCTCCCACTCCCCCTGCTTGTTTGTTCCCTCTCTCACTGTGTCTCTCTCTGTCAAATAAATAAATAAAATCTTTAAAAAAAAAAATAAAGGGAGCTCCAGTACCCTCAAAGAGCTCTGTAATCACTCTTGTCTGTAGGCCAGACCTTACTGTGGGTGCTGCAGTCACTTAATTAGGAAACCTAAATGCAATGGGAGTAATTGGATCCTGGGGTGACAAGTGATGGTACTCAACTACCAAAGGCAAGGTGAGGGTGTTAAACCTCAAGGAACAGAGAGTCAAAAGAGCAATCAGAATACTCTGATTCTTGTACCCCTATGGCTATGGCTAGATGATTATGGCATTCCTAGAGGTAAAGAGATAGAAAGCCTATTAAATTCTTACTTGATCTGTATAAGCAGAAAAGTTCTAGCCTAAGTGATCAAAAGTCTAACCTGAATCATAAAAACAGAGAGTCATGGCACTTAAATCCGTTGAGCCAGTTTGTAGGCCCAGAACCCCTTGAATGAATGGGAGGCCAGGTCCCCTTGCGGAAGGTCCGCAGCACACTACTAAAAATGTATACTGTTAATTTTCCTTCTAACCTTCCCCAAAGGGATCTTTGGCCTTTTACCTGGGTAACTATGCATTCAGGAAAAGCTTCTGTGGACTACTGGACACTGGCTCTGAAGTGCCACTAATTCTGGGGGACCCGAAATGTCACTATGGAAGTTATGGAGGTCAGGTGATCCAGGGAGTTTGATATCAGGTCTGTCTCACAGTGGGCCCAGGGGGTCCCCAAACCCAGCCTGTGCTTATTTCCCCCGTTCAGAATTGAGAATAGTACATAGTGAGCAGCAGGCAGAACCCCCACGTTGGTTTCCTGCCCCATGGAGAGGTGTTACTGCAGTGTGAAAGGCCAAGTAGAAGCCACAAAGAAGCCACTAGGACTGCCTCGACCTAGGAAAATAGTAAATCAAAAGCACAACTGAAGTCCTGGGGGGACTGCACAGATTAGTACCACCGTCAAGGATTTGAAGGTTGCAGAGATGGCGATTCCTACTACCTCCCCATTCAACTTGCCTATTTGGCCTTGAGGATGGATGGATCCTGAGGAATGACTGTGACTTGCCTAACCAGGGGTGACTCTAAGCGCAACGGCTGCCCCAGATGTGGCATCATTGCTTAAGCAAATGAACACATCTCCTGCTCTCTGATGATATGCAGCTATTTAACTGGCAAATGCTTTTTTCTCAATACTTGTTAGAATCAACCACCAAAAGTGGTTTGCTTTCAGCTGACAAGGCCAGCACTATATCTCAGGGGTGTATCTCCAGCGCTATGTCATAATTTGGTTCACAGGAATCTCGATCACCTCTTCCTTCTATAAAATATCTCAATGGTTCGTTACACGGATTATGTTAGGCTCATGAGACCTAATAAGTAGGAAGTAGCAACTATTCTAGACTTATAGGTAAGACATTTGTATGTCAGAGTGTGGAAAATCAATCTCAGGCAAAGATTTAGGGGCCTTCTACCTCAGTGAAATTTCTAGGGGTCCAGTGTTGTAGGGCATGTCAAGATATGCCATTCTCTCTACCCCCCCAAAAGATATGCAATTCCCTATGGATAGGTCGGGGTTTTTATAACAGCAGGGCCACAGCATCCACTCTACACTGGTGGAACCTAGAATCCTGGCAGGAAAAGGGTGGGTTTGGGTGGGGTTGGATGGGATACCAAAAACTGGAGGTAAGTGAAGGGATTATAGGAAATAGCCCGCATAGAAGATAGTCCAAACTTTCAGACACCTGTGAACTCAATCCCTGTGATTTTTTTCCCCCAGAGAAATCACAACGGGAGGATAAGAATAATCACAGTTAACATGTATTGAGCCTTTACACGATGCTGGACATTGTTGCCCTTCCACCTCCGCATGTTGTGGATACTCTAATCAACTTCCCGTTTCTTTGGAGAAGTAAGGCGTCTTGGAAACTCACCAAGTTGGAGTGGGAATTGGAAGCAAGCATGCCTAGTCCGGAATCTAGGCGTATAAACCCCACACTGCCAAAGACAATTCGCTGGTTTTCCCAAGTACGTTGACAACGCTGCGCTCCAGCTCCTCCCAGCCGCCCAGCGCGATTGCAGTGAGCGCGCGGGAAACCCGGGTTCTAGGGATTTCGAAGCAGAAGGGAAGAAGCTTCCTGGGAAGTTCCTGAGGGCGAGAGAAATTCTGGACGCATTGGAGGCCTAAGCTAACAGGTGAGTTTGGGGGTGGGAACGTGCGCTGGAGCAATGCGCAGATGCCAGGAGACTTCCGGAGACGGAATCCAGTGAGCGAAGAAGGGCCAGGGCCACGGAGCACGGGCACTAAGCCCCCCCCCCCCATTTGGAGTTCTTGGGGCCGCTGGCTGCCGGCGTGCTGGATCTCCTGGAAGTCCAGCGAGCGAGAGCAAGTCTGACAACCTCCCACCCGGCTGGGCATCCGTGTGCGCGGGAGACCGCACCGCCCGCCCGGTGCACAGCAAACCAGGCAACCCAGGGTCCCCGCGCGGGGACCGGTATAGGCCTCTCCCGCTCCGGCGCCTCGTCCTTCCCCAACAGCCAACCAGGAACATGAGTCAGAAATAAGGATTTGAGGGCGCCTGGGTGGCTCAGTTGGTTAAGCAATTGCCTTCGGCTCAGGTCATGATCCTGGAGTCCCGGGATCGAGTCCCACGTCGGGCTCCCTGCTCGGCGGGGAGTCTGCTTCTCCCTCTGACCCTCTTCCCTCTCGTGCTCTCTGGCTCTCATTCTCTCTCTCTCAAATAAATAAAATCTTTAAAAAAAAAAAAAGAAATAAGGATTTGAGCATTTTCGTATAATTTTATTAAGAAAGCAAAAAGAAAATCTCCCAACGTCTATGAAGGCCAAATTCACACTGATCAATTAATTATAACGGATCACTGCAGCATCGTTGTTCCAAGAGAATCCTGCCGTGAATGCGCGCAGAGGAAGTCTGGGGGGAGGGGCGGGCGCTCCAGGCGGGCGGCGGCGGCGGCGGCCCCGGGGACCCAGGCCACAGCGTGCGGGACCCAATCCCCGCAGCCCTCGAAAGCCGAGGGGTGGCTCCTCTGGCAGGAGGAAGACAATGCTCTGAAGACTCCGCAGGCGACGCCGGCGGAAAGGCCTGCGGGGGCGGCCGGCACCGGGCTCTGCCGCCGGGCTCCTCCGGGTGCTCGCGGGTCGTGGGGCTTTGAGATGAGGGCTGGGGGCTCTGCCCCCTGCCTCGAGGCGATCTGCTTCTGGCTCGGTGTCTCCCGCAGTATCGGCTCAGAAGCCCGCAGGGCCTACAAAGCAGCTCCTGGTTGAAGACCTCGTCGTCCCAAGCGAGTTGGCCGAGCTCAGGATAGAAAAGGAGCGGCCAGGGCCCGGAGTCCTCAGAGCTCAAGGCTGGCAGCGTGCTTGGTCCCTGCCCCCGCTCGGCGGGATCCCAGGCCCCGCGCACACAGCGCGGAGAGTTCTGCTCCATCGCTTCAGCGGCTGAGCGGAGGGAGCGTCTCGGGGGACTCTCCTTCCCTGCCTATTTATATTCCCCTGGGCTCTAAGGACCGGGCTGGCGGAGAGGATATTAAGCTGGGTGGTGACGTTTCCTAAGGTGTAAATTGCTTCAGAAGACGGAGCCTGATGAAATTAAGGGAAAATCCAATCATCTGGTGGGGCGTTATCCAAAATTGTACTTTGTTGAATAAGATTAAAGATTTTTTTTCTTAAGATTTTATTTATTAGAGAGAGAGCACGAGCGGGGGGAGGGGCAGAGAGAGGGAGAAGCGACTCCTCACCGAGCTGCGATTCTGACAGGGGACTCGATTTCAGGATCCTGGGATCACGATCTGAGCGGAAGGCAGACGCTTACGTTACTGAGCTGCGCAAGCGCCCCTAAAGATTGGTTTAAAAGAAACTTCAGGTAGAGGGGCTTGGTCAAGACAAGCTCTTTTATTTAAAAAATCCTATGTGCCTGACACTTTTAGGTAACTTTACATCCATTGATTTTCATGGCCTGCTTGGAACATACCAGCAGATTTTACCCAGATGAACAGAGTGAGAAGTGGCCATCTCTGTATGAAATCACGCTGCTAGTTAGTGGTAGACGTCAGACTCACACCTGGCCTTGTATTTATCTGTTTCTAAGTTAAAAGAGCTTCCGAATTTCAGCCAACATGTATGATGGGGAGGGGTCAAGGTCTAGGGATCCAGATGCACACTTTCTGTTCAAGGTCGGTCCATCATTTTTTTTTTCTTTTGAGATTTCATTTATTTGAGAGAGAGAGGGAGAGAGCATGATCTAAAGGGAGGGTCAGAGGGAGAGGGAGAAGCAGACTCCCCGATTAGCAGGGAGCCGAGCCAGGTTTGGATTCCAGGACTGGGAGATCCAGACCTGAGCCCAAGGAAGATGCTTAACCAACGGAGCCACCCAGGCGCCCCTCCATCATTTCTATGTATGTGACACTCAGCTAATTCCTAGCCTCTCTAGTCCACATATTTTCATCTGTGTATTGGAGATAAAACTTAGTATTTTATAAGGTAGTCTTTATGATTAAATTGATAACAAAGTCTAAGTAATTAGATACCCCTGGCAGAAAACAAGTTGATCTTTTTTTTTAAGTTATTCTGTTACAATTATTATTTTCAGTGTCATTATTGGTGATATGGCCATTGATATAAATATAACATCAATGAAAAAAATATAAAATGTCTTTTTGCTTGTATTTACTCTTGGTGGATTGCTTTTTCCTCCTTGTATAATATCTCTAGTGAAATTGCATCCTATTACATCCTTCCTCAAAAGTTTCAGCCCTTCTGTTGGTAAATTTGTCAGTGCATCCATGCCTACATTTCCTTGATCAGACATTTATCTTCAATGTAACAAAGTCAGTTTAATTCAAAGGGCTTAACAAGCATGTTTTGATCACCTGCCATGAGCAAGATGCTGTGATTGGTCCTGCACATGCATAATTGAAGAACTGGCTCCTGCTTTTGCAGAGCTCACATTTTAGGGGGAGAACAGAGTCACAGGCAAGAAACCATGAGGATACGCCAACTCTTATTCCCTATAGTGGTTGACTTCATGCTAGGAAGGAAAACTTCGTCCTTTTTCAAGGGTTTGGGGTTCTAGTCTTAGAACGAGGAGGAGGCCTTGCCTATTGATTGTCTTCTTATTGCTAATCTTTTTGCTTTTGAGAAAGCAGTCTGATAAAATGCAGGCTCCTTAAGGGGGAAAACCACAAACAGTAGTGTCTCTCACACATAGTGCACAAGTTGGTGACAGCAGTGGGCCCACCTTCCTTAAGGAGGGGGAGGTTATGATGCAGAGATGGCAGGATATCTGCTTAGCACTAGTCATTGCGCAGAATCAGTAAATGTTCTGATTCCAATTTGAACCCTTTTTGTGCCCTATCAATAGACTACTTCTAAAGAGGTTCATTTTCTCTGGAGGATCATAGGGTACTCTCAGCAATGATAACTTTTGTTAATATTTAGTTTAATTTTCTCCCATTTTATATTGTGATTTCCTGCAATCCTTTTGTAAAAACTGATACAGCTGTTTGACTTCAACCTCATGTAATGATGCTCACACTCGGTGGGAATAAAGAAGGGGTAGTAAGGAAATGCATCCTGAAAGAGAGTAACCTTTTGTTGGTACCAGCGCACAGACAGCAGTCTGCTATTAGGGTGACTATGTCCTGCCACACAGAGGGTGAGCAGCAATGATGTGAAGTTTGTTTACAGAGGAGCTGGGAATATTGGGGTGGACCATAGTGAGGATTGTGATGTAATGGCTGTGTGGACAATACAGGAAGAAATGAGAAAACCGCTTTGCACATAGACTTGACATAGGTAACAATAAACTGGGAAGAAAACTGACACTTGGAATCCATGGTATGATCAAATTCTAAGTCCCAGTTGCAAAACCCAGGGTAGGGACTTAGGGGCTCAGCTTCGTTAAGATGCCGAGACCTAGGCCAATACCCAGTACCCAGTTAACACAAGGGTTAAGCATTAACTTGTCTACTCCTGCAGACATGTGGATGGGGAAGAAGGGAGCAGTTATCAAAGTGGAGGAGGGGTTGGTTGGTGACTCCCACAGTAGTGCACTATAGACCACTATTAAGCATCAAAACTATGAGAATATTACTACTTTTGGCAAAGTTGACTTTTTTCACACAATAATTTTTGTTCTAGCAGCTTATGCTGGAGCATAGTCCATAAATTGGATTGCTATGCTGCTTTAAATAGAAAATAGGAACTTTGAATAAAGAAAGCTGTCCAAAATAGTAATAACTGACAAGTTAAGTTATTGCTCTATGTGCGTAATATGATTTTTTGGAGGGGAATGATTTTTGTACATTTCATTTGTATTGATGTGTTTGCATTTGTATAAAACTGTAAATATACTCCAAAATATATCCATAGTGGTTACCTATCAGTTGAGAGGTTGGGAGAAGGAGTTCTATTTTCACTTGACGCCTTACTGTCCTATTCATTTAAAAATATATTATTTCGATAGTGAAAATGTTTAGAAATAATTAAGAAAGAAATAAAAGGATTCTAATGCCCATTCACTTTACCTTTAAATTGTAATAGCTAATATTCACTAAAAACTTCCTATATGATCGGCATTATATTAAGAGTTTTATTTTTATTATCCTGCTTAATTAGGTGCTATTATTAAGTGCATTTTGGGGAGCCTTGGTGGGTCAGTCAGTTAAGCAACTGACTCTTGATTTCTTTCGGGTCTTGGTCTCCAGGTGATGGGATCGAGCCCTGTGCCAGGCTCTGTGCTGGGCATAGAGCCTGCTTGAGATTCTCTCTCTTCTTCTCCCTCTGCTCCTCTTCCCCTCTCTAAAAAATTTAAATAAAATAGATTTTAAGTGCATTTTATAGGTAAGAAAATGGTAGTGTTGCAGAATTTAATATTTCAGTGTGAGGGGCTGCTCAGCAAATGTTTGTTTGAGTAATGTGGCTCCTCGTTGGGAAAGCCCACACCTCTGTGTGTTATAGTCACCCAGGCACTGCCCACTCTCTACAATGCAAATGTCCACCCATTCTTTTTTTTTTGTCTAAAAGACAATTCACTGTACACATTTTATTTACAGTTTTGTACACTGTCTTAATATGAATGGGACCGCTTTTCTACTTGAGCCATTTTTTAACCAAAGCAAAATAACCTAAGTAATACAAAGTGTTAAAATACAGTATAAAGATACAAAAACAGACATACTAATTCTAATTAGGAATGTAATTATGATGTTACATTTTTTATAATCCACAATTATGTTTAGGAAATCACACAAACATAGATCACTGATTTGAATGAAATGCATAAATTTGTAGCAAAGCTTTGTAGTTACAAAAAACCAAAAATATTACCAAAGAATGCACAAAATTAATGTTTATTCCACCTTTGTGTCATATTCCTGGATCCTTCACCAATGTTACATGAGGAAAAAAACAAAAGCAAAACAAATGAAAAACTGAAATCAGAATCACTAATGTTATCAAGTAGGGAAACAAATAAAATCTAGCAGCCATCAGCAAGAGTACAGCAAAGACAATGCTGTAAAAGGAAACAAAGAAAATTGCTAGAAAACTGTATGCTTCATACTCTTTCAAACCAGCAAAATATGCTCCTGCATGCAATGGAACATAAACAGAATTTTTTTCCTATAAGGTATAGAAATGCAAGTTCTTTTTTGAATATTGTGGGTGGGTAAGATGTGTTTGTAATGGTAATTCTACTAAGCTATTACAGAGTGGGCCAGGAACACATTTATGGATTCTGGGGATGATGTGTACTGTAATTCTCTGAGTGGGATAGTGGACACTCTAGCCAAAATAAAAAAAAAAAAAACATGAACACAGAAGTACAAGACAAAGGCGAATGAGACTTCTCTTATATCTTAGCAACATTTAGATGGAAATCAAATTTAAATGCAGTCCACTCTGCTTTTGAAGAGGCTTTGGTTCAGCTCCCAAATCTCGATTGCTTGATGCAGTCTCCTATGAGAATACTCAGGTGTCTTCTTAAACAACAAACCTATTTTTAGTGGTGGAGCCGCTCTTAGTAGCTGTGTCTGCATGGGACTGATAACCAATCACTATCTTTGGAGGAAGTCCTAACCTTTCCTTGTATACCCTCCCTCTATGTGTTCCCTCTCTGTTTTCACATTCAGTAGTCCATATTGCTATCTTATCACCTTTAGTTCTAACATTAACAACAGCTCCACATACATCATCACTGTAGTCATCGAAAGATTCTCCAATAAGGCACAGTAGTGTCTCTAGCCAAAAGCGATCCAGGTCACTTCCTCTCTGCTGCTTGTTCAATGTAATTAGCCATCGTCCTCTTCGTTTGTTTTTCTCATCTTCCCACATAGGCTCAATACCATCCTTAAAAAGTGAGTAGTCACAGCCTGGCATTAAATTACTAGACAACTGGATGTGGTTGTACAGAGCCCAAAAATCTTCAACAGTATCAAACTTAGAGATCAGCCGAAGGTTTGCTTGCCAAGTTTTGCTTTTATCATTTTTAAAAAACCAGAGTGCCTATCTGTTCTGTAAAGGATGTTTAATATGGTGTTCTGGGTTAGCAACCTCCTGATTAGATTCTGTTTTCTCTTCTTCTGTAGGCGGGGGATTAGGAGTAGGGGTGGTTTTCGGTTCCACAGTCGCCATCTTAGGTCGATCTCATCGCACCAAATGTCCACCCATTCTTAATGCCTGGAGAGACACATCCAAAGTCACAAAGCTAATGAGTGCCTATGCAATCTATTTAATTTACCTTTTCTTCAGGAAAGGAAGATTAAAATGATGGACATTTCTTATATTAGGAAAATAATGTGGCTTCAAAGGAGTCCTCATCCAGTGACAAAACGCAGAGAAGTAAGCCTGCACACTTTATTGCAACATCAAATTTAGAGAAACGAGGTAAAAAAAATATATAATTTTTTTGGTGTAAAAAAAGGTGGTTTTAGGGGCACCTGGGTGGCTCAGTCGTTGAGCGTCTGCCTTCGGCTCAGGTCATGATCCCAGAGTCCTGGGATCGCGCCCCGCACCGGGCTCCCTGCTCCGCGGGAAGCCCGCTTCTCCCTCTCCCACCCCTGCTGCTTGTGTTCCTGCTCTCGCTGTCTCTCTGTCAAATAAATAAAATCTTTTATTTTTTTATTTTTTAAAGATTTTATTTATTTATTCATGAGAGACACAGAGAGAGAGAGAGCGAGAGAGAGGCAGAGGGAGATGCAGGCTCCCAAGGAGCAGGGAGCCCGATGCGGGACTCGATCCCAGGACTCTGGGATAATGACCTGAGCCGAAGGCAGACGCTTAACCATCTGAGCCACCCAGGCGCCCATAAATAAAATCTTTTAAAAAATAAAAAAAATAAAATTTAAAAAAAAGGTGGCTTTATGAAAGCACTGGGACAGGACAATGTAGAGTATTATTTAGAAAACAGAGTGGGAACTCTTGCAAACAGAAAGGTAAAGCATCGCCGTAAATGGACTCTAGGTGTCTAGGTAATGGGTACTGAGAGCAGGAGCAATATCAAATTACTGGGATTACTGGGGCTACTTCAGCAGTGACCCCCAAAAGCTGGCTTCAGCTCTGCTATGCCAGGTAGCAGGGATATATCTGTCCAGGTGTGAAAAGTGAGTGGATGCTTGTATTGTAGAGAGAGGAATGTGCCTGGGTGCCTATAACTCACAAGAGTAGGGGTTCCCAGTGGGAAGCCCTACTACCCAGGCAGAGACCTACTGAGCACCCTCAAGCCCACATGCCCGTCCCTCCAAACTGTACAAAACATAGCACCAGTTCCTTTTAACTCCTCTAGACAGAAACTGCTGACTAAGACAGAAGATGATTTATTAAGGGACCTTGAATTTATGCAGTCTAAAATTACAATGTTACTTTGCCATCAAAATTCTACTGATCTCTAGTGTCTGGAAAGTCTTCTTGAATAACCACTTACAACATTTTTCTCTTATACTCTCTTTATTTTGTATTCTACCTGGGAAATACAGGGTCACAATACCTAGAAACTTAAAAGCTCAGCTGATGTGGGGGGGGTCATATAATCTGAGAAAATGAAGAAAAACAATGTGAACACACCTTTGAACACTATCAGTTAGATCTCCCTTATCAATCCCTTCGTTACATATCTGGTCAATGTCATCATTTATTAGGTCAATATCATATATTTGAGCAGTGTTATTATCAGTAATTAAATCTTTCAATCAAAAGGAACTAAAAAATCCAGGCTTTCATTTAAACTATCAAGTATGACTGCATGCTAGCAGGTCCTCTTGGATGGAGGACTCTAGGATTGTTGTGGTCCAGATATATCTTCCTTGGGCCACAGAAAGCCATCATTTGCCTTCCCTCTGTCCATGACTGTATTAATCTTGGTGTTTTTTTGTTTCTGTTTTTTGTGGGTTTTTTTTTTTTTTAAGATTCTATCCATTTTTTTGACAGAGAGAGAGAACACAAGCAGAGCAGATGGCAGAGGGAGAAGGAGCTGAGCAGGGAGCCCAAGGAGGGGTTCGATCCCGGGATCATGACCCGAGCCAAAGGCAGACACTTCACCTACCGAGCCACCCAGGTGCCCCTGTATTAATCATGTTCTGGACTCAGAATCCTTGAATTTGATATTGTCTCTTAATAACTGCTCCCCTAGATTCAGCGTAGTGTTTTCATCACATTGTCCTGTTTTGGGTTGAAAGGACACTTCCGTATCTCTAATAGTTCTGTTTTCACTCTTTAAGGTAAAATAGCACCCTCCCAGTTACCTTCTTTTCAATGAACTTATAAAAATTCTTGATAGCAATTATACTAAAAAAGTCTTATGTATTTATTTGCTGGCATGCTTACTGTTTCTCTGAATAGAAAAAGGGTAGATGTCACTGAAAAAGAGAAAAATAACTTTCCTAGAAGAATTTTTTTTCTATTTTGCTTCTCAGAAAATGCTGGTAAACTAGCTATGACTGTCAAACGCTAGCATGACCCAATCCGCAGACTTGGCCAAAACCATATTCAACTCAGTTTTGCTTAATGTCTTTGGGAAGAGTATATTTATGTTCTTCCTCTCACCAAGCTGGGCTTTCTGAAGCAATTTTCACACCCTCCGGGAATGGGAATGAGAGCTACCGAATGGGGGAGCAAAATGATGGAGACTCAGAGACTTTGTGCAATGAGAAGTTAGAAAGCTCCCAGATTGGCCTGTCTTGGAGCTGACCCTTGGGTTCCTGTCTGGTCCAACATTAGCCTCCTGGATCCTAATACTGCAGGGCAGATGGTGGCTGAATGACTCAGAAATGCCAGAAAACACCAGCGTAGGTGGTTGTGGAAGGAACTACAATAGGGTGTCCCCAGACTTAGCCTTTCTCTAAGCCTACCTGGGTGGCTGAACCTCAGTGCTTCCTTCCCCACAATAGTTGGAACTACACCCTCTTAGCCCCATTGCTACGGTCACTACCTTCCCAGTGTTCAGAGTCCCTGTATAGCACATTCAGCCTCTAGGATAGCTTTTCAAAATCATGCCTTCCATTTTATTTCTAAGGGCTGCATAGTTTGGGATTGTACAGATATACCATGATTCTTTTTCCCAATCTGTTTTTACTTTTCAGCATGCTTGTTTTTGAACTAGAATTTCTTGCTTGTAAGAAAAAGAATTTCTGGGCCAAAAGAATACTCACATTGAAATGTTTTCTATAATATTGCCAGATTGCCTTTCCAAAGAGCTTTGCAAATTCATTCCGAAAACGGGTATCTGAGAGTTACTACTTTCTATATTTTTCCGAACATTGGATAAAATGAAAAACTTTAATGTGTGCCACTGTGGTAGTCAGTTATATCCTATTGTTTTAATTTGTTTTTTATTATTTAAATTCCAGGATAATTAATATAGTGTTATATTAGCTTCAGGTGTATAATATAGCGATCCAACAACTCTCTATATTACTCAGTGCTCATCACTGTTAACTGTGCTCGTAATACTCTTGACTGTTTCACCCATCGACCCCTCCCACCGATCTCCTCCCGATAGTCATTGTTTCAATTTGCATTTCTTTGATTTTAATGAGCTCTGACCTGGGTCACAGCAAGCCTTTCAGCCCCAAACCCAACCAATACTCTTCCGGTGGTGATGCCACCCACCCAAAATCAAATCCACAGGCTGAGAATAAGGAAAAAAAGGCTTTCATCGGCATGTGCGATTAGATAAGAATTGTGTCAATTCTCAGTAGATCTAGAAGAAAAGTTTTAAAGACATTGATTACATGAAGAATGTTTTCTAATCGAAACACCTGTAGGTAATTAAGGAAAGAACAAATGAGGAAGGTTCTCTACCATAAAGACCTCAAGGCTCAACTCGGCTCGGGGCCAGCGGGGGGGCTTGGGGTGGGAGGGGGGCGGCAGAAGTCGAAGAAGTCCATACAGACAGAATGAGGGCCCCTAAAAGGTGTCGCAGGCTCCTTCCAGGGCATCGGTTTGAAGGGGTGCTGTGGACTGGAATTCCTTTCCTGTCCGGCTTCCACCCTGCTTTAAGCCCCGGTTTTCAGCAGCTTCCGAGGGCGGCCTGGGCTCCTGGAGGCGATCTGGCCGTGGGTCTGTCCCCCTCCGCTGGCGCGGGCATCCCCCGGCTGGTTCAGGCCCCAGTGGGCAGCGCTGCCTGTCGCATCTACCTCTTGTTGAGGTGACTGCAGCTCCATCGCGGTTTCAGCCTGGACATCTGGGTCTCGGCAGTGTTTCCGGCCCCTCTCAGCTCGGGGAGCAGCTCCGTGCCCGGGGCAAGCGTGGCGCAGCAACCCGCACGCACAGTTGTTCCCGTCCCCGCAGAAGTGGGGGTGTTGGCAGGAGCGGCGGCTCAGCGCCGGGAAGTTATCCAGCGCCCAGGCCCAGGCCTGTTCTCGGCTCAGGCCCGGCGGCACGTGGGGCTCCGGACGTGCCCGCCAGCAAGACAGCTCTTCCAGTGTCGGCGGGTGCGGATCCATAGCTTGGGTCTCCCGAGCGGGAAAGGCGCGCCGCCCGTCTAGAAGAGGCAAACGCTGGAGTCCGGCGCTGAGCGAGGCCTTTAATACTGCTCTGGCGGGTCTAGGAGGTAGGAAAAGACAATCCAAATACTTGGAGGATTTGCCTTGCAAATTGCCTCAGAGCCTGATAGGATTAAGGAGAAAATCACATCATTCTGGCGGGCGCTGTTGAAAGTTTGAAGGGTTTCCGTGATTGGATTAAGGGAGGGGCAGGGAGAAAAAGGCTGGTCTTTGGAAAGAGAGGTCCAGTTCCTGGCTGTTTCCATTCGCTGAAGAAAACCGTTAGGGGCGCCTGGGTGGCTCAGTCGGTTAAGCGTCTGCCTTCAGCTCAGGTCGGGATCCCAGATTGAGGCCCCCTCCGTGGGGAGTCTGCTTGTTCCTCTCCCTCTGCCCCTCTTCCCACTTGTGCTTTCTCCCCCCCTCAAATAAATAAATAAATAAAATCTTTAAAATAAAAAAAAAATTTTAAGGAGAAAGCCCCTCTACTTGTCAGGCACAGGTAGACAAACTACACTTTTAGTGCATCCAAGAGGATTGCTTGGTTTTAGAGATGAGACCCGGAGGGTTGGATTCTTACAAGATGACCAAAAAAAAAAAAAAAGTGAGGGTGGAGGGTTGAGAGGACCCTGAAACTAAAGACCAAAGTATAGCTCCTTAGCTAGACCAAGCAAATTATCTACGAGAAAGACTTCATGCTTAACCTGATTCCTGCCTCAGCCTCATAGTCCCTCTCTCAGACTCTTCTCTCATGCTTGCTTTGCTGAAGCAGGATGCCTTCTGGCTAGCTGACCCCTGCAGAAGCCCACTTGGCAAGGAACTCAGGGCAGCTCCCAGCCAACATCAGCCAGGGAATTTAAACTTAATCTCAAACTAGTAAAATTTAGCTACCCGGTTTTGTTGAAAGCAAAATACCATTCATGTCACATAAATTTTTTTTAAGTTTATTAAACAGGGTTCAAACTCCTAAAAAGAAAAAAAAAAACACAGAAATTGAAACCACGGCATGTATCTTTCACCTACCAAATTGAAAAGATATTGTACATCTATGCTATCAATGATCTTCACATTGTAAGGTAATACATATTTCATATACTGCAAGTGGGGCTGTATTTGGCACAGGAATACAGTGAGATAAAGAGGTAATGAAGTTTACAAAGCACATATCCTCCAAAAACAAAACTTAAATGGCAGCTTGTTACACACAGCACACAAACGAGCACACATATTTCCCCCCCTCCACACACATATATACACAGTATGCCGACAAGTTCAGCATGCTTATAGTCAAAACTAAGAACTGGGAAGAATGTAACAATAGGAAATTTGAAATAAGTCATTTTAAACCCCAAAAGAAATGTATCTAGTGGGTAAGTGAAATTAAGAAAGTTCATTTTGGGGGCACCTGAGTGGCTCAGTCGGTTCAGCATCTGCCTTCAGCTCAGATCATGATTCCAGGACCCTGGGATCCAGCCTATCATGGGGCTCCCTGCTCGGTGGGGAGCCTGCTTCTCCCTCTTTCTCTACCTGCCGCTCCCCCCTGCTTGTGCTCTCTCTCTCTGTGTCAAATAAAATCTTAAAAAAAATAAAAGTTCATTTTGTAGCTACAATGGAATGAAAAAGATTGCTACGTAAGGGTATGCATATTATTCCATTTCTGTGTTATATATTTATATGCATATATATTATAACTAGCAAACTGACAGGTTCACAATAGCTTCTCAGAAACATTCTAACATTGTGTTAGAATTCATCTAGTTCGGGAATTCCAACGTGGTCGCACATGCTGAGCCTGATACTATTACCATCTTGTTAGGCATTGTTTTCAAGGGAGAGCTCCCTCTCACGTCCAGGTTGGAGTAGATACTCTAATTCCAGTCCCTTTGATATTGGGAGTTAAGGCACCTTGGGACTGCAAGCGAGCACGCCCCCTCCGGGACCCAGGGTCACCCTCTCCGCTGGGTGGCTGGTTTCCCAGGTCACGTGTGCAGGTCACGCCCGCCTTCGCTTTGCACCTTAGAGAACTTGCGGCGGGACTGCTCGGCGGAACCTGGCAGGCGCTGGGCAAAAAGGTTTTTAAGAGAGTCGGAGGGGTGAGGGACCCTGAACTTCTGGGTGAGTTTGGAGAGGGGGTGCGGGAAGAAGGCGGAGGCCCGGGCGGCCCCTGAGATGGACTCGCAGCCAAGAAGGGCGGGGGCCACGCGGCGGGGCGCTTCTCGGGCTAAGCGGCGGCCTGCAGCCTGGCTGCAGTTCTGGAAGGCCCCGCGATAGTCGGCAGCTTAGACGAAGGGCCACGCTGTACCCCTGGCGGCCCCCACCGCGCCCCAATGCACCGCAGACCCCACCGCCTTCCCCGCGCCCCGGGAGGCCAGGCGACCGAGGGTCCCGCGTGGGAACCCGCAGCGTCCCCCGCGGCCCTGCGCCTCGTCCTTCCCCAAGCAGACAAACCAGGGACACAGGGGAGAGATAAAGGACTTTGCCATTGTTCTTGGCCCGAGTAGCGAAATGAAAATTATCTAATTATCTGAAGACAAAACTGCTTGCGTGGATATCGTGCAAACGCAGAGGTGTTACTGTAACATCTTTTGTTTGCGGAAGCTGGTGTGCCCAGAAGGGCCTCGGCGGAAATCTCAGGGCTCCTCGGTGGCCAGGGTCGTCTGGGCCACAGCGCTTCGGATCCAGTGCCTTGGGACATGCGGTGGTGGCTCCTGGGGGCAGTAACGGGGCGACCCTCCGAAGAGTCCCCGCTGTCAGTGGCCTCGGGCTCCTCTCGTGGGCCCTGGAGGGAGGCGACCGCGCCCCCCCCCCCCGGAGGCTGCGGGGGCGGGCGGCGCGGCTCCTCAGTGGCGTCCCGCTGGCCTGGGGGAGCCTCTGGTTCCCCGTGGGTTCCCTGGTCGGGGCCCGCCGTCCGGTCCCGGCAGCGGGCTCGCCGCCCGGCGTCAAGTCTTCCGCGCTCTACAAGTGTCGGCTCCTCGGATGTTCGTGTAGCGCCAGCGCAGAAGCCCGCTGCGACTGGAAAGCATTTCCCAGTTGACGTCTTGGCGGTCCCAAGAGAGCCCTCCCAGGGCGGGAGATAAGGGGAGCGGCCAAGGATCAGAGGCTGCGGAGCTCGGGGCTGGGGGCGTCTGGGGCCCTGGAGCCCGGACTGCGGAATCCCAGGCCCCCTGCTCACAGCCGGGAAAAGGGCTGCAAGGTCGCGCAGCGTCCAGCCCACACTCGATCAGAAGACCTGATGATACTAAAATAAAAACCAATCATCTTGGGTGAAATTATCCAAGGTCAAATTCTCTTTATGGTAGATTGAATTGGGTTTGAAAATAAAAGGTACTAAAAAAAAAAAAGGTACTAACGCACCTCAGAGAAGAAAACTGGGGACACTGGGTTGCAGTGTTGGACCGGAAACAGAAACCCAGGTCTCCAAGCAGAACAATGAATGGGAGGAATGACAAAAGATCATTTGTAATGTGAAAGAGATTACAAGGGTGGTGACCCATTCTTAAAATGGACTTTGACTTTCCCAGTGTTGCGTTCTCCTGATAATTGCTCAACCCAAAAGACTTCAGGCTGTGTTTGGACCGGTGTTACCCCCAGAAGCTCCAGAAAGGGACTGCTTGGGCGAAGGGGAAGTTCCACCCCTTTCTAGATGAGTGACCCTCAGCAGATAATCTCACCTCTCTAGGTCTCCCTTTGTCATCTCTGAAATGGGGAGCAAATCACCTCTCATTACAAGGTAGCATTCATGAATTTAATTTGCTGCATTATTATTCTGATTTATCTTTATTCTCAATATTCTCATGGATAGAATTATAATCTTAATGAGAACAAATGTTAAATACTGCCTTTTGGGGGAGTTTTCTTTCTCTAAATGAATTATTTTTTTCCCCTTAGTATATTATTATCTGTGGTGTCTTGCATAGTAATACATCCCTCTTCGTCTATGTCAAACAACCTATTGACAAAAGCATCCATGGATACATTATGGATTTCCTCAGCTAGACATTCATCTAGTTATCCCCAATACTTAGGAAGCACATTTTGAAATCCTCCCACGTTCCAGGCGCTGTACTGGGAGCCACACAACACAAAGATGAAGAAACTGCCATAGGGGCGCCTGGGTGGCTCAGCCGTTAAGCGTCTGCCTTCAGCTCAGGTCATGATCTCGGGGTCCTGGGATCGAGCCCCACATCGGGCTCCCTGCTGCACGGGAAGCCTGCTTCTCCCTCTCCCACTCCCCCTGCTTGTGTTCCCTCTCTCGCTGTGTCTCTCCCTGTCAAATAGATAAATAAATAAAATCTTAAAAAAAAAAAACTGCCTATAGCTTTCAGACCTTACATCCTAGGGAGAGAGGAAAGACACAGTCAAGAGACCATTCAGAACACAGCCAATGTTGTGAGCATTGCTAGGGATGATTTAATGACCAGAAAGAAATATTCTAAACATGATACCTCCCTTCAAAGCCAGATTTTTATTGTTTGCTTAACTGCAGGGGAAAAAAATAGACTACAGCAGAAGTAATAAATGAGAAATAACAAAATAGGAAAATTGAACAATAGTAAAGATGGCAGATGATTGAAAGCTCTAGCTAGTTGAAAGGTTCATGGGAACAATTTTGGATTCTCACAGCTGAGTTGAAGATTGGAATAAGATATGCAAATAGCAGAGCCCTGCCTGGGTTGTTAGAAGGGTGAGGCCACCAGGAGCCGCCAGTTGATTTCTTTAAATCAGGATTCAGAGATAATCCACACATTGCATATGGTTGATTTGCCTCGTAGTTTTTTTATTTGTAGCAATTTACCAAGGCCCTTTTTCTTGCCCTTTATTGTTGAAAAATGTAGGTAATTTATCCTGTAGAATTTTCCACTTCCTGGATTTGACTGATCAGTCTTTGGATTTGACTGATAGCTTCCTGTGTGCTGTTTGTTTTATTACTCATAGCTTTGTGAACATAAGATCTTGATGTTGATTAGATTTAGTTTGAATTTTATAGACAAAAATACTTAATAAGTGATGCTGTGTCTCCCTGTCAATTAAAAAGCACATAATATAGTGAGATTAAGAATTTAACTGGATTTAAGTGATATAGGTTTGATCCCTCTTTACAGATGCTCCCATTAATGTGTTAATTATTGGCATTAGCATCTGTTAATGATTATGACCTGGATCCATTATATAATTGGGGGGTTGCAAAATGATGATTACTTCATCCTACCATTCATCTTCATTTATTATTAGATGTCTACTATAAATATGTACTTTCAGTAATTATTTTCTTAGACTACAGTGCAATTCATATGGCAATGACTGAATAAATGTTTAATTTTTGCCCTTTATCGGTTTGCAGAGAAAAGGTATGCCCTAGCAACATCCAGTGCTGATTATTAAAGGTTTTATTAGTTTTAAGTATCAGTATGAGCACTTGGATTTTTGGTATATTTTATTTGTTTGGTACGAACTGTTCAGTTCCCCCTTGAATAAAAGGACTTGATGCCCAGCTATGGGGAGCACAGTTATCTGACAGCCTCCAGCTCTCAGCTTCAGCAAAGCCTAACTCAGCTTTTGAGTACACCCAGCTATATTTGGAAGGAAATCATCAGGTCCAGCCCACACTCAACAGAAGGAGATTACAAGAGAGACATGAATACTAGATCACCGGGGGCCATCTTACAGGCTACCTGCCCACTGGGCAAGGTTCTGAGCCCAAGTGGTGTGAAAAGAACATCCCATTCATGGAGAACAATAGGGTGTGAAATCCACTGGGCTGGGAGAGACTGGGAATGCCATAGAAGACTGGGCATTGGTTATATATATGTAGAGGAACTCTACAATTTTTCTTACTTTAACATACTGAGAATCAGGATATGTCTCACAAATAGTGGTGTTGATAGTCTGAGACACTGTGGCTTTCATATCGTGCAGCGTTGTTTTTAGGCTCAGTATTGTGTTCCATTGGTCTGTTGGTCATCCCTCTCCATTTACAACACTGAATCTACCATTTCCATGACAATGGACTCAGGTGTATCTGTGAGAGGCAGAGAGGAATGAAGAGAACAAGGGAGAATATGGGCTCGTTTTAAATACACCTTTATGCCACAATCCTTCAAGGCTGCATGAGTCTTCGTTCTAGACTTGGAAAAGATGATGGCACAGAGGCTTAGAGCTATCAGAGCAGGTGAATCCAGGGAGAAAAATAAGGTGAAAAAAGAAGAGAGAGAAGGAAACTGACCAGGGCGCAGGGGTGCAAGAGCACTTGGCCCTGGGGGTCCCAAACAGACCAGGTGTGGCCACTCTCCGCTGACAAAATCCAAGGCAGAGAGACCAGCAGTGGTAAAACAAGAAAGGAATATTATTTCAGTGAGGCCAGCACTGGGAAGACAGTGGACATTGATAACATCACAAAGACTGTCCAAAGTACTGAAAATATTTCTAGGTTTACATAAAGAAAATGTGAGACAAAGGTTGGTGGCCAGCCAGTAAATGTCAGGCCGATCATTGTCTTGGGGTCAATCACCTAGGGTCTTGCTGGCTCAGGGCAGTCCTTATTGCTTGGGGAAGGGGGTAACCTGTTCCCATCACAGGATGCTTTGCCCACAGAGTCTTTTGCCTGAGTTAAGAGATAAGCTGGAAAGAAGAACTTAATCAATTGGAAAGTACAGACTGAGGTCAAATGGGGGTAGAGGAAATCCTCTTTCAAAACCTTGGGTTGGGAGGCAAAAAACAGAAAACAAAACACCCAAAACTAAAACAACCAAAACACTGGTAGAATTGAGAGATGAACTAAACTGTGATGGACATGTCACCTTTTGTCCACTAGAGACACCTGTCCCCTCTGCAAACCAAGGGTCAACTAAGTTCATTTTAAAAAGGGGGGAGGCACCTGGGTGGCTTAGTCAGTTAAGCGTGTGCTTTTGGCTCGGATCATGATCCTGGAGTCCTGGGATTGAGCCCCAATTGGGGCTCCCTGCTTAGCGGGGAATCTGCTTCTCTCTCTGCCCCTCACCCCACTTGTATTCTCTCTCTCTCTTAAATGGATAAATAAATTAAAAAAAAAAAAAGACAATTTGGCCCTGGGTCGCTGGGGAAAGATCCACTGTGTCCTCTCTCCCCGTTGTGTACATTGTGCATTCACAAGCGGGGGAATGGCATTGACTAGGAAAGTGCTCAGATCCTGCACCTCAGCTGAGGGACCACATCTCAGCCCGCCCTCCCAGTGCAGGGCCTGACGATTCCTCCTGCCTCCTCCATTTTCCCGGAGGCTTGAAGGGAGGTCTATGGACTGTTGCTGGTTTCAATAGCCCAGCCAATTTCAGCGTTTGATAACCTCCCGCTGGAAGTTTTGGACCCCCTCAGCCTGGGAGAAAAGCTGTGAGGCCTGTGCCTGCTCACTCACCACTAGGGGGCAGCGGCACGCCGGGCTTCCGCAGGACCTTGCGGTTTCATAGGCGAGCCTGGAACTTGAAGGGGCCTAATGCAGCACACCGTTTTGAGGATTGATCAACGTTGCCATTCTAGATACAGCCACTAGGAGGCGATGCTACCTTCCCCCAAAAAGTGAAATTTGAAAACTCCTTTTCTTGTTTTTTCCAGCTTTATTGAGCTGTAATTGATACATAACATTGTGTGAGTTTAAGGTGTACAAGGTAATGATTTGATTTATTTATTGCAAAATGATTACTACCATAGCTTTAGTTAACACTCCCATTACCTCATATAATTACCATTTCTTTTTTGTGGTGAGAACATTTAAGATTTACTCTCTTGGCAACTTTCAGTATACAATACAGTATTGTTAACTATAGTCACCATGTTGTACATTAGATCCCCAGAACTTTTTTGTTTCTAACTGGAAGTTTGTGCCTTTTGACTGACATCTCTGTATTTCTCCCAGGCCCCCCAGCCCCTGGCAAACATCATTCTACTCTGTTTCTATCTTTTTTCGATTCTACATGTATGAGCATACACTATTTATCTTTCTCCACCTGACTTATTTCATCTAATATAATTCCCTCAGGTTCCATCCGTGTTGTTACAAATGGCAGGATTTCCTTCTCTTTCATGACTGAATAGTATTCATACCTAATACACACGCCCTATCTCCTTTATCCACTCATCTGTTGATGAACATTTCGGTTATTTCCATATGTTGGCTATTGTGAATAATGCTGCATTGAACATGGGAGTGCAGATATCTCTTTGAGGTCCTGATTTCATTTCCTTTGGTTATATACCCAGAAGTGAGATTGATAAAATATGATAGTTCTAGTTTTAATTTTTTGAGGAATCTCCATCCCGTTTTCTGTAGTGGCTGTACCAATTTATATTCCCACCAAGAGTGCACATCCAAATCCTCACCAACACTTAACCTCTTGTTGTTTGATGATAGCCATTCTAACAGGTGTGAGGTGATATCTCATTGTGGTTTTGGTTTGCATTTCCCTGATGATTAGTAGTGGAGCATCTTTTCATGCACCTATTGGCCATTTGTATGTCTTCTTTAGAAAAATATCTATTCAGTTCCTCTGGCCATTTTTTAAAGGGATTTTTTTTTTTTACTGTGTTGTATGAGTTCTTTATGTATTTGGATATTATCAATCTCACTTCTGGGTATATATACAAAGGAAATGGAAACAACCGAAGTTTCCATCAACAGATGAGTGGATAAAGAAGATATAGTGTGTGTATAAGACATATAATTTGCGAATATTCTCTTATATTCTGTAGGTTACTTCATTTTGTTGTTTCCTTTGCTATGCAGAAGGAAACTATATTTTATATAGTCCTACTTGTTAGTTTTTGCTTTTGTTACTTGTCCTTTTGGTGTCATATCCAAAAAAATCACTGGCAAGACCAATGTTAAGGAGCTTTTCCCCTATATCTTTTCCTATTTTCTTCCAGGATTTTAAGGTTTCAGGTCTTTTGTTTAGTCTTTCATCCACTTTGAGTTAATTTTTATGAGTAGCTTAAGAGGGAGATCCAATTTCATTCTTCTGAATGTGGTTATCCAGTTTTCTCAACACCATTTATTTAAAGAGACTATCCTTTCCCCATTAAGAATTCTTGGCAGCTTTGTCAAATATTAGTTGGCTGTATATGCTTGAGTTTATTTCTGGGCTCTCAGTTCTGTTCCACTTGTCCATTTTTGTGCCAGTACCATAATGTTTTGGTTACTTTATCTTTGTAGTATAGTTTGAAACCAGGAAGTGTGATACCTCTAACTTTTTTTTTTTTCTTTCTCAGGATTGCTTTGGTTATTTGGGATCTTTGGTAGTTTCATATCTTTAAAAATAAAATCAGCTCTCAGTCTTACACAATTCACAGCACTCACCATAGCATACACCCTCCCCAAAGTCCATCACCCAGCTGCCCCCCCTCCACCACTCCAGCAACCCTGTTTGTTTCCTGAGATTAAGAGTCTCTTATGGTTTGTGAATTGTGTAAGACTGATGAATCACAGACCTGTACCTCTGAAACAAATAATACATTATATGTTAAAAAAAAAAATAGGAAGGGAAAAATGAAGGGGGGAAATGGGAGGGGGAGATAAACCACTAGAGACTGTGGAGTCTGAGAAACAAACTGAAGGTTTTAAAGGGGAGGGCGTGGGGGGATGGCTTAGCCCAGTGACGGGTATTAAGGAGGGCACATATTGCATGGAGCACTGGGTGTAATATGCAAACAATGAATCATGGAACACTACATCAAAAATAATAATAATAAAAATAAAATAAAATAAATAAATAAAATAAAATCAGCTCTCAATTTCTTTGATCCCGTTTGTTATTTTCCTGGTCTCTATTTCATTCTTTCTGCTTTTTGTTATTTCTTTCCTTTGCTAGCATGAGCCTAGTTTGTTCTTCTAGTTCCTTAAGGTGTGAACGCCTTAACATAGGCATTTTTCACTATAAACTGTTTTTGCTGCACCCTACAAGTTTTGATATGCTGTGTTTCATTTTTGTTTGTTTCAAGAATTTTTTTAAATTTCCCTTTTAATTTTAATTTTTTTTAAATTTCCCTTTTAATTTCTTCTTTGATCCATTGGTTGTTCAGTTGTGTAATGTTTAATTTCCACATATTTGTTAATTTTCCAGATTTCACCCTGTTACTGATTTCTAGTTTCATACCATTGTGGTTGGGAAAGATATCTAGTATGATTTCAATCTTCTTAAATTTGCTAAGACTTGTTTTGTGACGTATCGTATGATCTATCCTGAAAAACATGCCGCATGTGCTTGAGAAGAATGTGTTGGATGGAATGTTCTATATATACCTATAAGTTTCATTTGGTCTAAAATACAGTTCAAGTCTAATGTTTCCTTAGTGATTTTCTGTCTGGATGATCTGTCCATTGTTGAAAGTGGAGTATTAAAGTCCCTTACTATCACTGAATTGTTGTCTATTTCTATCTTCAGATCTGTTAGTATTTGATTAATATATTTAGGTGTTTGATGTTTGATGTAATATATATAATTGCTGTATCTTCATGATGAATTGATCCCTTTATGATTATATACTGCCCCTCTTTGTCTTGTTACCATTTAGCTTAAAATCTATTTTGTCTGATGTAAGTATAGCTAGTCCTTCTCTCTTTTGATTTCCACTTGCACAGAATATCTTTTTCCCTCCTTCACTTTGAGCTTATGTGTGTCTTTAAAGCCGATGTGAGTCTCTGGTAGGCAGCATACAGTTGGGCCTTGTTTTTTTAATCTATCCAACCTCTCTATACCTTTTGATTGGAGAACTTAATTCATTTACATGAGTAATTATTGATAGGTAAGGACTTATTAATGCAATCTTACTGTTTTCTAGCTTTTTTATACTTCCCTTGTTCCCATCTTTCTCCCTTACTGCCTTCCTCTGTGAACTGATGATTTTCTGTAGTGGTATGCTTTGACTCCCTTCTCTTTCTCTTTTGAGAATCTACTATAGATTTTTGCTTTCTGGTTACCATGAGGCTTTTGTAAATATCTTTTACCTATGGCCACATTTTATGCTGATAACAAGTTTTATTCACATACAGAAACTCTACCCATTTACTCCCCATTTTATGTTTTTGATGTCACAATTGACCTCCTTTTATGCAGTGTATTCATTAACAGATTACAGCCGTACCTCATTTTGTTGCACTCCACTTTATTGTGCTTCACAGATACTGTGTTTTCTACAAATTGAAGATTTGTGGCAACCCTACCTTGAGCAAGTCTATTGGTGCCATTTTTCCAACAGCCTTTGCCCACTTCACATCTCTGTATCATATTTTGGTGATCTTGACAATATCTCAAGCTTTCTCATTATTATTATATTTTTATGGTGATCTATGATCTTGCTAAAAGCTCAGATGATGGTCAGCATTTTTAGCAATATTTTTAAGTTATGTACATTTTTTTTAGATACAATGCTATCGCACACTTAACAGACTACAGTAGAGTATAAACATGACCTTTATATGCACTGGGAAACCAAAAAATTCATTTGACTCACTTTCTTGTAGTATTTGCTTTATTGCCTTGGTCTGGACCTGAACCTGCAACATCTCTGAGGCATGCCTGTATTGTAGCTATCATTATTTTTAATATGTTCAACCTTTATACTAGAGTTAAGAGGTTAGCACACCACCATATTAGTTTTAGAGTATTCTGAATTTGACCATGTATGTGTGTGTGTATTTTCATATGTTTTCATGCTACTCCTTAGTGCCCTTTCATTTGAGCTTGAAGAACTCTTTTCAGCATTTCTGGTAAGGCAGGTCAAGTGGCGATGCTCTCTCTCAGCTTTTGTTTATCTGGGAATATCTTTATCTCTCATTTCTGAAGGATAACTTTACTAAATAGAGTATTCTTGATTGGCAGCTTTTTCTTTCAGAACTTTGAACATATCATCCCGCTTTCTACTAACCTATAATGTTTCTGCTGAGAAATCTACTGATAAGTCTATGCGGGTTCTCTTGTAAGTGAGGTTTCTTTTTCTCTTACTGCTTTTAAGATTCTGTCTGTCTTTGATTTTTGACACCTTTATTCTAATGCATCTTGGAGAACATCTTTTTAGGTTGAATTTGTTTGGGGTCCTATGAGCTTCCTGAACTTGGATGGACAGATCCCCCCACCAGATTTGGGAGTTCTCAGCCATTATTTCTTTAAATAAACTTTCTAGCCCCTCTGGTTCTCCAATAATTTGCAGATTGCTTCTCTTCTATCAAGAGAAAGCTTTCTTCACACTTTTATTCTTCTGCCTTTGTCCTCCTCTGAATTTCTCCTTTCTTTTTTTTCTGCTTGATTCATTCTGCTTTTGGTGCTCTCTGTTGCCTTTTTTATTTTATTCACTGCATTCTTTATCTCAAGAATTTGTTTGGTCCTGTTTTATGTTTTCTATCTCTTTATCACACTTCTCATTTGGTCACACATTGTTTTCCTGATTTCCTTGAATTATCTTTCTGTGTTTTCTTGTAGCTCACTGAGCTTCCTTAAAATAGCTGTTTGGAATTCTTAATCAGGTAAATCACAGATCTCTAGGTCTATGGGGTTAGTTACGGAAAGATTATTGTGCTCCTTTGGTGGTATCATGTTTTCTTGATTTTTCATGTTCTTTACAGTTTTGCATTGCTATCTGCTCATCTGAAATGAGTCACTTTCTCCAGTCTTTACTAGTTGCTCTTGGGAGAGAAATGCCTTGTTAGCTCTCCTAGAGATTCTGAAGCTCTCTCAACCTTCTAAGGGTACACCTGCTTCATGCTTCTTGCTCCCTCTTGTGGCAGAAGTCTTAAGTTTGTATGCTTTCTCTGGATCCTGCAGTGAACCTGGCCTACCACTGACGGCTTCTCCTTTGTTTTCCCAAAAGGTGGCACTAAGGCTCAAGTTTATGGTTTCTGGCTTGCAGATTCGAGCCGGTTTTCTGTGTATGCTTATTAGCCATCTGCCAAAGCTTGTTCTTGCTCCACAGTAGGGAGAGAGCCTCCTTGTTGGCATCCTGCACAGCTGGGGAGTGCTAACTACATCACTCTCGCTCCCCACTCCCACTCCAGAGAAATCACATGCCAAGATCTGGGCCCCAAGCTGTGCTCTCCTAGGGGAGGGATAGTGAAGGTAAAGTCAAGCTGTTTTCTTACTCTCTCTAGTGCATCCAAATTTGTTTGTTTGTTTTCCTCCAACGTCGTCGTGCTAGAACTTCTTCAGAAACCTGGACCTCCACAAAGGCTCTTTTTGTCTGTTGGGGATTATCTAAGACAGTGTTTTCCAGGGCTCCAGGACCACAGCTGAGAGGGGTGGAGCTGGCTCATGGACCATTGCAGGGTCCACAGTCAGGACCCAGGAATATATATGCCTATTACCTGACACAAAGGTGAGCAAGACTTCTCCTGGGTCCCTTAGTGTATGGTGCTGCATCCCACAGCTCCCACAAGGCACTTTTGTCTGTGGATGGCTGTTAAATTAACGTTGTTGAGGGGGCAGACAAAAATAAGGGAAAATCTTATTCCACCATGATGCTGATGTCACTTCTCTGGACCAGTCTGCCTAACTGTCTGCTGGAGAAGGTAAAAGGAAAGAGTAAGAGGGCAAATCTTTGTAATGTTGGGGGAAAAAAAAATCAAGAGCCAGAAACAACTTCTGAAGGCATGGCCACTGCTGACCATTTCAGCCACAGGTGATCTAAAGGAAAGGATGAATAATATATTAAAATAAGATAAATCCAGGGAGAGGAAGAAATGGAATTTTAATAATTTAATCCTTTTCATATGATTTTTTACATGATAAAGATTCATTCAACAAACAAGTATTTATTAAGCACCTACTATACTTAAGACACTGTTCTGGGAACTTCAAATACACAAGTAAACAAAAAAACGTATGTCTCCGTGGAGCTCACATTTAATGATAACACATGATTAGTGTAAAACATTTAGAAATACTGAACCTCGTAAGGAAGAAAAGAAAAATATTCTCTCACTCCACCGTCAAAAGACAGCCAGAGTTGATATTTTGTTGCATTTTCTTTTTGCTCACTTTTGTTATCCCTATACTCACATCTATATAATTTAAAAATTGGAGATTTCATTGTACCCCAGACTTACATAATACTATACAACTTGTGAAAGGATATGAATTGTCAAACTTTCTTTATAAAAATGGCCAAACATCTTTCCAGAAATACTGTTAGTCAGTTGTCTGAAAGTTATTAGACTTTAAAATCAACAGGACTTGGGGGGCACTTGGCTGGCTCAGTCAGTACAGCATATGACTCTTGCTCTGGGGTTGTAGGTTCGATCCCCATGTTGGATGTAGAGATTACTTAAAAAGAAAATCTTCAAAAAAAAAATCAACAGGACTTGGTAATGTATCAGTTAGATTTTTCTGTGTGAGAGAGAGAAAAGTGGGAGAAAAAGTGTTTCAGGTTTATGAGTTGTTCTAATGGGTAGATATAGGTATCAATAACCAAGATTATAATTTCAGTGAGGGGAATAAAACCAATGTACGGATGTGGTTTTGAGGTACCCTAGGAGCATCCCAACAGAGACACCAGCCTGGAGCTGAATATCAATGTCTAAGCTGGAGATACATGTGTGGATTGTGTATAAAGAAAGACCAAGAGTGAGATCACCTACCTCAAGTGTGTGGAATAAGAAGAGGATAGAAGCTGAGTTCCGGAGAATTCCCACTATCCCAAAGACTTGGTCTGGGTCTTCCCGGTCTAGGGGAGCCTGGGATGGCTAAGATGGATCTAGGATGTTCCAGAGTTTTCACCTGCTTTAGCATGCACCTAAGATGGCTCTATAATTCTCTGATCGGGTCATCCCTTGGGTTTATCCCTAATAAAATGGGTTCACGGAGTCAAAAGCTGAGGCACGGATTTCCCGTTTATTTGTTCCCCACTCCCTTCCTCGTTATATGCACATTCCTTGAATTCAGCTTAGATTTTTCCATATGAGAATTTTTAATCATGCTAGGAAAGCCTGAGGGAAAGTCATGCACTGGGAGTTTAGTGAAAGCACTGCAAAGTCTCAAAATTATGTGTAGGATAGAACTTTAAGAGTCATAATAGAAAACTCATATTTTGGTACCTTGACTTTCAGAAGCCAAGTGAATCATTCTCAAAAGAGTTTAGTTTAAAAACAAATGTCAACATACATTTGTTGACTGTCTGCTCTGAACCAACCACTGTCCTAGGCTCGAGAATTGGTGCCAGAGGAGGCAGGAGGCCCCTCTGAAGCAAAGCTTCATATACCTGAGAGGCCTCACCCATAGAGCTGCAGTGACAGGAAGGGAAGATGGTAATTCTACAACTTTACATTTTTGTCTCTTCTTGCACTATAAATTAATATCTTTTTTCTTTTTCTTTTCATTTTTTTCATTTTTCATTTTTTTGGGTTTTTTTTAAGATTTTATTTATTTGTCAGAGAGAGAGCACAAGCAGGGGGAAGAGGCAGAGGGAGCAGCAGGCTCCCCCGCACTGAGCAGGGAGCCCGATGCTGGACTCAACCCCAGGACCCTGGGATCATGACCTGAGCTGAAGGCAGACGTTTAACCAACTGAGCCACCCAGGCGTCCCTTTTCTTTTTCTTTGAGAGGGAGAGAGGTGGGAAGAGGGGCAGAAGGAGAGGGAGAGAGAGCATCTTAAGCAGGCTCCATGCCCAATGCGGAGCCTAATGCGGGGCTTGATCTCACAACCCTGAGATCATGACCTGAGCCAAAATCAAGAGAGAAACACTTAACCAACTGAACCACCCAGGTGTCCCTTAATATCTTCTTTACAAAAAGTCCTGTCATTTATCTTTTGAAAAACTTAACTATATTGCATTATATTTTACTTTGTGAAAAAGCAGAAATTTATTAAATATTTTAAATTTTAGAAATTTTAAATTTTTAGAAACTTGTTTTGGGATTTCTTGATTTTTTTAACATACCAGGAACCTCCAAAAACGAAAGTGGCCATGCCCTGTTGATTTCTGAGAGACCACAGGTAAGACATATTATCAATCCTCAAGAAAATTCCAATCTCAGGGAGAGAGAGACATATTAATAGACCATTTCGGTAGTATGTGAACCCTATGCACAAATAGGGTTCTTTATTTTTTTTTAAGATTTATTTGACAGAGAGAGCGAGAGAGCACAAGCAGGGGGAGCAGCAGCAGAAGAGGGAGAAGCAGTCTCCATGCTCAACAGGGAGCCAATGCGGGGCTCAATCCCAGACCCTGGGATCAGGACCTGAGCCAAAGGCAGACGCTTAACCAAATGAGCCACCCAGGTGCCCCAGTGGGGTTCTTTCTTAAGCCCTATGTACAAATCTTTCAAGAAAAACCAATGGCAACAACACCAATAATGGTTAGATCAGAAACAGATCTTAAATTGCAGTGCTGAGCTCTGGTCACCAACTTCTTTTTTTTTTTTTTTTTTTAGATTTATTTATGAGGGATAGAGAGAGAGAGAGAGGGAGGGAGAGCATGCGAGTGCATGAGCCAGGGGAGGAGCAGAGGGAGAAGGAGAGAGAGCTCCACTGAGCAGGAGCCTGACACAGGGCTTGATCTCATGACCCGGAGATCAGACCTGAGCCCAAATCAAGAGTCAGACACTCAGTGGACTGAGCCACCCAGGTGCCCCTGGTCACCAACTTCTATTAATCCTGTCGATACTACTATGATGTTACTATGTCCAAGATCCGTTTCAAATCTTTTCCATTTTGTTCTGTGATAGGCAGCTTCTAAGATTGCTCCCAGTGATCATTCCTCCCAGCATGTACCTTCTTCTGGCTGTGGGCTACAGCTGGTGACTTGCTTCTAACAAACAAAAGACAGCAACAGTTGTGGAATGTCACTTCTGAGATTAGGTTACAAAAAGACTTTGGCTTGTCTTGCTCACTTTCTCTTGCTCTCTCTGGTGGACTCTGTCAGTAACCTGTGGTGAGCCCCACATGGAAGGAGGCCTTGCAAAGAAAACTGAAGTCTTCAGTCTAATAGCCCAGGAGGAACTAATTCTGTCAACAACCATCTGCCCCAAGTGACCTTGGAAGCAGATCTTCCCCCAGCCAACCCTTGAGATCAGAGCAGCCCCAGCTGACTTCTTGATTAGAACCTTGTGAGACACCCTGAAAACCCAGCTAAGTAACATCCACACTCTTGACTCACAGAAACCGTGAAATAGTAATATTGTTTTAAGCCACAACATTTGGGGGTAATTTGTTGCACAGCCTTAAATAACTAATACATCTTCCAATCTCAAACTTCTCCTCCCCAACACACACACACACACACACACACACACACACACACACACACACACTCCTCCTAATTTTGGCTTTCAGTGGATAAACTGGCCACCTATTTCGTGGAGAAAATAGAGGTTTTCAGTTATATAGGAATATCAACTTTTGATAGCAAATCTATACTCCTAAGAGCATCCAATCTATTAATCCTTCCAGTGGTAATGGAAGAGAGTCCTTCCATCTAAGGCTGATTCATTCACATATCTTCTCAACTTCATTTTTTTCTAGTCTCTTCCTCTTTTATACAATTAGCCCCTTTTCCTCCTGTATTTTTATCACCTTTTTCTACTGGATCCTTCCCCAACAGCATTTAAATTGCTTAAGTATCTCCCATCCCAAAACACAAAACTTAAAACTGGCTTGACATATCACCCTCTACAGGTACTCCTTTCTCTCCTCCCTCATTTTTTAATGTGAGTTCTATCATAATTATCTCATTTTATTTTCCTAATTATTCCTTAACCTACTTGGATATAGACTTCTCACCACCACCACTACCTTCCACAGAACTTAACTAAAAATTGTTCTTGCTAAGGTCTTCTACCAAAGACATCCATGATGCCAAATCTAATGGACCAATCATTCCTAATCTTTATTTAGCTTGACACTTGGCAGCTTCTGGCACTGCTGATCATAACCTCTCTTTTAAAACGTTGACCTCCTTGATGTCATACTCATTTGGTTTTCCTCCTTTCTCCAGCAGCCATGCTGTCCTTTCAGGTTCTTCCCTCGTACTCAACCCATAAACACTGATACTTCTCGGGGATAAAGTTCTACACTCTCTTCCATCCTGATGCTGTGCACCCAGAGTCCAAACTCAAATGGTTTAGGAACAAGGCAAGTAAAAATGAATGATGTGATTCCGATCTAAGACATTAGAAAGTGATGAAAACTATGAACTAGATAGCTCAAATTTCATATGGAGAGGGCAGTCTCCCTTTGGCCTAACCCAATTGTTGTATCAGAAAGTAGTCCTATATACTGGAATTTCCAAAAAGCCTATTTCTATGTGCAATTTCTTCATCTTAAAAAACAGTGTGGGAATAATGATGATAATGTTAAAACACCAGTAGTCCAATTCAAACTATAAGCTGTTGTCTAACATCCTTGCAGATTCTCCTTAAACAATCTCATCTGGGGACTTCTAAAGAGGATGGCAGAGTAGGAGGACCTTAAATTCATCTTGTCCCATGGATACAACTAGATAACACTGGCACCAGAGCAAACAGCACAGAAAAGGACCCAAAGATTGGCTGAACAAACTCCACAACTAAATGTAAAGAAGAAGCCACACTGAAGAGGTTAGAAACGGCAAGGACTTTGTGGTAACCTAAACCCTGTGGGTCTGACCACTGGAGGGAGGGAACCTCAGGCATTGAGGCAGGTAAGAAACAGACTAGCATAAAAAACTAATGATGTTATGTATGGTGATTAACATAACAATAAAAAATAAAAAAAAAAGAAAAGAAACAGACTAGCATATTGGGAAACCTACAAAGGGAAGAGAAATCCCCATAGCATTTGGCTTTGAAAATTAGAGGGGCCAAATTTCATGAGTGCTTACAACAAGTAAGCACTTTAAAATCAGTAGGAACTTTAAAAATCAGTAGGGTTTGGCTCTGAGAGAACCCAGAGGGCAATAGGAAGCTGAGACCCTGCCCTTAAAGAAACAGCACAGCAAACAGCCTGTGGAGAAGCAGCAGTTTGAAAGGGACCTGAGGTTTATGGGAGGAAGAGTTAATTACTAATCTCAGAGTTCGTTTATTTTTTATTATTATTTTTTTAAGTAGGCTCTATGTCCAGCTTGGGGCTTGAACCCACGACCCTGAGATCAAGAGTTGCATGTTCTACTGACTGAGCAGGGACTTCTCTAGGAATAAAGGAATTTCCCTCCCTCACCCCTCATCATAAACACAGCCACCTGCAGGAACCAGCGCAGTGCTGGCACTCACTACCAAACTTGCTTACACGGCACCCTCTGCCTCCCCGCTACCCCCCAAGCCAGACCCGCCTCAGTCCTGGTGCTGTGGAGCCCCTCCCCTAGGAGACCCCTGCAAACCGTGTCTCTTGACCACCCGAGGAGGATGTGCCCATGAAAGGAAGTGGCATGATACATTCTAAGTGCTGAAAGGGAAAAATCTACAGCCAATAATACTCCATCCAGCAAGGCTATCATTCAGAATAGGAGAGATAAAGAGTTTCTCAGACAAAAACGAAAGGAGTCAGATGACCACTAAACCAGCCCTACAAGAAATACTAAAGGGGACTCTGTGAGTGGAAAGGAAAGATGATGAGTGAGGGTATGAAAAGAAGGAAACACAAAAGCAGTAAAAATACGTATTTCTGTAAAACATCAGTCAAGGATTCACAAAAGGGTGAGAATGACAAATACCTAAAATGTTGGGGGGAGAGGAGTAAAGAATGTGTCAAACTTAAGTGACCATCAGCTTAATATAGACTACCATATGCAGATGTTATATACAAACCTAATGGTAACCACAAATTGAAAAACTACTAATAGATATGCAAAGAATAAAGAGAAAGGAATCAATGTTTATCACTAAAGAAAATCAGCAAACCATGAAAGAAAGAGAAGAAAGGATCAGAGAAAAACTACAAAAACAAGTAACAATAGTAATAAATATATATCATTAATTACTTTGAATGTAAATGGACTAAATGTTCCAATTAAAACACATAGGATGACAAAGTGGATAAAAAAAACAAGACCCATCTGTATGCTGCCTATAAGAGACTCATTTCAAACCTAAAGACACCTGTAGATTGAGGGGATGGAGAAACATTTATCATGCAAAAGATAGCCAGAGTAGCAATACTTCTATGAGACAAAATAGATTTTAAAACAAAGACTGTAAAAAGAAGCAAAGGACACTGTATAATAATAAAGGTGACAATCCAACAAGAAAATATAACAATTGTAAATATTTATTCACCCAAAATGGGAGCACCCAACATAAAACAGTTAATAACAAACATAAAGGAACTAATTGATAGTAATACAATAATAGTAGGGGATTTTAACACCCCAATTTCATCAATGGACAGATCATCCAAACAGAAAACCAACAAGGAAACAGTGGCTTTGAATGATGCACTGGACCAGATGGATTTAATAGATATATTCGGAGCATTTGATTCTAAAACAGCAGAATACACATTCTGTTCAAGTGCACATGGAACATTCTCCAGAATAGATCTCATATTAGGCCACAAAACCAGTCTCAACAGATTGAAAAAGATCAAAGTCATGCCATGCATTTTTTCTGACCACAACACTATGAAACTAAGGATCAACCACAAGAAGAAATCTGGAAAGACCACAAATACATGGAGGTTAAATAACATGCTACTGAACAATGAATGGGTCAACCAGAAATAAAAAAGTACATGGAAACAAATGAAAATGAAAACAGAATGGTCCCAAACCTCTGGGATGCAGCAAAAGTGGTTCTAAGAGGGAAGTATATAGCAGGGAAGTATATAGCATACAGGCCTACTTCAAGAAGCAAGAAAAATCTCAAATAAATCAACCTAACCTTACACCTAAAGGAGCTAGGAAAAGAACAACAAACAAAACCCAAACCCAGCAGAAGGAAGGAAATAATAAAGATTAGAGCAGAAATAAATGATATAGAAATTAAAAAAAAAATAGAAGAAACCAGGAGCTGGTTCTTTGAAAAGATCAGCAAAACCGATAAACCTCTAGCCAGACTCTCAGAGAGAGAAGGTGGTGGGGAGGGCTCAAATAAACAAATAAGAGAGAAGAAATAACAACCAACACCACAGAAATACAAACAAGTGTAAGAGAATATTATGAAAACCTATATGCCAACAAACTGGACAACCTAGAAGAAATGGATCAATTCCTAGAAACTTATAACCTACCAAAATTGAAGCAGGAAGAAATAGAAAATTTGAACATACTGATTACTAGCAAGGAAGATTGGATTAGTAAAACTTCCAAATTCATTTTATGAGGACATTTTAACCAAAACCAGATAAAGATACACGAAGAAAAGGCTAATTTCTCTGATGAACATAGATGTGACAATCTTCAAAATACTAGCAAACTGAATCCAACAATACATTTTATTTTTTATTTTATTTTATTTTTTTAAAGATTTTATTTATTTATTTGACAGAAAGAGACATAGCAAGGTAGGGAACACAAGCAGGGGGAGTAGGAGAGGGAGAAGCAGGCTTCCCCGCGGAGCAGGGAGCCTGATGTGAGGCTCGATCCCAGGACCCTGGGATCACGACCTGAGCCGAAGGCAGACGCTTAACGACTGAGCCACCCAGGAGCCCCTCCAACAATACATTTTAAAACATCATTTGCTATGATCAAGTGGGATTTATTTCCAGGTTGCAAGGGTGGTTTAATATTTGCAAACTAATCAACATAATACATCACATCAATAGAAAAAGGATAAAAACCATATGATCATTTTGATACAGAAGAAGCATTCAGCAAAAAACAAACCCATTCATGATAAATGCCTTCAACAAAGTAGGTTTAGAGGGAGAACATACCTCAACATAATAAAGGCCATCTATGAAAAACCCACAGCAAACATCATACTCAAAGGGAGAAAAACTGAGAGCTTTTCCCCCAAGGTCAGGGACAAGACAAGGATGTCCACTTTCACCACTTTTATTCAACATAGTACTGGAAGTCCTAGCCAGAGCAATCAGACAACAAAAAGAAATAAAAGAAATCCAAATCAGTAAGGAAGAAGTAAAACCGTCACTATTTGCAGATGACATGATACTCTATATAGAAAAACCAAAAGACTCCACCAAAAAAATACTAGAACTGATAAATGAATTCAGTAAAGTTGCAGGATACAAAATCAATAGGCAGAAATCTGTTGCATTTCTATACGCTAATAAAGAAGCAGCAGAGAGATTAAAGAAACAATCCCATTTACAATTGTACCAAAAATAATAAGATACTTTGGAATAAAACCTATTAAAGAGGTAAACAACCTGTATCCTGAAAACTATAAAACACTGATGAAAGAAACTGAAGACAACACAAATAAATGGAAAGACATACTGTGCTCAAGTATTAATTGGGAGAACAAATATTGTTTAAATGCCTATACTACCCAAAGCAATCTACAGATTTAATGCAATCCCTCTCAAAATACCAACAGCATTTCTCACAGAACTAGAACAAACAATCCTCAAATTTATGTGGAACCACAAAAGACCCGATAGCCAAGGAATTTTGAAAAGGAAAGTTGGAGGCATCACGATTCCGGACTTCCAAGTTATATTACAAAGCTGTAATAATCAAAACAGTATGGTACTGGCACAAAAATAGACATATAGTTCAATAGAACAGAATAGAAAGCCCAATTATATGGTCAATTAATCTCGACAAAGCAGGGAAGAATATCCAATGGGAAAAAGACAGTCTTTTCCACAATTGGTGTTGGGAAAACTGGTCAGAAACATGTAAAAGAATAAAACTGGACTACTTTTTCACACCAGACACAAAAATAGACTCAAAATGGATGAAAAACCTGTGAGACCTGAAACCATAAAAATCCTAGAAGAGAGCATAGGCAGTACCAGAGACTCACCTCAGCTTTAAAGACACACAGTGGCCATAGCAATATTTTTCTAGTTCTGTCTCCTGAGGCAAGGGAAGAAAAAGCAAAAATAAGCTGTTGGGACTGCATCAAAATAAAAAGCTTCTTCACAGCGAAGGAAACAACAAAACTAAAAGGAAATTTACTGAATAGAGAAGATATTTGTAAATAACATACTCAATAGAGTTAGTATCCATAGAAAGAACTTCATACAACTCAACACCAAAAAATCCAAATAATCCCATTGAAAAATGGGCAGAAGACATGAACAGACATTTCTCCAGACATTGCTACATAGATGGCCAACAGACACATGAAAAGATGTTCAATATCAGCCATTATCAGGGAAGTGCAAATTAAAACCACATAGAGATATCACCTAACATCTGTCAGAATGGCTAAAATCAAAAACACAAGAAACAGGTGTTGCTGAGGGTTGGAGAAAAAGGAACCCTCTTGCACTGTTGGTAGAAATGCAAACTGGTGCAGGCACTCTGAAAAACAGTACAGAGGTTCCTCAAAAAGTTAAAAATAGAACTATGCTACAATTCAGGAATCACACCATTGGGTATTTACCCAAAGAATACAAAAACACTAATTCAAAGGGATACATGCACCCCTATGTTTATAGCAGCATTATTTACAATAGCCAAATTATGGAAGTAACCCAAGTGTCCATCAATAGATAAATGGATAAAGAAGTGGTATATGTATATACAATGGAATATTATTCAGCCATTTAAAAAAATGAAATCTTGTCATTTGCAAGGACATGGGTAGAGCTTAAGAGTATAATGCTAAGTGAAATAAGTCTGTCAGAGAAAGACAAATACCATATAATTTCACTCATATGTGGAATTTAATAAGCAAAGGAAAAAAGAGACAAACCAAGAAAAAGATTCTTAACTGTAACTATAGAAAACAAACTGATAGTTACCAGAGGGAAGGTGGGTGGGGGGATGGGTGAAATAGATGATGGGGATTAAGGAGTGTACTTTTCCTCATGAGCACTGGCTGATGTATGGAATTACTGAATCATTATATTGTACACCTGAAACTAATATAACTGTATGTTAACTATATTGGGATTAAAATCTTAATTTTACATTAGGATGGATGAAAAAAAAATACCATGTTTCCATAGCTTCAATACCCACTTTATGCTAAAAATTTCCAAATCCCTAATACTAGCTCTCTCCCCTAAATGCTATACAGGTCCATATATAAAATGACTTGTTGACATCATCTGCATTTAGTTGTCTCCTTAAAATGATCTCTTCCCTCCCCATTTCCTCCAATTATATTCTCCATTTTGGTAAAATTGTTCCAACAATCCATCCACTCAAGCCAGAAATCTAGGAGCCATTCTTGAGTGTTCTTTTCTCTCACCATGAATACATCCAACATGTACTTAGTACCCATGACATGCTTTCCAGCCAGTGTTGATCCTATTTCTGGATTCCATCCAATTCTCTAATCCCATTTGCCACCATGATTTCATCTACATTACTAATAGCCTCCCATTACTTGCATCTTCTCCCATTTAGTCTATCCTCCATATTGGGGCCAGAATTCTCTCTTTAAAAAGTAAATCTTAAAATGTCACTATCCTGCTCAACCTTCAAGGTTTCCCTTTGCGATTAAAAGAAAATCTATCATCTCTACAAGGCCCCTGTGGGGCTGTCTCACCAACATTCTTTTAGTTCTCAAAATGCTATAATCTTGTTGCCTCTGAATGTGCTGTACACTTGGTTAAGAACAGTCAGACTTCATATTGCTCTTACAGGTCACTATAGCTTTCCTTGACCCTCCCACCCCCACCCCAGATTACCTTGTTCTTCACATCTCATAACACTCAGAACTCTGCACCCAGGCAATTAACTGGACAAAATATCTATCTACTCTCTCAGACTAAGATTAGGAAGGCAGAAACCACATACCCCTTTTTCACCACTTGATTTCTCAGTCCCTTCAACAGTGCCTAGCACAGCGTTGGTTCTAAATAAGTGTCTGTTGAAATAATGATTACACTCACTCCTGCATATAGCCAGCTATTTGAGTCTTCCCCTAATTCCCCACAAGGAAATCTCAACCTGTTATCCTCCGAAAGCATTTTTTTTTTCCCCAGAGGAATGAGTGAGTGACCCAGCCAAGTGAGGCTGATTAAAAGTCACTGGCCTCTTTAAGCGCGGGGCTTGGGAGTGGAGAGCTGTAGTACTAGCATCATGTGTAAATAATCGGAGTAGATCCAGGTCCTGAGCCCAGCAAACACGTGGGGCCTGCCGAGCGTGGAGAGGGCGGGCACCCGGGAGGAAGGTCGCAGGCGGCCGGAACGTGCTCGCGCCCGTGGCCGCCGCCCGCGGCGCGGCAGCCCGGGTGTCGGAGCGAGCGCACGTGCGCCGGCCAGACCCAGTGGAGGCAGTGTCCGGGCACTCGCGAGGAAATGGAGGGCGAGGTGCTGTTTAGGGGTAGGGAACAGTGTGGGTTGAGTTTCACCCCGAGAGGGGAGAGCGAGGGAAGAGAAGCCCTGAGGGCCGGAGAGGAGACAGGGAGGATCACGAGCTAGGTAAGGCTGGCCGACCTAAAGCTTGGGAGGAAAGGGGGCGGGGCTGGAAGAGTCGCCGAATAAAAGCGCAGCCGGATCGCGTTGCGCGCTTATTCCGTGGTCCGGGTCGGAAGCGCTCACACCTGGAGCCCCGTGGTAGGGGTGCGTGGAGAGGCAGTGATTTAGGATCCCCGCCCCGGGTACGGCCTGGCTCAGAGCTGGCCCAGCGCCCCCTTGGCCGGACTTCCTCCTCCTAGCGGTAGCGGCCGCGGCCTCACCATCGCCCATGTCAAACCCCTCGGTAGACTCCGCCCTCCACTAGTGGGGGCGGGTGGGGGTGTGGCCCGTTTCCTCAGTGGTCGACGCTTGGTCGGCGTCCGCGTCAGCCGGAGCCCAGCGCGGTGACGCGGCACGTCGACGTAAGTGACGCGCAGGCCCGGGCCGCTCCTCCTTCCCTGAGTGAGTGCCGGCCCGGTCGGGGCGGGGGAGAAGAGGGAGGGCGGGGGAGGGAGAGGCGACCCGGGAGTCGTTGTGGGCCGCGGGCCGGACCGGGTCCCGGGACGGCGGGAGCCAGGGCCGGGCAGAAGGGTTGGCGGGCCGTTAGGGGGCCGCCACGGCTGTCGGGTCCCTTCCTCTGCCGGACTTGCGCGCCCCGGCGCCCGGAGCCTCCGGCGCTCTGCCCACCCCGCTTCAGCTCGCGTCTCCCGACTCCAATTAGGTCAGGCTCGGAGTCCCGCGGCCGCGGCTCCGGCCCCCAACGCGCGGCGGCCACCCGGCTCGCCTTTCTTTCTTCCCTCGCCTTCCTCTCCTCTTGCCTCACCCTCCCCCCTTCTTTTCACGTAGCTGGGGTTTTGTTTTTTGTTGTTTTAAGCTTTAGGGGTTTTGTGCCTCAGCCCGAGCTCATGGGTGTACATTATCATGCTCCTCTTTTGTAGAGCAACCCGACGGCCATGGAGGCCGAAGAGACGATGGAATGCCTTCAGGAGTTCCCGGAACATCATAAAATGATCCTGGACCGATTGAATGAACAGCGGGAGCAGGATCGGTTTACTGACATCACCCTGATTGTCGACGGTGGGTAGGGTGGTGGGTAGAGCAGCGAATTTGTGGCTTCCGTTCTTATCTCCCCTTCCCCCACCCGCCTTTTATACCCACCCTCTATGGCCTGTGCCTTTTGAGTGTGCGCTGGGACCTGGGTGGGGGACTTGTCAGTGTCCACTCACGTAGACCATGTTGCAGAATGCTAGTTGGCTAGTCACGCTTTCAACATAATCACCGCATCTTAACTTTTTTTGCAGGCTTTTTAAGTTTTCCCATTGCACACTGGTGTGCAAGATGATGGTGTTGGAGATAGGGAGGATATCTCTAAATGTTTGGATAATAGCCTTCTATTCATAAGCTGCTTTGAGGAGCCTTTCACAGCAATCATTTGGGAAGTGTTGATTCTTTCTCGTTTCCCAGATGGTCTTGGAGGGAGAATGTGAGATTCCTTTGCAGCACTGGTACCCTCTTTGGGAAGCCAAATCAAATGGGGTCTTTACCAGTATTAGGAGTTGTCATTATAGTGGAGGCAGACGCAGCTTGGGTAACTTTTCTATTTAGTGAAAATAGGCATTTCAAGGCAGGCTATTCTTTATTATAGATATACTGCATTGTAGGTCTGCTGCTTCCAAATATTAGGCATGTTAACATGTTTTCCATAACAAATAGATCCAGCTTTATGCTTATTCTATGGCTTTTTCTTCTCTCTTTCCAAATGATGTATGTAACATTTTGGGTTGTGTTTATATTTAGCAGTTTTAGATGAATAGGATATACCTTTGACTCTTTAAGTGGTAAGAAGCCCCGTACCTCTTTTAGTTTTGTAAACTGGCTTTTATAAAACTGACTTAAAAAGGTCTTTGAGGTAAAGACCTGGCTTTGTGTCTAATTAAGATTGAAATTTGTTAAGATAGCCGCTAGGAACATTCTGACTTTAGTTCAGTAATTTATATAGTCTTATGATTATATTATGGAGAAAGGTCTACTTTACATAATTTCCTACTTTGTTTTTTGGTTTTACTTTTGATTTTTGAATATATGTGACTCTTTTTTTTTTTCTTTTTAATCTAGGACACCATTTTAAGGCCCACAAGGCTGTTTTGGCTGCTTGCAGTAAGTTCTTCTACAAATTCTTTCAGGAGTTTACTCAGGAACCTTTGGTGGAGATAGAAGGTAAATGCTTGTTTTAAATACAATACTTAGCGAACATTTTAATTGATGAAGAAGTGTTAGTTAATTTAGCAAGATACCATGGGAAATAGGCATCAGTGGTTCCTATTAGGTGACTGGATAAATTGTTCTTTTGACACTTGAGAATTCTTACTTTTAGTAAATTGCTTGGTAAAATGATCTGTCAGGAAAAACTCTTACATTAGATGGTAGCTGTTGGTCTCTTAAAAGAGTCTCTTCCACTTCTAAAACCAGTGGTCACTCTTTTGAAAACGTATAAAAGTGAATTCCCATCTTTGTTCAGTGGGCTAAAGTTTCAGACTGGTGGGTTACAGTAGGTAGGTTATGCAGGTTACAGTAGCAGGTTCTTTACTAGCAGAGGTACATATGACATGCACAAAATGAAGTGGGCTGCCACAATATGGAAAAGGCTAGGAAAGATGAACTGAAGTAGCATTCAGAAGTTCTAGTGGATAGAGTCTGGGATGGAAGGAATCATTCAATAGATACTGCCTTAAAGTAGAAAGTGATTTTTGTACTTGCTTGACTTTTATAATAATAGCTTCCCAAGTGTCAGCTATAGTGCTATGCAGTTTGTGTGCCTTTGCTGTGATTTACAGCAATCCTTTGAAATAAGTGGTATTATTTCCAATTAACACATCAGGGAACAGGCTGTAAATGGTTACATGCTCAGTGTTGTCCAGCTAGCAAGGGATTCACTTTGTACTATTAATTACTATGCTTTTGTCTTATATTGCTACATTACCTACCCCTCCCTGTCATCCAAAACTATAGGAAATAAATAAACTTGCCTAAGTAAATACAGAATTTTAGTTCTTTCAGTGTTCTTGCGTTTGGGTTTTGTATCTTTTTCATGGTTGTATATATTCTTTGTTATGAATGAGTTGCCTAGAAACGCTATTCCCTTGGGGAAATTTGGTGCCCTGGGGAGTAAAGAAAATGAAAAAGTTAAGCTTGTTCCTTTTTTTTTTTTTGGGTACATTCCAGTTTATCTAGCATTCTGGCTGATATATCCATAGATAATCTTTTCATTATCTGTGATGGACAGAGCCACAGGCATAATGGAAATCCACGAAGCTTACTAAAGTGAGAATCTAGCTGCCTATACGGTATTGGTTTCTATTACAGGGCAAGATTTCATCCATTCATTTACCTGAGGTACTGTGTGACACCAGGCAGGTAACTTTACTTCAGTTGCATATTTGCCTCCTCATCTGAAGAGTCCTCATTACTTTATAGGCTTGTAATGATTAATTGAAATAACATATGCAGAGTGCTGAGCATAGTGTTTGGTGCATTGTCAAAGCTTAATAAATTGGGGCTCTTTGCCAGATTTTGAATACCTGTTATATGTTGTGCACTATACTCGACCAAGGAAATGAAGAATTGATGAATAAGACAGCCCTTAAAAGAATTTGCAAATTTAATCACAGATTAGCAACAGATATAGAAAGGAGTGCAAAAAGTGTTACAGAGACTTTTATTGTGGAATGGTGTAGCTGAAGAGAGAGAATGAGTAGTTTAGTCCACCTTAGAGAGGGAAGATTTCCAAGAGGAGTTGACTTCTGCTTTTAAAGCGGAATCTTAAACAGTCAGTAAGTGGCCCAGGCTAGAATATGCTTTGCTTTTGGAGCAAGGAGTATACCTGGAGAAGTAGGGTCTTCTCTTCTAAAGACTAATCACCTTAAGATTGTTTCTTGTGCCTTTTAATACCTCTGACCTACTGTCTCCACTATAGGAGAGCATATACAAACCTTTAGTATTTAATATAGACAAATGAGAAAACAGAACGTAAGAACATTTCTGTTTTTGTTATTTGCCAGATTCAGGTTTAAAAAATCAATGTGGTTCAGTGTTTTCTTAAGCCATTAACTTTGGGATCACTGTACAACCTGTCTAGGTCACCTGGCTATTGAGAAAGCCCTGGGCATGGAATTCGAAAACCTGAGTTTTCTTTACTGTTGTCTGTTGTATAAGCTTGAACATGTTGGCTTCCCTTTTATTTTTTTCCTTTCAAATCTGTAAGATACGTCAAGTAATTTTGTATTATGTCATGAGCAGTTTGAATGTAATGACAGTCTGTGTTAAAGTCCTCTGGAGAATGCTTTTTGTTTTGTTGATTTTGGTTTGTTTTGTTTCTAGCAGGCAGTCAACCTGCTTTAGGTTCAGACTGCCTTTATGTGGATTGTGGATGAAATTCCAATTTAGTTTTCAAAACTTTTGTTGTGATGTTCAGGTCCCAGGTGTGCCGACCTGGGTGGTAGACCGCATCATAGTGCGGTACTCAAACCCTTTGCTCTGCTGCCTCAGCTCAGTTCTACACGTGTGTAAGTTGGTGGCTAGAGCAAGACTTCATTCAAAGAGGACCTTCTTCTAGTTCCCTCTTCTGACGACTTCTGCACTTTAGCTCTTAGGAGCAACTTTCCCTGATCGTCTGCTAGAAAACTGGGGTTTTAGCATCCCTGTGCTGTCATATGCTTCCCACAGTGGGATCTGTTTCCTAGACAAAGCGATGAGAGAAAAAAAATAAGATTTCTCTCCATGCTCTTCAGATCATCATCCATTTCCTAGATATCGTCAAAAAGAAAAACTTCCTCTCAGAATTTAGTGCCTGCTTGGTGGCCACCAGCACAGGTGTGCAGCATCAGAACTGAACTTGCTTGGAGGCAGGGCTAAGAGGAATAATAACCAAGGATTTCCTGCCCCACTCATACTCTACATTCCCTTTCCTGGTTCTCTAGCCAGAAAGAGTTTCTTAGGCTTTTTTGTCTGTTCCTCCTACCCAGAAATGGGATTTGGGCTGTCTTCAAGTCTAAGCTGGGATATATTTGAGGAAAAATAAAAACGCAGGAAATTCAGTGCTCTTCTTTGAGTTTTGATTTCTCTCCCCAGCCTGCTTGCTTCTGTTTATCTTTCAGAATCCTTATATATTTGCTTTATGTATTCTTCCCAGGACTTATGATTGTAAGCGGTGGACAAGATGGAGTATGGAGTGGTAGAGTGTGCTTTCTTTGTCTTAGCTAGAATTGGAACCCCCATCTGTAAAATATGAATAATGACCTCACTCTATATATTTAGAATGCTGCCCTCTTTTGCTTCTTCCTAAGTGAAAAAAAGAAGATGCAGGTTAAGGTGTTCATATTAACTGTTTCTTTAGATACTCAGAAAAATTGTGTTCTCCTGCACACTTCTGTTATGAAAGGAGCAAGGGGTTAATTAGAAAGTGGGCTGAGATTTGAAAGTTACCAGACTAGTCCTGATGGAGAATAATGTTTTTGCAACTGTGCATCATCTGTTACCACGTCACTTACCTGGGTAGGTGGTATCAGTTTGGTTCATGTTAGTTAATTAGGTCAGTGATTTATTCCTAGGACTAGTGCTGGACTGGCGACTTAAGAAGCACCTAAGATGCTTATAAAAAAAGGTTCCCTATCCCAGTTTTGATCCTGAAGATCAGAGACCCATGCTTTTATTAGGTTTACAATGATTCTAATTAACCAAAATTGGGAACTAAGTCTACAGTTCCTTATTCAAATCCTTGGAGGCCAGATGTTTCTTGAAATTACAAATTTTCTAAGATAATGCAGTCTGTGTATTACATTACTCCCAAAGGGGTCTTAGGGTGACATCCTGTAACCAAATAATATTTTGGAAGAGTAGCATATTAATATTTACTCTAAATGGGATAAAGACTATAAATAGTCCCATGTCAGTTCAAATCAAATTTTGCTGCCAAATTTATGGGAAAACTCCTGGTCTTAAGAGATTTTGGGGACTTCGGGATTATGAATAAGAGATTGTGGGCCTGCAGTGAATGAAGTCATAGGTATTCAAACTCTTCCAAGCTGGCATGTTTCCTGCCATCATCTTACGTAAAAATCTTTATTTTGGACTTAGGAGTTGGGCCATCGAGGGTTGATTCTAGTTTTCATCACTTAAGTAACTTGCCAAAGTCACAGTTATTAATATCTCTGTGCCTCAGTTTTCCTATCTGTAAAATGGAGATTACAGTAAAGTTCTCCATAGGATTGTCATGTTAATACTTGTGAGGTGTTTGGAGTCGTGCTTGATATTTGCAGTATTATATGTGTGTGTTTGATTAAAAAATCAAAATCTTATTCCACTTCAGGAAAAATTTACAGGTTTTTAGAAAGGACTTTTGTTGCACTTTTAAATATTTGGTTAAAACTCCTTAAAAAAAGTTTTTAGTTACTCTCATATAATAAAAGAATAACATTGTCAAAAGATAACCAGGAGAATAAAGATTTAGGAGACTCAAAGTAACCTTCAAAGAATCCAGTTATTTTTAGTTTGCTTATTCAGGTGTATAAAGTGCCTAGGAAGAACATAAAAGCATTTTTGTATTTGCAGTTGTGTATATTGTGTGCAGTTTGGACATGGGCATTTCTTAGTGTAAAAATTCTTTTTTTTTTTTAAAGATTTTATTTATTTGACAGAGAGACACAGCGAGTGAGGGAACACAAGCAGGGGGAGTGGGAGAGGGAGAAGCAGGCTCCCCGCGGAGCAGGGAGCCCGATGTGGGGCTCGACCCCAGGACCCCGGGATCGTGACCTGAGCCGAAGGCAGACGCTTAACGACTGAGCCACCCAGGCGCCCCTTAGTGTAAAAATTCTATGTTAAAAATAGTTTTCTTCTGGGGTGCCTGTCTGCCTCAGTCGGTGCAGCATGTGACTTGATAATTGGGGTTGTATGTTCAAACCCTAATAAGTTGGGTGTAGAGAGTACTTAAAAATCTTTTAAAAATAAATTAGTTTTTCTTTGTTTCAGTAGATTTTTGTAGACTTGTATTAGCAGATTGAAATAATAATATATAGCATTGAAGAGCACAAAAAAAATAGAGTATCTTTTGGGCCAAAATTTAAACATAAAACTTGTAAAGAAAAATTGGAATTGTGTAAGCTTAATTTTGAAAGTGACTTTAGCTCTTACTCATTCCTATTTTGTGTATCTGCATCTTAGAGAGCATTGTGTTAGATACTGTGAGGTGAGTGTACAGAAACAAAAATCATTTCCCTCAAGTAGCTTAGAGTCAAGAGATGCCCATGAGTTGTAATTGTCAGAACAAGTACAGAGTTCAGCCGGTGGGGTGGGGAGGAGCATTAAAGAAAGTTTCATTAAGTATGTGGCATTAGAATTGGGCCTTCAAGGGTGCTAGGATTTGTACAGAGATAAAGTGATTAAGCATTCAGGAAGGAGGGTAAATATTAATAAAGGCAAGGAAGCTTTAGAAATGAAGGGTTTGAAGATCAGTATATAGTATGGGATTTATAGAGTTTAAAATTTGGAAGGGAAAAATAGTGGTAAATAGAAAAAATAACGTGAAGTACCTTGAAATAAAGGCAGAGTGGTATTTTATTTGCTGAGCTGTGGAAAGCCCTTGAAGATTTGGAGCTGAGTTGGTGCAGAGATCCCTGGCAGGAAAGTAGCATGTCTGACCTGTAATAACCCATTCATGTATTTGAGTGGTAGGTTTTACCATCGTAAAGGCCTTAGAAATTTTTGGGAAAGATCTTAAAATAGTTTGGTAGTTACTGCTGGAACTTGGTACGGTCTTACTGTACTGTTAATGAGAATTTCACCAGGAAATAATTTTCCAAAATTCAGATACTAACCAGGTTTCAAACACTGAGCTTTTTTTCTTTACTAATGTTAGAAGATTTGAATCAACATGCATATATGCTAATGCACATATTTTTTTTACAGGTGTTAGTAAAATGGCCTTCCGTCATTTAATTGAGTTCACATATACAGCAAAATTAATGATACAAGGAGAAGAAGAAGCCAATGATGTATGGAAAGCAGCAGAGTTTCTACAAATGCTAGAAGCTATCAAAGCCCTTGAAGTCAGGTAATTACTTTCTTAGTGACACACAGTTATATTCGGTCATGTACACCTTGTTAGTCAAGATTTTATTATATGTGTTATACCATAAAGAACTGACTTTTTTTTTTTAAAGGTTTTATTTATTTCTTAGTGTAGAGAGAGAATGAGATAGAGAGCATGAGAGGGGGGAGGGTCAGAGGGAGAAGCAGACTCCCTGCTGAGCAGGAAGCCCGATGTGGGACTCGATCCCAGGACTCCAGGATCATGACCTGAGCCGAAGGCAGTCGCTTAACCAACTGAGCCACCCAGGCGCCCAAGAAGTGTCATTTTAAAAGTAAGAATATTTAAGGATCTATAAAATTCTGGATACTGATTGCTCTTTCTCCCACACTTGATTTCTTGTCCTTACGTAAAAACTGCTAAGGATAACTAAAGTAGCATGTTTTGTACCTAGTAAAATAAGGAGGACTAGGCAGCATTTAAAGGAGTTGTTTGTGTCCCTGTAAACTGTTTTGTTGGATTTGAGTTGTTAATTGCACCAAGCCATACTCTAAAAAGGGTTTGGCTTACCAAGATTAACCTAGTACTGTTTAAAAATAAGTGAGGAAATGGATGAAGATTAATAGACCAGATGGGGGCGATGATCAGTGAAGTTAGAAATATGGTAGCCAGTATGCATGCCATTTAAGTCTGTATACTTGCTAGATGAGCTAAATCTAGCTCTGAACTCTGAAGCACCTAGTGCAAAGAAAAAGGAAAGAAAAATCCTAAGTTACATTATTCATGGTTATGAGAACAAACCAGTTGCTTAGGAGCCATTCCTGGTATTAAGACACAAAATTTCTCGTAGAAAGTATTAAAACATTAAATGATAAAACGAATAAAGACTTCCAACATCTTGCATAAAGAATAGTGGTACTGTAATATAGTGACTGAGAACAAGAGCTCTGGAGTCTGTTTGCCTGGATGATATCCTAGCTCTACCACTGTGTGGCTTTTATGAAGTTACTCGACCTGTCAGCAGCTTGGCTTCCTCATCCATCAAATGGGGATAATGGTACTTTCTACATAGGATTACTTGTGAGGGTTGAATGAATTAATGCATCTAAAGTGCTTAGCATGGTGTCTGGCATATAGTACTCTAAATGTGAACTGGTCTTAAAATTATTTCCTGGCTCTGTTTCTTTTCTTTTTTTTTTCTTTAAAGATTTTATTTATTTGACAGAGAGACACAGTGAGAGAGGGAACACAGCAGGGGGAGTGGGAGAGGGAGAAACAGGCTTCCTGCTGAGCAGGGAGCCCGACCCCAGGACCCTGGGATCATGACCTGAGCCGAAGGCAGATGCTTAACGACTGAGCCACCCAGGCGCCCCAATTCATGATCTTAGTATAGGTCATTGCTATAACACTAAAGTGCAGTTTGGTAAAATCAATTAAAAATGGAGCAACATAATTTAGTCCAAGTCACTGGTGTGGTTCAGTCAGAAGATATAATTTAGAATAATTCTAAGAAATAATTGAACTATAATCATCCAAAAGTACCATTTCTCCATTTTAATTAGTTTGATGACAGAATTCGGGATTAAACCAAGAGCTTGATGTGTACATATTCTCTAATGCCTAGTGCCTGGCACATAGTAGGTGTGTGGTACACATTTGTGAATGGATGGATGGGTGCATGCTGATAAAGACCAGATCAGTACTCTTCTGTAGAGAGAGCTGAGACATGGGCAACAAAATCGAGGTGTGTTGAGGTTATGTTATTATCTGATGATGTCATACCTTTTCAAAATGGAAGTAAAGAGAATACAGTATGGATGGGACAACATCAGATTCGTGGTTAAATCCTGGATGAGAACCTTCTGGAAAAATGTTCTATCAGTGTGGTCCCCTTGCTGCTCATAGTAGTGAGTAGTATATCACTATGGGGAAAGTTCTTGGTGGCAGAACAGTGGAACTTATTCTGACAATACTCTAGGTTGGATTTGGGAGGGTTAGGAATTGAGTTCATGTGTATAGTTATTGGGAGATGAAGGTAAGAACAACTGGGCACAGCTGTTTTCCCAAGCCTATTTATTTAGAACCTTTTAGAAGATTTATTATTATAACACAGTAATTACAACCATAAGTGAGTGCTTTTTAGAGTAACATGTTGAATTGTTTCTTGAACCAGTTAGGCATGCACTATACTCTGAAGAGTTCTTTACAAACAGGAAGACAGCAATGTTATATGTATTGGCTCTTTATAATGCAATTTAGGAATAAAAATTAATTTAGTTGTGGTTAAATTGGTTAAGGCAATTCTGTATTGAGATTATTATATAATGTTTTGCAGATACAGAAGGTGAATTAGGTCCTGTTCTCACATTCGCAGTATGCAAGTATTTTTGGAATATAGTGTCAACTTTTTGAATGACACTGAGGAAAGTATAAGGACCTTATTTTGCTTTGCTGGAGTTGCATTACTGTTTATTCGAAACTGTAGGAGAGGGTTCTTGATGTTTGATGGGAGGCAACAGTTGCCTTACAGATTTTTCCTCTCCCAACTTGTTGAGGTATAATTTACATGTAAAACAATTCACCAGATTAATATTGAGTTTGAATTTTGGCAGTTGTATACAGTGGTGTAATCACCACCATAATCAAGATAAGGGAATATTTCCATCATCCTAAGTTTTCTCATGATTAGTCGACCCTGATCCCCAGCCTCAGTTATCCATTGATTTGATCTTTATCACTATAGTTGTATTTTATTTAGGATGTCATATAAATGGACTCCTACAGTGTAGTTTTTGTGTTTGACATTTTGCATTTAGCATTATGTTTTAGAGATTTGTCATTGTTGTTGTGGGTATTACTATTTCGTTCCCTTTTATTACCAAGTAGTATTCCATTGTATGGCTGTACCACCTGTTGATGGTTTTCCAACTATTACGAATAAAGTGGCTGTTCTTTCATTTCTCAGTAAATACCTAGGAGTGGAATAGCTGGGTTGTATAGTAGGTGTGTTTAATTTTTTTTAAGAAACTGCTAAACTGTTTTCCAAATTGTTGTGCCATTTTACATTCCAACTTGTAGTGTATGAGAGTTCCCATTGCTCCACAGCCTTGCTAATTCTTGGTATGATCAGGCCTTTTCATTTTAGCTGTGTTAGTAGGTATATAGTGGTTTTAGTTTGCATTTCCCTTACAGCTAATGATGAGCATTATTTCATGTGCTTTTTTGCCATATGTTTATCTTCTTTGGCAAGGTGTCTAGATTTTTTGCCCATTTTTAAATTGGGTTATTGTCAAGAACTCTGAAGGGTCTGAGATTTTATCCTATCTGCAAGCTGTAAGTTGGCCTGCCAGTTTTTTTGAATGCTGGCAGAAGACAGGAGACTCCTGAGTCAGAGAGAGGGGACTTCATTTCTCTCACAGCATAAGGAGCAGCATGGCTCCATGCTCATATCAATTTTTCTTTCCCTCCTCAGCCCCCACCCAAATCCCTTAGGGGTGACAACAGTGGCCTTAGGTGTGTGCTGTACTCACAGTGGTTTGCATTACATTTGAGGAAACTGAAGTGTTTTTATAATGAGCTGCAAGCAAACCTGCTGGGAGGGGCCATTATCCTTATTATACTGGGTAATAAATGAACCTCTCCTCCACTTGATAAGACAAGCTTCTCTTCTAAGGCTATTTGCTATGCAGACAACCTTGAAAAGATCCAGAACAAAGGTATCTTTGTTTATAAGACTTATAGAAACATGAGGGATCCGTGGAGAGTTATCATCCAACAGTATCCTTGTTTCTACATTATTTTAGCTTCTGGTAAATTTTTCCACGAGTATACTACTCTATGAGCACTCTCATTAATCTGATCAATAGGGACTGGGTCCTAATCCATTCAGTTTTTTTTCCACACTGGGTTTAATTAAGGCAACTATAAACAGAACTTGAAGCAGGAGGATGTGGCCACCCTGCAGTGCTGAGTTTAACCATCCATTCACTCCCCTAAGGTCCTGAACTCAACCAACTGAATAAATCCCTAGAAAGCCAGGTAGCTTTTATCTTTAGTCTCTGTGTTGACTTTTCCACTTAGTCTTAAGCATTAATCCAAGTATAGCAAGATCTTTTAGCACTTGCACAGCCTCTGCATTGGCCCACTGGGAGGAAGTCTAGGGCAAGTCTATCATCCATAATAACCCTAACCAATGATTTGAGGCTGACATGAATGACTTCCAGGACCCAAGTGGTATCATTGATCACATAGGCTTAAGTGAGGCACAAATTTTGTATCACCTTTTTAATTTGGATGATTCCCATTGTAGGGAAAACTACCCATGGAGCACACATAAGTAATAAGTCAGTTATTCTTCTAGGAAACTCCCCCAAGTACCCAAAAGTTGCCTTATTTTGGAGGGATCATCACTCTAGTCATCTGAGAACTAAACTGATCTATTAGTGGTGTTTCCTTAAAAACTAGATGATTTCTTCTACCCACCCCCGAAGTGCAAGTTGGCCTACTTTTAGGGAGGGAAGTTAGTACCTGGCTCTCATACAAGACATATGGTCCATGGGGCATATAGGTGGGTCGGAAAGAAAGTGTTGTTTACAATTGTTTGTGCCCTAGAGTAGGACCTTCATCCTTCAGGGGCACAAGTCTCAGATGTGGCTTCCCCCTTTCCCTGATTGAACCTGGTCCTTGTTTTTTGGAGGGATTGTCTGAGGGCAGTCAGCTCAAACCATTCTGTTTGTCATGTGCACCTGAATGCCAGTTGAGTGGTAATTATCCACCTCATGAACTGAGCCTCAGCTTTGGGAACAGTAGTGGGGCAAATATGGAACATGTAGGAGCTTGGCCATCCCCTGCTGTTTCCAAAAGACTTCTTGGTATAGTTAAGGGAAATGATCATCAAATCATGGTCAGAGTCATTGGGCAGGGGAGGACAGATCCAGCAGTTGATTTAAAGTTGCTTGTAACAGTTGGGGAGAGCTGCATCAGAGCATTTTCCTACAGAGGAAGGCTATCGGGGCAGTTCTAAAGGACAAAGACCATTAATCCCTTCCTCCCCCATACCTCCTGGAGTCTTAAGATTTTTTTCTCATGTGTCAGGGTTGTTGCTCTCCCTTCACCTCCATATAATCAAAGGCATTTTCATAAAACTTAAGAGACCCATTGTATCTCCCACTTTGACTCACAAGGGCCACTCTTTTTTTTTTTTTTTAAGATTTTTATTTATTTAGAGAGAGCAAGCGAGTGTGAGCTGGGAGAGGTGCTGAGCGGGAGGGAGAGGGATAAGCAGACTCTGTGCTGGATCTCAGGACCCTGAGATCATGACCTGAGCCAAAACCAAGAGTCAGACACTCAACCGAATGAGCCACCCAGGCGCCCCACAAGGGCCACTCTTAAGTGTACCTGGCACGCAGTTTATTCAACCAAGTGGTCATTATTTTTAGGATCTAAGATGATGTCAGTTCAATAAGAAAGTCCAGATGACTGAACTGGAATTAAGTTTGAATCTGCTAAGCCCACTTTAGACTGAGCTGTCACCTGGAAGAGACACCAACCAGGCTGTGCCAGGGTTGCCATTGCAAGGGAAGGAGAAGGATTGTGTCTGAGAATGGTTAGGGCAGAATTCAAACTTTCCAGTTTGATTTCTATAACTTCCCACTCATTTTGTCTTGATCATTATCCAGGAAGCAGAGAAGAGATGGTTCCTTTCTGGGGACAGCTGAATTCGATGACCAAACTGCCTTACTCAGATTTTTGGACAAAGAGGAGATAAGGGAAGTAGAGTCAGAAATCTTCCTAAGTCAGTATTGAAGGAGGCTTTTGCAATGCTCTACATTATCTATATCTGTGCATGGTAGGGAGCTTGCAGGGTTCATCAATACCTTGACTGTCAGCCAGTTGTCAAGTAGCTTTAGGCACAGAATGATCAGACTGCAGATGATTCAGACAGCTAAACATATGACACAGATTCGTCTCAAGGGCACAGTGGTGTGGCCAGAACCAGCAGATAGTCTGAAACAGCAGCACTGCATCCTTAAAAAGTGTCAGCAGTGGTGAGACGGTATGGATAGCCCTGGGATGGGGTCAAAGGTCCAGTGTAGTCAGTCTTTAGGAACAGTCAGAGACAATGCTCTGCGCAGTGTAGCCGCCTTCACCACGAGACAAATAGGCCAGCTTTTGGCGGGTGTCACATGTCTGGCATCCAGTGGCAACTTGTATATCAGAAGCATAAGGTCCTTTACTTTATGTTGTCTGTGATGGTGGATATGTCAGCATGTTCAGAATAACACTGGATCTAGGGGGTCAGTGATGAAAGTCTAGGCAATGCAGGCTTAATCAGCAGCTTCATTCTGGTTAGTATCATTAGAGAACAGGCCCTAACCATGGGCATCTGAATCAGTGATCCAAATAGTTTGATCAGCAACTGCTATTTGTTTCTACAGTTGTGGTCCTGAGGATAGATGTCTTTAATCTGCCAAGATTTCCAGCTCTTCCAAACAGCTGGGTCATTGGCAGCAGCCCAGGAGTCAATAAAATATATGGTTCATTGTGGAGAATGTCATCCAGGGCTGTGAAGAAAGCTTTTGAGTTCTGCCCTCTGAGCACAAGGGACCACATCCACTTTTGGTTTTGCATAGTTGATGCTAAAGCTGAGCATTTGCAGCAGCCCAGTGAACAACATCAGTCTTGAGTTTAGCCAAACCATCAGTGAATCAAAGACCTCATTCATTGATCTAGTGGCTTTCTTTGGGGAACAGAGTTGGGGGAGCTACCATTTTTTTCATGTAAAGCCAAGAGGTCAGCTGCTTTCTTGAGTGTCTTTTTTTTTTTTTTTAAGATTGATTTATTTTAGAGCGAGCGAGGGAGTGGGGGAAGGGGCAGAGGGAGAAGGAGAGAGAATCTTAAGGAGACTCCCTGCTGAGCACGGAGCCTGACTCGGGGCTCCATCCCACGACCGTGAGATCATGACCTGTGCCGAAACCAAGAGTCAGACCTTCACCCGACTGAGCCACCCACGTGCTCCTTGAGTGTCTTATTTCTATTTGAGAAGTGAGACTTGGTGGGCATGTTTTACCTTGCTGGTTGTGAAGTCTTGGCTGATGCACTCCCAAATGGCAGTATCAGGCTAGAGAGCCTCAAAACCTCAATGGATCAGGCATCAGTTTTAACAGCCCAACAGTGAGCTAATCCTTTCTTTTCAAAGGGAGTGTACCTTCTAGATGTGTCAGGGAATTGACAGGTACAAAACCCAAGGTATACCTTGTGGGTGGAGCCTGACTCCTTTTGTCACAAGCTTTAATCTGCAAAAGCATCAGTCTCAAAGACTTCTAGTTTGAAGGGGCCATTAAGAGTTGTAGGGCCCCCAAAATAGAGAATGTGCCACAGCTTGATGGGCAACTTCCAGTGCAACTTTTTGGTTGGAGCTGCACTTAAAAGATCCTGATTTTCAGATTAGCTGATGTAAAGAAGAAAGTAGAATGCCCAAGTGAGGTACATGCTGTTTCCAGTACCCAAAAAGGTTCAATAAGGTGCCGACCTCATTTTCATTAGGGAGAGGGAGGAGGTAAAGAAACATAGTTTTTCGTTTACTGCCGGAGGGACTGAGTGTTGTGAATCCACCGTACTTAGTCCCAAGAAACTTCACTTGTTGAGCAGGCCTCTGAATTTTGTTGAGGGTTCATCAACACCTCGTCCTGGAGATGTGCTAACATTGAGGTCAGGGCCTTTGAGACAGACTTCTAGCTTTCCAGTCAACAGGACATCAAGATTGTGTAAACTTTAGACATCACGAGTTAGAGACACTCATGCTAAACCCTGACCAGCTGCTGGTGGCATCTGTCAGGGGGTTTCTTCCAGTAGCTCTTCCCATTTGGGACAATCCATATCTGATATTTATAGAATAGGGCAGTGTAAATCCATACCAGTTCCTGCTCTACATTCAGATGTCAAAGCAACAATAGTATGTAGAATCAGCTCCACCCACAGGGTTAAGACAGCCTCCCTTTCCTGCTGTGAACCTTGCCCAAACCCCATTAGTTGAATGTAAGTGCCTCCTCTGCCCATGGTAGGATGGTGAGTTGGACACCTGAATCTAACAGAGCCATGAAAGTTTGAGTTGTTCCCAATCCTGAGTTTCCCTCCACATCCTTGGATGGGTATGTGGTGTCTTCACTATACCCTTGGGGACAGGGAGGCCTTGGCTCCACCCCTGGTTATCTTCCTCCAAGCAGGTATGGGGGGAAGGAAAGTAGAAGAGGAAAAGATATGGAGGGAGAAAGTGACACCATGCCAGTGAGCAAGGCATATTTACTTTTGGTTTCAAGCAGATGAAAGCTGCGTGTGGCTTAACTAAACATATCTCAAGTGTTTTCAGCCCATCAAAAGCCCTCTATCAGCCAGCAAGGTCATCATTACTGACACCATTTATTTCCGTTTTGGGGACCCCTTGATTCAGCTGCCTTGTCCACATTGCTTTTCAATTGGGGCTCTAAGTTTTTTTAAAGATTTATTTATTATCTATCTATTATTTATTTATTTTTATTTAAGAGAAGGAGGGCAAGCACACAAGCAAGGGGAGGGGCAGAGGGAGAGGGAGAGAATCTTGAGCAGAGTCCCTGCTGAGCGCAGGTCCCAACATGGGGCTTGATCTCAGGACCCTGAGATGATAACCTGAGTGGAAATCCAAGAGTTGGATGCTTAACCCACTAAGCCTCTCAGGGACCCCAGGGCCATAAGATTTATATGCCTTTTGGCTGACTCAGATGACTTGCACATTGGTGGCTTTGTAAAAAAGGGTATACATTAATCCTGGACATTTGCTGCCCTGTTGTCATGATAACAACTCTTATGTTTTTACCTGATTTAACATAAAAGTTGGGATTTTCAGGAGGCCTGACCATAAGAATTTACATTGTTTTGGATTCTTTTGTCATTCTCTAGTGACTCATCTTCGTCAGCATTATAAACCCAATTGGCGGGAAGATTTACTAGTCAGCCCCAAGAGCGCCATAGCATCCTTATGGCAGCCAGGACATACTGCAGAAAAAAAAACCCTGAGACCTTTTACAGTCCTCTCCACATGGATCTAAGGTAGACAAGACAACACTGCAGGAGAGGCTGAGCCCTGTGATGGCCCAGGTGTTGCCATTCTTCTTGATGAGCATCATGTTGCCCCCTCGTCTTTCTTTTCTTTTTTTTTTTTAAAGATTTTATTTATTTGACAGCACAAACGGGGGGAGCGGCAGGGAGAGGGAGAAACAGGCTCCCCGCTGAGCAGAGAGCCCGATGCGGGGCTCAATCCCAGAACCCTGGGATCATGATCTGAGCCAAAGGCAGATGCTTAACAGACTGAGCCACCCTCATCTTTCACATGGACTAGCCAAAGTTCTAATGACTCATTTCTGTTAGTAGCAGTTGCACATTACCCTCCTGTCACCCTTGGTTTAGGTAACTTGTCTGTAATGGGGCAAGACCATCTGTCTACCCCTGTCCGCACCGTGAATCTTTGTTGTTTTGATGAGTTAAACTTAAGGCTGACCACCAGGTTGGCAGGGAAGTCCTCCCCCAACCCTGGGAGAATTTGCAACACCAGGAAACCATTCTAGCAGCTGTCCTTGAACTTACTGCCCAGTACACATCCTGCAACTTCCCACTTTTTCCTCATTATAGGTGTTTCAGTTTTCTGAGGCTGCCATAACAAAGTACCACAAACTGGGTCCAACTGAAATTTATTGTCTCACAGTTCTGTAAGCTGGAAATCCTAAATTACAGTGTTGGCTGGGCCAAAAGGCTCTAGGGGAGGATCCTTCCCTTGCGTCTTCTAGCTTCTGCCAGCCCCAGGGGTTCCTTGGCTTGTGGCAGCATGACTCCAATTTTTGCCTCCCTCTTCATTCGTGTTGCTGTCTTCTGTCTCATGTGTGCACGTGTCCAAATGTACTTCTCCTTATAAAGACAGAGTTGTATTAGAGTAGGGTCCACTCTAATGACCTCATTTTAACTTGGTTACATCTTTGAAGACTGATTTCCAAATAAGGTTACATTCACAGGTATCAGGGGTTAGGACTTCAACATATCTTTGAGGGACACAACTTAACTCATATAGTAGGCAATTAAATGGAAGACCATGCATTGCCCAGGTGACCCTACAGTTTGGTCAGCATTTTTGCTGCCAGCTCCAGTGGACTTCCTCACATCCCATTATTTGCTCCTTGGGGCCTCATCCTTTGTGTTCCAGAAAACCTTGTCTTTTTTTGGCATCCTTTCCTTGTTGCCAAAACCTGGCAAGAAGTGTGACGGATCTGAGATTTTACCCTATTTGCAAGCCAGCAAGTTATCCTGCATAGTTTCATGGATGCTGATAGAAGATATGAGACTGTTAAGTCAGAAAGAGTTTACTTTTTGCACAGCAAGCAGCATGAGTTTTATATTTGTGCGTTTTCCCTTCTCCCCCAAAGGGGTGACATAGAGTGGCCCAGGTGAATGCTGTGCATCTAGTTGGTTTACATCACAGCTGAAGCATCTCCAGCTTATTAGGAAGCCCACATCTTAGGGAATAGGCTGGAAGCAGACCTGCCCAACCATCGCTCCAGAGGGAGCCATACTCTGTCTTTCCAGATTGCTGGCTGTACTGCAGATAGCCTTGAAGAGAGTCCAGAAGAAAAGCTGTCAGGACAGGAGATGTGCAGAAACATGAGACTCATGGATAATTGTCTCCCAATAGTTGTCTTCTCTTATTGAGGGTATTGGATTATGAGAAAATGTTTTATACTGTCTATATGGAGCTTTGGCAGGTATATTTGTGCACGTGTTTTGTCCTGGTCTGTGGCTTGCCTTTTTGTTCTCTTTTGTTTGTGGCTTGCCTTTTTTGTTAACTATTTCAAAGGGCACAAGTTTTTCATTTTGATGAAATCTATCAATTTTTGCTATTAAGTTTTCTTCTTTTTGCATGCTATTTAAGAAATCTTTCAGTACCCCAATTTTGCAAAGATTTTCTCCTACCTTTTTCTTGAAGTTAGTTTTAGTTCTTATGTTAAAGTTTGTGGTCCATTTTGAAATAATTTTTGAGTGTATGATTGAAGAGTGGTGGTTGAGGTTTATTTTCTCCATATAAAGACCACTTGTTCCAGCACCATTCTTAAAAGTTCTTTCCTCCATTAAATTATCTTGGAACCTTTTTTTCAAAAATCAGTTGAAAAAGTGGGTCTATTTCTGGACTTTACTCTGTTCCATTAATCTTCATGTCTGTCACCAGTACAGCTTTACAGTAAGTCTTGGAAATCAGGTAGTATAAGTCTTCCGATCTTGGTTTTTGCTTTTCCATATAAATTTTACTATGAACTTACCAATTTCTTCCCAGAAGGATTTCCATTGGCTTTATCGATTTTTAAATCCATACATTATGTATTTCAGGAACAAAGAAAACTCAGCTCCACTAGAGGAAAATACCACAGGAAAAAGTGAGGCAAAAAAAAGAAAGATTGCAGAAACTTCAAATGTTATCACTGAGTCATTGCCCTCTGCAGAATCAGAACCTGTTGAAATTGAGGTGGAGATCGCCGAAGGCACAATTGAAGTGGAAGATGAAGGCATCGAAACGTTGGAGGAAGTGGCTTCTGCCAAGCAGTCCATAAAGTACATTCAAAGCACAGGTTCCTCTGATGAATCCGCCCTGGCACTGTTGGCAGATATTACCAGCAAGTACCGTCAAGGTGATAGAAAAGGGCAGATAAAAGAAGAAGATGGTTGTGCATCTGACCACACAAGCAAACAGGTAGAAGGTATTGAAATTGTGGAACTTCAGCTGTCACATGTGAAGGACTTGTTCCATTGTGAGAAATGTAACCGTTCATTTAAATTGTTTTACCATTTTAAGGAACACATGAAATCACACTCCACTGAGAGTTTCAAGTGTGAAATATGCAATAAAAGGTATCTTCGGGAGAGCGCATGGAAACAGCACCTCAACTGTTACCACCTCGAAGAAGGTGGAGTCAGTAAGAAGCAAAGAACTGGGAAAAAAATTCACATATGTCAATACTGTGAGAAACAGTTTGACCACTTTGGACATTTTAAAGAGCATCTTCGAAAACATACAGGTAATTAGCAAATCTTTTATGTTAAAAGTATATTTTTCCACATTCACTGCAAGTCTGAGTGTCTAATCCTTTCTTTAAATGAGTTACCACAGAAGCCATCCTCCTGTATTTTCTAATATGCAGGCTGAGCTCACATTGTTCTCATGATACTAGTTTATTGAAATATTGATACTTTAAAAGTAAAATCATATCAGTTTTGAAAGTAGTTGTTACTCTTACACCTTACAATTTTTGTGTTTTTAAAAGACATATACAAAACAGAGTTTGTGATTATTTACTAAGGATCATAAATTATGAAATCCTAATTAAAGAGAAACTTCACTGTTACTATTTTTACATTTCCTGTCTCTCGTTTATACATTACACAGATGTGTACATTTATGAACAATCCCTGGCGTGTTTATACCTTTGCGTACATTTGGTCACCTGTTTTAATCTGGTAGCTAGGTAGGCAGTATATGTTCATCTTCCCACACCTCTTCAAGAGCACACAGTGTCAGGACTGATGGACAGCCAGGAGATGAGAAAGCTAAAGTCTTTTACTGCCCTCCTCCTGGGAGTCCCTCTCAGGCATTCAGGAGCCATCCCTGGGAGTCTCACTTCGGGCCTCTGGTCCTTAGAGTCCTGCATCCATCCCCTATGCCTGTTTTTCCCCTGTCAGATTCTCTGTCTTTCCACTTCCCAAGCATTCTTTGCTAAGTCTCCTGTGTCACACACAGGAGTTACCAGCTATGACTTGAATCTTGTGTGTGGGGAGAGCAGTGGATATGGTGTGCTAAGTGTCAGACTCTGGACCCTTGTTCCCAAGTTCTGTGTGGTGACTAAAGCTGTTTAAACTGTTTAATACAGTGAATACAACATAGGTATTCCATACTATTTGGAGTCTTTGCTGGAGTTTGGAGAATTTCTAAGAAATTTTTTCATAGATCCTTTGCTGTCCTGAGCTGCTCGCTGCATACTGCTTGAAATTGAGGAAATGGGTAGATTCAGATAAATGGGGGTCTCCCTCACTTTTAAATGCTTGGTATCAATACTCAGGGACTGAATAAATGCTTGGTATCAATATTTAGTGGTTACATGAGAAAGAATCTCATACTTAAGTCTCCATATGGTTTTAAAAAGCTTTAGGGTACTAGTTTGGGTAACTAATAGGCATTTATGAAATCTTTTAGGAAAATGCTTTCTGATTTTCAAACATATAGGAATATACCTATTGTATATTTAGAAACTGCCTATAGTAATAGTTTTTGGTCCTTAAATATTCATGTTTTAATGTAGATTAGTTTTGCAAAACACTTGCTATATCAGCAGCACATTAAATTAGTAAATAAATATTACTTGGTAACTAGTATGCTTTGATAAGGGTTTCCAGTGTCCCGACAGATAATCAGTCACTTCTGTCTTCTAGTAATGTAAAAGTAGAAGCAATTGTCTCTCTCTCTCTTTTTTTTTTTACATTACCTGGTGACTTACTGTTAAAAAACAGGCAACACAGACTATTTTAGAAGTTTTAAAATGTGCTTTCCACATCCTATTGTATTTTGGATTAAACAGCAGAATATAGAGCTAAAGTATATTATGTTGTATGTCTTTATAATTACGTGAGATAATTAAGCAGTTGCTACAAGTTATAGAACTAGATGTCCATTGGAGAAACAGTTTAACACATAAAGCAAGCTGAACTTTTGTTGGCATTTAACTTCAATTAACCGTACTAGTAATTAGTAACAAGATAGTTGCAGATGTGATAAGTGACTTGGTGAATTCAAGAGGAACATAAGTAAATAGTTTTAAATTGTGCTTATGTTAATAAAGAATGAATCATTTCTTGTTTATAACAAACTCAATGTAAACATAAGGAAACAATCCCGTTCCTGTTTCCTATTCTCAAAATATACATAAATCCCCCTCAGTTTCATATTTTGCATACTTTTATTAGTTTAGCGGTTTGGTTTCTTCAGTGTTCTTAAAACAGGCACTATAGTCTGTGGCTTGATTTGCAAAATTTGGTTGTTGTCCTCTGAATTATTTTGTTTCCATTTGGAAAATAGTCATGCCAACCTGCTGGGTCATGGAGATAAATGTTAAGAGTCCCTGCCTTCAAGGAGCTTACCCTTGTGTTGGGGGAGACAAGCAGGCACAGTCACATGTGATGGGCTAAGGGCTGGTAGATGTCAGCACACGGTCTTATGCGAATGCCTGCCTGGGCTGCTTATTTATGATGGAAGAGACAGGGATGGTTTCCTGGAGCATTCACCCTATATGACTCCCAAAGGAAAAGGAGTTAGCCAGGACATGGGCATTCCAGGTACAAGAAATGAAGCATGCACAGGCATAGAGGAAAGAGAGATAGACACATGTTTGGAGCACTGCTGGTAGGTTACTATGGCTGGAGGATTGGGTCCAAGTAGAGGAATGACAGGAGATGTAGCTGGAAGAGTTAGAAAGGCTACCAAGTGGCACGCACTTAGGCATCATGGACAAGGGCAAGGGAGAGAAAGTGATGGAAGATGAAGCCAAGATCACGTAGTTATTTTCATAAATGTCACACATGAATTTGGATTTTATCTTGAAAGACTGAGTCATTTAAAGATGTTTAAACCAGGATCAGATTTATGTTTTAGAGGGATGACTGGCAGGATAGATTGGAGTGGGGTGAAACCTCCGAAGTCTAATTAGGAAGCTGTTGGAACAGTCTAAGCAAGAATGAAGAGTTGAGTAAAGGCAGTGATAGTGGGAGAGGGTTAGAGATGTGAATAAAGTAGGTAGAATCATCAGGATTTGGTGACCAGTGAAATATGGGAGTAAATCTCAGCTTTCTGGCTTGGGTGCCTACAGGATTGGAGGTTTATTAGCTTAGAAAAATATAGAAGGGTAAGCACTTTAGGGGTGGGAGGAGATACCAGACATATTGACAGATTTACCTATGGGACACCTAGTATGAGACAGACCTAAAAGTGATCTTTAACCATGTCTTCAAATGTTACCTGTTTCCCAGAGAGGAGGTATGGAACTATAGAAAGAATGTGGGTCTGGAAATCAGAATTAGATTCCAGCTCCAGTTCCGACATTTGCCAGTATGATGAACTTGACTGGTCACTTTATCTTTGGGCCTCTTTCCTCGTCTGTGTAAATATGGGTAATAATAACCTACTTTACAGGGTTGTGACAATTAAGAGAAAACAGTAAAAGTACTTTCAAGACTGTGCTGTCTACACATCTAAAGTAGAATTAATCTGTTGCTATTTCTAGATTTTATTGGACTTAGCTAATTTTTTAAATAGTAAAACTCAAATGACATAAAAGCTGAAATGACATACAATGATCAGTAGAGAGAGATTAGTAGATCTCTCCAGAAGCAACTACTGCCATCATTTTCTTATTTATCCTTCCCTATCTGTTCTTTGCATTTTTGAGTCACCACAGATGGACGCACAGTTTTTTGGGGGAAAAAACAATGGAGGCATGCAGTACAATGTCATGCCATTTCTCTTAAACTCTTTAAATATGTGAAAATTCAGGAATCTATATTTCCCCCCCTCCCCCGTGGCTGCATGGTGTTTCGGTGTATGGGTATGCCATAATTTACGTGTGTGTGTGTGTGTGTGTATTTTTTAAGATTTTATTTATTCATTTGAGACACAGAGATAGAGCATGAGCAGGGAGAGAGGCAGAGGAAGAGGGAGAAGCAGGCTCCCCGCCGAGCCAGGAGCCTGATGTGGGCTCGATCTCAGGACCCTGGGATCATGACCTGAGCTGAAGGCAGATGCTTAACCATCTGAGCCACCTAGGCGCCCCCATAATTTATCTATATTGATACACATTTAGTTTGTTGCTAGTCTTTTGCTATCCAGACTATGCTGGAATAAGCATACTCGTGCATATATCTTTGTGTATGTGTTCAAGAGCAGAATTGCCAAGTCAAAGAATATGTACATTTTAAATCTTGGTATATGTCATGAAATTACCATTTAAAGAAGCTATACCAATTTATAGTGAAAAAATTATGCACTACTAAAACCACAAAACTTTTTTTATTTAGCAGTATCTCCCAATATTTGAGTTGAAAAGGAGTTTCTGTACCAACAGTAATTCTAGATCATAAGGTCTAATTTTTTCATCTCATGAACATTATACAAAAAATAAATATTTTTTTTGTCAGGGAAAAAAATGCAGGGATGCCTGGGTGGCTCAGTCGGTTGAGCGTCTGCCTTTGGCTCAGTTCATGATCCCAGGGTCCTGGGATCGAGTCCCCCATTGTGCTCCTTGCTCGGTGGGGAGCCTGCTTCTCCCTCTGCCAGCCGCTCCCTCTGCTGTGTGTGTACTCTCTCTGACAAATAAATAAATAAAATTAAAAAAAAAAACACAACTCAAAGTTACTTAACTAGTGTGGGGGTCACAACTAGGACCTCATCACTGGGGCCTGTTCTCTGCAAGCATCATGCTCTCCCTTGAATCCTCCCTCTCCTTCCCTTACTCTGACTCTACCTCAGTTAGCCTGCTAGTGCTTCCATCCCTCTCCACCTAGCTTATTGCCCCATTTCTGACTTCTCTATCTTACTTTGTCTTCCTTGTATACAGCTTGAATCAATTTTTTTTTGCATGCTAAGCATATTCCCTTGGCTTTTGAGCCCACTTGCTCTAAAAATACCCTTTAAAAAATCCTGGAATTATTGCAGTCATTTGCCTCTCTCTACTCCCTGCTGAGGACTTTTGGGGAAAAAAATCATATCAGACCTTACATTAGGCCTTTTGGTGTCTGATTTATATCTTTCTTTGCCAAAATTGCTATTCTAGACCTTCAGTCCAATACTCAAGACCCTGCCCGCACCCCACCCCAGCAGATGACGTATGTATCATCTGTCAAAACTCTCCATCCTCTTCACTTCCATGCCTTTTTGGAAGAATTTCTGTACTGTTTTCTTTGACTTGCCTCTCATCCCACCATAGTCTGGCTTCTAACCCCACCACCATATCACTCACACTGTTCTCGCTAGAATTGGTACAGTCTCATGTTGTTGTCCTACCTGACATCTCTGTTCAGTTTGGCAATGTTCACTGCCCTCATCTTCCTGAAATTTCTTGATTTTCGTCTTTGCTGCCTCGTTTACCTGGTGTTTTTACTTGGTGTTTCGTTGAGTTCTGTCCTTTATTCTGTTTTCACATAACGTACTTAGAGTTTTAACCACATCAGAGGTTTTTATTACCACCTAAAGTAACTCCTAATCTGTGTATCAGTCCACCCTCTATTTGGCTTCAGATTAGTCCATATAGCTGTTTGCCAGACTTTTCCTCTTTGAGTACCTTCAAATCAGCAGATACATAACTAAATTTATTATCTTTCCTAACACACTTTCCACTCCAAACCTACTTGGATTTCTGTGTTCTTTATTCTGGTTGGTATTCTAAGCCAGAGACCTGGGAGTCATTACTGATACCTTCCCTCCTTACTCCTCACCCACCATGTTGTTTTATACTTCTGTGCCTCTGCTTAGAATAAACTTCCCTCTTTCCTTCTCTTACTCCATTCCAGGCAGAATACTCTCCTCCTGTGCTGCTGGAGTACATTTTCCATTGCCCTCTTTTCTGAAACAGGCCTTCTGCGGTACATTGCAGGTGCTCATTTCTGTGTATTTCACCTTTGTAAAATACTCTGGCCTGTGATAGAGTTTTTAAAAAGGACAGTTTATTTATCATCATCACCTAGCACATGGTCTGGCACATAGTAAGTGCTCAAAAAATGCTTCTGGATGCATTTCCCCAAAATAGAGATTGATCTTGATTTTCACCTAAGGGAAAATAAACAACTTTTTAAGAATAGCGAAAACATGAAACAGAACGCAGATCCAAATTTTATTTCTTCCTCAAAGCACGAATACAATTATAATAATTACTGAAAACTTATTTTTCCACCTCTAGGAGAGTCTTTTGGATGTGGTAGAAACATCTGAATTATAAATTCAGATCTTCCTTTCAAGAAGGTGCTATTAGCATTAACCAAAAAGAAAAAAACTTTATTTGCTTTTTCTGTTTTTCTTGATTTGTCAATGTAATTTTTTTCTGTTGTAATAGGTGAAAAACCTTTTGAATGTCCAAATTGTCATGAACGATTTGCTAGAAATAGCACCCTCAAATGTCACCTGACTGCGTGCCAAACTGGAATAGGGGCAAAAAAGGGAAGAAAGAAGCTTTATGAATGTCAGGTATGTGTGGGTGTATTCTGTCCTTAGCAAAGGAGTGGTCTGTGTTGGAAATCATTAAAAGTGAAGGGTAGCAGAGTATAGAGTGAAAGTATAGAGCTGATAGTTTGGAAAGAATAAGAGTAAAGAACATCACTGTCTTGATTTTAGAAGGAAGATTAGAATAGGGTGTTTTTTTACTCAACCCTAGATGACACCAATTTCAATAAAATTATGTCCTAAATAATAGATAATCTGAAACTGGTTATTCTTAACCACTGAGCAATTACTAGAATTTGGGAGTGAGGCAGTGAGGGGCTGGCTGACTAGCTGTGATCAGCTCTTCTTCCATGATTAGTGTGTATATAACCCAAATAATGTAATTGTTCTAAATGGTAATGGTACTGTGGGAGAAATTATAATATTGGTACTTTATATTCTTCGAATTTATATGACATTTAAACAATGAAGGCAGTGTTAAAATGTTTTCCAGGATGTATTTGTTAGCTACATCAGCTAAAAGATCAAATAAAAGAATTATGAAATCTTAGACCACATGATAAATATCATACATTTTTCAGAAAACTTCAAATTTTTCCTTAAAGAGAATAAATGCATTCGTATTTTCTTCAGTTTAAATATTAGTATTGTTAAAACCATATGTTTGGTTATTTCAGGTCTGTAACAGTGTGTTTAACAGCTGGGACCAGTTCAAAGATCATTTGGTAATACACACTGGAGATAAACCCAACCATTGTACTTTATGTGACTTGTGGTTTATGCAAGGAAATGAATTAAGGAGGCATCTCAGTGATACTCACAATATTTCAGAGCGTCTAGTAACCGAAGAAGTTCTTTCAGTAGAAACACGTGTGCAGACCGAACCTGTGACATCAATGACTATTATAGAACAAGTTGGGAAGGTGCATGTGTTACCATTGCTTCAGGTTCAGGTGGATTCAGCACAAGTGACTGTGGAACAGGTCCATCCAGATCTGCTCCAGGACAGCCAAGTGCATGATTCACATATGAGTGAGCTTCCAGAGCAGGTCCAGGTGAGTTATCTAGAAGTGGGTCGAATTCAGACTGAAGAAGGTACTGAAGTACACGTGGAGGAGCTGCATGTCGAACGGGTAAATCAGATGCCAGTGGAAGTACAGACTGAACTTCTAGAAGCCGACTTGGAACAAGTGACCCCTGAAATCATGAACCAGGAGGAGAGAGAGCCTCCCCAAGCAGATGCTGCTGAGGCTGCCAGGGAAGATCACCAAGATGCTGATGGTTTAGAGACCAAATCAACAGTGGATTCCCAAGCAGGGAATGAGAACAGAACACCTATGCCTGTTTTAGAATGAAATAACAAATGAATATATTTTTAAATTTATGTGTTGGATTTTTGAACTGCTGATGGGCAGTGTGACTGTCCTTAGGCTAACAGACAAGTGGACCAAAGTTAAAGTCTTTACTGTTGTGAACTGTTTCTGTTGAAACAAACTGATTTCCCCCCACTTAATGCCACAGAGGAGGGATCTTTCCCATAAGTGGATGGGAAGCTTTTGAGAAGTATTATTTCTGGAAACTTAAATGGATTATATTCTTATTATATAGTTGGGTACGAATGTATCTATTTTCATTGTGATAAGGGTTCTCCCTTCTCTCTTTCCCAGGTCATGTCCTTTCTCAGATTCTTTCCATGTTGTAAAATCAAACATAAAATCATTAGAATACAAACAATGTATTCTAATGCATGTTAGAAAATTGAATATATAGGAAACACAAGGCTGCATGAAGAAAAGTACATTGTTACTGTGCAGTAAATTTTGGCTTCTGGCTTTCTTTAGTTTGAACAACCTTGTCTATACTGATAGTCACAGATGTCATCTCTGCAACAGAAACAGTGGTGGTGGCAAAATTTCTAGAATGTAAAAAAAAAAAAACCCCACACCCATGTGCCTTTTCAAAACCAACTAAACTTCTTTAAAGTGTCTCTGGTTCTTTCAAAATTTGTGTTGTATGGAGCAATGTAGGTGATGCTATAGTATTTTATGTTTTTGCTTATAATGGCAACTACCAATTCTTTTTCTTGGTAACTTAGGTTGAGAAATTTCATTTAATGGCAACTGAAGGGCCATTTCCAATTGGGAAAATTCATTTATATCTGTGGTAAACTTTTTTTTTTAAATGAAAGGTTGCACTAGTATTTTACCACCAGATGAAAAAAAGATGAGCATCATTTAAAAATTAATGTATTTAAAATAAAGTACAGAGAAAAACATGTATATAATATATCAGGCTTTGTTTTGAATGAATCTTTTTCCCCCGATCCTTAATGTAAAGATCTTGTGCTATAACTTTTAAAGCCATACAAATAAGAGTGCTAAACTGTGGACTTTAAAGTAGGTGTGTAAATATTTTTAATCAGTATTACTTGGAAAATAAAATATAACAACCACATAAAATAAACCAATATGCTATTTTCTTTACCTGTTAAATATTGGGAGATACTTACATTTTTAAAGTAAAGTTTAAAATCATGTGTTCATGACTCTTTTTTTTTTTTCTTTTTGATTACTAGTGTAGAAGTTGGTTTGTGTTCGGAGACCTTGTATTAACATGACTGATACATGAATTAAGATCTACAGTTTTCAGTATGCACCTCTAATCCCCAAAAATCAGTTCCAAAGAATGGAAGGAGGCAGAGGTTGGCATTTGCTGTTCTTCCATGGTAGGGCAGAAAAGCCAATGGAATTTTTAAAATAGAGCCTATTTTTAATACACTTTCTCCACTTACTACTAGTATGTTAAATTTAAAAGATCACTTCAGCTTATCCTCATTTGGTAATCCTAATATTAACTGTTTATGAACTGTTCGAACGAGAATGGCTCCCCACAACTGGAGAGGTCATGGATTTAGAGATAACAGGAATAAGAAGTTGAGTTTTTAAGATCAAAAAATTGTATGCAGTTGTATGTTCTGCTTGGCCATTGGGTACTTACTACAAAGCTTTTATAGACATAGATATATTTTCCCCCCTTTGGAGTCAGAGAATACTGATGATAGAGTTAAATTATATTACATGGAATTTTCAGTTTGCCATAAGATGTCCATGTTCCTGAGTTAGCTGTAGTTTAAAAAGAAAAAAAAAATCCCTGACAGTGGTTTCAAGTATGTAAATAACTAGTTAGTATCTAGTGAATTTTGAATGCTGAAAATAGCTCATGATGTGCCCTTTAAGCCAAGGTATGAAGCGAGGTTTATTTTTAAACATAACCTTTCAAGAACTCTGACACAAGGTAGAGATCAGGGACAAAGGCACAAGGAGGTGTTAAAATTAACACTTGAGTTTTCAGATTTGGCAAGGCCTTTCAAAACAGGTTTGAGGGGCAGGTAGAGTTTATTTTACTTCCCCAAAAGGTACAAGGGCTGTATCAGGGTACCCTGAATGCCAGTAAATTTGATTGCAGGAGAGGAAAGCTTCCCACTGGTGATAAACGTTATGTTGATGAGCACTTGGCAAAACATACTACATATAGTAAAAACAACTATGAAAAACCATGATGTATATTTAAGTACTGAACTGAATATGTTATTCCTCCCATTTTACTCCAATGGGGTTTTTAGGTCTACAGTGACAGCTGGGCCTTAGAGTGCCAGACACTGGTTATCACAGGAATCCCAAGTGCACTGCAGAGTGATAGGAGAGCCTCTTCTGTCTCCCCTACTCCACTGTTCTAACAAACAGCGGTACTCTCCAACACCACCTGGGTGTCCAACAAGTCACTTCTGACACCAGCCAGTGTTAGCATAGTCTCTATAAGTTAAGTGATCGGTACAAGACAACAGCCAAAAATGAGGTATCCAGGATACCTGCACTTCTGCCCTGACAACTACAAATGAGGGGTTCCCACCCTTGTCAGGTTCAATACACTAGAACAACTCAGACGTGAGGGAAGCACTAGTATAGTTTTATTATAAAGGATACAACCCAGGGGTGCCTGGCTGGCTCAGTTGGTAAAGCATGCAACTCTTGATCCCTGGGTTGTAAGTTCCAGCCCCACGTTGTGTGTAGGAATTACTTTAAAATCTCTTAAAAAAAAAAACACCCAGGAACAGCCAAATGGAAGAGATATCCAGGGCAAAGGGAGTGGGGGGAAGTGGGCAGAGCTTCCATGACCTCTTGATGCTCCACCCTCCTGCACATGGATGTGTTCACCAACCTGGAAGCTCTCTTAACCCCTTACTTTGTTTACTAAAGTTTCATTACCTAGATGTGATTGATTACATCATTGGCCATTGATTATTGAACTCACTCTCCAGCCGTTCCTTCCCTGGATATCTTGGGGTGTGGCTGATCGTTCTAGCCCTCTAATCATGTGGTTGGTTCCTCTGGTGACCAGTGCCAAGATCACCTCATGAGCATAAACTCGGGTTTGGGCAAAAAGCTTATGACAAAAGACATCACTCAGGAAATTCCAAGGATTTTAAGAGCTCTGTGCCAAGAACCAGGGACAAGACTGAATACATATATATATTTTTTTTATTATACCACATCTACAGTCAGATTCAAAGGAGAACTAAACCGCACCCTAATGGGAATACACTTAAAACCCAGAAGTCTTTTGAATTATGTATGAAAACAGAAGACTCTTACAGTCTTACTAGTTTAAACAGGCTGCCCTCAGTGTTCCTCGGGTCAGTCTGTTAGGCGTCTGCCTTTGGTTCAGGTCATGATCCCAGGGTCCTGGGATCGAGCCCCGCATCAGGCTCTCTGCTCGGAGGAAAGCCTGCTTCTCCCTCTCCCACTCCCCCTGCTTGTGTTCCCTCTCTCGCTGTGTCTCTCTCTGTAAAATAAATAAATAAAATCTTTAAAAAAAAGTAAATAAAAAGGTTGCCGTCCTCATACACTCCTGAAGGTGGGAATATTTTTGTGGAAACAAATACTTGTTTCTGCTACATTCAACTTGAAATTAATCACTTTATAACTGGAATAAGCCAACAGTACTGACTGAGGCCTAAATGTAGATAAAGTCTATACCAGAAAATCAAGCCCGTTTTAATGTACATCTTCAATTTAACATGGGTTATTTTAAACCCATGATCAGATAGATGGTCATTAACATGTTCACATGGAAACAATGTTTTATAACTATGCCATGCAAAATTATAAGGAAATGCCTGACCTTAAAAGCTTAGCCTGATTCTGTTGGAGAAAACTTAATAGCCTTGCATTCATTAGGTTACCACTGTTAGTTACATTAAAAGAGGGGGGAACCTAAGCTCAACGTTTTTAAGATATAATGCGCTGAGTTGTGCTATGGCTCTTACACAGTTTGTCATAAAAGATTTAAATGAGAAGCAGCAGGAATTAAAACTTAAACCCTCACCACCACCACTAATTAATAGGATCCTTTGTAGTTGGAGGCCTAGAAGTGTACTGCTTTAAAATGCTAAACACAGAGACTGCCATTATAAATGTATCCTGACCTTATGGGGATATCTTCAAATTACTGTGTTGTATAAACATTACTTCATTAATCCTGTCGACATGATAAATAGGAAGGCAGGCTGTGAATTCAATATTTTTCTCTTCTCACCTTTCCTAAAACCTAATAGCACATAATTATGCACCTGAAGCAATGCCCACCTTGTTGTGCATTGTACCAAAACACAGCCTAGGATAGAAAAATCTCGTGACATGATAGCATCATTTATGAATCACTTATCATATCCTGAACATTGAACATTTTAATCCTCTCAATGACCTCCTGAGGTAAATATAAATGGGGGAAAGTAAGGGACAGAGGAAATGAGAAACCACTGGTAAAGAATAGAGCCAGTATTTGAAACCAGGGAACTGGACTCCACAGACTACAGCCTTGATCACTGAAATACAGTTAACCTTTGTATGAGATCTCTTTGTGGTTGACAACATTGGATTGCACAGAGCAAAAGCTAAACATCCGTTTTTTCAGCATCCACATCAGCCCCTCTTGATGGGGTTTGGGGTGCAGGGAACGGGAGATCAGAAAAGCTGGCAAGATACATGCAGCAAATTGTCTTTTGATGTCTCCTTGCCATCTCCTGGCCCTAAGACAACACCATCTAGGCAATGGTTCTCCAACTTAGTGTGCATCAGGATCTTGTTAAGACATTGCTAGACGCCCCCACTCTGAGTTGCTGATTCAACTGGCCTGGATTAGGGCCCCCAAAAGTTCATGTTTAACAAGTTCCCAGCTAATACTAACACCCTTAGTCCTGGAACCAGGGTCAACTGGGGAACAAGGGGGATAGAGCACTTCAAAGAAGCACCGATGAGTAGCCAGTGGAGTGGACCTTTCTGATGGTCTCTTTTTTTATAGTGTAGCCAGGTGCTACTCTAAAAATATCCTGTTACCTATTGTTCATGTTTATCATTCAAGTAATGGACTGGGCGAAGGCAGTTGTCTTGGGTTTTTTAATTTCAAGCAAGAACATTCTGCTTATTCATTCTCAGTAAATAATTGCTTTTCTGCTTCTAAAATGAAAATGCCACAAAGACAAATGTTAGAGAATAATAGGAAATTAAACACAAAAAATCAAGGGCATCTGGGTGGCTCAGGTCATGATCCCGGGGTCCTGGGATTGAGCCCCACATCAGGCTCCCTGCTCAGCAGGGAGCCTGCTTCTTCCTCTCCCTCTGCCTCTCCCCCTGCTGCTTGTGCTCTCTCTCAAATAAATAAAATCTTAAAAAAAATCAGAATAGTTGACTAGGAATAGTTATGCTGCTTCTGAGTAACCCAAATATACTTTAGACACAAAATGTTAGCTAATATCTGCTGAGAAGTAAATGCCAATATATGAATTCACTTAAGAGACTAGCTGATCATTAGCTATGGTTTTGCGGTCTGGTAGACTGTCTATATTAAGACAGAAACTTGCCTGTGAAATAATAGTTACCTGTTAGATACAGCTGTGAACTACTATGGAAGGAATACTATGGGTTCAGAACCCCCGTCCAATTAAAATGGTGCCCATCAAAAACTAAGATTCAAACAAATGTAATGTGTCAAGTTTTATTTTTATAAATTTTCATAAGATAATTTTTGCTTATCAGTGGGCCCAAGGCTCTTAAGCTGTTCTTCATTGCCCAGTTGTAAATAATATGCAAAGGCCAATTATAAGAACATATTACACTAATTGCTCTACGTGGCTGGCTACATATTGAAGAAAAGTTTGGAGTATAGTTGCTACTATAGTGAGAATCTCAGGGACTCAAATTTTATAATGAAAATTTCTCAAGATCACAATTTGTTTTTTTCTTTCTCTTATCTGTTGTATTTTACCTTTAGGAAGAAAGTTCAATATTGAACATTAGACTAAATGATGAGACAGGAAGATCTGAAGTGAATTAAATAAAGTATTGAGAAAATCGATAGAATTTAAGCTTACTGGCAGAGGGAGAGGTAGTGGCCCCTCAGCCACTGAAATTTGCCACCTCTTGCTTTTTCATTTTGTTTTTGATGTTAAATTATACCTACTCAAGTAAAAGATTCACATATTTTAAGGAGTAAAGTAAAAAATCACTCTAAGACCCATTAACCAGAAATAACTATTGTTAACATTATATGAATATATGAATATCTAGGTCTGCACACATATACACACACACACACACACACACACAAAAGAGAGAGAAGGAAGAGGAGGAAGAAGGGGAGAAGGAGGGAGAGAGATGTGGGGGGTACTTTTTAAAACAATATTGCCATGCTAGTTTTAATTCTTTCAGTTTAATTTTGCTTGAATTTAACAAATAAGCAGAATAAAATAGTAAAGCTCAGATAAATCTTTCTTTACTGCAAGAAATATTCGTTCTTTTTTTTTAAGATTTTATTTATTTAATTGACAGAGAGAAACAGCGAGAGAGGGAACACAAGCAGGGGGAGTGGGAGAGGGAGAAGCAGGCTTCCCGCCAAGCAGGGAGCCTGATGCGGGGCTCGATCTCAGGACCCTGGGATCATGACCTGAGCCAAAGGCAGATGCTTAACCGATTGAGCCACCCAGGTGCCCCAAGAAATATTAGTTCTTAAACAATTCTTAAAGGAGGAGGAGCAAGATGGCAGAGGAGTGGGAGACCTAAATTTCATCTGGTCCCAGGAATTCAGCTAGATAGGTATCAAACTATTCTGAACACCTACAAACTCAACAGGAGATCGAAGAAAAGAATAGCAGCAACTCTTTGAACAGAAAAACGACAACTTTCTGGAAGACAAAATGACAAGACGGAAAAACTCACCTCAAAAAAAAAGAACAAGAGGAAGTACCGACTGCCAGGGACCTAATCGATACGGACATTAGTAAGATGTCAGAACTAGAGTTCAGAATGATGATTATAAAGATTCTAGCTGGGCTTGAAAAAAGCATGGAAGATACTAGAGAATCCCTTTCTGAAGAAATAAAAGAACTAAAATATAACCAAGTGGAAATCAAAAAGGCTATTAATGAGGTGCAATAAAAAATGGAGGCTTTAACTGCTAGGATAAATTAGGCAGAAGAGAGAATTAGTGATATAGAAGACCAAATGATGGAGAATAAAGAAGTTGAGAAAAAGAGAGATAAACAACTACTGGATCACGAGGGCAGAATTCAAGAGATAAGTGATACCATAAGACGAAACAATATTAGAATAATTGGGATCCCAGAAGAAGAAGAAGAAAGAGAGAGGGGGGGCAGAAGTTATAGTGGAGCAAATTATAGCAGAGAACTTCCCTAATTTGGGGAAGGAAACAGGCATCAAAATCCAGGAGGCACAGAGAACCCCCCCTCAAAATCAATAAAAATAGGTCAACATCCCGACATCTAATAGTAAAACTTACGAGTCTCAGAGACAAAGAGAAAATCCTGAAAGCAGCTCGGGACAAGAGGTCTGTAACCTACAATGTTAGAAACATTAGATTGGCACAGACCTATCCACAGAGACCTGGCAAGCCAGAAAGGAGTGGCATGATATCTTCAAAGCACTAAATGAGAAAAATATGCAGCCAAGAATACTATATCCAGCTAGGCTATCATTGAAAATAGAAGGAGACATAAAAAGCTTCCAGGACAAACAAAAACTAAAAGAATTTGCAAACACCAAACCAGCCCTACAAGAAATATTGAAAGGGGTCCTCTAAGCAAAGAAAGAGCCTAAAAGTAACATAGACCAGAAAGGAACAGAGATGATACACAGTAACAGTCACCTTACAGGCAATACAATGGCACTAAATTCATATCTTTCAATAGTTACCCTGAATGTAAATGGGCTAAATGTCCCAGTCAAAAGACACAGGGTATCAAATTAGATTAAAAAACAAGACCCATCAATATGCTGCCTGTAAGAGACTCATTTTAGACCCAAAGACACCTCCAGATTGAAAGTGAAGGGGTGGAAAACCATTTACCATGCTAATGGACATCAAAAGAAAGCCGGGGTGGCAATCCTTATATCAGACAAAATAGATTTTAAACCAAAGACTATAATAAGAGATGAGGAAGGACACTATATCCTACTTAAAAAGTCTATCCAACAAGAAGACCTAAAAATTGTAAATATCTATGCCCCTAACTGGGGAGCAGCCAATTATATAAGGCAATTAATAACAAAATCAAAGAAACACACCAACAATAATACAATAATAGTAGGGGTCTTTAACACCACCCTCACTGAAATGGACAGATCATCTAAGTAAAAGATCAACAAGGAAATAAAGGCTTTAAATTACACACTGGACCAAATGGACTTCACAGATATATTCAGAACATTCCAACCCAAAGCAACAGAATACACATTCTTCTCTAGTGCCCAGGGAACATTATCCAGAACAGATCACATCCTAGGTCACAAACCAGGTCTCAACCGGTACCAAAATATTAGGATCATTCCTTGCATATTTTCGGACCACAATGCTTTGAAACTAGAACTCATTCCTCAAGAATTTCCTCAAAAGGGAAGTTGGAAAGAACTCAAATACATGGAGACTAAAGAGCATCCTACTAAAGAATGAATGGGTCAATCAGGAAATTAAAGAAGAATTTTAAAAATTCATAGAAACAAATGAAAATGAAAACACAACTGTTCAAAATCTTTGGGATGCAGCAAAGGCGGTCTTAAGAGGAAAGCATATAGCAATACAAGCTTTCTCAAGAAACAAGAAAGGTCTCAAATACACAACCCACCCCTACACCTAAAGGAGCTGATAAAGGAGTAAGTAAAGCCTAAACCCAGCAGCTGAAGAGAAATAGTAAAGATCAGTGCAGAAATCAATGAAAGAGAAACCAAAAGAACGGTAGAACTGAGCAATGAAACTAGGAGATGGTTCTTTGAAAGAATTAATAAGATTGATAAACCCCTGGCCAGACGTTAAAGAAGAATTAATACCTAGTCTTCTGAAATTGTTCCAAAAAATAGAAATGGAAGGAAAACTTCCAAACTCCCAGAATTACCTTGATCCCAAAACCAGACAAAGACCCCATCAAAAAGGAGAATTACAGACCAATATCCCTGATGAACATAGATGCAAAAATTCTCACCAAAATACTAGCCAATAGGATCCAACAGTACATTAAAAGGATTATTCATCACGACCAAGTGGGATTTATTCCTGGGCTACAAGGTTGGTTCAACATCCGCAAATCAATCAATGTGATACAATCCATTAATAAAAGAAAGAACAAGAACCATATGATCCTCTCAATAGAGGCAGAAAAAGCATTTGACAAAATACAGCATCCTTTCTTGATTAAAACTTTTCAGAGTGTAGGGATAGAGGGTACAAACCTCAATATCATAAAAGCCATCTATGAAAAACCCACAGCGAATATCATTCTCAATGGGGAAAAGCTGAGAGCTTTCCCCCTAAGGTCAGGAACACGGCAGGGATGTCCACTATCACCACTGCTATTCAACACAGTCCTAGAAGTCCTAGCCTCAGCAATCAGACAAAGAAAGAAATAAAAGGCATCGGAATAGGCAAAGAAGTCAAACTCTCACTCTTTGCAGATGATATGATACTTTATGTGGAAAACCCAAAAGACTCCATCCCAAAACTGCTAGAACTCATGCAGGAATTCAGTAGAGTGGCAGAATATAAAATCAATGCACAGAAATCAGTGGCATTCTTATACACCAACAACGAGACAGAAGAAAGAGAAATTAAGGAGTCTATCCCATTTACAATTGCACCCAAAACCATAAGATACCTAGGAATAAATCTAACCAAAGAGGCAAAGAATCTGTACTCAGAAAACTATAGAATACTAATGAAAGAAATTGAGGAAGACACAAAGAAATGGAAAAACTTTCCATGCTCATGGATTGGAAGAATAAATATTGTGAAAATGTCAGTGTTACCTAGAGCAATCTACACATTCAATGCAATCCCTATCAAAATACCGTAAACTTTTTTCAAAGAAATGGAACAAATAATCCTAAAATTTGTATGGGACCAGAAAAGACCCCGAATAGCCAGAAGAATGTTGAAAAAGAAAAGCAAAGCTGGGGGCATCACAATTCTGGACTTCAAGCTCTATTACAAAGCTGTAATCATCAAAATAATATGGTACTGGCACAAAAACAGACACATAGATCAATGGAACAGAATAGAGAGCCCAGAAACGGACCCTCAACTCTATGGTCAACTAATCTTCAACAAAGCAGGAAAGAATGTCCAATGGAAAAAAGACAGTCTCTTCAACAAATGGTGTTGGGGAAATTGGACAGCTACATGCAGAAGAATGAAACTGGACCATTTCCTTACACCACACACAAAAACGGACTCAAAATGGATGAAAGACCTCAATGTGAGACAGGAATCCATCAAAATCCTAAAGGAAAACACAGACAGCAACCTCTTTGACCTCAGCCGCAGCAACTTCTTCCTAGACACATCTCCAAAGGCAAAGGAAGCAAGGGCAAAAATGAACTATTGGGACTTCATCAAGATAAAAAGCTTTTGTACAGCAAAAGAAACAGTCAATAGAACCAAAAGACAACCGACAGAATGGGACAAGATATTTGCAAATGACATATCAGACAAAGGATAGTATCAAAATCTATAAAGAACTTATCAAACCCAACACCCAAAGAACAAACAATCCAATCAAGAAATGGGCAGAAGACATGAACAGACAATTTTCTAAAGAAGATATCCAAATGGCCAACAGACACATGAAAAAGTGCTCAACATCGCTTGGCATCAGGGAAATCCAAATCAAAACCTCAATGAGATACCACCTCACACCAGTCAGAATGGCTAAAATTAACAGGTCAGGAAACGACAGATGTTGGCAAGGATGCGGACAAAGGGGAACCCTCCTACACTGTTGGTGAGAATGCAAGCTGGTACAGCCACTCTGGAAAACAATATGGAGGATCCTCAAAAAGTTGAAAATAGAGCTACCCTATGACCCAGCAATTGCACTACTGGGTATTTACCCCAAAGATACAAATGTCATGATCCGAAGGGGTATGAGCACCCCAGTGTTTATAGCAGCAATGTCCACAATAGCCAAACTATGGAAAGAGCCAAGCTGTCCATTGATAGATGAATGGATAAAGAAGATCTGGTATATATATACAATGAAATATTATGTAGCCATCAAAAAACACGAAATCTTGCCATTTGCAACGACGTGGATGAAACTAGAGGGTATTATGCTAAGCAAAATAAGTCAATCAGAGAAAGACAAGTATCATAAGATCTCACTGATATGATGAATTCTTAATCTCAGGAAACAAACTGAGTTTTGCTGGAGTGGTGGGGGGTCAGAGGGATGGGGTGGGCTGGGTGATGGACATTGGGGAGGGTATGTGCTATGGTGAGCGCTGTGAATTCTGTAAGACTGATGAATCACAGACCTGTACCTCTGAAACAAATAATACATTATATGTTTAAAAAGAAAAAAGAAGAAAAAGAAGATAGCAGGAAGGGAAGAATGAAGGGGGGGAATCAGAGAGGGAGACGAACCATGAGAGACTATCGACTCTGAGACTGAGGGTTCTAGAGGGGAGGGGGTGGGGGATGGGGTAGCCTGGTGATGGGTATTAAAGAGGGCATGTACTGCATGGAGCACTGGGTGTTATACGCAAACAATGAATCATGGAATACTACATCAAAAACTAATGATGTAAGGTATGGTGATTAACATAACAAGATAAAAAATAAGAACATCTGTAAAAAAGAACTAATGATGTAATGTATGGTGACTAACATAACATAATAAAATAAAATTAAAAAAAGATTCTTATAAAGTGAAGGACAAAAGATGTTAGTAAATACTAATTGTGATCCAATTTTAAACTGTCAGTTGACCGCCAGCTGTGAAAGGATGAAATTGGCGTTCTCATACTTCCACCTCTTGATTTCGTTATTTGCGCTGTCAAGGTTTATAAAGTCAGTGTTCTGGTTAAACAGCTCATTAATTACAGCTCAAGAGAGAATTAGTGAAATACAAGATCGATCTGAAGAAATTAGCAGAATATAAAAGAAGTTAAACTGAAGGTAAAAATCTGGAACACATGAAAAAAGACATGAGCTAGAATGAGGCATACATAATATCCAATTGGAATTTCTGAAAGAAAGGTAAAACATGAGATAGGGGTCACAATCAAAGAGATTGAGAATTTTTCTGAATTGTTGAAAGACATGAATGATCAGATTTAGGTAGCACGCAGATCCTAAGCAGGATAAAGAAGACATTTTTTTCTGGAAAAAGATACTTCTTTTGAGTTGTAGATACAACCCTACAGCACTATGCAGTCTTAGAAAATTTTTGCTCCACCTCCTCTCCTAAGATTTGCCAAATATCCCTATGGGAAGAAAGGAGGAAGGAAAGTAGGGGCCAGAAAACCCTAGTCCAGGTTCACATTTGGTAGGGATGCAAGGTACCAGTAACAATGTCCAGAAAATGAGTAGAATGTCCCTATATGCCCTAGAATAGTACCAAACGTGGAACAATCCCTCAGAATGTGAAATAGTAATAATAGCTATTATTATTAAGCACTTACTAGAGGAAGTACTGCCCTGTTTGTGGCCCCAGCTACTTAAAGATTGTGATGAAAGTATCCTTTAACAAATTTTCAGCGAGGGCTCCTCCTATTAACCACCCCAAGCCCATGGACTCCAGGTTAAGGCAGCCTAAATTAACTCTTTGCCAGAAACTTTATCTCATCAATTCTCACAATTCCCAGAGTACAGATGAAGAACCTGAGGTTAGAAGATGATTGAAACCAAAGAATTCATACAGCTAATCAATCAGTGGCAGAGCTAGGAGGCAAGGTGTAACTTTATGTCTCAAAAGTCTAAAATTTCAGCCATTGCCAGTGTTTCTTGAAACATAGAACAAGCACCTCCTGTGTTAGAATCATGAAGGACTGTTCCTAAGAATGTATTTGACTTATTTTCTGCCAACACAATGGAGAAGGGGTTAGAAAACGGAGACTACCTACATTGACTAGGTCTGACTGTTTCATCAATTCTTTTGAAAACAGTATTTTTCTGACACATATGCCCATTGTAGAAAAAAGAAAAAAATGCTGGAAACTATTAAGTAACAAAAAACATTACTAATATCTAGTGCATTTCCTTCTACTCAAACATATCACAGATTTGTATCATTCTGCTTTGTATCTTTTGCTTTCACTTAATATGTTGAAAAATACTTCCCCATACTATTCAAAACAACAATTTTTAACTTCTGTATACTGCTACATTGTAATCAACCTACTGAATGGTCCTTTCGAGAAGAAAAATGACACTTTTTTCACCTGGAGGGAATTGAAATAGAAGTCAGTCCTATATGGCTGGGGATCCCAGGACTTCCAAGGGAAGGGAAAGAATGAAGGAAAGGTTCTGATTTTTTTTTTTAAGATTTTATTTATTTATTTGACAGAGAGAGACAGCGAGAGAGGGAACACAAGCAGGGGGAGTGGGAGAGGGAGAAGCAGGCTTCCTGCTGAGCAGGGAGCCCGATGTGGGACTCGATCCCAGGACACTGGGATCATGACCTGAGCTGAAGGCAGACGCTTAATGACTGAGCCACCCAGGAGCCGGGAAAGTTTCTGATTTGAAAGGGATCCGGCCCTAGCAGAATGGCTGCAAGAGAAATAGGGGTACAGGGGGGCTCCTGGAATGGAATGTGGTCTCTGATGCTGAAGTTTTCCTTTTCTGTGCATAGCCTAAAATCTTCAGTCACCTTCCAAGCCACTAGAATCTAGCATCTATGGTGCTCTATGGGGGCGTGATGAAAGGGTCTACAAGAGAGTCTATGTTAGGTTGTGAGCTTGAGGATCCTGACTTCTAGGCAGTTTCCTTATGAACTCCTATCCTGTGGGTTGCCATGTTATAGGATTCAAGGAGCATTTCATATTTTTAAACATGTAAAGTCTTACCCTGTATTTTATTGCTTTAGAAAGAAAACAAGGGGCACTTGGCTGGCTCAGTAATGCTCCACCTCGGTGGAGCATGCCATGCTTAATCTCAGGGTTGTGGGTTCGAGCCCCACTTTGGATGTAGAGATTACTTAAAAATAAAATCTTAAAAAAAAAAAAACTGATGGCATGTACTATTTTAAAAATCACTCTTAAAAGAAAAAGAAAACCCATTTGTCTTTTTAGGAAAGGGCCTCCCTTTAAAGACAAACCTTTCTCACAGAGAAATTTTATCCTACACAAGGAGATAAACCCTCTCATCAACCAAGGAAGCAATCATTCCAGGTTGTTTTGGTTGCTTGCCAATCTCAATGGCCAGTCCCTGGAGCTGTCCAAGGTTTTATTTCTTGCTGTTCCTTTTCCCGGACCCCTTAATCATACAAAGAGGCAGCAGAGTAAGGAAGAGCATTGACTCTGGAGTCGACTGTTTGGGTTTGAATCCCAGCACCAGCACTGGACAGCTATGTGATCTTCAGCAGTCAAGTAACATTTCTGGGCCTCACTGTCCTCATCTGTCAAAACAGGAATGGTAACAAGAATTCCTAACTTATAAGGTTATTCTGAGGATTTAATCAGTTATTCTTGTGAAAGTATTTGTAACAGTGCCTGGCAAAAAAAAAAAAAAAGGGATCTTTGGCTTCCCTAATTTCTACCATAAATAGATTTTAAAGTTTGTCTCCCTAGCACTTTTGCTTTTGTAAATATTACCCTGGCAATCAGGAACACAGAATATGGGAGCATGAGGAGGTGGAAAGAGTGCTCACTGAGCTGTGACTTAGGGTGCCTGGCTTTGCCATTAACCAAGCTGTGTGACCCTTGTTAAGTTAACTGACTTCTCTGACCTCACTTTCCTCCTCTGTAAAATGAAGTATTTTAACTTCAGTAAATAACCTCTAGGCGTTTACTATTCTGTGAATCTCATTCCCTGCTCAGCACTCAATTCAGTGACTTGGCTTCCCTGTTTGTAAACTGTAAAAGTATTTGGCACCTACCATTAGCGGGAAGGCTATAGTTGGGGAGTAGGCAGGAGATAAGGGATTCACTGCCTAAGTGGTACCAATGGAACCGGACATAATGTCTGCGAGGGACCCAGGCAGAGGGTGGTATTAGCACTTCTTTCTGCAGAGCCTAAACCCTGCCAGACTCACCCGAAGGAGCTGTCACGGTGGTTTGCTGAAAACCCCGTTCTGTTGGGAAGATTACTGGGTCGCGGTCTCCAAAGGACACGGAAACCCTTCATCAGGAGGCTCGAGCGGCTCAGTACGAGGCGTGAGTTGACGAGAGCCGTGTCAACCCTCTTTGGGCGGTGTCGCCGCTTCCCATCCGTGCTGTAGGAGGGACTCTCTCTGCGAGAGGGTCAAACCCCCCTCCTCCCGTGTCTGCGATGGGTGTCCCCGCGCCGCGCACCCCCCTCCCTCCAGCCCCTCCTTCCTGGCTGCCATAGAAACCGGCCTACGAGGTCCTGGCCCGCGTCCCGGCGCCTGACCGGCCCCCGGCCCCCTCCCCCGGGCCAGCCCCCCGCTCCCTATTGGTCCTCCGGGAAACGCTGCGGGGCGCCTCTGTCCCCCCCCCCCCACCCCATCCCCCCTCCCGCCGCAGGGCCCCGGCCTGGGCCAGCGGGCGGGGTTTGCCCGGGCCGCTGTCTGTCAGGTCGGCCGTCCCTGACAGCTCCGGGAGCCTTCCGCGCGGTCGCGGCGCCCGCCACCCACGCACCCACCGCGTGCTCCAGCGCCAACCGCTCGGAGCCCCTGGCCCCCAGCCGCCGAGCCCGTGAGCCAGGCTCGCCACGAAGGTAAGCGAGGGCCACGGGGCTCGCAGCCAGCACCCACACCCTGCCTGCCTCCTCCGCCAGGTTGCTGAGCTGGGTGGGGCGGGGGGACTGCGAGCGGCGCCCGTGCCTCCCGCGAGCCGAGCGGGAAACGGAGACACGACTGCCGGCGGGGCGGGGTGGAGGGGGAGCTGGGGTCAGGAGAAGGGTAGGCGCTCCGGCGGGACGGCCCCTCTCGGGCCGCTCGGCGCGCGCGAGCACAGGGCGTTGGAGCAGTAGGCGCGGGTGCGCTGGCGCGTGCGGGGCACTGCCTGTGCGGTGCGTGGCGCTCCTGGGTCTGGGCGCGCGTGTGTCCCCGCGCCCCGGCGCCGTGCGGGCTCCGCGTCAGTGTGCGCGCCCGCACGGGAGCCGGGGAGGACCGCTTCGCGCCTTGCCCGGCGCACACCCGGCGCGGGGACCAGAGCCCCAGGGCGCGAGCCCAGGTGTAGACAGTTCGTACTGAGCGCTGGGGACGGGCAGCGAGGGCAGTGACCGCGAACGGCCGTGGCCCAGCACACCCCACACCACGACGCTCCCTAAAGAGTCGTGCTTCCTTTGAAGACTGCACAAGTAAGGAAGAACCTCGTCTCCTCTTCCCGAATGTCCCTTCAGGAATATTAGGAGCGTCAGGATGACCAGGAAAGGATGGCAAAGGGGTCTTTAAAATGTCATTTCTGGTCAGCTTTGACACAACAGTTGGGCAGATGGACAGGTCGAGGGAGCAGATAAAGGTGCTCTTAGGGCAGCAAAGATTCAGCGGTCCGCACTTATTTCTTCCCTTCCTTCCCGCCCTCTTCCTTCCCCTCCTTGCCTCTCCTACCCCTACCCCCAACCCACCCCTCCCCCCGTTTTCGTCCTCCGGAGTTTAGTAGACAAGAGGGCTCTCTGTTAGACCCACCCTCCCCCACCCCATTTCCTCATCCCGTTTCAAAATGGGAGCAAATGAACCACATTCTAAGCTCTTCCCCGTGCAATTCAGACAAGTTTGGAAATTAAACAGATCGCGTTTGCACTTGAGACCGCGGGAATCCAAAAGGGAAACAAACAGAACCAGACCAAAAAATCTATTCCAAGTTAAGTCAAGATTTCAAGGGGGGAAATCTAAAAGGAATATTTGTTTATGGCAATATGGTGTGTGTGTGTTTGAAAAATATGTATCACTCAAGCTTGCATCATCAGTATTCAGTGTGATTCACAGAAGCGCTTCAAAAGCTGGTTTCTGTTAGTGTTGCAAAAGCACTTCTAATTTTGGTTGCCATGGTAACCGAAGAAGTCGCCCCGCACCGTTGAGACGCTGCCTGGCTGGAACCAGGAACTGTTCTTGAGATCTCCTCACGTCCCCTCCTGTCACCATGGTAATAATAACTGAGCTTATAAGATACTTGTTTCTTTTCCTTAAAGTACTAAAAGCCCGGGCATGTTGTTTTTAAATTTTATCTTTTCAGAGTTTGCAATTTGTGAGACAAATCTTCCCTCTCAGACAACTGTGTGTAAACACTGCCCTGCAGCCAGTCGGCCCTGCTGGCCCAACTCTCTTCCCAAAGCGCACTGCACTAAGGGGAGAAGCCTGAAGGAGGAGAGTGTTTGATGTTAAAGGAATCCTGGCCTGGCACCAGGCTCCCTCCCCATTTAGCATTTAAATCTGGAGTCCTAATTAGCTCTCTAATTAGGAGATGGGGGAATGTGGGTGGGGGTCCTAGAAGGAGGCCAGTGGGGGAAAAGCTAAGTCCTGCTCTCCATGGACGCCTGTTCTGCGTGCTGTTGAATTTGCCTCCATGGGTTTATTTTTGGCTTGACCACCGTTCAGTGGTAAGCCTGGAAAACCCTTCAGAGAGGCCTCCTTCTGTGTTAGGAAAAAATGTGGATTGGATCTTTAGTTTGAGGTGTGTGCTTTTTTCTAATAACTAAACTGCATTTAAAATAAAGGCAGGTTTGTATGAAATCTAAATTTCCTGGTAATAACTACAGGTAGGCCATAGCGCCCTCTGTGCTCTTGGTTTAAGCTTTAGGGTTTCAGTTAAGATGGATTCATTTGGGGGCAGCAGTGACATCATTCAGATCATTAGCAAATGTTGGTGTCTTTAAAGAACCATAATTATTTACACATCCACAATTCCTGAGCAATGAATCCTATAAAATCAATTTTGTATATTGATGGCACATGACTGGAAAATTTGAAAACCTCTAGACTTAACAGTTTTAAAAAAAAAAATATTTCGTCCCACTAGGTTAATGTTTTCAGCCAAATATATAGTTTCATTTTGAGAAATTTAAAAATTAAAATATAATGTGAAATCCAACTTCATTTTTTGAATCTCATTATAGTATTTCACTAAGGACTAAAGAGCCTTAATTCTTTGGCTGATTTCTTTCAGTTGTTGAGAGGACCAATTGTTTATAAAATTAGTCTCATTCTATTGTCATTTCCTATTGTCATTCTAGAAAAAGTTTTCTAGGGGCACCTGGGTGGCTCAGTCGTTAAGCATCTGCCTTCCATTCAGGCCATGATCCCAGGGTTCTGGGATGCGCCCACATCGGGCTCCCTGCTCGGCGGGAAGCCTCCTTCTCCCTCTCCCACTCCTCCTGCTTGTTTTCCCTCTCTCGCTGTGTCTCTCTCTGTCAAATAAATAAAATCTTAAAAAAAAAGTTTTCTAGAATTGAAGTTATATATTTCAAGAGAAAAAATATTCAAATTACTTATGAAGGCAATAGTCTACAATTTGAATTAAGCAGATCATAGCTTCTAAAATTATTTTCTCCCGGGCGCCTGGGTGGCTCAGATGGTTAAGCATCTGCCTTCGGCTCAGGTCATGATCCCAGGATCCTGGGATTGAGTCCCGCATCGGGCTCCCTGCTCCTTGGGAGCCTATTTCTCCCTCTGCTTCTCTCTCTCTCTCTCCCTCTGTCTCTCATGAATAAATAAATAAGATCTTTAAAAATAAATAAATAAAATTATTTTCTCCCAAGAACTTCAAGATAGCTCAGCCAGTATTATACAGGATACTGAGGAGTATTAACCAGTTTTACAGATGAGCAAGTTGCGTTCAAAAGACTCAAGTCATTTCAGCTAACCACATGAAAAATTGAGAGACAAAAATACATGAGGGTCAGCTAAGACTGAGAGAGAAATCAGGATGAGAAGAGAGACAAGGTAGGAATGGTGAGAAGAATTTAAGATTAGAGAGAAAAATAAAACTAGGGAAAAGGGAGTCTTCAGTGAGCAGAAAACGCACAGATTAAGGGAAAGGGAGTCAAAGAGAAAAAGTCAGGTGCAAAGAGAGTTGCACCGAAACAGACACACAAAACCAAGACAGAGAGCAGGAAGCTAAAAGGAACTCTTCATCTTCCAAGAACAGAGAGCTTGATGCTTTTCCAGAAAGCCCAGGGATCCCACTTAGCAAACTCCTCCGACTGATGTCAGAGAACCCGAGGGAGGCCTGATCTGGGCGCATGCTGGCCCACTCACTCCCTCCAGTCACCCCTCTCTGCTCACCGCGCTGTCTTCCCAGTCCTGAAGTCACCGAGAAAACCTACATCTCCATTTGTTGGGCTCATTTAGCTGGGATAATTTGTAGACACACTTGATTATGTAATTGTAATTTTTTACTTTAAATTACAAGTTTTAACTTTTAAAAACTGCTTGTTATCAAATAATATATTCATCTAATTTTATGAATTAGAGCATTTTGAAAGATTCTAACAAAAACAACAGTCCCCCTCCTTGGATACAGTCACTCTCCGCTCTTGGCTGTTTGATCACTTCCCTCCCTATTGCGGAATAATTTGCATATGTAGCTGATCTTCATTTATCAGTTTTAGACAGAAACTATGTGCTTTCTCTTATTGAAGGGGGGGGATATAGCTCTCTCATCCCACCCCTTCCAATTTCCCTCCTTTTATTTTTGCAACAAAGTTGGTGGGAAGAAATCAGCCAGGGCACTGTTGGCATAACCTTTTATTTGAAAATGCCGGGCATGGGAAAGCCCTTAAGAGCATCTGGCTTGGGGCAGGAGGGCTAAATATTTCCTAGAACTTTAGCCAGATCAGCCAAAGTTCGGCTAGTATCAGAAATAGTTGATCAAGGGTGGCTCTTGGGAGAGGGAGGAATTGCTCTCACAGATTAGCATCCATTGTTTGCGTGATTTGGATTTTATACAAGGGAATGGGGAGGAATAGTCAGGGGCTAAGTCTTGTGGGAAGATAAGGAGCCAGAGCTGCAGGGGACAAGGCCTTTTTTGAATGATTTGGTTGCTGCTCTTTGGAATCATGCATGCTGCCAGGCCCTTTTGCATTCCATTTCTGTTTTCTTACCACTTTCTGTCTTTTAAAATTGATCAGTGCTCTCATTCATATAGGATTATTCCCTTAGGTCTACTAATAGTTTTTATACTCTGTGCATTTGCTTTATGGGACATGTGGGTTTTAAAATGTAAATTAAAGCACAAAGACAGCAATTTGCTGTAGACTAATCAATGATGTGATGGCCAAGTCTAAAATGATGAGGCATCTTTCATGCCAACTATTGGTAACGAGCAAGGTAAATATTTCTCTAGAATGTAGTCTTGTTCACCCTCTTGTTTTGCAGGTGAGGTAACAAACCCAGAGATACTAAGTGTGGGGTCATTTCTCCTTACTCCATGCTGGGCATGGAGCCTAACATGGGGCTTGAACTCACACCCAGAGATCAAGACCTGAGCTGAGATCGAGTCAGACATTTAACCAACCAAGCCACCCAGGCGCCCCTCTCTTGACTCTCTTTTAAATACTCATTCTTTCACCCTCTCTCTTCTTGACAACCTTGTCTTATATTCCTTTTCTTTTTTTAAACCTTTTCTCTTTATTATAAAGAAAGATCAGGGATGCTGGGGTGGCTCAGTTGGTTGAGCATCCCCCTTTGGCTTGGGTCGAGGTCCCAGGGTCCTGGGATTGAGCCCTGCCTACATAGAGCCCCGCATTGGGCTCCCTGCTCAGCAGGAAGTCTGCTTCCCCCTCTCCCTCTGACTTTCCCCCTATGTGTGTGTTCTCTCTCTCTCTCTCTCTCAAATAAAATCTTAAAAAAAAGAAAAGAAAGATTATACTTCTTTATTATAAACTATGTATTATAAAACACTACATATTCTAGAGATAGCAAGAAATAGTGGTTAAGTCTTATTTTTTTAAAGACCATATTTATTTATTTATTTGAGAGAGAGAGAGAGGAGAGCATGAGCTGAGGGTGTGTCGGGGGGCAAGGGAGGAGCAGAGGGAGAGGGACAAGCAGACTCCCTGCTTAAACCACAGAGTCTGACAGGGGGCCGGATCCCATGACCCTGACATCATGACCTGAGCCCAAACCAAGAGTCAGACACTTTAAATGACTAAGCCACCCAGGCGCCCCAAGTCTTATTTACTTTTTAAAAAAATTTTTATAGTTAATATACAGTGTTATATTTGTTTCAGGTGTACAATATAGTGATTCAGCACTTCCATACAACACCTGGTGCTCATCACAACAGGTGCACTCCTTCATCCCCATCACCTCTTTTACCCATCCCCCTACCCACCTCCCCTCTGGTAACCATCAGTTTGTTCTCTATAGTTAAGAGTCTGTTTCTTGGATTGTCTCTTTTTTTTTCTCCCTTTGCTTGTTTGTTTTGTTTCTTAAATTACACATATGAGTGAAATCATATGGTATTTGTCTTTGACTTAATTAACTTGGCATTATACTGTCTAGCTCCATCCGTGTTGTTGCTTATGGCAAGATTTCATTCTTTTGTATGGATGAAGAATATTCCATTGTATATACGTACATTATTTCTTCTTTATCCATTCATCCGCTGATGGATACTTGGGCTGCTTCCATAATTTGGCTATTGTAAATAATGCTGCTATAAACACAGAAGTGCATGTATCCCTTTGAATTAGTGGGTTTTTTTTTTTTTTGTATTTTGGAGGTTAATAGCCAATAGTGCGATTCCTGGGTTGTATGGTGGTTCTATTTTTAACTTTTTGAGGAACCTCCATACTGTTTTCCAGAGTGGCTGCACCAGTTTGCATTTCCACCAACAGTGCATTTTTCTCCACGTCCTCTCCAACACTTGTTTCTTGAGTTGTTGATTTTAGCCATTCTGACAGGTGTGAGGTGGTATTTCATTGTAGTTTTGACTTGCATTTCCCTGATGATGAGTGATGTTGAGCATCTTTTCATATGTCTGTTGGTCATCTGGATATCTTCTTTGGAGAAATGTCTGTTCATGTTTCCTGCCTATTTTAAATTGGATTATTTGTTTCTTGGATGTTGAGTTGTATAAATTCTTTATATATTTTGGATACTAACCCTTTCTTGGTCATGTCATTTACAAATATCTTTTCCCATTCAGTAGGTTACCTTTTAGTTTTGTTGATTGTTTCCTTCACTCTGCAGAAGCTTTTTATTCTGATGTAGTCCCAATAGTTTATATTTGCAGGTGGTTAAATCTTAATTCTGGAAATAGCTTGCTGTGTTTGAATCCTGGCTCCGTGACTCACTTACTATGTATGTGACCTTGGGCAAGTAATTTGATCTCTGTGCCTCACCTTTCTTTGGCATAATAACAGCACCTACATTCTAGGATTATTGTAAGAATTAAATGAGTTCATTCATGTAAAGCTCTTAGAATGGTGCCTGGCACACAATAAATGTCATTGTTGCTAGTATTATTATCAAAAATAGAGAAATAAATATTATTTTTTATTTTATTTTTGAAGATTTTATTTATTTGTTTGACAGAGAGAGACACAGCTAGAAAGGGAACACAAGCAGGGGGAGTGGGAGAGGGAGAAGCAGGCTTCCCGCGGAGCAGGGAGCCCGACATGGGCTCGATCCCAGGACCCTGGGATCATGACCTGAGCTGAAGGCAGACATTTAACGACTGAGCCACCCAGGTGCCCCTAAATATTATTTTTTAAATAATTTTTTACTTATTCATTTGGGACAGAGAGATAGAGAGAGAGAGAGCATGAGCAGTGGGGAGAGGCAGAGGAAGAGGGAGAAGCAGATTCCCTGCTAAGCAGGGAGCCCGGCGTGGGGCTCGATCTCAGGACCTGGTGATCATGACCTGGGCCGAAGGCAGATGCTTAACCATCTGAGCCACCCAGAAGCCCACAGAAATAAATATTAAAATGAAAGAAATAATCATCTATAATTCTATCTCTAATCCTATCTTTAATCCTAGCCAGAGAGATTACCATTAACATTTCAGAGGGTTGTTTTTTGGTAGTTAAAAACAAAGCCAAAAAAAATTGAGATATTGTACATACAGTTTTATTTGTTGCTCTTCCCACTTATCTTTCTGTTTTGAGCTTTTCTCCCATGTTGTTGGATAGTCAATATTCTTCTGTATGGCATATTTGTTTTCTGTATTGATCCTAAGACAGAGCCTTACAAATTGCGTTCTCAGTAAGTACTAATAGTCTGGTAAGCCAACCTTTCTTCTGGACCCTTTGGGCTTGGACAGGTGTAAAGAGAGGTCCTTCCATCATGAATTTGAGAAGCCCCCCTGCAACTAAGACAGATCTTATCTTTTCCTATGCAGTAGAAACATTCTGGAAATGGCACCTGAAAAGTGTGGACACAGCAGAAACAGAATAAAGGAATACTCATGTGGGAAGATGATGGAGGAGTATGGGGGTGACAGGGCAAGAACCAGAATGGAAGTAGCGAGGCATGACTCAGTGGGGCCACCAAGCTGGGAGGTGTGGGTCTCCGTACTGCACAGCCAAGGCCAAAAGAAATGTAGGTCTGATGTTTTGGTTTTTCCTTGCAACCTCAGAGATTAGGTGAGGCTGGGAAGCCGGTGAGAAAGCTTCTGTGTGTGGACACCTCCTGAAGGCTGGCCTGCATTGATCTCCCCAGTCTCCTTCTGGGAGATCTGACCCAGTTTGGCTCTTCCACAGTCCATGACAGTCACTTGCCTGCTTTACTCACGCAGGACATGTGTGACCAGAAACAGCCACTTAGCAACACTTTCAGGGTTTTTGGAATTAAGCCTTGAGCAGCTCCAGTGAGGATTCATGCCTCCTAAGAGCACTGCATGGAGCACTGTGGCCAATTTGTATTAGTGGGTTTGTGTTCTGTCAAGTTGCACAGGCCAGAGAATTGCTATCTTCCCAAGAAGCAGAGACGATGTTCAGAAGAGTGTAGGCTGGGTGGCGGGCTTTGGCTAGAGACATTTTGTAGGTAATTTAGAAGGTAAAGAGGTGTACTTCTGTCTTGCCTAAACTCAGGCTTCCTTAAGAATCACTCTCTCTGTGTAGCACATCTCATCCACATGAAAGCCACTCTGTGTGGTTTGTTGATTACTGTCTGCCAAAGAAAGTAAAAAAGATTTGCCAAAGCTCTGAAACAATTGCGTTGGTTAATATCTAGAGAAAGCGGAGAGTCTCCTTACTTAGCACTGCTATATAGTAACTTCTAAACTTCTAAACTTATTTGTTGTTAGTTTTTTTTTAAAGATTTTATTTATCTATTTATTTTAGAAATAGGGAGAGCAGGTGAGCAGGAGTCGGGGGAGGAGGAACATGAGGAGGGAGAGGGACAAGCAGACTCCACACTGAGCGTGAAGCCTGACACAGGGCTCCATCTCACAGCCTGAGACCACGACCTGAGCCGAAATCAAAAGATAGGCGCTCAACCAACTGAGCCACCCAAGGACCCCTGTTGTTAGTCACACGTTTAGAAGTTACTATATAGCGGTGCTAAGTAAGGAGACTCTCTGCTCTGCCATTCTTCCTCCTGCTCTCATATTTATCATTTCACTGTCTTTAGGTGACCACTACACCTCGAGACAGTGTCCACACAGGAAGAAAGGGAAAGGAGCTGTGCTAGTTACTTGGTGTAAGCCAAGAGTCTCCTTACTTAGCATTGCTATATAGTAACTTTAAAAGTGTTATGCCCTATTTTATCAGGAAGAACAAGTTATCAGAAATCCCTTACTAAGGTCCCATTATCCAGAGCTGTGGCTCCTGGCCAGTGTTAGCTGTGGGAGAGAAAGAGAAAGTGGGCTTTCCAGCTTCTATAGCAGAAGAAGTCAAGGAAGGGAGAAAAGAGTTCATAAAGATGTTGAGTGAGCCAGCCTGTAATGTTTGCCACACTGTCACTTAATGATAGGGTGCCCATATGTCCACATATTTGAGGGATAACCCTGGTTTACACATGTTGTCCCAGTGTGATTATTAATAGCAACCCCTTCTATTCTCAAAAGTATCCTGGTTTAAATGACAAATTCTGTGTTCACTCTACTTAGTGAGCACTAGCTATTTATTGTAGGCTCTTGTTAAATAGTGGTTATTAATAAAAAAGATAGAATGTAACCATAAGATAAATAATAAGCCAAGATTACATGTGGTGAATGCCTGTGTGGTACAGGCAGCAGATATGTTGGGTTTATAGGAAAAAGAAATGAGTGAATCGGTAAATGAGTTGGGGTGAGTTGATTGGGGTGGAGATGAGTATAGGGGGAGATGTGACACCATGGCATGAAAAATAAATGGATTGGGCACAGTTTGAAAAATGGAAAAATTTATGTGCCAGGGTTTGCCTTGAAAAGACTAACAACAGGGGTCCTTGGGTGGCTCAGTTGGTTGAGCGCCTATCTTTTGATTTCGGCTCAGGTCGTGGTCTCAGGCTGTGAGATGGAGCCCTGTGTCAGGCTTCACACTCAGTGTGGAGTCTGCTTGTCCCTCTCCCTCCTCATGTTCCTCCTCCCCCGACTCCTGCTCACTTGCTTTCCCTATTTCTAAAATAAATAGATAAATAAAATCTTTTTAAAAAACTAACAACAAATAAGTTTTAATGCTGCCTTTGTTTGAGTGATGAACACTTTGTAATATGGGATATAATACTAAGATATTGATTTGACCTAAGAGTATTTTGAAGACTTACAACACAAAATAAAAAGCCATTTATATATTAAGTCAAATATACTCTTCTGCCATCACAAAATTTATCAGAGGAATTTTGCATATGTTTCTACATTAGTTTCTAGATTATTATCTTGCAGAGCATGCAGTAGAGTATGACCTTGAGCTATTTAGTAACAAAGTCCTCCTTAATCAAGATAAAATATTGGCATCTTCCAAATTTTCTTTTGAGTTGATTTGAAATGAAAATATTTACTTAGCTGTTTTTTTTTTCCTTAGCTTGGTTTTAAAATCCCAACAATTTGTTTTACATATTCATTCATTCTGTTAGGGGGTTGGTGGGCTGACATAGTGGAAATAAACAAAGTAAAGAAATTTGGATCTTGTCTTGTCCCTGGCCACTAACTAGTAAGTCTCCTTCCTCTGTGGATCTGTTTCTCGAATACAAAACGAGAGATTAAATAATGCTGTGGCTCCTCTACTTTGTGTTCCTAAGAGTCCATGAGTGTGTTTGGGTTATCAAGGGAAACCATGAAACAGCCAATCTGCTTGTAGTCTCAGGTCACTTTGGTTTAAGGAGGTGTTAAGAAGTAAGACTGCAAGGAAAACTGACATGAGGCCACGAAGTGCCTGACTGTCCATCTAAGCAATTTGCCATTCATTTTTGGCAGAAGGAAGGATTTCCTAAGCATCATGGAAGGTCAGTGGTACTCAGTGCGTTGGAGGGAAGAAAGACAAGGGAGGGAAAGACTTGTTTTATTCTAGGTTCTGAGCTATTTTGCAGTGTTCAATGACCTAACACGGTTCAAAGAGCAATGAGGCTTAGCTCAGCTATTTCTGGGTTTATGTCCTGAGAAGTTCTAATGGCACATCACGGGTCTAATCATTCTGACACAGTCTATTGGTGATGGTCCGACACCAGCCCTCCCACTCCCATTCTGCTGCTACAGATATCCCCCACTTTTCAGAGTTCACGGTACACCATTCTGCTTTTACAAAACATCTACATTGGTACCTGTTTCGCTAACCCAATGAAATCCAAAGAGGATTTTGGCTTTTATGAAAAGAGGCAAAAAGTGAAAATGCATTCGGCGTTGGTTTTGCAGTGAGCCATTCTAGAGGCAGTGCACCTGGAGCGGTGGCAGAGGCCCCACCCAGCTCCTTCCCTGGGAACTACACTCCGCATCTCAGCTTCACGCCACCAGAGCTTCCAACAGTGGTCTGTGAGCATCTGTGCTTTATCTCAATTTATTTTGTGCATCCGCTAGCAAACTGTGTCCAAAAGTATCAGAAAAGCCCAAGAGAAGCTATTTTTGGGGGTCTGGGAATGCTAAAAAAAAATCCCATAAAATTAATTGGTAATTGCTCCTTTATGCCATTTCAGCTCATGAAAGGTTTCGTAGCATCCCTCTACTTTCGAAAAGTGGTGGAACCCTGTATCTCCTTTCTAAATGACATCGCCAATATTCTACAGCCCCATTTCCCTATTACTTTTATTTTTGAAGGGAAAGATTTAGAATCTAGATAATTTGACTGTTCAGTCACCCCAACCACTTTGTGTTCAGGTTTTCTCTTGAGAAGAAATGTTATCAAAGAGCTGAAGAGAGGGGCACTCCAGTGTCATGCTGCCACTCTCAGGAGTAACCACACCACGGACTGTGGTCTTTAAGTTGCCTGTTGCGATGGTTATCCTGGACTGATGTCTTCAAGGTTCCAAAGACTGCTGGTCCTGACCCGTTCCACGATCCCATCTCTGACCACCTTTAATGTGGTTTGGAATTATTTTGGATTTTTTTTTCTCCTTCTAAGTCCTCATCTTTACCTCCTGTCCAAGTATCTTATCTTCCCCATTCCTAAAAACTTGTTTCTTTTTATGAAATCTTCCTTAGGTAGATTTTTATTTTCTCAACTTTTCACTTGTCAGATTTAGAATCATCTGCTGAGCACTTCCTACTTTAGCTAACTGATGGAAATGTTGAAAAAGATTCCTCCCTGTGCCATTCCTAGGACAACTCATAGCTTTGTCCAAAATTGCTCAAAGTGCTGGGCTTCTGTGGCTCTTCTGAACCACTCATAGGTAACAGTTGTGCTCACACCTCTTTCAGAAGCTATGAAGATGTTTGTAGTACCAATATACATTGTGATATTGCAACAGGTCTGCTCATATGTGGGTAGCATGTAATACAAGACCAAATATACCATTTTAAGCATTTCCACACAGAAAAACAAAAACAGTTGAGATTTCAACTGAAATCCATTAAATTTATAGATTCGTTTGGGGGAGAGTTTACGTCTTTATGATAGTGAGTATTCCCTTATTAAACATGGTATGTCTTTCCATTTATTAGATCTTCTTTTATGTTTTCCAATAAGCTTTCATAATTTTCATAATTTATGTCTCTCTCAACTCCTTTGTTGGATTTATGCTTAGGTATCTCATGAATTTTATTGCTACTCATGTCAATGAAATATGTCTTATTATTTCCTTATTATTACCAGATTATTATTGGTGAATACAAATGTTATTGAATTTACACTAATCTTGTCTCCAGCGACACTGTTAAACCTACTTAGCAGTTCTAACGGTTTATGAGTAGGGGCTCTGGGATTTTCTATGTTTAAAATCTGTGTCTGCAGGGACGCCTGGGTGGCTCAGTCGGTTAGGCAGATCCTGGAGTCCTGGGATTGAGCCTCACACTGGGCTCACTGCTCAGCAGGGAGCCTGCTTCTCCCTCGCCCTCTGCCACTCCCCCTGCTTGTACTCTCTCTCTCTTTCTCAAATAAAATCTTTTTTAAAAATTAAAAAAATAAAATCTGTGTTTGAAAATAAGAGCAATTTTATTTCTTCCTTTTCAATATTTAGTTATTGTCTTCTGTCATTGGCCAGAGGCTCCAATAAATATTGAATAGAAGCAGCGTTAGCAGGCATCCTTTGTTCTCCTGATGTTGTAGAGAATGCTTTTAATACTGAGCCACTTAAAAAGATATTTGCTATAGGTTTTTGGTAGATAGCCTTAATTTGCTTGAGCAAGTTCCCTTGTACACCTAGTTTGCTAATATTTTTATTAAGAATGAGTGTACAATTTTACCAAATGTTTTCTCTGTATCTCCTGAAATATCCTTTCGCTTTTCTCCTTTAACTGATTTACGTGTTGAATTAAATCTACACATCTTCTATTGTTAAGCTATGCTTATATTCTTGGAAGAAATTCTACTCAGATAAGCTTTTATAAATATATTGCTAGCTTTGATTTAGTATTACTATTTTATTTTGCATTTTTGGTATCTATGTTAGGGAGTGAAATTGGCTTATAATTTCACTTTCTTGTACAGTCTGCCAAACTTTCAACAGGTATTCTGTTCCCAAGAGGCCTGAGTTGTGCTTGTAGCTTAAAGTATAGTTTGTTTCTTCTGTGGTGTGTGCATATACAGCAAACAATGGTATCTCTTCTTATTCATTTATAACTTCCTTTGAGGCATTTGGAATCATTTAGTAGTAATGATAATAATCATGACTTATTTTGGACTTTCTCTGTATAGATTGTCATTCAAAAGCACAGGGTTATCTAGTGTTTCATCAGGTCAGTTTGGATGCTTGCAGTGGTGATAACAAGTCCATTATGAAGTTGGGAATAAAGAATAATTTAATTTGTGTATTAACTATCACTGATGTTCATCAGGCCCAATGGTTTATCTAAAAACAAAGCACTTTAAAGAATATTCCTTGCTGGGGAGGCGTGGGTGGCTCAGTCGGTTAAGCGTCTGCCTTTGGCTCAGGTCATGATCCCAGGGTCCTGGGATCGAGTCCCGCATCGGGCTCCCTGCTGAGCAGAGAGCCTGCTTCTCCCCCTGCTTGCTCTCTCTCTCTCTCTCTCTCTGACAAATAAAATCTTTTCTTTTTCTTTAAAGAATATTCCTTTCTGATTCTCCTACCTGCTTTTGCTACTGACGCTGATTCATGTCATGCCCAAGCTTGGACTTCATGGTGGTTGCTGGTGCCTTAGAGCATTATGTTCCACAGTAGAATACACCAAATGGAGGCAGCAAGTGGAATCAGGCAGGCTTGGATGCCATGCTGGCCCTGTGACTTTGAGTTTGGACAAATTCCTTAACCTCTCTAAAACTTTAATTATTCCATCAGTGCAATGGGAATTTTAATATGTCTTAAAGAGTTTGTTATAATGATTAAATCTGTAAGAGAGCGCAGTGTCTGGTATATTGTAAATGCTTAATAAAAGTAGCTTTTAGTATTTTTTTCCTGTTAGAGTGAATAAAATGCTAACAATATATGCTGGCACCAACTAAAAATATGGCTTCTTTCAAATGTCCTTCAAAACATGCTATTAGTTTCTAGATTTTAAGTTTATGTTATAGTGCCTTTCATATATTCTGTCTTAATTCTTTTTCTTTTAACAAATATTTATTTGGTGCCTCCTATATCCTAGGACTAGATGCTGGGGAAAATTGAAAATATGAGACAAATAAGTAGCAGAGATCAGTCTAAAGAGACCAAACACAATTAGAATATGAACTGATAGAACCTAAGATGTGAAATATCGAGATGGACTATAGGATAAGATATGAGATACCAAGATATGAGTTCAGTGGGACTACTGAGGAAGTAGGTAAGTAGAAGAAAATACCAAGAAGATGATATTTCAGCAGGGTCTTAAAGGCTGAAAAAGGTAAGGAGCAAATGTGTTCCAGGCCGAGCAAGCTGGGTATATGAAACTACCCAGGCATGAAAAGATACTTTATGATAGGAAAGGTAAAACTTTAGGAGTAAATTGCATAATTGATTCAGATGTCAGAACTTCCCTTCAGGACTGGATATGTTGCTCTCAGTCTTTTGAGCTTGGGGGAAGGGGACCAGGGATGCTTTGGAACCCCCGGTAAACACTGACCCTCCAGTGTCCTAGAGGTAGGATTTAATTCACTGCTAATTAGTGCTGGTTTCGGCTCCCCTGGGGAAGTGTAAACATAAAGAAGGAAAGGAGTCGGGAGCAAGTGCTGGATGTGAGTATTTGCTGCACTGTCAGAGGAGTTGAGAAGTGCAGAAGCGGTCTTGAAAACAGAGCAGGGATTATTTGGCATGCTTTAAAATAAAGCAAATTCTGCTGGAGGCTGCTAACATATCACACCCTAAAAATAAAAACAAAGGGATATGGAACCTTTTTCACTCTTACTGTGATCATTTTAACCTCAGTGACCTTCCAAAGGAAAGCCATAACTGGGTTGTTTTTATAGTCTGTGGGCTGGAGCAAATGCTGGTGTATAAACATTTTGATCCTTCCAACTCAAATAGCCTTCTTAGGAATGTCTACCCACATTTGAGGTGTGCTTCACTGGGAACCTTAGAATGTTGTATAAAAGCAACAGGGCATCTCACCAAACCCCACGATGTTTCAGAAATTTTCCAGCCAGAGGTGCTCTGGTTAGGGGCACTTGTAAAAAACCTGCCCTTCTTTCAGGAGAGAACACTTGAAAGAGTTTTGGGGGTTGTGTTTTTAAAATTTTTTACCTTTATTTTTTCTTTATCATAGAACAGTTGTTAGTAGTGGTGTTGTTGTTTTTCCACCAGAGAAGGATATGAAAGAAATATCTATGTCTGTATCTTCTGGGATCCATGCTACCTTTTAAAATATCTGTACAACTCAGATCAATTCAGGCAGCATGTACGAACTCCTCCTGAGTATTTGGTGTCCAGAATCATGAAGCTAGTACGTTTGAGGACCTGCCCCATAGAAACCTCGTGCCAGTGGGGAGGACAAATATGTGCACAAGTAGCACAAATACTAGACAGAATTTGAAGATGTTCAAGGAAAACACAGAGTTCATGGGGGGAAATACCAGAGGGAGAGCTGAATTCTGCTTGGAGTATCAGGAAGGGAAGAGAAGGGAATTGAAGTTACATTTGAATAAGTAAAATTTTAACCATTAGATGATTGAAATAAGAAAAAGAATGGAATGAACCTCTTGTAAAACAAGAATTTAAAATAATTGTTGTGCTTAACAACAAAATAAACCTGTTATGATTTGTTTATTCATTCATCTAGTCCATAAACAAGTACTGACTACCTGCGTTGTGCCAGACACCACTTAGAGAGAGAGGTGAATAGAACGTCCTTCGTCCCTGCCCGCAGTACCCTCACTGTTGACACAGACCAACAGAGAGGTGCACACAAGAGACAGATGTCCACAGAGGGGTGTATGAAGTACTCTGAGAGTACCTTGGACTTAAAGGAGGCAAGGACGACTTCACAGTGGGATAGAGTTTGGGAGGTTCAATGGTGAATGGGTTGAAGAAAGCACTCCTTGTAGAAGAAATGCCATGTACAAAGGCATACAGGCGTGAAGCAGCATGGGATGCTTGTGGGACCTCAAGTATGGCGCTATATCTCAGATACAGGGCTCCATGGAAAGGAGGAAGAGTGCTCCTTGACCTTCGTAGAGTCCTTGGCTGGGTCTGAAAGTTAAACTGACAAAGATTAACAGGAGAAAAACATGCATGTGTATTCAATATAAGTTCTATGTGACATGGGAGACTTTATAAGGAAATGAAGACTCAAAGAAGCAGTTGGACCTGAGTATTTTATGCTAGGTTTGATGAGGAGTGGATAGTCATGGAGGAATATGATGAACTAAGGAGTACAGAGGTTCCCCCTTAGCTGCGAGTTTGCTTTTCATGGTTTCAGTTACCTGAGGTCACATGGGGCCCAGAAGCAGAGGATTCTTCTGGCTTACTGTCAGAAGCAGCCCAAGGCTCCATCGCCACCCTGCATCAGTCCCCTCACCACACCTCCTCATGTAGGCCTTTTATCATCTTACGTCATCACAAGAAGGGTGAGTACAGTACAGTAGGATACTTTGAGAGAGAGATCCCATTCCTATAACTTTTATTATAGTACATTGTTATACTTGTTCTATTTTATTATGAGTTATTTCTCTTAATCTCTTACTGTGCCTAATTTATAAACTTTACCATAGTTATGCATGTATAGAAAAAAACATAGTACATATAATATAGGGTTCAAGTGTTATCTGTGGTTTCAGACATCCACTGAGGGTCTTGGGACATATCCCCCAAGGATAAGGGGGGACTACTGTATGAGGTAAATGTAGTAAATTGGGGGAAGCTTAGCAAGCCCCATTTGTTAGGATTCTAATTGTTGCCCCTTGTCTTCAGAGGTAAGGATGCTCCTTTCTTCCAGGTATAGGGAGGGTACCTCTCACCTGAAGGTTTTATAACAGGTTTCAGGGAAGAAGGGCAAGGGGAGATGGAAGTCAGACTGACTCTCCTGCTTAAAATATTCAATATCTCAAGGTGCCATATTTGGGGTAGCAGGCCCTGAACCCTATCAGGGCATATGGAGGAGGGCAAGTGGGAGCAGGGAAGATGAGAAATGAGACTAGGAAGAAAATCAAGAGCCAGATGTTGAAGAGCTTTCTAGACGATGCAATGGAGATTGAATTCTATCCAATATTCATTTTAATGAAGTTAGTTTAAGTGGAGCAGTAATACCTATATTTGAGAAAGATCCTGCAGGTGGTTTCCTGGAGCATGAAGTTGAGCTGGGAAAGACAGGAAGTAGGAGGCTGTTTCAGCCAGCCAGGTCTAGCATGGGATTGAGACTATTGGCCCTCAAGAGCCCAAGATGCAGTTTCGAATTTAAGCAAAGATAACCATAAGACGTCTAATAAAACAAAGATGCCTTCAAAAAAATGTATCAGATGTCAAAATATTTTAAGACTTCTCTTGCCTCCTCCCCGCTGGTGCCCTCAAGCACGTGCATCTCTACTACTGTGGGACTCTGCCCTGCTCAGGAGGCAGCAGTCAGGATGATGGGCAAAAGAAGGGGGGTGGTATCGAAGTGGGAGAATTTATAGCACTAGGTGAAGGCAAGACAGAAACCTGGGATGGTGCTTAGGTTTCCGACTTGGCTGACAGGGTATTGGCCATGGCCTGCCTTTGGATTGCTACGACACATCGTTCCTGATGTCCGGCAGAGGCCTCCTCCAAGGCAGGCATGCCTCTGACATCAGTTACCCTTGCAGAGTTCCTCCATTTTTTGCACTTAGTCCAGGCTCCAACAAGGGCTTTTATAACGCCCTCCTCTGAGGGCCCCAAGCAAATCCCTCACAGACCATCAGATCCTCAGGACAAGATTCAACCTCTGACATAAGCACCATTTCAGCACAGTCCTGTCAGCGGGCCTCTGACACAAGCTTGGCTCAGGGTAGGAGGGCTCAGCAGGGGCAACCAGCCCTCTCACCCACCTTTTGTAGTCCCCTGGCTAGCGCTCCTCCATGCAAAGTTATACTGGTCCCCTTACTCACTGCAGGACTGTGGCTCAGTGACAAAAAAGAGAAGATGCCGCCTGATGGAGACAGGTCTTTATCCCAGCGTCATGCGTTAATTAACCCACTCCCAGCCCCCAGATCTGTCTGGGGACAAAGCCCCAGGCAACAGCCAAATGTATCTCTGGGATTGTTCCTGAATATTCCGAAGTGTCAAGCACTGAGAAGAGAATTTCCCTTATCATCCTGGGCCTCATGTTCACTACACTGTTTTCTTCAGGTTTCCCAAAGCCCCAGCCTCAAAAGAAACAAAATAATATTTAGAGATACATTCTCAAATAGAGGCTTAGCTGCTCCTCCGTGTTCGTCCAGGCCCAGGGCAGGAGTCGGGCTCCACTAGTACCACTGATTTTCATGACCAGTAATTGAGCGTCTACTTTTGCTTGGGAATATATTCTGTAGTTAGTTGATAACTATGTCACCATTTCAACTGCTTGATTTACTATGGTGCCAGGTTTCATTTCTAAGTCATCTTATTTCTGGATTCAAAACTAAAAAAAAATCTCAGCTTTGGAGTGCTGGGCTAGACCATTTCAGTCAGGGGGCCCGGTGTATGGTACTGGGGATGAGTCACTTTTACATACATGGTCATCAGAAACCGACCACAATCCCTGGATATTGGTGGAGATAAATGTGTATTTTTATCCCGTAAGGCAAGAAAATCTCTGTTGTAATCATAGTCAAAATAGGATCAACAACGAAGGCACATACAGAAGAATATAGAGTAAAATATGATGGAGCTCTTTGAATTCTTCCCCTTTCCCCCAATTTCATTTCCCTCCTCCCTCTCAACAGTTGGGAACTCGTGCATCCAGAACTTTTCCTGCACTTTGCAGATATCTTTCCTTATACATGAATAGATCCCTGCTTAAGTGAATAGTGACTCTTTTCATGAAGAAATGTATGCATTTCGTGGACCCTGTGGCTGTTCCCTCATGATCCCTTATCCTTACAACGATGAGTAATTCATAAAACTCTCAAGTAGTAGAGGGCAGGGAGAGGGGAGTGTGGGCTGAGAATCACAGTGGAAACCTTGATGCCTCGTTCTGAATCTTTTCATGTTCAATCCTCGACCTTCTTGCAGTTTTATGCATTGAAATAATATCTAGTCTGTAGAGCTCAAGCTTTGTTTCCAAGCTGCCCTGGGAGATGAGAGATCCTCATTGTCTACTTTGACTTGCCTCCTTGGGGAAATGGTTTCAGCCAGAAATACCAGGTCAATTAGCAAGCACTACGGAACAGCATGTAATTCTCAGGACTGGCTTCGAAAGCCTCCAGGCTCCCTGGTGGGCAACACTTAAACTGCCTCCTCAGCACCATGTAATCACTTCTTCCATCAGCCCCAGAATGGTGCCCGCTCTGGGGAAGAAAGCATCTCTAATTACATTTGCCTTTCTCTTCCTCAGTCGCGAAGGTCCTGTGTGTGGATGCCTGTGCCAAGCAGTTCTTGGAGCAGTAAAGGCACAGCCAGATGCGGGAAGGCCCTGCCTCTCCTCTTAGCAGTTTCTTTTGCTTTTCCAAGCCAAGTAGGCCTGCAAGATCTTTGACTTCACCACTCCTGTTCTTCAGTGGATTTACATCATTATTTACCAGGCTCCCTGCAGATGAAAGGCCAGTTTGGTTTTGATGAATTTTCTCTTCACGTGAAGTCCAGAATGACTGCATGATTTATGAATTTCCTGCCCCCCACCCGAGGTTTTTCTGTTTCCCATCAAGATGAATACTTTTTTGTTTTAAAAAAGCAAATTAATCTTTGATCTCGGTATACTTACAGGTATAAACCAGAAAGACATGTACATGCCCTTCGTAACCATTTTCTTTCCTGAGAGCATTTAAAAATGTAGAGAGGCTGTATTTTTTATGGACTAAATCTCTCTTTTCTGAAGACCTTAGGAATGGTTTTCTGTGAGGTGAGTTGAGGGATTATCCTTTATGGAAACCGGGCAGGGAGTTTGTCCCGTGTCTGCTGCTGGCTGGCCCTAAGCCAGCCTCCTACGAATTTTGAGTTGTTCATGACAACAGAGGAAAAGCTGCAGCAGCTGAGATCAGATGTAGTGGCCACGGAGATGAAGGAACTGCTTTTTCCCCCTGGAAAATGAGACTGGAGTTTAAATGTGAATGGTGTCTTGAGATCAATGCGTTTGATACCTTTTAGTAATGCAGTAAAGAAATGTATCCGAGATTGGGTAGAAAGATAAGGAAGAGTTTGCTGAACGAATGAATGCTTTTTGGAGGAGGTGAGCAAGGACAAGCTGTTTTGGGGAGCTGTGGACAAGTCATGTAACCTCTCTGGGCCTTTGTCCCCTCATCCCTAAAACGAGGAGGTGGGAGGAGAGGAGCACTGAGGTGTCTTCCATTTCTGACCTTCCAGGATTGTGTAATTCTTTGTTCTAGCCATTTTGGACAGTCTGGGCAAAGACCAGGAGGCAAAAAAGGAGAGAAAGCTGTTAAGAATGCAAGCAGGAGGGGCGCCTGGGTGGCTCAGTCGTTAGGCGTTTGCCTTTGGCTCAGGTCATGATCCCAGGGTCGTGGGATCGAGCCCCGCATCGGGCTCCCTGCTCAGCGGGAAGCCTGGTCTCCCTCTCCCACTCCCCCTGCTTGTGTTCCCCCTCTCACTGTCTCTCTCTGTCAAATAAATAAATAAAATTAAAAAAAAAAAAGAATGTAAGCAGGAATAGAAGTTGCAAGCAAAGATGTGAATGGCCGAAAAGGGAACATGAATGGTCTGGAAGCAGAACGTTTTTAATCCAAAAGCATGGTCAAGGTAGTTACAGAAAAGATATGGAGGCAACTGGCTGGGTAGTTGGCATTAAGTGAATATTTTCTGGTGTAACATTTTAATTCCTTTCATTATTTTAAATGTATTTAAAAGCATACATTTAAAGTATACAGTTCAGTGGCTTTTCGTTTATTCACCGAGTTGTGCATACATCACCACAATCAATCTTGGAATAGTTTCATTACCCTAAAAAGAAAGCCTGCTCTGCTTAGCAGCATTCCCAACCCCTTCCCCAAACCCCAGTCTGCCACGAATCTATGAATCTACTTTCTGTTTTTATAGATTTGCCTATTCAGAAGAGTTTATGTAAATCGGATCATACAATATATGGTCCTTTGTGACTGGTTTCTTTCACTTAGCATATGTTTTCAAGGTGTTTCCATGTCATGGTGTATATCAGTACTTCATTTCTTTTTATTGATGAATAATATTCTATTGTCTGTGTATACCACTCTTTATTTCTCCCCTCAACAGTCGATGGATATTTAGGTTGTTTCCACTTTTTAGCTATTATGAATTATGTTGCTATGAACACTTGTATAAAAGCATAGACATGTATTCATTTCTTGTAGGTATAGATCTAGGAGTGAAATTGCTGAGTTATGTGATAACTATATTCAGCTGTTTATTTATTTATTTTTGGTGCCAAAAGGTGATTTTATTAAGGCATGGGGACAGGACCTATAGGCAGAAAGAGCTGCTGCTATTCAACTGTTTTAAAAGTTGACAGATTGTTTTTCAAAGTGCTGAACCATTTTACATTCCCATCAGCAGTGTACCAGGGTTCTAGTTTCTCCATATCCTAGCTAACATTTGTTACTGTGTCTTTCTGATTCTAGCCATCCTAGTGGGTGTGAAGTGGTGTCTTGTGGTTTTATGCTCCCTGATGACTGGTGATGTTGAGCATCTTTTCATGTGTTTATTAACCATTTATATATCTTCTTTGGATAAATGTCTATTTGGATCCTTTGCCCATTTTTAATTGGATTATTTATCTTTTTATTATTGAGCTTTATTTATAGATTCTAGACACAAATCCCTTACCAGATACATGATTTGCAAAATTCTTTTCCCATTCTGTAGGTTGTTTTCTCACTTTCTTGATGGTGTCCTTTGAAGCATAAAATTTTTCATTAATGATGGCCAGTTTATCTATTTTTTTGCTGTTGTTGTTGCTTGTACTTTGGTATCACAGCTAACAAATCCAAAGTTGTGAAGATTTATGCCTATGTTTTCTTGTAAGAGCTTTATAGTTTTAACTCTTACAATTGGGTCTTTGATGCATTTTGAGTCAACTTTTGTTTATGGTATGGAGTAGGGGTATAACTTCATTCTTTTGCATGTAGATAGCCTTTTAATTATTTTTAACTTATATTTCTAGTTATTTTCTGAGTGGTTGCTCTAGGGCATAAAATATATATTTTTTTAACTTATCAGAACCTAATTTAAATTTATACTAACATAACTCCAGTGAGATCTAGAAATTTTACTCCTTTATAGCTCCATTCCCAGCTCCCCTTTGTTTTGCTATTGTTATAATTATTACATCTATATGTGTTAAAAATATAACATATTGTTATAATTATTACTTTGTATAATTTTATGTCCTTGAAAGAAACTGAGAGAAGGAAAGATAGCAAGTATAGATAGACTTGGGGGTTATTAGGAGCCCCTTAGGTACAGAAATGATTTCTGCTTTGCTCGTCGTCTTATCCCCTGCACCTAGAACAGTGTTTGTCATGTAGTAGGTGCTCATCTAATATGTAAATCAATGAATGATGATCTCCATACAGATAATAAATAGACTCCCAGAGAGAGAGATCATCCCAAAAAGATGGGGAGATGAAGAATGACGAGATTAAGAGAATAAGATTACATGATTGTGGTGGTGTTGTGGGAGAGGTAATAATCACAGTAAAAAGTAAGACGTCTTTCTCATTCAGTGTCATGTATCTGATGCTTAGCACAGTGTTGACATTTGGGAGATACTCAGTAAAGGTTGGATGAATCCCATGGCTAGTGCAGGTCTTAGGGGATGAGGCAAGAAAGTTTCAGTCTTAGGCATTCCTGGGCTCCCCAAATGGACACATTCTCTGCCTCTTCTCAGTGACCGTGGCTCTGCACTGATGCTTCTTCTGGGGTTTCTCACCTTGTATCTCATATCCCCACTGGACTGTCAGTTCCCTTTGTATGTTCTCATCAGGGTGTCCAATCACTGAAGGAAGAGAAGTATAAGCCCTTTGGTTAGGACTTAGCAGAGGGAAGACAGGATAAATTTATCATTAACCAAGTTTGTAGGGTGGAGGGTAGCCTATGAGGAAGAAGAAAACTATTGGTAATAGACAGAGACAACTGAGATTCTAGACTTATTTAACTCATTCATTCCCCCACAACACCTAAAGAAAACCTGCTTTGTACTAGGCTAGAGATGCATATAACAAAGTGTTCAACTTTCCTTACACCAAATATTAAATCCAAGACATAAAGAAATTTACTTCATTGTAGTAAGAACATTCTGGAAATAACTATATAGTCCTTTATAGTGGCTAAGATGTCTGAGATTGGAGCCTCCCTGACTGGGCTTGAATCCCAGCTGGATGGAGTCACCTAATGACCTCCTTATGCTGACTAAAGCTCCCTTTCCTGTAAAATTGAGGTATTAGTACTTACCTTACAGACTCCTGGATTAAACATACACCTAGAGCACCTAGGACAGTGCCTACCACATAACATGTAAGAGCCAACTACTATTATTGATATAACAGTTACTATTAAACAAAGACAACAATAGTTAATTGAGATCATCTAGTAAATTTCAATACAATTTTAGACTTCCCATTATCCATAGTACCTAGCAACCTAGAAATCTTCTTAGTAGCAGCCATTTATGTACATAAGAATTTACTTATTTAAAAGCTTGAGCTGTTAAGAAGGAACAACCCTCTTCTTATCTATGTTTGTTTCATTTTGTTAAATGATTACTATGGCAAAGAGCTGTTTTTTACCTTTGAAAACCAACTCCATTCCAGAGGTTACCAGAACAGAGGGGAACCCTCTGAATTATCCAATGGATAATTCCAGCCCTCTGAATTATCATCCAGTTATCCATTGGATAATTCAGAGGGCTGGAAAGAAGGTGCTTTTTTTTTCAAATTAGGTTAATATGAATGAATTCCCATCTGAGATTGCAAAGCTGTGGCAGATCAATGGGCTCAGAAATCAAAGGCACCAAAGGTGATGTTGCTACTGTAAATGTATAAGCCATTCAGAACACTAAAATTAAAGACTGTTCCTAGTTGGTTTTATCATGTAAAAGAGCAGCATCATGAAAGATTCTTTTTGAGGCTTAAAAAAAAATCTTTAGATTAGAAAGGTACAGTAGAAAAGTTGAATGATTATTTCCATCACTGTATGCAAGAACCTCCCCCCCTCCCCATCTAGGTGTTCATAACCCACTATTGCTTGGACCCCTAAAGTATAATTCAGGAGTACAATTAAGATTTGTTTTACTGTAGAACTGCAGGTTCCCTTCAGTCAGTTGTTTTCTAGTAGAAGCATAGAACTTACTTCAAACATTAGTACCTGATGTTCTTTTCTCAGCAACAGATTGCCTCTGTTAAGTCATGCATGTGCAGTGAATGTTCAGAACTTTGGGTCCTGAATGACGCATCACGTGGAGAGGAAGTTGATGGCACATAATAGGTGCTTAATTTTTAAATGAATGAATGATGGTGGTGAAGGTGAACTGAAAATAAATTGATCATAAATAGGAGTCTCATCTAAATAATTTTACCCTGAATGATCCCAGACAAGTCATTTAGCTGGATCATCCCATGCCTCAGCTTCCATGTCTTTAAAAGAGTATTGATTAATATATTGTGGTTTAAAATGAAATTGTCAATTAAAATACTGATTAAAGGGGCGCCTAGGTGGCTCAGTCGTTAAGCATCTGCCTTCGGCTCAGGTCATGATCCCAGAGTCCTGGGATTGAGCCCCACATCAGGCTCCCTGCTCAGCGGGAAGCCTGTTTCTCCCTCTCCCGCTCTCCCTACTTGTGTTCCCTCTCTCACTGTGTCTTTCTCTGTCAAATAAATAAATAAAATCTTTAAAAATATATATTGTTTAAAAAGTTGGTGCTGTTAAGAGAAAATAGAGCTATGTTAATTCAAAATAATAACATTGAAGATTCCTACTGTCCGGTTCACCTGGTTACAGCAGGGAGCAGGGAAGCAATCAAAAAATACAGTTGCTCAACCCAGTCATACACTGATCATCAGGAGAATGAGCACTCCCTCTTATTTGGCCTGAGATTCCTTCCAGGGAGTGATCCTACCTAACAAGTAAAACAATACAATGGATATGCAACTATGTGATTATTCTTATCCTCAGGGACTATCCAGAGGAAGAGGAAGAAAAAAATAAAGTAAGAGGAAGAAATAACACATATAAGTAGGATGATCACACTATGTATCATGCAAACAAAGACACTTTGAGAGTGAAAAAGCAGCTAATATTGATTACATTGGGAAATGTTTAGATAGTCTTAGGCAAACAGGAATGTCTGGTTGGCCTGGGTCTGTGCCATGCTCAGAAGCACACTCAAGCATATAAGACCAGTTTAACCCTTTTTACCTAACTTTTTCCCTTCCTGACCCCATCTTTTGTGATAAAACTCCTCCCAGCTCCTCTGGGTAAAACACTGGTAGTTCCACCTTCATTTGCTAGTTACAGCATCTACAGTTCTCATTATAAAATCATTAGCATCACTGAGGCAATGAAGAACGAGATATATGCCTTCTGTTCCATTTGGTGAAATTCCACCTGTATTTTGAGCTAATTTACTTATGTGAATGTTCTGTAGTTATCCACTCCTTATCTTGTCTGATTCACTGTAAGTCCTCATAATCTGTAGACAATCTATTGAGTTTGCTGACTTGACACATTTTATTTCTACTAACAAATCTTGATACTTTTCTTTCCTCCAATACAATAGATTTTCCCTCTAGCTACCACTGTCCCCTCAACAGTCGAAGGGGGTTGACAGCTCTGCTGGCTGTACCCGTTAGAATAGCTGTGTGTTGTGTTGGGAAAGAGGCAGGTCTTTTATACATTTGTTCAACAAATATTTAATCGAGCATTTATTGTGCGCCAGATACTGTTTAGAGCCCTAGATTTGTAGTGTAATCTGTGATTTGTCTGTCGGCTTTCTAAATGGTATCTTTTGATACCCAGACATTTTTAGTTCTGATGAAGTCAAATTTACCAATTTTTTTCTCTTTTATGGTTTGTGTTTTTTGTATCTAGTCCAAAACCTTGCCCTACTTCAGGGTCCTGGATATATTCTCTTATGTATACTTCCAGAAACTCTGTGGTCCTAGGTTTTATGTTTAGGTCAATGATCCATCTCAAATTCATTTTGGCATATGATGTAGGATAAAAGTCAAGATTCAACTTTTTTTAAAAAAGATTTTATTTATTTATTCATGAGAGACAGAGAGAGAAGCAGAGGGAGAAGCAGGCTCCCCGCGGAGCAGGGAGCCCGATGCGGGACTGGATCCCAGGACCCTGGGATCACGACCCGAGCCGAAGGCAGACACCTAACAACTGAGCCACCCAGGTGCCCAAGATTCAACTTTTATTTGCACAGATATCCAGTAGATGCAGCACCATTTGTTAAAAAAAAAAATGTGTTCCCTCTCTCCATTGAATTGGCTTGGTGCCTTGGTGGAAAAACAATTTACCATGTATATGTAGGTCAATTTCTAGACCCTTTATTTTGATCTATTGGTCTATCCTTACACACTTTCTTGATTACTACAGCTCTCATGAATATAGTCCAAATAAGTCAAGCACAATCACTATCTTTATGGGTTTACGATCTGATGAGATAAACAGTCTGATGTAGAAGTCATAATTGTGCTACAGATGTTGGAAGTGCAAAGGAAATGTTGGAAGTGCAGAGGAGAACTCCAGCTGGTTTAGGGTGAAGTGGGTAGGGAAGCTTCCTGAAAGAGGTGACACTTAAAGTGGACCTTAAAGGATCAGTAGGAGTTTGCAGAAGGTGGAGGCAGGCCTGCTGCCCTCCAGGAAGAGTGAGGGGGCTGGTGGCTGAAGTGCAGTGAGTGAAAGGGAGACTGGAGGAGATGATGCCAGAGGGAAGACCACCTTGGGCAGAGCCTGGAAGGCCATTTTAAGGGTCTTGGCTTTTATTCTGAGGAAGAAGAGAAGCCATCAAAAGGTATTGAGTAGAGTAGTAACATGTTCTGACATCTTTTAGAAGGATCTTCCTAGATGCCCTGTTTGAGACAGACCATGTTGGGGGTTGGCATGGGGCAAGTAAAGACAGAAGCTCTGAGACCAGCTATAAAGACCGTTACTATAATCCAATTAAACCTGACTGTGGCTTGGACTCAGTGGTCATAATGGGATGATTGTGATTTGGGTAAAATGGGATAAAGTGACTGTGTTGTGGACATATTTTGAAGGTAGAGCCAATAGGATTTGCTGACAGATTGAACATGAGATATAAGGTAAAAAGAAGAATCAAGGGTTGGCTTTAGCTGGAAGGATGTGTTGTCATTTACCAAGGTGTGAAAGAAGCACATTCGAAGAAGACAATCAGAAGCTTGCCTTTTCTACTTTAGAGTAAATATGAGAGATTACTACCCAAAATACAAGCAATTTCCCCTACAGAGGGAGTAACTGGAGGATGCAGTAGAGATAGTCATATTGTGTGTTGTCAAGCCCAATGTGAGCAGCACTGTTCTCGGTGATGGAGGCATGATGCCCTGCACATGGATTCTGCTCCCAAGGAGACTTTGTGAGAAGGCTTGACTCACACGAAGTGAAAAAATCTTGGAAGTCAAGGACCAGTTAAGGAGATGCAGGTCTCCTTAGTAGCGGTGCAGGAAGAAGTAGTCAAAGAATGCTTCTAGAAGGAAATGGGAAGGGAGCCATCTTCACAGGATGGGGAAAACTTAGAGGAAAAAGGGCAAAATTGTGGGAACAAGCAGGAGCCACTCAGGACACAGATATTCTTGGCCTGGCTGGAAGAGTCGTTGGAAGGATTTTTTAAAATTGGTTAAAAAATTAGTTCTTGGTACATAGTAGACATTTGATAAAGGCTAACCAATAACATTTATTGTATTGGAGGAAGAGAAGGTGATACTACTGTGTGTAAAACTCTCCTGAGTCCAGCAACCCCCCCACCGTCAACACCTATGCCTTTGATGCCCTTTGCCCTTTCTCCTTTCCTGTGTTGTCTTGTAATAATTCTATTGGAAAACCTTCAAATCGGGCTTTCTAAACTGTTTGTGAGGGGAAAAGAGTTGAGCTACAATATTTCAGCGTGTCCATGTCGGCTTATGGATTTTTAATAATCTCATTCATGTGAATGCTACAAAGGTCCAGAAGGGGGCAATGTGACACTTGAACTTCAAGAGGGTTTATTTTCACAGATGCTTTGGAATTCATCCGATATTGTTAAAATCAAGAATCTTAGGTCAAGGAATGATTCTGTAGACCTCACGGGGTCCATCACTCTCACTTGCCAGTAAAGAAACTGAATCCCAGAGAGGGGAAGGGATTTGCTTCAGGTCACACAGGCATTTAGTGGGAAGGTCTAGACCCTAACCTCGTTCTAACCCTAAGTCTTTATACTTATAGCTTATGTACAGCTATAAAGCAAAACAAATTTTATCAAGTTAAATACAAACAAAACTTCAACCAGTGAAATTTAGGTTAACAATATCACTTGAAAAGTATGGATGATATTGTTCTGTTGAAATTAATTTGTTCCTCAAAAGTAACTTAATTATGGTGCTTTTAAAAACAATGACATAGTGGCAGAGGCTGCTGGGAAGATGGCGAAGTAGGACCCTCGGCTCACCTCTTGCCGCGTGGCCGCCTAGAGAGCACCCACGTCGGCATAAATAACCCAGAAAGCAGCCCGAAAACTGGCAGAACAGACTCTCCACAGCCCGGCCTAGACAAGAGGCCACAGCAAAGCAGATCCACCCCCTCTGATCGCTCTTGGCAAGATCCCGTCAAAGCGGTGCCACAAGCCTGGCAGTGGGCACGCGGCCCAGACGAGGGTCAGCACCACTCCAGAGTGAGTCCTGCCCCAGGGAGAGGGGAAGATAACCACACACCGATCTCACTGTGATCCCAGCAGTGGGCTAGGGGCAGGCAGCAGGCCCCACCCACCAACAAAAGCTTCTCCGGGGACGACACAGGGACAGTGCCTGCAGTGTGGTGCTACTGCATCTCTGGCAAACGCCTGGTCTGACTCGACTCAAGCCCGAGGCAGCCCCGGAGCAGCCCACTAACACCACGGGCACCAGACTCTGCCCACAACAGGCAGAGAGCCATCGCAGACAACAGGACTGAAGGCAAACACATCCTAACCACAACGGTAGGACACCCCCTGGAGCAACACACATAGGAGACACCCCCTCAAGCACCAGGTTCTGGGGAACAGACATTGCACTGCAGGACCTCTTCTTCATAGAGCCACTACTTTCAAGTGCAGGAGACGTAGCTGACTTTCCTAACACAGAAAAACAGACAACGCAAGAGACAGAATGAGGAGACAGAGGAATGTGTCCCAAATCAAAGAACAGGACAAAATCAGAGCAGGAGACCTAAGCGAAACGGAGATAAGTAATATGTCTGATAGCGAATTTAAAGTAACGCTCATAAAGATTCTCGCTGGAATTGAGGAAGGACTGCAGGACTTCCTTGAGACCCTCCACCAAGAGCTAGGAGACGTAAAAAAGAACCAGTTAGAGCTATTGGATTTACTAAATGGAAATAAAAATAGACCATCTGGAATAAATAGCAAGCAAGAGGAAGTAGAAGAAAGGACCAGCCACCTGGAGGACAGAGTCATGGAAAGCAATCAAGCCGAACAGATGAGAGGGGGGAAAAATACGCAAAATGAAAATAGACCCAGGGAACTGAGCAACGCTGTCAGGCCTAACAGTTGCATGATAGGGATCCCAGAAGGAGAAGAGCGAGGAAAGGGGGCAGAAGATTTGTCTGAAGAAATAATAGCTGAAAACTTCCTGAATCTGGGGAAGGAAAGAGAAATCCAGATCCAGGAGGCACAGAGAGCCCCCAACAAAACCAACCCAAAGAGGTCTGCACCAAGACACAAAGTAAATAAGACGGCCAAAAGTAGTGAGAAAGAGATAATTTTAAAAGCAGCAAGAGAAAGGAAAGCAGGTACATACAAAGGAAACCCCATATGGCTATCAGTGGGTTTTTCAGCAGAAACTCTGCAGGCCAGAAGAAAGTGGCATGATAGATTCCAACTGCTAAAAGGAAAAAATCTACAGCCAAGAATACTCTATCCAGCAAGGCTTTTGTTTAGAATAGAGGGAGAGATCAAGTTTCCCAGAAAAACAAAAATTAAAAGCAAAACCAGCCATGTCCCTGTCACACATGATGCCATCGGCCTGTGGGTCCCAAATTCACGGTCCAGCCGCCCTCCTGCCCAAGTCAGCGTGCACGGCCTGCCACCTGCTAAATGCCAAGTCAACACGCCTTCACCTCAGATTGCCAAGGGCTCAAATTGACACTGTTCCCCTCAAATTTCAGCCCCTGTACCCAAGTTTGTGCACAAAAGTGGGAATAATTATAACAGCAGAATGAAGCAACCCAAACATCTATTTCTGTGGAATACAGAATGGATAAAAGGAGTGTGCTAGGCTGAGAACATCTCCAAAAAGCACATGAACAATACATACAGCATGATTCTGGTTAGTTAAAAACAAAAACAAAAACCTGGGAGGAATAAAACAAGATGAAACCAGAGAGGGAGACAAACAAAACAAGATGAAACCAGAGAGGGAAGAGACTTCTTAAGCATAGGAAAGAAACAGGCTTGCTGGAGGGGAGGTGGGGGGGGATGGGGTGACTGGGTGGTGGGCATGAAGGAGGGCACATGATGGAATGAGCACGGGTGTTGTATGCAACTGATGAATCACTGAACTCTAAAACTAATAATACACTATATTGTTAATTAATTGAACTTAAAATTAAAAAAAAGGAAACCTAAAAACAATGACATAGTTATTCATATCACACCTTAGTTTCTTTCATATGACCAGACCTCAATAAATATTTGTGAATTTTCTTTGTATGAAGGTATAAATAATTTGAAATATTTTGATATATCAGAAAACCATTATCTGAAGTCTCTGCAATTTTTATTCTCTCCTTGACCCAAGTACTTTCTCTCTATGGATATATACACTTCTCATTTTTAAAGTAGTTATACATGTTATAAGACAGTCAAACAATATGGAAACATAGGGAGTAAGAAATGAAACAAGTTCATTTTGTAAACACTATAAATATTGTATAACATCAGGTTGTAAAAATATTAGGTTCTTCAACAGAGGTCAAAACAATGGAGGCTTAAAGAAGGCAGAATCTTAATTCTCTCACAACAAATCTACAAGTAAGCGATCCCAGGTTGATACGGTGGCTGTGCAGCAAGGGGGGCCCAGGTTCCTCCTCTCTTGTGGCTCTGCCATTCTCAATGCATGTCTTCCATCTTGGTCCAGATGGCTATTTCCATCTACATCACCATATCCATATTCTAGCCAACAAGAAGAAAGGAAAAAAGAAGAGGAAGATGACATGCTTTTTCCCTTTTAAATGCACAATCTGGAATTGCATTTGTCATGTTTGCTCACAGCTCATGACCAGAACTCAGGCACATGGCTAAACTGAACCAGAAGGGAGACTGGGAACTAAGTCATCAACGAGATAACATGGTGCCCAGATAAAACTTTTCTGTTGTAGAATAATGGCTTTCAAATCTGGTTATGCAACACAGTCACCCGGGAAACTTAAAAACAGACCAAAACAAACAAACAAACAAACAAACAAACCAAAAACAAAAAAAATTATGCCTTCTCCCAAGATCACTGAAATCAGAATCTTTGGCAGCAGGGCCTAGGCTTCTGCATTAAAAAAAAAAGTTTGGTGGTGATTTTGATGTGGGCTGGGGCTAAGAGTCAGTGCTATGAGAAAGGGAAAGAAAGAAAGGAAGAAAGGAAGAAAGAAAGAAAAAGAAAAAGAAAGAAAGAAAGAAAGAGAAAGAAAGAGAGAAAGAAAAAGAAAGAAAGAAAGAAAGAAAGAAAGAAAGAAAGAAAGAAAGAAAGAAAGAAAGAAAGAAAGAAAGAAAGAAAGAAAGAAAGAAAGAAAGAAAGAAAGAAAGAAAGAAAGAAAGAAAGAAAAGGAAGGAAGGAAAGTGAAAGAAACAAAGAGGGAAGGAAGGAAGGAAAGTGAAAGAGGGAAGGAAGGAAGGGAGGGAGGGAAGGAAAGGGAACAGATAGAGGGGGTACAAATAACAGCCTCTACCACACTCCTCTTCACTACTCCCAACTCTGCACTACCCACTCCCCGTCTCCATCCCTGCCAGGTTGTCATCCACTAGTTCAATCTGTATTCTTCCAGACCTTTTTCAGTGAATACACAAATGGACACATATATGCATATGTGCGTGTCCAAACACCCAGTAGTGACTCTCAAATTTCTATATGTATGGGTCTTGGCATAGTAATCTTACCAGAAAAGTTGTCAGCCTCTGTGTTTTTTTGTATGGAAGTTTACATTAATTTAAGAAAACATGAATATCAGAGAACAGGGGAATCTGATGGGAGAATTTGGGGTGCTGGGAGAGCGAAAGCCTACCTGAACCACCTGTTGGCTCAGTCTCCACAAGCATCACGTATGGAATCATTTATCTTTTGCCAGTGGTTTGGAATGCCGTGTCTATTACATGGGAAATTTCCATAATCCACAAGATCTTTTTTTTTAATTCTCTATTCTATTAGTTCAGATTGCCATTGTATGCTGACATAGGCTCACTTTTTCATATTTGATAACTTCTGTCCTGTTCCCTGTCATCACTACCCTTACTTACCTCTACTACTGGGTAAATATTTAAGAATTCTCAGTGTGAAGGGATAACTGAGGTATGGGAGGCTCGTAATAAAGGTTCCAAATCCACCTGAACTTTTTATATGGTAAAAGTAAGAGCTTTTGTTCTGGAACACTGTTCTCCCTTTCCCTGACTCTCACCCTCCAGCCTCCTGTCAGGCTAACTTTCTTGAGTTCTGCTCAAATAGAAAAGGACAATGTTTTCCTATCTTCTCCTGAGGCCAACACTCAAATGTTATTCCCTACTTCCTAGTGAACATACTATATAAGAGTTGAAGAAAGTTCTAAGGCAGCAAAAGAGCAGTTTCTGCTTTGACTTGCAAATATTTTTAGACCCCTAAAAATAAATGAGCTGAAAATAGGCATGAACGTTCCCACACTGTGTTTCCTAAATTCATTATTTCTGAGGAGACAAAGAAAACATTGTGTTTTTCTGCTCAGGACCACCTGCTTGTGAGTCAATCCATGATTCCATCCTGCACCTTAAGGCTATTCCTTATCCATCCTGTACCTTAATGTCATTTCTTATTTGTTTAGAGGCTGGCATGGTTCCTCAGAGGAGATGGGAAGATTTGTGTTTTGAAAATGAATTACAGATGAGATTAAAATCTTTACGGGGAAGGCCTTGGGTTTCTGCTATGTCCCGATTGGAGCATGACAGCATTCTCTTCCTTATGTGCTTGAAATTCCTGGTTCTACATGTTACAAGGCTTACTTAACACAATCTTCACCCTCATGGAGCTAATGATCAAGAAATCAAAGGCAACTTCCTTTTTCTTTTGACTTAAATATGTATTTCCATTTTTAAAATAATTTTATTTTTTTCATCGTGGTAAGTGTACTCTTGAGTCCTCTTCTGTTTCCCCCATCTTCCCACCTACCGCCCCTCTGGTAACCATCAGTTTGTCCTCTGTAGTTAAGAGTCTGTTTCTTGGTTTGTCTCTTTCTCTTTTTTCCCCTTTGCTTGTTTGTTTTGTTTCTTAAATTCCACATATGAGTGAAATCATATGGTATTTGTCTTTCTCTGACTTATTTTGCTTAGCGTTATACTCTCTAACTCCTTCCATGTCATTGCAAATGGCAAGATTTCCTTATTTTTTATGGCTGAATAATATTCATGTACATATTCAATAATATGGCTGAATGATGGATTATTCAGTGAATTATATAATTATATAATATTTTATAGTCCACATCTTCTTTATCCATTCATCTATCAATGGACACTTGGGCTGCTTCCATAATTTGGGTGTTGCAAATAATGTTACAATAAACACAGTGCGGGCGCCTGGGTGGCTCAGTTGGTTAAGCGACTGCCTTCGGCTCAGGTCATGATCCTGGAGTCCCGGGATCGAGTCCCACATCGGGCTCCCTGCTCAGCAGGGAGTCTGCTTCTCCCTCTGACCCTCTTCCCTCTCATGCTCTCTATCTCTCATTCTCTCTCTCTCAAATAAATAAATAAAATCTTTAAAAAAAAACAATAAACACAGAGTGCATGTATCCCTTTGAATTAGTGGGGTGGTTTTTTTTTTTTTTTTGTATTTTTGGATAAATACCCACTAGTGCAATTTCTGGATTATAGGGTAATTCTATTTTTAGCTTTTTTGAGGAACTTCCATACTGTTTTCCACAGTGGCGGCCCCAGTTTGCATTCCCACCAACAGTGCACAAGAATGTGCTTTCTCCACATCCTCCACTTACTGTTTCTTGTGTTTCTGATTTTAGCCATTCTGACAGGTCTGAGGTGATATCTCATTGTGGTTTTGATTTGCATTTCCCTGATGAGTAAGGTTGAGCATCTTTTCATGTGTCTGTTGGCAAAAGCAACTTTAACTTTAGTCAGGCTTAGTTTTTGTTTTGTTTTGTTTTGTTTTGATCTATGAAAAGGAGGTGATGATACCCCACATCACAGGACTGTCAGGTCATGTCATGTCATTCATCCATCCATCTATTTATCACTGTTGTAAAATATCTAATATTTTAAAATTACAAATATATTTTTGATCTGGTAAATTTTAACAATCCTTCTAAAAATAGCATTATAGAAAATTTTAAACAGATACAAAAATGGTACAAAGAATGTTATAAACTTCCATGTGCTCATCACCCAGCTTCAAAAATGATCAATTCATGGCCAATCTTGTTTCATTTAAATTTCCATTATTCCCTCCACTCCTGGTTATTTTGAAGCACATTCCAAACGTATCATTTCATCTAACAATTATTTTTTCTGGAACTTTGTTTTTATTTAATTGACTTAGAGTTGACACACAGTGTTACATTAGTTTCAGTTGTACAACATAGTGATTCAACAAGTCTATACCTTATGTTATGCTCACCACAAGCGTAGCTACCATCTGTCATTATACATTTTTACAATGCTATTGACTATATTGCCTATGCTGTACCTTTTATCCCTGTGACTTATTCATTCTGTATCTGGAAGCCTGTATCTCCCACTCCCTTTCATCCCTTTTCCCATCCCTCCACCTCTCTCCCCTCTGGCAACCATCAATTTGTTCTCCATATTTGTGGGTCTGTTTCTGTTTTTGTTTATTTGTTTTGTTTTTGGATTCCACATATAAGTGAAATTGTAAGGCATTTGTCTTTCTCTGTCAGATTTATTTCACTTCGCATTATACACTCTAGGTCCATCCATGTTGTTGCAAATGGCAAGATCTCATTCTTTTTTATGGCTTAGTGATTTTTATGGCTTAATAATTGTATATATAAGCCACATTTTTATCCATTCATTTATTGATGGACACTTGGGTTGTTTCCATATCTTGACTACTGTAAATAACACTGCAATAAACATTGGGGATTCATATATCTTTTTGAATTAGTGTTTTTGTTTCCTTTGGGTAAATACCTAGTAGTGGAATTACTGGATCATATGGTATTTCTGTTTTTAGGGGAACCTCCATATATTGTTTTCCACAGTGGCTGCACCATCCTTACCATCCCACCAGTAGTGCACGAGGGTTCCTTTTTCTTCACCTCCTCGCCAATATTTTTGTCCTTTTGATTTTAGCCATTGTGACAGGTGTAAAATGATATCTCATTGTGGTTTTCATTGGCATTTCCCTGATGATTAATGATGTTGGGCATCTTTTCATGTGTCTGTTGGCCATCTGTGTGTCTTCTTTGGAAAAATGTCTATTCAGGTCCCCTGCCGATTTTTAACCAGATTATTTGTGTGTTTTTTTTCCCTGTTGCATTGTATAAGATCTTTACATATTTTGGATATTAACCCCTTATCATTTATATCACTTGTGAATATCTTCTCCCATTCAGTAGGTTGACTTTTTGTTTTGTTAATGGTTTCTTTCACTGTGCAAAAGCTTTTTATCTTTGCTTTTGTTTCCCTTGCCTCAGGAGACATATTTAGAAAAATGTGAGTTGCTAAGGCTGATGTCAAAGAAATTACCCCCTATGTTTTCTTTTAAGTTTTACAGTTTCAGGTCTCACATTTAGGTCTTTAATCCATTTTGAGCTTATTTTTGTACATGGTGTAGGAAAGTGGTCCAGTTTCTCATCTAACAATCAATTTTATTTTTTTAAAAGATATTTATTTATTTATTTATTTGACAGAGAGAGACAGCGAGAGAGGGAACACAAGCACGGGGAGTGTGGGAGGGAGAAGCAGGCTTCCCGCGGAGCAGGAAGCCAGATGTGGGGCTCGATCCCAGGGCCCTGGGATCATGACCTGAGCCGAAGGCAGACACTTAACGACTGAGCCACTCAGGCGTCCCTAACAATCATTTTTAAAGATTAATGTTTGATCCCACTTAAAGCTTTAAACCTTTTTAAGCATTTTAAACTGTATCTATTATTTCATTTCCTTTTAAATAAAGTATTTTATTTGATTAACAAGATACTTCCAAAATACTAATAATTTTTATAAATATAATGATTTACACATATAAACAGGGTAAACCTTACATTTTCTTAAATACATTCCTATGCTATTTATGAACAATAAAATTTCAACTCAAAACCACAAATCGAAACCAATTATTCAATTCTTCATTTAAAATTAGAATCACCAAGCTTTTTGTTATTTATTGTTAACTTTTCTTCACATTACAAGTACATAAAATACCAACTCCATACATCATCAAAAGTATTAATACTATAGGATTTGAGTCTCTTAAACATTTCTGGTTTTGATGATAAATCTTCCCAAGGTTAAAAGATACTTCATCACTAAGTAACTATGGCATTCTAGATGTCACAGAAGTAAGCATCTCCCAGCCAGCCTGCCACATTTGTGGATGAAACTCAACTAAATCCGTTTTTTCTTTGTTTGTTTCATTCTATACTGAATAGTTTTACTAATTTTCTTCTTGGGACCCAAATTCCTACAGGTATTTAATGGACAGTTGAGCATTTTATAGCTTTGTCTAACTCTGAGGGCAGAGTTGTAAGAAAAATACCAATGACATGGCGTGTCTGGGTGGCTCAGTCATTAAGCATCTGTCTTTGGCTCAGGTCATGATCCCAGGGTCCTGGGATAGAGTCCCATGTCGGGCTCTCTGCTCAGCGGGAAGCCTGCTTCTCCCTCTCCCACTCCCCCTACTTGTGTTCCCTCTCTTGCTATGTCTCTCTCTGTCAAATAAATAATAAAATCTTTAAAAAAAAAGAAAAAAGAAAAATGCCAACAACAAAAAGATATTCTGTGAGAATGAATTAGATAGTTAAATAAGCTTCAAGAACACTGAATCAAACAAGCAAATGAACAAAACAGATTATGTGTGTGTGTGTGTGTGTGTGTGTGTGTGTGTTAAATATCACAAGACTGTAACGTACTAATGCAGATAGCTGAGTGGTATCACATGTGTCACTCCCAGGTGACCTTGACTGTGGACCTTTGGATGACCCTCCCCTTTTCTTCTGGTGATGTTCCTAGAAAACCTAGAGCAGACTCAGCAAATTGACAACCTGAATGCCAAATCGCACCTGATGGTTCAGTTTTCCTTGGCCACAGGGTATTTTTAAAATATTTAATCCACCATTTAAAAATTGAGAGCATTCACCAAAAATTTCTTGATTTCCAACTGCTTTTAAACAAAAGTCCAGGTGAAAATAAGCCTGCATTCTAGCATAACTACTCTGGCTGGAACTGAATGTGGGCTTCATCATCATACTTGGGATAGGCACTAAGCAAGGTTTGGGCATTACACTAAGCCCCATAGAACACCTGCTTGGCCCTCTAGGTATTTGAGTCTGTGACCTTGATGGTTGAGGTTGACCTTGATAGCTGAGGGAACCTCAAGTGTGGTAGAACTCCATGTGGGAAGAGCTGATGTAATACGTTCATCAGATTGGTGGACTGAGCATGGATGGTGGATGTAAGTGGAATGGGGGAGACCTGGGCTGAGTGGCCGGTAAAGTAGCCTGTAAGATCAAGCAGGGTGAGAGGTACTGTTAGGAACAACACTGCTCTTCATCCCTAGGGCACACCCAGTTCATACTGATTTTCCATTTGCTTCAAAATTTCCCAATGGCCCCCCCTGAAGATCTTGACATATGTGTTGAGAAATAAAGAGCTAAGGCCAGAAGCTATGGCAGTACAAGTGATTTTTAAGTGGTAAAATATATTTTTAAATGAAATCTATTTCCTAAAGATCCTCCCTGAGGGTGCAACGTGCCTGAGAAAGGATTAAATGGGATTTGTCTATCATTGGATCCTGTTGCCACACAGAGAAAACCCAGCTTTTCCTCTAAGCAAACCAGTGCCTGCCCTTGCCGGCCAATGAAAAGGTTGTCTGAAAGCCTTGCTCAGAAGTTTAGTAATTTAAACTCAGACAAAGAGAACAAAGGCCAGACGGTTTTCTTTGATATACTCTTCCCAGTGGGTTGCAAGTCAAGAGAATGAATTACTAAGTAAGTTCTGTTTTCTTTAATCTTATTTAATGCATTGCTATTCAGCAACAGTAAGCTAATAATTAAAGACCGGTCTGCCTCCTCCAGAAGCTTTGATCTATAGTGATGTGACTCCATGTTTTTGGCTGGTTGGGTTTCTAAGCTCTCATTTACGTCCATAAAAATTGGTCAAAATCAAAAGGGCAAAAGGTAAAGCCCCCAACAAATGCATCTGAGAAAAGGGTGATTTCATCTGCAGTTAGGTATGTCATCATTTCCATCATTTGTGTATTTTCAGCATGATGTAACTTGATGTTTTGGAACACTCCTAGAAAGTAATCTGAAAATAAGCTATTTATAGCAACCCCACAACCTATAATCAGGATTTCTATTTCCAAACATCTAAGAAAAGTCTTTAGGGGAAAAAATTATGTAAAATAAAAATAATATTCATTATACACATACCCCAATGGTATTTATCTTTCCATTAGATTTTTTTCTTCTATGTTTTTATTCTATTGGAATATCTGAGAATCTGGAGTTTTCCCTTATTCATTACTATTTTTGAAATTTCTGAAATTTGTTGGCAATTCAAGTACAATAGGAACCATATGTCTTACTTTACTGGGGATACAATAGTGCAACTCTAGAAATTCTAATAATTAGATGTTAGATTTCCTGAGTTGATTACCTAATTTTCTTTTTTTCTCTATTGTTCATGTCTTCTAGATTTTTTTTAACAGATCTTTAATCGAATTATTTAATTTCACTTTCAAAAAGAGCTCTTTTTGTTTCTCTGAGGGTTTGTGTTTGTTTCTTTTAGCATTTTGTCCTGTTTTTTATAGATGCAATATCTTTTCTTTGGTCTTCTGCTTCCTGCATCACTCTGTTTCCTTCATGTTCCTTTGGTTTTTGTTGTTTTGGTTGAGGATGGTTTCTTTCTTTCATTTTGGAGCCTTTCCTCAGGTGTCTGGTGCTTCTCGACTGGACATTCATTCAAAGCAGAAGGCACTAAAATCTGAGTGGAAGCCCCCTGCCTGCAAGTGAATCGGGACACCAGGTGGTCAGGCGGCTTTTGTGTTGAAGAATCTGCAAATACTGGTTTCAGGAGATCTTTCCTCTTGAGCTATTTAGTTTATCCAAAAGAGGAATCCAGGGCACCTGGCTGATGACTCTTGATCTCAGAGTCATGAGTTTGAGCCCCACGTTGGGGATAGAGTTTACTTAATAAAAAGAAAGAGAGAGAGAGAGAGGAAGGAAGGAAGAAAAGAAAGAAAGAAAGAAAGAAGGAAGAAAAGAAAGAAAGAAAGAAGAAAGAAAGAAAGAAAGAAAGAAAGAGAGAGAGAGAAAGAAAGAAAGAAAGAAAGAAAGAAAGAAAGAAAGAAAGAAAGAAAGAAAAAGAAAAAGAAAGAAAGGAAGAAAGAAAGAGAAAGAAAGAAAGAAAGAAAAAGAAAGAAAGAGAGAGAGAGAGAGAAAAGGAAGGAAGGAAGGAAGGAAAGAAAGAAAAGAAAAGAGGAATCCCCTACCTGGAAGATTATACACGTGTTTCCCTCCATTCTGGAAACTCGGTTGCGGGGGTATGGAGAGAAGGGGATGGGGGACCCGACAAGTCGGAGTCTGACTGAACCCTCTGTCCTGGGCCTTGCACCCCTGAGCTGGGCTGTGGGTGGGAGGAGAAAGCAACAAGCTGGCTTTGAAAAAGGGCTGGGGATCTTAACTGTTCCACATTTCAAACAATTCCCGTTGTGTTTTGGTCTGCTTCATTCCTCCATACGTGGAGGCACTTGGTCTTTCAGAGTATGAAGTCTTTCGAGTGTTCAGAAAGGTGAATCTCGGTGGCATGCCAACGAGATAGACGTTGCAGTTTTTGTCACTGTCTTTGCCAAGTTACTCACTGCTCCTCAATTTGCTTACCAACCCCATAGAAACATGTTGACATCTCACATCGGCTGCTCTCCTGTCTCTTATTCTTTTTGTCCTTGTGAGTTTACACCCTTTTTCCTCCTATTCTTATTGTGGTTTTTGGAAGGAAGTAGAAATAAATGAAAGTATAAAGTTTTCTGTATTTAATCAGAATTCCTAATTATGTTTTGACTTTAAAAAGCAATCCATTAGATATTAGAGAATTAGGTGTAGTAATTTCTCTGCATAACCAAAATAAAGCAAACTTACTGTGTAAGATGACAACACATTACATATTTTTAATTGTTTTCTTTTTTAAGTGTAAATACATGCACATGGGGAAAATGTAAATCAGATAAAAGAGTAAATAGTGAGAAGTACACCTTTCTCTCACTTTGGACCCCAGCCCAGTCCTTTTCCTCAGACGCAGGTCCTTAGGGGTGCCCTCCTCTCTCTCTCGCTCCTGACATCACATTTATATATACTCTACTGATCTCTTCACAAGACTTGTTGGATATTGTAACTCATTCTTTTCTGCAAGTGCATAGTAATCCATTATATACAGATGGCCGTTTATTTAACCAGTTCCCTATTGATGGTCACATACACGGTTTCTAGTTTTTGCTGCAAAACAATGCAGTGGTGAATACCAATCTAGCAATCCTTGTATTAGAAATAGGTATATTTTTGTACAGTGTGCATAAGTTAACTCTAGAAGTGGTATCACTGAGGCAAAGGGTATGTACGCTTGCGCTTTCCTAGTTACAGCCAAATCGCCCTCCAAGCACTTGTACCACTTTATACTCTCAGTAGCAATGAATGAGAGTCCCTGTTTCCCCAAAGCCTCTCTTGCCGGTGCATTATCAAAAGCGTTTTTGTAGGGGCGCCCGGGAAGGCTCAGTTGGTTAAACGGCTGCCTTCAGCTCAGGTCATGATCCCAGGGCCTGGGATCGAGCCCCCGCATTGGGCTCCTTAGTGGGGAGCCTGCTTCTCCCTCTGCTGCTCTCCCTGCTTGTGCTCTCTCTCTCCGTCAAATAAATAAATAAAACCTTAAAAAAAAAGTTTTCATAGTTTCCAAATTTATTTGTAAAAAATCTAATTTCAGTGTAGTTTTATGTGCATTTCTTTGTAGTTTTATGTGCATTTCTTTGGTTGTAAGTGAGGCTGAGCATCTTTGTCTATATTATAGACCCATTGTATTTTCTGTGAAATGTCTGCCTATGTTCTTTATCATTTTTTTTGGAGATATTGGTATTTTTCTAATCAATTTGTAAAAATTGATTAGAAGCTTTTCCAGTTTGTCATTTAATTTGCTTTATTTGGGGCACCTGGGTGGCTCAGTCGGTTAAGTGTCCAACTCTTGATCTCAGCTCAGGTCTTGATCTCAGGGCTGTGAGTTCAAGCCCCACACTGGGCTCCACACTGGGCTCCACGCTGGGCATGGAGCCTACTTAAAAATAATAATAATAATTTGCCTTATTTGTTTATGCTACCTTTTGGCAAACAGAAAGTTATCATTTTATGTAGTCAAATCTAATGTTTTCTTTTATGGCCTTCTCTGAGATCATAAAAAAATTGTTTATTTTTTTTCTAGTATTTTATGGTTTCATTTGTTTTACATTTACTCAGGTGACCTATTTGGAATTTGTTTTGGAGTAGGATGAGTTAGGGGTTCAAAATTTTTCTAGTTGGCTTGCTACATGTTTCAACAAGTTGCAATTCATCCTCAATACAAACCCATCCCAACATTTTCAAAATTGCAAAAACGTCTTTTATCTGATCTTAACAGAAGATAAACTATCTCCTTAGCCATTAAAGCAAGACAATTGGTTTCAAGGCCATTGTGTAAGACATTTAATTTGCACGTAGAGGGTATGTAACGCAAGATAAAGCCTGACACTTGACAATCCTGCCTGACCCTCTATGTCAAATTAGGAGGAGAGAGGGGAGGAATTCCTGAGGGAGCCTGAAGTTAATCAGGGTAGCAAGTCTAAATCCCAACGGTAAATCCCCGGCTTGAATGGAGTTCAAGAAACAGAGCCCAAATCAGGAGAACCTGGGACCCAGGAAAGCAGAAAAGTCCTGGCCAAGCATGGGGAGTCAGAGAGCAGGCTCCAGGAGGCATGGGTGAGGCGCAGGTGCTTGGGGAGAGCTGATCCTTTGGAATGAACAGGGATGGGGGAGACTTTGCGTTTCTAAGCAGCCCAGTAACAACTCCCAGCGCTGCTGATGGTGGAATTCTGACTATGCTTTCACCTACACAAGAAGGTGGGGCCAGGAATCCTAACAGCCAGTAGAAGGTACCTCTGGCCTTGGAAATATGGACTGAAATAAGCTTTCTGAGATAATTCAAGTAAATGTTGGGACAGCGTGACTAGTTTATAAATAAAAATATTTACCTCTACTAAATCATACCCAAATGTAATGGCTGATAAATTGGTAAATTAATTCATTCCTTCTTCATTGAACATTTATCATCTAAGTGGCGGCAGTGTGCTGAGCTCTGGGAGAGAGAAGAAGAAGGTGCAGGTCCTTGCCCTCCGGGTGCTTATCCAGTTGGGGTACAAGTAGGTGAGCTGCAGAGACAGCATAGCGGTGAGATGTCTCAGAGAGAGGCCCAGGAAGGACACAGAGCCAAGAAGTTCTTCATAGAGCCTGCTGGAACATGAGATGCTCAATCACTGATACCTGTCTAAAATCCTTATTCTTTTTATATAGGTAAAGCTACAGAATTATAATGTTATAATTAATGTTACTCCACTTCTCATCTGTGTGGTAACTGTCTGCCAGGGATCTGAGGAAATGTAGGGCCACTTGATCTTCATAAAGATTCTTAATCTGAGGTTGGGTTTCAAAGGGTCTGTTAACCCCTTAAAATTGGATGCAAATTATGTGTGCATGCTTTTTATTTCTAGGGGATTGGGTCATAGATTCCATGAGAATCTCAAAGGAGCATGTGACCCCAGAAAACTTAAGAACCAGTGACTAGATTTTCCTCAACTTAATTAAGGATCTTTTATCTTAAGAACATCTTTTAAAACATCCTAATCAGACTCTAACCTAGAGATGTGTGTGGTTACTAATACCTGGTCCCTTTCAAACCTTTATCCCTTACCCTTCTTCCAGCTTCCTGTCTCCCTGTCCCAAAAGAGGAACAGAGCTGGGTGGCAGTTTACTCTTTCCTGTCCTTATCTTATTTGGCAACCCCATATTTAACCACAATAATAATATACTCTGTACTTAATTGTAATAATGTGATATCATCAAACAGAATTCAGAATTCACATTTCCAAGGTAATCTCTCACGTTCACTCGGGTTTTGGTTCAGAATGCTCAAGTCCAAAAAATCAAGTTCAACATACTTTCTTTATGTAGAACATTGTGCTCCATGCTGAGGGAGGGAGGAGAGGAGCAAGACATACAGATGAATTAAACCCAGTGCCCACTTTCATGGATATAAGGCATTTTGGAAAATGTACAAAGGGCAGTGGGAATTCAGAAAGTGATTATTTTTTCCTGGAGGGTGCAGTAGAAAAAGTCATGAATACTGGACAGTATTTCTTCACTGAGGATGCCATAGGCTTTAAACCCTCCAGCAACACTACCCTCAGTTTCTGCACCTTCAGAATGAACTCTCAGGCCTGGAGGCTAACACCTGGTCAGAAATACCCAGAAAATAAGCCTGGGAGAAAAATTAGCCTTTGTCATCAAATGGCACATAAAGAGAGAGTGGGAGCAACCAATATAGGAAAAATTGTACAAGAACATACAGTGTAACAGGAAATATAACACATTGTTATTTGAATCAATGTAAGAATTTTTGAAAACTGATATTAATAGAAAATCTTTATCATCATTAGTGCCATATTATTATTTTAAAAGTCTGGCTTTAAAGCAATTCAAGGCAACATGCATATTTTCCTAAATGTCAAGAAACAGAAAAATAGTTTTGCTAAAAATATTTACAGGCTGTGAGGGCTTTTCTAAAATGTAGATTGAGGAGTGTGTGTGTGGGGGGGGGTATACATTTTCTTCTTAGTAAATCATATATAATCAAGCATTTACTACTGAGAGTCATAACTGAAATTTGTGTAGTGTTTTTTTTTTAATCGATGCTTACAAGGCAGTTTCATTTCATTATAAATCCTGTACAATACATTAGCGTAGGCTAATAAATTTTCTTATTCTCTGTTCTTAGGATGAATCAGCACCTGCCAAATTTTTGAGACAGCTCACGGCTTAGAGGAAGGCTCATCTAAATAAAGGCCGGCTAAAGTGACATTGCAGGGACTTAATCCTTCTCTGGTAGCCCGTGTGACCAGAAGGCCGATTTGCAAGTTTCTTCTTTCCTGGGGTCCAGATCATTGGGTCCCCAGGGCCCTGTGACTCGCCAGCAGGAGAAGTGCAAAATGAAGGAGGTGGGAGCAGAAGGCCAGCAGCAGGGACCTGGGGGCCTCCCCGGGGCTCTCACACACCAGAGTGGAAGATTCTCGGGCCATCAAAGGAAATAGCAAACTGGAGCCTTTGTCCTGGGACGTGGTCACCTACCACAGAGCATCGGACTGCATGGGCAGCCAGAAGGTTCCTGGAGCCCGATCAGGGAAGTGGTTATGGTAACTGGATGTGTGCGTGCCGGGACAGTGAGAGCTGGGCAGTGCACTGTGAAGGAAGGTGCGAAATGTCTGCAGTGAGGGGGGCAGCTCTCGGCTTGGCTGGGCAAGCTCTGCACACCTGTTCGCCTCTGCCCTCCTCTCCCTGAAGCCAGGAGACTGCGTGGTTCTGCAGGCCAGCTGCCAGGGACACGGGGCTCTGGCAGGCCCTAACGCCCTGCACCCACGCCCTGGGCCCTTGGCGCTGCTCCCCACGCGGCCTTCCATTGGTGCCTCTTGGCCACGACGGAGATGTGAGCCTGTGGTGGACGATGACTGCAGTGTACGCGAATGGAGGCGGCCTGGTGACCCCCCACTATGCCAGGTGGGATCGGCGGGAAAGCGTGGGAAGCGGCGGTGCGGCAGAGCGCAGCCCGGACGAGGAGGAGGGGCAGCCCCGTCAGCTGACACCTTTTGAGAAGTTGACGCAGGACATGTCCCAGGATGAGAAGGTGGTGAGAGAGATCACGTTGGGGAAACGGATTGGCTTCTACCGAATCCGAGGGGAAATTGGAAGTGGGAACTTTTCCCAAGTCAAGCTCGGGATTCACTCCCTAACCAAAGGTAGGATCTGACCTTCCAGGATCATCTCCCGTGGTATTGGGAGCTGGTCTGGGGAAGGGGTTAGGAGGCCAGGACCAGGGCAGCAGGTGAAGCGACATCACCGAGGCCCTGAGGGTCACACACCTTCCATTGTTACCTCAGTTGATTTTCACAGGAACACTGTGAGGTCAGTATCTTTATTTCCATTTACAGATAAGAAAAAACTGAGATCCAAAGAAGTTAAATATAGTGTCGGCAGTTCAACCTTGAAAGATTTTGACTCTAAAACCTCTCCTATTGTACCATGTGGATGAACTCACTCAACGTTGAGGGGACCTTGTCCTTTCCAGTTTAGGCCTTGGAGAACTGGAGTGGGGTGTGGCTGGTTCCCAGGCAACTCGTCTTCCAAGTCCTTATTTTTTTTTTAAAGATTTTATTTATTTATCTGACAGAGACAGCAAGAGAGGGAACACAAGCAGGGGGAGGGGCAGAGGGAGAAGCAGGCTTCCCGCGGAGCAGAGAGCCTGATAGGGGGCTCGATCCCAGGACCCTGGGATCATGACCTGAGCCGAAGGCAGACACTGAACGACTGGGCCACCCAGGCGCCCCCCAAGTCCTTAGTTATAACCTCTGTGTGTGTGTGTGTGTGTGTGTGTGAGAGAGAGAGAGACAGGATGGCACAGGAGACTTCCCAGGTCACCACAGTCAGTGGATAGCAGGGTTCAGACCCCCCTTCTTACCCAAAGCTGCTACTTCTGTTATATTTGGGGAAAAGGCTTTGGATCTCAGGACCTGCTCTGTTCTGGTCTACTCTGTACTACTTCTCATTGTTGCTTGGCTCCTTGCTTCTACCAAAGACCCATGCTGGCTTGGCTCCGGACACTCTGGATCCCAGACCAGCAGCACCCACCACTCTGGCCTCAGGCAAGAACTATGCAGAGAGCCCAGCAGCCCTTTGCTAGCCCAGCAGCCCTTTGCTGGCCCAGCCTGGTGTGGGCACTTCCCCATGTCACCTGAAACTTAGCTGAAGCCTGGAGATGATCATAAGGGAGTTGTAAGGCAGAAAAGAACACTTGCAACTTGGTATAATTTACCAACTTCCTAAAGCCCACAGACTCCCCTGTCCCTGCGAGTTCTGTACCGACATTTTCTCACCTTAGCCCCAGTCTGCTACCATAAATCCAGGGCCGCTTTTTTTTTTTTAAGATTTTATTTATTTATTTGACAGAGAGAGACACAGCGAGAGAGGGAACACAAGCAGGGGGAGTGGGAGAGGGAGAAGCAGGCTCTCCACTGAGCAGGGAGCCGGACATGGGGCTCGATCCCAGGACTCTGGGATCATGACCCAAGTCAAAGGCAGATGCTTAACGACTGAGCCACCCAGGCGTCCCTGGGGCTGCTCTTTTATATTAGAGTTGTCTTTTTTTTCTTTTCTCCTCTGACCCCCAATCCCATCCCTACATTCGGCCCCTACATAAAAAGCACTCTCACATACACACACATGTGTACACATATTCCCAAATCACTGGAGCTCCAAATCTCCTTCCATCTTGCTCGGAGCCCAAGTGTCTGGGTCCACACGTCCTCACGTCTCGACTGCTCACCTGACTTGTCCTGGTAAATGCCAGTGCTTCTGGGAGCCTCCGCTTCCTCACGTACAGAATGCAGCCAGGGACCGCGCTGACTTTACCCACAGAGGTAGATCTAGTGCTGTAACACGAATCTGATTGGGACCTGTGGTCTGGAGCAAGAATGAAAGACGGAGCTAAGACACAGGGAGAGGAGAAGGTGGGTAAAGGCAAACTGGGAGAGGAACCCAGAAAGGAGAGCGTGTCCAGTACAGCAGAGAGGCTGTGAGGCGAAAGTCTGAGCGAAGGCCGCCGAGTGTGGCCAACTTGGAGCTGTTTCCCGAGTGTGGGTTCAGGTGTTGGATTCCAGTGGTGAGGAGGCAGCATGGGGCAGTGCAGAGAACAGGCACTTCAGAATCGGGCAAATTTGTTTCACCTCCTGCTTCAGTCTCTTACTGGGCACTTACTCTGTGGTCCCTAGTTGCCTCAGCCGTAAAATAGAGATAATGATTCTTTTCTTAAAATTGTTGGGAAAATCAGAAATGACATGCAAAGTACATGTATGGCACAGAGTAACCATCATTGGTACAACTTGATTTTTTACTTAAATAAACTTACTTCAAAAGGAAATGTAATATTATTTAAATAATGAAAAACCAATGTCACTTGCTATGAATAGAAGGTAATGGTAAAAACAGGTAGAATGCAAAAATGTAAAAGTTTTATTATTTATTTATGTATTTTCCCGGTTTTATTGAGACATAATTGACATGTAACATTGGGTAGGTTAAGATATGCATCATAGTGATTTTCTATCTGTATATATTGCAAAATGATTACTGTAATGAGGTTCCTTAAAACACCTGTCACTTCACAGAGTTAGGATTTTTGTGTGTATGGTGAGAACTTCTAAGATTGACTCTCGCTAATTAGAAACTTTCAAGAAGTTGTCAAGGAAAATCGCCAAGTAATAGAAAGTAAAACATACCAACAACCAATCTGAGACTTTCTCTTTGCCTTACTTAGGAGAATTAAAGAATAATTCGAATGGGGATGATGTTTTTATGCTGTGATTCAGTGCTATTTAAGGCAGTTTCCCTGCATGAAAATCATTCTGCACCCCATGAGTGTTACAGGCTCCACTTTGGGAAGCACTGACCTCATCTAGTCCTCCTGCTTTGCAGAAATAGCGCGGGTTCATCTTGCAGCCTCCTTTCTGCCAGTCCTTTTCCCTGTTCAGGGTCTCAGTGACAGCTGTGTCTTTAAGTAGCAGAAGGGCATGCAATAAATATTGTGGAAAGATCCTAGCTTTGGAATCAGTGAGACCTGGGTGGAACTTCCTATTCTTTTTATCTCTTGCTGCGTGACACCAAACAAGTGACCTTATCATTCTGTGCCTCAATTTCTTCATGAATAAAATTTAAACATGCAATGTATTGAATATCTACCATGTGCTTAGACAGAGCACACAGTAAATATTCATTAAATGCTATTATTAGTCTGATTTCAGAAAAGTCTAGGTTCTTTGGGCCTGCTGAGTCACACATCATTGGGTTCATGGAACAGAAGGCTACGCAAATTAGCTCACGTGGAAAGGGGGGCATTGTGGACAGGGGAATTCTGTGCACCCACAGCAGGGAAGCAGAGTGAGTGGCAAGATCGTACTCTCTCCATCTCCTCTTTCTCTGGGTCCTCACGGTTGTTCATTTCTACTTCCCTTGATGAAAGTGTTCCATCTTCAAACTTCGTTCTGCAGAGCGGCTTTCTCTGTGTAGCTATCACAGGACTCCTGGCCAGGAATGGTGGTTGCCAGTCCCATGTTTACATGGTCTCCCGGCATTATTACCCTTCTCCTTACCACTAGTTTCATTCTGGGCCAGCTCCCATTTTAAAGAGAGAGAATGTGATTGCTCCCCAGCCAACCGATGACAGGCTACAGATGAGAGGCCACCGCTGAGTTCAAGGGCACGCCCACGTCAGGTCAGCGGCAGCCTCTAGGGTGACGCGCCCCACAGCCGTGTCAGCAGAGCCTGAGGTCCTAACCAGTGTCTCTGGGAGGGGAGAGTAGTAGAGAGCACAGCAAATCGACGGACACGTCCGCCGTGGAGACAATAACAGGCTGAGTAGAGAAATCACAAGCCAGGAGCAAGCGTCTGAGTCTGCAGACAGCCTGTTCAGTGAGGAGGGCAGAAGAAAGACGAGCAGCAACAATGGAGATTGACGTAGTGACCTCCTGCTCGAATGCCACAGGCTTCTCATCTGCGGTATTGCAAATTAACTGAATCCTAGCTCCCTGAGTTCCAGAGAACATGGCATTTTCCTGCTGTGCAAACTGGGTGCGTCAGTGGCCTCACCCACATGCACTCCTCACTGCCGACCTGCCACAGCGTAGCCCTACTGTCAAAGGTTCAGTGTCACCCTCTGGCTATGGGACATAGTGCAGAAGAGGGGAGGGGGGCCCAAAGAACAGGCAGTGGGAAAATCAGGTCAGCGAGCAAGTTTAAGCAACAGAAAACGCAAGGGCGGGTCACTGAGCAACAGAGAAATGAATCCTGGGCCTCACTTGTAGGCCCATCCCGTAAAGGCCTGGTCCTAGAGCTGCACCCCTCCTCTCTTCTGCGGTTCTGCCTTTGGTGAGCCCCCTAATCAGGAAGGAGCAGGAAGGTGACAAAGCAGTTGAGAAGGGGGCAGGGGGGAGCCAAGATGCAAACGGATGTGAGGGCTCAGGAGAGAGGGGGGGTGCTCAGGTACTGGGAGGTGGAGTCTCAGACTGGGAGACTTGGCTGAGAGAAGGGGGGGGGACATTTGGCCACCTTGAGCTGACTGGGATGGAAAGATAGATGCCACCTGCCTCCAAAATCTTCACCGCTGAAAGGGGAAAGAGAGTGAAGTGGCTTAGTGAGTGGCTTAGAAAGCCACGCTGGTCGTTTCAAATAGCTGCCCCACTGCCTGCCACATCAGATGGTGTCGCTTGACAGAGCTTGTATAAATAGGGTCCCCATTCAAAGCCAGCTGATCCAGAATTGTCATCAGGTTGTCTAGGAAATGGACAGCCTAAATGAGACAGTGGAGGGGTTCCCAGGAAAGCAGAGGGTTTGGGTGCCGGGAGCAGCTCCCAGGACGGTAGTTTTTAAAGGGCCCCAGCTGTTCTGGATGGATCTCTAGAAAGAAGGCTCCAGGAGAGGCCCCTGTTGGCTGGAGTTTATTTTTATAGCTACCAGCTCAGATTCCCCTGGGCCTTGCAAGCTGATAGGGCAGCTATGAGTCCCCTTTTAAGCTGATTAGAAATTTCTCAAAAGAGATGATGCACTCAGCTTCTGAATATTTTATGTTCCATCTGTTGTCCCAAACAAAAGTAGACGAGGCCGCGGGTGCCTGTCCCTTTCTCTGTTGCTGTCCTTCGTGGCTGCTTCTTCCCTGGTCTTCCTGTCTGTCACTCTGGTCTCACATTTCTAGAACCCTTCTTTTCTCTCAATTTACTTATTCATCCGTTCTTTCATGCCCCTGCCACCTTCCTTTTTAAAAATACAGTGAACTCTCCTGGGCCCATATTTTGTTCTGGGCCTTACAGAGATGAGTAAGATACAGTTCTAGCCTGTTAAGAACTCACAGTAGGTCACAGAGACAGGATATAATTGGTAGGTGCTGCCACAGGGTAAGGCCAAAGAGTGTGCTCCGCCGTGCCTGAGGGCAGAAGGAAAGGGTCATTGAGCAGGACAGGCTCATAGTAGGTCTTGAGGTTTATGAAGGGCATGGAGCTATGAGCCAGGGAATGGAGTCTTTGGAGATTTAAAAGGAATTAAGCAAGGGGGACACAGAGGGTGATGCAGGCAGTGACTAGATAGATCATGGAGAGTTTTCTTGCATATTTGGGGTTTGTCGTTTAGGTACTGGGGAGCCACTGAAGAGCTTTAAGCAAGCAATTTACACAAGTGATTTATATGAGTTTTCAGTGAGGAAAGCAAATTGAAGTTGGGGCATGACAAAAGTCAGAGAAGTCAGAAAAAATATTAGTCTAATTGTCCAGATGAATGATGATGTCCATCTCAACTAAAGAAGCGACAGGTGAGCACCGGGATGGCTCAGTTGGTTGAGCCTCTGACTCTTGATTTTGGTTCAGGTCATGATTTTGGAGTCGTGGGATCGAGCCCTGTGTTGGGTTCCACGGGCATCTGGGAGTCTGCTTGAGATTCTCTCTCTCCCTCTGCCCCTCCCCCTGTTCTCCCTCTCTCTCAAATAAATAAATCTTAAAAAAAAAAGATTTGTTCACCCCACAAAAAAAATTTTTTAAAAAGAAGTGACAGAAAAGATGGAGAAAAGGGGATGCATTTGAGAACTATTTCAGAATATTGGAAAACCCTGTGGTGAGTTGCATGGGTAAGAGCAGGGAAGGAGAAAAAGTATTGAAGGTGACCCCCGGGTTTCCAGCTTTAACGACTCAGCAGTGAAGAGTGACTGTAGGAGAAGAAACGGATTTGAGAGTAAAGATTTGGAAGCACTGGGGGCGCCTGGGTGGCTCAGACGTTAAGCATCTGCCTTTGGCTCAGGTCATGATCCCCAGGTCCTGGGATTGAGTCCCGCATTGGGCTCCCTGCTCAGCAGGAGGCCTGCTTCTCCCTCTCCCTCTCCCCCTGCTTGTGTTCCTGCTCTCGCTGTGTCTCTCTCTGTCAAAGATATAAATAAAATCTTTAAAAAAAAGTTTTGGAAGCACTGACTTGGAGGAACATGAAGGTCATGGAGTCCAACAGCCACCTTGGAGCCAAGAAGAAAGTATGAATGGGAAATAAGACTTTGGGGCTTAACAAATCCAGGAAATAGTGAAAATATTGGGTGTTCTGCTTACAGGCTCCTTGGTGTCATTGTAGCATTTTGATCCTTAGAGTTTCCCCATATGGGTTATAAATAATAACTATTCAAGAAGTATTTGGTGAATTAAATTAGTATAGAATTTCTCATGAAAACCCAGAAATGGCAGGGAAGAGATTTTCGAGGGAGCAATGCATAGCAGTATTCTCTGGTAGGTCCTCTCTCTGTCCCCTCCTGGCAGACAGGACTGGGGACTAACTCAGTCTTGAGTCAAGCTTCATAGAGAAGGCCCACAGACTTTATTTTTTTTTTTTAAAGATTTTTATTTATTTATTTATTTGAGAGAGAGAATGAGAGAGAGAGAGCATGAGAGGGGGGAGGGTCAGAGGGAGAAGCAGACTCCCCGCTGAGCAGGGAGCCCGATGCGGGACTCGATCCCAGGACTCCAGGATCATGACCTGAGCCGAAGGCAGTTGCTTAACCGACTGAGCCACCCAGGCGCCCAGGCCCACAGACTTTAAAGAAGTAATATCTCCTTTGAACAACATTCATTAAAACAGCAATTAAAGCTTGTTTTCTTATTTTAAAAATTGCTACTTAGTGGCTTTGGTGAATCCATCCTAAAAATAAGTCTACTATTAGAAATACTAGAACCCAAAAATGCTCCTTGTGGTCTTATTTATAGTGCAAAGGACTAGAAATCACTGATGTGATCCAATGACATAAGAACGGTCAGGTAAATAAAAGCATATATGCTGGATGGGAGGTTATACAGCCATTAAAAATCAGGGTTTGAAGAGTCTATGGTGACATGGAAGGTGCCTGGAACAAAATAGTAAATGAAAAAGCCAAGTGCCAAATTGAGTTTACTCTGCGATGACAAGACTCACCCTGGTTCTTGGGGGGCTGGTGAGAACGCGATGACAAGACTCACCCTGGTTCTTGGGGGGCTGGTGAGAACATTCATACATTCATTCAACAAGTACTTGTTGAGCACCTACTGTGTATGTAACAGGTAGTCTTCTAAGGACAGGGGATACAGCAATGAACAAAACAGACAACAATCTCTGTCCTATGGAGCTTATATTCTAGTGGGGAGAGACAGACAAAAGTAAGTCAGGAAAGTATTCACTCTGTTACATAGTGATAAGTGATAAGAAGGAAATCGAGGAGGGCATAGGGAACAGTGAGGGCCACATTTTAAATAAGTTGGCCAGGACAGCTTTACTGAGGGGGCAATTACTGACCTGAAAGAAATACGTTCTCTGGCCACCGATGTGGGGGAGAGAGTGGTCAGACAGAAGGGACAGCAAGCCTAAGGAGGGAGGGTGCCTGTGGTACTCCAGGAATGGCCAGGGGGCTGAGGCCAGGGGGCAGCAGTGACCAGATCATGTGGGGTCATTATGTCATAGGAAGGACTCTGGCTTTTCCTCTGAGTGAAACCAGAGCCCTCTGAGGGAGCAGAGAAGTGACATGATCTGGCTTATGCTTTAATAGGATCACCCCGGCAGCTCTGTTGAAAATAGACTGCAAGGGGTCAAAGGCAGAAAAAGAGAGATCAGTGAGGAGCCTATTGCAATTATCCAGGCGAGAGAGAATGGTGGCTTGGAGCAGGAAGGCAGCAGTGGGGTTCTGAGAAGTGGCTGGATTCTGGCTGTGTCTAGAAGGTAGGGATAACAGGATCTGCTGACAAATTCAAAGTCAAATGTAAAAGAGGACTCAGATATTCAAAGATTTGTGGTCTAGACAAGCATAAGACTAGAGTGTCCATTTGCTGACATCAGGAAGACTGTAGGAGGGGCAGGTTTGGGGTGGGGGGAGATCAGGAGCACAGTATTGAACATGTTCTGTTGTGCATGCTTGTTACACATCCATTACACATATATGGCAGGTGCTGTGGGTGTCTCCCCGCCTCCACACACATCATGTCTCCTAGCACCTTACCAAGTCAGTGCATGTGAGCCTGGCCTCCACGTGCCAGTCTCACCATCTCCTAGCCTCTGGGCTCTCTCTAGCTGCTGGAGCCTGCTCTTCCTGCATGCGTGGGAGGCCAGAAATAGATGGAAATTTATATCCCCCAGAGCAGCCGACACCAATTACTGGCAGTCGTTGATATATAAATATCCCAGTTCTTCTCGTGATATTTAGGCACAGTAACTCTTAGCAGGTCTGACTGGTACCTTGCTTGGTAACACACCATTTCCTGACCATCTTTCTTTTCCCATCTCTGTTTCTCATTCTTCTACCTGTATTTCCCAGGTTACCTACTTTGTCCACCTGAATCCCTGCCTCAGGCTCTGCTTCAGGCAGAACCCAAACTAAGACAACTAAGGGGAGAGATCATATATAGGCAGACATGTTTATGCATCTGGAATCACTAAGGAAATGATTGTAGGGAAGGAGTCCGAGGACGATGCCTTCAGGTAGCCAACATTCAGGGGCTGCAGAGATGAAAAGAACACAGCAAAGGAGCCTTGGAAGTAGGAGGGGCAGGAGAAAAGACAGATACCATGTGATTTCACTGATATGTGGAATCTAAAAACAAAACAGATTCTTTTTTTTTCCCCAAAACAAACAGATTCTTAAATACAGAGAACACTGGGTGCCTGGGTGGCTCAGTCGGTTGAGCATCCGATTCTTGATTTTGGCTCATGTCATGATCTTAGGGTCATGATCTCAGGACTGTGAGATCGAGCCCCATGGGCTCTGCGCTCAGCAGGGAGTCTGCTTGAGATTCTCTCCCTCTCCCTCTACCCCCTCCCCCACTTGCACACACGCACGCTCTCTAAAATAAATAAATAAATAAATAGAACAAACTGGTGGTTGCCAGACATGAGGATGGGGAATGGGTAAAATAGGTGAAGGGGATTAAGAGCTACAAACTTCCAGTTATAAATAAGTCATGAAGAGGAAAAGCACAGCATGGGCATGTAGTCAATGCTATGGTAATACCGTTGTGTGGTGACTACTTACCGAGGTGGGCATTAAGTCATGTGTAGAAGTTGAGTCACTGTGTGGTCCACCTGAAGCGAATATAACATCATATTCAGCTATGCTTCAATAATTAAAAAAAAACAAAATAGAGCTAGGAGAAATGCCAGGAGTGTGTGTTGCCCTAGAAACCAAGTGGTAAAGGTGCTTCAAGGGGGAGGGATAAAGCCTAAGAACTGACCATCAGTCTTAGCAACTTGGAGGTCATTGGTGACCCTGAGTGGTCTCCAAAATAGGGTCTGCATTCCCTAGGGGATGCCCAAAATGATTCACTGGGTGAGGGAAGGCAATATTAGAATTTCCATCTATATTTATTTGTCATTCTATCTTTTTAATTTCTATGATTATATATATTTAAAATGCATATATTAGTAGTACATGTATATATATATATATATATATATATATTAGAGTAGTGCTCAAAATATTTTATTGATAAAGAAAGCCAATCAGAAGGTATATAGACAAATACCCTAAGGTATCAAGGTCTTTCCTGCTTCCGAGACCTTCTCTCTTACACATCCTTACCATTAGAACCTCCCCTCATCGCCTCTTCTCTACTTTCCTCTAGCTAACGGTCAGATTCCAGAGAAAGCCTCCAAGTCTCCCCTGACCCCAGACTAGGGGCACACCCCCTTGCTTTATGCCCACATTGCCTCCCACACACTTACCCTGTAAGCCTCCTTTGCCAGCGACCTTCCAGATCCACTCTCCTCCCTCATTCTGCCCTCTGCCCAGGCTACCTCAAGTCTCCTTAGTTCTCTGGGTTCCAGTTGGCTTTGGTCTCTTGCAGGGGACCAAAGGATGGAGAGGGAGGGCCTGATCTCTGTTCTCCCAGCCTCTCACCATAAGGTTGGCTCAGCCTGGCTGGGTGTCTGGAAGGAAGGTCTCAGCTCCTCTCATGGCAAGTTTCTCTACACAGCACTCTGTGTTCTAATATCTGTTTTCTCCCCTTGTCCCTTTAGTCCTACAGACATATTTTGCTTGGTCCATTCGAGGTCTAAAAATTTGAATTTGTTGCTGACACTTAGTGATTGGAATATTTGCATAAAAATTCAGATGTCTGTGGCACCTGGGTGGCTCAGATGGTTAAGCGTCTGCCTTCGGCTCAGGTCATGGTCCCAGGGCCCTGGGATGGAGCACTGCGTCGGGCTCCCTGCCTCAAGAAGTCTGCTTCTCCCTCTCCCTCTGCTACTCCCCCTGTTTGTGCTCTCTCTGTCAAATAAATAAATAAAATCTTAAAAAAAATTTTTTTTTCAGATGTCTGGCTTCTCTTGAAAAAATCAGATTTGACAACACTGAGTCTACATTCCAAACAGGGGCAACTGTCTGGGTGGAGTTTGCACCTGGCCATGTACTCCTCAGGACTCCGGCATCCCCACCTACTCCCTATCGCCTCACAATAAGCTTGCCACCCTCTCCCCACCCTGGCCTCTCGAGATATTTGAGTTTGCAAGTCCTAGTTTAAGGAATGTGTTGCCCACTACACGGGACCTGTGTCAGACTCTTTACTCTATTGGAAGAAAGGGGAAGGCTACTCTCAAACGTGTCTATTCTCTCTCCCCTGGCAGCACCAAGAGAGTCCTGTCTGTGGGATTGCCATAATCACCTCCTAAACCACGAACCTGCTCTCAGGCCCATTTGTCTATCCGTTCCCCACAGTGTAGCCAGAGTACTCATTCTGACACGGAAATCAGATGATCATACCCTCCCTTAAAACTGTGGACCGTCTGCCACTGTCCTACAGATAAAGGCTGCCTTTCTTGAAACCGCCTCCAAGGCCCAGGATTTTCCGACCCTGCCGACCACACAAGGCTGGTTTGGGCCCACTCCCCTCATTCTCTGTGTCCAGCATAGTGGGCTCCCCTCCCGTCCTCAAACACACAGGCCGTCCCTCGCTCAGGCCCGGCACACCTGTGGCTCCCACGGCCACGGGCTGGGCCTCCCTCCTCACCTCGTGGCCGCGGCTCAAGTGTCCCTTCCCAGGAAGGCCTTGCCGTTCTGCCTGTACTCCTTCCTCCCCTGGGCTGCACTTGTAATAGGGGCTTTTCTCAAAGATCCCTGTCCCTCACCGGACTGTAGGGACAGTGTCTTCATTGCCTGGTGCACGGTAGGTGCTCACTTGTCCTCACTGAACACTTGTGGAAAGAGTGGATGTGGAGACCTCGCTCTTCGTGGAAGAGCAGTTTCTGGCACTTAGCAACCATTCTGAATACCAGGGCTTTTTAAAATGTGTTCTATGATTATGCATTTATGTTATGAAGCATGGCAATAATCTGATTTAACACAAAGTAGAGGGAGAAGGTGGGGAGGAGCGTGAGGCCAACTCTGTGCCCAGGGCACAGAGTTCAGAGAAGTCTCCCCTCGCCCCCCCAGCTCCTCTCCTGTCCTACTCTGGTCCAGGCCCTGGGATTGCAGCCTTGCCAAGAACCACTCAAACACAGAATAAAAATAAGGCTAGGATTGCGCTCCAGGGAGGCTTGTGACATCAGCCTGACCGCACCATGACCTGGTTGTTGGGTGCTCGCAATGTGGGAGACAGTGTGTGGCCGCCGGCCAAGCAGCAGCAGAGGAGCTGCGCGCCCTCCCAGAAGTTGGGGTCAGGATCAAGGGGGGCCAGAGCGGGCTCTTCTGCAAGCCATCTGCCAGATTCAAGGATGGAGCTCTTTATTCCAGCCCTTAAAAGAGCAGCTCACCTAACAGGCTACCCAAACCAAAAGTTTCTGTTTCTGGTAAGCAGGTGTAGTGAATCTTAATCCTAAAAACTGAACAGTTGAAAAGCCACGAGCCGGGCGGCGGCATGCCTCCGGGTTTTGTGTGTGTGCTGCGGGGGCGGGGGGGGGGGGTCTGTCCCTGGGACTCTGCCTGCAGAGGTTATGTAAACCCCAAGGGTTCTGCTCGCTTATGGCTCGTCTCCTTCTTCCCCAGTATTGCTTCCACCAGAGCAAGTGTGGTCACATCAGACGCCAGTGGACCCTGCCCCTTTCCATTCCGGAAGCGCTAACGGACCTACGTTTAGTACCAACAGTGCTCCGATTTCAAACCAGCCGCATCTGTTTTCATGCCCACAACCACTGTGCCAAAGTTCTTCAAAACAGTTGTTTGGCAAGTGGGTCAAAGGGGGTCTTGCAGTCCTGTTTTCCCCTTTACTTGCCTGGAAACTTCTTTCCTCACCTCATAGAAAGCCTGGTCCAATTCGAACCAAAAAGTGAATTGTTTCACTTTGGAGTAGATTCATCATTTTCAAACATTAACCACTTTTATTACACAATTTATGTTAATTGTATAAATTAATCGTAGGAAATTAGAGAATACAGGTAAGTGAAAAATTTTTTTAAAAACCACCCATGATCCCCTTATTTTTTTTAAAGATTTTATGTATTATTAGAGAGAGAGAGAGTGAGAGCGAGCACAAGCCGGGTGAAAGGCAGAGGAGAAGCAGGCTCCCCTCCAAGCAGGGAGCCCAATGCAGGGCTCGATCCCAGGACCCTGGGATCATGACCTGAGCCAGAGGCAGATGCTCAACCGACTGAGCCACCCAGGCGCCCCATGATCCCCTTATTAATAAAATAACTATTATCTAAACATTTTGGTGCATAAGTTGCCAGATTTTTTTGTATGCAGATGTATATTTATATAAATGTAAATGTATGCAAATGGATATTTGTATTCTTTTCTCACTTGTTCTCTATTGAACATCTCTTCGTTTCAATAGATAAAGATCCACATCATTATGTGGATAGTTGCATGGTGTACTGTTACAGAGATAGATGAACCAGACTTCACTTTAACCCTCTGTCTTGCTGGATGCTGTTCTCAATATCACAGAAGTCTCCTTCCACATCCTGTCTTGTACACGTGTCAGATGATTTAAGATTAATTGCCAGAGGTGAAATGGCTGGGTCAAAACGTGCAGCCATTCTTAGGACTCTCAATACATAATAGCAAACTACAGTCCAGAACGATCGGACTGGCAACCCCTCCCTCCAGCTGCGTGTCCCCCTGCGGGTCCATCTGCTCGTGCCCTCCCCGGGACTCTGCACACGCTGAGCGCCGCTGTGGCCTGCACGTGACATTATGTGCCTGGCATGGACAAAATCAGATAAAATATAACCACACAGGAAGGGGTAGGAGGGGGAGACAGACAAGGAATCAACATTTATAGGCCAGTGTGCTGAGATCATTGGACAGAGAATACACGGAATCGGAGTGTCCTGGAAGAGGCTGGTTCTGAGGCTAGTCCGCAAGGCTCATCAGGAGTTACCTGCATAAAGAACAGGGAAGCAGTGAAGCAGTGGTGAGCTAGGCAGAGGACATGATCCAGGTGGGGGAAAGGCCCCAGACAGGGATGTTCAGTCCCTTTTTAGGAACGACAAACAGTTGTGTAACAGTTGGACTATAGCTGTGCGTGTGGTGGTGGGAACTGTTGAACAGGGGTGATGCCTGAGGAGGCAGAGGGTGTGGATTGGGTCTGATCTGGGCTAAGCAAAGAAGCTTTAACTTTATCCAGAAAACTGGATAAAGATCAAACTGAAACTTCCTTGGAAGGCAGGAGTTGGCATCAAAATCTGTGCGTGGAAGACTCACGCTGATCCAAGGGATGAGCACTGATCTCAACTCAAGAATTGCTGTCATCACGCTCTGTGAGCTTGGGAACAGCCGTTTACCTTCTGTGTCTAGTGAAATAAAGGGGCCAATCTAGGTCCCCTACAGTTCTAAATCTCTCTATGCGCCTAGGAACACTGGCACATCCCCTGACTTTTTTTTTTTCCTTCCAGAAAAGGTGGCCATTAAGATCCTGGACAAGACCAAGTTAGACCAGAAAACCCAACGGCTACTATCCCGTGAAATTTCCAGCATGGAAAAACTGCACCATCCCAACATCATCCGTCTGTATGAAGTTGTGGAGACCTTATCCAAGCTCCACTTGGTGATGGAGTATGCAGGAGGTGGGGAGCTCTTTGGAAAAATTAGCACAGAAGGGAAGCTCTCAGAGTCGGAAAGCAAGCTCATCTTCTCTCAGATTGTGTCTGCCGTGAAGCACATGGTGAGTGGGGGTGAGGAGTGGAGTCTTGCTCCCACACTCCCCACAGTGGGAGCATGGGCTTTGGTTCACCTCCATCCAAGCATCCCAGAAGGCTTTAGTCCAAAGCTTGGATGAGATCACACTCTCAGCCTCTGAAGCAACGCCCAGGGATCTCCAGTTACACGGCAGCTTCCTGCCTTCTGAGGCAGTTGGCAGGAGTTGCTCCGAGTAGCGGGATGACCCTCACCAGGTCCTGGCCACAGCCATTCCTCCACACCCATCCTCCATTACCAGAGAGCTGGCTCCTCGCTGCTGCTTGGCCCTGTCTACCTGCCTGTGTGTGTAGGATGCTCTCTCCCCTCTTACCATGTCTCACATTCCAAATCCTATCCACCCTTCATGTCCCTGCTCAGCTCTGTCTGTGTCTGGAATTTTCTCCAATCTCACATCAGCTCATACAGACCCTTCTTGCCTTTGGTGAATCCCTCCAGCTCTGGCCGCCTCCGTGCTCAGCAGATTAACACTTGGTGATGTCATTCTTACTTTAGTTCTCCGATTATTTCTTTAGGTAAGTCTGTACTCCTAAAGCACACGCCCTAGTTCCTCCAAGAGCTGGTTCTCCTGTGCCCTCTCCGCCATTGGCCATATTGTCACACACACAGAGGAGCTTGGCACGTGGGCCTGACCACCACCTCTGTGGCTCCATTAGTCCAGAAGTCTGGGCTGTCCTCTACCCAGCTGGCAGAAAAGACACACTTGTCTGGGCTCTGTGTGAGCTGAGAGGCTGTTTCTAGTTTGTTCCTCTGACTGGATGCTGTGGGGTAAGGCTGGGATCAATGACTTTCTGGAAAAATTACTAGAGGGAAGTTAGTGACCTAGGGACCCAAGATAGGCATCAGGAGAGAGAAGGGGAGGAAAAAAACTGAGCAAGAGAGAAGAGCCCGACTGTAATGGCAGTGGGTGTTTCAGACCTGAGGTGTTGGCATTCAAGTGGTCCTATGCTGCCGTGAACTTTCCCAGGGCCAGGGAGTAGGCAGGACCCACATCGAGCAATAGAACAGATGGGAAGAGTCTTCCACATCCTCCATAGAAAAGAAATTGGGCGGGAGAGGAGAAGAGAATCAGGCTGAGTCCTCTGCAGCTCTGTGCCCTGACATTTCTCCCGGTTACCTGGTCTCTGAAGAGAGGAAGAGAGAATCATGAATGTAGATCCAGGTTTCATGGAGTGTGTTGACTCCATGCCAGGACCTTGCTGAGCACTGCAGATAGAGCACCACGCGCCCTCCTCACAGTGATCTTGTGAGGTGGTGGCTGTCGGTATCTCATTTTACAAAGAAAGAAAACACATCACACAGCTGCTACTGTTGAACCTAGAGTTAACCAAACCATCATGCTCCAAAGCCTGGATTCTTACCCCAGGAAGCCCAGCAAAGTAACATTAAACCATCTCCCAAGATCCCCTGGGACTAAGGAGGCCAGGGGTCCCAAGGTTGTCTGTCTGGATCCAGAACGTGAGATTGGGGTGGGGCATGCGCTTGACACCCTCAGTGGGACCTGCTGCTAGAACCTTGCCGAATATAGCCTCTTTCTTTCTACTGAATTCTATAAAGATAAAGGAGAACCCTGACCCCCCCAACCCCCACAAAGGAGCATGGTTGAAAAGTTGGGGGAGGGTTCTAAACCTTCTTGGTATTAGCCCTAGTCAAGAGACTGCTTAGCCAGAAAAAAAACATTTACGGCCTCAAATATGAAGGATTAGTTTCACTGTGTTTGAGAACATGCAGTTTCGAAAGATCCAGACCTCATTTCCGGCACTAATTCCTGAGTCACATGTGTGGGACAGACTCCAACCTCTGCCCCACCGAAGAACAGAATCTTTGATCTGTTTGGGGGGTGCATGGGTGTTATGTTTGCTCAGGGTTAGGACAGAGCAGCTCTGGAGGTTTGCAGATCTGAGTCAAGGTGACATCCATTGAACTCCTGTTATTACCCCATCATCACCTCACTGTTTCAAGCAACTGATGCATTTTTTTTTATGTTGGTATTATACCCTGAAAATGATGACTTTTCCCTATGTCTTCTACCACAGCATGAGAACCAAATTATTCATAGAGACCTGAAGGCAGAAAACGTATTTTATACCAATAATACTTGTGTGAAGGTGGGTGATTTTGGATTCAGCACAGTAAGTAAAAAAGGCGAAATGCTCAACACTTTCTGTGGGTCACCTCCGTACGCTGCACCCGAGCTTTTCCGAGACGAGCATTATGTCGGCATTTATGTGGACATCTGGGCCCTGGGGGTGCTCCTGTACTTCATGGTGACAGGCACCATGCCCTTTCGGGCAGAGACCGTGGCCAAGCTGAAGAAGAGCATCCTGGAGGGCGCATACAGCGTGCCTCCGCACGTGTCCGAGCCCTGCCTCCGCCTCATCCGCGGCGTCCTCCAGCCCGTACCCACCGACAGGCACGGGATTGACTCCATCATGAACAACGAGTGGATGCAAGGGGTGCCCTACCCCACCCCTCTGGAGCCTTTCCAACTGGATCCCAAACATTTGTCCGAAACCAGCACCCTTAAAGAAGAAGAAAACGAGGTCAAAAGCACTTTGGAATATTTGGGTATTACAGAAGAGCACATCCGGAACAGCCACGGGAGAGGTGCCCGGAGCTCCATCACGGGAGTCTATCGGATCATTTTACACAGAGTCCAAAGGAAAAAGGCTTTGGAAAGTGTTCCGATAATGATACTACCAGACCCTAAAGAAAGGGACCTAAAGAAGGGGTCCCGTGTCTATAGAGGCATCAGACACACATCTAAATTTTGTTCAATTTTATAAATTGCGTTAAACTGGTGGACATTAACCAAGAGCATTGTTGCTGCTTTTAAATTTTTTCATGGACAACTTGTGTGGAGACATTTTTGTAATTTTTAAATAAATTTAAACTTAAGATATGCATTCCCCCCCAAAAGTCTAGATTTGTTCTCTTGTTCTCAAACTCTAGCATTCATTCATTTATTTAATCAAGAAATATTTATCCAGTACCTCCCATGGGCCAGCACTGTTCAAGGTACTGAGGAAAGAGCAAAGAATGAGCTGGGCTGGGCCCTGGCTCTCCTGTGCAGGATATGCTAGGGCTGGACAAAGGCACTGACGAAAAAAAATGCTGTAAGAAAAACATGAGATAGTGACAGATGCTATACAGAGAATTCAAGTCAGGTGATCTGATATCAGAGGCTCACTCCGTGGGATGGGACCATTGTGAAAGGCCACGCTGAGTAGAGGACAATCTGAGATCTGAGTGGGAAGCAAGGGTGGCCCTCAGAAAGCCAGCCAAGAGCATTCTGGGCAGCTAGGAGTTCTCGACTGGGTTCCTGCCAAACAGAGCCTAGTAGCTTATTGGGGAAACGAGCCTGGAGAGGAGGGAGTGGCGGGGAGGGAAACAGGAAAAGTCAACACAAATCAGCCAGTGCTCCGGGTGGTTGGTGCTCAGTCCTGCAGGATGCTCTGACGGGCCTCAGGAAGCACCTCTCGGGTGTCTGACTCCCAGAGTGCAAAAGGGGAAAGCATTGACGCACCAGCTCCTTTTCACCCCTTGTCAGGAGTGGTCCCAGGGGGTCACCTGCCCTGCAGTTCCAGATTGTGTTTAAGTACTACCCCACCCCAGGGCACCACTGGAGCATGTTTTGGAAAAACATCTGCAGATGAGGCTGTGCTAGTGTCAGATGGGCTCCTGGAGCTTCCCACGCCTTAGTGTCAGGAAAGCCCAAGGGACGGAAGAGTCCACAGCGTTGGCCTGAGACAAGATGCAGTCAAGTAGGACCTGCATGACGCTGTCCAAACTCGCGTGGAAGTGGTCACGGCCTCCGGGGCTGGAGGGAGAAGTACGGCTGAAAGGACCTGAATGGTGCCTAGCAGCTGACACAGCCCAGCCCAGGCCCCCCTCCGAGCAGCCCTCTGTTCCGTCCAAACCACCGCAGGCAGCTCCTTCAAGGCGCTGGGGCCTGGAATGACTCCATGCAGTGGGGGGAGTCGGACAGCTTACACGGGTGGCTCTCAGTTCCAGCACATCAGAATCTCCTGGAGGGCTGGTGGAAACAGACCGTGAGGACCCACCCCCAGAGTTCTGATTCAGTACATCTGGAGCGGGGCCCAAGAATGTGCGTTTCTAACAAGTTCCTAGGTGATACTGCTTCTAGGGACGGACCAGGCTTTGAAGACTACGGAGCCACGGTCTGCATCCTGTAGCCGGTCCTGAGGCTACAGACTCGTCCCTCCCTCCCTCCTTCACCCATCCTAAATTTGCATTACCCGTGGCCAGCATTTTTGCTGGTCTAATTGGGTAGTATCATGCACACCTTTATCATCATAGACTTGAGTCGGCAAGGGCCCCTGGCTGGCTCAGCTGGTGGAGCATGGGACTCTTGATCTCGGGGTTGTGAATTCAAGCCCCACGTTTGGTGTAAAGATGACTTTTTAAAAAAATCCTTAAAAAACAAAAGATTTGAGCCTTTAGTTGCCTTGCCCTTGTCAGGCCGTGTTTGCTACAATCTCTGTTCATTGGTATCCTGAGGCCCCAAAGTTACGCTCCAGGGAATCTCTTGGGTCCGGACATACTCCTCTTTATCTCCTTATGATCATCGGGGTCAATAATCTCCACCAGTATAATAGCTCCTTTCTTTGCCTGATTGTCAACTCACACAGAGACCTCAACGTGACCATGCGATAGCCACGGATTCCAGTTCACTGGACCCTTACTTGGTCCCCTGGGGAAAGCATCCCCCAGCCCCAGGAAACCATAACCTCCGATCTAACTGACCCTGGGATGTAGGAAAGAGAAGTACCAATTTGACTGTGATGGCGAGAGAAGGCTATCCCACTTCTACCCATTGGTGCCCAGGCCTGGGTAGTTTTGTTTAAGATTTTATTTTTAAGTAATCTCTACACCCAGCGTGGGACTCAAACTTACAACCCTGAGATCAAGAGTTGCATGCTCCACCGACCGAGCCAGCCAAGTGCCCCCCAGGCCTGTGTATTTTAACAACAGGGCACACTATCCATCAGGCACTGGAGACTGTTGGGATGCGGGCCACTGCCCCACGGCGCCGGAGCCGTAGCGGGCCCACCCCTGTCCTGTGAATGCCGGCTGCTACTTGTGCTGAGGCATACAGGAGGGTGAGTAGGTCCCATGGTCAAGGGTCCGTGGCCTTTACCAAAAGAGTCTTTGAGGCAATGTTACGAGAGACCATGGAAACGGATTAGATATTCTCTGGGTTGGAGCCTGATTGTATTAGAGGAGACACTGCAGTCAGGACAGGCAAACCCCTTTCTCAGTAGACGTCGGTTCCAGTGAGGTGAGTCGCGGCGGCGCCCATCTGAATTGCTGACTCTGTGGGTCTGATAACGGCCAGCTCCTGAGGAGACAGCAACATGGTCTCCTAGTGTCACATCACCAGGGGCTCCGGCTCTACTAGGGCCCAGGAGCCCCCCAGGAGCAGGAGCAGGTCTCTGCCGTGGAAAGCGCGGCTCACTCCAGGCCCCCAGAGCGCTGTGCTGTAACCTCCTACGGGGATGGCCGGAGACCCCACGGTGTTCTTCACTGCCCTGTATACAGCCCGGGGGGCACTGCAGTTTGCAGCAAAGCCTGAACCTGGATCTGCATGTGTGGGTGTGCGGGATCCACTTGAAACTGGCAGCCATGACCTGGGGGTTGGAAGACTATACTAAGTACAATGCATGTACTTCCCAAACCCAGACAGGCCTACCAAACCCTGTGCCTCTGTCTCAGTACTAAGGGGTAGAAGATGCAACAAATGGTCCTTTACCGTGGAAGGAATGTGTAGCCGTGCCCCCAGGTCACTGGTCCTCTGAATCCTTCCTCAGTGTGGGAGGTTCCTGATTCTTCCTGGAGTTTATCACCCCCACTCTGGCACACACAAGTCCTACTAGGGGTCTGAGTTCTTGCCACTTTCTGATGCTAAATCCACCCAGCACGTTGTCACAACCCAGTGGACTAGCAGACTTTCGGCAGACGGGCAAGATAATTAAGGTCCTTCGGACTCTCCTGTGACACAGAGCAGGAGATTTACAACTGCCTAGCGTGAGGACAGTAGCTGCCCATCCCTGGGGGATATGAAGTGCTTGGACCCTCATCTGTGAGGGAAATTGAGAAGAATGCATTTTCCAAAGTAACAGCTGCAGATCGATACCAGAGGCTTCCAGGAAGGATACCACAGCCAGCATGGCAGCTACAACTGACTGCCCGCTGTCGTCCTCTGTTCTCCATCGCTCTCTTTAGAAGCCTGACGGAGAAGTTAAAGGAGGTTATGATAGACCCATCACCTCTGTGTCCTTAAACATTTTTGATGATCATACTGAGTTTGAATGGTAATACTGACAGCTGCATTTCCTCATGTGATTGCTTGTGATTTACTAACATGACCCGGGAGAGGGTAGTGTTCCAGAGGTTTCCAAGTGGTTCTTCCCCCCATAATGTCTCTTCCTCCACAGGTCAGTGGTCTAAATATATTCATCCCAAATATATGCTTGGAGATTGGGGAAAGAACCCCAAGGTGGGACCCACTGTAAGACAGACTTTGGCCTGAATTCCACCCATCACCTGGTTTCCAAAGACCCGCATCCCCACATAAGGCCAGAATAGTGTTTAGGATTCCCTGTGTCTGTTCCAGTGTAGACTTTTTATCCAACAGTCCTTAAAAATTCTGGGTATGTATATTGTGTATACTCGTGCCCCAGGGCTCTTCCTCAAGAAGACCTGGCCTTCCCTATCCCTGTGCCCTGGGTCTGTAAATTAACTGAAATCTGGGCCCATGATTTTCCCGTCGTGACAGGCTTTGTCAGTCTCCGCTCACCAGCTTGCCTCTTTTTTTTTTTTGGTTATACAAGTCAAGTAACACTCTAGCTAGCTGTCCACTCAGAACTCTGACCTATTAGTCCTTGTCACAAAGCCCGGCAGATCAAGGTACCTTGATTTCCACTCCAGCCTGACTGTCCCTTCTATTATGTCCATCTTGCCCCTGACACTGAAGTAGTAATACACAGCCTCTGCCGTTCTAGAATCCCATCACCCCTGCTGAGAGTAGCATGCCCGGTTCCATTTCCTACTGTCAAGGCCTGCTGGCAATGGGCAGCCACCACTGACCTTTTCACAGGTGCTGGGACACCCCTCCCCAGAACATTCTTTATTGCCTCAGTGAAGGCAGTGTCCGCCTGGACAATGTAGGTAGGTGGTTCTTCAGTCGACGTTTTCCTTAACACTGCCATCTCCGACTCACTCACTGTGTGCCTTCCTCCCGTCCAAAGCTCTGTAGCCAACCCAGCTGCACATGGGGACCAGCTTCGGGTGTCCTTCAGTCCAAGCCATGGCTAAATGCTCCTGTGATGATGAACTCTCCCTAGCCAGCCTAATAGTTTTCCCTCGACCTCCACCCCTGGCCCAACACCCTCCAGATCCACTTGAACACATTTTGCCCTGATTCCTGAGAGTACATATTAGCCCGATTCTACAATTCCTTCAGCAATCAAGCTATTTCCTCCCACACAGAGGTGTATTTCTCTGCGCAGGCTGTGTTGAAACCATGTTGAGACCTGACTTGATTCTGGGTTTACCATTGCAGGAGGATCTCAAGGAGGTCATTCACCATCTTGCAGGCATCGGCCTCACCAGAGTTCTCGGCAGGTCCTCAGGTGAGGAAGGACAAGCCACTCCTGCCAGCCCCACGTTAGGGGAACCTTGTTTTCAACATGTTCGGGTACATCTACACTGTGTTATTAACCTAAGTTACTTAGGCCCCAGTGTCCCAATCTCTTCCTATCAAGGCTCTGACTTTGATAAAGAATTGTCAAGACAGTATTTTATCCCATCTGCAGCTCAGCCAACCTTACCATTAGACCCCAGGCCTCTTTTAGGTACTTTTCCCTCTGCTGCAGGAGATCAGACTCTCCTTAATCCCTGCCACAGAGGCCCCCGAGCTTCCACAGTGGGCCTCGGGGTGAGAGTTGGCTGATTTATGCCTGCATTTTTTTTTTTCCCCAGGCTTCCCAAGCTGTTAATAAAAACTAGCCAAATGCACAATCTTTCTCATGGGCCTCCTACTGTTCAGGCGCCATAGGTACTTGAAGATCCAGTGAGTTCTCATCCACCCGCACCAAGAGAGGAGTCTGGGGGGTAATCGTGCTGCTCCCACACGTCAGGGCCGGTCAGTATCTGCTTACCAACCGCCCCTTAGTGTTCTGGTGTTAACAGATTACTACAAATGTTGCTGCTTAGACACAAATTACTATCTGACAGTTCTGAGGTAGAAAGAAGTCACAGGTCTCGCCAGGCTACCATCAAGGTGGCATCAGGGCTGAGTTCCTTTCTGGAGGCTCTAGAGAAGAATCCATTTCCTTGCTTTGTCCTGCTTCTAGAGGCTGCCCCCATGCCTTGGCTCGTGGTCCCCCCTCCCTCTGCAAAGCCGGCCATGTTGCATCTCTCTGGCCGTCTATACTCACATCTCCCTCTGATCACAACCCAGAAAAGTCTCAGCGTTTAAGGACCTACATGATTAGGGTGGGCCCATCCAGACAATCTAGCATAATTTCCCCATCTCACGATCCTTAACCTTAATCATATTTGCTTTAGCCAAGCAAGGTAACATATTCACAAGTTCCAGAGACGGTCATCCTTAGGGATAGGGGTGGGGGGAGTCCTACGGCTACTACATTCTGCCTACTACAGATGGCAGTGGGGGTGACTGCCATGACAGGTGAGTAAATCAGCTCCAACCTCCTACCCCGAGGGGCTGCACTATAGAGCTCTTCTGGGTACTGATGGTCTTAGCCTGGATTCGCGCAAAAAAAAAAAAAAAAAAGCCTAAGACAAAAGCTTACATGCACCTCTCTTATTTGGGAGATGATCCCAGGAAGCAGAAGATGCACAGGAGTAAAAACAGAAAAGAGGAAAGCCAATGTGAGGATACACTGCCAAATTGGCCACGGGCAACTGGTAGCTGATGCTACAGAATCTTCAGAGGAAACTTCTGGAATGCTGCTCAGAACTGTCTACCCAAGGGATGAAAGGAGGAAACATTTATCCACCAGCCAAATGTCCACTATTGGTCAAGGGTGGCTCCACGGGAACTTAATTCCTCTGTACTTCCAGGCTATGAAACTGTACCAAGTGAATTCTGTGAGAATCCCACATCACAGTGAGGCCAACGTGAAAGGTACGAAGCAGGAATCCAAAGGAAGGTGCTAGGTCTTCCCTGAGATTCTGGTCGAAGACTGAGTGGGAACAGTTACCACACCTGTGGCTGGAATTGAAGGCAGGGCAGAGAGCATCTGATCCGGGGCCCGAGGGTTTGGATAGATAGACCAAAGGCTCTAAGGCTGGAAGAATAAACTTGGCACGTTTGAGGAATGGAGGAGACAGGGTAGGTGAAAACATTGTGAGCCTCGGTGAGTGTGGTACTGACTTGAAGTAGGCAGAGAACAGATCCCCTCGGAGTTTGCAAGCCTGAGTAAGAAATTTGATACATAGGGTGAAATGTGCTTACTGCAGAGTAAGGCCGTCCAGTCAGCCTTCAAGGAGGAAGCAACTCTTGAGATGAGGCCCCAAAGATCGACAAAGTTTTGCTAAGATGGGTTGGAGGTGCTAGTTTAACAGCATCTGAAAGACATGGGGGCACGGGGACACTTTTGCAAAATTCGTCTAACAAAACTTCTATTCTCTTTTTAACTATAGCTGCCTGCACAATGATTAAATTGGACAAAGATGAATTCCTTTTTACTTCCAAACATTTAAAATGAAAATGTATTTTTTATTATTATAAGCTGGAGCCCTGATGATCTATAAACTTTCTGAGGATTGGTATTCATGATCTTCAGCACCAAATTACTACCTTTATAATAATTTTTTGTGGCGGTGGGGAGGAATCACAGGTCAACTATTTACTTTGACCACCAATTAGTGAAAAAATGAGGCTAGTGTTTAACTGGTAGCTGATTCTACCAGGGTTCAATTAAAAGTAGTTGCTAGATTTCTTCCCATTCAGTTGATGATGTACTATATGTTGGCTAATTGAACATAATAGAAAAAGGTAGTTGCTAGAAATTTTAAAGTGTTCATTTTTATGTCATTACCTAGCTCTAAATTATTTAAAGATCCTGTTAACGGTCCCTGCTCTTCTGACCTCTTTAGTGTTTTTTTCAGGACATTTCAAATAGCAGACATGAAGTGTTTCAACCGGGAAGCCTGGGTGGCTCAGTCATTAAGCGTCTGCCTTGGGCTCAGCTCATGGTCCCAGGATCCCCTGGGATCGAGTCCCGCATCGGGCTCGCGGTTCGCTGGGAAGCCTGCTTCTCCCTCTCCCACTCCCCCTGCTTGTGTTCCTGCTATCGCTCTCTCTCTGTCAAATAAATTTTTAAAAAATCTAAAAAAAAAAAAAAAAGGAAGTGTTTCAACTGAGTCACAGGAGGATCAAAAGTAGCTGTTTGCATCTGTTTGAGTTTTATCTATTAATCTTAAACTTACTCATTAGTGCTCATAAAAACAAAAACCCAGAAGGTTAAAAAAAAAGTTAAGTGCCCAAATAGAGAAAGCACAAATTCCAACAAGCAGAGAGGGAAGGATAGAACTCCTAGAGCACATTAATTAGGATAGAAGAATTTGCAAAAGTGACCTTAGAGAAAGAACACTAGCCCATTTTCTAAATGACCCAGAGGGATAGACTGGCCCAGAAAATAAAAGAAATTATCACTAAGTATTGAATCTACACTTGACATGATGATGTGAGCTGAACGGGGCTAGAAAATAATCTGGGTTAATTCCTAATTCATACAATCCTGAGAGTGGATAGGCCTTAGAGGTGACCTAATCCAGTGTTACTGCCACTGCAAAAACTCTCTATAAAACCCCTGCGAGCACCATCAACATGTGGCTCTTAGGGGCGCCTGCCTTGTTCAGTTGGGTGAGTGTCCAACTCTTGATTTCGGCTCAGGTCATGATCTCAGGGTCATGGAATTAAGCCCCCAGGTCAGGCTCCACGCTCAGTGGGGATTCTGCTTGAGAGTCTCCCTCTCCCTCTCCCCTGCTCATGCTCTCTCTCTAAAATAAATAAATCTTAAAACAAAACATGTGGCTCTTAGGTCGGAGGCTCTTACTGATAGTAGGCCATTCTATATGGGCTGTTTAATTTGCTTTTAATCTTTACTTGGCAACCCTTAATCTTAGGTTGTTTTTAGGAAAACATAGTAATTCTCTTCATAAATACATACGGCAAAGTTTACACACGTTTCCTACCCAATTTGGGAGTTAATGTCTTTGTTTGAAGTTTAAGAATAATAAGTTATCAGTACAAATTCTTCTATACTAGATGAATAGCTCCTTGAAGCCAAGACCATATATCTTCTAATTCAGAGTATCTTGCTTATATCAGGTTTTCAAATGTCTGTTAAATGATAAATGAACAGAGGCGCCTGGGTGGCTCAGTCGGTTAAGCATCTGCCTTCAGCTCAGGTCATGATCTCAGGGTCGTGGGATCGCGTCCCACGTCAGGCCCCTGCTTCTCCCTCTCCCTCTGCCGCTCCCCCTGCTTGTGTGCTCTCTCTCTGTCAAATAAATACAAAAATCTTACAAAAAAGGTGACTGAATAAATTAGTGAGTGAATGAATAGAAATGAAACACCCATATTTAAAAATAGCATATTAGCTGATTTCTTGACTAAACTGTTAGTTCAAGAGGGAAAAAGAATACGCAAATATCTGAAATGTTTCTCTAAAACTTTATTCAAAGTTACTCACCTCACTGCTAATGAGGTGTACAGTTAATGCTGTGCCAGTATTACTGGGCTTGCCCATTGCCGGCAATGGGATTTGACAAAAACCCATTTCCTGACACCCAAAAGTTAAATTACTCTTTTCAAAACATACCAAACTCCCAATACTTGTGAAAGTATGACATGCACCACTTCCCCATTAATCTTTAAATGTGAACTTACATTATTAATCTACATCAGTGGATGTTAAAATGAAGTCATTTTAACAAATTATGACTGTACAAATCAAAATACCACTAGTTAATATTAGACAAGAGTATTTTACAAACACTACATTACATATTACCTTGCAGTCTGAAACATTACAGTTCATATTTGTGTAAGTTTTAGATAACTGAAACTTCACAGAATTTAACAGCAAATCAAGTTTAAAAAATTTAGTTCTGTACATTAGTTCCAACTATCTCTATTTTACAATCTATAAGGCTCATGTCATAGATCAGCACCAAGAAAATCTACAAAACTGTCTAACCCATCAGCTTATTCATCCCATGTGCTAGTTTTTGTTGTTTTTTTAATGTGACAGTCTGAAAAGAAAATGCTTTATAAATCCTACTTCCAGACCTTGAAATGGAATACTTTTTTTCGCTGGTCATACTATATAAAACTTGGGTTGTACTTTTTAATGTTCATTGAAAAGATACCCCCAAAAAAAGGGAAAAGAAAGGAAAAAGAATACTTACACCATGAATTTAGGCTGTCAGTCTTGAAGTTGAATTTATAACACTGAAGCATCAGAGGTAACCTAACAATGCCCTGCACCCCATCCTTCCATTTTGTTTTAAAATTTTAAAAGGCAGCCAGGAAAGTGTTTTATTTATTCTTCAAACTAAGGTGCAAAGAAGGCTTGCACCAACTTCCTCATACACCGCTCCGCTGACCTCTCCACCTTGAACCAATGATACCGGAGTGGACCACAGCTACGTCCGTAGCTTCCCGACGTGCCCCGTTGTCTGTACCAGATGCCCGCTCAATGCTAGCATCTCTCTGTTCACAGAGCTCATGGCAATAACTCGCCACTGCCGGCCGGGAGTTGAAACAACATTCCAGCTTCCAGAACCAGTGCTACCATCCCATCTCTTCTCCCTCTTCAGGATTTATAAATTATAGAAAAAGAGCATGTTTGTCTTGCCATTTTTAAACAGGGTTTGTGCGTATCACATTTTAAGACTACGTTCCCTAAACTAGAAACTTTTTTTCAAAAACCACAGGTACTTTCAGTAAGCTTGTTTGTTCAAAGTACAAAATTCTTTCGTGTTTAAAAAAATTAAAATTGGAGACTAGTACCTCTGCTTTCTTCACCTGAAGCACACTTCATCAAAGCACATTTAAAAACTAAGCTTCATGCATACAAATGGCCAGAGAGGTATGAAGTTTACAGAGCCCTTAAACATTCCCGTACATTAAGCATTGGCTAGACCACAAGAGGAAGCACGTTAGCAAATTGAGCAAAGAGACTTTCCCAAGAACACGATAGTTTTCCAGGCTCCATGTCAGTCACATAAAAAGTCATACAACATGTAATCCTTTACAATTGTCCCCAGACATCCCACGTTCCCAGAACTGTTCCCGTACACCCCCCAACCCAACCCACACTGAAGTCTTCCACCTCACGGAAGTATCTCAATGCTCCCCATTACTAATGACAGCCGCTTCGGGTTCTGCTGCTGTGGCAGGGAGTCTTGGCACTTTCTTGGCAGGACTTGGAATATGCTAAAATCAAAGAAAACAAAGTTGTTGACTCTTGAAGTTTTTTTTGTTTGTTTTTTGTTGTTTTTTTTTGTGTGTGTGTGTGTGTGTTGTTTTTTTTTTAAAGAGTCATGGTGCCAAGTTCTAGTCAAAAAACTGAGAAAGGACAATTTTGGAGAGGTTTATGCTAAATGTATATTCTCTAGAGCTTTTCATGGAAGGAACTAAATAGCTATTCTTTACTTTCTAATGGAGCTATTATAAAAATACAGAGCAAGGGAGAGAAGGCCACAGAGAGCCACCGTACACAGTATTCTCCTTGTTACTTTCGCATCCCCAGCTCTGACTCTGGTGGCCTGCCTAGCTACCTAATTGGTGTAATAGCAAGAAGCAAGACTATGCATTCATCAAATCTGTGCTGAGCAGATAAAATAAACAACTTCGGGGTTATAAAGTTTTCAGTTTGAATTGTGGCCATGATCCTTGGCAAGCAATTTACTTTCTTGCAGCTTTGTCTCTAAAATGGGGATAGTATCATTTACCTCAAGATGGATTTTGTAAGGATTAAATTAGAAAATGTAAATAAAGTTCCTAGCATATAACAGGAATTCAAATTATTACTATTAGTGTTACTTCTTCACAATCTGTAGACAGATTTGACAATGGCCTGAGAAGAGATGAGAAGGCCTCCAAATTCTGCCCTCACGCAGGCATGACGGGCCTTCTCTCTACACCAGTCTTCCTTTAAATGTTGGTATTATTAACAGAACCTAGTATTTACTGCACGTTTTAAAAATGCTAGTAATCTGGGGCACCTGGGTGGCTCAGCCGTTAAGCGTCTGCCTTCGGCTCAGGTCATGATCCCGGGGTCCTGGGATCGAGCCCCGCATCGGGCTCCCTGCTCGGCGGGAAGCCTGCTTCTCCCTCTCCCGCTCCCCCTGCCTGTGTTCCCTCTCTCGCTGTGTCTCTCTCTGGCAATTAAATAAATAAAAGGTTTTAAAACTGCTAGTAATTTAAGAAATTAGAAAATGGCACAGCGGGAATCCAGTGCCAAATCCCTTGCTCTGAAGGACTCTGCTTTATCGACATTCCTTTACGTGGCTCAACCTCAGGTCCCCTAAGCCCTGAGATCTGGGGATGGAAATTTCTTACCCTGTCAGAGGCCGAGAGCAAACACGACGCGCTTTACCTACCTCAGTGGCTGTACTTGAATGGACAAGTCCCACTCCTTCCCCCAGAGTGTCGTCACTGGGAGAGGGGCGCCGGGCATAGGTCCTCCTGTGCTTCTCATCCACTCTGACTAGGTACCATGTTCCTTCGAAGAGTGAATCTACTGAACTTTGGGGAATATAGTTGACTAAAGGAAAGGCAGAGAACATGAAAAATTAGTTATGATATACAAGTCACCCGTAAAACTAGAGGTAAGAAGTTACCTATTTCCCCACAATTTTCACTGACATCAGATTAGTACTGAATAAAGCCTAGATACCCTTATCTTATATGTAACATGTTTCAGGTTATTAGCACTCTCTGATAGGCTTTGGGTGTATACCTATATATTTAAACAAAATTTAATATTTTTACCCAAGTGATGAGTGTCCTCTCTGAGCTTCATGTTTTCAGCAAAGACATCTGGTGCCACACAAGTTCTTGAGTCAAGTCTTGATTTAAGATCACACAAACTTGCTGTTATTTTATCAAGAGCAGACCCTAAAACAGTAAATCCCAATATTAAAAGACAAAAGTAGGGGCACCGGGTGGCTCAGTCAGTTAAGTGTCTGACTCTTGACTCAGGCTCAGGTCATGATCTCAGGGTCGTGAGACTGAGCCCCGCATCGGGCTCTGCGCTGGGTGTGGATCCTGCTTAGGATTCTCTCTCCCCCTCTCTCTCTGTCCCCCTCCCCACACCCCCTCACACTCTCTCTAAATGAAAAAAAGAGAAAAAGACAAAACTGGCATACCCCAAAACCTGAACAGGATGCTGCCAAATGGAAAGACAACTTATCATTTCTTATAGAACCACCAGATACTATTTAGTCGAAAGAAAAAAAGGTATCTGTTTGGCGCAGCTTCCTATGATCTCTGACTAGACATTTGTTCAGTGTCAGCCAGCAGACAAATTAGGAAATAGATGGGATTGAAAACTATAAATAACTTGTCTCTGGTCAATCCATGACACAGTTTTCAAGTAATGCCAAGTGTTCCATCAGTTTTTCTCCATGTTTTTGCTCCTTCCTGCTCAGGAATATAAGCCAGAACCATAAATCTATAAAAATTAGATATCTTGTATAAGACCAAACCAACAAGGAAAGATTTGGTATTACTCAGTCATATGATCAGACTCAATAGCTGCCTGCATTAGACAGACACATTCCCTTTCCCTGCCTGCATCATCTCCCTGGTTATAAATGCTTTACGAACGAGATAAAAGGTAAAAATTAAAGTTACTTGCTGAAGAAGGAAAAGTCAAACATAATGCCATTAAGAGATTTTTTAAGCTCATTATATATTTTTTTCTGACTGGGAAAAAAGGAAAGAGATCCTGACTCGGACAAAATCCTGCCATTTACCCGGTTAAGGCAGATTCTTAGAGTACAGAGTAAAAATCTGGCTGTGCTGAAAGAAGTGATGAAGACACAAATGTAATGCTCTATGGGATGGAGTCCAGTGCTCCCTTGAGAAGGCCACTGAGTCAGCCTTAGCACTCAGCATGGAGCGTTCCCAACACATTCCAGCTGGAAGAGTCGGCATTACCTGGTGTGGCGTCTTGCGTGACTTTAAGGGAGTACAGGGTGGCAGCCAAACCAGAACCGTAAGAGAACACGCCAATCCTCTTTCCTGCCAGCTGCGGAGGCGAGTGCCTGTGTAGGGGAAGAAGAGCTACGAAACAGCTTCCCCAACGGGCGCCTGGGGGCTCAGTGTTAAGCATCTGCCTTCGGCTCAGGTCATGGACCCGGGGTCCCAGGATCAGGTCCCGGGATCAGGCCCCGCATGGGGCTCCCTGCTCAGCAGGGAGCCGCCCCTCCCCCAGCTTGTGTGCACGCGCACACGCTCTCTCTCTCAGATAAATAAATAAAATCTTTACAAATAAGTAAATAAAAATAAAGAACAATAAAAAGTCTCACTGATCCAAAACTATAATGTGTGGGAAGACAGAAGTTGGGAGTAAAAATTCATCCTGTAGCCTTAGGAAGCTGACCTGAAGCTTTACAATAAGCAGATTGAAAACAAGAGTTTCTGTCTCTTTGGGAATGATGGGGCTTATGAAAGTTACCATGCCATAAAATAAGTTACTTTGTCAACTAGGGATTTACAGCTCAACTGCAGGTCAAGAATAAGACAACCATGCAAAGAGCAGCCAGGAAGGCCAGCATGAGCCGAAGTACTCGGGAGTAACTGGAGCGTTGTCCCACTCATCCTTTAAGTCAACGGACAGCAGGCTAGAGAACCTGGAAATAAAATGTCACCCGGTGACCTGCCACCAACATGCCTGCCACCAGCTTTGGTGTTCAAAATCTAACAGCCCCCGATGAGAGGAGGCAGAGGAACTATGTACTTACTGTGCTAGAACAGAAGCAAGGGAGCCGTACACAGACGATGTGTACATATTTCCATTCTGGTTTGACACAAGCAAAGATGCCTTTGTCTTCTGATTAAAGAGTTCAGAACTAGCCTTCATAAATGCTTTTTCCACATCTCTATCAAAGTAGGTATCTTCCAATTTAACATCCCTGAAAGATTTAGAAAAGGCCATCTTACAATGTTCAAAGACTACATTTTTATTATACTAGCTGACGTAACTAATATTCTAATCTGCGTGTACGATTCGGTTTGCCTATTTATTAAAAGCCAAGTAGCAACGTGCTGATTGTCAGGGAAGATGTAACAGTTGCACACATATCGTCCTTTTTGTCAAAGCTTTTTATCAAGTTAAGACAACTGCATTCTCACGGGTCAATAAACTCACAAAAGCTCTGTCGTCAGCAAACAGAATACACTACTATTTCAAGTCCATCATTATGTCTATTTAGTTACAAAAGTCAGGATATTGCAGGAGCCGAGTCTCAAAACGCTGAGTAGAGTTTTACTAGATGCAGAAGGGACAGAATGAGTTTAACAAGCATGGCATGTTAGGGAGCCTTACAAGTGGGGAAATGTGGAAGAAGCAGGAAAGCCGACTTCAGTTTGGCGGCTGCAGGACGGGATGGGGCACAGGGGCTAGAGAGGCAGGAGAGCTTTCAGAGGCTGTCGTAGTAAATACAGGCACTCATGGGGCTCTACTATCATGGTGACAACGGGAACAGATCGAAAAGGACAAAATACGGAAAATATGAGTAGAAATGACTAAAGAATTCATGGAGATATGCTTCTACCTCTCTGGGACTCAGTTTCTTCACTGATGACATAAATGGCTTAGACTTGAAGACTTTTAAGATTCTTTTAAAGTGTTCATGTCTATAAAAAGAATAGTTTAACAGATGGGTAAAATATTCACACACAGAAGACAAAAAATCCTAATAAACTTCTCTTACCCAAAGGCTTCCAGGCCACTATAGACACTATTTTTATCTCTGTTCTGGTCATTAAGGAAGTCATTCAGCAACATCCGAGCTAGAGATTTCTGAACCAGCTTACAGTAGGGCGAATGGAAGATCATGAAACCAAAATCATTCAAGGTAAAATCTTTATCATTTCCCTCTGAAAGAGAAACCCAAAGAAATTATGAAATTCATTTAAAACACTAACTTTTGAAGTCTGATTTTAGAACAAGGCTAGGATGTTCTTCTGTCTTTAAACAGCAACAAAAATATACTGTATAATGAAATACCTCTAGGGCTTAAAATGCATATCAAAAAGACATCCAGGGACAGAACATCACTGTTTTCAAACTTTAGAGTCTTAAGAGTCTGTAATTCAGTTAGTGGGTTGGGGCCAGTTTTTTTTTTTAAATCTTCGGGTATTTTTTTAAATGAAATAGAATAGGGTAGAAAACAGCAAACTGCATAACTTGTGGCATGGTAAATGTTTTCATGGTATTTTTGGGTGAGTTGAGCACGTACAGACAAGGTAGAGTGTACTTCTCACTGTGGGGCCTGATAACGTCAGAAAATCACTGTCCTGTTCAATACTGGCAAACAGTGTGACATTTTATATGCTGCAAGAATGCTTCTTCTCCAGGGCCACTATGAATCTTATTACATTATTCACTACTTTTTTTAACCCTCTCTTACAACCTCTATAAAGCAAAGTTGGTCTATGGAAAAAGCCTAATTTATATGATACTGTGTGTTTTAATGGCACTAATTCAAATGCTGTCCTTTTGAGTATCTCAAGAACTTTTTCAGGGTTAAAGACAGAGATTAATGAGGACACTGGAAAAGCAAGTATTAATTCACAGGTCAAATGCAAACAATCTGTGGGAGGAAAGGGGTCACTTCAGTAATTTTTCACTAGAGTTTGCTCTGGATCACAGCTGCAAACTAAAGCCTTGTACAGGTACCTCCCTCAAAAGATGAAAATAATTCAAGTTACTTTCTTTCACCCTAGTTTTTTTTTTTTTTTTTTTACTGGGGGTAAGTTTAAATAAGCGTTTTTGCATAGATATACCTCATTTCCAAAGCTTCCCTGTATCCCTAAATTACACATTCCCCGAATCTGTGGGGAAAGGCAATCTGGTGGGTGAGGAAGAAATAGTTTGAGGACACTAATGAAGGATGCCCACAAAGTATTATCTCACTAAAGACACTCAGCACACCACACTGCCCCCTCAACAGATACCCAAACCAAGGCACATGGATGAAACCCACCCTTCTGCCACTGGGCACGGATCTTTTTGCGGTAGACGGAATAGCAGCGGTCTAGTGCACTGAGGTAGCACTGTATGGAGAGTTTCCCATCTACTATAGGATATTCCGAAAGCATATCAGGCTTGTAAAAGTCATAGGCGTGTTGCATATGTGTCCCACGAAGTCCTATTAGAACAAAAAAGGAAGATGACATTATTTCTGCTCCTTGATGACTGTATGTTAGTCAGCAGATTGCATTATCTGGGGACATTCCTAAACTATCTAGTCAACTCTTGCCACTTGCAGCACGGAAATCACAAGGTGAAACCGACATGTAATTGAAATGAAACATAACAATATCCATGGACAGGCCTAAGACTCCTTTGATATACAACATTTTATACAAGTTTCCTATCTCTAACTGGGAGATCACAATTGCTCTACTGAACTGAAAACAAATTAAACTTGTCACTAATGAGTGACTGTGGGCAAGTTACTCTTTATTACTCAAACCCATTTTACTGCTCTGTAAGATGAGAATGACATTACTTAGCTCATAAAATTGCTATAAAGACCAAATATGCTAGCACATATAAAGCACTGAGCAGGTAGTACCTGCATTTAATGAACACTCAGTAAGTACTAGCTTCTATGTGTATTTTCAACTTCCTCAGCATACATTGCTAATAAAAAAAAGAAATGCTCTCCCGAACACTCACCTCGGTCAAAAATTAAAGGAGCATTTGGCCCAATCAGCAGAGCAACAGCTCCCACTCCACCTGTAGGTCTAGCATTTCCTGTGGCATATACAGCAATATCTCCCGCAACTACCAGGGCATACCGTCCTGAAAAGGATTTTTGTTAATACACAAGAAGGCAATCACCACTGTAAGTATCATACATATATACACTGAAGTCTTCTATTTTCCTAGAATATGCTTTCTCATTTTTGGCAAAGCAAAAAAAATTCTAAATTTTTATAATTTTGTCCTATGTGATAAAGATAGCCCGTTTATAATTCAGATAAGTTGAAAGAGCTACATTTCTGACCATACTCAAACAAGCATAACTGGTAAGTCTGCATGGGGCATTCACTGAGAGGTCATTGGGGCCTATGTATCCTCAGGGAGAGTTTCTTTGGAGTAACATGTAACATACCATCCCAAGAGCTGGATTCAACCCAATTAACAGCATTGAAGACAGCAGCTGTGCCTCCATAGCATGCATTAGTTGTATCTATTCCTTCTATATCTGTGTTCCCAGACTCCTCAAAGAGCTGCATCAAATTAGTCTTCACGGACTTTGATTTGTCGATGATTGTCTCTGTTCCAACTTCTAAACGCCCAATGCAATTGTACGAAAGGCTATGTCTCTCCATAAGATTCTGAACCACAGTCAGGCAAAGAGAGTTGATATCTTCTCTATCTGTGCAGAAGCCCATCTTGGCCTGGCCCAAGCCAATAGTATACTTTCCAGCATCTACACCATCGTATTTTTCCAACTCTGCTTGATCAACATATTGAGAAGGAAAATAGATCTCAAGGGCAACAATTCCCACATCTTTTGGCCAGCAGGCTTCTGCATTCAAAGGAAGTGACCCAGGCATGGTGAAAGAGCTTTAGAAAGAAAAACAGAAGAAAACACTGTTTTAGGTTATAAATTCCAGATCGTCAAACTTGAGAAATCAACATTTAAAGTTCAACTGCAGCCTGAAACGTTAATTTAGTTTCTAAGTTTAGTATATTTTGTTTAGGATGATGTTATTTTATTATTATTTTTCTTAATCGAAGTATAGTTGACACACAATGTTACATTCGTTTCAGGTGTACAGCATATTTTATTTGACGACTCCATGCATTATGCTATGCTCACGGTAAGTGTAGCTACCATCTGTCATCATATAATGCTATTACAATACCACTGACTATATTAGGGGCAATTTTAATATGTGAAAGTAGCAATTACAGTATGAATGGAATATTACTATTTAAAATTACCATCTTTTAGAAAGATTTGCACTTTTTAAAAACTAGACCTCTTCAGGGGCGCCTGGCTGGCTCAGTCAGTGGAACATGTGACCCTTGATCTCAGGGTTTTGAGTTCAAGCCCACATTGGGTGGAGAGAGTACTTAAAAATAAAATCTTTTAAAACAAACAAACAAACAAAAACCCCACCTAGGTCTCTTTAGATTTAAGACAGGATTATTAAAGGTAAAGAAAACTCAAATAAGACTCTTCTATTGTAAAACACTGCAAGATAAAATACAATGACAATTTAGTAATATGGTCCACAAATCAGAATCCAAGTACCTGATCTATTCCTGGCCACCCAAGAAAGTTTAAATCGGTCAGTCAGTCATTCATCATAAATATATTGCATTCTTCAATGATCTAAACAATTTCAGCAAGTAGAAAAGCCACACTACAGAAGTCTACCAAGTAAATCTCTACAAACCCCTGTTATAAAGAAGCCCCCCACAACTCAAATGATGAAAATTTTAAGCAAAAGTAAGTTCTAGGACACAACACAGGGTCATATGCAAATATCCTATACTTTCTACAGCTAGTCTATAGGCAATAAATGATCATAGAACCACAAGGTATCACTTAGCTTCTAAATCAGGGGGAAAAAAAAAAAACTCTGATTCACATTTGAAAACTGGTAATCCACATATTATTTGTGTGGCATCTAGGTAACACCTCTTAAAACCACCCCCCTCTTTTTTAAAAAGGGCACTAAAAAAGACTGTTGCCACACTGTAAATACTTTCAGGAGTGTCTAGATTTATTTGCTAACAGTAAAATAAATGTGCGAGCCACTCAAGAGCATTGCTGTGTGCGTATGGGCAAGTCACATAACCTATCAGAGCCTCCTCAATTTCTTTAGAGACTGTATTCATCGGGAAAAGAGAAGTCATTCTAGATACTTCAAACAGGGGAGAATTTAATACAGGGAACTGGTTACAAACTTGTTGGCAGGGCCAGAGGAGTCAAGGGGGAAGGGGGCTCTTTAGACCCCGAGAGCTCACACTCCCACAGAAGCTTCCGGAGCTTCTAGGACCAGGACCTCTGCTGTGGAGCTGGAGCCTCAACCCGCCTCCCCTGCCCTTCCCGCTACCGCCACTGACAAAAACAAGCCAGCCTCGTCTCCCATCTTCTCTCTCCTGTGAGCAGTTCCATGGGCAGTCTACCCGGCCCTAGGTAGCACAGGAGTCCGAAGTACCAAGGTGTCAGGCTTCGAAGAATGGCACAGCCCATTAGTTTTAGAGAAAGAATTTGTTTCCCCATTTAAACTTCTACAACTCAATTTCCGTTTTAGGCATTGCATTAACTGGAAGGTGCACCTTCCATGACAGAATTTCAGGTCTTCATTCACCTAAAGGTCTTGGCTTAGGAGAGTTACCTGGGTCCTATTGGTTCACCAATGTTCTTTAGCATTTACCAACTACGACTTTGACTCCTAAAAATGAAAAGTCAAATCCTATATTTATATCATTTGTGCAAACTCTGGTATAGTATTAGGTATAATGAAATTACAGACTACTGCCTTGGTGAGTTGTTAATTATTGAAATCTTGAGAGAACATCTAAAGCAGAGAGGTTATCCTTAAATCATGTAATCTACCCTTAGCTCATAGGTCATCAAGTCATAAGTGTCCTGGGATGCCGGGGTGGCTCAGTCGGTTAGGCGTCTACCTTCAGCTCCGGTCATGATCCCAGGGTCCTGGGATCGAGTCCCATATCGGGCTCCTGGCTCAGCGGGGAGCCTGCTTCTCCCTCTGCCTGCTGCTCCCCCTGCTTGTGCTCTTTCCCTCTCTCTCTGACAAATAAATAAAATATTTTTTAAAAAGTTATAAGTATATTAAAACCTAAAAAATAAGCACCTAGAAATATAATCACAAAATCTAAGTTAAAGCTCCCAAGGGATACCACTGAATCTTCCTACTAAATATAAGAATCTTATTTATGTTTTTTCATTTATTCAAACAATGACAACATGTTACATGCCAAACATTTGGGATAAGTTTAATAGGCGATAACCCTTCCCCTTTCAAATAGTCACCATCTCCGTGTGTAGGATACAAACACCTAATAATAAACAAGTAAAACAACAGAGACAGTCACATTGTTATGAGAACTACCTAACCCAGCCTGGAGGAAAGGGAAGGGGTGGGAAGAAAGGCTTCTTGGTGCTGCCTTGAGTCTTCAGAATGAGTAAGGAGTAATCAGTAAAGCTCTGCAGAAGCAAACAGTGGTAGGAGATTTTCAACAGGTGCACAACATACAAAAAGGCAGAGTACAAAGAGCTATGAAAAGTTTTACTGATTTCCTGAAGTGAAATGTGAGACCCAGTGAGTAGAGCAGGCAAGCAGGAGGTCAAGAGAACTAGACCCGAGTCAGGTCACAACGGCTCTAGTGCGCTGCTGTCAAGGGGCTTCGATGGCTTCATGAAGACAGTAAGAAGCCATCAAGGGTTTCAGACAGGAGTAACATGGTCATATTCGTGTGCGGGTCAATGTTTTTCCAACTCTGGAATCAATTTAGTGGATGGCGAACATCTTTTAAAACATAGTAGAAAAGAACAGAAAACATCAAATTGCACGGGACACAGTAACTTTAAGAATTTTTCCATGAAAAATGTTTAGATCATTCACACCTATCCTAGGTTGCGATATAAAGTTAAAAGTCTCTACTTTTAACCATCCTATTAAGTGTAGGCTCTTATGCTGTCCTCTCAAATGCTCTCTGAAGTAGGCCAGATACAGTAAGAAAAAGGCCAGCTGAAGATCCGAGATGTTCACATTTCTTACTGAGGGTCATAGTCAAAAAAGCTTGAGAGTCACCATTTTGCACAATCACTGGTACCGTGTGGAGAACGGGTTTGGGTGAGGGGGCAGATAGAGCAGTCCAGATAAGACAGGTCATGTACTAGAGCAATTATGACGTGAGGGGGAAGAAGGGACAGCTTCAAAAGCTATGGAAGCAAAAAACTGGCAGAAATTGTGATTGACTAGAAGCCAGCAAAAGGAGGAAGTGTTTAGGATGGCTCCCAGATTTCTAGCCTCAGCTGGTTTATGACTTCGCAGGCTCACTGTCCAATCAGCTAAGTGAATAGAGAATCACCTCTTTACTCTGTTCTACCCTTTCCCATCTTCCACGAAAACCTATCTGTTTATGGTAATCTAAACTGTGCTATACCGACCTTGAAATAAAGACATAAAGGAACTAAAATGTCAGGAGGCAGATTCTAATTTTATAGTAAAACAAGATTAAGTCCTCTGCATAATCCATAGAAAAGAGCTCTACAACTAGTGTCCAAAACCAAAGACCAGTCCATATCCTTGTAAGAGGAACCCCTCCTATATGCTACCCTCTAAGTCGCCAAACCAGAAGCAGGGGGATTAGCCACCTTCCCAGCTTTTCCCACAGGGTTATCCCTTCGGACTCCTTCCACTCTTCAAACTGCTCCAAACACACTGAGGACAGTGTGATTTTCTCTGCCTTGCCCAGCAGCTTGCAATGCTTTTGGAAATAAAATGGACAAGTATATACAATCTTCCTGAACATATAAACCAGTTTATTAAAAGCCACAATGCAAGGCTTTGATTCCAGAATTAATCCATATTTACCATAATCTGACTAGCTCTGATCAGTTCTTATATTATTGTACTTAAGAAATAAGGCATAACTCTGTTATGCTTAAACCTCTGAGAGGTTAAATAAGTGCCTTATTTCATTTGGGGGAAAAAAACGTAGCTAACTAACCCACACACATCGAGCTGAAAGTGAATCATGACTCTGATCTTAGTGTGGAAAAAATGTTTACATTATCTAATTCAGTCGATATTGCTCATTCTCTGAGGGGTTTTGACGCCCAAGATGTTCTCATTATATTCCTGATAAAAAGCTGTCCAATTTGAAATAGTTTTTGGTTGAAATTAAGGAGGAGTAAGATTAAGTAGGAAAAGAATGGAAAATTAATACCGGGAAGTAATTGTTTCCATGGCATTTCAAACAACAAAAAGTTTGATATAGTTCGTGATCTGTAATCTCTACTTTTAACCATCCTATTAAGTGTAGGCTCTTATGCTGTCCTCTCAAATGCTCTCTGAAGTAGGCCAGATACAATAAGAAAAAGGCCAGCTGAAGATCTGAGATGTTCACATTATGGCGTTAACTCCATACACAATGGGGTATTCCAGTCAATTCACTAAATATCACAAAAAAAATTCTAAATAGAATATAGTTTAAAAATCTGACAGTTTAAAAAACTACCTGCATAACTTTTTGCTGATAAAAAGGTACTTCACTATTTTTCAGAGCATTGTATCCACAATAAAAAAAAAAAAATCTAAGGATAATGGGGACTCTGTATTTATAATAAAATGTGTAAACTTTCTTTTAAAATTTTCTTTAAAAAGTTTAAAAAATTAGTTTCTAGATTTCAAACATTAGTCTAATCATCACAAAAATTGGACAGTCTCCCAAAGCACGATGGCATTAACTAATATTTAAAGAAACATAACTCTGTAATGGGTTTTAAGAATGTGTGGGGCACACAAGTGGGTATTTGCCCAGGGATAAAAATTAAATTTCCCCCTTCCATTAGAGAGGAAGGCTTTCTTTAGCAGCATGACAGGATGCCATACCTGTGTGAGGAATAAAGAACTGCAGTCTCCAGGTCTGTCACTCTGTTTCCTCCTTCAGGCACTAGGAATTTCAAATAAGAACTTCTTTTAAAGTCATAAATCACCGCACAAATTCAAATAATGACTCCAATTCAAAATAAGTTAAAATAAACATTTCTTTTTCCCATTACAATGCATAGAACAGAATTTGATTTTGCTTAGAAAAATGGTACTTAAAGCTTTAAAACTTTTTCCCCCTAATTTCATGAGTGCTTAGAGTGGGAGGTTCAGTCCTGGTAATGAATGAACTGACATACGAGGTTCATATCACTGATTCAGGCTTGAAACCAACTGTGATGCTAGGGGAGTTATTAGTTGTCTTTACTAAATTTGAATTATTAAGAACTGAAGGAAAGGAATATAAATAAGTTGTACTGGACTAGCAAGCTCTGGAGTAATGAGACTCCCACATTCAAGGGTTTGCTCTAGGGGCACCTGGGTGGCTCAGTCAATGATCCCCGGGGTCCTCGGTGGGGAGTCTGCTTCTCCCTCTGCCCCACTCATGCTCTCTTTCTCTCAAATAAATAAAATCTTTAACAAAAAAAAAAAACAAAACAAAACGAAACAAGAGCTTGCTCTACCCTTAGGAGTTTGTGGCTTTAGCAATGTGTGCCTCTCTGAGCTCCAGTTTTCTCATCTATAAAATGGAGTTAAACTGCCCTCCCAAATGGTTGAGAAGATAAAATATGTGAATTACACTTTGTAATATAAAGTACCAATACATCATTATCCTAGTTCTTAGTATTTTTCAACAAAACACGCATCTCTGTAGCAAGACCCAATTACCCTCATTTATTTAAATCTTATGCTCCTACTTTTCAACATGTCTACCTCCACCCTCCCCATCCTTTTAAAAGTGGTTTTCCCTACAGTGCTTGTATTAAAAAGATAAGCATGTGATAGCAAGATAAAAGAGCATTAAGCGGGGTGCTTGGGTGGCTCAGTCGTTAAGCTCTGCCTTCAGCTCAGGTCATGATCCCAGGGTCCTGGGATCAAGCCCCGTGCTGGGCTCCCTGCCCCGCGGGAAGCCTGCTTCTCCCTCTCCCACTCCCCCTGCTTGTGTTCCCTCTCTCGCTGTCTCTCTGTCAAATAAATAAAATCTTAAAAAAAAAAAAGAGCATTAAGCTTTCGCATCATTTAAATTATGTGGAAATAAAAAAGGAAAGTGACACTGGAGCATTTTCTTCAGTCCATCTGTTCTGAAGGATTGTTACTTGAGACAACAGTTTCTATGCTTTATGAAAACACAATTACCTTTGCTCTCTACTTAACTGCTGGCAAATTTAGCTTCTGCCCTTGCCTGATTAACCAGAGACTATATTCAGTACTCTGAATTACTTTTAGTAAATAATTTAGTAAGCTTTCTTTTACATGATTAGATCATTTAAGAGCTCTTTACAGATTCAGTTCCTTACTTCATTAAGTTGACCCTGCCCCCCAAATAAATAAACCCTGAGTTTTGTAGGAAAAGATAAAAACTTCTACATTCCAAGAAACCTCTTTGATTACAGAATTATACATATACTTTGAGAAAATAACCTTTATTTTGTTCTTTATTATCTCGAATTACGCTTTTGTAACTTGCAAATTAAGCAGACCACCGGGACTGGCTCTCACTGGTGAGGGGAAAACATGATTCCCCCTCCATGGTGAGACTAAATAACTTAGTAATATTTCTTCTTGAAACCATGTAGGTATATGCATTTGACGCTATTTTCATCAAGGAAATTTCTCCAGAACTGCCAGTATTCCCTCTTTCAATTTTGATTATTTCAACTGGGGAGAGCCGGGCCAAGAGAAGAGGAGGGGAGGGGGAGAAGGGGAGGAGGGGCAAGAGAGAGGGAAGGGGGGGCAAGAGGAGGAGAGAGAGAGGGGAGGACCTTAGAGCAAAGAAGAAAGAAAGTGAAGAAAAGAAGATTCACAGAAGACTGCTGCATAGTTAAGCTCTCGGGAGAAAGAGAGGCCTGGAGACCAGGGATGGAAATGGAGGCGGTAAATGCCACTCTCGGAAATAGGCCATTAGAAAGCGGGGAGGCTTTCCCTCCTCTTCTGCAACTGCTAGGAGGGTTCTCTATCCTGACTGAAACAGCGCTGCCACCGTCTCCCCCAGGGCATCAGCTTCTTTCTAACAGAAGGTCTTTTCAGAGCACTGGATGGAGGGCAGGGGGCCAGGGCAGGAAGCAGGTAATGAATCGCAAGCGACTGGGCAGGTGACCACAAAGCATGTTTGGAGCCTCTGGAGCCACAGGATAGGGATTCCTGCTTTGGCAAAGATAAACACTGAAGAATGCGGAGACTGCTAGGCCCCACCAGCCCGGTTCATGCAATGATGCTTTCTCCTGGGGTTGACTCAGAGTTCTGAATTCCTTCTTCTGGATCTCTCCTCAGCCTTGATTCAAACAAGTAGTCAGAGAAGTGCATCAAGCACATCTTTAGGTACATGGCGACCCAGAAGCAGTTACCTGCTGATATTTTTCACTATAACAGGAGAGAAATCCAGGACATCCTTTTTAATGAGAAAAAGCTGGCAACCTTTCCTCCTTAGGAACAAGCAAGTACAACTACTGGTAAGGCTTTGCGCATGCCCGTACACTCCGGTCTAGTTCTCTCAGTAAAAAACAGACATTCCTGGCTCTCCCCAGAGTTCCCGGGCTGCTTATAAATTCTACTCCTACTTCAAGGTCCTGTTCTAAGCTACCTCTTCCAAGAAGGTTTCCTCAAGTTTCTAATCAGGGCCCCGCACTTCTACAGCAGGTATAAGTCATTCACACAAAGTCCTCATCGTTTACTCTCAAAGAAAACTAGTTATGGGCAGTCTTCCTAGCCACACTTGATTCCTAGACTCCTGATGGGAGAGGGGCTGTATTTTGATTTTTTTGAAATCCCTTTGAGATCTTGGGAGTACCGGGCATTCAACTGCCATTTTTTTGAGGGGCCAAATTTGGAGTTATCATAGAAGACAAATCTTTTAGATTCGAGTACTTGTAGCAGCCCTCATTAGTAAGTTCTTTTTGCTATCACTTTTTAAATGAGCTGCTGCACCAAACAGTGCTCAGAAAGTGTTTAAGCAAATTGGCTTTCTACTGAAAAATGTAAGAGATCCAAATGGAATAAGACAACATTTGCTGTTCTTACCATCATTTCCATAGGCACACATCCCCAATCACAAGACTTGCAAAGATGAAGGCTTTGAAAAATTAGCTTCTCCTCTACTGCTCTAACTACACTCAGTTGACAGACAGCAAGTGAGCATCAGCACATATCAAGATGTCTCAGAAAGAATAGATTTGAGTTGAGTCCTACTATACTCCCATTCGATTGGGTAACATGTTTTTCAACCTTCTCAATCTGTACCACCATCTTGAGAGACATAAAATATCACACAGGCTCAGTTGGTTAAGTGTCTGACTCTTGGTTTCTGCTCAGGTCATGATCTCAGGGTTGTGAGATCAAGCCCCACTGAGGGCTCCATGCTCGGCAGGAGAGTCTGCTTGAGATTCTCGCTCCCTCTCCTTCTGCAACCCCCCTAAAATAAATAAATAAATCTTAAAAATAAAAATTACACCCTTCTATGATATTTGGTTTGTTAGTAACCCAACATAAAATTATAAGCCTCTGCTCTTTTGCACATGGAATTATAGATTTCGATACATAGCCCATCAAATTCCTCAAACCAGAACCTCAACTATATCTCCCCTCATGCAGTTCCACTGCTTTATGGTTTTAAATAATTCTAGGGCACTGAGGAAATAGCTATCTATAATCTCAATCAACAAATCTTAAAGTCTGGGGCACCTGGGTGGCTCAGTCGGTCGAGCGTCTGCCTCTGGCTCAGGTCATGACCCCAGAGGCCCTGGATCGAGCCCCGCGTCGGGCTCCCTGCTCAACAGAGAGCCTGTTTCTCCCTCTGCCCCTCACCACACTTGTGCTCTCTCTCTCTCTCTGAAATAAATAAAATCTTAAAAAAAATATCTTAAAGTCCATCCTGCAGTTAAGAGAAAGATGTAAAAGCACTCTGGAGGAATATGTAAGAAGAAAACAAAATCAAAAGCAAGGCTCAGAAATAGCCAGCAGATGACATGGCCTTCTATGGTCCCAAACAAAATATCCCATAATTTCTCCCCATTGGAAACATCTTCCTACGAACTGGGGTTACTGATTACACTAGAACTGAATAAAGGGCAAACCTACTAATTTAGGAGAAAGAGACCTACAAAGGTTAAACACCAGAAAATAAAGTCTTTCTTCTCTCTCATAAAACACGCTATCCCTGCCCTCCTTACCCTTACAAAAATAAATGAAATCTTAAAAAACAAAGTTTTGCTCAAAGAAAGAAAACAAATTGCTTAGAGGTCTCAAGATACAAAGAACCATTTGGACAGATCCATGCTAAGGACTTTCAATCTGACTCTTAACAGAATCTGCACAAATGGAAGTCCAAACTCCATCTCAGAAGGAAAAACCTGTTAACTATACGAACACTTCCATTTGTCTTAATTTCGTCCTTTATCTTGGCATTGTTTTTCACAATTCATCAGTGTGATGGAGCAAATGGTACTCAGCAGCAGCCAGAGCACATCATCCTACTGCAGCAGGCTGACAAGAACATCAGCCGCTGAAAGGAGCTGCGGCAGAGGTGGGCAAAGAAGCCTGGGATGGTCTAAGGCCAAGGCCACAGGGCAAACATGACAAGCAGAGACAACCTCATTACCTGTTGTCCAAATCCCTCCTCCAGGGTAGGTCAGAGTAATCCTTTTCTCTACCACTGGTCAAAGAAAGACACACGTTTTTCAAAGACACCTTATACTTGGCTTAACCCAAAACCCCACTGTGTGTGAAGGCCCTCTGGGTGCCTGCCCATTACATCATATCAGGTCAGGCTGACCCTGAAGCTCTTAGCAGGAGGGAGGGGTACGGGATTTCAGAACACCAAGGAAACCCATTTCTTCCTTAATATGGGCATAAAAAATATGGAGGCGGGAAGGTGGGAGGCAGGAATCTGTGAGATATGAAGCAGTCAACAGCCCAAGTATTCAGTCAGGTTAAATCACGGTTTTGATGCTTTCTTGAACCTGAGCTGGGGAAGAAAAGTTATGCTTGCCCCCTCCCTTTCTCCCAGCAACTCTCTAGATGTGGCTGCAAGAGGACACACCCCCTGCCAACCTACAAGCCTCCATCTAATTAGGCGTGATCTTCCCCATCCCTCGGCGTCCACCCCTAACCCAAAGCTCTGGGAACGCCCAGGCAGCGCAGCTCCTTCCTCGTCCCCTCCTGATGCGCCTCCCCAGCCCCAAACCCCTCAAGGAGATCACAGCCACGTCCCTGGCACCTCCAGCCCCTGGCTGACTATGTCACTAGAACCCTAGCCCTCAACGCCCTTTCGCCTTCTCCCCCCCGCCACTCCGCAGCCCCTCGTCAAACCCGCCGCAGTCGGCCGCAGGCCCCTGGCAGGGGAGGCCCCGCACGGCCCTGTTCGCGGCGCCCCCCTCTTCCCGGGCCGGGTCCACGCGTCCGCCCCACCCGGACGGAGCTGCAGCTCCTTCGGGCCTAGTCAAGGACACCGCCTCCGCCCAGGCTTCACCCCGCCCGGCGCCGCAGCAGCCCAGCTCTCCTCCTCGCGGGGCACTCACCCAAATGTGACCGGGCGGTGGCCGTGGAAAAGAGTGAGCCACGAAAGGCCAATACGCGGCGCCTCCCCTCCGCCACCAGCTTTATAGCTGCCGACCCACCCGACTCCGGCACGGCCGGGAGTCGGTGGGAGGCTGCACAGGGGTTCCAGCAGCCAATCGCGGCCCGCAGAGTAGTCCGGCAGCGCCCGCCCCCTGGTCCGGCTTCTACCAATCCGAAGAAAACTAGAGGCGGGCTCTTGCTAGGGTTTTCCCTCGTGGCTGGAAGGGCGGGGGAAGGGGCGGGGACAAAGTTGGAGGGCCGAGGAAGTGGGGTGAGAGAGTGACGTGGGGTGGCCCGAGAGCCGGCCTGCCAATTACAGAGCGGCGAGAGACAGCGAGAGCCAACGGGAACGGAGTGAGAGGTTCTCCGACCAATTGGAGTTTAGTGAGAGGAGACGGGAGCCAATGAGGTCTCCGCGTCCCACCACTGGGGAGAGATGGTCAAGTGTGGGAGGCAAGTTGGTCCCCACTTTACGAGTCTGTCAGGTTGCCTAGCAACAGAGCTGGGCTTCACCTGTGAGATTTCTGCAATACTTTATTTGAATTCAATCTTAACGTCTTCTAATTTCCAGAGCAGCCAAACGCGCCTGCATGACAAGTTTGAGCAGGATGTCACTCAGAATTTGTAAATGTGTAAGTATTCTAAACACCCGATTTGTAAATGCCTAATACCTCTATTCAAAACTACCTTGACTTTTTAAGAGACTGCTATTGGGACAATTCTTCCTAAGTAAGCTGGAAACAAGATAGTTTGGGGTTAGACACACCAGTGAGGACAGTAAGGGGCCTTGCCTGAGCAGGGAAATTGATCCTGATTCTAGGAGTTTTACTAGCTCATGCACTCTGAAGGAAGGGGCTCCATCTGGCCCCAGTGTATCTTCTGAGCTAGATTATGTGGTAGGTGCCAAATTGTTGAAAGAAGGAAGGGGCCCCATAATTGTTGGTACAGCAAATCCATAGGATATAAACTGCCTAGCTCCCCCAGAAAATAGAGAGGAGCAAGTTGGAGGAAATCACTGGAACACCGTGAGAATCCAAAGGAGGACAATTATGGCTTTAAATTAGACTCTACCTCATCTCCTCCTCAGATCGAGAAACTGTAAAATTTAGCTTTGATGGGGGAACCGTGAGAGATTCAGAGTTGTTTATATCTCTCTCCCTCTGTTTTATTGAGACCCAGGAATGCTGTTGATAAGAGGCCATTGATGATTCTGTGCATCACACAACTACCGTAATAGGAAATTTATTATCCACCATAGATACTAACCTAGTAAGGACATTCTCAGCAGCAAAGTGGCAAAATATACTGGCAGTGGAACCGCTGTGAGGTGGTGGCATTAGCTACTCATGGGAACAGACCACTCAATGGTTATCACTCCGTAGTATTATTGCCCATTTCAGACTCTCATAAAGTAACTGGTGATAAAGAGAGAGGAAAATTGCCTGGTTGTGATCATCAGCAATTGTGAGGGGGGAATTAAACATTCTTGGCATATTAGAATGTACTGAAAGGCATTGAGGACAAACACAAGAAAGTAGATACAGCTTTGTCCTTAGAAAGGGATAGCAAATGGTACCAACTCCAGGAGTTCATAGTAGGAAATGATAGCCAGATAGCTGTGGGGATGATCATCTTGAACAAAAATAAAGTCCCACAAGGCACAGATTGTCTTTTTGATCAAATTAATCTTCAGTTAAGCAAAGTGAACATGGTACTGGGAAGCTAAGCAATGAACAATGAAATGGGTTAATAATTAGATGTAGAGCATCTCAATTGAATTTTTAAGAACAAGCCTCTGAGATTCTGTGGAATATAATAGCAGATAATACCAGGCTACGGAAATATTAGCTATGGCCCATGCAAATGAGGACAAAATATACATATATTTATTTTTGAAGGGGCTGCAAGTTTTTTGAGCCACAATTTTACACAAGCACAGTGGAGTCAATGTCATACTAGAATGTGCATATTAAGATCTTTGTTTTATTATAGTTTCTAAATTTAATGCTAAGTCATGTTGGTCATGCACTATAGATGCTATACATCAAAGGCAAAATATAGTTTATTGTTCTGCCCTACTTTGAAAGGAACAAGTTTCTTAAGAGGCAGGAAGACGTAATGATAACATTTTGTATTATAAGTTCATCCATTGAACATTTATGTTTTACTTAACTCTGTGGCAGGGATTGTGCTAGACCCCTGCTGTCCAATGACAAGCATTAGTTACATGTGGCTCTTGAGTACTTGAAAGCTGGCTAGTGCAAAGTGAGATGAGATATAAGTGTAAAACACATACCACATTTTAAAGACTTAGTACAGGGGCGCCTGGGTGGCTCAGTCGTTAAGCGTCTGCCTTCGGCTCAAGTCATGATCCCAGGGTCCTGGGATTGAGCCCTGCATCGGGCTCCCTGCTCTGCGGGAAGCCTGCTTCTCCCTCTCCCACTCCCCCTGCTTGTGTTCCCTCTCTTGTTGTGTCTCTTTCTAATAAATAAATAAAATCTTTGAAAAAAAATAAAGACTTAGTACAAAAACAGGAAATATCACCTTCATTATTTTTATATTGATATATGTTATAATGATAATATTTTGATTATATGGGGTTAAATAAAATATAATACTAAAACTAATTTCATCTGTTTTAGTGTAGCTGCTAAGAAATGTAAAATTTTATACGGACTCCCATTCGTGGCTCCCATTTGTGCTAGACAATGAGAAGACACAATGAAAGACTCTTTCCTCAAAGAGTTCATAGTCTAAAGAATGGAAAAGAGAAAAGTAAATACAGCAAAAGGCTGGGTTTCCAGCCTTTTTCTCACTAGGTAAAGAGTAGGAAAGAGTGGAGTAGGAGGTAAAAGGAATGTTAATAGAACAGCATCTGATATTTTTTCCTTACCGCTTGGAGGGAAAGGAGTGAGTTCAATGGAGTGTGATCCTGAGGTTAATCTCCTTCTCACTTGTCAACATTTGTAATAAGAGTTTCCCGAGTATCAGCTGTTTTTCAGGGATGGTAGTATGTGTCTTGTATACACTATCCCTCCAGTTTACCACTGGGGAAACTGAGGTGCAGAGAGGTTAGTTGACTTGTTTCAAGTTATTCAGTTACGAAGTAGAAAAGATGAATTCATATCCAGGTCTTGTGATGTCAAAACCCATATTCCTTCTACTATTCTATATACAAAAACACGGTTGTGTTCAAAAAAGGTAGACTGGGGTGGGTGGTAGATGTTGAGTAAAGGAAGGTAAGTAACTTCTCCCGAGAGGCCTCAGAGGACAGCACTTACTAGCCTGGGGACTCTTACCATACAACAGTTTGGTGCCTGGCTCATGGGCTCCGCAGACTTCTTTCATCAGCTTGCTAAGAACAAGTCCATCTCTGAGGGTTGCACTACACTCACCAAGTTTATGATGCATAAAATCAGAATGCCCCTTTACTATTTATACTACAAAAGGGACCACAGCCTTTGAAGTCTACATGACTCACCCTCTAGGTTAACCACATGGGAAGTCATGTCATCCTCAGAACATTGATTGGTAAACATGGAATTGGGAAGAAAATTAGAAACACAGTTCTTTCAAGCTCTTCTTCTCATCAGGTTAAGATAACATTATGTATCCATTTTTCAATAGGATGGTCTTCCCAACAGGAGATATGCCAAGGCCATGAAACTACCAATGAACTTCACCCATGCCACCTTAAGACTGGCTTTGCCATTGACTCAAAAATACTTAAAATCCACTCCTAATCTCTTTTTTCTGTGACCCATCCTTAATTGGACACCGTTTGCATTTGTATCTATCTCCTTTTTTATGAGTCCATGGCTGACCATCTCTACTTCCCCTGTCTGTTCTCTAAACAAGTCAGTACAGTCAATCAGATTAAAGTCTAGTCCTAACTGCCTGAGCAACATTTGGTTTATTTATTTATTTTTTTTTTAAAGATTTTATTTATTTATTTGAGGGAGAGAGAATGAGAGATAGAGAGCACGAGAGGGAAGAGGGTCAGAGGGAGAAGCAGACTCCCCGCCAAGCAGGGAGCCCGATGTGGGACTCGATCCCGGGACTCCAGGATCATGACCTGAGCCGAAGGCAGTCGCTTAACCAACTGAGCCACCCAGGCGCCCTGGTTTATTTTTTTTTAAGATTTTATTTATTTATTTGAGAGAGAGAAAATGAGAGAGAGAGCACATGAGAGGGGGGAAGGTCAGAGGGAGAAGCAGACTCCCTGCCAAGCAGGGAGCCCGATGTGGGACTCCACGATCATGACCTGAGCTGAAGGCAGTCGCTTAACCAACCGAGCCACCCAGGCACCGAACATTCGGTTTCTTTAAAGTGACTTTTATTTTTTATCTCTGCTTCAGTGTGCGTCAACTTTTTAAAGCTTATTCTTTAGCAGATGACCCTGCTTCCAGGACCTTAGAGGACACCTCACAGAAGACTCCACATCCTGAAAGAACACTCTGCCTTCACTCTCCCTCACAGCAGTGTATGGAAGGAATGTATTAAGACAGTGCCCAGGGCACCTGGGTGGCTCAGTCGTTAAGCGTCTGCCTTCAGCTCAGGTCGTGATCCCAGGGTCCTGGGATCGAGTCCCACATCAGGCTCCCTGCTCAGCGGGAGGCCTGCTTCTCCCTCTCCCACTCCCCCTACTTGTGTCCCTTCTCTCGCGCTCTCTCTCTCTCTCTCTCTGTGTCAAATAAATAAATAAAATCTTAAAAAAAAAAAAAAAAAAAAAAAAAGACAGTGCCCAGCCCACAAATAGCCTGAGTAATGCAATGTGGTTACAAGTGAGTAATCCTAGATTTGGAGCACACAGCAGGCATGAACACGGAGGCCCAAAGCTGAGAAGTGAAGAGACACTAAATACTTCACACTGTAAAGAGCCATACTGAAGCCAGTTTCATTCCTACAAAGGGCTTTTGAATTGGTGAAAGAAAAACCTTTCTACCATTAACCACCACCTGCCTTCACCACCATGGGGTGGTGAGGATAGGAAGAGAGGGAGGTCAAGAGACATCAGTCCCGGGAGGAGTTTGGGATTCTAGGAAGTGGACAATATCTTCTTGCCCTCTGGAGGAAGGGTGGTTCTCTCTCCATTACTACCAGGTTAAATCAAAATTTCGGGTTCACAGGAAGAGGAGACTGGCATTCCCCTCTCCCACTGCCTGATTGCTGAGCTGTAGAGCCTAAAGTCCTGTTCCACTGCTGCCTTAGGAACACTTTGGGGGAAGGAGGAACAAGTCTTGGAAGAATTTTACATATATACCGGGGGAGGGGAGGAGCACATTAAATATAAAGATTAGGGTCTGCTATTGGTCCGTAGATTTTTGAAAGAAAACATGTTGGACCCGTTGCATGAGGTCGCATGAGGAAGTGCCTGGGAAGAAGACAGGACCACCCCTATCCTGACACTACAACAATAAGGGAGTCTGAAAGAGAGCCTCAGAGGTTCCCACAGATCCATGTAAAGGTGTTCATAATACACAAGAAGCAAGAGCTCTGTGGCTGCTGTGTACCCATCTTGCCATGGTTTCGCTCCACTAACCCCGTGGCTTTGGTTGGCTTTTATCTCAGGCTTATTTAGTCCCATCACAAGATGGTTACAACAGGTCTAAGCATGTCCCTGCCTAACAATATTCAAAGGCTGGAAGAAGGAAAAAGGGCATCCTTCCCTAAATCCCTTTGGAAGAGCAAAGACAACTTTTCCAGAAGCCACCTTAGACTTCCTCTCATATTTCATTGGGCAGAACTGCATCACATGCCTGTTCCTAAATCAATCATGATGGGAGAATGCCATTATCATTATTAGCTTCAGCCTTCCGAAAAAGAATTTCTGGATTCTGGGGCACCTGGATGGCTCAGTCGGTTGAGTGTCCAACTCTTGATTTCAGCTCAGGTCATGATCTCAGGGTCACGAGATTGAGCCCCGCATCAGGCGTGGAGCCTGCTTGGGATAATCTCTCTCTCCCTCTTTCTCTGCCCCTCCCCCCACTGCTCAAGTTCTCTCTCTCTCTAAAACAATTTTAAAAATAAAATAAAAAAGAATTTCTGGATTCTATTTATAAGGAATGTGGATCAAAGGACTGAAAGAGAGGCAGGAACTGTGTCTGCCATGTGGAGGAGCCCCCAGCTGGAAGCTGTACCACAGTCACCTTCCTATGTGTGGATATGGGTGTCTGGGAGCTGCATGGAGGCTGCGTAATCACAGAACTCTTCCTACCAGATGTGGGATTTTATGGCAAGACACTCCCTTTAAGCCCTAATTGGTTGCTGGTTGATTTAATTTGGAGATGCCATTTACTGGTGTATTAGTCAATACTCTTTTGGTTGCAAAGAACAGAAACCAACATAAACTAGCTTAATCAATTTGTTTGCATAATGAAAAATCAGGAGGTTGGTTTTATTTCAAGGATTATTGGATCCAAGAGGTCAGTTGATGTCTTTTACTATTACAGTGCTCTCCAGCTTTGAAGAGTGTTTTCCTTGGTGTTGGCATTTTTCTCAGAAAGGCACCCTTTCTTGCTCAAGATTCCCATCCCACAAGGTTAACAGGTGGAAACAAGACAAGCAAAGTCCTAGTTCCCATAGAGCTTTCTTTCTAGTGGGGTGGTCTAAAGCAAAACATACTCCTATGTGTTTCTTCTACTCTCAGTCCTTGAACACTACTTCACTTCTGACACCAGACATGTGGGTTTCCCACACATTAAGTAATTCTTTGACACCAGCTAGCTGTCCTGCAATTTAACTCAATTCTGACACTGTCTACCTGGAAATAGTATCTGATCTTGCAGTTTCAAGGCTCCGTCTCACGAGACTACCCCCCCTCTCAAACCACTTCAGATCCCAATCACAAGTCCTGGTTATTACCTGTGCTTCTGACCCACCACCTATACATCAGAGATTCCCACAGCACCTTCCTTAGGTTCCATTAATTTGTTAGAGCAACTCACAGAACTCAGGAAACCAGTTTACTTACTAGATCATTGGCTTGTTACAAAGGATTTTAAGGATACAAACCAATAGCCAAATGAAGAGATACACAGGGCAAGATCCAGAAGTGTCTCAAGTACAAGAGCTTCTGTCGCCACGGAGTTTGGAGTGTGTCATCCTCCCAGCATTGGGTGGGTTCTTGTTCACTAACCGAGAAGCTCTCCAAATTCTGTCCTTTTGGGGTTTTATGGAGGCTTCATTTCTTAGGCATGGTTGATTGAATTCAATCTCCAGCCCCTCTCCCCTCCCTGGGGGTCGGGGACGGGGGGGACCAGGGCGGTGGAGAGGAATGAAAGTTCCAGTCCTCTAAACACAATGTTGGTTCCCCTGACAGCCAGCCAGCATCCTTAGGTGCTTTCCAAAATTTACCTCATCAACATAAACTCAGGTGTGGTTGAAAGGTTTTGTTATGAATAACAACTTTATCACTCTTACCACTTAGGATATTCCAAGGGTTTTAGCTCTGTGCCAGAAATGGGACACAGACCAAAAATACATTTCTAATTATAAATCACAATATTAAAGTTGGGAAGGAGCCAGAGAAATATGTAAGCAAATATATAAATTAATTAATAAGCTGAAATGTTTCCAGATAGAATACTATTAAGCAAATAAAGCAGGAGAATATTATTGGCTGGGAGGAAGATGGTGATACATGAGGTGATGAGGAAAACAGTCATTTTTTTTGTGACGGTGGAGCTGGGAAATGATCAGAAGGAGCCAGCCATATGAAGCGCTGGGTGTTGCAAGAACAGCAAGTACGAAGGTTCTGAGACAAACATAAACTTCTTGTGTTTGAAGAACAAACAAAAGACAAGGGTGACTGAGCTGAGTTTAAAGAACTAAGAGGTGTTAGCCAGACTTGGAGATGGAGAGGGGGGATAATCGTAATTTATTTTAGGCAAAGAGAATAGTAGCAAGCAGGGGAACCACAACTTTAAGCAGTACACTCAATGTCAACCAAGTTTTCGATGCTTATTATGACATACTCAGAATGCCAGTTTCAACAATGGTTGCCTGGAAAAGTGCAGGCAAATAAAATATGTAATCAAGAATATGGAATGCCGGGCGCCTGGGTGGCTCAGTCGTTAAGCGGCTGCCTTCGGCTCAGGTCATGATCCCAGAGTCCTGGGATCGAGTCCCACATCAGGCTCCCTGCTCGGTGGGAAGCCTGCTTCTCCCTCTCCCACTCCTCCTGCTTGTGTTCCTGCTCTCGCTGTCTCTGTCAAATAAATAAATAAAATCTTTAAAAAAAAAAAAAAAGAATATGGAATGCCAATTCACAAACATGTTTAAAAATATATTTTTGAAAATATCTTTGATGCATGCAGGCATGTCCTGTCCAGGATTGATGTGTTTATGTGGGGAAAGTACAGAGAGCTCTAACTTTCAGGGCTTCCAACTGAGCAAAGGAAATGCTACTATGCAAAAGTTGTTTTAAAATAATAACTGTTTGGGGCGCCTGGGTGGCTCAGTCAGTTAAGCGTCCAATTCTTGGTTTCCGCTCAGGTCACGATCTGAGATCAAGCCCTGAGTCAGGCTGTGCTCCTTGCTCACTGGGGAGTCTGCATGAAAGATTCTCTCTCTCCCTCTGCCCTTTCCCCGACTTGCTTGTGCGGGCACATGCGCCCCCTCTCTCTCCAATAAATAACTCTTAAAAAAATAAAATAAAATAGTAACTGTTTATGTTCCAGAATACCGTTACTCTCAAAATGAGAGTCCTAAATTGTAGCAAATGTTAAAATAAAGAATAATTAAGGGTCAGTATGCCCAGAATGGTTATCAACATTGTTACTGAAAGCTGAATATTTAAGAAAAAGGCAGGAAGAAATAAAAAAGTTTGGTTGCCATTTTTAAATATTGGCTTGAGGGGAGCCTGGGTGGCTCAGTTGTTAAGTGTCTGCCTTCGGCTCAGGTCATGATCCCAGGGTCCTGGGATTGAGCCACGCATTGAGTCCTGCATCAAGCCCCACATCGAGCCCTGCATCGGGCTCCCTGCTCAGTGGGAAGCCTGCTTCCTCTCCCACTCCCCCTGTTTGTGTTCGCTCTCTCGCTGTGTCTCTCTGTCAAATAAACAAATAAAATCTTTAAATATTGGCTTGAGGCTCAGTTTCTGAACACAGAAAGGGATGTTAAATTACTGTACCCACATACTGAATGCTTCTAGTTTAAAAAGTAGAAAAAATATGATATAATGAGCATGAGAACTTCAATATTTCTTGTTTTAACTATTTTCTTACTTGATTCTCCTACTTGGGACCAAGATTTATTGTGGTATTAACTTTTGGTTTTGTGGACTTTAATTTTTATATATATATAAAGATTTATTTATTTTAGAGAGAGTGTGTGCATGACCCTGAGATCATGACCTGAGCAGAAATCAAGAATCAGGTGCTTAATCAACTGAGCCACCCAGGTGCCCCTGGGCTTTAATTCTTGATAAGTTGAATTTTGTGTTTGATCTCTCCGGTGATAATAAAAGCACTATAGAATATGAAACTGTTAAGTATGACCTATTTTAATACATAAAACTATTTGGTTATTTGCCCTACTGCCAAAGATTGTTGTAGTACACATTTGTCGCTTTTTCTCTTACTTTCTTCTCATGTGGACCTCTTTCCCATATTTAAGGAAATCCCCATGAATTCTTTTCCTCCCACAATCAGATGAAAACAGCAGATATTTGCTTTCCCAGATCACCTAATGAGGAGAAAGCATGTGACCTGGATTTAGCCTCTCAGATACATCCACCTGGGTCTTTGAATCTGAAGTTAGTGTTGCAAAGAAGCAATGCAAGGAGAGAATTCTTTCTGACAGTGGCTGCACCACCCATTTTCTGGGGGCCAAAGGCCAGAAGTGTGCTCAAGAGCAGTGATGCAAGCCACGACCCTTGCACCCATGCAGCGGGCACATCAGGCTCCTCCTGACGGGCGAGGCTCCTTTCGTTTCTGTCCATTTTCCAATCCTGCTTTTTTAGCCTTCCCTGAAGGTCTCCAAGACGCACCCTATCGTTGCAGTAAATCCCTTTTCTGTTTAAACCCAGCCAGAACTGGTGTCGGATACAACGGCTGACTTTCTATGGTTGTACTTTGCTGAATTAATTGTACTTTGCTGAATTTAGGTTTTAAAAAAACCTCTGAAGTTATTTCATTCTCTGTGTTGTTATCGGGAGATTTATGAGTGTGGGATTTTAACTGATAGGTGTTTTAATCCAACTGTGTCTGTGTCTTTTTAAAATTGGTCCTTGTGAAACTCAGAAAGATTACACAAAGATGGTGTAGCCCTTGTTGAGGTTGGGGGGATGGCATGTGGAGGGTATGACTATATAATTCTCCTGGCCTCTCCGTACCCACTTACTGTCCCCTCCCCTGACAGGAAGGAGTGACTTACCTAACTAGAGACTTTGAAAGAAGACACTAGGGATATACTGCCCCCTTCCTGTTAAGATCCGCGTACCTGCAGAAAGAGGGTGCTCCCGGCGGTTCTTCACCAGGTAGGAACGGTGCACTGTCAGCCTGGCCCTTCTGAAAAAGGCCTGCCCTGGCCCGCCACAGGTTCTGCTAGGATTTTTACCACTCCTTTATTTGCTTGCCCACGAAATTTTGTTCCTTTTGTCTCTTTTTCGAAGCTTTCTATTTTTATGGATGTATGGCTTTTGAGAAAGGCCACATGTGATCATATTAGTCAGTTTTCACTAGGAAGCAAACGTCAATGTTGCTTCATTCATATCTGTACTTGGAAGTCTCCGTCCTGGTTTTGGGGGCCGCTCTGCTAAAGGAGAAAGCTCACCAGCTCTCAGCCTCGACCGTTGCTATGGGTCCAAGCTGCCAACACATCTCAAAATCTTGGGGGTCCCACCACAGCCGCACCTCAGTTGAGGTAAGATGGTCAAAGCACACCTCTGTCCAAAGGAATTCTCCTCACTAAATGGTCTTTTGAGTACTCCTCTTTCAACTTGTTCTCTCAGTCAGGGTTCAACCAGAGAAACAACCAATAGGGGATACATATTAAGAAATTTATTGCAAGCGTTGACTTACATGACTGTGGAGGCAAATTCACAGGGCAGGCCGTCCAGAAGGGCAGGCTGGAAATCTCTGGCCGCAGCCAAAGCTGCACCCCACAAGCAAAACTTCTTTTTCTTCGGAGAAACCTCAGCTCTGCTCTTAAAGCTTTTCAACTTTAGTTGACTGAATCAGGCCCACACAGATTACCTAGATAATCTCACTTAAAGTCAACTGATTTTGGGATTGGTTTTTTTTTTTTTTTCAAAGACTTATTTTTTTTATTTCAGAGAGAGAGAGCATGAGCAGGAAGGGCAGAGGGAGAGGGAGAAAGAATCTCAAGCAGACTCTGAGCCCCACATGGAACTCGATCTCACGACCCGGAGATCACAGCCTGAGCCAAAACCAAGAGTCAGATGCTTAACCGACCGACCGTGCCATCCAGGTGCCCGACTTTGGATTTTAATTACACCTACAAAAGACCTTCTCAGCAACACCTAGATTTCTGTTTGATTGAGTGACTGGGGACTGTAGTCTGGCCCTACTGACACATAAAATTGACCATGACAGCCTTATTATGGGGTGAGTATTTTTAGAATTGTGAAACTAGTGTTTGAGCCTTTCCTTTGAAAATCTCCAACTTATTCTAGCGCTCATTTTGGAATTTTGTGTCTATTATACCAATTTAATTTCCTTAAGTACCCTCTTGATGCTCAGCATGAGAGAATATTCCAGACCAATGAGCCTCTTATTTGTAGTTTCCTGACCCTCCCAGCCTCGCCCTCATCTTGCTGCATAACTCACTTCTCATCATATAACTGGCTAGGCTTGTATTGGTCCACTTAAGCCCCATGCCCTCTGGGTTCCCACGCTGGAAGTAAAGTGTGGCTCTAACCTTACTCCTCTGTAGTGACAGACACCACGCCAGGGAAAGTCCCACATCTTCATTCCCCGTGGCACAAATTGGGCATCCTTATTCCTTTTTTTTTTTTAAGATTTTATTTATTTACCTGACAGAGAGAGACACAGCGAGAGAGGGAACACAAGCAGGGGGAGAGGGAGAGGGAGAAGCAGGCTTCCCGCGGAGCAGGGAGCCCGACGCGGGGCTCGATCCTAGGACCCTGGGACCACGATCGGAGCCGAAGGCAGACGCTTAACGACTGAGCCACCCAGGCGCCCCTGGGCAGCCCATATTCCTTACAGAATTAAATACCAAAGCCACAGTCACTGAAAGCCCTCCATCAAACTATTCTAGTCTATTGAAGAATCTTCTTACCAAACCCAATGGTTTGTTTTTCCTCAAATGCAGACTATCCTTTTCCACATTTCTGACGTGGCTTGTGCTCTTCTGTTCCCTATGTCTCGCCCACTCCCCACCTCTGCCCTCAACTCCCCCTACCAAGATCAGCCATCCTTCCAAGTCCACCACAGCTGAAAGCCCCTCCATGCATCTTTTCTTGATAGCCTCAGTTGGATGTCATGCCTCCCTCCTCACAACCTTATACTACTTATGGCACATACATTATTCTTGCTTCTATTGTATTTATTCCACATATGGGTGTTATTTTCTACCCATCCCTAGAGTGGAAGCTCCCTGGGAGCAGACACAGTTCTGGCTCATGTTTCTATTGCCTCCAACATCTAGCACAATGCTTTGCCCAAAGTAGCTACTTAATAACTATTTCTGATATGAATGTAGTTGATCTGGGTTGTTATTTCTCTAACAAGTTCGTGTAAGGAACTGCACATACAATGTCTGAATTAGGAAACCTGATTTTGAGCTTAACCCTGTTAACTTTATTTTTTCTGGCCCTCATCTTTAAAATGAGAGGTGTGGGCCTGATGATTTTCAGAGCTCCTGCTATGATGTTCTTAACTTCTAAGATTTTTTTGGTGCCTAGAAGGAGAATGCTGGGTTGTTTTCAGAGTTCCTCAAAGAAATAATCTTTGCTCAAAGGAAACAAGATACGCTCTTTAAGGTGACAAAGTTTGAGTGGCTGAGGTGATGGTGGGTTGGTTGCCCTGACCTGCCCTGTCTTGCCCTGGCCAGGGTGGCATGCTATCGACGCCCACAAATCAGGGAACAGGAAAACTGGTCAGATGTGCTAGGATGACAACAGGTGACATGGGAGCAAATGAAGGGCAAGGAGAGAAATTGAACACACTATCTCAAAGAGAGGTGAGTGAACTGGAATTTCCAAGCCTTAAGGAAAGAGAAGGAAGCGATATCAATGAGTGAAATCAAAGCAAAAAAAAATTTGAAAAGTCTTTGGAGGGAAAAGTGAGAATTTGGTTAAGAAAATCTTACTTTTCTAATTGTTAAAAATATACTTTTAATTTAGATGAGTTTTAAGTTTACAGCAAAATGCAAATATTGTACAGAGTTCTCCTGTACCCCGCACCCAGATTCCCCTATTGTTAATGTCCTACATATGGTACATTTGTTACAACTAATAAATCAATATTGATACATTATCATGAACTAATTTAGATTTCCTCAGCTTTTCTTTTTCTCTTCAGCATCCTATCCATGATACCACATTACATTATTATGTTGCCTTAGGCTCTGACGGTTTCTCAGACTTTTCCTGTTTTGTTTTTGCTTTTAAATATTTTATCTTTCAGTTTAATTGAGATATAACTGACATAGAGCACTGTATAAGTTTAAAGTGTACATCATAATGACTTGACTGACATATACTATGAAATGATGACCACAATAAGTTCAGTTAATACCATCATCTTGTATAGAAAGAAAGAAGAAAGAAAGAAAGAAAGAAAGAAAGAAAGAAAGAAAGAAAGAAAGAAAGAAAGAAAGAAAGAAAGAAAGAAAGAAAGAAAAAGAAAGAAGAAGAAAGAAAGAAAGAAAGAAAGAAAAGAAAGGAAGGAAGGAAGAAAGAAAGAAAAGAAAGAAAGAAAGAAAAAAGAAGAAAGAAGAAAGAAAGAAAGAAGAAAAAGAAAAGAAAGAAAGAAAAGAAAGAAAGAAAGAAAAAAAAAAGAAAGAAAGAAGAAAGAAAAAAGAAAAGAAAGAAAGAAGAAAGAAAGAAAGAAAGAAAGAAAGAAAGAAAAAAAGAAAGAAAAAAAGAAAGAAAGAAAGAAAGAAAGAAAAAAAGAAAGAAGAAAAAAAAGAAGAAAAAGAAAGAAAGAAGAAAGAAAAAGAAAGAAAGAAAAAAAGAAAGAAAGAAAGAAAAGAAAAAAGAAAGAAAGAAAGAAAAGAAAAGAAAGAAAGAAAGAAAGAAAGAAAGAAAGAAGAAAGAAAAAGAAAGAAAAAAGAAAGAAGAAAAGAAAGAAAGAAAAAGAAAGGGAAAGGAAAGAAAAAAAAAAGAAAAGAAAAGAAAAGAATTTTTTTTTTTCCCTTCTGAGGAGAACCTTCAGGATCTAATCTCTCCGCAACTTTCAAACCACACAGCAGGGTAAACTATAGTCACTATACTGTATGCTCCATCCCCAGCGGTTTAGGCAGGGGTCAACAGAGAAGCTCCATTCAAGCTGTGGGTCTGGCCAACTCAGACCTTTTCGCTGTGTGTTTTCATTCTGGGACCCAGACTGTAGGGAGAAGCTACCCAGAGTGGAAGATTCTTCTCCAATAACAGAGTGCAAGAGGCCAGCCTCACCACGCAAGCGTTTTTTAAGCTCCTAATTGTGTCACATCTGCTACCTTGCCAAAGTAAGTCATGGGGTCAAGTCCAAAATCAAGGGGAAGGGTAATACACTCTGCTTTTGTGGCAGGAACTGCAAAGTCACATGTGGGTACAGGGAAGGACAAAGAATTGGGGCCAATAATTCAGTATAGCACGGATGATCATAGTAGATGTCAAGTTCAGTGACCTGACACCACTCCAAATAACACAGGAGAGCAGGTAACACTTATTGGCATTGATCTTTAGCTGTGGCTTTCGGGAAGCAGGCTCGGTGAAAAGTGGAAGCAGAGGGAAAACAAATACAAGCAAAAATATCACAGCCTCCCTTATCTCAAAGAGCTGTTGCTTTATCCTTTGTAACTTTATCCTTTGCTATTGTGCTCACTGTCTCTCTAACTCTTCCCATCCAGGTCTTCTTGGATGTTCTTGATAAAGAAAAGACAAGGGGAGGGTAGACAGTGACATTTCCTCAAACTTCTTTCCAGCCCAATGGAACAAATAAAGCTTGTCCTAAAAGATAGGGATGAGTTATTTCGATGCTCAATGGAGAGATTGTGTAATTCCACCAACCTTATGGTCAGGTTTTACTTTTCTTCCATGTGACCACCGCCCCCACCAGGGCCCAAGGGTATTATCCCAACTGTGATGAGGGACAGGCAATTTGTGTACTTTTTGCTGTATTCCTGCTGCCCTTTGCAGCCTCAGCTACCGATGACCCACATGAAGTTGCTGCTCTGAAGGGCACAGACCTCCTCTGTTCTATTGGTAACAGCCCCCGGTGTCACCACTCGGGTCTTGTGAGGACACCTCTCTCCCCTTGGCTGTTCTTTCTGAAGCACAAGGCAGGCCCCTGCCAACCCTCCACAGCAGAACTGAGGCCAGGTTGTAACTGTCTCGCAGGGGCTCAGGGGTTAGCAATCGGAAGGCGAGAGTTGAGCTGGGGAGAATACCTTCACCTCAGAGGTCTTTCTTACTTTAAACAAACCAGAATACAGTTTTCCTCACAACACAACCCATAGTTACTGGACACCTCTTACATATCAAGCACTGTGTTTTATAGTAAATCCTCACAACAATCTTTTTTTTTTTTTTTTAATGACTTAAGACAACACAAATTGATTACCTTAAAGTTCTGGAGGTCAGAGGTCTGAAATGAGTGTCACTGGGCTAAAATCAAGGTATGTCCGGGGCTGCGTTTCTTCTGGAGACTCTGGGAGGGGATCCATTACCTTGCCTTTTCCAGCTCCCAGAGGCTGCCATGTGTGTGGGCTTCAGCCGTTCCCCCCCACCCCAAGCCCCTCAGCCAGTGTGAGAGGGTCGGATTCCGTCACAGCACAACACCATTCTTCTTAGAGACAGACTATTTATTCTTCAAGGGGTTGCATCTCCTTCTCTGGCTGCACCATCTTTTGAGCTAGATTTTCCTATCTCCGTTTACAGATAAACAATCCAACATTCTGTATAAGGACTACAAGCAAGGTCTGATCAAAACAATCCAACGCTTTCTCCACCACATAATGTGGCCCAAACAAAACAAGATCAAAGATCAACATTAGCTCCTAGAAAAATAATACTCACTTTAAAATGTAATTCAACTTACGGTAATAAATTGAATACTGACATCGTTTTTAAGTATTTCATAGTATTTCAGGAATGTTTAGTTTATAGGAGACAGTGTCACATACAGCTTCTAAGTTGCGTGTATATGTTTTAAATAGCAATTTTTAACTCCATAAAAACTCATGCAAGACTATTACAACACATTTTATTGGAATTACTTACATAATGGTTATTGTGAGTATATTAGTTCCAGAAAGTATATTTGCTGTGTCTTCACGGCCTCTGGTTTCTCAGCCTGAAATATGGGAAGACTGGCCTGATTTGGGGATTTGGTGTGGGGAACAAGAAATGCTGAGTTTCTCCTTTTATCCCTAAAACGTACCTTGAGCCCATTTTGGAGTGAGGAGCTATTTCTAACATAAAACATTAGTGTGGTTGTGTTAAGGGCAAACCCAGTTGAAATAAGCCTTATTCAGACATGTCCTGTCAGGGAATCAGAAGGTTGCCTGTGATCCCCAGGAGTCAAATACCTGAAATATGTAATGTAACCATTACTACTTGCTCCACTGTCTTGCAATGTAAATACAGTTAGATTTCTTTTATTTTCAGCTGATTGCAAATTAATTTACCTTTATTCACCACCGCCAGAGTATTTCCTTCTCGAGAACTTTCTCTGTCTTCCACCTGAATAGTCTGAGAATTCAGTGCAAAACAGAGCACTCCTGTTTTCCAAACGCCAGATAGAGAGAGAGATTGGAGTTTCCCAGCACAGTTGACGTGCTTGCTACCATAAGGTGTTGTTACTGTATTCCATTTCCAGTATCCTTTATTAGCAACTTTATGGGTCAAATATCCACAGAGCACCATCTATGTGCCAGACACTGGGCTAAGCACCAGGAGTGTAGCTGAGGACACCCTAAACATGGCTTTTGTCCTCATGAATCTGTCCCAGTACCATGGAGTCCGGAGGAATACTGGCCCAGACGCACAGAGCAGCTTATGGAAATGCTCTATGCTTTGGTTCCACAGGTATGGCTCTCCCAGGTCACAACCAGGCTCAGACACTAAAACTTGAGTGGCAGGGTCTTGAGAGCTTTGACTCTCACCCACACCCTGAGGTAGAAAGAATCCGCCTCCGTGCCCAGGCACCAAGCCTCCGTTATCAAGCCTGAGCCATCAGTGGAGAAGAATGCTGCCTTTCAGCTGAGTTGGTTTTTTTTTTTTTAGTAGTAGTTGGTGCCTTGCCTGCCAGTGGGTTTTGGCAGGTTACTCTGACAGTTTTTCCTAACCCCCATTTCGGCAGTTTAGGTGAGAGTGTTGATCCCTTTTCCCAGATGCTCTGACCTCCTTGGGCCCATTATATGCTTCTTCCCCAGAATGTTGCATTGATCAGTGGAAGAAACTGCTGCTAAGCCATAAAGGGAGGGAGGGAGATCTTACTGTGTGACCTTTGCCTTCACTCACTGATCTTATATCCATGCAGCAAATGGAAGCCACTTAGGAAACCCTTCACAGAACAAGTAAGACCAGCGAGTCACCTTTGTAAGGTGACTTCCTGTTTCTGCCTAGAAAAAAAGGGGCTGAGATCATTGAAACCATACCAGCACTGCATTCTCCAGAGAATTCTTATTTATAGACTGTATTTGCTAATAAATGTTGAGTTTTGTTTTGTTTTTTTTTTACTGAGATATAATCGACATATAACACTGCATCAGTTTCAGGTGTACAACATAATAATTTGATAGATGTATATACTGCAAAATGATCACAATACATTTAGTTAATATCCACCACAAGTGTTACAATTATTTTCCTGTGACGAGAACCTTTAAGATCTACATTCTTGGGGCACCTGGGTGGCTCAATCGTTAAGCATCTGCCTTCGGCTCAGGTCATGATCCCAGGGTCCTGGGATCGAGCCCCACATCAGGCTCTCTGCTCAGCGGGAAGCCTGCTTCTCCCTCTCCCGCTCCCCCTGCTTGTGTTCCCTCTCTGGCTGTCTCTCTCTCTGTCAAATAAATAAATAAAATCTTTTTTAAAAAATCTACATTCTTTGCAACTTTCAAGTATACAATACAGTATTAACTATAGTCACCATGCTATACATTATATCACCATGACTTATTTATTTTATAACTGGAATTTCATACCTTTTGGCTCCCTTCACCTATTTCACTCATCTCTCACCCCCTGCCTCTGGCAACCATCGGTCTGTTCTCTGAATCTACAAGTCCAGGGATTTTTAGATTCCACATACAAGTAAGATCATATGTGATCTTTTGTTAATTAGAGCCATGGGTGGCGGGGAGAGAAAGAAAGGACAGTGATGCCTTGGGTGGGGTAGGAGGGGAGAAAGAAAGGACAGCAATTTTCCACAAAAGCAAAATGTCTGTGTGTGTGTATGTGTGTGATAAGGTGTGTTATATATAAATACAAAATATTTTGTATATTTATGCCATCACATGTTTTATTTATGAAATGTTGATTGCCTGTCTGCTAACCCATGAAGTCTAGAAATGGGCATTTCTGATGTCTCCCATACAGATCGTCAAATCACTAACCAAAACTGACAATGAAGTGAATTAAAATTAAGCAAAAAGCTAAGCCAGCCAGCTTGCTGCTTGCCACTGTTTGTGATACTGATTCCTTTGCATTGAATCCTGTTCCTTCATCAATATACTTGGGAGATACATCCATATTGTTGCATGAATTACAGATTGTTCTTTCTCATTGTGAATAGTATTTCATTTTATGAATGTAACATTCTAAATCTATCCATCCTACTGTTGATGGGCACATAGGTATTTTCCCATTTTCTGGCTGCTGTGAACATTTTTTTCTTTCCTTTTTTTTTTTTAAAGATTTTATTTATTTATTTTTGCAAAAGAGACAGAGAGCATGCACGAGGGGGGGAGGGGGGACAAAGGGAGAAGCCGACTCCCCGCCGAGCAGGGACCCCGATGCGGGACTCCATCCCGGGACTCCAGAATCATGACCTGAGCTGAAGGCAGACGCTTAACCGACTGAGCCACCCGGACGCCCTGCGAACATTCTTTTACATGTATTTTGGTGAATATATTCACTAAACTAGATATTACTTAAGTGTAGGATTTGGGGACATAGCATAGGTATATAACTTTAGTAGATACTTCTAGACAGTTTTCCAAAGTGATTTTATTAATTTATACCCCCTTCAGCACACAGAAGATTTCTAGTTGCTCCACATCCTTGTCAATACTTGGTATTTTCATCTTTTTAATTAAACCCCTTCTGGCTCTCTCTCTCTCTGCTGCAGGAAGACACACTGAGAAGGTGGCCATCTGCAAGCCAGGAAAAGAGAGCTCTCACCAGAATCCCAACTATGGCAGCGCCCTGATCTGAGGCTTCTAAGTTTCCTCAACTAGGGCCAGGTGGCACAGCCTAGAAATACAGGAAAATTGGCACTCTGCACAGGTGAACTTTGACCAGTGAGAGATGGAAGCCAGAAGACAAATTCTTCTCCCTGCCTCCTCTGGACTGGTTGGAGGCCAGTCACCTCTTACAGCTCTCTGAGGGTGTCTCCCAAGACAGCAGCAGCCAACTCATGATGCCCTCCCTTAGTATTTGTTTCCCTCTTGCTTCTCTCACTCCCTTCCCCTTACTCCTGCTCTCCTGAGATTGAATTCCAATAAAATGTTAGCACTTGAAAAAAATAAAACAAAAACAAAACAACAAAACAACACTTATTCTGGTAGGTCCAGGGTAACTCTGAAAGTAGAGAATCAAACAGGGACTCATCTGTTTCCTTCACCCTTTATAATTCCCAAGGCTTCCATGATCCCATTTTCTTCCCAAACCTATATTTTCTTGCAGATTATACAATTTGTCTGCACTGTGATCTGGGTTTAGCCAAATCAGTCCATCAGAAACTATTTCTTCTGCCCTTCCTCCTCTACAAAGAATGTTCTTTAACTCACTGATATAGATCGTTATGCCCTGGGAGAAAGATGAAAAAAAATGGAGATAAAGTCCATTTTATGGATAGGCTGATGTCAGAGCTATAGGGAAGAGTTAAAGAACATAAAAATTCTGAGATTAAGAAAAGCTTGAGGGGCACCTGGGTGGCTCAGTCAGTTAAGCATCCAACTCCTGGTTTTGGCTGAAGTAGTGATCTCAGGATCATGGGATTGAGCCCTGCATCGGGGTCTGCACTCAGCTGGGAGTCTGCTTGAGATTCTCTCCCTTTCCCTCTCCTGCTTGCTCACATGTGCTCTCTCTCAAATAAATAAATCCAAGAAAGACAGACAAAGAAAGAAAGAAAGAAAGAAAGAAAAGAAAGAAAGAAAGAAGAGAAAGAAAGAAAGAAAGAAAGAAAGAAAGAAAGAAAGAAAAGAAAGAAAGAAAAGAAGAAAGAAAGAAAGAAGAAGAAGAAAAGAAAGAAGAAAGAAAGAAAGAAAGAAGAAAAGAAGAAAGAAAAGAAAGAAAGAAAGAAAGAAGAAAGAAAGAAAGAGAAAGAAAGAAAAGAAAGAAAGAAAGAAAGAAAGAAAGAAGAAGAAAGAAAAAAAAAAGAAGAAGAAAGAAAGAAAGAAAGAAAAAGAAAAGAAAGACAGAAAAAAAGAAAGAAAGAAAAAAAAACTTGAGAACACTGGAGCCCAGTCCCACTGGGTTTATTTAATGTACTCTCTCAGGCCAGGTCTTGGTGGAATTTAATCCTTAGTACCCTTCTCACTCTTCAGTGGAGGCTGGTTATAGGAGGGCATGACTGTTCTGTGGTGTCTTGTTTTCATTGTAATTGGCTGAATGAGAGGTCACCTGCCTATATAAATTTTATCAGTAAATATTTACTGAGTGCCTACTAAGTGCTAAATCCTGGATAAAGGAAGGAGATATTTACTCGCTCAGTGGTTTATGCAGAGGTAGAGTGGCAACAAGATGGAAAAGCTACAATATACCAATTAATTGAATTATCTGCCAATGATTTGTGAGAAAGAGTATAATCACAGCATTTAGGTTAGGTTGTGGTGAACTTGGAGTTCCCTTAAGTTTACCAGAGGGAAAATGTGATTTTAAAAATGCTATAATCGGGGCACCTGGTTGTCTTAGTCTGTAGAGCACACAACTCTTGATCTCAGGATTGTAAGTTTGAGCCCCATGTTGGGTGTAGAGATTACTTAAAATAAAATCTTTAAAAAAAAAGTGCTATGGTTGTCAAAAGAGCATCAAGTTGATTATATAAAGTGTGAAACATATGCCACAGTACTATTTGTTGTGTGATATATAAAAATCCAGATCTCACAAGGAGGTGTACTAATACCAGTCTTAGGTCATCTTTACCCACCTTCCCACATGTGCTAGTCAAGCTTCCTGATATGATGAGTGGAAGCATTCTAAATTGTCTTCTAGCCAACCCAATTTGGACTGGAATATTTAGTGGATGTTTGATGGTGCTACATAGAGTCCATGTTTCTACAAAATGGAAGATCCTTTTCAACTTAAATTGGATTGAAAGCTACAGTAGTCTTCCCATCAAAAGGGGTAAATAAAAAACTTACCCACTGCCTCAGGGTGACCAGAACACAGAGGCAGGCTTTTATCTCAGAAAGAGAAAGCTGGGGGCTATGCTGATAGAAAGGCCATTGCCAAATTTGGGGTATTTAGAGACAGATGCAGTGCAGACATTTTACATTATTGAAGGGCATAGCTCTCTCCAGCAAAAGAAATGATAAGAGTCCTATTATTTTAAAAACTTAGAATTTTGAACAGCTTCTAATACACAAATGCAGAATTCTCTGCAATTAGGAGGAGGAACCCTGATATCTCCAGTGAATGACTGACAAAAACAAGATGAGCAGATATAAATAATCTGGAAGCCTGGCCATACCTGGGAAAGAAGTAAAATATCCATACCAGATGAATAATATAGAAAGTAGTTATAGTTCATCAGACTCCGGTTGCCTGAATATGAATTATATACACAGTTCATTATTAGAGAAGGGTATTACACTCTAACACCCTACTTGGTCCAGCACAGAACAAAACTTACATAGCGTGGTTCAAATGCTGTTTATTGATTGTGTTAATTTTCTAATGCTGCATAACAAAGTACCACATACTACCTACCTAAAATAACACCTACTTATTAGCTTACAGTCTATAAGTCAGAAGTCCAGACATGGCATAACTAGGTTCTCTGCTTAGGGTCTCACAATGCTGAAATCAAGATATTAGCTGGGCTGCATGCCCTCTGGAGTCTCCATGAAACAATCTGCTTCAAGCTCATTTTTGTTCCTGGCTAAATTCAGTTCCTTGTGGCTGTAGGACTGAAGTCCTTGCTTTCTTGGTAACTATCAGTTGGAGGCTGCTCTCACCTGACTTGTATTGGGGAGCAAGAATTCCTGTCCCCTCAAAGGTCCTTCTGTTTGGGCTAAGAATCACATCAACATGAGACAGATTAGCAGGAGAAGATCAAATTCAATAAGTGTACATAAGGGGAATCCACATAGACATGGAAATTCCAAAGACAGTCAGGCAAAATGAGGTATATATGTCATTCTGAACTAAGGAGAAGGGGTTAAGTGTCTGGGATTTCAGAAGAAAGGTATACATTTCACAGGGTAATAAGAAGAGCGAGGTTTGGGAATTAAGATATTTGCCCTACCATACAGATGGATCACACAGATAAAATTTATCTCTGTTAATAACATTTATTCTGGGAGAGACCCCCAATTTAGATTCTTCTATATAGTTAAGGGAGGGGCAAAAATTTCTCTTGGGCACGTAGGGTCTCAAGTGCCTTCAGGTCAAAATAATCCACATGTCAAAGTGGCACTTTGGGGGTGGGGCTGGGAGGAGCTGTCCTGAACCCCTTCACTTGCCCCCCTCCATCTTCAAAGTTAGCAGTGGCATGTTGAATCCTCATGTTTTGAATTTCTCTTGACTACCCTGTCTCTGACTTCTAGACCCAGACTTAGAGAACTCCTGTGATTAAGTCACACCATGCCGATAATCTCCCTATCTTAAGGTCAACAGATTTGTGACCTTAATTACATCTGAAAATTACCTTCACTGCAACACCTAGATTAGTGTTTGGGAGAAGGCATGTGTATACCAGGGCAGGACATTGGTGTGGTGCATGTGTGGAGGGGGTCAACTTTAGAATTTTTCCAACTACGTTGGTTTTCAATTTTTGAATCTACCTTAGATTCTAGACCAGCAATTTTCAACTGGGGTAGGTAGTGATTTTGCTCTCCTCTCATAGGGGACATTTGGTAACATCTGGAGAATGGCTAATCCACCTATAATGGATAAGAGAGTCCCCAAAATAAATATCCAGCCCAAGATGTCAGTAGCGTCAGGGTTGAAAAGCCCCACCTTAAAGAAAGTGTGAAGGAACATTCTCCTCCTCCCTCTCCCACTCCCCCTCCCCTACTCCTTTACAGAATTATCGTCATCACCCTCAGCCACGTAAACGTAAAAGTACTGCAGATGTGACACAGATGGAAGATAAAAAAAGACAGAAGGAAAACGATCTGGAGTATTATCTACATCTTACATACAGAGGAAACTTAAATTCTAGAATCCATAGGTTAATGGATGGTATACGGTGGGTATATTATTCAAAGTTACAAAGATAAAGAAAAAGAATAGTAATAAAACTCAAGAAGGGGGGGGAGAAGGTAAGGGAAGTTGGGAGTAGTAAGGAGACAGTAGACATTGCCTAAAATTGAGAAACAAATAAAAAATACTTTCAGCATTTCATTTAAAATGATGGAAGTAACCACTGATGGGTTACCCCCAAATATGGCATGTTGACATATTGAATATTTTAAGCGGAAGGACTTCAAGAAAACGGGACAAGCAAGAAGGTCACTCTGACCTTCTCCCCATCTTTCTCCTTGAAACAGGTCATAAAACCCTCAGATACGAGATGAAATTTATTAAATAAATGTATATGTTTTTCTTCTGTTAATGCCTTTGTCAGCTTAATTTTCAGACCCATTTAGGGACTCTAAGAGGATCAAGGAAAACTTTTCTTCCCTTGTAACACCAGAACTAAAACTTTTAAAGAGATTTAAAAAGCTTGTATCCAAGAAGTCGGTCTGGGAATAGGGAGGATACAGTGAGGGAAGGTTTTTAAATGATAAATTCTGCTGTACTTCTGATTTTTTTTTTACTACTCACTTGTTACTTTATAAAAATATAACCTTAAAAAAACCGAGGGGGTTAACCCAGATGATCTATTTGTAGAGGAAAAGTAACAGTATTGATGACACAATAATGTTTTAGTAAGTGTGATAGCCTATAAAAATAGAATTTCTTTAAGAAGCTGCTTGCCCAGGCACAAGGTCCTCATACAAAGTTTCACTTACATTGCAGTAAAATCTCATTTTAAAAATATAGCATAGAAACCTACTGTCATTACGGCTGCCCCCAAATTGTGTAGAATTATGGATCTGCCCTGGAAAAGGAGACAAAATTTAAAATAATTCAAGTTCCAGAGAGCCCCCCTGAGTCCTTTCCACCTTGTAAGGACCCAGGGAGAAGTCAGCAGTCTGCAACCCCACAAGAGGCCTTTCCACCAGACACCCAATCTGCCGATGCCTCAGAAACATGAGAAAAAAATGCTTGTTGTTTACTAGCTCCCCAGCCTCTGGCATGTTCTTCTAGCAGCCTGAACAGGGTAAGACATTTAGGAACCATTTTCCTTAGGTTCGCCTGAATTATCGTATTAAAAAGCATGATGGGTTTAAGTGGAAGAATGACCTATTTTTTGACAAAATCTGTCTTTCCATCAAAAAGAAAAACGTGGTGAGGGAGATTTTGCAAAACAAAGGTTACACTGCCTAGGAGTGTGAAATTGCGCAAAGTCAGGTTGGGGCCTGTTTTACTCTGCAAAGGTGCTTGTTGTCACTCTCAGCACCCTCGATGCCAGTAGCTGCAGGTTTCAGTACTAGACTTCCCGGTAGAACCGTCCGCCTGCTCCCCCTAGCCCTTTGTGAAGCACCAGGTGCACAGATTTTGATCTGAATTCCTCTCCCTCTGCCCTACCTCCACCTGCACACCTTTTAGGGCCCACTGCTGGGGCTGCTGGACTGGGGAGGGTCTGGGGATCTGGATACAAAGCTTGTCTCTGCCACTTCCGGTGGGAGCATGGGCAAGTCATTTTACCTCTATGAGCTTCAGATTTCCTCATCCATAAAGTAGAAATATCAGTACAGAGCTCACAGGATTGTTGGTGTGAATAAACAAATCACATGCTAATTAGTGTCGATGAGGGGAATTGGACAAAGGCCATTTGATGACATTTTAACCTACATGGGGCTCAGCACTTCCATGCGACCCATGACCACCTCCAAGTCAGCCTGGCAACACCGCTGCTTGGAACTGGTCATCAGGGAGGCACAGGACACCTGACACCTGGCAAGATAGACACCGTGTTTCTGCCATCTGACAGCCGTTTGTGAAAACTACATCTTACTCTGCATCTGGAAGCTTCTGTGGACACACAAGGAGGCCCAAAGACAAGCCATGCAACAGGATCCACCAACAAGGTGTGGGAAAGATGGACCAGGAGTTAAGAGATGTAGGCTCCTTGTTAGGAGAGTGTAAGATAATCCCACATGGCACCCAACTCTGGATCCTTCCCTAGTGCACTAAGAACTCACTGTGGGAGCCAGATGGCTCTCTGAGCAAAGCAGACTTTTTTTTTTTTTTAGCATCAGAGTTTATCAATCCAACAACAGTAGTTACTCAAACCTAGATGTGATATTAAAATGATATACAGCTAAAACTTTTCTATGTAGAAAATGAACTCCAATGTTTACAAACTCTAGATAATGCAATAAGAAATACACAAATTCACATAGAAAGCATTCTTATTGAAACTGTTAAACCTGAACGTGGTCATGAGGAAACAGGCAAACCCAGAATGTGGAACAGATTCTGCCCTAGACTCTCTTTTAAAAATTTTGAGCCATGGAAAGAAAGCAAAAAGAAAAAAAGCAGGGGGGACTTTCTTAGAGTAAAAGTTTTTAAAGAAATATAAGAATTAATTGCAATATGTGAACCTTGATTGATTAAAAAACTGTACAAAAATTATACTCTGGAAATAGTTGGGGGAAAGTTAAATTAAAATTAAATTTAATTTAAAAATTAAATATATATATATTCCTAATATATATACCTAATATATTAGGTAAATATATTTAGGTATAAAGCTGATAGTGTGATTATATACAAAAGGTCTTTATTCTTGGGGATGTCAAGTTGTAACACTAAAAAAAAGTTAGAAGTATCATGACATTTGCAACTTATTGTCAAACGGTTTAGCAAAAAAATATGTATTTATATGTAAAATGTTTTATACACACATGCACGCAAAGAGAGAAAAGAGAGAGAAAACAAATGTGGCAAAATATTAACAATTATTAATCTACGTGAAAGGTATACGAGTGTTCATTGTGCCAATCTTTCAACTTCTCTGTAGGTTTGCAAACCTTCATAAAAAAAAGTTGGGAGAAATTAGATCTGTATGCTGCTCTTAAAATAGGATATGAAGAGAAGAACTATCTTTTCATTTCATTTTCAGATGAGTATATTATTGGCTACATTTGTATCCTGTATAATTTTTCCTTTAAGACATATAGTTTGTTTTGCCCTGTTGACTCCCAATAAGGAACATTCACGAGATAAATTTATAAGCAACCGTGGCCAAGTCCAGTTGAGGAACTGTCTGTGTAGGTTCGTTTGCAAACACTTTATAAGAACTTTTATGGCTGTGGATTTCTGGTTTCCCCTGATGTGCCCCTTTACTTTTCCTCTGACCGGCATGTTTCTTCTTGTGGCAGGAGTTGCCCTTAGCGTTTTTCTTGGCTGCTTGTTCTTTCATCCACTGCTTAATAACATGACTGTGCGGGCTGACACAGATTCTTCTGCGCCTGACGTGAAGGCTGCCAAGGAGGGAAGATAAACAAAGTCACTGATGGAAAGTCGAAGTAAAAACTTAGTGACTCAGGGGCAGTTCCCACTTTGAGACACGAGACTGGATCCTAAAGCCGCGGATCCCGAGGCTGAATCCTCACTACCCTGTGGCCCATGGCTCCTCAGTGGCAGCGTTAAAAGGAGGAAGAAGAGGGGCGCCTGGTTGGCTCAGTCGGTTTAGCATCTGCCTTCGGCTCAGGTCATGGTCCCAGGGTCCTGGGATCGAGTCCCGCATCGGGCTCCTTGCTTCTCCCTCTCGCTCTGCCTACTTGTGCTCTCTCTTTTTCTGTCAAATAAATAAATAAAATGAAAAAAAAAAAAAAAAAGGAGGAGGAGGGCAGCAATGAGGGGAACGAGAGAAACCAAGGGAAAACAATGGTCTTCCTGACCCAGAGCTTCACCCAACAAAACCAACTCACACCTCACGGCCCACCTCAAACATCTCCGTGCAGTTTTTCTAGATTCTCTCGGCTAAATGCCCTGCTTTCCCTTTGGGTCTCTCAGTATTACCTCTCTTCTAGGACTTAGCTTATGCTGTTTTTGTATGACTTTTTGTTTCAAACCTTACCCTTGTCCTGGGGTGTGATGTTCTCCTCTCTTTGAAGGAGGAATAGTCTGGAATTGTCTTGAAAAAAGGCCTTGTTCACAGTAGGAATTCAGTAGTTATAGATACGAAGTGAAAATTGTTCAAAATAAAAACAGTCTGGTTTTGTTTTTAATGAAAGAATCAACTAAAATGTTCTCAGTGTTTGATAAGATTTTAATATACTATAGATTCATACCCCTTCTCAAGTGTTTTCATGTTTTAAATTTTCACCTTGGGGTGAAGGAACCATAAAGCAGCATTCACAATTTCTAGTAACTGGAAGAATTTCTTGTTACACAAGATATTGTGACTTTTAATTTGCCCCCAGGTGCCATCCAGCTTTTATTAAATGTCACAGATCCTGCTGGCCCTACATAGACAATATTCTGTGTCTGAATAAAATGAGCCCTTGCCCCTGTTACTGGGGGGGGGGACCCCGAAGGATAGAGGGTAGGTTGTCACTTCTCCAGATGACCCAAGAGGAATCATCTGCTAATATGGGGACTCTTGAAATGAGGGGAAAAGCTGGGAAAGGTCTCAATGAGCTTAAGCAAAATAAAGCCAGCATATGGGAATATTAATTTGAAAGCAGTGAGGCTTCTTGATAGGAGGACAATACATTCACTAAGTGTCTTCCACTGAGAGGTCCTCCAAAGGAAATCTCCCTCTCCTGCGGCCAGTTGCTTTGCCTTCGGCTGTTAGAGGAGAGATCCCGGAGGTAGTGCTCAGTGGGGGAAGAAAAAAAAAGAGTTGAAGCTCCTATCCTTCCCAAACGACTAAAACGCTTTCCTTTCCCTGTGGTGCCAGCACGAATCTGAGCAGACATCCAGCGGAGAAAGACTCCACTGACATCCAGTTAAGCCCACAGGGTTCACAGGAGGGAACTAGCGCTTGACTCCCTCAGTCGGTGAGGAATGAGGGGCACTGGCACTGGAGCTGAAGGTGAGCCCTGGATGGGGGCGGTGCGGACAGAGGGCCAGGGGTGTGGAGAGCCATGGGAAGATGGGAAACAGCTACCGTGCAGGACCCTTTGCAAAGGCCTGCCCCGTGGGGCCTCAAGCTCTCAAGGTAATACAAGGGGGGAAGAGCAGCTACCAGAACACAGCTCCCAAATCCAAGACGCTAGGATGTTTTCAAATCTTAAAGTTTAAAGCCTGCTTAAACCTGCACTTGTACCTCCGGTGTACTCATCATCAGGATAAAAAGAGATGAGGTAATGTTGGACGAGGAGGGGGCCTAGCCCACACTCCCTCCTCTACCCCTGACTCCACAGTATTCTGCTGGGCGCTGACCCAGCCTGTTGTGTATTTCTTGGTGGAGAGTTTGGGCTCTGAGAAAACCATAAGGCTGATCCCCTGATGCTTTTGCCCAAAAGAGAGTAGCTAGAGATGGTCCCAGGGACCTAGAGAGGTGGCCCTACCACAGAGATCAAACCTGTAATTGTCCCCTGAACCTGATTGCTTTACCCCTTCCCCTAAGCAGAGCAGCCCCTCAACAATCACTTTTCAAAAAATGCTCAGATAACTTTATTTAATAACTCCAAGTTTTCTTCCCAACAGATAATCTGTGTGCTTCAAAAACCTCAGCCCTCTGCCCAAGATAAACAAATCTGCACTGTGTTTATGTTAAGAAATAACCAGAAGCTCTTTAATGAAGTCGCTGTAAAAGGGTTTAAACAAGCAAACTCCCCTCTCAGAGAACAAAAATTTCAATGATCATCTATAGGGTGTAAACAAAGGACCTATTCTAGGCAGAAAAGGAAAAGGAAAGAAATCTAGTGAGTTCACTATAAGCTCCTTTATATCTGTTAGTTGTGATTAATAATACGTGCTTTTGGGGAGTTATATTTCCAACACTTGCAAAGTTTTCTGTATCTAAAAATCTGTACTTGAATAAATTATTTTTAGATCTAAGTGATTGACTTCATGGTTTCCCTTTAATTAAAATTAAGTGCTTTTTAAAATGAAAAGTCATTTTTTTTTATATTTTCCCTTATCAAAATGAGAACTTATTTCTTTTCCTATACCTTTTTTTCTGAAAATCCTGTTACCAATGGCATCCCCCGCTAATTCCCAGGATCTGTTCTTACTCTTACATACAGAGAGAAACTTCCTCTCCTTCTTTCCCCATGCCTTCCTGGGAGTCCCATGGGATCCCTTACAAGTTCGAAGGCTTCTATGGTCTGAGGTGACGTGTGCCGGAAGTGACAGTTGAGCATTTGGTGTTTCTGAGAGTAGCCAGAAAGATAGGTAGGTAGACGTGACACAAACATCGAGATGTTTCCAATTCTCCAGAGTACTATCTATCCATGAACTGCCTACGGATTTTTACTCTCCAACTATTACCAACACTAATTTATTAAGATCAAATAAAAGACTGTTAGAATCTCGGCCATGTGCTAAGAGAGTTTCTCAAAGAAATTGGGAACTTGAAGCAACCCTCAGAAAGTACCTCATTAGTAAGTGCTCCCAGGATTGCTATAGGAACCACTGGTTCCCAGTGTAAACCACCTAAGCCAATGGATCCAGTGTGGTAATAGGAACTGAGGAGAAGCAGAGAGTCCTCAATCCTTACCCTCCTGCCATATAGACACTCATGCTCATTAAAAGTTTGAGTCAGAATTATCTTTCTCTGCACATCTAACCCCAAGTGTGATTTTTTTTTTTTAAGAAAGAGAGCGTGAGTGGGGATTGGGGGAGCAGAGAGAGACTCTCTAAGCTCCATGTCGATGTGGGGCTTGATCTCATGACCCTGAAATCATAACCTGAGCCAAAATCCAGAGTTAGACATTTAACTGACTGAGCCACCCATGTGCTCCCCTCCCAATTGTGATTTTTAAACTGTATCATATCTACGATCTTTTTGTGGATCTTATAAAATCTGTGAACCTTCTCCCCAGAAAACAATGCTCATACATTCAGACCCACTAATTTCAGGGAGTTCACAGCCCCCTGACCTGAAGGAAATCTATCAGTGGACATCTTACAAACTCTTCCTCTGAACTTCTAAGAATCTTGTCTTGGAGCAGTGTTTCTCAAAGTTGGGTAATAGATGGATCCCTCTGAAAGGGGGGAAAATCGATCTTAAATCTCAGAGAATGGTCTGCAGGACTCAGCTGAATAGAATCACGGGAGATTCTAGGAGGGCAGAGTCCATTTGGTTGCTGCAGCATTCCCAGCACAAGCTGAGGATAGAATGGTGCTTGGTACAGAAACGTTAATCAATAACTACTTGTTGAATTCATTGAATAAATAAAGAGGCTTCTCAGTGACTCAGGAACTCAGGCATAAGCAATAAGCTTATTTGTAGCCCCAAGAAGGGGATGAAATGGTTCACTAGCATCCCCTGTAGCCATAAGTGGTGTTAAAACCAGCATACCAGAGAGATGCCTAATACACTGTCCTTATGATTTGAAGGTGCCAGATAAAATGAAGTTTGGGGAGAGCATTTTATGATGGGTCCCACCATCACTTTTGAGAGATCTTTGAAGTATATGGTGTTCTGAACAACAAGACCTGGTTCATAGCCCATCTCTGCAATTCTCTAGCTGTATGTCACCAGGTTAACTATATACTCCTCAGGCACAGCTTTATCTTGTGTGACATGGAGATAATTTATGCTTTTCTCACAGTATTGTTGTCAGAATCCAGATTTGCTACATTCCAATGCATTTCAGACTTTAAAGTTTCTATGGGGATATGAAGAACACAGAAATCTAAAGTTTTTATTTTTTTTAAGATTTTATTTATTTATTTGAGAGGAAGCATAAGCTGGGGAAGGGGCAGAGGGAGAAGCAGACTCCCCATTGAGCGGGGAGCCTGACGCGGGGCTCGATCCCAGGACCCCGGGATCATGACCTGAGCTGAAGGCAGACGCTCAACGACTGAGCCACCCAGCCATTCCAGAAATCTAAAGTGTTTAATAACTGAGCCAGAGGTAAGCTTGAAAAGGGTTCACCATGAGCCAACAGCCCAGAATCAAGAGGAAATATGGGCATTTGTGCTTGATTGTATGTGACAGGTACAGACATCTCTCTATTTCTCTTTGAACCTTGTATACACTCTTGATGCATTCAGAGTAAAAAATGACAGCAACCCATAAACTTGCCTAGAAAAAGCTACAGGTAAAGCCAGAAAATAGAACAGAGACACCTTCTGTTTTCATTTTTGTTTTGTTTTCTCACTCAGAAGGTCCCTAGTGTTGCTTGGAAAACTCATACACACTGTCCAGTGGCTGAAGGTGTTTATCCTGAATCCCACACCGCAGTGGGGGCAGCAGAGGCCAGCGTGGGGCTCTGGACATGCCCGTCCTGAGACTGTGTGCTCACCCCGGGGAGCCTGGGGTCGGAACGAAGGTGGAATATTTACTCTCCCTTCCCTTGTTTGAATGATTCTTTGTATGCTGCATAGCAGGCAAAGCCTGCCCAACCTACTGCGCACGGGCTGGGAAAGGATCCCCGGACAGGTTTAGACCCTCCCTGCGGAAGAGTGCTCACATGACAGCAGCCAAGTCACAGTCCCCGTCAGCTCTCTGGATGCGGCACAGATTCACTCTCTCCAGAAGCCTTCGGGAGACATGATGAGAAACCTCAGTGCAACAGCTGGAGGCAATGGGAAGTATGGCTGAAAGAAGAAAGAAAGAAAATGTTACGTCTTACAGGATGCCTGGGTGGCTCCGTTAAGCGACTGCCTTTGGCTCAGGTCATGATCCCGGAGTCCCGGAATCGAGTCCCACGTCGGGCTCCCTGCTCAGCAGGGAGTCTGCTTCTCCCTCTGACCCTACCCCCTCTTGGGCTCTCTCTCACTCTCTCTCTCTCTCAAATAAGTAAATAAAATCTTAAAAAAAAAAAACCAATAATCCAATTAAAAAATGGGCAGAAGACATGAACAGACATTTCTCCAAAGAAGACACACAGATGGCCAATAGACACATGAAGAGATGCTCAACAGCACTGATCATCAGGGAAATGCAAATCAAAACCACAATGAGATATCACCTCACACCTATCAGAATGGCTAAAATCAACACCACAAGAAACAACAAGTGTCGCTGAGGATGTGGAGAAAAAGGAATCCTCGTGCACTGTTGGTGGGGATGCAAACTGGTGCAAGCCACCCTGGAAAACAGTATGGAGGTTCCTCAAAAAGTAAAAAATAGAACTACCTTATAATCCAGTAATCACACTACTGGGTATTTACCCCAAAAATACAAAAACACTAATTCAAAGGGATATATGTAACACTGTGTTTATAGCAGCATTATTTACAATATCCAAATTATGGAAGCAGCCCAAGTATCCATCAATAGATGAATGGATAAAGAAGATGGAGAGAGACAGAGAAAGAATGTGTGTGTGTGTGTGTGTGTGTTGGAATATTATTCAGCCATCAAAAAGAATGAAATATTGCCATTTGCAACAACATTGGATAGAGCCAGGGAGTATAACGTTAAGTGAAATAAGTCGGTCAGAGAAAGAGAAATACCACGTGATTTTACTCATATGTGGAATTTAAGAAACAAAACAAATAAGCAAAGGTAAAAAAAAGGAAGGAAGGAAGGAAGGAAGAAAGAGAGAGGCAAGCCAAGAAACTGACTCTTGACTATAGAGAACAAACTGATGGTTACCAGAGGGGAGGTGGGTGGGGGGCCGGGTAAAATAGGTGATGGGGATGAAGGAGGGCACTTGCGATGAGCACCGGGTGATGCATGGAAGTGTTGAATCACTATATTGTACACCTGAAACTAATATAACATTGTCTGTTAACTGTACTGGCATTTAAAAACAAAACAACAAACAAATAATGGCCTGGCTCTCTTTTTATTTTATTTTATTTAAATTCATTTAAATACCATATAGTGTATTATTAGTTTCAGAGGTAGAGTTCAGTGATTCATCAGTTGCATATAACACCCAGTGCTCATGACATCATGTCTGGCTCTCTTCTTAGATTCCAGAGAAACAGAATGCCAATCCACCCAAGCAAGGGTCAGAAACTTACTAAGGGCTTTGTGAATGCAGACCTGGGACAGGACACGTCTCTCCCTTCCAGAACTTACACTGTATTTGGGGAAGATGAAACATTAAGTACAGGCAAAGACACAAAACCAGTGAAGAGATGAAAGAAGTGAGATGGACAGAGTGTCCCACAGAGTTTAGAAGAGAAGGACCACATGGGCCCCTGGAGCAGGTTTGCGTTTCCTACCAGGGAAGGACTTGGATGAATCTTTAAAGATTTGGACAGGTGGAGAAAAAGGAACACAACTTGTCAATACTAAAGGAAGTGCATGGTCAAGAATCCTGAGACAGAAAAGACCAAGATGTATTGAGGGTCTGGAGAGAAATCAACCACTTCATCTGAACTGGGTAGTTAGGAAGGTGAGCGATGGGAGATTTGGTTCAAAAGATAGACTGAGATCACACTATTGAGGCCCTGAATGTGAGTCTAAGGAGGGTTAGTTTTTATGAAATGGGGACCATTAGAGATTTGGGAAAGGAGAAGGATTTTAGGAAAATCCATCTTGCAATGATAAGCAAGATGCATTAAGGTGGAGAGTGACTGGAGAAGGAGGTCAAGCTAGGAGGAGCTTATGTTCCCCTGATGTAAGGAGGGCAACACAAACACGGAAGGAAATCCAATCCCCTGCTAAAATGTGTATCTGCAGATCCCTACGGGCCTTATGCACACAGTATTCTACGCTTCCCATTCCACCAAGTGGGTAGTAAATTTTAAAAGTATTTTTCGGAAATTACAGCCAATAGTGGGTGAAGATGTCAGCCTCATAACAGAAGGTAGCCACTGAATTAGGTGCTAAAAGAAATGTTTAGATCCCTCTACAGTGTCCGCTCTAAGCAACAGAGGTATCTGCCATTAGGATACGGGAAGATCTCTATATCCATGCCTTGTCCACATGGAAACATCAGGTCACTCACAACAATGGAGTAGAGAAGGAAGCTGATTATGAAATTAAGAATGTTTATGTGAGGGGCGCCTGGGTGGCTCCATTGTTAAGCGTCTGCCTTTGGCTCAGGTCATGGTCCCAGGGTCCTGGGATCGAGCCCCGCATCAGGCTCTCTGCTCAGAGGAAAGCCTGCTTCTCCCTCTCCCACTCCCCCTGCTTGTGTTCCCTCTCTCGCTGTGTCTCTCTCTGTCAAATAAATAAAATCTTAAAAAGAAAAAAGAATGTTTATGTGACCCCAAAAAATGTTTATGTGTCCCACTCTTTGAGCATCAAAACTTTCCATTATTACTCATTTATTCACTTATTCATTCAATTATTCAACAACATTTATTGAGCAGTTAAAATGTTCCAGGCACAATACCAGTAAGTAGGAGGTACAAGAATAAATAAAATAGTATGTCCCTGTCCTCAAGAGGCTATAGTAGAGGAGGCACATTTGAAACTAAATGCTTAGGATTCAATCCTTTTGGCCTACTACAATTGTACTTCTGGAATTCTGTCCTTCCAAAAGGCTCCCACAAGACTTAAAGACAGGTGCACAGCTGTTCACTATAGCAAAACATTAGAGCCCATCTAAATGTCTACCAAGAGTTAAATAACTAAATAGTACATCCAAATGGAGTAAAGGATGAGGGATATATACACTAAGATAAACGAATGCCCATAATTTATTGTTAAGTGAGAAAAGCAAGTTTCAGTCCAAGAACTGTAAATGATCCCATTTTTATAAAAAGAATGTGACACATACACAAAGGAAAAATTATAAGCAAAAACTACTTCTAGAGAGGGGGCCAGTTTTCAACAAGCATGCAATATTTCTATTTTTTTAAGCCTCCACTGCTATGGAAATCTGAACCAAGTCCTACTATAGAAACAGAAAATTAGAAAAATTAACTGTAAGTAGGGAAGACAAGGTTGGCATCCCACATGCCCCCACTTTTAAGCCACTAATTTGAATTAATATAGTTGAAATATATCCACATAAGTGTTAGAGTATTAATGGTCCTGCTCAGCCTCACTTGTTTTAATTTAGCTGTCAAGCAAGTCTGCAGCAGCCCAAATGAGGAAAATGTTTACCTTTCCCAGGGCAAGCTATGTCATGCCACGAAGATCTACCTCCTTCCTCTCAATCTAGACCAAGTAAGGGGCTTTTCATTTTGTTATACATATAATATATGCATTGTTATGCAATGTTATGCATATGTGCAGAGAGGAATACCCAAGCCCCGAACAACCAGATTCACCAGAATAGGAAAAGCAAACCTTTACTAAGTGTCCACTCTGTGCCAGGTCCTGAACTCTGCATTAGAAATGTTGATATAAACAAGGCATAGTTTCTGTCCTTGTGATATTTAATAGTCCAGTGGGAGGCAGGGAGGTCAACAAATAGTCACAACACAGCAAAACAAATGTTAACAGACTGATGGTCAAAGTCACAACAAGGTTACAAGCGAAAGAAGCCAGATTCAAAAGGCCGCATAGTATACAATTCCATTTACAGGAAATTTCCAGGATAGGCAAATCCACAGAGACAAGAAAGCAGATTAGTTGTAGCCAGGGGTTGGGGGCAGCGGGAATGGGGAGTGACTGCTAGCAGGTGCATGGTCTCTTCTGGGGTTAATGAAACATGTTGGAACTGGATAGTAGTGATGGTTGTACAAATCTGTGAATATACTAAAAACCACTGAATCGTACACTTTAAAATGGTGAATTTTATGGTATGTGAATTATATTTCCATTTTTGAAGTGCTGTAGGAGAACAGAACATTGGTTGTCCTTACACTTATTAATGAATTTATTTCTTAAAACTAATTGCTTATTTAGCTACGCTGTGCTTCCTATTCTCCAAGTCAAGTTTGATATCCCAAAGTTTTGGGTTTATTCATGTAGCCATCCATTCATTCATCATCTTACTATGTAAGAATTACAGGTGAATTCTTATAGAGTGATCTCTCTCTCTCTCTCTCTCTCTCTCTCTCTCTCTCTATATATATATATATATATATATATATATATATATATATACTTATAAGTTCTTATATAGTGAATCACTATGCTAGCCCCTGGGAGTAGAAAGATGACGAGTTACCAGCTTCAGAGAGCTAATACTCAGAACCCTGCTATTAGTTTTGACCCGAGTAGCTATAAAATATGAAATGGACTTTCAGAAGCATTGTAGGAATTAAGAATCATAGGCAAACCTGTGTGATTAGGAATTTGAGTTATCTGAGTGGTGACATCAATTCAGGAATAGTTTTAAGCCAGAAAAGCACCCAGGACCTATATGCACTTAGTAAACTGGATTATATTTCTCCTATGTTAAGGTAGGACGGACACACCTGGAGATCCTTTAACCTAAACTGGATTAACTATCGAAAGGCAAGAGGCAGGCCAGATTTATTACATGTTGGCAGAAGTGACTGGTGCCCTCCTGAGGCAGTTGGAAATATAAAAAACCAAGAGAGATGGAATCCTTTGAAGAGTGCTCAAAAAGTGAGGCTACCAAAACTGTTAATCAGGGCAGTTCAGACTGGGGCAATGTTAACATTCTTCTGGGGAACAGCGCCTCCTACAGGTTTTTTTCATTCAGCCTCCTGTCAGAATATTTCCATTTCAGAGTGGTCAGCAACTCCCTCTATTTCAATGATGATCCAGAATTTCCAGATAGGAAAGATTTAGAGATGACAATAAGGTTGAAAAAAGGGATCAGGTGACGTTTCTTCCGCATTTACATAGTTTTAATTCAACTGATACAGTTACTTGGTTGGGAAAGCAAGCTAATATGAGATTAGAAAGCTAAGGCTTCCCAATAACACCACCCTGGTCTACCACTGCATAAAGCAAGAAATCCCACGGGAAAGAACCTGCTTTTGTTCCCAAGCTGCAGTTCACACAGACACAGACTGTCTGATGGAGTAGAGGTTCTCTGAGGGAAATCTGGGAAGAAAATTATTGCAAATAAAAAAGAAGTCTTGCAGAGTGGGCTTAATAAAACTGCAGGGCCCAGAGGTGTGAACAAGCAATGATCTTGGGTTTATTGTGAGGCTTTTTCTGCTCCACACCCACCCCCTTTCCTAACTGCCCCAGACACGCGTCTTTGCTTTGGAAAGGACACTCCAGAGTGTGTCAGCCTAACAGCTCCATCTGGGAATCTCTTTGGAGAGGTGATTTATGAGAACAGTAGATGCACTTCCCTGCTGTCCTAAGGTCATTCCTCTGGGGAAAAGGGACCCACCGGTGGGTAGGCAGTGGGTCAACAGCAGCTGCCCAGCAGAGGCACAAAAACCTGCAGGTGGGGGCACCGATTATGTGAGAGGTCAGCCTCTCGAACCTATTGTTACAGGATTTCCTTCTCCTTCATTGCCCACGGTTCTTGGTCACGCCGCTTCAAAGAATGAAGAGGTAGACCAGACAAAGAGCTGTGGGCAGCAAAGCAGTTTATTGAGCGATAGTAAAGTTTCTCGAACGATAGTACAAAGCTCCCCAAGAGGGAAGAGACCCGAGAGGGTTGCCACCAGAGTTTCTAAGCCTAGGGGTTCTTATGGGCTTGTTGGTGGGCTGTTTTCATCTGATTAACCCTCAATGCACCTGCCATCCAATCAGGTTTTTGTCATCTATCACATGGGAAAGGGTGGAAGGCTCCTTCCAGATGTGTGTAAATGTAAAATTTACACATGTGTGTGATGTAAAATCCTTTACAGGGTTGTTTCCTCTTAGGGCATGGGCCCCTTGTCCCTACCTGCCTGCCTGCCTGCCTTCCAGCTATCCTTCATCACTATCAGACCACCTTTCCCAGACTCCTAGAGGGAAAGACCCTTCTCTATGACCCGCAATTTGAGAATTATCAAGAATTTTGTATTGCAGATCCTGGGAAAAACCCTGTAATGACTGACTAGGGAAGAAGGCCAGGACTCAGAACATCATAATTTCTATTCACCAATTCACCAATCAGTGAAGCTTGGACCATACAGTTTCCGTGGGTAGCATCTGATGTGTATATTCAGTGAATTGAAGTCGATGTTTGAATCATCCTTTTTTTTTTTTTAGAGAGAGAGAGAGAGAGAGCATGAGCCGGGTGGGTGGGAGCAGAGGGAGAGAGAGAGTCTTAAGCAGGTTCCATGCTCAGCGTGGAGCAAGATGCAGGGCTCGATCTCACGATCCTGAGATCATGACCCGAGCCAAAATGAAGAATCGGATGCTTAACTGACTGAGCCACCCAGGCGCCCCTGCATCATCTTTCAAATATTTTGTAGACTGTACTGATTTTTGCCCCATTATAAAAGATGATTTGCTACTGTATAAGAAGTGAGAAACGAAGTAGGGGGAAACACTTCTGACATAAGGCAGAACATGACAAGGGCTATATGAGAAACATCTGGAACATTCAGAGGCAGAAAAGATAACAGATCCACGTACATCTTTATCAAGGAGATGATATTTGAGCTGGGAACTTGAAAGATGGAGAGTTTGAATAGGGCTGTAAATGTGGATAAGAATGGGTATAAAGGCACAAAAGTGGGGAAAGACAGAATTTATGCACATTTCATGGGGATTATAGGATATTATGAGTGCAAGTCGTGACAGGAAGATATGAAAAGAGTGTTGGGACCACATCACCTTATATCTTCTGCCAAAAACACAAGTTCATTAACCTCTATGGAAACATTTCTTTTTTTTTTTTAAAGATTTCATTTATTTATTTGAGAGAGTATGGAAACATGTCTAATGAAGACATCATAATTTACTGAAACAATCTTACGTAGAAATCTAAGTGTGGAGGGATACTAATAACACTTCTGCTCTTCTTCTTTGCTTGCGAAATAACACCTAGAAAAGTACAAAGGATGGTACAACACCTATATACCCACTACCCAAATTTTACCAATTTTAATCCTTTTCCATGCTTGCTTTCAGTCTTACTTTTAGGAAATATGTTTTCAATACTTTAGTGTTAACAAGTAGGGCTGCGATAAATACCCTAATGATAATAAGAGGTTACATTTGTTGAGTGCTTACTCTGGGCCATCCACTGCCATATGTGAATTACTTCATTCACAGCAACTCCATGCCGAAGGTACCATATTTATCCCCATCTCAGAGATGGGTCACTAATAAAAAGAAAAGTTATATAACTTCCTCCAGCTTAAAGGGGGGTCCAAGAAATGGTGGGGCTGGGATTGGAATCCAGATACCAGAAGGTCTGGCACCTTAAGCTAAGCTTTGCTTGGTCTTCTATGTCTCCCCCAGGGCTGTATGAGAAGTTCTCTAAGGCAGTGGTTCTCAAAATTAAACGTGCATCAGAATCATTTGGAGGGCTTTTTAAACCCAATTGCTGTCAATCCCTCCCCCACTTTAGGTTTCTGATTCAGTAAATCTGGGATGAGGCCTGAAAATGTGCACATCTAACAACTCCCCAAGTGATGCTGATTCTGCCAGTTCTGGAACACTCTTGGAAAACCACTGCTCTAGAGAACAGACTGCATGGGATCACTAGGTTGTAGGATATACTCGCTTTGGCAGCACATAGACTAAAACCGGAAGGCTACAGAGAGGAAATATGCACCTTATCCTGTGATACTGGCACATTGCTCTCAAAGTGATTATACCCATTTACACTCCCACCTGCAGTAGATTAAAGTTCCATTTCTGTTCTTTTTTTTTTTTTTTAAGATTTTATTTGTTTATTTGACAGAGAGAGACACAGCGAGAGAGGGAACACAGCTGGGGGGGTGGGAGACAAGCCAGGAGAGTGGGAGACAACCAGGGAGAGTGGGAGAGGGAGAAGCAGACTCCCCGCGGAGCAGGGAGCCCGATGCGGGGCTCGATCCCAGGACCCTGGGACCATGACCTGAGCCGAAGGCAGATGTTTAATGACTGAGCCACCCAGGCGCCCCTTAAGTTGCATTTCTGTACATTCTCCACAACACTTCATAATGTCACTTTAAAATTTTGCCAATCTGGTGGGATTGAAATGATATTGCAATGTGGCCTAAATTTGCCATTTCCATATGAGTGAAATGATTGGCTATTAAATTACCTCTTTAAATTGCTAAATCCTAATTTACCAGTTTTTTTTTTTTGTTTGGTTTTTACAGTTTGTTTCCCTCCCCTTATTTATTTAAAGGAATTCCTAAAATATCTTGGATTCCGATCTTTTTTATTAGAAACTATTTTCTCCCACTTGGTAGCTTATCTTTTAACTATTTTTAAAGTTTTTCTTTATAGTTCACCATTATATCATATTTAGCAAATCCTTATCTAGCTGGAGGTCATAAAAATAATATTTTGTTTTAAAAGCTTTGCTTTTTAGCAACTGAGCCTGCCAGTTCTCAGCCGCAGAGGCCAGCTCACCTGGCTTGAGGCCAAAGTTCCAGCCAGTGTGAATCTTTCCTTAACTAAATCAGCCTTCTGGACAATTTCCCCCACAAACGTAGCTTAGGGTGGCCAGTTGAGGACTTGGGACCTGACATCAGATCCCATCATCAAATCTCAACAGGCTTCCCCCAGGCGCCCTATACTTCTTTTAGAGTGTTTACTTCTTTATAGTGTTCATCATCATTTTTTTGGTTTATGGATCTATTTCCTTTGCTAGAATCTATACTCCTTGATTGAAAGGATGGTGCTTTATCCATTTTCATATCCTTGGTGTCCAGGACATAATTAGTGTTCAGTAAATATTTTCTAATGAAAAAAAAGAGTTTTGCTTTTTACACCCAGATTTTACGTATGTTGTGAGCCAGAAAAATAATTGTTTGCATAAGGATAACCAGTGTCTCAGAACCATAGAGGTAAATAAAAATTATTTTCTCCATTTATAAAGGACAAAGAGACCATTTTCCCCTTCCCTTCTTTCTTAAAGAGTGTTTCCTTAGAGACATAGTGAGTCTGAGTTCTTACCCTAACCTTGGCAACAGAGGCAAATTTCCCTAAATAGTAAACCCAGTCTTCAGTTGTTAATCTATAGCTATATATCTAAGGTCACTGCCAAAGAACCTCTAGATATGTAAAAACATGCCTCTCGAATTAGCTCAGGGTCTCTCACAGGATGTACGGGGATTGCCACAAGGTGCAAACCTCTGTTTTTTGAGGAGATAAGAAGTTATTCTTGCTTGTTTCCTGTATAAAATGTGTGCGATTCTGTTCTAACTTCAGAGTCACTTTCAAAAGGCTTGTAAATCTGCGAATGCTCACTCAGTAATATAGTGTGTTCTCTTGTCTGTATCAGGACAGAGGAATCTTCTGTTGGCAAGATCGCTGCCTTTCCACAGCGGAACTGCCCAGTCTCCCTGATGTGTAGACACCCCTTAAGTCTTCATGTTCCCACATACACATAGGGCTGTTTCTGGGCTTCCTCTTGTTTCGTTGCTCTATCTACCTATCTTTGCATCAGCTTCATACTGTCTCAATTAAGATGACTTTTTAATCAATCCTAATACCTAACACAATTAAGTCTCCTTACCCAACTTGTTCTTCAAAATTGTCTTGACTATTCTTGGCCCTTTACCATTCCTAAAAATTTTAGAATCTGCTTGCTAAGTTCTGCAAAAATATTTGAAATTTTGGTTGGAATTACACTGAATTTATTTATTATTTTGGGAGACCAGACATCTGAAAAATATTGTTTTCCCCTCCATAAATGTGGAATTATCTCTCTAGTTATTCAGGTTTTCTTTGATGTCCTTCCAGGCCTTTATAAAGAAAATAATAAAATATTGTTATATATCTTATCTTAGATATATTCCTAAGTACCTTATAAGTTTTATGCTATTGTGGTCTTTGGAAAAATCACTCTTTCTAGTTATTTTTGATGTGTAGAAATGCTGTGGATTGTTTTATGTTGATCTTGTATCCAGCAACTTTGCTGAGCTTTTTCTAGGTATAATCATTTGGAGTTGATATTCGTTGGTTTTCTAGGTAAACAGATGTTTTTATCTCTTCCTTCTCAATTCCTGTATAGCAATGAAAGGCTTTTCTCCTTCATTTTTTTTCTTCTTCATTAAAAAAAAAAAACGTTAAGTAATCTCTACACCCAATGTGGGTCTTGAACTCACAACTCCAAGAACAAGAGTCATAGGCTCTACAGACTGAGATAGCCAGGCATCCCAAGGCTTTTTTCCTTTAACTCATTACTTTGCTAGATGCCTAGAACAGTGCTTAGCCCATAGTACACTCAACACACAAATTTTAAATTACTATGATGGATTAATCTATTTTCTTCCCTGCCCTCCTGGGATAAACCATACTTGGTCATAAGGTATTAATTTTTATATGATTCTGAGTTTGATCTGCTATTTATTTAAATTTTTGCATTTATTTTCATAAACAAGATTAGTCTATACTCTCATCCTCTGATATGAATCTTGAATGTTTTGGGTATTAAGGTTATATTAATCTCAACAATGCATTGAGTAGCTTTCTCTGTTATATTATTTGAAGAGTTTGTAATAAGATGAGGACTATCTGTTCCTCCAGTGCTTGGTAAAACCTCTAAAACCATCCAGGCCTGGTGTCTATTTGACGGAAATATGTTCAACTCTGATTTAATTTCTTTAATAGTTATGCTTTTTTGGGTTTTCTATATCTTCTCCAGTCAATCTTGGTATCTTAGTTTTCTAAGAAATTGTCCATTTCATCTACAATTTCTAATTTACTTTCACTGAAGGTATTCAGAAAACTCCACCCCAAAAATTGCCACTCTGGCATACTGATTTTAAGTTTAAAAACTTAACTTAAAAAAAACAGCAATGCAAAAAGGGCATTCTAACTTTCCTTTTTTTTTTTTTTTAAGATTTTATTTGACAGAGACACAGCAAGATGAGGAACACAAGCAGGGGGAGTGGGAGAGGGAGAAGCAGGCTTCCCGCTGAGCAGGGAGCCCAATCTGGGGCTCGATCCTAGGACCCCAGGATCATGACAGGAGCGAAGGCAGACGCCCAAGACTGAGCCACCACCCAGGCGCCCCGCATTCTAACTTCCTAAAAGCAGGAGATAAACTCCTAAGGAAAAGGTGCCCTCCCTGCACTTGGAGGAAGAAAGACATTTTTTATCACCAGAGGGCGACACTTCACCCCTCCTCTGGGTGGAGTGAGATGGCGTTACTGCACTGCAGGGCAAGCTGAGGCGAAGAGAAATCTGTACAAACCAACCCCGGTTAAACTAACCCTTATCTTCCCGGTCACTTTCATGATTAACCGCCCTAGCCCAGGTCCCTTTGTCTTGTTACTTTTTCACAATTTACCACTCAGTCCAACTTCGTAAGCGTTGACTCAAACTGCTCCTTTGGGTCTTCCTTTCCTTATGAAGGCTCCCATGTCAACTAAAACTTACATAGATTTGTATGCTTTTCCCTTTTTAATGTCTTTTGTTACAGGGGCCACAGTCAAGAACCTACAAGGGAAGAAGGAAAGAGGTTTTTTCCTCCATCACAAAATTATATAGCATTATCTGCAGTTAGGGCTTTTTATTATTATTATTATTATTATTAATAGCATTTGAAGGGGAGGTTCCTGTGCAAAGTATCTGTTTAAAAGTGGATCTTGGGGCACCTCGGTAGCTCCGTCGGTGAAGCGGCTGCCTTGGGCTCAGGTTATGATCCGGGTGTCCTGGGATCGAGCCCCACATCCGGCTCCCTGCTCCTAAGGGAGCCTGCTTCTCCCTCTCCTGCTTGCAGCTCCCCCTGCTTGTGCTCTCTCCCCCTCTCTCTCTCTAATAAATAAATAAAATATTTTTTAAAAGTTTGGATCTAAATATTATATAAAATATTTATAAACTTACAAATATCATGTTTTGAAACTAGAAACTGTATTCGATTCATAGGTTAAAAAAAAAATCACAAAATATTTACTCCAAAAAGTGGAAGTACTACTTATTATATCGGGTGGAATGTAAATTCAGCCTAAGTGCATTTATTTGAAACAGACGCACGAAAAAGAACTAAGCGTTCTACTCAAGAACCTAGAAAAGAAAAATCAGAGGAAACTAAACCAAAACCAAAGATGGGGGGAAAGACAAAAGCACGACGTCGGGGCGCTTTACGGCTGTCACGCCCACGTGCCTGCGGTCATGGCGGCCGTGGAGTAGGAGAGGCTGGGAACGGGAGACTTGGTGCTGGAACCGTAGCCCAAGCTGGAGCCCGAGCCAGAGCCCAAGAAGGAGCGGCTGCAGCGAGAAGCGGGTGGTGTTCCTCTTCGTATACTGGGGCCACATCCCGCCGCTCTTCCGGCCTGTGCGCGTGCGCAACGGGCTTGGCACCACTGGCGCGGTCCGGCGACTTCTGTTAGCCCGTGGGTGGTGCGCGCGGCGCAGGGAGAGGACCTTCAAGAAGAAACGGCCCACGTAGAATAAGGAATACGCCCATGGGAGGGGCCATGGTCGCCCGCAAGCCCTGGTCTCTTCCGGGAAGGCTTGGAAGAAGTGCGTGCACCTGCTCGGCGTGGCCTGGGAACTCGCCAGAGTCCAGCCTCTGCCCCGGCGGCCTAGGGACGGGTTTAGGTGGCCGGACCCCGAGCGCCCAGCACCGGCCTGGCCTACTGCCGCCTGCCCTTCATAGAGCCGCGGGGAAATTGTCGTTTTTTGATTGATCAGTTTCTGATGCGGGTATGTTAAAAATCTTAACACTATTGTCGAGATTATGTCAGATTTTTTTTCTTACGATTTTGCAGTATATCACTTGGGGTTATATTTTCAGATACGCACAAGTATCCTTCTGTCCACACCCGGGATTGGAGTGAGGCACTAGCCTTGCAGGCAATTTTTTTTTTTTTTTTTAAGATTTTATTTATTTGAGATAGAGGGCGCGTGAGAGAGCATGAGCAGGAGGTAGGGGCAGAGGGAGAGGGAGAAGCCGGCTCCGCACTGAGCAGGGAGCCCACTGGCAGGATCCCAGGACCCCAGGATCCTGACCTGAACCGAAGGCATACTCTTTTGTTTGTTTGTTTGACAGAGAGAGTCACAGCGAGAGAGGGAACACAGGCAGGGGGAGGGGGAGAAGGAGAAGCAGGCTCCCCGCGGAGCAGGGAGCCCGATGTGGGGCTCGATCCCAGGACCCTGGGATCATGACCGGAGCCGAAGGCAGGCAGACGGCCGAAGGACTGAGCCACCCAGGTGCACCAGGGGCAGAATTTAAATGGGTGCCCAAAAAACTCAGTAATTGAGTTTAAATAATATTTTTAGGCAATACTTTTAAAAATAAAAGTTTATACAAAAAAGTTTGTGATGAATAAAATACAGTTGACCCTTGAACAACATGGGTTTAAACTGTGTGGGCCCACCTATAAGGGATTTCTTTTTGATAAATACAGTGACCTAGATATATTTGCCTCATGATTTTAACATTTTCTTTAGCTTATTTTAAGAACATAGTATATAATACATGTAGCATACAAAATATGTATTTATCAGCTGTTTATGTTACTGGTAAGGCTTTCCGTCAATGGTAGGCTATTAGTTAAGTTTTGGGGGAGTCAAGTTATGTGGGGATTTTCCATTAGGGTAGGGTGAGGTGGGGGCCCCTAACCCTGGGATGTTCAGGGATCAACCTTACCACAATTTTATTTTTTTATTTTTTATTTTTTTAAAGATTTTATTTATTTGACGGAGACACAGCGAGAGAGGGAACACAAGCAGGGGGAGTGGGAGAGGGAGAAGCAGACTTCCCGCCAAGCAGGGAACCTGATGCGGGACTCTATCCCAGGACCCTGGGATCATGCCCTGAGCCGAAGGCAGACACTCAACGACTGAGCCACCCAGGCGCCCCTGAACTAATACTTTTTAATCTTCTGTAACACTCCTCTAGTCCTATTGCAAGTTTCTGCCTAAATTCTACTTTTCTGATATTAATACTGTGACACTAACCTTTTGGTTAAATTTACTTACCTGCCTTATTTTGTGTTTTTATCATTTTTTCCTCCTTTCCTTCATTGGATTGATGAGTTTTCTACGTTTCCTTTATTTTATTTTTTTTTTTTACTGAAAATTTAGCCTGGATTAGGTTAAGGAAGAACTCCCTTGGGAAAATATCAGTACCGTCTCACAAAAGTTTTTGAGTTTGAATCATTTGAGTAAATTTATTTTACTAATGAAAGTGATTACCAGGTCAATAAAATTCCATAAGCATTTGTGGAGTGCCTACCTTGTGTCTTTCATTGTTCTAGGCACTAAATACACAAAAATTAGTCAAAGTACCCGCCCTCAGGATGCCTCCAAAAGCAGATGTTTGTCTAACATTAATCTTTCAGGACCTCCTTGCCACATGTGACATTGGTACCCAATCCTTCCGAAATTTTCCGTATCCCTGGTTGACAAGACACTAATCTCTCCTAATTTTCCTAATACTGAGAAATTAAGTTCTCTGCTCTTGAACTCCTCCTCCGATAGCATTCCTCAAAGTTCTATCCTTGACCTTCCACTCTTCTTTCCATTCATATCTTCTCATGCTTTGAATTACTACCTGTGTCAGTAACTTTAAGATATCTTTGTCTGCTTTAGCCTCTACCCCAATAATTCTGACATATATTCAACTGCTGTTGAACATACACTTGAATATTCCACAGACTCCCCAACTTAATAAATCCCAAACTGAAGGCATTATTTCTTACCACTGAAAATCTGTTCCTTTCCTTTTCTCATCTCACATAATGGTCATTTACTGCTACCCAGAAACCCATGTGTCATTCCAATCTCCTTCTCTACTCCCCACAGCCAGTCACAAACTCCTGTATATTTTACTCTAACATTTCTCAGATTTGTCTCCCCTCTTTTCATCCCTGTTAACTAATGACCAAGTTCAAGATGTCATTAATTGTCTCCTTTTTCCCAGTCTTGCTGTTTTCTTATGTGAATCTCTGGTCCCACAGCATCCTGTGCTTTCCTGTCATTACCATATATAAAATTTAAGAGTTTCTGACTGTGTCTTTTGACTGTGAGCTCCCTCAGTATATATTTGTACCCGCACCACATAGCATAGTACCTGGTATTAATGCTAAATAAATGTCTCTTGAGCTGAACTAAGCTCTTTTGTCTTAATTTCATTGTATCTTGTTTTAAGGCTTTTAATGCTATTAAAATAACTTTCCTTTTTTTTTTTTTTAGGAAATAAGATTACCTATATTTGATCAAGGTCTTATGTCCCAAATGTCCTTAAATTACACATGCTTTTCAGAAACATTATCCCTCCACCATCACTCAAGTACTTAGGCGTCAACTCAATATGATAAATCATTTGCCCATTATATTTAATAATTTAATATAATTAATAATTTAATGATCCGATATAATTAATAATTTAATAATTATATTTAATAATAAAGATATTGGTATTTCTAGTAAAAGTATTAGTTATTAAAGTGTTATTGCTAATAATTCTGTTGGTTTTGGGTTTTGTTATTGTAATATTTCCAGTATTGTCAGAGAGTTGGGTGGGTCATTTGCCACGAATGTCTGTCCCCGATTTGGTTCTGTCTGTGATCCAATTTTGTATCAAGGCTTTAAAAATTTCCTGCTCAAGTTCTGTTAAGATTAATGCTAAAACACTGCACATCAAATTCATGATATAAAAATTAGATTCTGGGTTTTAAGGAAATAATCCTGTTATTACAGAGTGATGAACCAGCTTCCTCTCTTACTTAGCTGTATAGCCTCTTGCCACTCAAAGCGTGATTCCCGGAGCTGCAGCAGTGGCGTCATTTGAGGGCTTATTAGAAGTGCAGTTTGAAAAACACTGGTATAAAGAACACTTTATAGAACATAGTAAAATAGAAACAAAGCAAAAGTTTGTGCTACTCTTGGAGAAAGGATTCCCAGGGTAAAGATAAAAACAATAAGAAAGATTCACTTGCCTGCTATCAGCATCTCGGGTTTGTGAGTGCCATTTAAGAAGGCCAGTATGTAAATAAAGATAACGTTTTGAATGTGTTTGGTTAAGGTTACAGTTCCCTGATCTAGTGGACTTCACACCTTATGGAGCCACATCACACTGGAGGCCTGCAGATGAAGGTGTCCACTGCTAACATCGAGGAAGCAGGGAGGACTCACCAAGCAATGATGCATGAAATTGCTACGCCCAATTAATATCCTCCCAGATACTTTTTGGAACCATGGGATAATGTTTGGTAATGAAGAGTGAATGAGGCTTTTTCTTTACCTTAATGTGAAGACATCTGGTCATTAGTACTTCTCACAGCATGGACACTTGGAGTGGTGGGGGGGGTAGTCCTGAAGGGGATGGGGATAATTTTGTGCCAGAGGGACATGCTGAAAGGCATCACTGCACAGTAGTTAAGCATATGGAGACAAACAAGCAGATTCAATTCCTGGCTTTACCACTTACTAGCTTATGTTGGATGAGTTACTTAATTCTGTCTGTTTCTTTATCTGTAATATGGGGGTGGTGATATCACCTACCTCAGAGGGGTGTTATGAAGATTGCATGGCTTTATATACTTAAGTGCTTAGAACAAAGTGACAAGTAAACACTCAATCATTAGAAACAAGGGGCGCCTGGGTGGCTCAGTTGTTGAGCGTCTGCTTTCGGCTCAGGTCCTGATCCCAAGGTCCTGGGATCGAGCCCCCATCAGGCTCCTTGCTCAGCAGGGAGCCTGCTTCTCCCCTCCCTCTCCCTGCCGCTCCCCCTGCTTGTGTACTCTCTCTGTCAAATAAGTAAATAAAATCTTTAAAAATAATAATAATAATAATTAGAAACAAAACTGCATTGCCTGCCCCATAGTAGGTATCTAGGTGTCAATATTAAGTGCTTGTAAAATGTGCCCATTGTCCATTTACTGCCCCTCAGCTTCACATTCATCCTTAATTGCTAGTTCTGTGAACGTAACATGAGCCCTTTAAAAACCTTTCCTTCACCAGCTGGCCTGATGTTAAGCTCCGTCATGGAGGACACTGGAATGGCATTGCAGCGAGAAGGGGTTCTCCTTCCAGGCTGCAGGTGCTCCTGCCCGGGGGGCTCATGCCGGCCCCACTCCTGCCGGGCTGCAGCTCCTCTGGCCCCTGCTCTGGTAGCTCAGGACAGCTCGCAAGCACCCGCCCAGGCAGTTTGGTGGCAGAATGTCTCCAGCGGGACACCTCCCCGCGAAGAACTTGCCTCCTGCACACCGGAGGGCAGACCAAGGGATTTCTTGGCCATTCGGTGAGCCACGGCTGTGCCCTCTCCAACACAGTCTGAATCTCAGCTGGGCAGGGAAGGGGGGCAGGATTCCTTCCCTTGAACACTCCCCTTCGGCCCTACCAATGTCAGCCCCACCCATCCCTATACTCTTACAGTTCTGTTTACCTCCTTGTAGCCCATGTCTTGTTATAGTTAATAATTTGATATATTAATTTGATATACTTACCCTGTTCAAACTTTTTTGTCAGGTTTCTGTCTCTTAATAAGACTTTCGCTGATAATGAATAAATGGAACTTCAATATTCCAAACTAGTCCCAGAAGTTTGTATGTTGCCTATAAGATGAATGATCCAAATTTTTAAAAAATGACTGTGTGTTAAATAGCTATACTCTTATCTGTGATGTATGAAATGGAGGGGCACCTGGGGGGCTCAGTGGTTAAGCGTCTGCCTTCAGCTCGGGTCATGTTTCCAGGGTCCTGGGATCGAGTCCCTCATTGGGCTCCCTGCTCGGCTGGGAGTCTGCTTCTCCTTCTCCCTCTGCTGCTCCCCCTGCTTGTGCTCTCTCTCTCTCTCCCTCTCAAATGAATAAATAAAAATCTTTAACTGTTGAATCACAGACCTGTACCTCTGAAACAAATAATACATTATATGTTAAAAAAAAAAAGATAGTAGGAAGGGAAAAATGAAGGGGGGAAATCGGAGGGGGAGATGAACCATGAGAGACGATGGACTCTGAGAAACAAACAGGGTTCTAGAAGGGAGGGGGGTGGGGGGATGGGTTAGCCTGGTGATGGGTATTAAGGAGGGCACATACTGCATGGAGCACTGGGTGTTATATGCAAACAATGAATCATGGAATACTACATCAAAAACTAATGATGTAATGTGATTAACATAACAATAAAATAAAATTTTAAAATTAAATGAAAATAGGTAATGTGTAGATAGTTTTTATGTTTTCAAAAATCTGTGTGAATGTGTGTGGGTTCATATTTGCAAATGCATAGAGAGAGTTCTGGAAGGATACAGAGAACCCAGAGGGGTTATTACCTCTGGATAGAGGAGAGGGATGAAAGGAATGGAGAAGGGGGACTTTCACATTTTTTATTCTATATTTTCTATTTTAAAAATTTAGACTATTTGTTACTTTTTATAATTTTAGGAATTAAATTCTTTGATTTTTGTGACTTTTCATAATTTTAATCTAAAAAGTTGGTGATAGAACCTGGTGAGAGGAAAGGGAAGGAAACATTATTTTTTTAAATATTTTATTTATTTATTTGACAGAGCACACAAGCAGGGGGAGGAGCAGAGGGAGAGGGAGAAGCGGACTCCCCGCTGAATGGGGAGCCTGATGCGGGGCTCGATCCCAGGACCCTGGGATCATGACCTGAGCCAAAGGCAGACACCTAACCTACTGAGCACCCCAGGCGCCCTGGAAACTATTATTGAGCATGTCCTCTATGCCAAACACTTTCCTTATGTTACTTCATTTAATCATGAAAATAACTAGGTAAGAGAGGCATTATTATTCCTGTTTTACCATTAAGAAAATGGGCTCAGAGCGATTAAATAATTTCTCAAGTTCATGTATTTAGAATTTTGACTTGGCTTTTTGGAGTCCAAAGTGACTCTTCTCAGTCTTGCCAGTGTTTCTCAAACTGGGTTTCATAGGAGGGGGCCTCTGGGTGTGTTCTCAGGGTTCATGAGCTCTACAGACAATTCCTAAATCTTAGTATGTCATCTCACTCATAATCTTTAAATAGACATGTTCTGGATCTTCTGGAAGACCATCTTAAAAGAGTACTTTCAGGACATTTGAATTTTGCTTGTTTATGCTAATGTTGTTAGCAAGTGAGACCCTACCTTAATTGTCCCAGGTCAGTCAGAAAAGAACAGACTAGAATTTCATAATGCATTCATATTAAGGGAGGACTCAGTTATATCATTGTGGTTCAAACAAAAAAGTCGTGGGGAAAAAGCACTTCTCATTCTGAACACGGTAGTATATGCACATAAAACTCAAAATTTGCATCTTAAGAATCAGTGCTATATTCATGTTTGGAATGATGATGTGAGTTTTGGCCAAACATTAACTATTAATTTAAATTAATATTATTACATTGACATATTCTTGGCTTTGTAGCTGTGTTTTTATTTAAAATTTAAATTTATTTGGGTGTTCATAATTGGTTTCATGTTTATATATCAAGTAACATAGTAAAATAATATAAAGGTCATCATTGAGAGTAAAAAAAGAATGTTTTCCTTTAAAGGGGCCCATATACGACTCAGATTTGAGAAGACTGCTGTTATATCATTCTGCTTTTCCAGACATAGACAGGACATTTAAAAAACCCCTGGGGGCGCCGAGGTGGCTCAGTCAGTTGAATGGGTGACTCCTGGCTTTGGCTCAGGTCATGATCCCGGGGTCCTGGGATTGAGCCCCAGTCGGGGCTCCCTGCTCAGCGGGGATTCTGTTTCTCCCTCTCCCTCTGCCTCCCCCCCTGCTCGTTCTCTCTCCCTCTCTCAAATAAATAAATAAAATCTTAAAAAAAAAAAAAAAAGATGCCAGCAGCAAGTCCCTAGCAAGAGTCTGTGTAAGGAGGAGCCATCCTACTCTGACAAAATAGGTTGTCAGAAGTCCGTTTGGGTTCTAAAGCAAAATCCGCCAGCTTGCATCTGCCAGAGACAAGCGGAGCCTTAGTCTCCATGTACAGAGTAAAAACTCCAGGCCCACAAAGCCCCAGATTGCGGCTTTGAATCATCTGGCTCAGGGCCACTGAGGACGGATGATAGATATTTTTATGGACTCAGCAATGAGTTCTGGGAGCCAGCAGCCACGTCAGCAGCTAGAGAGCTTGCCCTCCTACCTTTGGTGGAATCCAAGACTTTTAATTACAGGTAAGTCAACTGCTTCCTGATATATGCACAACACTTTGAGAATGCCAATTACTGAGCCCTAACATTAAAATGGTCGTTTACGGCAACAGTAAGATAATGGAACGGTTGATGCCTGTAAGAACAAAATGTAGTTCTCAAAGTCTCCAGCGGGCACAGACCACTTCCAGGTCCCCAGCCCCAGCCTGTGACGACTGCCAAAGCTACCTATTCCTCCTTCCCTGCCCTGCTCAGTATGCCTCCCTCCCTGCCTCCCTGCCCCTCCCCCTCCCAGGCCGGAATCCCTTAGAGCCTCCCACAGGGCGCGCAGGACACAGAGGTAGTCCGCGGAAGTCTTTTCTGGAAAGCAGCTGGTTGCCCCTCTCGGTTCCACAGCTGCTCTCAGGCATTGCTTATTTTTAAATGGCAGAGGACACTGTGATTTTCCGGTGGCCCAAACTGCCTTAGGAAAAAAAAAAAAACCCTGGGAATAGCCCAGAAGGCCACCCCGGGGTCTCCTCGGTGCTCTTTCTTTCTTACCATCACCGACCGTTCCTTTTTCGAACCCCTCTGTGTTTTGCGGTCCCGCCCTCTCTGCCAGGACTGGGTCCCCCGCGAAGCTTGGCCCTGGGTCCTGGGTGCGGCGGGGACATCCCCCACCTCCCCCGCTCTTCTCTCCCTCCCCGCCCGGAGGGGGGCTGCTGCGAGGACAGTTGGAACCAGGTCAGGAAGCGGAAGGGAGAAACATACACTTTTATTTAAAAGTTTTCTGTGAAAAAAATTAAATTTGTACTGCCAAAACTAGGACTAAAGCCTTAGCAGGTAAACCTTTGAGAGACGGTGAAAGTGAATCCTAAAACTTACATGGTGACTTTTTCTGAAAAAATTTTACAGAAACATATAAGATGACACACTGGCGTCTTTGTCTTAATAAGACAGATTGATAGAAGTGAAGAAGAGATCACCCAGATTTTTTTCCCATGCTCAGTCATATAAAACCCAGTACATTGGTGCACTATACTGGGGCCCCTAAACAAATACCTGTAGGAACCAGGCAGTTAATAGGATGAGAGCCAACTTCAGAGAAGGACAGAGGCTATTCTGCTCCAGCCAGTTTTTGCCAGGGAACATGGAACCCTTGTGGCCAGCTGTGATTTTTCAAGAGAAGCTTTAAAAAATCCAGTTTGTGTGTCTGTATGAGAATGTGTACATGAAATCTGTCAGTTTTTAAATGTTGGCTTAATGTTTTCAAAAGCAGACCAAACAAAACTTATATTTCACCTCTGTTCTGGATTTAGAGAATCTATTCAGAATAAAGGGGATAACAGTCAAATCAGTCAAGTAATAAGTCCTTATGTTTAGGTTTTCCTAAGTACAGTAGAAAACATTGCCTCTGGTCCAAATGCAGTTATAATCTCCATATATATGCTAGCAATTCACAAATTAAGTTCTCTTTGATATAATTTATATGGTTCGATCTCCTCTATCCTGCATCCCTTTTTTTATAAAGGCCCATTTATTTATTTTATTTTATTTTTTAAATTTTATTTATTTATTGGAGAGAGAGACAGAGATAGCGAGAGAGCAGGAGCAGGGAGGAGAGAGGGAAGCAGGCTCCCCACTGAGCAGGGAGCCCGACGTGGGGCTCCATCCCAGGACCCTGGAATCATGACCTGAGCCGAACGCAGATGCTTAACCAATTGAGCCAACCAGGTGCCCCATGACCCACTTATTTATTTTAGAGAGAGAGAGAGAGAGAGAGAGAGAAGGCAGTGAAAGGGGGCAGAGGGAGAGGGAGAGAAGCAGATGCGCGGCTGAGCACAGAGACCCAAGCGGGGCTCAATCACACAACCCCAAGACCCCAAGACCATGACCTGAGCCAAAATCAAGAGTCAGAGGCTTAACCGACTGAGTCACCCAGCTGCCCCTCTCCTGCATCCCTTTTTCAATGTCTGATTGAAGTTTTGGTTTGCAGCATCCACAGCGCTGACTTTGTTGCTTACCAAACCTCTAACCCCGAAGGTCAAGTCTGTCTTTCCTGTAGGAACATGCACACTTGTATCCAGTGTAGCAGGCTAGGATGAGGGGGGAGACAGAGCTTTCCTCCAACCTCTCCCTGGGGGTTTTCTAAGACACTGTTGTCAGAAAAGGAAACACAGCTTAAAGTTGCTGTATGGAAGGATCTCATCCTCCACGTGGCAAATTACTAATATGTTCAAATGAGGTTCCGTCCTTCTAGAAGATCAGGAACTTAAACCTATGCCGCTCTCTTGTAGATAATTGGAAATTCCTACCTGAAGAGATCGAACTTCCTGCCCCAAATTGCCTCCAGCACCTCACTCCTTCCAGCTCCAACTTGGGAGGCAGCGCCCCCACTCACCTTCCGAGGAGGGAAGGGCCACACAGGCAGCCAAGGCCATGAGAGCGAGTCCTGTCTGCCACATTCCTGCCTTCCTCACCAGCTGGGGCTGCACTGCAGCTGAGGCTGGAGAATCAGGAAATGAGGCTGGAGGTGGCCTTGGGAGCAGAGCGTGTGGAGGAAAAGGAAGCAGGAAGCCCCGCCCCCGGAGGTGCTGGGGTACCTATCTCATGTTTCTTTCCTTGAGACCAGGTTCTTTCTTAAGACCCGACCTGTCTGGTCTGGCAAGGTCAACAATGTCAGACACCTGAGGGTCTGGCAACATCAGCAGGGATTTGGCAGTTGGTGAGGTCATTGTGAGTTGGGGGTGTGCATCAGAATCACTAGGGAACCATTAAAAAATAGTGATCTACTTGACTTCTTCCACAAACCTATACATCAGGATTTGGAGCGGGGGACCAGTCATTTGAATCATTTTGAAGCTCCATAGGTGATTCTGATGGACACCTCTATTGAGAACCATTGCCTAAAGGAATCAGAGTTTTTTGTTTTGTTTTTTAAAGATTTTATTTATTTATTTGAGAGAGAGAATGAGAGATAGAGAGCACGAGACGGAAGAGGGTCAGAGGGAGAAGCAGACTCCCTGCTGAGCAGGGAGCCCGATGTGGGACTCGATCCCGGGACTCCAGGATCATGACCCGAGCCGAAGGCAGTCGTTTAACCAACTGAGCCACCCAGGCGCCCGGAATCAGAGTTTTTTAAGTAGCTTGGTGAAACTAAGAGTTTCTGGTTTCGGGGACAAGGGTGACAAGTCATAAAAAAAACATTATCTGGTGGAAAGATATGGAAAAATTCAACCCCACTCTGGGCTTGGTTTACAGCCAGATTGTTTCCAAGTGGAGCTGTTAGTCTATTTAGGAGGAAAGTAAGACAGGTGTAAAGGCTTCTTCCCTCTAGGCCTGCCTGGTAGAAAAGAGAGGTCCACAGCAGGTGTGAGCAGGCCTAAGGAGGTTCGGGTTCTAGTCCAGCTTTGCTGCTAATCAGCTTTGAGAATAAGACTATAGGGTAGGGTGAGGATAATTGGCTTCTAATCCCGCCTTTTTTACAAACTGGTTGCATAACTTCAGAGTATGTACTTAACTTTTCTGTAAATAAGGAGTCAGGCTGGACAATCTCCAAAATCCTGCCATACTTCCTCTATAATTGCCCTGTTTCATGCAGTAGCCTTTGTCCATATGTGACCCCTGGGCATTTGAAATATGCTAGTCCAAATTCAGATGCACTGTGAACACAAAATACACACCCAGATTTCAAAGACTTAGTACAAAAAATATAAAATATTTCATAAATAATTTTCATATTGATTACATGCTGAAATGTAATTGGGTATAAATGTATTTGGATATATTGAGTTGAATAAAATACTATTAAAATTAACTTCACTTGTTTCTTTTTACTTTTTTTATATGACTACTCAAAATTTTAAGTCACATATGTAGCTTACATTATATTTGCGTTGGGCAGTTGCTTTGTAAGGTCAAGAGCTAGAGGTCAGAATTGTCCCTCCAGCTGTCAAGATTACTTAAACAAGCTCCAATTTCACCATCAAGAACAACCATAAAAAAGGATGAAATCTTGCCATTTGCAACAACATGGATGGATCCAGAGGGTATAATGCTAAATGAAATAAATCAGTCAGAGAAAGACAAATACCATATGATTTCACTCAGGTGTAGAATTTATGAAACAAACAAAGAAAATAAGAGACAAACAAAAAACCAGACTCTTAAAATATAGAGAACTGGTGGTTACCAAAGGGGTGGTGGTTAAGGAGATGGGTGAAATAGGTGATGGGGATTAAGAGCACACTTACCATGATGAGCACTGAGTAATGTACAGAATTCTTGAGAAACATTCTGTACACCTGAGACTAATATAACACTGAAGGTTAATTATACTTCAATTTAAAAAATAAATACAAATTTTTAAAAAGAAAGAGAAGCAAATTAAAAAGAAAAAGGACTGGAGTTATAATAAACTAGGAAAAGGGAGCTTTGGAGTACATGGGTCTAGGCAAAGGTGGCGGCCTGAATGACCCAGTCCCGCCAAGCAGCAGTTCCAGACTCTGCCACCAAACAAGGGGACGCTTCCACAGGTCTAGGTAATAGAGCACAGAGAACCTGCAGAGGTGACCTGCTTCTCCACAGTAGAAAAAAGCCTCTGTTCAGATAAAATGAAGGGTGACTATCAGATAACCCAGAGAGATTTTTAATCCAACAGGAAGGCTGGGCTCAATGTACTTACCCTTGTTCTTATTTGCTTCTCTATTTGATGGGACAGTTTCCATTTCACCACATGCCTGCTCTTCTGATACAGAATGTCACCAAGGGCCTGCCAGGAAGAAGGCATAGGGACAGAAATGCAAACTCTTGGACAACAATGGGGCTCCTCCTTGAGTTGTCTCAGATGGTTAGCATTTTCCCTCTCCTTCCCACTTCTTCCCCGGGGGGGCCACTGCAATGAGATGGTGGTATGGCAGACAGGCACCACTCCTGAAATTACCACAATTATTAGAAGGACAGCCTTGGGGCAAGGCTGTTATGTCAGCCTGCTGTTAAAAGGCAAGCCTGACACCCACCAGCAAGAACCAATAAACCACTGGAAAACCTTATGCTGTATTGTTATGTAACAAGAATGAGAGGCATGCTGGGCAGATCAGTTTGATTGGAGTGAGGGCAAATGGAAGGATGGAATTTTTGCCTGGGGAGTACACGGTGCAAGCTACAGTTATGGGGTACGTGTGTCTGTGTGTGACAGGATGTTCACTAGGCAGACACAGAACAGAATTAACTAGGAAGGAGCCTCAAAAGAGTGAGATCAGGGGCGCCTGGGTGGATCAGTCAGTTTAGCGTCTGTCTCGGTTCAGGCCATGATCCCAGGGTCCTGGGATCAAGTCCTGCTTTGGACTCCCTGCTCGGCGGGGAGTCTGCTGCTCCCTCTCCCCCTCCCCTCTGCCCCAGTGGGGAGTCTGCTGCTCCCTCTCCCTCTTCCCTCTGCCCGTCCCCCCTGCTCATGGTCTCCCTTTCTCGGGCGATCTCTCTCTCTCAAATAAATAAATAAGATCTATTAAAAAAAAGAGTGAGATCAGAACAACTTTGATTATTCATATATTTTTATCTGGGTTTGGAGCTTCTACAAAACCAAATGAGGAGAAGCCTGGGAAATGTGTGCCTTTAGTACCTAGGGGATAGTTGGAGGGTAGAGCCATAGAACGAAACAGTTTGAGGACAACCTAAAACTATCTGTGGTTTTGTGTTTTCCATTGTGAAACATCCCTGGCTAAGGATGCCAGGATGCAAACTTTAAAAAAATTATCTTTTAGGGCGCCGGGGTGGCTCATTTGGTTAAACGACTGCCTTCAGCTCAGGTCATGATCCTGGAGTCCCGGGATCGAGTCCCACATCGGGCTCCCTGCTGAACGGGGAGTCTGCTTCTCCCTCTGACCCTCTCCCCTCTCATGCTCTCTCTCTCTCTCTCTCTCAAATAAATAAATAAAATCTTAAAAAAAATTCTCTTTTGAATTTTACCAGGAAAAAGCAAATCATTTCACCTTAAAGAAAGTATAAACCTCAGACTTTCATAAAAATACTTGATACCATCCATGCTCTAGGTAAAATGACCAGTGGATTAGGAGGATGAAGATTTCTAAACAGTAGCTTTCACAAAATAAAATTAAGCCAGTGAACTTCCCTTGAAGATTTGTCTTGAAAATAAGTAGATAGATGGACTATTTTGAAAATGGTGTCAGGGGCACCTGGGTGGCTCAGCCAGTTAAGCGCCTGCCTTCAGCTCAGGTCATGATCCCAGGGTCCTGGGATGGAGACCTGCATCGGGTTCCCTGCCCAGTGGGGAGCCTGCTTCCCCCTCTCCCTCTGCCACTCCCCCTGCTTATTTTCTCTCTCTGTCAAATAAATAAATAAAATCTTAAAAAAAAAAAAGGAAATGATGTCAACATGTCTTAGAAGAATTTACAATTTAATGGACCCCCTTCCATGAATCTTCTGGTGTTGAGAAAAATCACCTTTTAATATATGTGTTATTTGAGTTCTGATTTGCAAATAATGGATTTGATGAAACAGGGCAGGGCCTAACAGGGAGCTCATATTAAAAACTGGGCTCCAGGGGCACCTGGGTGGCTCAGTCAAATAAATAAATAAAATCTTTAAAAACAAAAAACTGGGCTCCAAGTATTTCATGGCAGGCTCTGAGTTACAATGTTTAGTAATTGCATGCTATCTTTTCTGACTACAGAATGATATTAGGTCCATTGTAGAAAATTTGGAGCTTGTAAAAAAGTATAAGGAAGAAAAATACTTAGATATCCAGAAATAAGCTTTCTTAACCTGTTGGTGCATATCCTTCCAGTTTTCTATGAAGATCTAGTCATTCATACATTGGATAAACCTTTACCAGGACTCTCCTATGTGCAAGATGTTGTGTTAGACAGATGGCAAAGGGGCCATGGTCCCTAGCACAGGGAGGACCGGATTATTTATTTTTTATTTATTTTTTAAATATTTTATTTATTTGACAGAAAGAGAGAGCAAGAGAGGGGACACAAGCAGGGGGAGTGGGAGAGGGAAAAGCAGGCTTCTGGCTGAGCAGGGAGCCCGACACGGGGTTCGATCCCAGGACCCTGGGATCATGACCGGAGCTGAAGGCAGACGCCCAATGACTAAGCCACCCAGGTGCCCCAGGGAGGACCGGATTATTAAGCAAGCCATAACAATAGTCTGCTAAGTGCCAATACAGGCAAGTGCTTAGGGTACTCGGAGCAGGGATGTTTTACCCAGTCTGGAAATGAACCAGCTTGAAAAGATGCTTTTTTTTTTTTTTTTTTTTTAAGTAGGCTCCATGCCCAGGATGGAGACCAAGGCAGGGCTTGAACTCATGACCCTGAGATCAAGACCTGAGCTGAGATCGAGTCAGACACTTAACCGACTTAACCACCCAGTCTTTTTAACTGTTGCATAGTTTAGTATTTCATGATTCGGGGGTATTGTATTTTATCGAACCCACCTCTTAATACTGAACTTTTAGATTGTGGATTTTTTCCCCACTATCATCAATAATTCCTCATCGGATCACTTCTATAATTCAAACCTTTATGCTGATTCTTCAGAATAAATTTTGAAAAGCAGGACTGCATAGTTAAAGGCTATAGTTATTTGAAAGGCTTTTGATACATACTCAGGCGAGGCTGAAAATTTTACCTACATGTTTTTCTCTAGTACTTTGTACAGTTTTCCAGTGTCCTGCAATGATAGCTCTGATGATATAAAGCAAATTATGTGCTTTAAAATGGTTCTGGAGATCACATGGCAGGGCGCTTCTGTCCTCTGGTCTCTTTCCCAAGTCAGGATTTAAAGACTTTCTTGTGCAAGGCCTATGACCCCGTCAGGGCACCTCGTGTAAATAGAAAAAGGTGTCCCTTTCTGGGTGGACCCACAGCGTGACAAGCAGAAGGTACTTGCAGAAACAAAAGCTCCGTTGCTCAGGGCACCTGGGTGCTCAGTCAATTAAGCGTCTGCCTTCAGCTCAGGTCATGATCTCAGGGTCCTGGGATGGAGCCCCATGTCAGGCTCCCTACTCAGTGGGGAGTCTGCTTCTCTCTCTTCTTCTGCCCCCGCCCACTTGTGCTCCCTCTCTCAAATAAATAAAATCTTAAAAAAAAAAAGCTCCTTTTCTCTATTAAAAAAGGGGAGGGTGTGCCCCTTCCTCTGGGAAAATGGAACTAGGGTGTATGACTTGGCAAGCAAACATGCAAACACCCTGTATTTTCACCTCCTAGTCCTTTCTCAGCAGGTTGCCTTCCACAGTGCACAAACTGAACAACTGTCCACAGCAACCCTGATTTTCCTGTTTCTTCTCTGATCTCGTTCCCCTTGCCTGGAACAAGCATCCTCTCCCATTCTCTTTCATCCCATCTAGAAAACTCCTCATTCTTTAAGGCACAGCTCCAATGTCACTCTGTGAATCTTCCTGCCCTCCTTGTTTGCTTTCTTACCCCTAGTCTTCCAGGCTGCACCTTGAGAGCAGGAAAGTTGCAGTTAGCTTTGACTCCCTCAAGTGCAGCTCCAGGCCAGACACATAGAAGTTTCACTCACGTTTGTGAAAGAATGCCTGTTTAATCATTGTTACTGTACTCAACACCTATGTTTTTATAAACTTTTGTTCTGACTTAATGTTCTTGGGGCCTGGGTGGCTCGGTTGTTAAGCGTCTGCCTTCAGCTTGGGTCATGATCCTGGGGTCCTGGGATCGAGCCCCATGTTGGGCTTCCTGCTCGGCAGGAAGCCTGCTTCTCCCTCTCCCACTCCCCCTGCTTGTGTTCCCTCTCTCGCTATATCTCTCTGTCAAATAAATAAATAAAATCTTTAAAAAAAATAAAGTTCTTTGTAAAATACTTATATCGATATAAAATATCTTTATTTATGTTAATATATAATTATATATGTAACAATCTATTGTATGAAAATATAAAAATCATTCATAACCAAGTAGTGCATCAAATATGAACTCTTTAACATTTGGATGTATGTCCTCTTAGATATTTCTCATTGGTCTCTAAGTAGTATATTTTATTCTTACAAAAATAGAGTCATATAACACTTCATATTTTGTGAGATTTATTTTTAGTTAACAGATCAGGAATAGTCCTCTATAGCCATACTTATAGATCTGTAATTTTTTTTTCTTGCAGTGGTTTAATAGTATTCAATCATGTGGTTTTGCTATAATTTATTTCCTTGATTTTCCCCAAATGCTGGCTATTTAGGTAGTTTGGTTATGGTACCTTTCTGGTGTTTATTACTATTATGGAGATGCAATAATAATTGGCCCTATGTATTTTGTTCATTCATCTCATATTTTAAGGAAATTCTTAGAAATGGAACTTCTCAAAGGGTATGCTCATTTATTTTTTTAGATGTATTTATTTATTTGAGTGAGAGAGAGCGAGAGAGTACAAGCGGGGGAGCAGCAGAGGGAGAGGGAGAAGCAGGATTCCTGCCAAGCAGGGAGCCTGACGCGGGGCTCAGTCCCAGGACCCTGAGATCATGACTTGAGCCGAAGGCAGCTGCTCAACCGACTGAGCCACCCAGGCGCCCCGGGTATGCCCATTTAAATCACTTTTTAATAGACATTGCCAAGTTATCTCACCGTATTGTAAACACCTATGTGTGTGCCTCTATCCTCCAGCAGAGTAGGGCTCAGTGAGGGCAGGACTTGTATTTTATTCATCATTCTAGCCCAGTACCTGGTTCAGTGCTCAACAAATACTAGAGGCTTAGTTTGTTGAATGAATAAGGAATTGGATTATTCAAATAAGCAGGACTTCACTATATGGGCAAAATCTTGCCAGTGTGGCCACAGAAGTCTACAATTGGTACTTTTGTTCTTTTCTGAGTATCTATAACCTAATTCGTAATAATATTTTAAATGTTCGTTTCTCAGAAGGAATTGTTTTCTATGCCATATAGAAAACAAAAAAATTAGACATAGGAGTTTTCCTTACAGCATGGAGGATGATTAGTGATAAAAGTATATATCATCAGAAGATTTATAGGCTTGAAACTAGGACCAAGGGCAGTGAGTGAGTGTGTGTGTGTGTGTGTGTGTGTTTATGTGTGATATTTCAGAAATCTGTTTTCTTTAGAAACAAGATAGAACATCTTCCAGCCGAGGTGGCTTCTAGGAGAGCCAAGCCAGGCTGTGGTTTCATGATTTACACTCTGTAGTTAAACGTGTGATAGGGTGGGGCATCAGATATGCCAAAGTAAACAGGGAAGAAAAAAACGCAGGACTAATCAGTGAGAACAGAGTTTGAACCTACAGCCAAAGTAGGGAATTTCCCTTGCACTGAATTTCTTATTCCTGGTTAACATTTTAGTTTCCTTTTCAGACTTGAACGTGTAACTGTTTTCTTTTTTAGCATTCATGCTTTCCAGATATGTACACAATCCCAATTCATTCCAATATCATTGTTATCAGTTTTATAGTATACTGAGGCACAGAAGTTAGGTGACTTGACTAGATTAGTCACTAAATTGGGAATCATAGAGCAGAATACTATCTCAATCTAATAAAAACAAAAAGAATGCCCCCAGGAAAATCTTAAAAAGGAGAGCAGTGGTGGGTAACTAGCCTTTCTGGATGTTAAAATATACTGTGTGTGTGTGTGTGTGTGTGTGTGTGTGTGTGTGTGTGTGTGTGTGTGTGTGTGTGTGTGTGTGTGTGTGTATAAAATGCTTGTGAGAATTTAATATATAATAAAGTTAGCATTTTACATCAGGGAAAACTGTGGATTATTCAATGAACGTTTTGAAACTACTGGTTAACCATGTGGAAGAAAATTAAGTTGAAGCTTTAAATTTCAGATGTATTAAATATCTAATGTAAAGAATTAAAATATAAAAGTATCCAAGGGCGCCTGGGTGGCTCAGTCGTTAAGCGTCTGCCTTCGGCTCAGGTCATGATCCCAGGGTCCTGGGATCGAGCCCCGCATCGGGCTCCCTGCTTGGCAGGAAGCCTGCTTCTCCCTCTCCCACTCCCCCGGTTGTGTTCCCTCTCTTGCTGTGTCTCTGTCAAATAAATAAATAAAATCTTTAAAAAGTAAAATAAAATAAAATATAAAAGTATCCAAAGGAAATATTGCAGATTTTTTTTTCAAGTTTTGGGGCAGGGAAGGACTTTATAAGCATAAAACAAGACTCAGAAACCAAAAAGAAAAGAATGAAAAGTTTGTACAAAAAAGTGAAATTCCATAATGGAAAAATAAAACCCAATAAAAGACAAATGACAAAAGGTTGTGTGTGGGAGGGGGCGCCTGGCTGGCTCAGTCAGAAGAGCATGCAACTCTTGATCCCAGGGTCATGAGTTTGAGCCCCACACTGGGTGTAGAGATTACTTAAATGAATAAATAAACAAAAATGTTAAAAAAAAACCACTAGCGTGTGGGAAAGAGGACATTTGTAAGACAATAGACAACAGACAAAGGGCTATTATATAAAGAGATCTTGTATATCAATAAGAGGCCAGTGACCCAATGGGAAAATGGGCTATGGATATGAACATGTAGTTCACAGAAATAAAAAGGCTTATACACATTTTCTTAATGCTTGACATTATTCAAAATTACTTAAACACCCATAAAAACAACAAAATGAGACACATTTTTCACCTGCAAAGCCTGGCAAAGAGTAAAGTGTTTCATGTTACATGGTGTTAGCAAGTGTTGACTCATATGTAGGTAGTAGGAGTGTAAATTGGTGCAAAGTCTTAGGACATTAATTTGGCAATATATGTCAATTTAAAATGAAGATACCCTTTGACAAAAGAGTCTCACTACATACCTACACACAACACACAGATGCATGCACGTGCTTGTATATACGTAGATTTCTGGAACGATGAAGCACAAGTTCTTATTAGCAGTTGCCCCTGTGAAGGGTAAAGGTCTGAGGTGGTAGACAAATCTCCTTTTCATTTTATATACTTTTTTATTGTTTGAATTTTTATTAAGTACATTAGTTTTCTATTGCTGAATAACAAATTAGCACCAACTTAGTGGCTTAAAACATCTGTTTCTTTATTAGCTCGCAGTTTCCATGCGTCAGGGGTCAAGTGTGACCCAACTGGATCATCTGGCCAGGATCTCACCAGGCTGCCATCAAAGTATCAGCCAGGGCCCCAGTCTCATCTGAGGCTCAGGCTCCTTTCCGAGCCCATGGGGTAGTTGGCATTCATTGCCTTGCAGCTGAACTCATGGTGGCTTCTTCTTCATGGTCAGCAGGAGAATCTCTGATCTCCAGATCCTCTTTTAAAGAGCTCACCTGATTAGATCAGGCCAACCCAGGATAATCGCATCTTTGATTAACTTGAAGTCAACTTTAAGGACTTCAATTAGATCTGCAAAATTCCTTCATCATTGCCACATTCTATCGGTTAGAAGCAACTCACAGGTCCCACCTGCACTCAAGTCAAGGGTATTGTACAGTGGTGTGGATACCAGGAAGCCTGAGTCCCCAGGCTCTTCTTAGAATTCTGCCTACCACACCAATATGACCAACTATAAAACCACCATCAGCACCACAATAGTATCCAATACTTAAGTAGAGCTTATTCTGTAGTAGGCACTGTTTCAAACATTTTGCATATATTAGGTCAGGACAATCCTATGAAGTTGGAATTCTTCCTCCCTTTTACAGATAAGGAAACAGAGGCATAAGTTTAAATAGTTTCCCAGGGTCATAGAGCTTATAAGTGATGGCGCTAGCAATGCAAGCCAGGCGGTCTATATTCAGGGTTCTGTGTTTCTTGCTACCCTCTGCATACATCTGGCAAATACAGACAGTGATAAAAAAGAGTTTAATGTTCCAATACCTGAGACTAAGCAACAAATATACCAACATTTGTAGCTTAAAGTACCGCAGCACTTGGTTTGCTCATGAGTCTACTTTTCAGGCAGGGTACGGCTCACACCTGCTCCACTCAGCATCACCCTGAATGGTTCGAGGCTGTAAGTTAGAATCATCTGGAGGGGCTCACTCACTCCTGTACAAGCAGTTGACTCTGGTTGTAGGTCGGGAACCTTAGTTGTTCCTTACGTGGGCCTCTCCGTGTGACGAGTTTGCCTTCCGCACAGCATGGTGGTGGGTTTCCAAGGGCGAGCACCCCATGAGTGAGTGAGCCAGGGAGAAGCTGTATTGCCCTTGATGACCTATCTTGGAATTTATACTGGTTCACTTCTACTGCATTCGATTCATCTGGATAGTCAAAAAGTCCTACCCGTGTTGAAGGGCAGGGGAAATAGACTTCAACTCTCAGTGGTGAGTGGCAAGGTTCTAGAAGAACATGAGGACCTAAAATATTGCTGTCAATCTTCCACAAAAGATTAATCAATTGAGTCCTCCATCTCAGAACCAGTCTGTACTCAAACCATCCCAATAATTTAGCTATTCTTTTCTTCAGAAGCATCAAGAAAAAGGCCCCAAAATCTTAAATAATAAAACAGTAATGTCTTTCTTTTTCCTGTTTTTATACTCCTAGATCACCTTTCCCCCTTACATTTCCCTCAGGGTGGAGAACAAATGAAATTTTAAGCTCCTATCAGGTCTTTGCTGCTGGCTTTGAACCTGAATAATTACATTTTCTTTCTTTTGGCTGACATTTCAGGGAAGATGCCTGAGGTAGGACTATCTAGGACATGTCAGCTCTTATCTTCTAAGAAAATAGGGAAGGATGAAGTAAATATAACCATCCAGTCATTCATCTATTCAGTGGAATGTTCGAGTTTCCCCCTTGCACTGAGCACAGCCCTAGGGAAGAGATGCAGACAACGACTGCCCTCAAGAAACCCAAGCTGGTGGAGGAAGAGAGAAAGAGAAACAACAATTTCAATATTAATTCCTATGGTAGGGTCCATCCTTTTCTGTTCCTCAGGGTGAGTCTTTTGTTACTCTCTCCAGTGGGCCAAATCAAGACAACCACCCTTACCGGTCTCCAGCTGGATCTTTGTCTTGTCTGGGACTGATGGTTCCCAGCACCCGAGCCCTCAGAAAGAAGGCTGCCATTGCATTCAAATTAGTAAGGAAGATCCTAAACTGTGTGTCAAGGCACCCTGGGGTGCTGGGATGAACTCTTAGGGGTGTTGTGGGATATTCTAAATTATTGAGGGAAACAACAGATGTCTGTTGGACACCACCCAACTACTACTATTAAGTCATTTGGATCAACCTAAATAACCCGAGCTACTTGGTATTTCTTTTGACCTAGTGGTATGGTGAAAAAATCACTGACATTAAGAACACCAACTGTAAGCCAAGAAAGTTTGGTAACCTCTGAGTAACTCATCTATCAATCAATCTTCCTGATACTTCCTCACATTTTTCTTCAAAGTGAACACACACTGTGTGAGCTTTTCTTTCTCTAGGACAAAGCCTTCTTATCCCTTGAGCCTCCTGAAGGCACTTCTCCCTGGGCCTTCAGAGGGATCCCTCAGGCAGGCATCATTTCCTATCTCTTCCTGCTTCTGCCTCCCTTTCAGTAGCCTTCTCCCCATATCACACCTTCACCCCATGCTCCACTCTGGCACCTCTCTATGGAAATAATCACGTCTCGATCCTCACAGGTGCCTTGTGGTGACATGCAGATTTGCATTCCTGTCCTTATCTCCTCTGCCCAGGTATTATTGCTACTCAGTTAACGGTAAGGGTGGGGAAGAAAGGTAAGGGCCATTGTTGGTTCAGCACCCCAAGATTAATTCCCATTTGAACTTCTGGTGATGAGAAAGTGCTATCCCTTTCGTTAACATATCTTTGCACTGGTTGCTCCATAACCAATATCCTGGGGCTATTATCCCAAGCTATCACTTGCCTCACCTGAGCATTCTACTTTAACTGACCATACGGTAAATGCCCAAATGTGTACTAAATTTTTTTAAGATTTATTTATTTTAAAGAGAGAGAAAGAATGCACAGGGGGAGGGGCAGAGGGAGAGGGAGACTCTCAAGCAGACTCCCGCTGAGCAAGGAACCTGATGCGGGACTCGATTCCGGACCCTGGGATCATGACCTGAGCCAAAGGCACCCAGGCACCCAGAACATTACTTCTTAATACAAGGCCTGCTACAGAGTAGAAACATCAAACACTTGTTCAGTGGCCAACTGAACCAGTGTTGTATGAGGGCAAGTACTGTATTCATTTTCACCCAAATGAACTATGGATGTTTAATTGGCCTAGGCTTTTATGAATTTAAATCTTTTTTTTTCATGGAGAATAGAGAAATAGTTTATACAATAGTTTATAATAGTTTATATATATAAACTATACAATAGTTTATACAAATAGTTATATACAATAGTTTATCCACAAAAAGATTCAACAGTTCTACATGGAGAAAACAGAGGACAAATAGAACCATAGTGTCAATAGCAAAGGAAAAAAAGAAGGATATTATCTTCCCAAGAGCAAACTTAACTCTGGCAAGACGAGTTGGAGGCTATCTCCCCAGAACTCGAGGAGCCCCACCATTACTGGGACAAGGAGCTGGGATTATAGAAAGTTAGAGCAGGAAAAGAGTCTTGGAAGGCATTTGGCCTATTCCTCATTGGCTCAAAAAGGACATGTGACTTATCCAAAGACATCAGGGTTAGATTCCGGTCCTGTGCACAGGACTCAAAAGAGCAGTCTTAAGTATGTGAGAGGTGTCCTGCCAGCTCATATTAAACAAACAAAACCACCAGCAACAAAACAACAATTAAAAATCTCTAGGGATAAGCAGAAGAATGGACCCCAAAGATCTCCACATCTTAATCCCTGGGACCAGTGAATAGATTACCCTCCATGGCAAAAGAGGCTTTGCAAATGTGATAAATAACCTTGAGATGGGGAACTTTGCCTGGATTATCCAGCTGGGCTCAAGATAATCACATACATCTGTGAATACGAGAATCTTCCCAACTGTGGCCCGAGAGAGAGGTGACAATGGTAAGAGTTTGGTAGTGCAAAGATCAGAAAGACACATGTGAAGAAAACTGACCTACCATTGCTAGCTTTGAAGATAGAATAAGGGGGCCACTAGCCAAGGGATGTAGGCGGCCATCTAGACACTGAAGGAGCCAAGGAAACAGATTCTTACCTACGAACTCAGATAGAACACCTCCCTGCTGATGCCTTGATTTTAACCCAGTGAGACCTGTTTTGGATTTCTGACATGCAGAACTGTAACACTTATGTTGTTTTAAACCACTAAATTCATGGTAATTTGTTATAGAAGCAAAAGAAGAGTAATTTGGGACACACACAGGCATGCACCCTATAACCCCTAAGCAGGCCAAGTAGACAGGCTTCCCATCTCTCTCCATTCCTTCTTCTCACTCTTTTGTAGTATTTTTACCCTTTCAAAGATTCCCCTGAGGTTTATTTTAATCCCATCTCTCTTGGATTGATAGGTGAAGATTGGAGCAGAGGGCTTGCAGAGTGATTGGCTCTGGGTCTCACCCCTGAGAAATGGCACAGCCCTTTCCAGAAGGATTGGCCTGGGCTACATGACACCCTTCATGAAGCCAAATTGACAAAGAGCGGTCCTGTGCCAATCTGTTTAGCATCTAGAGAAACACTAGAGTCTCTGCTGGCCAGGAGACCAGGCCCAGCACTGAGGGACGATTGTTACAGACTCTGGGCAAAAAGCGTGGCAGTCCAGGAAGCTGGAAGGGTAGTATTTACACACGGTTCTCCAAGAAGAGCAGGGCCTCTAGAGCACACAATGAGGTCCTTATAGCAGGGTCTCTCACGAATACTCTATAAAGCTCCAAGCATTCCCTGTGACTTCGTGCAAAAGCTGAGGGTAGTGAGGTATGACCTGTGTCATTTAGATATGTTATACCTGCATGTGGTCTGTTATGTAACCACTATCCCACAATTTATACTTTATTTAGCATCACCCAGATATCTTCGGAAAATGTTCTCTGCCTTCCACGTTGCGTGCATGGCACCAGTGTTGCTGACCTGGGAACCTGGGCGGGGCTTGAATTAAGTCAAATGAATATTTGAGAAATGATTCTCAAATATTCATAATAATACGTAAATAATGAGAAAGGGTGTGTGAATTCAAATGGGTACTTTCTTTGAAAGCTCACACAGAGTACTGAGGGGGATCAGAATGGGTGTTAGAGCTTGAATTTGACATTCCCCTCCTCTTGCCAAATGTTGAAGCAACATTACTTAATGCTGCTGGGTATGTAAGCCAAAAAACTCCTTGCAAGGTCAGGCAAAGGGTAAAATGCCTCAGAAACACTTAAATTGGCATCATTATTCCTGGGAAGTAAAGAAATGCCAAGGGGACATAGGTGGCAATGCCTTGGGTTTATGCAAAGTGCAAAGTAACTGTGGAGATTGAATATCAATATGAATTTCTCAGATCAGTGGAATGCTGTGAGCTTCCTGGCTTGGGGCTGGATCTAATAGGGGCAGATATTCTGGGGCTTGTCTTGTTCCATACTTGAAAAAAAATTGTTCAGTAGTGAGCAAAGTATTATTAAATCCCCAGTTGAAGTCAGGTGGCAGGTCGAGTCAGCAGGGCTTGGTAACAACTTTCAAAACATGTGGCCTGAAGCGGAACTGGGGAAAGCAGACTATGTGGATTATACGGATTGGCTAATTGGAGAGTACACGAGGGTAGCTGGGCACTGGAGTGCTGAAACAGTACACAGGAACCTCCAGCACCACAGAGGTAGGACAGGAACAGAGTTAAATGTACCTAGCACAGGACTGGATGGACCTGGGGGCAAAGGAAGCTTGGGAAAAATTAAAGGTATCGATAAGGCAAAGAGTTGGCTCAAGGAAGAGGAGGGAAGGGAATGAAGTTAAAGAAACAGGTTGGGTCTACAGTCATGGTTCTTAAAGTGGGGTTCCTGAACAGCTACTTCCTATGGTCAACCTAAAATTGTCAGGAGGCAATAATTAAGAAGGAACGTTTACTTGGGATCAAAGAATTGCAATTCGGGGTACACAAATTTGGGTAGTAACCCAAATAGTGTCCCATTAGAGAGCAAAGTCAGGTTTTTAAAGCAAAAAAGTAAAGTTTGTATAGGTTGTTTACAAAGAATTTTTTATTGGTGTTGACGGCAGAAAGCTACTCTTGACCCAGTATAATTGGTTACTAAGGCTATCACTAAGCAAAGTCTCTTACTATAGCAAGTTGCAGGTGTTCAGGCTGAGTCCTTGGAATATTTGCAGTCTGACCCAGTTCAAAAGTTCATGGTTCCATCAGTGAGGATGTGCAAAAGGCCCACCTCCTTAATGGCCTCCCGGCTGCATTTTAAAACCCCTTCACACAAGTGACCCCATCTCATTTCACCTTTCACAGTATCAACCGGGAACTTGTTAGAAATGCAAATTCTTGGAACCTACGGAGTCAAAACTCTGGAGGCAGATCTCAAGCAATCCCTGTTCTAACAAGTCTTACAGGTGATTCTGATGTATGTTAGAGTTTGAGAACCACTGGTCTAGAAAAAGTAAACAATGTTTGAGATCTCAGCAGTGAGCAGTGTCCTCCAAAGAGGTACAGAGGACTGTTGTACTGGTTCATGGCTGATGTGATGTGGTGATGAGTCAGTGGTTAAAGAAGGGAATATTCAGGTGACTCATCTGACGACTGAGGATAAAATCAAGGGTTGGAATAAAAGGAAAAAAGAGATCCAGGTGCTTATATCATCAAAGAAGGTGAAAGTGAGTCTTGGAGGATAGTCTGTGAAGGTAAAGATTGAGAATGAGTAATATATTGGGATACCAAATGAAAGAAACTGAGAACTATGGTAGATAAAAGGTTTAGCCATGACAGTAATGAGCAAGGACCAGAACAGCCCCTATTTTCTCTCCTCTTTAGTTGGGAAAATGGGAAAAACTAAGTAATTGTCAAAAGAAAAAGGAGCCAGGGAGTGTCCGCCTGATTGGAGATAGTGATGGTGGCTGCCTAAGTTGAAGAAAGGAGGGGAGGATACATGGGAGTTTTAACTTAGCCCACCGCTGAAAGCAAACTAGGCTTGAGGATGAGTAGAAAACAGTTCAATGGTGGAAGTTCTTCTGAGTAGTTAGCATAACTAACATGCCTCAAGAACACAGTAGACCAGAAGGTCGATCAGTGGACCAGCCTCCATTAAATGAATGGAGGACATCTAGTGGATGGAGAAAACACATACATGCAAACAAGATATAATCCAATTTTCAATATAATGTACTGACGCAAACTTTTTCAGTAAGATAAAAAAACAAAATGGTGGCATGGGAAGTTGGCTGTTATATTTCTAGACACTACAACCACAGCTGTTATAGACTATTTAGAGGACAAGGAGCATTTCTGATGGTAGAGGAAGGAACAAGGATAAACCCACACTTAAAATCTGTAGTTACTGTTTAAGCAAGGAGTCATGGTCAAAGTGAATTCCCATTCTAATACAAAAAGTTAGAGGACAGCCCCCAAAATGCCAGTGTGATATTCTTATATAAGGTCCTATATTTTAATGGCATTCCTTTGTTTAATATGGAGAAAGAAAAAAGTAGAGTTTTGTAATTTAGTCAGAAAAAGTGATACAAGATACATGTTTTATTTCCATGGATTTCTGAAATTATATACTTAAAAAAAATCTCCCTATTCAAATTTACCCCCACTATATAATATTTATTATACCAACCAAACTGACACAATCATTGCTCTTGAAAGATAACAGATGTAAAATCTAACAGATTCTAAAACATAATTAGATTGCAACCAACTGGCTAACAACAAAAAGAAAAACTAAAGAATGTGAACCTTTACAACAATTTACACAGCTCTGTTTAACTTAATAAATAAGAAAAATATGCTTTGGATAAGCCATTATTTCACCATTTCTCAGAGAATAAGGCACACAATCACTAGCATTACAAATCACAAATGTGTAAGAAAATCTAAAGACAACAAATGGTATTGGGGAAAAAAAGCAAGTGCCATCAGGACATGACTTTTATACCAAAATAACATTAAACTATGAAAATGTAAAATTTTATAGGAACTAAATTTTCTTTCTCTAATAAAGGTTAATCATTTTTAACAGATCACCTGAAAGAACAAAGGAAAAAGCAAATTTCCTAAAAATCCTTCATTTTAAAAAACATGTTTTGTTTCTCAGTATCAGTATTTTTTCCCCCTAAAGATTCTATTTATTTATTTGACAGAGAGAGACACAGCAAGAGAGGGAACACAAGCAGGGGGAGTGTGAGAGGGAGAGCAGGCTTCCCTCCGAGCATGGAGCCCGATGCGGGGCTCGATCCCAGGACCCTGGGATCACGACCTGAGCCAAAGGCAGACGCTTAACTGAACCACCCAGGCGCCCTAAAAAAAAAAAAGTGTACGTGCCTCCTGAACAAGAGGATTCAGGAACTATAATAATAAATTTAATATGTTGTTAAAAATTCACTTGATAATGTCGGCCACCCTTAATTATCATTATCGGAACCACCTGCTTCTCTAAGACTGGCATACGGTTACCTCAGACGTCAATATGGATCCCATGTTTTGAAGACATCATTTGCCTGGTCCCTGTGAAATACATAACGAACGAACAGATGTGAGGTAAAGAGGAGGTGATAATGACATAAAGCCAGAATGGCAAAGGAGAGGTTTTTCCAAATGGGCATATCCACAGGCCGTGACGAATTCCATCTCGGATATGATGTGAGGTCCACGATATAAATAACATCCAGGGAAGAAAGCACCATGAGTCTTTGAGCTTGAAAAGGTGCATAGTAAACCTCAGGGTCAGAACCACAACTGGTATGACAGTAGAGCAGTGAAGAAAAGGTCTTCGTGGAAGAGTCAAAGCAGCCTGCCGGGGAGAGCAGTAGCTAGTATCATTACCCTCTTGGCAAACAACATTTGGTAGATGCTTCTTAATATTCTAAAACATCTTCTATGAGTCTATTAGAAATACAATGGAAACATTTTCTGCATCACCTATGAATACATGTATTAAATCTGTTACATATAAAGCAAAGAAGAGTGAGTGGGATATTCTCTGCATTAACAATGAAACCAAGATCTCAAGAACATGGTGATTAATTTTTTAAAGCTTCCTATTAGTTGCTTAGAAAAGTCACAGTACAAATGTAAATTTATATCCCAAATGTATAGTTTGTGTAAATTTGGAGTTTTAGAGAATTATCTGGGGCCTCTAAGCATTGAAAAAAATCTCACAACTGAATAAAATATTCTATTAATAAGGGCATGAAAAGGAAATGTTTTTGTTGTAACCACTTTATATTAGCCTTGAATATTTTCAGAATGCACTTAAAACAACATTTAGAAAGATTGTATTATTTTAAATAAGTATTATAAAGTTGAGTTAAACTCCAGTAAAAATTTTAAACCAGTACAAAAAATTTAATCAGTAACTAAACAAATGAAAATTTCAGGGTTAACCAACCCCTGAATGATTCTTTTCTTTTTTTTTTTAAGATTCTATTTATTTATTTGACAGAGAAAGCACAACCAGGGAAGCAGGAGAAAGAGAGGGAGGAGCAGGCTCCCTGCTGAGCAGAGAGCCCAATGCGGGATCATAACCTGAGCCAAAGCAGATGCTTAACCAACTGAGCCACCCAGGCACCCCCCTGAATGATTCCTGAGTAAGGTTTTGCTCTCATATACTCTAAAGGCTAATTTTCAATTAGATAATTTCTAAATAAAAAGGAAGCCAAGGGCAGTGAAGATTGCCTAAATCCGAATCTCCCCACACATCCTCAAAAACATTACAGACAAGGGCAAATAAAACTATACCAAACCCCACTCAGCATAGACAGAAGCCAGAGTGCCCAAAACTTCAAATACTCTGAAGTATTAAAATACATACCACATCTGTGCGCTTTCTCTCACACTCCCACCACAAGCCAGGAAAGATGAGGGGACCTACGATTGATCTAAAATTACCACTGGAAAGAGAAGTATTGAAAACGGTCCTGGTTGATCAGAGCACTGGCTACAAAGCAAGGACTTAAAAGTGTGCATGTTTCAAGGCTTTAAGAGGCACTGGTTCTGGGGCAGAAGATGGCAAAAAGGAAGGGAGGGGAATCATTTGGACACTGGGTGGTAAAGAGGAAAAGAAGGAGTAAAAAAAAAAATTAGGTACCTATAAAAAAAAATTAGAGGCATGACCTTCCCACCATTAAAATACAAGGCATCCATTAAAGGGATTATACCTTCACCATGTGCAGTCACATGATCCTTAAACCTGTGTCTTTAACTCTCACCTATTGACTGAATATCAATCAAAGAGTTTACGCTACATTCTTCTTCCTTCTCCCTTACGATAAATTCTAGATCAATGTATTTAGGAACCACACTTTTTATGATGCTTGGTAGTTTATTCCAATCTCTACTCTAACATTTATTGTGAACTATTTGCCGGGGTCTGTCCTTTAATGTGCTCATTTAACACCCATGACTGCCCCGTGAGGTAAGTAATGACAGAATCCACACTTTACAGAAGACATTGAGACAAGAAAGTGCTCTAACACCACATACTAGGATTCAAACTCATGTCTTCTGATTCCAATCTCAAACACAATGTTATTCTGCCTTCACCTACAGCAAAAAAGCTAAAATTTGTCTTTAATCAGGAATTACTGATTCCTTACTGAAGTTTTTTAATAAGTGAGACAACCTCTGAGAAATACCTGGTATGTGACACATAAAAGGAAGAAGTGATCATTTCTCATTCGTTCAACAAACACCTACTGAACCCCTTCTAGATGAGCCAGGCACTATTCCAGGCCAGCGGTGAACAAAGCAAAGTCCTTGCTCTGTGAATGTTTACAGGTCATAAGCATGGAAAAGGTAGGCAAATCTGTTGACACTTAGAAAAAATGATCTTAGAACAGCGAAAAAAGACCCAGGAGAACGCTGACAATGACCCCCATTATTTTAAACCAGTTGATTAATGCTTCCTTCAAGACTTGGCGAAGTACCATCCTCTGTAAAGCCAACACAGAACTCCTCAGGTACATATAGTGAGTCCTTAGCTCTGTACGCATCCTTGGCACTTGGTGATGCCAATAACTTGATTAGCAACATGTCTGTGTTCGCCTTCAAGGAAGTACTAAGTGCTCAAAAAAAAGTTGGATGAATGGGCTTTCTTATTTTAAAATAAAGATAATCTTCTCTAGTTCTAAAATGATGCTGTGAAGATCAATATAATGGTGCTAAAGAAATTAAAGACCAGAAAAATTAAACATAAATGCCTCTTACCTTTAAAGATAAAGATCCAGCTAGAAAAAAGTGGTCTACATCAATAACAGAGGCTAAAAATCCAGCTAAAATGATTTCTCCAAAGTCAGTTGTCTTCTTGACTCCAATGACAATTGCCCACAACCACATGCCAATCACACAATGTACGGCGTTATCTGAGAGGGCTCGAAGCCAGTCATTTTGCTGAATTATCGAAAACTGAAGAAGTCTATCGGCTACTAGGCAAAATATCCCCAGACCAAGGCTGGAAATAAGAGACTCAGTGCTACAAGACTGGAGTAAAGCATGGGTCTTCTCAGCCTCAGATGCCATCCCAGACAATCCGTCAGTATATACTAAAAGCCATCAGGAAACAAATAGCTTATTTTTGTTTACATTCCCAGTCACCCTAAAACAGAAAGCAGAGGAAAAGATTAATGCCACGTAACATTTAAACAAAACAATTTCAGCAATAATTTCACAAATACAAAACCAAGCTGTAAAAACTGGTATTTTTTTTTGACCATTGTCAGTAATTTCATTTTATTTTTCCCAGCTTCACTGAGGTATAGTTGGTAGATAATACTTGTTAAGTTTAAGGTATATACTGTGATGATTTCATATACAGACATATTGTGAACTGATGGCCACAATAAGGTTAGTTAACATCTCCATCACCTCACATAGTTACCTTTTTGTGCATGTGGTGAGAACATTAAGACTACTCTCCTAGTAACTTTCAAATATAACAAAACTGTACTTCTTACATGTTATATACAATACGCCACGCAGCCCAAAGAGAATAGGTTAGCTTTACAGGAACAACAGTTTACACGTTAGTATGTATCAAGGTAAATTTAAGAAAGCCCACCAACTGTAATCTATTACTTTGAGGTCATCAAATAGTTTTATCTCTCAGCAATGTGTGCTACATGGTAGTGGGCACCCATTGTGTCTCTGTACCCAGCAACTATTTTCCAAACTTCTGAAAACAGCATCTCCTTCCTTTAGGAAAACTGCTTCATCACAATACCCAAACTCTGGAACTGACCAATTAGAATTCTCTCTCTTATCAGTAGTAGTAATTAATTAGTAATTATTAATTAGTCATCATTTTCCAGTAGTGATTAGACTAGTGATAAATAATATGGTGATTAAGGTGATCCAGGCTGGACCAATCAGACTTCCTTCTAGAATTTCCTAACTGGAGCTGGTGGGAGAAAGTTCCTTTTCTTCTTACAGACCTGGGCTCCACTACATGGAGCAGCATAAGTAAAAAGAATCATAAGGACATCAACTCCTCAGGTCCAATCTTTGAGTTTCTCAGAGCTGCCCTAGTTCTTACAGCTTACCCTTTACTTTACTTCTATGAGCTAACCCAGGATTCTTCCAATAAATCCCTTTTTCTTTCCTGTTGCCTCTAACCACAGAAGTTTAATTGATATAAAAAGGCAATCATAATTCTGTGCTGAGTACTTACCTGGCATAGAATACTGAAATCATTTATCCAGTTAAAGTTATCAATATTATGTGATACCTGAAGTTTTTGTTTTGTATTGTTTTAATTCTGAGACTAAAGAATAACTAAATGATGTATTAAAGATGATTCAACTTTCATTCTGTAATAAAAACTATCCATAGCTCATTATATATATATATTCTAAAATTTATAGGGAAACACAAAAGACTAGAACAGGAAAACAATTTGGAAAAAGATGAGCTAAGTTGAAGGACTTAAACCATCTGACTTCAAGTCTTACACAGCTGCAGTAATTAACGACAGTGTGGTATTGGTATACAGACAGACATGAATAGAGCAATGAAACAGAACAGAAAGAGCAATGAAATAGAATAGAAAGGACGATCAGAAATAGACCCACACAGGGATTCCTGGGCGGCTCAGCTGGTTGAACACTTGATTCCTGATCTCAGCTCAGGTCTTGACCTCAGGGTTGTGAATTCAAGCCCTGTGTTGGGTTTCACACTGGGTGTGGAGCCTACTTAAAATATATATATATAAAATAAATTAAAAAAAGAGATAGGTCCACACATACACTGTCAATTGATGTTTGACAAACATGCAAAAGCAAGTAAATGGAGAAAAGATAGTCCTTTCAGCAAATGGTGCTGAAACAAGTGGATATCCACAGGCAAAAATAATGACTCTCAAACCACACTTTACTCCATATACAAAAATTAAGTCAAAATGGATCACAGAACTAAAAGTAAAACATAAAACTATAAAAATCCTGGAAGAAAACATAGAATATTCTTATGTCCTTGGGTTATGCAAAAAGTTCTTAGAAGCAACATCAAAAGGCTGATCTGCTTTTTAAAAATTGATAAATTGAACTTCATCAGAATTAAGAACTTCTGCTCTTTGAAAGACTATGTTAAGAGAACGAAAAGACAAGCCACAGACTGGGAGAAAATATCTGCATATCTCATATTTGATAAAGGATTTATATCTAGAACAAAGAATTCTGGAAACACAATAATAGAAAAATAAACTAATACAAAAATGGGCAAAATATGTGAAAAGGTACTTTACAAAGATGATATACAGGTGATCAATAAGCACATGAAATATACTCAACCTCATTAATTATTAGGGAAATGCAAATCAAAACCACAATGAGATACAAGACATACCTAATTAGAATGGCTAAAATTAAAGACTTATCATCCCAAACGTAGAAAAGATGTGGAGCAACCAGAACTCTCATACACTGCTGGAGGAAATTTAAAATGATAAACCACTTTTCAGTTTCTCAAAATGTTAAACATACTTCTATCATAGATTCAGTCATTCTACTCCTAGGTATTTACCTGAGAGAAATGCAAGCATACACCCACACACAGACTTGTACGTGAATGTTACAGCAGCTTTATCTACATTAGCTCCAAACTGGAACAAGCCAACTGGATAAACAAAACATGGAACAAAAAGAGACAAAAAAGTAATACAAACAAAAACATTGATGAATTTCAAAATAATACTTAGTGAAATAAGCCAAACAAAAGAAAAGAAAAATAGAGTATACAGTCAAAACTTGTGGAACTGTACAACACAAAGAATGAACCCTCATGTAACTATGGACTTCAATCAATATATCAATGTTGGTATATTAATTGTCACAAGGTATCACACTAATGCAGAATGTTAATAATAAGGAGAAATGTGTGTTGGGGGAGAAGTAACATACGGGAACACTCTATACAGTCTGCTCAATTTTTCTGTAAACCAAAAACTGCAATAAAAAAGAAAGTCTTAATTTTTAAAAAGTAAATAAATGAAGTAAGTATGGAAAATGTTATAATTGTTTAATATAGGTAATGGATATACTATAGTTCATTATATTATCTTCTACTTTTCTATATATTTGCAATTTTCATTTGGAAATACTTTTAAAAGAGTACAGAACATGATTCCATTTATATAAAATTCAAGAAAATGTAAACCAATTTAAGTGACAGAAAGCAGATCAGTGGGGCCAGAAGGATAAAAAAGGAGCATTAAGAAACTTTGGGGGAACAGATGTGTTCATTATCTTGACTGTGGTGATAGTTTCATGGTTTATAGTTTCATATATACATCAAAATGTACCAAAATGTTATGTGTCAATTATACTCCAACAAAGATGTTAAAAAGTTAGGAGAATATACTTTATTGTCAATAACAACATCAGGCTTTCAAAGGAGCACTCTGAAAACAAGAGCTTATGGAGATGAAAAGTCTGATTGCCCAAATAAAAGCTCATCAGGAACAATGCATAGTAAAATGAATGCTTCAAAAAACACAACTAGTGAATAAGAACATTTTTGAAGAATTTTCTCAAAGCTTGTTGGGGAAAAAAATGACAAAGAGTTAAGCACTGAAAGAAAAAATAAATTCAAAAAATAAAGATAAAATCCTTTAGAGTTTCCAAATCCTGCCCTCCCCCCCAGCCAAAAAGGTTATCTGCAAAAGGAAAATGTGATTTGGCAATAAATGCCAAAATACTGTGGGCCAACATTACTAAAGCTCTGAGAAATGGATCATGACTGTAGGATTCTACATAAACTAAATTATGGCACCTCTGTGACAATCATGAATTTCATAATTTTGCCTTCCAAATTATAACAGCTATATACGATTTCTGGGGGAAGAAGGATGGAGGAACAAGACTTCTAAATCACTAGGGAGACAGAAGAGGAATAAAGAAAACTTGATCAGTACAGCAAAACAGAAAAGGAAAAAAAAGAAAAAAGACTTTACTGTCACCCCAACCCCCCAAAAGAGTAAAAGGGACCAAACATCAAACACACATGTATTGGGGCGCCTGGGTGGCTCAGGTGGTTAAGCGACTGCCTTTGGCTCGGGTCATGATCCTGGAGTCCCGGGATCGAGTCCCGCATCGGGCTCCCTGCTCAGCGGGGAGTCTGCTTCTCCCTCCTACCCTCTCCCCTCTCATGCTCTCTCTCTATCTCATTCTCTCTCTCAAATAAATAAATAAAATCTTTAAAAAAAAACACACATGTATTAAATTTATCTATAAAGAAACAGATCGGGACAAAAGGAAACACCCCAGTTATTGTTCATAAGAAAATATCTCAAACAAAAAGTCTCAGCAATATACAAAATAAAGAGATGAGAAAATGTGTATCTAGAATATACAAGCCAAATAAAGCAGCTGTGGTAGTATTAATATCAAATACAAAATTCATGGCAAAAGACTTAGTGGTACTAAAAGAGATAAAATAAAGTTATATAAGATGCTTACAGGGCACTGGGGTAGCTCAGTTGGTTAAGCGTCCAACTCTTGATTTTGGTCATTGGATAGAGCCCTGAGTCAAGCTGCATGCTCAGAGCGGAGTCTACTTGAAAATCTTTCTCCCTCTCCCTCTGTCTCTCCCCCCGCTCATGCTCTCTCTTGCATTCTTGCTCTCCCTCTATAAATAAATAAATAAATAAAATCTTTAAAAAAAAAGATGCTTATGTGACAAACCACAAATTTGTAACTAATACAAGAGCCAGACCATTTTATTGAGTAAGAAGACAACATTGATGGTGTTATTCTCCTATTCTCCTCAAATAAAATCTATAAATTTAATATTAATCTAATTAAAAGCAGTAAGATATGTAAATTATATCAAGTAGCCAAAAATAGGTATAGATAATCTAAACAATATAATTACAAGTTTGATTTCATATGCAGGTCTAAAATGACACATTTTACATGGAAAACACATTCTTTCCAATTGTCCATGAAACATTTACAAAAGTTAACTACCCATTTACTCATCCACAAGAAAAACTTCAATAAAATCTAAATACTGGAAATGTTCAGGCCAAATTCTCTGACGACAATGCAATTCATCACTTTTTTTTTTAAGATTTTAGTTATTTTATTTATTTGACAGAGAGAGACACAGCAAGGGAGGGAACACAAGCAGGGGGAATGGGACCTGGTTAAAAAGAAAAATACAGTGGCCTAGTTAGCTCAAAGAAACTAAGCTTAAATGGTGGTGCAAGTAATACCTTTAGAGCCAAAAGACTTGTTTTCAAGTATTTATGCTCTGTACACATTTCAGGAAGGAAAACAAAAGTTCAGAGAACAAGGACTCAGTCAACTTTGTTCACTACTGTATCTTTCATACATACTAAGTGCTCAATAAGTGTTGAATGAATTCATGAAAAATCTTCATATACTGGATCTGTTATCCAGCAGGAATTGCATATTAAATACTTAAATGGCATTTAGCAAAATGTAATATCCATTCCTGGGATCTGCATTTTTAGCAAGTATAACTACCAAGTAATTTTTATATTCACTAAACATTGAGAAACACTAGTTTACCAGAAACCAAAAACATGAAAACCGAGAAACATTACCTTAAAAGTTAGAAACAGTAAAGCTATCAGAATATTGTTCTGGCAGTTTCATTCCACTTAACCAGGCAAGGAAGGGATGGAGGGAGGGGGGAAGAAAATGTATCATTACCTCACCAGGAAGAACAAGATAATTACATTAGTTGGCAAGTGAAATGACTGCCTATTCAAGAGAATCCATTGAAAACCATTAGAATTTAAGTTGCAAATGGTGGCTAATTCAAGATAAATACTAAAATAACCTTTATAATATACAAGTAATCGTCATAAGAAAAAAGTGGGAAAAAACAGTCACAACAGCAATAAAAACCCAAATACCAAGGAATAATCAAAAAATATTTGTGAGGAAAACAACAAAGCTGTATTAAAGGACACAAAAGATCAATCGTTCTTTCGAGCTCTGGTGGCTTCATACTATGTCAGCTCAGCTTAGTTGGAAGCACGTTTTTCAGAATTCCCTTCCTTGTAAAGTTCTTGTATAGTTCCTCCTTGCATGTGGAGCTTGCACATGATCTGTTAGCTTGCCTTGTTGGCATGGGGAAGTGGACTGGCCTGCAGCTCCTTCAGCTTCTCCAAATCCTGGGTCTGCATGTGCAATCCCCGGGTCAAGGGTGCTAGCCTCTCCTGTAGATCATCACCCACAGCATCAAAACTGGAGTTGGTGAGAAGCCAATGCAGATTCCATTCTGTCCCTGCTCTCCTCCACATCCACTTTCCCTTCTCAACTGTGTCTAGCTGGTTTGTAACCTCTTCAGGCTCAACAACAGACTCAGAGGCAGGAGTCTGTCCAGACTGCTTTCCCAGTGCCCCCAATTACAGAATGTCTAACCCCTAAGTCTCAGGCAAAGTAGTTCTGCTTCTTTGATGGAATGTAACTAATACAAGAGCCAGACCATTTTATTGAGTAAGAAGACAACATTGATGGTGTTATTCTCCTATTCTCCTCAAATAAAATCTATAAATTTAATATTAATCTAATTAAAATCATAAAGGGATTTTCTTTTAGGAACTTCACAAAGTGTTTCTAAATTTCATTTAAAAGAGTTAATGCCAATAAACTTGGAAAAGCAGAGTGTACTGAAAGGTGAATACAAAGTCTAGAAATCGAGTAAGTGTGTGTATGGGGGTATGGGGAATGTGTATATAATTCTAAATTGGTAGAGGAACAATTATTATTTAACTCTGATCCTGTATCGTTAGGATTCTTAAGTGCATGGAAAAGAAAACACTCTGGCAGTAAATGCAAAAAACAAATTTATTAAAAGGATACTGGGAAATCACAGATTTGCCAGGTTTCAAGAATCAGGCCTCAAAGCTATGCCTCAAGCACCTCAGTGAAAATGACACCAGACAACTGGTCTGGTGAAGACCTCCCCACCACGGAGCCCAACTTACACTGCCTAACCCCTGTCACCAGGTATTACCACTGGCACTGAGTCAGTGCTGCCCTGTCCACTGCTGCCGTGGAAGACTCTTGACTGTATTTGCTTATTTGAGCTCATACACTATTTGGATGGGGGAGGGTATGTGTCCGATTGGCTGGGCCTACATCACATGACTAGCTGCAAGGGAGGCTGGAAAAGACAGTATTTGGCTTTCTCAGCACATATTGTGGAAAGTGGGCTCTCTGTTTCTTCCAGTTGCATTAGAACAGCATACTGACAAATATACTATGCTGGACAGAAAGAGCCGTCCACACTAGTAGGCAGTCTGTTAGGCTTTAATTGCTAAGTAATACTGGAGAGAGTCAATCATCAGACGAAACCTGAGATTGGATCATCTGCTTTCAATCTATGCAATGCATAGTTCAATACAGTAGAGTTGTTTAATCAAACAACTCTAGGTTTCAAAATGTCACATCCACACGGATCAGTTTTGCAACGTAATAGAACATTTCCCTGGTTAAATTAACAAAGGGAATCAGTTTCGTTGACTAGCCCTGGAAAATGTCTATGATTAGACAGCTTTTGTAATCAGTTTGGTTATCAAGTTTGGGATATTTACATGAATTTGTAAACAGACTTCTACATAGTCAAGCTAGCTTGACTTTTAGAGAGGAGCTCAAAATTATTTTTATTTAAAAAAATTTTTTTTTATTTATTTGTCAGAGAGACAGTACCAGCAGGGAGAACGGCAGGCAGAGGGGAGAAGCAGGCTCTACACTGAGCAAGGAGCCCGATGCAGTACTTGATCCCAGGACCCCGGGATCATGACCTGAGCCAAAGGCAGATGTTTAACCAACTGAGCCACCCAGGTGTCCCTCTAAATTATTTTTAAAATATTGATAGACATGACTACATAAGAATGTAAAACTTATACATGGCAAAGTTAAAGACAATGGAGGAATTGTGATTCTCTTTATGATGGGGAAAGATTCGAAGTTTTACTTTATTAAGGACTCTTAAATTAAGAAGAAAAAATAAGTATTCCAATAATAAAGTGGGCAATGTCCATCAAAAGGCAATTTGGAAAAGGAAGAAATACAAATGATCAAAAAAATTATTAGAAGGTTTCAACTTTATTAGCAATCAATTGAATTATATTAAAACAATATTTCAATGTACAATTGACAAAAGATTGCTAATGCTTTCTGTTAGTAGTGGTAGGAAGATGATAACTCGTACTGTTTATTAACAGGAGTATAAGTTAGTATAATTTTCTAGTACACAATTTGACAATATATATCAAAAATCACTTAAAAATAAGCAAATATGGGGTGCCTGGGTGGCTCAGTGGTTAAGCGTCTGCCTTCGGCTCAGGTCATGATCCCAGGGTCCTGGGATGGAGCCCTGCATCGGGCTCCTTGCTCAGCAGGAAGCCTGCTTCTCCCTCTCCCACTCCCCCTGCTTATGTTCCCTCTCTAGCTGTCTCTTTCTCTTTAATAAATAAATAACAAATCTTAAAAAAAAAAAAAAAAGAAAGAAATCTTTAGGGAATTATGGGTGCTTGGGTAGCACGAGATCCCAGGACCATGGGATCATGACCGGAGCCAAAGGCAGACGCTTAACGACTGAGCCACCCAGGTGCCCCTCCCTAAAGATTTCTAATGTCTTTCTATTATGACCACAAAACAAATAAAGCTACTCTGAAATTAGTCAGAAGTCATTAAACAACTCAGACCACGATGCTAAAGTCAGTCTCTTAAAGGTATAATTTTTGAAAAGTAGAAACATACTTATAACATTAAAAATATGTATTAATAAAAATATTAGAATATATAACATCAATAAACATTAATAAAATTTTATACAATTCTTTTAAGTAAAACTGATAATATAAAAATAATTTGTTCATGTTTATGTATTAGTTGACACATGCAAAGTCTGTACAAAAGATTTCTATATCTCCAGGTGAAAAAAGTTATATAGATACCTTTAATTCTTTCATATGGTGAAGAAGACTTGCTTTGCACTGAACAACTGTTTTGTTAATGATAATGGAGTCTACAACAATCCTCAAATTCTTGGTCATTTGCAATAATGAAAATTGTTCTGAAAAGCACTAAGATTGGGTTAAAGTGTACAGATTCTTCCAGGATGAGGAAATGAGTGATTTCAACATACTTTCAGGCAAGACCAAAATGTAAAAAATGCAAAAGATACGTCCAAGTCATGAAACCTTTCTATAAACTTCAGGATTTACAGTCCCATAAATTATGAAGCATTTGTTTCTACTTTACAAAATAAACTCTTGACACTTGCATGGATAAAGAAGTCAACATGTTTAAAGGTTCGGTGCATATAATTTTAAAGTTTATAAAATATCCCTTTGAACCAAAGACAGATGCCAATATCCACTTAGCTGGATGGGAACTGGGACACACAAATTTCAATTTACGACCACGCCAGAGAAGTACTACACTAGCAGAAAAATTCCCCTCCTTCAGTAAGCTGTGGCCTGCAAATTAGCCCAAAGAAGAAAGGCCACCAGGTGAATGAGCATAAGAATGTAGGCTGGACACACTTACATAGAAGTTCAAGAGAAAAGCTCTGCTGCCACTCAACTATGCTTATATCTGCATTTATGACAAATTTATTTTCAAATCTTATCCCAGAAAGGGGACAAAAATAAGAGGTCATTATCCACTTAATTGCAAATTGCATGATGCTACTATAAAGCCACTGCATTACATCCATCTTCTTTTACTCTTGTAAAAGAGGAAAATTTTTCATCACCCCAAATATATTTAAATGTTACTAACCTTGTGTTTTAAGTTCAGATTTTAAAAAGATGGAGAGGCTAATGATGTGTTACGAGCAAAGTGAAGCATCAAAAGATCACTTCAAGTCTTTAAATGATGATCCAAATTTAGTGACCTGAAAAAGAAAACCCTATCGTTTATAATAATATAACTATATCATGGTTTATGATTAGGAACACATACACATAATGGGGCAGCACGAAATGGATTTTATAAATGGAGAGTATACAACAGCTTGCTTGATGACAGAGGAACAAAAAGCTAATGAGTGAACATGGAAGGAGATCCTTCAGCCCCAGTCAAGTTTTTAGATGACTAGAGCCCTGCAAACGTCTGGACTATAACTGCATGGGCCCCTGGGCCAGAATCATCCAGCTAAGCCTCTTGCAAAGTCCTAGCCCACAGACACAGTGAGATAATACTTGTTAAATGTTTTAAGTCTCTAAGTTTTAGGGTGATTTGTTATACAGTAATAGGTATCTAACACAATACTCTTTCCATTTTTATAAAGGTACAATTATGGTCCCAGAAACACAATTCTGACATCTATTCCACTCTATTAGGGCATATATTTAACATCCTTAGCTTAGATTCTGAGCATGAGGATAAGAAAAAAATATTTTTGGCGGGGGAGAAAGAACATTAATAAGTGTACTGCCTTTAATTTACTGTCTCTAAGACACCCAAGTGTACCCATTTTTCTTCATACCTTTTTCTTCCTTTTTCCACTCCCCTACAAATAGAATGGACCCTGGAACCTCAAAAACTGTAACATAACTTTGTTTATTCTACATACTTACTTTTGTTGGGTAGTTCCCTTAAGAGTAGTAATTATAATTTTGTTAAGCCTCTCATGCATAAAATCAATGTGCTGAAGGTATTTAATAAATATTTCATTATACTAATACAAAGGGTAAGCAGGTAAGCAACCCTCAGCCTATGAACTAAAAATATTTTGGGGATGACTTCTTATCTCATAATAGCCTAACATGTCCTTATGACTTGCAGCCACTTTCTACAATGGTCAAACTGCCACACCCCATTCCATTATAGTAAAATATCGTCAAATATGGGGCCTTTTAAGTATACATAGTAGTAATCTTCCCTGTCCTTAACTCCACAAACATAATTAGCCAGTCACTTTAGTTATACACTATTATACAGTTTGTTAATAATTTTAGACAAATATTTCTGCCAAAATAAAGAACAAATTCCCAAAGTAAATAGCATTTGCTTCACTCTTCCCATCACACAGATGTTCACAAAAACCTGAGGTAAAAGCAGTCTAAAATCTGATAACTACCTTTAGTATTGTTTCACAAATAAGTCTTTTTCAATATCAGTACTGTGAAAGTTAAAATATTTAATTTTTTCTTAATTTTAATTTTTTAAAGTAATATCTACACCGGATGTGGGGCCTAAACTCACAACCCCGAGATCAAGAGTCACACACTCCACCGACTGAGCCAGCCAGGCGCCCCTAATATATTTAATTTTTTAATGCTATAATACCTAAAGCAGATGCCAAATGCAGCTAATTTGCAAAGGTAAGAAACACAAATCCTGCTCAGTTTCACAGAAACTTTTGTTTAGTTCCTACACCATTAGGAATAAAACATACAATTCTGAATTTAAACATTTATCGAGTCTCAGCAAATTCCCCAAATCATTCTTTCCCAAGGCTGGTGTGATGCAGTAATTTTAAAATGCCCATTAAGAAAACAGGGTAGGAAGCCCTGGCGTCATAGCATTTCCTATGCAAGGAAGGGATCCTGTCACACTTACAGTAGTCACGCCTTCAGGGACCCGGGGCGCCTGGGACTCTCGTGCCTGCGAAAGAGGGCAATGGGCAACTCCGGCAAGAACCCCGTCACCCCGCTCTGGGCCAGGGAAACGCCGCCAGGGACAGAGCCTAGGCGAGGACTGGGTGCCTGTGGAATCTCAAAGGCTCCAGGAAGCCGGAGGAAGGAGCCGGGGCTAGGCGCACATCCCGGGATCGTCGGACAGTGCCGGCGGTCAAGCACACCCCGCTGGCTCTCGGGTCCCGCGCGCTCGCCGCCCCTGCACGCCCTCCCCATCTGGAACCTGGGGCTTTGGCTTCCCACCTCAGGACGCAGTTTGGCGGCGTCCACTCCGACCCCCTCCCGCCCGGGCCCTCCCCGAGCTCAGCCGCGCCCACCTTCGTCTTTCCAGCCTGAAGCCCGCAGCGCAAACGGTGGCCCTGCCCCTTTACCGTCCACGCGGCCGGCACCATAGAGAAGCCGGCCGCCGGCCGCCGGCCAGAGCGGCTCCAGCCCCCAAACGCCGGCGGAGAGGACGCCGGGATACCGGCCCCATTCTTAACGGACGAGAACCAGTAGCTCGGTTCTTTTTTTGGAGGAGGTGGTGGGTACTATGAGTTCTTCCCCGCCGTGCCCCATAAGGAAACCTTTGGGACAGCGGGGTGAGAAGTGCCAAGTGCCTTGTTGGTTTCCTCTGTCAAACCTGAGCATTCGTTCTTGGCTTTGCCGGCGCCGTGCCCCAGACTTAGCAGCCGACATACGACGCACCCCTACTGGCGGCTGGGAAGCTGGGGACGAAGTGACCTCACCTAATGTCGGATGTGCGGGCCCAACACCCAGACCTTGAGCTAGGAGCCACGGGCCATCTTGGGTCTCGAAGGGATAGAGAAATTTTCGGCTTCCTTTACCGGGTGTTTCAGGTTGGCCGCCGGAGTTTTTCCACGAGATGGAGGGACAGCGCGATCCTGCAGATCCGCCGCTTCTTCATAGCGCTCCATCGCCCCCTTGGGGATTTCTTGATAATTATTCTTTGCCACTTTGTGGGCGGACGGTGGGGGGCTACCACTTTATTGTGGCAGCAGTGACAGGGCTGAATCATTTAATCATGACTACTAAACGCACAGGAGTTGGAAAAAAACTGCATAAAAGGTAGCTTGACCCTAATTAACCGGACTCGACATGCAGCTCTTTAATGGGACTATGACCAGGTCCCAGCCCGCCTTTCCGCCTGAGTGAGCACCAAGATGTCTAGCTTGGCATTGGCTCTAGGAAGCACTGGTGCAAAATAGTCTCAAAAAGGTGTATTGCTTTCTTCTTCCTACCTAGTTTCTCAAAACAAGGGTGAGATGGAAAGCAAGGGAAATAGTGGGGTTATATTTTACAGTTGAAAGACAATTCTATAGCAAAAAGTGAGATTTTCAATCTCAAGCAAACTCCTAGGCCTCCCTCTCACAGAACCCTAAAGCGTGGCTCAGTTTCTTAATGCTAGAACTTTTCACTGCTTGTCTTGGTTCTTAGCCAATGGAAAAAACTGAGGGGGAAAATGATACACATTTTAACCCACATAATTTAAAAGCTAATTAAAAAGAACACATTAACCACAAAATGGGGTGCTTTTAGTCATGTTAAGGACAGTTTTGTCTGCAGTAACAATTTCGCATTGCCCTTATGGCAGCACTGTACATGTCTTATACTCTACGCTTTCTAGAGCTGTTGAACAACATGGATGGCTGCCTGCAACCAAAACAACGAAATTGTTACAATTCTTTTCTCTGTAATCACCCTACAGCCCAAAGGCACTGATTCATTTATACAACACATACTGAATGCTCTTTGTGCCAAGCACAATGCTTGGTAACAGGCTACAAAATGACTTTATGGAGCTCAAGTTCTAGTGGAGGATCTAGGCCATAAAGAAACAAAAGTTGGATGGCTGTAGTATGAGCTGTAAAGGAAATAAACAGGGTGATGTAATAGAGACTAAGTGGGTGAGGCCCTTCTGAATAAGTGGTAATTTGTGCTGAAACCTGAAGGTAGCAAGGAGCCCAGGGTGAGAAGAGCTAACAAGAGAATATTGTGACCATTCAAATCACTGACATTATCACTCCTAATCTATGCTCTGCTTGCTTTGTTCTTTTTCTCCTTGTTTCCTCTGTTGTTTCTTTTATGTCAAGAAGCTGGTCTTTTCTAGAAATCAGAAGTTAATTAGAACATTTCTGCTATATTGGTCTAATCTTGAAGTCTCTTTAGATGTGTGGTTTTGTGCTTTCCCAATAAACAGCACTAGGTTGCAGTAAATAGCACTTTTGATGAGCTATTTTAGTTTCACACAGTTGTGTAGCATAAGTTTTTTTCCGATGTTCAAAAGAAATGAAAATAATCAGACAATTCAGATAAAATTTGGTCTTTGCTGAAGTGCTCGATTCTTAGCTTGAAGCAATATTTCATATATAAAGATCTAATTCTCTTTTGGTAGTTCTGTTGAAAAATATTTGGAGAGACCAAATAGCAAATGACCAAATGCACACAATTCTGCATATTTAAAAAGGAAAAAAAAACCTTGAGGATTAATAGTGAATGCTCCACAAGATAAAACAGCAACTATAATTTTGTTTTTCTCATAAATCTGAAATAAATTGTTCAAAATCCTAAACAGTTCTTTATTAATAAAATACATTATAAACATATAGTTTAAAATTTACAAGTTAGGTAACCTCCAAAATTAAATGTCATTGCACAGAAGTAATATATATAATTTCTTGGCTTACTAGTAATTTTATACTAGTCACTTGAACCAACATCCTTAAGGTTTATAATAATTCCATTTTTCACTTTTTAGAACTTGATAGAAGACAGTCAATATCCTGAAGGATTTCAGAGGTTCTTTTCAATGCCACTGATACTCTCTTTTCATTAACTTCTTCCAGCAAGGTTTCTGGAGATTTTGGTTCATAATGATCAGATGACTGTTTGTTTTTTTTGTTAGAAATCTGGTTTAGGATACCACTATTCTCCAATAACACTAAGTTGCTTAGTTAAGGAGTTTTTCCCCGCATTTTTCATTATACAAGTTCATTTAATTTCAGAAAGCCTAGTCTTCATATTAAAATATTATTTCTCTATTAGGTAGATCCCTTGGATTCATAATAGATTTGGTACTTCAGAACTTATCAGGTCTACCCCTTACAGATGAAGAAACTGGTTAAGATAGAGGAGGGGCGCCTGGGTGGCTCAGTCGTTAAGTGTCTGCCTTCAGCTCAGGTCATGATCCCAAGGTCCTGGGATCGAGCCCCACATTGGGCTCCCTGCTCCGCGGGAAGCCTACTTCTCCCTCTCCCACTCCCCCGGTTGTGTTCCCTCTCTTGCTGTGTCTCTGTTAAATAAAATCTTAAAAAAAAAAAAAACAAAACAGAAAAGGAAGAAAAGAGTACCTATGTGTATTTGGATGGAAGTTTGGTGATAGGGAGGAGATAAAAGAATTAAAATCTCAACATTTCTTGAAGTGAAAAGTGATGTGGAAATAAAAGAACAAAAGTAGGAGTGATAGGAATATAAATAATCTGTGCAGTATATTTTTAAATTTTTTTTAAGAGAGGGATCCAGGGGAGTGGCGGAGGGAGAAAGAGAATCTTAAGCAGGCTCCGCACCCAGCACAGAGCCTGATGCAGGGCTTGATCTCACAACCCTGAGATCATAACCTGAGCCAAAATCAAGAGTCGGATGCTTAAATGACTGAGACACCCACCCAGGCACTCCTAGTGGGCATGGAGCCTTCTTAAGATTCTCTCTCGGGGCGCCTGGGTGGCTCAGTTGTTAAGTGTCTGCCTTCCGCTCAGGTCATGGTCCCGGGGTCCTGCATTGGGCTCCCTGCTTCACAGGAAGCCTGCTTCTCCCTCTCCAACTCCTCCTGCTTGTATTCCTGCTCTCGCTATCTCTCTGTCAAATAAAATTAAAAAAAAAAAAATTCTCTCTCTCCCTCTGCCCCTCACCTGCATAAATGAATGAATGAATGAATGAATGAATGATATGGAGTGGAAAGAAACCTGTCCTCTGATGCAGGGCTACTTTATTATTTGAATAGGACTACAGAAAAATCACATGATAAGGGTGGCTGGGTGGCTCAGTTGGTTAGGCGACTGCCTTCAGCTCAGGTCATGATCCCGGACTCCCGTGATCGAGTCCCGCATCAGGCTCCCTGCTCAGCAGGGAGTCCGCTTCTCCCTCTGACCATCCCCCCTATCATGCTCTTTCACTCCCTCTCTCTCAAATAAATTAATAAAATCTTTTAAAAAAATCACATGATAAAAGAAATTAGATGAATGGGGTAGGAATGTACAGAACAAAAGATTTCATAAGAAAAATGAGTCAAATTATAATTGGACAACCTAGAAGAAACAGGTAATTCCTAGAAACTGGGGCACCTGGGTGGCTCAGTTGGTTAAGCGGCCCAGGTCATGATTCCAGGGTCCTGGGATCGAGCGCTGTGTCGGGCTCCCTGCTCAGCAGGGAGCCTGCTTCTCCCTCTCCCTCTGCCTGCCGCTCCCCCTGCTTGTATTCTCTCTCTCTCTCATAAAAAATCAAAAATAAAAATCTTTAAAAAAAATTCCTAGAAACATACAACCTACCAAGACTGAATCTTAAAATAGAAAATCTGAATAGACGGATCACTAATAAGGAAATTGAATCAGTAATCCAAAACTTCCCAACAAATAAAGAGCCCAGGACCAGTTGGCTCAGTTCATTAAGCATCTGCCTTCGGCTCAGGTCATGATTTCGGGGTCCTGGGATCAAGTCCTGCATCGGGCTCCCCGCTCAATGGGCAGCCTGCTTCTCCCTCTCCACTGCTTGTGCTCTCTCATGCTCTCTCTCTCTCAAATAAAATCTTTAAAAATAAAATTCTCTCTCTCTCTCTGTCCCTCCCCCTCCTCTCTCTCTCTTACAAAAAAAAGAATAAATTCAGTAGAGTTTCAGGATATAAAATCAATATACAAAAATCAATTATATTTCTATTCACTAATAACAAACTATCAGAAATTAAGAAAACAATCCCATTTATAATTATATCAAAAAGAATAAAATTCCTAGGAATACATTTAAGAAAGGAGGTGAAAGATCTGTATACTGACAGACATTTATGATGGAAACTGAAGAAGACATAAATAAATGGAAAGATATTTTGTACTCATGAATTGGAAGAATTAATATTGTAAAAATGTCCATGCCACCCAAAGCAATCTATAAATTCAATGGAATCTCTATCAAATTTCAACAGCATTTTACAAAGAAATAGAACAAACAATCCTAAAATTTCTGTGGAACCACAAAAAAACCCAAATAGCCAGAACAATCTTAAGAAAAACAAAGCTGGAGGCATAATGCTTCCTGATTTCAAACTATATCACAAAGTTATAGTAATCCCAAAAGTATGGCATGGGCATAAAAATAGACACATAGATCAATGGAACAGAATAGAGAGCCTAGAAATAAACCCATGCAGGGCACACGGGTGGCTCAGTCAGTTGAGCATCTGACTCTTGATTTTGGCTCAGGTCATGATCTTTGGGTCATGAGATCGAGCCCCACATTGGGCTCTGTGCTCAGCACAGAGTCTACTTGTCCCTCTCCCTCTGCTCCTCCCCTAGACCACATGTGTGTGCTTTCTCTGTCTCTCAAATAAAATCTTAAAAGAAAAAAAAAAAAAAAGGAACCCATGCATACATGGCCAATTAATTTACAACAAAGGAGCCAAGAATATACAATGGTGAAAAGATGGGCTCTTCAATAAATGGTGTTGGGAAAACTGGATCCCTATCTTACACCATACACAAAAATCAACTCAAAATGGACTGAAGACTTGAACATATGACCTGAAACCGTAAAACCCCTAGAGGAAAACAGGGGGTAAGCTCTTTGACATCAGTCTTGGCAGTTATTTTTTGGTTCTGATACCTAAAGCAAAGGCAACAAGAGCAAAAATAAACAAATGGAACCACATCAAACTAAAAAGCTTCTGCACAGGAAAGGATACCATCAACAAAATGAAAAGGCAACTTATGGAATCAGATAACATATTTGAAATATATATCTGGTAAGAGGTTAATGTCCAAAATACATAAAAAGCTCATACAAATAGCAAAAAAACTGATTAAAAAATGGGCAGAGGAACTAAATAGACATTTTTTCAAAGACCTACAAATGGTCAACAGGTATATGGAAGGGTGCTCAATATCACTAATCATTATGGAAATGCAAATCAAAACCACAATGAGGTATCACTGATACCTCATGACAGAATGGCTATCATCCAAAAGATAATAGTTAATAAGCGTTGGTGAGGATGTGGAGAAAAGAAAACCCTGTGTACCTTGGTGTAAATGTAAATTGGTTAGCCACTAAGGAAAACAGTATGGAAGCTCCTCAAAAAATTAAAAAAAAGAATTACCATACCATCCAGCAATCCCAATTCTGGATATGTATCCAAAAGAAATGACATCAGGATCCCAAAGAGATCTGCACTCCCATGTTCACTGCAGCATTATTCACAATAGCCAAGATATGGAAACAACCGAAGTGTCCATCAACAAATGGATGGATAAAGATATGGTATATGTACACAATGGAATACTATTCAACCATGAGAAATAAGGAAATCCTGCCATTTACAACAACACAGATGGGATCCTGAGGGCATTATGCTAAAGTGAAATAAGCCAGACAGAGAAAGACAAATACTGTACAGTGTCACTTATGTGTGGAATGGAACTTTTTTCAAAAGTCAAACTGACTGAAACAGTGTAAAAATGATGGTTTCCAGGGGCTGGAAGGTGGATAAAATACAGACTGGTTAAAGGATACAAACTTTCAGCTTTGAAAAGTATAAGGTCTAAGGATCTAATACATAACACGGTGACTACAGTAGATAACATTGTGTTGTATGGTTGAGGTTTGCTGGGAGGATGAAACTCAGATGTTCTTACCAAAAAAAGAGTGGGGAGGAAGGGACAGATATGTGAGGTGATGTAGGTGTTAATTAACAAGACAGGGTAATCCTTTCAAAATATATATGTGTCTGAAATCACCATGATGTACACTTTAAATATCTTACAATTTTGTTAATATCTTTAAATATCTTACAATTTTTGTCAATTATACCTCAATAAAGCTGAAATTAAAAATAATTCATAATAAATATCCTAAAAAAAAAGAAAGAAAAAGACATAGGTCTGTCATAATTTAGAATATAATTATATAAGTGAATAAGTCTCCGCAGGAGACCTATCCCTAGTTCACTGTCTTTTGCCCTCTTTAAACCCACTCAAAAGTATAATATTGACATGATGTACCTTCTATAGACAAGATATATCTTAATGTTATTCAATAAAGCTTCAGAATATATAAGTATGGATTAATATAAAGTACAGAGTTATGAAGTAAGCCTAGAATGGAAAGGGGTAATTATGCAGGACAATAAATTCAGTTTAAAGGATACAGTTAAACTTCTTTATCTTTTCAAGTTCAGAGGCCACAGACCTGTGCAAAAAGAAAAAGTAAGTTCATGGTAGTTGTCTGAGTCTTTTATAGCTACAATATTTCAAATAGGCATACTTGATTTTTTTTCATAAAATTTAGAACTGTAGGTAGAAGAGCCCAGAAGTTAAGAATTCTCTTTATAGGGGTGCCTGGCTGGCTCAGTCAGGGCAGCGTGTGACTCTTGATCTTGGGGTTGTTAAGTTCAAGCCCCATGTTGGGTGTAATTACTTAAAAATAAAATCTTAAAAAAAAAAAGAATTCTCTCTATATTGGCTTTATTTAGCAACACATCAACTTGACTCAACCGATACTTGAGTGCTTTGAATGAATAAGGAAAATGAATAAAAGTCCCCACCTCAAGGACTTTTGAATCAGGTATTGATGTTTGAATGTAACGAGCATTCTTGCTATAACTCTCTCTTTTTTTAAATAACCATTTTTTTCTATTTATTTGAAGCACAGTTAAAAAAAAAAAGGTACACTTTGGAAATTCAGTGGCATAAGGTACAACTGCCATAACTTGAGGGACATTATACAGTTAATAAAGAAAGGAAATAAAAAGGGAAAAAAATTCCCATTTGAAACACTGTATTACCTAATTTTACCTGCCCAAACAGACCACTTGCAAATATTAGGTCAATAAACTGCGAACATCCATAAAGAGGTAGCTTTCTCACTAAAATGCAAGAATTTAAAGGACTGGTATCTAACCAAGAAAAGACAAAAACAAACTGTAATGAAAAAATAAAATAAAAAAAATAAAATCAGAGCTTTTTGTTTGGGCCTTCATACTCTTCTCTCCCTCCACCATATGTTGCTGGAGTGCCAGGGACCATTCCTTTAGGACCCTGTCTACCCACAGGCCCTGCCTGCTACAACTTCTTAATACTAACCTGGCATACCCTCTGCTTTCCTCCTCAGACTTTAGTCAAGCTTTAAAAACCTACTAAGATTAGGGGTGCTGGGTGGCTCAGTCAGTTAAGCAGCCGACTCTTGATTTCGGCTCAGGTCATGATCTCAGAGTTGTGGGATGGAGCCCTGCATCAGGCTCCATGCTCTGTAGGGAGTTGGTTTGTCCCTCTACCTCCTCCTCTGGCCCTCCCCCCATTCTTGCATGTGAGTGCATGCACACACTCTCTCCTTCTCTCTCTCTCTCTCAAATAAATAAATAAAATCTTTAAAAAAATAAAAAGCTAGTAAAATCCTATCACTTCTATGAAAAGAGTGCTCTCTCCTTCCTTGAATTCCTATAGCCTTATGTCAACTAATCATATACTTATTTGCAATACCGTCTCTTAAACTCTTTTAATTTTCTGATCTTCACACCTAGATTGTCTTTTTCAGGAGAAAGGATGTTTTTCTTTTTCTTCTGTACTTTGCACATATAATAAGACCTCATTTATATGGAACTCTTAGGAAACAGTTTTGGAGAGCCAAGTTTTTACACAGTTGAATTAGGTGTCAAAACATAGTAAGTCCTTCCTTCCCTTCTATTTCCTTCCCTCCTTCCCTTTTCCTTCCTTCCTCCCTCCCTCCCTTCTTCCCTTCCTTCCTTCCTTCCTTCCTCCCTCCCTCCCTTCCTCTCTTCCTTTAGAGAAGGAGAGGGTGGGGGGGCAGAGGGAGAGAAATAATCTTAAACAGGCTCCATGCCTAACATGGAATCCCACACAGGGCTCAATCTCACAACCCTGAGATCATGACCTGAGCCAAAATCAAGAGTTGGATGCTTAACCGACTGAGCCACCCAGGTACCCCCAAATAAGTATTTTCTATTAAATTTCTTCTAGAATAGACTACTGTTTTCTTAAACACAGTGTACTAAACATTCTCTTCTCCTTGATTGGAAGGGTTAACATGATGAACATTAGCTCTTACCATGTTCCACAGAAACAGATATTGGGGCAACTGGTAAGGGGCAGAGGGCTAAATTTACACAACTTCAGCAGAATCTCTTATGCGTGTGTTCTTTTTCCTCATTAAGCTAGAATGAAATATGAGCAGTGGACACAACTAGAAAACACTGTAACTCAACTAGCTCTCTGCAAAATTAACGAGGACTTTAATATCTAAAAGATCTCTCTATTCAAGTCACTAGAAGAGTCTTCACAGTTCACAAAGGGGTATAGAACTTGTCTGCTTTACTGGCTTTACTACAGCCCTTGTCAACTGGCACTCTTTCCTGTACTCTAGCCTCTGGATGGAGAATGAAAGAGATCTTTCAACATTTTAAGCATCTGTGGTAAAGACTTGGATATGACTTACTCCAAAGCCTGCTGATTCTTCATCATTGCAAAACACCTTTTTTTCCCCCACATATGACATATTTTTCTGGCCATAAGCAAACAATACAAACTACCTTTATGCTGTTGCTCATATGATGAACCAACCTCTTGTGAACGATCTGCTGTTCTATGTTTTGACTAGCATCCCTATTAAGAAGTTGAATCAGGGGCTCCTGGGTGGCTCAGTCAGTTAAACAACTGCCTTCGGCTCAGGTCATGATCCCAGGGTCCTAGGACTGAGCCCCGCATTGGGTTCCCTGCTAAGCCGGGAGTCTGCTTCTCCCTCTCCCTCTGCCGCTCCCCCCCTGCTTGTGCTCTCTCTCTCTCTCTGTCAAATAAATTAAAAAAAAAAAAGTTGAATCAGTAAATTAATAATAGAAGGTGAGTTGGAAAAAAATACTGAAATAAATTCAGGTAGCTCTTCATTGTGCAATCACTTCTCTTCCTTCAACCCTCCTTCTCTGACAAGAAAACAAATTACAGTGGAGAGGTCTTCGGCTTTGCAAAGGAAATGGAGCTATTGTCAGGGACTGCCTCTCCTCTCCTTACTCTTCCTCAGTTCCTTTGTCTTTCTGCTGCTCCTTGTTGCTTCCCCCCAGAGCTACTATCACCAATATGCACTTCCCTCACGCCCTCACTTTGTAGTATGTCTTGACAGTTATCCTCTTCAAAGACTTCATATGAAAAGGCCAGCATCTTAAAAACCTTGTCAGCAGAGCGATGATGAAGTAACCAATCCTATAGTCATATACAATTTCCCTTTCATCCCAACTACATTTTTTGCCAGCTACTTGGGCAACTTTTCAGCTCCCAAACAGGCTGTAGCTGAAGAATGGAAGATCTGGAAAGCTGAATCCTTAGGAGACCTAAGATATTAAATAACATTTACTGATTTGATTTGTATCTCTTTCTCTAAGTAACTTAGGAAAAGGTGATAAGGATCAGGCTTAATGTTTATATTTTTTTCACCATGCTATGCTAAGACACCTTACAAAACTACCTTAAAGCTTCCTAAATTGTTCCTGTTATACCTCTTTTCCTTTTTTTTTGAAAAAGGTTTTATTTATTTATCTGACACAGAGAGAGAGTGCACAGGTAGGGAGAGCAGCAGAGGGAGGGGTGAAGCCGACTCCCCAATGAACAGGGAGCCCCATGCAGGACTCAATTCCAGGACTCTGGGATCATGACCTGAGCCGAAGGCATACGCTTAACCGATTGAGCCACCCAGGCGCCCCCCCTCTTTTCCAATACAGGTTTCCTCCACTATCCAAAAGCTGAAAAACAATTACCATTAATTTTTATGGAAAATTTTTTGATCATTCCCACATGCAAAAAATAACCTCTTAGGCTTTTTTTTTTTGACACCTGAGGACTCATCTTGCTAATGGATGCACGAAATAAACTGAAATGAAGCACAGAGGCTCACAGACACGTTCAAAGTTATGGCAGCTTGAAGCTGAGATGCTGAGTATAATTCCTGGGAAGGAGCTTGGAGGTACCACTCTCCCTGCTTGGGGTGCAAACTGCCTCTATAAGAGCTCATTGCAAAACAAATACTGAATACTATTTTCACTTTTTGCCTTTTTTCTTAAAAGCGAAAATCCTTTTTGGATTTCTTTCAGTTAGCAAAAACAGGTACATACTCCCATCCAAGTACTAACGAGGCCCCACCCTGCTTAGTTTCTGAGATGAGACAAGATCAGGTGTATTCAGGGTGGTATGTCCATAGAAAAATGGGTACACACTGATGTAGGTCTTTAGTAAAAGCAAAGTGGTGTAATGCAAACTTTCAAAAAGTGGGAGATACCTGTATATTCAGATTATCCTCTCAGTGATACTAACCTTCCTAATGACCTTTCTTTCTGCCATTCGTTCTACTTAGGAACTTGTAATTCTATCAAGTCTGAGCTCCTCTACTGATCACAAGATCCATTTCTATCCACTGAAACTCACACGACAGCCTAACAGATAGCTTCTGCTCCATAAAAACTGTTTTCTCACTGTCTCCATAGGACAAAATATGCTTTTTACCTCTGCTCTTGCTCCCTCCCTAAAATGTCTTAATTTTCCTAAATATTCCTTTGAAGCCCAGTTCCAGTCCCCTGCACACTGAAAGGCACACAGGAAGGACTAACATACTTTATTTGTTGATTTTCCAGTTAATTTGGGAGAGGTAATTAACACGATAGAAATGATTTCAAAATCAACTTTTGCTGAAAGTTTATTATGTTAGTCAACATTTTATTTCTTTTAATATTACTAAAATTTTAAAAATCTCTTTACATTTTTCCATAAAGTTTTCAGGATGAATTTAGCACATTAAAAGTCACCCATTTTGATATGAAGTTTTCAATGCAATTTTCTGACCTCAGATAAAATATGATGAAATGTAATAAATTAGATATCTGATTAAAGATAAATTATTTTCAAGCTTAAGCTATCAGGAAAAGTCTTAAGAGTTTGCCATTTGACATTTTTAATTTTTGTGTCTCTTCTACACAGATGAAGTTTAAAAGAAATATAAATACCAATTTTCTTCAATAACAGAAGATGAAGAATGTGTGGGCATCTCTCTCTGACCAGTCTGGGTCAGTCTTCTGCACCATGATATAACTGCTATCACATAGCTAGATTGAAAACATAAAAGAAATATTTGAAAAATGAACTAGTATAATATTTATAAAAGCATTTTTTAAAAAGGAAAAATCATTAAGACAACTTGGGGGAAAAGGATAAAGAAATTCCCAAGTGAGGCATTTACTGGGCAATTTTTTGAATCTTTTTTAAAGGAAATGGAAAAGGCAAATTTTTCTCATTATTCAGCAAGGAGAAAATGATTTACTCATAGTCACGATTAATAAAGACGAGATTTAAGAATCAGAACAAAGTGATACTTGGATTTCACTCAAAATTAAAATTCAAATGTCTAAAGTATCCTTTTAGTTTTACAAAGTAAAATGAGTTTCGTTATGTTTTATAACGAAAATGTCTTTACGACTAAGCTAGCATTTGCTTTCTAAAATTAAAAAAATATATATAAAAAAACAAAAAACCCCCACCAAAAATAAAAAAATAATATTTAAACCGGAACACACCCATTAATTCCCCCACACACACATACATAAATGTGTAATTATATATAACTCACTGAATATACAAAACAAGTATCAAGGTCAATAAAATGAATGATCTGAAGTGATGGGCCGAAACAAATAGTAATGCTTGCCAAAGACTGTAGTTTTTTTAAAGCTTTATTTATTTCTTTTAGAGAGAGATAGAGCATGCTCGGATGCACACGCAAGCAGAGGGAGGGGAGAGGAGAGGAGGAGAGGGAGAGAATCTCAAGCAGACTCAGGGCTTGATACCACAACCCCGAGATCATGACCTCAGCCAAAATGAGGAGTCAAATGCTTAACCAACTGAGCCACCCAGGGGCCTCAAGACACTGTATTTTTGATGCAAATTATTCAAACTAGCAATGAATGTTGGAGCATTTAGACCAATATGCGATAACTCCCAAAAGAAAAATAAATTCATGAGGTAAAAAAGCAATTCTTTTGTGAATATTCTCAAGTAAAATCACTAACATGTCGAGAACATTGCAAGTTGACTGATAACAAATCACATAAAACAAAAGCAAAAAAGCATATTCATAAAAAGCTGATTTCAAGAATCTTCTCCAACTTAAGCATCAACAAATTAATTTTATTCCACTTTACAGAAATATACCTAAGTTTAGTTATTTGTGCAAACCTTACCTCAAATTGGTTAAGGCATTTAGTTAATTGGTAACACAGCTGTCCAGAGTCCAATTTCCACAGCAAGCCAGTTATATTTAAAACATTTGTTTTGACAAACCACTTGAATACAAATGGAAATGATTAAAGTTGACTTGATTTATTTAGTTATGCTAGATGTCAATATTATATTACTGTAAATTCTGAAACCTGTTGAAATGACATCATGTACATTATCTACCTGGAAAAACTAAAAATATATATAACATTTAAATCATGTTTATATGCTTCCCCTCTGTCTAAAAGTAAAAGTTCCTATCATGAAAATAATTTTTAGGGGCACTTGGGTGGCTCCCTTTGGCTCAGGTCACAATCCCAGGGTCCTGGGATCAAGCCCCAGGTTGGGCTCTCTGCTCAGCAGGGAGCCTGCTTCTCCCTCTCCCTTTGCCTGCCGCTCCCCCTGCTTGTGCTCTCTCTCTCTGTCAAATAAATAAATAAAATCTTAAAAAAAAAAAAAAAGGAAAAGAATTTTTAAAACTGCTTTTCAGTACCTTTCATATGGTCCAGGGTGTTCAATTTGAATTAACTGATCTTGTCCATCGGGAAAAGTTAACTTACACCAACCTAAGTTGAGACCTTGATTTACCTTAAGAAGCAAAGAGGAAAGGTAAGTTTTATCATTCCAAAACTGAAACAAAAAACATAAAGTGCAACAAAAGCCTCTTTAAATTATCAATTTAAAAAATAAGTAGATGAATCATTAAAACTTTATTTTGATTAATTTAAAAAGTTATCTTTCACATGGATTATGGGTATTATTTAACCACCCCTCTATGCCAGTCCTTCTCTATATAATCAGTTACCTTTATAAAAATGATTCTTTGTCATCCTTTCTGATTTTTGCTAGGAAATCCAATGAGATCACTAAAGCTTCTTAACAGATTTTATACTTCAAAAAATAAATTGAAATAGTGTGGTACTTTATTTTCTTTGTTCTATTTCCACAGATAAAAAAACAATAAAAAATAGATTTCAGTCTGAAATATAATCACCTGTCTCTTTTCAATAAAAGAGCTGAAATTCCAATTTAGGGTTAGAGTAATGCCATCTAAAAAGACAGCATGTACTTTGTCATCAGAATATGCAAGAAATCTTCCCACGCTGGGTATGACTGATTCTCTCAAAAGCAAAGGCAGTATATTGCTATCATTTATCCCAGGTACCTAAAGCCAAGTTAATAAAAATAGCAGGAAAGAGAGTTATCGATTATTACTTAAATGATTAACAAACTCTGAAGCAACTTTATTCAGAAGTTGAATATTGTAGAATCCTTACATATATTCTGACTTTTCCAGAAGTGGATACCCAAATTAGTCTATTACAAGCAGATTAAGTTCTAATATCTTTGGAAAATCACTGTTCTGCTGAATTTTACATAAAACATAGAAAAACATTAGGAACTACAGCAACGTATAGGTTTATAACTAAATTAGTACAGATACAGAAATCAAAGTCTGAGAATCACTTCCTTTAAGTCAACGTTAAAAGAATTTACTTGTACAGTTATGGAAATACAGTAGAATACTGTAATATCATAGTTTAAAAGAACTACATTTCCACAAACTTCAAATCCAATCAATTCCTTGCCCTTCCCCCTCCACTAAGAAAAAAGAAACAAAAACAAATTATAGACAAAGTATAACATAAAAGCTGTATTTTGCAGTGTTTTTCTAATAAGTGGATATTTTTCTGAATAAACCAATATTAATGTTACAAAGAATTTCTTACATGACTTAGATGAAAGTAAATTGAACTTAGAGGTATGTATGCAAACAATAAAATAATTTTAAAAATCTTGTTTCTAAAATAATTTTAAGGGACCCCTGGCTGGCTAAGTCAGTGGAACATGTGACTCTTGATCTCAGGATTGTGAGTCGGGCCCTAAATTGGGTATAGAGATTACTTAAAAATAAAAATCTTCAAAATAATAATAATAATAATTTTAAGATACCATTTTCCAGCAGCATATACGATAATTATGGCTTAAAGAAAGCCTTGTCTTGGCACAGTGTTGAAGAATTCTGTGAACATGAAAAACAGTACTTAAACATTTGCAAATAATGGCATTTTCCAATTCTAGCAACGCATTCTTACTGCTATACATGTTAGGCAAGTAACTCATTTCCACTAAAATATGTTCAGAACACTTTTCTTCCAGAAATCCTTTATGCCCTGGAAGGGGGGTTGCTTTCCTTTGTGTTAATCTTATATAGTGAAGGCTACTCCTCTAATTTTTTAGCAATGAAATGACTCCAAATAGAGACTTTTCAGGTCCTCCTTTCTAAGAGGTGATGGATTCACAACCTGCAAGGTTTGTCTTATAATGATGTGATTACCTTATTTTATAAATGAAGAGGCCAGAAAACTTGACAGATTCTACCAAAGACAAGTATTTCCACTGTACTACAAATTTTTAATCTTCCCCTAACCATCAGAAAATGTATCAGGATTCTCAGACACATAACACTTAGGTCAGATGAATGTGAAGAACTTACCTGGTTGCCTGTTTAAGTAGAGAACACACAGAGAACAGACTTCCTGGTCTGTCCGGAGGAAGGTTATTTACTGAGTAAGTTTTCTCTTCTCTCTGAAAATTAATTTAAAATGAAATATCTCAATAATAAATCCTGGCCATTATTAGCTAACTCTTTTTTTTTAAATTTTGTATTTATATTGTGACGATGCAAGCAGTTATTTTAACTTAATCAAAAGCCCATAAAAGGTATATTTTTAAAGTTATTTTATGCTTTTCCTTTTTTCCCATTTTTTCTGAAGTCTAGCTTTCATCCTGGATAGTTACAAAAGTTGCATTCTGATACCCTATAACTTACTGCCCACTTTAAATTCTGGCTGTACTTAATATGGCAACCAAATTAATTTTCCTACACATTAGCAGAAAACATCATATAAGCCCCACTTTACCTTTAGACCAAAAAAAAAAAAAGCCTATATAGGTTTAAAAAACTATTTTAATTGAACAAATTATATAATTTTATTATGTTTTGTTAATGGAAGAACTATCGCTACAGTTTGTGGAAGGCATATTATTTATAAGCTCAGCTTCTTGAATTAAAAAAAATTGTTATTCCCTCTTTCTCAGACTCTTTAATACTTGTGTTTCCCTGGGTTCTGTCTTCAGCCTTGTTTTCTGATTTCCTGATTTCTTCCTGGGTAATACCAGCAGAGTCCAAAGTTCTGTTCATAATAAATATAATATCAACAGCTAACATTTATTGAACAGATACTATATGCTAGGTGCTATGCTATGTAATTTACATGGTTATTTCATTTACTCTTCAAAACAATTCTGAGATAAGAACTATTAATGCCTATTTTTTTTAGGTGAGGAAATCGAAATTTGAGGGCTAAGAAGTAGCACAGATCTAATTTGAACCACAAGAGAATATAGCCCATACATGCTTTACCATCAGTGAGAGAAGATGGGCTTTGAAGTTAAGACAAAGCTGGATTCAAATCACAGGTATGCCTCTTACTAACTATAATGATGGACAGGTTTATGTAACCTTTTGGGTTTTTTTAAGATTTTATTCATCCATTCATTCATTCATGAGAGAGAGAGAGAGAAAGTGCATGCAGCAGGGTGGCGGGGTGGGGGGCAGCTGGCAGAGCAGGGAGGAGAGGGAGGAAGAATCTGAAGCAGACTCCACAGTAAGCAGGAGCCCCACCCAGGCAGGCTCAATCTCACAACCAGGAGAGAAGACCATGACCCCAGCTGAAACCAAGAGTCATTGGTCCAACCGACAGAGCCACCCAGGCACGCCTTATGCAGACTTTTATAAACCTCAGTGCCTACAACCTGTGAAATGGGGATACTACCTACCACCTAGACTGAGGATTAACGATATAATACATATATAAAGCACCCAGGACAGAATTTAGTATATAGTAGGTACTCAAAAAATAGTCCTTCCTCTTCTCTACTAAGCTTCTCCGCTGGATATCTCACTTCAACATGTAGAAAATGGAATTACCTTCATTTCAAAATTCACATTTTCTCCTTCTCTACTTCATATATACCTTTGGTGTGTTCCCTCTCCTTGGAATTCAGTTCCCTCCTCCATCATCTCCCTTTGTCTAATGCCTACTTTTCCTTCTTCTCAGGGAAGCCATTACTGAGGTCCCACAGACTAGGTGAAATCCCTAGTTATGTCCACAAGCACAGTACCCTCCACTCTAGCTTCTTGGTTTTCATTATGATTTCAATTTAATACTTTTTTACTGAATGTCTGTCCTCCCTGCTAGAATAGAGCTTCGTGAAGGTAGGGGCTGTGTCTGTTTTACTGACCTCTGTATCCCCAGCATTTATTAGCAATGTGCTAAGGCACATGATAGGCACTCAAACTATTGCATTTTAACTATTTACATCTTTTTCTTTTGGATACTGAGTTCCTTGAGAGTTCTTGTCTTTTCCACTGCCCTATTTCATCAATTCTAAGATGCTCATTTTTCACAATTTAACCTCTATGACATCTGGATATATCTTATAATTAAGAGTATCTCACTTTTAGGCACATGGGGTTGAGATCTAATAGAATTTAAATGTTTTATTGACACCACCCAGTAAGATCAAAACAATTTAGATTTGATAAAATTTTGGTTTAATACTGTGCCTGCCACCACCACTCATTGATTTATTCAATAATTTAGATTTGATAAAATTTTGGTTTAATACTGTGCCTGCCACCACCACTCATTGATTTATTCAATAATCTGCCATCATTTTCAACTCCTTCCTCATCCCCAATATCCAGTCGGCCAACAGTTCTGTTTCCTTAATATTTCTTGTGTCCATTCCTATGTTTCCATTCTCATTACCACTACCTAGTCCTCAAAACAATTTAGATTTGATAAAATTTTGGTTTAATACTGTGCCTGCCACCACCACTCATTGATTTATTCAATAATCTGCCATTATTTTCAACTCCTTCCTCATCCCCAATATCCAGTCAGCCAACAGTTCTGTTTCCTTAATATTTCTTGTGTCCATTCCTATGTTTCCATTCTCATTACCACTACCTAGTCCTCATACTTTCTTCCCTGAACTACTATAAATGTCTTCTAACTGGTCTACCTCTTCCCTACTCCAGTTTATCTTCCTCTAAAATGACCTAACAAAAATAGGATGTCACTTCCCTACTTAAATCCTTCAGTGGCTCTGCAAAAGCAATATGGTTTCTCATGACCCATTTATGAGCTGGCCAAACTTAGTGATTTAGTCTCTTCCCCGGACATTCCCCCCCACACTCGATCTCTACAGCATTCTATCTATAGCATTTTCATTTCCTTCAACACTCCACACTCGCCCCAGCCTCTAGTTAGGTGACATTTATCTACCTCTTCTATGCTCTAGCGAAAATAGTGTGTTGAACAAGATAGGGCTTACTTCTAGTGTGGGCTAGTTAGCAAACAAACATTAATCAGTAAGAAAATGTCACATAGTATTAATTGCTGGGAAGAAAAAAAGAGGAGGGTACCATGACAGAGAGTGTCATAGGTAGCTTCTTTAATTTGGATAGTCAGGAAAAGCCTCCTTGAGGAGATGACATTTAAATAGAAATTTTACCAACAAGAAGCCAGCCAGGCAAGGAGTGGAGCAAGCAGTGTTCCCTCAGCTATATACTCCTCCAACCTCTATCCTTCTTCTGTATAACTCCTTCTTTAAAATCATAGGTCTAGGGACACCTGCCTGGCTCAGAGTAGAGCATCCAACTCTTGATCCAACTCTTGATCTTGGGGTTGTGAGTTTGAGCCCCATGTTGGGTGTAGAGATTACTTAAAAAATAAAATATAATTATAGATCCTAGTTCAGCCATGTCATCCTCCAGAAGACTTTTCCCCCAAACTAGGTCAGGTGCCCCTCCTTATGTGGTTCCAGAGCACCAAGTTCTTATCTCTACAGAAGCAATTACATCTTTCCTATTTAAAAATTTAAGTGTTGCCCCTCCCCCCTCATGTGCACGCTCTCTCTCTCTCTCTCATTCTCTCTCTCAAATAAATAAATAAAAAATCTTTAAAAAAATAAATAAAAATTTAAGTGTACAAGTAGCAATACATCACTATTTTTTTTTTTGGAAGAAAACAAAGCTAAAAATATACAAGATTTAAGTCCCTCCCTACTTTTCCTCCCTCACAAAATCCCAAACTCCTCCCCAAAATTAACCACTTCAGTTTTAAGGTTTAAGAGATTTATCTATTTACTTGAGAGAGAGAGAGATAGAGAGCACGAGTGGGAGAGGCAGAGGGAGAGAGAGAATCTCAAGCCGACTCCTTGCTGAGCATGGAGCCTGATGCCGGGCTCGATCTCACAGTGCTAAGATCATGACCTGAGCCAAAATCAAGAGTCAGACGCTTAACCAACTGAGCCACCCAGGTGTCCCTTCAGTTTGGTTTTTATCTGCCCAGATCTTCCCCTGTGCATTTACATGTGTATTATATACAGTAATATATTTGGGTTTGGGGTTTTTCTTTACAGAAGATACCACTGTACATGTTCTTCTGCAACTTTCCTTTTTCAGTGTCTTGGAGATCTTTCAATCTCTCTCTCTCTATGCATCTACATCTTCCTCATTCCTTTAAACTGCTGCACAGCAGCCCCATAATCTGGCCACACAGCTCATTTCACCATTTCTCTACTGATAAGCATTTAGACTGCCTCCAGTTTTTTGCTACTACAAACAATGCTACAACCCACAACCTTGGCCGTATTTATTTGTGTATATGTGCTAATATTCTGCTAGAATAGATGCCTAGAGGCAGAATTTCTAGCCAATTTAACTTGATATTTCAAATTGTCCTTCATGAAGGGTGAATCAATTTACACTCCAACCAGCACTATGAAACACCCTTTACACCACACCCTTGCCCATAGTAGACACTATCAACCTTTAGATAATTTCATGAGTGAAAACATACGTTATTTTAATTTGCATTTCTTTGATGCAAGCAGTAAAGCCTAATATGTTTCCACATATTTGGAGTTATTTATATTGCCTTTTCTATGGCTTAACCATTCTTATCGTTTACTCATTTTTCTACAAGAGTTTGTGGGGGTTTTTTGGTCTTTTTATTCTGATTTATAGCGTAGAATATTTTCTTCTAGGCCTCTGCTTATCTTTTTGGCTCTATCTAATTTAACAGAAGTTAAATATTTAAAATTTAACATAAGTTTGAAAATTTCAAGGTTGCCAAACTTTTATTTTATGCCTTCTGGTGTTTTGTACTGTATTTAAGAAGACCTCCGTCCCCCAAGATTATAAATATTGTTCTTCCATATTTTCTTCTAACATGAGAAAGTTTGGTTTCTTACATTTAGCCCTTTAATCCATCTGGAATTTATTTTCGAGTATGGGTTAAAGTAAGGAGCAAACAATTTTATCCTGAAAAGATAGCCAATTGTTCCTAAATCTCCTCATTCAAGTGGACAGAGCTGAAGTGTTGCTCACAAAGGTAGTCTGAGAGTGAAGCCTGAAGAAGTCCCCCACAAAGGCACAACTGGTCTGGACCTTCTGTTTCATCCCCAAAGCTCATGTTTCTCCTCCTGATACGTTGGCTTCAGTATAAAAATTATCATCACTGGGGCACCTGGATGGCTCAGTCAGTTAAGCGTCTACCTTCAGCTCAGGTCATGATCTCAGGGTCCTGGGCTCCAGCCCTGTGTCAAGCTCCTTGCTCAGCAGGGAGTGTTTCTCCCTCTCCCTTTACCCCTCCCCCCTACTCATGCTTTCTCTCTCTCTCAAATAAATAAAATCTTTAAAAAAAAAATTATCATCCTTCCCCTTTACACCTTTGAGTAAAATTGAAGCTCCAGGAAGATGTAGCATATTTATTGTACATTTTCAAATTCCCAATACATAGCAGTCAGCAGTGTAGGTATGCATACCCACTGTATTTGCCTGTTTACTTGTCTCATACACTGGACACACACACACACACACACACACACACACACACACAGAATACTGGTCACACTTTTATTTCATTTGCTCGTTTGCCTATCTGACTGACTACTAGGTTGTGAACCCTTGAGGGCAGGAGCTCTTCATCCTTACCCAGTGCCTGACAGAGTGTCTGCCTAGGAGTATTCAATTAATATGTATTGAATAAATGAACACTTTCCTACAAACAGACCCAGTGGGAAATCTGTTCCTATATATATGTTATATATATATATAAATATTAATGAATGGAAAGATATTTGGGATTTACTTAAAATATAAATAGGGAGTGGAGGGGGCAGTGGGAAGTATAGATGGAACAAGTGGATAAACAAATGATCACTCAAAATTCCACTCTGTAATATGGAAAGAAACATACTCATTATGTTCCATCCTGCAAAGCAAAGCCAGGGGATACTACCGTGATCCTTACATAATGGTGGATGTCAAATGTCAGATTGGGAACGAGCAAATTTAGACTATTAATAATATAGCCATATGACTACATTTTGGTCTGATAGATTAAATATATCATGTTATGTTTTGCTGCTTTCAAAAACAGAGAACAATCTTGTTCAACATTCTTTCTTTCTTTTTTTTTAAAGAGGGTGGGAAGAGGCCGAGGGAGAGGGAATCCCAAGCAGACTCCATGCTCAGCATGGAGCCCACCACGGGGCTCGATCCCATAACCCTGAGATCACAACCTGAGCCAAAACCAAGAGTTGGACGCCCAAGTGACTGTGCCACCCAGGTGCCCCTTGTTCAACTTTCTAGTTGTATATAAACATTTAGGAGTTAGGAGGTATTTTAAATATGCAAACAGTTACATGGTGGGGAAAAAAAGAATGTGCATACATTAATTCAAAGAATACTGATTCAAAGTAATGCTGCTGGTTTTAGTGTTTCCTTATTGATAAATTCTATGACATGAGAAGTTTAAATTTAACTTCCGATTTAAACATAAATTGGGGCACCTGGCTGGCTCGGTCGGTAGAGTGTGTGACTCTTGATCTCAAGGTTGTAAGTTCGAGCCCTACCTTGGGTGTGGAGCTTACTTAAGAAGAAAATCTTAAAAAAAAAAAAACAATACAAATTACTTAGGCAAATGACTGGCAGAATACAGGATAAAAATGCAATAAAAATAAGGTGACTAGTAATCACTGTGACAATGTTGGCAAAACGTTATATGAATTCTCCAGACTGCATAGTAGTAGGCAAGCAATGTTATGTAAAGATCAAATTTCCTATATATATTCAGAATTATTTAGAAATAGCTATATACAAATTCTTGAGCTGAGACCTAATTGTCAGCTTACCTCTTCTGATCCTTCTTGAATGGAATAATATGTAAAATACCTCCCAAAATAAGCTCCCTCTGATTTGAAAACAGATCCATCTCCAGGATAAATCTCTATTGAGTTCACATTTTTATGGTTTAGTCTAAGGAAGAAAAACAATCATTAATTTTTTTTTCTAATTGAGATTAAAACATAAATGAGAGCAATCAAACAAACAAATTAGTATGGGATTTTGCCTATCCAGCAAAATGGATAATTTCAAACTCTGCACCCAACCAGCTAAATTAGATTTTTTGCAAAAAATAAATAAAACACATAGAATTGGTTAACGTACCTATTTCAACAACTGAGCCTAGTTTTTGGAAGTCAGGCATCTTATCATCTTGGTATCCCCACTGCCAATCATGGTAGCTGGCATATACTAATCACCAAAGAAATGCTCACTGCAAAGAAGTTAAATATGACAACTCCAGAACCCGAAAATAGGATATTCTTCAATAATGAAACTAGTAGAATCAGTATCTGATGAATGAGATTAGCCATGTGTAAAAGGAGCCATCTCTAAGAGAAGGTGACTGATCATATCTGAAGCAGCCAAGTACAATCAAGGGACTGGGTATATAATGTACAAAAACTTTAGCCAAGTCTATTTTTTTTTTTTTTTAATATATGAAGAATATATTGTCCGGAGGGAGTGGGCTTTCATGTATAAAACGAGAGCCCAAAGAACAACATTTTGCAGTGCTTTTCTAGCATTATTTATAGTAGTGAAACCATGAATCTAGCCAATATTAGTATTCTAGTCACCAGAGAGGTATACTTTGTGGTGGGGTAGGAATAATTCAATGGGATAGTGCAGACACAGAGGAGCCTCTAATCTTCTCTAATTCCATGCTCAACAGGCAACATTTTGATGTGACTAATTCAGACAGCTAGATCCCCTGATGCTTGGAAGAGGAATCCTAAATAACTGACATGAGTATTTCATTCACCAGGAAAACTAATCCTCACTGGCTCTGGAGTTGTCACAAAAATCCTGTGAATATGGTTAATGTGAATTAGTCACAAGACCCCTATGTGCACTCATAAAACTAAGTTTTGAGACCTATAATATTTAGGACCAAACAGAAGAATGATGGCCCTGGCCAAACTGTCCTTTTGTGGGAGTCTGTCTGCAGGGCTAGTCCCCTCCCCTCTGACATCGCTAAAGAGCTCCCATTCCAACACAGGTGCCTTACCGGTAAGTTACACCTTTGTACCAAACCACTTTCACTAGCTCAGCATAGGAATATTCTTCATCAAACTGTCCTTGTGAAAGTGAATCACAAAAATTCCACCTGTGAAGGACAAAGTACAAGCTTGTAATTCTGGTCACTTAACATAATTACCTTTAGAATTCAACAAAATAGTGCTACTGTAACAAGATGTATTTCTTGTGCTCACTTCAGCAGCACATGTACTAAAATTGGAACAAGATGTATTTCTTGCTTAACTTGCTAGAGCAAAGAAAAGCAAAAATTAACATAAAGGTATATGAAGGAAATTGAAAACTTATTTTTCCATGTATTTTTTTCAGTATTTTTAACAATCTCACTATTCAATCTCAGCACAATGACATAAATGAACAGTTTTACTAAGCTTTAAAATTTAGGATTCAAACAACAAATATTTCCTGCACTATCTATGCCACACACACTGGGGATATAACACCCAAAAAAGCAGACACAGTCACTGCCCTCAGTGAAGATTCTTATCAAGCAGGGATGTTAAACAGTAGACAGAGAACACAAAAAAAGGAGAATTGCTGGATGCTGTGGGACTGTAGAAGAACCTAATCCTGTCTGGGAACTTTAGGACAACCACCCGAAGGAAGAAAACTTCTGCTGAGACCTGGAAACGCACACAAGTTAGCGAGCTGAGAAAGATAAAGCAGTGCTCCTGGCCAAGAACAGAGCAGGTGAGGTGGCAAACAAAGTTTGGACAGGCATTCTAGAGATTGTAAAAAGGCCACAAGTAGAAAAAGCAAGGGAAGCGTGGTGAGGATTACAGATGTAGGAAGGGATCAGAAAATGGAAGGCCTATTAAGCCATGCTTAAAGATAATGGACTTTAAGGTTAGTGGCAAGTTATTGAAAACTATTCATCTGGAAGCCTAAATCTCTTTCAATGTGTACTTATAACACTGGAACTTCCAATTTTAACTAGATAATCATGACAAGCCTGAAAAATCACTCCCCTGTTTTGCTTTAAATAACAAATATATATTCAGAGACAACCTGGGATCAAAGCCCAATTCTACACATGCTAGCTATGTGACTCTGCTCAGGTTATTTAACCTTCCTGCGTCTCCAGGCTATCAGATTGGATAAAAAAACAAGACCCATTGATATGCTGTCTGCGAGAGACTCATTTTAGACCCAAAGACACCCCCAGATTGAAAGTGAAGGGGTAGAAAACCATTTACCATGCTAATGGACATCAAAAGAAAGCTGGGGTGGCAATCCTTATATCAGACAAATTAGATTTTATTTTTTTTTATTTTTTTTTTTTTTTAAAGATTTTATTTATTTATTTATTTGACAGAGAGAGAGAGAGAGAGAGAGAGACAGCGAGAGAGGGAACACAAGCAGGGGGAGTGGGAGAGGGAGAAGCAGGCTTCCCGCGGAGCAGGGAGCCCGATGCGGGGCTCGATCCCAGGACCCTGGGATCATGACCTGAGCCGAAGGCAGGCGCTTAACGACTGAGCCACCCAGGCGCCCCGACAAATTAGATTTTAAACCAAAGACTGTAATAAGAGATGAGGAAGGACACTAGATCATACTTAAAGGGTCTATCCAACAAGAAGATCTAACAACTGTAAATATCTACGCCCCTAACATGGGAGTGGCCAATTATATAAGTCAGTTAATAACAAAAGCAAAGAAACACATCGACAACAATACAATAATAGTGGGGGCCGTTAACACCCCCCTCACTGAAATGGACAGATCATCTAAGCAAAAGATCAACAGGGAAATAAAGATTTTAAATGACACACTGGACCAAATGCACTTCACAGATATATTCAGAACACTCCATCCCAAAGCAACAGAATACACATTCTTCTCTAGTGTCCATGGAACATTCTCCAGAATAGATCACATCCTAGGTCACAAATCAGGTCTCAACCGGTACTAAAAGATTAGGATCATTCCCTGCATATTTTCAGACCATAATGCTTTGAAACTAGAACTCAATCACAAGAGGAAAGTCGGAAAGAAAACAAATACATGGAGGCTAAAGAGCATCCTACTGAAGAATGAATGGGTCAACCAGGAAATTAAAGAAGAATTTAAAAAATTCATGGAAACAAATGAAAATGAAAACACAACTGTTCAAAATCTTTGGGAAGCAGCAAAGGCAGTCCTAAGAGGAAAGTATATAACAATACAAGCCTTTCTCAAGAAACAAGAAAGGTCTCAAGTACACCACGTAACCCTACACCTAAAGGAGCTGGAGAAAGAACAGCAAATAAAGCCTAAACCCAGCAGGGGAAGAGAAATAATAAAGATCAGAGCAGAAATCAATGAAATAGAAATGAAAAGAACAGTAGAACAGATCAACGAAACTAGGAACTGGTTCTTTGAAAGAATTAACAAGATTGATAAACTCCTGGCCAGACTTATCAAAAAGAAAAGAGAAATGACCCAAATCAACAAAATCATGAATGAAAGAGGAGAGATCACAACCAACACCAAGGAAATACAAACAATTATAAGAACATATTATGAGCAACTCTATGCCAGCAAATTAGATAACCTGGAAGAAATGGATGCATTCCTGGAGATGTAGCAACTACCAAAACTGAACCAGGAAGAAATAGAAAACCTGAACAGACCTATAACCACTAAGGAAATTGAAGCAGTCATCAAAAATCTCCCAACAAACAAAAGCCCAGGGCCAGATGGCTTCCCAGGGGAATTCTACCAAACATTTAAAGAAGAATTAATACCTATCCTTCTGAAATTGTTCCAAAAAATAGAAATGGAAGGAAAACTTCCAAACTTGTTCTATGAGGCCACCATTACCTTGATCCCCAAACCAGACAAAGACCCCATCAAAAAGGAGAATTACAGAGCAATGTCCTTGATGAACATGGATGCAAAAATTCTCACCAAAATACTAGCCAATAGGATCCAACAGTACATTAAAAGGATTATTCACCACGACCAAGTGGGATTTATCCCTGGGCTGCAAGGTTGGTTCAACATCCGCAAATCAATCAATGTGATACAATACATTAATAAAAGAAAGAACAAGAACCATATGATCCTCTCAATAGAAGCAGAAAAAGCATTTGACAAAGTACAGCATCCTTTCTTGATCAAAACTCTTCAGAATATAGGAATAGAGGGCACATACTTCAATATCATAAAAGCCATCTATGAAAAACCCACAGTGAATATCATTCTCAATGGGGAAAACCTGAGAGCTTTCCCCCTAAGGTCAGGAACACGGCAGGGATGTCCACTATCACCACTGCTATTCAACAGAGTATTAGAAGTCCTAGCCACAGCAATCAGACAACAAAAAGAAATAAAAGGCATCCGAATCGGCAAAGAAGTCAAACTCTCAAGCTTTGCAGATGATATGAAACTTTAGGTGGAAAACCCAAAAGACTCCACCCCAAAACTGCTAGAACTCATACAGGAATTCAGTAAAGTGGCAGGATATAAAATCAATACACAGAAATCAGTGGCATTCCTATACACCAACAAGACAGAAGAAAGAAATTAAGGAATTGATCCCATTTACAACTGCACCCAAAACCATAAGATACCTAGGAATAAATCTAACCAAAGAGGCAAAGGATCTGTACTCAGAAAACTATAAAATATTCATGAAAGAAATTGAGGAAGACACAAAGAAATGGAAAAACGTTCCATGCTCATGGATTGGAAGAACAAATATTGGGAAGATGTCAATGCTACCTAGAGCAATCTATACATTCAATGCAATCCCCATCAAAATACCATCCACTTTTCTCAAAGAAATGGAACAAATCATCCTAAAATTTGTATGGAACCAGAAAAGACCCCAAATAGCCAGAGGAATGTTGAAAAAGAAAAGCAAAGCTGGTGGCATCACAATTCCGGACTTCAAGCTCTATTACAAAGGTGTCATCATCAAGACATTATGAGTACTGGCACAAAAACAGACACATAGATCAATGGAACAGAATAGAGAGCCCAGAAATGGACCCTCAACTCTATGGTCAACTAATCTTCGAAAAAGCAGGAAAGAATGTCCAATGGAAAAAAGACAGTCTCTTCAACAAATGGTCCTGGGAAAATTGGACAGCCACATGCAGAAGAATGAAACTGGACCATTTCCTTACACCACATACAAAAATTGACTCAAAATGGTTGAAAGACCTAAATGTGAGACAGGAGTCCATCAGAATCCTAAAGGAGAACACAGGCAGCAACCTCTTCGATCTCAGCCACAGCAACTTCTTCCTAGAAACATCGCCAAAGGCAAGGAAAGCAAGGGCAAAAATGAACTATTGGGACCTCATCAAGATAAAAAGCTTTTGTACATCAAAAGAAACAGTCAACAAAACCAAAAGACAACTGACAAAATGGGAGAGGATATTTGCAAATGACATATCAGATAAAGGGCTAGTATCCAAAATCTATAAAGAACTTCTTAAACTCAACACCCAAAGAACAAATAATCCAATCAAGAAATGGGCAGAAGACATGAACAGACATTTTTCCAAAGAAGACATCCAAATGGCCAACGGACACATGAAAAAGTGCTCAACATCTCTCGGCATCAGGGAAATCCAAATCAAAACCTCAATGAGCTATCACCTCACACCAGTCAGAATGGCTAAAATTAACAAGTCAAGAAATGACAGATGTTGGCGGGGATGCGGAGAAAGGGGAACCCTCCTACACTGTGGGTGGGAATGCAAGCTGGTGCAGCCACTCTGGAAAACAGTATGGAGGTTCTTCAAAAAGTTGAAAATAGAGCTACCATACGATTCAGCAATTGCACTACTGAGTATTTACCCCAAAGATACAAATGTAGGGATCCGAAGGGTATGTGCACCCCGATGTTTATAGCAGCAATGTCCACAATAGCCAAACTGTGGAAAGAGCCAAGCTGTCCATCAACAGATGAATGGATAAAGAAGATGTGGTACATATATACAATGGAATATTATGCAGCCATCAAAAGGAATGAAATCTTGCCATTTGCAATGACGTGGATTGAACTGGAGAGTGTTATGCTGAGCGAAATAAGTCAGAGAAAGACATGTATCATATGACCTCACTGGTATGAGGAATTCTTAATCTCAGGAAACAAACTGAGGGTTGCTGGAGTGGTGGGGGGTGGGAGGGATGGGGTGGCTGGGTGATAGACATTGGGGAGGGCATGTGCTATGGTGAGCGCTGTGAATTGTGCAAGACTGTTGAATCACAGAGCTATACCTCTGAAACAAATAATACATTATATGTTAAAAAAAAAAGAAGATAGCAGGAGGGGAAGAATGAAGGGGGGGGAGTCGGAGGGGGAGACGAACCATGAGAGACGATGGACTCTGAAAAACAAACTGAGGGTTCTAGAGGGGAGGGCAGTGGGAGGATGGGTTAGCCTGGTGATGGGTATTAAAGAGGGCGCATTCTGCATGGAGGACTGGGTGTTATACGCAAATAATGAATCATAGAACACTACATCAAAAACTAATGATGTAATGTATGGTGATTAACATAACATAATAAAAAAATTCATAAGATTCCTGTATCTCAAGTTCCTCTGCAAAATGGGGTGATAACAGTACTTACCTCATGCAATTTGTATGATAATTCAATAGGTGAAGTACCGAGGTGCCTGGCACGTAAGCACTTTGTGTCAGCTATTACCATCACTACTGTGCTATTTACAGAAGTTATTCACCTCTTAGTCGAGGGAAAATGTTTATATCTGTCCTCCAGAAACCTCTCCACGTTTGCCACTTTTTTCAAAAATGTTCAATGAATCAATTTATAGTCAGCTAACCAAAGATAGGTGTGGCCTCTAAGACTAGGTATGAAAGAAAGAACCCAGGATCATAAATCAGTCAGATCCATGCTCCAGCAACCAATGCAAGGACTCCACAGAGAGGCAGCTGATGTTTCTCTGTGCTCCCCACCACAGCCCTGTGCCAACACTTAGCACACTTTAATCATCTTTTCAGTGACAGTGACCTTCATAGAGTCTAAGCTCCTAGAAAGCAGGGACTGTGTCTTGGTCATCTCTATAGTCTCTGTGCTTTACAAAGTATGTAGGGTACGGTCAGCCTTCCATAAACACTCAATGCATGGGCACAGAGTAAGGAACATAAGCAACACATGGGCTAGGGAAATGATTTACTATCGGTTATTAGCAAAATTTTGGATCACTGAACTTTCCTTAAGAATGGTAGCAGATGACTGAGAAAGAAAAATTGTCTTTACTTAAGGACTGGCTCTGACAAGAGCTTGATGACAAAGAAGCCATTCTTCCATTACCTGTGCAGGTGGGGGACAGGACAGCTGAGTAACAGGGCCCTGGGAAGAGCAGAAACCTCTTTTCCTCTTTCCTCTGAAATCTCAGAAGTTAATGTTCTACTCCGGGTGATGTCTGCATCACTTCTTGACATACTGCTGATTTTACTATGAAAATGAAGTGCTAAAGACAAAGGATACTTCCATTCCTCTGGGCAGGAGGCCACGGGCCAGCGCTGCTTCACCCATGTGTATACACATGTGTGTCGTGTACTAGGAGGGGGTGGCTCCTCCCTCCCTTCAGCTCCACCTACACAGCTCTTCTCTAAAGGTTCCTTGGATTTCGTGAGCTGACAATAAAGGTCATTTTCTTTATTCTTCAGTCTCTGTCTTGATAAACTTCCATATGTATAGATTTTGCCTTCTTTCTCAACTAGTTTGTCCTTTCCGGCTTGATTCTTCTTTTCCGACAATACTATAGACGAGTCTGGCTTCTGGCTTACTTTACACAAAAAATGTACTGTAAATTCATGCTGCGATCTGGGAAGGCAAAGGTATGCGTGCCCATCCAACGATGCTATCTTCACACTGCCCCTCTCCATAGATACCACGCCATCAGCAGTGTCAGGACTGGGCCATCTTGCTTCTGAGAAGTCAACGAAGATACGCTGAGTAGAGGGAGAAAGAGAGATGGGGAGCATTTTGTCAGCAGTCCAATGTTTCCATACATTTGATGCTTATATATTGTGTAAGAAAGCTCTTGAAGTTGGGTTTGTGTTTTACTACCTAGAGAGAATGAAAAATGGTGAGCCAGGTGTCGGCCTATATGTATTTTTCCACAGGATATTTGATATTGTTAAGATTATTTCTCTTAGAGGGCGCCTGGGTGGCTCAGATGGTTAAGCGTCTGCCTTCAGCTCAGGTCATGATCCCGGGGTCCTGGGATCGAGTCCCGCATCGGGCTCCCTGCTCGGCGGGAAGCCTGCTTCTCCCTCTGCCTCTCTCTCTCTGTCTCTCATGAATAAATAAATTAAAAAAATCTTTAAAAAAAAAAGATTATTTCTCTTAGAGAGATGTAAAACACACACACACACACAGATAAAAAATGAAAGAGAAGAAAAAGAGATAGATTTTCAGCCCTTCCCAAAAGTCTACCCTGAAAAAGAATATTAATGAGGGAAGTCCAGCACTACAATGTACAAACACCACCACAACGTACTATATTCAAAGCAATCACAACTTAAATGGTATGGAACTAGTATAAAAATCATTGACAGAGCAACTCAAATAATAAGGAAATAGAATCAACCATATTTTAAGATGTTACATGTGATAACAAACTTTTCAAAACAAGGAGGGAAGGGGAGAATGACTTAATAAATGGTACTGGAATTACTGAATAGCATGTGGGAAACGCTATCTCAAAAGGGTTATTCAATAGACTAAATAAGATAACATGTATAAAGTACCTATCCTAGGTAGCACCTGGCATACCATACCCTAAAATAAATTCCAGGCAGCTTAAAGAGCAACATTTTTTAAAAACTGAATTACTAGGGGTGCCTGGGTGGCTCAGTCAGTTGAGTGTTGGACTCTTGGTTTTGGCTCAGGTCATCATCTCATGCGTCGTGAGATAGAGCCCTGTGTCGGGCTCTGTGTTCAGCGGGGAGTCAGCTTGGGGGTTCTCGCCCTCTGCCCCCCGCCCACTTGCACGCACCCTCTCTCCCTCTCTCTCTCAAATAAATAAATAAGTAAATCTAAAAAAAAAACTTAATTACTCAAAGGTAAACTGATCCTGACCAATAGCAAACAGACTTGTAACAGGTGCCAGTGCCTACTACATCTCTTCATATAAGATAAAAACAGTAGGTGTCACGTAACAGTCTTTTTTTAACCCATAAATATTTTTTATTATTATGTTATGTTAATCACCATACATTACATCATTAGTTTTTGATGTAGTGTTCCATGATTCATTGTTTGCGTATAACACCCAGTGCTCCATACAGAACGTGCCCTCCTTAATACCCATCACCAGGCTAACCCATCCCCCCACCCCCTCCCCTCTAGAACCCTCAGTTTGTTTTTCACGTAACAGTCTTTTAATCAATTAATCTTGGCAACAGTTAAACATTTCAGTTTCCATTTATATAAAACCTTAAATTTACAAAAACTAGTATCAAGGAAGCCTCTTAAACTTATAGTGCTATTTATGTGTACAGATGTTAGTACAGTATTCACTGATGGCAAAGCTGGCTTGTAAGGATGGTCAGTTAAGAAGGTTCTCTTTTCGGGGCACCTGGGTGGCTCAGTCGGTTAAGTGTCTGCCTTCAGCTCAGGTAATTGTCCCAGGGTCCTGGGATGGAGCCCTGCATTGAGCCCCATATTGGGCTCCCTGCTCTGCAGGGAGTCTGCTTCTCCCTCTCCCTCTGCCTCTCCCCTCACGCGAGCTCTCTCTCAAATAAATGAATGAATCTTAAAAAAAAAAGTTCTCTCTTCTAGAATTAGATTATCTAATAATCCTACTACAGCGTCAGCAGCAAATACCCTTATAGACTAAGTTACAGCTTAGTTTTTCTTGGCTCCTTTGCCATCATGACAGTAGCAGAAAGTGATTAAAAGACATAGTCTTCAGAGTCAGATAAACTTGGTTCAAATCCTGACTGCCTTTTAGAAAATGTCCACGAACAAGATTAGGTAAACTCTCTGAGATTTAGTGCCCTCACCTGTAAAAAGAGGCTGAATATACCTGTTTGACTGGCTGGACATCCATTTTGATTATCAGGAACCCATGCCATACTGACTGGTGTTATTAAATATGTTTACTATCATTCCTAATTCTTGACACAAAGTAAATCCTCAATAAATGATAGCTATATTATTATTCATAAAAGTTCAAAATAGAATATGAGCAAAAAAATAAAATGTACATATCTATAAGTAATTACACATCTCTATTGAACATTAACTGCACATAAACTACAGAAAATGGCCACATAATTTCTTAATTTTTTTTTAAGATTTTATTTATTCATTCATGAGAGACAGAGGGAGAGAGAGAGAGAGAGAGAGAGAGAGAAGCAGAGAGAGAAGCAGGCTCCCAAGGAGCAGGGAGCCCGATGCGGGACTCGATCCCAGGACCCTGGGATCATGACCTGAGCCGAAGGCAGACGCTTAACCATCTGAGCCACCCAGGCGCCCCAATTTCTTAATTTTGAATACCTCCGAGAATCAAAAAGTCATCAATCAGAAAAATTCTGAGTAGAATCTTTGGCTACAAAGATTCTGGCAGGAAGATGAACTATGTACCTTCAGGGTCTCAATCAATATTTAACATACCAGAACACCCTAGTCTGGTGAAAAATATAAGCCTATGCATTCTACAGCAACATGTGTATTCCCAAGTCTCATAAAGAAAAAGATTAAATATGAAACTACCTGTTTCTAATTACTTGCCCTCAAATATTACTTATAAAAAAAAGCTTTGAAAAATTACCTTTTTTCTTTCAGAAGGTATGATGCTTTCAGATAAAAAAGGGCAAACGGCAAAAGAATTTCGAAAATCTAGGGCTCGCTGTAGTTGCTCCTACAAAAAGAAATACAAAATGTAACCTTAAAAAATGTAAAATAATTTGAAAATCAATTTAGAGTGACAGTAATCTGGAATACTGATTACTTTCCATACTCTGACTACCTTAACAATATTCTGGCATCAGAAAGAGTTGTTTCTGTGTCATCTTTACTTACCCGGTAAGTGCTAATAACGAAGTGTGTCCTTTGACGAATTCTTTCTGGTTGTTCTAAAGGATGTGCTGAAACAGGAGGTGCCTTTTCAAATAAAAATTCAGAGCCACATGGAGAAAGCTGCAGTCTGGAACCATCAACATATTGCACTTGCACTGAATCGTCTTCATAAAGTACCATTCGCACCTCTGCTGCCATTACTAGGACTATGGATAAAATGTCCTTCCAAGGTGAAGACTGAAGGAAATAGGAAATAGGGTAGCACAAATAGTTTCTTTAATGTACAAAAGTTCTATAATAGAAAATGGATGCATTTTCTAAGAACATAAGCAAAATGTATTTCCTTGTATTTTTGTTGGAGGAAAAGTGATTATTGGGGCACCTGGGTGGTTCAGTTGGTTAAGCATCCGACTCTTGGTTTTGGCTCAGGTTATCTCACGGTCGTGAGATCTAGCCCCACGTTGCGCTCTGCACTCAGCCCAGAGTCTGCTTGAAATGCTTCCCCCCTCCCTTTCCCTCCCCCTCTGCTCCTCTCCCCATGCTCTCTCTTTCTCTAAAATAAAAAAAAATTTTAAGAAGCAAAATAAATAAATTTTAAGAAGCGACTATTTTAGGGGCACCTGGTTGGCTCAGTCATTAAGCATCTGCCTTCAGCTCAGGTCATGATCCCAGGGTCCTGGGATCGAGCCCTACATCGGGCTCCCTGCTCCGCGGGAAGCCTGCTTCTCCCTCTCCCATTCCCCCTGCTCGTGTTTCCTCTCTGTCTCTTTCTGTCAAATAAATAAATAAAATCTTAAAAAAAAAAAAAAGAAGTGACTATTTTACTACATACTTTTAAATTATCTGACATTAACAACCTGAACAGAATGCCTTGATTAACCCCGAGGGCTTTACTCCAATGTGGGAAGATAACCTAACGGGATAAGAAAGCCCACCAAGTTATAACTGCCTTTGTAATTTCAGTAGCTTTAGTTCTCCTGAAGTTTAATTTCTGTAAATTATATGCTCAGTAAGTCAATTCATATAATAAGCAAATTCCATCTTTGCGATAAGAATACAGCAAATCATTTGTAATATATGCAAAAGGCAGGCCAAAAGTAACTATTAGGCCTAAGAAAAAGAACACTGAAAAAGAAATCCCAATACCTGGATTTTTGTTCCTAGTCTGACATTAAGGAAGTAGTTCCATGGTCACTACTGAGCAAGCTAAGTAATCTTCTAGTGTCTTAGACTCACTCTTATTTCACTGAATTCAATTTCCTCTTCCCTACCTCTAAAATGACTGTCATCACCTATGCTTTCCTTATAGGGTTGAATGAAGGGCAATTAGAGGGTTGGATTCCATTCATGCTCCACCATTTACTAGCTAAATGCTTCAGGCTGTTTGTTTCCTTATTTGTAAAATGGGGCATGGTAACAAGATTGTTGCAAGGGTTGAACAAGACAACACATATGCCAGTGCCAGAATTGCAATGTCGCTTTGTAGGAGCCCAATTAATCTTTTTTTTTAAGACTTTATTTATTTGTCAGAGAGAGAGAGAGAGAGAGCACAAGCAGGGGGAGCGGCAGGCAGACGGAGAAGGAGGTAGGGGGAGAAGCAGGCTCCCTGCTGAGCAAGGAGCCTGTGCAGGACTAGATCCCAGGACACTGGGATCATGACCTGAGCCGAAGGCAGACGCTTAACTGACTGAGCCACCCAGGCGTCCCATGAGCCACCCAGGCGTCCCAGAGCTCAGGAAATCTTACGATTCCTTTCTAACACCATCGCCATGCTCTCTGACACTTACCCATCTCCCTCTAGAACATCATCCTTTTTTGTTTTAATATTTATTCATTTATTAGAGAGGGAGAGAGGGTGGGGGAGGGGCAGAGGGAAAGAATCTTCAAGAAGACTCCCCGCTGAGCGTGGAGCCCAACGCAGGGCTCCATCTTACTACCCTAAGATCACGACCTGAGCTGAAACCAAGAGTTGGAAGCTTTACCAACTGAGCCATCCAGGTGCCCCAAGGACATCATCCTTTTTAAGACTTTCCTTTCTAAACACTAGGCCATCCTCTTCTAGGACATTATCTCCTACTACTCAGGTGATCAACTTCCACCTGACAGAAAAAAGCTTTCCTCAGTTTACCCTTTTTGCCTACCAAAAAACTTCTCAAGTATAATATCCACTCATTGTCTACTTTCTCTCCCATCCATCTTCCGTCCATTGCAATCCAGCCTTCCTCCACCTTTCTACTGAAGTTGTTTCACCACGGTCACCAATGTCTTCCCACACCCAGTAACTTCAGTCTTCATCCTACTAAACTGCTCACTCTGTGATACTGCTGTCTACCTTCCCCCGCACCAAACTCTCTTTCCCTCTGCCTTTTATTTTTTTAAAAAAGGAGGGAGTGCCATGGTTTCTCCCACTACATCTACCTCTATTTTTATTTTAATTTTTTTAAATTTTAAGTAGACTCCACACCCAACATGGGGCTTGAACTCATGATCCTGAGATTAGGAGTCACATGCTCTACTGACTAAGCCAAACAGGGACCCCTACCTCTGTTTTTAGTTTAATCATTCCTTTCACCATGCTCTTAAATCAAGGATTTAAGACCTGACCTTATCATATCATCTCTTACTATAACTACTTATGTTGCTTTTATGCCCACCTTTGCTTTTTAGAAAACTCTTACGCCCTTTCAATGTATGTAATCAGCTACATATGACTGGCCTATAATCCTTTGTAAAATATGTCAGACTATAAGTACACATTAAGCCATATGGTCTCTCCTGAGGAGATTCACACAATTTTATTAATTCCCCTCTCTAGAAAACTTCCAAATCCACCTGACCTCTCCCCAGAACTTTAAGCTGCCTGCTAGACCTCTCTTCATGTCCTTGTCCCACAGATAAATCACTCAATGAACATGACTAAAATAGAACATCGTCACTCCCACCAAAGCAGACTTCTGTAACATCTCCTAATTTCACTTTCACTCTTACGTCCCTCCCTCAAGTCCAGTCTACATACAGTAGCCAGAGGGATCTTTTAAAATAAAAATGAGATCTATCACATCCTGGCTCACAATCTACCATTTTGCACTTAAATAAAATTCCAAACCATGACCTATAACAGCCATACAATCTGGCCTCATCTTCCCCTCCAAATGTCATCTCCTAACTCTCTTCTCCTGTTCAGGACACTTTAGCTACAGTGGCCTTTTTAATGTTTTTAAAACAAGCTGTTTCCTATCTCAGAACCTTTGCACTGTTCTTTCTGCCTAGCATGTCCTTTCCCTGGCTTATTACATGGCTGGTTCTTTGTCTTTTAAGCTTAAATATCACTTCCTCAAAGGCCTGACTTATTCAACTCAAAGTTGTTCCCAACCACCTCCCAATCACTTTTTTTTTTTTAAGATTTTATTTATTTGTCAGAGAGAGAGGGGTGAGGGGAGAGAGTGCACAAGCAGGGAGAGTGGGAGAGGGAGAAGCAGGCTTCCCATGGAGCAGGGAGCCCGATGCGGGACTTGATCCAAGGACCCTAAGATCATGACCTGAGCGGAAGGCAGACGCTTAACCAACTGAGCCACCCAGGCGTCCCTCCCAATCACTTTTTATCCATTTCACCTTTTTTACTCATAGCATCTATCACTATCAAAACTGATTCTATTCCTTTCCCTGCTTTTTGTTTTTTTCCACTAGGATATAAACTCAATCAGACCAGAGATCTCATCCGTCTTATTCACAGTAGTATTCCTGGCATTTAAAACAATATTTAGCAAATAATAAGGGTGCAATTGATATTTAGTTAATGATGAAAGAATAAGTAAGTGAATTTCAAAATTCCTGCTCCTCCGGAATTTGCAATTTGAGTTAATGGCATCTCAATGTTAGCAATATTTGACTTTTCACTCTCTCTCCACTCCCCTGTAACATGTCTTGTTGATTTGGTAGGTTTCTTTTATGAACCTGGCTCCTTTTCCATTTCCGTCCATCAACTCTCCCCTCCGTTTCTGCACCTATCTGGAACCTTCTTCAGTTTCTTCCCTCTCCATTTCCAGTATTGCTGTTATAGGTAACTTTCCACAATCTGGACAATACCAACCACTTTACATCACTTGTTTACGTGCTTGTTCATGTCACAAGCAATAAATATTCATAGCAATAAATGTATTTATACTGCATACACACACATATACATATAAATCTCAGATATCTACTTGCTATTTCAGAAAAAAAAAAAACACGTCGGAAAACTTGTCTTTTCTGATTGCCAATTAGGAAAATGTCTCTATGTTTGGCCAAGTTTTTAATTTAAAAAAAAGGGGGGAGCCTGGGTGGCTGAGTTGGTTAAGTAACTGCCTTCGGCTCTCGGGTCATGATCCCGGGGTCCTGGGATAGAGGCCCGCGTCGGGCTCCCTGCTCAGCGGGGAGCCTGCCTCTCCCTCTGCCTCTGCCTGCCACTCCCCCTGCTTGTGCTCGCTCGCTCTCTGTCAAATAAATAAAATCTGTTTAAAAAAATTTTTAAAAAAAGTTTACAGAGATATAATCATTATTTATTCAACAACAAGCAGACACAAGAAACAGTGGAATATCTAAAGATCCCGGCATATTATTAAAAAAACATAATCCGGCTCCAACCCACATTTCAGCCTCATCTCTACTGTCGTATTCCTGTTTGTTTTCACCACCCAGTACATTACGTCAGAGTGTTTAACGATCAAAAGCCACAAGCCTGTACTTGACATCAATGGGACCTCATTCTTCCAAATGGCAGTATCTAGTTACAGAAAAAGCCTCACCAAAACAATAACCAATGTCTTGGACTCACACGGCAGTTCTGAGACGAAAATTCCTGGAAATGAGGCCAAAGGCCCCTTTAATTTGCCAAAATGCTTGAAGCCTGCCCACGACCGCTTCTCCAGGGATATTTCTTGAATTTGACAAACTACCAACGGTGATGTTTCTTGATGAGAGAAAACAATCACAGCCGCAGAGGAATAAGGTCACAGAGAGAGTGTTCGGGCCGAGACGTCCATCGTGTCAGGGTAGCGGGAGAGAGGCGGCAGCGCCAACTATGAACCCACAAAGAAAACACAGGAAATCAACAGCAATTCAAATCTTCCCGCAACCTGGGGAAGCGTCTTTCCTCTCTGGAAAAAGACCGGAAGTCCCGCCCAGTCCGCGCCCTCCGCTCCGGGCGCCAATCTCCGTCGCGCTCCTCGCGAAGGGCGGGACCGGAAGTAAGGGAGGCGGGCTTTCCCTGTCCTGAACGTGGTTGCTTCCTTCTTGATCTTTACTTCCGATGCTCAGGTTGGGACCGGTCCGACCTAGCTGTGATTCGTCCTTGTAGGACAGTTCAGCCAAGAGCTGTTAGTGGAGTAATGCGTATTTAAATAATCTAAACAGCAATTATACCTTAATAAAGCTGTAAAAAAAAAAACCCAAAAACTTGGACAAAGATAGAGACCTCTTTTCCTAATTTGGTATCGTGTATCTGCACTTTTTTTCTAAAATAGCAAGTAGCGTGGCTGCTAAATTTATTGTAAGTATTTATAGGGAACTTACTATGTGCTTGGCACCCTGGGGATTAAGCAAGGAATGAGACCCAGGGTCGAGGATGGGGTCTGGAGATTAACTGGAAAGAAAGGAGTAGACAGTAATTTGGTCACAGTAGTGGTTAAATATTCCTAAACTAAAATACAGAGGTCTGAGGTCTGTGAGAGCATGTAGTGGACAATTTCCACTGAAATCCAAAGGGTAAGTATGTTAGCCAAGTACAATGTGGAAAAAGTGTTTCAAGCAGAGCTAACAGCCTGTGTTAAGGCCCTGAGGCCTAAAGGAAAGATCTTGTCCCCTTCGAAAGGCCAGTTTGATTTAAGAATGATTGAAGAGGAGAGAGAGGCTTTTAGGAGCAAGAAGCCTGAATGGGGGCTTAGAGATAGGCAAGGGCCAGATCATTATGGATTTATGAATGATGGACTTTATCTTAAAAGCGATGGTAAACTATTACAAGGGCTTTTTTTAAGATTTTTACTTAACAGTGCGATATTGGTTCTAGAGTAGAATTCGGTGATTCATCACTTATATACAACACCCCTACCCTCTTTAATACCCATCACCCATCTAGCCCATCCCCCACCCACCTCCCTCCATCAACCCTCAATTTGTTCTCTATCCTTAAGTCTCTTAGGGCTTGTCTCTCCTTTTTTTTCCCCCTCTCTCCTTTTTTTTATTCCCACTTCCCATATATTCATCTGTTTTCTGTCTTAAATTTCACATATATGGTAATTTGTTTTTCTCTTATTTCACTTAGCATAATACGCTCTAGCTCCAACCACATCATTGCAAATGGCAAGATTTCATTCTTTTTGATGGCTGAGTAACATTGCATTGTATATACATACCACACCGTCTTTATCCACTCATCAGTCGATGGACGTTTGGGCTCTCTCCATAATACGGCTGTTGTTGATAATCAAGGGCTTTTTAAGCAAAGGTGGCAGCACCAAGGAATGGGAATAAATCTAACTCCTTAAATTCATCTCCATTTTTGAACGTCTGATAAACAAACTGACCTCAATCTTATGTAGATCATAAAGTCACCCTCAGATGCCGTTTTCATTGATCACTAACATCAATTTCTATTACACACTGTTGACTTAGGTCCTATCCCGCTCCCACCTTTTTCCTCTCTAATGACTAAGGACCTCCTATCTGCAAACCATCTACTACTAAGGGGTTTTGTGATGCTATTTGTATTTTAGAAAGATCCCTGGAAGGGCTGAGTGAAGAATGGATTGTAGGATGCAAGAGCAGATGTGGGGAGCCCAGTAGTCTCTTGAAAACGTGATGGGAGATATGGCATTTCAGACTCAAGATTAGACAGTAAGGATGGAGAGCACAGCTCCAAGAAATATTTACATCAGTTCAATAGTCTTGGGGATGACTGAACAGGACTTAAAAATAGTTGAGTTCTGACTGAAGTGGATAGGGGGCAGTGCCATCAGTAAGATGGATGCAAGAAAATTTAGGGAATAGGACTTCCCTGAAGTCCCACAGGACTTCAATTTTGTGTCTTCCTAGTGCAAATATGTTAGCAAGGTCTAGAAACAGATTAGAAATAAATCTGGAGGTCAGTGTTGATAGCTGCTAACTGAAGCTTTAGGAGAGGATTAAATAGTCCAAGGATACAGTGACATGAGAAGAAAATGTTGACTGAGCTTTGAGGAACACCAATACTTCAGATTAAAGGGAAGAGAATCCCACAAACACTGAGGAACAGCCAGAAAGGCAGCTATTCTATTCCAGATGCCTAGAGGTTTTCAATTTTGGTGTCCCTTGATACTGTCAGATATTGCCTAGAGAACAAGCTAAAGAATCAAATTTCTACTGGATTTAGTGGCAGAGATGTCATTGGTGGCTCTAATAAGAGCTATTGTATATAGTGGCAGCAAAAGCTATAGGTCTGAAGAGCAAATAGGAAGGAAATGGAAAACAAATATGGGACATTTGAATCTGGCTAGGAAGCAGATAGAACTATACAGAAATGTGAGGGCCAGATTTCTCCTGATGAGAGGAATTACATGTTCAACAGCTCATGCAAAGGGCCAATGGAGAGATTTAAAAAAGAAAAAATACAGACCAAGTAACAACAGAGTTCATGAGAGAGTGAGGGCATGGGATTTGAGCACATGTGGAATAACTGGCCTTTAACAGGAGGGCTACTTCCTGTACAAGAGGAGAGATGAAATGAATGCAGAGGCATTTGTGTACATTTGCCTGATTTCTTCTGTTAAGCAAGTCATTAGGGGATGAGAAACAAAGACAGTGGTTTGAAATAAGGTAATAAACACAGCAGGATTACTGGCAGTGCTGATAGCTTAGGTGGCGATTAGGAGTTGACACTGGTACAAACCTACCAGAAATAGGACCTCCAGCTGCCTGGTTGAAACAACAGTGTTGGGTCCATCCAGGGTTGTTTTGCCAGGCTGACACAAAACATGACCTAGTATACATGACCTAAAATTATTCACATCTACTAAAGTCTAGTCAGCCGAAGACCACCAGGTTAAAGCCTGCAGTCTGACAAAATCTTATTGACTTGTAAGCAAGGGAGGAAACTCCAGGGAAAACACGAATGGCATGGTACACAAGAGGAAAGAGGAGGGCGCCCACTTCGGTAAAATTTGGATTCCTGCTGAAGGAATCTGAGATTCTAAAGGGATACCTGTTCTGAGTTGGATGCTGCTTCTGAAGCAAGATTAGAAGCAGGAATTGACTAGGGATTGGTGTGGTTATGAGGTGACGGCTGTTTAATAATTGGGTATCCCCAGTAATAGATGGGTGGGATAGCAAAGCAGGTCTGAAGACAACAAAGCAGCAGTCCTACAAAGGGGTCATGATGGCAGTTTATAATTGCATGGCTTTGGGAAAAATGTGTCCTGTTAACTTTGTAGCTAGCTTTATGTTTGTCCTCCCAACCAGAATAACAGCAAGGGTACACCCCCCACCCCTACCCCCCAATGAGAACTGATTTTCAGTCCTTCAGTCCTGAACAGGTTTTTACTCTTTCATACCATGTGTCATCTTCTCTTGTTAAACATGACTGATATTTTCTTAAATAAGAACTTCCTCCAGATCCATCTGTTTTTCTATAGGTAAGACTTAATGAAATACCTAATCATGGAATTGCCCCTTTCTGACAATTTCCAATCTAGGGTGAACCTCCAGTTTCTTGGACCCGCTCCCAAACTATCCAACCAAAGCAAAAACCCTATTATAATGGGTTCTAATACCCTCTTACTGACACACCCCACAGTTCCCCATATGTGTATTCTGCTTTAGTGCAAAAGTACTAAGCCCAGCCTGTTCAGGTACATGTATATTCCTGGTAGTCTTTGGCTGGGAGGGCACGGACAACATAAAGACAGAAGGTATGAGTTGATGACACAAGTGCCAGATTTTGTACAAACCAGTATTTGTACTTTGTTACCAGAACACAGGCCTATGACCTGCACTAGCACCTGTGCATTCTTGCTCACTGGAGACTTGTACTATTAATCCTTTCAAGAGACTTAGGACCCATGTTTCTGTTGAAGATACGGCCAACAATTGTAGCACAGGGCCGGCTCTTCCTTTCAGGATATACCTTTGCAGTTTTTTAAAACATATCCACACATTTCCTGATGGCCTAATATTTGATATGGCTTTAGGGACTCAGAACTAAGACTGTAATGGAAGTTAATGCTGTGTGCAGCTTCCAAATGCAGCTTCTTCGTGAGTCTTCTACAATGCCTCCTCCAAAATCCAGCTGCCATGTTTGTGAAAAGTCCAGGCCACATGGACAGGCCATGTGTAGGTGGATCTTGCCAAGTGATAGCTTCAAGTCATCTCGGCCCAGTCAGCCATGTGAGTGAAGAAGACTTCAGATGATTACAGCTCCCAGCCATTTGAACCACCTCCAGTCCTTAGTTTTCCCAGCTGAGGCCTCAAACACTGCAGAATAAGAAAAAAGCCGTGCCCTGTCCAAATCCCTGAACCACAGAACTCATGAGCATAATAAAATGCTTATTGTTTGAAGACATTAAATTTGGGTGGTTATTTAAACAGCCCTAGTAACTGGAACACATAATGATCCTGAGTACAGCAGTGATTGGTGACAACGAGCTAGTGGACAAAGCTGGATGGTTATTCACAAAGCAACCACAAGAAGTTTAAAGTATATTCAGTTATCATGTACTTGTCCCCTGGTCTAATGTACTCCCTCTTCCCCATACCCCTTCCCCCTCACCCCCAAGATTTACAATGAGCACAGTCTTTGGAGAACTGCAGATTAAAGTAATTATCCACATTACAGGAGCCATTTTGAAAAAAAGAATCCTATTACAAGTTCCCAAAACCCCAATTATATATATCCTTCCCTTTTACAATAAGGAATCTAAAGGTTAATGTTTTATATTTAATTTTTCCAATTAGACTTGTTACTGAATTCTTAACACACACTGAATAGGACATCTTCTAGCATAGTTTGATTTCAAACACTTAATTTTATGACATCAAAGTTGAACAGAAATTCTTTAAAATATCAGGATACCACTCCAAAAACTTAGAGGAAAACAAAACTATTTAAATTTTATTTTCAAAGTCTAACTTTAATCCAGACTGAACAAACAAGCTGAAAAGTGAGAAAGCTAACTGTATTAGCAGACACAGATGTACCAAATGTAAAACAATGGGTTATTAACAGAACTATTTACATGCATATTTACAAGCAATCCTTTTGTACATAAGTTTTACTTTTAGTTAGCTGGAAAAAGGCTTTTGACATTAGGTACAAATATTTTTAAATAGGGCTGAGGTGGTACTGCATTATAGTAAAAGTATTAGAAAAGTGATCCTCAGGGTGTATCAATTATAAAGCAGGTGAAAACTTGAGTGACAAAGATCTAGTAAAACTCTCTAGTAAAAAAGTCAATGCAACTCATACTACAAAATAAAAATGAAAGCCATATAAATAAAGCAGAATAATGTTCTAGGCTTTTGGGTAATGAAGTTGAGGGGTGGGGTGGGGAAGAACAATTCCAATAAATCCTAAGTGAAGAATCCTGGTTGTTTAGTTGGGAGTTTTAAGTCTTTTTTTTTTTTTTTAATGACATTTTAAAAGCCCTTGGTATCAAATAGCATCTGGATATGTAAATCAGTTAATGATATATTCTAAGACTTTAGTGCTAAAGATTTTCATGATTGTGATTCATATTTGAAACCCAATTCACTGAGACAATGTAAAACTAAATGAAAGCTATATACTCATCTAAAAAAGGATGTTACATTTTGCAATAATACATATTTCCAGGCTAAGACTTTTTCCCTCAAGAAAAGAATTTAAAGGTTAAGCTTCTAACCAACTAGCAAAATTTACTTTCAACATTTCATTTATTTCAAAATCGATTTTATTGCAGCCAAAACAGTGGAATTAACTGTACATAATAAACTATTATATATATATACACATTTTAAGTTATAGGGAATAAAGTTTATTTTGGCAGATAGTGTTAAACAAAATTAAAGTTGCATACATTAGTAACATAACTCAACATCCTTAATTTGGTATAAGTGTGACACGTTTTCCTGTTTTCCTGTGTTCTGCTAAATCACCATAACCTAAACTGCTTTATAAAATATGTTGAAATTTAGCTTTACTGTTTTCGCTTACGCTCTGATTCCAAACAAAACTTTTCATAAGCTTCTTCTATCTCTGGGTCCATCTCATCATCAATATCATCCAAGTATCTATGAAAGAAGTAAAGATTCATAAGTTTAACATTTTTCAATTCAGAAATATCTAAGATGCTAAGCCACACAAAAAAGTATGGTGATATAACTTTCTTAGACTGTTACAGAATGTAAGAACCTTTCAGAATTACATATATGTCAGTCCTCAGACAACCAAATGCTTAATCTGAGGAGTTACCTTTCACACTGCATTCTGAGTCTCTTCTGTTTGAAATTAAGCTTCTGTTATACTTTTACATGTATGTTAAAAAAAATTTAAGTTATCTCTACACCCCATGTGGGGCTCAAACCCACAAGCCCAAGATCAAGAATCCCATGCTCTTCTGACTGAGCAGTCAGGCGCCCAACATAGGTTAAATTCTTAACCTAACCTAAAAGTGAATTCAAAGTCTCAACATATAAATTTGGGGGCTCAAGACTGATATTATTTTCATAAACTTACCTTAATCACATTATAATTAGAACATAATTTCAGATATGCCATTCACCTCTAATAATGCAAAGTTTTATGTCTACTTTTTTTAAAGATATTATTCATTTGCTAGAGACAGCACAAGCAAGGAGAGCGGCCAGGAGAGGGAGAAGCAGGCTCCCCACTGAGCAAGGAGCCCAATGCAGGGCTTGATCCCAGGATCCTGGGATCATATGACCTCAGCTGAAGGCAGAGGCTCAACCGACTAAGCCACCCAGGCTCCCCTATTTTATATCTACTTAACATCAGAAATGGTATTCTTGAAATGGCAATTTAGTCACATTGATTTATCTGGAATCACTTTCATAACAAGAAGCTACCTTCAAGATCATCTATCTCAGAATTTTTCCAACTATTAGGTAGTTTAAAATGATGGAAAACAAAGCTTTCCACAGTTAAGTATGGGTAGAAAATTTAAAGAGCCCACTAAAGATTTAATATATTCTTACTGAATACCCATAGCCATCTTAAAAAGATAGGTACTACTATCACCTCCATTTTTTAAGTAATCTCTACACCCAACAAGGGGCTCGAACTCACAACCCTAAAATCAAGAGTCACATGCTCTACTGACTGCACCAGACAGGCACCCCATCATCTCCGTTTTAGAGATAAAAGAAAGACTCTGGAAGGAGGTTAAGTAAATACTCTCAGATTTGGGTTAAATATGTGGCACAGCCAGAATCTGACTCCAAATCTTTTCCCTTTTCTACACGATTCATCTGTAACAACATGTTGTCTATATGTCTCCCCACCCCGCAATAATCCTTTCCACCTACATATGTGACAAAACTATCTTGCCAATCCTACCAACTGCTGATGGGTCTTCTGTCGTTGTTCCTCCATTTCTAGTACAAGGCCATGTGTTGAAATGGCCATAAGTGTATCAGGGCAAGAGCATGTAATGTTTACCAAGCATAACTTCAGAAGACAACCTGAAATTCAATGCCGAGAACAGCTTGAACTTCCAGTGATATACCCAGCAGGGTTGAACCTTTTTCTTATTGGGACTGAGTCCTTACAACCCTATTTTTTTTTTTTAATTAAACTAGTATGTAAAAAAAAAAAAAAAATATGGTAACATTAGATCTCAAACAGACTTATAAATGTCACTAGATGGGAGAGAGAATAAAAATGATTCACTTTTTTAACCTACAACATACATGAGAGATGAGACGTGGAAAAAATTAAGTCAGTTTTAATTTATTCCCTCCTCCACTTAGAAGAATACTTGAGTGGTCCAAATTCACATAAACTGTTAAGAGAGCTGGGACCAAACCTCACAAGTTCTTGGTTCTTCTATAACTCAGTGTAATGCAATCTGATGGTAAGGGAGTAGCAAAAGTTTCTTTTATTACAAAGAATGGCAGGTAGGGATTGAGAGATGTGAATGGGACTATAACTTACACCTTCCCATTAGTCCAAACACTTACGTAGTTATCAGCATTCTCTTTAATCTTAATTCATCCTTTAAAACAGCTAAGATCTGACTCTTTTACTGTCTGCCAGGAGGTGGTTCTAAGTATATATGTATTTTCGCTTAGTCCTCAAAAGAACTCAAGGAAGGGTCTACTGTTTCTACTTTACAATGGAAAAAACAGGCATAGAATTTGCCTAAGACCTTACAGTATTAGAGCTGAACTGAATCTATTTTACAGAACTATACTTGAGTATACCACTATTTTAGTTTTTCCCCTTCAGATATATATACATTTTCAGAATCAGAGTTTATGTTTTCTAGTATGATTTCCTGAAAATTTTTGGTAAGCAATACATGTACACCATTGCAATACCATCAAATCAAAATGTGCATTCTTCACCTACCTTTTTCTAATCTAAACTCCATCTATAAACTATGGCCACAGAAATATCAAAAGGAAATTAATAGCTAGGAAGAACTTACGGATCACCAGCCCCTGATAAATCTGTCCCATTTTCTTCATAATCTGGAAAAAAGTCTTCTCTTTCAAGTAACTCTTGATATTTCTCTTGGTAATCTACAAAAAAATTTTTAAAAATGCTGACAAAATTCATAAAATGGCCAGTTATCCTTAAAAATGACTTTTAATAATAGTTTTCATTTAAGTAGAACCAGTGTTTAAATAGCAGGAAGCTTCCAGTTGCATATTTAATAGCTTTTACAAAACTTATATTCTAACTGGCTTGCTTTTGCCACCTGCATGCTCATAAATCTTAACATTCCTCTAATTACCTGTTGCAAATCAAGGCCACTGGGGATATACCACAGCCACCGTGTATGCCACTTATACTCTCTGCTGCTTCTTTCCATAAGACAAAATATATATCTATATAACTTGTTGGGAAAGAACATGTTCTTCCATATTCCTGTTCTTCCTTCCACAATGAAGGATTTTAATCAAATAGCCTGGGCTCTGTTCCCCTTACTCTTTCCCGAGGAAGTAAAGTGAGCTAGTGGCTAGCAACTAACAGCCACTGGCCCATGTTTCTCAATCAGATTAGCTAACCTAGCAAAGGTTCTAAGCACAGGGGATTTTCTTTTCTTCCCTCAGAGACAGCTGGAAGGTAGCTACCTGATAAATGTTTCAGCTATACGAACTTTCCCTTGGTTGGGTTCTTCCAAGGCAATACGGGTAATTTTATAGCTCTCCATCTGCCAACTGTCTTAGGCAGAGTTACTGAGTATCTTTTAAGATTAGCATGTCCATATGGAGTACTGATCTCTGAATAATAAAACAGATCAGTGTGTATTAAAACTAGTTACCTTAAAATTGGTTTCTTGTGAACAACAGCTCCTCAAATTTCAACAAGATAATTACATTAGACCGTATTTTCCCCAAGATTGCCAGTCTCTATAAAACTTATTCCAGCTTAAAGGGTTGGTGATATTTTGACATCCAATTTTGGCAATCTGGAAACAACTTTAACTGTAGACCCTTCCTGCAACAAATACTTGAGGTAACAGATAAGACAAACATTCTTTTAAATGCACAGATGAGTTCAGAAAAAAGAAAATCAAGTCCCCTGATGACCAACAAAAAGGGAACTGAAAATCATACATACCTACTCCAGCCAGGAGGCTGGCAGACCACATGCTCTCAGTTAACAAAGGGGCTTGGATTTAAAAACCTACAGAAGGTCAGAAAGCAAGGTCTTGGGCCCATGTGAAACAGAGATGGAATTCATGCCCATGCCCACCTCTACCTACAAAAATCTGGGCCCTTCAAAGGGTGGATATCTCAAACAAAAGGTGGACCCGGAAAAAAACAAAATGGAAAACACTCTGGTGGCAAAGAGAGATAGCAAAGAAGCTTGCTGGTCTCTTCTTGGGTTTGAAGTAGAAACAACAGTACTCTGAAGAAACTGGTTCCTCAGAAAATTTGTAATAATGGGCCTACACCTCAAATTTCTACTACCCACATAAAAAACCCTACGACAAGAAATAAGAACTTGTTCCAAATCAGTTTTACCCCTGTGGCTCCTTGGCAGGAATAGATGTTACTACAACCCAAGCCACAAGGAGTTTTCATAAAGAAAAACAAAAAGAGCAGTTAAAACATGAGAGCAGTCATAAAGGACCACAATATGTATAACTTCAAATGGTTTAGAAAAGTGTGGACAGAACAAGTGATAAAGCAAACAGAATAAACATTAACAAAAGGTACATGTGGGTAATGGGTGGATGGGTGTTATTTGTACAATTTTTACTTTTGTAACTTTTCTGTAAGTTTGAAATCCTTTCCAAAAAAAGTTTAAGACCATTAAATATCAGATTACAATTAAAAAAAGATCAAAATAAATTTTATGTGATAATCAAAAATAACAGGATTAGAATTAAAAGACAGAACAAAAATGTGAAACAAAAATAAGCATGTTTAGAAATTTCTATAGACAAAAGAACAAATAGGTTAAACAAATGAGACACAGATGAACAAAGAACCAAAACGATTCAAGGTAACTTTGAAGACTAAGAAAATTTGTCTTACCAGACATAGCAAGATTTAAAGTAAAGTAGTAATTAAGACTGCGGTATTGGTATTAAGACAGACAAAAGATCCACATGCACAGACACAGAATAATATACAAGTTTAGAGAGGACGGACATGGTACACATTAGAGGGACTGCATTTTACTGAGGAGAGAGGATGGGTAACTCAACACTGGTTGCTGAGACAAGAGAACATGGAATATTTAATTCCTACTACATCTATCACATAAAGATTAGCCAGATGGATTAAAGACCTAAATATGAAAAGCAACAAAGACTTTTAGAAGAAAATGGAGTTTGATGGTAATAAGGAAACCTTAGCCACTGAGAACAGGAACAAGACAGATACATTGACATGAAAACTCCAAGCTTCTACAGGACAAGACAAACATAATGGAAAGAGAGCATACACTGGGAGAACCTCAGAGTCCCTTTCTGGGCTATGTAAGGAATTACAAATCAGTTAAGAAACAAATGATCCAAGACAAGTATGGGCAAAGAACACAAATAGGCAATTCTTAAAATTCCTTAAAAAAAAAAATTCTTAAAATGAAAACAACTGTCAATAGAAACATGAAAAGAAATTCATTATCACTAGTAAGGAAATGAAAGTTTACAATTTGGTACAATCTAACAAGTGTTGCCATGGATGAGAAACAGGAATCCTCATGTTCTGCAGGGGGCATATCATGTGGTATAGTCAGACTGGAAAGCAGGTTAGCAACATTTAGTGAAGTAGAAGATGCAGGTAACCTACAATGTAGCAACTGTACTTCTTCATCCTGAAGAACCTCCTGCATGTGCACAAGGACTACTTGAAGAATACAGCACGGTCTATAGTAAGGAGTGTGAGCCACCCAACCACCCTCAAGGAGGGACCTATAACCAGTGCCATACTCTGAGTGCAGTATTATTTGGCATTTAAAACGAACCAACATGCTTTTTATATTCTGAGTGTTTTGTAATTTAAAGTTGAAAGTTAAGCAGTCCTTCTTTCCACCTCCTTAGAGAAACAGGATAGTCAGTGCCTGCTGGCCAGAGGAAGCAAATGGGAAAATTCCGAACAATAAGCTGGTTATAATTTTTATCAAATGGGAAAATTTTCTCTTGCTCATACTGCAGTCCCATTTATCACAATTAAAGCAATCTTTCTATAAACAGCCCTTTTCTGGAAGGGGAAGTGTGCTGAGATTTAGATTTTAATTAACTTTGACCTACTGACTATTAATGAAACCCGTTAATTCTTAGTATTTCCAAGTATTAACCCATAGTAACAAACGTTGTACTCTATGTAGTGAACTAGAACCATCTTTCCCTTCTATTTTAACCACCTGAAAGCTTACAGTATAAAAATGAAATATTAGAGAAAATATAAAACAAAAATGGTTGCATTTAATCAAGGGATTCCTCCAAAACCATTGTCAGGATGACAAGATACTATACAGAGTCAGACTTTCCACCTGAAATGGTTCAAAGCGGTTGTCCCTATAAAGAATATTCTATAGGAGATAAACATTTACCCTGTATCTTAGAACAATATGCCTGCTTCAAACAGTTACAACTTTGTACAGGTGAGGGTATGGTTTTCTGTAACTCACTAGCTTACCATGCAATGGGGGGCAAAGCACTCTGAGACAGCCTACCTGGGTCGGCTGCAGTGAAAGGAACACCGTCAGAGGTATAAAATGTTGGTTCATTCTAGGATGAATCAAAGTGATACAAATATGTAAGCATTTCAGAACTGATTTTTTAAAGCACATTAATTAACGAAGCATGGCTGAGGTCTCACTCATCTGCACCTGATAATGCAAGATCGCACAAAAAACTAGCTTCCTAATAGCCATTTTCATTTCATTGGGAAAGTCTATGGTTTTCAGATTTCTATTCTATTCTCTCAAGTTCCTGTGGCTGTAACCCTGCTGTCTAGTCTGTCACACTCGTGATGAACTGTTTTGTTGTGCACTGTGATTTAGCGTTGTGTCAGCTTATTTTTAGTTGTGGTTCTCCCCCCACCCCCCACCATTTTTTAAAGAATTTCCATGGCTGGGGTTATAGGAGCATTTCTCCATTGTTGTGTTAGGTTTGGTCACGTCAGGAGCCTCAGGGCATCATTGGCCTGGTGATCACTTTTATTTTCTTAATTTACTACAACATGCAAAGTAAAAGTGTGAGATGCAGGCCTCTGGTTATAAATTCTCTGGAAAAACTTTCCACAATCCCACTCAACTGAGTCCAAGCCTTATCGATTTCCCTTGCCACTGGATGGATCTTTCTCTAGTCCACTCTTTCCTTAGAGGACTCCATGTTTCTTCTCCTATTTACCTGGCTTGCTGGCTGCCATGTGACCCTAAGCCAATGAAAAGAGTTATTGGCATTAAATTCTGAGAATACCTTTTTTTTTTTTAGAATACCTTTACATACCTCATCTAGAAATTTCCAAAATTGGATCCAAGCAATAAACAAAACTTAAAATGTAAACGCTGGCATACCATAAAATAATTAGGATCGTTTTCAGGTGTTGCTTCTCTGTATGTTGAAGTTGCGTGGACTCTACCCCAGTTACTTGACCGGAGCTCGACAAGCTTCAAGAGCATCTGTTTCACATCTCTGCAGACAAGTTGAAAAAGAGTTAAGGGTATCCAAAAAAGTGTTGTTAGGTTCTAGAATACCACAGACTCCTAAAACCATGTTTCATAAATTTAACATGTACATTTAAGTGCTTTGATTTTTTAGGCATTTCCTATATTGACATAATTTTTTTTTTTTTTTTTTTTAAAGCAGCCTTGAAAGTTTTTCCATCTCGTGTGCCTGGGTGGCTCAGTCGGTTAAGTGTCTGCCTTTGGCTCAAGTCATGGTCCCAAGGCTCTGGGATCAAGCCCCACATCGGGTGCCCTGCCCTGTTCAGCAGGGAGCCTGCTTCTCCCTCTTCTCCCTGCCCATGCGCTCTCTCTCTTTCAAATAAAATCTTAAAAAAAAAAAAAAAATTATTCCATCTAACTGTGACTATATGGTTCTTAAAGGCAGTACCCATCCCACATTTTTATGCCTCCAACTGGACTTATAATAGTACCTTACCCAAGTATTTATTGAACAATTTAAAGTCTGAATCATTTTACTTTTCAATGGACTCCTATCTTACCACAGGAAAATCTTAACTTTTTCAATTTACAAACACAACTGAACAAAAAAAGCCAGGTGAGCAGAAGCCATAACTAAAATATTATACCTTTAGGAAAATATTTCTGTAGATCTGTAAGATTTCAATTCTTTCGATGATAGCATACATCACAGATTAAAAAACAAGCCCCACAGAAAAAGAAACTGAGATCTACTGGCTAGCTACCCACCTGCTGCAATTTGCATCTAGGACAACATTCTCAATTCTCTGAATGATTTCTTCCATATCAGTCTTTCCTTTCTCCTTCCAGGCATCTTCCAAAACTGACCCTGTCAACTAAAAAAGCAGGTTATCAGTAAAATAAGGGATTCAATAAAGTATAGAAATTCTAAAAAAAAAAAAAAAAGTATTCGTAGCAATTCAAGCATTCTTTGAACAAAATGAATTTGGTAAGTTAAATACGCCCAATTATTCTCCGCCATCTAACAGTCAGGAATCTCTATTTTTCCTGATGGAGAGAAATTAAAGCAGAACCTGAATCACAGGTTTTATGGATCAATGACTATAGGCTATATTCCCCATGTAAGTTAGGCTATAAAATCTAAATCAACCTTTCGCTTTTTGAAATATACAAGTATAGAAGCTCTGGATTAAAAAAAAAAATACAAACTTCGGGGGGAAAAAAAAGAGGTAAGGATATAAACCGGTAATTCATAGGAGAAAAATGGCTAACAAATATGAAGAAATGCTTAAATTCACTAGTGATCAGGAAAATGCAAAACAAGATTTTTGTTTTTACTCATTACCCATGACAAAACAAACCAGGATTGATTATATCCATCACTGATAAGAATATGGGGAAAGCAGTATACTCACTCACTGTTGGTAGGACAACAACCAAACCATACACCGGTTTAGCATTTAGAAGGGAAATTTGACATTACTTCTCAAAATAAAGTATACTATGCTCACTGACCCGCCAAATCTATGTGTAGGAATCGAACCTACATAAACAACTGTACATGTAGAAACGAAGTTACTGCAGAAAGAGGTAAATCTTTTGTGCCAAAGATCTAAGATACTTGTTACATAATAAAAAGGCAAGCCAAAAAGAGTGAGATTTTTTGAGGGCACACATACATACATGGGAAAGGAAATTTAGAGATGGGGGTGAAGGACTTCCATTTTTTGCTTCTAAATTTGGATTCTCGTATTTAAAAAATCAGTACAGGGCAGCACGGGCGGCTCAGTTGGTTAAGTGTCCGAGTCTTGATTTTAGCTCAGGTCATGATCTCAGGGTCCTGAGACTGAGGCCCATGTCACGCTCTGAGCTCAGTGCGGAGTCTGCGTGTCCCTCTCCCTCTGCCCCCTGCCCCCAGATCCTGCTCATGCACTCTCTCTCTCCCCCGCAAAAAATCTTAAAATCAGCACATACTGCATTTCCAATAAATTCAAGAGCAAAGCAAAATGTCAATATTTAACTTAAAGAAAAAAATTTAATCTTGAATTCACTGCATACTATACATACTTTCCTTCCTCTAAATCATATACGAATGGGGTAGAAAGATGAATTTTCAGACATACATAAGTAAAACCTACCTTCAGTAATTTTACTGCACAAATTAAGTTGTCATCCATAGGATTAGAAAAGAGGGCATTCAGCAACTCCCGGAGACCAACCTGAAGAATATCTGCTCTTGTAACCTGTCCATTTGTTCCCTTGATCTTTGGGGACAGAAGAAAATGAAAAGCAACCATACGAAAATATTACAACAGATAAATAAATGGCCTAACATCCTGGCAAAGTAAGTGTCTTAAGTTAAACAATACAAAAATCAGAAGTGCTCTTGTATCTTCAAAAATTATACTATTTTCCATGTATATAGGACCTCTAACACAACTAGTAAACTACAGGTAAAATTTTCCATTTATCACACACAACATATGGTCAGGATAACCGAAGCCTCCTTTATAAATTACTGCTTCATAAAGCATTCTCTGGTCTTTTAAGCTACCACCTTTTTTGGAACATGCAGCATTTTATTATTCTTTTTATACTATTTAAAAATAGTGTTTTGCGTCAGAATCATCTAAGTATCGTAGCTCTCCAGCCAGAAGAGCTGTAGGCTAAGGAGCCACACCTCATCTGTACACCCCCCCAGACATGGCATCATTACGTCCACATAGGAAACAACTGTGTTCTTAGAATGACTCTCCATTTACAGCACATTTTAGGTGAATGCTCTTATTTTGGCTTATATAAAAATCAAACTGAAAGATTAATGCATGAAAGTTTTAAAAAATTAAGTCCATCCAGGGGCACCTGGCTGGCTCAGTTGGCATAGCATGTGACTCTTGATCTCAGGGTTGGGAGTTCAAGCTCCACGTTGGGCATGGTGCCTACTTAAAAAAATAAAATAAAATAAAATCCCAATGCAAAAAAAAAAAAATTAAGTCCATCTGTGGTAAAATGGGATAGTAAATTAGGCACTAGACTGGACAGACCTTTTAGATGCACTGACTGAGATGCACATTTGATGGTGGATCTCATGGGTCTTTTCAGTGGTGTTTACTATTAAGTTTTCAAATCAAAGTTAAAGGAGGTATAATCTATCTCTGGGATTAACTAGTCCAAGACAAAAATAAAAAAGCAAATCCATTACAAAGTAATACTCAGCACTTAGTTGCCTACGAACATATATCCAAGAATACCACCAATTTATAAATTTGTTTAGCTACAGACTTCAAACAAATGCATTTTATGTGGAAGATTAATATATAAAATAGCACCAAGACAAACAATCCTGGGTGAATTAGTGTGGAAAGAACCCTAGATATTCTAGTGTCTCCCCCCCCACCACCCCGCCCTTTCAACTCAAAGCTTTGTGTTCTGCAGAGTACGCTGCTTTTGAGCCACCATGTGAAAGTCAATAGACGAAATGTGTGAATTCAAAAAAGGTATTATCTGTATTTCGAGAGCTTACACTTGCATGGAAACCATGGCTTTCCAAAAGTACACAGACTTTAAAATTCCCAGTAACCACTTCCCAACAGCCACCCCGCAAACAGGAGAAACAAACATTAGGGACGTTCCATTAGAACGCAGGCACTAACCGTGAGCAGCCCCTGAGGCACTATTTCTCTCTCTCCCTTTGCCCGGCCTTATTTCACCCTTAATGTTGTCCAAGGATAATGTGAATACAAATTCTTTATCATGATCAGTTTACGTTCCCAGGCTTTGTCAGTACTTAAGAAAATTCCTCCTCACCTCCAGGTTAAGGTACAGCTCCCCCAGGAAGAGAACAAACGCATGGAATCGTTTCCGAGTCACTTCGTCACCTTTTGCAGCTTGATCTTTAACTTCATATTCAGTCCGACATCTAATGAAGATACACCTTTTATAATCGCACACTGCTTTGTTTTGTGAACAAACAGGATGACCAGCTGTCGGATTTGCAGTCCGCAAGCAATACAGAGACAAGTACCATGCACCAATGCCCTGACTTTCTGGAGTGAAAAGTGTTCCTGTCTATTGTAGAGACCAGAACACGCATCATCTTTTTATACTAAGATTCCTAGTTGTAAGAAACTAATGGGTTTATTTTCAACTACTCTTATCAGATCAAGTTTTTTTTTTAAAGATTTTATTTATTTATTCATGAGAGAGAGAGAGAGAGGCAGAGGGAGAAGCAGGCTCCCAAGGAGCAGGGAGCCCGATGTGGGACTCAATCCCAGGACTCCGGGATCACAACCCGAGCCGAAGGCAGACGCCCAACCATCTGAGCCATCCAGGCACCCCAGATCAAGTTTGTAATCTGTTTAAGCAACACAGGTTTCATGAGGTTCATTGCATACTGGCGCCAAAAAGAAAGAAAATGCCTCACCTTTGTTTTATTGGCTTTGTCAAGAAAGCAATGTTTTGTATTTTTTTTAAAGCATTGTTTTTACTCAAATTGTCTCTGTAAAATGTTCTACTGTGAATATATGAGCTTTGAAACACATCTTTTATATATATATACACACACACATCTATCTATCTATATATATATATATATATATATATAGATGGTCTCCAACTAAGCTGAAAATAAAATGAACTCTTACTAAGCCCATTATCCTTAATTTCCATTATTCAAACCAGAGAAAAGAAGGGAAAGGTCCCCAACTGAAATTCACATAGAAACAGAAAGCAATTAGTTTGGTCTCAATATCCCAGAGACCACAGGAGTCATATAACTTAGTTTCCCTTGCTTTATTTTCCCTTGACTTGGCCCATCTGCCATCCTATAAAGTCTCTAAAACAATCACCATAAACCTGTCATTGCCCATTTCAGTGAATTATGGTGTCAGCTGTTATTAAAAAGGATTTTTAAGGGGCGCCTCGGTGGCTCAGTAGTTAAGCATCTGCCTTTGGCTCAGGTCATGGTCCCCAGGGTCCTGGGATCAAGCCCCATATCGGGCTCCCTGCTCAGCGGGAAGCCTGCTTCTCCCTCTCCCACTCCCCTTGCTTGGGTTCCTGCTCTCGCTATCTGTCAAATAAATAAAATCTTAAAAAAAAAAAAGGATTTTTAAAATGTACGTTAAATGTTTACCTTCTTGGCATTAAATATTTTTTATCTTTATCGATAAGGTGGTGAAAAAACTCAAGGAAAGTCATGTGTTTTGTAAAGCTGATTTTTGACAGTTCTGTTAAAGACAAAAGGAGGGATTTATGGAGACTGAATGGATTCCATGTATAAAGGACCAGTTTAGCTTCGCTTTGTAAAAAAAATTTTTTTTTTTTAAAGATTTATTTGACAGAGAGAGAGAGACAGCTAGAGAGGGAACACAAGCAGGGGGAGCGGGAGAGGGAGAAGCAGGCTCCTGGCTGAGCAGGGAGCTCGATGCGGGGCTCGATCCCAGGAACCCGGGATCATGACCTGAGCCGACGGCAGATGCTTAACGACTGAGCCACCCAGGCGCCCCAATAAGTAAATTTTTTAAGGAAAAAAGAAGTCACTGCTTACAGAGAATTTACTTTGGGTCAATCTGTGAATCATCCATAAACCCAGGATAATTTATCGTGTCTATGTGGCCTATAGCTTACAAGCCATATTAAATGAGCAATATTTTCATTTGAGTCAGATATAGTAAGATATTTGTTACCGTCTAAACATTAGTTCTTTTTTTTTTTAAGATCTGTGAGAGAGAGAGCACGTGCACACGCGTGAGCTCAAGCACAAGTGGGGGGGGGGGGCGGCACCAGGCAGAGGAAGAAGCAGGCTCCCAGCTGAGCAAGGAGCCCGATGAAGGACTCGATCCCAGGACTCCCGGATCATGAACTGAACCAAAGGCAGATGCTTAACCGACTGAGCTACCCAGGCATCCCTAAAATTAATTCCTCATCAGAAAAAAAAAAGTTGGGATATCTATAAATGAAACACTCTGGCTAATAGAAAGGAAGTTAATTAATGCCAGTGTAGTTATCCAAGCACCTTATTGTCTACTCTCCCTTCACGACTTTATCAGTAGTTTTGATGAAATGACCTTTTTGTTTTATAAGTACAATGATTATTAGATTGTACATTAAAATATGTTCATTCAAGTGCAAAAGTAAATCCCTACCCCGTATGTAATTATCTAGATGAGAGGAACCTATACCTCTAAACTAACCCTTTTTAAAGATTTTTCAATTAGAAAAGCATTACATGCTTATTTCAGAAAGGTTAAAAAACAGAAAAATATAAAAAACAAAGTCATAAAACCCAGAGATAACTGCTGTAAAGTAACTTTTCAAAATACATATATAAGTTAATAGAATTATGCCCTGCTTTTTATTTGTTAAAGGACTAGCACTTCCATTAGTATCTTTGACAGTATTATTATATTATGGAAGTGCAGATGGGGTAGAGTCAGAAGAGACCTGGAAGAATAGTTTTCAACCACGGCTAGAGTTCAATCACTTGGGGAGCTTTAAAAAAAACCACTGAGGCTCCACCTCAGTCGAATTACATCAGAATTCCCAAGAATGAGGACAGGATCTCACAGCCCTATTTTAAGTCTCTAGGGTGACTTTAAGGCACAGCCAGAGGTGAGCAGTACAAGGGAAAAGCAGCCAGCCTTTCTGCCATGCTACCTCCCAGAAGTACCCACTTTCAACACCTTTCGGGGAGCTATACATCTAGATAAGGTTAAATAGCTTTTTAGAACTCTGTCATTTATATTTTTCCAAGTTTTACCTATTCAAAGGCATTCCAAATATTGCTATTAAAATCGTGGTCTTCTGGGGCGCCTGGGTGGCTCAGTCATTAAGCGTCTGCCTTCAGCTCAGGTCATGATCCCAGGGTCCCAGGATCAAGCCCCGCATCGGGCTCCCTGATCAGCAGTGGAATCGGCTTCTCCCTCTCCCCCTGCTCATGTGTGTGTACGCAAGCGCTCTCTCTCTCTCAAATAAAGTCTTTAAAAAAAAAAAAAAAATTTAAAAACTGGTCTTTTTAAAGGCTCCTGGGTGGCTCAGATGGTTAAGTGTCTGCCTTTAGCTCAGGTCACAATCCCAGGGTCCTGGGATAGAGCCCCGTGCTGGGCCCCGTGCTGGGCCCCCTGCTCAGGGGAAGGCCTGCTTCTCCCTCTCCCTCTGCCCTGCCTCCTGCTCATGCTTTCTCTCCCCCGCACCCCCATAAACAAAGAAAATCTTAAAAAAAAACAAAACAAAAAACTGGTCTTTTTCTTACTCATTCCTAAGAGGTCCCTCTTTTCATATCAGAGCTCATTGTCATGTGTTACACATTTCCCTATTTTTTCTTTACTTCATATAAATTTATGGCCCCTCCCAATATTATAATCTATATGTAATTAGGTTTAATCTCTTGTTTTAGGATTTGTGGATATCATGTCTTGCTTAAAAGGGCTTTAGCAACCTAAGATTTAACTGTCAATTTCTCTTAGTATTTAGTGTTGCACTTTTAAGTTTTTTATAGATTTGAAATATATTTTGGTGTAAAGAGACAGGAACCCATCTTTGTTTTCTCCCCCAACAAATGGCTAGCCAGTTGTGTCAGCAGCACAATTTACCCTCTACATACGTATTTGAAGTATTTCCATCAAAAGCTTAATTTTCAAGTGTCTCTGGAGTCTACTTTTGGGACCTTTATTCTGTTCCAGTGCAGTTTAACCACATGATGGAATACTTTGCAACCACTGAAAGTATCTTTAAAGAATTAATGGATCAACTATAATAAACTCGAAGGCAACCTTGTTATTGAATAAAACGACTCCCATAAGAAAATTAGTTTCCCTAAATTAGCTTTTGAATTCAAGGTCATGTCAAAAAGATTCATGAAATTTCACATACTGATTCTAAAGTTCATTGGAGAAAAGCAGCATGCAAGAATAGTAAAGGAGATTCTACCCAAAAAATGTGGGGAGGGGTCCAACAGTACTAGATATTAAAAAATTAGAGCTTTTTAGCAGTATCATAATAAAATAGGAATAGAACAAGTGATGAAAAAAATATACTGAACTCTAGAATCAAAGCCCAAATATAAGGATGTAGTGTGATAAAGGCAGCAGTTCAACTCAATAAGGAAATGGATTATTCTAAAAAGTGGTATGGGAAAAACTAGTCCAACATGTGGCAATAAATTAGAACCTACTCAAACCAAAAGTACAGATGTAACTAAGAAATATGTAAGTGGGAGATTTTTAAGATCTTGGGAAATGAAAGGCCTTCTAAGCACAAAACCAAAGGCAGAGGGCACCTGGGTGGCTCAGTCGATTAAGCGTCCGCCTTTGGCTCAGGTCATGATCTCAGGGCCCCACATCAGGCTCCGTGCTCCGTGGGGAGCCTGCTTCTCCCTCTCCCTCTGCCACTCCCTCTACTTGTGCTCTCTTAAATGAATAAATAAAAATCTTAAAAAAGAAAAAAACCCAAAGGCAGACATTACAGAAAAAAAAAGACCGATATGTGGGACTATAAATTTTTAACAGTATATACTAGAATACAAATAATGGTCCACCCTACCTTCCCCTGCAACCTTCTATAATGTACAGTCTTTAGAAAAGAGGAACGGTCAAATTCTAGTAGGTCTAAAAGTAGCTTTCCTTTAATTTCATATATTCACACTGACCTTTGAAGCAGCAACTGGCGAAAGTTGCCACTCTGTGGACTAATTGTCAGATGATGGGACAGGTAATTACACAGGCGAGCTCCCATGTAAGAGAAATTTGGGATAGATGTGGCCTTTCAAAAAGAAAAAAACTTTTTTAGGACACAAATACATTGTTCTTAATGCAAATACTTAACAGCAACATTCTAAAGAAGAAAACATTTCCGCCCCTAAAACTGACCACACTGTACAAATGTCCAAGTCTTTTTTAGTTGTTAGGCATAAAGAAATTAACTCTCCCTCCCAACTTTACACAAAGAACAAGAACAAAGGAAAAATTTTAAGTTCTCCCCATCATTTACCTGAGGTCACCAGAAAGCAAAAACATAAGACCTCTTTATACTAACTAATTTTTGCATAAGACAGGTGCATGTACCCAGTTGCATAGTGCTAATTATGAAAAAGAGTATTTGCCAAATGATTGTTCTGTGGTGTTTTTCAGGGATAAACTGGCACAGACTTTGGCATCTAGCAGTTCAGAGCAAGATTCCCAGGCCTGCATTGAGACCTTGGACATCACTCAACCTCCCTGGGCTTCCATTTGATTCCTAAAAGAGGTGATAAATGGTACCTGGTACAAGAGATTAACACTTAAAGAATACTCCAAACACACTTGAGGTAAAGCGAAAATAAAGATAAGCTATTCCAAAAACTAAGACCATGAAAAAACACTACATATCAAAGATAGTTTGATATAGCCAAAACAGTACTCAGGAAGTTTTAACTTTTTTAACTGCAGTTTTTAAAGAAGAGTAGAGAACATAGTTCACTACCTAATATTAGGTAGCATACTAAAAGATTAAGGGACCTGACCAAGGTTACAAAGATAGTAGCTAACCATAATCTAGATGTTAACAAATGGCCTGAGGCCTGACCCTTTGCTGGGTCTACTTACCAGCTGTGGTAACCTAAGCCAAGTCCCTTAAGATATGTATAAAATAAGGGATAAAAGTAATATCTTCAACCATGGAGGATTAAATGAGTTAATTACATGTCAAGTGTTACCTAGCATGGTAGAAAGTACTTCCTAATTGTTAGATCATTTTATTTCTAATTATTTCCTTGCTTGCAAAGACAACAGACTGGTTTCTCCTGAGATCATTCATGGACGTGTATCTAGTACCACATAAGACTTGAAATTCAAAAATCAACCTTTTCCCATTATGGGCATTGCCTGTTTTCCTTTAGTTTACTTTTAAAATTATCACGCACAACTTAAAGACAAGAAGTTCTATAAGGCTTGTTTTTAAAATTTCTTACTTCCCCACTATACCTCAACTTCACTCCCATTGACAACCATTTTCAATTCTTTCAGCTGAAAATCAGGTTTCAACCTCTGTATCCCCATGCTTTGTGATTTCAGTTTAGACATTATTTCTTACTAGTTTCCCACCATGGACAAGGAATATCCAGCTTTCACCTTGCTTACCCTCACTCCTTTCCACTATTTGACAATCTTTCCACCTACCGACATGGTCATACCATGATTTGATTAGTTTTATGTTTCCATTTACAGCTGGACCATGTAATATATAGATTTCTCCTTTCTTGCACAACTTTGTTTTCCCTAGACTTAAATTTTCTCTACTCTGTACTTTACTTACATCTCATTGATTTACCCCTAAACTCACAAGTTCCCAAGTTTCTTCTTAACACATTCAAACATAGCAATTACGCTCATCTTACCAGCGAATCTTGCCTGGAGCCTCTGCCCTACTCCAGTGAAGCCCGGCTATTGTCTTGGGATCTCCTTTCACTACCATCTAGATAATCCATTTAGCAGTTCCTATAAAATTCTGTTTTCTAGTTTCTACATCTTCATCTGTGGCTTAATTTCCTGTTTCTGGTGGAGTACTTCCCTTCAATTCTCAAGAAGGGTTGTAATAAAACTTCAAACCAGATACTCAGTGCAAAAAAATGTAGAGGGTCTAGTTTTTTTAGGTTTTTTTGTGTTTTTTGTTTTGTTTTTTAGGGGTTTTTTTGTTTAATATTTTAAAGCTATCCTTTTAGTCTCATTCCATTCTTGTCCTAGAGTCTTGCAGAGATTCCACACAGTAAATCGGGGTGATTTTCAACTTTCCCCCCTGGCTTGGAATTCAATTTTTTTTTTTTTTTTTTTAGATCTGCCCACCTGCTTTCTAGTCTCCAAAACTGGTACTTTAATCTCTTTCCCTCATGTCAGCCCCTATAGGGTATTTGTAGTGGTATTTGGGGAGGAATCAAAGTTGAATATGTATGTTTAATCTGCCATTTTTATAACAGGTCTTCTTTTGTTAGTTGCTAGGAGTAAATCCCCCAGTGAAATTTAAGAACTGTTGGTGAATCTGTGTATCACTGACACAGAATATTAATAGGGAGTACATATTTGAAGAACTGGCTTTGAGACAATCACAGAAACTGTAGTTTGTTAGGTTACAGCCCTGAAGACTAGAACCAGGCAGCCTACGAAGAGCTGAAACTGAAGAGAAATCAGAAAAGCACTAACAATTTCTCCATTTTCTTCTCATATTCCTTTGCAATCCATTTAGAGGCCAAAAGTAGGTATCGGGACAAATGAAGCAATTCTATACTCCTAAAACCTCAAGCATGTCCAGAAACCTGAGAGTTGGCGAGGTAATACTGAGGGGTCCAGTAACTATTCAGAACAAGCTATGAAAGTAATCAAATGAAACACTAGGTAGGATGAAAATTACCTGCCATCATAATCACCCTTCCACATATTCCAAATTCAAGTTGCTCTTTCAGCAATGACTTAGAGAACACTTAAGTTTCTATTTATCTCCTACTGTTTTTGGTCAGTTTCAAACAGTGCCCTTAAATCTGTCTTCAAAATCCAGTGTTGTCTATCTCCCCCACAGAAAATAGCATTAATGTGTCAGAGCCCAATATGCTAGGATCAAACCTAAATTTTTTGTGAACAATCTAGACTGACAGACTTATGGAATTAAGATATAAATCCTTGGAAATTTAAAATAAATATAAGCATAAATGTTAAGAGTCAATACAGTGTTTTGTGGTCTAGCTTTTTTTGGGGGGGCTCCTTTATGAGGGAAGAAAGTTCTCCCATTGATTTTTTTTTTCCTCCCATACTCCAAAAGTGCTATATAATTTGATACGTAGGAGAAGAGAATTGCACTCTTTCTGTGTACTGTTAATTTCAGATCCTGTAAAAACAGATACTTACCTAGCCTCCCTCATAAATGTCCAACAGTCCTTCCAACTGCGTGTACAGAGCCTTGAATCTCCAGTCTGGCTCTGGCCCTAGATCCCCAGCTACAGGAATTTCATACAACAGACTTAAAAGCTCCCATGAACCATAAAAAGTTAAGAAGCATGGAGGCCAGTGAACGTGAAGGAGCAACCACCACCCTTGGGCTTCAGAAAGCTATCTGATGATCACCTGCGGCATCAGCCAACCTACCTGTTGATAGATGAGTTCTACAAGTTCTTGCAAAGCATCATCTGTTGTAACCCAGCCATTCAGGGTCTCTGCAAACTGTTCAATTTCAGTTTCAAAACTGCCAGGCTGCTCTGTAAGATGATTCAAAAAATCCTGAACATATTCTGATAGAGTAGGATAATCCTCACAACCATCTTCATAGGATTCCTACAGGTGAAAAGTTTAAAAAAATGTTTTAATCCATGCAACGGGCTAAAATAAACCTGAGGCAGCTTAAGGTGAGAAGTCTCTAGCACAAGTGATTCTTCACATGATAAAATTTGTTATTTTCCTCAATAAAATTAAGCCCACTGCATCATTCTTCCTCACCCAATGGTCAAAGTGTTATATTATAGCAGAAGGAGTCCATCTAACTGGGTAGGAAATTGTCTTTTCATTCTGGCAGATTTACGAGACAGCTGAGAAAATTTAAGCCAATATTTCACTATAATACTGACATCAAAATTTTGATCTATTTATGGGTATAACATCTGAGATCTGCTTCAAAGTGGGAAGGAAGAAGGGGCCAGGGATAATAGAAACAAGAATGGCCACAGGTAGCTAACTGTTGAGGCCATGGGGATTCATTATACCCTTCTTCATACTCTTAAAGGTATTTGAGAATTTCTATATTGGGGAGGAAAAAAAAGCTAGTAAGATTTGTCATCTGTTAATCCCCAAAGACAGTGAAATATATATAGTTAAGGGACTATAACATTTCCCCATAGTACACTGTGGCAGACTGCTATATCCAGCCTTCTAGCCAACCTTGACTGGAGTAGTTTCCAACTAATGTTTTACCACTATCACCTTTGGTAGTTCCCAATCTTTTAATTAATGGCTGGAGGCTGAACAGGGGGAGTACTGCAAAAGGTATCAGATTATCAACCCTTATACTTGCAATGCCTGGAATACTAACCAAGCATTCTGAAATTTACTTAACAGTTATGATCTAATAATGACTATATTACTGATGAAAGTTACCCTTTTCCAGAGGAGTCAAATGAGAAACCACATGAAAGAATTATGACAATATAGAACATTTTATGAAGGGGTTAAGTTCTAAAGCCAGTGAGTGCATAAAGAAAAAATAAAATCACACCCAGTCCAAATTCCCCTTAGGAAAGCTCCATGTTAGATGAATACACAATCTTAGTAGAAAGGCTAATCTAGCCAGTTGGTCCTATTTTTTCAGCTGACCATCACTTTGAGGCCATGTTACATAGTTTTTATATATTTCCAGATATTAAAGTGATACTACTTACCATGACGAACTGCATGTGCTATCAGAGGCACTAAGGAAACAGAACCAACTGCAGGAAGAGCGGACTCATGTGCCCGTATCATGCTCACAGTGTTTGCTGAGCAGAACAGGTAAACGGACAGATTAAATGTCTGAGCTCAAAACTCAATCCAAATTAAACGACTCCACTCTAAGGGCGCCTGGCTGGGTCAGCTGGTAGAGCAAAGGACTCTTGATCTCAGGGTCATGGGTTTGACCCCTACACTGGCTACAGAGATTACTTAAAAATAAATTAAATGACTCTAAAACAAATTAACATTGACGAAATTCAAATTTATTCATCATAAACATTACAGCTATGTGATGGAGGATTAAATGAGTTAATGAGTAAATGCCCCTGGACCAGTGACTAGCACACAGTAAGGCATTAAGTCAGCAAATCTTTACATTTCTGGGAAAATACTTATATTCCAATGCCATAGCTGTGTTTTCATACCTAAAGGATCATATCTAAGAGCATCTAAAAATAAAAAGCTATGCTTCTTGGTATGTAAGATGATACTCGATTAATGAGCTAATAGCTACCAATCCCATACAAAATATGGGACAGTCACTTTAAAAGCTCTGCAAGGCTGCCTCAATCCCAAAAAACTGTGAAGCAAGCATTACTGTTCCCTGTGCACAGATGGAAGAAATGAGCACAGAGCAGTTAAGTCACTTTGGTTCTTCATTCAAAACCCTTGCTGAGTGTCTACTAAGTGCCAAATACTGTTCTAGGTGCTGGGGGTACAGTCTTGGCATGAATAAAGGAAACAAAGTCCTCCTCCAGTGGAACTTATCTTCCATCACAGAAGATATCATTCAGATCTTAGGATATACCATGAAAAAAAAATGGGCTGAAACTAATTTAACACTGTATATTAACTTACTGGAATTAAATTTTTTAAAAATAAGAACAGAGGGACGCCTGGATGGCTTAAACGTCTGCCTTCAGCTCAGATCATGATCTAAGGGTGTTGGGATCGAGCCCCACACTGGGCTTTCTGCTCAGCAGCAGAGTCTGCTTCTCTGATCTCTCCCTCTGTGATCTCTCTCGCTTTCTCTCAAATAACTAAAATCTTAAAAAAAAAAAAACAGAAAAAATGGGAAGAATTCTGAAGAATTAACATCTAATCTGAGAAAAAAGAAAAAAATAAAACCAAAAAATCCAGTCACACAAATACCTAAGGAGAGAGTCTACATAGTAGGCTCAAGAAGCACAGAGGCCCCAAGAAGATAGGTGCTTACCTGACACCTTTGAGAAAGAAAAGCCAGAACACAGAAACTGAAGATGAGGCAATAGTTAATATCAGTGAAGCAGATGGGGAAATTGTGTAGGGTCTTGGGGACAACAGGGAGACTGCCTCAAAAGCCAGTGGAAAAACTATCGGGCAAAGGCGTAGAAGCTAGGGTATGAACAAGGAAGGACCATGTACCAACTTAAGTAATTTGTGAAGTCACACAGCTAGTCAGAAGAACTGAGCACAGAACAAACCCTGTACTTCTAACCTCTATGCTATACTCCAAGTAACTGACAAAGGCTTATATCCTAACCTTGACATATGTAAGAGAAAAATCCATCTAACAATCTATCAACAAAGAACTGGTTAAATATACCAACTTAGATCCACATAATGGATCATACAGCCACCTGACAAGATATATTTATATCAATATAGAAATCACCAATATGTTAAAACGAAAAGAACACAGAACCATTATTCTAGTACAGTTTAATTTTAAGAGATTTATAGACTATGAAAAGCTCTGGCAAGATAGACAAGGGATAAATAGTTAGCCCTGGAGTAAATAAATGCTCATATTATGAATACTGACCATTTTTTATAAAATTGTGAAACCAGTTAAGCATTATAAATGTATACATTAAATATAGTTTAATATTAGCCAGGTACGTTATGTGAGTCTTACAATTAAAAATTAGTTTTTGATATATGGTTTTACAGACTTGTAGTGTCCCTGTTAATGAGAGAAAAGCAGGAACCCTACAGGTCCCAACTGAAGGTATTAATGTCTGGTTTCTATCAAATGTCATTCACTGTGGCAAAAATGCAGTCTGGAACACTGATTTCTAGTTGTTTCAATAAGACCAACTCTCTTGTAAGAAAATTTGAAGTCTGGGGGCGCCTAGGTGGCTCAGTTGGTTAGGCATCAGACTCTTGATTTTGGCTCAGGTCATTATCTCAGGCTTTTGAGATAGAGCCCCGTGTTGGGCTCCCTGCTCAGCGGGGAATCTGCTGGAGATTGTATCTCTCCCTCTGTTCCTCCCTCCGCTCTCATGTGCACACGTGTGCACGCTCTCTAAAATAAATCTTTAAAAAGAAAATCTGAAGTCTGAAAGTAAAAAAAGGAAAGCAGAGCTGCTCTAATTGTAAGCATTACAGGGGATTGATAAAGGTGGTATCTGGCTGGGTCAGTGGAGCAGGTGACTCAATCTCAGGGTCATGAGTTCAAGCCCCAGGTTGGGTGTAGGATAACTGAAAATAAACAACGACAGGGAATTGATCAGAGTCTGTTGTTTCAAGCGAAAAAGGAAGAACAGCATACTGTGGACAAACGAGGACTCTAACATGTTTGAGTTATTTCTCTAGTACCAGATTTTTTAGAGTACAAATTTTGTCAGTTTTCAAAGTGGAGTTAGATGGCTTGCAAGCTGAGGAATATTTAAAGTTTTATGTATTTTTCTTAGACTTCTGACAGGATATTAGGAGGGACATCAGATAGAAAACACACTTTTCATGGGAGATACTCTGAATGCGTTGCTAGAGATCCAAAGCAGCAGGAATAAAAGGAAACTAATCTGACACTTAGATGGTGGAATAATCAAGACTACTTTAGTTAACTGGATTGAAGGGGGCAAGAGTGTGAAAGAAATGTGAGTCAATACACCATTTTTTAGCCTGAGCAGCTAGTATAAAAAAAACTTTGCAGAAGATAAATTCTTTTTTATACTTGAGTTTCAATGGGACATCCTCATGAATAAGTCAAAACAAATGGAAACACAAGCCAGGAGTTCAGAGGGAGAATCAGATTTCAGATATCAGTAGACAGGCAATGGTCAGATTCTAGGTGATAGGATCACCAAGGCAGGTAATAAAATGGATAAAAGAGAACCTCAGGGACTACAATCTGAGGGAAGAAGGAATGATTTGCAAGTTGCAAGGATGAAGTACCACCACAGTGCCCAAAGGAAAAAGTAGAGGCGCTCATAGAAGGAAATGCTACAGAATAATTTTACATGTTGAAATCTGAAAGAACAATGGTTGCAGTCCTGGAAGTGAAAGACTATGCACAGAGAGGAAAAAATTAAAATTAGTATCTTAACTATTCAGTTCCTATAAAGAGAAACTTCTAAAAGACTGAAAAGGTACCCTTGGCCCCTAGCACAGGACCTAGCACACTGGAACTTGTTAAACTGCATAGATCATATTGTGGTCAAAGTCTACTAGGATGAGGACTGAGAGAACAATAGATTTTCAGACCCAAAGAGCACCAGTAAAGGTCACAAAAAGTAGTATCAATTCAATTAGGGGGATCAGTCAGCAGAGGTTTGAACAGTGAGAAGTAAATACTAACAGTGAATACTTTTACATTTTGGAGAACATCACTACTGAAAGGCAGAAAACAAACAGGCAATGACTTGAGGGGAATGTTCTTAGAAAAAAGCTGGGAGGGAGGGGGAGGAGGGGGAGGGAGGGACAGAGTGTGTGTGTGTGGGATTTTGGTCTCTTAATAAATGCCCCCCCCTTTTTTTTTGACGATTTTATTTATTCATTTGACAGAGAGAGAGCACAAGCAGGGAGAGCAGGAGAGGGAGAAGCAGGGAGCCCAATATGGGGCTCAGTGCCAGGACCCTGGGATCATGAGCTGAGCTGAAGGCAGACGCTTAACCAACTGAGCCACCCAGGCACCCCTTAATAAATGCTTTATGAATTCCTATGTAGAATTTTTGGTTCTTGTAAGTGAGATGTGATTAAATATTCAAGCTGTAATGGTTTATCATCAGACAAGCAGCAATGGGCAGGAGTAGCTAGATACAGCAACTCCCTGGTAAGAAGGCACGGAAAGCAAGAAATTCTAGCAGTGGGATTACAGGAAGGACTCTAAGATAAAAGGGTTCAGAATTTTGGAAGGATTAAGAAAGCACAACAAAAGACTATCATAAAGGCTTTTTAGAAAAAAGCATGAATTCTTGGGGTGCCTGGGTGGCGCAGTTAGTTAAGCAGCCAACCCTTGGTTTCAGCTCGGGTCATCATCTCTAGGTGGTGAGATCGAGCCCTGTGTTGAGCTCTGCCCTCAGTGCGGAGTCTGCTTGGGACTCTCTCTCCCTCTCCCTTTGCCCCTCCACCCCGTGGTCAAAACCTTAAAAAAGGTCTCAAACCTTAAAAAAAAAAAAAAAAAAAAAAAAGGCATGAACTCTTGAGAAGAGATTCAACTCAAAGATACCCAGATTTTCTTATAAATATAAAAGCAGACTCAAGGCATTTTTGTCCATTTTGTTCACTGCTGTATTTCCAGTGCTTGCCTCACGGTAAACATCCAACTTCCTGTTGAATGAGTGAGTGAATATAGCTAACTCTGGATTATGGCTACTACGAGGAGAAGTCTCCCTCATAAGACCTTATCCTAAGAGTCAAGGAAAAAACAAGGATATTACTATTCTGTGACTAAGTAGACAGAGAAAAATGCTTAGCATTGACAGAGGGTAAAAGGGTAAATGAATAAGACTAGACAGTGCACTAGAGCAGAGGTAGCAAGCTTGAATGATTATAGAATCAAGGTGGAATACAAACCAAGCCAGCGAGCAATTAGAGCTCACACATTCCATCTAGGGGGGCTGCATCCATTCAGCTCCAGTTTTTGCTCTATCAAAGTTAACAGTCCGGGGGCGCCTGGGTGGCTTAGCTGGTTAAGCATCTGACTTGATTTCAGCTCAGGTCATGATCTCAGGGTGGTGAGACTGAGCCCTGCCTCGGGCTCCATGCTCAGCTCAGAGTCAGCTTGAGATTCTCTCTCCCTCTTCCTGTGTCCCTCCCCTGACTCGGGCTCCCGTTCTTTCTAAGTAAATAAATAAAGTAATAGTCTGGTACAAACACATATTAGGATTTCAAGAGAAACCAGAAAATTCAGATTTGCAACATTTAAGTGTTGGTAGCTTATTAAAAGGTGCCCCCCCCATAAAAAGATACACCTGCAGGCCACACATGAACCATGGGCTCCCAGTATGCAATCTGCTCTGGCAGACTGAACAAAGAAGCAGCTGATATAATAGAGGATATCAAGGAATGCCTAACAGAGGACAGTGGCTCAAAGTAAGTGAACATGGCTCAATACACTGCTCTGTAGCCCTGGAGTCACTTGAACTCTGTAGAACTATGTAAACTAGTTTAGTACAGGCTCTGGAAAAAAAAAAATTGCATCCCTCCTATCATAAAATGGCCGAGGTAAACAGGGAGACAAAGAGAAAAGTTTTGTGGCTCTTTGAAAGTAAGTACTCTTTACTATTTTATTCAACTACTCACAGCTCTCTAATCATTCATTTCCTGAGCCAAATACAACTTTTTGGCAAGAACCCAAGTGTTCTCACTTCTACTTTACATGACTGACAGCCCCTTTCACCCCAAATCAACTGCTCTTCCTGCTTGCCTATACTTTCCCCTTCCCAGCCCCAAAGCTTTTTCCTGGGCAGTCTAAGATGCATGGAGTTTCTGAAACATAAAATACAGCCTTTCCATACCTTTCCTATCAAAAAATGGAAGGAAAGCACTGGCCCCCAGCCCCAAGAAGTAACAAAGTGTGTGTACCACTGTTAGTTAACAGGTAAATATAAATTAAAACCAGAAGCAGATACCACACACCCACCAAAATGGCTAAACTTAACAGAAAATTCCAAATGCTGACAAGGAAGCAGAGCAATTTGAAATCACACACTACTCAGAGTGTACACTGGAACACCTCTTTGGAAAACTATTTGACAGTCTCTCTTACAGTTGGCTACCAAGGCACTTTGACTCCATTAGGTGTAGAGATGTAGAGATTATTTAAAAGTAAAATCTTTGGAGGGGGGGAAGAAGAGTTGGCTACCCTGTGTCCTTGTGATTCCACTCCTAGGTATGTACCCAACAGAAACAAGGGCAAATATCCACCAAGACGTGGATACACAGACTAGCAGCCCTATTCACAATAGCCCAAAAGTGGAAACTACTCAAATGTTTATCAAGAGACAAAGCAGAAGAAAAAAAAAAAAGACAAATGGACCGTGGTATATTCACACAGTGGAATGCTAGGAGAGTAAGTCACCTTCAACTATGAGCTACAAGGTGGATTAATTTAGATGTTGAATAAAATTGTGCAAAGATATTCTGTAGGACTCCAATTATACAAACTTTGAAAACAGGCAAAACTTGTTAAGTCAAAATAGTAATTAACCTAGGAGAGCAGTAATGATTAGAAGGGGTTGGAAGGAGTTTTCGGGATGCAGATGACATTCCTTTTCTTGATTTGGATGCTGGTTGCCTAAATGTTCACTTTGTGAAACTTTGAGCTAATCTTTATGTACACTGTTTCATGTTAAATGTCAATAAAACTAAGAAATTAGGAAACATAAGAATTCTGCCAAAGTTATCATCCTTTCTTTAACCCTCTAATCGTTCCTGCCCCACTTATATACAATTAATTGCTATGCATTTACCCAGGACACGTTCCTTTCTATATATCCCAGCTGTGCTTTGTATTTTCTCCCACTGAAGAAAAATGTGATCAATTTTTTTAAGTTCTTATACTGACAAAGATGAATCTGAAAGTTTAAAAGTTCTTCAGAGCTGTGTAAACATTTTATCAAAACCCTTTATATTTCTTCATAACAGTAGTTAATTAGAACCAGAAACACTTCTGTTTTAACAGAGCCCAGATGTGTAACATTCAAAAGCCTACCTCAAATTAGCCTGCAGCAAAACCATGGTTTAATTTACCCTAAAACTACCAATGAATATTCAGCTATCTTGCTAAAATCAAATTTAAAGTCAGCTTTGCCAGGCCATTATTCTTTTTTTTAATTTTTTTTTAAAGATTTTATTTATTTGACAGAGAGAGAGCGAGAGCAAGCGAGAGCAGGAACACAAGCAGGGGGAGTGGGAGAGGGAGAAGCAGGCTCCCCGCGGAGCAAGGAGCCCAATGTGGGACTCGATCCCAGGACCCTGGGATCATGACCTGAGCGGAAAGCAGACGCTTAACGACTGAGCCACCCAGGCGCCATTATTCTATAGATTGTCCAGTAAGTCTGAACACAAATCTTAGTTTTATATATTGAAAGTGCCCTTAACCATATCCTGTATTAGCCTAGAAATACTCTAAAGATACTGGGAATACAGCAGTGAAGAGACAAGGTCTACTCTCAATTTACATTCTGATATTTAAAACATGATAACTACAAAATATATTCCTGAATCAGTGTGGTTCCTCATGAGTTCAAAGAATTCATAATAAAAGGTTTTTATGTGTAGTAGAAAGCACCAGCATACTAGTAATAAAATACAGTAATAACCACATTATCCCAGTAATAGTAACTCAGAATTGTGGTAAAAAGGCCTACTTACTGTATAATTAGAAGAATAACCTGATGGGTAAAATTCAGGAGCATTCGCAGACAGCTTAGACATTAATACAGGAGCTACAACCACCTGGGGTTTAGCCATTGCTGACTCCAAGTTCTGCTGTGGGATATTATCCTGTGAACTAGGTGGAGCTCTCAGGGGCCTCGTTTGTTCTGAGAAAGGAAAAATGAGGTGTTAGTCGCATTCCTTCCTTTGTACAGCAACTTACTATCTCCTGAAAAACCCAAATGCGAAGGGCAGGTTTTTAAGAGTTAAACGAGAACAGTCACGAATTTTAAGGTTAACGCCAGAATATATACAGAGCCTGCAAAAAGGAACAATGGACTTGCTTTAGCTCATTTACGGCCATACCTGCCTCCTAAATGAATGTTTGAGGGCTTTCTTTCCCTTTTTTCTTAAGGAGTCGGTTAAAAAGAGGTGGTTGCTCGCCTGAGGTCTCCCTTTCCAGGGCTGGGAGGGGGAGGCGATTTTTACTTCCTCCCCGGACGGCCGAACTCGGAGACCGCGCACTGGGCCCCTCCCCCAGCCGGGGCGCACAAAAGGATTCCTGCAGCCACCTTCCAAACCCGTTCCGGGCCCGTCCCCACCCCATTAACAACCGGGCCCCTCGGGGAATGCTTTCGGGGAACGGGGGGGGCGGGGAACAGCGCGCCGACCTCGGCGCGCGCGGAGGGCCGTGGGGAAGCGTTGGCCCAGGAGGACGGGGTCCCCTAGAGCGGCTCCGTACCTGGGAGCGCCCCGGGCCGGGGAGGCCTCTGGGGGCCGGCGGGGACCTCGCACTGGGCCCCTGGCGGCGGGGCCGTCCTGGGCTGGCGCAGCGGCGGCGGCTGCAGGAAGCCCGGGGCTTTGGGCTGCGGCGGCGGCTGGTGCCGCGGCCGCTCAGCAGGCCCCGCTCCGTTCGGGAAACCGCCGCCCTCAGGCCCGCCCCCTCCGCGGCCCAGGCCCCGGCTCCGGCCCCGACCAGCACCTGGGGCCCGATCGAAACCGTCCGACATGCTCCTCCTCCTCCTCCGCCGCCGGGGGCCGCTGCCGCTGCGCTCGGGAGAGGACGCGGGGGGAGGCGCCGCGGGCCGGCTCTCGCCGCCGCGCTCACTCGGCCCTCATGGAGGAGGAGGGCGGCGGGCCCCTGCTCGGCTCCTCGACGCTTCGGGCGGAGCGGACGGCAGTCGGAGCACCCGCCGAACCCGCCGCTCCAGAGCGCCCGCCCCCCGCGGCTGCCCTCCGCTTTTCGATTCTCCCCAAAACCCGGCTCCCCCGCCTTCGGCACGGCGGGGGCGAAGGCGGGTCACAGCGGCCCCCCGCGGCCCGGAGGCCCCGGGCGCGCCCGCCGCGTCTGCTCCTGTTCGCGACCGGCTGGGAGCCGCGGCCCACCAGGCCGCCCGGGAAGCGGCGTCCCGGCCGCCAGACAGCCCGGCTTGCCGCGGGGGCCGGCGGGGCGGGGGAGCATCTCCTTCCCCACGGCCGGGCCGAGGGCAGAGAGGGGCGCTTACCCCAGGCGGGCCCGACCCACGCCGTGGTTCTCAGGAGAGAAGTGCGAGACTGACGGTTGATGCCAGGAAAATAAAAATACGGGGGGAGGGGGCGTGGAAGCAGCGCCAGGGTTCGCGGACGCGCACCTCCGTGGGCGCGCAGGTGTGTTCAATAGCCCGGCCGGCCGACCAGAGGACTGGCGGGAGGACTGGTCCGGAAGGAGGGCTCCGGGAGAAGCTCTGCCACCGGCCTCGTCGGCCGCGGCAAAGGGAGGGAGGAACACAGTCCAAATGCAGCCCCCCTCCCCGCCCCTTGCAATTCACAGCAGGTATTTATCCCACCTACTGTGCCCAGGCTTCAGTTTTCTCCCTTTTCTCTTCCTGTCCAGTTCTGAAAACGCACTTTCAATGAAATTCCCCTTTTTCGTCAACTACTAGCTCTGTCCAATAAAAATATAGTGCGAGCACAAATGCAAGCTACTTATGTAATTACAAATTTTCTAGAAGCTACGTTAACGAGTAAAGAAACAGGTGAAATTATTTTTAATGATCTATTTTACTTACCCCAATTCATCCAAAATGGTTGCATTTCAACATATAACTAATACAAAAATATTAATGAGATGTTTTTCCTTTTTTGGTACTAATCAAAATCCACTGTGTATTTTACACCTTCAGCATGTCTCCGTTGGAATTAGGCACATTTCAAGTGCTCAGTAGGCACGTGTGGCTAGTGGCTACCGCATTGCACAACAAAGTTCTAGACGTTATCTGTGTGTAAATTATTGTTTTTGTCAGGACTGACAGTGATGAAGCCAAATGAAGGATGAATATAAGTAGTGAGAAGGAGAAAAAAAATCAACTTCTTTCCGGTTGTATTAAAACATCCTCACAAACTTCGATTGTGACCCTTTATATTAAGACGGGCTTAATGTTTTCCAATCTTGTCATCTTGAGAATCATTTCAATTAGGAACAAAACTCTTCTTAACCATTTTCTCTTCGTGCTAATAAAAAAACATTAACATCTTTACCTAAATGAGTGAGAAGAATGGCCTTAATGAGGGCAATCATAAATAAATGATTCATGCTGTTGATTGTTGACAAAAATAATGAAGTCAGGGAAGGAAGCCAACAAAAAGTACCGTTCCTTCGTGTAGAGAAAGAATGTATGAAGCTGGAGGTTGGTTTAGATCTCGGTCTTGATCCTTAATGCCTTTGTGATCCTGGGTAAGCTAAGGATTTAGTTTCTCTGAGCCTCATTTTCCTCATCTTTAAAACAATAAGTATGTTGTAGCACTCAGCATATATTACAAAGACAAGATTACAGTAAAAATTAGATAAGGTGATATTCATCACATTAAAATCCATTCTTTTATATAGTGGTCAGTCACTTCTTACCGGGACTTTTCAATAGGAAAGTAAAACGGTATACTCAGACACAGTGAGAGTGAGTTATCCTGATGTTCCACTGAAGTAGGAGCCCTAATCCTGTCCCAGGCTTTTGTTTGCATTCATCACCCTTTTGTTCTCCTTAGAACTTTGATGATGACTAGCACTTTTTTTTTACACCTGAGACATTCTTATTTGAGAATAAGGTTACTCCACATCCGCATCTGTGGTGATATCAGGGCATCTTTATAGCCACCTTTTGTTAGATAAGGTGGTTAATTGAGATGCTATCCATTGCCTTCTCCCAATTTACTGTTATGTAACTTTAACCCTATTCTTATGAGATGGAAAAGGTAGCCTTAGAACATGGATGGATTTAGCTTCATTATAATAACACTAGGTAATACTTAGTACGTGCTAGCCGCTGTTTCAAGAGTTTTACTTTATCCTTTTATTTAATCCTCACATCCTGTGAGATAAGCATTCCAATTGTCCCCACTGGACACCAAAGGGTGCCAAGATATATCCATCTCGGGACTGTCATAGGGCCAAGTGGAGGTGGTAGGTATTGCAAAATGCCAAGAGGCCAGGGCACCTGTCTGGCTTAGTTGGTAGAGCATGCAACTCTTTTTTTTTTTTTTTTAAGAGTGGGAAAGGCAGAGAGAGGAGGGGGAGAGGGAAAGAGAGAATCTTAAGCAGGCTTGAGACACCCAGGTGCCTCAAAGAGCTTGCAACTCTTGATCTTGGAGTTGTGAATTGGAGCCCCACATTGGGGGAAAAGATTCCTTTAAAAAATGCCAGGAGGTCACACAAACATAAGTACTATAAAGGACTCTCTGGAGAGAATCATCAAAAAAGCTCCTTCTCTACATTTATGCTTTCTTATTGATTTATGAGGGTAGGGCTAAATTTGGAGAGTTGGAAAATATGTTATAATATGGGAAAAGGGAAATTAAAAAAAATATGGGAAAAGGATCCGCTGTAAACCATGGAAAGGAAAGGATTTGTTTCCTTAAACCAGGTTTAAGGGGTGCCTGGGTGGCACAGTCATTAAGCGTCTGCCTTCGGCTCAGGTCATGATTCCAGGGTCCTGGGATCGAGCCCCACATCAGGCTCCTTGCTCCTCGGGAAGCCTGCTTCTCCCTCTCCCACTCCCCCTGCTTGTGTTCCCCCTCTTGCTGTGTCTCTCTCTGTCAAATAAATAAATAAAATCTTAAAAAAAAAAAAAACTGGGTTTGAAAGATGTTTTCCAGGAAGACTTACCCAAGCTGTCTAGTCCCTTATGATAGTTGTACCTTGGAAAAACTGTCTTGGCACTTAGCATGCTAGATTAATATTTGGTCTATTCTCTATCCTCTTCATTAAACTACTTCTGAAGTCAGAGGACACCTTTTTTTTTTTAAGTAACCTGCACACCCATTGTGGGTCTTGAACTCACAACCCCAAAATCAAGAGTCACATGTTTTACTGACTGAGCCAGCCAGGCACCCCAACCTGAGGACACCTTTTCATCTCTACAACATTAGATCTTAGCCAAGTACTTGGTATACAATAGGCTTTTAATGCTGATAGGAATCACCTGCAATGCTGCTTTTTCCTTAGGTCACTAGTATAGTGATGATAAAAAAAAAAGACTGGTTTTCTTTTATAGTTTTTGGAAGATTTAAATTTAAAAATGAATATTAAAAAAAGAAGAGGGCACCTGGGTGGCTCAGTTGGTTAAGCGACTGCCTTCGGCTCAGGTCATGATCCTGGAGTCCGGGGATCGAGTCCCGCATCAGGCTCCCTGCTCAGCAAGGAACCTGCTTCTCCCTCCAGCCCTCCCCCCTCTCATGTGCTCTCTCTCTCTCTCTCTCTCTCATTCTCACTCTCTCAAAATAAATAAATAAATCTTTTAAAAAAAAGAAGAAGAAAAAAATTTAAAAAAGGAGATTGGTTTTCATAAATCTAGCAGAACTTAATGGCTTCAAGATCATCATTGGACTGTATGGGAGTAGACGTGCAGCTTTCAAGTCCAGCTAAGAGGAGAATGTTTTCATAAATATGGGGGAGAAAATATTTGCAAGCCATATACTGACAAAAGACTTATATTTAGGGGCGCCTGGGTGGCTCAGTTGGTTGAGCGTCTGCCTTCAGCTCAGGTCATGATCTCAGGGTCCTGGGATTGAACCTCAGCAGGGAGTCGTCCTCTCCCTCTGCCCCTCCTCCCCAACCCCCAGTGATGCTCTCTCTCTCAAATAAATAAATAAGATCTTAAAAAAAAAAGACTTGTATCTAGAATATATGAAGTACTCTCAGAACCCAACTGTGAAAGAATAATCCAGTTAAGAAATGGGCAAAATACATGAATAGACATTTCACTGATGAGAATGTAAGTGAAATGGCATTTAAGCCCATAGGGGAAAATGTTCAACATCATTAGCTATCAGGTAAATGAAAATTAAAACACCAATGAGATTTCACTACCTACTTATCACAATGGTTAAAGTAGAATATAGTGACAACACCAAATGCTTACAAGAATGTAGAGAAACCAGAAACTGAGTCACTCATACATTGCTGGTGGGAATGTACAATTGGTATAATCATTCTAGAAACTAGTTCCTGGCAGTTTCCTTAAAAATTTTACGTATGGGCGCCTGGGTGGCTCAGATGGTTAAGAGTCTGCCTTCGGCTCAGGTCATGATTCCGGGGTCCTGGGATCGAGCCCCGCATTGGACTCCCTGCTCCTTGGGAGCCTGCTTCTCCCTCTGCTTCTCTCTCTCTCTCTCTCTCCCCCTCTCTCTCTCTCCTCCTCTGTCTCTCATGAATAAATAAATAAAATCTTAAAAAAATTTACATATAACTACTATACAACCCAGAAATTGCACTCCTGGATATTTGTGATGGTTAACTTTATGTGTCAGTTTGGTCCATTGGATGCCCAGATATCTGGTTAAACATTTTTTTTCGGGGCATGTCTATAAGGGTGTTCCTGAAAGAGATTAGCATTCAAACCAGTAGACTGAGTAAACCAGATGGCTCTCCCCAAAGTGTCATCTTATCCATTGAGGGCCTAAAGAAAGCAAAAAAGTGAAGGAAGGGAGAATTCCCTCTCCCTGTCTGATTGCTTGGGCTAGGACACTGGTCTTTTCACTTTGGACTGAGACTTAACACCACTGGTGCTCTGGTTTTCAGGACTTCAGGTATGGACTGGAACTATACCACTAGCTTTCCTGGGTCCCCAGCTTGCAAACAGCAAATAGTGAGTTGTTTCAGCCCTCATAATCATGTGAGACAAATCTGAGGATTGGTTTTGAGTATTACAATGTCATGGAATTTGCCTGCTGGTTGGTTTCTTTTCTATTTCCTTTTTGGAACGGGAATGTCTGTCTTATGCCTATCCCACCACTGTATTTTAGAAGCACATAACTGGTTTCATAGCTTCACAGCTGGAGAGGAATTTTGCCTCAGGATGAATGGTACCTTGAATCTCAATCATTCTGATTTAATGATATTTATTTATTTATTTATTTATTTATTTATTTATCCCGTGTGAGGACACAGCAAAGAGATGGTCATTTGCAAACCAGGAAGGGGGCTCTCACCAAAACCTGACCATGCTGGCACCTGATCTTGGACTTCCCAGCCTCCAAAACTGTGAGAAATAAATTTGTTCTTTAATCCACACAGTCTGTGGTATTTTGTTAAAGCAGCTCAAACTAAGCGTTTTTCCCAAAGAAATGAAGATTTATGTTCACACAAAACCACGTCCCCAAATTTTAATCACAGTTTCATTCATACTATTCTCAAACTGGAAACAACCTACATGTTCTTTAATGGATGAATGGTTAAACTGTGGTGCATAGAATACTACTCAGCAAGAAGGACAACTTCTGAGACACACAACTTCGACAGCTCTCACAGGAATTATACTGAGTGGGGGGAAAAAGTCAATCTCAAACAGTTATCATGTGATTAATTTATATAGCCTTGAAATGACAAAATTATAAAGATGGAAAATAGCTTAGTGGTTGCCAGAGGTTAAGGAGGGGCTGGGGGTTGGAGGGAAGGAGTGTGGCTACTGAAAGGTTAGATACTATGAGGAATCTTTGTAATGGAACCATTTTGCTCTTGACTGTGGTGGTACTCACGTGAATCTACATATTGATAAAACGGCATAGAACTAAATACATGTACGTGTGTGTACACACACAAATGGGTGCATGTAAAACTAAGGTAGGCATATTGTCAATTTCCTGGATGTGATATTGTATTATAGTTATGTATAGTTATGTAAGATACTACCATTGGGGGAAACTGGGTGCAGAGTAAATAAGATCTCTCCATAGTCTGTCTGTCTGTCTTTCTTTTTTCTTTCTTTCTTTCTTTCTTTCTTTCTTTCTTTCTTTCTTTCTTTCTTTCTTTCTTTCTTTCTTTCTTTCTTTTTTTTTTTTTTTAAGATTTGAGAGAGAGAGAGCAAGTACAAGTGGGAGGGGAAAAGGGAGAGGGTGAGAGACTCGTAAGCAGATTCTGTATGGAACCCAGTGTGAGGCTCCATCTCAGACCCTGAGATCATGACCTGAGCTGAAACCAAGAGTTAGATGCTTAACCGACTATGCCAGCTGTGTGGCCCTCTCCATATTATTTCCTATAACTGCCTGTGAATCTAAATTATCTCTAAATAAAAAGTTTTAAAAACTGAACACATATAAATAAACCTTGTTGCATCTTATTCCATCACTCCCTACCCTTTTCCTAGCTAATTCAGTTCACTCGTCCCCGCCCAAGTTATCATGGCAACATATATATCATAAATTAGTGGGGACATCATTAAGAGAGAGAAGAATTAGCTGACATGTTTGTTCTCTTGGGTCTCATATGTATAACTTATCTTCCACTCCTAATGTCTTGGGCCTGCTATGAAATATAGTCCCAGCCAGTCAGCACTTGACTCCCATCTGGATCAAGGCACCAATCCATCTTTGAGTCTGAGATAGCCAGGAATGCTACTTGGGATCTCCCCAACATCTGCTATGCTTACTTGTTTCATGTTGATCTCTTAGCTGGACTATAATTCCATGAGGACAGGAATTCATTCGTTCACTTACTCATTCATTCAGTAAAAAAAAAATTTTTTTTTAAATAGGTTCCATGTCCAATGTGGAGCCCAACACGGGGCTTGATCTCATGACCCTGAGATCAAGACCTGAGCTGATATCAAGACTCAGATGCTTAACTGACTGAGCCACCCAGGTACCCCTCATTTAGTAAATATTTATCACATGTCTGCTCTGTACCTGACACTGTTTTAGTGCTGAGGATAAGGAAGGGTGTGAAATTAGTAGCTGTGAGGTGTCTGAGACTAGAAGCAGGAAGACCTGTGATGGTTGTAGTAGAAATTCCAGAGGGAAATGATGATGGTGATTAAGGTAGTGGTAGTGGGGTTAGAGAGAAAGGCCAAATTCAAGAAATGTTTCTGAAGAAGTTGACAGATGTATGAAAGTCTTATTAATAAGCCAGGAAAATGATGACTCCCAGGATTCTGGCTTTGATCCTTCAGTCTCCAAAAGCGGGCATACCAGAGGGGGGCAGGTTCAGTGAAAGAGGGGGCCTCTCACTAGCTCCGTTTTGGACATTTCATTTGGCATACAAGTGGAATTGTTTAGAGATAGGTAAATTATGGAGTTAGAGGTCAAAGGAATGTTGCCTAGCATTAGATATTTAAGAGCTGAAGCCACAGGAGAAATGAACTAACTTAGGGAAAGTGGATAGAGGCAGAAGAGGAAAGAGAAACATACATTTAATGGCTGGGTTGAGGAAGAGAGATCTGTGTCCTCTGTTTATGTAGGACTAAAACTGAGAGAAGCCAGTGGAGAACAGAATGTAAAAAAGGTAAGGCCAGGGGCGCCTGGGTGGCTGTCAGTTAAGTGTCTGCCTTCGGCTCAGGTCTTGATCTCCGGGCCCTGGGATCCAGTCCCATGTCAGGCTTCCTGCTCAGCGGGGAGTCGCCTTCTCTCTCTCTCTCCCCTGCCCTTCCCCACTGCTTGTTCTCTCTCTCTCTCTCAAATAAATAAACAAAATCTTAAAAAAAAGAGAAAGGTCAAGGGTGTTGTATGGTACAGAGAGGCCAGATAAAATTAGGATTATGAAGAATCTGTAAAAGTGCACCTTCTCTGAGCTTGAGCACTCTATTCACCTTGGCAGGCACTCACTGCCTGAGGCTGCTAACCAGCTGAACAGCAACTGCCTCTGGGAACCAAGTCCACTTTTGCCAAGTGATCTTCCAATTACCTATCTAAATTTGTTTTTTGAGAAGAACGGGAACAACAATAATAGCTAATATTTAGCACTTACTGTGTCCTAAGTAAACAGTTTACATGAGTTATCTCATTTTAATTTCCTCATTTCATCTTCCAAACAATGGTATGAGGTAGGTACTATTACTTCCTCGTGTTATGAAAACACTGAGATTGAGAGAGCCCAATTAACTTGCCTAAGATCACATAAATAGTGAGCAACCCAGTTCTGTTAAGCCCAGAGTCCACAAGCTGAAACCATACTACACTTTATCTCCAGAATAAGTGCGTCACAGAGATGCAAACATTCTATTGTATTTGAGTTCTATTTCTCACTGTAAATAAACAGGCATTCCCAGGAAATTTGCAAATGGAATAATATAAATTTGCAAGTGATTTGGGTACAAGTAGCTGTCAGTATTAGGAAGTATTCACAGCTCTAAACCTGACAGTAAAATAAATGAGGGAGATACGGGAAGTTTGTAAGGCAAGTGTATTAGAGATGTTTTGTCGCCATTATAGTTTCTTTTTATTTTAAAGATGGGAGAAAGATGCATTTGTTAGCTAAAGACAATGAGGGGAGAAAGGAAAACATCAGGGAAAAAGGGGGAAACTGAGGGAATAATGGACCAGAGGAGGAGGCAGGTCACAAATTCAGAGTATAGGTGGCAGAAATGACTTTGGATGGGGGAAAGCTTTTTCGCTAAGAAATGGAAGCAGAGGCAGAGAAATTGCAGGAGAGGGAGGATGCTGGAAACTTAAGATGATTTGCATGTTCTCAGTAAAAAGGGAGGAAATGTCTTTACTGTGAGGGTGGGAGACATAAAAAGAAGGAGTCTGAGGAAAGTGGCAATGGTTGCAAATGCTGCTCTGGGAGAGAAGGCTGCTTCGGAAGGTGGCCAGTTCACAGGAGAACTGCTGGGGGCTGCAAAAAGTCCAGCTGAAGTTGGAGACCAGGGATTTACAGGGGCAACGCTCTGAACAATTTTGTGATTTTTCTCTAGCAACTCTTGACAACCTGATGTAGGAATGAACTTTCATTAATGCAGTTAAGGCAGGAGAGTAAAGTCAGAAGGGGCTGAGGGGCTGCTCATGGCTTAAGCCAGAGGATTGAAAATGAAAGATAAATGATAGATTGGAAGGAAAAGGGAAATCAAGAGTCAGAAAGAAGGGAGTTGGAAAGAAAGAAAGTGGTGGTCCGAGCATGAGATCTGGGTTGAAAATTTTAGAGGAAGTTCTCGGTGAATAATTACAACGGGCAACATTCTACTAATTGCACAATTCAACTAATTGAACTGAAGTGCTTGCTGGCTAGCAACAAGGTAATGTAATAGCTAGAAATGCTATTTTCAGGGTCCAAATATGGCATTTGAAAGACAATTGGGAACATCAATGTTTAATGTATAAATATCAAGTAAGAGGTCTTTTGCTACTGATGTGTTCTATTTCCCCATCTCTCTCTGGCACAGTCTATGTACTGCTCTTTTTGTTGGCACAAGGCCAAAACCCAGTACAGTTGATCTTTGAACAACATGGGTTTGAACTATACTTATATGCAGATATGGTACTGTAAATGTATTTTCCTTATGATTTTCTTAACATTTTCTTTTCTCTAGGTTACTTTATTATAAGGATACAGTATACAACACATATAATATACAGAGCGTATGTTAATTGTTTATGTTATTGGTACGGCTTCTGGTCAACAGTTGGCTCTTAGTTAAGTTTTGGAGGAGTCAAAAGTTATATGCAGATTTTCAATTAAGGGGGGTGGGAGAGGGTCAATGCTCCTAACCCCTACATTTTTCAAGGGTCAACTGACTCTTCTTTCTGTTTTAACTCTTATAGGGCACTCACAATGTTTTTCTAACTCTTAACAAATATGTGTTGACTGCCTAATGTAGCCAGGCAGCTTCATGACCCCGAGGTCAAGAGTTGTAACCTCCTGGGTGCCTGGGTGGCTCAGTCAGCAAGCATCTGCCTCTGTCTCAGGTCATGATCTGGGGGTCCTGGGATTGAGTCCCATGTCCAGGCTCCGTGCTCTGTGGGGAATCTGCTTCTCCCTCCCCAACCCCCACTCCCATTCGCGCTCTCCCCGGCCTCACATCTGAAACTTAAAAAAAAAAAAAAAGAGTTGCCTCCTCCTCCAACTGAGCCAGCCAGTCACCCCTGCCCATTTTCTATTTGGTTTTTTTTTTTTTAAAGATTTTATTTATTTATTTGAGAGAAAGAATGAGAGAGAGCTCATGAGAGGGGGTAGGGTCAGAGGGAGAAGCAGACTCCCTGCCGAGCAGGGAGCCCGATGCGGGACTCGATCCTGGGACTCCAGGATCATGACCTGAGCCGAAGGCAGTCGCTTAACCGACTGAGCCACCCAGGCGCCCATCTATTTGGATTTTTTTTTTCTGTTGTAAGATGAGTATTTATTTTCCATTTGGATTTTTTTTTTTAAAGATTTATTTATTTATTTGAGAGAGAGAGAATGAGAGAGAGAGAGTACATGAGAGGGGGGAGGGTCAGAGGGAGAAGCAGGCTCCCTTACTGAGCAGGGAGCCCGATGTGGGACTCGATCCCGGGACTCTGGGATCATGACCTGAGCCGAAGGCAGTCGCTTAACCAACTGAGCCACCCAGGCGCCCCTTCCATTTGGATTTTTAAAAAACTGTTGAGTTTTGGGGCACCTGGGTGTCTCAGTCGTTAAGCGGCTGCCATTGGCTCAGGTCATGATCCTGGGGGGTCCTGGGATGGAGCCACATCATCGGGCTCCTGGCTCAGCGGGAAGCCTGTTTCTCCCTCTCCCATTCCCCCTGCTTGTGTTCCCTCTCTCTCTGTGTCTCTCTGTCAAACGAATAAATACAATCTTAAAAAGAAGAAAAGAATGGGAGAAAATATTTGCAAAACACTTATCTACAAAGGGTGTATATGTAGAATATATAAAGAACTCTCAAAATTCAACAGTTTTTTTTTAAGATTGTATTTATTCGTTTGACAGAGAGCGGGAGAGAGTGAGAGAGATAACAGGCAGGGGTAGTGGCGGAGGGAGAAGGGGAAGCAGGCTCCCTACTGAGCAGGGAATCCTATGCAGGGCTTGATCCCAAGACCCCTGGCTGAGCCATAGGCAGACGCTCAACCCACTGAGCCACCCAGGCACCCCTATCTTCTCCCATTCTGTAGCTTGTTTTTTAATTCTCTTAACCTGAACCTGGTCTTTTGCAGGTTTTCTCATTTTGATGAGATTCAATTTATCAGTTTTTCCTTTTATAAATCATGCTATTGGTGTCAAGCCATGCCCGAGACCCTGAAGATTTTTCTCTTATTTCTTTTAAAAGGTTCTGTGGTTTTGTAACCAAACCAACATGAGTTTGTTCCTTGGTGAGTCAGAAATTGCACCAGGTTGAGTTGTGGCACAAAGAAAACTTTCATTTGTAGCAAATGAGATCATAGGGAATGGCTTCCAAAGCTGTGACTCCCTCAGAGGGTGAATGGGTTCCTTTGGGTTAGGGTTAGGATGAATATTTAGATAGAGAAGCCTTGTCATCCTGCAGAGAGGAGGGCATAAGGCCATGCCTGTGCCTTCAGGAAACATGCCTATACACACATTGTATGTTATGTAAATGAGGCTGAGGCTCCTCCTGGGGCAGGGATTGTAGTAGTATAATTAGGTGAAGGTAACTGTAGGTCATTCCCTAGGTCAAACCATAGCCCATCTGCACAGGTGTGAGCCCGGTTTAGCTCAGACAGTCTTGGTGGTCTGGGCAGCGGGGAGATTATGTCAGTGCAGTTGCCATCACCAGTTGCGGGGAGCGAGGGGGGTGGTTTCAGGTTTCATGTGCCTGAGTCTAGAGGAAATCCTGAAAGAAGAGCTTAGCGGAAAATGTAAGACCAAAGTTAGTAGGTACAAACAGGTGGGCAGTAAAGACCGGGTCTTGGGGTCTAGCTGGTGACAGTTTTATTTACATTAAAGTCTGTATTCCATTCCGATTTAATTATCGTATAAACTGTGAGACTTAGGTTTAGGTGGAGTGTTTGTTGCCTATGGATGTTCAGTTTCTTCAACACCATTTCTTGAAAAGGCAAATGTTCCTCCATTGAATTGCTCTTGCATCTTTGTCAGAATTAAATTGGACACTTCTGAAACTCTATAATGGGCCAGACCCTGGGCTATCTTCTTTACAGTAGTTTTCTCTCCTCTTTACAACAACCTGAAAATCATTATTTAGCGTCTGTTCTGTGCCAAACACTGTGCTAGTTTGGAGAAGTGAGAGAAGAACAAGCCTGCCTAGAATGCTTTACAGAGGAAGAGACAAGCATGAGCACGTCTGCAAAGAATAGGGAGAACAGGGAGAGCTTTCTAGACTGAAGAAAAAGCATGTCAAACAGCTAGGGGGTATAGAACAGCTTTGTACATTTAGGAAGCAGTAAGTATATTATAGCTTGAAGGAGAGGAACAGGAGAGAATTTTCTCGTGCTGAGTTTAGAATACCTGTGGATATCTCATTGGAAATAACCAGTAGGCAATTGGCTACATGGGTCTGGAGCTCAAGAGAGAGATTTGGGCTGGACACTAAGCTTTGGAGGTTGTCATAGTACAGTTGACATTGGACTGCCAGGGGAAAAAAGTACTAGAGTTAAAAGGAAAGAGGGCCAAGGGAACATTTGAAACATTTGCACATTTAAGTGGCAAAAGAACTGAGAATGAATGGTTAACGAAGTAGGACATTCTACTAGACTGGTATGTCCACAAGCAGCAAAGGTGACAAATTCTGGTTTTTGCTTTTCTGTTATGGGTAACATCTAGCATAAAAAAAGATCTACAAAGAGATTATGTTTCACAAGACTGCTTAAAAAAACTGTTTATTTGAGCTAGAGTTTTTATCAAAATGCAATATCTATAAAGTTAAATATAAACATGTTAACTGCTATTATGGAGTTTTATAATCAAGTAGCTTGAGAGTGGTAGCTATATAATATATAGTTATATATGTTTAAAAACTGAGGGAAAAATGCAATTAGGTCAAGTCTTTATTAAGAAAGCAAAACGAGGAGTGCCTGGCTGGCTCCGTCTGAGGACCATAAGACTCTTGATCTTGGGGTTGTGGGTTGGAACTCAACGTTGGGTGTAGAGATTACTACAAAAAAATAAAGAAAGAAAGAAAGAAAGAGAGAAAGAAAGAAAGAAAGAAAGAAAGAAAGAAAGAAAGAAAGAAAGAAAGAAAGAAACTTTGAAAAAAAGCAAAACATTAGGAGTTTCTTTTAATTATTAATACAAAATGACTTCCACCTGAATTTCCCCAAAATAATTTGGATTTCCACTTTAAATTCAAGAACTGATAAATCCACCTATGTTTTATTTTATTTTGTTTTTAAAGATTTTATTTATTTACTTGAGAGAGAATGAGAGAGAGAGCGTACATGAGAGGGGGGAGGGTCAGAGGGAGAAACAGACTCCCTGCTGAGCAGGGAGCCTGATGCAGGACTCGATTCTGGGACTCCAGGATCATGACCTGAGGATGGCAGTCGCTTAACCAACTGAGCCACCCAGGCGCCCTCCACGTATGTTTAAAAAACAACAACAAAAAACGACTCCTCTTTATATTGTAGTACCCTTACTAACACAGAATGCCCCTGCAGTGGGTGGAAGAGTGTCCCCCTCCCAAATTCATCACCACCCTTACTTGGAATTACAGCCTTTGCAGTTGTAATTAGTTAAGGATCTTGAGATGAAATCATCTTGGATTTTAGGGTGGACCTTAATTCCTCTAACTGGTGTCTTTATATGAGAAAGGACATGGAGATTTGGGCACAGAGAGATACACATAGAGGGTGGCAGTGTGGTGAGGAGGCAGAGATTGGGAGTCTTGTGTCTGTAAGTCAAGGAACACCAAAGGATTGCTGACAACCAGAAGCTTTCTCCAGAAGGTAGGAGAGAGGTGTGGGGCAATTTCTTTCTCAGAACATCCAAGGAATCAACTCAGCTGACACATTGATATCAGACTTCTAGCCTCCAGAACTCTGAATGAATGCATTTCTGCTGTTTTAAGCCACCCAGTTTGTAGCAATTTGTTACCCCTATCTCTCACCATCTTCCTGGGCCCCCAAGGGTATCAGTAGATAAATACTTTTTTATGTTCTAAAAGAAAAAAAAAAACAGATTTTTTTTATCATTGGCACTTACTATATGGGGAGAACAATATCCACAAAGGTTTGCTGAGTTAGTTCTAAACAATTCTTTTTTTTTTTTTTTGAGATTTTATTTATTTATTTGACAGACAGAGACACAGCGAGAGAGGGAACAGAAGCAGGGGGAGAGGGAGAAGCAGGCTTCCAGCAGAGCAGGGAGCCCTATGCGGGGCTCGATCCCAGGATTCTGGGATCATGACCTGAGCTGAAGGCAGACACTAACGACTAAGCCACCCAGGTGCCCAGTTCTAAACAATTCTAAATGCAAACTGGTGTTTGTTTTTTTTTTTTTTTAAAGATTTTATTTATTTATTTATTTGAGAGAGAGAGAGGGAGAACGAATGGGGGAGGGGCAGAGGCAGAGGGAGAAGCAGAATCCCCACTGAGCAGAGAGCCCTACATGGGGTTTGATTCCAGGACCCCAGGGATTACGACCTGAGCCAAAGGCAGACACTTAACTGACTGAGCCACCGAGGTGCCCTGCAAACTGGTTTTCTTTAAACAAACTGCCAGTTATTTAGCTCTGTGCTGGCTATTTAATGTCAGTTTTCCTCGATCCTCTTCCAATTAATGTTGAACAGTGTAAGTTCATTTAGTTAGTTAATATTTGTTTCCTAAAATCAACACAGTCTTGATTGGTCTGTTAGGAAAAAAGGGCTGAGATTGGGGTTAGTGATGATTGCCTTAAAACCAGTCAAGTGTCTGCCTGCATTATTCAAAATCCCTGGAGTCTAAGGAGTCTAAGAATACTTTCTCATTGGAGTTGTTCACTTTGCTAATATTTACTTGTAAAAGGGAGCCTTGAAACCATAAACTACTGATAACTGTTTAACATAATAATCATAAATGAAAACACATTTAATTGACCCATCTCTGGCCTGGTTTTAACAGGAGGCAGGGTTTTGGTAATGTGTTCTCTTTAGGATTCAGGTGGTTTTTATTTTATTTTAAGATTTTATTTATTTATTTGACAGAGAGAGGGAGAGCACAAGCGGGGGGGGGGGGAGAAGCAGGCAGAGGGGGAGGGAGAAGCAGGCTCCCCGCTGAGCAGGGAGCCTAATGTGGGGCTCCATTCCAGGACTCTGGGATCATGACCTGAGCCGAAGGCACATGCTTAACCAACTGAGCCACACAGGTGCCCCTAGGATTCAGTTTTTGATCACATATCTTCTCAGGCTCAGTCTACATTTTGATTTTTGGCTATTGGGCACCTCTCTGGGTTGAGGCTCCAAGCAGACCCTAATGGTGTGTTACACTCCTCTGAAGATTTTACCTTTTTTGCTTCTAATAGATTAGGACTCTGAATAGTAAACACTATCTTTAAGCATTTGTGGGTACAAAGTCTCCTAAATTTCAGAGGGTTTAAATTTGGATGTGTTTAAAATTGGATCTATCCAGGGGTGCCTGACTGGCTCAGTCAGTAGAGTATGGGACTCTTGATCTCGGGGTTAGGTTTGAGCCCCATGTTGGGTGTAGAGATTACTTAAAAATAAAATCTTAAAAAAAATAAAATTGGATTGTCCAAATTTAAATTATGTATTAAATATTTATTAAAGTTTTTATTTAACTTTAATTAATTATTAAAGTATCCAAATCATAGACCAATCTAATGAAAATTTACATATATGTGAAAGGTATCTTTCTTTTTTCTGAAGATTTTTTTATTTGAGAGAGAGAGAGAGAGAGAGAGAGAGAGACAGAGAATGGGTGGGGGAGGGGCAGCTGGGGAGGGAGAGAAGCAGACTCCCTCTGAGCAGGGAGCCCAACATGGAGCTCAATCCCAAGACTCTGAGATCATGATCTGAGCCAAAATCAAGAGTCGGCCACTTAACTGACTGAACCACCTGGGCGTCCTGAGAGGAGAGGTATTTTTCTAAATGGGGGTTGGGGGTGGAGAAAGCCAAGGAAGAAGAAGCAGATATCAAAGTGGACAAAGCCCTCACAAAACCTAAGAGGGAAAATAAAAGTTTTGCAAAAATTTTATACAAGGTATTTTCTAAGATTCAGAAGCAACTAACTTACAAACTTTTGGAACTTAATCCAGTTTTCTGTGGGGACTCCTATGAATATTTTGTAATTACTATGTAGGAGATTAGGGCCTAAAACAGAACCTTCCAAATGACAAATGTTTTCATCTGGAGCAATGGCACCAAGTTATGTTCGACAAATGAGAAGAATGAATTTTAAAAATTATCATATACTTACTGTTTAACGGTAAAAGTGAAAAATGGTATGTCATCTTTGGATTTGTTCTGATGTGAAATAAGAAGGTGAAATTAAATAACCCATTGAGCATTCATTTAAGCCAGGGTTTCTCAGTCTTAGCACTGTTGATGTTTGGGACCAGATAATTCTTTGTTGTAGGGAGCTGTCCTGTGTAATGTTGAGTGGTTAGCAGCATCCCTGGTCTCTACCCATTAGATGATTTCTCTTTGCAGTGTGACGACAAAATGTCTCCAGACACGGTGGGACAAAATTGTCCCCAATTGGGAACCACAGGTTTTTAAGTCTTGAAAGAGAAAAGCAGCAAACCCTTGCCCCCAGTGTTTTAAAACAAGTATTTGTTTTCCCCAGTTTTACTGAGATATAATTAACATGTAGCGCTGTATACGTTTGAGGTGTACAGCATAATGATTTGACTTACATATATCATGAAAGGGGCTTAGTCTTAATCCTTATGAATTACTTCTGCCTCATTGAAACTGCCATATCTTGAACCTTTCTCTATGGTTACATTTATCACGGTTCATTATATTTTTTATTTTTTATTATTTTTTTAAAATTTATTTATTTGAGAGAGAGAGCATGGAGGGGAGGGGCAGAAGGAGAGGTAGAGAGAAACCCAAGCCAACTCCGCACTGAGCATGGAGTGTCACTCGGGGCTTGATATCATGACTCTGAGATCATGACCTGATCGGAAATCAAGAGTCAGAGACTTAACCGATTGAGCCACTCAGGCACCCAAATATTTTATTTTTTTTAAATTTATTGAGAGAGAGAGAGTGCGCGTGCGCGCGCGCGCGCATATGAGTGGCGGAGGGGCAGAGGAAGAAAGAGAATCTCAAGCAGACTCCCTGCTGGGCCCGGAGCAGATGCCAGGCTCATTTTCAAGACCCATGAGATCATGACTTGAGCCCAAATCAAGAGTCCTATGCTTAACTGACTGAGCCACCCAGGTGCTGTCCCCCCCACCCCCGTTATATTTTCTAAAATAGGGACCTTGTGTCCTTTCCTGTCGGTGAACTCTTTCAGGAGAAGGGCAGTATTTTCCCTTGACATCCTGTGGATGTCAGTGGAAATCCATTATTAATTGGATGACCTTTTATGCTGGTTAAACACAAGAGATGGATTTTTTTTTTTTTTTTTCATTTATTTGTCAGAGAGAGGGAGAAAGGGAGCAAGCACAAGCAGGGGGAGCTGCAGGCAGAGGGAGAAGCAGGCTCCCCGCTGGGATGATCGTGACCTAGAGCTGAAGGCAGATGTTTAACCCACTGAGCCATCCGGGAATTCCAGCACAAGAGCTGTTCTTAAAGGAAGGGTTTCTCTGAAGTTTCTTTTTAAGGAATATCTGTTTTGCCTATCTTAAATATTTCACTTAAAGTTAAAAGCAGTGATCATGCTGACACTTCATGATGATTGAGCTTTGGGTAAGAACCATTTTATATTCTACATTTGATTCTTTCCACTTTTAATCAGAAGACACCTGAAGACTGACAGACGTATGTACAAAGGACAAGCAGGTCCTTATGTTCTGGGGTCCTTTAATAGTTTTGCAGCCATCAACCCAGGCCTTGTCAGGCCACTTCATGTCCACCAAGGGCGCTCTCTAGCGCTGGATATTAAATACCACCAACAGCACGCGGCTTTCTCTGGGCCAGCCGTGGGAAGACCAATACGTAGATGTGTGTTAATTTTCGGGCCTTGGCATCATTTCCGAGGAATTTAACTCCACCTCCTCTGGCAGAATGGAAAAACAGTGCCCTCATTCCCGCCCTTCACCACACCTCGGCCTCCTCCCACCTTCCTTTTGGTCCTCTTCTGTTACAGAAGTTCTGATTTTTCCTAGAGATCTAGAGGAAAGGTACCACAAGTGGAGTTATATTATCCTTGTATTTGCTCTGGTGGGACACTGGAGAGGAAATCACACTTTGTAACTGGTTCTCCAGCTCCAATTGTAGCCCTGAAAACTTCAGCGCCGGCGCAGGGCTCCAGGTTTGATTGACAAGGACGCGCGGAGGGAAAGCGCGGAGGCGGGGCAGGGGGCCGCGGGTCGAGCCCGAGACAAAGAGGTTTTGGCTGCCACTGAGGAGTGAAGGGCCCCTTGGGGTAACTAGCCTTTGCGCTCTTAGGGGGCGTTTGGTGAGGTCGTGGTTCTTGTCCGGAGAGAACACGGCAGACGCCGGGGCCGAGCGGGCTGAAGGGCCGGGTGGGGAGGGGGCGCGGGGCGGGGGAGTGGGTGGTGTGTGTGTGTGTGTGTGTGTGTGTGTGTGCGCGCGCGCGCGTGTGTGTGTGTGTGCGCGCGCGCGCCGCCGTCACGTGTGCTGTGTGTGTGTGTGTGTGTGTGTGTGTGTGTGTGTGTGTGTGCGCGCGCGCGCGCGCCGCCGTCACGTGGCCTTCGCCGCCGCGGGGTTGGGGCTGTTCTTCCGGGTTGGAGGCGCAGAACCTTGGGGCCCGAACCCGGGTCTGTCAGCGCGGCGTTCCCCGCCCCCGCCGCCCTCGCGCGCGCCGCCCAGGGCCTCCTGGCCTCCCCGCCAAGGTGAGCGGCGCGGGCAGCCGGGGCGCGCGATTGGGGCGCAGCTGGAGGGGGGCCGCGGGGCTCGCGGGGATGGTCCGGGCACCCGCCGAGGAGGAGACCTGTCAAGGAGCAGAAGGGGGCGGGGTCGGCAGTGGCCCGGGTGCACGGTTCACCCGGGCGCCCGCAGGCCAGAGGCTTGGGTCCGGAAGGAGAACCGCGCCTCGAGGGCCCTCTTTCCTGTCTCTTCCTGGGGCGACGTGGAAAGGAGTGGGCGGGTGGTTGGGGAACTGGGTACTCGCTGGGGTCAGGGAACAGGCAGCTGTGCAGGTGCAGATCTTGGAGCTTTGGCGGGCAGCGGGAGTCGTACGGGGTCATTTCGGCCCACAAGATGGGAGGAGGAGGGGAGGTCATAGAGGACTTTTGATAGAGGGTGCACCTAGAGAAGTGGCAGCTGGACGCCCCGAAATTGCGCTTGAACCTTAAGGGAATTCGGGGTCGGCGATCAGCTGGAGACCTAGGAGGTGGCGAGAGAACGTTGTGAGTGTGTCTGTCTGTGCGGGCTGGTGGTGGTCCGGGCAAACTTCAACCAGGCCGAGGGGGGCCCGGGGTTGGCGACCGGGAGGAGACAGCGGTGGGGGCCAGGCTGATTCGAACCCCGGAGGCAGAATGTCTATTTTTCGGCCTTGGCCAATCGACTTCAGGGGAAGGTTATAAATAGCGGTCCCGGGCAGTTGCCAGACGCGCTGCAGTTTAGTGGCCGAAGGAGGGGCGGTACCATTGGGTTTGGTGGAGGTCACACTGCCTGCCAGTCTAAGCTTCTGTAGGGTATTGTGCCCTTGGTTGGTATGTTTTGCTTTAAAAGCGTGACTTGTTTACGGTTGCAGGCGTCCTTTATTCGCCCTGTGGTGCAGGGCAGTCCTTAAAGAGATCAACTTGTAAGGAGTCTTGTAGGACAGACTCCGTTTGGATGGGGCTTGCATGCTTTTATTTAAAATGCTCCCCTCTTCTCCATCACACCCCTTTGATTTGCAAACCTGGCTGTTTTTTTTTTTTAATTTTATTAAATGTACAGTTTAGGATTACTTTCTTATCAGCAAGTGTGCTCAGGCTGATTACCTTTGCTAATGGAATCAGTTTTCCGCAAGGATACACAGCATTTCATTTTCAAAGGAAATTTGAGTCAAAAAACAAAAAATTCAGTCAAAAAACACTTGCTGTTTTCCTATTTTGTGCAAAGCACTGGGCCAGATGTAATACCAAAGTGAATAATAATAGCAATTAAAATACTGTGTCCTTTTAATCCTCACAAATTATCTTCATTTTAAAGGTGAGGGAATCAGTTTCAGAGGAGTTAAGTGAATGACTTACCAAGGACACAGCTAATAAATTACAGAGTGGGGGCTTACAACCCACAGGTCACCTTGTTAGCCTCTAGGCTGCCCTCTCTCCCTGCCCTCAAGAATTTTAGTGCCTACTGGGGAGAAAGTTGTCCGAATAACTTACATTACAGTGCTGTATCAATGATATACTAATTTTTTTTCAATTTTGAGTTGTAAAGCTTTCCCCCATTGCTTCAAAGTCATAGAAACACATGGATAATAAAATAGCAGAGGGCTTTTTAAGTGAAGAGAGGGACAAATGTGACAGTTAGGCTAGTATTCTATGTTCGATATAAACAAGTACCTGTCTGTGATAACACGGTTTCAAATATTCTCCAAATCTCTTTCATGGTCATTTGTATTTGATTTAGGCTTAGTGGTAGGGACCGTTCTTGCCAATAAACTACTTTCTGATCACTGTCCTGTATGTTCATAACTTAAAGTAGGTGGATTTTTTGGCAAGATCGGCCTCTGAAGGCCTTGGCCTTAACTGATGCCTGATGCCAGGGATCTATTCAACATCAAATTCCCATTTTCTAAGTAAGCAGGACAGTGTTTCCAGATTCTATGAAATAGGACTTCAGCTTTAAAGCATTGTAAAATCTCATCATAAAAGTTTTAGAGCCTAATGGGGTCTAAAACACGAGCTTTCCTATGCTTTTATAGATGAGCAGACTGAGATGCAGAGAGATTCAGGGAGTGAGTGGCAGACTTAGACAACACACAGGCTTTCTTATAGCTAGCTTTGTTCTTTCCCTGATGAGGTCTGGGAAAACCTCATCAGCCCCGCGAGAATGGTGGTTGTTGGGGAGGTGGGATGATCCAAGAAGAGAAACTAGGGTAAGTGGGGAGGTTGGGATAAGACTAGGTCATTGGTCGGGGCGCCTGGGTGGCTCAATTGGTTAAGTGTCTGCCTTCGGCTCAGGTCATGATCTCAGGGTCCTGGGATCGAGCCCTACATCGGGCTCCCTGCTCAATGTGGAGCCTGCCTCTCTCCCTTTCCCTCTGCTTGCCACTCCCCCCCGCTTGTTCTTTCTCTCTCTCTGTCAAATAAATAATAAATAAAATCTTAAAAAAAAAAAAAGACTAGGTCATTGGTAATGGTAGGACAAATCTCCCTCAAGGCAAGAATTTTTAATATCTTTGTATCTTTTATATATCTTTGTATCTCCCTTGTTCTTGGCATAGATTCTGTGAATGTTTTGAATTCGGGGCTGGATTTCAAACTGTTACTCTCCATTCTTAGCCATGACTAACCCTAGAAGTGACCCATGAATAAATGAGGAGAATATTTATGGGACTCAGAAATGCTTGGGATTGAAATGAAATGACATGTGGAAACACTGAAAATATAAAACCTATTCAAGTGCAAAGCATTGTTCAGATACATTTCTGATTGCATGTCTGAACCCATCTTGCATGCTTCTGCTTCCTTAGCTTTTTCCACATTACTCTCTCCATCTCAAATGTGTTTCTTTTCTTTTTTCTGAGCCCTGTAGGAATACATAATCTCCTTCTTTGATCCCTCAAAGAACTTTGGACTTGCCTTACTCTGCTTTGTAGTGTTATTACTTGTTGACTTTTCTTATCTCAAAGTGTGTGACCTATTCCAGTTTGATTCTACAGATGCTTCTAACGGCTGTGCCTCTGACTCATCCCTCTATACGTGTTTGTTGAATTAAAGGGCATTTTAAGAATAAGCCCCATCTGGATTAAGGATTTCCATTCCCAGTGTGGCTTTCTGGTATTTGTAAGAAGTTGCTTCAGGGAGTTGTAGCAGCAGTTCTGAGTAAGCTAGACCCTTCCTTTGGATGCTGGAAGAATGTTTATGGAGTCTGCTGGGATTGGGTGCTGGACCCCAGTAGGGCCCACACGATGGCGCAGAGCTTACAAAGTAGTTGGTGGAGTTAGCTGAGTTTGATAGAATTCCAGATCTGCTTCTTCCTGATTTTGAAGGAAAGAAAAGAAGGATCGGGGAGCATTGGGAATCGAGGGAATGGTGGGGATGCCTTCAGTGCAGCCCTGGGGATCTGTCATGGAGAGCAGTGGAGGTAACCACTGAAGCTTAGGTCAATAATAACAAAGGTTAATGACACTTCATCCAGCCCAGTTAGAGCTGGTAAAGAAGTAGCCACGTGTGAGAACCACTGATGGAAGAGTTCCTAGTTACACCCACACCTACAAGCACAAACTTATGTGATAATGGCATTTTTCTTTCTTTTTTAAAATTGGAGTCATATCTCACACATGTTTAATTTTCTTGAGATGTGCACTTGGCAAACATGCATCTCATGTTCACTCAGTCTCAATTCAGGGGTCTTACAGGATAAACATCTTGCTGCACTGAGTAGGTTGCCAGTGTTTTTTGTACATGGTGGCTAAATAGGTTGCTACTATACAGTATTATAGACAATTTAAGGGAAATTCAAGGGTAACTGTGCAATTTTTGCTGTATGTGCAGATTTAGAGGTAACTTTCATGTAAGATGTGATTGAACTCTATAGCAATTTTCTTTTTTTTTAATTTTTTTATTGTTATGTTAATCACCATATATTACATCATTAGTTTTTGATGCAGTGTTCCATGATTCATTGTTTGTTCATAACACCCAGTGCTCCATGCAGAACGTGCCCTCCTCAATACCCATCACCAGGCTAACCCATCCCCCTACCCCCCTCCCCTCTAGAACCCTCAGTTTGTTTTTCAGAGTCCATCATCTCTCATGGTTCGTCTTATAGCAATTTTCTTTTTCAGCTTTCTAGCTACATTGAGGATCAATTAGACTTAGGTGATCAAGACTTAGAATTGAATAGTGGGTTTATAGCCACAATTTAAGTGGGAAAATGGATTTCAAGTTTTAAATATCTGAGTTGGAAACAAAGTTTTGAAGCATCTTCTGTAAGTAAAGGACTTGGCAAATAAATTCATTGTAGATGCCCACATAAAACTTTATATTCCAAGCTCTTTGAATGAGTATTTTTAAAAAATGTTTTTGATGTTCAAATGACAAAGTATGTTTTTCTTAGCACATAAATACTTTATTTTCTTTCCTTTTAGTGATTTACCCTCAAGGAAATTTGGGATTCAGAAAGTTGGGAGCTCATACTAACATGGCGAATCTACTGAAAACTGTGGTGACTGGCTGTTCGTCTCCTTTACTTAGCAATTTGGGGTCCTGTAAGGTTATACCTGGGAAGAAGGATTTTTTACGAACATTTCATACTCATCAGGCTCTTTGGTGTAAAGCTCCTGTAAAACCAGGTAAAGTCTCACGTCAATGTATGTAAACCAAACCTTCAAGTCGTAGGAGCTAATAGATCTCCTGATGATTGATAAAAGGAAAAGCCCTGCAGTGTTACAGCCTGGTGTTTGTGAGTTATCATTTTGCGTTAAAAAAAACCCCTAAGGAGTGCTTTTTAAAAATATTTTCCATGTATACTAGTTCCTGATTGTCAGTGCTAATAGAGAAGAAAAGAAAATAGAAAAAGAGAAACGATACGCCAGTTGAGTTGTACCCGGGAAACTATTGCTCAGAGTAACCATTTCTCCCAGCAGCTCTTCCTCTTTCCTTGTCAGTATTGAGGAATTGTAACATACATGGCTTATCTCTGCTCAAGAATTAGCAACTAAGTATATGAATTAATCTGAAGTAGTGCTTCTTGATTTAGTGAATGGCAACTTCATCTCAGTTGCTTAGGTCAGAAACCCTGGGGTCATCCTAGATCTTCACGGTAGGTGCGGTTCAGCTCTACCTTGTATCCAGAGTCTGTTCTTCTCACCATCACTGCTGTTATCTTCCTGTTCCACGCCACCATCATCTGTCACGGGACTGTTGTGCTTGTTTTCCAAATGTGCTCTATGCTTTCTGCCTCTGCTCCTGCTACAGTCTGTTCTATACACGACAGCATCATCTTTTAAAAATGAAAGATCATGTACTTTTCTATTCAGAATTTGCCACGGTGTCCTAGCCCATGCAGAGTTAAGAGCTGAAGTCTTTCGGTAGTGTACAAGGCCTTCCCTGCTAGGATCCCCATGCTTCTGTTCTAGTGTGGCAGGCCAAAAGGAGAAGCTAAATAAGGGCTTTCTAAGCTGAATGAGATCCCTTTATGCACTTTTCACAAAGACCTTCCTAGGACTGTCTATACCTCATTGGCCAAAACTCAGATAGGTGGCCATTATGTGGTTGTAAGGGAGACTTGGACATAAAAGAGGTCCTTTGTTCTAGATGGCGACATATTCCATTAAAATCGGCATTTTGTAACTAAGGTGGAAGAACAGGATAGATATTTGGGGGGGCAACCTAAAATTTTTGCCACATAGAATAATGTCCTTCTTTTTATGTTTGTAGGACTCGGTGCTTTCAGGATCCCGACACCGCTATGCTTTTTGAGTTCTTATGTCTGTCTTTCATAGAATTCACAGCCTCTTTTCTTGTTCTCACATGACAAGTGATTGTTGGCCAGGTACCTGCCCCTGAGAATCCTCAACTTTATCTTCAGATTTTTATTTTAGGTGTTCTAGAAAGCCAGATGATCCAAGCGTGATAAAATTGTATATAAGATAGAAGTAAGTTACTGCATTGAGGACGTGAGAATTGTCCTTGTGATTAAAGGCTGGACATCAAGATCTCTATATTGACTATGCAGGATACTTTTGTTTATTCAATTTCTGGCTCTTGACTATTTCCTAGATAATCACTTTTTATATCTAAAAGATAATGATTCTATTTAAAATGTATAACACCACAATTTCATTACCACATTGAGAAGCATGAAAAGTAATCCAGTTAGTATTAATATTTAAAAAAAATTTTTTTTTACGGTTGCCTTATCCAAATAATGATCCAAACAGGGTCCACATGTTGTATTTGCTTGCTACATCCCTTCTTTTGATCTGTTTCCTTTTTTCTCTTTTTAATTTATTTGTTGAAGAATGTCGTTGCCCTGCAGAATTTCACATTCTAGGTTTGGCTGACTGAATTCCCTTGGTCTTATTTAAACCCAGCACTACTACTTCTCTGTCCCTTGTATTTTCTGTACCATTTAGCTAGATCTAGAGGCTTGATTAGACTCAGAATTGTTTGTTTGTTTTTTCTTTTTGGCAAGAATACTTCATAGGTGATGCTGTGTACTATCTATTGCATTACATCAAGATTCATCAGTGAGTTTAGATGTTGTTGGTATCCATCTATTAGGAAGCTCCCATTACTGTTTCACTCAAAGGCTGTACAGACGTTTAATGATCATTAACTAAATGCATGGTTTTATGGGGGGTTTTAAAATGGTGATACTCTATCATTTTATCTTCATTTATGAGCTAGAATTTTTCTGTAAAGAGAAACTTTCCCTCTATTATTTAGTTACCCTGAGGTTGTGGTGCCAAGGTGGGATAAATGCTTGATTCTGTCTCATTATTTACTAGTGTTGGTAATAATGTCTTGGTTCCCTTAAGTATTAGTTTTCTATTTCTGCTGTAACAAGTGATCACAAATATACTGGCTTCATACAACACAGATTTATTGTCTTCCACTCCTGGAGGCCAAAGTCTGGAATGGCTCTCACTAGGTTTATATGAAGGTATTGGTGGGGCTGTATTCCTTCTGGAGGCTTTAGGGGAGGTCTTTTTCCTTACCTTGTCCAGCTTTTGGCTTGCATTCTTTGGCTCGTGGCCCCCACTTCCGTCTTCATAGCCAGCAGCATAGTATCTTCACATTACTATTTGACTCTGACTCTTCTGCCTTCTTTTTCCACAGTTAAGGACCCTTGTGAGTGTATTGGGACCACCCAGATAATCCAGGATAATCTCCTTATTTCAGGGTCATTTGATGAGCAACCTTAATTCCATCTGCTCCCCTAATTCTCCTTTGCTGTTTGTTTGTTTGAAAAAACAAACAAACAATTCTGAGTCTAATCAAGCCTCTAACATATTTACAGGTTCTGAGGATTAGAATGTGGATATCTTTGGGAGACCATCACTCTGCTTACTACACATCTGCCAAAGTTGACTAGGGAAGCTTTTAAAAAAATACTTATTTTTTGAGTATCATAACTAACTCACTTGGATGTGTTTTATTACATTGCAATTAATTATTCTCTTTCATGCTCAGATTGTTTCCTGTTTGGCCAAGTGATTGCCCTTTCAGGTTGGCTCCTAAACCTGTTTGATGGGACTTCATTTGTCTTTGGTAGCTTCCTTGACTTATGGTATATAGGGCCTAGGTAATTTGAGGTTGTCAGATAAGTAAACCCCAAATGTTTATGTGATTTAACTTTGCACATCAATCCAAAATATTTTCCTTCTTTCTATTATTTTCCTCCCTCTTCTTCAAGTAGAGGGTAAGATTCAGCGTATGTTTGCCTTTGGTTTACTATCAGTTATTACCATTTATCGAGTATGGGGTCTAAGACTGTGATCAAGTGGTGGTATTTTTAGGTTGACTTTATTTCTCTGAGGCCTCATTCGCTTAATGATTATTGTTATTCTGTGGAGATAATTTAATTTTTTATTATGTATATCTAGAGTTTAGGTTGTTGAGTAGATTTCCTAAGCTTTAGTAAAACATATAAAAGCAGATCTTTATTTAAAAAAATCTATTTATGCCCTCATGTTGAGTAAAACAACAGAAGAAACTAATGTACTTTAGTTAAAGCTGTTCAGAACCATCTATAAATACTTTATATATATCATGCAGGCTCTTTTGGGTTGCAAGGAACAGGATCCTATCAGGCTATATTTTGTGATGAGGGTTTATTGTATGTGTTCTTGTGAAGTACAGAAGCCCCGGAAAGTCTTCATTTACTTCTTGGAAAAGTGGAATGTTCTTCTGAATTTCATAGCTGTAGCTCATCTTCTCTCTTTGTATCTCCACTCCTGATGTTTCTACTCCTATTGCCGTATACCTCCCTTTGATTACCTCATGGTTGCTTACAAATAGCTTCTGTACCATTTACTCCCTTGTCCTTTTCTGTGGGTCACAGACTCCCTGATAAAGAACCTGAATGGGTTGGGTCATCACTGGCCAACATAGAGTATCCTCACGTAGTTCCTGTGTAAGTCACATCAGAGGCTGTCTGGCCTGTAGACTATTATCTTTGACCCAGCTGTTGATCCCTGGTCTAATCAGCGGGGGCCAAGAATGTAGGGTCTCAGGATACAACCTTGGAAATCTATGAGGAATTGTGTTGGTTAAATTGCCAGGAAGGAAACTCTTGCGTGTGGCAGGCCACCAAAGTGTCTAGTATAGACTTGTTCTTCAAAACAGCAAATTACTTCTGTCTTCCTTAAAGGTAAGGACAAGGAGACCATAAATCCCAGAGCGTTAGTTTGAAGAGTGGAATTTGCATGTTGATTGATCGCTCACAACCCATTTTTTTCTCCCTTAAGGATAAACTAATCTAGTCATGTGACTTGAAGAGAGCCATTGGGTTAAATGAAATATTTGGAATTTTCAGGAGAGTGGGCAAAAATATTTCCCATCGTCGATCAAAAAACTCAATTATGATTATGAAGTGGGAATATTATTTTGAGCAGCAACTTGTATGTGTAGTATATTTTGAACAGACTGCCTATTTTTGTTTTTATGTTGTTGTATTTTACTAAATTTTTTTTTTTTTTTGCCTTTGTAGGAATTCCATATAAACAACTGACTGTTGGTGTCCCCAAGGAGATTTTCCAAAATGAGAAGCGGGTGGCATTGTCTCCTGCTGGGGTTCACGCCTTGGTCAAGCAGGGTTTCAGTGTTGTCGTGGAATCAGGTGCTGGTGAAGCTTCCAAGTTTTCTGATGATCACTACAAAGCAGCAGGTGCCCAGATCCAAGGGGTGAAGGAAGTGCTGGCTTCTGATTTGGTGGTCAAAGTAATTATTCCTTTCCCCACCTCATTTATGGCATGCCAACTTTTAAAAAACTTTTCGTAGGAAAATTAAACTACTCTATTGTTATGTCTCTTCATATTTTCAAACAATGTCTTTCCTCAGAGAAATGCTTGTATGTTGTGAATATTCTTCATATTCCAATAGAACTTTTATCAGGCAATGTGATCCATGTTTAACCATGAGGGGAGAAAGTGATCTTCCTTTTTACATTCGTCATATGGAAATCCCCTTCTTATTGGCTAGGGAGAATTTGCACTTCCTGGTTCATATATATCCCAAATACCTACAGGTGAGTAAGTGCTGCTAGAATAGAACAAAAGGCATGGAATTCCTCCTGGGACTGAATGTACTGTGATCTTCTGATATATAGAAGGAACAGTGATGTAGCTGTGATCTTCTGATACATAAAAGGAAGAGTGATGTATCTGACATAAATGCTATTTCTAGAGAGGGCAGGGCTGCCCTGGAGAAAGCAAGAGGGGGCTGAGTGGAGAGTAGCCTTACCTACTTTAATAAAAGGTCTTAATATACAATAGAAATCTATATGCTGAAGAACTTTAGATGTAAAATCTGAAGCAAAAAAAATCATATAGAGAAAGGAAGAGATTGCATCACAAGTCTACCAGAGGTAATTACTAGAGGGGAGCATTAACTTAAATCCTAAGCCTTCTGCAGCCAAGACAAGGAGGGAAATAGGGATTGTAGAAGCTTGATCATTAGGCTGAAAGAAGCTCCTTACTTTTTCAGGAAACACCAGCTTTGTGTGTGTGTGTGTGTATGTGTGTGTGTGTGTTTGTGTATTAATTTCTAAGGTAAATCAATCACATTGCCTTTTTTTTTTTTTTTGCATAAACTCTACTGAATAACTTGGGTAGGGTTTTAGTGATTTTTGCAGAAGACAAAATTTTTTGCTATAGACGTTAACAGTAACATTTATGGTATGTGGGTAAGTTGTAATTCAACTCAAGCTTTTAGAGTGTTTAGGTTTACAGACACTTGGTGATATAACTTAGTATAGTAAAAGAGCTTAGGTACAAAAATAAGTATAATCCATTCCAAGGATCAAAAACTTTTGAGATGTCCCACAGTAAAGGGTTGGTATGGTACACATAAGTTTTGGAAATGCTTTGTGTTCCTATTAGAGATTCACAGTGTATATGAGCATGTTAAAAGCACTGAGAAATCCTACAATATAGAAACTTATATAACTTTACGCTTGCATTAATAAACTTCTTGGCTCTGGGACCTAATTTCTGAGTCAAGCCTGTTAATATCTTGAGCAACTAGTGATCCAGAAAGCACATTCAGGGAAACATCCTATTGACTTAAATCACTCAGATGCCAACAGTTTCAGCTGAGATTTGATAGGTGCCAGTAGAATTAATTCAAAGTTGTCCTCTAATTTTTATTAAATCTATATTATAGATTCTCACTGAGGAAAAACAGACCTTGCCAGAGTCTTAATTAAAGTCCAGAACCTTAATTAAAATCACATGAATCACCAGAGCAGCAACTGACACGGGAGTAACAAATAAAGTGTCTCATAGGTAAATTGAGATGAAATGCTGTGAAATGAAAATATTGACCCAGTGTTTGTGTGTCTGTTTCCTTTTAAAACATAAGTCCCTGAGCTATTGCTTTTTGGGCTTACTTGCCTAAGAGCGCTATTGCAAAATAAGAGCTAATGAAAGGATACATGTTAATTGAAGATTGATTTTTAAACTTGGTTATAAAACACATCTTAAAAGCCAGCCAATGAATCTGCTTACCTGAATGCTGCAGGAACTTAGGAAAAACTGGTGATAGTAAAGACATGTTCCGAGCCTTAAAGACATTGAAGTCATTAAGGTCCCTGAAAATGGCTGTAAGAAATTAAAAAAACATCGCTTCTCGGCCTTTTGGCTAAGATCAAGTAAAATTAAAAAAACAAAACAAAAGCCACATTTTAAAATACTTTTTAAGTGGGATTAAAAAAAATTTGGCTTCGAAACATGGACATTTGAAACTTTCAAACATATGGTGTGTGTGTCTTCATTGACTTATTTGATACTTCTTCCTGGAACAAAATTATATTATAGCTTTTTACTTAAGCCCAATTCAGCAAGCCTACTCGTTTGAATTGTGCTCATCTAGAAATATTCGGCTGGAATTTTAGGGTGACATAGATCTATACATATGACAGTGGAAAGTTTAGGTTAAAATGTTCTTAACTTTTCAAGAATTGAACCTTTGACCACACAACAAAACTCCCTGCCCGATTATTCTAATATCTCTTAATCTTACCAGAATAAAAGCATGCTCTGTACTCAGAACAGTTCATAGGTCATCAATCAGGGGACAGATGGCAAAGATTTTTGTGTTCCTTGCCTTGTTTAGGAATTTAGTCAGAAATTTATTGCTGGAAGATTACTTCTGGAGTGTTATTTCAGTCATTGCATATTATTTAAATTGTCCTGTTTACTTAAAAATATGATTAAGATATTTACATTTTTAATCAGTGATGTGACTTTTTTTCCTCAGGTGCGAGCCCCCATGGTTAATCCAACTTTAGGTGTTCATGAAGCCGACCTTTTAAAGACATCGGGAACACTGATTAGTTTTATTTACCCAGCCCAAAATCCAGACTTGCTAAATAAACTTTCTAAAAGAAAAACTACGGTTTTGGCAATGGACCAGGTTCCAAGAGTCACAATTGCTCAGGGATATGATGCGCTAAGCTCCATGGCCAACATTGCTGGGTATGTTGATTCTTTTCCATTTGAGTTGAACAAAAGCACAGCGGTACTCTAGAAACATGCTCATTATAGTTCTTCTCTCTTACAGGGATTTTACTTGTGATAATTGTTGGAGATTGCAGCTTTTGGAGAGTTTGCTTATTTTTTATTTTATTTTATTTTTTAAAGATTTTATATATTTACTTGACACAGAGAGAGAGAGAGAGAGAGAGCACAAGTAGGCAGAGCGGCAGGCAGAGGGAGAAGGGAGAAGCAGGCTCCCCGCTGAGCAGGGGCTCGATGCGGGGCTCGATCCCAGGACCCTGGGATCATGACCTGAACCGAAGGCAGACGCTTAACCAATTGAGCCACACAGGCGCCCCGAGAGTTTGCTTATTTTTTAAGGCTCATTTTATTATTTCACAGTTATAGGAAATGACTCTTCATATTGCAGTCTGCTTTATATCCTTTTTTAGTCTTCATAGGTAGAAGCCTTATTTCCTTTCACCAGAGCAAATGATTGTGAAATTATTTGTATGAGGAATAGACTCTCTTCAGGATATGTGTGGATATGTGTGTATATATGTATATATTAGGTTGAAATGACTGTTTTTTTTCAAGTTTTATTGAGATATGACTGACTTATAACATTGTATAAGTTTAAGGTATAAACATAATGATTTGATAGATCAATATATTGTGAAATGATTATCACAGTAAGTTTAGTTAACATAAATTGCTGTGTTTATAGGTAAAAGATGGTTGGATATTGGTAGTTTCAAATGGTTCAACCTAACATATATATATATTAGCATTTACCATTTTAATTAGGTTTTGCTTAGGTAAATTCATAAAATATTTAATGAACAGGGAAAATGTCTGGACTTGAGGAAGTTTCATCTGGTGTCAAACCCCATATTGCTAACTGAGGGCTAACTATGTCCTCTTATCTTTGCCCGCCACTCACGCATTCCCAGGGTACTGGTTGGAGTGCTTTGTTGAGAGGGGACTAAGGTGCATTCTGTTCAGAGGAATGTGGCTCAGACTGAGTAATCGTGCCTGCCCTGGGGAGGGGTAGGAGTAGCTGTATGAGTGCAGCGCATTGCCAACTCTGCCTAGAGAGTGGGAAAAATCTGAAAACAGATGATGCTTATGAAATCAGCTACTCTAAGAGACTAGTTGAATTAGATTTTAAGCATGAAAACCATTGGTAGTGACAATTTGCTAGTGTGAATGAGGCACCAACAGATGAAAATGGTTAAATAGTGCTTGAAAGAGAGCCTAACTTGAATAAAGCCTTTTACGGCCTGACACATGAACTGAGGGTTTTCTTAGGTTTTATATCTTGGGTGTAGCATACCAAATAGGCCGGTAGAGCAAATGGATTCTACTTTGGGTTTCAACTGTTCGTTTTTGATAGAAAAGCAGAAAACAAAATGGGCAAGTTAAAAACACATTTTGTTATCCTTACTATAATATGGCAAATGGTTGGTTTGGAAGACATTTTTTTGTGATATGAAGTATACACCAAAGGACAAAATTTTTGCCATATTATTTAGTTTGTAGAAAAGTTACATTATGTATTATGGGACTAAAAATTTTCTATAGAAAATGTACAATGTAATCTTTTAAGAGTGTTGTTGATTTTGTCTTGTGAAATGCATATATATGAAAGGTTATCAAAGTCAGTGGCTCTAGATCAGTGGTTTTTAACTGTAGAATCTTTTGAGCAAATGAAATATTATGAGGCAATATAAACAAAACAAACAAAACAGTAAGAGCAGAGTGGCCTTGCTTGAATCGAGGGATGGAGGGGTGTCCAGAAACATGTTTATTCTCTACCCTACCTGGAATGGCCCCAGAGCTGGCTGGAATTTGAACCTTTGGGGATCCATGGGGCACAACTTAAAGAATTACTGTATTATGTCCTGAGCTGATATATGCAAAGGGCATAGTTTGAGGTGAATCTTCAAGTATGCTTATCCACACAGTATGTGATAAATCATTATCTAACTCAGACACATAGCCCTAGTACAGTGAAGACACGCTCCTTATAGTTCATTGATGTTCATTCTGAGCTTTTTTGCTCTCATCAAAAAAAGGGCAAACTTATCACTTTTTCCCACCTTCAACGTTTTCTTACACATTTCCTGTGTGATCCATCTCATTTTTGTTTTTTTTTTTTTTTTCAGTATAGCAACTGAATCTTTTAAAATATTCCAATTTCTTACAGTGGCCTTTGAATCTTTATTATGTTTGCTTTTTGAAAATTTCTATCACTTTGATTCAGAAGTAAGACTAACAACATAATCTCTAAAATATTGTTTGCTTGCTGTAATATGATTTAACTTAAAGTAATAGTGGTTACCAGTTTATGCTTTTGCATCCATTATTGTATCAAATATTATTTTATAAAAAATAGGATCAGGGAAAGGTTTTATTGTCAGCTAGCAGGTAGATCTCATTACATAGTTGCATTATAATTTTAATTATATGTATGTTATCAAGTGAGAATGTGCAGAAGTGCCTTTTAGGTATAAAATGATCTGCAAATCAACTTAGTCTAATATGTTAAAAATATCCTAGTAAGGAAAGATGGTATATTTTACTAGTTTTTGTTGCACAGAGTGTTTCCTTAGCCACAAACACTAATATTTACCAAAGCTTTATTGTGGCAGGCTTTGTGCTAAGTACTTTACCTGCATTATTTCATTTAGTTCTTGTAACAACACTAAGAGACAGATGCTCTTTTTTGCCCCCACTCTATAGCTGAGGAAACCAAGCATTAGAGAATTATAGAAAATTACCCAAGGTTACAAAGCTAGTTAGTGGTAGAATTGGGACCTGTGCTGAGGGCACTCTGTCTCAAAATCCCATGCTTTCAACCACTAGTGATCAAAGGAATTGTTTTTCTGAGGTTGGAATTTTATTATGTACAAGTATATAGGTACATCTAATTTCTTTTTCATTTTGAAGTTTTTCCCTGTTATATAAATACTACATCATCATCTAAGAACTTTTGGACAGTAGAGTGAAGTAAAACAGAAAGTTTGAAGTATCTGTAATTCCAGCACCCAAGGAAAACCATTGTTAGCATTTTTTCACCCCAACTGATCTTGTGCAATATTCGTTGTGAAGAGGTCAGGGAGTGTCCTGGGTAAGAGTGTGCCTCTGGAGGCAGGATGCCAGGGTTAGGCTTCTGGTTCTGCCATTTGCGAGCTGAGTGACTAGCAAGTCTCTGCATCTCTCTGTGTCTCTGTTTACTCATCTACAAAATGCAGGTAATAACTGTACCTTTCCACAGGATTGTTATGGAGGTTAAAGGAGTAGGTTTACATGCGACACTAAGAACGGTTTTTGACATGTAGTGGTTACTACAAAATGTTAGCAATTATTCTTTGACTATTAAAGAAAGTTTAATTGGCAGGGGAGGGGTGTGGGAGGATGGGTTAGCCTGGTGATGGGTATTAAAAAGGGCACATTCTGCATGGAGCACTGGGTATTATATGCAAACAATGAATCATGGATCACTACATCAAAAACTAATGATGTAGGGGCGCCTGGGTGGCTCAGTCGTTGGGCGTCTGCCTTCAGCTCAGGTCATGATCCGAGCGTCCTGGGATCGAGCCCCACATCAGGCTCATCTGAGTGTCCTGGGATTGAGCCCCGCATCAGGCTTGGAGCCTGCTTCTCCCTCTCCCACTCCCCCTGCTTGTGTTCCCTCTCTCGCTGTGTCTCTCTCTGTCAAATAAATAAAACCTTTAAAAAAAAAAAACTAATGATGTAATGTATGGTGATTAACATATAATAATAAAAAAGAAAGTTTAATTGGCGACTTAGGATAATATATGAGTCTAAGATCTTTCATTTTATGGAAATATTTATTTTTTCAGTTATAAAGCTGTTGTACTAGCAGCAAATCATTTCGGACGGTTTTTTACTGGTCAGATCACAGCTGCTGGAAAAGTTCCTCCAGCTAAGGTAGGTAAAACTTTTAATGTTTTTTCATATTATGAATTGATTAAAAGTGAGGGTATGTGTAGTACTAAAATATAGTTATTTTAAAAGTTTTGTTCTGTGTTGACTTCACATTGATAATCCTGTGCATATACAGATACACGGTGGAGCCTCAAGGCTGTTTACAATTGCTTGACAAAAAAGAATTTTGACATTTCTGGAAGTTCTAGTTTTTTTCTGTTTTTGACTTACTAACTTGAATTCTTAAAGGGGTTTTGGATAACTCATTCGAGTTAGCGTGTTTATTACTAATTTTTAAAAAAGCTTCAAGATACCATTCAGTAAGGTCTCAATTTCCCAGTGTTGTGACACTTGGTTCATAGGAAAGATGGTCTTAGTTCAGCAAATTCTTGAATAAATTCTCAGTAAAGACAGTCTCTTTTCTACCTTCTAAAGACTGACTGATTCTCCTTTCTTTAAGCCTCTTGTCTTTTATTTCACTTTTTATCGTATTTTTTAAAGATTTTATTTATTTATTTGTTTGAGAGAGGGGGGGGGGGAGAGCAGAGAGGGAGAAGCAGGCTCCCTGTTGAGCAGGGAGCCCGACACGGGGCTCAATCCCAGGACCCTGGGATCATGACCTGAGCCGAGGGCAGACGTTTAACTGACTGAGCCACCCAGGCACCCCTTGTTTCATTTTTTAATCTCTAATATATTCGCAGCTTTCCTCTCAGTTTCCACATACTTCAGGAAAGAGTCTAACCAAAACTGAGTCGTTGGTTTGTGCATTAAAGCATTCAGCCAGTTTAAAAACAGCATTCAACTTCTGGCCACCATGAGTGCCAGACCTATTCTTATGATCCTGACAAAGAAGCCAAACAGAATCACAGTGACATTTCACACATAGAAAAGATTGTCTTAGGTTTTTCACTTTTTTTCAAAAATGGGTTAGGATGAGTGGGGAGGGAAGGGAGGTGGCATAATCTGGGTACTTGGCAGAAGGAAAGCCTATGGCTTCTTTAATCAGAGAGGAGCAGTTGAGCAGTGGGGATGGTTAGGTGGAAGAATAGAATACATTGTAACCCTTCAACACTGCATCCACTAAATGACAATATAAGCACATTGTCTGGGTAGAGGAAATAGGACGGAAGAGTATGTCTGTAGGTACAGGTTTCCTTGGTGCTTCCTGCTCTTAAGTACTTTGTTATACAAACTGAAAACTCATATGAAATCAATCTCTTAGAAAAAATGAAAAAAAAAAGATACTGGCAGCTTTGAGGAATCTAGTGATTATACTGCTTTAAGAACAGGCCGGGTGAAGAAAATGGCAAGTGGTTTAAGTGGAGGCCAGAATACATAACAAGGAAATTTAGCAAAAAAATGGATGTGATATTGAAGTGATTGCCTTTTTTTTTTTTTGAGTTTATTTATTTATTTAAATCATCTCTACAGCCAACGTGGGGCTCGAACTTATGACCCAGAGACCAAGAGTCACATGCTCTTCCAACTGAGCCAGCCAGGCGCCCCTGAAGTGATTCTGTTTGGCTTCTTTGTCAGGATCATAAGAATAGGTCTGGCACTCATGGTGGCCAGAAGTTGAATGCTGTTTTTAAACTGGCTGAATGCTTTAATGCACAAACCAACTGCTTAGTTTTGGTTAGACTCTTTCCTGAAGTATGTGGAAACTGAGAGGAAAGCTGTGAATATATTAGAGATTAAAAAATGAAACAAGGGGTGCCTGGGTGGCTCAGTCAGTTAAGCGTCTGCCCTCGGCTCAGGTCATGATCCCAGGGTCCTGGGATTGAGCCCCGTGTCGGGCTCCCTGCTCAACGGGGAGCCTGCTTCTCCCTCTCTGCTCTACCCACCCCTCTCTCAAACAAATAAATAAATAAAATCTTAAAAAAATACGATAAAAAGTGAAATAAAAGACAAGAGGCTTAAAGAAAGGAGAATCAGTCAGTCTTTAGAAGGTAGAAAAGGGACTGTTTTTACTGAGAATTTATTTTATTATGTTATGTTAATCACCATACATTACATCATTAGTTTTTTACTGAGAATTTAAATTGCAGTTTACAGGATTGTGGTCATGTGTCAGAAATAGTTTTCTGGTATTGAAGAATTAGACACTAGGGGTCTTATCAAGGTAGATTGAATAATATTTTATTTGGGTTTCCTGTAAATATGGAGGGTTCTTGTCTAGAATGAGCTAACAGTCCATCATTTGATGGCTTACCATATGTCAGGCACTGTTCTGGGAGCTGCGGAATCCAGGAAACAAGATCCCTGCCACGTGAAACTTACACTCTAGTAGGGCCACAGTGAGGCGATAAATACACAATGAATTATATAATTTTTAAACATAAAAGAAATGATGTGATAGTGAGTCAGAGGGGCAAGCTCCTTTCGCTAAGATGATGGGAAGGCTCCTTTGACATTTGAGCTTAGACCTAAAGGATGGCGAGAAAGGAACCAGGTATTTAGGATTTCAGGCAAGGGGCACAGCATCTATGAAGCACTGAGATGGAAAAGAAAAGTATAAAGAAGGCTATTGGTCTGGAGTGTGGTGAACAAGGTGGAGAGGGATCTGAGTTTGTAGAAAGGTAGGTTGGGGCTGGATGATACTGGGCTTGCTCAGATTCTCTTACAGATGAGGGAAATGTCTGATTCAGGATTGTTTTGGAAAAACCCACTTTTGCTTCTGTGTCTCTGCTTTCACATAGAACACTTCTGACACTTCTGCTCATCAAATGTGCGGGGGTTTCTCCACACCAAGCAACTCTGTGACACCAGCAGGGTGCCCTACAACTTAATTCTAATACCGTCTCCCTAGAGATAGTGTGAGATCCACAGGTTAAGGGCTCAGTCCCCCAAGATGCCCTCATCCCCCTTCATGTGCCAACTGCCAGTCTAGTTGTTACCCACTTTTCTGACAGATGGACTATAAATCATTCAGAGGTTCCCATGACCCCCTCCCTGGGTTCAGTTAATTTCTAGAACTGCTCACAGAACTCAGGAAAATAGTTTCCTTACCGTTTACCAGTTTGTTGTAGAAGGATATGATAATGGATACAGATGAACTTCCAGATGGAAGAGATGCCTGAGGCAAGGTATGTGGGAGGGGGCATGGAGCTTCCATGCCCTCCTTGGACACACCTCTCTCCTTGTACCTCCATGTGTTCACGAGCCGGGAAGCTTTTCAAACCCTGTACTTTTGGGGTTTTTAAAGGAAGTTTCATCACATGGACATCACTGATCTCAACTCCTTTTCCAGCCCTTCTCCTTTCTCTGGAGAATGGGAGGTGGGGCTGAAGATTCCCAGCTGCTATCCACGGACTTTCTGGTGATCAGCTGCCATCCAGGAGCCCACCAAGAGTCAGTTTGTTAGAACAAAAGATACTGCTATCGCCCTCGAAATTCCAAGGGATTCAGAAACTCTGTGTCATGAACTGAGTCATAGACCAGATATTAGGACAAAAAATGTTCCTAGTGCTCTTCTCACTTAGGAGGGTTCTCCCTAGAACAAGGGTTCTAGGAGTTCTGTGTCAGGAACTGGGGACAGAGACTAGTTGTGTGTGTGTGTATATATATATATATATACACATATATATATGTGTATATATATATATATATATATGTATAAAATCTCATGAGGATTTAAAAAAATCATCTGGAAGTTCTGTGGGAGAATGGTTAGTAGGGGGAAGAGTGAAGGCAAGATCTGTTCGGAATTGATTGCAGAAGTAGTGCCCTGGGAAGGGAGTGGCAATAGAGATGTGTAGAAGGGGATGGATTTGGGAGATATTTGAGGGTTGACACAAGAGTACTTGCTGATGGATTGGAGGTGGAAACGTGTGCGAAGAGAAGCCTCAAGATGACCTTCCTGTTTTGGCTTGAACAGTTGTGTGCACAATTAGTGCCCTTAACGGAGATGGGGAGCTAAGCGGAGGGAACAGGTTAAATGACAGGAAATCAAGAAAATCCCCCCTTTTTTTTTAAGATTTTATTTATTTACTTATTTATTCAGAGTGTGAGTGAGGAGAGGGGCAGAGGGAGAGAGAGAATCTCAAGCAGACTCCATGCTGAGTGTGGAGCCCGACATAGGGCTCCATCTCATGACTGTGAGATCGTGACCTGGGCCAAAATCAAGAGTCAGACACTTGATCAACTGAGCCAACCAGGAGTCCCGGAGATAAAGAACATTCCTTTCCCACAGCCTTTCCCTGTTTCTTGAGTTTATGTCTATGGTGTGCCAATTAGCAGTCAGTGCTTTGGATTCCATCATTTAATATAACTGCCATCTGGGAAGGTTTTTTTTTTTTTTTAAGATTTTATTTATTTATTTAATTGACAGAGAGAGAGAGACAGAGTGAGCGGGAACACAAGCAGGGGGAATGGGAGAGGGAGAAGCAGGCTTCCGGCCGAGCAGGGAGCCCGATGCGGGGCTCGATCACAGAACCCTGGGATCATGACCTGAGCCGAAGGCAGTCGCTTAACCAACTGAGCTACCCAGGCGCCCCTGGGAAGGTTTTTTGACTGCTTTATTGCAGATACTAAGTAGCTTGCTCAAGGTCACCCAGAGCCAGGACTGGTAGTCGAGTCAGGACTTGACTGTGACCCTTAATTTCTGTGTCTTTTTCTTCACCCCGTGCTGCCCAGAGAGAGTAAATTGCTGTTGTAAGATCTACATGGCTTTATTATTGTGTGATTATGTCTTTTAAATTATGGGTTTTTTTTTTTTGTTGTTGTTGTTATTTCTTGGTTCAGGATAACTTGGTCTAGTCCTGTGATTTTTACTTATTTTTATTTCACATTTTCTCTTTTTGTTGCTTTTTTAAAAAGATTTTATTTATTTGAGAGAGAGAGAGAGAGAGTGAGAAAGAGAGAACACAAGCAGGAAAGAGAGGGAGAAGCAGACTCCCCGCTGAGCAGGGCGCAGACTCAGGGCTTGATCCCAGGACCCCGGGATCATGGCCTGAGCCGAAGGCAGACGCTTAACCAACTGAGCCACCCAGGCACCCCTTATTTCACATTCTCCTAGTGTGGAGTGGGGTGAATGCCTTTGAGCCCAAAGCCCCCTTGGTCCTCCTTTGTCCCCTTTTCTGTGGAGTAACCCTCCAGCCCCAAACCATCACCTTCAAGATGAATTCACATGATCTCGAAAACACTCTTTACGGGTCACTGGAGCATGGGTTGACTTGGCTTCTTAATTAAAGGCAGAAGGAGATGTGGACATGATGGGTAGGTGGGAATTTATAAGCTTCACTGTTTCTGTGGTTGGCTTTTTTTTTTTTTTTCTTTTTACACAGCCACAAGGAGTTGCCTCAATTGACTGGGAAGTATAATAGAACTTTTTTTCTGGAAAGCCCATTTCAGACTAGAGACAACACTGCTCTTATTGTGTTTCTTGGAAGGCAGGGGAGACTCTTGTTTCTGAGGAATTCTTTGGTTTTCTTGGCTCTGACCCTTCCATGGTTAGGGAGATTCATTGTGTTGCTGTGGTGCAGTTCATTCATATTGGTTCAAAATTACATAGTTGGTCACCTGCTGTTCTTTCAGAAGCATTTGAGCTCAAAATACAGGGTAGAGTGGATATTTCACCAAAGATGTACCCATCTTTGAAACTTATTTTGACATTTTATGAACATAGAGAAACCTTCACATCTGAGCGGGGAGAGCTAGCTAGAATGCTACACTGGGAATTTATTTCAGTACGCGTAACTTTTATACACTGGAAAAGACCTGGTAATCTTTAACATATGTACTGCTTATTGGGCTGTATATGGCTTCCACACAGAGATGCTGGTTGTCTGACTGTTTTTAGTGAAGGTTGTGGGCCTTTGCCAGCAAGTGTTTGTTTGATAAATTTGTAAAAATGGTGGTTCCGTGAAAGCGTTGCCTCTCCACTCAGTGTATTTACTGAGGGCTTTCACCACCAGCACATCTGTTGTCTTATTGAATTAACTGTGGCGCCCTGTGTACCAGTCGCTGACAGTTCTTAGCTGATGGTTTTTCATAATCAGTTGATAATGAACTTTATTTAAAACACACCGTTCTGTCTTTTCCCCTAGATTCTGATAGTTGGTGGTGGTGTTGCTGGGCTGGCTTCTGCAGGTGCAGCCAAGTCGATGGGCGCAATCGTTCGAGGATTTGACACCAGGTAAGTACTTTACTAGTGATTGCTGTTAAGGTAAAAACATTTTGTTTCAGGTGGATATTATGTTTTCTTTAGAATTTATAAATGGAAGTTGCACATCAAAAACTGCTTTGTAAGCTCTTTACACTTTTTGTTTCTACTTCTTCAAAGGTAACTCAAGTGGAAAAATATTCTAGTGGGGGAAAAAATTTAAGGACCTAGATTCAGTACAGCAGAAATAATTTAAAAGCAGAGGAATTGAAAACGAACAACTTGCATTCAGTTTTGTTTCTTTATGTGGACTAGCAGTGGGACCAGGGTTAATCCTAGCCCAAGTTTGTAGTATGTTGCTCTACCATGTCCTATTTCTGTTCAGAATGCATTTACAAATCAGATAGGACGTGAACCAATGTGTCTGTGAGTTTGAAGAAAGAAAGTAGTATAGGAGATATTTTGGGGGCACCTGGCTGGCTCAGTTGGTAGAGCATGGGACTCTTGATCTTGGGCTCGTGAGTTTGAGTTCCACATTGGGCGTAGAGTTTACTTTAAAAAAAGTCAGGATTGGGGATATTTTGGAGAACAGACAGGGGGCAGAGAGGTGAGGGGTATACTCTGCATTGTATGGTTGGAAGCAGATAAAGCTGATTGGGCAATAGTAGAGCCCCTAGGTGAAAGTAGTCAATTATGTTCATAGTATAATACTTTAAAGCAGACATATCAACGTTTTCTAGAATTCTTTAAAGAAAAGTTTGATTAAAATTCTTCATTTCAGAAGATATTAGATAGTGGATTTTATTAAATGCTTATTGAGAATGGCTATCATTGATGTGTATGAATACTATTTCGAGGTTGAAACATGTAGTTATTATCAGCTGAGACCAGTAGAGGAATGATACCCTGGCTAATCTTGAATATAGAATGATCAAAAAAAATTTGCATTATTCAAACTTGGAAAGAGTGTTTGTTTCTGGAGTAAGGAATGTTCCATAGAACATGGTTTCCAGGGCTTACCTGGAGTTTAGAGAAGTGATGTACTGATAGAAAGCTGTCCTGCTGACATGAGAAAAGACACTTTTGAAGTAACCAGGATGTAAGGCAGGGATAGCCAGAGTCAAGCTTGTCAGTAGTGCTGTCTTTTAATTTTTAATGTTTGCTGATGTGAAGTCTTCGAAGACAGCCAAACCCAGAGAGAGGAGGTTGTGCAAGTTTTCGCTGTAGCAACAGTAAGTGGCATTAAAATGGAAATGTGTATACTTAGAAATGATTTGAAACTTGGTGTTGGGTCAGCTACTGAGAATTTATTAGGTATTTTGATGTCATTGGTTTAGATTGTGCACACAGCTGATAGCTTGAGGATGGCTGTTGCTTAACTCCATTTACCATTTATTAGGATAGCTTACGTATGCAATGAAGAAAGATGTGCCTGAACAGACATAAACTTTTCTAAGAATTATAGCTCATTATTCACTATTTTGAGACTAGGGATTGGTATCATATATAAATATGAAATCCAAATGTATTAGAAAACACACTTAATTATAAATTCTTGTTGGAAGACTGAATAATATATATTTTCAGATAAACATCCTAAAAACTTAAGGACAACTCATTGCCCAGTGATATTAAAGGGGTGTGATTTTTAAATTTTTTCGAACAATAACCAAGAGATTCCCTTTGTAACAAGAGTGAGCATCCTACCGATTGCCTGTATTGAGAAGTTTAGAAATATAAGAGCTTTACTTTTTTTAATCTTTCTTTGTGTGTGTGTGTGTGTGTGTGTGTATGTGTGTGTTCCAATAAAGCTTTATTTACAAAAACAATTGGCAGGTCAGGAGCTGTAGTTTTCTTTGGACACCCGTACTAACGCTTGCTCTCTTCTAGGCATTATGCTATACGCTTTCTTTGTTCTTTACAAAACTCTATGATGTAGGCATAATTAGCCCTACTTTACATACTATAAAGAAATATAATCAATTTTATAACATTCGGTTTCTTTTCTTATCATAAATATAATACATGCTTATTCCCCCAATTCAGAAAAGTACAAAAAGTGAAAATAAAATAGTCTATTCTCTGGAGAGAACTATTAACATCTTAGTATATGTTCCCTTTTCTACACGTTAATTAAAAAGATAATTTTACTAATAGTATTATTTAACTGGCCTTTTTTTACTTAACAGTAGATCGTGAAGATCTTTACTTACCTACAAATATACTTAATGGCTGCACAGGATTCCGCTGTGTGGAAGTTCAGTGACCTATTTAATTAGTCCTCTATAAATGGACATTTTTACTGTATATAAACAATGCTGCATATATTGTCTATGTAAGAACATATGTATTTGGAGAGATTTCATTATTTCCTTAGGATAAATTCCTAGAAGTGGAATTTTGAGGTAAAAAATATTCAGGTCTTACATTTTGATACATTATAATAGTTTTAAATGATAATTATTTTGAAGGCAAAGATTCCAAAATAGCATTTATGGTTCCAATTATGAATAGTCGTTATTGAAAAATACAGAGAAACATTAAGGAAGAAAATAAAAATACCTTTTATAATTCTCCCAGCTAGATATAATTGCTAATGAAGGCGTCATTTCTTATGGATATTTATGTAGATACCTTTTGATCAAAATTGTGACCACTCACACACACACACACACACACATCATTTTATTTTATTTATTTTATTTTTTATGTCATTTTAAAGTTATCTCATTTTAAAGTTATCTTATTTCGTTAAAAATAGTACACATTTCCAAAACTTTGTAAATAGCAGTATCCTTTGGCTGTAAGGAATAGAAAATAACTCAAACTGGCTTAAACTCTGAGAAAATGTTTTAGCTGTCCTAAATGAAAATTCATGGGAAGGGCTCCCTTTTTCACACTCACGTCAGTAGCGCATTGGGGCCCTCCTAGGACCAGGTTCTTTCTGTCCTTTCTGTTGTCTTCAGCTTTGGCTCATTCCCCTGAGTCACAAGTTGGCCTCCGCAGGCAATCTGGGCTAGAAGTTTCCTTGTTCCAGCCAGCAGAAAGGGTGAGGACCTCTTGCTCAATCCTGTCCCACGCTTTGGGTCCACTCTCTGACCCTGACGGATGCTCGGGACTGATAGGAGAAGACCACAGTTTCCCCAACTTCCCTGATGGCCAGAATTACCTGCTGCTCTTGCTAAAAATAAGCTTCTGGTCTCTCTGCTGGCCCCTGGGGAGAGGCCTGCGAATTTGAAGTTTTAACAAGCACCTGAAGTAATCGTCTTCAGGGAAGTTGGGGACTCACTGTAGTGGGATGGATGTTGGCAAGTTAAACACACCGTCCACCACAGAGCAGAGATCTTTGTTGGCTCTGGTTTTCCAGCCAGTACACGGTGCACAGCTAGTGTTTATTTATTTATTTTTTTTATTTTTAAGATTTTTTATTTATTCATTCAGAGAGAGAGAGAAAGAGAGCACAAACAGGGGGAGGAGCAGAGGGAGAAGCATACTTCCTGCTGAGCAGGGAGCCTGATGTGGGCTCAATCCCAGGACCTGGAGATCATGACCTGAGCCACCCAGGCACCCTAAGTGTTTATTTTTTTCAAACTGAATGTATTTTTACATAATTTAAATTTGTTGGCTCTTTATACTTTTTATAGGTTGCTTTTTTCAAAGACAATTTAATGAGGACTCGGGACAAAAATCACTTTGTTAAAATATGTCTAAGAGTCATTCATAAGAGAGAAATCCCCAGAAGTCAGAACATTTACAAATGAAAACCTCAACCTGAGTGATTTGAATGAGGTTAAGTTTTTTTTTTTTAAGATTTTATTTATTAATTTGACAGGGTTACCTTGAGAGAGGGAACACAAGCAGGGGGAGTGGGAGAGGGAGAAGCAGGCCTCCCGTGAGCAGGGAGCCCGATGCCAGGCTCGATCCCAGCGTCCTGGGATCAGGACCTGAGTTGAAGGCAGATGCTTAACAACTGAGCCACCCAGGCACCCCTGAGGTCAAGTCTTAATGTAGGTCAGGGTTCACGTCGTCATTGACAGTGGGGCCCCAAGAAACGAATTGATTGTTGGAGTTATCAGTAGTGAAATTCCTTTTGTAACTGAAGTAAGTAGAAGTTGGAATTCCCTATAATTTTTATCCTTCCAGAAAAAAAAATTTCATAGAAGTGGCACATACTTTTGGAAATAACTGAAATAGTCCAGTCAGAGACATCAAAAGAAAATCTCCAGTTTGCATGTATACAGTTTGCTCTTCTTAAAACTCAACACCCAAAAAACAAACAATCCGATTAAAAAATGGGCAGAAGACATGAATAGACATTTTTCCAAAGAAGACATACAGATGGCCAACAGACACATGAATAGATGCTCAACAGCACTGATCATGAGGGAAATGCAAATCAAAACTATAATGAGATTTCACCTCACACCTGTCAGAAGGGCTAAAATCAACAACACAAGAAACAATAGGTGTTGGTGAAGATGTGGAGAAAGAAACCCTCTTGCACTGTTGGTGGGAATGCAAATTGGTGCAGCCACTGTGGAGAGCAGTATGGAGGTTCCTCAAAAGGTTGAAAATAGAGTTACCCTACGATCTAGCAATTGCACTACTAAGTATTTACCCAGAGAATACAAAAATACTAATTCTTTTTTTTTCAAAAATACTAATTCAAAGGGATACATGCACCCCAATGTTTATAGCAACATTATCTACAATAGCCAAATTATGGAAATAACCCAAGTGCCCATTGACTAACGAATGGATAAACGAATGGATGTGGTGTGTGTGTGTGTGTGTGTGTGTGTGTGTGTATGTGTGTGTATACATATACATATACACACACACATATATATGTATACAATGGAATATTGTTCAGCCATAAAAAAGCATGAAATCTTGCCATTTGCAACGACATGGATAGAGCTAGAGAGTCTAATGCTAAGTGATATAAGTCAGAGAAAGACAAATACCATATGATTTCACTCATATGTGGAATTTAAGAAACAAAACAACCAAGCAAAGGGAAAAAAAAAGAGAGGCAAACCAACTAACAGACTTTTAACTATAGAGAGTAAACTGGTTACCAGAAGGGATGTGCGGGGGTGGGAAATGGGTGAAACAGATGTTAGGGATTAAGGAGTGCACCTGCTGTGGTGAGCACCAGGTGTTGTATGGAAGTGTTGCTTCACTATATTGTACATCTGAAACTAATATTGCACGGTATGTTAACTAACTGGAATTTAAATAAAAACTTAAACCCCCAAAACCCCCAAAAATGTATATGTAAAAGATGATCCTGATTTCTATTAAGGGCCTAAAATAACCACTGCTTTCCCTTCAATAATTACCAGAGCTGCAGCTTTGGAGCAGTTCAAGTCTCTTGGTGCTGAGCCCTTGGAGGTGGACTTGAAGGAATCTGGTGAGGGACAAGGAGGGTATGCGAAGGAGATGTCCAAAGAGTTCATCGTAGCTGAAATGAAACTCTTTGCTCAACAGTGCAAGGAGGTGGATATCCTCATCAGCACAGCACTTATTCCAGGTATGTCCTTAAGCCCACGCTTATCAGGAAAGCACTTTGACTAATGATATTTTAGAATGAGAGTGAAAGTTGTTTAACATTTGAATTTCTTTAAGTAAAGATTGATTTATTTTCTAGAAAATAAGAAAGCACATGAAAGGCAGAAAGGACAAAAATCACGGTAGCCCCTAGATAAAAATGATCATTAATAGTGGGATCTGTTTTCTTCCAGTCTTTTTTCCATATAGTTTTATGTAACCATGTTCATAGGTCATATTCTATATACCATATTATATTCGTAAGCAATTTCCTTTGTTTATATCATTGATAAATTGGTTTTTAATTTATTTCTGTTCTCTTTGTTAAGATACTACATTCTTATTATAGGTCATTCAAACAGTACTGAAAAATATGAAGAAAAAAAGTACAGACTTGAAATTGCCACAGGGATGACGATTATTAATATTTTAATCATTTTTCCATACATGAGAGAGAAAGAGAAGGGGACTTGGGTGTATGTGTGTGTGTGTGTGTGTATTTGTGGAATTTCTGGTATATGTTTTTTACTAAAGGATATGACACTTTATCACTTTTTTAATGATTTCCTTTAGCATGTTTGGTCTTTGCAACCAAATTTCAAGCTCTTTGATGGCAGGAATTACTTTTCAGTCCTTTACCACATCCTCTTTTAAAAATCTTTTTCACTCAATAGATGATTGATACCAAACCAGTAAGCACTTATTAATCAGTAAACAGTAGCTTGATCTAGCAAGATTTGGGAGTGAAGAAACGCTCCACCTTTTATATTCTTAACCCCTCCTCTTCTCCCTTCCCTTCTGTTATTGAATGGTGAATACCATGCTGACTCTACTGTTTTCCTTTCTGAAAGGAAGTGGGTCAGACAATGAGAGCTTACAGGGTTAATGGTTGCTTGTGTTAGATCCTACTAAAGGAGCTTTCTCTAGGGGACAGTGGAAAATTAGAAGTTGCTTTGTCATGAAGTCATGGGAGAGGAGAAGTTCTCTTCTGGCATCTTCCCCCAACCCCCTGTCTGAATAATCTACATGCAAGGGCAGGAAGTTGATTGACATCACATCTATGAGCTTGGGGGAAAATATGTCCCCTGTTTACCTGGGTGTCTGTCCTCTGTTTACCTGGGTGATACCAGATAGGTGAGCTGGTTTCTCCAGACACCCACATCCCACCAGAGCTGGCGAGATGAAGCAGACTGGATGGGCTGGTGATATAGGCTTAGCCCATAGAAGAATCTGTGAATGTAGAAATGAGGCAGGGTCGGTTACTGGAGGTGGATGCGGATCAGGCAAGCCAGGGGCTCATGGTGGTGTTGGTGAAATCTGCCAGCTCTGATAGGACTCATGAATAAGCAGTGGCAGGAGAGCACTTAAGGATTTTGTCCTTTCCTTTTGTGACAGTGGTTTGTGGCCCAGCTGTTGCACAGGTGGCTTTGAAGGAGAGATGGGGCGGCCTTTGTTGTAGCCACCACCAACTTTGGAAGTTAGCTGCACCTTGGGGAGAGGTTATGAGCTGACTAGATATAACAAGTGGCCAGTAGAGGGTGCTAAAACATTTCCTCCTGGAGTAAATGATCTGGAGGGGAAGCTAGTTTTAGTCAGGTCATGCTCTTATTGGACATAGGATAATTTGGACGTAGTATATAGAATTATTATTTGATGATACAGCCTAAAGTAAGTGGTACAGCTCAAGACTTCTTATATAAAATGCACACTGACTTTTAGGGCCTACTCCCCCCAATAATATCTTATTTTTTAAATCAGGACTTTATAGTAAGTGTACTTTAGTAAAAGGTCAAATTGTGTAATAGTCTTAAAGAGGATTTATTAAAGACATTTTGTTAATCTGTTCCACCGAGCCTCTCCTATTTTCTCTTTTCTGAAGCTGTGATCTGTTCAGAGTATGTTCAAGTTAGAGGAAGGCCCTGACCAGTGGACTGGCCCAGAGGAGGCACTCAGAGGGCTGGTCTTTCCATTACTTTTTTTTTAAAACAAAAAAAAAAAAAAAGGAAAAGTTAATGAGAATATTATAAGGAAGAAGGTGATCTTTCTAAAGATGTTACGTATTCCTGGGGGACTGAGACCTGGAAGTGTGAGCATTTAAATAAAAAGATGAAAAGATTCTATAAAGGCACAAATGCCCTTTGAAAAACTGTCCTCAGCATTGTACCTTGACTGTTTTATGTCCTGAGCCTTTGCCTGCGTCACCTGGTGGTGTGTTGAGCTCCTGAAAGACTCTTGGAACAGAAGCTGTTCTCAAGTTTTCCTTGAGTGGTTCCAAAGGGGATTAAGTCAAATGTCAGAAGCCGTCCAAGCTCACTTACTGGGACACAGGTGCTGGGAAGGCTGCACGGAAGACCGGCTGGGGATAAGGACACTGACAGGGGGACATGGGCAGTTAGCTCGCTTTGGGTAGCAACCTTATGGAGTTGGCAAATTTTTGTTCCTCCAAGCTGCACTCAGGAACACATTTTTGTTCCTCCAAGCTGCACTCAGTCCTTGGGCTTGAAAGAACAATAACATTGTATTTATGTAGATTGTATGTGGAATGAAATATTCCTTGAGCTTGCTAATTATTTTGCTGGTATTTTGTACCACATACTTGGGCCGTCATCTGGACTCCCTGGATTGGGGTGGGTGAAGGGCTAAAGGCTCGAGTGTCACTTAATGTAGGTAGCTTCAGGACAGGGCTGACAGTCCTGTTTTGTGGTGCTCTACACACATGGGAAGACTCCCCAACTTTCCTGTCTGGCTCTTTGCCCTTTGGGGCTACTATTAAAAAAGTAAGGCGGTCCTGCCCTCTGGTCATGTTCAGGCTGTGCTCATAATCTTTTCTCCTAAATTTTTTGAAACTCGAGATTTTTCAGCATCTCTATTGTTCTGGAACCTTTTTAGGGAGACTTTACATGAACTTGGAGTATTTAATCAGGAACAGACTGAATCAGGTTGAAAATTGGATCGGTAAGTTAGGGAGGGATGGGGTGGGGTGAGGAGGAATCCTAGTGGTTTAGCACTGCCTCTGTGTTAGGCATATTTCACCTAAATTCCAGGAAGAATCATGAGTACTGTGGTGCACATGCTAAATCTACTCTGACAGAAACAGCCTTCTCCATTTAAAACCTTCCTGATGACTGCCTCACTACAAACTTGTAAGCCTCATAGGCTCCTCCAGCTTTCCTGCCCCACCCCTTCCCCTACTCAGGTCTTGCCCTTATTTTGTAGTTGAACCATAGCTCCTGGAGAGCCTGGGATTTTGTTTAGCAATGATGGCAGTGACTTGGACTGCTTGGGTTCCCAGCGTCATTGGATAGAGTCACCTAAAGTGATTAGGCTTGGGTCACAATCCCCACGTGCCATGCTATAAAGTTTAGGCTCCTTGGTGAGGTATTGGTTGCCTTTTAGTTTCTAGTTCTGATTTAGCCTTTGGGCTCATGTTAAACTGATTTCTTACTCTCTGGGCCTGATTTCAGTCATGCTGGCTGCTATTATCTTTTCAGATAGGCCAAGGACTTTCAGGCCTTTGCACATACTGTTCCTTCTCTTTGGAATGCTATCCCTGCCCTTCCTTGCCTTTTGAAATCTTGCTTAACCCAGTTACCACTTCCTCCATAGTTTCTGCTCTCTCCTACTCAGCCATAAACATTCTTATTCCTGCATTCACGGCACTGCCCGTGCCTGGGATTCCCATGTTCCCGGGCTTACTGCCTGGTAGTGGTCCTGTCTCCTTGGGCATGCAGCACAAGTGTTGGGCTTTTTTCTATCATAGTGGGTCTGTACCATAGGGCATTGTATAATTCTGGGTGCCTTCCTTAGGTCTTCGTTGTTATAGTCTTATTTTTCCAGTGCTGTCCAAGGAATGAGAGGGAGAACACTCTGTTGGATAGGAACACTGCAGAGGCTAACTTAAGACTGGGAACCTAGCTTTCTTAAATTTTCAGAACCAGGATACTTGCCAAGTCTGCAATTTGAGGTGGTTAGCTAGGCCTCTCAGGAGATAGAATTAGGAAGTAGTAGCAGGTCTGTCCAGGAGTTAGAAAGTGTCTATCAGTCAGGAAGGAAGATACTCATTGCTTGATTATAAATTATAATATCTTAGGCCATATATACTTGGACCTCTTTTTAGATACAATCCAGATTATGGTAACAGTACTTTTTATCTATACTAGATAAGGTCTGTAGAATATACCCTATAAAGGACCCTTGTGATAATTCTACATGACTCTGGAGAATTGGGAGGGGCTCTTTTCCCAGATATGCAAAAAGGCCATATGCATATGACACCAAACTGGAGAGATTTTGCCATCGCCTGGAAAATCAGCATTGGCTCTCCATCTGACATTACTTGTCTTTTTGAAATCTATCTATCCCAAAGAGTAGAAATATGGCACACAAGAATACTTTTTCACAGTAATGTTCAAACTTGTTCTTTCAGGAAAGAGAATAACTGATACAGTGATATACTCTCCATTTGTGAAACCCCACAAAGATAATATTGTTTTGATGCCTCTACAGAGTTTTTACCTAAAGTCAAAGTTTATTCAGAGAAGATTGGTTTTCCTTCTCTGTAAGCATGATGATCTATAGATCAGTCATTTCTAACTTTTTTTTATTACTTATTATGTTTTATTGACTAATCTAATTCATCGGTCATCCTCCCCTCCCTTAAATGTATCATATGGCTGTATGGAATTTTGTAATGACTTCCACAAAGTTTCATTTGTTTTGAGAGTTTTGAAGGACAGAGAGAAACACTTAAATGTTGCAACATCAAGGGTTGGTAACCACAGGCTGTCTACACACCTCTTGGTAGCTTTCAGCACAAACAGGGCAACTTGTCATCAGGAGGAAGATGCCAAGATGGGGGAGTGTTCCATTACCATTTATCAGACATGACTTCTGAGAGTGTGTTTGAACACACTTAGTGAGTTATTGGGCCAGATTTAACAAATGTTCTGCTAAGAAAATTTATGGCACAGAATTATATTCTGGTTTGGTCTGTTATTTCTCCAAAAGTATGTTGCAAGATTGGAAGCATTGTGTTCCTGTCCCTGGCAGTCCCTGAGTTGAAAAGGATCAGGAGGCTGAGGCCATCTCTGGGGAAGAGCCCCGGACGGATGGAGTTACTGCTTGCAGCTAGTGCGGCCCACCACATGCATTTCTGTATTTTCCTTCTTTCCGCTTTCCCCATACTTTCTTGTGCCTCAGTGTCGAGGTGGTCTAGCTGCTCTAAGAAAGCAACGCAAAAGCTCAGATGTTACGGAAATGTACTTCTTACTCAGTTAACAGTAATTCGTGATTGACACACTGATGGACAACTCTCCTTCACGTGGTCCTCTGGGGATTCAGGTAGGACAATGTTCCCGTCGCCATTATGAGGCTCTGAAGGGCACTCTAGGCCTGGTCTCTCCTCCAGCCAGTCGGAAGGGATAGGGACATAGAAGAATGTGCATGGAATGTCTAGAAATGGCACATACCACTCCTGCTCACATTTCTTTAGCTAAGACTTTAGCTAAGACATGGCCAAACCTGTGAGGGAAGCTGGGAATTGTTGCCTGGCCTTGTGCCCAGGAATAACAGAACATTGGATTAGTTTGCTAAGGCTGCCATAACAAAATCCCAGCTTAAACAACAGAAGTTTATTTTCTCACAGTCTGGAGGGTGGTGGTCCCAGGTCAAGGTATAGGCAGGTTTAGTTTCTTCTGAGTCCTCTCCTTGGCTTGTAGATGGTTCTCTTCTTGCTATGTCCTCGCATGGTCTTGGTCTCTTTTTGTATCCACATTTTCTCTTACTTTAAGTCTATCAATCAGACTGGATTAGCGCCCAGCCTAATAGCCTCATTTTAACTTAATCACCTCCTTAATAGCCATATCTCCAAATATGGTCATATTTTAAGGTACTAAGGGTTAAGGCTTCAACATATGAATTTTCTGGGGACACAATTCAGCCCAAAACAAACATGGATTTTGGTGAACAGCTAATAGCTTTTTCCTTTTTCTCACCTTGTAATTTTATCTGCTTATGTTTAATCCATTCACTGGGGATCCGATCTTGGATTTAGAGCCAGATAGAGTAGATTCAGATTCTAGTTCCATTGCCTAATAGCTGATAGATCTCTCTGAACCTCTGGTTCCTCATCTCTGAAAACAGGGTAACATTTTTATGTCACAGAGCTGTTTCATTGAATAGATGAAGAAAAAAATGCCATGTAGGGCCTGACATACAGAGCATTAGCATCATTCTTTTTTCTGCCATTGGTGATGCCTAGTCTTATTATTTTATTTTTTAAGATTTTATTTATTTATTTATTTGAGAGAGAGAGAACGAGCATGCGCTCGGGTGCACGAGCTGGGGGAGGGGTAGAGGGAGAGGGAATGAGAATCTCAAGCAGATCCCTCGCTGAGCGTGGAGCCCAACTTGGGGTTCAGCCTCATGACCAGAGCCGAAATCAAGATTCAGATACTGAACCAACTAAGCCACCCTTGATTTTTTTAATAGGAAGTTCAGACCTTCTCAAGAACTGTATGGAATGTCTAAGACGGTCCCTGAAAAACTGACTTTTCTGAAGATAATGCATTTCAATAAGGCTCTTTTGTCAATTAATCTCATTCTGACCTAAGTTGAATAACCTGGGAAATAAACAGTATTATTTCTATTTTTAAAAATAATCTTTTAATTATTTTATAAAACTAGTAAAATCAGAATGTGTAATAAATATTCACTGCTTCAATTTTTAAGGCATTTTGGTAGCAAAGGTACATCTAAACGTGTTGGAGGGAACACAAAGAATGTTATAATTTGTATAAGAATATTATATGTTTCTGGGACACCTGTGTAGCACCGTCAGTTAAGTGTCTGCCTTTGGCTCGGGTCATGATCCCAGGGTTCTGGGATCGAGTCCCACATCGGGCTCCTTGCTCAGTGGGGAGCCTGCTTCTCCCTCTGCCTGTTGCTCCCCCCTGCTTGTGCTCTCTCTCTATCGCTGACAAATAAATAAATAAAATCTTTAAAAAAAAGAATATTGTACGTTTGTGTTACTATTTAAATATGGTAGACTGTTTTGGTTTTTTAAGAATTCCCATTGCTTTTGGAGCCATGGTAAAATCTTGACTAATTTTGATTTTTATTTATACAGAATTTTGCAGCTATGAGAGGTGAATTATTAAGATAATCCTTAAAAATTTTTATAAATGTGTCCTTTGATAATTAGGTAAAAGCTTGTTTTTAGTTTTTTTCTTTAAACAGATCTTTAGGGATTTCTCTAATTTGCTAAAATATGCTGTTGACTAATCATATTTCGTAAGTATTACATTTAGAAATATCTCACGGTATTCAATTTGTAAAAGCCAAGGTTTTGCGGGCCTTTCTCTCTGGTTCCTTATACAAATAATTGTGCAGAGAACATTTTTCTCTAGTTTAATTGGATAGAACTCACGTATAAAGTACTCTGCTTGACTCTTTAAGCTTGGATCAGAATCTCTGTTCGTGAATGCAACTGTGTGTAAAGCTTAACCAGTGATAACATAGATGGAGGGGTTGAATCAGTATATTTCTCCATGCACCGTAAGGCTGGCTAAATCACAGACCCAGTAGATGATAGATCAGTGGATCAAATATTCAGCAGTTTCTTGCCACTTCCTGTGTATTACATAATCAATTAACTTTTTCTCATAGGTATACACACGTGTATAAAAAAAACCTTTTGTCCTTCTCTGTAGCATTTTTATAGCTTAAGACCCAGTGCTTTATTCCCATCTGTGATTTTGAAATTCCAAAAGAGCCTTTGATGTGTAAATCAATTAGGATGACTTTGGCTGCCAACAGCAGAAATTCCAGCACATTCTGCCTTAAGAATGGAGATTCCCTGGGTTATGCATCTGAAGGAAGTCCAGTCATAAGTGTGTGGACATCAGGGGGCTCTGGTTGTGCTCCTGTATTCTCTTCCCTTGCCCTGCTCTTTGAGTTGGCCTCATCCTCAGTGCTAGAGGTCAGTGGCACTTTGGGGCCTCTGGTGTGCCCAACACAACATCCAGAGGATAAGACAGGTCAGTTCCAATGGTTCCATCTTGAAGAGCAAGGAAACTTCTTTTTCAGAAGTTTCTGAGCAAACTTTCCCTTGTTCTTATTGACCTCCATTGGGTTAGCGCTGATCTCTGAGCCAATTCATGGAGGCAGGGCAATGAGATGCCCCTTGGCTTACATCTAGATTTCTGACCCGGTCACTAATAAGGTGATGAGATGACCTTTAGGCCAGCCATGCTTGCATCTGGAGTGGTTTCTGAGGTCATTTTTCCTGAAGTTCCTGGACTGTGTGGAGAAAATGGAAATCAGAGTAGTGACAAGAGGACGAACGAAGTGGGTGCTGTTCAGTGCAAAATTGTGTTCTCTTAATAATGACATTTCTTTATGGATAAATGCTATAGTTCAGAATGTCTTTACATGCTGTATTTTCCATTGAGTAAATGTATAGCATTGCATTACGTTAAAAATTCTCCTTGTCTTGTTAGGGCTTGTCCATGAAAATCTATTTTGATTTGGATAAATATATTCTGTAATTTGTATTTTTAATCTCTTTCCTACTGTACTGTTAAATATACTATGATCTTGTTAAAGCAGAAGACTGTTCTTGAGCTTGTCAAATTTGATGCCTTACAGGCCAGGAAGTTAGGAATTTCCCCATCCAATTATATGCTATTGAATAATTCCAGTAAATAATGCTAAATGTTCTTTAGAATCATTATAAAATTTTGTGGTAAATCCATTTCATCTTGGTGTGTTGTTTTTTTTTTTAAGATTTTATTTATTTTTTTGAGAGAGAGGGAGAGAGAGGGAGAGAGCACAAGTGGAGGTGGGTGCAGAGGGAGAGGGAAAAGCAGACTCCCTGCTGAACAGGGATTATGATCAGAGCTGAAGGCAGATGCTTAACAGACTGAGCCACTCAGGCACCCCTTGGTGTCTTGTTCTTAATATTTTTAGTGGTTTCCTCTTAATTTTTTTGTTTATTTGTTTAGTGTGATTAAAGTTGTCTGTGAGGGCTTGATTCTTTTCCCAGTAAGGTAGAGTCTGAGAATTTATTTATTTCAGATGATCATATTAGGCCTGATTCATTCAATGGGGTATAATGTATTGTAAAACTTTCTGGTGCATCTCTACCCATTGGTATTTAGTTTAAGCTAAATAACTCTTTTTGAATATAGTCTTGCAGAGAGGCCAGTGATATATTCTTTTGCTATATAGCCATATTTGTTAAAGCTATTTTTTTTTCCTTTTCTTTTTAAGTAATCTCTACACCCAACATGGGGCTTGAACTCATGACTCTGAGATCAAGAGTCAGACTCACATGCTCTTCCAACTGAGGCAGCCAGGTGCCCCTAAAGCTGTTTTTAGAAATGAGTAATTTTTCTAGAAATTTCTTTTTTTTTTTAAAGATTTATTTATTTGTTTTGTGGGGAGAGAGAGAATGAGCATGAAGGGGAGGGGTAGAGGAAGAGGGAGAGAATAAATCTCAAGCAGATTCCTCCCTGAGCATGAAGCTGGTTGCGGGTCTCAATCTCACAACCCTGAGATCATGACCCAAGCTGAAATCAAGAGTCGGACGCTTAACTGATTCAGCCACCCAAGCGCCTCTACCAGTTTCTAACTTTAATACTTTTAAAACTTCATCTTAGCATTCACTTAATGAGGAAGTACATGAGTATGAAAAGAATTCTATGAATTCTTAAACTGTGAATTCAATCATATTTAAGAATGAATTTGTATGGATCACAGCCATACATCTGTCCATCTAGAAATGATGCACAGGTGAGGCATTTTTTCAGCCTACAGTCAATTCCTGATGTACACAGAGATTCAAGGATACTTACCGTAATCTATGCCATCCCTACTCATCCTAAATAGTGACCAACCAATTAGGCAACTATGAAAATTTTTAGATGACTGCTTTAAATACCTCAGCTATTTTGGATAATAAAAATGTTCACTAACCTTTGAATGTAGCTTCTTTCAGTCCTAAAATATTAGTCTTCAGAGCTATAGGGAAAATTTTCCTTCCCTATCCAGCCTGCATATGGTAGGCACTAAATATTAGTTGGGTGAATGAATAAATATTTGAATGATGACTGTGACTACATGGTGTCCTACCACTGTCTTGGCTAAAATATGGAAATAAACATCCCCAACTGGGAGGGAGCAGAATAATCTTACCAGGGCATGTAATGTCCAAGAACCAGAAGGAACCAAGAAATATTTCATGAAGTTGGATATCATGCCAGATCTCTTACCCACCGTTTGCATTGTGCCAGGAAATACATAAAAAAAAAATTATCTCCTTGTTGATTTTAGTCTATCGTATTTTCTGTTGTCATAGTTGTTTTGGGGGGAGGTGGTTTGAGGAAATGTAACAATTTTGGTCTTTTTACGTACCTCATGTTTTACAGATAAAATTACAAAATTAACAGAAAAGGGCAGTCAAAGGGAAAAGCCCAGTGGTGCCTGCTTAAAAAAAAAAAAAAAGCTTATCTGTCTTTTTAAATTAACTCTTTTTTTTTTTTTTAAGATTTTATTTATTTACTTGAGAGAAAGAGAGACCAAGCGAGAGAGAGCGTGAGTGGGGTGGGGGGAGTGTGGAGGACAGGGAGAGGGAGAAGCAGACTCCCCGCTGAGTGGGGAGCTGGATGTGGGGCTCGATCTCAGGACCCTGGTTAACCGATTGAGCCACCTAGGCACCCCTTTAATTAACTCTTCTGACTTCTTCTACAGTTATGTCTTGAAACACCTGATATGATCATTTGATCTTTTATTCTTATATCTAGAATCTATACCAGACTGTCTCTGGTATAGATTTATATTTGAAGGATTTGAATTAAACATTGGATATATTCTTCTCTTTGTTTTATGTTGTAAAAATCTTCCTGTTTGCTGTCCATCCTTAGTTAGGTCTCTGTCTCATTCTGTAAGTGTTTTAGAAGAACTTTGAAAGGCTGTCCTAATGAGTAGCTTCATTTGCTGCAGCAATTTTCGATTGATAAGAAAATAGTTGGTCTAATGGCATTTTTAAGTTGTTTTAATTCTTCTAGTACAACTTTTTTTTTTTTAAGATTTTATTTATTTATTTGAGAGAGAGAGATAACACACGAGTGCGTGAGTAGGGAAGGAGCAGAGGGAGAGGGACAAGCAAACTCCACGCTGAGTGTGGAGCCCAACTCAGGGCTTGATCCCACAACCCTGAGATCATGACCTGAGCTGAAACCAAGAGTCCCATGCTTTAGGGCGCTTGGGTGGCTCAGTTGGTTAAGCAACTGTCTTCGGCTCAGGTCACGATCCCAGAGTGCTGGGATCGAGTCCCACGTCGGGTTCCCTGCTCAGTGGGGAAGCTGCTTCTCCCTCTAACCCTCTCCCCTCTCATGCTGTCTCTCTCTCTCTTTAACTAAATTAATAAAATCTTTAAAAAAAAAAAAGAGATGCTTTAACTGGCTGAGCCACCCAGGTGCCCCTCTTCTAGTACAACTCTTAATTTATGTCTTCAACCTAGAGAAGAAACTGGTTGTGATTATGCAGGAGTACTTTATTATTATTATTATTATTATTTTTATAAAAATAGTATGTGACTTTTGGAAATGCAGTAAAGTACAAAGTAGGAAATAAAGATCATCTGTGATCTCTCAGTGAAAAATACTGAGTTAAATGTTAAATACATTAACATTTTAGCCTTTTTCAATGCATTTTTATCATGATGGATCAGGATATAATATCCTTCTCATTTTTCCCATTTAATACTATATCATAAGTTTTCTCCTTCATGTAACATGATGAGTCTTTAAGAAATCTTTGTATATATATTTTAATGGTTTTGTAGAATTTTCTTGTGTTAATGTACCACATTTTATTTAATGGTTCCCCCAAAGTTGGGCTTTTCACTTAATTCAGCTTTCTGTCAATTAAAAATAATGCTCTAACCTTTTTTCTGTGTTATTCCAGTGTGTGTGTCTTCATTTATTTTGCCAGGATTAATCAATTTTTAGAAGTAGAAGTAGAATAGGAGTAGAATTACTGGACAAGTGGATATCAACATTTTTGGCCAGTTGTTACATGTTGGTAAATTATGCTTTCCTGAAACTTTTGCATAGTTCATAATCTCATTAATAGATCATCCAGCTAATTGTTTCATTTCAACATTATTATGATTTTTAAAAGATTTTATTTTTAGGTCATTTCTACATCCAATGTGGGGCTTGAATTTATAACCCCAAGATCATGAGTCCCATGCTCTACTGAGTGAGCCAGCCAGATGCCCCCATTATTATGATTTTTTGACCTTTCATTTTGAGAGACAAAAAAAAGTATCTCAGTTCTTGTAACTTTGATTCATATGAGGATGAACTTTTTTTTTTTAATTTGATTGTTACCGTTTCTTTTAGAATTGACCATTTGTATTTGTTTTTCATGTGTTAGGATCTTTGTGTTTTGTCTTTATTTACATTTTTGTGAGCTTTTTATTATATTAATTTTTTGTCATGTTGATTTTTGAGGACTATAATATATATGTATTTCATATTTAAATCCATTGATGTTTTTCTCATTTTCCCCATTGCTTTAAATTTAAGAAATACTTTTTAATTCAAAGACTAGAGAGATATTCACCAAGGTTTTCCTTTTTTCTTTTTCTTTATGGGTTGATTCTCTCTCTCTTTTTAAAAATTTTATTTATGTTAAGTAATCTCTACGTGGAGCTTGAACTCATGACCCCAAGATCAAGAGTCGCATGCTCTTCCGATCGAGCCAGCCAGGTGTCCCAAAGGCTGATTCTCTTTTATAATTCATTCTGGTCTATAGAATTTAGAGTTTAGTTTGAAGTCTGATATTAGGTTTGGGTAGATTTTTTTCCCCCTGATACCTAACTGATCATCTTATTCCTTTTGTTCCTTCCATTTTGTGATGCCACATTTATCATATATTACATTTTTATCCTAGTAGGCCATCAGGGTAAGATAGTATTTTGAAATTGCCTTCCTAGTCTTTCTTCCTCTTGAGCTATTCTTTTGAGGATTTGCTCATTTGGAACTTTTATGTACTACCCTGCTCCTCTTTTGGCTCTATTTTTTCCCTTCTGTTTTCAATTTTCATTTCTGCACTTTTAGAATTTTCAAAAAATTAATCCACATGTGAATGCTTAAAGCCAGCTGCACTGTTATATTCATCATCATATTCCCTGTAGCCTTTATTGATTTTTTTAAATTATAAAAATAAAACTAGCTCTTATAGAAAATTTAGGAGATAAAGACGAGCACAAAGAAGAAAATATTCTTACCACTCAAAGATATCCTGCTATGGTTAAACATTACACAATGTAGAATTTACTAGAAACTATATAGTATAGTATTTTATGTATGTATGTATATAAATATATATGAAACATATATGTGTATATAAAATTTTTATTTACCTTATGGCAGCAGTCTATACATACTATTTCATTGTGTGCATTTTACTTATAATAGTTTCATGTATTCTAATTATCCCTCCTTAAATAAATTTTAACTCACCCTCTAGTTATTTGACTAGATAAATTCCTTTGTGTGAAAGAATAGCCTACCCTTTCAAAAGTGATTAAATTTCAGACTGACGGTATGGACAGAACACATATTATCTTTGTTAAGATGCAAGTGTGTTTATGTGTGTGTGTGTGGTCTGTGCATTTAAAGTTGTGTCAGCTATTGCATAATTGTTTTGTGAAGGTTGAGTGAGTAAAATCAAAGACAAATTAGTAATATATCTGGTGTTTTCTAGGGAGCCTAAATGGTTTTGGCCACATGAGGTCTTGTAAAGTCAGTAGGGTTATAGTCCAGGAACTGATCCTTAGCTCTCACTGGGTCAGAAGAAAGAAGGAATCCAGAACTTTTAGGGCAGGAGGAATTAGTTAGAAGCCAAATCAAATTTGTGAAGTTGATGGCGGTAAAGTCAGTGCAGTTAGAAGTCAAAGGGGGTGGACCTGGATCCAGAATGCAGTTTAAGGCATATCAGCCTAGGACTGGAGAGAACAAGTAAGGTGTGAGGAAAAGCTGTAGCAGACAAGAGGCTGGTTAATGGAGAAGAGGTTGGTTAATGGAGAAGAGGCTGTGGACTAGAGAAGAGGAAGGGGGATGATCTTAAACACCTAGAAAGTACACATTAGCACTTTAAATTTGCCAGTTTATGTGGATGCGACCGTATGATCCATAGCTGTAAATTACTGCAGAGCTCAGCAGCATGACCTTCTTTGTGGGGGCGGGGGGGGGGGGGGCGCGAGAGTCCTCAGATGTATGTTGTTTGCATCCCCAAATTCTCATGTTTGAGTAAAATTTTAAATATTCAAGATGGCTTTGTTGGACTCTAGTGGGGAGAGTAGAGGAAAGGAGTATTTCCAGAGAATTTTGAGAAGTGATGAAACCACCAGGACTTCAGAGTGTTGTCTTTGGGGGAAAATACCTCCTCATTCTTGCTCTTTCATGGAGACTCAAAAGGTTATCCAACAAACCACATGGCAGTTAGCCCTGCATTGGTGGGAGCAGAAGGTCCAGTGGGGGCAGTAATGAGAGAGAATGGGAGAAAGAGTGCTTATACCCAGTCAGGAAGGCCTTCAGTAATAGGAGGCATGGGATTTGTACTTTATCTTGGAAGTGGAAAGTTGGCTTTGAGAAAGAGGGAGGTACTATATAAATACGCATTTGTATCTTTACAACTTTTTTTCCCCATATGTGCTACAAATCTTCATTTTTCTCTTTTAAATCATATGTATTCCAATCAAGTAGATTGAAAAACAGATTATTAGAGTGCAAATTTTATTTTATATTAATTTCCCCTTATAAAGTCAATAGTGTTTTTACTAAAATTCTGTAAAGACAGAGTTGAGGGGCGCCTGGGTGGCTCAGTTGGTTAAGCGACTGCCTTCGGCTCAGGTCATGATCCTGGAGTCCTGGGATCAAGTCCCACATTGGGCTCCCTGCTCAGCAGGGAGTCTGCTTCTCCCTCTGACCCTCTTCCCTCTCGTGCTTTCTATCTCTCATTCTCTCTCTCTCAAATAAATAAATAAAATCTTTAAAAGAAAAAGAGTTGAAAACTTTTTAAAAGAGGAGATAAAGATACTTAGGCTATTAACCCTCTGCTTTCCTACTACCAATCTCACAAGTTTATTTCCTTTGTCTTTTGGCTTAGGTATATATTGTTCTATGAAACTTGAACACGGTGATATTCTGACAATGTGGGCCCTGTTGAACATAACTAATCTAGGTTAGCTTGAAAAATCCTTATGTTTGGTGCTTTATCTTATGTAAGAATTAGTGAATGAATTTAAAATGGGAACTATCTCAACTATCTCATGACTAGAGGGTTCCATAAGAACAGGATCTTTTCTCTTTATCTACCAGTATATTCTGGGCACCAGGTATAGGGCTTGACTCATCAGAGGCAGAATAAACAGTGTTGAGGGGGGAATAAAAGTGTATGCATGATTCCCAATCCCAAACTGGGATTTCCTATTGTTTTCATTTCGTGGCATTTCCCTTTCTCTCCTTGAAGTTATCCTGTGATAAATGAAGGTAGCTTAGTATAATATGTGGGAAAATCTGGTGAAGTTTGTTAAGATGTTTGGAAATATTCCATTTTGTAATTCATAAATTACTATTGACTATTCCCTTGACATTTGTGATCTTTATGAGTTGTCCAATTCAGGTGCACAGTTTTCTTAATAGCTTACTATTTTGCATTCAAAAAGAAACAGGCAAAATGTTTATGTCTTCATGAATGGTCCTGGATGTAAACCAGTTTGGAAGAGCAGTACTAAGTAAACGAACGGCAAGATCCCTCTGCATATTGGCTTTGCAGTTCATACTTATCATGTTTCTTCCTGGGAGGATGACCAGTTTCACCTGGTGATGGACTTTCGGGGTATCTTGAAAGAGTTAATATTTCAGATGTTACATTTTTTAGTGTCCAGAGACTACTGTAATAATTAGGAAATAAAGTTGTAAAAAATATAATATAATTTGTACTGTTCTCTTTGATTTTATCAGGTAAAAAAGCTCCAGTTTTATTTAGTAAAGAGATGATTGAGTCAATGAAGGAAGGCTCAGTTGTTGTGGATTTAGCTGCTGAGGCTGGCGGAAACTTTGAAACCACTAAGCCGGGAGAACTTTATGTTCATAAGGTATACCAAACAGCTTCTTCTATCTACGAACCATCTCCCATGTCTTTAGTGATTTGTAAGGGAGTGTTTATTCCTTTAAGGTAGTCAGAGAAACTGAGTCCTGAAAATTTTTAAAATTAAAAACAGGCACATTGAAAGCTCTTTTTGAAATCTGTATTTGTTTGTGAGACATGTATATATTTATAAAGGTATGTAATTTCACAGCTTAGCCTTGACGATGACTGAGGAGTGTCCTAGAAGGAATGTGAACAGATACAATTAGACCTTTCTGACTGCATTTTTGTTCATGTAGGGAGTTACTCACATAGGCTACACAGACCTTCCCAGCCGAATGGCCACGCAGGCCAGCACCTTATATTCCAACAACATCACCAAGCTCCTGAAGGCCATCAGCCCTGACAAAGATAATTTTTATTTTGAAGTGAAAGACGACTTTGACTTTGGTACGATGGGTCATGTCATTAGAGGAACTGTAGTGATGAAGGTAAGTAAAGAGACCTGTTCCTTTCTGAGTTTTCATTAGAAATGTGTTTTAGGATTTCTGTTTATGGAAGGATCCTAATTTGGAATGGAGATATAGTCTAATAAAGGGTTGATGTGTTGGGTTTATACCAATAAAAAGTGTTTATAAATGCAGAACGATTTAAAGAAAAAATCACAAAGGCTTATATACACACGAACTCATCTGAAATATGCATTGCTTTTGAAAAACAGAAGCAAACAAAACAAAAAACCAGAACTGAATAAAGTAAAAATTAAACTTTCCCCTTGCCACCTATCTCCTTTTAGGGGATTGATCTATGTTTTTCCATATATGTTCTGTGCACATAGAAATTGTGTATCCATGCATAACAAACATTCTATATTTATATACACATATGTATTTATATAAAATAAGTTATAAATGACATGAATTTATTTAAGATTATATATAAGAGGCTCCTGGCTGGCTCAGTCAATAGAGCATGCCATGCTTGATCTCGGGGTTATAAGTTCAAGCTACACATTGGGTGTAGCGATTGCTTAAAAATAAATCTTGTAGGGGCGCCTGGGTGGCTCAGTCATTAAGTGTCTGCCTTCGGCTCAGGTCATGATCCCGGGGTCTTGGGATTGAGCCCCGCATCGGGCTCCCTGCTCCTCGGGAAGCCTGCTTCTCCCTCTCTCACTCTCCCTGCTTGTGTTCCCTCTCTCACTGTCTCTCTCTCTCTCTCTCTCTCTCTCTCTCTCTCTCTCTCTCTCTCTGTCAAATAAATAAATAAAATCTTAAAAAAAAATAAATCTTTTAAAAAATTATATTTAAAAGAACAGTCCCTCCCCCCCAGGAGAGTCACTGTCTTCTGTGTTTTTGAAATGCTGGATTGACTGTTAAAAAAATTTCTATTTTTCTAATTTCTATTAGGATGGTGACGTAATTTTCCCTGCTCCCACCCCGAAAAATATTCCTCAAGGTGCCCCAGTAAAACCGAAGACAGTGGCTGAGCTGGAAGCTGAGAAAGCAGCTACCATCACCCCCTTCAGGAAGACAATGACTACGGCTTCTGCATATACAGCAGGTGAGGACCCCATTCATGAGGGTTGAGTCCTGATTGTTTGGATTTTGTAAGAAATGCATATAATTGTCAAAATTAGTGAATGAGATCCTGTTGTCCTCCTTTGGATTCCATGAGGAAGTGGGCCTGTTAGAAGCAAGTTTTTGTAAATGTGTTACTAGCCTCACCTCCGCGGCCTTGGAGACTGCACTGATGGCTGACCCCAGAGATCCAGGTGTTTGCTGGATACTGGCATGAATGTGTGTGAAAGCATAGACGGGCTGTTAGTGCTTTTCTTTCATAGAAAACATTTAAAATATAGCTGTTAAGAGTTTTGGCTTACATCAAGTATATCGAGTAGTGATCTGTGTCAGATTGTGTTGGTGTTAAGTGCCTGTAAATATGGTTATTTATTTATCTTTACGAGTTATAAAACATCAGTTGTGATCATCTGCACGTTGGGTAAGACTGGGGAACCACATATTTGTGTTGAAGAATAAACAGTAGGAGACAGGTATGGCCCTTGACCGTTTGTCTAACATCCTAAGTTCTTCACCTAGTAAAAAAAATTCAATTTTTAAGTTTTCATTTCTTTACAGTTTAACACAAATTCTTTGCTTTTTAGTTCGCCTTTATGAAAACATTAAGCAATCACTGTAAAATAGTGGTAAATATTCATTCTGGTTATGAATTGTTAAGAGTCTGAAATAGGGACATTTGGTTTTAAATTGGTTTCTCTCTCATCGAATGAATTAAAAATATTTAGATCTACTTGGAGCCAAAGCAAAAACAAAACAAAAGCAAACTATAAAGAATTAAGGACCAGCACCAGGCACACAATTCTTGTAGCCTCAGCATTCTCCAAATTCCCATGCGAGCCCAGATGTTTGAAAGAGAAATATGTAACTCTCCTTGAATAAAGAGCGAGTCTCAGCAAAATGACTGAAAGCCTCTAGTTGTGAACATGGTGAATAAATGGGGCAGTGTCCCTACTTGCACTTACTTGTTAAAAAAAAAAAAAAGAAACCAGATTATTATATTGTACCTGGAGAGGATTCTTGGAAGGATTGTAAATTTCCATTTCTCTTTGCGATTTGTGAGGAAATACAGTGCGGCATGTATGATGGTTTATTTTTCTAGGTTTCTCTCTCATTTGTTAAGTGAAGGTTTATTGCATTTTAATAGATAGGGCATTAGCATATTTTAGGGAATAAAAGAATGGCCTCCTATTTGTTTTTCTTTACCTTAAACTTCCTCCTTTATAATAAAAACAAGCATTTTTCTTTTATGTGTGTGTTAGAAATCCATTTGAATAGCATTCTCCAAAGAATATGATTTGCTTTTTTTTCCCTTTCTTTTTTCTCTGCCTTTCTCTTTCCTTTGTTACAAACAGTATAGAAATAGCATAGTTGACATTGTGAAATATACTATAGAAAAGACATTAGTTTACTAAAGAGTTGATAAAAAAAACCTTTAGATAGGTGATTTCTATCTTAGATGCCCAACAAAAGAATGGACTCCAGATTATAATTAGTGCTGCTTGATTAACGTGGTCATTTAATGAATGCTAGGCATTGCACTAAACACTTCATATGCCTTAACCTATTTACTCTTTACAAGACCTCAGTGAGGTGGGCATATTATTATTTTCTTTCTCCAGCTGAGGACAGAGAGGGTTAATAATTTTACAGATGATGATACTATAGCACAGAGAAGTTAAGTAGCTTGCCTGAAATCACACAGCTAGCAAGCAGTAGACCCACAGTTTGAAGGAGGCAATCTGGCTTATGAAAACATATTCTTAACCACAACTCTATACAGCTTCTCTGATGTTTAACTAGAACACAAAACAATATTCTGTCTACTCTCCCTCCAGATGGTTAACAGGCCATGTATTGGAACCCTGGGCATTTTATATGTGCGTAGGGAAATATAAATTAAAACTGAAGTCTTATTACATGATCTAAAGTAAAATTAATGTCAATTCCTAGATGTTCTAGCTGTGCCACTTATAAAGAAATACTTCATATCACGGGGAAAAAAAAGTACCTTACTCAAGAAAGTTGAATTCCAGCTCCCTGGTCCCCCATTCGCATTCTGTTTTTACTGACCACTAGGTAACCCTTCCTTCTGTTGCAGAACAGCCATCCACATGTTTGCTATTAGGGAAGGCAATAATTAAAGATGTATGTTCAGAGCTGACTGTTTGTATTCTGCACATTCTTAATTTAATTTGTATTTTTTTTTCCTTTTCTTTGTAAAATCCTGTTTGCTGACTTGGTGTTGAGGCTGGAGCTGACTGCCCTGGCCAGCAGTCCAGTCCAGCTTCAGGAGCAATTGCAAAACCTCTGTCCCGGGGGGTGGGGGGGTGGGAGGTGGAGGCCATATGTTTTGGGGAGGTGCTGGAGTGAATGAAATCCTTCCTACTCTTAAAATCCCTCTTCCTCAGCCAAAGCTGAGTGACATGAAATTGGCTTCAAAAAAGTCCTGTCTTGTAAAGGTCGTGTCTTGCCCAAGTAGAAAATGCTTTGGTAGATCCTGTGGAGGTCTGTAATTCTGGAACAAAAGCACTTGTATAAACACGTGTGGCATCGTCAGTGAAAGTCAAAACAGGAAAGAGGACAATGGGGAAATTGTTATTAAGGTGACTCATAAATTTTACTAGATCTTTACAGCTTATTTTATTTTGGGAGGTGGTGGTCAGGAAGTTAAGTTTTGTTCATAATACCTTTAACCTCCCCTGGCCCCCATCACGAAATATGTAAAAAATCTCATTATTGGCAGACTCATTATCGGGTGTAGAATTTAAAAGCATTGACTGTTGCACATGTTTGTGTGTGGGTGTGCATGCTTTTAATGTTGAGATAATTGGAGGTCAGCTCATACTCTTCTCTTTCTGTAGGTCTCACTGGGATGCTGGGTTTGGGCATTGTGGCGCCCAATTTAGCCTTTTCCCAGATGGTGACCACTTTTGGCTTGGCCGGCATTGTGGGCTACCACACCGTCTGGGGAGTGACCCCTGCTCTCCACTCACCACTGATGTCTGTGACTAATGCAATCTCAGGTTTGCTCCTCTCGTTTCCCCTCATTTTAGGTTTTCATGGGCTTATTCAACTCTGCAACTGCTTTCAATGAGGTTTCCAAAGTCTTTGTTTACAAATTGTATGGCTTGGCCTCTTGAGGTGGTGGTTGTGGTGGTTTGGGCTCCCCGAGGGGGTGAGGGTGGGTCTAGAAGTGAGGGGCCCAGCAAGCTTGTCAGGCCTTGGGGCTGCTCCCATTTCAAGCAGGGCAGGGCCATTGTTCTTCCTTTTGATTGTAATTTCCTTTAAAGAAAGTATTCCTCTGATATCACAGAATCGTAATTGTAGCATCCTTTAGGGGCTCTTAGATTCACCTAAATATCCCCAGCCTAGCAAGTCTGTGGTAAGTAGGCCATACCTGTCATCAGATTCACTCTGAAGCCTTTGAGTGACCAGCTGGCCAGCCAGGGTAGCCGAGCATCCCCTGAGCATCAGCCGAACATCAGACTGGTGGTGCGAGTCTTCACAGTGGTCCCTGTGGTGTCCAAGAGCTCTTCTCTTTGGCCCCCAGTGATGCTCAGATCTGAGGAGTGAGACCCACCTGGGAAGGTGTGGGGCCAGCCCTGGCTTGGAAGCCTCGTGCTGCAGGGCTCTAGGCACAGCTGCTAGGGGCTCTGCCGGGAACATGGCTAATTCCAAGGGGCACCATACTCTGGAAAGGTCAACGTCATGGCTTCGCCATCATATATTTCTAGTTCATGCATAGTTTCTTCCAGTTCAGAAGCAGTTTATCCACCCGCGGTCCCTTTTTACCTCTTATCCAATAACATTATCAATTTAGATCTTTATCAGGGGAACAGAGCTAGAAAGTTAAAGGGAGGCCAAATTTTTATGCAGAAGGAGAAAAAGTTTTGTTGACTGTTTGCCCACAAGAGTACTTCAGTGACAATGGTGCGTGAGGACTTTCTCCGTTGTGTCTGTCCATGTGAGATCCTACAGCTGTGATACTTCATTTGGCCTTGTCTCTGTAACCATTCACCATCTTGCTTCTTTCTTCCTAGGGTTGACTGCAGTTGGTGGGTTGGCACTGATGGGAGGACATTTGTATCCTTCCACAACTTCTCAGGGCCTTGCCGCTCTTGCTACGTTTATTTCCTCAGTCAACATTGCAGGTATGATGGCAGTGGTGGTGAGAGAGCCCAGAGTGCTATTTAAAAAAAAAAAAAATTTCAGCAAGCTCTACACCTAGCGTGGGGCTTGAACTCACGACCCCGAGATCAAGAGTCGCATACTTTTCTGACTGAGCCAGCCAGGCGCCCCCCTAGAGTGCTATTTTTTTTTTTTAAGATTTTGTTTATTTATTTGACAGAGAGGTACATAGCAAGAGAGGGAACACAAGCAGGGGGAGTGGGAGAGGGAGAAGCAGGCTTCCCGCTGAGCAAGGAGCCCGATGTGAGGCTCGATCCCAGGACCGTGGGATCATGACCTGAGCCGAAGGCAAACGCTTAATGACTGAGCCACCCAGGCGCCCCTAGAGTGCTATTTTTTTTTAAAGATTTTATTTTTTATTTATTTGACAGAGAGACACAGTGAGAGAGGGAACACAAGCAGGGGGAGTGGGAGAGGGAGAAGCAGGCTTCCTGCTGAGCAGGGAGCCCAATGTGGGGCTCGATCCCAGGACCCTGGGATCATGACCCGAGCTGAAGGCAGACGCTTAATGACTGAGCCACCCAGGTGCCCCTAGAGTGCTATTTTTAATGGAGACATGAGAAGCAAATATATTCATTATAGAATAGACATTTGGACTTTTTTAGACATTTGGATTTTAAGAATTTAACTGTGCCTTTAAAAATTGTTTCACTCAGACCATAAATGCTCTCTATGAAGAAAACTTATTTTGCTCATTTGTAATTTTTAGAAACTATTTGATAGAACACCCCCTTCCTCAGTGCCCCAAAATAAACAAGCAAATGATTGTCTTGCTACAAGTTAACTGGAAAGTTATTGAATGCATAGTTTTGAATCACGTCGACTTGTAGCTATCACCATAACATCTGTAAATGAGTATACTTCTAGATAAAAACTTTAGCCTTTGCCTTATCCTAGCCTGTGTTTCTGAAAACGGAAAGCCTAGCACATCACTTGTGTAGCTCATTTGATGCTATTTTGTAGCTAAAAATTAGTTAATATGTCCAAGAAATCCGGTGCCTGTTGATGTGGCATTTTTTTCTTTTATCAGTTATTATAGGTTTAACAAACAGAGTAACCTATTTGAAAAAAACACTAGCCTTTGATCTTTTGCATTCCCAAGCTGTTTGAATGCCTATTTACTTGTAGTCAGGCAGAAATAGTTGGTTCTGTACTCTGATTGCAAGTCTTCTTCCTGAATATAGGGTTCCCCACCTTCAATGAAACTGGCTTGAGTGATAGAATAAGTTTTAATTTTGAGGTTCTAAAATGTTACTTAATATATTTATCCCTAGGAGATAAAGATGTGCTTAAAATAGAAAAATTGTACCAGTTTAAAAATCATGTTGCTCAAAATACCTCTTTCTGTTTCATATTTACTTTGGTCAGGCGGCTTTCTGGTGACCCAGAGAATGCTGGACATGTTCAAGCGTCCCACAGATCCCCCAGAATACAATTACGTGTATCTGCTCCCTGCTGGAACCTTCGTTGGAGGATATTTAGCTGCCCTCTACAGTGGTTATAACATTGAACAAGTAAGAGACTATTTGGAGAATTTTTATTTTTGCCACCGTGTTTTCTTTCCAACTAGATTTAACATTATCATTACCACAATTCAGGCTCTACCAAGCAAATACAATAATAACTCTAGAAACATCTTGGTCAAATAGAGCATTCCTATCCCCTAAGGTTCACGACCCTGGATTCTAGAAACAGATTTGCCTGCTACCTGAATGTGCTAACATGGGTTTACCTGTTTGTCCCTCAGGTTTTCTACTTGTAAAAAGTGTCAAAAGGTTGTTTTATACTTGGATGGATTGTTGTAGGAATACAGTGAAATAATCAGTAACAGAATCTGAAATTTTTCTGTTAAATACTATTAGTTCTTTTCCTATTTACTTTCTTCCACAGATTCAGTGCATCATCTCTTGTAACCAGGAGATGTTATCTCAATTCATCTAAAAAAGACAGTGTAAAAATGAATGTTTATAAAAAAACAGAAATAATCAAGTTGAACTTCGAAAGTTCCATCTCTCAATATGATTATAATAGAGACTTAACTTTGTTCTGAACTCAGTATTTTTTATCACTTTTCGATGCCTACCACAAGATTGCACCTGACAACAGAAAAATCATGTGTCCCTTGGTTTCTGCTGTTTACAACATTTCTTACTTGTTGAGTGAACAAAATCTTTTTTGAGAGGAGTTGGAGTGGTATGTCAGAGAAACCCATGTCTGAATCCCAGATTTGCTATTTTCTGATCATGTGACCTTGGAAGAATTATGTAAACTTTTCAAGCTTTGGTTTTCTCTTTTTGCAAAATGAGGATGATGATTCCTTCAACTTCTGTGAATCTCATGGGGCTGACTTGAGTAAAATGTATGTATGGTCCCTGGCATTTACAGCATCAGGGGTTGGCTCCTTTATAGTGTTTGGTCAGGTCCCATCATAACTCTGTTTAAATTTAGGTACTTTTATATGCATTTGTGCATGCTATCAAATCCAAAAAGAAACCAATTTACATAAATGGTATAATTGCAAGTACAATCTAAGGTATTTAATTTATTAATATGCCTGATGGATAGGAAAATATATTGAAATATTCAAAGAAGAAGTCCGACTGGTCCCTCTATTGTCTGAATTTAAAATTGTTCTTAGGAAATCATGTTTCCTCAAGAGAAGTCCTCCCTATGCTAATAGACTGGAAGTTTTGATAGTCTCTCTCTCTCTCTTTCTCTCTTCTCTTCCCTTTCGTTTAAAAAGATCATGTATCTGGGCTCAGGTCTGTGCTGTGTTGGTGCCCTGGCCGGCCTTTCCACCCAGGGAACAGCTCGTCTTGGCAATGCATTGGGCATGATTGGGGTGGCTGGAGGCCTGGCAGCCACCCTCGGAGGCCTAAAACCATCCCCAGAATTGTTAGCTCAGATGTCTGGAGCAATGGCTTTGGGCGGTACCATTGGTAAGCACTTGGTGGAAATCTGCCTTTATGGGAACACATACCCATTTTTTTAGCGCACTCTTTGGACATAGTTGACCTACTTACTCAATGTTAAATGTTTTAAAATGTTTGTATTTTAATGAGAATTATACCAACTATGATTCTTCACCAAAATAAATATATTAGACACAAAGTTAATTACATTATTCATAACTTTCTAATTAATTTGTTAGATTTTATTTTCTATGCTCCTGAGATTACCCATATTATATCTGGTTTTAAAAATACTGTGTAAAGGTAGGCTTTTGTCCATCTCTTCCCAACTCCATCTTTAATGACATGCATTGGTAGCTTGAAATTGACCATGGTGGTTGCATTTACACCATGGAAATCAACAAATGCTACAAATCTGGATTTCATTTATTATTTCGTTGATTGTCCAGACCTAAGAAAGTGATGGAGAAAATATTAATAATGCAGCTTAAACTTAAAAGTGTGCTGTTTCTGTAGCCATTACATTGTGAATATCACAAAAATTGAGCAAATATTCTTCCAGTATTTGAAAACTATTATCAGAGTCAAGCTGTTGCTCACATTGTTGACAGTGAGTGAGGTTCTCACATATACCTCGTTTCACTTTTGTCAGTGCAAACAAAAATGTCAGCCAACATTCCCGTGGGAACTACACTCATTTCATCAGTTGCAAACACTAGGTTGGTGACAGATTTGACAAGAGTTTGGCAAAAGTCAACAAGTACATTCTGTGAAAGTCAATTGGCAATATGGGGTTTACAATAAAGAGTACCATATATTTTATTATTTGAAAATTATGTGCTACCTTATATCATTAAAAATTCTTGGACATATTTATATATGCACATGTTTTTATCCTGAGGAGCTGGTGGTTATATATTTACTGGTATAACAATAGCTTTAGGACTCCTTTTATACTTCCCCAGGAAAGTTTTGTGTCCTTTCTTGATAGTCCCTGGAAAGGAACGAAGGAAAATGTGCTGTAGGTTCATGGCAGGAAAACCTCTAGACAAGATCTTAGCAAATGTTCTGAGGTGCACCCCTTCTCTATCACCTACCTAGAGCCATACATACAATGTCCAAATAAGAGTCTCCTTATTTGGACATTGACTACCCAGGTATTTGCATTTCTTTACCTTTGGACACGGCTCCCACTCACCCACCTGAAAACACAGGCCTTCATATTTCAGCTGTTTTCTCCCGTGCTCAGGAGCAAGTTTTGGCTTGTGGAGAAGAGAGCTTGGGTTATTCATGCAGTGGGGAGAATGTAAGGGTTTGGTTGGAGCCTCAAGTAATCTGAAGAAGTGTTAGGGGAGTGTTTGCAGGTTGTGATGGAAGAGGCATGTGTTAGTGTTGTGTGTTTGGGTTTTTGGAGCTGGATCTTCATTAGGTGTGTTGAGAAAACCTGCTATTTTGAAAGGGTATACATAGCCAGTGTCCTTACCTTCTGTATAGTCCTTGTAAGAGAATATTTAGCCCATATTAGGAAGCAGATAAATACTTATTAGGGATAAGGATGGAAATCCTTAAATGTGGTCCTTTTTTAAAAAATTGAAGTATAGTTGGGGCGCCTGGGTGGCTCAGTCAGTTAAGCGTCTGACTGTTGATTTCAGCTTAGGTCATGATCTCAGGGTGGTGAGATCGAGTCCTGTGTCAGGCTCCACGCTCAGCACGGAGCCTGCTTGGGATTCTCTCTCTCCGTCTGCCCCTTCCTGTATGCATGTGTTCTTTCTAAAAATAAATAAAATTGAGGTATAATTGACATATTAGTTTCAGATGTGTAAAATAATGATTCTGTATCTGTATTTATAGCAAAATGATCACAGTAAGTCTAGTAAACATCTGTCACCATACATAGTTGCAGAATTTTCTTTCTTGTGATGAGAACTTTTAAGATCTACTCTCTTAGCAGCTTTCAAATATGTGATACAGATTTATTAATTATAGTCAGCATGCTGTACATTATATCCCTATGACTTCTTTTATAACTGGAAGCTTCACCTATTTTGCCCACCTCCCATCCCGTTTCTCTAGCAACCACCAATCTGTTCACAGTATCTATGAACTTGTTTTTTTTTTTTTTAAGATTTTATTTATTTATTTGAGAGAAAGTGAGAGAGAGCAAGTGAGCAAAGGGAGAGGGACAAGCAGACTCCCCGCTGAGTGCAGAGCCTGATGCAGGGCTCAATCCCATGACCCTGAGATCATGACCTGAGCTGAAACCAAGAGTTGGACGCCTAACTGACTGAGTCACCCAGGTGCCCCGGTTTTTTTTGTTGTCGTTTTTTTTTTTTTCAGATTTCATATATAAGTGAGATCATATGGTATTTGTCTTTCTCTGACTGACTTATTTCCCCTAGCATAATACCCTCAAGGTTCATCAATATTTTCACAAATGGCAAGATTTCCATCTTTTTTATGGCTGAATAATACTCAGGTGTTGGCTTTATTGTAGTTGCCTCTCAAAGGTCTATTGAGTTTTAATTTCTCTTTGACTTTCGTTTCCCAACAGGATTGACAATTGCCAAACGCATCCAGATTTCTGATTTACCTCAATTAGTTGCTGCATTCCACAGCTTAGTGGGCTTGGCAGCTGTGCTTACTTGCATAGCTGAGTACATTGTAGAATATCCACATTTTGCCATGGATGCAGCTGCAAATCTCACCAAGATCGTGGCCTACCTCGGTACTTACATCGGTGGTGTCACGTTTAGTGGCTCTCTTGTTGCCTACGGAAAGCTGCAGGGTAAGTGATGCCACATCACAGAGGGGTCAATAGCTACTGTTTACAGGGCTTGAGGGTCTGTGTCAGTTTCAGAAAATGGCTTCATGGTAGAACCTGTTAGGTGAAGAATTTATATAGCGCTGAGAGATATCTAAAAGACCCTTCCTCCACATCGAGATTGCTTCCCTTCATTGATTACAGAGCTCACAAAGCTTTGAAGCGATTTCTTCTGCAGATGGCTAGTGCACAGAAATTGGGGTAGCAGGACTAGTTGACAATTGATAATACATGTGAACAAAACTACATCTTCCTAATCCTTAGTTAGGGATGCCTGTTCACAGAAATGAACTTTATACATTTTCCAGAATAGAGAGAAGCTTGTTGAATAAGTTTGTGTGATCACCATACGTACTTATTTTGAACACATACACATTTTTCGGCTCTGGCTTACCATCTTTTGCTACTTCTCATGGCTGAGACTGGAAGTGGGAGAAAGAACCCCCAAACCTCACAGAGTTTGTTTTCAGTGTTTTCATGAATAAGTGAGTCTATAGAGAAACTAGCTTGTGATATAAAAATCTGGTCTTTTCCTCTGAGTAATCAAGCCATAAAATTAAATAGAGAACTTCCATGAAACTTAAAAATCACAAAAGAACTTCAAGCCTCCAATGCTCTTGTCTCATGCTTTGTTTCAAAAACAACTAGCAAACTGGGGCTCTGCTCCCTTGGGCTCAGTTGATAGAATCAGAAATGCTAATGTGCTAGGACTCTGTTTTGAAGTTTTAAATAAATGAAACCACACTTAACAACTTCTGTGTTGGTCATACGGGAAAAATGTAACTTTTTAAGATGCTAGGACAAAGAGTAAAGAAATTGTTGTGTGATCAAAGTAAAGAACAGTTAAGTTGAGCCATACTTTTCCTACTTCTGTTAACATTTGTTACGTGTAAGAGCCCTAATTTGCTTTTATGTTTCAGGACCATTTTTTAGAATTCTGATATTTAATTTTGGTAGTTAAGGATTAAATGACATGCACTTAAGAGAGAGTGTGTGTGTGTGTGTGTGTGTGTGTGTGTGTGAGAGAGAGAGTGTGTGAGGGGGTTTTTCATGACATGTGCTAGCTTCTGACTGACTTGCACTTGGTCCTAGGTATCTTGAAATCTGCCCCTCTCCTGCTTCCTGGGAGGCACTTACTTAATGCAGGCCTGCTGGCTGCTAGTGTGGGTGGAATAATCCCATTCATGATGGACCCTAGCTTTACCATGGGCATTACCTGTCTGGGCTCTGTGTCGGCTCTCTCTGCTGTCATGGTAAGAAGTTGGGGTGGAAAGCATGTCCTCAATGAGGAACTGGCATATTTTATTAGATTGCAGTCTAACCTATTTCTAGCTCTTCAAGACCCTTGATGGAATAAACACGTTTTAGAATGATGTTACATGTTCTTCTTTTTAGAATCTGGAAAATACAAAAAAGTGTAAGAAGAAAACCACTCTTTCTCTCCACTGAATGGTTCCTTTCAAAGTTGTCGGGTGACATCTTTATTGCTCTGGGGTCTTTTCCCTGGATCAATGTGTTGGTGAATGGGAATTTTAAAAAGCCAAGTGTTTCAGTTCTGTTCATTAGGTGCCTACTTATTGTGACAAGGCCCACAAAATGGTGCTTTGGGTTTTATGCAATAAGGGTCAGATACTCCCTGCCCATTAGTTGCGCTCTCATTTAATGGAAGTTATGATACCAAGTTAAAGAATTATATAAAATGAGATGCAGTTAATAAACCCTGTGTGTTCAGTGGGGGAGTTCAGGGAAGTCTTTCATGATAGGTATGGTCCTCTTCTCCCTCTCTGATTTTTGCATTTATTATATTGATACATACAGTATTATCTGGGTGTCTATATGCTACAATATAGCATTTTATTATATCAGTGTAGGATGCTTTTGCAAAACAGCTATTATTCACCAGTTCCTTCATGTTTGTCTAGTCTGGAGTCTACGTTGTAGACATTGGTTTGTTTTAGGTTTTTAAAATAATTTGTAGTGCTTAGCACAAAATTAGACATACAGTAATTGCTTATCAAATACATACTGGCTGCTTGATTGAAGATTTACAGTGTTAAAAATGATACTTATTTTTTTATTTTTATTTTATTTATTTGACAGAGAGAGACAGCGAGAGAGGGAACACAAGCAGGGGGAGTAGGAGAGGGAGAAGCAGGCTTCCCGCTGAGCAGGGAGCCTGATGCGGGGCTCGATCCCAGGACCCTGGGACCATGACCTGAGCCGAAATCAGACGCTTAACGACTGAGCCAACCAGGGGCCCTAAAATGATACTTATTTTTATGTAATCCTAAGAGGACTGATTTTGCCAGAGAAACTTTAGAAGTCTGAAAAGTAGGGGCTCCTGGGTGGCTCAGACAGTTAAGTGTCTGACTCTTGATCTCAGGTCAGGTCTTGATCTCAGGGTTGTGAGTTCAAGCCCAGTGTTAGGCTCCACACTGGGCATGGAGGCTGCTTAAAAAAAGAAAAGAAAAGAAAAGTCTGAAAATTAACTTAAAACTCTTTTTATAACTACTGACAGTCCATTTTTTTTCTGGCTTATATATATAGCACTGGCTTTTGTTTTATTTTAAAGAAAAGAAAAACGGTTTTGATATTTTTTTTTATCCAGTAAAGCTGAATGTCTCAAAATAAAACCAACAGCACAGAAATGCAAAACTTTAAGAATTACTATTTTTGAGAAGAGGTGAATTTGATATTTAAGAGGTACTTTATGCTTATATGAGAATGACTAAAATAAAATATTTTGTGGACTATTTTAATTGCTTTTGACTTCATTAGGTAGTACATGAATACATTCACATCTTAAACTCAAAATACATAGGTGTTTGTGGAATAAAAAGCAAAAATCTTTCTCCCCATCGTTCTTTTCCCTTTCCTGTGTTTAGTGATTTGGGGTTGCACTAGAGAGACTTTGGATTCTGTTGTATTCCTCCAAGGAGTATTGATCATTATTTTTTATTTATTTTTGTAGGCAGCTAACTTGGCTGCATCAGATTTCAAATCTGGCTCCCTTATGGTGGGAGCAGCTGAAATCTGTTATTATTTTATCCTTAATAGGTTTGCTTGGAGTCTGCCCACATGCATAAAGAGCCAGAGTTTTGGGCAGAGTTCATACATAGAATTTGGGGCTCCCTCTCTTTAGCCTGCTCCTCTGTAGTTTCCCTTCTCACTTTGCAGCTGCTGTAGTCACCCTAAATCCTATCCTAGGACCTTGAAACTAGCAAGACTATGGGCTTATATTTCAGATTTAGCTGTTTCTCTTGGCACTACCAGGGGCCTACCCTTACATTAACGCCATAAAAACTGGGAAATTCACTCAGTGCTGTTACTTTTTTTCAAGTGCAGACCCCTCTCTAGTTTCTGCCTGCTTTTCATCACTGCCTGTGAGGGATTTAGGGATATTTCGGGGAAGGGGGTGGTTCAGTGTTTAAACGTGTTATATCTGTGGGAGAATTGATCAGATGGGAGGCACTTGGTCATTACCCCGTGGAACTTCAAGATAAATATATTAATTGGAAAACCAGAATGATTAAGAACCAAGATGTCCAGTGTCAGAGGTTTTATTTTTATTTTATTAATTTTGATTTCCATGTTGGATTTCATCCTAGGGTGTGACTTTGACAGCTGCTATCGGGGGTGCGGACATGCCCGTCGTCATCACTGTGCTGAACAGCTACTCAGGCTGGGCCCTGTGTGCGGAGGGCTTCCTGCTGAACAACAACCTGCTGACCATTGTGGGGGCACTCATAGGCTCCTCTGGCGCTATCTTGTCCTACATCATGTGTGTGGTAAGAAACAGGTGTTTGAACAAAAAGGAAATGGTGTTCTGAAAATAAGGATATGTTTGTTACTTTATTTGCAGTAAAAAACGACTATGTCAGTTCTTATTTTTCTTCAGTAGAAATATCAGAGTGTTTCATTCTAATCTCCAAGACTGCTTTTAAAGTCCCCAAGTGTTGATAATTAGGAAAATTAAATATCAAGATTAAAAAAATCTGACTCCCTCCATCTGGAGATAAGCACTTAAGATTTTGGTTTATTTCTTTCTATTCTGTTTCTTTCTTTACTGCATATCTGTGTATTTACGTATCATACTGTATACTATTTTACATTTTATTCTTTTTTCTTTCTTTTTTTATTATGTTCAATTAGCCAGCGTATTAAACATCATTAGTTTTTGATGCAGTGTTCAACAATTCATTGGTTGCATATAACACCCAGAGCTCATCACAACACCTGCCCTCCTTAATGCCCATCACCTGGTTACCCCATCCCCCCACCCACCGCCCTTCCATTTTATTCTTTTCATCTTACTATATTCTTACTATATTCTAAGTAATTTTCTTGTTTAAGCTGCTTTTTAGGGGCACCTGGGTGGCTCAGTTGTTAAGCGTCTGCCTTCGGCTCAGGTCATGATCTCAGGGTCCTGGGATCGAGCCCCACATCAGGCTCCCTGCTCAGCAGGAAGCCTGCTTCTCCCTCTCCCACTCCCCCTGCTTGTGTTCCCTCTCTCTCGCTGTGTCTCCCTCTGTCAAATAAATAAATAAAATCTTTTAAAAAAATAAAAAGAAAAGAAAAAAATCAAGAAAACAAATACTTCCTAGCTTCCTTTTTGTTTCTACAAGAAGGCAAGAAGGTATACTGGAAATAATTAAAGGTTTGACTAGGAAACTTTTCCAAATGATAGATACTGTTTTCTCAGTGGTAGTTCTGAATGGCTGTGGAAGGGCGAGTGTGCAGTGGAGTGACCTCAGAACATGACTCTACGGTGATTAATCCTTCAGGCAGAGAAAGGGTACTTCTGCCACCTCCGTTCTTTTATTACAGTATTTAAAAAGCCCCTTATTTTATAACTCAGAATTCCTCATGTTTTAATTGAAAATCTCTTTGTAAATTGAGTGCTGAAGTTATCTTTTTATAATAAGAAATCAGTTTTCTTTGGCCCTGAGGAAGAGGTTTTAAAATTAAATCTCCCAAGTCGTTCAGGGAATTTGGAAAGGAGGTGGTTTGGGTCTCCTATTTGAAAAGGTTCAGGCTGTGGGGTTCTAAAAAACAAATGTTTATAAAGAAGGAAAAATTTATTCAGTTGTATTAGAAATAGTTTTCTCTAAAAATGAACTTTTAAAAAAAGTTTTTTGTTTTAATTCCAGTGTAGTTAACATATAGTGTTATATTAGATTTGGGTGTATAATATAGCGATCCAACGATTCTATACATTACTCAGTGCTCATCATGGTAAGTCATGATAAGTGCACTCTTAATCCCCCTCACCTATTTCACCCATCCCCCACCCGCCTCCCCTCTGGTAACCATCAGTTTGTTCTCTATAGTCTGTTTCTTGGTTTGTGTCTCTTTTTTCCTCTGTTCATTTGTTTTGTTACTTAAATTCCACATATGAATGGAATTGTATGGTATTTGTCTTTTTTCTGACTGACTTATTTCACTTAGCGTCTAAAAATGAACTTTTAACTCTTAGTTTGACTTTGCTTCATTTGGTGAATTTGAATGATCAGCAGGGGGCAGCAGATTTTCATTATTATTTAAACTTGTGGTTGGTCAAAATTCTGATTTTAAAATTAAATGGGAGGATTTGAATTTTCACAAAGCCAGTGGCCTATTGATATGGGGAGAGGTGTGGACCTGTGTGTAGTTCTTGGAGTGTCATTACAGGTGCCTTTTTGCCTTTACTGTTTTTTTTCTTAAATGGTTTTACTTAGGTTCTTAAATGTATCAGTAGTATATCCCAAATTTGTCTGTGTCTTTTTTATTTCCTCTCCCTTCCTCTTCATCTAGTTTCTTTAATTATTATTGGTTCTAGTAACTACAGACACTTACAGTAGCAGTTCTATGACACTAACTAGAATAAGGTAGTAAGAGGCACTTGTTGAAAATACTTTTTTCTGTGTGTACTTCTGTACCTATATCATCTTTCTCTTATTCTTTCCTTTCATATTTTGTGATCTGCTTTCTATATTTCTTTTGTTTTTTTTTCTTCTATTTCCACCGCCTCAGGCATGTCATTTATTGGCAACATAGCATAGCTATTTTTTATTCCTGCGCTCTATAATAACGTGTTCTTGTAGCTGTCCATGACCATACGTGTCACACTGGATCAGATGGATGCTCTGTTTAAAATAGCAACTTGTAGTAATTTGGATTCAAACACAGTTGAAGCTTTAATTTTTAAAAAAATACTATGCAATTACAAAAATAAAAGATGTTTAATGTGGGAAATTTGGAAGAAAGTAGAAGATGTATCATTTATAATGCCAATACCACTTAACTCTTAAAATTTAATATTCTAATTCCAGTCTTTTTTCATAAGCATATGTTCGAATATATTCTGAATTGTTTAATTATCTCACTAATAGTTTTTTTTCCTTCAGTGTACCTCCTTGCGCATTTTGATTATTTCCTTGGGAATGGAGTAAGGGCTTTGTGTTGGCTGTCGATATCGATGAATTGATTTCCACAAAGGACTCTCCAGGCTGAGCTCTCACCAGCGATGTGTGGCGCACTTGTTTTCCTGCACGCTCTCCCTCCCTTCATCTTATTACAAAACAAACAAGGCAACAGCAAAAACCAGCCTGCTGTATTTTTCAATTTTGAAGATAGAAATTTTCTTTCCTTCTAAATTGCCCTGATTTTGACTTTTCCCATTAATCTTCACTGATTCTTGGCTTGTGCTTCTTTATTATAAGAAATTGTTTCTTCATGGCTGGTGTTTTAGCAGCTCAGAGTGGTTCATGTTAATAATAAAAATGAAATAGCCGCGTGTAATTGGGCGTAGTAGTAGGCATTAACATACTGTAGGCATTAACACTGGGTGCTTTACAAATATTAGCTCATTTAATCTCCATGCTAATTCTGGAGGTAGGAAATATTCTCATTTTACAAGGAAGGTATTTGAAGACGCCATTGGTTATTTGCCTTTGTGTTTATGGAGGCTAACCGAGCACCTGGCACACTCATATGAGTATAATAATTATTAAATGAACATTAAATGAATATTTGCTCATTTCATATTTTGGAATCTTCTCTGGATAGGTTATGGTAACAGATGTACTGCCATATATCAGTATCTGTTAATAATACTAGTATGTTTAGCTTCAATATTTTATTATTTATTGAAGAAACATTTCAAGTCCAAACCGGAACAGAGTGGTTTTATTATGTGAGAGGGAATGGAATGCTCCCCGAGTGGCTAATCAATAATCCCTAAAATTGCACTTTTGTTCTGACAAAGAATTCTTTTGGGTGTCTTCTGAGCTGCATGCTGTGGTTATACAGTATCCAATATTAAACTGAAAAATGTCGATAGTGTCCAGACAGCCCCCTCAAATGAATAATTTGCTTTATGTCAGGTGTCATATAGACATTAACCTCTTCATGATTTTACAGTCCATTTACTTGAGATAGTGTCCAAATTGCCTGGGAAATAGAGGGCTTGCAAAAATGGGACAGCATTTTCAAACTGAATTTTCTGATTTTTGCACTTCGTTACTTGTTTCCAAATGAAAATAGAACAGAATGAAGTGGATCAAAGCCAAACCAAAAATAATTTTTTTTTTTTTTGCTTTGCAGTCAGTTACTCAGCACCCACAAAGCATCGAAATGAGAGATGATAGTAAATGGAGTATATGTTATTATTGCTTTGGTTTTGTCTATTTTATGGCCTTTCCTTTGTTTTCAGATTTTTTTCTTAGAGTTTGCTTGGAATTATGTGAATTAAGGGTCCCTTTAATGTAGCATGCAATTTTCATTATAGGGCTTAATAACTTAAAAGGAACAGTCTTGGACAGTGTTGCGAATACTTTGTCTTGGAAGCTGGGAACTCCTCAATCTGTGGATCAGTGGTCACAGGATAGTCTCATTAATCACTTAAACAAGCAAAAAAAAAAAAAAAAAGGAACAGAACAAAGTCCTAAACCCTAAACATTTGTTGAAAATATGATGTTGCAATGGTAAATTCAGAGATGAAAAATAATTTAGTTTTTAAGAGACCACATGGAATCAGCTTAATGGTGATATAATTGTGGCTATGTGTTCAACAAGTTGACTTTGATTGTTAAACTACTGTGTGGTTCCCTTTTTTCCTCCTGAAGATGCCATTAGAATAGTGGGTAAACATTAATTAAATGTCCTCAGAAATTCTTTTCTTCTCCTCCATTCAGTTTTATAGGGAGAGAATGGTTCCTTATTTATTTATTTATTTAAAAGCTTTTACTTAAATCCTAGTTAACATACAGTGCAATATTGGTTTCAGGAGTAGAATTCAGTGAGTCATCACTTATATATAACACCCAGTGCTCATCACAAGTGCCCTCTTTAATACCCATCACCCACCTAGCCCATCCCCTGCCCACCTCCCTCCATCAACCCTCAATTTGTCTCTGTTTTTAAGAGTCTTTTATGGCTTGTTTCCCTCTCTCCTTTTTTTCTTTTCCTCCTCCTTCTATGGTCATCTGTTTGTTAAATTCCACATATGAGTGAAATCATATGGTATTTGTCTTTCTCTGATTTATTTTACTTAGCATTATGCCCTCTAGATGGCATGTTGTTGCAAACAGCAAGATTTCATTCTTTTTGATGGCTGAGTAATATTCCATTGTATACACATACCACATCTTCTTTATCCATTCATCAGTCGATGGACATTTGAGCTCTCTCCATAGTTTGGCTATTGTGGACATTGTTGCTATAGACACCGGAGGTGGTATGTGTCCCTTCGAATCTGTATTTTTTGTATAGAATGGTTCCTTTTAAGCCAAGTTAGAATAAAGTGGTCATATTTTTGTATATCTGTCCCTCTACATCATGTCCCTCTGTCATCTGTCCCTCTGCAGGACTGTGTGATGCAGGTGATGGAGCCGCTTTGTGGGTTTGACTTTTTTAAAAGAAGTTATCTATGACAGAAATATGTCAATGTCTGAAATAGTCCTTTGAGCCAGTTTTTAAGGCAAACATTTGATAGAATATATTTCTGGTAATTTAATTTCAGAATCTTCTAATTCAGAACTAGAAAGGATTTGTCAAAATCCACAAATATTGAATGTTTGGAAGTCTCAGGTATGGCTGTTTGGATTTTCAGTAGAACTTGGATTTAAGTATAGGAGGTTGGGTTAAGAATATAAATCCTCGTGTCAGATTGGGACTATATACCCTAATTAAAAGCATTATTGATTTTTCTGACCCTCTTATCTCTTCATAAATATGTAAAGGTATTCTGAGGGTATTTATTTTGTATGTAATAATCTTAGGCTAGTTTCCTGGGGTGTGGGCTCTGTAAAATGTGAATGCTGTGTCTGAGAAATGAGCTTCGGTCAAAAGGGCAACTTAAAAAATTCTGACAACATTTTGATTCATCATGTTTATGTTATTGATATGCTGCCTTTAATGGCTTTTTGTTTATCTTCTCTGCTGCTTTTTCCTCCCTGCCTCTACCTCTGTCCCACTTGAGCAGTGTATGTACATGTCTCCACTAAGATGGTAGCAGGCTGGGCTGTCTTTGGATGGATGGTCATGATTTTTTTTTTTTTCTCCCAATGTGTTACTTATCACTGAAAATCTTCAGGTGCTTTTTGTTCTTTAATAATAAAGTATTGTCTTTTTTTAAAAAAAGTGATAGATTAACACTTATATAGCTTTTATAGGAATAAATAATGGATCAATGATATGTTTATTATAGCCCTTAAAATAAGGTTTAATAATTTTTTGGATTTTTTTCTGAAGTGAGAAATCCAGTTATGATCATGTAAAATGACTGCTTTCTTCACGTACAGTGATTTGAATTCTTAAAAGGCATTTGGTTACCCAAACCATCTAGCTTCTTGCTTTTACCACCCCAGTTCCCGAGGTCTACAGATGAACTGTTTAGAAACCACACCTGCCATTGTCATGTTTCAGTTGTCGCATTTGTGTGGCACTTTGTTGGATGATTGTAAATGAGCATGCCTTCCTCTGATTTCTTTTACGAGATTATTTTTCCAGTTAAAAGGGCAGATGTAAGTTTTAATGAAACAGTGTATGAACTTACTCATCTGCCTTTTTGGAAGTAAATATTTTAGGAGCCTAATGAATCCAGTCACTTCTGTCACAGCTTCCTGGAGCTGTATGTAGTTGATTTGGAAAATAAGACCTTATCAACTCCCACTTTTCTTTTTTTCTTGACGACAGAGGGCAGCAGACTTCTAAATGCCGTGGATCGCTTTCCTTTCCTTCTTTTAGCCTCTTGACAGCTTGCAGCTGGTAGCAGGATTCGCCTGAGACATCTGTAGTCACCTTGGAAAATTTCTCATAGATATCATTCTCTTACTCTGGTGAAATACATGTGAATATGGACGTAGAAGTTGCTTGATCAGTACACGGACAGTAATAACTGGATCTGAATTTTTCATTAATTTCTTAATATTATTGGTAATTTTCCATTAAATTCTTTTTTAAAATTAACTTTTACTGAAAATATATCTGTGTACAGTTGACTTTATAGATGTGATCTATGTGATTTTTTTAGATGATCAAATAAACCTCTTAAAATAATTATGAATATCATATACACAGGCTTCATACCACTTTCAAAAAGTTATGTGGATTAAACTCTCACAGCTAATAATTTTGCTCTCCAGGCAATGAATCGCTCCCTGGCTAATGTGATTCTCGGAGGCTATGGTACTACTTCAACAGCTGGTGGAAAACCCATGGAAATTTCTGGCACACATACAGAAATCAACCTTGACAATGCAATTGACTTGATTCGAGAAGCTAATAGCATTATTATCACTCCAGGTAAAAAAAAAAAAAAAAAAAAAAAACCAACCTATAATCGCTATTGGAATTGATTATGTTAATACAGTTTCTTATAATAGGAAAAAAATTGAATTGGAACTTATCCATTTTTGAAAATGTAATGGAAACATTGAAGCAACCCTATGATTACCAACTAAAAAATGTTGAGAATCCTCAGCTTAGGGTTAATATTTCGGGGAATCACATAGAGATTTTACAGATCGATGTGGTAGGTTCTATCCATGTCTTTCTGTGATTCTGTACACAACGTTTTAGTCATCTTTGAGTTTTGGTTATTTGTTCCTCATTGATAGTTTTTGGAATTATTGTCAAAATTAAATATTAAATCAGTGAATGCTAGTAAATGTTAATCTCTTTCTTTTCAAAAGTAAATATTTAAAAAATCATTGATAATCATGTGGTTTCCAATAAGATGAGGTAGCATGGCCTAATAGAACTTGGTCTGGGAGTGGTAACACTTCACTTTTTTTTTTTTTTAAGATTTTATTTATTTGACAGAGAGACACAGTGACAGAGAGAGAACACAAGCAGGGGGAGTGGGAGAGGGAGAAGCAGGCCTCCTGCTGAGCAGGGAGCCCCATGTGGGGCTTGATCCCAGGACCCTGGGATCATGACCTGAGCTGAAGGCAGACACTTAACGACTGAGCCACCCAGGCGCCCCAACACTTCACTTTTGTTCTTAGTTTTGCCTCTAACAATTGACCTGACATTGACCACATCATTTAATCTCCCAGCCTCAATTCCCTAATTTTTTGAGGGTTAGCTCCATTTTTCTTTAATCGTACCACAGAATGCTGTGGTATTACAGGTAATACTTTGGGTTCAGATTAAGATTTTAAGTCTATTACGGTATTATAAGAGTTTTCTATAAAGGAAATCTGTTGATTTGACATGTGGGTGGTTTGCTGGTTGGTTATATGCTAAGATGTAAATACCAAACACTAGGAGAATTGAATGTTCAGGTGCAAGTGTTCTCAATTGGGGCAGTATCACTTTCTAGAAGCATTTGAAACTTGTGGATTTGGGTTTTTGTCTCACAGCTGGGGCTGCTACTGTCCACTAGTGTGTGAGAGCAGACACACTAAATATGTTGTATTACCTGGGACATTCCTGCATCATGAATGATCCCAGCCAAAGTGGTGTAATTGTTGCCTGGTGAGAAACACAACTGGAATGTAGAGGTGGAAAGACATAAAGGACACACTCTTTCTTTTAGACATTTTTCCATCCAGGGAAGAAGTCAGATCAATAAATAGTGCACGGTGGGTTATGATAAGGGCTAGATTAGACTGGGTAGACACACTTTCTTTTTAATCATGAGGAACCTAAGAAGCATTGTTAGGATGTGAGGGTTTGTTTTGGGCCTTAAGGATAGATGGTGTTGGGGATGGGGAAGGCAGAGGGAACAGCCTGAGCAGACACTGGTATTGGGAAAACCGGGGGTAGAAAAGTGGGGACAGGTGAGACTGACTGTACAGGGGGAGCGGACAGAATGTAGGGGTTAAAGAAGAAGGAAGAGGCCTGCAGTTTGTGGTCACACCTGTAATTACATCGGAAGTAGGGAGCACTTTGGGGTTTTTTTGGCAGAGGGGGAAATTTTTAAGTTCTTTGTAGGAGACATTAAGTTTGAGATGGAGATAGGACAATGAACATGCCATCCTGGAGCTAAAGGATAGGCTGAGGCTGGACACAAATCGGAGTCATCAGATGGTTCTTGAAGCCATGGGACAGGCCGAGACTTTCCAAGGAGAGTGTGAGGGGCAAAGCCAAGGCCCTGGGGAGTTTCATTGTTTAAGGGAAACAGAAGGAGATCTATTCAAGGATATCAAGGAAGAATAGTAAAGTGAGGAGGGGAACCAGGGAGCTGCAGCTGCAGGAGTCTTCTCAAAACCAAGTATGAAGACAGTTGGAAACCATTTACGTGAGCCACAGGTGCACCCACACACAAAGTGTGTGCATACACAAGGGTGTGTGCGGTGTGGTGTGTGGGGAGGGAGTGCCCAGCAGTATCAGACAAGGCAGAAGATTGAGGAGGGACCATTAGATTTTGAATTTGAGATTTAGGCTAATACTTTAAAAAGGCCAAAAGTTTGCTTTCATGTCTCATCCTGTTAGCGGATTGCCTTCCTTGGCTTAAAAATATGTCTTGATCAAGGAAGAAATTATTATTCATAAGATTTCTAAATAAAAATCACCCTCTTCTGTGTGCTTCATGTTCTTTGCAGGCTATGGTCTCTGTGCAGCCAAAGCGCAGTACCCCATCGCTGACTTGGTGAAGATGCTCTCGGAACAGGGCAAGAAAGTGAGGTCAGTGCGTGTAGCACGAGTCTTGTGGGGTGTGTGTGTGTGTGTGTGTGTGAGAGAGAGAGAGAGAAAAGGAAAAGTGATGACTTACATCTGGATGATTTTCTTACTTAGAGTGGAGTTTACATATGTAATCACAGGTAAAGAAACTGAGTTGTAAAAACCCTATTCTGGCCTTATTCTGGCTACCTCATTTTGCTGTCTCTAGTACCACAGAACCTAAATACAGGCTCATTTTAGAAAGGGAAACTATTATACTGAATTCCAGGATTTTTATTAATGGGGAAAAACAGAAGTTCTGTTTCTGGTTGGATTTGGGGAAGGAGGTCAAATAAATCATTAGAACCACATTGAGTTTTCCCTTTTTGGTTTTTGGTGTTCACACTGACTGAAGAACAGTATCTCAAATGAGAGGTCTTTGAAGACTGAGTGAGACTTGGTGGTGATCCTGTGGGCTGCTTAATGCCCGACTGGGTTCGCTCTCATATTCTCCCATGGAAAAGACTGGTGCAAATGTTCTTTTCCTAACACCATACACTTTTTGAAATAAGAATCAGGGCAGTAGCTGTGCCTGCCACTTGGCATTTGGGCACTAGATTGCTCTTGGAGGATCTTGAGCACAATGGAGAATTTGAGAACTCTGCATTTCCAGATTATTCCCCATGACCTTGGATAAAGGGTTTGAGGGACGTAAAGATGGGGTCAGTGGGTAACAGACCTTTGCAGTACTTTGCATTGGTCTGTGCACCTTTGGATCCCTGTCCTGGCGTCCATGAAGGGACTGTCTGGAGTTGTCCCTGGGAGTAGATACCTGCTGCCTCTTTGCTAGAGAAGCTGGTTCTCTCGCAGTTTCTTTGACATGGTACCATAAGTCAGAGAGACAAGCTAACTCTATTAGTAAATAAAATTCATTTGTTCACCAGAATGTTAATGTGTGTTGAAAAAACTGTTAATGTCTATTAATGAAAATTCCTTTTAGATGTCTATCTTACACTTTTTCTGGGACAAATGATAAGATAATAAGCTCAACCATTTGCCCAGAACTAGTCATAGTGTCTATGCAAGATGGGGTGCAGAATCCTGAATGTCCCAGCTATTAACAGTGGTGAAGAGACTTACATGATGAAATAAGTGGATCTGACATTTTATTTTTTTATTTTAAAGATTTACTTATTTATTTGAGAGAGAGAGAGAGCGCACGAGTGGGAGGGGCAGAGGGAGAGGGAGAGAGAATCTCAAGCAGACTCCCTGCTGAGTGCAAAGCCTGACACGGGGCTCTATCTCACGACCCTGAGATCAGGGCCCTGAGATCGCGACCTGAGCCAAAACCAAGAGTCTGGCGCTTAACTGACTGCACTACCCAGGTGCCCCAAGTGGATCTAACATTTTATTATCAGCTGCATTTTCCCTCTTCTTTCTTCCCCTCTCTCACTCCTTACCCACTCTGCCTTCTTGTGATCCATAGTTAGTGTTTTTCATATACAGAGAGTCAAAATACTATTTTGTGGTAGGACCAGCTTTTCTGTGATGTAGATGTTTCCATGTTTAGTATAGTCTTAGAAAATTGAAGCTAGAAGATGAGAAAAATCACTGACTTTTTAAAAAAGATTTTATTTACTTATTTAAGAGAGAGCAAGTGCATGAGAGAGAGAGAGAGAGAGGGCGCACGAGCAGGGGGCGGGGGAGAGGGAGAAGCAGTCTCCCCACTGAGCAGGGAGCTGGGTATGGGGCTCAATCCCAGGACCCTGAGATCATGACCTGAGCTGAAGGCAGATGCTTAACCAACAGCCACCCAGGTGCCGCCCTGACTTTGTTTTTTGACTTTCCCGTATGAAGTCTCATTTTGGTCACCATTGCCCGTTTTCTTATCCGGTATTGTTCAGGGCTGCCCTTTTAATCAGACGCTTGCCACTTAAAGCATTTGCAGACCTATATAAGGAAAGGATGTGTTAAAGAATCTTTTATGATTTTCCTAAAAAGAAGTTGTTTTTCTTTATTCAGTCCACATGTAAGAAGTCTAATGTATTAGTAATGCCTTCTATCACCACAAATGTTTAGGATATGAGTGGCAATCTTAATGAAGTAGAGAAAGATGGCTTTCCTGTCTTAGTTATCTTTTGGGAAGGGAGTGATTAGTCTGACATCCCTCTCTAATACGCATTGACCAGCCTATGTTGACCAGACATCTTGGAAAATCAGTGCAGAGTGAGGTGGATGCAAAGTTGGGGAGCATCATGACTGTAGGGTAGCTTGATGGAAGCAGGATGTGAGGGGAAAAGAATAAGAGGGATGGAAAAATCTGGAAAGAAAAGGGATGAGACAGATGAAATCTCAGTTTCTGACCTGATTAAAATTTGATTTTGATCCATGAGGACATAAGATAAATTGCTGTTTTAGGATGATTTCTGTCACCCTGCAGGGGAAAAATAATTACTTAAGATTTATGGGAGATATTTAATTAAACATATATAAATAGTATCTCAGTTATAATTTGTGCTTTATTGAAGTAATTTTGTGAACAGGATGTCACACTTGATGTGAGAGAGCATTTTGTCATTTCACATAATTGTCATAGTTCAAATAATTTTTTAATAATAAACTTATTAATAATTTATTATGTAGGATCAGAGTAAAATTGTTCAGTCTAATTTCTCTATTTGTGAGTTAGGAAACATTAACCACTTATATTGATCAATTTCACATTAAGATGAAATTATATATTAATATATCAGTTTGTTACTGTGATCCGTTGAATTTTCAACATGGCTTTGTAACAAGTTATGCAGATTTCATGTTTGAATTACATGGAGGAGTCTAGAACTATTGCTAACACAGTGACAGTAGATTATCCTATTTTTCCTTGCTAGTTATTGAATAGGGATTTTTTTATTTAAAGGGAGTCATAGAAACTGTTGATTTTGTCTCATGTGCATCGTCATCTTTTCCTCAGAGAAATGTGGATTTTCTTGACGGAGTTAGGAATACGTGTATCCATAGATGCTACCTTTTTTTTTTTTTTTTTTTTAAGGAGACAAATGTCTGTTTGCACAAGAGATGGCTGCAGCGTTACCTCGCATTTTAATGAAATAAATCTGTATTTACAGTTTGCAGTAATTTAGTCCTTTCATCACCCAGTGGAGCTCCCACGGTGTTCATTGAGCACAGCTGCTGGGCCTCTCATTTTAGTAGATCTTTGTGCCTCAGGACCCAGCATGCCTAGCATCCAGATGTTGTGACATATTCACACACATCCCCCGTGGAAATGTGCCAGTGTGGACATACGATTGTCATCAATTAGTTATGCCCAAGTGGTGCCAAGAAAAATTGCATCTGTCATACAGTCTGTCTGGCTTCATGGCTCATGATTGATTTAGAGACACTCCTGTTTTCCTTTACTTTGGCTATAGTCATAACGTGCTGACCGGGAGCTGAGATTACATAATGAAGCACATGACATTTCATGACAAGAGCTCATGAGTGTTCATTGACCTAGACTTTCTTTAGTGGCCAGTATATTGTTGCTTCCCAGTTGCCCAGAACACCTCTGCAACTTACCTAACTTATGGCTGATCTCTAAAAGCATTTTATTATAAAAATCTTACACTATGAGAATGCAGACATTTTTTTCTCTTTATTTCCCAATCTTTGGATCCATACAGTGGGCTTTTCATTATAAAGCAGAAATAGTGTTCCCACTGAGTAATTCTGAGAAAGAGGTGTAGTTTTTTTCTTTTTGCAGTTAATTACAGGTCGATTTTCTTTTCAGAAAGCATTATTGCTTGGATTATCACGGAAGTCTTTTGAATTTATGAAACCACCTTTCAATTTGTTTGATTGGTTAACTGATGTTATACATTGCTTTCTTGTTAATGTTCAACTATATCTTTCTATTAATAATTTGTTGATAGAAATTTATTTTTATCAGGTATTGAGATAAAAGTTGCCACTCTCAAAAGTGTATAGTTATGAAGAAAACAAACCTATAAACAAATGAATCAGTGAATGAAGTCCATTTAATGTGACAGTGTGCTCGGAGAAATCGAGTAGAAGGAGGGTCGGAATGCAAACAAGAGTAGTTATTTGTCCAGGGGACATTTTAAACCTTTTATGCTACTTGTAACATGAGTTTCTTTGCAGGCTTTTATTTTTATTTTTATTTTTATTTTTTTAGAAGTTTTATTTTATTTTATTTTATTTTTTATTTTTTAAAGATTTTATTTATTTATCTGACGAGAGAGAGAGACAGCAAGAGAGGGAACACAAGCTAGGGGGAGTGGGAGAGGGAGAAGCAGGCTTCCCACGGAGCAGGGAGCCCGATGCGGGGCTCGATCCCAGGACCCTGGGATCATGACCTGAGCCGAAGGCAGAAGCTCAACCGACTGAGCCACCCAGGCGCAGGTTTTTAAAAACATTTAATCTTTTTTACATTTTCTGTCTAAACACATCTAGCCGCCAGTGGTATTTATGGTTTAATAGTGTTTTACAGTCTTGTGTGGCATGGCTGTAAGTTTAAATATATGTTAGTTTTGCTTAGGAATCCACTCTTTGAAGATATTTCAGGATGAGATATTTTGTCAATCTAACTGTATTTTCTTTTTTTTGTGGGTTACATGTAATTCAAGTAAATAGAGCTCAGCCTTCTCAGATTTGTTTCTTTTTTTTAAGATTTTATTTATTTGACAGAGAGAGAGACTGCGAGAGCAGGAACACAAGCAGGGGGAGTGGGAGAGGGAGAAGCAGGCTCCCCACTGAGCAGGGAGCCTGATGCGGGGCTCGATCCCAGGACCCTGGAATCATGACCCGAGCTGAAGGCAGACACCCAACTGACTGAGCCACCCAGGCGCCCTTAGCATTTTTATGACAGCTTTGCAATACGTTCTTTTTAGATGTGACTATTCAGGTTAATGACCATTCACTGAACAACTGATTACATAGTGTTTTGTGCCAGGCACTTCTAGGTCCTGAGAATACATCCGTGAATACACAGATGAAAATTCCTGAGCCTGTGAAGTGTACATTCGCTGGGAGGTGATTTAATAGGCTTGAAGATATTCTGGCTTGGAGATACTTACACCCCATTGTGTCTCCAGCTCAGATGCTGGTGCAAAGGATGACACATAGCTGTAGCATAGACCAGAGTTTCAGAGCTATGACCAGTACTGTTAGGTAATGAGTTAGCCAGTGCTTCAGGTTCTCTGAAAGAATATGGTGTGTTTCTTTGCATTTTGCTCTGAGCCTGCCTATTTGAACAACATAGTGGTAGGAAGGTGGGTGTGGTGGGAGTTATTTGTGTAATTAGTCATATGGGTGAAACTTTCGGTGGAAGAGAGGAAAGCCAAAGAAAGTATGTACATTCACTCACATCTGTGTTCCGCCTATTGTACAGAATTGCCAGTAATTTCTCAGCTCAGAGGTGTCTCTCGTGCTTTTAGAAAGCAACGCTGTTCCTCCCAGATCCTGACTGTTGGCCAGAATTTGGCTTTGGCTTTCTCTTTGTACTGTTCATAGCATATTGGTGTGGTGGAAAGAAAGCCTGTGATTTAGATGCTTTGTACAGCCTCTGCCTTACCATTCATTCTAGGACTCATTGCTCGGTCTGTCTTGTCACAGGAGTTCTGGTGGTCTGAGGGAGAAGCTCTCACTACTGATGATGGCCTCTGACCATCAGGATGTTTTTCGGCTTCTTGTTCTAGTATTAGTCATAATAAACTCTGAGCTGAGGTTCTTCAGTGAGGGTCACGTAAACATGGTGGAGTATAAATAAATAAAAGCCCGTTTCTCATTTTATGTTCCAATTCTTCAATATTTTGCTTACAGTTTCCATCTTATGGTGCTTCAGTAGCCATTACTTTCCAACAGCATCATGAAAGTTATTCAGACAAGAAGAAATTATGCATTTTTTTTAACCAAGTCTCTGCAATATGCCAGAATATAATATTTTAGAACATGAGTGGCCAATAGAATTTCAGTTTTTTCTGTGATATCATTCTTCATAGTCTTGTTGGTTATTTTGGAAATAAAAAGTGTGTCAGTCATCATACAGTTTCTATTCTGGGCTTGGTTGCTGGATTTGGCTCAGTGATGGAAAACCCAGATTTGGGCACAATCTATAAAAACATCCCCGGAGGGGAACGGGCGGTGTTGTGATGTGGTTCTGCAGAGGGCTCCATTGATGTTTGCACTATCATCTGGCCTGATCCTCTTTAGATGATTTCTCACTCTCCTGGTGACCTCAGTGTCACAGGCCACATGCACAAATGGAAAATGGGACTGTAGCCTTTTGTTAAACATTTTCTCATTCACAGTCATAGAACAGGTTCTATTATTCTGTATTAGAAAAACTGTGCCCCTGAGCCATTTTTAGAGCTCTTTAGCATTCATATTTTTTTTTTCCTGAAGAAGGGGAGACCATAGATAAACATCAGATTTCAGATCAGAGTAGCAGGTCAGCCCTGATTTGCCCTCAAAAAGAAGAATGAAAGGTACATAATGCTCTGTAATTCTGGCTATTGGAATGTTCTAGAAAATTAAATGAACTTTTTTTTTTCCCACTGAGAATCTGTGAGTTTGTCTGAACCACTGCTTCTAAGGACTTTCACAATTTTAGAGAGGTGGGTGTCTGTCCTTTTACCTAAGAAGCCTCGCCAGAAGGTTGATTCCACAGCCTTTCTCATTAGTCAGCTTTTGTGGACAGCAGTAGCCTTGTCAGGGTGGTTTTCCCTACTTCATTACCATGTTTCTCTTCAGGTGGATAAGCTGACCCTACCCAGCTGGTCCCAGCCTTTCCAGCAGTAAGGATGATTTGTGTAACATTTGCCCTGCTTCATGTTTTATAAGTTTTTATTCTAAACTGCATTTACTACAGTTATTTATTTTTAAAAAAACTTCCTATATTTTTAATCAGTGATGTGTAGCTGTCAATCAGAAGTTCTGATCAGAATGTGATAGACCAAAGAAACCTGCCTTTTTCAGGTCCCACCATATTTTTCACAGGTGAAATGCACAATTAGATTACAAAAATAATTGAATATAGTAACAGACCTTTTTTTAAAAAAGATTTTATTTATTTATTTATCAGAGAGCGAGTATAAGCAGGGCGGAGCAGCAGAGGGAGAGGGAGAAGCAGGCTCCCCGTTGAGCAAGGAGTCTGAGGTGGGACTCGATCCCAGGACCCTGGGATCATGACCTGAGCTGAAGGCAGACGCTTAACTGACTGAGCCACCCAGGTGCCAAGATCTTTTTATTACCTTCACAGGCCCTCCTCAGAACAGAGCATTGCCATGTGCAAACATAGGATACAAGAGTCCTTAAGGTGTACGTAGCCCAGACCAGGGACTCTTCATTGCATCTGCAGTGGAGCTCCCAACCTGTTTTGTGACAGAATACAGTGCACACATATTTGGTGTAATTCTAAATAAAGGAGTCCTGCCTTAGGAAGTAGTTGATTGGAGAATCTTTAAGGTCTATTTTAACTTTTATTTATTTATTTATTTTTTATTTTTTAGGCTTTTATTTTAATTCCAGTTAACATACAGTGTTACACTAGTTTCAGGTGTACAATATAGTGATTCAACACTTCCATACAAGACCTGGTGCTCATCACAAGTGCCCTCCTTAATCCCCATCACCTGTTTCATCCACACCCCCCCCCCCCCCCCCCCCCCCCCCCCCGCCACCTCCCCTCTGGTAATCACCAATTCTCTATAGGTAAGAGTCTGTTTCAGTTAGTATCCAAAATATATGAAGAACTCATAAAATTCAACAAAAAACCAAATAATCCAGTTAAGAAATGGGTAGAAGACATTAATAGACATTTTTCCAAAGAAGACATACAGATGGCTAACAGACACAAGAAAGGATCCTCAACATCACTCATCCTCAGGGAAATACAAATCAAAACTACAATGAGAGACCACGTCACACCTGTCAGAATGGCTAAAATCAACAACTCAAGAAACAACAGGTGTTGGCGAGGATGTGGAGAAAGGAGAACCCTCTTGCACTGTTGGTGGGAATGCAAACTGGTGCAGCCACTGTGGACAACAGTATGGAGGTTTCTCAAGAAGTTAAAAATAGAACTACCCTATGATCCAGTAATTGCACCACTAGGCAGTTACCCAGAGAACACAAAAATACTAATTCAAGGGGGTACACGCACCCTGATGTTCATGGCAGCATTATCGAAAACAGCCGGATTATGGAAACAGCCCACATGTCCACCGACTGATGAATGGCTAGAGAAGATGCAGTACACACACAACACACACACACACACACACACACACACACACACACACACACACACACACACACACACACACAGTGGAATATTACTCAGCCATCAGAAAGAATGAGAGCTTGCCATTTGCAACAATGGATGGATCTAGAGGCTATTATGCTAAGTGAAATAAGTCGGAGAAAGACAAATACCATATGAAACATATCTTTTAAAGGTTCTTAAGTGAGAGGTTAATAATAAGTTTTCTTCCTCTCTTTTTATATACCTCACAATTCCAGGATGATAATTATTTTCTCTCCAGTATTTGAAGATTTTATTCCACTGCCTTCTGGCTTCCCTTGCTTGGAGATGTTATAGGTTCCGTTCCAGACGATGCAGTAATCTCTCAATGCCTTGATCTTGGATTTCCCAGCCCCCAGAACTGTGCGACGGACATGTTTGTTGTTTCAGCCACCTAGTCGATGGTGTTCTGTTATAGCAGCTCAATCAGACCAAGACATTCTTGTTCGAGGAATTGGATGGCATTCTCCCTGGGAAATATCATCATCATTAGCGCTCTTGAAAAAATTCTTTTGCTGGAGATCTTTGGATAGTAAGTGACAAAAATCTGAGAAATCCTGAGGTAGGGTAATAAGGAGAGAAATGGTGAAGTGACTCCCCCAAACCCATTCTGAGTGTGGAAGCATGCCTTTGCCTTGCCTGTAATCACAGGAAGGAGTAGCAGCTCCAAGACAGCTGGGTGAGGCCCAGAGCCGTCCCGCAGGCCTGGCTCCCAAGCTGCCTCGTGGCTGCCGGCCACACACAACCCAAGCCCCATCCCTCTATTTTGGCTCTTAAGGTTTTATTGGTTTATAAATACTTATGGTTAAAAGCAGGAAGAATAAATAGGATTTCAACAAGTGAAACTTCAAAAAATTTTCCCTTTGTTAGGTCTTTTTCCTCATTTGTCAATTTCCTAGGATCTTGGAATAACATATTTAGGAAAATTGTGGGATGATGGTATTGGGAAGGCAGACTTCCCAAATGCATTCAATGTATATTTGAAAGTATAAAACACAGTGAAAGAAAGGAAACGAACTCTTTGAACATCTTGAGTATGAAAACACATTTTGTGCAGTGACTGGCAAAATGTATGACCAAATAGTTGAAAGTTATAAAAGGATTTTTTTTTGATATGAAGATCCTTTTCAGTATGTATAATACTAAGAGGCAGCAAAATGGAGAAAACACTCTAAATACTGTAGAACGAGGCCCTGTTGTCTCTGTAGTTTCTTTGTCTTATGGTTGAATTGGGTTACTTGGCTCTTCTTCATGTTTTATTGCTGAACTAAATCTGGATATTTCCATAATGCAAGAAGGAAAATGTAGTTTATTTGAACAGTTGTGGTAGGATCCATGTGGTGAATGTTTTATACTCTTTACTAGTCCCACATGTCCTAGAATAACTGCTGTAATGCACCCTGGTCAGGACATATTGTCTCCATGGCCTGCGATCATGGGAATTCACATTGTTGTGTCCCCTTTAGAACATGTGGTGTCTGAAATCTAATGTGAAGTTGCAAAAAAGTATAAGAATGGGGTTTATATCATCATGTGTTCTAAAAGAGGATTAGAAAATGTGGTGTTTTTTGAATTGCCTCTTTACCAAGTTTTATCCAGTTCATGTGATATTTACAAATCGCTCTTGTATTTACTCTTAACCAATTTTTTTTTTTAAAGATTTTATTTATTTATTTGAGAGAGTGAGAGAATGAGAGATAGAAAGCACGAGAGGGAAGAGGGTCAGAGGGAGAAGCAGACTCCCCGCCGAGCAGGGAGCCCGATGCGGGACTCGATCCCGGGACTCCAGGATCATGACCTGAGCCGAAGGCAGTTGCTTAACCAACTGAGCCACCCAGGCGCCCCGCTCTTGTATTTACTCTTAATTGTTTTTGTTCTTTCTTGGGTGATTTAAAAGTCTCTGAAGATCAGGTTGCTTTATTTGAGTAGATTATTCCACTTTTTTTGAGCTGTGCCTGGGTCTATCTTTAATCAGGGACTGAGGCCTTAGTTTTTATTATATAATATGTCACAAAAGACTATCATTTTCATATTTGAGAGAGGAAAATAGCAAAAAGTGTTGAAATTTTTCTTCAAGATAAGTGAAAAGATTACCCTGACTTAATAATGATATTTGTTGTATCTGTCACTTGAGGAAACAATACTTTTTTGCCTAATAGTATCTGTGGAAGGGTTGAATGTGGCCTTTTGGAATTTGACTTTATCAAATAAGTGCGTATCTGAATACAAGTTATGAATGTGTTCCCACTGAGTCCAGTATTCACAGTTACAGGCCTCAGACTATATTGACTATATAGTTTTCTTAATCTTTCAGTGTAGTTGTGAATACAAAGAACTTCTGGCTTTTATTGGACTATATTGATATTTATTGGAATTTTAAGGTAAAAATTAGAAAACCAACTCAGAAAATGTTGACATCAAACCACCATTTGTTTTAATGTAAAAATGTGTATTTATTTTTATATAAATGATCATTAAACGGTGCATTTATTTGAAAAATACACGAGCATTTATATCACACAGATGTACTTGAATAGAATATCACCACTGAAGGTTAATTTATTAAAGGCTCATTACGCTTGGCATTGGTCTAAAGTACTTTGTAGGAAAAACTCTTTATGTGAACTATCTCACTTAAATCTCATGATAATTCTCTGAAGAGCTTTATTCTCAATCCCACTGTGCAGAGGAAAGGGAGGCATACAGAAGTAAACTGTCCAAAGGTTGTGAATCCGGGCAGTGGTACTCCAGACCTTTCACTGCAGTTCTTTACTACTTCCCTAAATTCTTTCTCTAAAAAGAGATGTAGAACGTTTTTGAGTCAATGTATCTCACTGGGCACACTGTGTTACTTAAAACCCTTTCCTTCCTTCCCTCCCATTGAGTCCCTAGAAGGAGTGCCAGGTGCTGTGGGTGCTGATAAATAAGACACATTACGTTACTATGATGTTACTATGTTGCAGCACATCATAAGGAGGAGGTGCATCAAGAAAGAGTTCTGGGAACATTGAAGATCTTTCTGTGATCTCATTTTAGTATTTTCCTTTTGTAGAATCTTGTTGTGGACAGGGACAGCTGATTCTGCTTTGTTAAGCATGTGTACAATAAAGATAATTTTCATGGCTCAAAGGGAAGAACTAAAAGTCTAGTAGGCTTTGCATTTTCAAATTCTGGATATTCTTCATACAGTGATGGAACATTGATGAGCTTTGGTCATCAGTTCCTGGAAATTGCTGGTCATGGCCAAACCAATGTCTGGTATAATTAACTTTAATACATACTTTGGAGATTAGCCAGTTACATGGGCCAGAGTTGTTATTAACTCACATTGACTTATCACTGTACACATATATATTTCTACAAATTCAGTGTGTTCTGTTATTTCTCTCAAAATACTGGCATTTTCTTGTAAGAGCCTTGCATGTGTTTTTCTCCAACATTAGAGCCTTAAGGTTTAGTATAATAAATTATTATGCCAACAGATATAAAATGATCTGTCCTTTGGGGTATTCAACATAACATATTGGTTAGCTTTGTGATTATTTACCCTTCACAACTAGCTCAACAGAAATAATGTCTTTATGCACTCTGTAGCTAATCAAATGTTACAATAACAATAAATACGTTTAGAGGTCTTTGATTTCTAATTTGGCCCAAGACATGTCAGTTAAAGCATAGAGATGATGGCCAGATGGATTAATTTAAAGATAAGCAAGGGCAGTATTAAAAACAAATTAATTAAGATGAAAAACTTACTGGAATAAAGGAGGGATACAGAACTGCAATCCAAAAGTAATTTGCATAGCATATATTGGATTATTCAGCTACAATAGAAACCCTAGTTCATGAAATTTTAGGGCTGGAAAGGAAGTTTGTGGTAGGCTGAATAATGGCCCCAAAGAGTCCACCTACAATCCCCCAAACCTGTGGACATGTTACTTCATGTGGCAAAAGGGGCTTTGTAGATTTAAGGGGAGGATTTTGAAGTGGGGAGATTATCTTGGATTATTTGGGCAGGCCCATGTCATCACTAGGGTCCTCAGAGAGGAAGGAGTTGGAGAGAGTCAGAGACAGAGGTATGACAGTGGAAGCAGTAGTCAGAGGGATGCAGCCATAAGCCAAGGAATGGCGGTGCCTCCGGAAGCAGGAGAAGGCAAGGAATGGATTTTCCCATAGAGCCTCTGGAAGACATGCAGCTGTGCCAACACCTTGATTTTAGTGTAGGGGAACTGATTTTCTGCTTCTGACCTCCAGAACTGTAAGATAATCAATTTGTGTCGTTTTAAGTTACTAAATAAGTGGTAATTTGTTATAGCAGCAATCAGAAACTAATACAGACCTTAAATATCACATAGTACAGTGACTGCAAGTCTTCCTTAAGTCTTACGAATCAGGTTTTGGGAAGAGGTTCGGACCTGGGGGAAGGAGGAAACACTTATTGGTGATCAGTAAGATTGGGAGCTTATGAGAAATTTTTGGTGTTCAAGATTTGTTATTCACATTTCAAAAGAGCACAAATGAGTAATTCGTGGCAATTATAGTACCTTTGGCTTGAGGTAGAGTGGTTCTGGTAGTTCCGGAAATCCTGAATTTCATTGCTGTCTCTTACTAGTGGTTAAGACCATTGCTTTAAATCCTCCCCAATCCTCCCTTAAATGAAGGGCGGTCTAAGCAGCCGCAACCGTCTTGATTATGTCCACTGCCAGCCAACCATCCTTTGTTATATATGGGAGATGCTCTTGAATCCTTTTTGTACTGAACTGGTGGATGGTACATCAGCTCACATTGAGCCTCTCTCTTCCTGACCCCAGAAAAGAAGATGGAAACTTTCCCTAACTGGGGCATTTGTTTTTAAACAGTTAACAGAGAGTCTTTTTCTTTTTTTATTAAAAAAAAAATTTTTTTTATCCTCCTGCTTTCCTGTGCATTTGAATACATTTTCTTTTCTTCTGTTTTATGAAAATGAGGACGATTTGGTCCACTTCTGTTTTATTTGGTCTGCTTGAAAATCATGTTTTGCCTTTTTTTGAGCCAGTTGATCTTTTTTCACTTAGAGTGTGTTATTTTCTAAGTCGTTAGATGTTTTGTGTTTCTCTTGCATCTTAGCCAGGTACTCTCTGATCCTTTTAAACCAAAGCTCCCAGAACTAAATTTGGTTGTTTAGTTTTTTCATTGGGTCTAGTCAATGATAAAAGTAAGAGTACCTTTTTAAGAACGTGAGAGAACCACCCTGCTGTTGTTCACAAAATCAAGCACCTTTGAAACTTCCATTCAATATGTCTTGTCTTTTTTTAAATTCATGCAATCAGCAGGCTTGGCAGTATATTTTAGTTATTTCAATATAATGCACTTTCTCTCTAGGTCTGTTTTTTATATTCATGCTTAAAGTACTATATTATTATTTTTTCTTTCTTTCTTTTTTTACATAGGCTCCATATCCAACATGGGGCTCGAACTCACTTCTCCAAGATCAAGAGTTGCATGCTCTTCCAATTGAGCCAGCCAGGCGCCCCTAAAATACTATATTATTATTAAAGTATTAAAATGATATTTATGTTCACATTTGAGGTTTAGTAATAATAAGCCCCATTTATTGAGCATAAGCTTTGGTTCCTAGAGAATTTTTTAAAAAATATTTTATGTTATTGCCACTGTACAAAATACTAAAATTTTAAAGTAGCATACCCCAACCAAAGAGTCCAGTTGACATTGCAGAAATGCTTGCTCCGAGACGGTGTGAAAAGAGCCACAGTACTGAATACGGTTTACATGACCACATGAAGAGTGAGAACATGAATTGTCAGTATTTTGCCTTACTTCTTTTGTTTTCAGGAATGATTGAAAACTCTGACTTGGTATAGATTATGACATTAGGATAACAATGTGCAGTTTAAAAAGAAAGCAATCTTGTCTTTAGGGAACATTTTAAAATTGTGCTCAAGTGTCGAACTGTTACAATCCCCAAAATGACAGAAGAATTTGTGGTTGAAGAACTTAAAACCTTATGAGGTGGTGAGTTTGGGTGACCGTGGTCTGGAGTGAACTAATGACTGCCCTTAATTTTATTTTCACTAGAATAAAACTACAGCTAGCCCACTGAAGGGGAAAGATGACGAAGTAGTTGAAAGAGATGAAATAGTTCATTCTGTCCAGGTAATTTCTAACTCCCATCCCGAGTAATTTTTCAGAATAGACTTCCCCAACGTTCAGCAGGTGCTCCTAAAAGTTTTACATTGTGGTAGATACTTTGTATACTGAGACACATTTTTCTCCTGTGTCTATTTGTTCATGCAGATATTTATTTTGTTTTATAGCTCTTAGCATTGTTGAAACTTCCTGGGCTCTCAATTATTCTCAAAGAACACTGTGAATTGGATTTTTGGAACTCCTTCAAGCAGAGATAAATAGGTATTTCTCAAGCCTGTTCTATGCAGAATTTTCTCTAGCCCTTGGCAGGATGTGGGCTTATAGTAACAGCTGGTTACTACTCTATGGGAAAACTGAGACACAGAGAGTCCTTAAGTAACCTGCTCCACATCAACATAACTAGTAAACCGGAGCTGTTAACTAAGCAAAAATACCTCTCAAGTTGCCTCACTATACTATTGTATTATATAGTAGTTAAAAGTTCAGACTCTTGAGGCAGAAAGACCTGAGTTTGAATCCCAGCTTAACTATGTACTAAAAAAGTTGTACAAATGGCATAGCACCTCATGAAGAGCCAGCATTAGCCACTGTGCCAAAATAGGTCTACATTCTTGCTTCTTTTTGTTAGATAGAGAATGCGGCTCTACAGCCTTCTTTATTTCACTGAGGATTGGGCTTGAATCACTTGCTCTACATTCTAATCTTGGTGGAGATTTTTAAAAGATGATTAGGGATAGAATGAAACAATAGATGAAAAATCATTTGTAAATTGCATTACAATAGGAGAGCATGAAGTTAAGTATTTTAACTGAAGTTAATTTTTTTCCACCATAAAAAGTTGTACATTTTCTTCCTTTTGGCAACTGTGAAACTGGGAAGATCCCAGCTGGGCCAAGGACATCGATCTCATTGGCCTCCTAGCTCTTTGAAGTTTCCCCGAAACCCTTCAATGACATGGTTTGATCCCCCTACAAAAGTATACATTCTCATAGAAAATTGGGGAAATGTATTTAAAAAAGAGGAGAAGTAAAATGATTATCTCTTGTATAACTGCTTAGAGGTAACTGTTTTGTTTCCTTTTAGCCCCGGTTTCTGTTTTTGTTTTTGTTTTAACATAAATTGTTATTTAGGAACATTTAGTGATCCCAGAAGGAAGGTGATATAAAAGTGTATTCGATAAAAGAATACCTGTCACTTGATGTCTTTTTTCCCTCCCAATTATAAGACCCCTAATAATTTAGGCTCTTCATTATCACTTTTAAAGATGTAGAAAATCAATTATCAGCTATTTGGGCAATATAGAGGCCATTTTAAAGCTCTTTTCAGGTCTACTTTTGGGGAGGTGTCAATTCCTCTGTTGCTTTAATCTGTTCCTAGCAGGACCTGTGTTAAAAATGGGGAGGCCTGATTTGGCAGTAGTTACCGTGAAAAGTAACAGGGCATCTTAAAGGACCATAACTTTTGTATGAGCCAGCAACGTGTTGTGGCGGCTGTAAATGCCCAGACTTGGGCATTGTCAATGAAAGATCTCAGGATGTGATTTTCTTGCTGTGCCCTATGCATCTAGATCACATCCAGCATATTTTATTCACTTTGGGGGCCTGAGGTTTGAGCTGGATATTGACAATGTAGAAACAGGCGACTAGGACAGCAGTGGGTCCTGTCAGCACTGAATAGTTGAAAGAATTGAGGATGTTTTGCTTAGTAGGCATCCTAGGAGAGCGCAAAGGAGTCCACATATGAAAGAGGGAGTAGACTCATTAAGGCTCCAGATGGCCAAACTACAGACCTTGGAAAGCAATGAGATGGGGGTTCTCTTTGGCTGAATATGAGTGTGTACGTGTGTGTGTGTGTGTGTGTGTGTGATGTAAATATTGGGATTGTCTAGTAATGGAATAGACCTCTGGAAGGAGTAAGTTTCTGGTTACTGAAAGTATTTAAGCTGAGGTTGGATGGATCCCTGCCAAGAACTACCATAAAATGCATTGCTTCGCTGGATTCACTCACTCACTCACTCACTCACTCACTCACTCACTCACTCACTCACTTCTTATTGAGCCCTGCCTATGTGTCAAGCATGGTGCTCAGTGCTGAGGAGACAGAGATCAATACTGTGGGCAAGAAGCTGGATTAAATAACCCCAAAGATCCCATCATGGTTGTGGTTGAAAGAAATTGCTTGATGCTTCGATTTCTTTTGCCTTAATAAAAGTGTGGAGCTCTGATGTGTGTCTTACTCTCTCTTTGAAACACTCCAGCATGTTGCTATCACATTTCTCATGGGATGTGGAGTTATGCTTCATATCACTCTCAGAAAGATTGGAGGCCTTTAACTCCTGTACATGACAATATTTTATTTCTCCAGCTTTGAACATGGAGGTTAAAGTTGAATGTGGAGTCAGCTTTTGATGGAATAATGTTGATTTTTCATGGCAAGTGTTTAATTCCAGGCTGACTTACGTAAGTTTTTAAAGATGCAAGATTTATCAGAAAGTATCATGAGAGAACATAATGCTTACTAAATGTAAGGTGATATTATTTACTAATGTTGGAATTCATTGTACTTAAAACATAAGAGTCAGGTTCTAAGGTTACACTTATTTCTTGAGAGGAGTTATCATTTGTGTATATGGAGAGATTAAACCTCCAACTTCAATATTTGTAGATTGATCATATATCTGGACTAGTTCTAGCCCCTCTTGTAGAGATCAGATAGTACCAGGAAGAGCCGAGGTGCCAGGAACAAAGTGTGCAGATTTGGAGGTGATGTTGGGGTCTCTGTACATTTTGGCCCATCATGTAAGGCCAACTGTTCATTTGTTTTATGTCTAGGTTTGGAATTCACCCAGTTGCAGGCCGGATGCCTGGTCAGCTTAATGTGCTGCTGGCTGAGGCTGGGGTGCCATATGATATTGTGTTGGAAATGGACGAGATCAACCATGATTTCCCAGGTAAGTAGTGGGGGCATGGTGAAGCTTGTTCTTCGTCCGAATAAAGTGATACCAGTCTTAGGACATAAATTGTGGGATTACTGAAGACCTACTAGTCCGATGAAGAGTAACCTGCTCCTAGGAGGTGTGCAGTTGAAATGAAATAAACGAAAGACAGTACTGAATAAGGTACAACAGGCTTGTGAATGGCATGGGTAGTTTTGGGGCCTAGGAGCAGATCGGAAGGGTGGTGAAAATCTCCGGAGGCAGTGGAAGAGGGACTCTGAAGAGACCTGGCTTTGGGATCCAGGTTTTGACTCCACTTTTGGAACTAGATACTCAGCCTCAGGTTCCTCATTTATAAAATTGCTTCTATTGGTAACTTAATGTCTAATTCTCGTCAGCATCTGAGATTTTACTGGCTTCCAATTGTACCAACTCATGATCAAGAAAGTAGTTTTCTGTTTTCCTTTAAAGTACTAGGACTTCACTAGATAAGGTGCCGTACTTTATGGCTGTCGTTGGGTAGATGTTGAATGTTAATGACATTTGGCTCAAGATCATGTTTGTTAAAATTAAACCAGTTCCCTCTGGCAAGTATCCACTGTAAACTTAAAAAATACTGTTTATTAGAGAAAAATAATGAAGTTGTGTGTATATCTACATTCACATGGCATTTTTGGCAAAGTTCTAAGGTAATTTATATTATAGTCCTTAAAGAGGGAATTTGGGCCATTTTATGCCCCTTTTCAGATTTCACTATTGCTAAATGATCTGTGAAACCTGCCAGTTCCAGGAATTATGGACCAAGCTTTTAATACAGTACAGACCCTTAGACCATTTTCTTTTAGACATCAAAATAGCATCTTATGGGGGTCATTTTAAAAGATGAAAATGGGATGCAAATCTTATAAAATAATATAACTGGCAAGATCATTGTGAGTTCATAAAAAAACTGTAAAGTCAGATTAGGCAGATCCCCTGGGGGAAGGGGAAGCACAATAATGCAAGCTCATCAGGGTGCTCAGGCTGAGATGCAGGGCCTACTGCTTTTTAGCTGTGTGACATTGGCTAGGTTACTGAGCCTCTCTGATAAAGCTCTTTGTGTGGTGCCTGACACAAGCGTGCATCCTATAAATATTACCTTCTGTTATTGTTGTTTTAAAGTCCAGATCACTATAATTTGCCTGGAAAAAGTGAAAATGACCCATTTGAGTTTTTTATTTACTTTTTTTCCTTTATTATGTAGACACCGATTTGGTTCTTGTGATTGGAGCTAATGACACTGTGAATTCAGCAGCTCAAGAAGACCCCAACTCTATTATTGCAGGCATGCCAGTCCTCGAGGTCTGGAAATCAAAGCAGGTAAGGTTTCAGACTTGTGTTTCATTCTAATAATCAAATGTCTCCTACAACATGCACCCAGAGCTGTCCTGGTTCACTTGGTGAGGAGCACCGATGCCTTTTGGGAGCCCCAGGAGCTAGAGTGGGTGTAGGGCCCAGCTCTCCTTATCCAGCTTCTGTCTATTCGGTGGTCACCAGAGAACCCAAGTAAATGCCCTGGTCACCATTTGAACTAGATGGTATTATGTGGGTGGATTAACAAAATCTGTAACCACAGCTGAAAAAAGAGCTGTGAGCTTTTGGAATGAGTCTGGCTGACTTCCAGATAGAGTCCAGTGAAGCAGATGGCTTCCCTCTGGGACAGTGAGTCAGTATCATCGCCTTCATATATGAAGACGAGCACATTTTTTCATTTAATTTTTTTGAAAGGGAATTTGTTGTTGTTATGGAGTGTCCAGAAGAAAGGTGATTTAGAAATCCAAACTATAACATGGCATAAGGAAGCAAGGCGTGCTCACGCACATCACCTCTGTGGAAGCTAACTCTGGGTTATAGAGAGCTCAGAGGCTTGTACATTTCCCCTGCCCTGGTGGAGGACAGGTCTCTTTACCACTCTCAGGTCAGATCTGCATTTTAACAGTCATAATTATGTAATATACATTTCCCTTTAATTTTGTTTCTTTTTATTGTAAATATGTGAGCTTGAAATGTGTGGTGGGTGAGATATGCACTTGTTCATGTGTAGATGAAAAACTATTGCACTGGTCATCAATATTTGAGAGTTTGCAGAATGCATTATGGTACTAAGGCTGTGTGAAGTGTAAGTAAGTTTATATTGCTTTCATTTTTGGATAGATTACATGTCCTAGACTACTATAGAAGGGCTTTCCATTTCCTTAAGAACTGACTTGATATTTAACTGAATAGTACCATCCATAATTCATGTAATTGTAAATGACTGTGACACATCAATATTAGAAATAGCTTTACTTCTTCCATTTTGCTTTGTAGGAGCATAATATTAGTTATTAGCTCTGTCTTGTGACAGGCTAGATTGCTTTTGTCTTGGAATCTTCTGATCTACTTTAAAGTGATGGAATAAAAATCACACCATTTTCCCACTCGGCTACATTTATTTTAGGATTTGTAGCAGAAGTTTATACGCTAAATTTGTTCTCTGAAGCCCATTCAGAGAAAGATACTTATTTTTCTGACTAGAAAATGTTACATAGTCTTTATGGAAGAAAAGCACTGAGAAGAAAATCTCTTTTAATCTTATCATTCATAGATAAACTATTGTTAACATGATTTTTGTCTCAGGGATAGGAGTACGGGCAAATGAAAGTTAATACAATGTAAACATGCCTTTAGAAAGCACTCCCTGGAATTGTGTAAGACTGTTGAATCACAGACCTGTACCTCTGAAACAAGTAATACATTATATGTTAAAAAAAGAAGAAGATAGTAGGAAGGGAAAAATGAAGGGGCGGAATCGGAGGGGGAGATGAACCATGAGAGACCAGGGACTCTGAGAAACAAACTGAAGGTTCTAGAGGGGAGGGGGTTGGGGAGATGGGTTAGCCCGGTGATGGGTATTAAGGAGGGCATGTACTGCATGGAGCACTGGGTGTTATATGCAAACAATGAATCATGGAACACTACATCAAAAACTAATGATGTAATGTATGGTGATTAACATAACATAATAAAAAATTTACCACCAAAAAAAGAAAAAAAGCACTCCCTGTGTATTGTAGAAGTCTGTGTGCTCAGGAGTTAGTAGTGGTACGTGCTTCATTCAAAGCTAGGGCAGGGCAGGGTCGGCCTATCACATCCCAGTCAGGTCTGTTAAATACACTCACTCTCTCAGTTCATCTTTGCTCCTTAGGTCATCGTTATGAAGAGGTCCTTGGGTGTTGGCTATGCTGCAGTGGACAATCCAATCTTCTACAAACCTAACACGGCCATGCTTCTAGGCGATGCTAAGAAGACCTGTGATGCACTGCAGGCGAAAGTGAGAGAATCCTACCAGAAGTAAACTTTAAAGACCAAGCTGTTGTCTGACAAAGCCACCTCTTCTGTTGTGGGAACAGGCAAATAAAGTATCACTCTATACAGCTGATAGACATCTGTATGTAGCAAAGCTCTTGGAAGAAAAAGAAGACTGAAGAAAGCAAAGCAAGCAGGGAGATTTTTCAGGAGCAGTGATCCCTTGATGTAAAAAAAAAAAGATTGAAAATTCTACATGTCTTCCTGTGCATATTTTTTGTGTTATGAATTCCAAAAGTATTTTATAAAAGGAGAAAGAACAGCCTTATTTTAGTTCTAATCCATTTGGATTTTTTTTTTTATTCTTCCTCAGTAGAGTGTTTAAGAAATTAAATCTTTAGGATCTTAGAACTTACATTATATACATGGATCTGAAAAATCTGACCCTGTAAACATTACAGCTACCTTCATTTATGTTTTTTGTAACCAGTGTTACTAATTTGAAACTTTTGTCAACTTCTGAGCTATCCTCTTACCATTTAACCATAATCTGAATTAACCATATCAAATTGGCTTCAACTTTTCGAACTGTACTTCCAATTCCAGGTTTCAGAGATGTATTTTCTGACTTCTATTTTAATACATTAAAGGACTAGATAATCTTTCAGAGATGCTGGAAACAAATCATTTGCTTTGTATGTTTCATCAGGACACCAAAGAAACATGTAATTTGAAATCAATATTGTATTTTTAAAAATCCTATTTCCAATCAGAGATCTTTTTTAATTTCAATCAATTTATACTGTGTATTACTATATTAAGTGCACTTGAATGGAATTCAAGTATTTGACTAATAAAATGAGTTCATCATGTTTGCATAGAGATGTAGCAATTGTCTCTGGTAACAAAGGGCTAAAGTGAATAGTTCTGCCTGTTACTGACATCTGGGGAGGACTTGCTACTATGAAATAGATGAAATTAATTGGTCTCTTAACTGTTGGCAAGAATTTTTTTTCCAAATCAGAGTGTGTTTTGAGGTCTTATGTAATTGATGACATTTGAGAAAAATGGTGGCACTTTTTTTTTTAGCTACTTATTTATCTAAGCACCAGTAAAAACCATGTCTTTTTGCGGTAAAAGTGTAGATTTTCTTTGTGACTTTGCTACTGTTCCAAAAGCTCCTTATAGGTGAATGTGTGAGGAATACTTGGAACATCTGCCTCTCTATTTAACTAATTTGGTACTAAGTTTCTCGAAACAATTATAAACACATAAAAACTATTTCTAAACCAGAAAGAGATATAACTGGTGTGAAATTTTTTACTGTAATGCTTGTGTTTACTCAGTTTACAACTCACAGTATCTGTTGGTTTGGTAATCAGCTTCTGTTTCGCTGTGCCTGAGATTAAAATCTGGTTGTGTGTGTGTGTGTGTGTGTGTGTACATATGTTTGTTTTAAAAGCAGGAAAGACTCCTTTTTAATTTTTAAGTGGTAAATGCAATTTGCTACTGGATCTCAGATCATTAATAACCTAAAGTCTGAATTATATCATGCAAGTTCTAGAAAAAACTAGTATCTTTATTTATGTCCTTTTCCCTTTCTCAAAGTAGTAGGTACATCTGGAAAGCAGCAACTTGGATTTTTTGTTGTTGTTGTTTTTGAGATAATTCCTGCATTCAGCTTGAACTAAAAGTAATTATACTTGGATTTATTTACTTTTGTTGTTTATAGTATTTTTAAAAGTGAGGACCTCATTCTTTGCTGCTCACTAGTCCTTGGTCATTCAGTTGTGTTAACTGAATTGAACCAACATCCAGTTTTTTGTTTTTTTTTTTTTTTACTTTATTGGTTAGGATACTTAAATGAATTTGGATACATAATTTCTTAAAGTAATACTCCTAAAAGTTGCTGGCCTTGGATTATTTATGGAAAAGTCTAATATCAACAAAAATAATCTTCATCCATCCTATTTTATTACTTTTTTTTTCTGCTAAGTCATACAACTGGAAGATCTGACTCCTTTTTATTCTTGTATTGCTCACAGTATATATTGATATTCAACTAGAAATAATTTTTAAAAAAACCATTGTACCTCAGAGGCTGTTACCAAAAAAAAAAAAAATAGAATTACATGTAGGCAGTGAAAGGCTAATGTTGATGTGTCTTTTAGACCTTTTTAACAATCCTTTCTTTCCTCTTGTTTGTCATAAATTGGGATAAATTTGTGTTTAAAGTTATGCGTCTGAGTAAAGAATGTATATAAGTAAATGTATACATTTTAATACATTATATGTATGTTTCTAACTGTGGACAGTTTTCTGGCATATAAATCTTTTTATCATTCTCTCCATTTTTTCTAGGGATTGGAATAGAGAAGAGTGAGAGAGAGGACTAATCTTTTTCTACATTGGGCGTTTCAGGCATTTATGGACTCAGGGAATAACAGTTAGGTATTTGGTAATGAATCTGGATGGTGGGCTTGGCCTTTCTGAATTGATCCAAGTCATGGCCCTAACTTTTAGATTTTGCTGTTTTGTCATCCAACACAAATATGGGATATATTATGTATCAGTCAGCTTTAGGGTTTAGTTCAATTTATCCTATCCCAAAGCCTTATTATGTATAATTAATAACTCATAACCCATGTGTTCATCTGACTGAGAGGCAAATTTTCAAGTCCCTTAAGGCATAAGTCTTATGAGTTAAAGCATTTTAGAACTGGAAAGTTGGATAGCTCTCTTGGATAGCTATGGGAGGTAGTTCAAATGTCTAATTTATAGCTCCCACCAGTTTTTGAGAGTCTTTGCCAACAAATATCACTGGGTCAGAATGGTAAAAGAAAAAAACAAAACCCTATACTCCAGAGGCAGCAACTTGATATTCCTGCTGCTCTTTAGATTCTCAAAGGAAAGAAGGATGAGTTTAATTAACAAGGAAGGAAGAAAAACTTTAAGTGAAACTTTTAAAGTGTTAGTGCAGTAAAGGAGCAGAAATTTTGAAGCTCTTAAGATTGCTGTTCTTAAACTTTTAGAAGTTACATATTGGGCTAAGGAATTAAACTGTTCACTATTTAATGGTTATATAAAGATTTACCATGGTGTATACTATAATTCTGGATGGAAACCTTTTGGATAAAATAGTGATGAAGATGATGAGACAGTAATTAGAATGTTGAATATTTGAAACTCTGACATACAATGATTAAGGTAATGGTAGAAAAAGATAGTTGGATCTGGGTAGATAACTTATTTGGGGAAGAATGGAAAACCATATTGGATAGGTAGAGAAAGGCCAGTTTATGATTATGGAGAACTTTAAAAGCTGGAGCTCAAGTAGTGGGGAGAATCTACATCTCTGTTATGTTGATTGTGAAAGCATATGACTACCTCATTCTATATAAAATATTTGTACTTCATATTCTTGCCAAAGATCACAACTTTGAACTCTGTTTTCCAGTTCTTTCCAAAAGCCCATTTCTGAAGAATAATAACTAATGAAAAGATAGCCTAAAGGATATGGAGTCCAGTTTGTCCCTGGATATTTCACATTTTGCTCAGAGACCAAGCCAGCCCTTCAGACATCTGGGTGCTTGGGCTCTGTTGTGTGGGTCATTGTGGATAACAGTGGCATGAAGGGGCTGGAGTGGAAGGTGGAGGGAGAGTGATCTAGCCCACCTCAGGGGATTATGAGTGTGGGGGAGGTACCTGTGTCAGCAATAGAATGGTGGGGAGTAAAAGTGGTTGTCACAGACTTTGAGAAGAATTGAGGTGGTGTGGATTTGGGGTACACAGGTGACACATGGGAAGATGGTGGCTAGTTCCTTTCCCCAACGATGGAGAGGTGTGAAAAAGGAATTGAGAACTTAGGGCAAGGGGTTGGAGGTGTTCCTATTTGTTATAAAGACAGAAGAGGAAGATCTAAGAACTTTCTCATCCAACTTCCTGTTGCATTTGGGAAGTTGAAAAGCACAGCACAAAGTGATTTGATGTATAGGGAATAGTAAAAACCCGTGGAAATGGACCATTCAGAAATTCAGATAAGGCCATTTTTCCCCCATCCACCTACCTTGTTTTTGGCTTACCACAGGAAAAACAAAACTTGGAAACTTCTCCAGTAAGGTGTAGAACTAGATTTAGCCAGTGAACTTTTATCTAAATCAGCCCTTCTCTGGACCCGATTGTCCAAAAGCCAGTGAACCACTGTCAGCCAGGCTTGCCTTCCCCCCCTTCTTTCCTCCAGTTTGGGAGTGCACTTTCCACAAGAGTACAGTGCTTACACAAATGGAGCAGGGTCTGTTCCTGGTGAATTCCATCCAGACCTTGGGATTCTAGGCCCCTACTACTACTACTACTACTACTACTACTACTACTGCTACTACTGCTACTACTACTACTGCTACTACTACTACTGCTACTACTGCTACTACTGCTACTGCTGCTACTGCTACTACTACTACTACTACTACTACTACTGCTACTACTACTACTACTACTGCTACTACTACTACTACTACTGCTACTACTACTACTACTACTACTGCTGCTGCTACTACTACTACTACTACTGCTACTACTACTACTACTACTGCTACTACTACTGCTACTGCTGCTACTGCTACTACTACTACTACTACTACTGCTACTACTACTACTGCTACTACTACTACTGCTACTACTACTACTACTGCTGCTGCTGCTGCTACTACTACTACTACTACTACTACTACTGCTACTACTACTACTACTACTACTACTGCTACTGCTACTACTACTCCTCCTCCTCCTCCTCCTCACACACACACGCTGGGTCTGAACTGAAAGGTCACCTCTAAACCTCTAGAGAAATGGGAGAAAGTCTGACTGGGTAACTGCCTTGTGTTACGTCAGTAGGGAGATAACGTCTTCCCCAGAGGGATGAAACAGAATGTCATGGCTTTATCTTAAAATATTTTGTCACTACTCTGAGTTTACTGGAACACTATGCCTCAGAAATCAGTCCTTCTAGAAAAGGCCTTTTAAAGCTTTCAGGGCTTTACTGATTCGTGGAAAATTTTGTTCTTGCAAATTATAGCCGGCTCTGTGGTTTTGTCCCATTGGGGTATCTATGAGCCTGGAAGCTTAGACATACTTTAGGTCCACACCCTTGTGTCTGATTGAGGATGACTGCTTCATTAGTGTTGGGTGTAATTATAGTAACTTGGAAACATGCTCATATAAAGATTAGAATCATCATTGTAAATGAGACCAATAGAACATTCAAAGACTATGACAAAATCTTATGAAAATCTTATCCTACACGGAAGAGCTTTAGAGTACTGTACTGCTTTTGGTCCTTGCTGTCATGCATCTCACCCAGAATGCTGTCTGTGTAAGCATCACGAATGAGTGGATTTTAATGATGAATACAGGAAAAGTAGTTGGGTGATGGCATCACTATGAATCACTTTTGGTAATGCCTACATTTCTGGAGGGTCTCACCTTTTGCTAAATTAAAGATAAAGGCATTTTAATAAGTATGTTACCATGGGTGTGGGGGGGGGGGAGGGAAGGAAGTGCATTTTTATGTGTGTTCCACATGGAATTCTGTTTAGGACTCATCTGGAAGTTTATCTTAACCCCTTTTTTTTTTTTTTTAATTCCAGATAGAAAGACTCTGCCCTCTTACTCATTTTAGTAGCTCAGTTGGTAATAGTAACAGCAGCTACTAGTTGATGAGTGCTCATTTTGTGCTAGGCACCATCTTGTTGGCATCCTGTGAGTTTTCAGGGCCTTCTACAATAGAAGATGGTGCCCTCTACCTGACGGCAGCAGGGTCCACTCAACCACTCTTGATGTTTGTTAAGCAGATGTAGCTTAAAGGAAAGATGGCACTCACAGAAGGGAGGAACCACGTCATACTAAACTCTATTTTTTAAAAAAACCCAGTTGAAATTTCAGCCAGAAGATGCCAACCACTTACAAAATGACATGAAGAAATGTGACTTTTGGGGAGGAAACCAGTGCCAGCTGTTTTCACACACGGCACGACAAAAATTGCTACCTATCGCGTCATGATTTGTCTCTCCACCCATTCTGTCTCCAAGCTGCCATTTGCCTCATACACAAAAGCTTAAATCCTGGGGTTGCTTCTTCCTTAGGAGCAGAACCAAGGAGTCTTTGGAGCAGATTTTCCAAAACCCTTCCAGGGTTTTGCTTTCCAGAATCATAGCTACCATACCACCATGTCTGCTTTGACCTCTCACAGCTTCCTACCCAACAGCCAGTCAGGCCACAGCTTCTTGCTGTGAATTGTCACCTCCCAGGCCACAAACTCAGATGTACCAAAATATGACTTTATTTTCTATAACTGAACTGAATTCCTTTTGTTTAAAGCAATATAGAATGGGAAGGAAGAAATACGCAAGGTGGAGGACATGATAATCTCAATGATAATCTCTCTATTTTGGCAAATTTCTCCTACGATTTATATTTGGGGTGAAACTTTAGAAAAAGCCTTTGTATGAGAACAGAATATTAATTTCTACAAAGAAAGTAGTAAGTGCTCTATTTAAGTAATTTAAAGTGAATTGATTAGAATGCTTCAAGCAAAGAAATTTGGAGGAGCCAGTTAATTTTTCTCCTGAGATTAACAGCATATGAGCTTCAGAGACCTTTATTTTATTTTATTTTTTTAAAAGATTTTATTTATTCATGAGAGACAGAGAGAGAGAGGCAGAGGGAGAAGCAGGCTCCCAAGGAGCAGGGAGCCCGATGCGGGACTTGCTCCCAGGACCCTGGGATCATGACCTGAGCCGAAGGCAGACGCTTAACCATCTGAGCCACCCAGGCTCCCCAGAGACCTTTATTTTAAAAATTTAGACATTGAGTTGTTTTGGGGAATGTTTTTCATTTGGTCCTCTGCCCTGTGAGGAATGTAAAGTGCTCTTTCATCTAATCTATTAGTTTATCAGTAGTACTTTGGTATTAAATCTATAGCCAGAGTTGAACCATTCATTCAGATCTGGAGCACATCTGAAACAAAGACAGAAAAGTCAAAAAACAGCTCATTTGATAATTATTGTCTTTTTAAGAACACAAGTCAGCATTTATAGCCCATCCATCTAATTTTTTTTTGTACTGATGAATTTTTTTTAAATAATTTCTGTGTATGTTATTTTAATTTTCACTGGGGAAATTGGAGCACAAAGCATCACAATGTTCCCCTAATTACCCTGTGGCAGATGGAACAACAAGAACGGTATCTTCTGCCAATTAACTATGTTTGTCTTCTTAAGTTACAAGTGCTTGGTCATTTCAATAAGTATCATGTTTCCTATTTTACGTGTAAGCTTTTTGCTCCTCTGGAATAATATAGTCTCCTCCCTCGCCCACCGGAAGTAAAGGAATTGGAGCAAAATGGAACAAAGAAGATAATAAATATGTTCAAAAGTGCCATGGTTTAGTATTTTCATGCCACCACTTGAGTATGATTTTAGAATAGATTGCAAGGGACAACAAGGAGCAATCAGGTAGAGAGCTTAGCATAATAGGTGTTCCCAATGTACCAGAGTCTGGGGGATGAGAGGGCTTGTCCAGGTGGAACAGAGGGTGAGAGGGGGAAGTGGCCTCTGCTCAGCCTGGGGGAGATGGGGAAGAAAAGCCCCCGAGAAAAGAGACCAAGGGAGCATTCATGAGGTGGGTGAAACCCAAACTACGGTTGTTCTTCTTGATTCCAAGTGGAGGGAGAGGATGGCAAAGGAAAGAAGAATCCGAGATCATTGGCATGAGAATTTTGGAAGGGATGTGGAGTAGGGAATTGCAATTTAAACTGGAAGAAGCCATAAAAAGAGTTAATGGTAGCACTAATGACATTTTCTAGACTACAAGGTGATGTGGGAAATTGCTTATGCTTGAAATGTTTTGTTCTATTCCCTCCACCATTGACTCGGTTGGGTTTCCTTTCTATAAAATATATGATCAAGTGGCAATGACAAGCTTAGCTGTTGTTTTTTGCCATGTGCTGTACCAGGGAGCAGATATATGTGGCATGTTCCCTTGCAGTGAAATATGGGATGCAAAATTATAATTTGGTGGAAGTGCAAAAACTAAATGATTTGCAAGTTATGGAGGTAGCTCACAGAAGAGAATGATTGTTGCCTGGGTAAGAGGAGGGAATTCTGGGGAGCTTTTTGCAGAGAAGCATTCTGGAAGCTAAATAAGAGATGGTTAGGCACATAAGGAAGGAACAGCATTTTATTTTATTTTATTTTTTAAAAGATTTTATTTATTTGAGAGAAAGAGAGTGAGAGAGAGAGAGAGAGAGCACAAGCCAGTGGGGAGAGTTAGAGGGAGAAGCAGACTCCCCACTGAGCAGGGAGCTAGATCCCAGGACTGTGGGGCCATGACCTGAGCTGAAGGCAGATGCTTAACTGACTGAGCCACCCAAGTGCCCTGGAATAAGCATTTTAAATGGAAGAGATAGCATGTGAAAATTCACTGAATCAAGATTTTTCAAAGGAAATAATTCTCTTCAAATATGTAACACAACACAGATTTTTTATTCATAGTTATTAATGTTTTAAATAAAACTCTGGTGCTAGAGGACTGTCATTTTCCAGGTTATTGTGGAGAGGATGCTTGGGGTCATGGCTCTTGGAATAGTCATTGTTTTTAAAAAAGTTTTTCTACTGCCTTTCAATAGTCATTTGTCAATTTTGGTACTGACGAATCTCCCTTTCCTTGCACTGCTCTCACAAGTAAAATAAAAAAATAACATTGCCAGTATTTTTCACAATCTGTTCCTTACCCCATCTTTGTCAGAGCACTCGTGAAGGAGGGACTCTGACTCTATTCTTTGTGTTACAGAAGGCTCAGGTTACCAAGAAAGAGTGGAGTCAGTTGAAACTGGGCAGTGGTAACTCAGTAGTACTAGATTTCTCTACCTTTTCCCAAGGTCTGGGACTTTCTTTGACTTTTGGGTTGATCTCAGAAGATCAGTCTATCAGACAAGAAGCAAGCCTGTTTCTGTGGTGACCGTAGTCAGTGTGGTTTTGTGTCAGTTTACCTAGCAAGTACGGTTCCTAGAATTTCTTTCCTTGTCTGATTCTAGCTTAGCCCCAAGAGAAATTGTGTGAAATTTGGGAGATGAGGCAAAGCGGTAGCCATACCACTCTGAAGGCTTGTTCAGGGCCCCTGGGTACCACTGCAGCTCCGTGGGACTCATCTCAGGCCCCCCCCTTTTTTTTTTCATGAGAGACAGAGGCAGAGAGAGAGAAAGGCAGAGGGAGAAGCAGGCTCCCAAGGAGCACAGAGCCCGATGCGGGACTCGATCCCAGGACTCCAGGATCATGACCTGAGCCGAAGGCAGACGCTTAACCATCTGAGCCACCCAGGCGCCCCTCAGGCCCATTTGTTGACCTTGCACACCAGTTGGGACCCCAGCTCCTCTCAATCCTGTTGGATCCCTTTCTTCAGCTTCTCAACTTTCTGGGCAAACTCATGTACATGGACTCAGGAAGTGTACCAGCTTGTGCAGGTCACCCATGTTGTTAAGTGTGAGATGAGGGTTCCAGTTTGTCCTCTCTCTCACTTCATGTCGGGCTGTCAGCCCTGCTCACTGATGGTCACTTCAGGCCCCTGACCAGAAATAGAGCCAATGGCCTTTCATAGGCTTTCACTTTTCCCCAGCATCTACAATCGTGTCAAGTTGCATTCCTAGTAAATCTCTTTTTTCCTATCCCTCGTTGTGGTTCTGCTTCCCTGATTGAAACGTAACTGGTATAAGTCCTTCACAACACGTCATGATGCTAATGTAACTAATTTGTGATCATTAATGGTGATAAGGAATTAGGATGGCATAAGTAATTGAAATTACAGGTGGTCAAGTGTCTTATTTAATAATTTCAGCCATTTCTCTTAACAAATATCAAAATTAGATGACTCACATTTCACCACATTTGCAAATGGATTGAATGATGAGTTCAGTGAATGATTCTTTCATATAGATTAATACTTTTTTCCAAAGAGCACAATCTAGTGCCATGGGGGATTAAAACACTTGTAAAAGCTATCTTGTTTCTGGCATAGAGTGGGGCGGTGTGGAGAGAATGTTTCCAGGTATGATAAAAGGAGCAGGCTAAAAATTTCCATGATGTTTTGGTTCTAGAATATGCACACATACAGAGAAAGATGGACATTTTTAGAAATTCCAAGAGCTCTTGTTTTTGCTTATGTGAATCAAACCTTCTTTGACTCTGGGCTTCACCACATGCCTCGCTTTGGCCAATGGGCATTAACAGGTGACCTGCAGAGAGAGGCTGGACAAGTGCTTGTGCATTGGGACTTGGCCTTTTGGAAAGTTCCTTCCTGGGAGCTTGTGGTCATACTATAAGAAACCTTGGGCTGAATCATGAGAGGCAATCTGGAGAGAGTTTGGAGGATTAGGGGCTGTCTTGGACTTAGCAGCTGAAGGCAGCTGCATGAGCAACATCCATGTAACAGGAGAATCACCAGTTGAACCCTGCCAGGATTCCTAATAAACAGAATTCTGTGCAATAATAGCTTGTAGTTTGGGGGTGGTTCATTATACAGCCATGGAAGATTGAAACAGCTATGACAAAGTATTAATAACAGACTTTGTTCTTCCTTTTTTTTTTTTTTTTTTTTTTAGAAAAAAACCTATGCATCGACTTAGTTCTGACTATGGTGCCTTTCCCCCTTTCCTTAAATTCCTTCTTATTTCGTTTCATTGTCTCCACTTCCCCTTTCCTTGTGCGAGCATGGGTGGTCATTTTTCCAGGTGGCATGAGTTGGGAGACAGTTAGAAACCCTGTTTACTCCAGAATATCTTCCTTCTCAGTCTGTCCTGGTACTTGAAACTTCAACATTATTTAAAAAATGATTTTTTTTCCTTCTAAGCTAAGAATTTCCATCTCCAAGGATGAATGCGCAACTATCCGTGGACACAGAACATCACTCCCCATCATTCAGCATGCAGCCAGGGTTCGTTTGTTAGTTTGCTCTCCCAGGAAGCCGTTGAGAGGAGCTGGCCCTGCCTTGCCTGAGGGCCTTGCCCACACATTTACATCAGTCTGCAAGGCTTTCTCCTTATTTTGTCATCCAGTTAACTACTTCTCTTCCTTCAGTTCTTGACTCCATTAATACTTTCTTAGGGAAGTGTCCCAGAACCCCCTGATTAAGTCTATTCTATTCCAGGTGCTCATACCCTAACCTTTTTTATATGTAATTATATTTATACCACCTGGGGCCATAAGCTCCAAGGAGATAGAGATCCTGTTGATTTTTACCCACTGGAGTATTCTCGATACTTAGAATATACCCTGACCTGTGGAATGTGTTCAGTACATATGTGTCAGAGAATGAATGGATGGGTGGGTGAACTGAGATTCTAAACAATTGACTTCTCTTTTACCTTCTTTCTTTAGACATTTTTGTGCCTAGACTGGGTGTTTTCGTTCTATTGCAGGCAAGAAAGCAGGCCCATGGCATTCTAAAAGCTCTACGAGGTGTTTCAAGAGGGAAAATTAAAGTTGAGTGCTATGCTGAAGCTAAGTCTTTTTTTTTTTTTTTTTAAGATTTTCTTTATCTGACAGAGAGAGACACAGCGAGAGAGGGAACACAAGCAGGGGGAGTGGGAGAGGGAGAAGCAGGCTTCCCGCCGAGCAGGGAGCCCGATGTGGGGCTCGATCCCAGGACCCTGGGATCATAACCTGAGCCGAAGGCAGACGCTTAACTACTGAGCCACCCAGGCGCCCTGAAGCTAAGTCTTACTAGAGCATTGTGGACTCCCTTACAATGCCTTATCCGTTTAAATTCTTACCCCTGAATAAAGACCTTCTCAGAAGCAAGAAAACTAATAAGAGTTCACATGAGTACTAGCATGCCTTGTGAAAACATCACTGGGCTGCCATAAATAATCCTGTTTTTCCATGCACTAAGAGTTAAAAGCTTCCCTTTCTTCTGTAATTGAACAATTTTGGATTATTAAGGAAAACTGTAATGCTTTATTTTACTTGAGGTACAACTGACACATAACATTATATTATTTTCAGGTGTACAACATAGGGATTTAATATTTGTATACATTGCAAACTGATCACCATAGTAAGTCAGAACTATAACGCTTTAATACACTTTGTAGTTCTCACATTTATCTTCATTAAAATACGTAATAATTAAACAGAAAATAATTTATAATGGGTTTACTAATGTGAGCAGAAAAAAGGAAGTGTTGGAGCTTTATGTTTTATTTTAACATTGCTATTCTGACTTTGAATGGGTTGAGCAAGAATGGCAATCATGATTTAGCCAATATTCAATTTATGAATAGCATTTTTATAATCCTCTGAGGGTTGTGAAATCAAAAGCTTCTACTTTTATTTCCTTAGGGATAACTGCTGTTTATTCTTCAATTTAGAATATCTGGGAAGTAATTGACCTGGAGAAGCATTTCTCAAAATGTGGCCCTAATGACAGGTAAAAGGAAAATGGTTTCCTTTCTTTATTTTTTAATTTAATTTTATTATGTTATGTTAGTCACCATACATTACATCATTAGTTTTTAAAAAATTTTTTTTATTGTTATGTTAATCACCATACATTACATCATTAGTTTTTGATGTAGTGATCCACGATTCATTGTTTGCTTATAACACCCACTGCTCCATGCAATACGTGCCCTCCTTAATACCTATCACTGGGCTAGCCCATCCCCCTCCCCCCTCCCCTCTAAAACCCTCAGTTTGTTTCTCAGAGTCCACAGTCTCTAGTGGTTTGTCTCCCCCTCAGATTTCCCCCCTTCATTTTTCCCTTCCTACTATCTTCTTTTTTTTTTAATATGACATAATGTATTATTTGTTTCAGAGGTACAGGTCTGTGATTCATCAGTCTTACACAATTCACAGCGCTCACCATAGCACATACCCTCCCCGATGTCTATCACCCAGCCACCCCATCCTTCCCACCCCCAACACTCCAGCAACCCTCAGTTTGTTTCCTGAGATTAAGAATTCCTCGTATCAGTGAGATCATATGATACATGTCTTTCTCTGATTGACTTATTTCGCTTAACATAATGCCCTCTAGTTCCATCCACGTCATTGCAAATGGCAAGATTTTGTTTCTTTTGATGGCTGCATAATATTCCATTATATATATATATATATATATATATATGTATATATATATATATACACACATATAACACCACATCTTCTTTATCCATTCATCTGTCGATGGACATCTTGACTCTTTCCATAGTTTGGCTATTGTGGACATTGCTGCTATAAACATTGGGGTGCACGTACCCCTCCCTTTGGATCACTACATTTGTGTCTTTGGGGTGAATACCCAGTAGTGCAATTGCTGGGTTGTACAGTAGCTCTATTTTCAACTTTTTGAGGAACCTCCATACTGTTTCCCAGAGTGGCTGCGCCAGCTTGCATTCCCACCCACAGTGTAGGAGGGTTCCCCTTTCTCTGCATCTGTTGTTTACTGACTTGTTAATTTTAGCCATTCTGACTGGTGTGAGGTGATATCTCATTGAGGTTTTGATTTGGATTTCTCTGATGCTGAGCGATGTTGAGCACTTTTTCATGTGTCTGTTGGCCATTTGGAATGTCTTCTTTGCAGAAATGTCTGTTCATGTCTTCTGCCCATTTCTTGACTGGATTATTTGTTCTTTGGGTGTTGAGTCTGATAAGTTCTTTATAGATTTCGGATACTAACCCTTTATCTGATATATCATTTGCAAATATCTTCTTCCATTAAGTCGGTTGTCTTTTGGTTTTGTTGACTGAGGAAAATGGTTTCTATGGTCACAAAAGTTTAGGCAATGCTGGATTAAACCAAATTCAATGCTATTTTCCTTTTTTTAATTACAGGGACTGATAACATTCCTTGTAAAGCTCCAAGAGGAAAGGATGTAATAGACAGCATTTCCCACTGTCACTTGGTCACTGAATTTTGAAATGTGATTCAGCATTTTAATTGATTTTTTTGCTTCATGTGCTCTTTGGAATTTAAATGTGCTCTGCTAAACACCTAGAGAGAAGTCTTCTCTTATACATTTAGAGAGGTATGTCTATACATTTACCAAATCCCTGGTGACTTATTTCTCTCCTGGCCTTTTCCATAACCACAGCTCTACAATCCTCCTTTTCTAGGAACTACTTACTGTGTTCTATTCCTATCAGCATGATAATTATAATAATAGCTAACATTTGTTGTGCCAGGCATGACTGTAAAAACTTTCAGTGTGATAACTCATCAATTCCAACAGAACAAGCTGTTGAGTAGCTATCCCATTTTACGGCTGTGGAAGCTAAGAGTCCGGTGAATTCAGTAGGTGACGGGGTCAGGATTTGAACCTGGGCAGTCTGGCTCTACTCTGAACCACAGTACTATGCGGTCGTAGAACTGATTTTCCAACTAAGAGAGCAACATCTTGGTAGGATGGGAACTACTTGTAATTTGTGAACTCTTTGGGATGCTAAACAAAGAAGCAAAGAAGTGCAGTTTCATGTACCAGTTGGACACTTGTTCACTTCATGCATGTGTTTGGCAGTCAATTTTTCCAGAAGACGTCTTCACCTTTTAGAAATACAGAGGGTGATGTTTTGGTGCGGTGCCATGAGAAGGACCCTGTGCCCCGCTCCTAGGACAGGGACTGCTGGTTTTGAAGTGCAGGCTGCTCATGAGTTTTCCTTTTCTTCCTTTTCTCTTTTTTTAATGGTGTGGCTCTCCATATCTACACACTGTCTCCATCCTGCCTCTCTTTCTGGTCCTCCTCCGTGCTATCACCTGGGGTCTGCCTTGTCTTCTGCTGGTTCACGTTCCCTACAGGGGCTGCTTCTTCAGAGCAGAGCTGATTCAGTTTTGGCAGAAAATTGTCTTTCATTCTGCAGTTGCTCATGGTTTAGACTCTTCTTCTTTACTAGCCTAATAATTCTGCTAAGCCATATTCTACTTCCTCTGTATTACCCCCAAACTTATCTTTCTGTATTTGTTTATCTAATAAATGTAAAATTAAAATGAAATTATTAGAGGCAGAGCATAACTGAAGCTGTGTAATATTCTAAGAAGACTAACCATATTATGCTCTTGAGTTTTAATTATAGTTTTGGGGTTTTTTTTGCTCTAAATTGTGGAACATGATCAAGGTTTTCTAAAACAAGAGAACTTAACATTGATCTGACATTAGTTTATCTTCTCTACCTAAAAACTATTTTCTTTACCAATCCAAGCTCTCAGATGGGTAGTTTACTTTTGCCCACACTCTCTTCACTCCTCAGAAACCTTTGTTGTTGGCTCCTACCCTAATTACTTAACTAAGATCACTCTCTTGAAAGTCAGTAATGACCTCCTTATCACCCAGTATAAATCTCAGAACTAATTTTCTTGGACATCTCTGTAACATTTGACAGCATTGACCAGCCACTATGGAAAGTGTCTCTTCTTTAGGATACTGCCACTGTAATTAACAGTCTATGAGCACATTACCTCTGTCAGAACACCTGTAATATTTTGTTTCCCTAAAGTCTACGTCTGCTGGAGAGTGAGCTTCTTGAGGGCAGAGATTGTCCTTGATAAATGGCTAGGTGAATATATTAAAAAAGTCATTTTCGTGTGATAAATGAAAGGGGGAGGAAGAAAGTAGTGCGTGGACCGATACAGAAAATGAAATGTCAAAACTACCCTGGGATATTGGTACAGTGAAATGTGCCACTTTATGCTGTCTTAGGACCCAGTTTTTGGTAGTGGAAAGGCTGATGGGAATTGGAAATAGAAAGCAAGCTGATTCTCAATTTCTAAAAATTCAAAACAACAAAAAAACTTGGAATGCATATTTTTGACCTTAGCCATAATGTTTGCATTTCACAAATCTCATTCTCTTGTAGGACAGCAGTAAAATGGTTCTTATTTAGTCTTCGTTAGTACAGATTAAATCGTGCTCCTCAGCAGGAAATGTTCTGTAATTATTCTGCTTCTTCACTAGATGGTGCTTGTGAGCCAATTAGAGAAAGATTGGGTTTATGGTTTATTCACTGAAGGGGAAGCAAGGGGAAATTTGTGAATTAAATAGAATAAGGCTATGAAAAATTAGAAAAATTCAAGACAGCCTTTTAGAGTTGTTAAACTACTTGGAGAAAATCTCATCTTCCTTTTTGGTAAAAATATTAAGCTCTTGAAAGAAAAAAAAGTACTCATTAGGAACAATCACCAAATTTTGAATGTTTTGTGGGCTAACTGTCCAAACCTAGTGAATTAAAAAATTCTCTTTCCTCTCCTTAAAATGCAGCATTAATCTTTGGCTGGAAGCAAAACCATTTAAATTGTTACATGTGGCGAGTAATCTTTCCATTTCATAGTGTTACTTTGTGAAGTGGGTTATTGTTCAGATTTCAAATGGCGTGATAGGCGGTATTCCTTTCTTTTCATTTAGAGGCTTTAAAGTGTAGGAGTTGAAAGAGAAGTCTCTGGATTCATACTGCTTGACTTTACCCCAGATCTGCCCCTTCTTAGCTGTGTAATCTTGGGACTTCACCTCTCTAAACTTCCTTTCCCTCATCTTGGAAAATGAGGGTGCCAGTTTCCACCTTATTGGATTGTTGTGACAATATATATAAAAGACTTAAAATGGTGCCTGGCACATAGTAAGCCCTCAAAAAATGTTAACATTCTTGACATTTCTCATCATGTTTCACTTACCAATCAAGTCTAATATATTCCAAGTCACAAAACAATCATGGAAAATGTCAATTTAATTAAGTTTGCATTTCTTTCCTTTTTTTCCTCATTCCAGGATTCTGACCTATTACCACTCTGACTTTATCTATGAAACTCACTTATATTTACCAAGTATTTGTTTAGGGGACAAACTGTCCCTTCATGCTCAGTCGAAGCATTTATGTTCTTGCTCAGGGGCCATGCCAATCCTCTCTGTATCATTCTGATTTTAGTCTATATGCTGCCGAAGTGAGCACTAGGCATTTCTGTTCTAATGTGTGATGGTTGGGATAGCTTAGCTTCTTCTAAACTTCAGGAAAAGACGGTTTTGTTTTCTTGTTACAGTCCCTGAGATTGAAGGATTGCAGTGACTGACAGCAAACTTCTCCCCAGGGAGCTTCTGTGGCTGACAGAACCTGAAGGATGCTACAGTGGATGGCAAGTATCACAGCAAAGCAAGAAAAGAGTGTGAGGAAGAAATTATTCAAAAGAAATATGTATTCTTCCCCAAATGGTGGCAATATGGATGTGAAAAAGAAAAGGACATACATTTGAATGGATACATCCAAAACTGGAGAAAGGCTATGTCCAGGTCTAGGAAGAATCAGCAACAAGGTCACCAGTCACAGTTTTGTTTACACTTCTATGTGTAGTGTACGTGGACCCCTGTGCCCCAACTGACAGTTATCATCATGTGATATGATTGACAGGACCTGTGTCCTTTGTGCTGAAAACTAGGAGATGATCTGTGAGGAAAATGTAAGTGATTTTTTGGACAGACCATGATGGCCACAAGACAGCCGGTATTTACCAAGGAGTTACTCGGCTCAGGGCGATGGTAGGAATTCTTCCGGAAGTATCGCATTTAACGCTCACCACGACTCCACAGAGTTGCCAGTGTTATCAACCTCATTTGCCATTATTGCCATTCTTCCCATTGAGGAAATGGGTAGTTGGAGACGTTCAATAAGTAGCTTTCCTTAGATTGCATAGTCAGCGAACAGTAGAGCTAGTAATCAAACCCCATGCCATCTGACTCCAGAGCCTCAGAATTTTATGCATTATCCTGAGATGTCAGTTCAAACAAAGACATTGTTTGAATCGATTCTGGAAGTATAGGCAGCACCCTAAAGGACACATTTCCTAATTGGTCTTCCCCGCTGAGACATTAACTTGTCAACATAGGGCATTATCCTTCATTAGTTCCCCGCTTGCCTGGGTTGTCAAAGAATCAAACTGTCCTTCCTAATTTGAAGATGATACCACCGCATGTGTGCTGTGGCTGAGAAAAACCAACAGCTGACAAGCAGTTCTTTCCACATTATGTATACATGCAGATTGCTCTCTGGTTTGTGGCTCAAGCCTCTGTTGGCAGAGCCTTGCTTCTGTATTTTGTTCTGCCAAAGTGTGGTTAGCTGAAACTTAGTTTGAAAAAGGCTTCACTATCACTGAGACTACATGCTCCTCAGGGCATCGACTGTTCTGGCCCCCAGCCCCTCCTAGCTTTGCCTCAGCATCGTCTGGATGGAAGGATCATCAGAAGTCTTCTGGCTTCCCGGGTTTTTTATGCAAGACCTGTTTGTATAGTGTACCGAGACCCCTTTTAAATACATGTGTGGTCCATTAGACCTGAGTTGTGATGATTCACTATTTCAAGGCTCGTGGACAGAATGACCTGCCAAAGTTGGTTACTGAGTCTTGCCATTTGTTTTCTCAGGCCTGAGATACTTGCTCATTGGACAAGAGATGGTGGCCATGTGTCAGAGTTACAGGGAGGGTTGGTCACTCTCCCTGTTTTAGAAAACTTCAGTTTTAGAAAACTGGTCAGGTGCTTGACTCCTCTTCCAGGGCCCACCAGTTTATAATTCTTATCTAGTCACCCTACAACCAATTGTCCATGTAGAAAGATAGCTGGTGGCCAGCACTGGGGGTGAACTTGGTGACAGCAGGTCATGATGGTTGGGCATTCACCTGCCGAGAAGGCAGCTGCAGTGAACTCATCTCCTTTGTACAATATCATCCCTTCCCCTCCTCCTCCTTCTCTTTTGGGATCACATTTACTGGCTGCATACTGCAAGCTAGGTATTAGGTTAGCCAGGGTTTCTCAACCTCAGCATCTTTAATATATTAGTCCAAATAAGCCTTTGTTGTGGGGGGCTGTCCTGTATATTGTAGGATATGAAGCCGCATCTCTGATCTTCATCTCCTACATGCCAGGAGCAGCCTCTCATCCTCTCCCAGGTGTGATAATCAAAAATATCTCCAGACACTACAAAATGTCTTGGGGGGGGAGCAAAATTGCCCCTCGTTGAGAACCACAGGTCTAAGGATATTGTTGAATTTAATCCTCATAATAATTCTATGGAACAGGTAGAATTATTATTTCCCATTTTACAGGTGAGGAAATGGAGGCTTATAATGTTAAGAATTTACTGAGGGTCATACAAAGAGTGATTTCTGAAACTGAGATAATAGCACAAATCCGACTTTAAGTCCTGATGTCTTTTACCTCTGTGCCATACTAATTACTATTATATGAATTTGGGCTTCTTTTATTTATGCAGGAACTATGCCCTCTGAGAGTCCGCTGCCAGATCATATTTAACTACTTTCAGTCCCTGCATATATTTTATTTTTTCATTATCTTGTGCCTTTGCACATGCTGTTCCTTCTGCCCAGATTAACTTTGCTGTCTCTCTCCATCTAAAGAAAGCAAACTCGTCTTGTAGTCCGAGCTCTAATGTCACCTCTTGTATGACCCTAGACCTGGTCGCTGTACATATACCTATTCACTCCCACTCCCACAAGTTGCCAGAGTATTTTGTAGTTACAGGTAGAACGCGGATGTAATTTTAAGTGACCTTCTAAAAACATAAAATGGAAAGAAATAAGATGGTATTCTAAGAGTTGAAATGTGTAATAAACACACACTCTATCAGATTAGAGATTTATGAAGTTACTTGAAAGAGACCAAACTGTCCCTGGTTTAAAAACTTTGGCTATTTTCTTATAAAAGGATTGCTGTATCCAACGAAAAAAGTTTGTCCAATAGAATAGGGCTTGGGCTCATAGAAATAAAGATGGAAGCACCTGGTGATGATGTCCATCCCAGCACTGTCCAGGGGTAAAGTGTATTCTGTCGGGGCCACGTAAGCACCCGGTCAGTCTGCTGGTTACATTGACTGTGGATATTGGGACAGCAGAGTGGTAGAGCCTGACCTTGTTAGGTGTTTGACCCTCCACTACACTATTGTTTCCCCCAGGATGGAGCCCATACCATAGGGCATAGACAAGATGATGTAGGTAATACATGCATGTCCTTAAATAACATAGACTTATTTGGTGAAAATGTGATCATATTCTGATACACGAAGCAGAGAGTTTCATTTTGGGGCCAGTGTGTCTTGAATGTCTTTAATACCAATTTCCCTTTTAAGCATAGAGAGAGCAGGACTCGCGCTCAGGTCCCTTTACAAATAATAATTTCTTCTTAAATTTAATATTATTACTTAGTTTCCGTTTATTCTTGTTTCTATAATATGTTTTGTTCAATCAAAGGCAAGTTATATTAGTTTTCCATTTAAAGTAGTGACTTAATGTTTCTTTTAAAAGTAACAAGTTAATGAAATGAATCAATTTCTTTTTTAAATTTAAATTCAATTTATATCGGCATGGATGGAACTGAGGGGATGATGCTGAGTGACATAAGTCAATCAGAGAAAGACAATTATCATATGGTTTCACTCATATGTGGAACATAAGAAACAGTGCAGAGGATCATAGGGGAAGGAAGGGAAAATTGAATGGGAATTGAATCAATTTCAAGAAAAAAATGAAATAAATAGCCAGGTAGTTGTGGCAAGAAGATATGTCAAAGTCAGGTGGGATTAGGGTGACCAACTCATCTTTTTTTTTTTTTAATTATGTTATGTTAATCACCATATATTACATCATTAGTTTTTTTTTTTAAAGATTTTATTTATTTATTTGAGAGAGAGAGACATAGCGAGAGAGGGGAACACAAGCAGAGGGAGTGGGAGAGGGAGAAGCAGGCTTCCCATGGAGCAGGGAGCCTGATGTGGGGCTTGATCCCAGGACCCTGGGATCATGACCCGAGCCAAAGGCAGACGCTCAACAACTGAGCCACCCAGGCGCCCCACATCATTAGTTTTTGATGCAGTGTTCCATGATTCATTGTTTGTGTATAACACCCAGTGCTCCATTCAGTACGTGCCCTCTTTAATACCCATCACCAGGCTAACCCATCCCCCCCCCCCCCCCGATCAACTCATCTTGATAGGAAAACAGAATGTCCTGAATCCTACTTCAGTCCTGTGCAAATTGAGATGGTTGGTCATTCTCAAGTAGAATACAAAAATGTTTGGTGTTTCACAAACACTGTATTACTCATTCAAATCGCAGGAATTGCAAGTCAGCCCAGATAATTCTAATGAAGATACGTACAGAGGTGTGGGCAGGTTGAGGAAACAAACTAGATCCTGAGGTGGTCCGTGGAGACTAGCAACAACTGAAAGCCATTACCTATCTGGAGGCTGAAGACGCAAGGGGGAGGAAGTGGTGTTTCCAGGCTCAGCGCCCAGGCAGTGGAGCTGGAGCATAAATGATGAGATTCCCAGTGGTCTTGAGGGACGAGCTTTCTGCCAAGAGAAGTGGAACCAAGCAAGGAGAGACCAAGGAAGAAACATCCCAACTTTTCTCTTTTCCCACCCTCTAATTTCCTGCTGGTGCCTCTCAAAAGCTGAACCCAAACTGAAGCCTCTGGCAAGGAGGGTAGGGGCGTGCATGCAGGCCACTGGGGCTAGCCTCTCTGGACATGGTGCTAGGCAAAGAAGGACCAAAAAGGAAGATGGAGCAGAGGAAAGGAAAGGAATAGAGGAAAGGAGCAGAGGAAGACCACATAACATTCCGAGTTCATTAGATCATCTTCTGGTATGGGTTGCCATGTAGATACAAGAAGACAATAGGTTGGTCAGCCTGACCCATAAGTATTTTTGGGTTTTTTCTCATTAAATGTTAATGAATCAGCATGTTGGTTTTATAAACCAGGCTTCTGTGAGCTTTGTCAGAGTAATTCTTCCTGAGTCTGATAAACTCTGGGATACTGTTGGAATAGTGTTTCTGAGAAACAGATAGATTCTGGGTGTGGTAAATTTACCAAGCTAATGTCACCTTATGCTAGATTGCATGAACAGTCCACTGGCCTCCCTCAGACAAAAAATACACCCTAATGTCACAGTTGGATGAGCTCTACTCCTTTCATCAAAGTATTACAGTTGCCTCAATTTTAGCACTCTTTGGGTGACCCAGTTCCAGTTGCTACCAGTACTGAATTTCTCACCCACAAACCTGTCTTGCTTGTGAACCAGATTGCATCTCTTACTACCCAACACATAATGGTGGCTACATCTGGAGTCCTTGGTGTGTCATATAAAGTTCTTCGAAATTTGGCTCTTGATTTCCTCTTTAGTTTAGCTTTGCACGGTATACCTTTTTTGATAACTTTACTTTCAACTTTTCTATGCCCTTATGTTTTTGACCTGTTCTTTGTAAATAGCTTATTGTTTTATATTTTAAAAGTCTAGCTACACACACACACACACACACACACATAGGCACACAACCACACACATATCTATTTATAATTACATTTATTTCTCTATATGTATATATTGAAAACTACGAGTTCACACCAATATTTATTAATTTGAATCTGATCCTATTTTTTCTCTTTCTGTATTTGTGATTCAAAAGTGAGAACATTTGCTCCCATTTACTCTAAATAAATTTACTTATTTAACTAACCCCCCTGTTGGTACCTAGATTCGTAATGCTGCTGGTGCACCCTCCCTGGCGGATGCTCTTGGTACTACCCTGGAGCTCCAATATGTCATGCCCATCTGCCCCTCTTATGTAGATCCTCGTCTGCTTGGGCTTTGACACCCACATCCAGCTGTCTCTCTGCATGGGAACCTCTTCTGCTCAGATTCTTATTTCCCTTGCTGGGCTGTCCCCATACGTGGACATCCTTTTCATCTTTCTTGGGTCTTGACTTCTGCAACATGTGTCCCTTACCTGTATAGACACACTCCAGTGTCCAGACAGTAATAATAGTATGGATATCCTACTTACCTCACTTGGATTCTGATACTCCTTGGCCATACTCTGTTGTGAAGGTTCTCTTCTCCCTGTTTGGGCTCTTGAGCCTAATGCCTCATACCTGTTGGTTCTCCACACCCATGTGGACTCCTTTATCTTTCACAGGATACCCCTCTGTTGGACACCCCACATCAGACCACCCTATTGCACGGATGTCCTTATTACCCCGTTTGGGCTCTGACATCCCTTGCTGGACTCTTCTTTCACGCTGGTCCTCTTTGTACTATGTTTGAGCTGTGACTTCCTATCCTGGGCCACTATTCTCTATGGATGCCCTCCTCACACTAGTTTTCCCTCCCTCAAGGCTCTGACTCCCTGTGACAGGGAACCCTCCTTTGGGGAAGCTCTACTTACTCCACTCAGGGCTATGATGCCCCACTCTGGGCCACCACCACTCCCCCAATCAGGGGGATGCCTACCTTGCTCTGCTTCTTCTAATGATCTTAGAACCCAGTTTTTAGGGAAGGAGTGAATGAAAAGAACAGGAAAGGAAAGAGGAAGGGATGACTTACATTTTAAAAAAGATCACTCTGCTATTCTGTTGAGAACAGACTAAAGTGGAGCAAGGGTTGAAGCAGGGATGCCAAGTTGGGAAGCTAATAATCTCTGGGTAATATGTCAGTCATTCTATTTAGTATGTGAGCAGTGGAGGTAAGCAGTCCTCATATTCTATATTTATTGTTGAGATAGTGCCAACAGGATTTGTTGATGGAATGAGTGGTTATGGGGTGTAAAGAATCAAGGATCACTCCAAGATTTCTGTCCTGAACCAGAAGAGAGATGGAGTTGCAATTCATCAGAATGGGGATTACTTGGAGAAGAGTAGGTTTAAGGGTTAGAAGTCAAGATTTCAGGTTTTGGCATATTAAATTTGAGATACTTTTAATCATCCAAGTGGAAATATTATGTATAAGAGACAAGAGTTCAGGGGAGAGAATAGGGTTGGGGGTCATGAAGGTATATACGGAATTTATAGACTTGAGCTCACCTAGGAATGAGTACAGATAGAGAACAGAAGAGGGCTTAGTACTCCAACATTTACAGTTTTGAAAGAAAAGAAAAAAATCACCAAATAAGAATAGCCCCTAAAGTAGGAAAAGAACCAAGAGGGAGTGATGTCTCATAAGCAAGGGAAGAAAATGTCTCAAGAAGAAAACAATGCTGCTGACCCAGTAGACAGTAAAACTGGTGATTCAGAAGAGAGTAGGAGAACTGTAGAAGCCATGACCTTGATTTAAATGAGAGCAGATGGGAACCATGTTCAAGTGGAGGAGTTGGTCCCCAATGGGACCATGGGCAGTTCACCGTTTCCAACAGGCAGGAAGGCAGGGGAGATAGAGTAGTAGAAGTGGGGGAGGGGGAGAACATGTGGAAGGTACTGATGGCTTCTATTTTCTCCATGAAGTTGGAACTAAGGCCCAGAACTGAGAGAGAGGAGGCCGAAGAAGTGTTTGCAGTTCAGAGACGTGTGAAATAGATTTCTAGGACAGTAGAACTGTGAAAGGACTAGGGAAATGAGAATTTCCAGGCAGTATCAGGGGACCTTTGTAGGTAACTGGAAATAAGTGCTAAGTGAGACCTATTGTATGGTGGTTTGCTTGTCTCTAGCCACATTGGGTTACTCAGGCTAGACACAGAGTAGGTGGAAAGTTAGATTTTGGTAGAATAGAGATCTGTGAGAGGGCAAGGGAGTTGACTTTGAAGAACCTAGAAAATACTAGGCCACTAAATGTTGCTCATGTAAAGTTCTCAGGTTTAAAAAACATTTTTTTTAAGTTTTATTTTTTTAAGTAACCTCTATACCCAATGTGGGGCTCAAACTGAGGACCCCGAGATCAAGAGTTGCATGCTCTTCTGACTGAGCCAGCTAGGAGTTTTGTATTAAATTAGTAGATCAGAATGCTCTTTAAAATTAACATGTTAGTCTTTTGGCAAATATTAACTTTTCAGATTTGGCTAAAAAAACAAAATAAAACATAATGCTCTCTAGCTCTATCTGTATTGTTGCAAATGACAAGATTTCGTTCTTTTTTATGGCTGAGTAATATTCCATTATATATATAGACCAGTCAGAGAAAGACAAATACCATATGATTAAAATTTTAGTCTTGTGTGAATCAGTTGATTTATTCATTCATCAGAGTTTGTCTATATATGTGCCAGGGTCTACGTTAAGGCACTGGGGACTCACAGATGAATGAGACATGATCTTTACTGGTTTGGGGCTTGTATTTTTTTATTTGAAAAATAAAATTAAGAGTTTCTAGGGTAACTACGAGACAGAATCCTAAATACTAATAGGTGATAGGAATCATAGGAAGGATTCTAGATCTGACTTACTGAGCGCTTATTTCAGTTCTATGTAGTAGCTATGTGAACTCCAGAAAGTAACTGAACTTTTCTCAGTTTCCATGTTATACAATGGGCATAATAGTATCTTCTTTACAGAGATGTTACTAGGATTGTGCTATTTAATGCTATTTTAGAAACTTAGTAGTGTTATTAGCACATGATGAGTGCTCAGTAAATACTAGCTATTATTGTTATTATTACTACAAATGTATACAAAGTGTTTGACGAATGCCTAAGAAGAAGCAGCTAACTGGAGGCATAATTACACAAGGAGCGTGTTCCTTAAATGGTAGGTTTGCAAAGCAATATGCCTACTCAAATGATCACACATTAGAAATGACCTCACTAATAAATTTATGAAGTTCTATTATAAAAATGGGCAATCAAATATTTACATGACACAAAGAAATTTTAGGGGCAAAATAATGGATGAGCACACAAGGTGGGCATAGCCAGGGGAACTGTGCAGAGGCTTGGCAGGAATTGAGAAGCAAACAAAATGATGTGGCAAATGGACCAGTGGAAATTTCATGAGTGATAGTAGGAAACAGAGAACTGAAATTTCCACTGACCAACTGTTCTTTTCATCCAAGGCATTTTCAGTAATGCAATTTTGGCTTTTGTAAGTTGAGTTGGAGATCGGTTTCTACCACATCAGAGGAGGCATGTATTCAGCAGTGATAAATGATCCATCAAGTGTTCATGTCTTGTAATGCATCTGAAATAGTCTTTAAAATAGTTTGTTGAATTCCCTTTCCCTAGCGTTGTAGCAAAGTCATTTTAGAGCCTCCCTTCTAAAATGGTTAGAACATTTCATCAATCTAGCTCATATAACTGTAATAGCTATTACTTATTTAGTCCTCATTATGTGTTTTACTAAACACTTGTGTGTGTGTGTAAAGTTTTCTTTAATCCTTACAATAGCTTTGTTAAAAAGGCATTTTCATATCCACTTGACGAATGAAGGAAGTGAGGCCTAAACAGTTAAACAGGCTGTCCATGGGATGGACACCTGGGGCAGGGATGAAAGCAGGACTTGAATGCATGTTGGCCTGACTCCAAGATCTATGTTTGTTCTATGACTCAGAAGCATTTTTCAGGAGGTTGGTTTTTATCAGTTAAAATGGCATAACAGCACCTTCCCAGCTGATCTTTGTGTCATAATTTTCTTTTCTCAATAGTACCAAGTATTTCATAAAGGTATTTAAGATGTTGTTTGGGGATCATCTGATAGTATTGTTGTTTGCACATCCAGCCTGCTAGCCCCGAAGCACCAGAGGATTACAAAATCGTCACACACTCTGTGTATTCTATTTCTAATCAGATCCTTCTGTGATGTGGTCCATAGAGAAAGCAGTGGTGCCAGAGAGGGTTTGTAATTCCAGTTTATGAATCTTGGGAATGTCTCATTTTTCTTTCAGCTTTGATATCTAAATATTGTCATTGTTCTGGAACATCTGCATTAAGGGTCCTGACAAACACACTTCTCAATCTGATATAAGTTAACTCAATATTACCTTAACCCAGGTCGGCCCTCAGTCAAATGCTTTTATGATGTCACTAGCTTGTGGAACCAGCTGACACACATTGCCTATTAATTTTTAGGGCTGTATTCAATCCTTTCTTTCCTCGGCCTAGGCAATGTAGAATTGGGATACTCAGTGAGTAAGAAGGATGGAAGATGAAACAGAGCATCATCTGAGTGTGTCAAGTACAAGTACAGGAGATATATACTTCTTAGACATATCAGGGAAGGTCGGGTAGACAGGTTCTGGGTAGAGCTGTTGATGATTGACAATGTCACACCTGAACTTGACCAAGAGTTTTTTTGTTTTATTTTTAAGATTTTATTTATTAGGGAGAGAGAGAAAAAAAGAGAGAAAGAGAATGCACGTGAATGGGGGAAAGAGCAGAAGGAGAGGGATAAGCAGACTTTGCGCTGAGCGTGGAGCCCCATGTAGGGCTCCATCCCACAGCCCCGAGATCATGACGTGAGCCAAAACCAAGAGTCAGCCTTTAACTGATTGAGCCACCCGGGAGCCTCTTGACCAAGAGTTTTAAAAAATCTTTGTATTCAGGAAATTTTCAAACATGCATAAAAGCAAAGATAGTTAGTACTGAACTCCAATATATCCATCACTCAGCTTCAACAATTGTCAACAATTTTCCAATTTTATTTTATCTCTGCCCCCATGCCTTGACTTGTTTCCCTTTCCCACCAAGGCCTGGGAGCAAATTCCAAACTTTACATCATTTGATCTATAAATACTTCAGTATGTATTGCTAACAGATAAGGGCTTAAAAATATCATCACAATACTATTGTCATACCTAATAAAAATAACATCAATTCCTTTTTTTTAAAAGATTTTATTTATTTATTTGACAGAGAGAGAGAGAGAGAGAGCACAAGCAGGCAGAGAGGCAGGCAGATGGAGAGGGAGAAGCAGACTCCCCGCTGAGCAGGGAGCCAGATGCGGGGCTCGATCCCAAGACCCTGGGATCACGACCTGAGCCGAAGGCAGCCGCTTAATGGACTGAGCCACCCAGGCGCCCCAATAACATCAATTCCTTAATATAATCTAACATCTAAAATCGTTGAAAAATTTCCCAGTTTTCTCAAAAATGTCTTTTCTAGCTGGCTTATTGGAAGCAAAATTTAAATAAGGCCTGATTTACATTTACTTGAAATGTCTGTTAAATTTCCTTCAATCTGTAACATGTTCTCTTCCCCTGCCATCCCCTTTTCCCTGGGTGTCATTAATTTGTCGAAGACACCAAGTCCTGATGCTATCGAATGTCCCTCACTCTGGATTTGGCTGACTGCATCTTCGTGCCATCCTTTAGTTCGTTCCATTGTCTCACATACTTTCTGTAAATTGCATGTTAAATTGGGAGACAATAATATTCAGATTAAAAAAATTGTTTGAGACTACTTCATAGGAGGTTCTGTGTACTTATCGCAACACACGAGGAGGCACGTGATGTCAAGTTGTCTCACTCTTAATGATGCTAACACTGGTGAGTGTGTTCAGGTATTTTCAGCCTGATCCCCAGTTTAAAGGTTCCCAGCAACATTTACCTAATGGTCTTAGCAGCCATCAATGATGATTGCATAGTTCTGTCACTCTTTCTACAAGAGAGTTGGTATTCTTGCCCTCATCAAGTTGGTTGGCCTCAGAGTTTGGATAAGTAATTATTTCCCTATATTATTGGTTTATTATTTGAAAATAATGAGTTGGTGCCCTAGAAGTTCAATGGTGACTGAAGAGGTGATTGTTGTAGTTTTCTTTCAGTATTGATAAACTCCTTTATATATTTGATGTATGTTGTTTTTTTTTTTAATTCCAGTATAACTAATGTACAGTGTTATGTTCATTTCAGGTATACAATTAGTTTCAGGTGATTCAACAATTCCATACATTACTCAGTGCTCATCATGATAAGTGTACTTTTCATCCACATCACCTATTTCACCCACCTCCCCTCTGGTAACCATCAGTTCATTCTCAATATTTGAGTCTGTTTTTTTGTTTATCTCCTTTTTCCTTTTTTTTGTTTCTTAAATTCCACATATTAGTGAAATCCTATGTATTTGTCTTTCTCTGACAGACTTATTTCACTTACCTTTAGCTCCATCCATGTTGTGGCAAATGACAAGATTTCATTCTTTTTTATGGCTGAGTAATATTCCATTGTATATATTTACCACATCTTCTTTATACATTCGTCTATCGATGGATACTTGGGTTGCTTCTATAATTTGGCTATTGTAAATAATGCTGCAATAATTAACGCAGGGGTGCATATATCTTTTTGAATTACTGTTTTTGTATTTTTTGGTAAATATCCAGTGGTAGAATTGCTGAATTATATGGTAATTCTATTTTTAGTTTTTTGAGGAATCACCATATTGTTTTTCACAGTGGCTATACCAGTTTGCATTTCCATCAACAGTGCACCAGAGTTCCTTTTTCTCCACATCTTGGCCAACTTGTTTTTTTTTTTTTTTTGATGCTAAAAATTTTTGTGCTTTGTGAGAGCCCTCTTCAGCCAGTGGGCTCATTCAAGTTCATTTCTATGTCCTCATGGCAGGTACCCAGTGTTATCTGACAGCTTTCTTGACCTCTGGCATGACAAGTTCCCAGGCTCATCTTGTATATTACTTGCCCAACCTTGAAAGTGATGTTTAGACATCTGGGTGTTAGGTGTGCTCATTACTATTGAGTTGTCATTTTTCCCAGGCCCTTTCAGAGGTACTTAATAAATATTTATTTTTTAGAAAGAGAAAGTAAATTATGAATTCATTGTATTTCATATTCAAGTGTAAGATTATAGAGTTTTTATTTAATCACTTTTATATTATATTATTATTATTATTGTTATTTTTAAAGTAGGCTCCGTGCCTAGCATGGAGCCCGATGTGGGGCTTGAACTCATGACCCTGAAATCAAGACCTGAGCTGAAATCGAGAGTCAGACACTTAACGAATTGAGCCACCCAAGCACTTTGATTTTACAGGTACACTTCTTTTCTCTTCTACTGAAGCTTGATTTCTAATCACATTAATATATTACTTATTTACTTTATCCAAATAAATGTAATACTGGAGTTATATATAACAGTTTCAAAATAATAATGATATTATCACTAGTAACAATAAGACATTTAAATGTAGTTTAAGATTTTTTTCTTTGTGTCCTTAGGATATATTCCACTATTGATGTATAATACAAATACTACATTTTAAGATAATTGAAACAATCCTTCTATCTGTGGTTATGCCATTAATTTCATATTTGGTTAGGCTTTTATTGATTGATTGATTGATTTCTTACTTATTTTTAGGTTTCTTTTTAATTTGGAGATTGCTTTTCAAAAAATATTTCTGTTCTTGGTTATGAGAAACATTTACATGTCCAAGATCAAATCCCCAAAACAAGGTATATTCAGGTAAATCTGGCTTCCATCCCTGCTCCCTTCCCCATTTGTTCTTCTCACCAAGTGACCTTTTTTTTTTAGTTTTTAGTTTATTTCTTTTCAAAAATATAAGTAAATATAAATATACATTTGTGTATTCTGGGTAAAGGGTACCATACTCTAAAAACTTTTCTGAGTCTTGTTTTTTCCTTTTAATATATTTTGGACTTTTCCCATAGCCTTGAGAAGGGATTACATTGACCAACTTTTAAATTTTATCCCATGTTGTGAGTGGTAAATGGTATGTTGCAGTTTTGATTTACATTTCTCTTATTATAGGTGAGACTGAGCAGATATCTATTTAAACAGGATCATTTGCATTTCATTTTGTATAAAGCACTGGTTCTCAACTGCAGGTGATTTTGCACCCTGGGGACATTTGGCAATATCCAGACACATTTTTTGTTGTCACAACTGGAGGGCAGTACTACTGGTATCTCACAGATAGATCTTATAATTTGCAAGGCAGACCTCTCACGACAGAGGATTATCTGCCTGAAAATGTCAGTAGTGCCAAGGTTGAAAAACTCTATTGTAAGCATATCTATTGATTATTTCTCATATGAAATTTTATTTCTTGTTTTTTTCCTCATTGTTAGAAATGCTCTGTGGGGTTTGTTCTCATTGTTCACAATGATTGATACTTCTACCTATTGAACTTATTCCCATGAGACTTGCTTTGGTCAGTAGAGCAGGAACTGAAGTGCATTCTCAGTAGATGCTTTAAAGAACCAGCCTATGGTTGGACATGCCCTTTTTTTCTTGCCTCTGCAATTGGGAAAGCGTAGGTGGAGATGGTGCCTCCATCAGTTTAGGTCTCCGAGGCAATATGATTATAGAGCTCCCCACTGACCAATAATGGACATGCAGTGTGAATGAGAAATAATGTTTTACGCCACTGAGATTTTTCAGGTTGTTTGTTACTACAGCAAAATCTAATCTATTTTGGTAGATATAATCTTTTCATATTGCGGATATTATTAACGTTTTGTGATACAAAGTGCAACTACTCTTCTCAGTTTGTCATGTGTGTTTTTACTTTGCTTATGGAGTCTTTTGCTTTCTAAAAAATTGTTATTTTTAAATTTGTCAAGAATGTAGTCAAATCAAATATATCAAAGTGTGAATCCAACTCTCAAACCAAGTGAATTAGGGATCTAAATATGATAATATTATTTATATATAAACAATATCATTTACAATAGTATATTAACATTATATTAATAATATTTAATAATTATTATAATGTAATAATAATTAATAATAATATAAATAATATTATTACATTTTGGCTATTGTGGACATTGCTGCTATAAATATTGGGGTGCAGGTGCCCCTTTGAGGCATTAGGTTTGTATCCTTTGGATAAACAGTGCAATTGCTGGGTTGTAGGGTAGCTCTCACACTTGCCCTGGGCTGAGGCCAGGCTGCTCCAGGGGTCTCTTGAGCCCTCACCTGCCACAGAGCAACCCAGGTAAAATATAGCCCATGTACAAAGCCATAGGCTAAAGCCTGTGGAGTTGTTTTCAAGAATCAAATTTAACCATTTTCATGATTGGTCCCCAGAGGGAGGCAGAGTGCCCACTTGCCTCTTCTAGACTTATCTTCTCCATTTGTGGTTTCCATGTCACTGTTCATAGAAACGGTGCAGCCCAGCATCCTCAATCTTTGCCCTCTCCGGCAGCCTCATCATCACAGCACTGTGCCTCCCTCTGCTGCCCAGGCACGCCATTTCCAAGGGCAGGAGGCAGCCGTCTCCTGCAGCCCATCTTTGCTGTGACTGTCTTAGGTGATGAGTAAACCCCTCCACATTTCCGCCCAACAACTTCCTATCCCTGTCCTGCCACCCGGTCCAGAGTCTGGGACCTACTTTGTTTCTTTGTTATTTATGAACTTGTTTAAAGAAAATAATATCTCCCAACCTTTAAAAAAGAGAAGAAAGTAAAATAAGATAAAATAAAAGTATGCCTTGGATTATTACCATTTTGATAAGGCAAGAAGTGTTTCTTATTGATTTTTTTTTTAATTAGTGAAAAATCTGAGTCCTTACTCTATTGCAAACTCGCCACAACACCCTAGACTCTCCACCAATTAATCTGTAACCAAATTTTCCCTTTTGGAATAAAGAGAACAGATTTTGTTTGAGATTTCGGATTGAGGGATGAGAGGAACTGTAAAATGCAAGCTAGTGGGATGCTATTCTTCAACTCTTCTTTGTTAGTTTATATATTTTATAAACAGTTTCTCCTTAACATTTTCCTCTCTCAAAGCACATAATCTCTTTTTCAATTCTTGTCTCATATTACATTGCATGAGACAAATTCCCCACAGTACAGAACTTTCTGAAAAATTGCTAGAAAATAATACGAGATATAATAGGAAAACTGAGACCATATATTCTTAATTACATACAATCAAATGTATATAAAGAGCACAAACCTAGCCTAACTTTGTTTGTGAAATTGGGGTAAATGAAATCCTATAGGAATTAACCACAGATTACAAGGTTTATAAATGGGTGTTCCTGTGAAACAGAACCATTTCTGGAATAGGTTTTAAAATTATCAATGCAAGTGAAATTATCACTGGCAAATAGTTGTGGTGTAACCTGAATCCAGGACATTAAGCGTTAATATTTTACCCATTTTTTTTCTGCAAACACAAAGCTTCCTCCCTAAGTTGGTTTTGCAAAAGCAGTAGATATGCTTTAAAATAGAAAATAATGATTGCTTTTTGTTGCTATTTTATTTTTTAATTGACAGTTTCTACAAATAGCTTTTTTAATTAAAAAGAAAAAATTGCAAATACAATTTTGCTCTCCCCACATTGTCTGAGGAAGTGGTGTGTGGGGCAGCATAGTTATGATTTAAACATGGACCTTGGAGTGATACTGCTAGGGTCAAATCCTGAGTCTGCTCAGGAGCCAGATCTCTGGCTATGTGACTTGGGCAAATCAATAAGCCAATTAATCATAGTTTTGACTTAATAGGGTTGACACAAAGATTAATTAACTTTTTAAATTCTTAGAGCAATGTCTAACAAATAGTAAGCTCTATAACTCTTTGATAAATTTTTTTAAAGATTTTATTTATTTATTTGACAGAGAGAGACACAGCGAGAGAGGGAACACAAGCAGGGGGAGTGGGAGAGGGAGAAGCAGGCTTCCCGTTGAGCAGGGAGCTCCATGCAGGGCTCGATCCCAGGACCCTGGGATCATGACCTGAGCCGAAGGCAGACGCTTAATGACTGAGCCACCCAGGCGCCCTCTTTGATAAATTTTTGAAAAAAGTTTATGTACTCCACTTTACCGTCTTTCTCGGCATCTTGGTTCAGATGAAATTAAGTCAAAATCAACATAATAAAAGATATCGTCAGGTAGGGGTCGGAATGAAGGGAGGGAGCCGATGCTAGGAAAGGCAGTCTAGTATGCTTGCCGTAGTAATGGTGGAAGGATTTACAGGCTGATTTTTCTCAGATGAATCTCAAGTCTTTCCACCATCTGGTGAACCTACCTCTTCCCATTCACTGAGATGTTTTCTGAGTCTGCCCAGTAATAAGAAATTGGATTCTGCAAAGCTTGCAGTGGAGACAGCTCAATTTGCTGCCACTGAAGGAAAGCCCAGGGAGCAGAAACCACCGTAAAATCAAGACAAGTCAGCAGATAGGCTGTTCCTTTAAAAATAGAGTTAACCCTGTCTATTGATACCCTGCTTAATGGAATCCTCAACCACTTCCCATTTCCTAGAATACTTGTTCCATACTAGTTAACTAGCTCTTTTTACTGAAGCTCAAATCCATATGCAAACTATGAATACTTGGAAATAGGAGGTAATGGGAGTGTCTGTCTTTTGAATTATATTGGACTCAAAGGAAAATGTGAAACAATACAACTCAGCATCCATTTTCCATGCTTCCTTTTCATGCAACTCCCAAAAGAGAAACAAAACACCCTTCACGCAGAGGGATATTTTTCTCTCTAGTCCTTGGTCTCCACTAATAGCTCTGCAGTTCATGCTCGGGAGACCACAAAGAGTGAAATTAAATGGAAGCTCAGGCAACTGTGTGCAATAGTACAAATGGCATAATGAATCCTTAGGGCCATTACACAACTGTTTACTTTCATAGAAAATACTGTCTATGCTTGTGGAGAGGCTTTAGTAACATAAAGCACTAATATAAGATGAAGTGCATGCTAGAGCCAATTGAGGCAAAATGTCTCCTGCTATGACTCCTAAAAGACACGAAGTCTACATGTATTGTATCTATCTCATAGCGTTCCCTACTTAACCCTTTTCCTTTATTTGTTCATTCATTTATTCAACAAATGTTTATTTAGCACTTACTATGTGCTATGCACTCTTCCAGGGTCTGGAGATACTGTGGAGGATGAGGCATGAAGCTTACATTCTAACAGAGGAAAATATATGATTATGTAATGTCAGGGAGTGATCAGGGATTTGAAGATAAGTATAGCGAGGTAGGTGGCTATTTTAAGTATGATAATTAGGGAAGGTTTCTCTACGGAGAGGATGTTTAAGCAGAGGTTTGAATAGAGTATAGAAAGAAACCAAGGACTTCTGGAGAAGGGTTCAGGAATTAAGAACGCTGGGGGCAAAGGTCAGTAGTTGGAGGCTTCTTGGTGCAGTTGAGGAACAACGAGAAAGAAAATTTGGTTAGTGGGATGAGTGTATGGAGAGTGTCAGATAATGAGATTGGAAAGGTGGCCAAGGACCAGATTATGCAGAACTTGGTTGGCCATGGACTTTGTTCTTTGTATGAATTGAAGTTGATGGAAGGTTCTGAACAAGGGAATGAAATAAAATGACTTACTATTTTCACAATTCATTGGCTGCTGTGTGAAAAGTGGACTGTAAAGGGCAGGAGTGGAAGCAGAGAGACCAGCTGGGGACCACTGCATGGTTATAGGTGGTAATAAGGGATCAGGAGAGGGACAAAGGAATAGAAGGCATGTATGCATAATCCCTCACTGATGTTCTATTTGGAGTAAGCTTTGTGTACTCTTAGCTCTATAGATTAAGCTTTTATATATATCTCCATGTACTTTCCTTCCAATTGGATAGTACTGTTTTAACTGGGCAAAGACAGAACATGAAACAAATCCCCATCAACAGAGAAATGGTTGATTAAACTCTGGCAAACACTTACTACAAACTATTAAGCAACCTTTAAAAAGAATGAGCTAAATTAATATTTGGAGGGATTAAGTTTTTATATATCTCCATTGTACTTTCCTTTTAATTGGATAGTACTGTTTTAAGTGGGAAAAAACCCCAGAAAATAAAATGAATCCTCATCAACAGAGAAATGGTTGATTAAATTCTGGCAAACATTTACTATGACCTCTTAAGCAACCATTAAAAGGAATGAATTAAATTCATATTTGGAGGGATTTCCATGATATACTCTTTTTTTAAAAAAGATTTTCTTTATTTATTTGAGAGAGAGCGAGAGTGCAAGAGTGAGAGTGAGAGAGAGAGAGAGAGCGCACAGAGGGAGAAGAAGAAGCAGACTCCTCGCCCAGCAGAGAGCCCAACATGGGGCTCAATCCCAGGACCCTAAGATCATGACCTGAACTGAAGGCAGATGCTTAACCAACTGAGCCTCCCAGGTGTCCCTTCCATGATGTACTCTTAAGTGAGAAAAAAACAAAACAAAACCATATGTATGTATGTAGCCTCATTCTTGAAAATCAAAGAGAATTCCCAACACCTATATTAGTATATATATATCAAATTATGTATATATACATACATATATTTTATACATGTGCTTATATGTGAATATATAAGCATGCAGAAGATTATAAAAATATATATGCAGGATGTTAACAGATTGTTAACAGTGGTTACTTGGCCAAGAGCAGATAGGCTGTAAGCACTTAACAACAGCTATGAACTTTAATGGCAGAAACCCTGAAGTAAGGATACAACCGAGTACAAACCAGATGGAATAAGCCTGCGGTGGAATACAGAGTAGAGGATCTAGAATTGTACCTGCATGAGTCCCTTAGTCACAGTAATTAAGGGTTATTACCAGTTCCTTAGGGAGGAGGAATTGGAATTGGATAGCAAAACCCAATGTACCTGTTTTATGTGGAATTTTATACAATTATGCATGGTAAAGTGTATAAAATTCTCATTTGAAAAGTTTTTTGGACATAAATTGATCTAAGAAAAGATTGAATTCACAGTCCTTTGCATCTTTAGTATATGTGTGATGTAAATGTACTTCTGAGCATGTTAAAGAATGAAATGAGTCAATGACTTCACAACAGCGCGTGTGCAGGCGCGCATGTGTGTTCAACCATCTTGAATGGCCAAGTAGAAAAAAAGATGTACAGGTTGCTAAAGACAGACTTCATCCACTTGTCTGGAATCTGCTCAAGAGAGAGGTGTGACCATACTAGGTTCAGTTTTCTAAGCCAACATCATATACCTTATCTTTGGGGAACTTTTCTTCTATTTTTGACCATCAACCAACACTTTTCCAATGAAACCTGTGTTTAAGCAAGAACATTTGGTCTCTGTAGTAACATTTGGTAATGAAAACAATTCCTTTATTTGAACCTCCGTCACTGTGACGATGACTACACTTCAGAGGAATTCTGGGAAGAGGAGTGATTTCTTCACCTCCTGAACTCTAGTGTGTGACCATCATGGAGAGACTTCTCATTCTGGCTAGTATGGCTTGACCTACATAGCTCCCCAAGTTGAACACTTGACAGGTTAGTTCACTAGTAGCCAAATGGTCCTTTTAACAAGCTTTGCTGATAACTGAGCTGTATTTCTTCATCTGCTTTGACTTTTAAAATGATCATATGTGAGGAGTAGCTCATGGGAGATTGGGGAGAAGGAAGAGATTTTTTTTTTACCTTTTAGAAAGGCTGTTCATTCAGTTTTTAAAAAATTGCCAGAAAACCCCATTGTTTACAAATTTTTCCATTGTGTTCTGTTTATTTGCCAAGAAAAATCTTGCACCATACCAACTTGTTTTAGTAAAACAAATGGCTCCTTTCACAATACAGCTCAGCATATTTGTATATTTACATGAGTTTTCCCGCATGCTTTGGGAGGAAAGATTCAGCTACATTTGTACATGTTTTGTTTTCCCTTGTGTGTAAGCTTTGACCTCCCAAACTAGCTCCCAGTGAACCCACAGGCCATGGATTAGTTGTAGGCATTTTGCTAAGCCCTCAGTTGGATAGAGTTTTGCTGGATTCCTTGAAACAAATAGGATGTTTTCACGGATCTTGAACTAGTTTTAATATCTGGGTGAATTATGAGTGAAAAAATGACTGTGGACTGTGCCCCTTGAGCCCCACCTTCCTGGGAAGACATGAAGCTTATTGACACTTTGTTGGCCATTATTTAATTTGTGTAGCCTATCAAATAGCAACTTGCAATAGACTCATAAACATGGTACCAGCCTATTCTGCTTGTCTGGACTGGAGATCTGATGCTCTCCATTTGGCCTCCTATGCTTCGCTGATTTTATTTCTTAATAATTTCATGGTTGGTCTATAAGTAGGCTAAGAAAAAATTTTTCAGAGGTTTCAAATAATTTATAATTCATATGGTGTATTTCTTCAAGAGGGTGAAAGAGATTTTCAACAACTCACTTCTGAAACCTAGACACTTGCTCATTGCGTGATCTTGGACAAATTGCTTCACTTCCCTCACTTTTGGTTTCCCCCTTTTGTAAAATGTGGGTTTATAAAACCAATTTCATAAACCTATTGTGAGGACCAAATGAAATAACATAATAAACCATCTAGTATGGTGTCAGGCACATCAGCAGGTCTTTTGGAAATAAGAACTGTGGCTGTGATTATTGGTGTTAGGATTCACTGTGGTTAGGATGATGCAGGTTACTTCCGCTGCCACGGATACATGGATAGGTGACTGAATCTCAGTAACAGGGAAGGGCACATAGGTAGGTTGTTAATCTGGTTCTTGATGCACCAAGCAGGCCTCTGGAAATGAAGTGAGAGGTTCTGCAGGCGTGCTTCAACAGTTCTGACCCTCCCAATAAAAAGAGTGTTTTATTCATAGCAAGGAGAATTTGGCCATCTTCTGTGACATCTTGGTTTGGGCTGGAACCAATCTTGAGGAAGTTTTGGAAATCTCAGTTCCACGCTGTGAAATGAAGCATGATGTTTCCAAAGACACCACTCAGCACATTGGTGTTCCCTGGAGCATGACCACACTGCACCGCACTGGTGCAAAGACAAAGGCCAATAAAATCCACCTATGCCTTAGGACGAAAACTGTAGCCTAAAAGGTTGCCAGTGTTTTGGCCAGTATAGAAAGGTCCAAGATAAAGTAGCATAAAAGATGTCAAGTGGAATTTTAAAGCAGTTGAACTTCTCTCTAGGTCCAGTTTTCTAAATGTCCTGTTGGTCATAGAGAAAGGAGCCATCAGGGAAGGGCCCATGCAATTCTCAAGTCTTTGCCACTCAGGGGAAAAGTGAAAGCCACTCATGATTTTGGAAATCACCCTGCCATGTCAGAACATGTCATGCACAGGATTCTTTTTTCTTTTTTTTAAGATTTTATTTATTCGCAAAAGAGAGAGAGCACGAGCGAGCACGAGCAGGGGGGAGGGGCAGAGGGAGAAACAGGCTCCCCGCTGAGTAGGGAGCCTGATCCCAGGACCCTGGGATCATGACCTGAGCTGGAGGCAGATGCTTAACCGCGTAACCGACTGAGCCACCCAGGTGCCCCCATGCATAGGATTCTTGAAGAGAATACTTCCACAAATAGTGAATCCTAGGTGCTAACCTCACAGTGCAGAGTAATAAATCATCCAAACTGTGGAGGAATATTGACTGTTCTTTTGGCAAAGGATGTAATTCCCCCCTTTCTCCCCGCCTCCACTTAATCCAGGGATTTTTCTTCCATAGATGTGCAAGAAACTGCTCTCCAGCCAACAGAGAGCTGGGTCCAGATTACAAGTGTCATTTGATGGTGTCACTGCTCATCTGTCAATGTCATGAAATACTAGCATATCAGTTTTCAGGAGACAAATCCTGAGTACTTCAATGTGGGAGAAATTTCCATGCCATGGTCCCTAACAGATAAATGTAAACTCCCAATCAAGCCACTCTTTCAGGTTAGCTTGAATATTTCGGAACTTGGGGACAAAAACTGCGACAGAGCATCTTGGTTATAGCATGTGAAAATGTTTGCTCCAGTGTGAACGAAGTCCACCTGTTATTGACACTGAAGGCTGCCCGGCAGAGAATTCTATGGTCTTCATTTGAAGAATAGCCGTCAGAGCCCTCCAAACCTATAGCCTCATTCTATGAGCAGTGCTTTTGTTACCTGTGGATTTCGTAATTTACAGTTAATTATAATAGGAATCATCTGTGATACGGCCCTAGCGAGACAAAGGACATACCATGAATCTTATTTACTGACTTCCTTTCTCCCTCTCATTTTCCATCCCCTTAGTTTTTCTTTGATTTTTTTCCCCCATATGTGTTTTAAAGTTATTTTATCTGGCTCTATTATAAGTTTCTTTTGAAGCTGCTTTAAATCCTTTCTGGAATAAGTCACACTACCAACAAACAAATAAAAAACAAATATTCATTTGTAATAATTGGACCACCCAGTTGAAATATGCTGGTAGTTTTTCTCCTTGAAAGGGTAATAGCATTGTTGTTTATTTCATCATTCCCCCTTCCTTTCTTTGAAACCATTATCCTGTGGCTTTGAAAATTCCCATGGAGGAACAAATAGTCCATTTGCTTCTAGAATTGCCAGCAAGTTCATAAGGAAATTGTATCAGAGGTAACTTGTGTATAAGGAACAAAAATGTATGTTTTTTTTCCTTTTCTGCCTTTCCTGAAGCCCTACAGGCCAAGGCCTTGGTCAAACCTTGGTAGGTATTACCTTGCTCAGGCAACTGACTGTTGGACAAGTTCTTCAACCTTCCATGAATGATGCCACAGCTCACCATGTCAAACTGGGAGCTGTCACTTGCCCGAATGTGGAATGGGTTGCAAAATGATGAAAACAGTACACTAACTTGGCAGATTTCAGGAAATGGCAGAAATTACAATGTGGTCTCACTTTATTAACTATTTTAACATTCACTTAAATTCAAGAAGAGGAAAGGGAGAAAAATGATTTACGCACCAGAGATTAGGGTTGTAGAAGGAAAATGGAAATTGCAGAGGGTTCTATCTTAGTTCATCTGCCAGACACCTGTAGAATTGCATTTCAATTATGTGTCTGGGTCAGGTAAAAACTGGCTGGTTTCTGACAATGGTCTTTCAGACAGGACATCACTGAGGAGGCAAGATGCTCAAGAGGTTAATGTTCATTTCCTATGAGAGGAACTGAGGATGTCAAAGTAAATTGGAAAGGATAGAATCTGGGCAGGCATCTGGGGCTTGGCTCACACTTCAGGAAAACGTTGTTTCTAGTGATTGCCCACAATTACAAAAAGCAGAGGAAGGGGGCCCCACTTGACAACAACTGAATTTCAGGAAGTTTTGCTATTGAACCAACATCAGGAGATGGATTTTCTTTTGAAAAATTCTCAATAAAAGTGAAGTCTTCCCTGAATTCATTATTCTAAAGACATCTGCATTTGAAAAATACTTAAAATTCTTCTCATATCAATGGATTTAAATGTTATTCACTAGTAATTCTTTGGGTCTTTGAAGCTTTTAGCTAAAGTTTTGGTTTATGACTCAGTGTTACCTTATGTTCTTGACTATCTGTTGCTATCTTTCATGTCAGGAAGCTCTTCATCGACTGAAACTGTTTGTTACGATATGCCATGCATTCCTCTCAAAAGAAAAATTATTTTCATGTGACTTGCTTCATCCATGCAAGCTTGTTTATTTATATTCATTTTAGAATACATCATAAGAGAGGGGGCGGTATGGATAGTATATATGAAATACCAGGAGAGACAATTTGATTTTTCTTATATTCTGTCCAAATGAATTCTACTCTTTTCTTATGCACACTCATAAATGTTATAACAATTTTTGAAACAGAAGTACAGATATTGGCTTTAGGAACTCTCATGTTGTAAGAATATATTTTATTCTTTCTGGATTTGGGGGGTGATTTTTGACACATTACTCTCTAATTTCAGAGCTAAGTCACACGTTTATTTAGCAATTATTTGGGGGGAAAAATGAAGATTTTTGCCCCCCTTTCAGAGCACTCTCTAGACCCAATGTAAGCTTAATACTGTTTAAATACCAGCGAAGTCAGACTGTACGGAAATCAAGAGGGGAATCGTCATCATCAGTGAGACGGGTGATGAATGATGTAGGTGACTTTCTGGTCATGTGTTATACCGACTAGCCTGTGTGTAAAGTGAGCAATAGCAAATGAACAATCGCACTCGTTTCATTCTACATAGAGAGATTTAATTCTTAGTCTTGTCGCCTTAATGATGAATATAGTCTGGCGTTCCTGACACCAGTATCTGTGGGGATGGAGAAAGGCTTTTATAAAAGTATTTTACAGGACAGATCTTTACCCTGTAGAACGATCCATGTGTTCACTAGCACTCTTCTCAAAAGTTGCAAAGCAGTGACGCTTGAAGAGCAGATTCAGAAAAAAAAAACACCCAACAACCCTATATTGCTTGCTGAGTTTTGCTTTTATATCATCCACCTCAGAGCATTTCTTTGGGCCTGTTTAAGTCTCAAGTTGTGGAAACATTGAATTCTCCATGAGTTCTGTAGAAGATGGAAGTATTTAAATAAAACTGTTGTAATTTGGGGGTCTGATATTTATACCACTCAATGAATATTGCTTTTACTGTATATTTAAACAATGTATTAAGGATGAGTAAGCTGACCTACAGAGTGTCAGCCTGACACAAACCAGAGGCAGACGGAATAAGGGGCCCAGGCATTGTGTCTTCTCCCGGAATATTGTGCCATTTGCAAAAACACTGCATGTTTCACTCTTCACACACTAAATGACCAGCGGTGAACCCTGAGGCAGAAATGAGTTAGAGATGGTGTGTAGGGGTTTACTAAAACTTGATGTGAAGACTTAAGTATGACACATTTAGGAATTTCACTTTTGATGTTAGGATCGGAATGAAGAAAAGTGTGGAAGAATGTAGCAAGATTGAAAAACCGTCTTAAAGTATCTGTGAGGGAGAAATCTGTGATGGTTATATAATGCCATTCTCTAAAAGAAGGAACATTTTTTTCATGTGAAAATGTCACTTTATTATGCAGCAATAATTAAAACCTGACTCTTAACACGTGTATACAAATGAGGCTGGGGAACCTTCTTTGAATCATTAAAAAAAGAAGATACCCAACTTTACAAACTGATAGATTTATTTGCCAAAAAACATAGGTTCTCTCCTCAAATAATTTTAACCGTAATTCTTATTTGAAATGATCAGCTGAGATCCCATTTTTTTTCTGCTTGATGTGGGAATGGATGGAAGCTATTTCTAGGCCTCTCATCATTTTTTTCTTAAGTTGAAGGGTTGGCTGAAGACCTCCATGATGTCTCCTAAGCTAGCACATGGACTTGGTGGGAAGCCGTCTACAATGTTAGGTCAGGAGACAGGGCCAGAAGAAGGCAGGGCTGAAGGTTGAGTGACTAAGGAGAGCTTTTGGAATAAGTCAGAGGTTAGAACCTCAGAGGTGAGGTCAAGCTGGGCATCTTAGAGTTTGAGAAGATGGTTGGAGTGGACATTTACAGGTGCAAAATGAGTAGAGGTTGCAGGCAAATCCATGGTTAGAGGATGCAGAACTCAATGTCTGCAGCATCCTGGTGGAGTGGAGAAAGTAGATTTGCATTCAGGAATCCCAGGTAAAGTTTAGTGCAGAGGTTTAGGTGAAGCAGCTGAACATAGGCAAGAATAATGACTTTAACTGGGGACATTAGCCAGGCATCAAGGAAGAGACAGGGCCCAGGAGATGAGGGAAATTTCTCAAACCCTAAACAGTTAGGCAGGTTTATACAATATCAGTTTAATCTCAGGACAGGGATAATCTTTCTTTTATTGTTTTAAAAAGTGTTTTCTTGGAGTGAGCTCATCTAATCCTCTGTTGGGGCTTGTCTGTTTTAGTAAGTCCTTTTTTTCTAGACAAAGGAAAAGAGGAATAAAGGGTATGGGTTGCTGCAATTTGTCCATGAAAAACTTAAAGCCGAATCAAGTTCAGGGGTGTAGGGAGAAGAATGAATTTATTACATAGGACCCAAGGCTCATCTTCTGGTATTGGTCCCTAATCTTGCCTAGGAAAAGCGATGCTCTTGGATTACCCTGGAATTGAACTCCTGCTTTCTCTTGTATGGTCCTCTGTTGGTGGGGTATGACCCTGCTTGAAAAGACAGAACTCAAACAAGGAAGCATGGAAGATGGTTTGAATCTTGAAGGACCTTGGTAAGCCTTGCTACCATGTATGTTGAATAATCATGAAAGATCTGTAATAATCATGAAAGATCTGTAATATAGAGTTTGATAGGTCTAGAGTTTCCTAGTGACAGTTATACCTTTTAACCCACAGAAAACCATGTTCTACTCAATAGTAATGCTTGGCTTCGTCTGCAGAAACTTGTTTATTTTTTTCAAATTATGGGCCTACATAGAATGGATATTTGCACTGTTTTTTATATATAATTAATGATGGAGGGATCAAATAACCGCTTGGGATGATAAGCATAGGTTTGGTGGAGAAAACTGGCTCAAGAATAAGGGATCGTGGAGATAGATTTGTGTGGAATGACATTGTGGGATGAAGGGTAGGGGTTGTTTTGGTGGTGAGCATCCTAGGAAGTATCTTAGGAACTAATGTAGTCTATGCTTTTCATTTTTTTTCTTGTTTATTTTGTTCACTCTAGGCTTTGCAATGATAAATACTAAGTCCTAGAAAGATAAAGAGAAGCTGTCGACTAATAGGGTAAGGTGAAGGAAAGCAGTATGTTTAACCAATTCAGAAACATTTTATTTTTGGAAAAATATGCTTGAAAAGCAGGGGTAGTGATGATCTCAAAGAACTATGAGAAAGATAGACAGTTTAGAATAAAAGTTTTCACAGGGAACTGATACTAACTAACTTGCTCTTAGGTGGAAGCAAACACATGGCCTAGAGGCCTGAGGTTTTCTATTCCAGAATCTTTGACTTTCTTACACAAGATATTTAGCTTAACTGTTGAAGGGTTAAAATTCCACAGCTGTCTTATTTATCTTACTGATCTTGGCTAAACATTTGGAGCTTTAGAAGCTCCTTTTATTTTCTTCTATGTGCTTCTTCTGTATGTGATATTTTTCATGGGCCAGCAGCAATATTAAGCATCTTAAAACGTGTCTATATCTTTCTTCAGATGGTTTGTTTCTCGCTAATGTGAATTTCTTTTTTCTTGGCTGTGAATTTTATGACTATTACATTTGTTTCTGGTATGTATAGCGTTATTTGAATGATGATCTCTTGGTCCAGAAAGGCAAGAAAAAATTAGTTTATTTAGGGTTTCTTGCTATACCGTTTTGCTTGGTCGGAAGCAAAGACCGTCATGGGTTCCGTAAAGCCTAATTCAAGTATGTGAAGCAGTAGACATCTCATTCAGGGTCTCACTCAGCAATGCTTTGTCAGTGTGTCCTATTTCAACCTTTTTGAATCTTTCCTAGAAGCTTGTCTCTGATTTTAAGCTTCTTTGGTTTTTCTAACTGGCCCAGTATGGACAGTGTCTGGCGTAACCCGGGCTCAATGTCAGTAGAACAAAGACATGGGAGAGTCCCATGTGACAGGGAGTAAAATCAAATATAAAAGCCAGTCTCATAATATGTTAGATAAAAGTATACAAGAATAAGAATATAATTTAAGAAAAGAGATCTTTGCCAAGAAACTAAAACAAAAATACAAGACAGTGATAAATAGCTTAATACCATTTGAAATCTCAAGATATAATGGAAGGATTATCTAGCTCTTGTAAAGTTTTGACCAGAGAAGGAGAGTATGTGGACCAAAAATAATTGGCTTTCAGGTTACTAACTGTTCCCACCAAAGAAGGCCTATGTATGTGCCTAACTAAATGGTACTCTAAGCCACTCCTATGTTAAAAATGATAATATAAAGAAGTAATTGGAAGAACTGGCCTAGTTATGTTCAAGGTGGGTGACCCTGCATGACTTTCCTAAAGGAAGCACAAGGAAGGAATCTGGATCCAGTCAAAAGAGGGTAAAGGAGGAAGTGATGAGGTGGTTTTATAGAAATATATAAACCCAAATCTATGTGATTGGGAAGTTCTGAGATACTGGAGATCTGTTGTTTCCCCTGCTTCTCCAGTTTTAGTAGGTAACTAGTCATTTACCAAATATACATACTGCCTTATCTGTTCTTCTAATTGGCATCATTGCCTGAAAGAAACTATAGTAGGAAAAGGCAAAAACCCATTCTCCTGGAGTCTCTTCTGGATTGGCTGAGTTTGGAATAGTTTGTGAAGTCTAATGGGTTGGGCCTAACCTAAGTATCGATTAGAAGAGGGACTCAACAATATCCTGGATGTTTACACTGACATTTGGAAAGTGAATGTACTTTCACAATTTTAACGTTGCATTCCATATCGCACCTGATTTGCTTCATTATGGTGCCACTGTCTGCATCAATATGAGTGACATTTCCAGATGTGATCTTTCAAGATTCTGGGATCTGGTTTCACTTATTTGATACCGTTGGTTTTTTTGAACTTATGGTTCAGAAGTTCCCATGGTTGGTTCTTCATGGGATTTCAATGTTCCATGGACTTCAGTGTGGGACTTCTAATTTGTAACCTTTCTTAGTCACTTTTATCCTTGGACCAAGGAATAATAATAGATTAAGGGATGGGGAGTCACATTTTATTGGCTGAGTTCCCACAAGCACATCTGGGAAAAATCCACCCAAGAGGAAAGCTCAGTGCTTAAGCCCTACCAACAGAGTTTTAGAAACTAGCAGAAAGTCATTCCTTCCCATATATCACTCCTAAAAGTGAATCTCTGGAGTACATATGGAAGCTGAGATTCCTTCTTGGAATAGCGTCTGGGGTTACTCAGATCATTGAAGGGGGCAAGAAATTTTCTGGTCTCCCAAGCTCTGAAGCTTATAATGATACCTGACTCTTCTCCAGAGGTCCCAATTTCAACATTTTAGGAGGATACTCTCCCAAACCATTTGAGTGGCACTTCATTTTTCATGACTTTTTTCCATAGCTATTTTCCCATTGTTAGGCCCTTTACTACCTACTTCCTCCCAAATCAGGAAAGAAGTTAAAAGTCCTTTTGTTCCCACTCCTTCCTCTCTCTTTAGTTCTTAATTACATCACTAGCCATTTTTATGTCGTAAATACCCAGCGTAGTTTCTGGAATTGTGTATTATTGGGCTCTCTCCCAACAATTGATAAAGCAGGACCGAGTTTCCACTTGGTTGTTATTTCCTTGGACAGTGATGACTGCCTTTGACTGGCAGTCTTAAAGAGGGATTGTGAAGGATTGAGCATCCAAATCCTAACAAGCTCCATAATCTACTGATTTCTTCTCAGAAATATATTCATTTATATTTAAAAAAAACCCCTCTTGTCAGAGATTGTCAAACTGAATCAATAGACGTTCATGAATATCCATATTAGTAATATTTACCATTTCTTGAAGTACCTTTTTATGCCAGGAAACTTTCTATATATTCTTTCTAGTCTTTATAACAATCATGCAAGGTGAGAAAAATGGGGTTTAGAGAGTCAACAGCTAGTAAGTGTTGCAGCTAGTGTTCAAGGCAGGACATCCCAGCTTCATCACAGAATGCCATACTGCCCTGTGAAACTCTTCTACACAGAACAGATGTGTAGAACTTTGGATTCACACACCATGTGTTAACTGCCTGAGGCTGCTTCGGTTCATTTGATGACAACTATACTCATTCAGATTTCATTGTATCCTAGCAGTCTAAAAAAGAGTTAATGAGTTTCCCAAATGCTCTAGCATTTAGTTAGAAGAGAGAAGTGGCAGAAAGTGAAGCTAGTAATTTATTCAGTATTTTCTTTTTTTTTTTTTTAAAGATCTTATTTATTTGTCAGAAGGAGAGAGAGAGAGCACAAGCATGGGGAGCAGCAGGCAGAGGGAGAAGCAGGCTCCCCACTGAGCAAGGAGCCTGATGTGGGACTCCATCCCAGGATCCCGGGATCAGGACCTGAGCCGAAGGCAGATGCTTAACCGACTGAGCCACCCAGGCATCCCTATTCAGTATTGTCTATACTGCCAGGCCCTTTGTTAAGAAATAGATTATCCTAGGGGCGCCTGGGTGGCTCGGTCGTTCAGCGTCTGCCTTCGGCTCAGGTCATGATCCCAGGGTCCTGGGATCGAGCCCCACATCGGACTCCCTGCTCAGCAGGGAGCCTGCTTCTCCCTCTCTCACTCCCCCTGCTTGTGTTCCCTCTCTCGCTGTGTCTCTCTCTCTGTCAAATAAATAAATAAAATCTTAAAAAAAAAAAGAAATAGATTATTCTAGACTCACAACTTACTGTAAGGCAGGTACTTTTATTCCATTTTAATAAGTGAGGTAACTAAGACTCTGAAAGTTTAGAACTTGTTAAAAGTCAAAAGTCAAAGTCTTTGTTAGTGGTGAGGACAGACAGAATTTGTACCCGTCTGTCTTTAAACCTCATACTCTACCCTTTCCAGTATGCGATTGATCGTGTCTTTAAAAAAAGATGTTGGAACTTATTTTTAATTAGAATGATTTGAGATTAGGTTACACACACCATATCCCTTTATCTCCTCAAACCTTCGTGTATATATCTGAAAGAAAGGGATATTTTCTTATATAACCATGGTACAGATATCAAATTCAGGAAATTTAACATTGAGATGATATTTTAATTTGCAGTTCATATTTCAACTTTTCCCACTGCCCAATAATGTCCTTTTAAACATTTTTTCCCTTTCAAAAGAAGATCCTGTCTAAGAGCACCTATTCCATTTAGCTGATATGAACCTTGAGTCTCCTTTAATCTGTAACAATTCTTCAGCATTTCCCTGTCTTTCTTGGAACATTGACATTCTTGAACAAAATGGGCCACGTATTTTATTCGATGCCTGTTAATTTGGGTTTGTCTGTGTATTTCTTCATTATCAGATTCAGGATTAGCACTGTCAGGCAGAGGACTACATAAGGATGTCATATTTTCCTCAAGCTATCAAATCAGGAAGAACATGTTTGTTTGCTTTTCGTTGGTGACGTTAAATTTTGATACCCTGGTCAAGGTGTTCTGTTTTCTCCACTGTATAGATAATATTTTCTCTCTTGCAGAGAAACTAACAAGCAATCAGTGAGGAGACCTTTTGAGACCACACAAATTATCCTCCTTCTCATCCACATTTAGCAACCATTGATGATTCTTACCTATACCAATTAGTACTATGATCATTGGCACTGATTTTCAAATTCCTCCCCTCCCTTCACAGTTACTTGTTGGAATTTTACTATAAGGAAAAGCCCTTTCTTCTCCCCTATTTATTTACCTTTTTATTGTCAGTATTGGCTTATGCATTCCTATTTTATTCAATATCTCATAATCTATTATTTAGCCTCACTTCTTTTCATGTTCAAATTATTATAGGTTTGGCTAGTTAGAGCCCTTTCAAAGTGGTATCTGTGTCCTTTTGATATGCTGTCATCATTATTTTGAGTACTTTCTTATTTTTCGGCCCCCAAAGCTATTTCAGGCTCATCTCGGTCATCTGGTACTTTCCCTGATATCTTGAAATGGCCATTTCTCCTAGAAGCTCATTTTCCTTTAAGTGAGGAATGGTATTTAGGAAACAAGATGGTACCAGCTATGCAGTTCACTGCTGCGAGGGTTTATTTATTGCCTCTAAGCCCTGTTGCCTCACAGCCTAGCCAACAAAATGTATTGTTAAGCTTTTGAATATTATCAGTCTGATGAGAAAAAAACAGTATCTCAGTGTGGTTTTAAATTTGCATTTCTCTTTTTATGAGTGAACTTGAAAACCTTTTCATATATTTAAGGAACTTTATAAATTATCTTTTTTGCTGAATGTTCTATTTGTCTTTTGCCCACTTTCCTAGTGGATGTTTTTCTCAATTAAAAAAAATATTAGGAACAATTAGCTTTCTTTTTTTTAAGGAAAAATTAGCTTTTTATCTATAATCTATATTGCATTTGCCATTTATTTTTAGTCTTTGATTATGATATGCAAAAGTTTCAAATTTACTAATCATTCTTTTATTGCATATTATAGTTCTGAGGGCCAATTCCAAAGTGCATCCATGCATCTATTCTCTGATACCAGCTGGGTGTCCTATAATTCAACTCAATTCTGCCACTATCTACCCAGAAACAGCATCAGATCCCACCGGTTAAAGGTTCAGATTACCCCCACCTCCTTCAGATGTCAGTCTCAAGTCCAGGTTGCCATCTGGGCTTCTGACCCACCAACTATAGATTGGAGGTTCCAACGACTCCCTCTTCGGGTTTGATTAATTTGCTAGAGCAGCTCACAGAACTCAGAGAAAATATTTACTTACTAGATTAGTGGTTTATTATAACAGGGTGTAACTCAGGAGCAGTCAGATGGAAGAGATGCATAGGGCAAGGCATGAAGAAAGGGGCTGTGGAGCAACCATGCCCTCTTCAAGAGAGCTACTCTGCCCAAAGCTGCACATGTTCACCAGCCTGGAAGCTCTCTGAACCTTGTCCTTTGCGTCTTTACGGAGTCTTCATTACCTGGGCATGATTGATTAAATCTTGGCCACTGGTGACTAAATTCAACCTCTAGCTCCTCTCTCCTCCCCAGAGGTTAAGGGGTGGATTGTAAATGCTAACCTTGAATCATGTGACTGGTTCCCCTTGACAACCAGTCCCCACTCTTAAATGCAGTCCCAAAGAAACCTCATTAACAAAACAAAACACACCTTTGTGGTTGATTCCAGACACCTTTGTTATCTGATTCCAGATCAATTTGGAGCTTATTCTTACATATGTTGTTAGGATTGGATCTAAGTTCATTTTTATTCCAAATGGCTATGCAGTTGGCCCAATATCACTTATTTTTTTTTATTTTATTATGTTATGTTAATCATCATACATTATTTATTAAAAGACCACTTTGTCCTAGTCATATGAGATGCTCCCTTTACCATATTACTAGATTTCCATAGGTGTTTGCATCTGTTTTTGGACTTTCTTCTGTATTCAATTGGTCTGTGTCTATTTATGTGCCAGTACTGCACAGTTTTACTTACAGGTAGATCATATTCTAACTTCATCTTCTACAGATGAGTAAACAGAGACTTAGAAGGTCAAGTGTCTTTTCCCAAATCGGGCAACAGCACAGTCAGGACTGGAAACTGGTTTTCCTGACTTATGATAAGATTCTTTTCCTTCTCTGTACTGTGTTGCTCTCATCTTTCTCTTCCACTGCCTTTGGTGAGAACGGAAAATCTAGTTACAAGAGCCCACTTTGTCTAGAGAGGAAGAGCCATGGGATTATGGTCTTATCAGGACAGATTTATAGACAGGGGCAAATGTCTTTTGGGAGAATGTAAAGCAATGTTCTCTATGCCACTGGACTGTTCTATGGAAAGTTAGACCTGAAAAGACATAAGGTGAGTAGTAGAGAAATCACATAAGAGGAAGCTGAGATGCAGAGGGGGTAAGTGACATGTCCAAGGTCACACAGTATACTAGTGACAGAGCTGTAGTTTAACACAAATGCCCTTGAATCCCTTCTAGCTCCTTGGCAATGACTTATCGGGCACCTTTTTTTGAACAACTACTTCTTTTAAGCTGCTGTGCATTTGTGTGTACATTGAATTTGACCTTGTTATATAACGTCTGGCACAAAAGGTAGCCTGCCTATACCCCACTTAAGTTCCTGCTGAAATTTTTACCTAAAGCATGAAAAAATTGTTGGATGGGTTTGGAGAGACAATTCTTCTTATAAATAGTGGTAAAACTCTTTTTTTATATTGGACCTGTTCAGCTAAAATCTAAACAACAAAGACATTTGATTTACTGCAGGCATTAGGTTGGAGTGTTAAGTGGTTGTTTTAATTTTAGAGTTTTTATAGAAGAGCTACTCTTACCATATAGTTGATTACAATGTAAAAACAGAGACATATGATTTATTATACACAGTGTTTTTGAAAACTAAACTTTTTTTTGAAGAACTAAAAATATGTATTTCAAAAATTTTCAACCCCAGGAGATGTGGGACCTGTTTTCTTTTCCTCCTTTGGAAATGGTATTTGGCTGTTGAGTTTTAAATGGTCGGAGAGTCTTCCTTGTTGGTATCAAAGAGTAAGTGAGGGGAAATGGGAATATTGTGGGTTCTGTGTTTGGGCTGAAGACAGGGCTCCAGACAAACTGGGTAGGAGACCTGCAGTGTGGATTTGGTTTGGCTGATCCACTCCCAGCTACATTGCCTAGTCTAAATTCTCATCCCCTCCTACCTGCCCCCACCCTCCTTTCTCAATCCAGCCGATAGCAGAAGCATGACTGAGCAGAGTGGCAGAGAAGTGAACTCACTATTAAAGAGTTACTCTTAAGTCTCACTCAAAATTCCATAACACCTGGGAGTGCTAATGCCCAGTTTAAGAAAGTGTGCCCTTCCCCTTTCCATAGGAAAACCCATGAAAGTTTGGTTTTGAAATGCTTGGATTGTTTAGCTGTCATAGATGCAAAGTGTTCCACAATTTTTTTGTGTGTGTAAAATTGTTCCTGAAAGATGGAAGAGTTTGAGATATTTTTCTTGGGAAAGCTGTTTTTGAACATTCAAAATACACTAAACATTTTTGCATTTGTGTGTGAGCGTCTCTATTGTTTAGCGGCTTTACTAAATGAAAAATAAAAGTAATTCTGATAAAGGTCTCTAATGGACAGAACCAAACACAATGCCTTTTGTATACTAAGTGTCCAATTATTATATTCCATTTTCCAGATAGGCTCCTGTTGTTCCTCATTGCAACTTGAGAAAGAGATTGCATCATCTCTAAAGTAGATACACACACACAAACAGCTAAAAGCAAATGGTGGTGTTCCAGCACTAGATGAAGACCTGAAGAGACCCCAAGTACCAGAGAGATTATTCTCTTCATCTCTCCAACCCCAAGTATATTATTCAAAGTAAACCAATGCTAAGCCACCTGAATTTAGAGGTATGCTGAAATTAAGATGGTTTCTGTCTAGATTTTCTGATAAATCCATGAAAGCTGAACTTCTCGTTCTTTTTCTCTTAACCATTCCCCCTCTCATATTTGCTCTATCCTTACCTGAGGGTGCTCTAAGCAAGTGCCTAGTTGTACTGGGTATATTGACAAACCTTCTACACATTTCCTTGGAATAAGTAGGGAAATACTTCAGCCAGAAGGGGATGGTTTTCTAGGTCCTGTTACACGAGAGCTAACCAAAATCTTGGTTAAGTCAATAGTTCTTGAGTAAACAGAGTAATACAATTTTTTTTACATGTATTATTCACTTAATTATCATATAACTCTGTGAGGGTTTTATTTTTATCTCCATATTGCAGAAGAAGAAACAGGGATAGGGAAATTAAGAAGCTTGCTCCAGGTCACGGTCCTAGTAAGAGGCAAAATTGGGATTTGTATCTAGGCAGTGTGGCTTCAGGTTATTATGCTATCTGCTCCTCTCAGAAAGAATTAATGATAGCTAGCCTTGTCATGGTGCTAGACACTACTGTATGTTCTTTATGTATATTAGCACTTTTAGTCTTCACAAAAACTCTATGAGGTACGCTCATTTTCTGTTTACTCCTTCAGACACTCTCCGTCCTTCCATACCTGCTCTGTGCCTTGAGAGACCTTTGGTATTGCACATTTTGCTTTATGGTTTCTGCTTGTGTTTGGCCAATGAGAATTTCCATGATGAGATCAGAAGGTAGAAGCAAAGTGAGGTCATGGTATTTATTTCCTTAGTTCCCTTCCTTTTGGGTCACTGTGGGTGGGCTGTATCCCTTTCTGAAAAACCATAGCTCCTCTTTATTTGATCTTCTTTAATAATCTCTCTCTCTGGGTCCTGGTAATAGCTTCCTCTTCTTGTCTATTAGGCTTAGGGGTAGTAAAGTCTCTCTGCTGTTACTAGCTCAGGGGTGCTCTGACCCCCTGCTCACAGCTTTGTAAAAAGTCCCTTCATGAAACTCTCCTCAAACACTGAGTGTGCAATTGTTTTTTTGCTAATACCCATACTAAACAAGGTATATTCTGTTATTATCAGCACATTTATTTAACTTATAAGACACAAGGAAGTTAAGTAAAGGGCCCAAGGTAATTGGTAGAATGGCGGTTAAAACCGAGGCTGTTAGTCACTACACTATTTTGCCTCTTGGTTTAAGTATATGTTGGGCTTTGTGCAAAAACCTTGCAATACAAGTTGTTACATATCAAAGGACAACCAAGGGATAGTGTACTGTAACCAATAGATTTACAGCATAAAAGCACTATGGGATCAATATAAGAAGTTCATTCATGCATTTATTAAATATTTATCCAAGTTTTAGATTTGGGGGATAAGTCATCAACAAAACAGATTCTTGGTTTCAAGGAATTGTGGATGGTTCAAAGACTTACCTATTTGTTCTCCAATATTTTGGATTTGATTAGCAAAGAGTGATATAGCAAAAAAGCCCTGGTATAGGGGGCCTGGGTGGCTCAGTCGGTTAAGCATCTACCTTTGGTGCAGGTCATAATCCGAACATCCTGGGATGGAGCCCTGCATCAGGCTCCCTGCTCAGTGGGGAGCCTGCTTCTCCCTCTCCTCCCCATTCATGCTCTCTCTTGCTATCTCTGTCTCTGTCTCTCTCTCAAATAAATAAGTAAAATATTAAAAAAAAAGCTCTGGTATTTGATACACCTGTGATTATTGTCTTTCTTTTGAGTCAGTAATATTAATCAGTGATATATGTTTTATTTTACTAGGCAGCAGAGGTTCTCCTTTTAGTTATTTTGTGTATTCAATATAGGCACAATATGGTCAAGGCATAGAGTCTTACAAAATCAAATGACTCTTTTTTTGATACTAGTACTACAAACAGAATACCAATTAATATACATGCGAATTCTTTTCTCTTACTAATTGAAATATTCCTTTTGGGGGAATCATTCCACTATAAGCTTTTAGAAAAAAGAACCCTGAACTGGAAATCAGAGTCCTGGAGTCTGATGCCAACTTTGCCTCAAACTGGTTGTGAGATCTGGTTCATAGAGGCTAATTGTCTACACTGCAGGTTTCTCACTTGTGTCATAAATGAAGCTGGGTGAGGTTCTTTTAACAGTATGGCTCTAAGACTCTTTGATTAACCTCTATTTTTTTTTTTTTTTATCTCTAACCCTTTTTAGGAGACACAAAAGTGAAAGAATATATCTAAAGTAAAAATTGTATTTATTGCAGAGTTGGAGTGATACACCGGTCTCTTGACATCTGTTCTCTGATTACAGTCCCTAGAAAGAAATGAAGACTAGTTAGGATGACATTAACTGCTATAAAGGACTCAAAATGTAGAGTCACTCAAAAATCATATAAATTTATTTATTTCATGGTGGTTCTCTTTTACTCAGAGACTCAGATTGGTCAAGCCTCTGGCATTTTCGATACATGTCTCTCAGGATCATTGTGATGATCTCTGTCTCTGATAGCCAGAGGCAAAGAGAACATAGAGGAACATATTTAAGTTTATATAGGTTAGGTCTGGAAGCAGCTCATATCACTTCCATTCATATTTCATTTGCTAGAACTCAACATATTGCCCCACCTTAATGCAGGAAAAGCTATGAAATATAGTATAGTTATGGGCCCAGGATAAAGAAAAGCACATGGGTTTTAGTGAACCATTAGCTTCGGTGCCTTAGAACAGAAGTGACATATGTAAGAGTGATTTTCTTTGTTCTCAGAGAAATTGCCTTATTCTTTCCAGCTTCTTTTTTTTTTAAAGATTTTATTTATTTATTTGAGAGAGAGAGAGAGAAACAGCATGAGAGGGGAGAAGGTCAGAGGGAGAAGCAGGCTCTCCACTGAGCCGGGAGCCCAATGTGGGACTCGATCCCAGGACTCTGGGATCATGACCTGAGCCGAAGGCAGTCGCTTAACCAACTGAGCCACCCGGGCACCCTTCTTTCCAGCTTCTGAGGTGGCCTCATTTTATCGTATTTTAATCACCCTTTTCTATAAATCCTCTTTCCATCAGTTCTGTAATTTCCTTTTTAAAAAGAATTTATGTATATATTTGAGAGAGAGAGAGAGACTGAGAGAATGAACAAGGGGAGGGGCAGAAGGAGAAGCAGACTCCCCACCGAGCAAGGAGCCTCACATGGGGCTCCATCTCAGGACCCTGAGGTCATAACCTGAGCCAAAGGCAGACACTTAACCAACTGAGCCACCCAGGTGCCCCATCAGTTCTGTAATTTCTGTTTACAGATACTTCTTTTTTTTAAAAAAAGATTTATTTTTTAAGTAATCTCTACACCCAATGTGGGGCTCGAACTTACAACCCCGAGATCAAGACTCGCAGACTCTACCTCCTAAGCTGGCCAGGCATCCCTCTTGATGCTTCTTATATCAGTTACTTTGATAGAAATAAGAAAGAGAGACTATGACATCGAGCAGGAATGGACAAAGTTATTTTTTTCCTGAACACGATAATGAGGGAAACAGTAGAGGAAGAAGAACTAAAGGAAAAACCGACATTTAAAAAAAGAAATAGCAAAGAAATGTTTGAAAAAAGACAGGGGCGGAAGATCTGGGTGGAGCAGGGCACTTACAACGGTGCTCTGAATGATCATTCTTTCAAGAGAATTGAGTCAAGAGTCACAAGATTGAGACCGCAGTGTGATGCGCTGCCTTCAGGAGTGTCCCTGGCAAAGGCGACCTGCAAATTATGGCTTTTGTGGTTTCCTCCTTGTTTCTTGCTGAGAAACAAACGGAACCACAGGCATATCAGCGGAGACTTTCTTTCCCTGTCTGCCCCTCTCCCGGGGTTTGTTGTGTGCTCTCCCCAGCGGCCACAAAACACTGAGAATGCCTTGAGATGGCATGTTTTCCATCCAAAATCATGATTCATGAATCCTCTCTGTTGTAAGTGGACCTTCAGAATGGGAGAAGGAAAGAAGAGGCAGGCAGGAAAAACACATTTTTGAGGCTTGGGTTCTGAGGCATTCCAAGATCTTCACTGAAATTTGACTTATCATCATAGCGTCTTCCAAAATCTGAGCTCAAGCACAACAAAGAAAGAAACAAAGAAGAAACAGGTGGCTGCCCCGCCACCCCCCACCGTGAACCTCCCGGGTAGCTAACATGGATGGAGGTGACCGGGAATACAGTATCATTTTGCTGTTAACTTGTTATGAATGTCCATTTATGTAGTATGTGTCAAATTCTGTCTCTGGGGGGAAGCAAGAATCAGATCCCATAAGGACTGGCTCTGATATTGTGAGCCCACGGCGTGGTAGTGGTCCAGTCCCTTTCCGTATTTGGTAAGACTTGTCAGTTTATTTATTCACTCAGAAATGTGAGAAGAAGGATGGTGCAAGTTACAGAAGAGAAACGGCACTTCATTCCTAAACGGGAGGCCTGGGTTTCAGTACCGGCTCACCACAGTCTTATGTGACAATTAGGTGAATTATCCAACCTCTTTAGACCGAGGTTTCCTCATTTGTAAAATACACTGTTCTGATAAATGATCTTTAAGGATTCATTAAATGCAGACATTCGGCAACGGTTGGTTATTGCCTTCCCTTTTGCCAGGAAAGTTTAAGGTAGCTGATTCTAGAAACGTGTATTTTTAGTTCTGCATGCCAGGGAACCAGCAGCTCTTTAATAATGTGTTATTGATTAAGAGACTTGATTAGATTCAACAAATACATATTTGGTTTAAAAGTCTTCCTTCAGTATTCAACCAGTCTTTCTCTGTAGAGGTGTCTGGCTGAAATTAGTTCATTCAAAAGATTATTTGTGCCTAGAAGGGGAATCTGTAAGTGATTAAGGTATAGCTTCTGCTTATTAAAGACTGCTAGAGTAGGAGACCTAGGACATTTACTTGAATAGCTATAATACACAATAGAGTGTTAAGTGCTCCTAACTGCCTGCTTCTCATACAGTAGGGATTTCACCTGCGGAAATTTCTACCTCCATTCTCTTTTCCTTCTAGGCCCGATTCTCTCTCCAAAGGCACATGTGAGAGGTGGGGTGGTAAGAGACAGCAGAGATGCTTTAAAGAATAAGGCCCTGGCCAAGGCAGCATGGGCATAAAATAGTGCATTGCGTAGATAACAGACTTCAAGATCACAAATCTTGAAATTGAAATTGAAATTGAAATCCTGGTTTCTTTATTTAATAAATCCTCTAAAAGAGGACATTTCCAGTAACCACAGTGGGTAAAAATGATTTCTCACTAGAAAACAAATCTGTTCTTGTTTGCAGGAGAAATACGAAGATAACAATGTTTTTCTTTCCCGTGTGGCCCAATGGAAACACCATGTGGTTTTGGAAGCAGAAACTCCCAAGATTTTGAATCTGGACACTGTTTCTTACTTGCCAATTGTGCAGTTGCCCTTTATGCAGAAGTAGAGGTAATAGTACTTGCCTCATGGAATCCCACGCTTTGAAAATAGATGACATTCAATAAATGGTTGTTTTCTCCTTTGATAGTCAAGGAAACAAACAGTAATATACTTATTTATTTACCTGATTTATACACATAGTTATCTGTTTTCCATTGAGAAAGCTACTGTCCTTACCACACTGACTAAAACTTAGACAGCTCTTCTTTATTTTTAAGATAAGATATTGGCTAAACCCTCAAAACATTAAGTAGATAGAATCCATTGGTCTGAAGAGTGAGACATCAGATTCATTGGATTCACTGGATTCATTTTACATTTGGTGTTTTACCAAATGATTGTGACTCGTCCAAAATCTGTCAGATGCAATGTCTGTGCTAAGAGGTCAACTTTTGTCTTCATTTTACACAGCTGCTTTTTGATAGTGATTTCTGTAAGGCAAGGGCATGTGGTCTTTAAACACTGATGTCCTGGGAGAAGGAATGTATAATCGAGCAAAGTCCCTGTCCCCTACTTCTCCGTTCCTCCCTGTTCTTCTCTTCTCCCTGAACAACTCTCGCAAAAGCCAGATTGTGCATTTTCTTGCACGTGACTTTAAAAAGACATCCACACTCTTGTTTTGTTGACATCTAAGGGAGACTTCCACTGTGTAAGAGAGAGCCATCTGGATCATGAGAACGCGGCCTATACCACACTCACTCCATCAGTTTATCATAGTTAGTATGATAGATACCAAAGGAGGTTATAGCAGCTTTTTCTGTGGAGATGTTTAACTGTTTGTTATCATTAGAGACTGTCTGACTTGGGTAGAAAAGATGGGGCTATATGACATCTGGAAGCTTTTTTCAATGCTGTTAACTCTATTTCCCAGATGTTGGTGTTGTGGTTTGTAGATAGTCTAATCAGGAGCAGTATGCAAAGGACAAGGGATTCAAATTCCCTTTGTGGGCATTTCTCTATCTCCTTCACTCTCATGTACCTCTTGTTGAGACATATAAAAAAGAGACAAGTTGGGTGGGGAGCAAATGGCAAGGAAGCTAGTGAGAGTAGATAAGGGATACACATAAACTCATTTAATGCATTGAAATGAGTCTCCATGGAACTTCATGTTTTCAAGCAATTTGAATTAATTGCTCCCAAAGAATTAATTGCTTCTCAAGGGAGAGAATCCTACATCACAGCAATGAATATGAGTCTTCACACAAAAGAGAGATACATGGTTTTTGTTCAGTGGGTTCGAAAAGAAATTCTATTTATGAAGTTTTTCTTTTTCTTTTTTTTAAAATACAGAATTGATTACTGTATTACTTTATTTATTTATTTACAGAGTGTGAGGTGGGGAAGGGCAGAGGGGGAGGAAAAGAGAGAATCTTAAGCAGGTTCCACGCTCAGTGTGGAGCATGACGCAGGGTGCGATCTCATGACCCTGAGATCATGACCTGAGCCAAAATCAAATGTCAGACACTTCACTGACTGAGCCACCCAGGTGCACCCTATTTATGAATTTCTATTGTAGTTCACATCATGATATTTCAGTGGCCTTGTCAGTCTTAACACATTACAAAATAAGCAATCAATGCATAATGTAACTGGGCACAACAACATTAGACTCAATAAGCAGAGCCAGATTAAACAGAACAGTTGGTTCAGGACTCTGTATAGGGCCAAGAGTCTGGGGGGTGTGGTGAGAAGTCTAACCAAATTTAATGCTAACCATTATAACATGTTTGAAACTGAGGAAATAGTCAACTGAATTAATATGTTATATCAATTGAGCTTATTTTTTAGGATGTGAAGGGTGAATACATATTCCTTGGAATATTATCTCTTTTAAATGTAAAACAAACAGATTTTTTCTTTTAAACAAATTTAAAGGTAAAAACAAACAGAATTTCTAGAAAAGTCATAAGGTAAGACATACAATTATGGAAAAACGATTAATTGCTGTGTCAACTACCTAGCTATTAAATTTTGGGTAAGTTCCCGAGGCTCTGCCAAAATGAAGCCTCTAGATTTCAGTTTTTTCACCTGTAAAATAAGAGGTTAGATTAGATGATTTCTGAGGTTTATTTTTGTTATAACATTGTATGATTGTCTAATAATAAATTCAACATTTAATATGAATTGAGAGCTATGATGACCCCAGAATTAGCCTGAGTACTATGGACATAAGATAAATAAGGCAATGATCTTGCCTAAGGGGCTTGCAGACCTGTCTCCTCTGTGTCTATGTTCTAAAGAGCTTATTTAGAATTATCTTGTTTTTTCATTCATATTCTAAGATCCATGTAATATGTTATTGGAGATCTCTGGATTCCCACAGTTGATCATGAGTTACCGTAACAGAAAATGAAAGAATTAGGAGGATATTGAGTAGTGATGGAATGTACTAATGGAATCCTACCTATGGGACATTGGTGTTCGTGGCCTTTGGATGCTAAATCAAGTTAGCGCCAGGACGTTACCTGTATGTTGGTGAATCTCCTGTTTCTGTCTTTTTGTGACCATTGATTCTATATCATCCCACTGACATTTAAGAGCCCATGAAAAATTTAATTTATAACTTGCTGAAAGTATTTTGGAAACAGACAGAAAATGTTATCTCACTGTCCCAAATCCAAATGGTTCCATGTTCAATTCTGAGCCTCCAGAGGTCTGTCATGTTGTTAGAGATGATGGTGGGAAGGAGAGGGAGAAATTATGTCAGTTAAGAGGAATGAACATGGGGAGGGAATAGATTATGAAGATGGACTAGGAAGATTAAGACCAGTCTCCGTGGGGCCCATGCTTGGAGTGGGTGGAGTGGAGGTGGGTGTGGGTTAGTAGGCAGTGACAGGTTTACTGCATTTCTACATTTTAGTGCATTAAAAGTGGGGAAACTCTTTGCAAAGTGAAAGAGATAAACTTCAGGGAAAAAAGGAATATTGCCATGAATTCAGCAGCAAGCCTTTAGGAATAAATTGTAGGATGAAAGTATACCAAACAGTTCTAAATAAATTAATGCATAGTAAATAATACATGGGGTTATTAAGGAAATTCGAGTGACTGAAATGTGTTTCAGGGAAGATGACACTGTTTTAGGACTGTAAGTTTTTTTACAGCCAAGCTGTATGGGTCATAGGCCTCATTCAAATTCTCATGGTCTCTTGAACTTACTTTTATTGTCAGGTTTACTATGTTTTATATTTCAATATATAGTATATTTTATGTTGTGTGATGATATGTTCTTTGTCTAAGGATCTGTTTAAATGCTGGGCATTGTGAACTGAGGTTAAGTATCTGAAGAATAAATGACTGAATTTTCCAAATACTTGGTTATAGAAATTTCTCATGGTTTGAAGTGTAGCTCAGAAATTTGGCTGAGCATTTAAGAATTGTTAATTACCTGCTAAACTTTACATTTTATCAATAGACAGATTAATAACTCATGACCAAAAAGTTTTAATTTACATTAACGTAATCATTCACCCAGAAAACTTGCCAAAAGTGTGCCACTTTCTGGGTTAAAATATGGGAGCATCCACCTTTGAGCAAACTTTATAGTTAAAATCTGAATACATGAGATAAATTGGGGTGTGATTATTCCTGATTAGAGTAGTATCTTTCATTTTTATGAGAATCATAGAATTATTTTATATATGATTTGTTATACATATAAAGATTTGCAAACCAAAAATTAAAATTAGTCACAGATAAGCAGATTATATTTATTAAAAGCTATAAAGCATAATATTATTGTTTGGCATAATGTAGGATCCAAACAGCTTTTAATTTGGTCCTGAATTATACAGAAAATTGCTGTTACCTAACTTATTAATAACTTTTAAAAGATTTATTTATTTATTTGAGAGAGAGAGAGAGAGTGTGGTTGGGAGGGGCAGAGGGAGAGGGAGAGGGAATCTCAAGCAGACTCCCTGCTGAATGCAGGGCTTGATCTCACGGCGCTGAGATCATGACCTGAGCCAAAATCAAGAGTCGGATGCTTAACTGACTGAGCCACCCTGGCACCCCTTATTAATAATTTTTTAAAGATTTTATTTATTTATTTGAGAGAGAGAGAGAGAGAAATCGCATGAGAGGGGAGAGGGTCAGAGGGAGAAGAAGACTCCCCGCTAAGCCGGGAGCCCGATGTGGGGCTCCATCCCAGGACTCCGGGATCATGACCTGAGGCAAAGGCAGTCACCTAAGCAACTGAGCCACCCAGGCACCCCTTTATTAATAATTTTTAATGCACATATATTCAAGATGTGGTGGTTTTAAAATACGTGTATAGGTTCTTTGTCACTCTTCCTATTGAGAGGTGGAATCCTCTTAGAACTGGGTGGGCTTTTGTGACTGCTTCAGTGGGTAGAGTATGAGATTGCTGCCTTGTGAGCCGGAGCCCGAATTCTGAAAGCCTTCAGCAGCCCAGTAAGTGCGCCGACTGCCTTGAGGCCACCAGGCTGTGAAGAAGCTCAAACTAAACGTGGGCAAACCACATGGAGAGATCCTGAGACTCCAGGAAGAGACAGAGATGCTGGCCGGCCCCCAGGTCTCTGGCCTCCTGACATTTGGGCTCTAGTTACCATCTCACTGCAACCACCTAAGAGACCCTGAGCCTGAACTGCCCAGCTAAGCCCTTCCCGAATTTTTGCCTCATACTGTGAGAGATAATAAAATGTTGCAAGCCACTAAATTTGGAGTAATTTGTTATGCATCAATAGCAGCTAAAAAAATAAGGAGAATTTGAGAAGAAATATGAAAATCAAAAGACTAACAACTATTTTGGGCAGTGATTTGTAACATTTTGGGGGAGGTGTCACAAACTCCTTTGCGATTTTGCTGAAAGCAAAGTCTCAGTGGAATGCTTTGCAAATTTGATTTTACTAGTGAATCTGTATTTTTAAGTCCTGCAGCTCTCTTCTGTATCCACACGAATGGGCAGAGAAATACACGTAAACGGAACATTATTTCCTCGGATAAATTGTTTTAAAAGGTATTTTAAAATTTAATTTGGGAATTACAGAGATTTTAGGAAAGTATATAATAGTAGGTGGAAGGAAGAAAAATTACCCAGAGACAACCAATATTAATATTTTAAAATAACATTCTCAAAGAAGCATTTTAGGCATCTCTTTTTGAAAGATTTCTTTGATATACTGGATAACCAACATAAAATATTAGAAATAATTATGAATCCTATTCATAAGGAAAAATGGTAGAGAAAACTTTTTTATGATAAGAAGAAACTATGAAATTTAGCTTGATGTAAAAATATAGGTAATTGAAATATCAGTTTGGCATTTATACTTTTCCAAAATAATTGTGCTGGTTGTGAGTGTCTCTAGAGATATCCAACTTATGAGGCTGGTATGAGGTAGCTAAAATTTTCTTATTCCATAAAAGTATACCTGCCTTCTTCTCTGATTGCTCTGGTTCTATTAGTTCTGATTATTTAATCTGATAAACTAATTTCAAACAAATTATTAGCTTTTAATAGCTTAATATGACTCTTTCTGTTTTGCTTCTTATTAGAATCTTACTAAATGCAAACTTGGTACCAGTGAGCAAACATATTTCATTTGAAGGCGGGAAGAGGGAAGTTGGATTTTGTCATTTAAGTCAATGTCATCGATGTGATTCTTAACTCTATGTATGAAATTTAGTCATTCTTTTTTTTTTTAAAGATTTTATTTATTTATTTGAGAGAGAGAGAATGAGAGATAGAGAGCACGAGAGGGAAGAGGGTCAGAGGGAGAAGCAGACTCCCCGCCGAGCAGGGAGCCCGATGTGGGACTCGATCCCGGTACTCCAGGATCATGACCTGAGCCGAAGGCAGTCGCTTAACCAACTGAGCCACCCAGGCGCCCGAAATTTAGTCATTCTTAAGAATACTATTATATTAGAAGCCTCCGACTTCTCTTAATATGTTGTCAATAAAATATTCATGTCACTATACATTGGGAAGGTCTTAAAATGCAAATTTATAAGTAGGCTCCTGTATCAAGTGACTTAAAAATAATCGTAATCTTAAAAAGTTTTTTTTGAGATTGAATTAGCAAGCAGCTTCTTTTGGTCATGGTTTCCAATATCTTTAAAATAGAAGTATCAAGATGCCATAGCTGGTAACGTTGTTTTCAATAAGTTCAAGGATTCAAAGGTTAGACCATGTACTTCAGAATGTAGTTAAATGTTGCTACAATAATACACAGATAATTGGTAATAGTACGACCTGAGGGAAATAAGCATCACGGAGGGGTAGTGTGTGAAAGAGGCTAATGCCATAATGGGTCAGAGAGACATATAATAACAGTTAGTATGAATTAATATTTTTCTAGGTAAGAAATCTGTCTATTGGTTTGCACACTAAGGCATTAGGGTCAGGTCTTAGTGATATGTTCCTATTTCTTGACCTGTTCTCTCTCTTCCAGACCTTGTGGGTTTAATTTTCTTCTTACAGATTTGCTATGAGCAAAACTAAAAATTCCTAACACTGGTCTCAGGCAACAAGGTTTTTACTTTTGACTAGTGTAAAATTTGTACGTTACAGACCTTTTCGGCAGTCTCTGATCTTTGCCTACACCGACTGTTTGGCCAATGTCATATGTTGCCATAGAAAAGAAAACCACACACAATCAAATATGACTCCAGAAGTACTGACGGTTAATAGGTTTTTACTGAAGGTTTATGCAAAGAGGAGAAATGAGCTGCGTTATAAAGCAAGATTACTTAAAAATCTTCTGAACCTCTTCCCTGATAATATTGTCATCAACAATATGATATCTGGTAGGATTCTATAAACTACCAAAGAAGAGTATGTGTGTGTGGGGAGGTAGATTTTGGATAAATAATCAACAGTGTCTATGACGTCTTTGAGGATCCAATATCCACCCCTCGAGGAAGGTCAGAAAAAGGAGCTAGTGGTTATTGCTCCTCAGAGCCTGACCCAGGTGACTCCCTCAGTTTATTGTTTGGGTTTAGAGTAAGGGCTCTAGAACCTGAAGGTTTGATTCTTGGCTCCATCCTTAGCTAGCTGTGTGGTGCTAGCCATTTTACTTAATCTTCCTGTGTTTCAGTGTTCTCATTGTAAAATGGAGTTAATGATAATCTCATCTCAATTGGTTATCAGGGTTAAATGAGGCTGTGTATTTAGGACATCACTTGACATATCTTCAACATGCTGAATTTTCAAGTTAGGCTTGGAAAATGGTGGCTTTTAATAGAATTATTATTTATTATTATTGTAACTGGAAGAAGTGGAAATATTTCACTACTGGATCTTAAAAAAACAAAAACCCAAACCCTGACTTTTAGTGTTTGCCGATTTCTGTGATGTAAACATACCCTCTATAGCTGATTCAGGCTACCAACATGACGTCAACCAAATGACCAAATTTTGGAAATTTTAATTATTGGCTTTCATGAGTGAGGTATAAGCCAACTCCAACATATCATTGAATGAAAGACTGTCATTCAAATGGCATCTCGCCACTTACTTACTCATTAGTTTGAGTTGCATAAAGGTTATTCCTTTAGTTGTTAGCAAACGAGGAGAGAAGGTTAATTATTTAGTTGGGTTTCAAGCAGATATGTTAATTCTATCATTGGCTATTGTCATTGCCTCATTGATAAATGGGTGTATATATTTAAAGTATCATCCAAAGAACTAAACAGATCTGGAGAAAAATGATCATTTTTACTTTTTCTTCATTTTTTAAAACATATTTTTCTGAGGGCGCCTGGGTGGCTCAGTCGGTTGGGCGACTGCCTTCAGCTCAGGTCATGATCCTGGAGCCCCGGGATCGAGTCCCGCATTGGGCTCCCCGCTCAGCGGGGAGTCTGCTTCTCCCTCTGACCCTCCTCCCTCTCGTGCTCTCTGTCTCTCATTCTCTCTCTCGCAAATAAATAAAAAAAAAATCTTAAAAAAATTTAAAAAAACAACAACAACATATTTTTCTGAGAGGTCTTCCTTAAACATCTTTGTTCTGAGAACCAGAAGGTTACAAATGCTTGATGGAAATGCCATCCTAGTTATTTAGGATGGGAGAGGTCAAGCTTTTGTACGTGTTTGTCTTTATACATGCTTCTATGTATATCTATGTTTATTATATATGTTTATTTGCATTGATACTGTAAAAAATTAGAACTATTTTATCTGGATTTCTCTTGTTCATTTATTTGTTTACTTATTGTTCTTCTCTACTAGAATATTAAACTCAATTAGAGTGGGTTTATATTATTGCCTTGTATACCTTTTATTTTGAGTACCTAAAAGAGTACCTTGTGTATAAGTGTTCAGTAAATATTTGATGAATGAATGAATGACTAAATGATATACCTAAATATACTGAAAAAAATCATTCTTCTATTCTATTTGGCCTTTGGGACTTGGCTTTAATTTTCCTTGCACTTTATACTTTTTAACAATTGCATTCAAGAGACAAGATAAGAATAAGCTAAATGAACTCAGAAATTTGCAGACAGAAATTGTGGGTTACCACTTAATTCTTATTGGCTATCTGCCAGGAACTCTTAGGAAAGGTCAAGTGAGTATAAAGGACCAATTTCTTATTCCCAAATGTGTAATTGTTTCTTTGAAAGAAGTATGTGCAGAAAGGCAAAGTTCTATTGCAAATTAAATGCTATATTGGTAATCAGTGAGGTAGATAGTATTCCCTAAAATCCCAAATCTGCATGATTTATAGGGTAAGGTGAACAGCGAATCAAAAATACAATTTTCTTATTACAAAAGCAGTTTCAGGATAGGATGCTTCAAATTGTTCTGAAATCCCTAGAGTCTATAGACTGATGGTTGGAAATTTACAATGACATCATTTTATATCTATTTAAGAATGCCTAGCAAGCTCAATTTCTGAGATTGCTAGCTCCCTTCTTTCCATTTAATTAGTCTGAAGTAGTCAAGATCTGAAATTCATTTAGGGACTTTGGGACAGTTTTATTTGATGGTGAATCTCTTAATATGTGACTCTTGAGTGCATTAAATGGTCATTAGGGATTGAATGGGTAAAGCAGCTTATCAATATTATAGGTTCTCTCTGAGATTGAAACTTACTCCCAGAAGAGTTTATGTTCTAATGTAAAGCTAACTGAAAACATGAATCCATAATATTTGGAGTTATGGTGGTAGCAAAATTAGCTTTGAACCTTCTAATTTTAGGATGTCTTACGAGGGGACATGGAAAATGGAGTTACTTGATGCCTTAAAGGCTAATGAGAATTAAAACCAACTCTTATGCCACAATGAGAGCTAAATGTAGCCAAAATGTAGATTTAGATCAGTGAAAACAAATGTTTCAAAATAACACACATTTTAAAAGTGAAAAAATCTGAAAGAATAGCAAGAAATACTGATATTAAACCTGTAAAATAGTCACATCATTTGCCATTTGTTTTCTAAGAATGATGTTTTCATTCTCAAAGCAAAGGGCTCTTTCAGAGATTAAAAAAAAAGATCTATACAAGTATTCTAAAAGATGAACCTTTTTGGAATCAATGAACTTGCTATTGTTAGTAATGCACTGTTATCCCATTGAGGGGAAAAAAAAACTCTTCAAAATGTTCTCAAGCCACACGTACTTATTTGGAATTCCAAATGAATTGTATGAAATCAGAGTGCAATTTTTACCCTGTATCAGATTGGTCTTTAATAATGTATTTTATTTTTGCTTCAAGGAAAAAGAATATATATATTTATAATACATATAAGTATATAAAAATATAAACATAATATAACAAAATGTTAACTATAAAATTAGTCTACTATCCATACAGCTTCTTATACATATATATAAAATCTCTACTAGTTAGAGAGTTTTGGGGAATTTTCAACCATGTTACAAGGTTAAAAAAAAAAAGCTCTTCAGCTTTAGAATTGAATTTCTTAACTTCCAGAGATCTTCTTATTAAATGTATATACTTGGTTGCACAGGAGTCCGATCTATGTTAAAAGATAATTCTCTTTGAAGACCTCCTATACAACATTATATTTGTAGTTTAAAATACTGCCATGCACATTTAAGAATTTGTTAAGAAGGTAGATCTCATATGTTTCTTTTTTACCACAATAAAAAAAGATATTCTCCTTCGGAGGTTATTTCTCTATCAACCTATCCATCTGTTCACTCACTTTCCATCTACCTCTTATTGATTTATAAATATTAAACTAGCAGTTCATTGATATGTAGGGGATTGAAATTAAAATAAGTCCCATATCAAAGAACTGTTTTATTGTTTTTATGACTGTGTCCAAATATTTTTTTAGGACACTCAATGTCTGTTCTATAGGTGGTTTTGATCACTCTAATGTATCAATGAGCTTTCTGCATAATCACCAGTTGAGTGGGTCTGACATTTCATGTATATAATTTAAAATGTTGGTGGCAAATTGGAATCTCAAGTTTCCTATCCTTCAAAATCAGATATTTAAAAAAATTGCTTAAGTTATTTGGAAGCTCATGCTTTTTTAATCAAAATTATTTTTTTCTAATGGTGATTTTTTTTCACTTACCTAAAATTAAAGATAGGTTTCATAAAAGACTGGAAGGATTATCTTGTTCTCTAAACATTATGAAAGCAAGTGGTCCACTCTGCCCCTTCCTCCTAGCCCAAGTTCACCATCTCTTCAAGTTTCTCTTACTCTGAACCCTGGTGTCAACTTCTGTTGATCCCCTTCTTTTGCTGCTCCCTCCTTAAAGTTCTGACTCAAGTCACATCAGAATAATCTGCTTGTCATCTTTTACTCTTGTGGACGAGATCCAAAGGCAGTTCTAAGCTTTTCTCATGGTTCCATTTCCTGTTCCTAATATGTACTAATTCCAGGGTCTGGTATTGATGATTCTAATGATCGATAGAATGAAATTATCTCAGTCTTTGGTGAGGTCTTGTCCTCTCTACACTAAGAATGTCTAGATCCCCTGGAGGTATAAAAAAATGTTAACCATAAAATTAGCCTAGAAGCTATACAGCTTCAATTACCTGGTTTCATCAGCAGAATTCCTTCTAGTTCAGAAGTATGTAAGAGAATTTTTGTGACGTACTTACATGTTTGTGCCAGGTTGTGATGAGGGCACAATGATCAATACTGTATAATCTCACTTACATATGATTTTTAAAAAGTTGAACTCACAGAAACAGAGAGCAGAATCCTGGTTATCAGGGGCTGAGGTGTGGGGGAAATGGGGAGATCTTGGTCAGAGGGTGCAAATTTTCAGCTTATAAGATTAATGAGTTCTGGGGATCTAATGTACAGCCTGGTGCTATAGTTAATAACACTGTTTTGTATATTTGAAATCTACCAAGAGAGTGGATCTTAAGTGTCCTCACTAAAAAAAAAAAAAAAAAAAAAAAAAAAGAACTTTGTGAGGTGATGTATTTATTAATGTGATATTTGGAGTCATTTCACAGAGTATATGTATATCAAATCAGCACATTGTACACACTAAATATACACAATTTTATTTGTCAATTATGCCTCAATAAATCTGGAAAAAAAAGATGTTCTCTATTATTTTTATTTCCCTACTTCTGTTCTGTTTTTGGGTCTTGTACTTCAATCTATAGAGAATAAGTTTTTGGATTGCCTCCTGTTTGGAATCATCCATATTCCTTCTCCCTCCTATTCATTTGGCTGTTGGAGATGTGCATGATCTCTTTTTCCATTTTCTTTAAAGGAATGGTCTTCTTAATTGGTTTAATAAATGAGTCCTGTGCCAGCAGTTCTCAAAATTAAAAAATATATTTCAAACTCATCAATTCGGATCTAATTTATTCAGAATTTGGGATGACGTGGTTTAAGACTGACTTAAGGTGCACAGTCTCTGAGAGAATGGTTGCTGAGTAAATTATTAGCCTTAATTGCATCCCAATGAGAGTCATATTTCCAGAATAAGACAGAGAGTTTAAGAAAGTGTCTCAAAGTCATGCAGTAATTAATGATGGAGACAGGATGACAGCCCAGGACTCCTAATTTCCATCCACAGGCAACTGATGAGAAGAAACTCTTCAGACGTTTCAGAAATGCCATTTGTGTACCCAATTTGACGAAAGCTTACAATTTTCCAGAACCATCTACACTGTACTGTGTGAGCATTCTTCCGCTGCTCCTATGTAAAAAGATGTGTCTATTTCACCCAATTTGGTGGTACAAATTTCTAACTAAATGAAGTTTGGGAGTAATTGAGAAAGTGAGAAGACCTTTAAAGAACTGTAGTATCATTGTTAAGCAGCTCAAAATTAAATTTAGTCCTAGGGTAAACTGATACGAGGAATGCGGCTAATGCGGTCTGAGGGAACGGAAAAACAAGGAAAGCATATATGAAAAGAATAAATAAGGGGTTATGGAAGTGTTCACCCATTTGGACATAACTGGCCCACAGGCTGTTAAAAGAAATCAGTTTAACTCCACATTTGTGTACACGGTAGGGAACGGGTTGGTTACCCAATATGGACTTTAAAGGAACAAACAAGAAAGGAAATGATTTATGTCTGTCTTTTGAGTAACACAGAGGAAATGGTTGGCGATGTAGACATAAGGGACTGCTTAGCAGAGTGATAGCCATCATAATTCAGTTAGATTGTAACTGAGAATCAAGTGAGACCAAGAAAAGTAAAATTTAGGCTGATGATTGCCAAATTAAAGCAGAGAAAATGGGAAAAAGAAAGGTGATACTTAGATATAAAGTCAAGGCAGAGGCTCAGGAGGACAGAATTGAAACTAAAAAGAAACGGCCACCAAAAATATTCACTAGTTTTGTTTTTTTCAAATTTTAGAGTGACTCAACGCATATTATGATACAGGGAAATTAAAAAATAAAATGTGAGGATAATAAACTAGAAAATTCAGATGAAGGCCAGGAAGAATTATAGAATGAAGGTAAAGCACTGTAAAATGATAATGGAAGCTACACTGGTAAAAGCAAATATCTCGCAAGAAGCTAACATAAATAAGTGAAGATTTTTTTCAAGGTTCTAACCTGTAAAATCTCAGAGGTGGCTGCAACTAGCCCTAGAAACACGGTAAGGAAAAGCCATGGGTAGACGGTATGGGGACATTATGAAAGAAAGGAAAAGTATTCTTAAATGGAGTTGACAGCAAGTAGGGCGTAACCTGCCCTATTAGCTTTGACGAGACAAGTAATTATTCTACCTAGGGTAGGATCAAGACCATGATTTACTTGAGCTTTAGGGAGATTCTGGGTAGAGCATCACAACGAGATTGACCTGCTACTGAGCTGGAGGAATTTGCAACCCCTTGCCTAAGGAGGTGATGCTTTCCTTTGGCAGAACTAATGGCTGTGGAGATAATACTGTTCTTGGAGTCAACAGGCATGGGTGGAATCCAGGTCTGCTACTTAGAAGCTGCATGAGTTGAGATAACTCATGTTAATGATGGGATTCAGTCTCCTCAAAGTTGTTGGTTAGATAAGACAATTTGTCATTTCCTTTTAAGATGAAGGGTATGGAAAAAGAAGATATAAAAATAAAAAACAAAACTGTATTTTTTCTGTCCCCGGATCTGTGCAACAGAAATCTGGGACTTAGAAAAGGGAAGTCTCCTAATTTCTCCCCTCCCCCCATGGTCCTAGTAAGGACTCTAAAGACCAAATGCCAGGTGGGGAATTTCATAACAGTTGGAAGGAATATTCTGTGAGATTCTGAGAGTCTTGTAATTCTGTTGAATCCTGGCTTAGAGGTGGGACTGAGCTTAGACGTCCACTGTGATTTTCCAGGGCACGTTAATTATAGTCACTCCTTCATTCAGCAGAGGTATTTTTAGAGCCTACCATATGCTAATATGTACTAGGGTATTTACAAAGCAAGGAAGCCTCATGCTTACTCCTGAAAGACTCAATGCAATGCAGTGAATTTCATGTATTGCATTAGTGGGAGATGGGAATATGGTATCGTTGAACAGTAACTCGGATGCTTTTATGAAGGACATTGAAAAAAATAAGTTATTTGACATCAGGGTACTTGTTTTTCAATAACCACTACTTGCTGCATCTTTATGAATTTAAGATGGCTTTTCATCAAGTTTAAGATACCGTCAGTTATTAGGCCCATCACCAGTATAACAACTATTTAGCGGGGAAAAGAAGAAAACTGCCACATTTACGTACACATTGACTTTCGGGCACATCCCAGTTTCTGAATTCTTAAAATATGAAAGAAATGTGATTTATAATTCAAATAATAAAATAGTTAACTTTTGTTTTGGAGGTGAGCAGGGCCCCAGATAGTGAAAAAATAGCAAATTATCCTAACCCAAAAATATTATAATAATGCATTCCTCCACTTACAATAGTTTAGAAAGGCATTTGACCATTAGGACATCTGCAGCCTTTCAGACAAATCACAATACTATTTGTGAAGACCTCATCTGTGAGGAATTAGAAAGCAATGCAGCTTCCCCATGTCAAACTGTTATTTATCCCAGATACACATTCTCCACTGAATAGGCCTAAGGGTTGGTGAACAGGTCAGAGTGAATGGTCATTTTTGAGATCTCATTTAGAGTCCAAAGTGGAGGTGTTAGGGGGAAAGGCTAGAACAAATAGTTTCTTTTTTGTATACTATCTACACATCAGAGATAATTGCAGGTCATAGGTGTAAATAACTGAAGATGGTGGCCAGTTGCATAAGCAGCTGCAACTCTAAATAGGGAAGTATAGCTTCAAGTATATCTCCAAACTGTTACTTTGAAAATATTCATATTTCTCAATGTACAGGACAGTTTGATGTATTTGTTTTGTTTTGTTTTTTGTTTTGTTTGTGTGTGTATGTATTTTTACATAAATCACATTTCTTGCGCCTTCAAGAATATAACACACACACATATTTACCTATCATGGGACTAAAATGCATGCTCATACAATTTTAAAAACAGCATAATGTCTTGAAAAACTAGGTTTCAAGTGATATGTACAGTAAACTTTGGGCCAAGTAGATGTAGAAATGGATCTCGGGTGCCAAATCTGATTTGGATAGCAAATTGTCTACAGAAATTGCTGCCAAAAAGAGTAGTAGTAGGTCAGAATTTCTTCCTGTATAAGCTTGTAGAAAAAATTTCTGTATCAGGTATATGGTGTGTCATATGACTAAAGTCATCTTGAATAAGCCAATAAAACGTTTGTTTTAAAATATGCACATACTTAACATATTTTAATTTAATTAAAAGCCTATGGGCTAGGAATGTACCACATCTGATTCTGTAGGCCTTTTTCCTGTATAAATCATTCATCCATTTGTTCAGTCACTTATTCAGCTAAAATCTATGGAACAAGGTGGGAAATAGATGAGCAAACATTTTTAAAGTAATATGATGGGTGTTCCTATTGCTGTAAGCACATAGTATAAAGGGTTTTCCTGACTCAGCCCAGGGGAAGAGGGGCAGGGCAAACTCCAAACAAGGGTGAGAACCATGTGGCTTGTCCTGGGCATGCATGATCAGACTAGAACATGGGATTCCTTCAGAGATGGTGCAGCCTCAGCAGTCCTATTCAATGTAGCTGGTCTATGTATTGGTCATAAGTCCTCAAAGAGATGAACTTTTGCCACATCATTCAGAGCAATGCCTTGCTTCCTTCACTGAAAAAGAATGAGTACCAAAACAAAACAAAACAAAACAAAACAAAACAAAACAAAACAAATGTCAGCTGAACCAAGCTGTGTGCTTGAGTGAACTTCTGGTGCAAGCTCCTTATCTCCTTGTTTGTAGACTATCACCAGACTGGGGACCACAGTTTGAGGACGATTTGAGTAGGAGCCATATTGGAAAGGGTAAGACTGTCTTTAGGGATTTAAGTTGGAGATCATCAAGTGGACTAAACCAGGTTATGAGGTAGTGCCAGTAGGAACAGAGAGAATGAGACAAATCCCAGGAATATCTAGGAGGAAGGATGTGTAGAACTTGGGGAATAATTGGAAATGGGATTGAGGGTAAGTGAAATAGTGGCTGAGCGTTCCAAAATTTCTGGCTTAAGCCACTGGTATTTATCAGCCAGGTATACATGAAAATAAGTTTGGTGGCCAGATGATGGGTTCAGTTCTGAACATGTGTGTGAGATAGATAACTGTGGGGCATTCGAGAAGATATTTGGAAATACGCATCAGGATATCCAGATAGGAGGTCTTGACTGATGGATTTCAAAGTCAATAAAATTAATAGTAGGTGAAGTCTTGGTTGTATATGAGGTTACCTAGGGAGAGTAAATAAAGTAGGGAGAGAAGAGAAGCAGGGAATTTATCTGGGGGGCAACACTGATGGTTAGTTTAAAGAAGAGGAAACATTTAAGGACTAAGAAGGAGCAATGGAAAGGGTTAGAGAAAATTCCCAGAAGAATGTTATTGGAGCCAATGCTAGAAAGATTTACAGGAAGGAGAGAGTCAACACTGTCAAACTCTTTAGAGCTCTTTACAAATTCATTTTGGTAATACCATATTTAGCGGCAAATGAGGTGCAACCCACATTTCTGTCTGGCCCTATTTTGGAGGCTCCCAGCTGACGACTGCCAAGCCAAGTTCATAGGACACAAATGAGACAAACAAGAAGGCAACAGCTGTCCCTGGGAGAGAAAGGATTGATAACTGATGTTTTTTTCCTGCCAATCTGAATTTGGAAAAGAAGGGACAGCGTGGAATTTTACCGTCCTTTCTTGACCAGGCACCACAGACAGAGAGCTGGGAGAGCTGATTCTGCTAAGAATTCTTACCCTTAGCTGGCTTCTGCCAACTTTCCTATGAGCCGTCTGCACTCTCCAGAGTGAACGAACTGTCCCAGCAGGTCTCACCCTGGTCACCAGAAACCGTAGAGGGGAAAAAATAATTTTCCCTCTAGCCTTTATAGCGAATGCCTGGCTGAGACCTCTTTTTCTCTACGGCGCCTCGAAAACGGATGAGCTTATCTGAGATGGTTAAAAGTTCTCCACAGTGGCCACTGTAATTCAAGATTATTTTTGGTAAGGTTAACCTACTTGTTCAGCCTTAAAACAAAATTTTAGTCACCTCACACTGGACCCAGTTCAGCTCAAGCAGGAACCAGTCCGGTTTTTAGGTCAGACCCGGTCCAACCCCGGGCTCAGCCGGACTCCGGACCCAGTCCGGGTTTTTAAGTCAGACGCAGCCGGTTCAAGCTGGTTCCAGGCTCGCGGAAAAAAGAAACTGTGTCAAGTCTGAAGGCGTTCAGTGCAAGAGCTGGGGAGCTAGAACCCAGGAGCCCGGAGGGACTTAGCACCCCCCTCCAGAGGCAGCGAGAAAGCAGCCGGCTCGAGAGCCTCCACAGGTACCCAGGCTTGGTTGCTTCTAGCTCGCCGGGGGCTGTCGGGGTGTCCTTCCGTTCCTTCCCGTGACACCAGAACTGTTAAAAGATAAACCGAGGCATATTAGAAACACGACAAGTTTTACTTGAGCAAAAAGCAATCCGAATCAGCCAGCACCAAACCAGAAGTGGTTGGAAGGACTCCCACTCCCATACTTTCTATGCAGCAAAGATTTAGGGTGACCCTAAGAGTAGATTGAGTGAAGAGGTCAGGAGCACAATCGAGACCAGCGAGTCTCTTCCTTAAATCAACAGTTTCTTATTGTTCAGTAACTTCATTCCCAGTTTTCCCTCAGGGACTTCAGTTCTTTCATAAACATTAATCTCTAGATTTTACTAGAAGAATAATGGTTTAGCAAAAAGATTAACGTTCTGGAATATCTTTAGTCCCTGATTCACCACTTAAGCACTTGGGATAACTCTCTGAGCCTTAAATTTTCTTAATAGGGCTTTTATGGCGATTGATCCGGATAATGCATTTGAAATTACTTTGTAAGATAATTAGAACAGAACAAATGTTGGTAGTTGTAATTCTCAGAAGCTATTTCCATATGATGTATGGAAATTTCACTGGAGTTGGGTATTAGGTTGAGTTACTAGTTGTGTTCTTGGTTCTCTCATATTTTTTGTTTTGTTTTGTTTTGTTTGTTTGTTTTAAAGATGAAGTTTAAGAGTTACTTCCCCGAGATAGAATTATGTGTGTCTCCTCATTGCCTTTACCGTGTTGAATTGAAATTTGGGGCTATTATCTTCTATATACAAGATGGTAACAAATGCCTATTGTTTTAATGATTGTTTCTTATATTTTAAAATGGCCCCACCAGCAAGCTATAAAGGAGAAATAATTTCAGTTTTGATTTGTGTATTTAAAATATGTCTGAATTCTTATAATTAAGAAATGTTATCGATTTATGTTGTATAAGGACCTTACCAGCCTTGGCTTTCTGACCTTTGGAAAATTAGGCACTTTCCATTCATTTAAGGGGGGGGTCAGCCCTATGCATTAGGGGTGAGCTTATTTCAGAATGGAGGAAATACCAGTTATATTGAGAGCTGTGTGGTTTGTTGAATACTTGGCTGGATGCCTATAAAAGAATTCATTAAGTGTCAGTTAAGCCTTGTAACTCTCTGTCATTGTTATCATCCTGTTTTCTGGCAAATAAGAAGATAACGTTTGTATAGAAACATAAGGATAATGGAGTCTTGAGCAGGGGGCATCTGGAAATACATCAGTGGGCCCTGTTATGTGATTACAGTTGCAGTGTTCTCTGCTCTGCAAGAAAATCTGAGTTGGCGTTTCTGATTCTGGCATGTGGCAAGGAGGACCCGAACTGCAAAGCTCTGTCCTGTCTGACTGTGTTCCAGAGTGGACAGTGTGAAGTGCAAGAGGAACATGGAACTCAGTAGTGTGAGTTCTCATTCAGCTTTCACCAACTATAGGACTTTACTTTCTTTTACTTATTTATTTTTATTTTTAAATGAGGTCACTGGTTTGTGGTGAGGATTAAATACAATTACTTTATGCACATAAAGTGGTAGGCAAGTGGAATAATTTTAATAGGGATCTCTTGAAAATGCAATCATTTTAACCTAAAATAATGTCTTGTTGTGAAATACTGGGTTCTATGCCAGTTGGTGATAGTGGAGAAAGCTGTGTTTGGGACGATGCTTTTTTTTTTTTTGAAAGATTTTATTTATTTATTTGACAGAGAGAGACTCACAGCAAGAGAGGGAACACAAGCAGGGGGAGTGGGAGAGGGAGAAGCAGGCTTCCCGCGGAGCAGGGAGCCCGACGCGGAGCTCGATCCCAGGACCCTGGGATCGTGACCTGAGCGGAAGGCAGATGCCCAACGACTGAGCCACCCAGGTGCCCCCAGACAATACTTTCTTAATACATTAAATCATATCCTATGAGCAACATGATATAGAATCAATAAAATGCTATAGCAATGATGAGGGATAGAAGATTAATTTGATTTATCATTCAGATATGCTCATTTTTCCTCTCTTCATTCTATGATTATTTTACTTCCAAAACCTTTGACATTAACATATAAAGATTAACCAATAATAAAAAAATACACAAATGTATTTACATCATTCTTTTATGCTCCTCTCATTGGTTCTGTTCTTTTTCTGTTGTAGAAAGATAAAAAAAGACTAACTGATTTTTTAGGAGTGGTCATATATAGATATATCAATGGCATGCACTGGTTTTTTTGACGAATCTTACTCTGTCTTTTGCTTAATCTCTAAGTAAATGACTTGGAATTGAGATAATGAAAGTATTGAGAGAAAGATAAGCAAGCAGAGCAAACAGGTAAATGAAGTCACAGACAGTCAGGGATACTTCCAACGTGGCTTGAGCAGTTGCAGGAAAAGCCTTGAGTTTTCCAGGGAAAACCAGTGAGTGTGCCCATGGCGGGGATCCCAACCTGTGCCCTGGCAGCAGTTAGCACAATACACGTGTAAACAATCTCTGGATGGCAGGTGGTGGCATGGGGTGGCATGGATTTATGGGGCTTCTATTTGGGTTAAATTAGAAACTTTTTTCTCCCCTTCCCTTTCTCCCCCTTCCCCTCCCCTCCTTGCCTGCCTGCCTGCCTGCCTTCCTTCCTTTCCTGCCTTCCAGTGCCTCCTGTCTAAAACGAGTGTCCAGTTGGAATCTCAGCTTTGGTAAGCTGCAAGGGTGACCAGGAAGGGGGAAGTGGGGTGGATGCAAAATGAACTGACCACAGCTGGAGGCAGATGGATTCCTTAAGGACCTCGAGGGCTTTAAAAGAGCTTGGAGGGAAGATTGGGATGGTGGCGTGCTTGACAAAATATTTTGGTGACAAAGCTCAGCCATAAGCTGGACATATGGTTGACTTGGGTAGGCCTGAAAAAAAAATCGCAGGTGAATTTTTTTTTTTTTTTGGCCGCTCTTTATGTCTTTTTCCTGAATCTAGATTTCCTTTTTTCTTCTTTCTTAACCTTCTGGGCACAGCCTTATTGGTTAGGAGGAATTTATGTGACAATTTTTTATGTCACCCTTCCAAGGAATACTCACACAGTGAATATATTAATTAGTGGAATGTATTGATTGGATGTTGGTTTAGTTGCTTGTAATGGAGGTTGAAAACAAGACTTTAAAACAAGATAAAATTTTCCTTCTCCTGCTCCTCTGAGTGTGCGCAGCTATGGTGACTCTGCATAGTCAGCAGGGGCCTGGTTTTTCCTATGTTGTTATTCCATTTTGAGTATTGCTCTCATCTGCTCACCACCTTGTTCTGCAGCATGAAGGAGAAAGGAGGAAAGGGGAGAATGAGGGCATTCCCGTTTCCTTTAAGGGCATGACCAGGAAGTTGCATTTGCAACCTGTTAGTTCACACTTGTTCATGTGGTTCCACTGGGATGCAAAGGACACTGACATTTCCCTTCCTTCCTTCCCTCCCTCCTTCCCTTCTTTCTTTCCTTCCTTTTTTCTGTGTGCCTGTCTTAGCTCAGGCTTCTATAACCACATATCATAGACTGGGGGCTTAAACAATAGACATTTATTTCTTATAGTTCTAGAGGCTGGGAAGTCCAACATAAGGTGCTGGTAGACTCTGTTCCTGGTAAGAACTTTCTTCCTGGCTTGCAGATGGCTACCTTCTCCTATGTCCTTACATAATGGGGAGAGAAAGAGAAGACTCTGGTCTCTTCCTTTTCTTAGAAAGACACTAATCCCATCATGGGGGCTGCACCCTCATGATCTCATCTAAACCTAATTACTTCCCTAAGATCCCACTTCCAAATACTATCACATTGTGGGTTAGGGCTTCAACATAGATTTTGGGGGGGCTGTAAGCATTCAGACCATAATATTACTTACTCCCGGAAAAAATTTGGGATTCTATTTCATTAGAAAGGGAGACTAGATGTTAAGATGTTAATTATCAGTCTCTGTGGCATTAATAGAGAAGCTAATACTTAATATAGTGGGGTTAGGATTTTCATGGAATTTGATTGGAAGATAATTTCTAGGGTGGGATCGTATACTTGGGTTTATTTCCTCATTCAACAAATATTTACTGAGTATGACAGGGACCATGCTAGAAAGTACTAGGGATACATTGATAAGAAAAACGTACATGTTTCTTACTCTCATGAAACTTACGTTTGTAGTGGGGGTGAGAAATCTATAAAATAACCGTACATAAATATGTATTACAAATGGTGGTAAGTGTTATAAGGGAATAATAACTGAGTACTATGTGATCATATAACAGGGCAATTTGTGAAAGCTTCCTTGAATAAAATTTGAGCCGAGTTTTGAAGAATAAGAAAGATAGAGGGAAGAGCATCTTAGGCAGTGGAGACAGTGTGTGCAAAGGCCCTGAGGTAGAAAGGAACATGGCTTATTTGAGGAACTTAAGGTGGAACATGACAGCCAAAGTGAAGAGGGGTATGTGGTGAGTCTGCAGACATAGAAATGGGTTTTTAGGCAGAGGTGTGGGAGCTATCATAAGGATGTTGATTTTATCCTAAGAGCAATGTGCTATTATTCAAATGTTTTTAGCCAGGGTTGACATGATCAGATTTGCATTTGGAAAAGCTCACACTGGTGGCCTGGGGGAGAACAGATTCCAGTAGTTGTAGAAAGACCGGTTAGGAGGTTATTGGAGGGATCCACATTAGAGATGGTAGTAGCTTGGAATTAAGCAGTAGCAGTGTGATTGTGGGGTGTGGATGTAGGCAAGAGATACTTAGGACATTAAAAAAAAAGTTAACACATCTAGTGAGATACTGGATATAGAGGACAATGGAGGGTAGGAGTAGGAGAAGACTTTTTGGTTTCTAGTTGAAGCAGTTGGATGAATGATGGTGCCATTTACTGCATGGGGTCATTGAAAACGAACTAAGTTTTAAGGAAAAGAGCATGAGTTTGGATATGTTCGAGGCCCTTTGAAATTGTCAGAGATGTTAAGAAGGCAGTTGTTTATATGGCTAGAGGTTCAGAGAGTGGTCTCGTTGGAGATACAAATATATTTGGGCAACACTAAAAAAATGAGAGGCAATTAGACGATGCCTTTTGTGGTCCAGAGAAAGAGGAATGTCTAGGGAAGCCCTGGGGGAACTAGAACTTTTTACAGGCTGATTAGGAAGTGGGTGAAACAGCAAAACAACTGAAACAGAAAGTGAGAAGAGAGCAAAGTAGGAGCCTGGGGTGTTGAGGAAAACAGAGTAAGAACGTGTGAGAAGGAAGAGTCAGATGCTCATGAGAAATCAAATAAAGCAAGAGTTGAACATAGATGGACGTTTTGCTAAGTGAAATAAGCCAGACAGAAAAAGACAAAAACTTCATGACCTCACTTACATGTAGAATCTAAAAAACAGTTGAATTTAGAGAAGCAAAGAGTAGAAAGATAGTTACCAGGTGCTGGGGTGTGTGTCTGGAGGTGGGGAGGGGAAGGAGGAGAATAGGAAGATGTTGGTCAAAGGGCCCAAATTTGCAGTTATGTAGGATGAGTAATTCTAGAGATCTAATGTACATGCATGAAGAATATACTTAATAATACCATATTGAACACTGGAAATATGCTAAGAGTAGATTTCAGCTGCATTCATGGCACACAAAAAATGGTAAATGGCAACTGTGTGAGGAGATGATATGTTGATTAGTTTGACTGTAGTCATCATTTTACTATGTATGTGTGTATCAAATCATCGTGTTGTACACCTTAAATATATACAGTTTTTATTAAAAAAAGAACCAAAATGTCCTTTCATTTTAGCAAAAAGAATTGTTAGTGACATTAGAAAGAGTCATTTTGGAGCGCCTGGGTGGCTCAATAGGTTAAGTGTCAGCCTTCTGCTCAGTCATGATCTGGGGGTCCTGAGATTAGTCTCGCATCAGGCTCTCTGCTTAGCAGGGAGTCTGCTTCTTCCTCTGCCTCTGACCCTCCCCCCTGTTTATGTGCTCTCTCGTTCTCTCTCTCTCTCTCTCTCAAATAAATAAAAATCTTTAAGAAAAAAGGGAGAGTCATTTTGGATGCGTGAAAGGACTGAGAAGTGCACTGAAGGGGAGGAAAGAGAGACAACAAGTTGGCACTTTAGGAGCAAATGGGATCGGTATTTTATCTTTAGGTCATGGTCTCACTTTTATTTATTTTATTCATTTACTTTTGATCCTTGGTCTCAAACTCACTGCTCTTTTCTCTCATTGGCCCCATTCTTATATATTTAATTTGTATCCTTCATTTCAACTTTTGTACTTTTAGTTACCAGTATGGTTATTCATGAAAAATATAAATGATTTTGATTTTTTTTAAATCATATAAATGCTGTTGTGCTACACATATTCTTCCGTTTTTTTGCATTTTTTTGCCCTACCACTCAACCCTACATAGTTTAACTCTATCCAAGTAGACCTAGTTTGTCTCTTTTCTTGCTGTATTATGGTCTATTTTGTGCATGAGAGACATTTATTTCTGTTTTTGTAAGGTGGAAATTTAGGTTGTTTTCAAGCTTTTGATATCATAAATGATGATGTAATAAGCACTATTGTATGTGTCTTTTGTACTTGGTATAGGAATTTCTCTGGAGTGTATGCCTGGGGTGGATTTATTGACTACAGAATGTGCACACACTTAGTGTCATACGTGCTGCTGAGTTACTCAGTAGAATGGCCGTCCAGGTACATTCCTGCCGGCTGTGCATAGGGGCCCCGTTTCCTCATATGCTTTTCAGCACTGGATTCTGACATTTTGTTTTGGGGCAGGTAGTGTCTTCGATTTGTGGAAATATAATGGTGAATATCATTGTAATGAATGATTAGATCTGTAAGGAGGAATTTAAGGAAAAAAGGAATATAAATGCAATTAACTCAAATATTTTATAATAAAATTATTAAGTTCTGGCCAATTTTCCAAGGTAGCCCACATACCTTCTTGCTTGGATTACTGTTCCCCCTCATTTATTTTATGTGCTTTAAGAATCCAAGAACTAAATAAAATATTTATAGACGACTTTATAAAAAAACGTATCCTCCAGAACCTAAATAAAATGAGCAATTGCAAGTTGATAGTAGGCTATTCATCTAGTTGTAAGAGTTGTATTAAACTCTCAGCGGAAAGCTGCTCTTAGGGACGGTTTCCCAGTTGTCCTTCTTTCAAGGTTTTGGGCTGGCTGAGAAGACTTCCGGAAATTTTTGGGAGCACTTTGACATGTTAATAAGGTTCTGAGTCACCCAGTTCTGTGGAAATTATACAATCAAGAAAAAAATGAATATTTAGTATATATTCTTATTTCCTATTTGTGTGTTTTATATTTAATTTGTAATAACACAAAATATTTAGTTTGTATTTCTTTTGGAATTCATTATAACTCTATAACCCCATCCTCCTCTCTTCCCCTCAGCTGTGGGTGGACATATTCCCAAAGTATTTCAATTCTGCTTCTATTCCGCATTATCTATCACGAGGTTGTTACGGTTTACCCACTCAAATTCAGGTATTTCCAGTGCACGCAAGGTTTTAAAGGACTCTTTAAATAGTAAATTGAAACTACAAGTGATTATTAAAAATAACCACACTAACACATATAACTCATAGGGAAAGTTCTAAGTAACTCCTAAGACTGTGGGTTAGTTGGTCACCAATCTCTCCTCACTAGGGATTTGTGAGCATTTGATGCCGAGGGATTTGGTTTATATCTCAGCATATTATTATTTTTTCTGACTTTTTGGTCTTAATTCTCATTTTTTATCCCATTAATCCTGTTGACTGAGGAAATAATGATCTTTTAGGTTCTTTTAACTTGTAAGAAACAGAGACGTGCTCAGATTACCTTACTTAGTGCGGTTTATTGTAAGGATACCGTGGGAAATAAGGAAGCAAGAAACAGTTTCAGCTGCCAAATATTCAGGCCTCAAGGAGACTGTAGTGTACTTTGGGATACAGTTCTTAATGACTCCCACACTCTGAGACTCAGAAATCCAGGAACTCGTTACTCCTTATTTTGTGTGTCACCACTAGGCTGACATTATTTGCTATTTCTGCATCTACTGCCCCTGACACTTCTCCCTGACCTCCCCCACTTTGTAAATGCCAGTTCAGACCTCCCCTGAGAGGGTGGTATACTTAATCATCTTCCATTTTAGAGTGCTCCCCCAGCCCCCACACTAAGCTGCGTTCTCTCATGAGATGCCTCTCAGTGACTGCCTCCGGGTCAGCTGCTCATTCCTGGTCCAGACTGTGTACGGGTATCTGGATACCTTATGTGTGAGTATGTGGCATAGAAGGACTCAGCAGCTTCCTCCCAAGTGCTCAGTGTAACCAGTAAGGTTACACTAGTTGCTGGACCAGATATTGCAAATTACATCTGGCTGTTTTGTTAAGCATGCAGGATAAACGTATATTTTTCATCTGCAGGAATTTATATGTCTGCATAATCCTTTGAAGGGTTTCCTTCAAAGCAAATGTGACTAACTTATCCTGGGTATTTCTGGGTTTGAGCCCTGAAAGTTCCTCATTCCCAGGCAAATTGGGAGGGTTGGTCACCTTCAAGCCTTATTCTTTCCCCTTTTCTCTCCTTTTGCTCCCTTCCTTCTTCCTTTCCTCCCTCCCTTCCTCCCTCCTTCCCTCCCTCCCTCCCTCCTTCCCTCCCTCCCTCCCTCCCTCCCTCCCTTTCTTCCTTCCTTCCTTCCTTCCTTCCTTCCTTCCTCCCTCCCTCCCTCCCTCCCTCCCTTCCTTCCTTCCTTCCTTCCTTCCTTCCTTCCTTCCTTCCTTCCTTCCTTCCTTTCTTCCTTCTTCCTTCCACAAGTAGTTATTGAGTGTCTATTACGTCAATCTCTGTGCTGGGTGGTGGAGAAATATGGGTGGTAGAGAAGTAGTGGTGAATGGGACAGATGCATTTCATATTCTTTCTGAAATTACAGTCTCTGGTGGTAGACAGAACCCGAATGAGTACCTGTGAGTGTGAAGAGTGAATGGAAAGGCAAAGTGCAGGGTAGCCTGGGAGAGAATAACGGGACCTGAGGGTTGCCATTTGATTTAGTGGGTAGTGAGGAAATGGCTGAGAAAAGAAGATAGACAAGCCCTCATTCTCATGGATTACATTCAAGTGTGTTTGTGTGTGTGTGTGTGTGTGTGTGTGTGTGTGTGTATTGGGGGAGATAATCAACAAGTAAACAGGGTGGGTGCTCTGAAGAAAATAAAACCAGGTGATGAGATGGTAACTTGGCAAGAGGCCAGGTGGTCAGGGAAATTCTCTTTGAGAAAGTGACATTGTGGCCAAGACTTACAGGGCAAGGAGGAGGTAACTAGCCACAGTAATAGGAATGGCAAGGAGGCTCGTGTCACTAGAGTTAGAGTGGTTGATGAGACCAGAGGAGCAGGCAGAATCCAGTCACATAGGGTCTTGGGTTTGTAGGCCACGGTAAGAAATTTTATTCTGAGGGTGATGCAGTAGGTTTTAGGTAACCTGATCTCAATTCAAGGAATTGTTCCCTTCTTGAGTTAGATGATTAACTAACTCTGAAGTTACTGAAGTAATAGGAAGTATAATATTTGAGCTACAGGGATTAAGGTGATAGTGTCATTCAAGGTCATAGAGAATTTAAGAACTGATGGCCTGTGGAGAAAGAAATTACTTCATATTCAAGATATTAAGTTTAAGAGCGGTAGTGAGGCATAAAAATTGTTGTCTAATAATTTTAATTGAAGGCTGATCTTTAATATTTGGAAGCCATTGTGTATTTGTACTAGTGGTTGAACAGATATGATCATGTTAATTTCCCAAAGCAATGAGTACAGAAAGAGAAAATCAGAACCTAGGATCATGTGTGAAGATAAATCCAATTTTACTGTATCAAATGTTTGAACATTGTTTTTGAGGCATTTACAATGGCAAAATGTCTTGAGCTCGGGGAATAAATGCTCAATAACAATAGTTCACTTACTAAAACAGACTTTCAAGACCTGTATAGATTAACTGTGAACAACCTTTGCCTTAGGGAGGATGACCTGATTCTCAAACTTTTTTTTTTTTTTGAAGATTTTATTTATTTATTTGACAGAGTGAGACACAGCGAGAGAGGAACACAAGCAAGGAGAGTGGGAGAGGGAGAAGCAGGCTTCCTGCTGAGCAGGGAGCCCTATGCAGGGCTCGATCCCAGGACCCTGGGCTTATGACCTGAGCCGAAGGCAGACGCTTAACGACTGAGCCACCCAGGCGCCCCTGATTCTCAGACTTTAAAAGTAACACTAATTGTCCATGGAAACTCACACTCCAATTTTAACTTGGGCACTTCCACAAAGCGAATGACTACATGGTATTCCTTCAGAATGGGAAAGTTTTGGATGTTTTAAAAGAAACATGCAGACTGTGAATTTTATGGGAACATTGCGGACAAAAAAACATGAGTCTGGTTTGAGTCAATTTGCTGCTTTTCTTTGAGCAGCCTATTTTTGGTGAAAAGTTGAGTCTCTTTAGCAAGAAAAGTAGTCAGAACAGTTGCGATATTTCTCATTTTATATGCCCACGAATCAGAAAGACCAGCTGATACTCAGCTCATCTTTCAGGTAAAGATTGACAAGGGAGCAAATGAAGAAAAAGTGGTAAAGAAAGAGGGAGGAGGGACCAGGGAAGAGCTAAGGGTTCGGGACCCAAGGGGATATGGAAGTAGTCTAAAGTGGCCTTCATGTGTTACCTCAAAAGGCAGGGAGTGGAGTAATGGACTAAGCTTCTTTGCCAGCGTAAGCCAGGGCAGTCACGGAGAGAGGAAGAGAGGACACTCGCCATTTCCTGTGTTATGATAACAGGTGCTCTGAGTTCAGTAAGGTAGGTGTGATTGCCACTGTACAGATGAGATAGGGGCAGGGTGACATAACGCATACAAAATCTCAGAGACAGTAAATACGAGAACTAGAGCAAGAGCTACGGCAGTCATGTGTTCCTAATTTTCCAGCAGAGTCATGATTTCAGAGCTCTGTTCCGTGGTACCCACAGAATATTTTTATTTGTGAAACCATGTGTCTGAAGTCACTAGAAGCCATGTATTTTGGTCCTGGTCCAGCACTCTTTCCACTGTATTTCCCGCACAGACTCCCAGAAGGAGTCTGTCAGATCCTGTAACTTTGAGGCATATTATTCCATAAGAAGTTACCCAATTGATATCCAACAGGGAAGTGAAATTCTTCTCACAGTTGGGAGATCACTCACCCTTAAATTACGGGTGGCACTGGGCAACCTATTTGAGGTGGAAACTTCTGTAATATGACTAAGCTGTGGTGTGCAGAAAGGCTTTTTTTTTTTTTTTTTGCTGCAGTAATAAATATGATGGAAAAACAAGTCATTGGTTTTGTGTGGAAGTATAAGGGGAAGCATTTTATCTTCCTAACTAAAACATTGGAACATTTTGGCAGTGTGGATGAGAAAGATATTAAAAATAGGACTGAGATGTATATCCCAGAAAGAGAAAAATGTCTTGGCATGATACTAATCTACTTAACCTTCAGGGTGAGAGTGTCATCCATGATGTACTGTTTAGGAACTATTTTGTCTTAAAAAAAATTTTTCAAGATGCAGCCATTAATGATTTTGCCATGGGGAATTCCAAAGTTCAGTAGTGATTCAAGAACACAGTATAACACAGTTTGAAGCAAAGCATCTTGACTGGTGGAGAAATTCAAATAGATACAGACCACGTTTGTGAAGAGTAAGGGGTAGCTTGTTTTGAATGTAGGTACTATACAAAGTGAAGACCATAAGTTATGAACAGAAAAAGTCTTTGTAAGTTTAATAATTTCTAACTAAAGAGTAGACTAGTGGGTATATACTCTGATCTTAAAAATAAGTTTTGTAGAGAGTGTCTTATCTAATTAACATTCCACTGAAAGCATAGGGTATCATGTAAGCTGGGGATAATTAGAAAAATAGGTCTTATAGAAGGTCTCTGATTTACAGTACTTTTTTGCTGGATAACAGATGATTGGGTTTCTAGAAGACACTTACTGAATACTTTACCAAATAATGTAGAGGCTCTGAAAAACAAACTGAGGGTTCTAGAGGGGAGGGGGGTAGGGGGATGGGTTAGCCTGGTGATGGGTATTGAGGAGGGCACATTCTGCATGGAGCACTGGGTGTTATGAACAAACAATGAATCATGGAACACTGCATCAAAAACTAATGATGTAATATATGGTGATTAACATAACAATAAAAAATTAAAAAAAAAATAAAAATAAGAAGCTTACAGTGAAGTAGTGAGGACAAGGCATCCAGATATGGAGAGCTGATCGTTCTCTGATTCTTATCTCCCTCTCCTTTCTGTCTTCTCTATCATGAGGCAAGCAGTATTATTCCCATTATCCCACCGAATACTAAACCCACTTGAACCTCCTTGTCTTTTCTCACACACTTCTTAGAAAATAGCTTCTTCCCTTAATCCCTGCGTATACAAATCCTACCCGTCCTTCTGGCCCAGTGTGTGGTTGTGTGTCGCTAAGTTGAAAGAAAGGACTTTAGAATTGAGGAAGTTGAGAAGTTGAGAAAGTAGACATTGGTGCGTGGGAATCATTATCAGCCTGAATGTCGAAGTCACTGAGAGTGATGACCGATGGCTATGTGGAAGGGAGGACTGAGCATGGGGGAGATAGAGTGAAAAGAGATGAGAGGACTTTAGAAACTGGTATTTGATGGAAAACAGGGTGAGGAGAAGGAGGCATGCGCGGGAGGTTTCCTTTTAGAAGAGGAAAGGCAATTGAGTGGGAATTGTAAGACAGTGAATGGGCAACCATGTTTGGGAGAAAAGGAGAACTTTTAGAGGGAGCCCCGGAAGTGGGGTATTCAAGTCATCAGCCTGTGGTGTCCCCAGAAGGTGGCCTGGTTGCATTTAAGAGCAGGCGATGTGAAATAAGTCAATCAGAGAAAGACAGGTACCATATGACCTCACTGCTATGAGGAATTCTTAATCTCAGGAAACAATCTGAGGGTTGCTGGAGTGGTGGGGGGTGGGAGGGATGGGGTGGCTGGGTGATGGACATTGGGGAGGGTATGTGCTATGGTGAGCGCTGTGAATTGTGCAAGACTGATGAATCACAGACCTGTACCTCTGAAACAAATAATACATTATATGTTAAACAAAAGAAAAAAGAAGAAGATAGCAGGAAGGGAAAAATAAAGGGGGAGGGGAATCAGAGGGGGAGACGAACCATGAGAGGCGATGGACTCTGAGAAACAAACAGAGGGTTCTAGAGGGGATGGGGTGGGGGGATGGGTTAGCCTGGTGACGGGTATTAAAGAGGGCACGTGCTGCACGGAGCACGGGGTGTTATGCACAAACAATGAATCATGGAGCACTGCATCAAGAACTAATGATGTCATGTATGGTGATTAACGTAACATAATAATAGTAATAAAAAAAGCAAGAGGTGGGAGGACGAATGAAGTGAAAACCTGAGCCTGCAGAGAGGCTAGGACTTGGCTCCGGACGAACGGGCCTTCCACAGAGCAGAGGGCAGCGGGGCCCATTGGGCAGAGGAGGTGGTGGTATGACGGGGACCACGTGGAGTAGGAAAAAAAGCGTGGCCGAAATTGGGAGGGGTGGAGGCTTGCCCAGAGGATGCTGAGGGCGAATAACCGATCAGATTAGCAGAGAGCGGAGAGGGATATAGTAAGAAAAGGAAGAAGCGCGTGTGGCAGAAGTTGTGACTGTATGGTCATGTATGATTTTTTTACTGGATTTGATATCAATGGACTGTGGATTTCGGGACCGACTCTCTCAGCTGATAGAGCTTCGGGGCTGGGAAATTAAAGTGGTCGAGTCTGTTTCTTAATTTGTAAAATGGGGAATCATGACACTGGACAGACATTTCTCATGAGTTGTCTTGATAGATTGCTCGGTAAACGAAATCATTTATTTATTTATCCCCCTCCCCCCCTTTTTTTCATTTTCATTGGTTAAACTAAGCTATTTAAATTCAACAATTACAGTCATTTTTTTCTTAAAGAATTGATCAGCCCCAGAGTTCCCAGTGGAATGATATGCATCCCAAGGAATGACTTCTTCCACTGAGCAAAACAGCATTTTCTTCTCAGGTGAACTACACTAAATGAAATGGGGTTCAACAGAGTTGCCACAGGGAATTGAATCTTGGAATCCAGTGAAAGATAGAAGGAGATTAAAATTAGTGGAACCTTAAGAGTTGTAATTGTTTTTCGACCTCGGGGATTTTCTGCTAACTTAAGAAAAAAATAAAAGGAAACAAAAACCCCTGTGTCTTTTTTCTATCGATTGTTAGATGTCTGCTCTATTCTCCCATGCACAGGCCGGTCATTTTATTGAAAATTGTTGCCAATGCTGTGTGCTGTGTTTAGGGCAAGGGTGCTAGAGGGGAGTAATTACAAGTACTCTGGCCTTTCATCGAAACCCAGGAATCTTAAGTGACAGCTGTCTGAGGGACTTGTTCAGTTAGGTGGTTTGAAACGCCACCAGTGGTTAAAAACCTGTGGTTCGTGAGTTTGCAGCCACCGGGGACCGCCCGCGCAGTCTCACAAGAGTACTCGCATTTCATTGGGAACCACTGTTTTGTTGGGCCAGAAGGATGCTGGGCAGACATCCTGACCACGATGTTTATTTCCGGAGGGCAGAAATCACAATGGAAATTGGACCTGAGTCTAGCAGAGAATGATCCCCCTCCCCCCTCCCAATGTATAACATGGCAGTTAGAAATGAAATGTCTGTCTATGTTTTTAGCCCACAGAGAAGATGCAGCAGGGGTTAGTACCAGGGGAGGACTACCGTATTTTCTTTATATTCTTTGTGTCCTTCCCATCACATGGAGAGCTCATTTCTCCTTCAATGGATAATGATTAAGTGTCTCTTTAATAAACAGTGTTGCCCGAGATGCGTGTGGGATGAGAAGAAAGTAGAAAGCAAAGTACTTTTTAGAATTCGCAAATTATGAGGAGAGTTAAAACAGATAGTGAACAATTTCAGGGCAGTTCACAAGCCCTGGTGGTGAGTCCGAGTACAGACGGGGTTCAGCAGAGCCTGAGTTAGGAAACGGCCTCCCACAAGTGGGGTTCCTCAGGACTCGCTCCTGGGACAGCATTAGGCCAGCAAGCCCATGCTGCAGGGGTGGGAGTACCGCCTCCTGAACCGTTCTCTCCCATCGGTCTTTGTTTCCTCTGTTTTCATTGGCTTCTGCTTGGCTTTTTTTCTTGTCTGAGCTCGATATTGGAGGCCAAATATTTATTTGTTAACCCATTATCCATGGATACAGTAAGGCTTTTAGCTCTCAAAAGGGGTTAGGACTGTCTTTTTATTTTTTTTTAAAGATGTTATTTATTTATTTGACAGAGAGACACAGAGAGAGGGAACACAAGCAGGGGTGGAGACAGAAGGAGAAGCAGGCTTCCCGCTGAGCGGGGAGCCCAGTGCGGGGCTCAGTCCCAGGACCCTGGGATCATGACCTGAGCTGAAGGCAGACGCTTAACGACTGAGTCACCCAGGCGCCCCTTTTCATTTTTTATTATTTTTTATTTTAAAAAAATTTTTTAGGACTGTCTTCATGAGGACTCTTTCATGGTATATATTCCTAATCTTAAGGCCGTTTACAATATTGTACTAAAACATTTTAAAGCTATTATAGATACGTATAATAGAAGTAAATAGCAGATAGAGAGGTTATTTCTTAGAACCTGCTATTTGGAAACTATGCCGAGTTTTCTTCCCTCAATTTTATGCTATTGCAATAAAAAAGAACATATTTAAGATGCATGTTGTGCAACTAATGTAAGATAAAGATATTTAAGTACAAACAAGCAAAAAGAGGTTACTCTCAGGTTTTTCTGTCCTTCCTTGATGTCATCCAAATGACCTATTGCCAGAATTATATTGCCTTTTTTAAAATTTGGTGGTCACGCAGGAAGCCTTTCTTATCAAAGTCTGTCCTTGCACCACCAATTTAAGAAGCCTATTCTCTGAGAACAAAGGACATCCCCGTTCAAAAAGTTGCCCCCGTAACCCTAACCTGATACCTGTCTGCCATTAAACCTTTTACAGTAGATCATTCCTCAGGCACCCAAAGGCATCTCTTCCCCCAGCGCCACATTTATCAGCAGAAGAAAAGCAAACACCACCATCTTGCAGGTACACAGTGTCTCCACACCTATTACGGTTGAGGGCAGCAGTGACCTCATCCTGGCCCAAACCACCCACGAGTAGCCTTTGATGTTCCCGAGCCTCATGTTTTAATACAGTCTCAACACCCGACGTTTGAACTGCGAGAGTCCTGCTTCCAGCCACATGAGAAGTGATATCAAAGATGGTCCCATTTTAATGCACTTCCTCTTTCAGACCGGGCAACAGGCAAGGGAAGACCTGGGGAGGCTGTGTTTCTTCTCTGTTTTCTCCCCCTCCCGCCCATCCACACTCCACCTCTCCTTCTTTACACTGTCCACACACCACGTGTCTGTCGCCGGAAGGATTGACCAGCTCCGGGAAAGGATAGAGCCCTCAGCGGAAATGAACCCATTTCTTTTTACAAATGAAAAAAAAAATTACGCCGGAGATAGTTCTGCATGGACTTTTCCCAGCAGAGTGGGTGACATTCATATTTGGGGTTAGGCCCTTGTGGTGAGAAAAGTCACGAGAGGATGATCATTAGCCAGTGCACCGGGGAGGTCAGGAGTTTAAGGCTGATGATCATTTGAGCGGGAAGGAAGTTTAACAGTCATACCAGAGATTCATTTTATAGATGAGGATATTCTTGGTGTGAAATCGAATCAAGGCCCTCTATGGAAAAAGATCCCATGATCAAATTAGTTCAAGTACAGAAGGGTGTTGAAAGGCTCTGCGAACCCTGGGTATGATATAAGACTGATGAATCACTGACCTCTGCCTCTGAAACCAATAATACATTCATTATATGTTAATTACTTGAATTTAAATAAAAAATGGAAAAAAAAAAAGAACAGCTCTGAGAAGCTAGCTATCTTTCATTATAATACAAACACACTTAGGGGAGTTAAATCTTATGTTCAGACACTTAAAGATCATTTTTGTTTACAGACTCTTAAGAATAATAAGATACACTCTGTGATTATGTGTCTCATACTCTTCTAAGTATTTGATAGATTTAAGTCATCCAGTCCTCATTACAACACTGTGAGGTAGGTATTATTACTGCCCTTCCAGTTTTCCAGATGGGACACCTGAGGCATAGACAAGTTAGATAACTAGCTCCAGGTGACCCAGCTAGGAAGCGGCAGAAATAGATTCCAAAGCCAGGGTTTTGGCTGCTGAGTCCATGCTCTAAATCACCACACGATGCTGTCTCTGACGGTATCTGACTGGGAAAGTCAGAAACACAGTTTTTTCATCTCTCATTACAATAATTTCTAAAATAGAAATTATTAGATTAGATTTATTTTTTTAAGGAAAAACACGTTTCTATATTTGTGTTGCTCTCACATGATGTATAAATGTTTAGTTATCAACCTCTGTGCTTCCCTGCCAAGTGGCAGTGTTCACGAGGAAGAAAACCCTTACGAAGCTTTGACTAACTTGTTTCATTTGTGTACCTCGTGGGAGGGAAAAATGTCTTTGGAAATGTCTTGACATTACTTTCTTTGAAATTGTTAAAGCCTTTTGTTTACCAAGCAGTGTACACTGTTAAAAGTAAAACTTCCTCTATGTTCTGAATTTTGGCCCAGTTGGTGAATCTTTCAGGAGTGTTGAAAACAGGGCTTTAATTAGCAATTTTATCAGTTAACCTAGTCACTCATCTCCAATTCTTATCTGAGTCCTTGGTAGAACAGGCACTTAGGGACATCAGAAAAAGGCCGACTTGTCAGAGTGACAGTTGAGAGGCCTTCTGTGGAGGGAAAAAGAAAGATCTCAGAATGGACAGTATTAAATGGAATCTGATACCAATCTGAAAGAAATGATCTCACCAAAGGAAGCTAGAGTAGGACTTGGTTTCTCTTGTATTTTTCTGTAATCCTCTATGGTATGTCACCTTTGTTAGTCAAGACAGTGGTCTTGCGTGATGCAAAGATGGAACCTAAAATAGGGGCAATTTCTAAACCAGCTAGTAAGTCACTGAGTGGAATATAACCCTGGAGGGGTTCTTCACTCTGCAAAACCAAAGGACTGTTTGGAAAATGAACATAGGGCTTGGAAAAGTCAGTTTCCTGGTGAAAGTGAGAAAAATACCAATGACATCAAGTATATAAAAGAATAATAACCTTCTCTAATGCAATCCAATCGGAGAGGCTTGAGTCCTTAACTAAATTCAATTTATTTTTCCTTTATGGTATGACTGACTTCTTATAATCCTGATTTTGCTAAACATCTTGTTTTTCCTGTATTTGAACTGTGTTAAAATGTATCACTACCTGGAAATAAACCTCTACTTCTTAAGAAATGAAAAGCACTTAAGCTATAAAAAGAAGATCCATAAATTCATTATCTCAGCATGGGTCTGCTATAATTGCAACAGCAGAGGGAGAAATAGGAAAAAAAAATTCCATAAGGGATACATTGGAGCCAGGAGATATTTATGCTTGCCTAAGCAGTTCTGATGATTTGATAGTTGAAATGTTTATGCTTTTGTTCACTTAGATAACGTACTTAGGACATCTATTTTAAACAACAGATAATTGTACTGGTGTACTGAGGGCTCTGACATAGTGGTAGTTGGTATCTGAGGATTATTAAAACAAACTTAGATGGTTGTTGCATAGGGTGACTATTTTTGGCAGAACAATTACTTAGTGTTTCATGCTAAAAATGATAGTGTTTTAGATTTATTATAAAACCACAGAAAAACACATTTTTCTTCAGCAGCAGAAGGATGGAACATTAGTTAGAGCTTAAGGAAAGCTTACTTTGATCTTATTTTTCTCTCGGCCAACCTTGAAAAGTAAAATTGGTATACGACCTTGTTTTGTCTTTTGTTCTATATTCTTTTTTCTTCCATATTGTTTGATTTAATTTCAAAGTAGCTAAAAGTGCCAAAATCAAAGACTGGGCCCTGAAGGATATTGAATGTCATGGTCATTATTCTAATAATAAGAGGTTTGTTGAGCTGCTTTGATTTCCACAAGCTTCCTAGCCCCTTTTCTGAGAAGAAAAAAAAAAAAAACAAAACCCTTTGCCTCAAGTTTTCTCACAAGTAGGCAAGCTAAATATCATCCAGTCTTCGAACTTGTAGCCAGTTGGAATCCTGCTGCCTTCACTTAGTGAGATACAGAGAATTATTAGCAAATAAAATGCAAAGCTCGCCTTTATTAGGCTGTGATTTCTACAGGTAATCTCCTACAGGTAGGAGATTTGAATTTTACACTTTGCTAGTTCCAGTGATGCAACTCTTGCAACACAATTCCTGACTCTTCATGGGGCTAAAGATTTCTCCGAATTATAGGATGACTATAATTCTTATCTATGTGTAATAAGTATAGAATAAGCTCTGTATATGATTGGTAATAACTTTAAGTAGTTATGGATTAGTGAGTTTCACGCATCTCTCTCCCTGGCCATTACTTTCTAATTTCCCAGCTCATACCCTCTAGCATCCAGACACCTCCATTTATCTGGGTCTACAATCTCGTGTTCCATCCTCTCTCAATGTCCCTCCCACTCTCATTTCCCTACTTTCCTCCTTATCTAACAGTCTATCATTATAATCACTTACTTACATACGCCTTCAACTCTTTGCCCCTTTCTGACTTTGTTGTACTAACTACTTGTCTGCTCTGATCCTGTGCAGCTGAACACGGATGGAAAAACACACACAAGGAAGCTGAGTGGCCTCATTTTCAATCCGTGACCACTAACCTCAAGTGAGCCTTAAGATGACCACAATCTGTTTATATTTCTCTAATCCGTTCACTCTCTCTGTCTCCTAGTGGAGGCAGTGGTTCTCAACCAGAGGTGATTTGTGCAACCCCTTCCCCCCCACCAGAGGGGATTGGCTAAGTCTGGAGATGTTTTTGGTTGTCACGGCTTGGAACGGGGAGTGTTCCTGGCATCTAGTGGATAGAGAGCAGGGATTCTGCTTAACATTCTGTGATGCACAAATGGCCCCCACTGTCCCCACGAAGAATTATCCTACCGCCAATGTCTATAGGCCAACTGAGAATCCCTGTGTCAAGCATTTTATATCTTTTCTCTTTTTTAAACTTCCACCATTCTCTCTGTTTTGCGCTTTCAGCTAATGATCTTTTTCATTAGAGAAAATAAAAGCAATTTGAAGAGACTTGCTTTAGTTCCAACCAGCATTCCTTCCTGTCATTATGGATGCCCCTCTCTGGTCCCACATAAGGCCAACCCGTCTACTAGCTCCCATGCCCCCTTCTCTACTCAGGGACAGAGTGCCAGGAAGTTTCCATTTTCTCTCTTGAATTACCAGTTTCCCTCCTTGATTATTTCCATCAGCAAAGCAACATGCTGATAATATCTCCTATCTTAAAAATGAAAACAAAACCCTCAAATCTCTCTGATTTCATGTCCCCCTTTAGGGACAGCATGGTCCCTAATTTTTCTCCTCCCACACTCTCTTGAACTTGATCAAAACAGACTTTCATCCCCTTTACTCCAGAGAAAGAGTTCTCATAGAGGTTACCAATCATGTGTCCACAGTTTTATCCAGTGATCATTTATTCTTCTTCAACTTTCTTGTGCCACCAGAGACTTTTTACATAGTCAATCACTTCCTCTTTCTTGAAACCCTTTCTTCACCTGGCTTCAGGACCACACTCTCCTAGGTTTCCTTCCTCCTTTATGTGTGTCTCCTCTCAGCTTCCTTTGTTGGTCTCTCTGTGTGGTATAAGAAGGAGGGTATTTGGCCTTTATTGCTGGGTTCCTGGTGTAGAGCTCTTAAAATGCCAGGAATTTCCCAAGTGATAAGAGTGATAGGAATCTCTTTTGTGCTGACCAGGTGACTCTTGGTGGGCCCTTAGACAGCTTCAGGATGGGGGCTGGCCACCAAAAAGATCAAGTCTTGATTAAAAGCTTGGAAATTTCAGCCCTATCCCCCAGCCTCTGGGGAAAGGAGAGGGGCTAGAGACTGAGTTAATCACAGATGGCCATAATCACGGCTATGTAATGAAACCTCCATAAAAATCTCTAAATGATAGGACTCAAGGAGCTTCTGAATTGGCAAACACATCCATGTGCTGAGGAGGGTAGGGCATCCACCTCCATGGGGACAGAGGCCCCTGTATTCAGGACCCTTCTGAACCTAGCTGTATGTACCTCTTCATCTGGCTGTTCATTTATATCCTTTATAATAAACAGTAATAGTAAGTATGACATTTTTCTGAGTTCTGTGAGTCATTCTAGAAAATTATTAAACTTGGGGAAGGGGGTTTGTGGGAAACCCTGACCTTGTAGCTGAGTCTGACAACTTGGTAACGTGTGTGGTGACCTTGGGGACCTGATACTGGCCACTGGTGTCTGAAGTGAGGGTGGCCTTGTGGAATGAGCCCTCAAACATGGGGAGTCTGACTCCGGCTCTGGGTAGGTAGTGTCAGGATTAAATTTAGATTTACTAAATCATAACTAAAGGTAAACCTTACCAGTGGACTTTAGAGACGGATCCAACTCCCGGGAGTTGCATAAGGAAAAGCAAACCGATAAGAAAAAACAAAATGTACAATCCTTTGATTATTGTTATCTGTAATAGCTAAAATGAAATTAAAATAGTGCTGGGTCTGATCGTGATGCTAGACCAAACTCCGAGTTTGGTTAGTCTGAGTTTTGACCCCTAGACTCAAAGCACCTCCCAAAGGGAAAAATTATATAGGACAACAAAGAATACTTCTAAGACCTCTGGCACTAAGAAGGTAAAGAAGGTAATCCATGTATGGGGAAGGCAAAATCAAGAAATTTTTGAAACCAGGGTGGGTGTGGTGTAAAAGAGTTGTCTCATTTTGTGGATTGGTATCATCAGCTTCCTGAAGAGTATCTACTAAAATGGACTGTGAGGATGACTAATTAAGAGCAGTGGAGATTCTTTGGCGTTGAATGCTGTGCAGTGGAAGAGCATGTTTGGATTGATGTAGAACCCACAGCTCACTATGTAACAATCACAGATGGCAGTACATGATCCAGACACACGTTAGGTTATTCTGAAGGGAACTGTCCCTGTGGCGACTGTTAACTCTGAGAACAGACCTTGACCGACTTTCTCTGTAAAGGCCAAGTGGAACACCCCAGATGAAGCAGCTGATAGCTTCATATGCAAGCCACGTGGGACTGGCTTCATGATAATCAGGATATTCACTCACTGATTATGCCTCTTACCCAATTCATGGTCCCTTTTGCATGGATGTCCGGTGAAACCCTACTGCTGCACTATCGAGCAACAGTCTAGGAAGTCTGAATTGAATAAATGAGTAAAATAGACTTTGATAGGGTTGAAACACAAGTTTTAATATAGCACATCCTTTGGGTGGATCAAAGGGATCCTCTGTTGATCCTCCAACACTAAAGTGCCCTAAACTAGTCCTTGTGTTTACCTTGGTTTGTAGAAATTTTAAAAGCCATAGGTATCAACATAGGTAAGTCAATTAATGTGATACATGACATTAACAGAATGAAAGATAAAAATCATATGATCATCTCAATAGATGCAGAGAAAGCGTTTGACAAAATGCAACATCCTTTCATGATAAAAACCCTCAAAAAATTGGGTATAGAAGGAACGTGAATGTGTTTGTAGTTGTGTCTCTTTTACCTGAATGTCTTTTGTGGATAGACATTGTGTCTGACTGGAGAGCTGGTCCCTTAAAATAGAAAGCATGTGAATCTGCCTTTCAAGCGATATTAATTGGACACGTTAAATGGGAACCAATAAAATTATCTGAGCCCACACAGTGTGGAACAAGCTGGAGTGCTAGCACAGACAGATTCTCTGTATGGAGTGTAGACTGGGGCTTAAGGCATAAGCTCCTGAGTGTCTCCCAGCATTGACGACTAGGACTTTGGACCAGAGAATTTTCATTTCTCTTAGTCTGTTTGGGCTGCTATGACACAGTACCATGGACTTGGTGGCTACTAAACAACAGAGTCCATATTTCTGGAGGCGGTGAGTCTGAGATAAGGGAGCCAGCAAGGTCAAATTCTGGTGAGGACCCTCTTCCAGGTTGCAGACTGCCAACTTCTGGTCGTATCTGAACACGGCAGGGAACAGAGAGGGGAAGTAAGGTTTCTCATTACTCTTACAAGGGCACTAATCCCTTTCATGAGATGACCTCATCTAATCATAATTACTTCCCAAAGTCTCCACCTCCTAAATAGCATTACATCAGGTTTCAACATAAGAATGTTGGTGGAAACAGAGACTCAGTTCATTATATCAGATGAAAGGCAATTATTAGCTTGCTGTCAAATATTAATTGAAACTACCCTTATGACTAAAGGATACAAAATAATCTTGAAATATGAAATACCCATGATGTTTTGGATGATGTTGAAACAATACTCTAATGGGGAGGACAGTGCCCACAGAGTTCCATACTAAAATGGATATGGTTTATACTAGATCATACTACCAAAGGGATGCAAGGAGGAGATATTCATGAGCAGGGAGCCTCTTTTCACTAGGGCTGAATTTGGAATTGCTTTAGGAGCAGCCAGATTCTATTATCATTTGGACAGTGCCCTATAAACAGTTCTGGACTGACCAACAAAGAGCTGTTTGGCTTATGGATGGCAGTTCCAAAGTAAATGGAGAGCATCCTTTTTGGAATGCCACCACTCTGATTGAAAACGGTAAAAACAAATCAGCTCTATGGGCTGAATTGCACGCTCTTTTTCTAGCAGTGATGGAAGAATTGAACAATGACAAGAGTCCTTATGTTTTGGTTTTTATTGGCTCATGGGTGAAGGCTGATGGCTTGGCCATGTGGTCACGCAAGAGGAAAGTGGAAACCTGGCCTACTGCAGGGATGCCCACATGGGGCACTGCTCTATGGAAATCACTATGGAAATTTGAGAGCTGCAGTAAAGTAAGACATATCTATGCCCATCGGAAAAACCCCCTTCCAGGTTCAGAAGGTGATTGGAACCACCAAGCAGACTTTTTGGAGCACTCTCTTGAAGTGGCCACCTGGATCCATGAATTGAGTGGACTTAGTGTGGACTGCAGCTGTGCAGGGATAGGCTGAACCTAGACACAGTCTTCTTGTAACCTTTGAGACACAAAATGCCAACAAGAACGGTTATGTCAACGAGAGAGACAGAGATTGCAGATGGCTATGTGGACAATTCCTGGGAGGAAGGCACCACACATAGCAAGGGTATTATATTGGGCCAATGCAGGTGGCCTAGGGGGCTATGAATGGGTCCTGAAATGTATGGACACTTAACCCATATGGGATTTGCATACTTGGTGATAGATGCAAATGCTCAAAGTACTACTGAAGATTTGGAACAGAAGATAATGTACCAATTTGGGCTGCAGAATTACATTTCTTCAGACTAAGCAACACAAGTATCCAGGAGTGGGTAAAGAGCCGTCATATCAAATGGATATAATCATATTTCATAGCATCCTCAGAGTAATGGTCTAATAAAGAATTGGAGTGGGCAGTTACAAAATTTGCTGCCCTAAATGGGGGGAGATATAGGTATAAAAGCCTGGCTCACATGAATGGGTGCTCTGCCCCTATAGGAGAGGGTAACAGCTAGGTGGATAGATTCTGTACATGTCTTCCCTGTATCACCTCAACTTTTGCTTTTTCCCACCTGATGCAATGGTCCCAGGACTAGGCATGCAACTTTGGGTGCCAGAAACAGGGATGATTCCTAAGCAAGTAACTTGTAACTATGCCTTTGAACCTTTATGCCAGAATTCCTAAAGGCCTGATGGTGGTGGTGGTGGGGGTGGGGGGGAGGTGGATTGTGTCTTCACGCCACCTGGCAAAGTTCAGGCTGACAGTCGAATACTACTGTGTTGCTTAGCGGTTTGGATAGCCCACTGGTTCTGTACCTGTGTAACCCTACCCTGTGTGAATGGGAGTGAGCCGAGAAGAAAGCGTTTGCTACATTAGTATTGCTGCTAGCAATGTGGAACAGCATAAGCTCTAAACCTAATGTCCCTTCCGACGGCGGAAATGTTAATCTTTTGATTTCCATTTTTCAGGTTATATCTAATACAGATGATATCATTTGAGAAGGAATTTCTGAGAACTGCTTCCTACCGGTATTTCAAAATGTGTGGTGTATGGCAGCCAGCAGATTGATCACTGTAACTATAAACCTTGATATGATAAAATGCTTAGAAAGGTCCCTGGTTATAATGAACAAAATGTAATGGCAGCATGTTCACCATGCTTGCACATCACTCTTGTTCTCTGGATGGAAAGCTATTAAGTAAAAGAAGGATAAAGAGTAGGTTCCTGATGGGATTAAAGCAGTGAGCATCGTGTGTAGAGCCTATTCTCGTGGGTAACGGCCCCACATTGAGATGACGAAGGTTGTAAGAGGCCTCATGGCACTCAAACTAAATTGCATGTAGGTGTGAATACCACTTATCTAACTCTAGTATGGGAGACCAGACATTTTTGGGTGCAAAACCTGCATACTAACTGCACTCAGGCCATTAGTACCTAATGACAACAAGGTGCATGGCGAATTAAGCAGCACTGGCCCATAAGACAGAAAAGGGCTTCTGTGGAAATAGATGCCAGTCTAGGTATCTTGGGACAAATGGAATTTACTTTTAATGAGGGGCAGTGTTCAGAGGAAAAGGATTTATTACCTAGAATAAGCAGATGAGAGGGAGTTCTCTTAAGGAGGAAGACAAAGGAGGGAAATCAGCCTCCGAAGATGAGGCTTTAGCAAAGTAGATCAGGCAGGCTCAACAATAATACTGGATAATGCTAGAACCTAGCACGGGGAAAGTGCCTGTATCCTGACCCAAAAGAGTATCTTGACTGTTTTAATACAAATAGAAGCTGAAGTGGGTATAGGATGATGGCCCTAGATCCTAGCCAAATTTATAAACACATCTCATAATTTCTAGTATATTCTTCCTCATAGTAAATTTTTCAGTGTGGCACAAAACATATCTACTTATAGACTTAAATATTTTTGGGTCCTCTGTCGAAGGAAGTCAAAAGTGGATAAACTTATGTTCAATAATTAATGTTTTAGTATTTTATCTTATTTGGAAGTGATCTAGCTATTCAATAAATATTCATCATTTAACTTATCTCAGTATAACTTTAAGGTTTCAAATTACCAAAAAGATTTTTGGAAGCTATTTTTTTTTAAAGATTTATTTATTTATTTATTTATTTATTTGTCAGAGAGAGAGAGAGAGAGAGAGAGAGCACAAGTAGGGAGAATGGCAGGCAGAGGGAGAGGGAGAAGAGGGCTCCCTGCTGAGCAAGGAACCAGTTGAGGGACTCGATCCCAGGACCCTGGGATCATGACCTGAGCCAAAGGCAGACGCTTAACTGACTGAGCCACCTAGGCATCCCTGGAAACTATTTTTAAGTACACATATCATAAAGCATAATCATTGTTAAAAATACATTTATAAACTTTTATCTTACTTATATCTATTAAATTTTCTTGTTCTTAACAATTATGTTTGGATTAGTCATGGAAATTTTATGAGATATTAAATAGCTAACCATTATTTTAAGTTATCTCTTACTGACAAATTCTGTGATGGAGATAAAGTTATTTGACTTTTAGTAAACCTAGACACAGGTAAAAGTATTATTTTAAAGCTGATAAAGACATGCCTGTTTTAATGAAACCAGTAAACTTAAACTAGCTTTTATTTACTGAAGATTATCCTAGATTGCCTACATTTCTGAGAGTATACTTGATTTATATAAATGCTTGTTTGTTTTAGCCAATTAGAGCTCTTTACAAATTAATTTTGGTAATACCACTTGGAGGTAGAAAACAAATCACAGATCTATAATATACATACATAGACACACATAAACATATAGATAGATATATGTATATATATGGATAGTTTCTCTTTTAAAATTTTAGCTATGAGACAGGTGCAGTGATGCAGAACTCACTAGTTTATGAAAGAAGAGTTGGATCCAAATCGTGTCTCTGGCAGATGGAATAAGTTACCTGTTTAGATGGCTAAAGCTTTTACTAATATTTGCCGAAGAGACTTTAAGATTTTTCATAGTTTTGGGGCGCCTGGGTGGCTCAGTTGGTTAAGCGACTGCCTTCGGCTCAGGTCATGATCCTGGAGTCCCGGGATCGAGTCCCGCATCGGGCTCCCTGCTTGGCGGGGAGTCTGCTTCTCCCTCTGACCCTCTCCCCTCTCATGCTCTCTCTCTCTCTCTCTCTCTCTCTCTCTCTCTCATTCTCTCTCTCAAATAAATAAATAAAATCTTTAAAAAAAAAGATTTTTCATAGTTTTCAAAGTAGCCTTCCCCCCCCCATTATGATAAGAATTACCTTGGTTCCTAGAGAAGAGCAGGTAGAATACTTACATCTCAAAAGACAGAGAAAGAATGCAAGTTCTACCAAAAAGACTTTGAATCCCTAAATCCAGGTTTTTTTTTTACAATATCCGCAAGCCTTTTGAGATGAATAGGGAGGTTGTGGGATTGGGAAAACAGGTATGTGGACTTTGAATTATTTGTAGAGCCTCGTTTTTGTTTTTGTGAAAACTAGATTTGTAGGATAAGTACAGTTGTTTTTAATTCCTCAAAGAACTGCGTTGCAACCTGAATAATGTCAAGAGGCTGCTCCACGCGTCCAACTAGATTATGCTCAGTTTACGTTTGTGTATCAGGGAGAACATCGTCAACCAAGATGAAAATCAAAAGATAACTATGTTCTAGGTAGAGCTGTGTGTCTTTGGAATGTTTCAGTAAATCCTTCTCCAAAGGCTTCAAAATGTTTTTCTTTCCCTCTTCCTACATAGTTCATTGTAGCTTGGGGGAGAAAGGCTCAAAAAAAGTTCCCATCAGGGTCTGAATATCAGTTTCTAATTTGGTCAACTTCTGACCATAGAGCTGTTACAGGATTTTTGTTCCTTTAGTGCCCGCCATTCTTGGTCACACCACTGTGAAGAATGAAGAGGTAGACCAGACAAAGAGTGGTGGGCAGCAAAGCAAAGTGTGTTGAGTGATAGGACAAAGCTCCCAGCGAGGGAGGGGACCCGAGAGGGTTGCTGTTTGGGCATTCAAATCTAGGGGTTTCTATAAGCTCTTTGGTGGAACTATCTTGAGCATCCTGAGTGTGGACCCCCTGTGGATTGGCTGCTAAGGTGTGCCAGCCAGGGCTTCGATCATGCACCTATCGGGTTATTGTTCATGTATTGATGGTCTTTTGGGCTGACATCTGGGGACTAACTGCCTCAGCTTGTGACAGTGACCATTGTTTTATGGTTAATTGTTTTGTTGCAGGATGTTTGCAAAAGTCACTTCTGCAGAGGCTGCTAGACAGGAGGCTCTCGTGGTCGTGTCTCAGCTGTAAAACAGGGTGCTAGTGCGGTTTTGTTCTAGCTGCCCTACTCCCTGTTTTCTTGTTGGGGACCCAGGCCCTGACTACCTCTGTGTCCAGGTAACTCCTAACAGAGGTACTCAAAAAATCCTTTCAGATATCTTCTCAGGTTTCAGCCTGAATGAACAATAAATATTCCTGGCAGTATTGAATAACCCCTTGGACACAAGAGGCATTCCCAGAGAGGGTGCAAAAAAATTTCCCTCCCAAGATCCAGAGCCACTTCCAAAGATAATGAAAGAAAGACTCAGATAATTCCCTTGAGAGCGGGCAACAGTCAGCAGAACCCTAGCTACAAATGGCATGCAACCCACATTTCTGTCTGACACTATTTTTGAGGCCCCCAACCCGAGAGTTGCTAAGCCAGATTCTCAGGACACGGACAAGACAAATGAGAAGGCAAAAGCCGTCCCTGGAAGAGAAAAGATCAACCACCAATGGGTACCTGAAAGCAAATTCTGAAGGCACAATGTGAAATTTCACCTTCCTCTCTCAAGCAGTCACCACAGATAGGCACCTGGGAGAGCTGAGTTTGGTAGGAATTCTCACCATTTGCCGGCTTTCTGCCTGTTTTCCCAGGATTCTGTCTCCAGGCTCTGGAGTGAATGGCGTGTCCCAGCGGGTCTCATCCTGGTCACCAGAAACTGTCAAGGAGGAAAAATAATTCTCCCTTTTGCCTTTGTTGGTGAGTGCTTAGCTGAGACAGCTTTTGCTCTAGGGAACCTTGTCAATGGGTAAGTTTATCTAGGTGAAAAGTTCTCCACTGTGGCTACCGTAATTCAGGATTCTCTTTGGTACAGTTAATCTGCTTGTTCAGACTTAAAATTTCATTCACTGGAGGCCTCACACTTGACCCAGTCCCGTTTAAGTCTGTCACCTTTCTTCTACTCCTGACACAATCAAGTCAATTTTCAGATACTCCCATTTAACTCAGAGTAAAATCCAGAGCTCTTAAAATGGTCTAGAAGGCTATAGATGATGTAGCCCCTGTTCTGACCTACCAGTCTTCCACCCATTCATGACACACCATCTCTGGTCTTGCTGTTTGTCCCACATGCCTGACGTGCTCCTGTCTTAAGGCCTTTTATACTTGCTCTTTCCTCTACCTGGAATATTCTTCCAGATATTCCAGTGTCTCTCCCTCGTTTTATTCAAGCATTTGTAGAACTATATACTTCTCAGTGAAGCCTGCTCTGGCCATCTTATTTAAAATTGCAACCATATTGAGTCCCAGAATTCTTTGTCATTCCTTCTCGCTGTGCTTTTTTCCATACCACTTACACCCAGATGTTACACCGTATGTTTTACTTTAAAAAAATCTATATTCCTATGGACATATACGTTTCATAAAGGTCACATTTTGTGTGTGTGTGTGTATTTTGTTCACTGCTGTATCCTTAGCACTAGAATGGTTCCGGGAACATAGTAGATATAGGACAGATATATATTAGATGGATAAATGAATACGAAAATTGTAACTGGATATCATACAAATTATTCAGTGACAGAAAGTATCTAAGTTTAAGAAAGAGCCCTAAGTGACAGTATTAGAGAGATACGTAATGTGGGTAATATTGAGTAAATGTTGACCATTTACTCAGTTCCAGGGACCATGCTAGTTTCTTTATATATAGTATCAAATTAAATATTAACAATAATTCCTGTGACATGGGTATTCAGTGATTTTATAGAAACAGTAACCAAGAGGAGTAAAATGAATAGCTGAAATTCACATAGTTAATAAGTAGAAGAGGCAGATTTCAAAGCTAATAGTGATTCCAGGTATAAGCTTTCTGTGTTAATCCTGCTGCTCACAAAGAGGCAGAGAAATGCCAAAAGACACTGAGATGGGTTATTGTCGTCACAGCTTCCTCTGATAGATGTCATTGAATTTAGATCTTTTTTCCCCCCCAGACCTTCTTAAAAATATTTGTATCTTAAAATAATCACATGTAGCAGGATCTGGACAATATTTACAAAAAAATAATGACCAGATTTTTAATTGTCATAATTATTTTTTATTTTAGGAATTCTTTTTGGGAAAACCATCTCAAGGTTATACTGTTGTATCAAGCGAAATTACACTGAAATATTAACTATAATTTGGAAGTGCTTTTTGAAGCTGTAGAAAAACTTTTATCTTCCTGACTTAAATAATTTTCAAAGGTTGCATCACCTTATACATTTTTGAGAGTGCCTCTATTTTCTGTGCTGTTCCAACTATGCACTATATAAAATATAGTGCAACAATATTCACTTTCTTTTCAGTTTATTCCTGTACGCATGGAGACATTTCCTAACTCCTCCCCTCATAAGTTTCCTAAAAGGAGATCCTTTTAGTAGAGAAAGTGAAAAAGTGAATAGTGTTCAATTAACTTATTTAATTATATGGACTTCCCTTTTGGAAGGGGAAAATTAGATAAGCCTCCTGATGGATAGATTTATATTTTATATGTGACTTTATCATCATCAGTGTATGGCAAAAAAATTAATAATTTTTTATGATAATAGAGGTCACAGAGCAGCCAGTGACTGGATACCAATGTCTGATGATTCACACCAGTCCTTTTATTTTGTAACCTTTTAAAGGACATTTATTAACTTTCACAGGGTATCTTTCTATGGGCTGGGAGAAAGGTTTATCACATGGAACAAACTCAAAGAAAGATATTAACTTGTGTGGGGTTGAACAGCACGAAGTCAGTGGTCCATTACCCTGAATGGTAGCTGTAGGTCAGCAAATAACTAAGATGAAGAAATGATCTTTTTCATGATAATAGGATCACAAAGGTCTATCAGTGTTGAAAAACGGAAGTTATATATAAAAGCAAAAATTGAAAACATGATACAGCTACAACTTGAAATACTATAGAGTCATTAAAAATTGTAATATTGAAGAATTCTATGATTCTGAAGAATTCTAAGATTCTACAATATAGAATCAAGTAAAAAGACTACAAGACAATGTGTAAAATAGGGTATACTTTTTGGAAACATATATCCGTATTTGCACATAAAAATGTTAAAAGAGTGCTTATATTTGAGAGATGGTGTATTCCTGAGGTTATTGTAGTAACCTCATTAATTTTACTGGATCCTTTGCTGTGTGGGGGTGGAGAGGGTGGCGTGTGGTTATTCCATATAGTCAATCAAGGATTCAGGGTGACATTGTTTCCACCATCTTTAATTGGGGTTTCCAGTGTCCCCTGGACATTGATAATGAACTGGCAGATGGGAACAGAAGGAGAGTACAAGAGCTCTAGAGGTTTTCTGGGCCAGGCTAAAAGTGAAGCAAATCACTTCCGCCACGTTGGCCAGAACTCAGTTCTATGGCCTCATCTCATTGTAGGAAGAGTAGTTAGTGTTGTCTGCTTGTGTGCCCAGGAGAAAAAGGAAACGGATTTTGGTAAACACAGAGCAGTCTCTTTCTCACGTAAGATCCAGGGTAATATGTATACTCATTCTCGTGCTTTACTCTGTAAGTGTTCACTGGATTTCTGTGCTTAAGGCAGAAAGCCACATAAATCATCACTTGATTTTGTGCTGATTCTACTACTGTTGCCACCACCAGATCTTGAGACTGACAACAGGGTTCTCTAGATGAAGGGACCTATGGTGGATACTCACCTAGAATGAGCTTTCTAATGTTGCATTGGTCCACTCATAATGAAATATGAGATACAATGTCAACCATTATTTCATTGTGAGTCAGAGTCGTGACAACTTGCCCTTAGTTTTGAGGATCATAAACCACAAACCATAATAGAAAATGGCCACAAAAATAAAGTGGCTAATTGCATCCACACAAGTTTTATGTACTTGGCATTTAGTACATAGTAGGTGCTGGAGATATGCTCATTGACTGACTGATAGTCTTCCCACATTTTTCTGAGTGATGTTCTTTTCCTGTCCATAAGCTAGGATCCCCAGGAAGGCAAAGACAGTGCCTTCATTTTGTAAATCTCTTTTGGTATATATGCTTGTATCATTCATTTTTAGTCTTCTACGATACGATGGGGAATATACAAGATTATGTTGTTAAGGACAAATGGAAAGCTCTCTGGGTTTAGAGGTAGAAGCCAAACTTAGGAAATAATCGGTTCTCTGACAAGTTCGTGGACACAGTGGCATTCACTGAATAATTTTTGTATGATTTAGGCAAGTAATTTCTCCTCTCTGTCTAGTATTTCTTCATCTGTAAAATAAGTATAATACTAATAATACCTGCTATATTTCTGATATCGCTGTGACGATCAAAATGTTCTTAGTTTTTGCTTACAAACTTAAAGGATATATATGACCTCTCTAGACTTTAGAAATAGTCTTTTATAGTATTCAGTTAAATTCCGCTGAATAGTCTCCATTTGTCTCTCTAGGTCCATTCTTCCATCTTCACTCTTCTGTTACCCAGGAGGCTGATCTCTGTGGATTTTTATCGGCTGGATTTTTTTAACCCTTGACCTATGGATTATGCCTAAGAGAAAGACCAACAAGGGACTGGATGGCTGGAGGAAGGGGAATCGGGGTATTTATTCCACAGCTTCTTCCCTATAGGGTTGGGGGTCAGCAGAGGCTTATTCCTCTACCAAAGGCTCCTATCTGGTAGGTCTCTCCTATAGTTACAGCTTTTTCCAGGTTCCTGTAATGTCTCTTTCTCCTTATCCTTCCAAGCTTAGGGGTGGCAGCAGTCTCAGGTTTTTTTTTTTTTTATTTGAAGTATAGTTGATATACAATATTACATTAGTTTTAGGTGTATAGCATAATGATTCGACATTTATTTATTTATTTTTAAAGATTTTATCTATTTATTTGAGAGAAAGAGAGCACATGAGAGGGGGGAAGGGTCAAAGGGAGAAGCAGACACCCCACCGAGCAGGGAGCCCGATGTGGGACTCCATCCTGGGACTCCAGGATCATGACCTGAGCTGAAGACAGTTGCTTAACCAACTGAGCCACCCAGGCACTGCATGATTCGACATTTATATACATTACAAAATGATCACCATGATACGTCTAGTTACCATCTATTAGCATACAGAGTCATTACAATATTATTAAGTATATTCCCTTTGCTGTACTTTACATCCTTGTAACTTACCTAGTGTATAACTGGAAGTTTGTACCTCTTAATTCCCTTCACCTATTTTGGCCACCCCTCCCCTCCCCTCCCTTCTGGCAGCCCCCAGAGTCTGTTTCTGTTGTGTTTTGTTTGTTTTTTAGGATCTACAAAGAAGTGAAATCATACTATATTTGTGGTTCTCTGTTTGACTTATTTCACTTGGTCTTAGGGTGTTTTTATCATCCCTCTGGTTGCCGTTCACCTTGCCCATCTTTGAAAGTGGCCCTTACACTCAGATCATTCACTGCTTTTGAGTGTGCCTTGAATCCTGCGGGACTCTGACCTATACACGTTCCAAAGAATTTTGTGCTGCATCACCATGCATAATATGCCACACTTAAGAAAATGATGGTGGTTAATCCGTGAGCTGGAACAGGAGATTTCTTCAGAGATGGAAGTAATCTTCATACTCCCCCTGTATGCATTATGCTGTAGCAACATAGGCTAAGCCTGTGTATAGGAAGCTGAACAAAATTCCTGACAGTTAGGGTCTTAAAATTTCATAGACATCATCATCTTAGAAGAAACGATGAAAGGGCATATAAAAATCAAGACATTTCAGATGCAAATTATAAGTTGTGCAAATATTGTGTGTGCCCAGTAACATAGGATATAATGCATGCAACCACATTTCATCCAGGTCAACTCCTAAGCAGAAGGCTCTCCGATTCTCTTCTGCTTGGGTGACTTTTATCCACGTCCTCAGAGAAGTTGGATTTTTCCTCTGAAGATTTCACCTTTGGTGTCCTTTCTTCAAAATGTTTCTCTGGCATACTACAGGGGTTTTATGTGTGATTCAGTTGACTTTACATCTCAGTTTGACTGCCACAGTTTCAATTTAATTAAGCACTGGTTTAATTATTAGTATCACCCCCTTATACTCTTAAAAGCATTCCAGTTTGAATGAGAAGTTATATTGACCCCTAGGTATAATGATCCTTCACTGTTAATTGTGGAGATCTTAAGATATAAACTATGTGCAACCTGTGGAAGTTTCAAAATACAAAGCCTCATCCACTACACAGCCTCATTCAAATACACAGCCTCATCCAATACACAGCTTCACTTACATAGACTCTTCTATGGTAGTATGTGGCTTTTGGTTTATCTCTGAGTATGAGTACGGTAGACTTAACTCTCGGGTCATTTAGTTTTTCTTTCTTGGCCTCAGGTGTACCATTCGATTTCAAGTGGAAATAGCTTTCTCTGTAGGCGTTTCAACCTCATATAAATCCGGCCTTCCTTTCTAAACCAGCAAGCTTCTTTTTCTGAACTATAGGATATTCTTTGATAGTTGAATAGCTGTACATTTTTCCCCCTTGGCAGAAATCATTCTGAGTTTTTTTCTTTGTTTTTCGGATTTCATTCTGTTCTCCAGTTTAAAAAGTGTCATGACAAAGTACCATGACATCAGTTTTAAAAGTATCATGCATATCCAGATTTCTCTATGCACCACGTCAAATTTGTTTGTTATTCTTCAAGTTCTTCATGTTTTTGAAATTTATTTCTCTCCAAAAAGCCTATATTTTACTTTATCATTACACTCTCTCCTTTAAATCATTAGTATAGTTCTTCCACATTTCGCTCAGTATAAACCTTCACAAATTTTAAGTCCACTTTACAATATAATTGTATTAGCCCTGGGAGATGGTAGAATTTTGATCCTCCTTGGGAGCTGGAGGAGAGGAGTTTTAACCATGACACCTCACTGAGGATTTCTGAAATATGAAATCACAGGCAGAATTTTATCTTTCGCAGTCACTACCACATTGTCAGAGATGAAAAGCTTATTAAAGCCCTGAGATAGGATGCATGGAGTTAAGTAACTTGGCAACTGCATGGAATTTTCCCTCTAGCAAATAATATTTGTTACATAACCATCGACTCATGAAACACACATCATCAAGAAAATGTTTCATACTGTTGAGATATTGTTGAATAAGAACTGAAATATCTGTTGCTATCAATTACTCCAGTCTCTGTGTATTTTTAAAATAGTGTGATTGGTCAAAATATTATTTTGTCATTTATCATCCATTTACTCATTCCATCAGGAATTATTTATTGAGCAGTTACTGTATGTCAGACGTTGTGTTAGGCACTGGGGATAAAATGATGCATGCGAAAGATGCACTCATTGCTCTCAGGGGGCTTGCAGATTGGCAGAATACAATAGGTGCAAGTAGGACAGTGTGATAAGAAGTAGTGATCAGACAAGGCTTCCTGAGAAACACCAGACCAAGCTGGGCCTGCGAAACCAGTGTGAGTTGGCCAGGAGAGAAGTGGAGGGGGCTGGGAGAAGGAAAAGGAAGGAATGTGTGACAGGAGGAGAGAGGATAGCATGGGTCCTGGTCTGCTGCTCAGGGAGAACAGGACACATGGAGGGAACCAAATGGTCTGGCCGTTACATAGAGTGTGAGGGGAAGGGAGAGGTTGGAAGCAGAGGGCTCATAGGTTGTAAGCCAAGGGGAAGAGACAGGATCTAATGGTGAGGGCACATAGGAATAATCTGACGTCAGGTTCAAGGATCTGGTCCGACATACTTTCCTGGGATATATTTCTACCACTGATCAATATATGCTCTAGGGCTCCCATGCTATCGACCACAGGCTGTCGCTCTTTGAGGAATGTCCTCTTTCATCCATCTCCAAAGTCTCTGTTCTCCATTCAACTTTCCTTGATTTCATTGCTGAGAAATGCCCTCTTCCTGTTGTGAATGCCCTCAGCTCTGTGTACCTCCCTTAATGAGGCTTTACCCATAGTTTTTCTTATGTTTATGGCATATCTTAGCTCTCTGCCAGATCATGTTCATGTCTTGAGGACAAGAGTTTGTCTTATTCATCTGCTTATCTCTGATAGCAATTGTCTAAGAACAAATATGACGTTTGTTTGGTTCATACCCATCTCCAATGAATCCATTATAGTTTGGAAACATTCAACCCCATGCAATCCAGATGTTGGACTTTGGGGATCTTCCTCCTTTTCTCAATTCTGAGTGTACTTGCAGCATTGTTGGTATCCTGAGAGCTGGCCTGAACGTCACTCCTCTGACCTCAGTGGAGAATAGAACCCACACCAGCAGCAACTGTACCTTGGGGGTTGCAGGCTGCTCTTTTGCTATTGTAATGCTCTAGTGTAGACAAGAGGACTAGCAGAGAGCCTACTAGACAAGATCTGTGGATTCCCAGATCTGTTTGGGAGGATTTGGAAGGAGATTAGAGTTTTTGTGAAACACGTCGGGGTTAAGCTAGAGAAATATATTTGTAAGGCTGCCTTCATGTTCCAGCTTTTACTCCCAGTCTGGATGCATGATAAACATAAATTACCTACATTATATTTCCTTCGTTTCCTCAAAAGTACCTAAAACATCTTCTGGGAGGGGGACCCTGATCTTATAGGGTAATTGACTTGTGTGGTTAGGGAAGCACAGACACCTTCTCTGTGATTGGGAGCTGGGAAGGTGTAGCAGTATGATACTGCAGGACCTATCTCCAGCTCTCAAACGCCAGCTCACATTAGGGGCTATCGGGGCAGGGCGCCAGGCTCTCCCGGGTGATCTGGGTTCTGGGATCCATGCAGTGAAGTTGCAGCTGTGTGAAGTGGTCAGCTCTCAGCCAGATTAGCATCATCATCATTGAAGGAAGCACCAGTCCTTTTCCTGACCTGATGGGGAGCTGGAGTCCAAATCTTGCTATTGACCAGTTTTAATTGTTTTAAGCACTTGGCCATAGTCAGTTTCCAACACAGTGTGTGCGAGGCCAAACTTCTCTCTGGGAGGTCACCTGCAGGAGACAAGTTTTCCCTATTCCTTTCTAAACATATGAGGTTAAAGGTGTGGAAAATATTGTATTGCCTTTTTATATATGATTTAATTATTGTATTCTGCTTGTATATTGCTTAGCTGTATAATAGGCACAACTGAGTTTTTAGCTTTTTTTAAATGTAAAAAACTTGTGTTTTTATATTACAAAGGTAATAACACTGTGTAGAAAAAATTGAAAAAAATCAGATAACATAAAAGAAGAGATTAAAACAGAAGTAGTATTTTTTTCATAGGTCTTTTTTCTTTCTAGGGAGAAGTGTACACATATACACACAAGTGTATTTGCATACATATATATATATATACACATCTTAATTAGATTTTTGTTGATAGTTTTGGACTTCAAAATAATATCAGACATTTGAATATTGAGGGTTTATACAGGAATTTCTTTCACACAGATGTGCATACATATGGGCAACTTTGGAGAATATTAAGAGTGACTTATGGCTACATTATTGAATTAGATTATTTATGGAGTTAATGGATTAAAACTGTTTATAATCCAATATAAAGAAGGCCTACATAAATTATAGAACAGTTCTGGTAACAGTGAACTAAATGTCAACAGAATTGTAATGTACTCAGAGAATTCTATCAAGTGATAAACTTATTAACTAAGACATGGTGTATAATGATCTAGAAAGCCCATACTATCTGAGAAGCAATCATGTGACAAGGGTCACCATGAGATAATGACACAGATCATTGTGGTAGGTTCCCTAATGTAATGCCTATTTTTTTCTATGTTGACTAAGTCTCTTTCCCGGTGGGTCAGCATAGTTGGGTCAGCATACTTGTGAAGAGTCTCAGACTGAGGTTTTATTGTTCCATTTGGGAAGAAAACACTTTGCCAGGCAGAACCACTGAGAGTTAGCTTGTTGAGTTTTACTATTAATGCTCCAAGGATTACTGATTCTTTCCTTTGAGGCAAGAAATTTGAGGGCAGTTTGTGTTGGATATATAATATATTATTTGATAAAGTAAAATATAATGAATTTTAACTTTTTCCCATCATTGAGAGTTGTTGTTGTTGTTTTTTTAAATGTAAGCCACAGAAAAAATATTGCCTCACAACTCTCTAAAGGGAAAATTACATGGATGCAGGGAAGGAGTAATTTGTTGGGAGAAGATGAGGCAGTTCTTCCACAAAACGTGGACATCATCAAAGCACTGTTCTTGGATGGTAAAACTTCTTGGTGGCTGCCAAACTTATATGGTATCTCATTGTTGTTTAACATTTATTATTACTGACACTGCATGAGTTCTGAATAAAAGCATTGCCTTGGGAACTTGAAATCTAAATTAAACCACTTCCAAACACTGAAGAAATGATGACTTTTAGGAGTGCCAAAATGATTCAAGATGAGATGCCTACAAAGAGCTCTAATTAGCAAAGTCGCCTTCAAGATGAAAGTTTGCAAAGAATAAGTAAGGTATTTTAGATAAGAAGTTCATTTTCTGACTAGTTGACATCTGGTATGTGAATAGCTTGTTTATATGGAATGAGATACGTAGAATTGAGGCAGTGCCCCATATAAGTTAATTTTAACATATTAATGCTTTAAACTTTAGGCATTTTAAAAAAAAGATTTGTTTGTTTATTTTAGAGAGAGAGAGAGAGAGCAAGCAGGGGGAGGGGCAGAGGCAGAGGGAGAGAATCTCAAGCAGACTCCATGCTGAGTGTGGAGCCTGATGTGAGGCCCAATCCCAGAACCCCGAGATCACGACCGGAGCCGAAATCAATAGTTGGACACTTAACCGACTGAGCCACCCAGGTTCCCCTAAACTTTAGGCATTTTTATTTTTATGTATCACATACCTAACTAGGGATTTTAAATACAAAGCATTTGAAGGATGATTTAGTTCTTTTTGATCACTTGGAGTCACAAATGTGAATAGCAGATATTACTTTGTATAGAAACAATGCAGTGAGAAACTACTGAAGCAGGTATTTTTAAAATTTTTTAACTTAAAAAATTTTCATTTTAATTCTAGCTAGCGTACAGTGTTATATTAGGTTCAGGTGTACAATATAGTGATTCAACACTTCCATACATCACCTGGTGCTCATCACAACAGGTGCACTCCTTCATCCCCATCACCTCTTTCACCCATCCCCCTACCCACCTCCCCTCTGGTAACCATCAGTTTGTTCTCTATAATTAAAAGTCTGTTTCTTGATTTGTCTCTCTCTCTCTTTTTTACCCTTTGCTTGTTTGTTTTGTTTCTTAAAATCCACATATGGGTGAAATATGATATTTGTCATTGTCTAGCTTATTTCACTTAGCATAATACTGTCTGGCTTCATCCATATCCTTGTAAATGGCAAGATTTCATTCTTTTATGGCTGAATAATATTCCATTGTGCATGTGTGTGTGTGTGTGTGTGTGTATACACATATATACATATATATGTATATGTATATATATGTATATGTATATATATATGTATATCATGTCTTTTTTTTCACCATTCTTAAAATTTTATTTTCTCTTTTTTAAAAATTTTTTTATTGTTATGTTAATCACCATGCATCATTAGTTTTTGATGTAGTGTTCCATGATTCGTTGTTTGTGCATAACACCCAGTGCTCCACGCTGAACGTCCCCTCTTTAATACCCATCACCAGGCTAACCCATCACCCCAATCCCCTCCCCTCTAGAAACCTCAGTTTGTTTTTCGGAGTCCATCGTCTCTCATGGTTCGTCTTCATATCTTCTTTATCCGTTCTTCAGTCGACAGACACTTGGGCTGCTTCTGTAATTTGGCTGTTGTAAATAATGCTCCTATAAACATTGTGGTGAATGTATCCTTCTGAATTAGTGTTTTTGTATTCTTTGGGTAAATACCGAATAGTGCAATTCCTGGATTGTAGGGTAGCTCTATTTTTAACTTTCTGAGGAACCTCCATATGTTTTCCAGAGTGGCTGCACCAGTTTGCATTCCCAGCAACAGTATACAAGAGTTCTTTTTTCTCTACATCCTTACCAACATCTGTTGTTTCTTCTGTTGTTGATTTTAACCATTCTGATAAGTGTAAGATAATATCTCATTGTAGTTTTGATTTTCATTTCCCTGGTGATGAGTGATGTTAAGCATCTTTTCATGTCTATTGGCCATCTGAGTGTTTTCTTTGGAGATATGTCTGTTCATGTCTCCTGCCCATTTTTTAATTGGATTATTTGTTTTTTTGGGTGTTGAGTTTTATAACTTCTTTTTTTTTTTTTTTAAAGATTTTTTTAAAAAATGAACTCTACCGCCAGCATGGGGCTCAAATTCATTACCCGAGATCAAGAGTCACATGCTTTACTGACTGAGCCAACCAGGCACCCTGAGTTTTATAAGTTCTTCATATATTTTGGATACTAACCCTTTATTGTACATACCATTTCTAAATACCTTCTCCTACTTGATAGGTTGGTTGCCTTTTAGTTTTATTGATTACATCCTTTGTATGGAACCACAAAAGACCCTGAATAGTCAAACAGTCTTGAAAAAGAAAAGCAAAGATGGAGTCATTACAATTCCAGACTTCAAGTTACATTACAAAGCTCTAGTAATCAAAACAGTATGGTACCAGCACAAAAATAAACACATAGGTCAATGGAACAGAATAGAAAACGCAGAAATAAACCCACAGCTGTGTATGGTCAGTTAATCTTTGACAAGGCAGAAAGAATATCCAATGGGAAAAGGACAGTTTCATCAATAAATGGTATTGGGAAAATGGGACAGCAACATGCAAGACCACTTTCTTATACCATACACAAAAATAAATTCAAAATGGATTAAAGACCTAAACATGAGACCTGAAATCATAAAAATCTTGGAAGAGAACACAGGCAGTAACCTCTTTGACATCAGCCACAGCAACTTTTTCTAGATATGTCTTGTTAGGCGAGGGAAAAAAAAGCAAAAATAAACTGTTGGGACTACAGTAGGTGGTATTTAAAAAACAATCCCTTCTAGAAAAATTAGAATTTATAGCTCTTTTTTTCCCTCTTGTTTGTCTTATCAATGTGATTTCTCATTGTTGTCATGATACAGTACTACTTCTAAACTGCAGGGTTTTTTTTTTTTTTTTTTTTTTCCCCCCTGAAAGAACCTGAGAATAATTCTGCCTCTCTTGAAGGATAAAATGAATGGGTTTTTGGTATGTTTTGCTTGTTTGAGGCCTTACAAGTTCATGGTGTGTTCTGGTCAACTGAAGAGTTAGAAGCATGACACAAATAAATGATTGTTTTATTATTTGTCTTTTTGAAGAAGAACTTCTCTATAATTGCTTAGAAAATATTAAAAAGGTTCAGTGTCCACCATCTAACTGTTAAGATTTTTGACCATTATCAGATAGATTCACAGAAAAATGAAGATGTTATTTGAACTCTGAACTTACAATCTATTTCCAGTTTGTTGACATTGACAGCCAGAAAGATAGATTATTTGGAATTTTTGCTAAGATGATCATATAAACAAACACAACTAAATGCTCTTAAATTTTAGGTTGTTTACATTGGACTTTGTAAATTGCTGTCCCTGTTGTCACTGTATAATGTTAGATATCACTGATACTCTATCTGTGGTGTCTGAATAACATCACAGTCAAATCTATTATTTCTCTTTCCTACATGTGGTGCAAATTCATTTAAACAGGGTTGCATCCAGAGGCTTTGTTTCTTTTTTGTCTTTGAGCAAGTAGTTCTTTTTCATTTTCTGCTTAGTAAAAATCTAATCTGATGAATTTATTCTGGGTCCTTGGGTAATAGGCGATTCTTAGGTGATGAAATTTGCTGACTGTTGCAATTCTGCCAATTTCAGTATGTCTTTCCTGCTGACATTCATTGAACCTCTGCCTTTAGGTCCTTTAAGTGTCAGTATCACTATCAGCTCATTTTGATGTCTTTACATTACAAATATTGTGCCTGTGAAGGTTAACAACTATTTCTGAACAGTTTTGTTAGTGAGCAGATGGCTGTTGAAATGGATGAGAGGAGGACTTTATTTTGAGAGGGCTTTGAGGTGGGAAGCCTTTTGAGCATAAGTGGCCGCCCGGGAGAGCTGGCTGTGACGGTACTGCCACGGTGTTACGCAGTCCCTTTTTCTGTGCCCCCATCCCCTTTCTTTTCTGCCACCTCTCAGAGGCCACTGTTATCCTGAATTTTGTGATTCTCGTTTCCTTAAGAATTATACAGTTTACCATATTTAGTTTTGCATGATTTTGGATTTTGTATAAATGGAGTTATACCTTTGTAACTTGCTTTTGTCACCCAATGGTATGTGTCTGAGATTCATTCATGAAGACATGTGTAACCGTAGTTTATTCATTTTTACTGCTAGGTAGCATTGGATTCTATGAATATATGGTTTCTCTGGTGAACATATTTAGATTTATCTAAACTATAAAATCGAGTTGTTTCCTTCTTTTTACTGTTGTAAAACATGTAGTTATGAGTATCCTTGTACATATCTTGTGGTGTGTGTTAGTTTCACTAGGGTGGTATCTTTCAAACTATGGTTTGTGATCCATCACTGGAATATGAAATCGATTTAGTGGGTTGTGACTAGCATTTAAAAAAAATTCTTACCCTAGACTACACTAGATTGGAAAATGTCAGAGTGCATTCTACATCTAGGGGCTGAGGATTGTTTCATAAAACTTTTACTTCAGTATGTATGAGTATATGTGCGTGTTATATATGCATGTGTTGAGTTGTGACATAAAAATATTTTTTTAGGGGGTCATAACCCTAAATTTTGAAAGCTACTGTGCTAGTATACATGGTAAGGAGTAGGATGAATAGGACACAGGTTCTTCATTTTATTTTATTTTTAGGTTCTCAACTTTAATAGTTAACACCAAATTGTTTTCCAAAGTGGTATTACCAGTTTACACTGTTGTGATAGTCTGTGGGTGAAATAGTATGTCATGGTGGTTTAAATATTCAGTTCTCTGATTCTCTAATTATGGTTAAAGTTGAGCTTCTTTTTAACTTTCCCTGTGTCCTTCATAAACAACACTTTTTTCCCCCTGTGCCTTCATAAACAACACTTTTTGCTTCCTTTATTTTTTTTATTTTTTAAAAAGATTTTATTTATTTATTTGAGAGAACGAGCTGGGAGAGGGTCAGAGGGAGAAGGAGAAGCCAACTCCCTGCTGAGCAGGAAGTCCAACGTGGGGCTCGATCACCTGAGCCAAAGGCAGACACTTAACCAGCGGAGCCACCCAGGCGCCTCCACTTTTTGCTTCCTTTTTAAAGGAATACTTTCCAAAATAAGATTGCTTCTGAAGATGTCTTACTCGTTTATAAGTTTCTGCTTTTCACAATGAAGTTTCTTAAAGAAACTTGATGGATTCCAGCTTGAAAATACTGCTAGTGTGCTGAAGGTTTTCTTAGATTTTTGGCGATTTGGCAATTTGGAGATTTAGGTTAAATTTAAGTTAATCCTGAAGTCAGAATATATGGGGGATCAAAATGAAAAATTTTAAGTTGAAATTGCTCTTATAAGTTTAAGATCACGTTTTGACACCTTTACTTTCTGAGACGTGTTTGATGTAGCAAGTGGTTTTTATTGAACTCTCAACTGCACTTTTGACAGAATCTTTTTCTTCTCTGCAGTGTGAGTGGAGAAGTAGGTGCTGTTTTAATGTCATATAAATATGCTACCAAGGATTATTTGTTTTTCTGATTCTTTTTTTCCCCCCAGATTTACTGAGATATAATTGACATATAGCATTGTGTAAACCTAAGGTGTGCAATGTGATGACTTGATACATGCATGTATCATGAAATGTGTACTGCCACAAAGTTAGTTAACACATCTTCCATCTCATATAATTATCATTTTTTGTTATTGTCATAGTGAGAACATTAAAGCTCTATTCCCTTAGCAACTTTCAAGTATACAGTATAGTGTTGTTAACTATAGTCACTATGCTGTACTTTAAATCCCTGGAAGTTACTCATTTCATTAAGTGAAAGTTTTGTACCCTTTGACCAACATCTCATTTCTCTTACCACACAGCCCCTGGCAAGCACCATTCTACTCTTTGTTTCTAAGTGTTGTGTTTATATATGTATATATGTTTATATATAAATAAGTGAATCATACAGTATTTGTCTCTCTCTGTCTGACTTATTTCACTTAACATAATATCCACAAGGTCCACCCATGTTATTGCAAATGGAAAGATTTCCTTCTTTTTTTATGGCTGAATAATATTTCATTGTACACACACACACACACACACACACATATGTGTATATATCACATTTTCTTTATGAATTCATCCATAAATGGACACTTAGGTTGCCTCCATATCTTGGCTATTTTTAGTCTCCTGTAGGCAGCAGAGAGTTGGATCTTGTTGTTGTTTTTTTTTTTTAAATCCATTCAGCTACTTCATGCCTTTTAATTGAAGAATATACTCCATTTACATTTAAAGTAATTATAGATAGGAGGGGATTTACTATTGCCATTTTATTAACTGTTTTCTGGCTGTTTTATAGTTTCTTTGCTTTTTTCTTTTTTTTCCTTCTGTCCTCCTTTATGAATTGATGATTTTCTGTAGTAGTATACTTAGATTCCCTTCTCTTTATCTTGTGTGTATCTACTATCGGTTTTATTTTGTGGTACTATGAGGCTTACTTGAAATATTTTGTTGATATAATGGTCAATTTTAAACTGATAACAACTTAACTTTGATCACATACAAAAACTCTACCTTTTTGGGTGAAGGGGAGTGGGAGGTATAGGCTTTCAATTATTGGAATGAATAAGTCACGAGGATGAAAGGTACAGCATAGGGAATATAGTTAATAGTATTGTAATAGTGTTGTATGGCGACATATGGTAGCTACACTTGTGGTGAGCATAGCATAATAACACATAGAGTTTTCAAATCACTATTTTGTACACTTGAAAGTAATATAACTTTCTGTGTTAAGTATACTTCAACCCCCCTCCACAAACCCCAAACTCTACCTTTTTACTCCTGCCTTTTATGTTTTTTGATGCCACAGTTTACCTCATTTTATACCATGTATTCATTAACAAATGATTGTAGCTATAGTTATTTTTATTTTAAAAAATTTTTATTTTATTTAAATTCAATTAATTAACATATAGTGTATTATTAGTTTCAGAAGTAGAATTCAGTGATTCTTCAGTTGCATATAACACCCAGTGCTCATTATATCCTGTGCCCTCCTTAATGTCCATCACCCACTTACCCATCCCCCCACCCACCTCCCCTCTAGCAACCCTCAATTTGTTTCTATAGTTAACAGTCTCTTATGGTGTGCCTCCCTCTCTGATTTTGTCTTATTTTATTTTTCCCTCCCTTCCTCTATGATCCTGTATTTTGTTTCTTAAATTCCACTAGTGAGTGAAATCATATGATAATTGTCTTTCTCTGATTGACTTATTTTGCTTCGCATAATACCCTCTAGTTCCATCCATGGCATTGCAAATGGTAAGATTTCATTTTTTTGATGGCTGAGAAATACTGCATTTTATAAGTATACCACATCTTTTTTATCCATTCATCTGTCGATGGACCATGTGGGCTTTTTCCATAGTTTGGCTATTGTGGACATTGTTGCTATAAACATTAGGGTGCAGGTGCCCCTTCGGATCACTATGTTTGTATCCTTTGGACAAATACCTAGTAGTGCAATTGCTGGGTCGTAGGGTAGCTCTATTTTTAACTTTTTGAGGAACCTCCATACTGCTTTCCAGAGTGGCTGCACCAGCTTGCGTTCCCACCAGAAGTGTAAGAGGGTTCCCCTTTCTCCACATCCTCGCCCACATTTGTTATTTACTGACTTGTTAATTTTAGCCATTCTGACTATTGTGAGGTTGTATCTCATTGTGGTTTTGATCTGTATTTCCCTAATGCCTAGTGATGTGGAGCATTTTTCATGTGTCTGTTAGCCATTTGTATGTCTTTTTTGGAGAAATGTCTGTTCATATCTTCTGCCCATTTCTTGACTGGATTATTTGTTTTTTTTGGGTGTTGAGTTTGATAGGTTCTTTATAGATTTTGGATACTAGCCCTTTATCTGATAAGACATTTGCAAATATCTTCTCCCATTCTGTAAGTTGTCTTTTGGTTTTGTCTACTGTTCCTTTGCTCTGCAAAAGCTTTTTATCTTGATGGAGTCCCAATAGTTCATTTTTGCTTCTGTTTCCCTTGCCTTTGGAGATGTGTCTAGCAAGAAGTTGCTGTGGCCTAGGTCAAAGAGGTTCCTGCCTGTGTTCTCCTTTAGGATTCTGATGGATTCCTGTCTCACATTGAGGTCTTTCATCCATTTTGAGTTTATTTTTGTGTGTGGTGTAAGGAAATGGTCCAGTTTCATTCTTCTGCATGTGGCTGTCCCATTTTCCCAACACCATTTGTTAAAGAGACTGTCTTTTTTCCATTGGATGTATTTCCTGCTTTGTCAAAGATTAGTTGACCATAGAGTTGAGGGTCCATTTCTGGGTTCTCTATCCTGTTTCATTGGTCTTTGTGTCTGTTTTTGTACCAGTACCATACTGTCTTGATGATGACAGCTTTGTAATAGAGCCTGAAGTCTGGAATTGTGATGCCACCAGCTTTGTTTTCTTTTTCAGCTTTCCTCTGGCTATTTGGGGTCTTTTCTGATTCCATACAAATTTTAGGATTATTTGTTCCAGCTCTGTGAAAAATGTTGATAGTATTTTGATAGGGATTGCATTGAATGCGTAGATTGCTCTAGGGAGCATAGACATTTTAACAGTATTTGTTCTTCCAAATCCATGAGCATGGAATGTTTTTCCATTTCTTTGTGTCCTCTTCAATTTCTTTCATACACATTCTGTAGTTTTCAGAATACAGATCCTTTACCTCTTGCTGTAGTTATTTTTAATACAGTTGTCCTTTAACCTTCATACTAGAGTTAAGGGGTCAGTACACCACCATATCACAGTATTAGAGTATTCTGAATTTGACCATATACTTACCTTTACCAGTGTGTTGTATGTTTTCATATTTCCATGTTACTTGCTAGTATCCTTTTGTTTCAGCTTGAAGAACAAAGTCATTTTAGCATTTCTTGTAAGGCAGGTGTAGAGGTGATGAACTCCCTCAGCTTTCTTTGTTTGGGAAAGTCTTTACTTGTTTTCGTTTCTGAACCACAGCTTTGCTGGGTAAAGTATTCTTGGCTGGCAGTTTTTTCTTTCAGCATCTTGAATATATCCTTCTACACTCTCCTGGCCTGCAAGGTTTCTGCTGAGAAATCCACTGATGATCTTATGGGGAATCCCTTGTATGAGAGAATTTATTTTCCTGTTGTTGCTTTTAAAATTCTCTATTTTTGATTTTAGACAATTTTTAAATAATGTGTTTTAGAGAAGATAATTTTGGATTGAAATTATGGGATGACTATTAGCTTCCTGAACTTGGATGTCTAAATCCTTCCCCAGGTTTGGGAAGTTCTTAGCCATTATTTCTTTAAATAACCTTTTCACTCTTTTCTCCCTGTCTTCCTTTTCTGGGACTCGAATGATGTGTAGATTGTTTTTCTTAATGGTGTTGCATTAAGTCCTGTTTATCTGTGTTCTGTTATAGCTCTCCGAGCATCTTTAGAACAATTTTTTTTAAGATTTTTTATTTATTCATTTGCGAGAGAGACAGAGGGAGAACAAGCAGGGGGAGAGGCAGAGGGAGAGGGAGAAGCAGACTCCCTGCTGAGCAGGGAGCCCAATGTGGGACTCGATCCCAGGACCCTGGGATCGTGACCTGAGCCGAAGGCAGACGCTTAACCATCTGAGCCACCCAGGCTCCCTAGAACAATTGTTTTGAAATCTTTGTTGGACGTTCACAGATCTCCATTTCTTTGGGTTCAGTTACTGGAAGTTTACTGTGTTCTTTTGTTGGTGTCATGTTTCCCTAGTACTTTGTGATTCTTAAGACCTTGTGTAGATGTCTGTGCATTTGGAGAAGCAGTGATCTCTCCCAAGCTTTATGGACTGACTTCAGTAAGGAAAGACTTTCACCTTTTTGGGGGCACAGTGAAGTGTGCTGTGATTATGGGTCTAGTGGTGCAGGACATCAAGTGCAAGGGAGTGTGGTGGTTCTGGTATGGGGGAATGTGATCTCATTGTTCAGGTTGCCAAGGTCCATAGCATAAACAACAGTATGTTTTTTGGTGAGTATTGGGTTCTGCAGTGGTTGCAAATTCTGTTGAGGTCCTCAGCAGCACCTCCAGGTTCAGGGACTAGATACCAGGGCAGGTATTGGTGGTGATCAGAGTGATGGTGTACACCTGCTTGGCTGCAGGTTCCTGTGTAGTGGCAAGGGCTGGCTGCAGACACACACATAATGGTGGGGTTCAGGACCAGCAGCGAGGACCAAGTACAACTGTAGGCACTTTGGCCATTGTGGAGGTCGTGGCTGTTGGCACGTACTCTTGTGGCTGCAGGGTCTCCCCTTGGGCACAAGAATAGCAGGGGAGGCTGATGATGGGAGTTGGGCTGGTGAGGTGCAGGTGCACAGCTGGAGGGGCTAATTGCAAACAAGCCCAGTGATGCAGGCTGGTGACAAGAGACAGGGCTAGAGTCAGGCCTGCAGGAGGCCGTATGGGCCCTGGCTGTGAGTGTGCCCTTCTGGGGCTGCAGAGTCTCACCGTGGGCACACACAGTGGAAGCTGGTGAGGGAGATTAGGCCGGTGGTGTGTTAGTACTCAGTGGAGGGGTTAGCCCCAAGTGCACACACGGTAGTGGAAGGTCAGCCTCAAGGCTCCAGGCAGGCTTCTTGTACTCACGCAGCTGCAGAGACCTGGGCTGGTGCTGGTGTGCGTTCCAGGCTCCAGCATGGGAGGGGGCAGTGAGGGCGAAGGGACTCAGGTGGCTGGTGTCTGTGAATGTGAATGCCATGGGGTGAATTTTGGTGAAATCTGCAGGGCGTCCATAGCAGCCCAGCTGACTATTGGTTTATTCAATGGCAAAATCTGCTGGGATTTCCTGCAGAGCAGGACACTGGGAACCAGAGTTGTCCTTGCTGAGCGGCTAATACTGGTAGCCCCTGCTCTTCTTCTTTGATCCTAGATGTCTCAATTCCTTTCGGCTTTGCTGGTCTCTGGATCGGGTAAAACCGAAGCGGGTCCTTTGTGTGGTGCCCCGAAAGGCTGGGAAGCTGGTCACCTACCCTGCTCTCCCTTTCCCAGCCAGGGGAACTCTTTCTAGCTGGAGAGTTTCCTCTTGGCACTAAGCAGGGCTGGCCTGAAGGATGGGATGATGCCGGCAAAATGAAGCTGTTCTTCTTTCCCTTTTTGTGTGATGATTCTCAGGTTTTTTGTTGCACTGTGTTGCTGAAGTTTCCTAAGTGGATTCCAGAGCTCTTCCCAAGCTGTTCTTGTTCAGAGAGAGAGAGGTAATCCTTCTTGTATAAAAATGACTTTAAAGTTTGCCTTATATGTTTTGGTAGCATATATATATATATGGGGGAGGGGAGGGAGGGAGAGATAGACAGGGACAGAGAGAGAGAGAGAGAGATAGAGACATACACAGAGAAAGAGACAGACTATACACACACACACACACACACACACACACACACACACACACTCTTGAAGTATCTACAGCCTCCAGTGGTCACCTTTATTTTGTTGTAATTTGTCCCATCATCTTAAAATAGCCTTGTGAATTTCTGTAAAAATTTACAGCATTTATTCTATAAAATACCAACACTTTAATAAACATTCGTCATGTGGATTCAGGACACAACTATTTTACATAATCTCAGACTTAGAAGCACTATTCTTATAAAAAAATACAAGGCTAGTAAATAAAGGAATCACAGCTAGGATATGGTCGGGATTCTCTAAACCACAGCATCCCCATGTGCAACAGTATAAAATTTGTGGGGACATTAGATCAAGTTGATTTCTTATTTTCAAAGTGCAGACATAAGAAGCAGATTTTAAAGTAAGAAAACATTTACTGTAAATACAGAAATAAAGGAATGAGAGAACTCCAGGCAGCTGCCGCGGCTCCTTACCTGGCCCCTCTTGGGAAATACAGGAAAAAGAAAAATGGGAGATCAGGACAGAGCCTGGACACAGCCTTAGGCTAGGATTTGCTAGTAAGTAAACAGCTTCTGACCTGAATTTGAAATTCGAGCATCTGTCTCTCAGAAAGAGGCAAAAATATTAGAGGTCTATAGCATTTCCTTAGAGTTTCCCTAAATAGCCAGGTCTGCTCAGTACTTCTACACAAGTTAGTCGTCTGCCTTCCCACAGCTTGCCCACCTGGCACCTTCTTCTTCCTCTCTGTGTCTCACTTCAGATGCTACTTCCTCCTTGAGTTGTCCCCTGACGACTGAGGAAAGGCTCTGCCACTCCTTCTCCTAGACTCCCAGTTCATGTTCTACATCTAATTATTGAATGAATTCTTTCCATAGGGTTTTGCAGGACTGTATTTCCTTGAGTTTCTCTTCAAAACAAAACAAAGAAACAAAAATCCCAAATCTGTCTTATGGTCAATTTTTTTTCGGAAACTCTGTACTCTAGGTTTCTCGTATATATTTATTATATACATTTGAGTACTAATGGTCCTGAGAGGTAATTCAGGAAAGGAACTTGTTTTTACCGAACATGAAACATCTCTTTTGAAAAACATCTGTCTTATTTCTTGGGAACAAGGTTGGGAAATGCTGCTTTATTTTGTTGTGATTTATTTTCTTTGCACTGCCTCTCTACTGGACCATAATTTATTGGTATTGTCAATGCTTGCTATGGTGCCTGGCACATAGTAGGTCCATAATGAAATTATTTGTTAATAAAAACATGGGAGAGAAGAAGGTAATGACTCCCATGTTTGAAGCTTGGGAAGCTAATAGTTATTTATTGTTGCATTACAAACCAATGTTTGTAATGTATTGTTGCATTACACCCCAAAATTTAGTGGCATAAAGCAATCTTTCTTTCTCTCTCTCTCTCTTTTTTTTTTTTAAATATTCATGGTTTTTGTGGATTTGGAACTCAGAAAGAACACAGTGAGGACAACCTCCCCTTTGCTTCACAATGTCTGGGATGTTTTGTGGGATGATGTAAATGGCAGGGGGTTCCTAGAATGGCTGGGGGCTGGAAGGGCTGGGCTGGAGGACCCACTTCAAAGATGGCCTCTTCACTCACATGAGTGGCCAGAGCACCCTACATGTGACCTCTCAAGCATGGCTGTTTGAGCATCATCGAACTTTCTGCATCATGGCCCCGGGCTCCAAGAACACGTGCTTCCAGAAACCAAGGCAGAACTGCCAGTTTTTTTATGACCCAAACTCAGAAATCTCAGGTACATCAAAGAATTTATAGCTATGCTTCACAATGGCACAGCAGCTGTGAGGAGAGTGAGGCCACTAATTGAGATAAGGGGTTCAGGAGGAAAGAGTTGCTGGGTAGGAGGGAGTGGGTTGGGATGTTCCTGGGCAGTTACAAGAGTGTATCTGGAGCTCAGGAGAGAAGTGGGAGTTGGAAAATGAGGGTTAGAGCTGACATCATGTAGGTTGATGCTGCGAGCACAAGTATGATTCTCTAGGGCAAACTGGTAGAGAAGGAAGGAGAGAAGCTCGGACATAGACCTGGTGTTACGGACTGATTGTGTCCCCCCCTCACATTCATATGCTGCTAGCCTAACAACTAATATGATGGTATTAAGAGGTGAGGCCTTTGGGAGGTGATTGGGTCATGAGGGTGGAGCCTTCATGTTTGGAATATAAAAGAGACCCCAAGAGAGCTCTCATGTCCTCTTTCTGCCATGTGAGGATACAACAACAAGTTGGCCATCTGCAACCGGGAAGACGGTCCTCACTAGAGCCCCACCATGCTGGCTCCCTGATCTCTTCGGACTTCTAGCTTCTAGAACTGTAAGAAATAGATTTCTGTTGTTTATAAGCCATGCAGTCTATGGTACTTTGTTAGCTAGCAGCCCGAGCTGACTAGGACACCTGGGTAATGGCAGCAGGTAAGGGGAACCCGGAGGGAAGTAAGCGAGGAAGGGAGCTGAGGAACTGTAGCCACAGTGGTGGGAGGGTAGGGCAGCATGGTCCTGCCCAGAGAAGAAAGTTCCAGGGGCAGGGGGGGTCTACAGTATCACAGCCCCAGCGAAGTCGAGGAAGGAGGCCCAAGAGGTGTCCGCCGGATGTAGAAGTTAAAGAATCGTTTGCTAAGGGAAGTTTCCGTGAAGAGGTTATGTGCGCCAGAGGTGGTGGCGGGGATCAGTTGTGTTGTTGGGGTGGGGGCTGGCGGTGGGAAGGCGGAGTGCAGGGTGCTGAGGGAGGAAGCTCTGCTTTCACAGCTGGGCTGCATTCAGGTGGTGAGAGATCGCCTTCCCCTACCCACAAAAGCCTGTCCTTGTGATTGGGAGTCACAGGGCACCTCATTCACAATTGTTAGAAATGTGTAAAAGTCACTGAATGGAAAAAGCTTTTAGGAGCACAAGGCAGCCAGGGTGGATCACATAACAGCACAAACATGTGACACGTCCCTAGATAAGCCTGCCCCCGCAGCCTGTAACAGCTCTGGAATCTGCCCGGGAGTAGCCGACGCGCGGAGCAAATACATTTCCTCTGTTTGGCATCTGCTGGCCAAGTCAGGTTTCCTGAAGGGTTAAGAGGCGTGCGGGCTCTCTTAGTATAAAGATATGTCTCCATATGAGGAGTGAATAAGGACTGTTGGGACAAGGAAGTGTTATGTCATCTTACACATTCTACTAGTCCTCCTGACAGTTCCCTTTCGGGAAAAGGCAAAAGGCCTACAGGAAGACACAATTATGATGTTCAATTTTTTTTTTTTTGCTTCTGTGGGACTTGAATGTGGCCATTGGAAGAAGTTTCTTACAGTTAATAAATTATGATTAAATGAGTTAATATACCTGAAGCTCTTAGAATAGTGCCTGTTCTAAGAACCAACACCATATAAGTGTAAAGTATTATGATTACTATTTTAATATTATGTTGTAGCTTTAAATACAGAATTGTAGTTTGATTGGAAGGAAATTCTTCTTCTCTTTTCTCTTACATTTCATAGATAAGATAAACCTTTGGACCTTTTCAAAAAACATTATAAAGATAGGAGTAAAATATCTTTAGCCCCAAGTAAAACCATTACCAGAAAACAAAGTGATAGTGATCCATGTGGCCAAATTTGACAATTGAGTGGATATAGTTTTCCTAAGTGGATGTTCTTTGTGGCTGGTGGGCTTTGATTCCAATGACTTGTTTTTGACTGAATATCCAGCTTCAGAGGGCATCCTTTTGGGAAAAGCGGTGTGCTCAAGTGATAAAATGTACGGGTGTAAGGTGATCTGACTTGAAGGCCTCCTGAAAATTAGGAGTCCCATTGTGTACCTCCTGTCTCTTTTGCTGTCTCAGAGAGAGAGAATGCTAGCAAGTTCAGGTCAGAAGCTGTTTACTTACTAGCAAATCCTAGCCTAGGGCAGTGTCCAGGCTCTGTCCTGATCTCTCATTTTCCTTTTTCCTGTGTTTCCCAAGAGGGGCCAGGTGAGGAGCCACGACAGCCGGCTGGGGAGGTCTAGAGAGGGATCTATGGGGATTATTCTATTCCTTTATTCCTACTCTGAAAATAAAATCTTGTCTACCAAAATCTTCTTAGGCTTGCCCTTTTGAAAGCAGGATTCCAGTGCGATGTGATGCCCATGCAAGTTGATATAAATCCACACCCAGCTGTGGACTGGAAAGCAGGGGAAAAGTAGATGTGGTTTCTGAGTTTCAAGAGGTGAACAATATATTTCAGATAGGAATGAAATCTGTATGTCTATATGAAGTAAATATGCCCTTAAGAATATGAAATATTTATTTTGAAATACAGGTTTTCTGATCAGAAAAATAGTGGGACACATTTTGCAAGTTTATAAGGATGTTTAAGGAAAATGGCATAGACTGGGATAGAGGAATGTGATGAATTAGAGACAAAGACTCGTACTAAATTTTTTTCCATTGGTTAGAAATAGACTTTCAAAGTCTTTTGGACAGAAGTAATTGGGGGAAAATTGAAAAGGAGAATAGATATGGTTAGTTGTTCTGAGTGTGATCACTGAACTTTTCCAGCACTTTCCTGAGTTGAGGACCAGGTTGAAAGGGGTCACCTACTATTATGAGAAGGGATGTTTTGGCCTGACAGATGGAGGGACTTGAGCTTCTGGAGAACAAGTAGGGTGGTCTCTGATGCTTAAGTAGAGGGGATTTAATTTAATCATGGCAAACGGTGTGTTTTGCACACAGCAGCTGTTCTGTAGGTGTTTATTGTTCATAATGCAACTCACATCTGAATTTGTGAGGGTTTCATGGATCTTAAATATCTGAAATGTCTTTCTTTCTTTCTTTTTTTTTTTCTGATAGTGTGCTCTGATATTCCGCTCTGTCTTGGATCTTCTTGAGGCTGCACATGCATGCTTGAAAACCTCCTGGAAGCTAAAATGCTATGCCCAGATTGGGAAAATTTTCATAAATATGTCTTTTTATTTTAGTGTCTAGGATAATAAAATCTGTGACAGGATTATTTTTTGGCCTTAAGTATTAATTTAGGTGACATGTCTGTGAATATTGGTCCTCAGTAATTTTCAAAACTCTAAGGTTACTTACCCTCTATAAAGTTATATCTAAAGCCAGCTGTTCCTAAACTAAATTTTGTGGGATGTGGAATAGAACTAGTTTCTATAAAATTCTTATGTCTCTGGAACTCTCATCCTTGTTGGTCGAGAGATGAGAGCTTGTATCTTTAGGAAATGAGACAAGACCTATTGGTGGTCAGAAAGCATTAGTAGTAAACCCATCTGCTCAAGTCAGCTTTTGCTTGATTGATGTCTGTAGCAAGATCAAATGGAATACCAGATTATTTTGAATTTTTCTAATTAATTTTTGGTTATCCAGACCAAAGGAGATGCACCAGAGGTCAAGGACTGTTATGGGGGAAAATAAACTCTCTCTTTCACACACACATTCACACAAATGTATATATACATATATATTTGGAATTTCAGTGACTCAAAGAAGAAAATAAAGGACTATATAGGACTTCATATCTAAAACATTCCTTTGAATTAGCTATCACTAATGGTAAGTACTCTATAGGGGGAAGAAAATTGTTTGGTGAACAATGAGATAATTTTCATTATCGTGGTGAATCATACACAAGATAGTGACACAAGATACTGTATTTAGTTAATAGTCTAATGAAAGGTATGAGTCTTTGATGTCCAATACATAGTGACTAGCCTGAGGTGGCTACTGAGCAATTGATATGTGGTAAGTGCAAATGAGGAACTGAATTTTAAATTTTATTAGTTTTAATTTTTTAAATTTAAATTTAAAACCTGATATGTCATTAAGTTAAAAACTTTTATGAATTTTTGAAACAATTTGGGTATGTCATTTACTTTTTTTTTTTTTTTTAACTGGGAAAATAACCTTATTTTCTTCAAGGGTGTGGGCAGATGTCTAGTCTCAGAACTTTTGGAATTGCTTCTTGGTGCCAGTGGCCTTCATGACTTCGTGAGCATCTTGAGGCGCACAGCCTTGCTCAGTGGCTGGCACTTGCCCACTGTGACAGTGTTGCCCATCTAGACATCCTTGAGGCATGGGGACAGGTGCACGGACATGTTCTTGTGTTTCTCAAAGCAGTTGTACTTTCGGAGGTAGTACAGGGAGTCTAAGAGAATAACAGTGGTCCTCTGCATCTTCATCTTGGTCACCACACCAGACAAAATCCACCCTTTGATGGAGACATTACTAGTAAAGGGACATTTCTTGTCAATATAGGTGCCCTCAGTGGTCTCCTTGGGCATCTTGAAGCCCAGCCTAATGTTTTTTGTAGTATCATGGGAGCTTCTCTTTACCAGGTTCTCCAAGCAGGACCCTCTTTTTATTTTGGAAAGATGGTTGGCTCCTTTTGGTAGCACACTCAGTCTGAGAGTCCGCCATCCTCCTGGCTGCCTGAAAAAGCCCGTCAATTTACTTTTTAACTGTATAGTCTATAAAGTCTAAATATAGAGCAATTATTTCCTATGAAAATTTAGTGTCTGAATTGAGATGTGTTATATATGTAAAATATGCACTGGATTTTGGAATAATTAAAAAAGAATGTAGAATGTCTCACTAATAATTCTTTGACATTGATTATACATTGAAATGATAATATTTTACATATATTGAATGTATTATTTTATTTAATTTCATCTGTTTCTTTTAAAGTTTTGTAATGTTGTTACTGGTAAATTTAAAATTGCCCATGTGGTTCACATTATATTACTATTAGATAGATTGGGAATAGGCAATACATGGTACAGTATTTCAAAGTGAAAAAATTCAATAAAAGCATGGGGGAATATCAGAACATAACTAGAGTTTTAGGTACTCAAAGGAGAAACAGCATTCCAGATAGAGGGAATGATACTTGCAAAAGGCTGAGGTGGGAGTGTGTGTGTGAGATACTCTGAGAGCAAAGTGTGAACATGGACTTGATTCAAAACAGTGGGGAATTTACTTATAGAGATAAGTCCTGGTAAGGCCTGTTGTGCAGGGTGCTGAACGCCAGGCTAAGGAACCTGGATATTATTCTCTAGGCAATTAAAGAGTAACTGGAGGTTTTTGAGAAAAGAGAATATTTTATGGAGGTTAATTTTGTTTTATTTGAATGGAGAAATATTGGAGAGGAGATCAGTTATGATAATGCTATGATAATATTCATGGTGTAAGGAGTACCTGATTTCAGTTATTGGTGGTATTAGAAATAAAACTAATAATTGAAATAATAATAACTAATATTTATTAAATTTTGTGTCAAGAATTGTATTAAATATTTTTACATGAGTTATGTAACTCTTATAATGCTTCTCTCAGTTAGGTACTATTGTCCCTATTTTATAGATGGAGAAACTGAACCATACCCAAGTTAAGCATCTTGATGAGAAGAACATCTTGATGAATTTGGACTGGGGAGAAACAATCACAGAGGTTTTGGAAATCCGTTTGGTTGTGCCACTAGTGAATATCCTTTTCTCTTTTTGGAATACCAGGAGATGGAGGTTAATTTTTTACACAACTGATTAGAGAAACCTTCTCTAGTAAGGTGAGAGTTGAGTAGATACCTGAAGGAAAGGAGAGAGCAAGGCTTATGGCTATCTGGAAGGAGAGTGTTCCAGGGAAAGAGAGCATCAAGTACAGGAGCATGAAGTAGGAGCATGCTTGGTGTGCTCTAGGAACAGCATAGAGACTCAGTCCAGTATTGACTGGTCTAAGAGCCATGTGGGAAAAAATTTCAGAAATGCAGGTATGCCAGAACTGCATTTGTAGCATCTTGTGCCTTTATGTAACTTTTGATTTTACTTTGAGTGAGATGGTGAGATATTGAAGGATTTTTTTTAAAGATTTTATTTATTTGAGAGAGAGAAAGAGCACGAGCAGGCAGGAGGGGAAGAGGGAGAGGGAGAAGCAGACTCCCTGTGGGGCTTGATCTCAGGATTCTGTGATCATGACCCGAGTCCAAGGCAGAGGCTTAACCAACTGAGCCACCCAGGTGCCCCAGTATTGGAGGAATTTTAATAGAAAATTGACTTAATCCGACTCATTGTTTTAGAAAGAGCACTCTGGCTAGTATTTGAGATTTGATTTTATGGGACAGAGATGAAAGCCAGTTAGGAGGATACAGCAATAATCCAGGTGAGAGATAATGCTGGCTAGGACCAACATGATCAAGGTAGAGGTGATAAGAAGTGCTTGCATTCTGAATATTAAAACCAACAGGATTTTCTTTCTTTTTTTTTTTTAAGATTTTATTTATTTGACAAAGAGAGACTCAGCGAGAGAGGGAACGCAAGCAGGGGGAGTTGGAGAGGGTAAAGCAGGCTTCCCGCGGAGCAGGGAGCCCGATGTGGGGCTCGATCCCAGGACCCTGGGACCATGATCTGGGCCGAAGGCAGATGCTTAACGACTGAGCCACCCAGGTGCCTCAACAGGATTTTCTGGTGTATTGAATATGGGGTGTGAGAGAAAGAAAGGAGTCTAGGAAGACTTCAAGATTTTTGGCTTGAACAACTGGAAAAATGAATTTGCAATTTACTGAAATAAGGAAGAATATGATCAGAACAGATTGGGGGGAGGTGAAAATCAGGAGTTGTTTGGAGCATTTAGAGATTCCTAATAGCCACCTATGGCAAGAAGTCAAGTAGACAGTAGACTATTTAAGTCTGTAGTTAGGGGCACATATTTAGGCTGGAAATATAATTTTGGTGGCATTAGTAATACAGTTGGTATATAAAGAAAGAAACTGGATGAAATCGCTAGGGCATGAGCATAGACAGAAAAAAATCTGAGGTTTGAGCCCTGGCAGGCTCTAACATCTAGCATTTGCAGGTTGGGGAGATGAGAAATCATCAGACAGAAGGTTTTGCCAGTGAGGTAGGAGGAAAACCCAAAAATGTGGTGTCTCGGGAGCCCAGTGAAAAGCGTTTTAAGGAGGAGAGTGTGATCAAGAATTTCAGATAGTGCTGTTAGGTCAGATAAGATGACTTGGGAAATATCCATTTGCTTTAGCAACCTGGAGGTCACTGGTGACTTTGACAAGAGTTATTTGTTTGGAGTGTTGAGGAAGGAAGACGGATTATAAAGTTCAGAAGGGAATTTTGAGAAAGGAAGATAGTGAGTGTAGATCCTTTTTTTAAATTATTAATTTATGTATTTGACAGAGAGAGAGAGCACAAGCAGGGGGAGTAGCAGGCAGAGGGAGAGGGAGAAGCAGACTCCCTGCTGAGCTTCCTGTGGAGCTCGATGCGGAACTCGATCCCAGGACCCTGAGATCATGACCTGAGCCGAATGCAAACACTTAACAAACTGAGCCATCCAGGTGCCCCTAGGTGCTTTTTTTGAGTTTTGCTGTAAAAGCAGAAAAGTGAGATGAAATCTAGAAGGAGATAAAGGGTCAGGGAAGATTTTGATTTTGTTTTGTTTTGAAGAGGGAATGTAGAGTGCCTGTATGTAAATGGTAAGGACCCACTATGGAGCAAGAGAGGGGAGAATTGAAGGAGCAGCATCACTGAGCCCTTGAGAGAGGATGGGATGTTGTGCACAAGTGGAGTTGGCTTTTGGCAGAAACAACTGTTGTAATGGAATGGTATTAGATTTGATAAATTGATAGTATCAAATTGTTTGTAACTAATTTACCAAATTGTACTCTCAGATTGTTTCTTTAAAAATGCATCCTTCAACATATTGAAAGACCCTCATTCTCACTTAGAGTAAGAGAAACAGAAAATGAAGCCCAGTGAGGTACCATTTTCATCTGTCAGGCTGGCAAGATAAAAACACTTTAATAGCACCCTGCATTGGAAGAGTGTGCATAAATCATTATTCTTACACACGGTGAATGGGAGTGTAATTGGGACAGACTGGATGGAGGGAAATTTGGCAAATATTTATCAAATTTACAAATGCACAATATCCCTTGTACCAGAAATTCCACTGCTAGCTTATTCTATAGATACAATTACCTATGTAGGAGGAGACATTTATTTCAGAATATTTACTGTAGTGCTGTTTGTTAATAGGAAAAGATGATGAAAATAAGTACTTAGCGGTAGTGGACTGATGTGAACTGACGTGATGTGAATTGTGGTGCACCCAAATGATGGAATTGGATACAGCTGTAAGAAAGGAATGAAGAAGCCCTTTATCTGTTGATACAAAAAAAATCTCTGAGAAGTATTGTTAAGTAACAAAGGGAGTTATAGAACAGTGTGTACAGTTTACTAACCTTTCTGAAAAAATACAGGTATGATTCATATATGTGTTTGCATATGTCTAAATATCTCTGGAAAGATCTAGAAAATATTTTAAATACTATTACATGGAAAGCACTATACTAGTTCATTGTTCATATGATAATCTCTTTTCATGATGAGGTTTATTTTTGTAAAAACAGAAAAGTAAGAGAATTAAAAAAATAGTAAACATGTTTATGACTTTAACACTTTTATCAACCAGTAGCTAAAAATTTTAATTATAGACCATTTACCAATTTAAATCTATCAAGAAATGAAAATACATGCTATAATTAATGAATCAAAACAATCTATTTCACAATTGTTTTAAGCAATAGTAAGAATATTGTCACTTTTAAATTTCAAATAAAATGTAATAAATTATAATTTTTTACAATGTGTGGTATGTGCTTTAAACTATTTTAGCAAATTATATATTAATCTAATTTATTATATCTAAAATTATAGTCAATATTATATTCCAGAATTGTTCTTAGATTTTGATTTTTTATAGGTATATATGTTTTTCATTATTATTATAGTATTGCATCAGAAACAGGCTATCTAGGTGCTTGAAGAAAGTGCAGTGCAATTCTTCTAATTCTTTTCCTTGTTCAGTTACATTTCTTTCAGATTCTAGGCAATTGAGGTTTTGTTTTGTATATTTGATCTACACCAACACAAAGAAATTATGATCATTTAGTTTTTCCTTCAATTACTTAAATTTGCTCCAATCTTTTGCCTCTTCATGTCTGGGGAACAGAGGCCTTACTATATGATGAATATGTCATAACAAACGCATGTTGAAATCAGACCCGAGAATAATCCTTTTAGATTCCTTAAAGCGATATCATATTAACCTATGCTAAATATTTACACATTTTAGAATGTAGGATTTTGTTTTTCAGTGTTATTGACTGTACTTTCTAATGTACCACTTGTCAAATAAACTCATTTCTAATAGTCAACAAAAGGTATTAATTTCAAGATTTCTAACATATAGTCTTGAAACACTAGAGTGATATCTTTTGTCAGAACAAAGTACTAGTTGACAATTCAAAGACATACCTTTTTCTGAATGGTGTATTGTTAAGAGGAAATACTTGTGAACAAAAGGTGGAAATAACCATACTGGGAATCAGGTAACACAGGTTGAGAACAAGGATAGTGGATAGAATATATGGGCCAAGTCTAAGGGCTTAAATGACAAGATGGGATTTCACCCACTTTCAAAACATTACTTTTGTGCTGAACTTGAAAGCACCGCTGCTTTTCTTCAATTCATATGATAGTAAATATTCAATGCTCAAGCATATATATGAGCTTCCATTAACTCAAGGGTGGTAGACGTATTTGTATTTTACTGGATTTCATTCAACAACTAGATCTTTTTACAAGATTCACATTCTCAGGTGTATTTTATAGATCAGTTCTTTACATGTATATGCTATAAATATGATTTTATTTTACCTATTGAAAATACTAGGATTGTGAAATAGAGAGGAAATATTATAATCATATATAATAAAAATAATCTATCTCTAAAAGCTAAGGTCAATAAATCCAAACACCTGTTAATATGTTAACACATATAGGTAATTCTAGCTGTGTAATTTTGAAAATACTCACAGGAATATTTTATGCTTCTATTTTATAATGGTGCTCTTCTAGCAAACCCATCTGTGATCTCCTAAGTGATGTTAATTGGGCAATTTAGAGGCCTGGGACACCCTTGCAATATTACTAGCAGAAAAAAACTACTGGATATTTCAAAGACACATCTACATATTACGTAGTATTCTGAGTGGTGTTTTTGTGAATGAAAGATAAATATCACATCATCAAGAAGCAAAATAACTGGAGGAATAACGTAAAAAAGGTGTGAGATAAGGCACAAGACTACAAGTTTGAAAGAAATCTGAAAGGTACCGTCTGGAGTAATTATGACTTTTAAATTCTTTTGTAGGGGTGACATATCAAACTAACACATGGTATGGATAAATAAAATGAGATAACGTGGGTTTTGGGTAGAAGGTGGCATAGGAGTTTGGAGCTAAGGTCAGTTTTAAAATAGGAATTTTATGTTGTGGTATTAATAATGAGAATATCAATCTATTTATGCTATGGTGTATTTTTTATATGCTTCCTTAGTTGAAGCCAGGAATATTTTCATTAATTAAAAATCATTTGAAGAGGAGTAGTCAATTGGCAAGTTTTATTTTTGAGTACGGAGTAGCCTCTAGGTAGTGGGGAGCTCTGGTATTTTGGTGAATAACTAGACTATGAGAAAACGTGGCTTATATAGTTTACCACAAAATTTTAATAGAGAAAATAATATAGAAAATTAATATAATCAGAGGTGTTATCCTTAAAATATTTATGCAAAGAGTCTTTTGGGTTTTCCTTTAAGTTGTACTAAAATGAAAACAACCTCAACAGAACAATTCTGTGACATACTAGAAAATCCTAGCCTTTACTTTATCTGAGAAAATTTGCATTTCTGTTTCTTCGCATTCTCCTTGAAGAGAACCAGAGCGGAACTGAATCTGAACAAGAAACCCATCTGCAACTGATAGGTTTACCACAAAAAGGCAACTACTGCAGGGGATTTTGCAAGACATGACTTTAGGTACGTACGCATTTGTGAATTTCAGAGCAGAAAGGAGGAACTTTGAGATCTTGGGAGTCATTGGCTGTGAGAGGTTACCTTGGTAGACATTTACTATGCCTCATTTTGTTGGGAGAACAAATAATTTCCTTATGGTCATGTAGCTAATTAATGGCAGAGCTGGATTGTTCCTTGGGTCTTCATACTGCCTGCTGAGATTGTTGTTCCTTCAGAGCATCACTCACATCTACCTGTGCCCTTGCCTTCATGGGCCATCACTCTGCCCCTGTCTTCACCATCTCTCATGTGGTCTGTGGCTAGTGCTATTTCTAGAATATGTGTTTCAGAATTTGGGGGCCTGCCCTGCTGTGCTCTAGGTAAACTCAGGGAGCTGGCAGTGAGGTAGGAGGATGAAGGTAGACGGTCTTCCTGGCATCTTTTTCCATCCATCCATTTGTAACACAGAGTCTGCCTTCCCGTTCCTACACTCATGCTTCCAGCAGTGTAAATGACATGTTTTCCCATGTTAAGACTGCTTCCAGTGTTCGTTTTAACTTTAGGTCATCTCGTAAAATGCTCCAGATGTTTTTGGAGTGGGGAACTACAGAATGATCATAGTTAAAATATGTTCTTAGGATGCAAAACTTCCAAGTTTGCCCCATCTGTCATACCTATATTTGCTGATACCTTCTCCCCAAACTATCCCATGCACCAAACTGTCACGTTAATTTTCTTAAAGCATAGATTTCCCCAATGTCATTCTTGTCCTTCAAAACATGAATTTACTTTTTTTTATTATTATGTTATGTTAATCACCATACATTACATCATTAGTTTTTGATGTAGTGTTCCATGATTCATTGTTTTGAATTTACTTTTTGTGCTTAAAGAAATAGTTCCTTAGTTGATGTTTAAGATTTTCCATGATCTTTCTTCCAAATTTTCATGGTCATTTCTATCTATTTATATCAATCAACAATTTACTCCAGTACCAGTGGTATTAACTACTCACTATCCATTCAATGAACTATGTTTTTCCTGCCTCTTTTATTAGGTCAAATGGTGCCTGGTGATGAGAATGCCATGACAGGTGGGGGACCTACTAATGTGGGCAATTAAAAAACCTATCTGCCAGTATTACCAACACTATCACCATTACCCTTATTATTTACCATGGAGGGGCCATAAATTTAACTCATATTATAACTTGCATTTGCAGAGAAATATAATTTATTAATTTCATCAGTAGTTAATCTAGTCTCCGTCCTCAACTTTACCCTCTAGGTAGTGGGGACCTCTCTTCCTGAGATCCCCTCCCCCAAAATAACTGTACTAAATATTCATTTGTGTTTAAACCTTAGAGCAACTGTAATTTAAATACTTCACTTGGGTAATGTTCGATCTGTCTAGGATCAAATGCCCAGTCTCTTTTTATCTTCTGCTGTTCCTCCCAGCTCCTAGGATGATATCTTTTATATGTGGTGGTGGTATATAATAAGGGGGGTTGGTCCAAGCAGAAAATTAGGCATTTTGGGCGAGGTGTCTCTTGCTTATCTGCATCGGTGTTCCTTGCTCAATGGTTGGTGCTTATTCTGCTCGCATTTACAGTTGAAGTTAGCAACGGGTGTACTTCTTGGTACTCTCAGGCAGATTCAGTCACGTCCATTTTATGATGGCCCCACAGACCTCTTTGGGCCCTTCTGGATGGTGTACTTTGCAGCCATTAATTCAGAGCTTTCCAATCTCCCGATCTCTGCAAATTCCTCACTCAGATTCAGCTGTCTAGGGTCTTATCCCATTTGTGCTTCATGGAAAGATAGCAGAGGAAAGCCACTCTGCAGGACTTCCCTCTGCCTGCTGAGAATGCAGCATTTTCTTGATTTTTCAGGGCTTTCCTCTTGCTGTGGGGCTCCCTGTACAGAGTCTCAAATTGGGAGTGTGGGCAAGAGAGCTCTCTGAGCTTCTCTCAGTGTGAAGTCCCTTATCTAATGCATATTGCCTTTTCCAGGGCAAATTTGGAGCCATGTCTCATCTCCTGTTCTTTCTTTTTTAATACCATATATTTGTGCCCACAAGTCCAGCCTACCTCACAGGTTCAAACTTAAATACTTTTGTTGACAGCTGCGGAGCAGCATGCCTCATGACCCAACTACTCTGCCTTGTGGATAGGCTCTATGAAACTGATCCCCAAATTTGGTCCTGATAATGGACCAGCAGGAACTGCGATGGTCCTTTTATTTGTGGTTATCCCTCATATCAAGATCAGTATGTTTAAAAGACTTACTAACTTCTCCTTCCTCAAACTTAACTTTTTTCCTTTGTGCCCTATTTCTGTTAATGGTATTCTATCTTACCTTGTAAGAAGCCTTTAGCTCTTTATTGTTCTCTAAACTCACTACTAAAGTGGCTTCTAACTTTGCCTAGCTCTTTCTTTAAAATTCCATCTTTTCAGTTCCCTTTATTCTGCCTTGTCTTATTTCTGTACCTCAATCCTCTTTCCCCTACCTATTTATCATAGTTTCTTAACTAATTTTACCACCTTCAGAATTCCCGTCTTTAAACTGTCATCCATACTGCCATACTGTCACACTGTCAGAATTATGAAATACAAATCTCATAATTTCCATCCTCAAAAATATTTCATTGCCCAATGGCCTAGGGATAAATCCATTTATTCAACAAATATTCAAGATGCTTTGTGTTGTAGCTACCTTTTCAACAGCAGCCACATCTGTTACTTTTCTCTTCATCCCCAATTACTGCTGCCCTAGTTGAAGCTACTTGCCCAGATTACAACACTAGCCTGCTAGTTGCTTTCTTCTTGCTCATCTCCAACCCATTTCCCAGACAGCAGCTACAATAATCCTTCATTTATTTCTCTCTCCTGTGTTATATTTCCTCTAGAAGTTGTCAAGACTTGGTTATCAATTCTAGTTAGTTAATTTCCAAGTGTTAATGACTATAATATTTACATTTTAAATACTTTAACTTAAACTGATGGGTAATTTCAAGAACCAGCCCCTACCATATGAATGGACTGGGTAGGAAGGGGGGAAAGCTGTGGACAACATCCAGGTTATATGTTTAATGTGGTGTTGTATGTGCACTCAGTTTGATTTCAAATCACATCATTCCAGGCACATTATCTCTGAGATTATCCCTCACACGCACACACTACATATACCTCGCCACTCTGTCACTGTTTCCCAGTGAACACTAGGAACTTTTTCATTCCACCTTGCTTTGTGCTATTCACTAAGCCTGGAATGCCCTTCCAAGTACCACTGTCAAAATCAAATTAATCTTTTAAGGTTTGAAAGAAATATTTATTCTTTTCTCAAGACTCTCCTTTTCCTTTCACCTGAAATTAATTACTTCTTCTTTGGTGGCTCATAGTGCCTTAAAAGAAACCCAGAGTTTTGGAAACACATCTGGTAGATTATGCAATGGTTAGATTGAAAGTCTGTATATTGCTCTAAATTGTAAGTTTAATTATTTAGGGAAGGTATGATATCTTATCCGTGTTCTCCACAAACTGTAGTTCCCATTACTGAGTGCTTTGCTTATGGTAGCACTCAATAAACATTTGTTGTTTCTTCCCTCTGTTACCTATAAGAAGAACCAGGCATTTCCTAATGGTGTCCAAATGCCCATTGGTGGCTCCATATTTTGAGATCACTAATTTTCTGGGTCATGATAATAAATAGCCATACAAGTCACTAAATATATGCTTGTCTTTCTCACTTGCTTTCTTTTCCCCTTCTTGGCCTATTGCTCATTTCTCTTTAATTTTAGGAGATTCTTTAATAATGATTCAGCAGCTCAATCCCTGGAAGGTAAATCACAAAAGGCTTAGGCACTGAAAGTTTATGGCCATGTGATTACCAGTTGTAGTTTAATTGATTTTGAAAAATGATTGTGACCCTTTTAATTTTCATAATACCTTGTGTAAAGAATAATTGTACAATATAATCCATTTAATGATACACTTTTAGGAACAAAGGCTATTGGTTTATGATGAATGTGATTCACCTGCCTTGGGTCTTCAGGACTTGTAACAGAATGCAGAGCAGATCTAACATACAACTGGAATGTAGGAACTCAATAAGTTGGTGTGGTTTTAGGAGTGTCCAAAGACAACACTTGCCTTTATGGTTCCTGAAATTACTCTTTTTTTTTTTTTTTTAAGATTTTACTTATTTATTTGACAGAGAGAGAGAGAGAGACAGCGAGAGAGGAACACAAGCAGGAGGAGTGGGGAAGGGAGAAGCAGGCTTTCCGCTGAGCAGGGTGCCTGACGTGGGGCTCGATCCCAGGACCCTGGGACCGTGACCTGAGCCGGAGGCAGATGCTTAACGACTGAGCCACCCAGGTGCCCCTTGAAATTACTCTTTAATTTAAGTTAAGGTATTTAAAATGCAATTATAGTCATTAAAACTTGGAAGCTAGCTAACTGGAATTGATAATTAAATCTTGACAACCTCTTGAGGAGATACAGGAAAGAAGTATTTTGAAGCAAAGTGAAGGTATTGTCTCAGAGAGGAGTTTCCATCATTCTGAGTGCGAGACTGATGGGAGATTGAGGAAGATAGTGCTGAAATAGCCTAAATAAAAAGGGGAAGAAAACAAAGCAGAGAAAGGGGAAGAGGAAGAGAACTGATATTTACTGAGTGCTTACAATATGCCAAGTGCTATGTTAGACTTTTCTTTGCTTGTTAGATTATGTAGCCATAAGGGAATTATAAAGACTAGCTCTGCCTACTTTACAAATTTACAAGTCTTTCCCTGAATAAATCTGTCTCTTATAGTCCTTTCCTCATTTAACAAGATTCATTTTTTACTTCCTGCAGTACATCACTTTCATTAGTGACTGTGTTTTTCTTACCTCCCAGTACCCATGCCCTTTGATCGTGCCCTCTCACTCTTGACTCTGGGGATGGCCATTCGACTTGCTTTGGCCAATAGACAATAGCATGTGTGACACAGACAGGTTTAAGGAGCACTTGTACAATTTCACTTGTCCTTTCTGTGATTGAGCTTACTTACACTTGTTTCTCTGCCCAGTCATGAGTTGGTGCCTGAACTAGCTTGCTGAAGGGATGTGAGATGCACACAGAGGAGATCTGAGGCCAAATGACCCCAAAGATATAACAGAATAGCTAGGAAACAGCAGAGCCTCCCCAGTCCACTGCTTACTGCAGGTGTGGGAATGAGTCCAGTTGTGACCTGAAAAACCACTCAGTTAACCTGCTGACTTGTGAGCAATAATAAATCACTGTTTTTTTTAAGACACTAAGTTTGGGGTGATTTGTCTTCTGGTGGCAGTAGATGGCCTGCTACATGCCAGATATTGTGATATGTGCTGGGGATACAAATATAAATAATAAATAGCTCTACCCCTGAGGTGTTCATTTTCCGGTGAGGGAGCCAGCAACAATGGGATCGCTGCTGTAATAATAACAGTAATAAGAGTACTGTGGGAGTCAAGAGGAGGGGCATCCCACCACCTGTGAGAATGTGGGAAAGGAGATGATATTTAACCAAGTTCGTGAAGAATGGGGAAGGATTCCCTTTATGGAGAAGAGGGAAGAACATTTGAGATAGAGGGAAAAGTATGTACAAAGGGAGGGAAGTATATCAAAGGAACAAGCAAGAGGAATTTTAGGAGATGGGGCTAGAGAGGTTGGTTGGGTCCACGTGGGATGGGTCTTGGGCATTTTTGATATTCAGCTCACTATTAGAATATCCAGGACACATGTTTGTTTGTAATTGTTCATGAATCATCCACTGTATATTTCCTTGAGTAAACTGTGATCAATTTGTACCTTCTTTGTAGAAGGAACAGAAAAAGCAGATGATTGTGTGCAGGTCCACGTGACATAAGAGGAAGAAATGAGTGAAAACCAGAGGGTTATATGGCAGAGGTGATGGACACTGCTGCTACGATCATTATTGGTAGTAATAGCCGTTAAAATTGAAAATTATAAATACTAATTATAACCCACATCAATAGTATTAGGGTTATAGATTTATATATGAAGAAAAGAAGAGATGGCCTTCTCTGATTGGGTAGTAGTGTTACACACTAAATGCTTACAAATACTCCCCTCCCCAGTTTATAATATCCATGAGGGACAATGATTTCTCAAGAATCTCTGAAATGTCTATTAACTACTATTTTTTAAAAGGCATGATTCTAACTTTCTGGGAGGTCATCTTCTCTTTTCAATATCTACTAGGTTATCCTTTCTTCATCTACTGCATCTGTTAACTTATATTAATCTTTGTAACCCAGTTTGTATGGTGATCTTAAATTATTTCTTTTTCTTAACGAATATTTCCTTGTTATTTTTTTCAAAGCTTTTATTTATTTATTTATTTGAGAAAGAGAGAGAGAGAGAGTGAGCAGGGGGAGGGTCAGAGGGAAAAGGAGAGAATCTCAAGCAGACTCTGGGCTGAGCACAGAGCCTTACACGGGGCTTGATCTCACGACCTTGAGATCATGACCTGAGCCAAAATCAAGAGTTGGATGCTTAGCTGACTGAGTCACCCAGGCCCTCCTGATCTTAAATTATTTCTTATAAAGGAATTAAGATTAGTATTATTAAAATGGAAGTGAATAGCAACAGGCCTAGTGAGTTATGGATTCTTTTTTTTAAAATTTTTTATTGTTATGTTAATCACCATATATTACATCATTTGTTTTGGTGTAGTGTTCCATGATTCATTGTTTGTTCATAACACCCAGTGCTCCATGCAGAATGTGCCCTCTTTAATACCCATCACCAGGCTAACCCATCCCCCTACCCTCCTCCCCTCTAGAAACCTCAGTTTGTTTTTCAGTCCATCATCTCTCCTGGTTCGTCTCCCCCTCTGACTTACTCCCCTTCATTCTTCCTCTCCTGCTATCTTCTTCTTTTTCTTTTTTCTTAAAATATGTTGCGTTATTTGTTTCAGAAGTACAGATCTGTGATTCAACAGTCTTAAAAAGTCACTGGTTTTGATGTCTGTTCTCTCTTCTCATTACTTATCTGCTTGAACAATCTAGCCTAAGGAGTATTTAGTACTCTTTTTGAAAGTTTTTAGAAGCTTAGTAATTGTGCCCAAGTCCATGTGACATAAGAGGAAGAAATGAGCGAAAACCAGAGGGTTACATGGCAGGGGTGATGGACACTGCTGCTCTTGAGGACCACCTCTGCTAGATTTCTCCTCCACCATTTGGGATTGAAGAATCTGTCATAGGAAAAGAAAGTGAAGATTCTTTTTGGGTAGAGTACTCATCTGCTTTTTCTGCAGTGAAGTGCCGAATCCTTCAGGAAATATTAGGCCCTGAAACAGGTGTCACAGAAACATTTGTGGCACATTTCTCAGTGCTAGAACATCCCCCGTCAATTCTTCTGAAAAAGTCACAACCAAATTATTAGAGGACAGCTTGAATGGCAAGAAGGAGCAAAGCATAAAGATGTAGGCTGTTTGTATTTCAAGGAAGTGGCCTTTTTTCCCCTTTAAACACAGACTCAATTAAATGAATGAATTCTAAAAGAGGGTTGAAAACTAAAAGTGACTTTAAAGTGGAAATACCTTTTGCTCTCTTCAATTCACTTTCTCTTCCTTGTAGATAACAAATGCTAGTCTTTATGGGAAGCAATTAATTTTGGAATTTCACTCCATTTTTGTTCCCTTCCTTAAAACACAATTTTACAAATTCATAATTTTATCTGTTCCACTTCTGTACATGTCTTTCATTTGTTTCTTTCATTTTCCTCTTTTTCTTCTTAAATGTACAGTTTTTGACAAGAATTTTTGTCATTTGCTTTTGGTATCCTGGGATTTATATTTTTAAAGATTGATTTACTTTTTGTTAGGTGGCTTGGTGCAGTGGCAGTGTTTTATTTCAGGAGATGTATTTATTAGTTTTATCTATCTCTGTTTTTTCAAAGAACTGAGAATACAAAGAATTTAAACACATAGCACTCCTTTAACACAACAAACAGTAGCAACAGAAGTAGGGCTGGGGAAATGAAAGAAGAGAAAGGGCATTTTCTCTTGTTTCCTAGCTCTTTGTTCTGTATTTTAACATGTTAGCTGTTTAATTCTGTAGAGAGTTTAAAAATGCAATATATCTGGAGAATGCATAAAAGTTCAAGTTGTGCAATATTATTTATGTCTTCTTAAGAAGCATAGTAGCTAGTATGTACTTTAGACTCAACTGTTGACTTATTATATAGTATAAATTTAGCAAACTCATTGCTTTGCTTCCTTTAAGACTTTTAATCTTTTCTCTTCATTTTTTAAAGGAAACTTTTGGAGCAGCATATCAACGATAGAACCTAATAAAATCTTACCTTTGGGCAAGCCTCTTGTATATAAAATCAGAGACTGTAGTGCCAGGGCTTTCTATTAGTACCATCCATTTTGTTAGCATTTTTCCAATTTATCTTGCGTTACTAACTCTCAGCGTACTATGCCTATTGTAAATATTTAAGCATTACTGTTGACATAAAGATAATACTGACAAATTGAGTTAACATTTCTGTTGAGGATTACCGAGCATGTGTAGCCCAGAACAACTTTAACACCCACACCAAACCCTATACTCAGGCCAAATTGTGTTTAGTCTACAATACAGTGCTGTTCCTCAAATGAATTTTCAGCTTTGATTTACACAAAACATGAAACAACCTTTCTTGCATCAATTAATTGTTTGACTTTCCTAATACATTTCCATTTTAACAAGATTATGTCTATATCAAAGGAAAAGGGATGTGTGCAAGATGTCAGTGTCTTGGGTGCACACACCCGCCCATCACATTGTGTGATCTGAATCAAAGGGAATCTGTTCTGTTTCTCAGCAGTCTCACCTGAGAGTGGTCTTTCTTTTGCTGTATCTCAAGGTAGGTACACATTTCACACTGTGACTAGTGCTAACATTATTTAACTAGCTCTAATATCTTACTTAAAAGGAAAATAACTTGGAGAATTTTATCTTGTGGAAGACTCCCAGACCCATCAACAAAAAATTACCATAGGAAGTGAGAAAGACTAGCCAAAGGTGAAAACCCACTCACATATGTTGATAGATTTCTGGTACCCTGTTAGGAGATTTATTTCTCCTCTTGCCCAATCAGCCAGTAAATGACCATCGAGGTTTAGTTGGTATCCTATCAAACTTCATATCAATCTTAGCTCCATATTTATAAGATAGACATCACTGTAAATATATTTAGAGGGAAAGTCTTATAAAAAGAAATGCAGTAACATTCTCACATATCACTTAATTATGTAAGTATTTTGGACTCCTGGTGTTTTCAGACTACAATATGTAATAAATTAGCATGAACAATTCTCTTCCCTGTTTTGATTAGATTCATCTTCCATAGAAAAGCTTACTACCACCAGATTGATGGAGTTCAAAAACATTAATTTGAGTTATTTCCTTTTTCTTAATTCACTGACTTATTTGAGAAAGCAGTAACAAAAGCCTGGTGACATCAGGAAGGCAAAATTATAATTTGTTTAAATTGCATCTTTCTTAATTACTTGGAAATTTAATTTCCCTCATTGCTTCAGTTCAGAGCCCCAGGACTCTATATACAATTGTAGCTTACTCTAAGAAGGAAAGCTATAATGTTCAGCTTACTCTTATGAAATGATCTGAGTTTACTAGTTTATATTTATTTCTTAGAAATTTCCAGAGTGGAAATTTAGGCAAAGGAAGCCCTCTCATTGTTACCTTTTTAATTCCATATAAGATATTTTTCTCAAAAGTCTATCTTTAGACCTGCTGCATGAGGCAACTATTTCTTTTTCTTAGAAATTTGTCATTCTTAAAGGATTAAAATAAAAATTTTCAATACTTATCACAAGGGTTTTGTTTCCTCAGATAACATGTTCCCTATTTGTCACACAATGGTCAGAATTAAAATTTCTGAAAAGATAAAATATGAGCTAGAGGCTACATTTTGAAATCTGTGACTGATGAAACTGTGCGGGAGCAATTTCCTATTGAGATGCTCTTCAAAAAGGAAACTCAAGTTAGAGAAACTCTAGAAATGTGATAGAGGTCTGTGAGGTCTAAGATGCCCGAGGTTCTAGTTTCATTAATCCCTTGGAGAGATCTATAGTCTTCTATTGGGAAGCAAATGGCTTTGTTGAGACTCATTGGGCTTTGTGACATCAAATACCTCTTACAAAACAACAGCATTTAGAAGAAGCAGAAACAGATGGATTGAATTTCCTTTGAAACACAATAGGGTTTAAAAATGATGGGGAGAAAAAATAATGCCAAGTCCTCAACTTTTGTAAAAGGGTTTGAAACATTTCCCAGCCTCTGAGTGCTGTTGTGTTTACTTATCAGAGCATACTGACAGAGGACCCTGCAGAACCCCACCTGTCTGTGAAAACTCCATAATTAAATCAGTTATTCAGATCCCATGATCCGCCTGACCGGGCCGTAGACATCACATTTTCCAAAAGAAATTATACTTGCTCCTGATACTGAACTCCAGTTTTTCAAAGTCAAAAGTGAATGACTTTTTTTAAAGCTTTAGTTTAAAAACAAAAATGTGTTAATGGCTGGTGTTTCCTTTTTTGGTTTTGAATTAGAAAAGGACCAAAAATGGAGAACTTCCAAGGCCCTAGATCTTGGAGTTATTGGTGACAAAGTGGGGAGTCATCTTGTATGGTGTTTTCAGCACCATCGTAAGTAAGAAAAACTTTGAATGCAAATAAAACATGTTCCAGGAGAGAAAAATTTGATAAATAAATTCTGATGATGTAGATGGCTGATTAATGGAAAATGAGCAAGGCAGTGTCATGATATAAGTTTAATTAAAATTAGCTTGACTATAATATATTATGCATTGGATTTGAGTGAGGTAATGATCAGACCAGCAGCTAAAATTTACTGAGTTCTCATTAGCTGCTAAGAATGGTGCTATCTTTGTACACGTTATGTCATCTCATCCTCTTGACAACCCTGTGAAGCCATTACCATTATTCTCATTTTACAGAGGAGAAGATTAGAGATTAAGAAGTTGAACTTGCTGGGGCGCCTGGGTAGCTCAGTTGGTTGTGTCTGCCTTTGCCTTGGGTCATGATATCAGGGTCCTGTGATCAAGTCCCGAGTTGGGTTCCCTGCTCATCAGGGAGTCTGCTTGTCCCTCTCCCTCTGCCGCTTCCCCTGTTCCTTCTCTCTGTCTCTCTCGCTTTCTTAAAAAAAAAAAGATGTTGAACTTGCTTAAGGCTGTACATTTTGGTTAGAGCCAGTCCTGGAATTCAAGGCAGTGGTTTTTTTTTTTTTTTTTTTTTAACATTTTGCCGTGGAGGAGTATGTAGGATCATATATACAAGTAAAATGGTTATTAATCCAGATGGGAAGGTACGAGAGATGAAGAATAATGCACATTTGGTAGGAAACAGTTATAGGAATGAATGAAATAGAGGAGTGAGAAAAAGACGATGTCAGTTTTCAAGGTTGGAGGACCTGGGGGGAATGTGGTCCTTTGAACACAGTGATGTTGATGGCATGAATTGATGGAGGTGGAAGAGAGAAGATGATGACTTCTTTAGATTTTTAGAGTTTTTAGTTTAGTTTTATTTTTTATTATTTTTTTAATGTTTAGATTGAATTTGAGGCAACTGCAAGACATCATGTGGAAATGTCCAGTAGACAGAAAGAGAAAAGGGGGCTTCAGTTTAGGAGAGATGGCGGGCCTAGAGCTACAGAATATTGAGAAGGTATTGGAAACTGTGGGGATAGATGAGCTCTCAGAGTGCACACTGAGAGGGAAGAGTCAAGGACTAAGAATTGAGCCTTAAGGGGTGCCGAAGTTATAATGGCTTTGATTTTTGTCTTAGAATATTTCTCTGAAGATGCAATATGGAGAAATAAATGGTAGAGGAGGAATTTTAAGAATTGCTTCATTGCCTATAGGTGATCGTCTGTTTAGGTAGACACATGTTTGCTATTCAATCTTTTTATACTTTTGTTTTTAGCAGTGATTGATGCTATCATAAGCAACCTCTCCATATCTGTCCATTTTGTATTTGCATAATTATGTTACTTTCTCTTCCCTTGTATTAAAAGATGAAGGAACGTTTCCTACTTTTTCTCATTCATTTCAAAGAGAGTTTATGGAGAAAGTGAAATGTGATGGAATCGTCATGTTTGAGCCATGATTGTAGCTTCAGTTCTTCATTACAAAGGTTCCAATGTTTTCCTTATTGTCTGATGTAAGACAGAAAAACCACACCACATTCTTTCTAACAGAATGATGACCACCACACTATTTCACTGAAATAGAAGCGTTTTAGGGCGCCTGGGTGATTCAGTAGGTTAAGTGTCTGCCTTTGGCTCAGGTCATGATCCCTGGGGTCCTGGGATCGAGCCCCACATCGGGCTCCCTATTCAGCGGGAGGTCTGCTTCTCCCTCTCTTTCTGCTGCTGCTGCTCTCTCTCTCTCTGTGTCAAATAAATAAATAAAATCTTAAAAAAAAAAAGAAACAGATGCGTTTCAGAAACTTCACTAAAATGGAGCAATAGTGGATCAAAATGAACATTTTGGTTAATTATTTCTAAGTAGAAAATATGCCAGTAATTGACACAGAGCAGTAGTATGGGTTAGGAGAAAAATCAGTAAATTTGAGCTGAGACCAACAATATCTGAGTTAACACTTACGTAACTCACAACAATTTACCAAAGATTTTATGCCCCTCAGTATTACTGCTAGAATTAATGAGCTGTCTCCATTTGTTTTTCAGTTTCTGCAGCCTTTTGTTTGTTTCTTCTTTTTTGTGCCCACTATTTCAGCCTTCTGCTGAGGCTGTTGTAATTTTATACCTGGTCTCCTTCCTTCTTCTTTCAGGATCCTTCAATTCATTGGTTTATTGCACCAGAGGAATACTTTACAATTTAGTTTTGATCATTCACTCTCCTGTTTAGGAATTTTTAAAGATATATTATTTCCTATCAAATTATACCCAAATCAATCACTTGGTATGGCATTCAACACCCCCTATTACCTGGTTTTAACTAAATCCCCAGTCTCATCTACTACTCTTCCTCATGTGCCTGAATTCCTGCCAGCCTCTCTAAACATCAGTAATTTGCAGCCTCTGGATGATAATTATTGTAGAGCCAGCCTTCTGCACTTCATTTCTTTATACATGGGTTGGTTTTATGTGGGAGGGAAACGTCTATAAGAAGGTTTCTAGAGGGTTTTTAGCTTAGAGAAGGTATATTTACTCAATAGAATGTGAGATCCTTGGGAGCAGGAACAATATCTTCTACATCTATATTTTTCCAGTCTAAAGCACAGTTCTGGGCATGTAGTAGTTGCTCAAAAAATACTGGTTGGTCTGAGCTGTTCATTTGTGTGTGTGTGTGTGTGTGTGTGTGTGTGTGGGTATGTGTATTTTTTTTTTTTTTTTTACTAATTCTAGGTGTCCAGGATCAGTGTGACAGCATAATAATTACAACAAGGACAGTGAAGGGCAAAGGACAAGATGGTTCTGATGGTTCAGAAAGATCTTGAGTGACTACCCTTTCAAAGGATTCTGGTCTGTCTTTGATCAGAGGTCAGGTATAGAATCAGTCAGGATCCCAGCCGAAAACAGATGGCACTGTCAAAATGGTTTACTTGGAAAGGATTTAATGAGGGGACTATGAATAGAGGTGTGGACAAGGTTAAGGAAACCAACAAGGAATGGTAATGTACCCAAAGACTAGCTATAGTAGGAAGTTATTACCCTTTCAATTTATTAGAAGAAAGGATCTTCCGCAGTGAGACTTGCCCCCATAATCCTTTGCCATGAAGCGACACTTGAACAGCTTAGGGGCTCTTCCATCAACACTTTCTTGTCCTTAATAATTTCAAAGAAAATATTCAAAGAAATAATACTTCTGAGTGATGATTGTGGCAACTTTCTTGCCGAAATGTTATTATTATACAACAAAAGGCTTGCAGAAAGATTAAGGAAACACATTCATTTGCTTGCAAAAAAAAGTTTCTGTGATCTTTTAAATTTTCATTAAATCTCCTAACCCCACTTTAACAGCTCCTAAGACATGTCAAGTCCTCTGAGCTCCTCTCGAGATTACGAGGTTTAAGGAGCTGCAGCTATACAGAAGTTTTTCTAAAAGTCTAACACAAGATAATGGAGAAGCAGAGGTTAATGGGTTGACTTTCAAGATTGACTTCTTTTAAGCTTCTGATCTCTGGGCTGAAAAACGGGAAGATAGTGTTTATTTGACTAGTCCGTACTGTGAGTCAGCAAAGCACCCCAAATACCATCTTATTTTTATTTATGGATTCCATTTCCTAAAAGCAATAAGACACTCATTCCCTACCATGCGTTTTTAGGATATGACTGAATAGTTCAAGTGGCTAAATTGAGTTGGTTTGGAGCTTAGTGACTCATAACACTCATACCATTCATCAATTAAAGCAGTACTGCCTGTCTGCTTGTAATTTAGCAAGCATGATTTTGTCTTCCAGAAGCACTCAGAAAAATTCTTCTGTCAGAGTGAAAGATGGGGAAAAGTGTTCAATGAAATCAGCAAGACAAGATACTTACCCTGATTAGACAGCTGCCACAGACTTGCTACTGGGGTGCATTTTCCATGGTGATGGTCATTATTACTTATAGGGGATGGAAGTGAGTTAATCGCACCCTGTCTCAATCCCTAGCTGTTAAACGAAGAAAAAACCTATACTGGGAGAACCAAATAGATGGTGATTTCCAGAGCATATTGAGTTTCTGTGGGGGAAGGCTACCTTATAAATCCAAGCCAGGGATTAAATTCATTGTAATTCTACGTTTGTACCCAAGGATAAACTGTTGGATTGTTTGAACAATATGATGGGACCGACTTTCCTTTGTAGTATAAATCATGTTACATCATTCATCTGCTCTCTTACACCCTGTTTCCTATTGCAATTCACATAAAATACAAAGGTCTTCACGTGGTCAACAAAGTGAGTTGGCCTTTTTACCTCTTCAGCACTGTCTCCTGTCTCCCACTGCTTGCATCACTCAGTCACACTGGCATCCTTATCTTCTCTTGAACTGGTCAAGCTCTTTTCCATCTTAGAGCCTTTGGATGCATCACTCCTTACGCCTGGAATCCTCCTTGCCCACTTCTTCATGGGCCTACTCATTTTCATTCAACTCTTAGTTCAGAGGCCATCATCTCAAAATAACCTTCCCTATTCACCCAATTTGATGTTACTTTTTAGATGTTCTTTCTTACAACCGTCTCTTAATGTCCTTATAGTACTTGACACTATCTAAAATTACCTTACTTACTGACTTGTCTACTTATTTATTGATCTCCATGGGAGGGTAAATTCTGGAGAGTAGGAATCTTATTTGTCTTGGTCACTGCTCTATTTGTGGCACACGGAAGAATGGCTGACATGCAGTTGGTGCTCAATAAGTGGCTTGGTTATTGAATAAGTGATGGAATGAATAGATATATTTCAGTGATTTAGCAAGCATGTAAAAATACTATTTTCTCTCCGACAACAAAAATTCCATAGTCCCTAACCAGTGTACACAAAGAAATAGAGCATTTAGAAAGTTGGGTTGTATTTTAAATTTGTAGTTTACCTTGAGTTGATTAAAAAATCCTAATTTTTTTATTGGGTTGCTTTATTTTAGCCATGGCTTTATTAAGTCCTTTGATATAGCAAATGAATTCCATTTCATTAAAATAGAAAAACATATTTCTAAATATGTTTTAGTACCACTGTAAATGGCTAATTTCTGAAATTAGATTAGTATTTTTCCAATATATATCATTCTTCTAAGATGACATAAGTGGCAGTACTTGTGAAACATTCCTTACACAATTATTTTGTTTTCAGGGACTCTGACTGGCATAACATAATTGTATTTTCAGCATTTGTATCAACTTACATGCAGTCATTCTAAATTTTGTTTGCGTGCCACTTAAGTTTTGTGTGATCTTGTAGTTTTCACAAAAGGCTGATGATACAAAATTCATGTTCTAGACCTACCTTAAAATTATCATGAATAGTTCATTGAATTTTATTTTTTTAAAAAATTGGGCTAAACACTCTGATACAAGCTCTGTAAATATTGTCACTGGTTGAAAAGAACGAGAAAGTATTTGTTTATTGATGTCTATGAAAGACAAAATGACACACCAATATCCTCAAAATTCCGTAATAGGTAAAAATGAGGTTTAAAATGACATTTTTAGGAAAGATTTTTATTGAAGTGAGGTGGATAAGAGCATAAACTTTGATGTCAGACAAATATGGGTTTTAATTCTGGCTCTCTCTTCTCTATCTAGGAAGTCCCAAGAAAGTTATTTCACCTCCCTGATTCTCCGTTTCTTCATCTGCAAAATGAGGATAATAATACCCATCTCACACTATTGTTATGAGGATTAAAGAAGAGTATATGTAAAGCTCTTAGCACAGAATCTAACACATAGTAGGTACTAAATAATTGGAGGCCATGATCATTGTTAGGTTGAAAACTTCTGAAGTCATATTTTAAATGATCACTCTATGAAATGTGAGGTTTGGATTGACTGAAGTTTGCAGTCTGTGCATTAAATGTTTCATAAAAAAGATCACATGGAGTGCCTCTTGGATTGTCTTCATCTATTTCAGTTTTGTGTTGTTAATGGAGCCACTTTTTGTTGTCAGTGTAGCTTGAAGTTTATTAATTCATGGTCAGTCATTAATGCTAATCTGATATAAACTTACAGAATGGAAATGAGAAATAGTTTTCCATCTACAGCCTGTGAGTCTGTTAGTTACATATTGGTTAAATAATTTCCTTTTATAGAGTAGTGACATATAGTAATATACAGTATTTGGCTTTTGAAGATTATTGCATTCATTCAAAAGTAATTTTAAGAATTTTTTTTGTTCAAACTTTATGAGCAAGACATAAGTAAGCCGTTTATGTCTGCACTGTAGCAAGAGAGATAAAACTTATTCAAGACTAGTTACAATACCAGATATTGTTTGATAAAAAGCTGAAATTTGCATTTGCATTTGGAAAAGGGATGATGTCATGTCTGTGGAAATTTTAATGGAAGACATGCTATTGAGTTGAGGGATATAGAGGAGGATTCCCAGGAGAAAAGAACAACATAAATAAAAGTGGAGTATGCATAAGGAGAGAGATCAGCTTCGTGTAGCACGTTCTCAAGTTGGGTAGGCATAGAGGGATCCTGAGGGATAGTTCTGAGGCCACTGAAGTAAAGACAAGAAACCTGTGCCTTTTAGATCAAAGGAAGCTCTTGCTGCCTAGTCTGTCAGGGAGTGATCAATCCCAGTAATGTGGGGGATGGGAGATGACAGAAAATTCAGGCAGGGTAAGCCCTTGAGAGACAATTTTAATAGTCTAGGCATGAGGTAGGAAGTCCTTTAACCATGTGTGGAGGCAGTGGGCTTGGAAAAGAAAGAAAATAGTCAGGGATTTGATGTCTGAATAGATAGATGAGGAAATGATGGGTTCAAGAACCTGGCGAATTAAACTTCTAAAACAAGGAAAATTGTTCTACAATTACTGGAAATAAGGAAATCAAGACATGAGTTTGGACTGACAGCATATATGACAAGATGAGTCATGATGTTGGTCAAATAATCTTTAGCATATACCATCACTAAAGTTTTGTGGGCTTTCTTTCTTTCTTTCTTTTTTTCTTTCTTTCTCTCCCTCTCCCCCTCCCTCCTTTCTTTCTTTCTTTTCTTTTTCTTTTTTAATGTTTTACTTATTTATTCATGAGAGTCAGAGAGAGAGAGAGGCAGAGGCAGAGGGAGAAGCAGACTCCCCGCCTAGAAGGGAGCCCGATGCAGGACTCTATCCCAGGACCCTGGGATCATGACCTGAGCTGAAGGCAAAGGCTTAACCATCTAAGCCACCCAGGCACCCTCTTTCTTTCTTTCTTTCGATTAGTGATGTAGATAGTTGGTCAAGTGTGTGTTATTTGGAACTTAGCCTTTGTATCTAACCCAAATGGTCAGGAACTTTGACTCAGAACAAGTCACTTTTTGCCTTAGAGCTTTTTCCTTAGCAGACTGAGTCACATCTTTTCCTAACTTACCTTCTGTTATAGAAAATTCCAGTTTTTTATAGACCAAGTTATATCTCTATCTTTACCTCATATTTCTATTTCATTAATATGATTATTTTTCACTTAATATACTTATTGGTGACATTAAGTCTATACATGGAGGTGTCTAGCATTTTGGATTATCTGATCCATGTTTGTGTCAATTCTTGGCATTTAAGAATTCACATGGATCTCTTAAAGTTTTCTCCATGCTATTTCTTAACCCAAATATGAATTTTTAAGTTAGATTTCTGGATCTGAAGCAATGTAATCTGTTTGGCTCACCGAGAACTAAGAAATGGGAGCAACTTAAAAACTGTAACTTTCCATGTGGTTTGTGCTCACTGAGAAAGAATCTCTTGGCTAATTTGGGAGAAAGAATGTTTAAATAAGGAAACTAGAATTGAATCAAAAATAACATTTGAATATGAGAAGTCAGAAATGCCCACTTCCTTTAGTTATGAAACTAGTTCTGTTGCCTATAAAGAATTGTAAACATGCATTATCATCATCAGTTGCATCGCGTAATCTGTGCTAATAGTTTATCAGAGTCTCCATATTTAGACCCATTTCTGCAGCAGTGTAATTGTTCTGTAAGAATGTTGGAGAAATAGAAATCATCTCGCTTTCTCCTCCCGTTCCTTTCCCTCTCTCCTCCTGTATCTACTAAATGAAATGGTGAATGCTAGTAACAAAACTTACCTAATTACTTAAATAAAATAAAGTAGGACTGGAATGAATACAATTATTATTTTCTTCTTTTAGCTGGTAATGAGTTTTGTATAGGGTTTTTATTTGGGTGAGCTGAGGTTTTTCTGGATTTAAATACTGGTAGTGTTTCACATTTTAACGTTCGGAAAAAAATTGGTAATGATATTTAGTTGTCCTGAAAAGGATTAAAAAATTCTGGAGATTCTCAGCATTTTACTGAAAATCCCCAGTTATGTTGCTATTACTGAATTGTCATGAATGGTGTCATTTCCCAGTGAATTTTGTGAATGTTTTGGCCTATATAATCTTCAAAGACAAGCTGAGACCTTCTTTTCTTCATGAGGTCTTACTTAGTAATTCTTGCCTATACTGTATTCTTTATTCTTTAGGTGCTAGAAAACCAATGGTCTCTATCGCATCATTTCCCTTTTGATTCTATATTTTATTGTATTCCTATTTGGGGCTGTAGCAGATTATCTCTGGAGTGCACCCCCCCATAGTATATGCCTCCTGATGTTCATGCTCTTGTATAATTTCCTCTTTTTGATGTGGGTGGAAACTATGTCTTGCTACTAACCAATAGAATATGACAAAGGTGATAGGATGTCAGTCCTTTGACTATGTTACAGTTGTATTAAGCTCCATCTGGCTTGCAGACTCATTGTCCTTAGCTGGCTTTGAGGAAGCTAAGTGGCCATGTTGGGAGGCACAGAGTTTAGTGTAGCCTTTAAGAGTTGAGGGAGGCCTCCAGATGATAGGCAAGACTAATATCCTTCCTCTGAGAACCGTAAGGGAATTAACTCTGCCAACAGTCTGAGTGAGTCTGGGAACAGATTATTCCCCATTTGAGCTTCCGGATGAGAAGGCAGCCTTGCTAACACCTTGATTACAGTTGGTGACCCTTGGCAGAAGTACCCAGTTAAGCTGTAACTGGACTCCTGATTCATAGAAACTGTGAGACAATAAATGCGTGTTGTTTTAAGTTGCCTTATTTGTGATAATTTGTTACAAAGCAATAGATAATTAATACAGGGATGTTTTATTTCCCAAACAAGGTTGGAAAGGCTGTAAAGAGTAAAGTTGTTGGTATTCTTGGCAGTACCATGCCAAGTATATGGTAGGTGACTGGCAAATCTTTGTTAAATCTTTATCATAGAAACTATTGAATGTACATAGACCTTTCAGGGAGAGACACTGTCATGTTCTTCTTTGCATCTTCTTTGTCTGGCAGGGGTCTGACACATAGTTGGTATTGAATATATATTGTGTCGATCAAAGTTCAGTCAGTGAGACATAACCACTATGACTTATGGAATAAATCAGCAAATGATGACCCACTGGTCAAATCTAACCCACTGTCTATTTTTGTACAGCTTTTGAGTTGAGTGCTTTTTATGTTTTTAAATGGTAGAGAAAAAGAAAAAGAATAATATTTTATGATATGGAAATTGTATGAGGTTCAAATTTTGGTGTTCCTATAAAGTCTTATTGGAACACAGACACACTTTTCATGTACGTTATCAATGAGTGTGTCCATGTTAAAAAGGCAGAATTGTAGCAGCAGCAGAGACCATATGTGGTAGTCTCATCATTTTGCCCTGCTGCTTTGCTTGGCACACTGCAAATGCCAGTGATGCAGTTATAACTTGACTGTGTTTCAAGTGCCAAACATACCGGCAAATTGTGGCTTTTGTATATTTTTTTTACCAGTGCATACCTATTGTGTCAAAACAAGAAAAGTAGACTTGGAATGTTGCTCTTTCAAGGCACAGTGGAGTGTGAATTATTTTCTTATGGAAGTAGATGGCAAAGCATTGTGTTTTTTAGTGCAATAACACTATACCTATGCTAAAAGAACACGATATTATGTCAGCTTTACCAGACTAAGTACCTCCAGTATTTCCAACTCATAAGAATGCAAAGGACAGAAAAATTAGATAATTTAAAATGGAATATCTCATCAGAGAAGAATTTGTTCACAAAAATAAAAAAACAAAGTGCAACCAAAGTGAGTCTCTGGGTGTCTCATTTGTTAGCAAAGCAAGGAAAGCTGTTAACAATAGTGAGTTAATTAAATTGTGCTTGACTGCAGCAACCAAAGAAATGCATTCAGAGGAAATAAACTTGTTTAAGACTATTAACCTTTTGGCAAGAACAATTGCTTGGAGAGTTGAAGACTTTGGGAGCCACATCAACAGTCAAAAAACAAGGTGAATGATTTTACGTGTTTTTTCTTGGCTCTTGATGAATCAGTAGATGTTACTGATACTGCTCTGTTGTTGTTTATTTGAAGTCAATACCAAGTTTAAATTGAGTAAAAAAATTAGCCCCTGTGACTAGTATGAACAACTGCAGGTGAGAATATTTTAAAAGCAGTTGAGAAAACACTAATTTGGTACAACCTGAAGTGGACTCTGCCTAAGATGTGTTATTTCTGATGGTGGTCAAATATGTGTGGAGCAGAAAAAGACGTAGTTGGACAAGTGGACAAAGCTTATGAAGATGTAAGGTGTTTAAACTCTGTGGCTATTCATTCTCTTATTTACCAGAGGCATTTTGGGGGAAGTTATTTGAATTTATCTTGTGTTTTTGAACCAATGTCATCAATGATAAACTTCATTAACTCTTTTAGACTTAACTGTTTTCAGTTCCATGGCATTTTGCCAGAAATAAAAGTTGAATGTTTTCACTTGCCTTACCAAATAGCAATGTAATGGGTTAGCAATATCAAAGTTTTACTGTGATTTTTTTGAGTTTATGGAAGAGAGTGAAATTTTTCAGAACTGCCCTCATCCAGTAGTTTTGCACACTGCGTGGCTTTGGAAATTACCTTTTGCTGAAGGCTTGATAATGTTTCTGAATAAATTCAACCTAAAATTACAAAGGTCAAAGAGCACTTCTATGATAAAATTATAGTATGGTTAAGTCATTTGAATGACAACTAATATTGTTTCAGTCATGACTAATGTTAAACTGCTTTATACACATAGGTACCATCAAAAGTTAAAGTGAGATCTTCATTCTTACATAAATTTTCAGCACACATATTTTTCAAGCTCAATGATAGTTCCAGCAGCTCTTAGATTTTTTTTTTTTTACTGTGGTGAAATATATGTATATAAAATTTATCATCTTCACCACATTTAAGTGTCCAATTCAGTGGACATTCAGTGGTATTAAGGACATTTCACAGTGTTGTAAAATCATCATCACTATTAATTTCCAGAACTTTTCATCATTCCAAACAAACTTTGTACCCATTAAACAGTAACTCCCCATTTACCTCTCTTCCCAGCCTCTGAAAGCTTCTATCCTACTTTCTGTCTTTATGAATTTGCCTGTTGTAAGTACTTCATATAAATGGACTCATGCAACATTTGTCCTTTTTCATCTGGCTCATTTCACTTAGCATAATGTTTTCAAGGTTCATCCATGTTGTAGCATGTATCAGAATTTCATTCCTTTTAAAAGCTGACTAATATCCCATTGTAGGTATATACCGCATTTTGTTTATCCATTTGTCTGTCGATGGACCTTTGGGTTGTTTCCATGGTTTTGCTATTATGATTAATGCTGCTATGAACATTGGTGTACAAGTATCTGAGTCCCTACTTTCACTTCTTTTGGGTAGATACCTAGAAGTGGAGTTGCTGGACCATATGGTAACTTTTTGAAGAACAAGTAAACTGTTTTCCACAGTGACTACACCATTTTGTATTCCCACCTGCAGCAATATACAAGGGTTCCAGTCTCCATCCTTGCCAGTTTGTGTGTGTGTATGTGTGTGTGTGTATCCACATCCTAATGGGTGTGAAGTGATATCTTATTGTGGTCTTGACTTGAATGTCCGTAATGGTTAGTGATGCCCAACATCTTTTCATGTGCTTATTGCCCATTTGTGTATCTCCTTGGGAGAAATATCCATTCAAGTCCTTTGCTCATTTTTGAATTGGGATTATGTTTCTCTGTTGTTGAGTTGTAGAAGTTCTTTATATACTCCAAATATTCCTTTATTGGATATACACTTTGCAAATATTTTCTCCCATTCCCAGCAAACGCTTTTTAGATCTTGATGCAAATGCAAAGAAAATTTCCATATTTCAAAAATCCATTTAACTTAGCAGTTCAGGAGCTTCCATCTTGTTCTTCAACTGGAAATAATTGGTCTGCAATTTAATGACATGCTAAAGGACAAATATCAAGACAAGAATCTAATAGACTTCTTACAATTCCTAGTAAGTGAAGAATATGCTCAAATAATATTACATGCTCGTGGGTAAGGAACATTAACTTTGAATTCCAATTAAAAGTCGTGTTATCCCCACCAAAACTTTTCATTTTGTAACTAGTAGATATGTATTATAAAAATCGTGCTCAATTGTGATTATTCTATTTTGAATTTCATTAACAAAAATTGTGGAAATTTGTTTCTCTTTTTGCACATGTACCTATGTAATATATCTGGTTTTACCTCTTGGCTTGCAAAGCCTAAAATATTTGCTCTATGGCCCTTTACATAAAAGGTTTGCTAACCCCTGTCATAATAGATTTATTATAGGAGTTAGTCCTTATATAATTTTAGAAAGGATTGGGAAAGTTAAAGTCCAGGAGGGAAGTTGGATGATCAGAGAAGAATTATCAGTTAATCTGAGAAAAATCAAACATGTTCAGATACCAAAATCATATTGCAAAGGGAAGGCAAAAGTATGTGGGGAGGAGGGAAGAGTGCTTCTATGTAGATTCCACCTCTGTGGTACCACACCAAGTATCTGGTGGTGTGTCTGAGCCATTAATAGTCAACAGTGTCAGTACTTGGGAAGAGGAGCTATATAGAGAGTGGAAGAGAACAAGACAGTTTGGATCTCATGAGTACCTCTAAGTCCATTACTATAGCTAACCACTGAAGCCTTCAGAAAGTAAGGCTGCTGCCTCACTTCTGACTTCCAAGTCTCATGCACATTCTTCTTTTAGCCAATTCTAACTCAGGACCATATAGTTAAAATTTTCCAGCTTAATCAAAATGACATACAGAAACCACTATTGAATGAATAAACAGATGGAGAATGATCTCAGTGTTCAGTTAGATTATTTGGGCTGAGTTAATACTCTGATCGCCTAATGAGTCAGCCTTTTTTATTTTATCATTTTTTATGGAATAAATGTTTTCCTTTAAAATCAACTTTTTGAGACATATGCAGTAAAATGAACTAATTTCACATATATATTTAGATGAGTTTGACCAATGTATAGACCCATGAAACCACCACTCCACTCAAAATATACAATATTTCGATTATTCCAAAATTTTTTCTCAAACTCTTTGTAGCAGCAAGTCACTACTCCACTAGACCGAGACAACTACTGATCAGCTTTATAGCATTATAGATTAGATTTGCTTCCTTTACAGTTTCATTAAAGTAGAATCCTACAGTATGTACTCTTTTCTCTCTTCTTTTACTAAGCATTTTGTTTTTGAGAATAATCCATTATGTTTATCAGTAGTTTGTTTTATTTATGACTGAATAATATTCCATTGTTTGAATAGACCACCTTTTATCTATCCATTCACGTGTTGTTGGACATTTAGATTGTTTCCAGACTTGAACTATTATGAATAAAGCTACTATAATATTTGTGCTCAAGTCTCTTGGTTGACATATGCTTTAATTTCTCTTGGTAAATATCTAGGAGTAGAATGTTTCATTTACATGGTAAATGTTTAACTTTCTAAGAAACTGCCAAAATATTCTCCAAAGTGAATGTACCATTCTAAATTTCATCATCAGTGTATGAGAGGTCTAGGTGCTCTACTTCTTTGCCAACACTTGTTATAATTCTTTTTAATTTTAACCTCTAATGAGTGTGTAATGTTAGCTCATTGTAGTTTTAGTGTGCATTTTCCTGGTGACCAGTGATAGTGAGGCATCTTTTCTTATGGGTATTGGCTATTTGTACATCATCTCTAATAGTTTATGTCTTTTTGCCAAATTAAAAATATTACACTGTTTATTATTGAGCTTTAAGAGCTTTTTGTTTTCTGGGTACATGTTCTTTGTTAGAAATACTGGAAATATTTTTTCCCAGTCCGTGGCTTGTCTTTTCATTTTCTTAATGGCATACTTTGAAGAAAAGAGTATTAGTTTTCAATTTGATGAAATCCAGTTTACTGCTTTTTTTTCTTTATGATTCATAGTGTGTGTGTGTTGTGTTTTGTTTCATTTACAAAATCTTTGACTAAGATTCAAGAATATTTTCACATATTTTACTTTGGAAGTTTTATAGTTTGGACTTTTATGCTTAGGTCTATGATCCATTTTTTTAACATAATTTTTGTGTATGGTATGAGGTAAAAGTCACTATTCTTTTCTTTTCAGTATGGATATTCAGTTGTTTCAGTATTAGTTGTTGAAAAGATTACTTTTCCCCTGCTGAATTATTTTAGCATCTTTTTTTGAAAATTTATCAGTCACATGTTTGTAGGTCTATTTCTGAACTCTCTATTCTGTTTAATGATCTGTATGTCTATCCTTATGCCAATATTGCATTGCTCCAATTACTGTAGCTTTACAGTAAGTCTTGAAGTTTTATTTATTTATTTTTTTATTGTTAGTCACCATACAGTACATCATTAGTTTTTGATGTAGTGTTCCATGATTCATTGTTTGCATATAACACCCAGTGCTCCATGCAATACGTGCCCTCCTTAATACCCATCACCGGGCTAACCCATCTCCCCACCACCCTCCCCTCTAAAACCCTCAGTTTATTTCTCAGAGTCCATAGTCTCTCATGGTTCGTCTCCCCCTCCGATTTCCCCCCCTTCATTTTCCCCTTCCTTCTCCTAATGTCCTCCGTGTTATTCTTTATGTTCCACAAATTAGTGAAACCATATGATAATTGACTATCTCTGCTTGACTTATTTCACTTAGCATAATCTCCTCCAGTCCCATCCATGTTGATGCAAAAGTTGGGTATTCATCCTTTCTGATGGCTGAGTAATATTCCATTGTATATATGGATCACATCTTTATCCATTCGTCTGTTGAAGGGCATCTCTGCTCTTTCCAGTTTGGCTATTGTGGACATTGCTGCTATGAACACTGGGGTGCATATGGCCCTTCTTTTCACTACATCTGTGTCTTTGGGGTAAATACCCAGTAGTGCAATTGCTGGGTCATAGGGTAACTCTATTTTTAATATTTTGAGGAATCTCCAAAGTGACTGTACCAACTTGCATTCCTGCCAACAATGTAAGAGGGTTCCCCTTTCTCCACAACCTCTCCAACATTTGTTGTTTCTTGCCTTGTCCATTTTTGCCATTCTAACTGGTGTAAGGTGGTATCTCAAGGTGGTTTTGATTTGAATTTCCCTGATGGCTAATGATGATGAATAATTTTTCATGTGTCTGTTAGCCATTTGTATGTCTCCTTTGGAGAAGTGTCTCTTCATGTCTCCTGCCCATTTTTTGACTTGATTATTTGTTTTTTGGATGTTGAGTTTGAGAAGTTCTTTAGAGATCTTGGATATCAGCCCTTTGTCTGTAGTGTCAGTGTTAAAATGTCTTCGCTGCCCAGAGCAATCTATACTTTCAGTGCCATCCCGATCAAAATACCAATGGCATTTTCTAAAATGCTGGAACAGACAATCCTAAAATTTGTATGGAATCAGAAAAGACCCTGAATCGCCAAGGAAATGTTGAAAAAGAAAAACAAAGCTGGGAGCATCATGTTGCCTGATTTCAAGCTATATTACAAAGCTGTGATTACCAAGACAGCATGGTCCTGGCACAAAAACAGACACACAGACCAATGGAACAGAATAGAGAGCCCAGATATGGACCCTCAACTCTATGGTCAAATAATATTTGACAAAGTAGGAAAAAATATGCAATGGAAAAAAGACAGTGTCTTCAATAAATGGTGCTGGGAAAATTGGACAGCCACATGCAGAAGAATGAAACTCGACCATTCTCTTACAGCATACACAAAGATAAACTCTACATGGAAGAAGGACCTCAATGTGAGACAGGAATCTATCAAAATCCTAGAGGAGAACATAGGCAGCAATCTCTTCGACATTGGCTACAGCAACTTCTTTCAAGACACATCTCCAAAGGCAAGGGAAACAAAAGCAAAAATGAACCTTTGGGACTTCATCAAGATAAAAATCTTCTCCACAGCAAAGGAAACAGTCAACAAAACACAGAGGCAACCCACGGAATGGGAGAAGATATTTGCAAATGATACTACAGTAAGTCTTGAAATCAGGTAATGTAAACCCTCAACTTTGTTTTTCAAAAATGCTTTGGTTAATGTAGGTACATTTTATTTCTATATAAATTTTAGAATGAACTTTAAATTGCTATTAAAAAAGAAACAACTAAAATTAATAACCAAAACAAACAGCACCCCCCCAAACCCAAACCTCTGTGGAATTTTGAATGAGATTGTGCTATCTATAGATAAGTTTGTAAATGTATATCTTAACAGTCTTCAGTATCTCAGTTCATGAGCATGGTATATCTCTCTATTTCAGTCTTAAGTTCTCTCAGTAAAGTTTTGTAGCTTTCAGTGTGCAGGTCTTGTACACCTTTTCTTAAATTTATCCCCAAATATTTCAGGTTTTAAGTGCTATTATAATTTATTTATAAATATGCATAATATATAAGAATACATTATATCATATATGTAAAAAAGAACATGAATGTGTGTATATTCAAATTTTATTTCTTTTTTTTAAAGATTTTATTTATTTGACAGAGACATAGAGAGTGAGCACAGATAGGTAGAGAAGCAGGCAGAGGCAGAAGGAGAAGCAGATTTCCCACTGAGCAGGGAGCACGACATGGGGCTTGATCCCAGGACCCTGAGATCATGACCTGAGCGGAAGGCAGACGCTTAACTGACTGAGCCACCCAGGAGCCCCTCAAATTTTATTTCTTCATCTTTTCTTTATTGGTATATGAAAATACAATTGTTCTTTCTAGATTGACCATGTATTCTGCCACGTTGCTAACTTATTAGTGCCAGCAGTTCTTTTGTGAATTCCTTGTAATTTTTGACGTATATGATCATGTTGTCTCTGAATAGACAGTTATTAACTATTAAATGCAAATATTCAGACCATTTTCTTTTAACCTGATTTTTATATTGTTCGTTTTAAACATACTGTTTTATTATTTTTTCTTGTGTTCTATATGCTGTCTGTTCTTTTGTCTTTCTTTTTCTCCTTTATTGTCTTTTTACGGATTAAGTATATTTTCAGTGTTCCATTTTATCTCCTCTATTGCTTTATTTAGCTATACCTCTTTGTTTTATTAACTTAGTGGTTACTCTAGGGTTTTGCATTTTTAAGTTATCACAGTTTTCCAAATAGTGTTTTCCTACTTCTTAGGCATATGTTTCACAAGTTATTTCTTTTAACCTTATATTTTACTTAAACATTTATTATTATTTTAAAAATTTTTATTTATTCATTTGAGAGAGAGGGAGAGAGAGAGAGAGCACGCACAAACAGGGGGAGAGGCAGAAGGAAAGGGAGAAGCTGACTCCCTACTGAGCAGGGAGCCCTACATGGGGCTTGATTCCAGGACCCTGAGATCATGACCCGAGCCAAAGGTAGATGCTTAACCATCTGAGCCACCCAGGTGCCCCAACATTTTTTATTATTTTAATTAAAAGAATTAAACTTAATTCTCTTTTTAAAATGAATTGCTCAGTCTTGCAGTGTTTTGTTTTTCTTTCACTGTTTGTCTTCTGGTGCATTTCCTATATACACAATCACCTCTTACTGTGGGTCTCTTTATTTTTGAGGATGAGTCACCATCATTCCTACCAGACTTTATCTAATCTCTTCCTGAAGTGCTGCACATGTTAACTTGACCATCTCCTTCAGCAAATTTATTTCAAAGATTATCTCTTTAGACTGTGAAGAAGAGGTATGCTATTCTATTTACTCCTTTTTAGACAGAGGGTACCTACCCATTTTTATATTATTTGTCTGCTTATTTTATTACTAACAAAGCTGCTACTGATGGGGAGACCCTTGAACAGTGGGCTTTTTTTTTTTTTGAAATTGATCCCTGAGGAACCTTGAAGAGGTTTCTCAAACTCTTCTGATGTTGGACATGATACTCTGCAGTATTAGTTTTGCCTAGTTTTACAATATTCACTTCTGATTCAGGAAAACCTTTTAGCTGATGTAGTCTTCAAAACAAAATGCCCCCATTCACTTACAAGGTATCAACACAGAGACTTTTTCTGTTTTAACTTCAAGGTGTTTTGTTGTTATGTGAATAGTGGTAATTTGGAAGAAGATGATGCTGAATTAAATAGTTCAACATTGTTGGAAAATTGTTTTTCCTATAGACCTAACCTTTGAATATTTATATATTACATATCCATTTCATCATATGATAAATAATTAACCTGCATAGTATTTTTGTATTACTGGATTTAGATTTTAACACATTAGCTAGGTAACCTTGGGATATAACTTAAATCCTCTGTGCCTTAGTTTTTTTTCATCTCTACAGTGGTGGTGATGATAGCACCTACCCCATCAGGTTGTTTTGAAGATTAAACAAATTATTATATGTAATGTGTTTGAAAGAATGCCTGACTTATAGTTACCACTCAACATGTGTTAACTGTTATTATCTACCTATTACTCATTTAGAAATATTATTTAGTGAGAAAGAAAGAGAAAATAGAGTAAAAGGAAGCCTAACCTACCTAGTTAAGAGAATAAAAAGAGTCAGTAAGGAAATTTTGTGGGGTATTTACCAGTAAGGACAGGAAATAAAAATGTATGATTATTCTGCTTAATGGAGAAAGTCTGTCACAATACTTTTTAAACAACAGTAACAACAACAACAATAGCAACCTAAAATCAAATAATCCCTTTGGGAAGCTTAAGTTATTAATAGTTGAAAGTCAGTTTGGATTTTCTTTTTTAAACAACCCCTTCACAAATATTTGATGTTCACTTGTTTTCATTAGTTACAAGATTTGACATTTATTTGCTTTTTACAAACAACAGGAAAACAAGCTTTATTCAGTTTATACTTATCTCTGTCCCACATCAGTTCTTTCTGATTTTCCTTTATTTGGATTTTATAGTAAACTCATCAAATAACATCTTTATTGGTTTGCCACCATTTGTATTGTTACATTTGGTTTTATTTTTCATATAATGAGAGTTTTTGGCTACACACTCAAATTCATTTGTTATAGTAAGTTTCCTCTTGTCTGGAGGATGTCTTTGTAGGTTTTATAATGTTAACCTTTCATGATGAAGATGGTATGAGGTAAAAGTCACTATTCTTCTCCTCTCCACCAAATAAGAGATAGGCTTAGTTTGAGACAGCCCAGTGTAATGACCAGATGATTGGTATAGTCTACTTGTTCTTAATATTTGCATTTAATACATTGAAATTGTTTGCTTAGATGGATGATTGGTAGATTTTTGTTAAAAGTTATTAGTTATAGGAACATTTATAAAGAGTATACAATAAATGAAATAAAATACCTACCTCTTAATTTATCGTATAGTTTCAGAGGCTATATTTGATCACTGATTTATTCTCACTACTCTCAAGTATGCATTTTTATAAATTCCAGAAAGGTTTTGAGGATGCTAGTTGCTTGAATAAACATAAATATGATGGAATCATTCAAAATGGTTTAAAGAACATGAAATAAATATTGAATTGGAGATCTTAAAATGCTAAAAACCTTTCATTAAAAATAATTACTGCATCAGAGTGTTCACGTCAGCTCCGAGCCTCTTAATAAATGAAGCATAAATAGGTATTCAAGAAAGACAAATATTTTTCTTAGGACATATTCTAAGAGGAATTTACCACATGGAATTATTTATAGGCAATGATATTAGCAGCAATTTTGTTGAAGACAGAGAAATACTCATCATCTTGATACATAATATCCATACATGTCTTCCCACCTCCTGGTTGTTTGGTGAAGTTTTAATGGAATGTAACCTATATCCAGGAAAAGGCACACACACACAAATCATAAGTATAAAGCTCAGTGAATTTTCACAAAGTGAACACACCCATATTACCAGCTTCCAGATCATCAAAAAATAGAATATTAACCATTGGCCCCCAAAGCCCCTATTGTGCCCCCTTGCTATCACAGTCCTCTTTCCCCAAATAATCACTATTGTGAATTCTTTTTTTTTTTAAGATTTTATTTATTTATTTGAGATAGAGAGAGCATGAGAGGGGGGAGGGTCAGAGGGAGAAGCAGACTCCCTGCTCAGGAGGGATCCCGATGCGGGACTCGATCCCGGGTCTCCAGGATCATGACCTGAGCCGAAGGCAGTCACTTAACCAACTGAGCCACCCAGGCCCCCACTGTTGTGAATTCTAACAGTGTATATTAGTTTTGCTTGTGTGCTTGCTCCTTTATATAGAAGGAATGAGGCAGTAGGTAGGCTTCTGTGTCTAACTTCTTTCTCTCAATGGTATGTTTGTGAGTTTTAGTGGTGTATTTGAGTATAGTTGTAGATCACCAATTTTCATTATTGTGTAGTTTTTCATTATAGGAATATAACACAGTTTATATGTACATTCCACTGTGGATGGGTACATGGGGTAATTTCCAGTTTTTGGCAATTATGAATAAGGTTGCCATTATAAAGAGTGCTGTAGATGTCTGTTTGTGATGTATGTATACATTTTTGTTGAGTATATATCTAGGAGTAGAATTGCTTCATTGTAGTGCATCTGTACACTCAGTTTTAATAAATACTGACAAGCAGGTTTTCATTTTATACTCTTCAGACAGTGTCTGCGAGTTCCATCTGCTTCCCATCCTTGCCAATACTTGGTATTGACAGTCTTTCGTTTTAGCCATTTTGGTCAGTGTCAGGTAGCACCTTACAGTGATTTTAGTTTCTACTTCACTTATGACCAATGACAATGAATATTGTTTCCTATGTTTTTAAGCCATTTGGATGTTATCTTTTGTTGAATGTCTGTTCAAATCTTGTGCCATTTTCTTTGCTTTTGTTTTGTTTTTTAAAGATTTTATTTATTTGAGAGACAGACAGAGCACAAGCAGGGGAAGAGGCAGAGGGAGAGGGAGAAGCAGGCTTCCCACTGAGCAGGGAGTCCGACGTGGGGCTCGATCCCAGGACCATGGGATCATGACCTGAGCTGAAGACAGACGCTTAACTAACTGAGCCACCCAGGTGCCCCTTGTGCCATTTTCTTACTGATTTGTCTGATATGGTCCTTTATTAGCAGTCAGTTTGAGTGCAGGACCACTGACAGACCCCCAAGTACAGGGGTTCTACATTTTTGCTTACAAAGCAAGGCGTACAGTTTAGATATCAGGCATTAATAGAGAAAAGTTAATATTTTATTTCTATTATCAATGAGGCTGATATAAATTATGACCTAGTAGAGGGCCCTGTTACCCTGGAATAGGCTTGGACTGGAGAAATAACTCTTCATAAAGACAACTCCATTCTGATAAGAATAGGTCGAGACCTGGAAAGGAAACTTCCCATAGGGCTGGACAGCGTGAGTTGGCTGCAAAATATGCTCTCTTCCTCCCTCCCTCTCTTCCTCTTTTCTTTCCTTCTTTCCTTCCTTCCTTTCTTCCTTCCTTCCTTCCTTCCTTCCTTCCTTCCTTCCTTCCTTCCTTCCTTCCTTCCTTCCTTCCTTCCTTCCTTCCTCCTTCCTTCCTTCCTTCCAAATTATTTGTCTCAGTAATGAAAATTGTCTGCCAAAATGATGATTTTGGCAAACATGATATGTAGATATTGAAGTAGATTGAGACAAAGGCCTGTGGTTTATTGAGGTTAAAAATGGCATGAAGGTTTGAGGAGATAACCCATTTTGATCCCACACTGCTTCCTGCTCTTAGCCTACAAATGGCTCTTATCCTTTTTATGCTAAATGAATTAACATATGCTAAATATATAAAAGAGTGTTTGGCACCTCGTACGCACTCAGTATATTTTGATTGTTGTTATTATTATTACCACATCCTGTTTCTGCTGTTGCACGTTTTGCTCATGGTGCTTGAAATTGGACATAGTCTGTGAACTTACCTTATGTTGTGTAACTTAACCTTCCAGTGCCACTTTGGACAATCTGTAGGAAAGCAGGTGTCTGATGTGCGAGATGATGGGGAGGCCCTCCTTTTCCTCCCATGTGCTCCTGATCTTGTACCTTGAGCTCAGGTCATGATCCCAGGGTCCTGGGATCGAGTCCCCCATCCGGCTCCTTGCTCAATGGGGAGCCTGCTTCTCCCTCTACCTGCTGTTCCCCCTGCTTGTGCTCACTGTCGTTCTCTCTCTGACAAATAAAAAAAAAATCTTAAAAAAATAAGTAAATGTTTGGTAGAATTCACTTGTGTAGCTGTCTGATCCTGGACTTTTGTTTGTTGGGAGTTTTTTGATTACTGATTCAATTTCATTGCTGGTAGTTGGTCTGTTCAAATTTTGTATTTCTTCCTGCTTCAGTTTTGGTAGGTTATATGTTTCTAGGAATTTATCCATTTCTTCTAGATTGTCCAGTTTGTTGGTATATAATTTTTCATAACATTCTCTTAAAATCTTTTGTATTTCTGTGATGTCAGTTGTTATTTCTCCTCTTTCATTTCTGATTTTGTTTATTTGTGTCCTCTCTCTTATTTTTTGGATGAGTCTCGCTAGAGGTTTATCAATTTTGTTGATCTTTCCAAAGCAGCAGCTCCTGGTTTCATTGATCTGTTCTATTGTTTTTTAAGTTTCTTTGTTTATTTCTGCTCTTATCTTTATTATTTCCTTCCTTCTGCTGGTTTGGGGTTTTATTTGTTCTTTTTCAAACTCGTTTAGGTGTAAGGTTAGGTTGTGTATTTGAGATTTTTCTTGCTTCGTGAGGTAGGCCTGTATTGCTATGAACTTCCCTCTCAGAACTGCTTTTGCTGCATCCCAAAGATTTTGCACCATTGTTTTTTTCATTTTCATTTGTCTTTGTGTATTTTTTGACTTCTTTTTTGATTTCTTGGTTGACCCATTCATTGTTTAGTAGCATGTTATTTAATCTTCATATATTTGTGCTCGTTCCAGATTTTTTCTTGTGGTTGATTTCTAGTTTCATAGTGTTGTGGTTAAAAAAGATGTATGGTATAACTTTGATCTTTTTGAATTTGTTGAGACTTGTTTTGTGCCTAATATGTGATCTATTCTGGAGAATGTTCCATGTGCACTTGAAAAGAATATATATTTTTCTGTTTTAGGATGGAATGTCCTGAATATAACTATTAAATCCATCTGGTCCAGTATATCATTCAAAGCCATGGTTTCCTGGTTGATTTTCTGTTTAGATGACCTATCCATTGATGTAAGTTGGGTTTTAAGGTCTCCTACTATTATTTATTACTAGCAATTATTTCCTTTATGTTTGTTATTAACTTTTTATGTATTTGGGTGTTCCCATATTGGGGTGCATAAATATTTATAATTGTTATGTCTTCTTGTTGGATTGTTTCCTTCTGACTGTATAGTGTCTTTCTTTGTCTCTTGTTAGTCTTTGTTTTAAAGTGTACTTTGTCTGTTATAAGTATTGTCACTGCAGCTTTCTTTCCACATCCATTTGCATGATAAATGTTTCTTCATTCCTTCACTTTCAATCTGCATGTGTCTTTAGGTCTAAAATGAATCTCTTGTAGGCAGCATATAGATAGGTCTTCCTTTTTTATCCATTCTGTCACTCAGTGTCTTTTGATTGAAGCATTTAGTCCATTTACATTCAAAGTGATTACTGACAGGTGACAGGTATGTATTTATTGACATTTTGTTATCTGTTTCATGGTTGTTTAGATCTTTTCCTTTCTACTCTTGTTTTCTTCTTTCACCATAAATTGGCTTTCTTTAGTGATATACTTGGATTCTTTCCTCTTTATTTTTTGCCTATCTATTACTGGTTTTTGATTTGTGGTTACCGTTAGGTTTGTATATAACATCTTATGCATGTAGCAGTCTATATTAGGTTGATGGTTGCTTAAGTTTGAACCCATTCTTTACTCCTCTTCTTCCCAAGTTTTAGGTATATGGTGTCATACTTTATACTCTTATTTTGTGAGTCCTGTGACTGATTTTTTTTTTTTTTTTGAGTAAAGCGATAGAAGTTTATTAAGTGAAGACACAGAAAAAGCTCTCAAGAGTTGAGGGGTCCTGACAGGGTTGCCCCCTTGACTGATTTTTACAGATATACTTAGTTTTATTGCTTTTGTGCTTCCTGCTTTTCTTACTTTTACTAATGATCTTTCTTTTCCACTCAAAGAGTCCCCTTAAACATTTCTTGTAGGGCTGATTTAGTGGTCATGAACGTCTTTAACTTGTTTGTCTGGGAAACTATCTCTCCTTCTCTTTTGATTTCCTACCTTTTTAAAAAGCCCTAAAAAAAAAAAAAAAAGCCCTACCCCTGGGCACATGTGCTCTACTACTAGCAGGTTGGTAAAAGAAAATTTAGTAATGTTTATTTTTAGGTGTTTTTCCCATAGAAACGCTGATGAGATGGAAACATATTTCATTCACTTATGAAACATTGAAAAAAAACCTTTTTTGTGTGTGTGGGTAAATTGGAAATTTTCAATTTAAGTTGGACCAAATAGTCATTTGGAATTAATGCCCAAAAATCCCAAAACCCAACCCTCACCCAGTGGCTACACAAAAGCCAGCCAAACGAGTCTGTAGTCCTTTCTTGCTTGAGGTGTCAGCTGTGTTGGGTTCTGTGACAGAGTTGTGCTCTTGTCCTGCTTTCCACAGTCATACACTCTTTGCACAGTTAGCTGGCAGTGAGGGGAAGAAGGAGGGTACATTCCAAAGAAGGGAATGCTAAGCAGGCTGCTTACTTTCCAGATTTCACTACAAACTATGTGGTGATATGATTCAGGGTCAATGTACCTCTCCAGAACCTGGGAGAAAACCAGGTAGCTTGAAAAAGGGCAATGGGTTGTGATTTGCTCCCATATGATGGATCTCTCATTTTGTCCTATATGAAGTTAGACCAAGGGACCCATAATTGTGTAGCTTTACAATTGTAGGGATTTTGTGGAGGGGGTGTTGTATACACTGTGGCCCTAATAATGGTATTTTCAAGATGCTCAGAGTCTTAAATGTAGTAATTCATTCGTATGGCTTGAACATGTCAACATTTGGGAGCCACTCCTCATAAAATGCAAACATCTAGGATGCAGTTTTGGATTATTATTTATTTTACAAATTTTAGAAGATAATGCCAGAGCAGGAGATTTATAGTTCTCACTATTGACAGCCCCCAAGTTGACAGGAGGTTTGACTTAAGATTTTTCAACTTTATGATGGTGCAAAAGTGATACCCCTTTAGTAGAAGCTATACTACTTGAATTTTGATATTTTCCCAGGCTGGTGATATGTGGTATGATACTCTCTCATGATGCTGGGCAGCAGTAGTGAGCCACATTTCCCAGTCAGTCATGTGATCATGAGGATAAACAACGGATACACTTATAACCATTCTTTCCCCATATGGCCATTCTGTTTTCCACTTTCAGTATAGTATTCAATAAATTACATGAGCTATTTAGCACTTTATTATAATATAGGCTTTGTGTTAGATGATTTTGCCCAACTGTAGGCTAATGTAAATGTTCTGAGCACATTTAAGGTAGGCTAGGCTAAGCTATGATGTTTTGGAGGTTAGGTGTATTAAATACATTTTTGACTTAATGATATTTTCAACCATGATAGGTTTATCAAGACATCAACTCATCATAAGTTGAGGAATATCTGTGTATCACTCTTTGCAAATTGCACAGGTAGATTAGGAAGGGGCACAACAAAAAGAATCTTCCATCATCTGTTCTTTCATTCATCTAACAGATGTGTTTAGGTACCTACTGCATCCACAAAGAGGCAGGATGGTCTGAATGATTGTGTGATTGTGAAAGATATGTGTTGTAGTGAGGTTTCAGCACGTGGTGATTATATTAAAACTGAGGAAAAAATCATATGGTTCACGGTATGAAGAATCTAAAGATTCTTTATTTGTTTTCAAAGACATTTATTATGTTCAACGTAAGTGTTTCAAAGTGCTCAAAGACATCTATAGTTCCTTTAACAGGCGATTGCTTTTAGAAGCAACCAGACTGAAAATCTTGTTTTCCTAGCCTAAGCAGAAAAATGTAACAGTTATATGATGGCTGAAATAAAGGAGACTAGATCCTGGTGAATCAGACTCCATAGGCCTATGGAAGACACATAGTTATGTAATGGAAGATATACTAAAAAGCGTAGGGGGCTTCATGGAGTCATAAACCAGGGTCAGCCAAGCCATCAAAGGAAAGGTGCTAGCCAAATTTGAAAATTAATTTTAAAATGAGGTGGCTACTAGGATGTTTAACTTACATGAGATAAGAATTTATACATTTAGGTGACAGAAAGCATGTTAGTGTATGTCGAATTTTTTTTTCCTATTTTTTCTTGCATCATTTTTATGTATATGTTACATTTAGCTACTTCAGAATGATAATTCCAAAATAATATCTTGAATGAAATATAAAAATTTATTGCATTATATAGTTTGTGTCATGTCCCCTTCCCCCCAGAATTTTAACCATCAATGCCTATGCTTTCACTGTAGGTCTTTAATTACAGGGCATATATTGTTTCAGAGAGCAACTTAAAATAGAGCCATCTAGTGGCAACTAACCTGACTTACAGTCATGTGACTTCAATCAGTAGAAGCTGGGGCTAAGGCGTTCATTCAATTTACTTGATTTTCAGATTACTTGAATATCATAGGAATCTGTATGTTAATATCGTGTTTAAACACTGGAAGCATTTACTGTGAAATATGACACGGGCAAATAAAAGCATAGCTATTGTGTTATACATGAGCTCTCTATAGGCCATTGGGAAATACTTGTTCAGTGTTGTTTATTTTGGAAATATTTCAGTTAAAGGTTATGTACTTAATCACTGCTCTATTTGAATTTTTTTCCTTTTGATGTAATAAGCCATTCAGCTCAATGAAATTTATTTTTAATTTAAGTAGACAGAGACTTCAAAGAAAAGAGGGTGGGGTTGCAAGTGAGTGAGAAAAGATGGCCAAGTTGATACAAAAAGTAGCAAAACAGTGTAGGAAAATATCAACATGTCTTGCACAATCACTGAAAATGTGTCAGTAAGAGTGAAGTCATCGTGAATAGGTACAAAAGTAGCGGAAATAAATCATGTAAGAAAATGTGGTGGAACTCCTAAACTCAACCTATCTCTTATAGGAAAACATTAAGAGATAAGACCTCTAGTGTCTGAAAATTAGTTCAAATTACAATAAAGCAAAAATATTTCTTGTAGTGGGTTATTTTCAGTCATAAAATTTAGCCATCTGGAATTATTTTTAAAAGACTATACCATTAAATCTTTTGAAATAGAGAATTTTCTTTTTAATGGGAAATCTGTATTTGATTGTAAAGATGGAACACTATGTCCTTGGCCTGGATGTTCTTGAGTTGTAGACATAACCTATAGTAGAGGCTGGGATTCCAGTAAATTTATTTCAGGCATGAAGGCCTGGAGGAATAAATGCATACATGTGAGTAGAGGAGTGTAAGAATGTGATATCCACTTCTATCATAATGCATTCCACGTAAGTGATGTCATCAGACTCCTTGTTTTATTGCTATGATGCTGTGAAGATGGAATAAGTAAATGACTGCTGTAATTAGCTATTGGCAAATCAGACTGTGTAATGAGATGCAAAATAGCTCAGTGGCAAGTTTACACAATAAATGTCTGCCAAAGGACAATATTTTGCTTTTTCTCAGGAAAGGGAATCATGTTCCACTCTAAGATAACATGAAGGCTCATGTTAATACATGGAACAAATTTAAGAGAAGAATCAGAAATTCAAATATAAGTCCAATATATTTTAAAGGGGACTCTGTTCTAATTTTTTGGTTTAGAAGATCTTCAAGAGATTAGTAAGTGATGGTCAGTGCTGGTATGTCTTCAGCTGAGGTCAACAGTTTGTAAGATAAACCAGAAAGGTGGCATAGGACTTATGAAAACTGATAAGATGAAGATTTGGTCTCTGGTTAAAGAGAGAGTGGACTTTTTTAGCTGTACCCACAGACAGTGCCTTTCCTCATAGCTCGTTGCTGAGATTCTGGCAGGGCTGGAGACTTTTAAAAGGTTGAATGGGGGAATGAAAGGTTGTGAATGAATTGCTTTTGGAATATTCTCTGATAGAAATCTCTAAAAATTTCATTCTTTTTTTCCCCTAGGATCCTCAGCTTTCTAAGTGGTATTTATAAGACTTTTCATTTTCTATATTATTAGTAACATTAGATATCTGAAACACCTGTGGTGGCTATTAAGAGAATAGGAAGAAGTTAAGGGTGGTATTTTGGGGGATTCACTCATATCTATGGTATATGTGTAAGTGAAGCTGAGCATTTCCCAATGACTGCCTGATTAATATTGGTAATTAATTTTTTCCTTTTTAAAAAATTTTAATTCCAGTATAGTTAACATACAGTGTTATAGGAGGAGTGAAGATGGCAGAGGAGTCGGGGACCCTAAACTTGTCTCATCCCTTGAACACAGCTAGATAGTTATCAAATCATGTTGAACCCCCAAGAAATCAATTGGAGGTGTGAGAGAACAAAAATTGAAAGTCTGTAAGTAGAAAAGTGACCACTTCTTGGAAGGTAGGAGGTGCAGGAGTTGGCTTGGGGGAAATATAGCTATGGGTATGGTAGCAGGGAGGGAGATCTGTTTGTGGAAGCTACTGCAAAGTATCATAAGCAGCAGAGCGCAAAATCTGAACTTGCAGAAGTCTGCTACTGTGGGGGACATGCCTTAAAGGTGCTCAGGTGGCAAAGCAGGGCAGAGTCTTAGGAGTGACAGGGTGGTCTGAGTATCTCCTGTTGCAAGAAGAACAGGTGGTGCCAACATGCTGCCCTGTTCCTAGGCATATAGGAGTGTGGAAGCTGGCTGAAAACAGTGAGTCTTGGTGCCCAGCTTTCTGCTGTTTTCCCATGAACTGTGAACCACTGTGCGGTCATGTGACTGCTTTCTTGGGACAGGCCAGTGAATGGCAAAAGTGCAGTGAGACATCTCCCCCCTGCCCCACCAGAGGACAATGCACGTCTGCCCCACAGGAGTCCCTAAAATTTGGAGTTTTCAAATTTAGTCATGGGCTTGAGATAAAAAAGCTCAGACACAGGCAGGGTGAACACAGGGTTCTGATGGAAACCGGGCACAAGAGGGGTGATTGCTCTTCTGTGAAGGCTCCCTGAAGAGTCGGGGTGTGAACTTTAAGCTCCAGGGCTATAGAGTGTGGCGACACTCTTGTTATTAGTTTTTCATTTATTTTCTTATTTTTTTTAATTCCTTTTAAAAATTTTTTTATTCTTTAAAAGTTTTTACTCATATATATTTTTATATTATACATTATTTTGTTGTTTATTTTATTTTATTTTATTTATTTTATTTTATTTTATTTTATATTTTTGGATCTAGATTCTTCTAACAAGCAGACCAAAACACACCCAGGATCTAATTTTTTTGTTTGTTTACTTTGTTTGTTTGTTTTTGTTTGTTTTTTGTTTTCTTCTTTTCTTTTCTGGACAAAATGATAAAACAGGGAAATTCATCCCAAAGAAAGAACAAGAAGTAGAACTCACAGCGAGGGATTTAATCAATACAGATATAAGTAAGGTGTCTGAACTAGAATTTAAAACAACAATTATAAGGTTACTAGCTGGGCTTGAAAAAAGAATAGAAGACACTAGAGAATCCCTTACTGCAGAGATAAAAGAACTAAAATCTAATCAGGCTGAATTAAAAATTCTATAACTGAGATGCAAACCCAAATGGATGCTACAAAAACAAGGATGGATGAAACAGAGGAGCAAATCAGAGATATAGAAGATAAAATTATGGAAAATAATGAAGCTGAAAAGAAGAGGGAAAGAAAGCTAATGGATCACAAAGGTAGACTTAGGAAACTCAGCGACTTATTAAAATATAATAACATTTATATCATAGGAGTCCCAGAAGATGAAGAGAGAGAAAAAGGGACAGAAGGCTTATTCAAACAAATTATAGCTGGGAACTTCCCTAATCTGGGGAAGGAAATAGGCATTCAAGTCCAAGAGGCACAGAGAATGCCTCTTAAAATCAACAAAAACAGGTCAACACCAAGACACATCATAGTGAAACTTGCAAAATACAGTGATAAAGAGAACTCTGAAAGGAGCTAGGGACAAAAGGTCCTTAATCTACAAGGGTAGATACAAAAGTTTAGCGGTAGATTTGTCCACAGAAACTTGGCAGGCCAGAAGAGAGTGACAGGAAATATTCAACATGCTGAATGGGAAAGATATGCGGCCAAACATTCTTTATCCAGCAAGGCTGTCATTCGGAATAGAAGGAGAAATAGTTTCCCAAACAAAAAAATAAAGGAGTTCATGACCACTAAACCAGCCCTGCAAGAAATTTTAAGGGGGACTCTGAATGGAGACAAAAAGACCAAAAGCAACAAAGACTAGAAAGGACCAGAGAACGTCACCAGAAACACGAACTCTACAGGTAATACAGTGGCGGTAAATTCGTATCTTTCAATAATCACTCTGAATGTAAATGGGCTAAATCCTTCAATCAAAAGACGAGGGTATCAGAGTGGATGAAAAACCAAGATCCATCTTTATGCCTACAAGAGACTCATTTTAGACTTAACAATACTTGTGGGTCTGTTCAAATTTTCTGTTTCTTCCTATTTCAGTTTTGGTAGTTTGTAAGTTTCCAGGAATTTGTCCATGTCTTCCAATCGCCCACTTTGTTGGCGTGTAATTTTTCATGGTATTCTCTTATAATTGTATTTCTTTGGTGTTGGTTGTGGTCTCCCCTCTTTCATTTGTGATTTTACCTATTTGGGTCCTTTCTCTTTCCTTATTGATAAGTTTGGCTAGGGGTTCATCAATTTTATTAACTATTTCAAAGAACCAGCTTAGTTTTGTTAATTTGTTTTACTGTTTGTTTGTTTGTTTCTATATCAATTATTTCTGCTCTAATCTTTATTGTTTCCCTTCTTCTGCTGGCTTTAGGCTTTATTTGCTATTCTTTTTCTAGCTCCTTTGGTAAGGTTAGGTTGTATATTTGAGATTTTACTTGCTTCTTGAGGTAGGTCTGTATTGCAATATACTTCCCTCTTAGGACTACCTTTGCTGCATCTCAAAGGTTTTGTACTGTCGTGTTTTCATTTTCATTTGCTTCCACATATTTTTTTATTTCTTTTTTAATTTCCGGGTTAACCCATTCATTCTAACCCATTCATTCATTAACCCATTCATTCAGGATGTTCTTTAACCTCCATGTATTTGAGATCTTTCAAATTTTCTCTTGTGGTTGAATTCAAGTTTCATAACGTTGTGGTCTGAAAATATGCGTTGTATAATCTCGATCTTTTTGTACTTGTTGAGGGCTGATTTGTGATCCAGTATGTGATCTATTCTGGAGAATGTTCCATGTGCACTCAAGAATGTGTATGCTGCTGCTTTAGGGTGAAATGCTCTGAATATATCTGTTAAGTCCACCCAATCCAATGTATTATTCAAAGCGATTGTTTCCATGTTGGTTTTCTACTTAGATGATCTGCCCATTGCTGTAAGTGGGATGTTAAAGTCCCCTACTATTATTGTATTATTGTATTGTATTATTGTATTGTATTATTACCAGTGAGTTTTTTTACATTTATTATTTAAACAGACCCACATCCAGCAAAGAAATTGAATCTCCCAACAAACAAAAGTCCTGGGCCAGATGGCTTCCCAGGATAATTCTACCAGACATTTAAATGTGAATCAATATTTATTATTCTCAAACTGTTTCAAAAAGTAAAATGGGAGGAAAACTTCCAAACTCACTCTATGAAGCCAGCATTACCTTGACTCCAAATCCAGACAAAGACCCCGAAAAAGGAGAATTACAGGCCAATATCCCTGTTGAACATGGATGTAAAAATTCTTTTTTTAAAGATTTATTTATTTATTTGAGAGAGCGAGAAAGAGAGAGAGAGAGAGATGGAGAGAGAGAGTGAGAGAGAAAGTACATGAGGGGGGGAGGGTCAGAGGGAGAAGCAGGCTCCTTGCTGAGCAGGGAGCCCTATGCGGGACTCGATCCCAGGACTCCAGGATCATGACCTGAGCCGAAGGCAGTCGCTTAACCAACTGAGCCACCCAGGCGCCCTGTGGATGTGAAAATAGATGGAATAGACCTCAACATCATGAAGGCATATATGAAAGACACACAGCTAATATCTGAGAAAAACTGAGAGCCTTTTTCCTATGGTTTGGAACAAGACAAGGATGTCCACTCTCACCATGACTATTTAACATACTACTGGAAGTCTTAGTCTCAGCAATCAGAAAATAGAAAGAAGTAAAAGGTTTCCCAATTGGCAAAGAAGAAGTCAAACTTTCACTATTTGCAGATGACATGATACTCCATGTAGAAAACCTGAAAGATTCCACCAAAAAACTGCCAGAACTAATACAGGCATTCAGCAAAGTTGCAGGATATAAAATCAATGTGCAGAAATCTGCTGCATTTCTATATACCAATAATGAAGCAGCAGAAAAAGAAGTCAGGAAATTGATCCCATTGAAATTGCACAAAAAACAACAAGATACCTAGGACTAAACCTAACTAAAGAGGTAAAAGATCTGCACTCTGAAAACTATAGAACACGTATGAAAGAAATGGAAGAGGACACAAAGAAGTGGAAAAGCACTCCATGCTCATGGATTAGAAGAACAAACATTGTTAAAATGTCTGTACTACCCAAAGCAATCTACATATTTAATGCAATCTCCATCAAAATACCACCAGCATTTTTCACAGAGTTAGAACAAATAATCCTAAAATCTGTATGGAACCACAAAAGATCTTGAATAGCCAAAGTGATCTTGAAAAAGAAACACAAAACTGATGGCATCATGATTCTGGATTTCAAGCTATATTACAAAGCTGTAGTCATCAAGACAGTATGGTACTGGTACAAAAACAGACACATAGATCAATGGAACAGAATAGAAAACCCAGAAATGGACCCACAACTATACAATCAACTAATCTTTGACAAAGTAGGAAAGACTATCTGATGGAAAAAAGACAGTCTCTTCAACAAATGATGTTGGCAAAAGTGGACAGCCATATGCAGAAGAATGAAACTGGATCACTTTCTTATATGATACACAAAAATAATTTCAAAATGGATGAAAGACCTAAATGTGAGACAGGAAACCATCAAAAGCCTAGATAAGAACAGAGGCAGAAACTTCTTTGACCTCGGCCATAGCAACTTCTTACTAGACATGCCACCAGAGGCAAGGGAAACAAAAGCAAAAATGAACTATCGGGACTTCATCAAGATAAAAAGCTTCTGCACAGCAAAGGAAACAATCAATAAAACTCAAAGGCAGCCTATGGAATGGGAGAAGATATTTGCAAATGACGTATCTTCTAAAGGGTTAGTATCCAGAATCTGTAAAGAATTTAGTAAACTCAGCACCCAAAAACCAAATAATCCTGTTATGAAATGGGCAGAAGACACCAATAGACACTTTTCCAAAGAAGACATGCAGATGGCCAACAAACACATGAAAAGATGCTCAACATCAGTCATCATCATGGAAAGACAAATCAAAAGCACAATGAGATTACCACCTCACATCTGTCAGAATGACTAAGATCAAAAAGATAAGAAACAAAAAGTATTGGCAAGAATGTGGAGAAAAATGAGCCCTCATGCACTGTTGGTAGGAATGCAAACTGGTGCAGCCACTGTACCTGTAGAAACAGTATGGAGGTTCCCCAAAATGTTAAAAATAGAACTTACTCTATGATCCAGCAATTACACTACTAGGTATTTATCCAAAGGATACAAAAATACAGATTCGAAGGAGTACATGCACCCCAATGTTTATAGCAGCATTATCAACAATAGTGAAACCATGGAAAGAGCCTAAATGTCCATTGACTGATGAATGGATAAAGAAGATGTGGTATATATACACAATGGAATATTACTCAACCATCAAAAATAATGAAACCTTGCCGTTTGCAACAACGTGGATGTAAATAGAGTGTATTATGCTAAGTGAAATAAGTCAGAGAAAGACAAATACCACATGATTTCACTCATACATGGAATTTAAGAAAGAAAACAAATGGGAAAGGGGAAAAGAAAAAAAGGAGAGAGGGAAACAAACCACAAGAGACTCTTAAGGGTAGACAATAAAGTGAGGATTGATGGAGGGAGGTGGGTGGGAGATGGGCTAGATGGGTGATGTGGATTAAGGAGGGTACTTGTGATGAGCACTGGGTGTTGTATGTAAGTGATGAATCACTGAATTCTACTCCTGAAACCAATATTGCACTGTATGTTAACTAGTTAAAATTTGAATAAAAAACCATACAGTGTTATATTAGTTTCAGATGTACAGTATAGTGATTCAACAATTCTGTACATTACTCAGTGCTCATCATGGTAAGTGTACTCTTTAATCTCCATCACCCATTTCACCCATCCCTCCACCTACCTTCCCCCTGGTAACCATCAGTTTGGTAATTCATTTTTTAATCTTAAATATTTTGTTAAATGTATTTTAGCATCCCTTAAAATGATTTAAAAATAGTTTCATTTTTAATGTGATATATTACTAATAGATCCTCCAATATTAAACATTGTCTCTTTGGAAGAATGTCTAAAACTAAAGATCTTTGAGTGAAGTCTTTGGAAGTAGTACTAAGCTTTAGATAATGCTAACGGAATCCAATTAAACTCTCCTAATACATTTTCTTCTCTCACAGCAGGAACTTCACAATGTGATCTTGGTTAAGGATGAGCACTGGCCCTAAAAGGAGAGGATTCTATTGAGGGGGTCTATGCACTCTTTCTCTCCTACATTCCCTGAAGAGCAGCAAAACATATTTTAATTAGGGAAATTTCTGCCACATTTGAAAAATACCCTAAACATAAGATTAGGCATTGTGGCAATATGTATCCAGACACTATACTGAGAAACAGTACTTAAGCTTGACTTCAAGCTTAACATTTTAAGTTTATCCATGGATAGGAAATGTTTGTAATGTTTTTTCATATTCACCAATGTTATGAAATGTCTATGCATGTTTTAAAGTCATAATATCAAGGAATCTTAAATAATCTTGTCTGACACACTTGGGTGAAAAGGTCAACTAACTTGTCTAAAATCATGCATATAGAAAATATAAATGTTTCTGACTTGAAGAGAAAATAGAAAAATAGCCATAAAGTTCCCAAGAAGTTCAACATTCGAGTAATAGTTCTGTCAGAGACTTTGCTTAACATGATTTTAAAACTTTACTCACATATATCCAAATATTACTGACTTAACTTTAAAAGTTTGGTTGTGTGGAAATGAGTCTGATATTTGAGAAACTCAAATATCTTATCTAGGATTAAAACAGTTCCATGAAAAAGAATATGAGACAAAATTAGAAAAGAGACTATTAGGGCTATTTTAGAATGAAATATAAATCTTATAATAATTATTTAGAAAGTTTAATGATTTAATTATTTAGAAAGTTTAATGCTTCTGATAACATTTCCTTATATGTAAAACTATTTAGACAATGTTATATCTAGATAGTATTCAAAATATATATATATTTTTTTGGCTGGGTACAGTAAACTTTATTGATGGTACATGACAAGGTAGGGCTCTCTAAGCCCCTCTCCTTCTTCAGGGGGTCTGGGATGGAAACGATGGAGGTCGGGAGATTCTCAGTGTTTTGGGGGATAAGTTGGGGCAGGGACTCCCCAGCAGCTGAGGGCCTCTCTCTTCCTCTTGCTCTCGCTGGGGCTGGTTGTCCAGGGGGCTCTTACTCCTTGGAGGCCATGTGGACCGGTTGCTGTAGCCAAATTCATGGTCATACCAGGAAATGAGCTTGACAGAGTGGTCGTTGAGAGCAATGCCAGCCTCGGCATCGAAGGTGGAGGAGTGGGTGTCACTGTTAAAGTTGCAGGAGACAACCTGGTCTTCAGTGTATCCTGGGATGCCCTTGAGGGGGCCCTCTGATGCCTGCTTCACCACCTTCTTGATGTCGTCGTATTTGGCAGCTTTCTCCAGGTGGCAGGTCAGATCCATGATGGACACGTTGGGGGTGGGGACACAGAAGGCCATGACAGTGAGCTTCCTCTTCAGCTCAGGGGATGACCTTGCCCACTGCTTTGGCAGCGCCAGTGGAAGCAGGGATGATGTTCTGGGCAGCCCCTTGGCCGTCGTGCCACAGCTTCCCAGAGGGGCCATCCACGGTCTTCTGGGTGGCAGTGATGGCATGGACGGTGGTCATGAGTCCCTCCACGATGCCAAAGTTGTCATGGATGACCTTGGCCAGAGGAGCCAAGCAGTTGGTGGTGCAGGAGGCATTGCTGACAATCTTGAAGGAGTCATCATACTTCTTATGGTTCACACCCATCACAAACGTGGGGGCATCGGCAGAAGGAACAGAGATGGTGACCCTTTTGGTCCCGCCCTCCAAGTGAGCCCCAACCTTCTCCATGGTGGTGAAGACCCCAGTGGACTCCACAACATAGTCAGCACCAGCATCACCCCATTTGATGTTGGCTGGATCTTGCTCCTGGAAAATGGAGATGGACTTACCATTGATGACAAGCTTCCCGTTCTCAGCCTTGACTGTGCCATGGAATTTGCCATGGGTGGAATCATACTGGAATATGTAGACCATGTAGTTGAGGTCAATGAAGGGGTCATTGATGGTGACAATATCCACTTTGCCAGAGTTAAAAGCAGCCCTGGGGACCAGGGGCCCAATACGGCCAAATCCGTTCACTCCGACCTTCACCATTGTGTCTCGGGGACGTGGCTGGCACTGCACCAGAAGATGCGGCTGTCTGTCGAACGGGGAGGAGCAGAGAGCCTCAAAATATTTTTATATGTAATATTCTTAAATTCAATTTTGCTATGAGAAAATCACATCAAAATTCAGAAACAGTGTTGTTGTGGGGGAGAAGCCCACTTTAGATTTTAGGCTTAAAAATTTAAATTATACATTGAGAAATCTATATTACACATTTAAAAATGATTATGATTAAACTATTTATGGCTTTATTATTGTACTAATTTGATATTGCTGCTATAACACATTGCCACAAACTTAGTGTTGTTACACAAAATCATTATTCTATAGTTCCGGAGATCAGAAGTTGAAAATGGGTTTCCAGTGAAGGTGTTAGCAGGATTGTTTCTTCTGGAGGCTCTGGGAAATCATGTTTCCTTGCCATTTCCAGGTTCTAGAGGCTGTCTGCACTTCTTGACTTGTGGTCCCTTCCTTCCTCTTCAAAGCCAGCAATGGCAGGTTAGGCCTTTCAAATAAAATCAAATCACATCAAATCACTGTGAGTCTGACTCTTCTTCCTCTCTTTTCTTGCCTCCTTCCAGGACTCTTCTGATTACTCCCACCTGAGTAATCCAGGATCATCTTTCTATTTTAAAGTCAGCTAATTAGCAACCTTAATTACATCTCCAACCTTAGTTCCCCTCTGCCATGTAAGATAGCATATTTATAGGTTCCAGAGGTTAACATGTAGAGCTCTTTGTATGTATGTGTGTGTGTGGGGGGGTCATTATTCTGGCTACCATGATTATTAGCAATTTAACTTTTCTAGTTCATGAGACACTATAAATTTCACTTAGGGAGCTGAGGGGGTGAAATAGAAAATGAAAATCTGTGTAGAGTTGGGTCAGTTATGAGATTAGAGGCATGTTAAGTAAGAAATACTAATAAGGTAGAAGAGATGAGCTGGGCTGTAGTCTGCTTGTGCTCCTAGGGGCTAACTGGTCTCTTTGATCCATTGGGCTACTACTAATGTTCACCAATATATTGTAGATCTGAATGCCATCCCAATCAAAGTTCATATTCTTTCTAACTCAGTAATCATAAAAATGTTACCTAAAAATCATATAGTAGTTTTAAAAATGGAAGTAAAATTTTCTTTCATTTTATAAGTCCCTTATTGATACTGGTGCTAACCTTATTTTCTCCTTAGATCTTGTAGATAAAATGTGAAATGAAAGTTTGCAGTGGTATAATGTCAGTATTTCTTAACTTTGTAATTTGTTACATTTGAGACCCTAGACTTGAATGTTGTCTCTTCTGCTTCTTCTGGCCAACTTGGTTATTTAGCAAATGGACTGAGAGCCCACGGCTCGACCACATCATAGGAGAGAGGTAGGACTATGGTCACATTCCAGAATGGCATGAGACTTGGTTTTACCAGGGCAGGAGAGAAAGTAGGATTTTAAAAAGAGGTGGAAACAAAAAGAAAAGGAAAAAAGTGAGTAAAAATAAAAATGTAAAGATGTAGCTTACTGATATATGTCAAGAGAAACAATGGAGCAAGAGAAAAAGTCACAGAAGGAAAGTGAAAGTTATGCAGAAAGTGCAGAGAGTTTGAGGAAAAACAGATGTAGGAGGAAAAAAAAGTACAAACACCCAACATTGGGCAATGCAAGAGAAAGTCCAGTAAAATGGTGGAGAAAATGTGAGCCAGAAGTACAACAAAGGTTAAAATAATGTTTGCTTAGCTTAGCCTTAATAACAGGAAAGGGACTTACCACCTCTTATAGTTTTCCATCCAAAAACAAAAATTCGTGGCCAGTTCTACAAAGCCTAAGACAACAAAAAAATTTCTACTAACTCAAAAAAACATATAGTCTTGTCACTTGGAATAGTTTTTTGGAAGTTTACTATGTTTATATGTTTAATTACTATGTTAATATGAGAACAGTATTGTTTTTTAAGTGAGTAGAGATGAAAAATTTCTGATATGTGAAAATACCCTGCAATGTACCCTCCCTGCTAAGATATGGACGTGTTCGGGTTGGCATAGAACTTGGCCAAGCACATTGATTGAGTTGGACTGGAGGCAGTAAGCACCGTCTGCCAGGACAAAGTGGAGATGTTTCCTGCTTGCAGGCAGAGAGATGGATTAAATGACATTTTTGAGTCCCTTCTTGTCTTCAAATGACCACTAAAATTACAATCTGGAAACACTCCGCTTCCCAGCTGGTGGGCCAATTAGCTATTTTCTGCTTTGAAAATAAAGTGAACTTTCAATTATCTGCACTAATTAGGGTGATGGGGCATGGCATAGATGAACCAAAAGAATAGAAAGTCCAAAAATAATTTTGTTTTTATTTGAAGGGGTTTTGTAGTTACATGTGAAGTGGTTAGAAAGTTCTGAATACATGCAACTTTTCAGACAAAATGAGTTCTTTATTACCAGTGACCTTCTCTGTATCTTTATCTTCTTTTAGAGGCTGGTATAGAGTCCTACATATATTCAAAAAATGTTTGATGCAACGAAATTGAAAATGCACTGCCAGACCTGACCATGGAGCTTCCCAATCTTGCATCCTGCTCAGTCCCTCTCCTGCTTCCCATTCCAAGTGGGAAATGAACTACGTATCCTTGTTCATGGATGGAGCAATGGTGACTAAAAACAAAGGAAGCTCCAGTACCAGCTTCTCTTCCGGCTTTTTCCATGCCATACATATCCCTTCTTCAGTGCTTTTCTACTTATCATTTTCCTCTTCTGGAAGGTTCTTTCCTTGGGTATGCATATGATTTTCTCGCTCACTTTTATAGGACTCTGTTCAAATGTCACCTTCCTTAACCTTCTTATGTAATAGAACTATACACATCCCAGTCATTATCCCCCTCACTTTGTTTTATCTTTCTCCATAATAATTTATCATCATCTAATTATCTAACATGTTGTTTACTGTTTTTTTTTATTGTCTTCCTCTATACATTAGTATAAGTTCTCTGAGGTCAGGAACTTTATTTTGATCTCCTGTGTGTTTATGGTATCTAAAATAATATATACACATAATGATAATCTAGAAGCCTTTGTTGAATAAATTAATTCAAGATCTTTATATATGAAACAGAAGTGAAAAAAGTACCATTTATTAAATATACTAACTGCTTCCCACTTACAGGGGACAGGGTGAATCAATGAGGAGTGCTTCCCATTATGTCCATGTTAAAGCCAAATAAACTGAGTATCAAAGATGATTAAGTTGAATGAAATTTAGCTGAACCAGAAATTCAAAATCACATTTGTCTGGTTCCTAGGTGCTATACTCATGGTATAAATTTCTCTTATTTTTTTGTAGGCTTTGGAGGGCATGAAAGTTCTGCCAAGGGGTTGGAAGAGCAGGGTGGGATAGGGCAGAATGGCCCCAGGATGGTCTGAGTCAGCACCATGAGAGGAGATTCCTCCTGTAGTAGCTAGGCAAAAGTCATAGCCCAGGACATAGTAGTGTCATCATTCAATAGGCTGACAATAGGGGCAGATATAAAAAGGAAATCTAAGGAAATCAGGTGAGAGCAGGGTGCCAAGGGCAAAACAGGACAGTAGTGAGGCTGAAAACGATGCCAAGATATTAGGGGCCAGTTTCTCTGTGCTGATGTGTATGGTCAATGGTGAATTTGAAGGTGTATGGACGGTGGAAAGCCCGATATAGAACTGTCAAAACATCCCTTTGGAGTATTAGCTCCACATACATTCTGTGACTAGTGATGCAACTGTCTGCCCCTTCTATAAACATATTGTTCATGCTTTCTCTGCTGGCAGTGAGGGTCTATGCAACCAGTCTACCTGTGATTCCTAACGTTCAGAGTGGTGTTGCATCACTTGGTTTCTTATTGTTTGCTCCTTCTGGTTATCTGGCAGGGCTATGTTATGACTAAGCTTTGCTTTTGTGGGCCCCTTCCTCCTTAAAATATTAAAAATTATATTTTATGACTGTGTTGGTCTAAAGAGGAAAATGTTAATAGTATATAGTAAAACATTTTCTTCAAAGTGTTTTTTTTTCTTCTGATTTTAAAAGATATTAAAATATTTTTGTGGGGCCCTAAAAGTATTGTGGGTCCTACGCACTATGTCTGCAAGTGGCTAATTGATAAGGCAGCCTGGGCTTATGAGCTACCTGCTTGCTTTAAAATATAAAATAATCATATGTGACATCCTTAGTTATAGTAATGCTTGGTTGGACATTAGATTCTCTGATCGTGAATAAAACAAATATACACAGCATTATCCTATTTGGCTACAGTAAATCTTTGTCAGTACAGAGTATCTAAAAACACCTAGAGAGGGTCTCTTCCATTCCTTTGGAAAAAGGTGAAATTTCTGGAACTCATGAGATTGTGAAATCCTCTTTTAGTTCTCTTTATGTTCATGGTTCTGTAGTGCCAACAGCTTGATTGATAATTTCATGTAGGAAAAGTAAGAAACTAAAGCTAGAAGAGAGTTTTATTCATGGAAAATCTGGGAACTACCAAAATATCTAAGAAGACCTTAAGATTTCCTAGAGTTACTGCAAAAGGATGGTATAGTTGTAGGAATTACAGTGATGATAATTAATCATCAGCACCGTCTAACCACCATATACTGAGTTCCTACTATGTTTGAAGCACTGAGTACTTAATCTATTTTTTAACAAATAAATCCTAACAGGTAGTTATTATTATTAATCCCAATTTATGAATGAAGAAATGAGGTTAAGCAACTTTTTCATTGTTGATGTGTCACAAAACCAGGACTTAGCTAATTTTGTGTGATGCCAGCAACTTGCTTCTGGCCTCATTTATCTATTTCTTTCCCATAGCTCCTCAGAACTATTGGAGAGTTCATTGGCATTTTGCTAATTTTTGGATGCAGCCATGATGAGAGGGGTGGGATAAAGCCCAGTGAGAAGGGGTGTTTTGTCTAGCAGATGCGTGGGAGCATTGTGAGGACTTGATAAGAATGTGATGAGTTCATCTGACCTCTCTCCACTAATTGTGGGTTCTCTGAATAAGAGGAGGAAAAATGTCCCCTTTTCTCTTTTTCTTGACCTGCCTCCAAAACCATCTTTCTGTTGAAAAGCGGATTCATTTTCAAATTAATTTTTTGGAAAGTATACCAAGAAATATTTGCCCAAATATATGGACAGTTGTTATTTAGACAGCATGTATTTAGTGAGGGTCAATTACTTGCATGATTCTGTGTGAAATGCCAAGGGAAATCCCTGGGTTGCAATAATGTTATTATGCTCTAAATCTGCACTATTCATTCAATAGGTATATAATATGAACCACATATATAATTTTAGAATTTCTAGTAATCACAAAAAATAAAGAGAAACAAATGAAGTTAATTTACTGATGAGCTTAAACCAGTATGTTATCATTTTGGCATGTAACTAACATGAAAACTATCATTTTACATTCTTTTTTCATACCAAATCTTCAAATTTTAGCATATATTTTACATTCAGAGCACATGATAATCAGAATGCCAGATTTTCATTAGAAGTACTTAATATAAATTTATGTTTCATAAAATTATTCATTGAAAAAGTAGATTCATGTACCTAGGTTGTTTCAAACATACTTGAAATTTTTCTAATTGTTGAATTATCAGTTTTAAATTTAATTTAAATGAATTAAATTTAAATAACATAAAAATTTGCTTCCTCAGTTGAAATAGTCACATTTCAAGTGTTCGGCAGTCATTTGTACCTGGTGGCCATTGTATTGGACAATGCATGTCTTAGAAATTCTATATAGCCTATGACTTTTAAGTGAATCCCACTTACAAGGGCTCATTCCATTTGTTGATTGGCAATTTGAACACAAAAGCCATTTTCTTAGTGTATTCAAGGTCCCCACTATTCCATCCATTTGGTGTAAATCAGTTAGATAATTTTGTCCTATATCACATTTTGTGTCTGCTTAGATAGCAAAAGATAGTTCAAAACAAAAGTAGCCATACTTTAAAAATATTAGGTATATTTCTCAAATTCCACATATGAGTGAGATCATATGATACTTGTCTTTCTCTGACTGACTTATTTCGCTTAGCATAATACCCTCTAGTTCCATCTACGTTGTTACAAATGGCAAGATTTCATTTTTTTGATGGCTGCATAACATTCTATTGTATATACCACATCTTCTTTATCCATTCATCTGTTGATGGACATCTAGAAACAAGGCAGAGGATCATAGGGGAAGGGAGGGAAAAATGAAACAAGATGAAACCAGAGGGAGACAAACCATGAGACTCTTAATCTCAGGAAACAAACTGAGGGTTGCTGGAGTGGAGAGGGGTGGGAGGGACGGGGTGGCTGGGTGATGGACATTGGGGAGGGTATGTGCTATGGTGAGTGCTTGAATTATTTAAGACTGATGAATCACAGACCTGTACCCCTGAAACACATAATACATTATATGTTAATAAAAATAAATAAAAATATTAGGTATATTTTGACCTTGTTTGAATCTTATACATTTCTCCTTTCTTATCTGTCCTTATTTTTCCTAGTTTCCACATTTAGAGATAGAATATGGGCGGGGTTAGGAATCAGAATAATTTTAGATACTTTCTCTATCACCCTTAAAATCATTGAAATGCCATTGGAAATCTCTAGTTATTAGTAACATAAATATTATCCATAACTAGAAAATGAGATAACTGAAAACATTGTTCTCTTAGCTGTTATTCTTTTGGGCTTTGACAAATGCTATTTTTGGGTTCTTGGAGGTGACGTTACTTTATTTATGGATGTGATTGCCTTTTGATTAATGCTTTTGGTGGTGACTAAAATTCCCCGGATGGTATTCAAGATGGGATTCAGTCAGGGTTGTTGGATGCTGGACATGGAAGGCTGTGGCAGGATGGGACACTAGACATTGGAATGATAATAACTGAATAGTCAATATCAAGGTGCTGTATGGGACATTATATGATGTATAATCCTATATATACACTGGACAAAAATGTAATGCTTATGGCATGGATAAGCAAACTGGAACTGGAGTATGACTGGTGTGGTTTTCATTAGCTCCATTCATTCGCTCCAGTCAGTCATTGGCCTGACTTTAGTGTCTTAATAGTTTACCCTTAGTTGGGAGGATTCTATGTATTTGGAGTGGTCCTAGGATATTTTAGCTGTCCTGTTAGGTTGAACCTTCCTGAAGTCACCCCAGCTTATTGGAGGATAGCTAGAAGAACCACATGATTATGTCTCTCTTTTATTTGGGGGGCAGTTAAGATCAAGGACAAATTAAAAGTCTAAGATAAAGGATAAAAGGGTCTGATGACTTAGACCACTTAGTCTGAAATTTTGTCTATGAATTTAGGTGGTGCTCTAGGAGCAGATATGGTTGTACCTTGCTGCTTTCTATCTCCTATCTTCTCAAGAAAGGCAAATCTCAGGCTAGTTCACTGAGAAATTTTTTTCAGTTAGAATTGTTAGGAATAGTATTACTGTTCCCACCTCTCACTGTTTCTTACCCTACTCCCTGACTATTGACATCACTGTTGTGACCACTGTAAAACTTCCTAAATTCCTCTCTGGAAGCCCCATCTATTTATCTTAAAAGCCTTACGTGGATTTTCTGGTTTTTCTGGTTAAAGATATTTAGTCTCCCCCATAAGTGGAGAGTACTCTTTTTCTAAGCACTCCCTTCATAGCTTCAGTGTTCTTGAGGGACTTAGAAGATTGGACTGTTTGGCGCCCTACTGTTTGCACCATTCCCTTCTGCTATGAAGAGTTTTATGTGCCTCAGTTGTTTCATAGTCTATCTTTGTTGATTTTAATGTAATTTTTATATTAATGCATTCCTGTAATAAAAGGCCATAATATGACCCTTATTTTGATTTAATGGAACTGAGCAGATGAAGCCGGAAACATGATGGTGGAGGTAACCTCACTGCCTTTGGACCCTCTTATTATTATAATGTGAAATTTTAATTTTGTCTTTATGTACATTATCTGAAAGGGATGCTGGCTTAAATACCAGGAAGATATTATTATATAATGTATCCCTGTACAAGTTATTAAAATACTAATATTTCTTAGAGGCTTAAAAAATTAAATTTATTTCATTAAAGAAATGCTGGATAGCAGAATATATGACTGAAGAAATGATGGAAATGTGACTTATGTAATTAAGGAAATAAATGTGAAAAATTACAGTAAGTTTGAGATATGGATACATTAATGACAAAGATACCAAGAATGTGAAATTAAGAAAAAGAGGGAAGGCTGAGTGGATATTTATGAGGTGTGAGTTTTTCTTAATACCAAATCTTAAGAACATATTGGAAAAGATTTTGAGTATTACCTAATTCCTGTGAAAGTCATTTCTAATTTAAGGATGCAAAACAGAAAATGCAGATATACTGATTAAAGTACAGAGAAGGGAGTGACAGTTCCATTTTGAAGAAGATTTATTCTTCTGAGCACTGAAACTTTATGTGGGAATTTTATCCAGTTTTAGCTCACTCTGATGGTAAGTTGCTCATGAAATTTCATTTGGGTTTCCTGAAAAGAAGTACTTAACTCTATGAGTTTGGGCAGAGTGGAAATCTCTGTTCTTTATAAATTGAGTAATGGGACACAGACATGATTGTGGTTTAATTTTACCACATGACCATAACAAGTACTGCTGGGAAAGAAAGATTCTAGTGGAATTGGAGAAACCCACTGTAGCGTTCTCAGCATCCGATAAGCTAATCATCATGGGGGGTTTTATCTCAGATGCTAGCAGTGATGCTGAAATGTGGAGAAAAGTAATCTGAATTCATAGAATTGCAGATTAAAATGGCAGTGGTCTTTTTGTGTGTAGAAAGTGTGCGAAAATCAATTTGAATCAACTAACACCATCTTTGGCTTGAACATGAGAAGGAATGGCTGCTTAAAGGCTTCTAAGTAGAGCCTTTTAAAAATTGGGTGTTACTGTTTTATAATGGAAAGGGAAAACAGTCCATATATGGCACTGAATATTAGACTGTCCACTGCTTGACATACCAACTTCTTAGAAAAATGGGGGGAAGGACTGAATGAAGAGCAGGTCTCTGAGATATAGAGAATGAGAAATATAGAGATTTTGAGAATGTCCTGGAGGATAAAGACATGGACAAAGGGATCTGAAATAACACTGTGAGTGGTAGGTCACCATGAGAGTAAGTGATTCTTTGAAAGATCTACCAGAAGATTACAAGCTTGCACAAAGGCATTCAAATGAAGATTGATCAGAATGATTTTCCAACTGTTAAAGCAGTGAGCTCAATGGCAATATGGCATACCAGATCCAGATAGAAGGGGACTCTTATGGTAGTTTGTATAGTGTACAAAAAAAATCAAGGAGGTGACAAGGTTGAAAGATTTATGGGGAAGATTCTTAATATTTGATGACATTAAGAGAAAAGTAAAGAACATAAAAAACTAATGATGTAATGTATGGTGACTAACATAACATAATAAAATAAAATTTAAAAAAAAGTAAAGAACACCTATTGATCAATAAGGAGTAAAGATTGAGTCACGCATATCAATAAGAAGTTCTGAGGAATGCCTTGATTTTCTTTGACACGTGGAGTTCTAAGAAAATGCCAAAAATTTCGAGGAAACAGACATCATTCAGCATGAGATTTGAGAAAGTTGACTGTGTAATTTCTTTATTGTGGTAAAAAAAATACGTAACATAAGGTCTACCCAGTTAAGAAATTTTTAAGTGTACATTACAGCACTGATGCTATACAGCAGGTGTCTAGAACTTTCTCATTTTGCATGAATGAAACTTTATACCCATTGAACAGCAACTGCTCATTTCCCCCTCCCTCTAGCTTCTGACAAATCTGAAGAGGCATCTACACCCCAGTGTTCATAGCAGCAATGTCCACAATAGCCAAACTGTGGAAAGAGCCAAGATGTCCATCGACAGAGGAGTGGATAAAGAAGATGTGAGATACACACACACACACACACACACACACACACAATAGGATATCACTCAGCCATCAGAAAGGATGAATACTTAACATTAACATTGATGTGGATGGCACTGGAGGGTATTATGCTGAGCGAAATGAGTCAATCAGAGAAAGACAATTATCATGTTGTTTCACTCATATGTGGAATATAAGAAACAAGGCAGAGGACCATTGGGGAAGGGAGGGAAAGTTGAATGGGAAATCAAAAACCATTTCACTTTTAGCTTCAGTGAATTTGACTACTTTACATACCTCATGTAAGTGGAATCATACAATATTTATCCTGCTGTGACTGGCTTATTTCACATAGCATAATGTCCTCAAGGCCATGTTGTAGCATATGACAGGATTTCCACCTTTTATGGCTGAATTCCTTATTGCCATTGTATACACACATACTCCTTTCTAGGTACATACCATATTTTCTTTATGTATTCATACCTTGATGGCCATTTAGGTGGTTGTAAATAGTGCTGCATCGTGAATGGTGCTATAGTGAACATGGATGTACATGTATCCTGATTTCTCTTCTTTTGGATGAACATCCAGAAGAGGGATTGCTGGATCATATGATAATTCTGTTTTTTTTTTTTTATTTCTCAAGGGACCTCCATACTGTTCTCCGTAGGAGCTGCACCATAACAGTGCACAAGTGTTTCAACATTTCCATGTCCTTACCAACACTTGCTATTTTCTGCTTTTTGAAAAATTATTATTATATTTTATAATTACTATCCTAACAGGTATGAGATGATATCTCATTGTGCTTCTGATTTGCCTTTCTCTGATTATTAGTTATTTTGAGCATCTTTTCATATACCTGTTGGCCATTTGCATATGTACTTTGGAGAAATATTTATTACAGTCTTTTGCCCACTTGATAAAAAGTTTTAATTATTGAAGTATAGTCAATACACAATGTTACATTAGTTTCAGGTGTGCAACATTGTGATTCAGCAAGTTTATAGGTTATGCTAACTAAGCTCACCACAACTGTGGCTACCATCAGTCACCATACAACACTGCTCTAAAACCACTGACTGTATTCCCTATGCTGTACCTTTTATCTTCCTGACTTATTCATTCCATAACTGGAAGACTCTATTTCCCACGTCTCTTCACCCAGTTTGTCTGTTACCCCATCCCATTCCCCTTTGGCAACCATCAGTTTGTTCTCTGTATTTATGGGTCTATTTCTGTTTTTTGTTTGTTTATTCATTTGTTTTGCTTTAGATTCCACATAGAAGTCATATAGTATTTGTCTTTCTCTGTCTTATTTCACTTAGCATAATATGCTCTAGGTCCATCCATATTGTCACAAATGGCAAAGTCTCATTCTTTTTTATAGCTGAATAATATCCATATATTTTTGCCCATTTTTAAGTGGGATTATTTGTTTCTTCACTATTGAGTTGTAGGAGTTCCTTATATATTTTGGAAATTAACCCTTTATCAGATATATGGTTTGCAAATATTTTCTTCCATTCCATAGATTGCCTTTTCACTCTATTGATTAGTTCCTTTGCTATGTAAAGGCTTTTTAGCTTGATTTTCTCCTTCTTGTCTATCTTTGCTTGTCCACTGTTGGTGTCATAGCCAAGACATAAGTGTCAAGACCAATGTTGTGAAGATTTTCCCCTATGTTTCCTTTTAGGAGTTTTATTGTTTCACATCTTACATTTAAGTTTTTCATCCATTTTTGAGTTGATTTTTGTGTATGGTGTAAGATAAGGGTTCAATTATATTCTTTTGCACATAGATATCCAGTTTTAACAAACCATTTATTAGATTATTTTCCCCCCATTATGACTTCTTGACATCTTTGTTGAAGAACATTTGACTGAATATGCATGGACATTTCTGAGCTCTTTATAGTGTTCTTTTGGTCTCTGTGTCCGCCCTTATGCTAGTACCATGCTGTTTTGATTACTGTAGCTTTGTAATATGTTTTGAAATAAAGACGTGTGATACTTTCAGTTTTGTTCTTTCACAAGATTGTTTTGGCTATTAAGGGTCCCTTGTGATTCCATATGAATTTTAGGATTTTTTTTTATTTCTGGAAAAAAATATAATTGGGATTTTGTTAGAGATTACATTGAATCTGTAGATCACTTTAGGTAGTATGGACATTTTAACACTATGAAATCTTTCAACCCATTAACACAGGATGTCTTTCTGTTTATTTATGTCTTCTTTCATTTCTTTCAGTAATGTTTTGTAGTTTTCAGTGTACAAGTCCTTCGCAACCTTGGTTAACTTTATCCCTAGGTATTTTATTATTTTTTAAAAATTAATTAAGTAATTAATTTATGAGAGAGAGAGCACATGAGCGGGGGGGTGCACTTGAGAAGAATATACATTCTGGTGCTCCTGGATAGAATGTTCTATGTATGTCTTTTAGGTCCATTTGGTCTGCAGTTCTGTTCATGTCCTGTGTTTCCTTACTGATCTTCTGTCTGGGTATTCTATTCATTATTGAAAGTTGGGTATTGGAATCTTCTACTGTATTTGTGTTGCTGTCTATTTCTTCCTTGAGTTCTATCAGCATTTGCTTTATTTATTTATTTATATTAATTTATATTTAAAGTTTTTATTTATTTATTTGAGAGAAAGAGAGCAGAATGAGAGAGAACACAGAGTGGGGGAGGAGGGGCAGAGGGAGAGGGAGAAGCAGGCTCCCCGTTGAGCAGGGAACTTGACACGGGGCTCGATCCCGGGACCCTGGGATCAGGACCTGAGATGAAGGCAGACGCGTAACTGGCTGAGCCACCCAGGCGCCCCTGCTTCATATATTTAGGTGGTCTGAATTTGGCTGTGTATATAATTATATTTTTCTGGCGAAATGACATTTTTATGATTATATAATGTCTTCTTTGTCTCTTGTGATGGTTTTGACTTAAGATCTCTTTTGTCTGATATAAGTACAGCTACTCGTGCTTTCTTTTGGCTACCATTTGCATCCAATCACTTTATCTCTTGCAGACAGCACAGAGTTGGATCTTATTTCTTTAAATCCATTCAGTCCTTTGGTTGGGAAGTTTAATTATTTACATTTAAAGTAATTGATAGAGAATATTAACAGTTTGTTAATTATTTTGTGTCTGTTGTTGTAGCTCTTTTGTTCTCCTTTCAAGCTGTCTTCCTTTGCTTTTGTTGACTTTTGAGGGTGATATACTTTGATTCCATTCTCTTTTTTTTCTATTTTCTTTGTTTACCATGGGGCTTAACACAAAACACCTTATAGTTATAATAATCCATTTTAAGTTGCTAACAATTTAAGTTCAGTTACATACAAAATCTCTATACTATCCCCACTTTATGTTATTGATGTCACAAATCACATATTTTTAAATTGTGTATCTACTAGCATTTTTATAGTTATTATTACTTTTTATACTTTTGTCTTTTAACTTCATACCAAAATTAAAAGTGACTTATGCACCATGATTACAGTATTATGGTATTCTGTATTTGTCTATATGTTTACTTTTATCAGTGAGCTTTATACTTTCATATGTTTTCATGTTGTTTAGCATCTTTTTGTTTCAACTTGAAGGACTCTATTTAGCAGTTCTTATAAGGCAGGTCTAATGGTCATTAACTCTCTCACGTTTTGTTTATCTGGGTAAGTCTTTATTTCTCATTCATTTTTGGTGGAAAGTTTTGCCAGATATAGTATTCTTGGTTAGCATTTTTTTTTTCTTTCTGTACTTTGAATATATCATCCTTCTCCCTTCTGGCCTCCAAGGTTTCTCCTGAGAAATCCACTGGTAGCCTTAATGGATTTCCCTTGTAAATGATTAGTTGCTTTCCTGTTGCTGCTTTCAAAATTCTTTCTGGGTTGTTTTTGACTTTTGACAGTTTGATTATAATGTGTCTTAATGTGGACTTCTTTGAATTCCTGTATTTGAATTTATTGTGCTTCTTAAATTTGGATGTCCACCTCCTTCCCTTGATTTGTGAAAATTTCAACCACTATTATTTTCAATAAGCCTTCTGTCACCTTTCTTTCTTCTCTCTTTCTGGAACCACTCCCTCCACCCATATAATGTGTATATTCATTCTCTTGATGTCCCATAAAGACTCTTAGGCTTTTAAGCATTTTTTTCCATTTTTTTGCTCCTCTTTTATTCTTTTTTCATTTGCTCTAGAAATTTGTCTTTGAATTAACTGATTGTTCTGTTTGATCAAGTTTGTTGTTGAGACCCTCTAGTAAAATTTTCACTTAATTTATTATATTCTTCTGCCCCAAATTTTCTGTTTGGTTCTTTTTTTTATATTTTCTGTCTCTTTGTTGATATTTCTCATTGTGTTCATACATCAAGTTCCTGAGCATATTGAACAACTTTATGACAGTTATTTCAATTCTTTGTCAAGTAATTCATATACCTCCATTTATTTTTGGTCAGTTTTTGGAGATTTATTTTGTGCCTTTGTTTGGGTCATTTCCCCCTGTTTCTTTGTGTTCCTTGTAATTTTGTGTTGGTATCCCTGCATTTGAAAAAAAAGCCACCTCTCCCAATCCTTATGAACTGTTTTCATATAGGGAAATCCCATTACCAACCAGCCTGGCCATACATTCTGGGGCCTCTCAAATCTTTTCTGTGGATCTGTCTTCTCTGGACTTGTGCATGTAGATTCCTAGAGATTTTTTCCAGTGTGTGTGTGTGTGTGTGTGTGTGTGTGTGTTTGCTTTTGTTTTTGTTTTGTTCTCTTGGGTGTCTGTCTGATGTCCCATGGGTTTTCTGGAGAGCAGTATACCACTCAGCTTTTTTTTTTTTTTTTCCCCTGTTCTTAGCAGCTTCCAGGTTATCTAGGGTATGCTGGTTAGTACTCTAAGACAGGTGAGTCAGAAGCCACTCCCTTAGGTAGCCTTCTCAAAAGGTCAGAACATTGTATGTATGGTCCATTCCTTTCTTCTCCCAGGGAGCTCCAATTATGGGGTTCTGTACCAGGGGGAGGGATTATGGTCAGAGAGTACCATGAATTTTCCTACTTTAATGCAGTTGGTTTCATATTGGCTTAAGGTGTATATCATGCTGGCTTAGGGTATAAGAGCCTCTTAACTGGTTTGTGTATTTCTCATAAAATTGGTCTGTGTATTGTTGTTGAAGTAGTATTTCTATAGGAGGAAGAAGGGTTCAGAGCTTTCTATTCTACCATCTTGCTGATGTCAACCCCTCTGACTATATAATTTTTAAGGCAATTTTGTTCATTGTACGTTAAATTCTAGTTAGAGGCTTAGGATGGGCTATAGTATTACAGCATTAAGGCCAGTATTTCATTTGGTAAAACAGAATTCTATTACGAGATGATGGAATTCAATTTTCCACATAGCTGTCAGATTCGTGCCTGTATGAGACACTTCTGATATGCATCTTTTTCGCCTCACCTTTGCTTTCAGGCATAGCAGACAATAGCAGACAGTTTTGTGCAAGCTCCAAATTTAAATCATAGTGGTAGCATCTTGTGTCATGTGCATTATGGTTCTTTCATTTTCTGTTCTGTGCTGCACCAGTGCAGCAAACTTCAAGAATGCTCATGCTATGGGGTGCCTAAGTAACTCAGTCAATTAAGTGTCAGTTAAGCATCCGACTCTTGATTTCACCTGAGGTCGTGATCTCAGGGTCATGAGATTGAGCTCCGCATTGGGCTCCATGCCTGTGGAACCTGCTCAGGATTCTCTCTCTCTATCTTCCTTTCCGACCCTCCCCCCCACTCTCTCTCTCAAAGGGAAAAAAAGAACCATTAAAGAATGCACATGTTCCTCAGAAGTGTGGGAACGTTAACACTCTCATGAGGGCAACCTTAAACCATGAGATATAGGAGACAATAGATAAATGCTTCTAGTCAGTTCTTGGATGGACAATTCTGAGGGCATTTTCTAAGCTTTTTAGAAGTTGCAAAATGGGAAGAAGCTCTGTTGTCCCAGTTATTAGCAGTGACGTTGGATAATGAATCCTTTGGTAATGAATTGGCATTTCCTCATTCTCCCTGGGCCGTTATTCCTGGTCCTTGCAATTACTCCTAAACAACCTATAAAAAAACTTTGTCTTGGACTCTCCTTTTGGGCAGAACTTGGGTAAGACAAGGCCTTTAATCTGTGTCTTATCCCACTTTATCAATGTCACTTCTAAGGATTTTTAAAAAATTATTAAGTAATAAAGTAAAGTCCACATTAATCAAGTTCTGCAATCTAGCAACATTCAAGTAGGTGATGAAGAAAGCTATTCTATTCCAGACCTTAAAGGAAAAGACTAATAGCAATGTCCAAGTAGTGGCTAAACTGGGAACAACCCTGAGACAGAAAAAAAATGTTGAAATTTGGAGGGCTGAGGGGCTTGGCTGAATATGGTTTGGGAAGATGAAGGATCTTTTGTGCCTCTTACTGTTACCTATGGGGTTTTTACTTCTAAGGTCAGCTTTGGCTATTTCATAACTCAAGGAGGAAAAGTGTCTGATGAATTCATTCACTGCGCAGTATAGTGACCCTCTCCATCCTAGTTGTCTTAGGAATGTTTGCATTGTAAAAGAGATAAGGGAGAGTGGGCCTTTTGGGGTGACATTTCAGTCACAAGTGAGGGTACTGGTTTTCTCAGAAATTCTTAAGCCATACCACACAGACTACTCACTTTTTTACTTTGTACCAAAGGTTGTGCCTATGGCCTGGGTCCAATGGAGAAAAAAACCTATTGTATGACATTAGTTAAAAGATAAATAGACAAAATTAAAATAGGTTTTTGTTTTGTTTTGCAGAAATCCTTAAGTTCTTCAACTCTCCTGAAAGTGCCTGAAAATACATTATCTTAATATAGCCTAGATAAGCTGAGCTATTTAAGGGAAATTGGAAGGAGGTGATAGAGGGCTGAATTTGTGATGATCAGAACAGGCCGCTCCTTGGTGATGTGAGTCCTGGCTGAAGATCCCTCCAGTTATGATGAGCAGACTCTGCCATCAGCCTGGGCTTCCAGACTGGGGGTCCCCCAAGGGTGTGACAGAGAGCTGGTTGGTCTGTTCCAGTGACACAGAAGATCAAGCAATGTAAGTATTTGTGTTAGAATTCCATTTCTGTATTCTTTTGGCACTTTCCTAGGATTAATTTCCTGCTTGCCATGTAGACCAACCCAGGAAATTTTATAGCAATGCTTTGTGGCAAATTGTTCTAGATTAACTGTAGGCATTAGTGGAAGACGATTCTGTTTTTTCTTTCTTTTTCTTTTTATTGTTGTTTGTAGCATTACTACTTTGGTTAACAGATTCTAATTGTGGTTGGAAAAAAAAACCCTGATTATTGAAAATTTTCACACTATCCTCTATCTCCATGAAATGTATTGGCTTGACTTTTCAATTCCAGATTTCTAAGGGAGTTACTGGGTAGGTATACGGATTTAGAATTATTTCTTTTGACCTACAAAGAAACTCCTTTCTGAAGTACTCTCTTATGGCAGTTTAAAAGTGGGTCCAGCGGCTTCAGATTGCTTTGATTATATGCCTAAATGCATTTATGAATCTGAGTTTATATAGAATGCCAAAGCAATGAAAAATTTAGTTGTAATACTTTAAAATCTTATAAAAATATAAACTCTTATGAGAATAAGTGTATCAGGAAAAGCTAAAGGGATGTGGGAAAGTCTGTCTCTTTGATGGCTTAAAATGGATGGTTAAAAACAAATAATCAAGTCAAAAAGTGGACAGAAGATATGAAAAGACACTTCTCTGAAGAAGACATGCAAATGGCTAACAGACACATGAAAAAATGTTCATCATCATTAGCCATCAGGGAAATTCAAATCAAAACCACATTGAGATACCACCTTACACCAGTTAGAATGGCAAAAATGGACAGGGAAAGAAACAACAAATGTTGGAGAGGTTGTGGAGAAAGGGGAACCCTCTTACACTGTTGGTACAGCCACTTTGGAAAACAGTGTGGAGGTGCCTCAAAAATTTAAAAATAGAGCTACCCTATGACCCAGTGATTGCACTACTGGGTATTTACCCCGAAGACACAGATGTAGTGAAAAGAAGGGCCATATGCACCCCAATGTTCATAGCAGCAATGTCCGCAATAGCCAAAGTGTGGAAAGAGCCAAGATGTCCTTCGACAGATGAATGGATAAAGAAGATGTGGCCCATACATACAATGGAATATTACTCAGCCATCAGAAAAGATGAATACCCAACTTTTACATCAACATGGATGGGACTGGAGGAGATTATGCTAAGTGAAATAAGTCAAGCAGAGAAAGTCAATTATCGTATGGTTTCACTTATTTGTGGAACATAAGGAATAGCTTGGAGGACATTAGGAGAAGGAAGGGAAAAATGAAGGGGGGGAAATCGGAGGGAGAGATGAACCATGAGAGACTATGGACTCTGAGAAACAAACAGGGTTTTAGAGGGAAGGGGAGAGAGGGGGGATTGGTTAGCCCGGTGATGGGTATTAAGGAGGGCACGTACTGCATGGAGCACTGGGTGTTATATGAAAACAATAGATCGTGGATCACCACATCAAAAACTAATGATATATGGTGACTAACATAACATAATAAAATTAAAAAAAAATGGATGGTTAAATACTATAAAATTTAGAGGAGAAAAATAAAATGGCAAAATGCTCTATTTTCATTCAATTTATACTAAAAATTAAATAATTTTTTTTCACTTGACATTCTACTTATTCTAGCTTTTGTAGCTTACTTTTTAAGGATGTAAACCAGTTTCTTAAAGCATTTATTGTATTCGAGGCCCTTTGGTAATTGCCCTTAGATAAATTATTTTATTTTGCATAATCCTCATAACAACCTAGGTAGATTATTATCAAATTTTAAAAATGGAAAATAGTAGCTCAATTAATGAAGCTCATGAATCTCATGCAGTTAGCAAGGGCAGAGTGTGGAGACAAATCTTGTTTCCTCTTTTCCAGTCCAGGCTTTTGGAACTATAGCATACCTTCCTGAACTAAATTTTAATGTCCAAATACTACACACTACATGCTTCTGAAGCAGACCTGAGATTTGTTTGAGGACCTCTGTATATTTGTATACACAGAATAATGGCAGGTAAATGGTGAATATACAGACGAGTGGAGCGCAGATGGGAAGTTTAACTTGAGCTGTTAAACCCTGTTGAGCACATTAAGCTACAAGTTACCTTGATGTTGGGGGTGGGATAGATGAGTATAGATAAACCTGGAAGGCAGCTATCTCAGGCTTAATGCAAAACATGGAGAGAAACTATAATTGGATTGAGGAAGTCTAGTGAGCATTTGACATTTGACTAGAAAGAGGCCTCCAGGAGGCCCCATATGTGCAGAGAAAACACTTCAGAAAAGAAGGTAATTTTGTTTTTTTTTTAAAGATTTTATTTATTTGAGAGAGAGAGAGCACAAGAGAGCACAAGGAGGGGAGGGGTAGAGGGAAAGCAGACTCCTCACTGAGCAGGGAGCCCAGGGGCTTGACCCCAGGACTCTGAGATCATGACCTGAGCCAAAGGCAGACACTTAACTGACTGAGCCACCCAGGCACCCCAAGAAGGTAATTTTTCTTTAAGGATTTTATTTATTTATTTGAGAGAGTGAGAGAAAGAAAGAGAGAGGGAGACAGAGCACGAGAGGGGGGAGGGTCAGAGGGAGAAGCAGACTCCCTGCTGAGCAGGGAGCCCGATGTGGGGCTCAATCCTAGGATACTGGGATCACGACCTGAGCCAAAGGCAGACAGCAAATTGACTGAGCCACCCAGGTGCCCCCCCCAGAAGGTAATTTTTGAAGCAACGTGGAAACCCTAGAATCCAGCAGTAACAGTGCTCCACCAGGAAGAAAACAAAGTATTGTGGAGATTTTGAATAAAGGCTAACAACATGCCTGGAGAGATAAATGCAGCAGGTAGGAGGAATGCAAGTGGAGAGGGGACACCAGGTTGAATTGACTGGATTGTTGACTTTGGGATCAGCATGTTGAAGGTTAGGACACAGTTTTAAAAGGCCTAGAAAATACTGAGATACCACTTTATATTCATCAGACAGGCAGAGTTACACCTTTTGAAATTGTCCAATAGGTCTTAGATGGTCTGTTCTCTTTTCTAAATTATTTTTTCTCTTTACATTTCAGTTTGGGAAGTTTCTGTTCATCTATCTGCAAGGTCACTGACTCTTTCTTTGGCCATGACCAGTCTACTGATGAGCCCATCAGAGATGTTCTTCATTTAACAGTATTTTTGATTTCTTGTGTTTCCTTTGGTTCTTCCTGAGAGTTTCTCTCTCTATGCTTACATTACCCATCAGATCTTGCATGTTGCCTATTTTTTTCCCATTAAAGCACATAATATAATACAACACAACAATATAACACAGTTATTTTAAATCTACTGCGTGATAATTCCAAAATCTGTATCATATTTGGGTTTCATTCTAATGCTTGCTCTATCTCTTTGGGCTGTATTTTTTCTTTTTAGCATGCCGTATAATTTTTGTTGAAAATGGGCACCATGTATTGGATAATTGGAACTGACGTAGTTAGGCCTTAATGTGAAGTTTTATATTAATCTGTCTAGGAGTTAGGCTGTATTTAATGTTTGCTGTAGCATTAGGTACCAGAGGCTTCAGATTCCTTCAATATTCTTATTTTTCTGTTCTCTGTTGGCTTTGGGCTTCCCTAAGATCTCCTTCTTAGATAGAGTCTGCATCTTGCAGCTCTTTCAGCTGTACCCTACTGTTAGTATACCGGAGTCCTGTGGGTGTGAAGGTGAGATGTGGAGGAAGAGAAGTGTGCTATACTATTATGATCAAGTCTCCAATGTTTAACTGGTCTGTGTCCCTGGGCTGTGACCCTTACAAATACTTTATATCTGCCTTCTAGCCTTAGGTGGGACAGGAAACTACAGGGGCATATATTATGGGAAATTCCCTCCCTCAGGATGAAACTCTGATAAAGTCTTTTAAATTCTTTCCTCTTGTCATGTGGGCCTTTGTTATGGAGAATGCTCTGGGCATATTTTGTAGTGGATAATTCCACCCTGCCTCCGTTACAGCCATGAGGGGATCTGTCTTGGCTCTTCACTGTGAGAACCTGATGGTGTTCCAGGAAGTAAAATCCATGAAAATATGGAGCCTTCCTACGACTCTGGCCTCCAGGAATTTCTCACCCTCATGCTAGTCCATCTTCAGCTTCCAGCACTATTTCAAAATCACCATTTAAGTGTTCCTACCAGTTTATGGTTCCAGTGGCTTCTGTTCTTGATTAGTAGATATTGACTGTGACTCTGGATTTTCCTGTCTCTCCACATTTTGGGCTGGCAGTTTGCCCTACAACCTCAGTTCTCTAATAAGTCTAAGAAAAGTTATTGATTTTTAGGTTTTTTTTTCCCCAGCCTTTCTCTTGTAAGGATGAGGCTGACAACCTCCAAGCTCTTTATGCATTGGAGCTAAAGCCATTAGTCTTCTCACCACAGACACACTAAAGACAAAGTTTAAAAAGATGGATAATATCAGGTGGTATGACATTGTATGACCTAAGGAGGTAGGAATTCTTATATGGCACTATAGAGAGTATAAATAGGTACAGAAATTTTGCAGACAACATCAGTTTTATTTACTGAAATTAAATCTGCTTCAGCTCTTTGAATCAGCATTGCCACTCCCAGATATATAGTCCTAAAGAAAGGATAGTTTTGAGGATGTTTATTCTGATATGGTTTATAGCAATTGGAAACTATCAGTATAGGTACCATCATTGGTGGAATGGATAAATGAAATATGGCAGGTATATACAGTGGAATACTGCATAGCAGTGAGAATCAGTGGATAGATATTAAAAAGACAGTGTTGAAAAAGTTGAAAGAAAACCATATCTATAGCATAGCATTCATGTAAATAAAAGAAGAAATATATAAGCAACACTAAAATTTTATAAGCATATATGAATATTTAAGGACATATTTCAAACATATTAGAATTGATGTCTGTGCAAAGGAAGAAAATGAAAATGGAGATGTGATAAGAAGGAGAAAAATAAAACAAACAAGAGAACAGCCTTGCATGGCTGATAAAGATAATATGCTATGAACTGAAGAACATGATTGACTCAACCCTTTGTAGTTGAGTTCTAAAATACCAACCAACCAATCCATCCACCCCCTCCCCACCAACAAAACTAAGTAAGTACAGAATTAAAGGCAAAATCTAAAATAAATTTAGTGGTGTGAAGCTGTAAGGACTATATATTTCTAGATATCAGCAAAGCATAATACTAACATATTTATCAAACTTGAATTTGCATGCATATTGGCCAAGAATTTATACAGCTTATTTTACACTGTGTGATATGGTTGCCAAGTTTAAAACTGTTTAAGAGTAATGAAGAAAATAACTTTCTGTACTTGTTCATTTTAATATCCAGAATATATATAGTGGGCATAAATTTGATAGCCCTAAGCTGGTTCACCTAATCCCACTTTGGCCAGAGGTAGAATTTCCTTTAATGTCACCATTATCCCTCATGGAAGGCAAGTCTTTCATTGTCTATGCAAAGGACTTTCATGTGTTCTATTAGGCTACTGTTATTCAAAGGAGAATACTACATTAACTAGACTGCTATGCCCTTCATTGAGCACACTTTCCCGTCTCCAAACACTGAGGTGTTGTTATTCCTTTCCCTCCAGTTTATGTAGACTCTACATCACTTTCTCTTCTCTTCCCTAGCTGGATTTCCTTAAGAACAGTATAGCTCAACCTGCAATTCCATATCTAACTTTTCACTTTGCACAGTCCTTTGTTATTTTTCCACTGTAGGTGACCGTTCTATTCTGAAGTTGGGTGGAGGAGAGGACCAAGGGTTAGAATTTGGTGAGCTGAAGGGCAGGGTAATGGTGGGAGCAGGTAGGAAGCAAGTTAATACTTGGAACTATCATCTCCACACATATCTAAACACAAATATGAAAGGCCTAATGAGGTTTACAAAATGAATGAAATAACTTTGAGGATATGAACTTTGAGGAGCTTACAATCTAGTAGTGTTATTCATTCCCTCAAGCATAGAGTGGACATTTATTGAACACTTTGTTCTAGAGACTGTGCAAGGAACATTGTGCCTGCATTCAGGGAACTCAGTTTGTTGAGGATGTCAGCCATGAACAGAAATAATTTAAGTAGAGCATAATAAATGCTGAATTAGAGGGAAAAAATGTATTGTGGAAGTTCCAAAAAAGAATGTCAAACCGTTAATCCTTAGAGGAGGTCGATGGAGGGTGGCATGAGCCAACAGAGGAAAGAAGAGGAAAATCAAGGAGGTCATAAATAGATGGAAACTTTTTTTTTTGCATTTCATATGATTTCAAATTATTATGTAAAGGGGAAGAATGAAGGGCTCATTTAGATGAGTATGCTTTTAAAAGGTATAGCCTATCCAAATGTCATTCATTTATTAATTTATATAACCAATGTGCCAGATACTCTGCACTGTGCTAGACTCTGTAAGTTCAGATTCGAAAAACAAAACAGTAAACCCTCCTTCGGAGGGCTCACAGCATATTTAAACTTACCATTAGTTCAAGGGGTGTTCGATGTATAGCTGTAGGATAATTTTTTAGGTAGAGAAATTACTGGTTAAAAAAAAAAGTTAAGTTTCTTAAAGTAGCCACTATTTTCCAGGCATTCTGCTGTGTGCTTTTCACCAATGTTATCTCATTGCTCTCAGTGTTTTGATGAAATAGATATTATTATTCCCACTTTATAGATGAAAACTTGAAATGCAGCTACAAAGTAATAGAGTCAGAAATCTCTGCACCTGGGTCTCTAACTCCAAAACCCATATGGTATATATTTTTTCTCTGTCAGCCTGCCTCTAGTTATTTAAATAACTGATTATAAAAGTAGGATGTACAGAAAAGCATCAATATAAAAACAGAAATCTGCCATATCTGACGTTCTTGAGGTGTATTGTTCAATAGGGTAGCTGCTAACATGTGGCTCCTGAGCACTTGAAATGTGACTAGTCTGAAATGAGCTGTGCTATAAATGCAAAATACACACCACATTTCAAGGACTTTGTATGAAAAAATGTAAAATATCTCAGTAATTTTTTATATTGATTATATATTGAAACGGTAATATTTTGAATATATTTGGTTAAAATCTATTATTAAAATTAATTTCACTTTTTTTACTATTTTAATGTGAATATTATAAAACTAAAAATCACATGTGTGGCTTGTACTGTATTCCTACTGGATATAACATATTTATTTGACAAATTCCTTGTTTTTTTTAAGATTTTATTTATTTGAGAGGGAGAGAGATTGAGAGAATGAGTGGGAGAAGGGGCAGAGGGAGAAGCAGACCCCATTCAGAGCAGGGAGCCAATGCGGGACTCAATCCCAGGATCCTGGGATCATGACCTGAGCCATAGGCAGACGCTTAACCAACTGAGCCATCCAGGCTCTCACAGATTCTTTAGTTTTGGACATCAAGGTTATTTTCAGTATTAATTACACAGTGAATACTATTGTTTTTAACTCTTTATCTGTATCTCAGTTTACTTATTAGGAAAAGTTCCTAGAAATACTGGAAAGGTTTTCAACATAACACCAATGTTTAAGAGTGCTTGTTTTTGAAGATATTTGCAAATGACATATCTGATAAAGGATTTTATCCAAAATATATAAAGAACTTATACAACTCAACACCAAGAAACAAAATAACCCAATTAAAAAATGGGCATGAGACACGAAAAGATATTTTTCCAAAGAAGACAGGCAGATGGTCAACGGATACATGAAAAGATGCTCAACATCACTCATCATCAGGGAAATGCAAATCAAAACCACAATGAGATATCGCCTCACACCTGTTAGAATGTTTAAAAGCAAAACACAAGAAACAGCAGATGTTGGCGAGGATGTGGAGAAAAAGAAATCCTTGTGCACTATTGGTGGGAATGCAAACTAGTACAGCCACTGTGGAAAACAGTATGGAGGTTCCTCAAAAAATTATAAATAGAACTACCCTATGATCCAGTAATCACATTACTGGATATTTACTCAAAGAATATGAAAACACTAATTCAAAGGGGTATATGCACTCCTGTGTTTATTGTAGCATTATTTACAATAGCCAAATTATGGAAGTAGCCCAAGTGTCCATCAATTGATGAATGGATAAAGAAGTGGTATATATATATATACAAGTGGAATGCTACTCAGCCATAAAAAGAATGAAATCTTGCCCTTTGCAACAACGTGGATTGATCTAAAGAGTATATTGCTATGTGAAATAAGTCAGAGAATGACAAATACCATATGATTTTACTCATATGTGGAATTTAAGAAATAAAACAAATGAACAGAGAAAAAAAAAGAGACAAACCAAACCAAACAAAAAACACAACCTAGACTCTTACCTATAGAGAGTAAACCAATGGTTACCAGAGAGGAGGTGGGTTGGGGGGATGGGTGAAATAGGTGATGGGGACTAAGAACACACTTATCATGACTTATCATGAATAGCACCGAGTAATGTATAGAATTGTTCAATCACTATATTGAATGCTTGAAACTAATATAACACTTATCTATACTGGAATAAAAAAAGAAAGAGTGCTTATTTCTCTCAGTGGTGTATTTCATTTTTGCTAAGTGATTTCACTCAGTTCCAGAGAAACATAATGCTACATAATTTCTTTTGAAAAATGAAGGACTATTCTTTGGAAATAATTTATATATTCTGAGACTCTTTTAGTCTACATGAGGTTTAGTTACTCTAAATTATCATGTTGCTTAACATTGTTTTTAAGCTGCATCTTCTAAGTGAATAATGAGTTAACTGTATACTAATTTTTAGGAGAGCAACCAAATATAATCCCATATAGAGGATTCCATTTGATAGTCACTAAAAAATATTTAGAATAAGAGATTTTTCAGAAATGTATTTTTGGTTTCAAGCAACTGCTTTCTTTTCTTTTTTGTGTCAGGTCTATTCAGTGGTTAAGTTTTTTTCTCTGTACTTGAGGGCAAAAATGTCAGAAAAATCTCCTTCTGTTACATGCAAAATAAACAGAACTCCACTGGAGTTCATGGGCTGCCTGACTGGTATTTACACCAGTGGGTTCATTGAATAGCAGAACATGCTGTTTCTGTCATATCAAACTTGGGTCAATCTGATAAATAAGCCTAACAGCCCTGCTGTTTCAGTGACTCTGAGTTACTCTAGCCCACATTTCTCATAGTCAAGACAAGAAGATACATCACAGGTGTGACTTGGCTATCCCTGCCACTTTTCCTGTTGTTTGCCTGGAGTTCAGGCTTCCCACTTGAATACTGTGAGCCTCAGTTGGCAAACACCACGGGCTAATGAAGTTCCATCTGAACTCAGTCATCACAGGACAGAGCAAGTGTGTGCCATGCATTATCCTTGTTGGCTATGGTTTCAGTTTGACTGCCATTATCAGTGTTCTTGTTTATCTGGGACACTTGGAATTAAAACCGTCCTTTTAAGGTAGAGTTAGACGAAAAGTGACAATCTTTCTAAAACAAAGCTCTAGTGACAAAAGGGATTTTTAAAAATAGTGTGGTCACTGCTGTGTGTGTGTGTGTGTGTGTGTGTGTGTGTGTGTGTGTGTGTGTGTGTGTGTGTCAGTCCAACCAACTTATAATGGACTCACCTGGTTTGGGGTTTCTTAATGATTTTGTTGTGACCAGATGAGATGAACAAATATTTTAAGATACACTTTAGCCAAAATTAAAGTTCGTGTTAGTAAACGTTAACAGGGAGCTGAAAACCACATGTGAAAGAAATACTTATTTCTTTGAGTCCCAACCACTGACTGAATATCTAGCACATAAAACAAGGCTGTCATCTTTGTTGCTTACCTAATTTGTGGTCCTTCATAGTCTTGTGACTTATTTCCCTCAGGAATTAATTTTATCTGGCTATGATTTTTCTCTATGTGCTTTCCTTTCAAATACAGGCTGATAACCAAAATCTAGGAGAGAAAAATGCATACCATGTCTCCTTAGCTATTAGCATAGGAAAAACTAATTGAGGTTATGCGTAGGATAAAATTGGTGTTTATGCAGTAAAGAGCAGAGGGATAGTAGAGTCTAACAAGGAAGAAAACTTTCCATATGCTAGCAGGAGAGAGCTCTCGTCGGTGATGTTGCAAGACTCTTAGAATGGCAGAGCCTCTTATTTTCTCCTTTTGCCTATGGTTGTTAACTAATTATTTCTCCAGTCCAATCTTAGGACATAGCACTTTTCTCGGATGATAAACACTGAAAATGTTTGGCCACAGGAGCCAGTAATATTGGCAAAGTCCATAAACACACTAATTTTTATATCCATGCCTATAACAGTTTTTCTTTAGTATGTATGTGGTAGGGAATGAGTGAAAACAGTAGATAGTCTTAACAAAGATGGCCAATAAATTTATACTAGCTGTACTGAATTAAGTTTTAATAGGAACAGAAGAAGTGTGACAGCTTAAATCATCTTAAATGGCGTACAGAGTTAAGTGTTTCTATATTAATTAGTAAGATAGAGTAAAGCCTCAAGAAACACTAGAAAATTAGTACAGTACATTAATAAGGACTAGAAAGGTGTAGAATTTCTTCCTATTTCTATGAAAAAAGATACTTCAACAGCAAATACTTTTTGTGTCAATTGATTTATTCATTTTATTATATATTTTTAAGATTTTCAGATGCAATTTATAACCTTTGAAATTTTGTCAAAAGAGGGATAACAGAGGGATTTTGAATTGGGGATATGAATTTTCTTTTTCTGTATAACAAGTGTAGCCTAGGCAAATTTTTGGTTTGGTGACTAGATCTTGCTTTCTAGCAATCAGTGGTTTCTTTTGGCTTATTTTTGTGATCAGTAGTGACTGTTCAAGTCAGTACTTATGAAGTGCCAGATATTCATTTCTTCATGCATACATCAAAAAAAGAATTGTATAAACATCTACCATGCTTAACACTCTCAGTTTCAGTGAGGGATGCAGTTAGAAACAAGTTGTACCTCTGGGGAATTTACAATCTCAAAGAAAGAGAAGACATTACAGGGATTGACTGATATTGAACTAAGTTAGGAGTTAGAGCAGTGGGAGAGTTAATGAGTAGCCTGACCAGGAAAGAGAAAGAAACTGCTATGGGTTGGGCTAGTCAGAAAAAACAAGTTGGAAATGGAGGCATGATATTAATGAGTAGCTTTGCATAGCTTCCATAATATCTATGAATAATTGATTCTAGAATTCCTCTACTCAGACCCTTTTATTTTACTGATGAGGAAATTGGGTGGGGCCCAAAGAACACAAGAAGCTTGCCTGAAGTGTAGTCAGGCGGTGGCAGACATGGGGCTGGAACCCAATTTCCCAGACCACTTGTCCAGGGTGCTTTCTGTTGGAGCAATTTAAGAGATGGGCTCGTGGACCAGCTCAGACGTTTGCTGTTAATCTTTCTTTTGTTGTTACCCCTTCTCTCAGATTTTCAAGATTTTAAGTTCAAAGTTTATATTTCTGGTTCACAAGTGCTGTCGTCTTTATTATGGAACTATATGATCATTTATGTGCCATTTTGAAACCACTTGAAAGTATGAAGTTGAACAAAAATAAAAATGGCCGCACTAATGCTTCAGCGAAGCTCTATTTTAAAGTAACCTTTTTCCTCTCTTCTGCAAACCTCTCCTCCTCCCTTCTTAGCCTTGTTTCAGACACCTGGTACCACCCTGAAAATGACGAATGAGGCTGGCGGCAGGTACACAGTTCCTGTCAAAATTGGCTAGATCCTGTATTTCCCTGTGAAACCCCCCAACCCCTTCTTCCCACTGGGCTTGCAGTTTTTGAAGGCCATAGTCTGCTGCACCCCCCTTTACCCTACAAAGCAATAAAACTGTTGTTCCTCTTTATCCCAAACTCCTTGTCTTCACATTATATTTTGGCTCCGAAGCACGGAGGTGGGTTTTTGACAACACTATTTTGCTGTTCTATGAAAGTAGTTTTCATGGAAGGTAGCATGAATTTGCAATCTAGAGTAGGGATATGTAAGACAAAATGTTTTTGGGTTTGTCATCTCCTACCTTTATCCTTTACCTCTTATGGCCCTAATGACCTCCATTTTCCCCCTCCATAAAGAAATCTTTCAACAGCTCTCATACATGCGTGTGTGTGTGTGTGTGTGTGTGTGTGTGACAAAGCCTACCAGAAAAGCAGTGTTTGAGTTCAGTACGGCTTCTAATCTCAGGCTTTATCTTTAAAATTTTGCACACTGAGTTAAAATATTGCTACATTTGTGGCCTGGGATCATCCCTGCTAATTCCATATGAAACAATGGTGCCAAAGAACTCTTAGAACTCCCCTTGTGAATTTGCTTGGTGAGCAGTTCTGGACTTGGCGTTTTAATCTCTCCATCAGGATCAACGTGATCCTGCGTTAAAGCCAAGGTCAAGTAGGATAAGCAGTTGAACTTTCTCCTTTGTCTTGCGTGCTTGTTGAAACATGTAACCTTTCTAGACTTGATTTCTGCTTTGGAGGGGAATCTGAAGTCCAAGCAGATGTTTCTTTCCTTCTTTTGAAAACCCCTTTTCATTTTACTAGGCATGGTGTCAAAGAAGCAATTGGGGGTAGATTAGGTAGAAGGTGGAAGGTCAGTGTTTTCTTTGTTAATACTGCAAAATAAGAGGTTTTTGTGTTTATTTTTATTTTCTGCCAATTGGGCCACCGAGAGTAAGTTGTTGATTCTGAAGACATAGATTTCCTTCATGGGTCAGCAATGGCTCTGGAGTCCAGGTAAGTGAAGAAGACAGGGCGGCAGCCATATGATCCCTCTTAGTTGGCAGAAAATAATAAACCCCTTCAGCAGTGAGCTTTTTTAAGCCTTTTTCCTCCAATGACGTCAATGTAAATGACTCCCTTCTTCCACAAAATTCTCTATTTTTCTTTTGTTGTTGTTGTTACTAATAAGCTATGAATAAAACAGTAGCTAAGCTTCTGTTCTCCTTCGGATGCAGTCCTATGTTTTCTTAAATGAACCACCATGGACGCATTATCTTTCATTACAAGTGACATTTATGGCCAACTTTATGGCCCCTGTCATTTCACGTGGCTCTCTAACAAGCCCCTTAAAATAACTGTCCTATAATGACCTCAAGTGATCGGACTTTGCTTCAGAACAGCGTGTGGGACAACCTATCAACTGGCTGTGGGGTTTGGCGGCAGAATACCACCCACTCAATTCTGCCTTTTTCCACCTGGATGTAGTAGTCTAAACCTCGAATTCGTATTTTCTGTCAGGCCTGCAGATAATGGCAAATCATTCCCTGGCTAATTTCATGAGCACAGATTTAAAAACAACAACAACCACAACAATAAAGAGCAGAGGGCACATATAAAGATTCTGGAATATTACGGTTGGGAAGAGATCCTTGCAAGGACATTGTGAATGGTTGTTAGGTACCATGGCAAAGAATCACTGCCACATTTGGGGAACAAGTAAGTATACCTGAATTATTCTGAATGTGTTCCCCACATTTGGGGAACAAGTAAGTATACATGAATTAATCATTTCTTCTTGTTTTGCCTTGTCTAGGAGCCAAAATTAGCTTTCCATCCTTTTGTCATTAACTGGGGAGCACTGCTAATTTTTTGGATGAGTAGATGGTATAATGTAGGTACTAGACAGAAGATGGATTTTAAATCCTCATTGCACATAGGAAGTACTCTTGTCTAAGCCCCAATTCCCTGGTTTCTGATTGAATTGGTCTTGTGCTGAGGGGAGAGATGGAGGCACTGATTTCCTTTTAAAAGGATGGGTTAGCCTGGTGATGGGTATTAAAGAGGGCACGTACTGCACGGAGCACTGGGTGTTATAAGCAAACAATGAATCATGGAACATTACATCAAAAACTAATGATGTATGGTGATTAACATAACATAATAAAAACAAACAAACAAACAAAAAAACCAAGAAAAAAAAAGAGAGCCTTAGATTATTCTCTCTAAGAGAATCTAATCTGTGAGAAAAGGTTCTCACAGCTGAGAACCACAGTAGCTAGAGGGCCCTAGAGGTTCCTATACCTATTTGACGGCCTTCCAATTAGCAAATATAAAATCTCCGTTCAGAAAAAAAAAAAAAAGGAAAACAGTCATTTCTTTTTCACTATATATTCAACTGCATAGTTACATATTGAAAAACTTTTGATGAAACTAAAATTAAGCCTGTGTTTATTCTTCACAAAAAATGTATAGTGACATAGATAACCGTTTTCACTGAGACTTTTCTTTTGGGCTAGGATTGCAAGTTATGATGAATTTATAGAGAATTTTTATAAATGTGAACAAATAAATTCCCTAACCTAATCTGAGTTGCTTCTGTCCTTTACAGTCAAAGGATCCGTGTTCAGATGGACACAGACAAAATGTTATAGGAACTATTAAAATGTTATTATTACTTAGTAAGGACCTTAGAGGTTCCAAACATCTTTCTCTTGTTTGAGTGTTTTATACTTTTTAAGTGTTTTTGAGTTGAGCATGTAGATGTTTTCTGCTATCATTTGGAATCATGTATTTCTAGCTAGACTATAAGCTCCTTGAAGGTGATTTAATGTCTTTTGATTTTTTTTTTTTTATACCTTGCAATGTGTAGCATAGTGCTTGGCCCACAGTAAGCACTTAATAAATACTTCTCAGTTGACTTTTCAGACCAAGGAAGAAGAGAATTAAATAGCCACATAATATAAGATGCAGAACTAGCTCAGCACATATTAGTTCAATGTGGCCTTCATAAGGCTGAGGACAATTAAAAAAAGGAAAAGAACTCTCCTGAAATCTTATTATAGATCTAAGGACGGACAGATGAAAAGATCTAGAATGAGATAATGAGCTGAACAAGAAGCTGAGGAAGTATAAAAAATTCTGATAATTTCTTATTTAGCTAGTTTTAAGTGTAAACTTTAGAGTCTTTGGCTGCCAAACTTTATAGAGTGAGGGCAGTGCAGCTGGTGCCAAAAGCCTGGGCTCTGGACTCAGAAATATTCAGGTGTCAAATCCTACCTCTGCCATTCACTAGTAAGATGACCTTTAATAAATTATTTAGTGATTTTCAGAGTCCATTTTATAATGAGGGATTGTTATAATTCAGCTCCTTATGTTTATGTAGAGATAACATGGTGTAGCGGAAAGAGTGTATAGCATCCAATGCCCTGGGTTCAAATCCCAACTCTGCCATTGCCTCCTGTTGTCTTATCTGCCAAATATGGGCCATATTTCTGTTGGTCTACCTCTGAAGGGTGCTGTCGGCAATAATGACAAAGCCAATGAGAAATCGTAAAGGGCTGCCCAAATGTAATCATAAAAAGAGAGAGCATTCCTATTTTTCTAACTTAGAAAGTCTGTAAATAGAGAGGGCTAGGGCCTAATCACTTCAATTCAGTCCAGCGATGGTAAGCATTCCATTGTAGATGCGATAGAGTAGGTACCATTCGGTGTGGTCTGTCTTTATCATGTGGTTAGCCCTGGGAATAAACATGAAGCTCAAAAGTATCTTTGGCTGCATAGAAATAGGGATGACAAAAACATCTAGAAAGAACATTATGATCTTGTAAACGACATTGAAGTTCTCACTTGGGCATCGTGACCCGGCAAATTATCCCCTTATTTGAAGGTAATTACCTACCTCGTGGCTGACATGTTTATAAAGTAAACCCAAAGTAGTTTACATTTGTTTTTGTTTAGATTGGTTTTTCCATTGTCTTGTCCTGGGTCTAAAGAAAGCCCGTGCATAATAGGAATGGCATGGAGCTATTTTAAAAACTGTGGCCAGAGGAGCTCTAGCTGAACTGCCCCTGCGGAAATAAACAGTATCTACTTGTATGACTTGACTTGAACAACAGTGCGGCCCACAGAAGGCCTCCCACCTGCTACAGGCATTACAGCCTCTCATCCTGCATTCTGCATGAATCACCCACCCCCTGATACCTGTTGCCACGTCTACTTCCAATGCCGGGAATGTTTACTTTTCTCCCAGTGCGCAGGTTTGGATACACTTTCTTTCTGGAAATATATCAAAGTCAGTCTCTAGCCTGCGGTCTCGAGTGCAGAAGAGTTTAGTCATAGCTTGGTCCAACTTCTGAACAAGGATATTAAGCTTATGATTTCTGAAAAGTTTATGTTAGCTCTCCCCGTGCTGTTTACTGTAATTGTTGACACTAACACTCTTTGGTCCAGATGAGAGAACAAGATCAGCAACCAGGATTGTTTTGTGTTGTAAGTTCTCCTTGCAGATGTCCTCAAACTAATGAAAGCCAGAGTGTATTTCTTTCTCTGATCACATGATCAGAAAGCCAAGGTTGTTGGGGACATTCAGAAAGCTTTACTTTCCAAGGTTAATAAGTTATTGGGGGAAAGTAATGTGAGGCCTCCTTAGGCATTTTCTGATGGGAATAAGAGGTAGCTGGCTTTCCTGGGTATGTTTCAGTGGCCCCGTCAAAGCCTTGTATGTGGAAAGGAGTACTGTATTTTAGTAGTGTCTGTTTTGCTATTACTTTTTAAACTACAAGGGTATGAATTGTTTTGGGTACGTAAAACAAGCATTGGATTCAAGTAGTTTTCAATCAGCTAAAAAGCTGCTTTATTTTCTCAACAATTTTGGCTCTATGGACATGGTTTTGGAGCATACACTGCCTGGTCTTAGAAATATGCATAGAAAGAACCTTGCTTTATTTTTCCTTTTGTTTTCATTTGTTTAATATTATCCTAATGGACAAGTTGGGCCAACTAAAGAGACAGAAAAAGAGGCAAGTTAAGTGAAGGGTGATTTTAATTAACAAACTCTTTTTAAAGCTGCTGAAATCTGTCCCTTGGATTGGCAATGCTTTACCATTAGAACCAGACAGACCCTGAAAAATCTTGAACTTTTCTTTTACTCAAAGTTTTCAAAAAGTAATTTCTTTAGGAAGAAAGGAGTGGTCTTTCAGGAGTTTCCCAGATTGCCCTGGAGAGATAGGTATAGTTTTAAGTCTTCACTTGAAGAAAAATATGTATGGATTTAAATCTGTACTTGAAGATACTGGTGGACTGCATAGGCTTTATTCCATGATAGGAAACATTAATACAATGGGAACTCGGCAGACAACAAAAACAATTTGCAGCTTGTATACCATGGAAGCTGTATGCTTTGCAACAGGAAGATAATGCAGCAAAGGAATTTGGACAGCAGCTTGGGGTTTGCTATAATGGTGTTTGAAATGCCCCTGTCTAAGGATTTTAGTCTAATCCACTAAGCTTGGATCTTTGAACATTTGAATCCTGAAAAAGCCTGCTTGACTCTTTTTATTACCATAGTAATATTTAAAGAATATATATAGTCTTTTGTTTGGAATCCTATTTGATATATCTATCTGGCCATTAAGTGTAAAACTTCTCAAAAACATTTTGCTCTTGTATTTTAATTTTGAACATATATGGGTTTCTCTGAGCCATATAATGTATGCAGAAAAATATGTATTCACCTGCCCTGTCAGTGAGGCTCATGTCTTCTAAGCTAAATGTTTTCACTTAAGAGAAATTTTATTAATAATGGTGATAGCAGAAAGATAGCCAACATTTGTTGAGTACTTATAACATGAAAGGAAGAGTGCTGTGCAATTTACATGTGGCAAAGAGTGGCTAGTTTTCCCTCATCCTGTTTCCTCTTCTGCCTGGCAACCCAACTAGTACATTTCCATACTCATTTGTAATTAGGTGTGGCCATGTGAATTAGTTTTTGCCAATGGAATAGTAGTGAGGTGTACCACTTCTAGGTCTAGACCATAAAATCTTCCCACATGTGATGCTCTGTGCCCTTTCCTTTTCTGCTTGCTTGATGAGGAAAGCATGACAATCTTAAAAGTGATGTGTTAAAAAGGGTGGGGTTACAAGATTTAAAGAGCCTTGGTTCCAATGTCCCTGATTGGAGTAGAGCCCCCTGACAATCAAGAAAACCTATATAGCATTGTATGTGTATGAGAAATAAATTTTGGTCATGTTCAAGTTGTCATAATTTGGTTATTTGTTGTAACAGCTAGTATTACTTTAATGCACATGTATTTACTACTCTGCTCTTTGAGATTAAAATACGATTTTACCCATCTTAAGGATAAGGAACCTGGCTGATAGAGAATGGAAAAAAAAATACACACACAAAAAACAACAATGCCTAAGTGAACAGTTCCTAAATGGTAGAGCTGGGACCTGATCCAGGTTCTCTTTGTAGATGCCTCTTTCTCTAAATATAATTAACAGTAAGAGATAAGCCAATTCTGTAAGTTTCAAATCTTATACTTTGCACTGTACAGCTCAACCCTTTAGAAAAAACTGTTGGCTCTCAATACATTCCAGTATTCATCAATCTTTGTCTTTAATGTGTAGTCTGCATTCAGCAAAATTTTTATACCAATAATTGGGATTTTTTTTTCCAAAATTGAGATGTATTTAAGTTATATAGCACTAATATTTTAGATTTAAAAGAAGAATTAAAAATTATATCACTTGTGGGGCACCCAGCTGGCTCACTTGGAGCATGCGACTCCTGATGTGGGGGTCAAAAGTTCGAGTCCCATGTTGGATTCCTTAAAAAAATTATATCACTAGATAATATTGCTTATGAAGACTCATGATCAGTATTATCAAATAATACAAATCTATAGTGTACTTTTTTCAAATCACTTTTTTTAGTTTAAATTGATTAGTTAAAACATTAACAGCAACTGCTTTTGTTACTTTTTAATATTTTATTCAAGTTATTTTCACTGAACTATTTTGTGGTTTTGATCATAGGAAATCCTCATAGTCATTTTAAGTCTGAGGTCTGTATTTTTAGATCCCTGTGTCTCATTGTCATTCAAGAGACTGTGGGCTTTCCCGCATCTATCAAGGGATAGCACTGTAACTGTATCATGTTATTTGGATCATTGGAAAAGATGTCTTGAACTGTTGCCATAATGTATGCACAATCAAGTTAACAAGCACAGTAAATGCATCACAGGATAATATGTCTTTAAATGTAAAGACTTAGCATGCTTATTAAGAAAAAAAAAGAAAGGAAGACAGAGAACCAATTCTGTAAGTACATGCCCAAAGAGAAAAAGTCTACTAGTTAGTAGAAAATGTGAACATCAATTAGATTTAAGGAAAGTATTCTCGAGGCCCAAAACAAGTAGTGAACTACATGAAGGAATTGAGGAAGCTCACAATTTGTGTAACAGAATGCTTGGAATACCAGAGGAAATACATTTTCCCTCTTGTTTTATAAAATAACATATTTATTCATGGTTAATAACTAAGTATAACATTCCATGCTAAGGACCAAAGTCCTTCATTTTCTTGTTGAAACATCAGAATGGTTTTCCATAATAAAAAATGAAGAAAAAAACCTTGCTTCTCAATAACAGAATGATGAGTTTGTTTCACTGGAGAGTGTTGTTTGGAGTTTTCTCTTTATCTAGCTAAATGCTCCCTGCTAATTCTCAGCATTACCTGTTACTCTTGACCTCAACACTCTAGGAGTAGAGTCTAGTTTATGGGCCAAACTTCCTAGAGGAACACCAGGTCCTACTCTTTTTGCATATAAAGTTCCATTTAGTCCTGGCAACGCAAGGCTTTCTGGTTCAAAGAGAAGAGTCTTATAAGACTTCTTGGACACCAAATAACTCTTACAAAACAACATTTTGATGAATTAAGTGTAAATGAATCAGAAACATATGGATTAAATTTCCTTTGAAATATGCATGCCTTTTCTGAATTAAGGGGGAAAGCATTTGGCAAAATGTATTTTGCTGAACCCAAAACACTAGAATAAAGCTCAAAGTTTTCCTGAACCCCCAAATTATGCTGGAGTCTCTTTTCTTTTAAAATTAATTCATGTTTAGGCTTAATATTGTTTATTTTTTTACATTTGAAAATGGCTTTACTCTGACCTCTAATTTCTTCCCTGGATTTGTGCTTCCCTTTGTTCTTGATAAAATCCCTGACCCTCAGAAGTATGTATCCAACTTTTGATAGAAGAAATGCATTCTGCTTCCCTGAGTATAATTGTGCAATCTTAATTTTACATCTTATTCAAACTTAAAAGTACTGTGTAAGTTGTCTAGAATGTTCCCCGTGCTGTGGTCACTTGGAAAAGGCACAATCCTGAAGGACTTTTGAGGATGCAGAAGAAAGAGACATCAGCTCCCAATTTTGTAGAGGAAAACACAGTGACACCCAGTGAGGAAGCTTGCTGTGTGGTAGGAGTAGTTCTATTCCTGTTCTGCTGCTGTCAGGGTTATGGCTAGTCCTTTTCCACCTTCCTCATTATGTCCTGGTGTTAGAAGAGGAAATGAACACAGTTGGCTTTACTAAATTTTATTATCCTTTCTTCTTCTTTGACTTAATTTACCTCTTTGGGTGGCCTTATGCTAAGAGGGGCAATAGAGGAAATGCTTAATAAATTCACCCTGCTCTGTGCATTGACAGTTAAGATTCTACTTTCCTTTTCCCCGAGAATTCTAGAATGGAAGGAATTCTAGAATGGCAGGAATGCAAGACTTCTGACCTCTCCAGTCTGCCCCAGACATGTATTCTTTTCTTTGCTAAACTATAAGGAAACAGGTCTTCTTCATTTTCTCACTTAAGCTAAACTTTCCCCCTTTCAGGGCCTTTGCACATGCTGTTCTCTGAATTTGGAATTCTCCCCTACTTTCCCATCTCCCAGCCACGCCCATAGCTAATCTGATTCAGCCTTCGAGTCACAGTTCAAATGTCACCACTCCAGAGAGGTCTTTTGTGAACGCCTCTCTCCAGTAGTTCCTTTCTCTTCCAAAGTTATTTTTTTCCTTTTAAGTATTTAAAATCACAGTTTGTAATTATTTTAGTTATATGTTTGTTCCCCTATTTCTATTTCTTCCGAAAAGGCAAGGACTGTATTTGCCTTGGTGTGTATATATATATACACACACACACACATATACATATATATACATGCCTTGTGTGTGTGTGTATATATATATATATATATGCATATATACATTGAGATACTATGTGTGTGTGTGTGTGTGTGTGTGTGTGTGTGTGTGTATAGTATCTCAATGCCTAGCAAAGTACCTGGCACAGAGCAGGCATTGAATAAATGTCGAATATATGACATGCAATTTCTGTAACAAACTTGTTACAGAAATAGAATAGAGAGTAGATAGAGTGGGTTGAGGGCGTTTACTGGGACATTGCTAGTTTGTGTGTGTTGTCCTGGTTTAATGATTAATAGTCTCCTTCACTTTCAGCAATGTCCTGGTTTGGATTATGAATTATATGGTCACTCTAGTTTTTATCTAATATTTTGAAGTTTCTTTACTTCTTTTATGTAAGGACTGTGTCCCCTGCAGTTGCATGTGGGTATGGGGCTTTGGTTGGATATATCTTAGGAGAACATATGACTGTGTCCATCTGTGATCTGGAAGGCACTTATACTGCCTATAGAGGGAAAAGAATATTGGTTCATCCTATGCAGTCCAGATGAAAGATGGATTTAAAAAAAGGCAATGAAGTTGTGTATTATTTGGCTTCTGAGCTTACATACAGCAATGATCTCTAGATTTTTGATACGAATGTAAGAATAGACAAATGGAGATTGATAACTCAGGCAGGGAAAGGGAAGTCATCATATCATGCACCATCTTAGCTACTGAGGTTATAGAGATGCATAGGGCTTTCATCTAATCCTTGAGAGGCTGATAATCTGCTTCAGGAAAAGAAACATGCAAAAGAAAATGTTAAGTAGACTATGTGCACAAAGTATGAGAAAATGTACCGTAGGACCTTAGAAGTTAGATCCAGAATGTTTGGTGGCCAGGGACTAAGAGGAAAGATCTGTGGTGAAGCAGTCAGAAATTAGGCTATTAAGGTCTGGCCGGGTTGTGAGGAACTTTCTTTGACTGAGAGATGTAATTTGAGCATAGTACGAATGGAGAGGAAGGAAAGTAGCCTGAAAGGTGTTTGTCCACCATTTGAATAACCCAGAAGTGAATTAACTTAAAAAAATATGAGCATCTAAGATAGTCGGCTGTTCTATTTTTTGAAAATTCCTAATGCAAATACTTGTAAAAAATTGGAAAATTTTGATCTCAACACTTTTTCAAACATTTTCAAAGGATGCAACATATTACAATTAGTTAACTATGTAAATTTCTAATTTATTTTCTTTTTTTTTAAAGATTTTTTTAAATTTTATTTATTTATTCATGAGAGACAGAGAGAGAGAAGCAGGCTCCCAAGGAGCAGGGAGCCCGATGCGGGACTCGATACCAGGACCCTGGGATCATGACCTGAGCTGAAGGCAGATGCTTAACCATCTGAGCCACCCAGGCGCCCTCTAATTTATTTTCATGTGGTGCTTTTATTTTATAAATTTGCAATTGCAGGATAAGTTTTAAGAGATCGTTTATTTTTTCTTAAGGGCCGTATTTGGAATTTGGTAAACTGCTACTTGGTTTGTATTTCCCAAAGCGTGTTCCATAGACCATTACTTCTGTGGGATGTTATGGGTATTAGAAGAAAAAGGTGTTCATAGTCAAATTATTTTAGGAAGTGCAGAGTAAATGAAGTTGAACAGATTTTTTTTTTTTTTGGGAGAATTCTCAGCAACTTTAATATGTTAATTTACCTTGTAATTTTAAGAAAAGAATTCAAGATGCAGAATTTCTAGCATTTTTTAAAAAAATTAAGACTTTTTTTAGAGCAGCTTTAGGTTCACAGGAAAATTGAGAGGTAAGTACAGAGATTTCCCATGTACTCCCTGTCCCCCCACGTGCACAGCTTACAATTAATCTGCATTGACCCAAAGTCCATAGTTTACATTACGGTTAACTCTTGGTGTTGTATATTCTGTGGGTTTGGACAAATGTGTAATGACATGTACCCATCATTATGGTATCATACAGAGTATCTTTACTGCCTTAAAAATCCTCCTGTTCTGCCTATTCATCCCTCCCCCACAAACCCTTGCAACCACTGATCTTTTTACTGCCTCCATAGTTTTGCCTTTTCAGAATGTCATATAGTTGGAATTATATAGTATGGTTTTTGGTCAGCTCTGACAATCTCTGTCTTTCAGTTGGTGCATTTAGACCATTGATGTGTAAAGTGATTGTTGATATAGTTAGATTAATATTTATATATTCGTTATTGTTTTTTGTTTGTTGCCATTGTTCTATTTTTATTTTCCACTCATTTTCTGCCTTTTGTAGTTTTAAGTGAGCATTTTATATGATTCCATTTTCTTTCCTAACTTACTATCAGTTATACTTTTTTTTTTTTTTTTTTTTTTACTTTTTGAGTGGTTGCCCTAGAGTTTGCAAAATATATTTACAGCCAATTCTAGTTCATTTTCAGATAACACTATACCACTTCATGGGTAGTGTGAGTACCTTATAATAACGAAACTATCCTAATTCCTCCCTGTCATTCCTGTATCACTGTTGTCATTCATTTCATTTGTATATAAGCCTACCTAAATAAGCATACTTATATAAGCATACATAAGATTTACACAAAAGTATGCATAATCAGATACATTGTTAGTATTACTTTGAACAAACTGTTACTATTAGAGTAAGAAAAATAAAGAAATAAGAAATATAAGAAATAAGAAAAATAAAAATTATTTTACCTAGACTTACTCCTTCTTTGATGTTCTGCCTTAATGTAGAACTTGATTTACGTAAGTTCTTTATTCTCTCTAAAGAACTTCTTTATTTCTTTCAAGTCAAGTCTATTGGCAACAAATTCCTCAATTTTGTTTGTATGAGGAAGTCTTTGTTTTTCCTTCTCTTCTGAAAGATAATTTTGCAGGGTACAGAATTCTAGGTTAGTGGCTTTTTTCTCTTAACACCGTAAGCATTTTACTCCTCTCTCTTCTTGCTTGCATGTTTGAAGAAGTCAGATATGATTCTTAGCTTTGTTTCTTTATAGGTAAAGTGTTTCTTTCCTCTAGCTTCTTTTAGGATTTTTTATCTTTGATTTTCTGTAGTTTGGAAATGGTATGTCTAGATATAGGGTATTTTGTTTGTTTGGGGTTTCTTTTGGCATTTGTCCTGCTTAGTGTTCTCTGAATTTCATGGATATGTGATTTGATTTCTGACATTAATTTGGGGGAAATTCTCAGTCACTATTGCTTCAAATATTTCTTCTGTTCCTTTCCTCTTCTCTTCTTGGTATTCCCATTACATGTATGTTACACATTTTGTACTTATCCCACACAGTCTTTGGATATGCTATTCTTGTGTTTTTTAGGGTTTTTTTTGTCTTTGTTCTCTTTGGTTTTTAGTTTTCAAAGATTCTATGATATATCCTCCAGTGCAGATTCTTTTATCAGCTGTGTCCAGTCTACTAATGAGCCCATCAAAGGTGTTCTTCATTTCGGCTATAGGTATTTTTAACCCTAGCATTTCTTTTTGGTTCTTTGTTAGGATTTCCATTTCTCTGCCTACATTGCTTATTTTTTCCTGCATGCTGTCTACTTTATCCATTGGAGCCCTTAGCACATTAATTATAGTTGTTTTAAATTCCCAGTCTGTAATTCCAGCATCCCTGCCATGTTTGGTCCTGATGTTTGCTTTCTCTCTTCAGATTCTGTTTTTGCCTTTTGGTATGCCTTGTGATTTTTTTCCCTTATAGTCAGACATGATGTATCAGGTAAAAGGAGCTACTGCAAATAGGCCTTTAATAATGTGGTGGTGAAGTGTAGGGGGAGGGAAAGCATTTTCTATTCCTATGATTAGGTCTCAGTCTTTTATCCCATGCTGGACTGTGAACTTTACAAAAGTTTCTCAGTTTTTTTTCTCCTCCCTTAGGTGAGACAGGATGGCAGAGTGGGCTGGAGTTGGGCATTTTCCTTTTCCCATGTGGAAAGCTAGAGAAAGCTGGAGTTGGGCATTTCCCTTCTCCCAGGGAAGTTAGGCTCTGATAATACCCCCACTGTGGTGCATCTGGGCTCTGGTTAACCAGTTTCCCCTGGGAGTGGCCTTATTAAGAAGACCAGCGTGTGCTCATGTATTTCAGAATGGTTCCTCCTACCCTCCCCTGCTGGAAGCACAAGGGGATTTTTCTCTGGTACTTAACTGTGGGGATTTGGTTAAGCTCCTGGAGGTAAACATCACAGTGTTGTGGTGCCTCGCTATGATTGGGTCTCCCTGGAGTTTTTTACTCTTTGAGTTGGCCATACTGAGCCACCAGCAATTTGTTGGCTAAACAGGATTTTCCTTTCCTGGCACGGGTTTCTGTGGAGGTTTTTGCTTGCGTATTTCTGCTCTGGTAAGTTGTGACTCTGTATTTGTCTCTTTGTCTCTCCAGTCTTGCGGGCAGTAGGTTTGTTCTGTGTCTTCCCCTCTCTTATGGATCCAAGAAAAGTTGATTTTTTTTTTCAGTCTTTCATCTTTTTACCTGTTGTTAGGTGGAGTGGTGACTTCCAAGCTCTTTACATGAAGAAGCGGGAACATTTGTAGTACTTTTTGAAAGAGGGAACTTGTTTTTTAAAAATAAAATAGGAAGCAGATACTGAGATGAAGTTAGGAGGGCAAAAGATTTATCGGTAACACCCATGAAAGGAAAGGGGCAAAAGTGGGGCTGCACAATGGGAGCTCTTAACCTGACGCCGATCTGACAAAGGCTCTGCCAGCCCCATGGGAACTGGGGAGCAAGGATTGCTGACTAGAGGAGTCCCCAGTTGGACAGGCATGGCTGGACCCTTGTACCAGAGGCTTGCTTAGTCATTGGTGCGTGCCATCCTGAACCTTGTGACATTCTTCTAGAAGTTTTACAGTTTTAGTTTTAGCTTTTGCATCTAGCCTTCGATCCACTTTGAGTTAGCCTTTGTTTACGGTGTGAGGTAAGGGTTGAGATTCTTTATTTTGCATACGGATATTTAATTGTTTCTGTGCCATTTGTTGAAATATTTGTAGCCATTTGACCTTGCCATTTGTTATGTTGATTTCAACCCTGGCTTCTGTGGTTAAGTACCCTTACCTAGTCTCCCCTGCATCGGAACCCATCATCTTCATTGCTGTCAGTGAACCACATTCTTTTATGGTCTCTCCTACCATCAACTCTGGTCTGTAGAGGAGAGCCGTTATGAACTTCTTGATAATGATGGTGCTTCTCTCATGAGCACATTCCTGATGGCTTTGATGAATGGTGTGCCGTCTGGGTCTTCTCATGGCATAGAATCCTTGGGTGGGTTGTCAGGGTTTCCATAATATAGCTGTGCCAATGTACCTAACTCCATAAGCCTTTTATTCCTTTTCTATACCATCTGCTATGGTAATGCAGGCTGTTCAGCCTTGCTCAGCATGAGCCATCAGTTTCTCCAGGGTACTAGGAGCCACCCTAACTGCTAATTTATACCATCTCCTAGGGTCCTTGCCAGAGCGTTAATCCTATATCCTAAGACTGTCTCCCTACATCAGTTAATAATAACTCCAGGCCTATGGTGCAGTCTTCTTGGTTAAGCATCCTCAAAATTGAGTCAGTAGATATTATCCATCCCTGTGGATGCTGACTGATCCTTGCCTGTCTTTTTGGATATAGTCCCTGTTTCTCAGGCCCAGCTTGCCCTGGCTGTATTATTGCTGCAACTTAATCCTATTTATTGGTGACCTGGTGTAAGAGGAGGTGAGGGCAGATCCCGAGTAGGGGCTCTTGTTGCTTAGCAGGGCAGGGGTGTTCTACAGATTATTCTTACATGAGAAAAGTGCTAAATCTTAATAGGGAGGTCTAGATCACCTTTGTAGGTTCTCAATTTAAGAGTAGTCTAGAGAGAGAATCTTCATAGGCTTCCACGCAGATGGTCGCTTCCATTTCATGTGTCCGGGCCTCAGGTTTTCCCACCAGGGTCCTAATCTTGGTATCATCTAGCTCAGCTGAGCATTTAATCTTTTTTGAAATCGGGAGACTCTTACTATTAAATCCTGAGTTTGGTCTTTAGCTTTTCCTATTCTTCCACTTCAGGAAAAAAGGAAATAAAGGTCTTTTTATAAACTGCCAAAGGGGCCCTATAGCCTTTCCATTTTGTTTTCAGTTGTTTAGCTGTCTTCACCTTTCATAACCCCTTAGAGGGGTCAATGTAATTTTTTAACTATCAGCTACTTCCGCTGGCCTTGTATGTATTGTCCCTCTTCACTTTTCATACCCCTGAATCCTATCACACTGGCCAGAGTGCCCTTTTCCACAAGTACACGTTTCCAAGGTTTAGCCGTCAGGAACATGCTTTGAGAAGGGACTACCTGTGCCATGCACACCACCCGGAATGGGCCCTTATTGCCCGCTGGATGGTAAGTTGTCCAGCCCCATTACATCCTCTTACTGTCTGTTTCTTGCACCATGAATTGTCTACTATGTGACTTGGATTCTCTGAGGAGCAGATGCTGAGCCTGAGTTGAGATTCAAAAGGTTTACTGGGGGTTAACATTTTGAAAGGAAAAGGGAGAAAATGGAATTGGCAGGCAGTCAGCGGGTAGGATTGTGATGCAGCTCTGACAAGTCTCTCAGCCCAATGGGAAACCTGGAGCAGAGATTGCTAGGTTTGGAGGAGTCTTGTGTTGTGTACTCTGTCGCTAGGCTCTTTACCATGGTCTTGCTCAGCCATTGGCTGATGGTATCTTGAGAAGGGCATGACCTGGGTGCAAAAACTGAGGCAGACATGAAAGAGCTGACACCCCTTAGGTTGGCAGCTTACTGTACTCATTGGCACTGGATAAAGAGGTCCTTCTTAAAAGGGAGTCTGACTGGCACATCTCCATGTCTCCAGCAGGATGTGTTGGTGGTCTAGTTTTCTATGGGACACTTTCATCTTGGATTTAAGAAACTAATTCTCTTAATTCTGCTAATTATAATGACAGTAAAACAGTTTTGTAATAGAAAAGCGTACTTATTGATGAGTATTAGCATAACCTAGCAATATTTAAATAATTGTACAAGTATAGGTACAACTACATACTTTATACTTACACTAAATTTCTATTTCCTACTTAAATTTCATACCCGCAATAAAATGGTCTGACTTTCTCCCCCAACTCTGGAACTTCATAAGTCAAGATGCCTAGGTTTATTCATGACTTCTGAAGACCCGCCCCGCCCAAGTGGATGTTTAACAGTGGTGCTTTTTAACTTAGCTTTGTCTCTCCCTGACTTAAATACTAGAGTAATTCTCCCTGACTTAAATACTAGAGTAATACTTAAATACTAGTATACTCTAGTATTCTAGAGTATAGATTCTATACAGTAACCCTTCTTCTCTCTGACTTTGTGGGGAGAAATTACAATTGCTAGGTAATGATTGTGGGGTTTTGATCCTAGCCCATGGTAGCTCACCAGGGATCTTCCAGGAGAGAGTGTAGGAAGATGGGAATTGCCTCTCACTCCAACTAGGAGCCTGTAGGGAACTTCTCCTAACTAATCATTCTTTCAGCAGACATTCCTGAACACTTTGCCTCCCTGGCTTTCTCTTCCCAACCCCCCGCTCAATGAAGAGCCTATTTAATGCTAATTAATATTTAAGATATATATTTTTTAATAGACTGTTAAGGTTTGTACTTTCATTTTTTTTAAAATCCTGGTTTTAAAGCAATTATAACCTTTCTGGGAAAGAAAACATTTAAAAGAAATTTAGTATTTTGATTTTGGGATTTGTTTTATTAAAAATTATGATTTTGGAACCTTTGAATTAACAACATCCTTGTCAACAGGAAAGTGCTGAACAAGGAAATAGGGAGCAATTCTGAATTTGGGCAGTGCTTAGAAAGAATAAGTATGAGTTATAACATTTTGGTTTTCTTTTTGCACATGGATGTTTTCCAAGACAATAAAAATAATGACTTTATAGCCAAGGTCAGACTTTGATACCAAACTGAGAATCCTAAATATGGACAGGGATTTTGAAATGGGAATTGAAAATATTAAGAGAACTGGATAGAACGATGCTGTGTGTTTGAGATAATTTCTACCTTTGAACCTGAATTTAGAACTTCTTATCAGAGGTTATTTATTACAGCATTGAATTTTGTCAGTGCATCTCTTATATCCTTTTGATTGATATTCATGTCAAAACAATTATCATCTCACTTTTAAGTTACTTTTAAGATGATTGGAAACAAAATTGGTTATATTTCATACAACCCTACTAAAAAAGGTGATTTTTATATATATATACTTTTCTCATCACTAAGGAAAATAAAAAACAGGTTAAGGTACTGTACCAAAGAATTTATAGGAAAATTAGGATTAATAATCATAATTCCCCAGTTTCTCTTTTTCCAAATAACCACACTGTGTTTTAGAGTTCTCATTATATTTTCATTATTTTCTTTCTAATTTTTGTTCAACAACTTCTATGGCAAATGTGTTTTTTTAATTAATATTTTATCATTAAAGATTTTATTTGAGAGAGAGAGTGTGTGTGCTGGAGAGGGTGTGGGAGGGTATTGGGGGTTGGGGGCAGCGAGAGGCAGAGGGGGAGGGAGAGGGACAAGCAGACTCCACACTGAGCGTGGAGCCCCAGGTGGGGTTTAATCTCAGGATCTTGAGATCATGACCTGAGCCTAAATCAAGAGTTAGCTCCCTAACCAACTGAGCCACCCAGGTGACCCTACTCAATGTAATTTTAAGTATAAGATGGGAGTTATTAACTAGTGGTGGCTTGCTAGAGAGTACACATTTAACTTATTATTAAAAGCCTCTGTTTGACCTATTTAGAATTTGTAAAAATCACAGTGCTATATATATTCTAACTCTAATTCTTACCTTAACTCTAACCTTAAAATAATCCTTAATACGATGTATTGAAAATGTGTTTTAATCATGTAAGTATTGACCTTTAGATACCTAAAACATGATTTACTTTTCCCACACTTAAGAGTGATCTAAATTATGGAATTCTATCTACTAGACCTTAGGAAAGGGGAAGAGCTATAGGAGATTTTGGGGAATTCACAGTTTTCATTTTCATCAGAGTTTTCTATTTATCAAGGGAAACTGTCATGTTTTCTTAGTATCCAAACAATTACCTTAATGCTGGATTTCTTTTTCTTTTTTTAAAGAATTATTTATTTTAGAGAGCGAGAGAGTGTGTGCAAGCACAGGGTGGTGGGGGGTAGAGGGGTAGAGGGAGAGAGTCCCAAGCAGACTCCATGCTGAGTGTGGAGCCTGATGTGGGGCTCGATCCCACGACCCTGAGATCACGACCTGAGCCAAAACCAAGAGTCAGATGCTCAACTGGACTGTATTATCCAGGTGGCCCAAGGCTGGATTTCTTAAAGCTGTTATGGAGACTGGTGTTTTCTGAAGTTTTTGTGAGAACATATAATCTCTTAGGATATGAAGAAAAGCAAGTAAGCATTTGTCATTGCAGCTGTATTTTCAGAAAGATAATCTATACCGTGGTAACTTTTATTTTCTAAAGAACCCTTGATTAATATAGGCTGACTTGTGTTAATTTTCTTATTGTTTTATTAAAAGGAAATGCAGTATTTTGGGCAGGGTAGTGGAAGCTTCTTTTTGTTAGTACCTTTTCTGTTTTGCTTTTCTTGTTAGGGTCTATGAAGCACTTCACAAGTTGTTAGCTTGTCAGTAAACCAAAGACTGAGGAGATGTATATCATATTTGAGATTATACCTAAAATTTTACGTGGGTAATAGGAGTATTTCTGATGCCCAATTTATAGTTGAACTTTGATGAATCACAAAACTCATAGCTTTTCACCCTTGGTGGCTAAGGGCTTAATTATCTGTGTGATAGTTAAATCTGGGGCTACTAAGTTTCTGGGAGAAATGATACAATGTGTAAGAGAATGGAACAAACGGAGTTTACTCTGTATTTATTTAAATAGTCCTGTAATTTGGGGATGGAGCCTATTTAAGTATAAACCATCTAAAAGAATCATGTTTTTAAAAGTCTGTTTTCCCCACTGAGTATTTCTTAATGAATAAGACTATCAGAAACAACAAATTTAAATGTCTCTGTGGTGACGCTGTTGCAAGGAGGCTTTTAATGACTAAAGTGAAAGTATTTTTTTTTTTTTTTTGTAGAGACCATCTTGTTTTTCAGTAAAACACAAATGCGGTTTTTGCACAAATTATCACTCTCCAATAAAACACAAGTATGATTCAATTTTTTGTATTTGTGAAGTGGTAATTGATAAACTTTTGCTCTAATCTTGGACATATAAGAAAAGTGAAAAGCAGGCTTTATAAGACCCTGTAATAAACAGGATTTTAAATGGTTAGCAGTATGTGTGATATGTTTATTTATTTTTTAAAAGATTTTTATTTATTTATTGAGAGAGAGAATGGTAGCGAGAGAGCATGAGAGGGAAGAGGGTCAGAGGGAGAAGCAGACTCCCTGCTGAGCAGGGAGCCCGATGCGGGACTCGATCCAGGGACTCCAGGATCATGACCCGAGCCAAAGGCAGTCGCTTAACCAACTGAGCCACCCAGGCGCCCTGTGTGATATGTTTAAATTAAAATCTTGAAATAAAGACTTACTGTTAACTATTAGTATTTTTACTTAGTGACATTTAATACCACTATATAGTTTTTGTTCACTGTCTTAGGTGCCAGTGTGTTTATTAAATCTAACTTGAACCATAACGAATACAAAACACTTCGGATTTATCTTAACTTCTCATATCAATCATTTAAAATGTTGTCTCATAAAGTAGATTATATTTTGTGATTTATAAGTTCTTTCTCCTTAATATAAAATTGATTGTATAATTCAATATACATGAAACATGTTGCATTCATTCAAAAAACATTTTCTAATCTCTTTTTCTGCCTAGTAAGATCTCTGTAAATATTTAGGAGTTTGCCCTTTAAAACAAAACAAAAAAGAACTTTTAAAATTCAAAGCAAAACACAACAAAAGAAACAAATTAGGAAAGTATTTTTTTTTCTTGGCAAGAGAGCTTTTTGTGAATATTTGGCTTAGGGACGCTATTGAAAGTTGCGACATTTTATGCTTCTGGGGCAAGGGCTTCCCTCTTCCTCTAAAGTAATTCTGGGTGCCGGGTTGTTCTCTATTTTAATGCAATGGTGACAGCACATCTTTATGGTGACCAGTTATTGACAGAAAACATCTTTTAGGTAAGTGTGACTGTTGTGCTTGCAAATCTGTTTCCATTCTGTACATTTTATTGACCACAGCAGTCTCTTTGGCACTCTCTCTCAAATTTCCTATATGCTTTTGACGTTGTCCCACTTCCAGAGTGTTCCTGTAGTTCCTGAGAGTGTTGACTGTTACCCTCTTGCGAGATGTGTTTCTTCCATCAAATGCTAGAACACAGAGAAATTCGTAATTACCATTCACTCACCCTGTCAACCCCCCAAGATCGTAATTCTTACCTAACTGGATATACCCAGTGTCTTCTTATATATGGCACTGCAACATGCTATTGCCTTTTGGAAACATCAATGTAATAAAAATCTCTGCTGAACCGATGCGTGAACTTTGTATTGTATCCAGTATAGAAGTTATTTGGTGTTTTATTGACATGTTTGGTCCTGTTGACCTTTTGAAGGTATAGGTACAAAGTGCACGCTCAGGGGTAGAAGGATTTACTAAAAAGGAAAACCACATGAAATTTTTTTTTTTTTTTTTTTTTTTTACATTGTGCTCATGTAGGTAAGCATGAAAGACTAGAAATTGTAAGGTTGTTGACTAAAATAAGACTTACTCATTTAGAGTGGGGAACCTGAAATTGTGATGATGTCTTAGGAGTAGTATAGAGGCATTTACCCTTTATAAAAGATTTTCAACTTCATGAAGACATTGCCCTGCTATTGGAGTTCCAAAGCATTAGAATAGCTTTAGGAAGAAGACTTCCCTGGAAGTGTAACATAGAAGGGACTCCCCCCTTTCTGAAACTGCCTGAGCACATCCAAAGGTATAGGCTAGAAAAATTCTTTTAGACGTTTGCCATATTTTTACCTATTGATGATGATCTATAGAAAATGAATGTTACTGTAATCATTTTGAGCAGTCTCAACTCACTGGGATATAAATGTGGACCCCCCCACCCCCCGTTACCACTGTAGTCTCAAGTCTGACTGCGTTTTCTGTTAGGTGGTGGGCTTCTCTAATGACATCCCAGTTTGATTCCCTAAAGTCTTACTTTCAGGACCTGAACCATTACAGATTCTTACTCCTAGTTCCTGTGCTTCAAAGCTTCTCTCTTCTCCCCCTCTGCCGCACATCCGCCATCAGCATGCGCCAGAGTACTGGCTTGGCATGTGTGTGCTCATCTTTTTCAGTCTGCACCTTTGCTCCCATTCCCTCCCCTATCTCTGCCTCTGGTGTCTGGGGTGGGGGGAAAGGGACTGTTTTCCCCTTAAAGGATTTTACATGGTAATATTTTCTTTTACTTGGTGGGCTGTTGCTTTTAGGATTTTCTATCCAGGTGTTTGTGACTTGATAGGAATGGATGGTGGTACCCTTAGCTCCATTAACCAGGGACTTAAACTTGAGGGGCATTATAGACTTCATGATCGGTAGTCATGTCTTCCCACTAACCCCCCAGCTGGTGGTCCTGGTTCAGGGACCTCTTTCTCCACCTTCACAGTAGCCTGTTGAGCTTTAACACTTCACAATCTGATTTACCCTCTGGGGCCCCAAGGCTGGGCTCTGGACACATGCCAGCTATCTGTGGTCGGTCAGCATCGGAGGAAGTAGTAACAACGTGCTACGTACGCTATCATGCCTGTGTTATTTGACTTGGAAAAGCTATCAATTGGCACTCCAGCCTGTTAGTACTCTAAGATCAGGTAGGCGCTGGAGAAGAGAGAAGGGCTTCATTAAAAATTAATCACTTTAAGAAAAGTACAGGAAAGACAGTTAAGTATTCATTCCAATGTATTCCCTTACTTCCTTCTTCCAGCCTTTCTCTGAAGTGATTGTTTTTATTTCTAGTTGAGTACTGCTTCCCAGAACTTTCTCAGTTTTTGTCTTGTGTCCTGTCAAATCCTGCTTTTGCCAGATCTCTACAAGATACACAAGATCTGTTTTAAGTAAGTAGGGTCTATAAAAATGGCCACAGACTTTTTAAATTCGTCCTTCTAAGCCAAATTAGTGTGTGTATAGCTATCCAAACTTAGGTTTGCAAAGACTTACTAAGATCTGGAAAATATTAGTAACTGTGTGTGTCAGTGGGTATTGCAGATGATGTTGGACTCATGAAGGATGCGGATATCTTTATTCATTTTAATGCCTTTTTCTTCCCCTGAGTAAAAACTTGAGATGATTGATTTGGAAGAATATTCACATTTACATGAATCTTATCTTACTAGAGACAAGTTGTATTAACAGCTCAAAATACATGGGATTTTCTGTATGGAGAATGCATTTTACCCCCTGCTCTTTATTGTTACCTATGGTAGGAAGGCAAGAAAGCTTAAGGCTAGAATTCAGACCCAGTTCTAGAGAAAAGTTTTGTCAAGAGGGATTGGGTAGAACAAGGTATAGCAAAGGAGCTCACCGGGCAAGTCTGTGGAAGTCTAGCACTAGGAGGCTGAGCAGAAAAGCATTAAAATCCTTCATCTAGAAGTAGGGTGGGAAGGTGGCCAGTTTGAGATGTCATTATGTGGTAGAAAACCTGCCAGGCTGGTCTAGCTCTAGAGAAGATGTAAACAGTGCACAGGGTTCAGTTTTATAAGGTGACCTGGGGAACAGGTGTACTATCTGAAATCACCATGTAAGGGACTTCAAGGCTAAAGTCCGGTGGGCCAATGAGTGAGTGAAGAGTACTGCTTCTGGGCTTAAACATATGCCAAGGTGAGCCTTAGTCATGATGCTTCCTGGGACTCGTGGGTATGTAGAGAGCGAGCTTAGAATGGCCTGGCAGTTCCAGTCTGTGACAGGCCTAATTCCCAACCTGTTTGATATCTTGGGCTCTGGCTGGTCATGTTATTCCTGTCCTTCTCAGAATGGCTCTCAAACTAGATTAGGCCCGTGGGAAAATCAGTACTAGGGAGGGCGAAAACGGAAAAACAAGTGTTGTATTACAAAGACGAGATTCTTTTCTTAGGTTTTGGTTTCAGGGAATATAACTTCAGGATAACATTTTCAGGATAATTTTGCAAATGTCTGAAAGTGATGGATGAGGTAAAAGTTTAACTGGCTATAAAGTGTTAAGTTTAAACATTATTTTCTCAGTGGAAAACAAAATTCAAAATCAGGTAGACACGCCTGGATAATTTTCAGGGAAGTGTTAGAGGACAATGGAAGGTCAATAATTTAAAGCAATCAGTCTGGTAGGAGGTCCTGACATAAGAATATAGTTGAAAAAAAATGACTATTTATTTATGGGTGGGTAAGTTAGAGTTTCCTTAGTGACTATTTTAGCTTACTTTCATTTCATCTTGGTTAATTGTTGGCTTTACATTTATATGTTAGAAAAATTTCCCCACAACTCAGAAGTATCTGTGTTCATCTATGCTGAGAGAATCACAGGCACACTGAAACTTACTATCTTGTCTGTTTTGTTAACTAACTAGATAAAATCCATTTAGAGTGTTGTTCCAATATTAGTGTTATTCAAAGAAGATGAGTTTTTTTTTCTTTAAAAACAAACTGTGTAAACTTAAATCTTTTAATTATTTTAGGAGGCTTGCAACACCTCCAATTTCATGCCATTATTTGAGTGACCGCCCCTCCCCCCGGCCTATAACCCCCACCCCCTCCTCAAAGACCCTACTTTATTTCCTGTTTACTTCACTGGGCTCTGAAGACTGCTTAAAACCTACAGGTTCATTTCATTGTTTTTATGCACCTAAATTTTCATCATTTGGAAGGCCCTCAAACTGAAAGATTTAAGTTGGCTAATACAAAGTTGTATGTTATCAAATTCCTAGTTGTGATGATAGAGTCTGAAATTTTAGAATATTATGTTAAATATTATTTCCTTTTTATTTTTTTTAAGGATTTTTTTGGGGTGGTCAGTGTGAATGTGGGGGCAGAGGGAGAGGGAGAGAGAGAATCTCCGACTCTTTGCTGATGCGGTCCCAATCACCCAACCCCAAGATCATGACTCCAGCCGAAATCAAGAGTTGGACGCCCAACTGACTGAGCCACTCAGGTACCCCTAGAATATTATGTTAAACTTTAAAGATAAATGGAGAGCAAATGTATATTTTCCAAGAAGTTAACTAAAAAAGGCAGACTAGAATTAAACTCAGTTTCCCTAACCAATAATTATCTTCTAAATTTAAAGAATTATTAGTTTTATATTCCCCAACTCAATTACTGGGGAAGAGTGAGGAATGAGGATTCAGAGAAGCAGTAATAAAGTGGAGCTGAATAGTGGTTGGGGTGATAGAAGTTTTTCTAATTGGGTAGAAAATTATATTAGCTGATTTTTTTACTAGGTTAATTCAGTACTAGATAAAAGTCAAATTCTAAGTAAGTTTTTGGAAAACTAGAAAAATTGGCATCTCTCTTTTAAAAAAAGTTGCTATTGGAGGGACCTACCATAGAATTTTGATCTAAGATTCAACTTAATTCACCAGAATGCTTTTGGTCTATGGATATTTTTATTAACTCAAGTGCTCAATACGTGTTGCTGGGCCAATTTAAAGTTGAGAAATTAAAAAAATATTCAAATTATGGTTATTCTTTAGAGTCCTCTGCCAAATATCTCTACATTATGTTGACTAAATTAGAATTTAGAATTTCAAATGGCCTCTTTCTGTTTTTGTTTGTTTTGCTTCTTTTCCCTCTCTCTAACCCAATTATTTAATTTTTCCTGTAGGTAATATATTCACATGATTCAAAATTCAGAGAAAATAAAGGGAGTTGAGAGAAACACTTACCTCTTACTCCTGAACCTCAACCACTCCTCTTCTTCCTCCAGATAACCAGGACCTTTCCCTTCAGAAATATACTCACTTTTTCCTCATTTTTAAATAAAATTGGCAGAATCCTATACTGTTTTTAAGCTTCCCATATAAGAGCACCTGTATTATTCTACGACTGCATTTTATTCCACTGTACAAACCTATTATTTGGCCAGTTCCTTATATCTGCACATTTAGATTTCCAAACTTTTACTCTTTCAAAACACATAGGAACAAATAATTTTTGTGCATATCATTTATTTTCTCTATGTATGTATATCTGTGGAATAAATTCTTAGAAAAGAAATTCCTGGCTTAAAGGGTATGTGCACTGTAATTCTGATACATATTGCCTAATGATGTACAAATTTACATTCCTGTCCACACTGTTTGAGAGTAACTATTTGAGACCATGTGTCAAATCTGTGAGGAAATGATAGGTTATTCAGTAAATGGTGTTGAGAAAACTGGGAAGCTGGATGAAAAAATAAAATTGGATTTGTACATAATACCCTATATAGGAGTATATTCCAAGTGGGTCAAAATTAATATATAAAAAAGTCATAAAAGAAACCACAGAAAAGTCTAATAAGTTCAACCATGTAGGAAAAGAAATTCCTCATGAAGAATATTACTATAAGCAAAGCCAAAAGGCAAATATTAAATTGGAAGAAAATATACTTGTAAAGAGCTAATTTCCTTAAAATATGAGCTCCTACAAAAATGATGAAATACAATAGAACAATTGAAAAAGAACGAGCCTAGAGTTCACAGAAGAGGAAATAAAAGTAGCCATTAAAATAGGAAATGATGCTCAACCTCAACTTTTATTGATTTTTCTTTGTTCTTATAAGCACTATTTATTTGTGTATATTAGTTTTGTATCCTACAACTTTAGTAATTTCCTATAACATTTGTGATAGTTCTTCAGTTAGGGAAGTTTCAGTTTTTTCAAACCTGAATCGGGTTCTGAAGTTATCCAATCATATTACCCACACATAGGAAGCTTTTTACTTTTTTTTTCCCTGATTTTTTTCTCTTCCTTAATTTTGTTGGGCAGTGGTGAGGATGAATATCATGGTCTTATTTCTGCCTTTAGTGGGAAAGCCATCTGCTATTTCTCCATTAGATATGGTGCTGATTTTGAGGTGGAGATATGAAGCCTTGCCATTACTATTTCATGGAGATTTTTAAAACTTAATGAATTGAATATTATCAAATGCCTTTCCAGAATCTGTGATGTTTTCTTTTCCCCTTAGTATCTAATATTGAAACATCCTTACATTTTTCCTGCTTGTGGTTTCATTTAATGTGATGCTGGATTATATTTCATATTTTCAATTTACTTTTTCTCAATATTCATATGTGAGATTTGTCTATAGTTTGTGAGTACATCTTTTGTTAGGTTTTTACATCAAAGTTATATTCATATCCTCATACATGGGTGTTTTCTTGAAAAATCCTGTGCTCTAGAAAAGCTTACATGGCTTTGGAATTATTGGCTTTTTGAAGGATTCATAGGCTACCCCAATGAAACCATGTGAAAATTAGCTCTGAGGTGTTCTTTATCTCTCTGATGGTAATTTATCTGTTTAGATTTACTCTGTCTTACTGATTCTCTTTTGTGGCATGTGGAGGGAAAAAATGATATTCCTGCTCACAAGAAATTAGCAATTCAAAATGATACATTGACATTTGTGATGAACTATAATATGAGATGAAATGAAATGCTATGCAAGTAATGCAAAGCCCTGTGGTATGCTCAGAAAAGAGCAAATGAGAAGAACCAGGAAGAAAGCATCCATAATGCACCAGGGACTTGGGGGAAGAGTCACTTATTTTTTCAGAAAATCTTGCAGGTTTAAAAATATATCTGCAGCCCCAAGGAGCTATCACTCCACACCCATTATAAAACAAACAATTTTGTTTGTTTTATAATGGCTATTATAAATGGCTATTATAAAACAAACAAACAACAAAGTAGGAAGTTTTAGGATGTGGAGAAACTGAAACCCTGTGTGATTTTGAACAGTTTCTTGATTCTCAAAATCCTTTGTTCCTGCCTTTTTCTCTCTGCCTAGTAAGCCCTTCTCCCTGGCTTACTGTTGGTCCCTCTGGGGAAGTACGAGCACGTCACCCATACCTGCCCTTGCTGCTTTGCTGATTTCCCTAGTACTCCAGCATTACTTGCTAGTCATGGGCTTTCCCACTTTGTATTGTAATAATGATTTTGTTGCCAGAGGCTCCTCAAAGGCTAAATTCATATTAAGTATAACTTCTTACACCTTTAGAAAGTTCTTCATACACTTTGTTGACATGAACTCAACAGACTTTTCTTTCTTATCCCCTTAAACTTAGGGCAAGAAAGCTACTCAGTTATGACTACTTTTGTCATCTTCTTGATTATCCGTCCTATGGGTGCCACCTGAGGTTGAATACTCAATACATTTTATTTGGACTATTTCGGAGCTCCATGCTCCAGCCTTTAGTGGTCCCCACAATCATACCTTCTTATCACATCTAATAAATATATAAATATATTTAATATCATATTTTATATTACATAATGTGTATAAATATATATTATAATTTCTGCTTTAAAATCTTTTAATGTTTTCTGTATATAATGTGAACTCTGTAGCCTTATTTCAGGACAATTCCTGATTGGACCTGATTTTCCAGCCTTCTTTCCAATGGATTTTTCATCAATTCTGTATCTCCACGCAACCTGAATATTAACTGTTTTCCTTAATGAATCCTGACATCCTTACACTGCCCTATGTTTGTAGAAACTTTTTCCTCTTCTTGGGATGACATTTCATTCATCTATACTGACATATATCCCATCTATATATCAAGTTCCAATTCCAACATTGTCCTCCATGTTTCACATAAAGGCAGTAGGGGTCCCCTTCTTGCCCTAAGTTGCTGGTGCACTATGGATGCTTCCTTCCTGGCTCTTCTCATTTGCTCTTTTCTGAACACACACAGGGCTTTGTACTACTTGCATGGCATTTCATTTCATCTCCTATTACAGTTCATCATAAATGTCAGTTTATCCTTTTGAATTGCTAATTTCCTGTGAGCGGGAATTACAATTTCCCCCCCACATGCCACAAAAGAGAATCAGTAAATATTGGTTATATCCATGAATAAAATGATTAACAACTTCTATTTTAGAGTTCTTTCTTATGTTTATTCTTTTTCTTTTTTTTTAAAGTAAAAGTTCAGTTTATTCATCTGTTTATGATACAGTACACAAGAGGCAAAGTGTTTCACGTCATAGGTTTCACTTCCAACTCCTTGGAATGTTCATTTCTTTGGCTAAAAGGAGAGACTAGACGTGAGAGACAGGCAGTGCTTAGGCAACTGACATAAGGATGGGGAGGGGGTGATGCTAACACCATCCTCGCGGGGACAGGTACAAGGGGACTGTTAGTACAAGCTATTTTCTAGAACTGTTAGCTGGAAACAGAGGAGCACCACTCGTGGGCGCTCATCCGTCGTGGGCTTCAGTCATCCCCACCACACAGGTACAGCAGCACTTTCTGGTAGTCACCCTTCGTGTCTTCCTGGATATAGTAGTACAGGGACTTGCCGTACTTTCTCTTGAATTCAGACCTAATTTTCAACATGTCCACTTCACTGCAAGAGACCATGATTCTGATCAGGACTTTATCACGAGTCCTCTTGCCCTTCAGGGAGTCATACAGCTGGTCAGCAAAATACAGGGGCTTGTTCTGAATGCCACTGGACCAGGTTCAGGAAAGCATTTTCCAGGTCTACTTTGACCTCCTTCTTGATGCTCTCCAGCATGTCATAAGGGCTGTAGCTCTTGTACCTTTCAAATACTTTCTGGAGGTGACACACACTCTGCTCAGTCATGATGCTGATCCACTTGGGCACATCAGTTCCTTTCCTCTTCACCCCAGCATCATAGAGATCCCAGGCATCTTGGTCAATCAGTTCATAATCAATGACAGAGCCATCCTCTGCTCTTCTACCCTTTGCAAGGGCAACCATCAGCTTGCGGAAGTCACCAGATGTGTCAGAAACTATGTCCTCCTCCAGACCAGTCTTGTACATTTCTTTGTAGACTCTGTTAATTTCCTGAAGCTCTTGGTTGGTCCTTGAGCAGATGATCTCAATGAGGGAGTCCTTGTCAGTCCCCAGCCCCTTCATGGAGGCTTTCAGCTCAGAAGCATCATACTGAGCAGGTGTTTTCAATAGGCCCAAAATTATGGTCTCCAGGTAGCCAGACAAGGCTGACTTGAGTGCTGATGCGAGTTCCTTTTTGGTCCTTCTCTGGTAGGCGAAGGCAATATCCTGTCTCTGTTCATTGCTGTGGTTGGTCAAACTGTTGACAGTGGACCTCATCCACACCTTTGGTCTTGATGGCTGTTTCAATGTTCAGAGCATCACGCTCAGAATCAAAATTGGTGTATGCTTTGACTGACACGTATGGACGTGGGGGCTTGGAGTGATCACCCTCCAAGCTGAGTTTGCAGAGAATTTCGTGACCAGTAGACATTTTGAAGGAAGCTGGGCCCGGCGCCAAGAGCTGTGAGCGTCCCCAGTTGTAGAGCCTCTTATGTTTTTTCTTACCAACTAAAGACAAAGTAGATTCTTCGACATATTATTTCCTTGTTTTCATTCATGCACAATCTCCTTAAGAGAGGGTGGCTTGAACTCAAGTGAATGAGTGTTCTTTTAAGGGAGGAATTTTATTCTTTCAAATTACATAATCCTTTGGTACATCTAGACCTTTTTGATTTTCATAATTTTCAAGTATTATACATGTGATTATTTTTTGTTGTTCTTTAGAAAGGTCAAACCATAGATTTTAGGTACTAAGTGGTCTTTTCTTTATTCTGGATTTTTTTTTAAATTTCTTTTAAAAAGGTCTGTTTTATTTGTTCCAAAAAATTTACTCAACTTGTTTATTAGGAAAACATTTCCCCAATATTGAACTTTGCTAGTGGACTAAAGTTATAAAACAGTCTGGAGAATTTGGGTAAGGAAATTCTTCAGTTTCATTGTCATTACTATAACCATGATAGTAGAGTTAAAATGGTGTTTCTTGGAATTAAAAAAAAAAAAACATATGCCATAGATTCTGTGGCCTTGTTATTAATTTTAAAATCCTTACATTTACCAATAGTCACATCAGTCAACATACATCTCTTTCTTTACTATATGCCTAATAGCATTTGAGGGCAAATTTTTCCCATGAGATCAGTGATGAAATAAAAAAATATGTTCTTGGTTTTATGTAGAACTTCATCTTAGACTATTTCTGTCATTGGAACCCTGTGAGGAATTAATCCCAGGTAAACCATTAAGGAATTGTTTATCCATTCCTTTTTAAAAAAAAATTTTTTAAAAAATTCCGTTAGCCGTTTGTATTTCTTTTTCAATAGACGAATGGATAAAAAAGATGGGGTCCATATATACAATGGAATATTACTCAGCCGTCAGAAAGGATGAATACCCAAATTTTACATCTACATGGATGGGACTGGAGGAGATTATGCTAAGTGAAATAAGTTAAACAGAGAAAGTCAATTATCATATGGTCTCACTAATTTGTGAGACCCAAAGTTAGTGGTTTAAATAAAAACTTTTATGCTAAGCAAAATAAGTCAATCAGAGAAAGACAGTTATCATATGAGCTCACTGATAAGTGGAATTTAAGAAACAAAACAGAGGATCATAGGGGAAGAGTGGAAAAAATAAAACAAGACAAAATCAGAGGGAGACAAACCATAAGAGACTCTTAATCATAGGAAACAAACTGAGGGTTGCTCGAGGGTTGGGGTGACTGGGTGATGGACATTAAGGAGGGCAGGTGATGTAATGAGCACTGGGTATTATATAAGACTGATGAATCACTGACCTCTACCTCTGAAGCCAATAATACATTATATGTTAATTAATTGAATTTAAATAAAAGGAAAATATTTTTTTCCTGGAATGTAGAAATGCATATGTTGATTTTTTTAAATGTGATTTTTAAATTATCCTGTTTAACTCTTATTAATTGTAACAATTATCTGTAGATTCTTTTGGATTTGCCACATACAGAATAATAACATCTGTGAAAAATAACAATTTGTTTCTTCTTAAATAAATAACACAAACCTAATATCTTAGAATTCCAACATGGGTCTCATTGTGCTAAGATCAAGGTGTCACCCCTCCCCCCCCCCCATTGCTGTGTTTCTTTCTGGAGGCTCTGAGTGAGAATCGATTTCCTTGACCTTTCTAGTTTCTAGAGGCCACCCACATTTGTTGGTTCTTGTGCCTTCTTTTTCATCTTCAGATTTAGCAATATTGCATCTCTCTGACTATTCTGTACTCACATTTCCCTCCCATCACAGCCACGAAAAGTTTCTCTGCTTTTAAGGACTCATGGGATTAGTTTGGGGCCCCCCAGATAATCTATAAAATAATCTCATCACAAGGTCCTTAATTATCACATCTGTAAGGTCCCTTTTGTTACAGAGGGATGTATTCATTGCTTTTGGGGATTAGGATGTAGCAATCTTTGAGGGGGGGTCATTATGCTGCTTACCAGATTTAGAGAAAATCTGTTTTATCAACTAGTTTGACAAACACTGATTTGCACTATAGCCAAAGTGAGGGAAAAATAAGTATCAGGAGGGGGGGGGGAAAGCATCAGAGTAAACGCATTAACTTTAATACCCTCTGAATGACTTTTTACTGGCAGCCAATTTCTTTAGCCCTGGACCTGTAGATATAAGCTAATTCATACTGAGTCTGATGTTTTCCTTGTTTTTGCCATAATCAATTAAAAAATTATCTACTGAAGTATAACTTGCATCCAATAAAACTTCTCCATTTTAAGTGTACAATGAAATGTTTTATCATACTCCTATTTTCATAGTTAAACATTTTAAAGATTAATTCAACTATGATATATAGAAAAGCAAACATGTCATAAGTATAAGCTTGATGAATTTTCACAAACTGAACTCATTGTAACAATCAGATCAAACCATAATGACCTTTTTGTGGTCAGCTCTGTTGTGTATAATTTATATAGAGTAAAATTAACCAATTTTAAGTATACAATTTGATGAGTTTTGACAAATGTATACAGTCATCTAATGACCACGATCATGATACAGAACAATTCTGTCATCCCCAAAAGTTCCCTCATTCCCCTTTGCAGGCAGTCCCCATTGCACCCATGGCCCCTGAAGTTACTGGTCTATATTTTTGCCTTTTCTAGAAATGTATATATAATTGTTATATGATTATGCAGGCTTTTGTGTTTTTTTTAGCATAATGCTCTTGAGATTCATCCATATTGTTGCATGTATCAGCAGTGGATAGACCACAATTTGGTTATTTCTTCAGTTCAGGGACACTTGGGTTGATTCTTTTTAGTATTTGGCTATTATGAATAAAGCTGCTTTTAACGTTCTCATGGAAATTGTCGTGTGGACATAGGTTTATATTTCTCTTGGGTAAATATCTAAAATTGTTCAGTCATATGGAAAGTGTATGTTTAACTTTAAGAAACTGCCAAACTGTTTTCTCGAGTGGTTGTACTATTTTGCATTACAGCAACAATGAATCAGCGTTTCAGTGACTTTCCTCATCCTCCACAGCCTTAGGCATTATCAATCCTGTTAACTTTAGCTATTCCAGTAGGTGGGTAGTATCTCATTGTGGTTTTGATTTTCATTTTCCTAATGACTAACCTTGTTAAGGATCTTTCTCAGTGCTTGTTTGTCATCAGTTTATCTTTTTGGTGAATTCTAATTTCAAAAATTTTTCGCCCATATTAGTTGGTATGTCTTTTTCTGTTGAAAGTATTCTTCAATATTGTGGATACAGGTCTATTGTCAGAAATATATATTTTGAAGAATAAGTTAATTTTGAAATTCAGTTTATCAGGTTTTGTTTATGGTTTGTGTTATTTTGTCCTACATAAGAAATCTTAGTCTAACCATAAGGTCACTAAGGTTTTGTCTTTTATTTTCTTTTTAGATGTTTCATATTTTTTTTCAGATGTTTCATGTTTTTAGCTCTTACTTTAAAGTGTATAATAACCCACTTCAAGTTGATTTTTTTTTTTAGTATGTTTAAGGTAAATTTATTTTCTCTTTTCTCTTCCCTCTCTTCCTTTTTTTCCAGATACTAAATTCTACCAGCACTGTTCTTTGAAAAAATTATCTTTTCTTAGTTGGACTGCTTTGGCAACTTTGTCAAAATCAACTGGCCATATTTGTATGGGTCTATCTCTCATCTCTTTTCTGTTTTATTAATTTACGTCAGTTTTTAAAAAATATTTATTTTAGAAAATGAGAGGGAGAGAGAGAAGGCGTGGGGGAGGAGGTAAGAGGAGAGAGAGTCATGAGCAGGCTCGGCGCAGAGCAGTTGTGGAGCTCGATCCCACGATCCTAAAATCATGACCTGAGCCAAAACCGAGAGTCAGACACTTAACCACCCAGGTGCCCCAATTTATGTCAGTTTTTATGAGAATATCACATTTTCATTGATAACCACAGCTTTATAAACGTTTAAATCAAGTAGTTTAGGTAAGTCTTTCAAACTTATACTTTTTCCACATTGTTTTGGCTCTTCTATGTGTGTGTATATATGTGTTTCCTTATAGTCTTTGATTCAGCATGAGGTTTTCTTCAGGAAGACCTGTTGAGATTTTGTTTGGAATTGCCTTTAAATTGTAGCTCAAGTAGGGGAGAACTGAAATATTAGTGATCATGAGCATGATATCTGTTTATTTGGGCCATCATTAATTTATCCCAGTAATGTTTTATGGTTTTTAGTGTACAGCTCTTGTACATATGCACTATGTTGAAATATATCACTAAATAGATCATATTTTCAATGCTTTTGGCAATATTTTAAAAATTTCACTTGTTTGTTGCTAATATATAGAAATATGGTTGTTCTTTGGTAGATTGACCTTTATCCTGTGGCCTTAATAAATTCATTTATTCTAATATCTTTTTTGTAGGTTCCTAGGTGTTTCTATGTTAGGCGTTGGCAAACCATAACCTATGGCCCAAATCCTGCCCACCATCTAATTTTGTCAAGCAAAGTTTTATTGGAACACAGTCATGCCCATTTGTTTACACAGTGTCTAGAATGTTCGAGTTCTGGCTATGGTAATGGTGTTGAATAGTCAGAACAGAAACCTATGGCCTCCAAAGCCATATTCACTATCTGGACATATTCATAAGGATTCTAGGGATTAGAGTATGGATTTCTGGGGATCCGCTTTTAGAATTCTGGCTACCACAGATCTGGTTGTGTAAATCTGTTTCTTGTAATTTTCTTTCTATTTGTCAGGTCTTTGTGAGTGTGTGTGAGCATGCAAGTGTGTACACTTGTGCGTGTTTAATAGACTTTATTTCTTATAGCAGTTTTAGGTTCATAGCAAAATTAAGCTGAGTGTTCAGAGATTTCCCCTCTATCTCCTGCCCTCACACATGTATAGCCTCCCGCATTATCAATACCACTCACCAGAGTGGTATATTTGTTAAAACTCATGAAAGTACACTGACGCATCATTATCACCCAGGGCTCATAGTTTACATTAGGGTTCATTGTTGGTGTGTTAGGGTTCACTTTCAGTGTTTGAGGATTTGTGGTATGCATCTTTAACTTATCACAGTCTACCTTTTAAACAATATATACTTCATATAGAGCATGAGATCCTAGAATTCACAGGACATGAACTGTTCTTATGTTTGGGACTGGATTTTTGTGTTTCTCCATTTTTAGGCTTTGTTGTAGGATATTGAGTTATTTGGAAGCATTTAGATCTTTTCAAGCCTTCTTTTTAATATTTTCCAGAACATATTTGTCCAGAACAGTCTTTAGTTAAAGTATAATTTGACCCTATCTAAACCAAGAATTTCTTTTTTGTGATTTTTTTTCTTTCTGTACTTTTATTGAGATATTTTTCTATTGTCTTCAAATTCACTAATACAGTTTTCTGTTTCTAGTCTAAGTCTATATAATGTACTCTTACATTCTAAGACTACTCTTACTCTAAGTCTATATAATGTACTCTTATATAATGTACTCTTATCTGTATCATTCAGATAATGTATTTTTGTCTTTCCAGAATGTCCATTATAATCTTTTTATAGATTTTAATCCATTCTGCCTATTTTCCCCTCTTAAATATATTCACCATAGTTATTTTGAATTGCTCCTCTGTTTATTACTTCAATCATTTGTTTCTGATTGTATTTTATCTCAATTATTGGACCTTTTTTTTACTGATTTTTAACATGTTTAGTAATTTTTGATTGTATAACTAACATTGTGTACATGTTGCACATGCTTTGAATTATGTTCTGAAGTATGCTAAACTTTGTTCTAGTAGGGAGTAAAATTACTTGTGATTACCTTCATCTTACCAAGGTGTGCTAAGCTTTGTGAGGGCAAGTCTACTTTAGTTTTGCTCATAGCCCTTATACAGAGGGAGAGATTTTTACTGCACATCCTAGGAGTGTGATATCTCTGGGATCTCGAATGGATGCCCCAGTCTCTAACTCCTGGACCCAAATTCTGTGGCCTTGGAAATCTCTGCTCTCTTCTCCAGCATCCCAGTGGTTATCTTGGCTAGGCTTCCAAGTCTTTGCTCTTTATATGTGTATCTTAGAAGTTGACTAAAGACTGAGGGGAAGTTTTACACAAATTATTAGGACTCATTTTTTGTAGTGTTGTTGTTTTGTTTTGTTTTTTTCCCTTTCAGGAACTCATCTACTCCACGTTAGTTTTCTTGGCTGCCCAGGACACTGATCTCTGTCTCTGTTGTCCAACAAGACTATCATCTTTACTTAGGCTCTATTTCCCTGAGCTGTGGTTCGGAAAATGCCCCTAAGAAGAAATCTGGGGTTTATGTGACGTTTGTTTGCCTCTTTTCTCTCAAGGACCATAGCCCTGCATTGGCTGCTGTCCAATGCCTGCAAATAGTTTTTATATATGTTTTGTCTGGATTTTATACTTGTTTATAGCAAGAAGTTAAGTCCAATAATAGCTACTCCATCATGGATGAAACTAGAACATGCCCATGTTACTTTTTATTTCTCTTTGTACCATCTTTTGCTTTCAAAACACCTTTATTCTACCATTTCAGTGATGAGGACCTAATCAGGTTTTGCTTTTCCTTCCTGTCATTTTTTGACCAGCTGTAAATGCTTTTTCCACATCTATACGTTTAGCTTCTGAGGCTACACTTGTGCTAAGTAGGAAGTATGAGAGATCACTTAACAAAGAACCTCAATTGCCATGGAATAGAATTTCCTGTGTTCTTCTAAACTTTTAACCATTGCCAGCTTTTAGTTCTACTATTTCCTACTATTCTTCCTTGTTAATCCACTGCTTCTACTGGCTATGATTAAGTTACTGGCTTTCTGGTTCCTACTTGATTCTCTAGCTGCCAAACATTTTGGTATTAATCACCAACTGCATCTTGTATAGAAACTACCGCACCACAGGCTCCCATCTCTTCTATAATACCCCGAGTGACCCCTGCTTAATGTTAACAGAAAATAAAAATTAGGTAGGAATTCATGTTACAAATTACACTTTTATCAGAACAGTTTTTTTTTTTTTTTTTTTTTTAATACTTGTCTTAGGCAGTTTGGGGTATTATAACAACACCATAGACTGAGTGGTTTAAACAACAAATATTTATTGTGTCTCTTTAGAGGCTGAGAATTCAGGATCTGTACTGGCAGATTTCGTTGTCTGGTGAGAGTTCTTTGGCTGGTTTGTACATAGGCATCTTCTTGCTCTGTTGTGACATGATAGATAATATCTCGTATCTCTTCTCACAAGGGTGCTAATCTCATTCATGAGTGTTTCATCTTCATGACCAAACTACCTTCTGAAGGCCCCACCTCCAGATACCATGACACTGAGGATTAGGGCTTTACCATATAAATTTGGTTTTGGGGGGAGACCACACAAACATTCAGTTCATAGCAATATTTAACTATCTTTGTGCCTTGGTTTTGGTTGTGAATTCTGTATTTATATGAGCAAATTATATGGATGAGCAAATTATATGGATGACTATTGAAAAACCATCTAAACTACCTGAAATATGTAATTGCTAATATTTAGGAGAATCTGTGAGGATGTAGCTAGCTAGGATAATAAAAACTTGTTTTCTTTTTTGTCTGATAGTGGATAGATGAGGGAAGATTATGCCCATTTGCTGTGTCACAGGAGAACTAAAACTGATAGGAGACGTACGAATTCAGCTACAACTATAAAAGAACAGATTCCTTTAAACATTTAGTGCTAAGGCCTGTGTCTATGAAATTTTTCTATTTCATTGTCTTCATAAGTAAACATAAATATGGGAAAGATTCCAAACGCAAGAAAGGACAAGATTTGGGGGACAAAAGACCCAGTCAAAAATGATGGGTCAGGAATATTAAATTTGTAACTTTTTATTGACTCAGAACAACTTTCAGCTTAACATTTACTTGTCTTTATGTATTTTTCCCCTGTAGCATTATAAGAGATCATGGATTCAAAACAAACTTGGCTATGTGTTTCTTCTGTCAACTTAAACAGTAAAACTTTGAGTCCCATAACTGCTGTCACTTTATTGGACGCTTCCGATAAAATTGCAGAGGTATGTATTTTTTGGGAGAAAAATCAGAATTTATCTTCTGAGTAAGAGTTTAGATGTATGTTTAAAGATCATGGCCTCACTAGACTATGAAGCTATTTTGCCTACTTCTCTACCGTGTTTATTTTCTTTGTATAATACAGTGGTCATATTTGAACTATAGTTCCAAATGTCCCACTAATGTATTCTTAGGAGTCTATTTTATGTTAGAAACAGAAATAAATCCTTTTTAATTTGGGGATATACATCTCTCTTTTTTTTAATTTTTAAAGATTTATTTATTTTAGAGAGGGGTGCATGCGAGTGAATGTGGGGAGGGGAGTGGGTAGTGGGGTAGGGAGAGCAGAGGAAGAGAGAGTCTTAAGCAGACTCCGTGCTAAGCACAGAGGCTAACACTGGGCCCCATCTCACAACCTAGATATCACGACCTGAGCCAAAACCAAGAGTTGGACGCTTAACCAACTGTACTACCCAGGTGTCTCTCTCTCTCTTTTTAAAGCATACTTGGATTGAGGCACAACTAAGTAGGCATCTTCATGTTGACAAGGCATTTAAAAATTTGTTAATTAAAAATTTCCTTCAGTTCGAATTGTCCTTACCACTACAGCCCTACTTTTTTGCTTTATTACATTTTAAAGGACTAGAAATATTTTTAGAAGACATATTAGTTTTCTCTAATAAAGTAACACAAACTGGGTGGCTTAAAAAAAGAAATCTGTTTGTTCTGGGAGCTGGAAGTCTGAGATCAAGGTATCTTGGTTTTTTCTGAGGGCTGTCAGAGAATGCTTCGTGCCTCTTTCCTAGTGTCTGGTGGTTTTCTAGTAATCTTTGGCATTCCTTGGCTTTTAGAAGCATCATCTAATATGACAGGTGTTATATTGGATTAGAGCCACTTTAGTAACCTCACTTGAACTTGATTACCTCTGTAAAGACTCTATTTCCAAACAATGTCACATTCTGAGGTACTGGGGGCTAACACTTCATATGAATTTTGGTAGAACATAATTCAACCAATAATAGAAGAAATTTTAGAATATTGTTAATGACACTATAGGCCTTTGCTGACAAATTTTCACTTTTTTTCAGATGATATCATTTTGTAAACAAAATTTTGTAATGCTCTGGTATTGAAAGATCTATTGCCTCATCCAAAAGCTAAGTACAGGAGGGCAGAAATATAATACCTTTTCTGTGTTCTATTTCAGGATCTAACAGAGTCCTAGCAAGCACTTAATAAAAATTTGCTCAGTAAATAATTTTTTAAATACACAAAGGAACTGTAAGAATGGAGAAACTTATAAAACGTGAACTGCCATAGAATGATTTTTTTCCTTGTCATAGAATGATTTTTAAAAATGGTTTATTCTGTGGCATCATTAAAAATTCTATTAACCAATTATAATTGTCTAAAGTTTTGACTAATTTTAATCTTTTAGAGAGCAATTCTAGGGGCACCTATGTGGTTCAGTCGGTTAAGCACCTGCCTTTGGCTCAGGTCATGATCCCAGGGTCCTGGGATTGAGTCCCACATTAGGCTTCCTGCTCAGTGGGAAGCCTGCTTCCCCCTCTCCCATTCCCCCTGCTTGTGTTCCCTCTCCCTCTGTCTCTCTCTCTCTGTCAAATAAATAAATAAAATATTAAAAAAAAAAAAAGCTATTCTAGGGGCACCTGGGTGGCTCAGTCGGTTAAGCGTCTGACTCTTGATTTCAGCTCCGGTCATACTCTCAGGGTTGTGAGATTAAGCCCTGTGTCAGACTCTACGCTGCTGAGCACGGAGCCTGCTTAAAATTCTCTGCCCCTCACCCTTTGTCCCTCTCCCCCTCTGTGCATGCATGTGCGCTCTTTCAAACAAACAAACAAAAATTACAATTCTAAATGTTCAGTGAAATCCTAAGTACATTGTAGAATACTTGTATATGGATTTAAATGAGGAAAAAGAAGAAAAGGGAAATTGCTCTACAAATGTGCACATATGTGCATGTATACACAGGTTGCAGGAAATCTTAGCCACCAGATCTGTTTGGGTATATGGACCGATTCAGTTTTTTTTGTTTTTTTTTTTAAGATTTATTTATTTGTCTCAGAGAGAGAGAGAGAGAGGGAGAGAGCGTGCGCACTCTTGGTAGGCAGAGGGAGAAGCATGCTCTCCCCACTGAGCAAGAAGCAAGGAGCCGGATGTAGGACTCCATCCCAGGATCCTGGGATCATGACCTGAGCCGAAGGTAGACGCTTACCTGACTGAGCCAGCCAGGTTTCCTTGGACTGATTCAGATGTTTTGTGCTGCTCTGATTGGAACACTCCTTTCAGAAGGCTGTCTATCCACCACCTACCTGCCTTGCACTTTGATCTTCTTGTCTAATGCTTTCAGATTGAGGGAAGGGAGGGACTCATGAGGGGTCTCCAGTCTGGTCCCTCTCTGCAGCCACCATGCCTGAAGCAGTTACCGTGACAGGAGGAAGGCATGCCTGAGTTAGGAGTTTGACAAGAACACAGAGGTCGAAGTTATTAGGCCTGTGTGCCATGAGGTAGGGCTGGGAGGCCTGACCCCTAATTCAGAAACATGGCAGCTACTGCACTGGCTTGCCCACACATATTTACATACACGTTGTCTCTGTGTAAATCTTAGAATGTGCCTAGAAATTGGGCTTTTAAAAATTAACAACTCCCCCCACCCATCTATCTTCGAGAAAAATGAAACTTTATTTTTGGTTTGTTTTAAACAAAGAACCTCTGACCTCAACAAATTATTGCCCCCCCGTCCACCCCAGGATGATGTCATGAATATGTGAATGCAGAGAGTATGGTCTGCAGTTGAAATGCTGTTAAATATGCACCAGGCTTGGCCTATGGGCTGTTTGTGAACAATCTAGAAATCGTAGTGTTGTGGCTCTATCTTTAAATCATGACTCATGGGAAAGCCAGATGGGAATCTAGTCATTCTTGATGACAATGGGTTGTTTTTCTGTTTCGTTTTGTAGTAGTGGGCTCTCGTAGTAAACCACAAGTTGTTTTGTCTGTGAGATCTAAGCAACATAGAGCAGCAAGACAGATACAGACAAATTTTAATATTACACAAAGCTATGGTCCTTCTGTTTATGGGAAGCTCAAAAACGTGTAACGAATCTTTTAAGATTGGGATGTAGGTTCTAGGGATATGAGTAGAGAAGTCTTTTTAGAGAACAGCGCAGTTTTAGACTTGGTGCTTAAGTTTTTATGGTAGGCTGGTTGAGAATGTAGCACTGTTCTTCGTTTAACTATAGATATTTGACATTTAGAAGACTGGGTGATAGGAGATTATTTTTTTATGTAAAAATTGCCTCTCATTAAATGTGAACACTTTGGTAAGTGGCTTATGATGAAATTTGCCAAACCTCTGAAAACACAGCAGTTCAAAATGAGGTTGAAAGAGTAATTCTGACCAGGATGTCCTATTTTGTTGGTTTGGCTGCTTTGATTAAAACCTTCTGTGAGGCAGTGGCCCTTGCGTGATAGGCCGAGACACAAATTAAGACGACAGTATGTTGACCTACTAAACAAAAGGCCCAACAGCTTGGTAACTATGAACAGATACGGTTACTTTACTGCTTAAAAACCTGTTTCAGCAGTGACTTGGGCATATGCAAATCCCTTCATGGAAAGTTACAAAACCTTGGGAAATCCCACCTGTGAATGATTGTAGTGTTTAACCCTCAGGTTAGTTTCTGTAATGCTCATTTCATGAAATGTACTCCCCCCCCCCCCATTTTTAGTGGTTAGTTTGTATAAGGCAAGCTCAAGACTGTAAGCCTGAACAACCACAATTTTTCCAAACAGGCGGTATTTCCAGTGAAATAGTGTGAAGGTGACAGGGTTAACAGGTTAACCTCATAAGTCAGAGAAACTGAGTCTCCTCAAAGTCTGATGTTCTGGGGCCATGATAACCTTGGGGTTCTTTGAATGGGTTTTCACATGTGACCTATATAATTGTATATGTGATTAGAGTAGTCATTAATCTGTTTCTGGCATACGTATTCTGTATTTATATGTAAGTTTTAAAGCCCCAAACACCGCCTTTGTCTCTGCATGCGACAGCTTGAGTTGCTGTATAAGGAGGCTGTGGATTCTGAGGGTCACATGTTTGGCAATTTACTGAAGAAAAGTTGGAGACAATGTTTTTTTCATTATCCCTATTTCTTTTTAAACCATAGTTTTATACAAAGCCGTTTAATCTGTCTTCTAGTGGTACAGTATTTACAACAGAAAGGTTGTATGTTAAATGGTTGACTTTTCAAGCAACCCAAACACCTGGTCAGCATAAATCTTTTAATAGCAGTGCCACTCCATTAACTCCTTTGTTACCAGAACTTTTGAAAATCCCTTTGCGAAAGAGTTGGAGAGTGGCCATATAAACCCCAAATACTGCATAACCATGAGAATTAATAAATACTGTTCATAGTAGGATATGAGACTTTATAAGGAACAAAATCAAGGCTACAGGTTATTAATCTCATTGTCAAAAAGTCTCTTTCATTTATGGCTTCATTTTCCCGTTTCTGAATTCCATATTTAAGTGCACTAATGATTTCCATATTGTAAGTAATATCTTGGATAAAGGAAAATAGCTTTTCCCACTGTAAAAAAAAAAAATCCAAAATAATAAATATGGAAACACAAGGAAGAGAGACAGCTTGATAAATCTTGCCCTGGGAAATAGTTACTCATGTTCTTACCTTCTATTTAATGAACCGAATGTATAAAGGCTTAGGCTGAAATACGAATGTATTTTTTGTATGATCTGTTATACGATGTTAATTAAATTCAGTCAGTGGTTTTAGTCTCTTAATGATGCTTATGTACTCTATTGTAGAGATAACCATTTTTGGTAATAAAAAGTTAAAAGGGGTGAATAATTGTGTTCTGATAAGAGTTTAATGTTACTGTGATTTTTTTTTTAGGTAGAATTCTGTGTAAGTGTATGAAATACATATTTTCATAAGTATTATCTAAGTATATATAAAACTGATAGAGACGAAGCTATGGTAGGATCCAGAGTTCTATATAATCATTCATTCATCAATTGTATAAACATTTAATGAGTACCTTTATTTCCAGCACAGGGCTGGGTTCTAGAGATGCCAAATACCTATCAAAGGAAGGTGGTAAGGCACACAACACGGAGAGCCTAAACTCTGGTCAAGATGATCAAGAAAATCCCCCTTTTGTGATTGATTCCTGATACATAATCAACTCTGACATCACTCCTGACCTAAAACTTTCTCATACTTCTAATTTCTGTATATATTTTGCGAAAGTTTATTAATTTAAATGAGATATATTCAAGAGTTTTCTCTATGCCAAATATCAGAGTAGATGTTACAATTCTTGGCCAAATGATGCATTGAATATATATCTTGTTAAAGTTAATCAATTTCCTTGGTAAAAAAATGTTCAGTTCTTTAAGTTTGTGGAAGCTTTGCAATTCTTGAAATAATGTGCTGAGAGGTTTGCAGTGGAATGAGGGCCATAGACATGTAAACGAATAGTTACAATGTGATTTAAAAGAGCTGGGACAGGTATGTGGACTTATGCATAAAGCATATGGCAACTAACTCTGAGGGTATCAGGGAAGACTTTACACAGAAGGTGATTTTTGATCCAGGCTTTGAAAAATGAGAATTGGTGGGGGACATTCAAGGCAGAAGGTTTAGCAAGTACAAAGGCCGAAAGGCATGAAAGTTAACAGTTTGGGCAATTGTGAGTAGTTTAATGTGACCTTAGCAAAAGTGGTATTGAGGGAAGTGAATAGGCAGCTATCTTGTTTCCCACTGATGGTCAGGGGCTGTCTCCTCAACCTACACTCTAGCTCAGTTTTTGCCAGTTCAGTGCTATAAAGGGCCAAATAATGGTCAGTGGTACTCTCAGCTTCTCGTTCAATAGAACTTTTGTTGTGCTTTCTGTTTCCTGCTGGGATGGTTCTTCCTTTCTTCCTTCCTTATACATGTACTAATACTTTTTTGAACATTTTTAAAAAAGATTTTATTTATTTGAGAGAGAGAGAGAGAGAGAAAACGAGCATGAGCACAAGTGGGGGAGGGCCAGAGGGACAAGAAGACTCCCCACTGAGCGGGAAGCCCAATGGGGCTTGATCCCAGGAACCTGAGATCATGACCTGAACCTAACCAACCGAGCCACCCAGGCACCCCAACATTGTTTTTTTAAGATGGTAAACTCGAGAGTCTCAAAGATGGAGAAACATAAATTGCAGGTGTGTCCTTTACTGAGAAGCACCACTCTCACTTCCATCCTTTGCTTTCTGGACTCAAACATGCTTGTTACGTAAATATCTCCTCTTATGGGGCCAGATTATAGCCTTGCAAGGCCTTGTTTTCAAGCTGGAACCATATGCAAATCTTGTCTACCTCATTAGTAAGAACTTGTTCTTCAAGGATTTTTTTTTTTTTTTTTTTTTTTGCGGGGGGCGGATATTCACCTGGCACATATTTTTTAATGCTTATTCCACGAAATCTACCCACATAACTCATCCCCAACCCTTTTTTTCCAGTAGCCTCCCAATATTGTTTTTCATACACTTGACTGTTCAATTAAACCTTTACCTACCAGCCAGAAATCCATGTGGATCTGTTCTTCAAACTCTGTTGCTCTAAGTTCTCCCTGTTTCAGAGCCAGTGTTCAGTGGCACTGTATCTCCACAGCAAGCCACTTTCAGCTGCCGTCACAGATAGTGGGGAAATGAGGCTTGCGAGTGTCCTCAGGCAGCTGGTTATGGAGATCACTCCATGAGGCCTTACATGGGAGTTACTGTCTGGCAGTGTTGCAGGTATGGGCACATAGAGAACATAAATGATCTGTCTCTAAACCCTACATCTATCTGATTTAGTACAGCTATTTAATGGAATGTTGTTACACAGGCCCGATTTTATGGCTAGATTCGGAAAAGACTGCTAGTTTTCTCCCCAAATTTATTCTCCCCTTTCTCCATATTAACTGTTTATCTGGGCATATGGCTGCTTTAACTACAGAATACGTTTTTCATTCTCCTTTGCAGCTAATATGGCTATGTGTCTAAGGTTTTGCTAATGGAATGTGATTGGAAATGATGTTTTATTTTACTTAAAAAATAATCCTGGACTTTTTCCTTGCCACTTTCTATAGGCTGGCATGTTTTTGAGCCTTTTTTTTTTTTTTTTGCCATGAAGACGAGTATTCTACTTTGAGATAGTGAAGAAATGAGACAGAGAACCTTCTAGAACAGAGCTACCTCTTGGATGTGGATCACTTCTAGATACCTCTGGACACCACTGGATAATTGTGAGAGAAAATGAATCACTAACTTTTGGGTGTCTTTGCTATAGTAGTTTGTATTGTATTGGGTATATCCGACTTATTCTTGGCGGCTCTGATCCTCTGATTAGTCAGTGTCTCATAGGGAGGCATTCATACCCATCAGGGCCCAATGGTAAAGTCAGAAGATGTTTTCAAAAGGAGAATGCATAGTTGCTGCAATAATTGCATTCTGAAGTCATCATGACTTTGCTTAGAAACCTTAGAGGCTTTCCTTTGGCTCAGGATTTGCTCCAGGCAGCACCGGCCATATGATCTTTTCCACACTTTGAGCACCACTGTAGAAGACACCTGGGTTCTTTGTTGCAAGCCAGGGAAACTAACACTGGTTAAATTAAATAGAAAGTAAATTTATTTGAAAGCTACTGGGTGACTCACACAGAATCAAGGGGAAGGTAGGAGAATCAGGCTTGGAAAATGGGTAGGTGAGGCAGCAGGTACCAAAATGATAACCATAGTTGCAGGAACACACTGGTCACAATGGTATTGTTCTGTTGCTGCCCTACTAGACCTTTGATGCAGTTATTGGCATGGAAGGCCGCCACCGTGAGTCACTTTAAAAACTGCCCCAGCATCTTGGGTGTCTGCCCATATTCCTCTGGTTTTACTGCCTTGGTTTCCTAAGGTTGACCTCTACCTACCAGTATCGTCTCTGTTTGAGCACTTTCCCTGAATCTACAAGGGCTTTTCAGTTTGCATGTGGCAGACTGAAAGTATTAGCAAATTAATATCCCTCAGTTCTCAACCACTGACTGATGGGAGCCAGTAGATAAATACACAAGCTTTCTCTCTTCTTAGGTGGAATCACTGTAATAGGTTTTGTTTTCTACCATTTGCCCAAGGAAGCAAGCTCTAGTTGCCTCACAGTGGTAGCCAGCTTGGGATAACGGCCTCATCATGGACGGCCTCTTTCTTTGGTTTCACCTCCCCTTTCCTCCTGGTGCTCTTGCATACTCCTAATAGACTATTGGTTCTTGAGTCCTTCTCTTAGAGTTTGCTTTTGGGGGAATCCAACCCAAGATAGCAGTACTCACTCAGAATTCAAGTCCCAGCTAGTAATATTTGACAGGCTGAACCCAGGGCAGCTGTATGTTGGGTCAGGGGTGGCATTTGGAAGGCCTTGATACTTTGGTTTCGGTAGCATGAGGAGGGTCCTTATCTCTTCCCATGACTCATAAAATGTAGAAGTCTTCAAAACTTGGAAGGGGGATCAGAACCACTAACCTGTTTCAAAGCTTATTGTTTTTTCTGGAATATTGCAGTATTTTTCTAATTGGTTCACCTTCTTCCTTGAAGTAGGAGAGAGAAAGGGAAGGTTGAAGTATGGGGAAAGGCACCCTCAAAATTAGATCGCTACAGCACCCAGTCCTAGTCCTTTGGGCAAACAATGCCTTATCACTTTGTTATTTCAATCTATATCACCCTAACTAAGAATAGAAAGCCATTTTTTTTTAGCAGTTAATTTCCAAATTAAACTGAACTACTAACATTTTTGTACTCTTATCAAACAGCAAATTTTATACCTTGGACAAATATGGCACGTTTTTGAGAAAGGTCATTAGAATTTTGTGTGCCAAACAAGTCTTAGAAAATGAAGTGTTTGAACAGATAAGTGGAATAGATAAAATGTTGGCTTCAGAGCATTTTTGGTCTGTTTTCTCAAATTGATGGATTTCAGTGTCCCAGCAAGCCTAATATTTCTCCTATAATCATCTCTTGATTTCTGTTCTTCATCATTTTTATTTCTCTGTTAAATGTTATTTGCCTTGAGGCACTATCTATCTGGTGTATGTGCAACTGTGCTGTGTTCCTGCCAGGAATGGGTGGCTTTGACCGCCCGGTTTCCCCATCAGGGTCATAACAAATGTTCTCTCAGTTCACCTCTTTCTTCCTCTTCTTTGGGTCTTGGGGGTGGGGGGGAGCTGCTGTAGCTAAGTCCTTAAGCTAAACTAGATTAAGATGGATGACTAGGTGGTATTCCAGGAAGCAGACTTCACCAATCCTTCTTACTTGGATTCTGCCCCAAGAAAATTGCATGTGGGAGGTCTCTCAATGTGTGGGAGCTCCTAGCACCTTCAAAAATCACTTCCAGAACCTTATTTAGGCACCATCTTTCACCTGGTATTTATCTACAACTGTTCTTTTCAGGAAAAGCCAGTCATTAAGGAGAGGTTGGGAGTGGGAAGAGCCTACAGAGAACCATATGTGGGATGCATGTGTTTAGCATTTGTTTTGAACCAGAGGGAGCCAGAGACTCTAGCAAGCCTTGTTTTGATAATTCTGTGTCTAAGATGTTCATTTATTCATTCATTTACTCTTCTGTTTATTATAGAATGCCTACCAGGGCTTAGCCATTGTGTGAACTACTAAAGATACAAATAGCAATCATCAGGTCATCCAATTTATGGACTTTTCTCACACGTAGAAACATCCATACTGAGAAACAGTACTACTTAAAGATAGTTTTAAATTTTTAAATGATATAATAGAATGATCTTAGTTGGCATTTTTCAAACACTGTTTGAATACTGTCCATGTTTAATAACTAACCATATATATAAAAACAAAATTTGAGGTAAAGGAAAAATTAAAATTCTTTTCTCTCATTCCTCCAAGATGTCCATCAATTCAAAGGCCAATGTCTTTCAATTTTTAAAAATTTTTTTATTTAAAAAATTATTATTATTATTATTATTTTTTGCCTGTCACAACAGTAAGAAGAGAAGTAAAGGTAGGCAAAATGAAAGGGAAGGGGGAGCAAAAGTGTCTTCCATGAGGAATTTCACCTGATGAGAACAAGTGTTGAAAAAATATTTGCCAGAGGGGTACCAGGGTGACTCAGTTGGTTAAGCGTCTGCCTTCGGCTCAGATCATGATCCCAGGGTCCTGGGATTGAGTGCCCGCATTGGGCTCCCTGCTCAGTGGGGAGGCTGCTTCTCCCTTTCCTTTTGCCCCTTCCCCTCCCCCTGCTCCTTCTCTCAAATAAATAAATAAAATCTTTAAAGAAATATTTGCCAGAGAAGATCAGTATTAGTACTCCCATTTCTATTTTTTTTGTCTCAAATGAAGGAAGGCCTACATTGGGTCATGCATACATTACATAATTTTGGTAAAGCTTTTGTATTAGCTTAAAAGGATTCAGTCTTTAATGAATGCTACTCAAATCTTTGTAGAGGATTTCCTACTGGCTTCCCCAAATATTGAACCCCTGACAAGTGCCACAGTTAATGCATGAGAGGTAAGACTGAAGGAATACATCCAAGTCTTCTCCCACTGGTTGAAAGCAGTAGATGGCTTCCACCCATGTGTTTTGAGCATGGCTGTACTCCTCCTGGTTAATAACAGTTCCCTTTGCCCACTTGTTTTCTCATTTTAAAATTGTGACTCTCAAGTTGACCTTGTAGAAGTTATAGCAAAACCACGTACATGTGAATATTTGCCCTTGTGCTAATGGCTCAGTATTGGTCAGATTTTGGCAAGGTGGATCTTGTTTACAAAACCAGTGGAAGGGTTATGGAGGCCTGTGCAAGAACAAGGTCATGGGCTCAGAATCACTTCTGTCTTTCGTACGGAATGTCCCTTTGAACTCTGAGAAACTCAAAATTTGGACTTATAGAGTTGGATTTCTGTGTAGAGCTCAGTTCCTGCTGGGAGCTTTTAGAAAAATTAAGAGAAACTTGTCTCTGTGTAGAGAAAGCCACATACCAAAATAAATCCATTTGGAAATTTGGTACTACATAGTTCTCTGGCTGCAAAACATCTAAGTCTGTGGTACCCTATTGTTTGTTCTACTGTTGGCATATCTTTCCCCTGTTATGTCTGGTTTCTTAGATACATAATAACAGGAGATAAAAATGATCCCTTTCAATCTGATTTTAATGAATAGAAAGGCACCTGCTTTGCATGTGTTGTGTGGTGGGGAGGGGTGGGTATAAATTCTTGACTATGACTGCGGTCTCTAGTTACGTCACATTTAGTAAATAAGAACAGTCTGTATCCTTGGACCCTCCTCTTAGATGGTTGAGCAGATTGAGTGGTGTTATGCATTCAAATTTAACTGAACATAGTAAGTTATTATAGATTTCTAAATTGAGTGATAGGGAAAAGTTTTGGGAAGCAGTTTTGGACTTGGACAAACTAAGGCTTGATTATTCAAGATTTTTATTTTCTCCTTCAGACAATTTTGTACTCTGATAAGATTCAGAAATGACTTTTTTGGATAAAGTACAAATATAATTTTCACAAATATAATTTTATGACCATTCTGTATTTTGCAGTTGTTTTATGTCTTACCTTTTGTGGAAAATACTGCCTCTTTTAATTTTGAACAAATTGAAGTGAAAGGATAAGTCTCTGAAGAATATGACTAATACCAATTTAAATGCTGTAAGAGAAATCTTTCACAAGTTACTTCAATTCACTTAATTTCTTGATATCGTTGCTGTATGCTTTATATTATTTTTAAGGGAAAGTTTGAGAATGCTCTATTTATAAAAATGCCCCCAAATACACCAAATCCAGGGAAATTTACTTTTTAAACCTTGGACGTGTCTATTTGACTTAAACTCAACTAACTTCTATTTCTTCTTGAATATAAATTTTAGGGTTGTTAGTGGTGTTTGAATTTATAGTCTGATAAAGGATCAAAACTTACCTTCCCTAAATAAGTCAACTTGTTTCTGCTATAGGTGTTTCATATTGTTAGTAGTTGAACTTTTATGAATATGGATAAACATTTTAAATAGTGTGATTTATTAATTTTGAGAAAAGCCAAAAATATTTCCCAGAAGTCCTATAATATTCACAAACTCCAATCTAAATGAGAAACATTTCAGTCATTTATACATTACTCTGATTCCCAATCTCATTCACTTTTATAATATTGGTTAGAAATTCACACAGAGCTAAATTTTGTGGATTATACAAACATAAGTTTATATTTAAGAGGCCAGGCAGGAATGTAATTGGGTGGATCTGGATCAGAATAATTGTTTTACATGAACATGTGTTTTTAGCTGTTTTAAAATAAAAGTGAGCTCATATTGAGTTATATTGGAGCCTACAATCTAAATTGAGAAATAAGACGCATGACATAAACACATAGTCATGGTTTATTTTTCCAAACATAGAGCATTAGGATAAGGGGTTAGTTTAATATGAATATGAATTTTTCTCTTTGACTTCTACATTTGACCTTTATGGTTTCAAAGAAAGTACATAGGAGAAAGATGTGGAAGTGACTGTAGATCCAGCTCATATATGGGCATCTGCTATGTGCTAGGAATTGGGTGAATTGCTTTTCCTATAAGGTGTCATATTGTTCTGATACTCTAGTGAAGATGATAGACCCATTCTACAAATGATGAAACTGAGGCATGGTGAGGTCAGATCTCTCATCTGATGTCTTCCATTTTTGCATAGAAGCAAGTAGAGTGGTTGGAAGTAGGACAATCCGGGTAGTGCTAAAAGGACCAGTAATTGAACAAAAGGATAAACAAAGAGGTAATAGTTGATGAACCCAGATTAGAATTTCAGTTAGTTCAGGGAGACTACCCACTGTCACTTCTGCTTGATCTTGAGGTTCTTGGGAGAACCAGGGAGTGTTTTGATTTTCTTGATCCAGTGAAGCCTTCCAGAGTCTTGACCATAATCCCTGGAGCCCTTTTCTAGTGCTGGTCTAGAACATTGGGCTAGGGATCCTGAAATGGTGAGGTCCAAGTCCTAGTTTGAGTCATGTATGTGGATATGTGTCCTGCTCGGAGGGGAAGTGTGAACTCTGATAGCCAGGACAGATATCAGAATGGCTTGCAACTTTTTATGTGCACAGCTTCTCCCCAAGCACGTATGTGTGTGCAGTGTTTGGCCCTTGCTTTCCTATCTATCCTTCCAATTTACTGGTTGTTGGCTTCTCTTGGTACATTCAGTTTGAATTTTGAGTAAAATTAAGAACAATTTTCTGGCTGCTGTTGTGTGGTAAATAATGTAGTTTCCGAGTGTTCACGGCATATTTCTGGGACAGTCTGTGGAAAGGATTGCTTTCTGTATTGCTGTAGAAAGAGAACTGCCTACATTCTTTTGCCACAAGGGAGGAATCACCTCGATGGGTTGGGCAAAACGTCCTTCAAAATAACTTGAAGGCAATTTTGAAACTGTAAATGATCCAACAAGTGTTCAACAATATATATATAGCTTTACTGGATTTTATACAAGGCAACGATTTTGACTTCTGTTCTTGGTTCCTCTTTGCTTATGGCATCTCCACCAGATGAAAGGAGATGTGAACTCATCACACAGAGCTCGACCAGAATTCCTGACAGGGCAAGAGGTGTGTTTTTCTTTATAACATATATGGCTTTTCTGTATAATGTGTATTACATCAGCAGTGAGAGGGAAAGCCCTTACATGTGAAAAGAGGAGTACCATTGTATCTTGTGGAAAAGTGAAGAAAGGAAACCATAATTCATTGACTACTTATTAGTAAGCCAACTATTATGTGACCTGCTTGCACAGATTCTTTTAATTTTCATTTAAAAACTCTGAACACACATTTTACTATCTCTCTTTTATGGATAAAAAAATGAAACCCATAGGGGTTAAGTACCTTCTCAAATTCCAATTTACATGCTGAGCGGATGCACCGGAAAATGCACCTAGTTCTATTTGTGACAGACTCGTAATTTTTCCACCACTTTTTCCACTACTTTTATATTATTTATTCACAAAGATTATTTACTATTTTGTGCCAGATTCTATGTTAAATTCTAAGGATAGAGAAATGACCAGTATATATTTTTGAAAGATGACAATTAAAAATACAGTGACTGTTGGAAGGGAAGGGAGCTCTTTTCTCATAATACTATGTACAAATGTACGAATTTTACTATGCAGTAGAAGTCAATTGATGACAATGGTTTGTGATGGTTTATTTTTTATTAAAGATTTTATTTATTTATTTGAGAGTAAGACCGGGACAGAGATAGCGAGTGAGAGCAAGAGCAGGGAGGAGAGGGAGAAGCAGGCTCCCTGCCGAGCAAGGAGCTTGGTGTGGAACTCGATCCCAGGACTCTGGGATCATGACCTGAGCCGAAGGCAGACGCTTAACTGACTGAGCCACCCAGGCGCCCCTGTGATGGTTTATAAACCATTCTTGCTGCACTAGTGTGTGCTCTAAGAGTATTTGAGGTGGACTTCTACATAGTAAGGGTCCAGTTTGTGTTTAGAGATTCTGATTTTCCAGATTCTATTTCAAAAATAGAACTTACGGGAGGAATATATTTGGATTTGCTGCAAGCAGGTTTGAATTTTGATTAGGCAGAGAAACCCCATTTTTAATGGAAGTGGGAGTGGGAGGTAGAAATCTAGGTACTGACTCCACACCAATGGTTCTCACACTTGATCATGAAACACAGATTTCCAGGCCCACTCAACTTTCTGACTCAGTAAGCCTGGAGCAGTGCCTGAGAATTTACATTTCTAACAGGTTCCTGGGTGATACTGATGCCACTGACCTGAGGACACATTTTGAGGACCACTGTTCAACATGAAAGTATTGTCTTACTCTTGTCATGTAGAATGGGCAAAATATGGAATATTTTATATATGCCTTGGGCCAGCTTTTTTTAGCAACCACCAGTTACTGCTTTGGCCTCACCTTATGAGATCTGATGATCCACCACTGTATACATAGTGATCTAGAAAATCCACAAGATGAATACCATTTATCTCTGTTTATAAAATCATTAAAAAATGTAGTTATTTTGCAGATACAGCTTAAGAGTTCATTTATGCATTTACTAAAATCAAAGGAAATTTTAGGGCCCCTTGTTGAATGAGAAAATCGTATGTTAAATAAGACAATTATTCTTGTGTTTTCTCATTTCTAAGTGATAACCAGTTGCACTAAAACCACTTTGAGGTAGCAGGCAGGTTTGGGATGATTTGGTGCACATCTGTTGTACGATGGACATCTTATTTACTTCAAACAGAAGTGAACTCTGGAAAGAGACATGGTTCCACATCATAGAGGACCAAATTGTATTTTCTTGTACCTGGCATTTAATCCAACCATCAAGCCCAACGGGCATGAGTTTCTCTAACTTGAGTGAAGTGATAACTAAACATTTCAACCTCAGACTTGAGTGTTTTGGTGTAACATATAAAACGCACTCAGCCGAGACCCTAATCCACAGTGTTCATTCCCCCCCCCCCTTGATTGATGTTTAGTACTTTGTTAGATGGTTCCCTTTTCATCTGATTCCACATGGATGCAATGTTTCCTGTCTCACAGCCAAAGTCAACCTTTTAAGGCCTACAGGGGTGTTGTAGACATATAAATTAACAAAGCAGAGAGAAGGCTGGATTCCAGGACCACCTGGATTGCCAGCAAGGGCTCTAGAACCACAAAGGTTGGTCGGAAACAACCAGAAGGTCAGATGAGAAGTACACAGGGAAGGGCCTCTGAAACCCGACAGCAGCAAAGCTTGTGGAAGTAACATTTCTTATAATGGAGGCAAAAGGAAATTCAATGTAATCAGTGTAGGTTAAACAGACCTGGGATATATTAGTCATGGATCTTTAAAAAAAAAAAAAAGTGCTTACACTACTTGAAAAAAAGAGATTTCTACAATTTTATTTCTAAAGCTTGGCAGCTGTAGGAGGGAAAGGGGCTAGTTCATAAAACCAGAAATTTTATGCAAGCTTTTCTAAATTGTTACCTGTGCTAGGCGAGATTGGAACGTTGAAGGAGTGTTATGGGAGAGAGAGTCTTATGTTTTTGGATTTCAATCAAGTGGCTCTCTGTTTATGCAATCATTTTCCTTTTGTGGTTATGAAAGATTATTGATAAAGAGCTAAATTATAAAAACCCTTCTGGTTTTTTTTTTGATTATGTACTTATTAGATCTTCCTAACATGTCCAAGATCTCCAGTGTGTGCTATGTGTAATAGTTTATAAACAGTCTATTATTGTTGATATAGAATGAGACAGCGGATGTGTTTGATAAACAACTTTAAGATTTTGAGAAAAGAGCTTTCTGCAACACAAGTCACAACAACCAACGAACAAAAATTTTGGATTTGATGGAAGTCGTGTAGAGTCCACAAATAATTATCTTGAGTCTGCATAATTTTGCCTAAAGAATCATTTAATTTTAAAAGAGAAAAATGCCTTCTCTTAATTTGTCACCACCCCTTCCCTCCTCCAATCAAGAATCTTGGGATCAAAAAAGAGAAAAAAAGAACTGGGTTGTTTACTATAATATGTCCAAGAATTTGTAGGGTCTTACCAAAGGCAATGAAGCTGTCAGCATGGTTTCTTATAAGTTTATTATGCATCTACACACTGGCATGTGTTGTACATTTGTTGGAAGAAGTTTTCTAATATTCACTTCCAGGATTCTTTGGCTGTAAACAGCTGGAGAAATCAAAACTCCATGAGCTGAACTGGACGTTGTCTTGATCATCGGGTGTCAACAACTTAAGATTGACTTTGCACCTCCAAGTGGTCACACAGTTAGTGTTTTAAAATTTTCCAGATCTCCTGTCTCTATTTTTTCTGTTTCCATGGAGGTCTCAGAAACTCCTTTTTAAGATTTAAAAATTTATGTTTAAGAATATAAGATGTAACAGAACATGCAATTTTATTTTGTGAGCACCGCCAGGATTAACCTATATTTCCTGCTCTGTGAATTTCACTTTCTCTACCTGTACTGTAGTCACTGGGGCAGTTGACATCTTCCCCAGAGACAGCAGTCTTAATGAGGATTATGAACATTTATTGGTTTAAATATATCTCATTCTAGGCAAAAGTAGCAAGTAGGGAATTTTCCTTTCTCCCCTCAGATATATCCATGCTATTTTATCATTAAGTATTTTCTTTTGTTTTCTAGGCTCACTATCTGGGTTTGATTTCCCTGCCCTAATACATTTAATAGATCAGGTCTTAGAGTTTTCATTTGGCCAATTCTGTTGGCTTCATGTTCTCCTGTTCCCTATGTTGCCCTACTCCTGGTCTAGCCCTTCTCTTGGGACAAGTAAGCATCTAGGGTGTCATTTTCTCTTTTAATGATGGGCTGAGGAGAGAAGGCTAAAGGATAGGCATACTCTCACCTACAGTGTGTTCTCTATAAAATAAAAACTTCAGCAGGATGAGTCCTATGGTAAAAAAAAAAATCACTTTCAGTGGAGAGAGTATAAATATGTTGTAGTTGTCCAAAAATATTTATTGAATAAATTTTCCTACTTGATGCTCAAGAGAATTCACCTTACCTTTGTCTCCAACTCAGATACTTCAAAGCCAGGAGGTCGAGTGCCATGGATTGGCCATGGAAGTGGCTTTCAAGTGGGATGAAGAATGAATTTTTCATCCGACTGCCTAACCTCTTTTCCAGTATATTTTAACATCAGCCTGCTGTTGTCTAAAAATTATGCCAGGAGAGAATTTTTTTTTTTTTATTATGGCACCTAACCCCTATTCTTAGGAAGTCAGAAAGTTATACTATATTAACAAACTAGAAGCAAAACAAAAAGAACATATGAGATGTTATAGGAGTGAGTAGTAAAGAGATCCCATCTCTTCTTGGGAGATGAGATGGGGGAAGTCAGGGGAAGCTTCCCGAAAAAAAAATGTCCAGACCAAGACCTGAAACATGAGTAGGTATTAACTAAGGGGCTGAAAGAAATCCTGTATTGCTGAATCACAGGGGTCAGGGAGGCATGTAGTTTGAGATGAGGCTGGGGAGGCAGGCAGGGAGCAGGAAACATGGGTTCTTACGAGTTTTATACAGGAGTCCATTTGTCCTAAAGGAAATGGGGAACCATTGAAGAACTTTCAACTGGGGTGTGATATGATTTGATTTGTGTTTTTAAAGGTGAAGGATGGAGGCAGGCCAATGTATTGTTGCTTTTATAAACATTTTATTTATTTATTTTTTTTAAAGATTTCATTTATTTATTTGACAGAGACACAGCAAGAGAGGGAACACAAGCAGGGGGAGTGGCAGAGGGAGAAGCAGGCTTCCCGCCAAGCGGGGAGCCCGACGCGGGCCTCAATCCCAGGACCCTGGGATCATGACCTGAGCCGAAGGTAGACACTTAACGACTGAGCCACCCAGGCACCCCTGTTATAAACATTTTAATGCCAATTAACTTATAGTCTTATCACTAACCTACATTGAATTATTAAGAGGTAGCAAGTACTGGGTAACGACTGGAAAAGCTACACCCACATGGTAGACTCTGGGGTTATCATGAGCATCATGAGATAGAAGATACGTGGAAAGAGGGAGACACAGAATGATGTATTTAGGGGGGAGAGAGGAAGGAAGGGAGGAAAGAGGAAAAGGAAGGGAAGTGGAGAGGAAGACCAAACTAGGTGCTTTCACATACGTGTGCAAACTCATTTAATTCTCACAATCCATTTACCAAAGAGAAAACTAAAATTCAGAGCAGTTGGGAGTTTGAGACGTTAATTTGTCCAAGATCATATAGCAAGTGGCAGAGTTGGAATTTTAATTCTGATTCTCCTGCTGTATGTTCAAAGCTCTTTCTCATAGAGCTTCTTGTCCGTAAAGGAGGAAACACAAGAGTTGAATGGAAGTATATCCTAAAGTATAGCTAGAAGATAGAACTTGCCCTTTGTCATAATTCTGCTAGTGAGTAACCCTCAGTGAGTAATAGGTATTCAAAATGAAGTGCTTCCGTCCCAGGGGGAGATCTGTCTGATGCTCTGTAGTTGGATGGATGTTTGTATGCTTTTCAAGATAAGAGATAATTAACATTTCACTGTTCTCTTCCAGGGATTTTCTCTGTAATACTAATGTACACTGTCAGTTGCTGAACCACATGCAAATTACTTTCTTGTATCCAGCGGGGCTTTGTCATTTCCAAACTTATTTAAAAACTTGATTAGTCATTCATTATTTGTTGTTCATTTCACAAATAATTATTGTGTCTAATAAGTTCCAGCACTGTTCAAGGTACTAGGAAAGAACAGTGAACAAAACAGTTTTTTTTTTTGCTCTCATTCATTTAGTCATTTAGTGAATTTATGTATTTTGGTTTCTAACGCCTCTGTGTTAATCATAACAAGTTTCAAATTGATTAAAACTTTCCACTTTTAAATTTCTGGGGCCTGCATTCAACCTCCATTTCTCTTCCCTCTGCTTTAGTTCTAGAATTTTGAAATTGGTAAACAAATGCATGCTACCTACCAATACTCTTGGGACTTTAAAGATTTTTTTTATTCTTCCTTCATAGCCTTTATTATTCCAAAGAGAAGAGCAGTGAAGCTCATTTTTTGATTAAATGTGACCCTCTGATTTCGTGATTAAATATGACCCTCTGATTTCATTCTTTCTCTTCCTTATGTAATATTGTTCCTTCACTCATGTACTTTTTAGGCAAATTAGAAATATTTTCCTGCCTTATTAGTTTTTTTTTTTTTAAACATGCTATTGTGTCTGTATTTGTGGCATGGATGAGAGAGGATTAAAGCCAAATCTTGGAATTTGATGAAACACTTTTCTAAACCATGTGAGTTCATTTTCAGGGAGCTAATATAATAATCTCAAACACCTGTGATTTAGACAAGAGGAAGTCAAATATTCTAAAGGATACTATAGCCAAAATATTTGAATTAACAGAGAAGGGTGTTTGTGATGATTTCATTCTCTGTGTCCTACCTAAATATCCACACTGTGATATTTGCTTCATTGTTATTGATTAGCCCATCATGAAATTTCTATATTATATCCAGGAAGGAGGATTTAGACATTGAGATAATGTTGAATTGATGTTTTTATCTGTGGTACCTGACTCCAACTACCTAAATAGTTTATTGGAGGGGATTAGGTTATAGGTTTTATAGAATTAGCGGTCAACAAGCAGAAATGACCTCTGCTTTGTATTCATGGGTCAGTTAAGTCTGTGATACAGTGGTTCCCTCAATCCTAGTAAGCAAGGAGGGAGCATAAAGCTAGCTATTGACTGGACAGCAGGCTGTTGGGAAAGTTCTAGATTGCTCCCATTGGTTGCCAGTTGATTCTTTGGTTGACCTCACAAATGGGAAGGGAAACCAGAAAGTAAGATAGCCACAGACTACAGTATTTTAGGAGAATGATACTTCCTTGCTCTCCACTTTTGCGGAGCCATATTCCTGATTATAGAGGAAGAGAGGACGTACCATCCAAGGCATTTGGAATGGCGTCTACATGGAAAGCAGGGCTTATAGAATAGTATTTGGTGACCAGAACTGCGCATGATAATCCTGGTGAGTCTACGCTATGGTTTTATACAAGGGTAGGATTTTTTTCTTTTGATTTCCCGAACTGAACACACTCAATATTTTTATTTTTGTTTACTTGCCTCTAGTCACACACTAGTCATGTATCTGTGAGGAAAGCATGTCCTGGTGCCCAGGTCTTTTTCCTGATTATTATAGAGTTCAATACATTTATCAGAGTTGAGATTTTTATTCCAGGGACACATTATTTTAAATACATTGTTACAGAAGTTTATGTGCTTGTTTTCTGCAGGTTTATGTGGTTTCCTAAAACTAATTTGCAGCAATTCTCTTCTACACACTGGGGAAGGAGGAGGGGAAAGAATGTACATAACATTTTACGAATGGAAATTTTCAGGGATGGTCAGGATTTATCCCCACGAAGACTGACTAATTGAACCTCATTAAAATTAAGACTTGAGAGAGGGAAGATTGGCATTTAAAGCAAATTCAGCTTTCACACCACTCTTTGGTATCAAAATCCAAACGATCTATGGAAAACTGTGGCTGAATTGATGGGCCTGTTGGGGCAAGTTCTTTCCACTCCCCCCTCTCTTGAAGAGGCTGGATCTCTGAGATAATGCTGCGAGGACAGGCGTAGCAGCTTTGTGGTCTAGTACCTACTCAGACATGGGAAAGCGTTGATGGCTGAGGCAGCTGTCCCAGAAATGGGATCCCCAGGAAAACTTCTGGGGCAACTCTATCGAACTGATGAGCTTGGATTGTCTATCTTTACCAATATGCTGCATATCCGGTGAGAAGCTCACCAGTGGGAATGAAGTTTTGTTAATGAAAGTCTCACTGGGGAGATTATTTAGGGTCCATTTTCATAGCAGTGGGCAGTAAAAATATGCTAAAATCCTGTTATCACAGTAGGGTTATTTGCGTGGTTCTTTATCCTGTATTTGCATATTTAACTATCCTCTTCAGTTTTGGAATTAGTTGAGGTCAGTGTTCTTAGTTTTTTTTTTTTTTTTTTACATGTAACATAAAATACTACATTGAGAAGTCCATCTAATCTTATTTTTATCACACTCTACACCTCTATTCATTCAAGTTTTCATGAGTATTTCCATGTAGTTATATTCATGGAATGTTGCCAGTTGCATATTCCCTTTTTGGCACTCAGAGAAATATTTGAAATATGGGACAAGTGTTCAAAGCAAAACAACTCTACTGGGAATTATCATAAAATCTACAGTATAGTATATTATAAAAGCTATAGTATACCTGTGTTTAACCCATATGTTAGACTGCAAAGATACTGAGACTTCCTGCGTAAGGACAGGCTGAAAAATAATTCATCCTCTGCCAGCTGCAAATCCTGTATTTCCTTTCCCAGGTAGACCTGGAGACCCCTGGGGTGTCCTTGTTTCTACCTTTACCTGTCAGACTCCTAGGACTCCAGAAGAGGTGCTGAATCTTGGACAAGAAATATGTCAATCCCATCTTAGGGGAATTGGTTTGTCTGCTTTATGCTCCTGTTCCTGCTTCTCTCATAGCTAGATCTGACTTCTCTCATGGAAATCATAGTTCATATCATGGTCATAGCTTGGTTACCCTACTCCAAAACTGAAGCAAAATCCTCTTCCAAGGGATGTGGCTCTTAATTACTAGAATGTCATCATAGTCTCTTATTATGGTTTTATTTTGTCTCATGTAGCCTAGAATAACAGAGGTAATCATCCTGGTCTGGTTGCCTCACACAACTCCAAGGAAATTGTATTTTATTTAGAAGGATGTCAAGTTGGAGTGGGCACAGAGGATAGTGACAAGAATGGGCAGCAAACGTGGCATCTTCTCTCTTGAGAATGGTTGAGGGAACAGGATTCATCAGTCTAGAGAAGCAACTTGCTGTTCCTTTTATTTATTTGAATGGTTTTCATGGAGGAGAAACTATAAGACCCTTGAGTAGAGGACAGAATTAGGACAAAGAGGTGACAATTACAGAAAGTTTGATTTGAATGCATATGAAGAAAATGTTTCTATTGATTTGAATTGTCAAAGAATGGAAAGGATTGTCTTGAGAGAATGGCCCCAAATGAGTGGACACCTTCACTCATGCTGGCTGACCACTTGGGCAGATGGTGCTGAGGAAATTCTTACATCCACTTGAGGCTGGACTAGATAATATCAAGGGTTCTTTTCAACTCTGATATTGTAAGTTTATGATTCAGTTGTAAGTAGTTGAAACAAGGTATTAAGGGTCCTGAAATACTTATTTTGTGAACGCTTAAAAGACGCTCTGTTCATGAATGCCTTAGAGGTACATCTGTCTGGAACAAAATATTAGACAACAGGATCTTAGAAGGCTTCCTTGAAGAATGAATGTCTTCTGTATTTAAAGGTGATTCTTTAGGGCAATATTTATAAAATAAAAGATAAGTTTCAGGGACTCTGTTTCTCACTCTTGGTCAAGAACAGCTTGCTTTTTATCTAATGATACTAGCTCCTTCCTGTAATTATGTGTCTTCCATTGTGGTCAACATGATCATGAAATAAACTTTTCCTTCTTTAGAAACTTCACACTTTAGGTCCATCTGTTACTTTTTACCTAAACCACAGTGGTCCCATGGCTTCCACTGTAGTCTCCATTGCTAATTCATTCCTAAGTAGATTCGTTGGTTAAATAACTATGATAGCCCTCTTGATCATTTTCTACTCTGTCTTCTTAGGATCATACGGTTTTTTCTAACCTATGTTTTAGTTGTTTCTGGTAGCCTTTAAAGCTACCTATATTCTTAATTTCCAGATAAATTAAACATAGTTTCTTTTTATCTTTTGTAGACCTGTATTTTTAGGTAACTGGTATCTCGCTTCATTCTTTATCAAACAAGCTCCATTCTCCTTATGGTCCCCCAATGGAAAAATTAAAGCCAAATATTTAAGCAGTTAAAATATTCATTTTGTTTTGTGGCATTAAAAAGTGCACATATAAGAAACAAAAGCGCCTTAAATTGAATTCTCCATCTTCTACTAGAGTAGAGGGAACATGCAACATTGGCTATTCTCTCTGTTTACTGGTTAGTGAGCAGTTATCATAGTACCTTTTGGGGAATTTCTCTTATCTCTTGGTGTTTTTTGATTTTAACATTTTAGAATATGACTATGTGGATCATGTTTATTTTGCATGGTTTTCGGTGACCTTAATAACAGAAAGGCTCAGTTACAGGACATTTTATTGAATTGTTTGCTTTATTATGTCTTCCCTTCCATTCTGTTATCTTCCCTGGGAATTCCTACTAAATGGATCATGTTTAGACTGAGACATCATTGTGATTTCTCTTGTATTTTCTAATGCATGCTGGTCTAATGGTCCATTTTTGGAAAATCTATGTATGTGTGTGTTAATGTTTAGAAATGAGTGGATGGAGGAGCGCCTGGGTGGCTCAGTCAGTTAAGCATCTGCCTTCGGTTCAGGCCGTGATCCCAGGGTCCTGGAATGGAGCCCCACCTGGGCTCTCTGCTCAGCAGGGAGTCTGCTTCTCCCTCTCCCTTCCCCCCTCTCCCTGCTGGTGCTCTTTGTCTCGCACTCACTCTCTCTCAAATAAATAAAATCTTAAAAAAAAATGAGTACGTGGATGTATAACAATGTGTTAACACTAATTAACTTTGGAGTTATGGGAACGAAGGTGGACTTTCAAGTTTTGCCCTATTCTGTTTTATCTGAAATTGAAAAAGATGTGTTTGTGAATTGTCTAACAAAAATGGGAAATATTTAAAATATACAAAAGAAATTAAAAAAATCAAACCTACTGATTTTGTTATTAAAATAATTTCCAATTTAATTGTTTTAGGTTAATGTGACCATTTGGAAAAGGTGTTTTAAAGTCGAATACAATGTGTTTCTAATGTATTTGCTTTAAATTAACAATATTTTGGTATGTAAATGTCTCCAACATATTTTTTTGGCATATTACATGCCCAGGTATCTAATCATGTCTAATGTATATTAAGTGCTTAATATATTTTTACTGAATAAATGTGTGAGATGTCCAGAAACTACCTATTGCTAAATCTTAAAATACATCGAGTCTCTTGTCTTTTATTTGGAGATCTGTTTAGAAGATTTTGTCCCAATGGAAAGACCAGGGGCCTGAGGTACTCTGAGGGGCATGGGCACAACTGTTCCACAGTCCTTTGGTTAAAAGCTCTGTTACCCCAAAACTTTGTAGCTTAATCTTACTGATCTTGGCATCCTCGATTCTGTTCTGAACATTCATATTTTTCCCAGCTGTCTTCAGTTATTTCATCAATATTGTTTCATCTGTATATCATCTAAAAATTTCTTAATATTGTTTGCTAGTGGCATCCTTCTTGAGTGAACTCCATTAGGCATCTTGAATCAGAAATTCTATTAATCCTTTTGATCTGTGCATTTAGGTTTTCCTTCAGGTTAGGTGATACTTTCTTCTCATATCCTTGAATATTTTATTTCTTCTGTATGTTCTACTCAGCAATGAAAACCAGCTACATGTTTTAGCTCCCCTGAGTATTTTCCATATAGACATCTATTCTTATTTAACTGTGTGTTCTCTTTCTCTGCAGTCTGTTTTCCTCAAGTCTTTGACATTGAATCTATGATACTCATTCACTTTTCTGGGTTTTTTTTCCTGTTATTTTCTAAAGACTTAAAAAAAATTTGTTCTTGCATTACTCATTCACTTAAATGTTTGACATTTTAAGTTTATTGTTCCTCTCTGATTTAGTTTTAACAGTTCAGTGCAGTTGTGATCTAACATTTTTCCCCTTTTTCTAGGGGGAAAGATACTTCAACATAGGACCAAATGTAACTTTTGCATGTTACCTCCTTCTTTCCTCTTTTTCTTTTGTTTTCTTTGCTCCCTCCCTTCCTTCCTCCCTTTCTTTTAGTTCCTACATTTTGTTTTTTTTCTGTTTTGTCATTGAGGGAAGCTTTCCTGGGCTTGCTACTTTCCCCCAGGATCTTGTATTGGCTTTTTATTGGCTCCCTGGACTATTTCTATGGGTAGGACCAACTTTGTGGGTTTGTGGCCAGTGCCATAGTCTCATGTTCGGGAGCATTTAGGTTTAGTGCTCTATAGTTGTCAACTTGATATTATTTTGTCTCTGAATTTGTGTTCTATAAGTGAAGTCCAATAGGACCATTAAGCACCCATGAAACTTTGGCTCAGGCATCTGGGCTTCTGGGCTTTCCTATCTTGGTCACCTGCTCCCCTCTCTGTGAAGGTCAGGGTCAGTCCAGAATCAGGTGGTGTGTAAGGTATGGCCTCTGGGCTTGGGGAATGGAAGTACCTGACCCTAATCAAAATGGCAGCTTCATGTTTGGGGAGCCACTCAGTGGGGTGAACTTCTTGACCAACTTTAACCAGATACCTAGTTGCATCCCTATGTGGAGATTACAGTCACTTTGAATGACCACCTGCAATGGGTTAGGATGGCAAGTCTGGAAAGAGGGAGATTGACTTCCCTGCGCTGGACTGGGGCACAACATGTTGGGCTGCTGGCAGAGTAGGGAAATCCTGCAGGCAATAGACCATGCATGAGGAGGTATGGGGCTGAGTTTCCCAGGGGCCTGTGAGGGTCTGAGCTAGCATAGATAATATACTAGAGCTCCAGGGAGCATGATATTAAATACCAAATAAAAACCCCAAAACACCGTGATATAGTTTGAGAGCGAGTGAGCATGGAAGAATAGAAAATGTTTTATATTTTAGTGCCTCTAATGGCACTTTTCCCCTGCTTTTTGAACATAGCCCTATATTTTCCTTTTGCACTGGGCTCTGCAAATTATGTACCTGGCCCTGCTTGTAGGTATTCTTCAGATCCCTCCCCCTTAGAACTCAACCTAGAGCACTGGTGATAGAGGTTTAAAACTCAGTATGGTCATTTATCTGACTGAATGTATGGATCACAGGAGGAATGTTGAAACCACTGCAGTATGGACAAACACCACTAAATTCGAGGAATTTTACTAAGCAATGGCTTAAGGAGACAGTGATGTCTTTGTTAGAAATTTGTGATGCTCTCCATTTTTGAGATGAGTTTATCATGGTAATATTAACCCAAGTTAGGGAAAATCCCACTGCCATTGTGGTTTTGAGTGGTGAGACGGAAGTACTTTTTCTCTTGATGCAGCTTTTGATATTGTTGGCATCAAATGTGTCAGTGGGTCTAAGTAGACTCTTTCCACCCTCTTCTGTCTTTTCTCTGGCCTTCAGACAACACATTTTCAGATTAGGAGCTGATTTTCCTGTAGGAGCCACCAAAACAGCTACTCTGGAGCTGGGTCAAAGACATTCAGGGCATTTGGACTCTGATTTCTCTTCTAAACATGCTTTGTGGTTTCTACTCTTACTCATCTAGGCTTTCTCTCTATAAATTGGGACATATTAATGAGATTCAACACATTTTCTTTCACATATTTTCTGAAAACTAGATTATATTCTCGAGTATGCCAATTTGGTTTGATTTGGGCTAGATATGGAAAAAAAATCACTTCAAAGGGTAAAATACATAGTTGACATAATTCTTCAGTATTTCTTATGATTTTTTTTTTCTTTCCCTTAAAATTTTGTTTTGGATTGTCAACTTCTGTCAGGGGGTGTTACAAGCCTTAGTTTGTTGCTGTGTTTCCTAGAAGTCCTATTTCTATCAAGTTATGTAAAACTCTATAAACATTAAGTTAAATGGCCATATAACATTCTAATATACTTTAATATACCTAAATAATCCCCTATATTGGACAACAGTTTGTTGATCATTTTGCCACTGTAATTTTGTAATAAACATCTTTGAGAAGATATTTTTCTCTTGCATTCCAGATTATGTTTCAGAATCAATCCTCTAAACTGGAAATATACACATATTTATGAATCAGTTCTCTAAATTGGAATATACACATATTTATGAAGCCCTTTTTATATATTGCAAATTGGCCTACCTGATTAACCCTGGGTATTATCACTTAATTGAAAACTGGTATCCTGTTTTGATTTGCATTTCTTTGACTACTAGTGAGATAGGAAGTTTGTTCAAATGCTTGTTTTTTAGCTCTCTGTATTTCCTTTCAGGCTTTTATTTGAAATGAACAACAAAAAAACTTCAGAGCTTAATAGGTTTGAGAAAACCTGAAATTGTGATTTCTTCTATGAATCTTGTGTTGTGTAAATAGGAAAAAAGATACCTTAATCGGGATGTCTTTTGTGGTTGTCTGGAATAGGTATAGATTATTAATTCTATTGAGGGCAAATGGCTGAGGCTAGCCAGCTGCCTAAAAGAGAGATTTAACCAAAGATAGACAAAAAAGCATGTGTAGCTTCATTTGTAACTTCATCAACTCTTGCTACTGCCCATATAGTTTCTTCGAAGTTTAAGGCTTTATATCTCCCTGGAGGGGAAGAATTTACTTTTCATCAAAGGTTCATTTAGAAATTAATACTTGCTTTATGGCTTATATACATTGTCAGAGCTGTTACTCAGTGTATCTTTTCTGAGATGGAAATTTAATTAGGTGTGTATTTGTGATGAAATGTTTAAATGACTTAAGAATATGTATACCCACATGCATGTGATATTTAATCAAGTATAAAATAAGTAGAATGTAGAAGTAGTAATCTCTTAGTGCTAAGACTGAACATATTTTCAGTTGAGCAAAGAAAATTAACCTACTTATAGCTATGGTATTATTTGCCCTGGTGATTTAATCCTACAAATATTTTACAAAATAATATAAATAGAAGCATATGTTAAGTGTGGGCAACGGTTACCATGTCACATTCTCTAAATAACCATGAATTGATGAATAATAAAACGTATATGTTTATAATCTCTAAAAATGTAATTCAAACATAATATATATTTTGTTTAAACACAAAGACCTAAAAAATCTTTTGGCAATAGTGATTTCTCTTTATTGAGTAAAATGAGTTCATGTGCATAAAAGTGTTACAAAGCCATAAGTTGCTAGACCAACGTTATTTGTCATGATTACAAATGTTTAGTAAGGATTTCCAAAGAGAATGAGGATGACTCAGTAAAACAAGCTTAGGAAGAAGTACATTCAGTAGTACATTCAGTACTACATACAGTAGTACATTCAAGGATTTCCTTAACAAGAACACTCTTATCTAGAATCTTAAATACCATACTGAATTGGAGAAAAGAGATTTTCCTGATGGATAGTTAGAAAACCTTGCTAAAATGCTAAGATAATAAATGATTTAAAAATTTCTATGCAAAAAATTATTTTGTTTGGGGGTGTCTTTACTGAACAAATAATCACTGAGCTTTTCTGTGCTAGATGCTGTTCTAAGAGCTTGGGATAAATTAGTTAATAAAAACAAAGATTCCTGCCCTTGTGCTTACGTTCTGGTGAGGAAAGATAGAAAATGAACAAGAAAGATGATTAATGTACCAGTTGTAATGCGTGTTAGAAGATAAGTGCTTTGGACAAAAGAAAAATTAGAGATTAAGGGAATTAGGAGCCTCTGGGGGGGAAGGGAGAAGTTTTTAGTAGCCATTGTTGGGAAAGTAAGTTTTGAGCAAAGACTTTGAAAAGATGAAGGGTTAGTCAAGAGGTTATCTGAGGAAAGAGTATTGCAAGCTGAGGGAACAGCTAGAGAAAAGCCTACTGTGGGAGCATGCTAGGAATAGCTGGGAGGCCAGTGCCTGGAATGAAGTGATCAGAAGATAGTAACAAAGAGGGGGGAATCGGAGGGGGAGATGAACCATGAGAGACGATGGACTCTGAGAAACAAACTGAGGGTTCTAGAGGGGAGGGGGGTGGGGGGATGAGTTAGCCTGGTGATGGGTATTAAGGAGGACATGTTCTGCATGTTCTTGCACTGGGTGTTATATGCAAACAATGAATCGTGGAACACTACATCAAAAACGAATGATGTATGGTGATTAACATAACATAATAATAAAAAGAAGATAGTGAAAAAGATCCATTCAGAGAGCTAGCGGAAAGGGGTGCAGTCAACATAGGGCCTTATCAGCTATCAATGGGTTTATGCTGCGTAAGATGGGGAGCCAATGTAGAGTTTTGAGCAGAGGAGTGATTTAAGCTGATTTGCATTTTAAAAAGATGTTTTTAGCTTCTTCATTGGGATTACATTATAGGGGATAAGGTTAAAAATTGAGGCAAGATAGGATAGAGGCTTGGACCAGGTGAATGTGCTAGTAGTGGCTGATTCTGAATATATTTTGAAGGTAGAACCGATGGGATTTGCCAGTTTGTTGCATAGGGTGTGTGAGAAGTGATTTCCATATTGCTAGCCAGTTTTTTGTACTCTATCTACACTGCTGAATTTGTTCGTAGTATTGAGGCTTCCGGGCATCCTTTTTGGTCTGATGAGTCCTTGTCTCTGACCATCCCAGGTTCCAAAGACTCATGCTTGTCTGGTTAGTGCTGATGCACCTCCCCTCTCTACTATTCCCCTGGTTTCAGATTTTCAGCCCCATCATTTAAACCCTATCCGAATCTAGCCCTCTGTCATGCCTATTCTTTGCCCTGATTCCTGTTTATCTTTTAGCCATTTTGTCCTGAGATCCTTCTCCTGGAATCTGTTCCAAGCTGCTACCTATGGTACAAGTACCAACTATAGTTGCAATCATTAAATTCATTAGTTAAGCTACAGGAAAAAGAATGGGTCACAAGTTATTCAGGATTAAAAAAGAAAAAGGAACAGAATTTTGATTCTAGGCTAAAGAAGACCCTATCTTGGCATCTCTTTAAGCTGAATAAATTGTCTTGTCGAATAAATATATTCAAGAAGATTTTCAATATTTATGACCTTTCTCTTCTGTAGGACCAAAAATCCTCTTGGCTATGGAAACGATGCTGAGTCAAAATTCTTGAAGTCATAAGCATTTTGAAATTCAATTGTCTTTTAATTTGGTTAGTGGACAATTGAGATATTTAATTGAGACTGACAATTGACAATTGAGATAGTTACAAGTGAAATAAAACTAATAAACTACTTATGAAAAATAGCTCTGTGTAACAGTGTTTTGTCACCTTGATGGAGAAAGTTTGGGGTTTGCCCCATTCTTAAAATTTAATGGTACAATCTCATCTGAACTCCATTTGACCTCCTCTTACTTGAAATGGACTGTAGAGGAAAGGAGCAAAATACTTTCAAATAAACATCTCCTAAAATGCATTTTAACCTTGGATCTGGAAATCTATAAAAGAATACTTTTTCCCCCCCAGTACATTGATAACATGGAGAGAATTCCTTACAGCTGAGAATTATGGTATTTAAAGGTTTCAAGATGTCTTTCCAGGTTTTGAATTGGCAGTAAGCCAGTGACTGAATTGCTACATTTTAAAAGCCCATCTTGCCTCCACTTCCTTTAGGTTTTCTTATTTTTCACATCAGTTTGCTCCCAGGCAATAGTTAATACGTTCCTTAAAGTTCATTCATTTTTCTATTACTTTAGATATGAAGTTCCCGTCAAAAAAAAAAATAACTTCAAAGAATTAAGTAAAGATGTAACAAATCCTAGCAAATCCTAGAGAACCTGATCATCCTTAAATATATAAGCACAAACATTTTGGCTTAGTTCCTTATAAAACTTAAGTAAATGTTTACTTAAGAATCTTAGTATAGTATCATTATTTTCAGATCCACTTCTAAACTGGTTTGTAGCAAACATATCTTTTGTGTGTGTGTGGCTTGCTAAGCAATCTTAGTGGTTTAAAGCATCTGTGTTACATGTAATTTAAATACTTTTGAATTCTCCTTCCATAAACCATTGATTGACCACATAATGGGGGACTTCCAAACCCCATTCTTTTGGCCAGTGCTCCGTGTCCTATTGTGTGAACTGAAATGTGGCCTATCCTAGCCAGCAGAGGATTTCACTGGCTAACCACAGGAAAGACTTAGTGTAAAAGCTCTGAGAATTTGACCATGAAAGGGAGAGATATTTGTAACATTTCACAAACATGCTTTTTTGTTGTCTGGATAATGCTGTTCGAGTATCAGTGATTTCTTATTCTACTGTCAGCCCTTGAAAAAGAAGAAAAAAAAAATCTTAATTTTTGTTTCTTAGACTCCCCAAGAATTTTAATGACTGAAAGAAGTTGCCTCCTGCAGTCATTTGCAAATGAAATCTATTGCAGAGGATGTGTGTATGAGCTGGCCTGGCAACCATTTATATGAAAGTTAATAAAGTCTCTTAACTAGCCTCCATGGCCTTAGCAGAATCAAGGGTATCTGAAGAACATTTAAAAATGAGGAAAAATGGAATTGTAAGAACAACAGAAGTAATATCAGGTACTTTGGAAATAGAGGTCACCTTAGTATATGGGAAAACTTCAGTAAGAAAATTAGGGGAATATATATCCAAAAGAGCCCAGTGCTTGTGTGTTGTGTTGGATTTAGTTTGTACTTACGGTTACCACACTCCTGTTAGGTTAACGACCTAAGGGCTGGACTTGATGTCTGTTTTTACTTGTCTCTTCCTTTGCTTAGGAAAGCGCCTCTCTCCTCAGATATGCCAATTCATGCCCTCTTTTAAACTTTGGCTTAATTTTCCCCTTTTTTCAACATCTCACCGGGCTATTCTATACCAGCACATGCTTTATTAATGTGGTCCAGCTCTGCGTTTATTGACCCGTCCTCTTCTCTGGGTATTACATGTTTATATAATTTAGCTCATAGACCAAGTTCACTGGGAGGAGATAGTATTTTTGTTTTTCTTCTATTTCCTTTATATAACCCAGTTCAATAATTTGCCCGTAATAGGAATATTTAAATGTGGTGTCAACTATGTTAGACAGTTCATCCAGGCATGTTATTTCTCAGCACAGCACTGTTGGCTCTTTGGATAGGACAGATCGTGGTTCTGGGGGACTTCTACCTCTGCACTCCCATACAAATCTTGCAGTTATACCCTTGACCCCCCATACTAAAAGCTGGTAGTCCCTCAGGTTATTTGACAGCCCATGATGCCTCCTAGGGAGCTGTTACTGCCCCAGTTGAGATTCAGTTCCTTCCATAATACTTAGAACAATGTGGAATTACTTGATTAGTTGCTTTGTGTTCATCTCCTGTGCTAATACGAAACTTTAAGAGCATAGGTATGCGTTTTTTTCTATTTCATCCATTGTATTCTCAGGACTTTAGCACAATGCCTGGCACATTGTAAGGTGTTCAATTTATAGAATAAATGTGTGCCCAGGCCAGTGAGCCTTTGCAAACTATTTTTGGCAGCAAATAATTTTAGTGACAGCTTACTAAATAGTCTGTTGATGGTCTGAGTTAAAACAACATCCACTAGTTCCAAACACAGATTAGTTTAGATATTGGCAGAATGTGGCTTTCATTAAATTTTACCACTAAACTTAGTAGGAAACCTTGGAAAAGTCAGATTCTTTTTATACCTGGCTTCTCTTACTATGTAATAAGATAATTAGTAACACTTGCCTTTTACCTATGATAATGACTGTTAGGCCAGTGGTAATAATTCTTACCAAGATACCAGAAAGAGAGGCATTGTGTATGTAATAAAGAAAATCTTAAATGGTCATTACCATATAACGTGTTCAATAGTGCCATCTTTTGCTTTTGAAACAATGGAAATAATCAACATCACTTTCAACGATCTGCTGAATGAGTTCCCTGCTAAAGTCAGAGCGTATAGAGGAAAAGTTATAATCAGAATGTCTTACAATCTCTGATCAGGTATAACGATGGTTATCAATCTTGCACGTGTATTTGGCCCTTATTTATTTATTTATTTATTTATTTATTTATTTATTTATTTATTTATTTATTGTAACCAGTTTCTCAAATATCTAAAACCTCTGCTGAGGAGTTAAATCAATGTATCCTTTTTTTTTTTTTTTATCACCTCTGTCACTTTGAAACATAAAAAAGTTCTGTTCTACAGGCACTTTTCAAAGATTTATCCAAATATAAATCTTTCTTTTGATTTTTTCTGAAGCAGGACTCAAAAAACTTGCCCAAGGTCACAATTCATTCAAGATGCATTGGTTTCTTTTTGAGCATTAGTTTAATTTCCACCAGTTGTGCAGATTCTAGGAGGAGTAGCAGTATGAGTTTCCTGGTAGCTTGGCAGTGTTATTTTCAGTGTTTTATTGGGCTTACTATTTTGCTGAAGGCTTAACAGGCTCATTTTCAGATTCTTAATCAAGAACAAGTTTAATGATTGAAGGTAATTATCTCCAGATTAGAAGGGCTTTTAAAAATTTATCAGCATTCCAAAATTTAACAAATAGCTCTCTGATAATCTAATTAAAATCCTGATTTTGCTGCCAGACTGTTTCAAGCCAGATACTCACTCAGCCAGTATCAAACCATTTATCCATTTAAGCTGTTTCTGACAATACAGACACAGAAGTTGGTCTGTGGTAATAGTCATGTTGTCCCCTGGAGGAGGTTGACGTTCTGCAATGATCAGGTCTATTTTCTTATTGATTTTATTTTTAAAGGGAAATAATGTGAGTTTTCTCTAGTGATTAAGGGACTATTTCTGTCATCCTGAAGTAGAGAGCCCATTGGCTGTGTGATATACCTATGTATGCAGAACAGACAAAATTGTTTCCAGCAGCAAATCTGAATCAGCTGCTTTGCATCATAATAAAAGGCCTTTCACTTTCCATTAGATTTGCACCTTAAATGGTAATTAAATTTAGGAACCATATTGTAAAGGAATTTGGTCTAGTTTAGAACTATGGAATTTTGATGGATAATTAAACACATGCAGAAAACCCCACACAGTTCATGGGAGCTGTTTATATAAGCTAGGGGCAAAATCATTTTTTCATAGTTCTGAAAATAATTTGGACTTCTTCAATAAGCATTATTTACTCAAAAGATGTACCTTAACCTGTTAGTAACTAGCTCTTGTTTTAGAACCAACTTAAATACTGTATTCTAACAATGGGATTTCTATGCCTTCAAACAACCAGACAGGTCTCAATGGTGGCTAAATGCAGACTCTGGAATCACAATTTTGTCAGGCAATCCATGTTACTTGTTTTCATTTCTGTTGCTCCCCAGCAAGTTTTTGTTAGGCTCTTCTTGCCCTTCCTACTTTTCCAGGGGTTTGGTGGTAGTATTGAAAGTGGATGAGGCTGGGAGACAGGCAGCAGAAGGCATGGCAGGAGTTTCAGACCTCGTCAGTGTACAGATTTCTGTGCTTCCAATTATCAGTGTGTGGGAGTTTTGTCAAAAAAGCTGGGCTTGTGGTTCCTTTTGTTCTTTAGTGTCTATTGTGGTTTAGGTTTCAAATGGGATGCAAATGTGATTTATAGTGCGTGGCATGATGCAGTTAGAGAGGACTGGACTTTACAAGGCAATGCAAACTTGAGCAGGGAAAGGCTGCTCGTGAGCAACGTGTCCTTGTGGGTGATGAAGGAACAATCCAGCATGGCTTATGGGGAGGCTGGGGAGTAAACAACATGTGAAGATGGCTTCCTTCCTTGCGGTCTGGGAGAGCAGAACTTCATGCCATCTCTCACAAGTGCTCAGGGAGCTGTTAAGGAGCATTCCCATGCTGCTGAGAAAAGAACAGGCGCAATAACAGTGTTTCCCCGGTGGGTAGAACTGTATACCCTCATTCTGTCAGAGACTAAGAAGTTAATTTATCACCATTCCAGATAGCCACATGATTGCAATATCTCGAGTAGCACTTTTTGGTGCCACGTTCCCAAGGACTTTTAAAGTTCTTACCAAATGGCCATGTTGTATGATTGCCAAATTATGCAGGCTGAACATCCTTAAAGAGTAGATTCTAGTGGAATCGTTTGCCAACTAAAAGTTCCTGTGGATATTTAATGACATCAAATTATTGAAGCATAAATCATCCAGTCACTCCACAAATCTATGTTCAGCACTTCCCATGAGTAAATGTACATCAACAACAACAAATGAAAATAATTAGCATATTTTTAATTTAAAAAGTAGCTTGGACCTGAAAAGAAGTGGGTTTTTGTTTATACTTTTTTGTATACTTTTATATATATATATATTATACTTTTGTAAGCCTTTTTTTTGTAATTCAGATATTATAACTCCCAGTTTTTGAAAACCTATTCAATACATATTTAAAGTAACCATTTTTCTTTTAAGATAGTTTTATATATTCAGGCCATCCATTTTTAAACTGTAAGATGAGAGAATTGGTGTAGTATTGGCTTTAGGGGAAATAGTTGGGTTTCAAGTTCCATTGATGCCACTTAAACTTTGTAGGAGTCTTGAAAAATTGGACAAACAGAAAACTAGAGAAACTGTCTTCAAAAGAGCACCTCCTTCATAGGCCTGTTGTATCGATATTAATGCATGTGAGCTGCTTAGAAAAAGTGACGGCCATGAAGATGATCCTTATTGCATTGATCTTGCCCTTTCCCACTGCTAGATGGTACTGGAACCTCGCTGAGTGAATGTTGCAGTTCCCAACACAAGAGGTCTGGATCTGGATTCTGAGAATAGTCGAACAATGAGAAGGCTTTGGTCATTCTTCAGGAAAGAGAATTTTTGGCTCATTCTTAGTCTAAGGACATGAGTGCTGCCCCTTTGGATTTTCAGCATGCAGCAAGCCAACAGCTATCCGGAGGCTTTTTGCTATCCGGAAGCAGCTGAAACAAGCCTAAAGGAAAGGGAATAAGAGCAAGGGTATTCAGGAACAATAGGGGAAAAGTCAGTTTTCCAGAAAAGCACAAAAATCTAACATGGGTGAATAATTTTGCAGGCACCAAGCCCTAAAGGGTCAAGGTATCTGACAGTTGTAGATTGAGAAGTGAGGTGAGAGTAGAATAAGAAATCACTCTTAGTGGCAGGATGTAGACCTGGGGAATGTGTGTGTGTGGTGTGCGTGGGAGCTCCGGCGCCTATGGGGGGAGGAGGGCGTCACAAAGTGAGGCACAGGAAGAGTAAGTGCCAAAAGCAAATTGCATTTACTTCCAAACTTTGCCTCTGGTCCCCTCATCCCTAGATATTTTTCTCAGTTCTATTGTTTTTAATTTTTTCCTGTTTGGATTAATGAGTCAAGGGAGGGACAGCCTTAGCTAGCTCCACTGTGCCCCTGAGGCAAAAAGGGGACTGACCAGATTGGGAACTTCGCTGCGTTTTAGGTTGGTCTGTGCTAGCACCTCTGGTTAGCTCATTGTGCACACGGCTGGCGGATTGTCCACTGTGGAGTTCAGTTCAGAGGTTACCTGTCCATCTGGCTTCTGCATTTGCATCTGCCACCTCACCTTGGTGCAAAAGGCAACCACTTTATTCAGTTGTATGAAAAAAAATTCTTTTCATACCAAGTCCTGGTAAGTTTCAGGAGACATTTACTAAAGTTTTATGTATGAGGGTGGGGTTATGGGGTAGGCAGTGGAGGCGAGCAGTGTGTATATCCGGGGCATAGTTTACAGGAGGGGATCACAGAGCAATACATAGGATTTCACTGTATTAGTCAGGGTCCTCCAGGGAAACAGAACCAGTAGGGTAGAGATATATATGTAACAGGAGATTTATTACAAGGAATTGGCTCATGCAGTTATAGAGGCTAAGTCTGGTGATCTGCCTTCTGCAGGCTGGACACCCAGGAAAGGTGGTGTACTTCAGTCTGAGAAGCAGGGGAGTCAGGAATACAAATTCCAGTTCAAGGGCAGGGAAGATGAGATATCTCAGCTTACTCAGTGAGGCAAAGAGAGGGATGAATTATTCTTTCTTCTACCTTTTGTTCTATTTAGGACCTCAATGGATTGGATGATGCTCACCCACATTAGGGAGGGCAGTCTACCCCGTCTGCTGATTCAAATGCTAATTTCACCCAGAAACGGTGTTTAATATGGGCACCCGTGGCCCATTCAAGGTGATACATAAAATTTGAACCATTTAAGATGACGTGCACAATGTTGTTATTGTTGTTTTCATGTATTTTTCCCTGTTTGGATTGTTTAACTTATTCTCTCTCACTTAGAGTACACGTTAATCTCCTAGTATTATGCATGGCCATTTACCAACCATCTTTTGATATCTTATTGAATTATATCTACCAAATAAGTGTTGAAGTTACTGGTGAGTTACTGAATTGTTTCTACCAGATAAACATTCAGTTCTCTAAAAGGTAAAGATTTTTTTTAAGTAAACATTTTCCCACCACTTACTCTTATAAAAAGTCAGTGAGTCTTATTTTAACATACATATCACACAGGACATATACCAGATGATGAATATTTGGCTATAAACATGGGTTAAATTCAACTACTATAAAATCTACACTGACTGTATGATGAATGATAAAAATGATGGTTGATTCTCTGGTGGTGTTTTCTTGAAAATATAGTTAAATGCTTGTATGATAGAAATGTGTGTTAAAGGAGAAAATTAGTCTCTACCCCTGACTAATGATTATTATAATGAGACTTTTAAATGGTGACTTCCAATTTATGTGTTACTGACTATATGCTTTGTAACTAGTTACTAAAAAGAAATAGGCTTTGGGGAAGGACACCCAAACCACAGAGATGAGCTATGATAAAACCAGAGTCACTGAAAGGCAAAAGAAATAGGGAGCAGTTTCATAAAAAACATTCCCAGACATGATACTGCTCGACTCTTTCTATAGGGAAAGCTAATAACTGAAGGGTATATGTGAAGAATACAACTCATTTTTCCTAATTTTTCTTCAGCTATTTTTTTAAGGATTTTGTTTTTAAGTCATCTCTACACCTAATGTGCCCTTGAACTCACAACCCCGAGATCAAGGGTCACATGCTCCACTGACTGAGTCAGCCAGGCACCCCTCTTCAGCTTTCTCTATTTGGCTTTGTATTTGTTTTTCTTATTATAAAGTTAGATTATCTTATTTTAAAAACAATTCACACTGATTATATGAATTTAGAAAACTTGGAAGGTGTTAAAGGAAAAGATCAGTCTGTAATCATCTTACTATCTATATAAGTTTTTGCTTTGTAATCAGCCAAATCCAAAATCTAATGGCCTAAAAAGAAAGACACAGTAATTTAGTTCACAATTCTGTGGGTTAGCTGGCCATATTTCTGTTCTGAGCTGAAGTGGTCACATGGTAGTTTGGCTGGTGGTGGCTGATCATGGGTAACTTCACTACGTCTGGCAGGTGACTGGCTAGTTGGTTAGTCTAGGAGGCCTCAAGCAGGGATGGCTTGAGGTTTCACATGGCCTTCTATTTTCCTGTAGATTATCCCAGGCTTCTTTACATGGTGGTCTCAGAGTTCCAGAAAGCAGCATGAAGGCAAACTCCCACATGTGAGCTCTTATTAAGCCTCTGCTTGCTTCACGGTAGCTGATGCCTAATTGGCCAAAGTAAATTTTATGGCCAGGCAGAGTCAGATGGGACGATGCTTACTCAAGAGTAGTTCATAGGAAACCCACTTATCATGGCCATTTTTGCAAACAACATAAAAAAGCCTTTTGGGTCATAAAAATTTTCAGCCTTCTGTCATGCATTTTTCACTTAGAAAAATTATAGTATGAGAACTTACCTATTATACATTCTTCAGAAATATGATTCTTAATGGCTATGTAATACTAAAATAAGTGATTATACTGTAATTTGTTTATCTAATTGCATATTAGCAAGAGGCAGCTTTTTAAAAATTTAAATTCAATTAGTCAACTTATAGTACATCATTAGTTTCAGATGTAGTGTTCAATAAATTATCAGTTGCATATAACACCCAGTGCTCATCACATCACATGCCCTCCTTAATGCCCATCACCCAGTTACCCCTTCTCCCACCCTCCTCCCCTCCAGCAACCCTCAGTTTGTTTCCTATTGTAAAGAGTCTCTGATGGTTTTTCTCCCTCTCTGATAACTTCCCATTCTGGTTTCCCTCCCTTCCACTATGATCCTCTTCCCTGTTTCTTATGTTCCATATATGAGTGAAACCATATGATAATTGTCTTTCCTTGATTGACTCATTTCGCTCAACATAATACCCTCCAGTTCCATCCACGTCGATGTAAATGGTAAGTATTCATCCTTTCTGATGGCTGAGTAAGATTCCAGTGTGTGTGTGTGTGTGTGTGTGTGTGTGTGTGTGTGTGTGTGTGTGTGTATACCACCTCTTTTTTTTTTAATTTTATTTATTTGAGAGAGAGAGAGAGCGTGAGCAAGGGGAGGGGCAGAGGGAGAAGCAGACTTCCTGCTGAGCAGGGAGCCGGATGTGGGGCTCCATCTCAGGACCCTAGAATTAGGACCTGAGTCAAAGGCAGATGCCACCACATCTTCTTTAACATTCATCTGTCAATGGACATCTTTGCTCTTTCCACAGTTTGGCTATTGTGGACATTGCTGCTGTGAACATAGGGGTGCCAGGTGCCCCTTCGGGTCACTCCATTTGTATCTTTGGGGTAAATACCCAGTAGTGCGTTTGCTGGGTTGTAGGGTAGCTCTATTTTCAACTTTTTAAGGATCCTCCATATTGTTTTCCAGAGTGGCTGCACCAGCTTGCATTCCCACCAACAGTGTAGGAGGGTTCCCCTTTCTCCACATCCTCGCCAACATCTGTCATTTCCTGTCTTGTTAATTTTAGCCATTCTGACTGGTGTGAGGTGGGATCTCACTGTGGTCTTGATTTGTATTTCCCTGATGCCAAGTGATGTGGAGCATTTTTTCATGTGTCTGTTGGCCATTTGGATGTCTTCTTTGGAGAAATGTCTGTTCATGTCTTCTGCCCATTTCTTGTTTGGATTATTTGTTTTTTGGGTGTTGAGTTGGTAAGTTCTTTATAGATATAGGCAGCTTTTAATATCTCTTTATTCTAAAAGTACAACAAATAGCATTTATGATTTTTGTGTGTATTTCTGGATTGATTCATATAAATAATCCTGAAGCTCTTGAGAAAGATAATTGCTTCCCAGAAATTCGAAGTAATTATATTCTCACCAGCAATGTTTGAGAATATTAAATTTACTACCATGTCATCGACTCAGGCTAGTATATATTTTGAAAATCTTTTTCAGTATGATAGGTAAAAAAGTATATTTTCAAATTTTTAGGTTTTTATTGAGTGCCAAACATTAAGCATTTTATTTTATTTATTTTTATTTATTTATTTTTTAAAGACTTTATTTGATTTATTTGACAGAGAGAGAGAATGCGAGAGAGGGAACACAAGCAGGGGGAGAGGGAGAAGCAGGTTCCCCGCTGAGCAAGGAGCCTGATGTGGGGCTTCATCCCAGGACCCTGGGATCGTGACCTGAGCCAGGGACAGACGTTTAATGACTGAGCCACCCAGGCGCCCCTAAGCATTTTAAAAATAAGATAGCATTTTCTTTTGTAAGCCATTATTTTTTAGGAATTTTTTTCCATTAACAAAATATTTTTATGTTCATTAAAGATAAATTTGGAATGGAATATGTTTGAAAAATGGCTTTATTTATGTGAGAGGGAAAAGCACATACTTTCCTGTCTTTTACCCTATTATAGTAAATGTAATTGTTGGACCTTTGAAAATGTTTTATGCTCCTTGAAGAAGATAGGTCAAATAATGTATAATTTAGGGGTGCCTGGGTGGCTCAGTTGGTTAAGCCGCTGCCTTTGGCTCAGGTCATGATCCTGGAGTCCTGGGATCGATCCCCGCATCAGGCTCCTTGCTCCACGGGAAGCCTGCTTCTCCCTCTCCCACTCCCCCTGCTTGTATTCCCTCTCTCGCTGTGTCTCTCTCTGTCAGATAAATAAATAAAATCTTTAAAAAAATAAAAAAAGTATAATTTAAAAAGGATTGAAATGAAATGCTAAAACACTACAGTAGTATAAAAATCTGAGTCTTCAAAAATTTATTTTAGAGATGGGGGTAGGAGGAAAAAAGATCCTTTTAGGTGTGTGACTCAAAACACCCACTTTTTTTTTTTATTTTATGTTATTATGTTATTCACCATACATTACATCATTAGTTTTTGATGTAGTGTTCCATGATTCATTGTTTGCGTATAACACCCAGTGCTCCATTCAATACGTGCCCCACTTAATACCCATCACCAAGTTAACCCATCCCCCCACCCCCTCCCCTCTAGAACCCTCTGTTTCTCAGAGTCCATAGTCTCTCATGGTTCATCTTCCCCTCCAATTTCCGCCCCTTCATTTTTCCCTTCCTACTATCTTCTTTTTTTTTTTTTTAAACATATAATGTATTATTTGGTCAGAGGTACAGGTCTGTGATTCAACAGTCTTACACAATTCACAGTGCTCACCATAGCACATACCCTCCCCAATGTCCATCACTCAGCCACCCCATCCCTCCCACCCCCCACCACTCCAGCAATCCTCAGTTTGTTTCCTGAGATTAAGAATTCCTCATATCAGGTGGCACCTGGGTGGCTCAGTTGTTAGGCATCTGCCTTCGGCTCGGGTCATGATCCCAGGGTCCTGGGATCGAGCGCCGCATCGGGCTCCCTGTTCCGCGGGAAGCCTGCTTCTCCCTCTCCCACTCCCTCTGCTTGTGTTCTCTCTCTCGCTGTGTCTCTCTCTGTCAAATAAATAAAAAAAAAAAATCTTTAAAAAAAAAGGAATTCCTCATATCAGTGAGATCATATGATACCTGTCTTTCTCTGACTGACTTATTTTGCTTAGCATAGTACCCTCTCGTTCCATCCACGTCATTGCAAATGGCAAGATATCGTTTTTTTGATGGCTGCATAATATTCCATTCATCTGTTGAAGGACATCTTGGCTCTTTCCATAGTTTTGCTACTGTGGACATTGCTGCTATAAACATTGGGGTGCATGTACCCCTTCAGATCACTACTTTTGTATCTTTGGGGTAAATACCCAGTAGTGCAATTGCTGGGTTGTAGGGTAGCTCTATTTTCAACTTTTTGAGGAACCTCCATACTGTTTTCCAGAGTGCCTGAACCAGCTTGCATTCCCACCAACAGTGTAAGAGGGTTCCCCTTTCTCTGCATCCTTGCCAACATCTGTCGTTTCCTGACTTGTTAGTTTTAGCCATTCTGACTGGTGTGAGGTGGTATCTCGTTGAGGTTTTGATTTGGATTTCCCTGATGCCGAGAGATGTTGAGCACTTTTTCATGTGTCTTTTGGCCAATTGGATGTCTTCTTTGGAAAAATGTCTGTTCATGTCTTCCCCCCACTTCTTGATTGGATTAGTTATTCTTTGGGTGTTGAGTTTGATAAGTTCTTTATAGATTTTGGATACTAGCCCGTTATCTGATACATCATTTGCAAATATCTTCTCCCATTCTGTCGGTTATCTTTTGGTTTTGTTGACTGTTTCCTTTGCTGTGTAAAGCTTTTTATCTTGATGAAGTCCCAATAGTTCATTTTTGCCCTTGCTTCCCTTGCCTTTGGCGATGTTTCTAGGAAGAAGTTGCTGCGGCTGAGGTCGAAGAGGTTGCTGCCTGTGTTCTCCTTTTGGATTTTGATGGACTCCTGTCTCACATTTAGATCTTTCATCATTTTGAGACTATTTTTGTGTGTGGTCAAAACACCCACTTTTAATTAAGCAGTTACTTAGGAGCAACATTAGAGTGAGACCTGAAAAAAAATTTTGTCTACTTTTTTTGTGTTGAACAAAGGGGCAGTAATTGTAAGATTAACTTTTAACGCTGTGAATCCTAGAATTTTGTTTTTAATTTTAATATTGAAGTAACAGACTACATTTTAATAGAAACATTGGATGTCACAGAATGTCATAAAATGGCTCCCAGACACTGGAGTCATATAATATTTTCCATCACAGGTTATGTGACAAAGATTCAAGCTTAATTTATAAAATCTCTACAATATGTGTGAGTTAGGGGTGTTGTGAAGACCTTAACTTGGCACTTCCTGATTCTTTTTTACTTGCCTCAAGTAGTTTTTAAAAATATTTTGAAGTGGAACTTGAGAAAAATGTTTTGGGGACAGGACGTGGAACAAAAGGGAAGTGCAGGAGAGAAGCTTGCTGGTAGGAGGCAGAGGGCACATTACTGGGTATGCTTCTGGTTGGGGCTGATGATGCGGGGAACAATTTAAATTCCAGTGACGTTGACCAATTTTTACACCTAATGGCTGACAAGATGCTTATCCCTCATCAGCAGTTGGCAATTTTTAAACACATGTCTCTAAATGGGAAAGAGGAAGAAAGAAAGAAGAGAATTTGAATTGAATGCAGGAGAAAAGGTAATTTCTTCAAGCTGTTGAAAGACACTGATTGTGACTATTGCAGTGAAAAAGACGATGCACACTCTAGAAAATAAACCACTTGGGAGAATTTAGTGAGGAAAGAAGCCCAGTGGCAAAAAGCTCACCTCCTACATCAAATATCTCTGCTGTGGTCCCAAAAAGGAAACTTCAGCCTTAGGATATGTATGGTTTTTGTATATTGTATTGTTTCTTTCCCTGATATCTTTTATTTATTCAAAATTGTTTGGAAACATTTAATTCATGGGCGACAGCTCAAAACATGGAGATCACATGCCTCCCCTTCTCCCACAAATCTTGCAGGTATTTGCAGTTTCTGGACATAACAGTGTTACATTATTTCTGTTTTTTCTTTGAGGACCAAAAGATGTTTGAGAAGTGAATGTCCTGTTTGGACAATGGGAATCTGGCTGGATTCTTTGGTCACAAAATGCTGATTAAAACTCTGGTCACTGCATTCTGGATATGTTTTAGTAAAGAAAATGGTATAGCTCTTTGAGAATTATTTTCTGTTAAACTTTAATTTTGTTATTTTTTGAACCTGATAATGTTGGTTTCTCAACTGTTCCCCCAAACAAAATAGCAAGTAACCCCTTCTCCACAACAGTAGTAACAAAACAAGGAAAATGAAATATTTTTTCTCAATGCAAAAATAGTTTTTGAACATTTTTCTTCCCTATTTCCATCTTTTATTTGTGTAATGGTGCTGAAAAGTAGATAGAATAATAATGGCCTCTGAAGGGTGAGAACTATCCTTCTAAGGAAACAAGATAAAATTAAGTATATGAGTAACTTTGACAATATACCACACAAATAAGATCTAGAAGATATTACAAGTTATAATAACCTGGTTTTGTTCAACCCTTAGATCATTATCATTAATGTGGTTGCATCTTTGTTAATGTTATTGCCTCCCCACTTCTCATGCCCCAGGATGATTTAGTGAAAAGAATTTAACTTGATTGTATCAGTTAGGATTTAGTTCCACAGCATTTAAGAGTAACCTCAAAGTGACTTGGTCAAGCTAATTAGTTCTCTCTCAAGTGAGAACAGTCTGTAGATAGTTGAGGATTGGCGTGACAACTCATCAGGGTCCAAAATCTCCTCTTACCTTTCCATTCCACCTTTTACGTGTGGATTCTATTCCTGAGGTTGCCTGATGGTTTAAGGTGGCTGCTGAAAGTCCAACTGTCACATGAGCTTTCCAGCCAGCCAGCAGGAAGAAAGTGGGCAGGGCAAAAATAGACATGTTTCAGTTCTTTGTTGTCCTTTTAAGGGAGCCTCTGTAGAAGACCAATGTAAAAACTTAGATCTCATTGCCCAGAACTCAGCCACAAAAATTATCCTTCACTGCAAGTGAGGCCAGGAATATTACCACTCTGGATATATCTCATTTCTGTTACTAATGAAAAAGTAAAGAATAGGTATTAGATAGGCAATTAGCTGTCACTGCCTGATGCATCTATTCTAAACTCTAGGAAGAGAAGAACGTGTAATTCCAAACACATGATGCATACTCTCCATGTATTTGTTCCCTGACAGATTGCAGCCACCATGCTAACACTACATCTTTGTTTATCCACCCCCACCATTTACCTCTTTGCAAAACTTTCTCTTTGTAATTCCTACTACTGGGTGCACCGTGCTTATCTGCTTCCATTGGAGGAAGATTATTCAGGAGCTCTTGGAAGAAAAGAAATAGAGTTTGAGAATCTAGAATGTTTCCAATGCGAAGTGCGACTTAACCAGATAATAGAAGTATATCAAGAAGAAAAAAATGGGTAATGAGTAGATCTGCTATGAAAACAGCTGAGTAGATGATAGAGTAGTAAGGGAAGGCAAGGAAAGAACTTCTGTGAATACCACTGAAGAATCTTGAAGATCAAAATGGAGAATTTTAAGGAAACATAAATTGAGATAAAAGTAGATGGGAGACTTTTGTTTTGAATTTTAGTTATGATACACTTATTTTTATTTAAATCCATAGTACATGCAGCTACCAAAATCATCAGCTTTGGGCAATACTTCATCAAAACCTATTGAGAATCTTTATTATCTGTTGAATCTCAAGTCTATACCTAGTATTTAATTTCTTTCACCAAATAGCTCCATTTCAACTATATCCTTATTGCTTCAGAATATACTCCTGGACTACAGCTAAGTTAATGCCTTTGATCATCTGTTGTTACCTCCTGTATGCATTCTTTGTTTCTAAAATTCCTAAGTACATAAATGTTTCATAATGTTTTTGGAATAAGAGCGCTTATTTGACTCTCGTAAACATGCTCCTTCTAGCATTTCTTGCCATGCAGCAATGGCACTATTGAAGGCAAGACAAATCTATATCTACTTTGACCCTGACCCAATCAGAGGGAGTTGTGCAGAATGCAGGAAAGTTGCAGGGTCACAAGGCTTAGTGTAGACCCTCTTATCTAATTCAAGCCTCTTGTTATCTGTCATATCCTTTGCAAGATGCTAAAGCCACTCTCAAAACCCTCCCTAGATCTTCCCCCAAGCAGGAGTTAACTAGACTTTGTGCTTAATTCTCTTCTGATTACTATTAATCTATTTACATAAAAATGTTCTGAATATAATAACAAGAAATGGGATGTGTTACCTAGGTAGTTGGGAATAGTGCATGTGTAGGACAGTCTTAACCCGATTTTTACTTGATAGATTCTTAATTGACTTCTTGGTTCATGACCCTCTCATTTTGTAAGAAAGTAGATACTATTTAGTCTCCTTGTTACCGTATCTTTTTCCCCCACATTGTCTGTGGGAGCTCTGTGGGTTTTTTCTGAATTCTTTGCCTTAACACATTCTGCATCTGATCAACTCTGATAATATCACTCTCCCCACCATACCCTGTGCATGACCTCTCAACTAGATTCCTTCCTTCCTTCCTCTTGCTCTCTCCCTTCCTCCCTTCTTCCCTTCCTTTTTTCCTTTCTTTTTCTCTCTCCCTCCCTCCCTTTTTTCTTTCTCTTTCTCTTGCTCTCTCATTTTCTTTCCCTCCCTCCCTCCACCCTCCCTCCCTCTCTTCCTTCTCTTGTAGCTATATATGACTATGTGATTTAGGTTCTGGTCCTTGGAATATGATCAGGAATGCGGTCCTATTAAAAAAAAGCAATTGCTAGCAACTCTGCACCTCATTTTCCTTCCTGATGGGTGGAAAATAGAGATAACTAAACTGTTTTTAAAGATTTCATTTATTTGAGAGAGAGAGAACATGTATGAGTTGGGGGAAGGGCAGAGAGAGAGAGGGAGAGAGGCGGAGAATCTCAAGCAGACTCTGCACTGAGTGTGGAACCTGATGGGGGGCTCAGTCTCATGACTCCAAGATCATGACCTGAGCCCAAACCAAGAATTGGATGCTTAACCAACTGAGCCACCCAGGTGCCCTGAGATAACTAGACTCTTGAACCAAGAGTTGAAAGGTAGATTTTAAGGATGCAAGCCATCCTGCTAGCCCTGAACCATGTACTCTGAGTTATTAAATGAGAGAAGTAGATCTGACCTTCTTTAAGCAATTTGTTTTGTTTGGGGACTAGGAGGAAGAAAGGGGGAAGTGGATCTCCATCTTAGCAGCATTGCCTTCATTCTAACTAATACACTGGTTTAATTTAAGTTCTAGTTACATCTGATTTGGCACGTTACTTAACCTCTGAATTTTTTCAACTATAAAATAAGAATAATACTTATCTTCAAGGTAGTTTTGAGAATCAAATGAAATAACATGTATAAAGTTAAAGAACTTTGGAAGAAAGATTTTAAACTCAAAGGCATAAGTATGACACAAGCTGGGTTGTCTCTTTTATTCCAAAAGAGCTGGATCTTTGAGTAAGGAACCAGGAACATTTTAGTGTCCTCAGAATAAATAGATTTGGAAACTTAGAGAACTCACTATATCATACCATAAATTTTAAAAAAAGTATGGTTAATATAAATTGCTTGAAAACAGATAGTATTGGGAAAGAATGTCTGAGTGGCCCACATCCCAGGCTGAGAATCTCAAACATAAGTCTTGTGTCTTGGCATTTTAGAGACCTGATTCTGTATTTGATTTAATGGATAAAGTTATCCTTTTCTGGCTTCTTCATCTCTAAAGGGGGAGATCTCAAAAGAGATTTTTGGCCCAGTGAATACAAACTGATGATTATGAGGAGTTGTAAATATACAGTTATTATCTATAATAACTAAAAAATTAGAACATGTGTAGAACATATTAGAATATTTTCTGCTTTGCTCATAATCCCAGTGTATAAGGAAAATTTATAGGGCTAATCGTCATGTTATTATTAGTTCAAAGACCTACCACCACCTCGTTGAATACTGGGAGACACATTTCATTTGGTGATCTTTTTACTTGTGTGTTCTCTTTTCCTGAATGTTTTTCATTCTCACGAAAGATTTTTTTTCCCTATTTGATTTTGTACAACTATTTTTATTATGTCAAGATTCTGCTCATGAAACTAATTCTTGGTTTGCTATCATATAAAATTTTATTTTTTCCTTTTGTATTCAAGAACTTCTTTTTCCTGTCTCCACCCCAACTATACAGTCTTAGTTTTCTGTACTTCCCAGTACAAACCTCTTACTGAAATGGTTTTTATAATGTTTTTGGAAATCTAGTGTTACCAAGAAGCACTAAGGGTTACCAAGAGATAATATTTGAGTCAATTACTATTACACACACACATACACCACATATTAAAATTTAGAAACCTCACATAATCATATATCAAATCCTCTACAAAATTTTAACATCTTGGTAAATATTAATATATATATTATACTGTGTATCCAGCAGAACTTGAAATAAAACTTGTATTGCTATCTCTGTGCATTTGTTTGAAGACCTTGTAAATGTGTGTCATTGGTTAGAAAACTTTTAGGTTAGGGTCTTGTCTTTCAGACTTTTCTACTATTATGGGTCAAATTGTGTCCCTCTCCTCCCCAAATTCATATGCTGAAGTCTTTACCTCCAGTACCTCAGCATGTGACCTTGTTTGGAGATAAGGTGTTTACAGATATATCTAAGTTAAAATAAGGCCATAAGAGGGGGCACTAATCCAATATGACTGGTGTCCTTATAGAAAGGGGAAATTTGGACACTGAGGTAGGCATAGGGAAGACAACGTGAGAAGACATAAGGAGAAGGGGACCATCTCTAAGCCAAGGAGAAATGCCTGAAACACATCCTTCTCTCACAACCCTCAGAAGGAACCAACTCTGCTGACACCTTGATTTTACACTTTTGCTTCCAGAATTGAGACCGACCAATTTTTGGTGGTTAAGCCACCCACTCTGTGGCACTTAATTATTGCAGCCCCAGCAAACTAATATGTGGGTGATCACAAAGCACAGTTCTTGCTTTATGAAGAAATTACATATATTTATTTGGCCAGTGAAAACCTGAGAGCCATTCTTGATTTCTCCCTTTCCCTTACTCATATCCGAACTATCACCAAGTATTTTTCCACTGTCAGCACTTCTCTCCATGACCATGCTATCAAGAAGTTTAAGCCACCACAATATTGGGAGAAATTGGAATATTGAAGGAAACTTCTAACTGGTCTACTTGCTCCCATTCTTCCTTGTCTACAGTCCATTCTCCATTAGAACACTTATACTTAGAAAATGTAGATCATCTCCTGTCCCTTCCCTGCCTGGAACCCTTCCATGGCTCGTGAAGTGAAATCCAGACTGCTTATCTGGTCTGCCAGGCCTCGCATAGTCTGTGTCCTGCATTCCTCTTAAAACACAATTTAAGGAATTTCTGCTTTAGGCCTAAGGAGGAAATGGTATCCACCAATGCCCTTGTTTTAAATGACTAGAAAAAATACTCTGGTTTCTCTTCAGATTGCATAAATCTTTCGCCTTTTAAATGACTAGGAAACCAGGTAAAATACATGATAGAACTGTTTTAAGATGTTGGGCAATGGTAGTAGGGGACTGAAATCCCCAAGAGAAGGGAAACAAGCTGAGTACTGTGATCTTCTGGTTTTTCTGTCTGGAAGGACTTCACAGGAGTAGGGGGTTGAACAGGGCATGGTACTCTCAGTGAGATAGATAGTTCAGAGTTTCAGGCTACAGAGGCAGTTAGAATTTGCAGACTTTTCTGGGGGTAAAGAAGGAGCTCCAGAATTCTGCATAGGTGAACCCATTGATTCTTTGGCTGGATACTCAGCTGTGCGTGCACAGAGTGAGACCCCATGAGGCCAGGCAAAGTTCCAACTGTTGGGTAAAAACAACCACCAGGCAGTGGTGAAATGAATAATTTATGGAGCTCACACAAGGTTGGATGATGTTCAAGTTCAGACCAGTCTTCACTCTGACTAAAGAGTTCTTGTTAAAGTTGGCATGTAGTAGAGTTCACAGAAAACCACGCCTCTAAAGAATAAACATAGTTTTAAACTGAAGTCTACCCTAGACTCTCCCTAACAAAGTTAAAATATGAGCCTTGAAAGCATCAAACAGATGAGCAAGTAAATTAGTAAGCTGCTGGGAAAAAAAAAAAAAAAACCCAAAACTCAACACTCTATTAAGGAACACAAAAAATCCACACATTCAACAGTGTAACATCCACAACATACAGTGACTACTAAAAATTTACAAGACCTGTACAAACAATTAGGGACTACTGATCAGGATGAAAATAATAAGATAGATTCAGAAATAATGAATCACTATACTGTTTACCTGGAACGAATGTAACACTGTATGTTAACTAGACTGGAATGAAAATGAAACCTCATTGATCAAGGGATAAATCACTAGGAAACTTCTAACTAGACTGATCTAGGTAGAAAGGAGATGTAAGTTAATATCAGGAATAAAATAAGAGCGGTAACTCAAGTCATCTGAGTAGCCCTATATTTTCAAGAAAAATTTACTTTATATTTAAAAACCTCATAAAGAAAACTTCAATCCCATGTTGGCTTCACTTTGAATTCTGTCGAGCATTTAAGGGATAATAACCACCTAAAAAAATTTTTCCCCCCAAAATAGCTTCCATGCTCTTATACTCATCACAGCATAGAACTTTATATTCACTCGGAAAGAACTGTGCCATTTTTCCTGCCCCTAGCTCCAGAGCTGTGGCTCAGATATTTGTACACAAGGGGAAAGGCAAACCATAAAACAAGGAGCTCCTGAGCTGCTCTCAAAGGAATTGAGTTTATTTGCACCAGAGTATGGGAAACTTCAAGCCTAAGGGCATTCTCACGACAGAGGTTGTGGTGAGAAGCATTTAAGGAGACAGGTAGCTTTATTAGAGATGTAAACCAAACCATGGACCAGAGAGTTTACCGGGGAAAATCAGGAACATATACTGCTAGGAAGAGCTTTCTTTGAATCAGAACAAATCTCAAATACTGAATTCAAAAACCCTTCATGTAAATGAAGATAAAATTAATTGGATTGAGATTCAACTATATGCTGTCTGCAGGAGACACACTTTAGATTCAAAGACACTAATAGACTGAAAGTAATAGGATGGAGAAAGATTTATCATGCAACCTGCAGCCATAAGGAAGCTGGAGTGGCCACACTAATATAAGACAAAAAAGGAATGAGTGATAAAAATGTTCTAAAATTGTGGTAATGGCTGTGTAACTCAGTGAATATACTAAAACCATTGAATTGTATACTTTGCAAATGGATAGTTTGTGTTTTTAGTAGTTGCAAATGACCCCTCTATGGGCATTGGGATTATGTTGAAACTATTGAGTCAGAACAAAGTAAAAATATAAGTATCAGCCTGAGGCTAAAAAGATAGTAACTGTCATTTATAATCTTTAAAATTTTTATATTCATCAAAACAACCCTATTGTTTTCTCTTCATTTTTCAGATGAAGAAAGTAAGTGATTTGCCTGAGGTCAGTTGACAGTGGGGGATTTAAGACAAGCGCTTAGAATCTGGTCTCTGTTTATTCATGGATTTAACAAGTTTGAGTTGAGCGCCTACCATATGGAAAGAAATCTACTTGGAATTGAGGAGTCAGTGGAAAATAAAAACAGAAGTGGGTTCTATCTTCTTGGGTATTACAGTCCAGTAGGAATAAGGACATTATTCTAACCATAACTGTGGTGAGTGCTACAGAAAGTAGACAGGGGGTACCAGGATAGAGTGAGGGAATTATGCTTTCCTGGGGCAAGGGGCAAGTGAGTTGAGATCTGAAGCAGGATCAGGCACAGGTAAGGAGGAGTGGGAAGAGCATTTCATGGAGTCGCATGCTAGCAGCTCTCTGGTTGGAGGGAGCACAGTGCACTTGAAAAGTAAAAAAAACCCATCTGGTTAGCCCATTCTGCTACACAACTCAGATCACAGGATACTTTTTAAAAACCAAAGTTTTGGTTTCCCTGAATATGAATTGTTTGGCTAAGATAACGCCTATTTTAAATTCTGTTATCTCCCATGTCTCTCCACATGTTATTTTGTTTTGTGAGCATCACTTTTGGGCTTAAGGCTTTAGAAATAAGTAATAATTAAGAATGCTTAACGTAACATAATAAAATTTAAAAAAAAGAATGATATATCTTCCTTTAAGTCCTTTGGTTTAAGAGTCTGGAATAGTTTTTATGAAATTCTCGGACCATATTCTGTTTTGTTATGGAGGTTATTATATAAAGAGCACCAATAAAAATAGGATATTCAAATTGTGAGAAAATTCTAGATTTAGGCATTTTTATAGTGCAAAATGGAGTGGCCCAAATTTTCATTCAACCTTTGATGTTCTTACCAGCATCTTATTTTAATATACTTTTTCTTTATCGTTAGCCAGCAAATGCAGAACAGCTAAAACACAATGTTAAAGACTCAGCAGTGCATATCTGATTGAATAACCAATAAACAAAATACAGTGTTTCATTTTCCCTGAAACTGCTGCCCTCATTTCTCCAAAGACAGATCATGGAGGCAAAAAGTAGGTCTGATCCTGAGAATTTTATTGCTTAATTTCTTTTTCCTGAATTTCTCTATTGCCCTGTATATTCCTGTCATATTCTCTTCCAGAAGTTGCTCAAAAAGTTTGGGTGAGTCTGACGAACAAATTGTCAAAGCCACCTACTCTACGTATTTTATAAACCCGGAACTGATTTGAAATGAAGGAAAACATAAGAAGCTTATTAATGAATTATCTTATGCAGTCCATAAACAGAAGACACCAGACCTCTGTCTTTTGGCATCTCACATGTAGACTAAGGTAACAATATCTGCGACAGCACTGATCCATATTTTGTTGAGCTTATAACATGCTTTAGAATTTTTAATTAGTTAATATTCAAAGCTCAGGCATTACTAACAAGAGTTTTGGCTACTCATAAGAAAAATCAGACAATCTGGCAGCACTGGGTCTACAATAATCAGTTGGAATGGCAATTATGCCTTTTAAACAAGGAGTGAACTCTCCACTTTGTTAACATCTCCATCTGGTTTGCTTTATTTATTTACATTAACTGCCAAGCACCTTAGGCATTTGATTTTTCAACACCTCTGTTGCTCTTCTGTTGTGCAAGAAAGTAGAACTGAATGTGTCAAGAACTCTGAAGAGTCTGAGATTTTTACTTTTCTTACAAACCAGCAAGTTAGACTTGCTACGGTTTTATGGATGCTGGCAGAGCACATGAGAATCTTGGGTCAAAGACAAAGGACTTTATTAATAGGAGTAGCCAGAGTATCAGCATTTTCTTATACCAGTTCCCTGAGCCCAAATTCCTACAGGGTGACATTGAATAAAATCTGACCTATGTACAGATTCTATTTTCATGAATTCCAGAGCAGGAAAACATTCTTATGGCTGAAAGAAATTTTACAATCTTGAATGGTTAGAATGTTGAGGCAAAGTGAATACAGATTTTGTTTACAGATTAGTATTTTATTAGGTATGTATCTGGGAAACCTAAAATTTATGTGAAAATTTTCTATCAAATTTAGTTTATTTTAAAATTTTTAATTTGAGATAGATTTATAGGAGAGTTGCAGAAACAAGTTTCTGAATATATTTTGCCTAGCTTCCCTTTATGTTAACATCTTATAAAACCACAAGACTCATTAGAGCTGAGAGTAACCTTGGAACAATACTATTAACTAAAATACAGAACTTAGTTAACACATTTCACCAGTTTTTTTTCTTTTTTTTTTTTTTTTCATTTTTTCCTGGTCCAGGATCAAATCCAGCCTCCCACATGGTATTTAGATGTGTGTGTTTCCTTGGTTTCTTCCAATCTATGACAGTTTCTCAGTCTATTGCATGACCTTGACACTTTTGTAGAGAATAGGTCACTTGTATTATGCGACATCTCTTTGGGTTTCTCTGATGTTTTGTCAAGATTAGGTTATTAGTTATTGGGAAGGATACCACAGCAGTGATGTGCCCTCATTACTGCATCATAACAGGGTGCATGTGATGTCGATGTATATTGATAGTGATGTTGTCTTGACCACTTGGCTAAGCTGGTGTTTGCCAGGATTTTCCACTGTAAAGTTACTCTTTTTTTCTGCGTAATCACTAAATATTTTGCGGGAGGTACTTTGAGATTTTGCAACTGCCCTTTATCTACTTAAAGTCTACTCATTAACTTAGGCATCCATCAATGGATCTTTCCTGTGGCAAAGGTTATGATGATGTTCTATTGGTGCTTTCCTATTTCTCTTATTCCTCCATTTATTGACTGAAATTTTGTCTTAAAGAATAGTCCTTACTTTCCATTTATTTACATATTTATTTATTTCACTATTGTCTCATGTATATTTATTGGGGGGGTTATAATTCAATACTATTGTTCTTTATTTTGTTGCTCAACTTGTTTTCAACTTTGGCCACTGGGAACTTTTAGAATAGCTTTTGTGCCCTTTTTGTATATTCTCATTTTATTTATTTATTTATTTTTTGAGCACTTTCTTTCTTTCTGGAATCATAAGATGTCTCAGGCTTATGTTTCCCCTGCACCAGGCCTGTGTCCTTTGCAGGGAATTAAGCAGAGCCCAAATTTGCCTCCATTTTGTCTCTGGAGTTTGCTTTTCAAAACAGAGCTCACAGGAGAAAGTAGCTACATACTTTGACACTCTCCAACTCCTTGTTCTGATTTATAAGCAGGACCTGAGTACACTGCTCCTTGCCATAAATCTCTATCTTCCTCTTTACTTTGCTCGCTTTCCCTTTTTATCCACTTTAAGTAACTAGACAATTTCAAATCCTAGAGGCTGCTCAAAAATGAGGAAAAACTGGTGGTGGTTCATACATCTTGAGACTTTGTTCTGCATTAGGAAGGAGTTCTGAGAGAGATGCTGGTCTAGTATAATCTGGGATTACAGTTTCTTATTTATTGAAATTCATTTGGGGTATCAGAACACTAGGCTATAAACAATACAGAAATGCCACCACATTAGAGCAGAAAGTTGTCTTCGTTTGAACCTGAGAAAATCAGGAAAGGGCTGGAAGCTGAGTACTCTGTCCAGTGAATTAGGTTGTGGTGTACAGAGAATAGAAAATGGCAATTCGATAGAGTTTGTGGATGAACGTCAGTCTTCTCATATTTTGTCTTGTTTAAAGATGAGTAAGAAAAAAGTTAGTATGAATTATGTGGAAAAATCCTGGGAGAACAAGACCTCGGAGGGTAAAAGAGGCAGTAAGAACAGGAACACACACAGATGGTAACAGCTCTATGTGTGTGGCAAAAGCCAATTATTCCCGCCATCGGTCGGTGCTGAGAACACTACATGCTGGAAACAGCGATGATGGTGGATAGGGTAGCTCGGCCTGCCGAGGTCAGCTCTCCCACCCCCTGCAGTCCCCGAGTTAAGGTGTCCCGTGGAGTCACGCACACGGTTCCCCGCTGCCCTCACGTGATTGCTTTCTTGAGTTGTTTTTCCTCTTAACCTCGTTGCTTCCACGTACTTTACATTCTGTGATAGGATAACAAAATGGAGAGTCCCGTGGGACTCGGGGCTTCACCTCCGCGCCTGCACCTCTTGCTGGTGCCTGGCGGTGCAGCCCCTTCGGGCCTCTCTTTGTTCTAAATTATTGGGCTCTGGGTAATCATTTTGTCTCTCGACAAGCGTGCTACGCAGCACAAATGAGTGACACAGAAGCTTTTCCAAGATTAAGTGCAACATCAAAAAGAACATTTCAGAATATTTTTTTGGATAGAAAGCTGCAAATCAAGAAGTTTAGTGAAAGAAAAAAACTAATGTATGGAAAATGGAATGAAGAGAAGAGGACAATCTAGAAAAAAAAGAAAAATTACAATTGAAAAATCCAGAAATTGCTTATTTTATAAAAGTAATAAGTTTAATGAAAATGAGAGGAGACTTATCTAAGTACAAATATCAGGAAAAAGAATGGGGACAAAATAAATATGGATGAGATAGAAATAGTGAGGTGTTATGACAGTAGGAAAATTGAATTGAAATGGTTGATTTTAAAGAAAAATACTAAATATCAAAACGAGAGAGAAAACCTAAATGGGACAATAAACACGTTTGAAGTAGGAAATGTTGTCAAAGTTTCTCCAAAGCATGTTGATCCGGGTGGTTTGGGAAATATGAGTATTTTCAGTCCTTCAGAGAAATGACAATTCCCATCTATGGAAAAACTTTCCAGTACATAAAAGATAGACTTTCCAATTCACTTTATAAAGGCAGCAGAACCCTAATGTAAGACTGTGATAAGCATAGATACCAAAGGCCTAACACACTTACGAATATCAATGGAAAAATCCTAAGATATTAGCAATCAAATTCACAGATATATTAATTATCTGCTTTATTTCAAGTATGTGGGAATGGTATTTACATAATTCATCACATAAAGAAATGAGAGGGCAAAACCCTTATGATTCAATGAAAGATGCTTAACATGTATTATTTAGTAATATTCCTTAACTATTCCTAATTAAAACTTAGTAAATTGGAAGTAGACTTTCACTGACACTCTAGATTTTCAACATTACTCAGTCCACCCAGTAGTTACTCACAAATGAACTAATCTGTTAGTTACAAGTGATTAAATGCAGAGATTTAAGCCATATAGTACTGGAATATAATGTTATATAGTTATAGAATTTTAGCAGCATGATGTCAAAAGCAGAAACATAAAAAGTTTGAGTGATTTGACTATGTGATGGTTAAAAAAATTCTTTACCACCAAATATAAAGAAAATACATATATGAACAAAGTAAAAAATACTGTACTGGAAAGAATTCTTGCAACATATATGATAACATATCCATTAATATAAAATGATTTCTTACCAGTTAATGAATGAAAGATGAATTCTTCAATAGCTGTGTAGAGAGAACATATGTATTTCACAAATGACTACAATTGTCCAATAAACATGAAAATATATTCAAATTACTAGAATTAATCTTCAAGTTGGAGCCATAATGGTAAAACAGTTTTTATCAAGAGTATATCACAGAACATTAAAAAGAATTCCAGTGCACGCATTAGTAAGAAAGTAAGAAAATAATTTTCATAATTCAGATAAGAATGTTACTTGACCCAAGTTTTTCAGTATATTTTGACAAGTATCAAAACCTCCACTCCTGAAATATCTACTCCTCCTTTTTTTTCCCCAAGGAAACAATTGTACAAGTTTACAATATTGTATAAACAAGTGTATTTATTCCAGCATTATTTACAACAAACAAAATGTGTGTCTGTATGTGAAACCACTTAAATATATACAGTATGAAGATTAGTAAAATAAACTATGTAGTATCTATAAAATGATATTCCAGGTAACTATTAAACTGTTTATTGATGGAAAGATGTACATAGCACATTAAATGAAAATATCAATTTATATCACTGTGTGCTCACATATATAAACTCTTGTAAATCTAAACATCAAAATGTTAGCAGTAGTTTTTTCTGGTAGCATTATGAAGAGTTTTTTATTTATTTTGTTTGCATTAAAAATTTTTTTTTTTGCTGTAACTGTAATAAAAGAATAACAACTTAAAAATATTGTTACTATCTAGACATATCAACAGTTGAATAAGCCTTCCAGGCGTGAGAATAGTTTAGATTCTTACTATTTTTTTCTTGTAATGGGTATATTTACAACAGATCCTCATTATTTGCTGTAGTTATATATTCTCTAAATTCTTTACAAACACTGAGTTTAGGGAATACCAAAATCATTGCTCCTAGGGGAAAGATGGGGTTAGGTTCCTGGGAGCCTCTCGTTACAACACTTTCATCAGTCAGTACATATCCACGTTTTATGTGTGTTTCTGCTTAAAGACACTTTATTTAACATATGTTGTTGATTCATTAACATTGGACTCACTGCCGAAAGCACTATAACTTGTGTCTGAATGAAGCTTATCTGACACAATTTCTCTGTTAGGTGCAAAAGAGCCTTTTTGTGCTTAGCCACAGTAGGCAGCCCTCCAGCACATGCTCAGAAGGCATTGTAAGCAGCAAAATCAACAAAAAGCATGAAAACACAAGAAAGTACCACTAAATAGCCTGAGAAAGCTATCTGTGCACATTTTGAGGGCTGAAACAAAGGCAGAGTCTTGCCTGTTGACCTCAGCTGGGAACGTGCACAGAGGGTGCCTCATTTTCCGCTGCTCTGTGTGTGTCCACAAATGACTCTGAAAGTGCCCAGAATATTGATGTTGGGGTTAGAGGTACATTTTAGCGAGTTGGTAAATTTGCAAATAATGGAATCTGTGAATAATGAGAATAAGCTATCCTGTGAAAACTCCGTGATACATTCTGTTGTTCAGGTACTTTGGAGGCGAGGGGGCTCATCAGCAAGCACATTATAAACTGGGGCAGATGTCTAGGCTTGGTTGTTCTGGGACTTCTAGTGGGCTGTGCTGTTCATGGTGTCCTTCTAGTGCTGCTCACGTTCCTAAGATTCACTCTCTACCTTGTTACTGACCGTGGTTCTCTAGAGGATCTTAAAACTTTCTGAAAAGAAGATTCAGGTCTTTGTGATTAGAGCCTGGAAATGACACTAAGCTTCTTTCTACACATGCGTATAGTTGGAAGATAGAGTGTGAAGAATGCTTTTGAACCTCACTTAAATGCTGAAGTAGCACAGATCTTGCCTACTGCTGCCCACAGCCTTCAGAATGGAGAAAAGAACAACAAAACAGTCCTTAAAGAAATTTGCTTTGAATGAGTTCCTGCTTGAGTAAGGTTTTTAGACCTGTTTTTTGAATAAAGCAACATATATTTTAAAAAAGGCTCTGAGGTTAGCTATCCAAGAAAAGTTCCATATAGCACAAAGAGAACAAAACTACGGTGTACTTAAAAACAACCTTCCTAAGGTGGCTCTCAGGTATAGATTCCATACTGTGATATATGAAATCAGAATATTTTATCTGGTGAGAATTCACTCTTTTTACAGTTAATTATGAAAAGAACCCCAGATTATCTTCTTTTTATTAAGAATTTCTATTTTTAATAACTACACTTCAATATAAATTAATTTGAGATACACCCTGCTTCAAGAATCAACAGACTTCCTTGGTATGTTTTGATCTAATTTTGTGCCTCCCTATCATTTCCACACCACAAGACTGAAATATGATCAAATATTTGTCTTAAGTTTTTCCACTTTCCAATTCTTTCTCATCCATTTGGAGTCATTTTTATTAGTGAGAAGTCAGGGTACACTCCAGAAAATGAAAGGTATTTTCACCACAAAAACAAGCAAACAAATAAACAACCCTCGCAGAAAATGATATATGTACTTATTTATTACATTTAGGATGCCTCCAGGATGAACGTATGTGATTAACAGCAAAATATGACATCCAGTTCTTTGCCCTTTATGAAATCACTTTTGGATTTGCTTTAAAAATGTTCTCTATTCTTTAGTCATGAACCATGAATGCCTTAGGAAAGAGAAGGCCCTGTTATTCTCTAGACTAAAAGGGCTCTGGGAGATGAGCGATAAATCATGTAGGCTACCCAAGGACTGCCAATTATTATTGAAATGTACAAAATAATGCCCTTGAGGAATGAATAAATTAGTGTTTCTATAGAACTCAGTGTACTTTTGTATTGGTTTCATATAGCTTTGGGAGGTGGGCAAGCTACTTCTTCTTTAATCTATAGAAGACATTAGTATCTGGTGAATAAGAGTCAGCATCTTTTTATAGTCATTTAGGACACTCAAATCTATTAATATTTCTGGAAACTTAAACATGGCTAACCTAGAAAAAGGAGTTTGTTTAATGGTACTGCAACTTTTTAAGCCCACAAGAATGCTTTTATTTAGAACATTGGTTGTTTGTTCCTTCTTGAGTGCTTGGTCTGATGAGTTGAAAAGGTTTTCCAAAGTACTGGGAACAGATCTTAATATCAGCTTCCAAGTCTTTTCTCGAATCCCTTAACAGGGTTGCATACAAAGAATTAGGTATCCCTGGATCCCATTCATAGCCTTGCAAATGGGAGGGGATCATATGAGATGCTGTCAACACTAGCATGACCAATATATCATTGTAGAATAGGCTTATGACCTTGGTAAGCTTTTCTTGGCAGCCCAGCATTCTAAAATATCTGCCAGATTTCAGGTCTGTTGATGGTGCCAAATGTTTCCATTAGGTCACCATACAACTCTGGGTGCTGTTCTTTGTATTAAGCTGCAGAAATCACGTTTGGAATTACACGCAGAAGGACAGAGCTTGTAAGGACTTTAGAAATTATCTAGTCTGGCCCTCATCTTCTGATGAGGAAGAAGTCCAGGTATGGGTGAAGCTACTTGCCTAAGATCACAAAACTAGTTAGTGGCAAAGTCAGAGCTTAACTTTGGGATTCAACTCCCTCCTCGTCCTCCATTGTGTATAAGTCACTCAATTTTGCCAAGTAGATGGAAGCAAAAGAAATGGTGATCAGGTGGAAATAGGCCAAGGAAAGAGGCATATCTCTTCTTTATTATTCTCACTCAGAACATAGCTTTAAAAGCATTTTTTATTATTTGTAAGCCTTTTCTACAAGCCTTGGTTCACTTAAAGTCCACTGTTCAGCTCTGTTTTTTTCTGATTAATTTTTTTGCTGAGGGACAATTTTTGTATAAAATGCACAGATCTTAAGGAGATAGTTTGAAATTTTTACAAACATATACACTCATGCATCCACCGACCAAATCAAGATATGGAGCACCTACATTACCACAGAAAGTTCCCCTGTGCCTCCTTGTGGTCAGTCCATATCCCTCACTGCTATCAGAGGCAACCACTATGCTGATTTCTATTATCCTAGATTGTTTTTGCTTGTTTCTGAATTTCACATAAATGAAATCATACAGCATGTACTCTTCTGTGGCTGGATCTACTTAGCAAAATGCTTTGAGATTCTTCAGGTTATAGCTGTATTAGTAGTTTGTTCCTTTTTATTTCTGTATAATTTTTTGTATGAATTATACCACTATTTACCTGTTCTTCTGATACACATCCATGTTTTTGGTTTGGAGTTATTATGAATAAAGCTGCTATGGACGTTTTTGCACAAGACTTTTGTTGACATAGCCATTTATTGATCTTGGGATGTACCTAGGAGTAGAATTTGTTGAGTCATAGAGTAGGTGATGTTTCACTTTCTCAGACACTGCTACAGTTTTCAAAAGTGGTTGTACTCTTTAAATGAATATGAATATTTCAGTTGCTCCACATTTTTGCCCAGACTTGGTATTGTACATCTTCATTGTGATGTACAATCTGAATGAGCTGTATGTAATGAGATCTCATTGTGGTTTTGATTTGCATTTCCCTCCTGGCTAATGATGTTGAGCACCTTTTCATAAGCTTATTGGCCATTCATTCACTCATGTTTTTCTGTGAATGTGTGTTCAAGCTTTTACCCATTTAAAAAAATTGGGTGTATCATTTTGTTATTAATTGATTAATTCTTTGATAAATCTATTAAAAAAATTTTCCTCGGTGTCTAGCTTGCCATTTCATTTTATTAGTAATTTTTGGTGAGTACTTTTAAAATTTGATAAAATTCAGTGTATTTTTTTTTTTTTTTACTTTATGGTTAGTGTTATTTATGTCCTGTCCCACATATTTTTCTCTACTCCAAGGTCATGAAGATATTTATGTTTTACTTTATAAACTTTATAATTTTAGCTTTTTATTTAATTCTTGACTCACTATCTGAATAGAATTAGATATTGCCACTTTCTTCTGGGCCCATGACCAGTGGAGAGAACAAAATGAAAAATTTCAGGTATAACCTCAGGAAAATATAATACATTGTAATATATTTGTTCTCTAATAGCCTCTATATGTACTTAGGCAGAGAAGCCTCTTTTTCTTATATTTCTTTCAAAAACAAAGTAACCAGAAAGAGAGACCTATGATTCTCACAGCTACGGCTTTCTGCTCTCCATAGCATGTAATGAAAGGCAGTCCTTGTTCATGCACTATACTTAGAGCTCTGTAGTTCGATACTAGAGCTCAAGTGGGATTTCCTGATTGTTCATTTCAAATTTATATTTGAATATGTTTTTCTGGCTCATTTGTGACATCTAACTGCTTGTAATTGTTCTTTTTTTTTTAATTTTATTATGTTATATAATTGTTCTTGATAGCCGGATGTGGTATTTCTCATTTTGTGTTTGCAGTTGTGATTTTAACCTATGGTCAGCTGGGCAAATTTCCCTGATGTGTATCTGGGAGGGCACAGCAGTAAGAATAGCCTTGTAGTATTGTCCAGTTTGCCCTTTCTCCTCATCTGCACTCTGATGTTGTCTAACACCTTTCTATTGACTCCGAAAAGTGTAAGCCGAATTGGATTATTTTCTGTGCTTATAGTTAAGCAACCAAATCTGTTTCCCTTGGATTGTTCTCAAGTCTATGTATGAAACCACTATGCCCAGAATAAATTCCTTTCTGGGACCTGCCCTCTAACCACAATAGGTATCCCATTCTGGGTTCTTGCAAACAAACCAATTACTCTTCTCTTTTCACATTCCAGAGCCTCTCAACAGGATGATCTCATTGTGGTATCCAGAATAAATTTTTTTTTCAATTGACATATGCTTTTAGGCATGCCTTAGCTTTCAGTGAGATCTTTTTAAAAAGACATAGGTGGCTCCAGTCAACCTTTCTTTTTAACTTCTGGTCAGCTCACTGTATACTGAATGTCATTATTTGCTTCCATGCACTGTATGTTCAAATGCCCATAGATGAGTAGGTATCCTGGAACCTCTCTGTATGCAAGTAATACATTTTTTCCTGCATGCATGATTTTTTAAAAATAACTTTTTTTTAAGATTTTATTTATTTATCAGAGGGAGAGAGAGAGAGAGAGACAGAGGCAGGCAGAGGGAGAAGCAGGCTCCTTGCTGAGCAACGAGCCCGATGTGGGACTCGATCCCAGGACCCTGGGATCATGACCTGAGCCGAAGGCAGACGCTTAACCGACTGAGCCACTCAGGCGTCCCAAAAATAACAATTTTAAGTGATGAAAATAATAAGTGCTCATTATATACAATTTGGAGCATAAATTAAAGAGAAAATTAAACATAATCTCACCTACCATCTGGAGACACCCATTGTGACTGATTGCAATTCCTTTAAATCTTTATAGGGTATTTATATTTACCTGAGAAGATTGGGAATTGGGTAAAATGGGGAAGAATTCCAGAATGAGGAAATAGGATAAGATTGACGGGGGACAGAAGAAGTGTGGTGGTTTGGACAACAAATAAGGGACTCCAGCCTTTACGTGATGGGGTTCAGGAAATGGAGACACTGGAGGGGTTTGACTGGACAATGATGAGATTGTCATAGAACGGACTGGAGGTATGCAAAGATTAGAGTAAATAGGACAAGAAATAGAAGGATTGCAGTTTCCTGGCACAAAGGTAGTAAGGATTGCTGAAGTGGGAGACTGATGGAGGAGGGGAGATACAAGATTTAAAAAGATTACTGAAAAAAAATAAATAAAAAGATTACTGATGTGTCGGGGGAAGGAAATGATACCAAGAATTTTAACATGGTGGTTTATGCAGCAGAAAAAAGAAGTTGAAGGTAATGTTTAGGGAGAGAGCATGTCATTTAGAAATGTGCTGGGGGCATTGTTTGGGCTTGGCAGATGTGGCTGAAATTCCAGCTTCGTCACTTACCAGCTGCATGACATTGAGCGCATCGTACAACCTCACCAAGTCTTTCTGAACTCACTTTCCTCATATGTCAAAGTGAGGGTGTGGTCCTTGTCCCAAAGAATTGTCCTGAGGATTCTGATTTAGAATATGTAAAAGTACTAACTACTTTCTGGTTGGAGGTGCAGTGGAATATTACATAGTCCAGCAGACGGTTTTCTATTTATTACTGGCATTTTACCAGGGGTCAGAATGGGGTTATAAGCAGTTCAGTGATTTGTTATTGTCCCATGAGTTGCCAGATGGAAGGCTGAGCAAAATGGGTGAAGAGACAGTCTTCCAGTTCTGGAATGAGTGAAGTCATGGGAATAAAAAGCAGAGAGAGCATAAGGAATACAATCAATGATACTGTAACAGTGATGTAACGGGACAGAGGGGAGCTACACTTGTGAACGTAGCATAAGGTATAAACTTGTCAAATCACTAAGTTGTACACCTGAAACTAATGTACATTGTGTGTCAACTCTACTCAAATAAAAATAAGTACATATCAATAAATTTACATAAAAAAATTATTTAACTCTGAAGGTCTCTCAACTTTAGCTACTGTAGATAAAGTCAACATCTTTGTACACGTAGCATTTTGTCTGTTAATTTAACTCCTCACCCCCAATACTTATTAGAAGATTAAAAAAAAACCCCAAATGGCAAATATCTGGTCAGATTTATGAGGTTTCATTTCCTGAAAAACTAACATCTGATTTCTTTACACATTCCAGAATTGTGCGTAGACTCTGGCTATACTAAGTGAGAAGCTGAAATCCTAAAATGTTCATCTTCCAACTTTTTCCAGTCTGTGGTCTGTCTTGGGATCAGCAGTAATTGCCTGGACAGCTATAATGGCTTCATTAATTTTTGTTTGTGTTCTGTGTTCTTCATGCAATGATAGAAGAAATGCATCTCCTGGGTCAAAGTCTAAATGTTCTTTTCTAAACTGATCAACTGCATCTGATATAAACACTCCGAATGTAAAAAGCAAATTGCATTAGGGATTTCCGCATAATCATCAGGGCAACAAAACTGATGTTTAGCCAAAACCATTATACCAGCTTCAAAATCAGGAATATTTACATTTAAATTTGTTTTTTAAGCTGCATTGTCAACATTTTTTTTGTATTCTCGTGTGCCAAAAATTTGTATTTTTCAGTACTGTGTCCGTATTCACAATTTACAGCTAATCCAGAGAGCCAGTCAGTTGTGTTTTTATTGATTTGTAGTCTCAAAGGAAAAGCTAACATCTTGGAGATGCTTTTCGAAGAACTCATCCAGTCACTGTTATATATACATCTCACAGTACCTCTCTTTTCAATCTTGACGCTGATATTCTGATCTTTGAGTCAAACAATAAAATTTCTAGTTTGTGTTTTATCTTTGCAGTGGAATCAATCAGGGTTCTGACATACATAAAATGCTTCATGAAGTTTTGTGGCGTCTTTATGCTGACGCATGCCAATCTCCTCTGTATTGTTCCACTTTAATAAATGTGTTGCCAGAGCCCGTGGACTTGATTTTTAAAACACTTTGACGGCATGAGCCAAATCCACTTATTCTAATTTTCTGCATCATGTGGTTCTCTGTGTGGAGTGGGTCCTTGGTTGATAATAGTAATAATAATAATAATAATACCCCATTTATTAAGAAATTAGTACTTTGTAAAGCACACTATGAAGTACTTTATTAATGTCTTCATAAGAAGCTTATGATGTTAGTACTATTCTATAATGCATTTTTACTTTATTCACATTGTATAATCATTGTATGTTAGTACTATTCTTATCTCTTATTTCTGAGAAAACAGATTTTAGAGGAGTTAATGTGCTTGTTCGAGTCACCTATATCTGTAAGGGGCAGATATCAGATGGGAACAAGGGTGTCTGGTTTTGAATCCCTTGAGTAACCATCTTACTATATGGCTTATCATTATATTGCTTACTATAAATATACTATATTAACAGAATATACATCATAAGTGTGCTATGCATGTATAATATAAATATCAAAAATAAATTATACAGGCCATATATATGCATCATAGATAGACTGTATTGACAGAAAACTAAATTGTCCTCCAACAGTCTGCAAAAGCTTAAAACTTCCAAGAGAGTTCTGTTGCCTCTAGCAAACCTTTTCATGCCCAAAGATAACCAATAACATAACTTTGAGGACTTTTAGGATATTCAGTGTCAATTTCGTAGAATCCATGTTAATTGCTTTATGTTTGAACATTGTTTAATTAAACACATATACATATACGTACACTTCACAACATCCTTTGACTTTGGTTTAGCAAAAGTGAGTACATTCTAATTTCAAATTACATATTGTCTAGACTTATTAAAATGTACAACAGTTACCAAAATGTGATATTAGTAAAAAATAATTATTTATTGTTATTTTATCAATACACTTACTTTAGCAGTTGTTAACTTTCAGAACTTGTAATAAAACTGTTCAAAATCTTTTAGAAAACTCCTAATTGGCTTATTATATACTCCTTAAACTTAGAGCTTTTATCTAGATTTGTTTATATGATCATTGTTCATAGCCTTAGAAATACTAACTAGGATGTAATTGCTTTTCACATGGCCTCCTCATTAAATTGTTCTCACCACAGATTACAGTAATTTAGGATCTGCCAAAGGGTTATTGAATGAACCCCTCCTGTTGGAGTATTTATGACCCACCAGGTTAATGGTCCCATTTCTGAGACACCAAAGAAAACTACAGAAATTTTTCTTGTTATAAGTCTGTGATAGTTTGCAGACATACTTTGTAATATTTCTTTCCTGAGTTAAAAGGCATTTTATTTAGTTATTTTTAAATATCAGCTTTAAGATTAACAATTAGATATCAAAATTATTCTAGAAATATATTTAAAACATATTTGTATGTGTATATTGGGATTTGACTATACTCACTTTTAAAGTCAGCAAACACTGCCCTCATAGATTAACCCATTTTAGATCAATTTAGTTAAAAATGATGTATTTACATTGGCAATATTCTCTAAAATTATCTCACTGTGTAAGTCCTATGTCCATATAGATTTCACCATCTTTTTATGTAAAGTATTTAATATTCTCCAAACTCAGAAAGTTCCAAGCCTATTAATGTTTTTCAATGCAATTATTGGATCTTTGATTTGTTACATCACTGAAATCAATCATATCAAGGGTTTCTTCTTTCTCTAGTCATCTTAGATTTGTATAAGTAGGTGCCAGCAGACTTCTATTACAAACTGCTAATCTTTTCATGAACAACTCTTAGTTTTGTGGGGAGTATATAATGGTAGTCTGAAATTTTTAAAATAAGTGTATGTTAGCTACTTCCCCACCAATCTCCCCTAAGGTTTGATGAAAGCAGGTTTCAGACAAAGATGTGCAACAGATACAGACAATTACCGAGCTAAAAATTATTAGTAAGCAAGCAAAAAATAGCTTATACAATGCATTCCATAAACCTGAAGTTCCAGATTCATATTCTTTTTAGAATTCTACCTGCTACCTTGCATGAAAGGTCACTTGAGGGAAATACAACATTTTAGAGGAGGAACTCTGCTCTTCTGAGTGTAAGCATTAGGCCAACAAAAATCCTCTTAAATTAATAGCCGGATGATCTAGGGATTCAACCTCAAGCGCCATCCCCGAGGTGAAAGGGGACAAATATTGCAAGGTTTTTATATCCTGCTCATGAAAGTATTGGAGGAGACCGGCTATAAAATAGTTTTACCCAATTCACTCTTCTTGAATGGCTTTTGATTGAACTAGGGAAAGCTAATATGTAATTTATTCGCCTAATGAGGAAGCCATTAATTTAGTAAAAATACATTTTTGACATGTGGTATGCAAATTGACAAAGCTACATTATCAAGCCAGATAAGAAAAGGAAAAGCATGTGTAGAAGGACTTTGGACTTTTTAATATGATAAAAATGATTTGGAGTTTGGATTCTTGAATAGGACAAATGATTACCCCTAGAGTTAAAGCTCAATTAGCATATAGTATTTATACACACACACACACACACACACAGTGTATATAGTGTGTATATATAGTGTATATATTTATATAAATAAACACACACATAAAATCACACTGGCTAGGGTGAGATATTTACATGTAATTTATAGGCATCACAAAAGTTTGGATTAGGAGGAAGCAAAGAAAATTATTGGAGTTCAAAATCTCTCTTTTAGAAAACTCTAGCTTTTATCTAGGTATTCAAAATTTCTTTCTCCAAATTCTGCATGAGACTTTAAATTTGATTAACAAAGTTTCACGTGTTGTAAAAAAAAATATAATCTTTGTTCCAATGTGAACTATGGTTAGTGCTTTATTTCTATAGGAAGCTCTCTACCTTTCAACTTCCCACTCTTACCATACAAGGCAGTTTTGCCCTCACTGCCAGAACCCATTTGTGGTTCTTAGTGGTTGGTGTCTCTGTTTGGGCACTCCAGGACAACTCTGACATTGGAGTTAGGAGTGCAGAGTTTTATTGGAGACTAATACCTGTGAGAGGAAAAATGGAAGGAGGAGGAGGGAGGAGCTATCAGATTGCAGTCCAAGCTGATAGCCCAGTGAGGAGTCTAGAGCAAAGATGGTCAGTTAGAGGAGTCTGCTATGTGTAGAAATAGTGAGGCCCTATATCATGACTTGTTCATTGGCTGGGGGCCACCCCAAGAAGAGTATGCTGTCATTTACTATTGCTTTGCTCAATCATTGACTAAGAACTGCTCTGAAATTTGTATAATCAAGGTTAGTGATTGAGGTGGATGTTAGAGAAGGTAACAGGTAGAGGCTGTCAGCCAATCACACTCTTCATTGCTGGGCAGCGAGTCCTTTGAAGAAGGTTCCAAGTGCTACATCTCTGTCCCCAGTGCATACTTTGCACTGCATTGATCCACTTCTCCATATACATTTGGGAAGCAGCTTTTCCAGGGCTCTCGTGGGCCTGCTTCCTGAGGGTAAACTTAGAAGGAGAGGTTAGTGCTATATTGCATGGTATAGTGAGGCCTTGTGGGCAGGAAAGGCAATTCTGTATTAGTAACAGGTGATTATTCCAGTGAGCATGAACCACTGACTCTTTTAGAACAGAAGGGACCAAATGTAATTAATTCTAGCTCACATTATATTTTTATTGGATAACACTGTTCTACCCATATAAGTAGACAACCGGGTTCACCATCCAAAACTCTGCCAATTGGGAGGATTTTTTTCCCTTGCTACTATCTTTCAGTACCACTCCTGAGTGGGGCTATGATGCAGCTTCTAACAATTTTTGGTTTTCACTTAGTTATCAGGCATATCGATCTATAATCCAGTTTGATATTCTTCATGCTCCTTTAAGTGATTATATGGTATTTATTCCTCATTGTCCATCGTCATGAACTCAGACAGAGGCATTGGTGCAACTGTGATGGGGGATGGGGGAGTCTGGATTGCCTGATCCTGCAGCTTGCTTGTGCCCTGTTGGCCTGCTCATACTTGATCCCGGAGGTACCATTTCCATGTTCTAATGGATTATGCTAGGCCCACCTGACTTTATCACTGGGTGGGTCCTGTTGGACAGTTCCAGATGCATGGTCACTTGCTGTCCATATGTTCTAGCATTCCATCATTACCAGGGCCCAGTAGCATGCCAGAGGCTGTTTTTCTACTAGCGTGTAACTCTCTACTACAGATGTCATGGCCTTGCTCCAAAACCCTAGGAGCTTGCTTTGTGATTCTCTCACTACGGCTTGCCATAAAATCCACACTGATTTTTTTCCCCACCACTGATGTCTCTAGCACCACAGGGTCTGTTGGATAGTATTGATCCAAGTATTGGCTGCTTTCATCACAGTCTGGACTTTCTGCAAAGCTCTTTCCTCCTACAGGCCCTACTCAAAGCCAGTGGCCTTCCACAACACCCACGTATGGGCTGGAGCAGTATTTCTAAGTGTAGAATGTGTTGCCTCAAGAACAGAGGCCTTCCAGACCTTGTGCTTCTTTTATGATAGGAAGGGCAAGATGGAACAATTTTGTCTTTTACTTTGGAAGGGATGCTATAGCACCTCTGACCAATGGTCCCCTAAAAAATTATTGAAATGACAGAGGCCTAAATCTGCAGCTTCTCCCTACTGTAGTCTCTTTATAAGTACAGCTTATATTGTACATCTTTAAGGGTCCATGTTCTAGCATTTAGTTCTTTTAAATTTTTTTAATTTTTAAAAAATTTTAAATTAACATATAATGTATTATTTGTTTTAGGGATACAGGTCCGTGATTCATCAGTCTTACACAATTCACAGCGCTTACCATAGTACTTACCCTCCCCAGTGTCCATCACCCAGCCACCCCATCCCTCCCACCCCCCACCACTCCAGCAACCCTCAGTTTGTTTCCTGAGATTAAGAGTCTCTTATGGTTTGTCTCCCTCTCTGGTTTTGTCTTGTTTCATTTGTTCCCTCCTTTCCCCTATGATCCTCTGTCTTGTTTCTCAAGTTCCTCATATCAGTGAGATCATATGATAATCATCTTTCTCTGACTGACTTATTTTGCTTAGCATAATACCGTCTAGTTCCATCCACGTCATTGCAAATGGCAAGATTTCCATTTTTGGTGGCTGCATAATATTCTATTTGTGTGTGTGTGTGTGTGTGTGTGTGTGTGTGTACATACATATACATACCACATCTTCTTTATCCATTCATCTGTTGATGGACATCTAGGCTTTTTCCATAGTTTGACTATTGTGGACATTGCTGCCATAAACATTGGGGTGCATGTGGCCCTTCAGATCACTACATTTGTATCTAGCATTTAGTTTTAAAAATAAGAATGAGGAAAAATACTTATCCTTTGACTTGAAAGTAAACATTCTCTATTGACTGAGAATCGTGATTTAATGTCTGGTCTGTAGTACAAATGCTTTAAATTGTGGAAGTATTGATGAATATTGATGGTATTGTATTACTTGGTCAATAAATTTTTTCTTTTATTAGTGGACATGGCTTTGATGTTGAGAGGTATCAGAAAAACATTTTTTTCTAGCTATTTTTTAAGTTGTGTGAGACTAGATTTGCCATATATTTCAAAATAAACCTTTAACTTTATTCTTTTGCTTTTGATAAAATCTGTTATCACCTTATTTTCTGAAGACTTATTCCATGAATTATTAAATGTACTTAGTAATAAATATGGTAAAGCTTTCAGCTGTCCAAGATAATTTTGTTATTTACTTTTTTTTTTTTTTTTACATAACCCCATTTTTTATCTTTACCAGAAACAAAGTTTTGGAAAATAGCAGAAAGAAAATGCCAGTTTTCCTGAGACCCACCCTAGCCATAAGCATATACGTACATAAAAGTATCACAGTTTATGAAAATAGAAAATTCAGTCTGTTTCCTTTGTTGGATCTCATCAAAACACTTTCCCCTGTTAAAGCATTTGAACACTTGAATAGAGAAGACACTAATTTTCATTTAAAATGTATTTGTATGTACTTTGACTGCAACTCACTGCAAAGCCAAAATTTAAACCAGATGTTAATGAATAGGAATATAGATCACAGGGAGGATATTGCTCAAACTAAAATTTGGTGGCCATTCTTACTTCTGTTTGCTAAATAGGTCTTATGACTCTAAATGTGTTGTAATTGCTTAATATATTTTCTCAGATGAAATGATCTAAGGGAAAAGTAATATATGTTTTGAGACCTAAGTGACAGTGCTGGACCCTATATTCCTCACTGTTTCAGAGTTGCATTGATTGTGTTTTGTGGTGAAATCCTAATATTTTTTTCAGAGTAAGAATTTTAGAATTATATGTTTTTAGTTAGCAATTTGGTCAGTTTCTGTTCATATGACTTTGAACAAGATACCTAAATTCTCTGAGACTCAGTTTATTCATCTAGAATTGTGAAAATTCTACCTACTTGGCACAGTTAAATGTAGGAAAAGATTTGAAATCTGGCACAATGTCCAGCACTCTGTATCAACTCAATAAAGTTTATCTCTTCTTCCATTTAAGCAAAACAAAAAGCTATTGGCAAAATAAATCTTGTTTAGATTCATTAGGAAGCATTTTTTCACATTAAAACTTCCATAGTTTAACAATTACATCTTAATTTTGATGGATATTATCCTGTATATATATATGTGTGTGTGTGTGTATTCTGATTTAATAGTAGCATAATGTGTTACTTTTTTTCTAGAGAGTTAGGGCAGGTAAATGAACAAGGAAATCATATGAATGTGTGCATTCTGTAAATGATTATAAAGAAAGAGTTTTGAAAATGTTTTTGAGCAATTGAGGCATCCCTGGAATCTGTGTTAAGATGGAGACTTTCCTTCAGTCTTCATTTCTTCAACAGATATTAATTGAATACCTACTGCATAAAAAGTCAAAAACTCAGTGGTGAAACATGATCCTTTCTCTAATGGAATTTATTTGGCTAATATCTCTCTCACAATTAGAATAATCAGAAAATTAAATATAATTGCACCTGTGAAGAGTACCATTAATGGCAGATGCATGGTGCTTTGAGTGCATGTAATGGAAGATTTTGACCTAGTTAGGAAGGTGAGGAAGGTGAGGAGGTGATGATTGGGCTGATAAATGAAAACTCATTTAGAGTCATAAGACCTATTTAGCAAACAGAAGTAAGAATGGCCACCAAATTTTAGAGTTTTTTTTTTTTTTTTTTTTTTTTTTTAGATAAATAGAGGTAGAAGTAGAATTCCAGTAGGGAGAACATCATGCACTAAGTCCTTACTATGAGAGTCCATATGACGCATAAGTGAGAACTAAAATGTACTCCTGTGGCCAGAATCTAGAGAGGAAGGAAAAGGTAATGAAACTTTAGTAGTCATCCCCTTAGGCTATGCTAGGAATGTTTATCTTTATAAATGCCATGGGAAGCAATTAAAATAATACAAGCAATTGAGGGGATTGAGCATGGAGTAGATGACAATCAAATTATCATTTTTTTTACACTTGACTCTGGCTGGGCAAGAGTAGATTTATGTAAACCAGTCAGTCGTCGATTTCAGCAGAGCAGGGTGGGTGTCAGGGAAGACAGACTATGTTGATGGAGATGGAGGGAAGTGGATGGAAAAGAGAAGGTGATAGATATTTTAGGGGGTTAAAATTATCAGGTCTTTGTGATATGTAGGGGGAAGGAAAGGAATCAAGGATCATTTTTAGGTTTTTGAATGGGATAACATTCATTTGATATAGGATTTGTCATCTTATGGCTAGTCTACTATCTTGAATAATGACTTACTCTGTGGAGAAGTTTATTAATCCTTGTCAAATCATGGGATTTCCTGTATTAGTGATATGTTTGAAGTTTTTTTTTCCCCAGGCAAATATATTAATATACTTTTTATTTTAAATTTCATTGCCAGGTTCTTCAGTATCAAACTCTTTAAATTTGGCAGTACTAGATAATTACTACTAAAGCTGTTATTTCTTATATTCTATATAATTATCGCTGTTTCAGAATGTGATTAGCAAAATGAAAATGCGGCAGTTCACTAAAAAACATAATTATAAAAGCAAAATAAAGAACGATGGCATCTTCTCCTTTATCTTAATCTTAGAAAATCAACTTTTCTTTAAAAAATTCATTGCAAAAATGTTCATATCATTTCTTGTGTACAATGACGACTTTATGATTTTGAGCGATTTTTCAAAACATAGCCCAAGAGCATTTGCTATGGTCTCTGTTAACTCAGTACTGTTTTCAGGAAAAAAAAAAACTAAAAGCTGATCTGCTGAGAGAACTCAATGGTGGTATATGGTATTATGGAAAGAAAACACCAGGAAGAGTTAAACTTTTTTGCAAAGATTTGAGTTGTTGTGAATAAACTCAACTAATCAGAATGACTAGGAAGTTGGATATCTTGGTTATTGGAATTTTTTGATTAAAGAAAGATATTTTTAAAGCATTTATTGCCATAAATCTTAAGATATAAAAATCTGTTTGTTTGTCTTAATGAATGGAGCACAATGACCTTGTGCTAAATTTTCCTTGACCCTACAGAATTCAGGGTCATTATTGCAAACTTCTGTGTATTGTGATATTTTTGTGGATGTGGAAGTCCTAAAGGCTTGATTCAAAACTGCATTGACTTCAGGATATACATGGAAAGTAATGCCTAAAAAAGCCCCCAAACCAAACCAAAACAAAAAACGCATACAGATATCAGCATAATTTCTTTCTGCATGTCTCCCTGACCTAAGTGGGGAAAGCAAAAATATGGCAAACTGAAGGTTCTGTTTAATGAAGTGAGACTTGCCCTTTCTTATTTTTCTAGTTTTCTTGAGATATGACATTGTGTACGTCTAAGGCGTTCAGTGAATGATGTATATATAAATGAGACTTCCGTCTGATTTTGGAAATGATGAATATCAATGCCGACAGGCAGCAACTCCCAATTAGCTAAAACACTTCTAATCTCATATGAATGATTATTAATTAAGTAAACAGCACCAAAAATGTTGCTTCTGAAATTTCATTCTTAGATTGGGATTGATCTGCATGTTATGATAATAATAATATATTCAATGGGCACTAGTTTAGAACCCACCTTTCAGAACAGTGAAAGATTTCTTTTTGTAAGTGATGCTATGCCCAGCTTGAATACTTCGAATCTAGTCAACTCACGTATTTTTTCCCCCAGATCTCTATTTTGAATGTCTGTCCCTGCAGTCCTTTAAAATGAAACTCCCATGTCTGCTGTGACATATATGTAGCCCTTTCATATTGTTTTAATGATGGCTCAAAGGCAGTAATAGTTTTATCTTTTAAACATCTTCATATATTTGAAATTAAAGGCTTGCTTTTTCATAGATATGAATTAGTTCATGGATTCAAAGTTTCTTAACTCAGCTACATATTCAACAAATATTTATTGGATGCCTGCCATATTCCAAACATTGTTCTGGGTTAGTTGTACTCTATCATGTTTAAATATTACTTTTTAATGTTAAATATGTTTAATATGATTAATATGTTATATATTTATTAAGTAATATAGTATTTAATAATATATGATATTTCTTTACTTATACATATCAATTTGAATGATAATTGTTAACTATATATTGAAGAAATGTAGTTGAGTCAGTAGGGATGGTACTTATATACGTTTCTGTAGCAGTAGAAAAATGGACTTTGGGCTCTTCAAGACTCATTAATTCCTTTGGCACTATAAAATACTTTATTCTTCTTATCCCCATTTCAAATAAAATCATGTCAAGATTAGAAGTACAGGTTGAAGTTGGAAGTTATGGACTGGAAAAGGGAAAGAAAAAATGATAAGGATAAATGGATAAAGAAGATGTGGTATATATATATATAATGGAATATTATGCTGCCATCAAAAAATGAAATCTTGCCATTTGCAATGACGTGGATGGAACTAGAGGGTATTATGCTAAGCAAAATAAGTCAGTCAGAGAAAGATGATTATCATATGATCTCACTGATATGAGGAACTTGAGAAACAAGACAGAGGATCATAGGGGAAGGGAGGGAAAAATGAAACAAGATGAAACCAGAGAGGGAGACAAACCATAAGAGACTCTTAATCTCAGGAAACAAACTGAGGGTTGCTGGAGTGGTGGGGGGTGGGAGGGATGGGGTGGCTGGGTGATGGACATTGGGGAGGGTAAGTACTATGGTGAGCGCTGTGAATTGTGTAAGACTGATGAATCACAGACCTGTACCTCTGAAACAAATAATACATTATATGTTAATTAAAAAAATAAGAAAAGATGGTAAGGATTATTAGGACTACATATTCTAGGGGAGACTATTTTTGTTCCAGGGGCATTTTAGCCTCAAGGTTCACTGTAGGAAACAACTGCACTTGGTGCAAATTTCCTTGATATAGATCAAGAGTCAGACACTTAACTGACTCAGCCACCCAGACATCCCTTGACTAGTAGTTTTTGAGGAGTTAACATACAATAACATTTTGGAGAGAACATATGTGAAATTTGGACTTGGATGGTCATCAGCCTGGAAGAAGATATGCTGGTATCTTGGAGTTGTGTCTTAATATACTCCCTACATGGGGCTTTCCTTCAGTAGCATAGCCTGTGGTTCTATTGCTCTGGAGGAAGATTTCTATCACTGTAAGATTGGTAGTTAATACACAAATAACCTCGAGTTTGAGAAGGAAATTTACCTGAATGTTATATGGGAGAGGTAATTGCAAGTATTTTTACTGGTTTCTTTACTTAATATTTTCTAATCATCGCAATGGGAAGTGGATTATTTGTTTGTTAACGAGCTTTCCATTTAGGTCCTTATTCCGATGGACCACTCTATATCCTTTAATACTCTTGACCACTCCCACTGTCTTGAAACATTTTCCTCTCCTGGGTTCCATGATATTCTTTCCTGTCTCACTAATCCTTCTTAAGTTCTTTCTTTTGCTTCTTTTCCTCTCCCTGCCCCATCAACATTGGTATTCCCCCCACTTCCCTTTCCTTCCCTTTCCTTCCAAAATCTCCAAATCTTTTTCCTCCTCAGTTCCTTCATGGCAGCTGCTTTACTTTAGACCTTCAAGTAGCCCACTGGGACTATAATTCACCTGCCTCCTAAGTCTCTCTATTGTGAGTCTCTGTCCATCCTACTGTTTGTCACTTTCCAGGGAGATTTCTTTTAATGGACAAATGCAAACTATTAGTATAATCACCGAAAGTATGCAAAAAGTGGGCCACTTCCAGTTTAACTTTCTGTTGCTCTTATCAAAGTCAAGTCTGCAATCATAGAATTGTACCAGGTTCTTTCAAGGCTCCAAAGAATCAGCATGGAGCAGTGGAAAGGCACAGATTTTGGGCGTCAGGTAAGCCTAGATATGAATTCTGGATTTGACCATTATGAACTGTTTGACCTCAATCAAGTTACCTAACTTCCCTGAACATCAGTTTTATCCTCAATTCAATGGGAATGATAGCCATGACTCACATCATTGTTTTGAGTATTAGGCTTGATATATGAAAAATACTTATGGAATGCAGTAGAGTTCACATAAATGGTAGTATATCTTTATATCTATATAGATGGTGTTGTTTAGATAAGACATTTCTTACCTTATCTACATGGCAAACTCCTGTTCATACTTTAGAACTATACAGATCTCAATGCCTACCACCTTCAGTTTGCCCTTCTAGGAAAAATTACCTTGCTCCTTAGTGCCCTACTCAAGAACACAATATGAATAGTTCTTGTATAGGAGATAATAGTGACTGGATCAGGAGTGAATTAACCCCCTGAGCAGTCCATCTTAAGATTAGCTGGTGGCTATGAAGTGGACATGGGTCAAGGGGTCTGTCTAATATGCTGGTATCCTCTAGGATCTGATCTAGAAAACATGGATAGGATTGATCATAAGTAGTACATGGTCAGTCTGTAGTAAGAGAACTGTCAGTATGGAGAGGGCCATGGAGAAGGAGGACAAAGCGAAAAGTCATCAGACTATGAGTCTCTTGAAAAAGAACAGTAAAGGTAGTTGGTACATGGGGCCTTTTTGGTTTCATGGGATTTTCTAGTTCTGATTCTAGTTAATGTGCATCTACACGAAATCTTTCTGGCAATGCATGCTGAACCTCTGCTTCTTGCAATCAACTCAGAGATGTATTTTTGTATGTTGTCTTTTGGAAGGTTTTCCTGACCCTTCCTAGGAGTAGCTTCTTTGGGATCCCAGAATATTTTGTACATACATCTTTTATGGAGTATTCCAATAGGTTATAATATTTACCCAACATAATGAGAATTTCTGTCTTTATATTTCTAGCGCATAATCTGTGCTCTGGGATATACTAGGTGATCAGTGAGTACTGATTTATGAATAATGAATGAATAAATAAATTCTTATCTTTCTCACAGAACTCAGAAAAGCACAAAACTTTCATGTTAAGCTACTTAAAAGTAGTGTACCTGTATTTTTTTTAAATTTTATTTTGTTGATCACCATACATTACATCATTAGTTTTTGATGTAGTGTTCCATGATTCATTGTTTGCGTATAACACCCAGTGCTCCATTCAATACGTGCCCTCTTTAATACCCATCACCAGGCTAACCTATCCCCCCACTCCCCTCCTCTCTAGAACCCTCAGTTTGTTTCTCAGAGTCCACAGTCTCTCATGGTTCGTCTCCTGCTCCAATTTCGGCCCCCCTTCATTTTTCCCTTCCTACTATCCTCTTTTTTTTAAATATATAATGTATTATTTGTTTCAGAGGTACAGGTCTGTGATTCAACAGTCTTACACAACTCACAGCGCTCACCATAGCACATACCCTCCCCAATGTCCATCACCCAGCCACCCCATCCCTCCCACCCCCCACCATTCCAGCAACCCTCAGTTTGTTTCCTGAGATTAAGAATTCCTCATATCAGTGAGATCATATGATACTCGTCTTTCTCTGATTGACTTATTTCACTTAGCATAATACCCTCTAGTTCCATCCACGTTGTTGCAAATGGCAAGATTGCATTTTTTTTGATGGCTGCATAATATTCCATTGTATAAATATGTACCACAACTTCTTTATCCATTCATCTGTTGATGGACATCTTAGCTCTTTCCATAGTTTGGCTGTTGTGGACATTGCTACTATAAACGTTGGGGTGCATGTACCCCTTCATATCACTACATTTGTATCTTTGGGGTAAATACCCAGTAGTGCAATTGCTGGGTTGTAGGGTAGCTCTATTTTCAACTTTTTGAGGAACCTCCATACTGTTTTCCAGAGTGGCTGCACCAGCTTGCATTCCCACCCACAGTGTAGGAGGGTTCCCCTTTCTCTGCATCCTTGCCAACATCTGTCGTTTCCTGACTTGTTCATTTTAGTCATTCTGACTGGTATGAGGTGGTATCTCATTGAGGTTTTGATTTGGATTTCCCTGATGCCGAGTGATGTTGAGCACTTTTTCATGTGTCTGTTGGCCATTTGGATGTGTTCTTTGGAAAAATGTCTGTTCATGTCTTCTGCCCATTTCTTGATTGGATTAGTTGTTCTTTGGGTGTTGAGTTTGATAAATTCTTTATAGATTTTGGATACTAGCCCTTTACCTGATATATCATTTGCAAATATCTTCTCCCATTCTGTTAGTTGTCTTTTGGTTTTGTTGACTGTTTCCTTTGCTGTGCAAAAGATTTTATCTTGATGAAGTCGCAATAGTTCATTTTTGCCCTTGCTTCCCTTGTCCTTGGCGATGTTTCTAGGAAGAAGTTGCTGTGGCTGAGGTCGAAGAGGTTGCTGCCTATGTTTTCTTCTCGGGTTTTGATGGACTCCTGTCTCACATTTAGGTCTTTTATCCATTTTGAGTCTATTTTTGTGTGTGGTGTAAGGAAATGGTCCAGTTTCGTTCTTCTGCATGTGGCTGTCCAATTTTCCCAACACCATTTGTTGAAGAGACTGTCTTTTTGCCATTGGACAGTCTTTCCTGCTTTGTCGAAGATTAGTTGACCGTAGAGTTGAGGGTCCATTTCTGGGCTCTCTATTCTATTCCATTGATCTATGTGTCTGTTTTTGTGCCAGGACCATACTGTCTTGATGATGACAGCTTTGTAATAGAGCTTGAAGTCCGGAATTGTGATGCCGCCAGCTTTGCTTTTCTTTTTCAACATTCCTCTGGCTATTCGGCGTCTTTTCTGGTTCCATATGAATTTTTGGATTATTTGTTCCATTTCTTTGAAAAAAGTGGATGGTATTTTGATAGGGATTGCATTAAATGTGTAGATTGCTCTAGGTAGCATTGACATCTTCACAATATTTGTTCTTCCAATCCATGAGCATGGAATGTTTTTCCATTTTTTTGTGTCTTCCTCAATTTCTTTCATGAGTATTTTATAGTTTTCTGAGTATAGATTCTTTTCCTCTTTGGTTAGATTTATTCCTAGGTATCTTATGGTTTTGGGTGCAACTGTAAATGGGATTGACTCCTTAATTTCTTTTTCTTATGTCTTGTTGTTGGTGTATAGATATGCAACTGACTTCTGTGCGTTGATTTTATATCTTGCCACTTTACTGAATTCCTGTATGAGTTCTAGCAATTTTGGGGTGGAGTCTTTTGGGTTTTCCACATAAAGTATCATATCATCTGCAAACAGTGAGAGTTTGACTTTTTCTTTGCCCGATTTGGATGCCTTTGATTTCTTTTTGTTGTCTGATTGCTGTGGCTAGGACTTCTAATACTATGTTGAATAGCAGTGGTGATAGTGGACATCCCTGCCGCATTCCTGACCTTAGGGGGAAAGCTCTCAGTTTTTCCCCATTGAGAATGATATTCGCTGTAGGTTTTTCGTAGATGGCTTTTATGATATTGAGGTATGTACCCTCTATGCCTACACTCTGAAGAGTTTTAAGGAAAGAAAAGTTGCTGTAGTTTGTCAAATGCTTTTCTGCATCTATTGAGAGGATCCTATGGTTCTTGTTCTTTCTCTTATTAATGTATTTTATCACATTGATTGATTTTTGGATGTTGAACCAACCTTGCAGCCCAGGAATAAATCCCACTTGGTCTTGGTGAATAATCCTTTTAATGTACTGTTGGATCCTATTGGCTAGTATTTTGGTGAGAATTTTTGCATCCATGTTCATCAGGGATATTGGTCTGTAATTCTCCTTTTTGATGGGGTCTTTGTCTGATTTTGGGATCAAGGTAATGCTGGCCTCATAAAATGAGTTTGGAAGTTTTCCTTCCATTTCTATTTTTTGGAACAGTTTCAGAAGAAAAGGTATTAATTCTTCTTTAAATGTTTGGTAGAATTCCCTTGGGAAGCCACCTGGCCCTGGGCTCTTGTTTTTTGGGAGATTTTTGATGACTGCTTCAATTTCCTTAGTGGTTATACATATGTTCAGGTTTTCTATTTCTTCCTGGTACAGTTTTGGTAGCTTATACATCTCTAGGAATGCATCCATTTCTTCCAGATTACCTAATTTGCTGGCATAGAGTTGCTCATAATATGTTCTTATAATTGTTTGTATTTCCTTGGTGTTGGTTGTGATCTCTCCTCTTTCATTCATGATTTTATTTATTTGGGTCCTTTCTCTTTTCTTTTTGATACGTCTGGCCAGACGTTTATCAATCTTATTAATTCTTTCAAAGAACCAGCTTCTAGTTTTGTTGATCTGTTCTACTGTTCTTTTCGTTTCTGTTTCATTGATTTCTGCTCTGATCTTTATCATTTCTCTTTTCCTGCTGGATTCAGGCTTTATTTGCTATTTTTTCTCCAGCTCCTTTAGGTGTAGGGTTAGGTTGTGTATTTGAGACCTTTCTTGTTTCTTGAGAAAAGCTTGTATTGCTATATACTTTCCTCTTAGGACTGCCTTTGCTGCATCCCAAAGATTTTGAACAGTTGTGTTTTCATTTTCATTTGTTTTGATGAATTTTTTAAATTCTTCTTTAATTTCCTGGTTGACCCATTCATTCTTTAGTAGGATGCTCTTTAGCCTCCATGTATTTGAGTTCTTTTTGACCTTCCTCTTGTGAATGAGTTCTAGTTTCAAAGCATTGTGGTCCGAAAATAATCAGGGAATCATCCCAAACTTCTGGTACCAGTTGAGACCTGATTTGTGACCTAGGATGTGATCTATTCTGGAGGATGTTCCATGGGCCCTAGAAAAGAATGTGTTGCTTTGGGATGGAATGTTCTGAATATATCTGTGAAGTCCATTTGGTCCAGTGTGTCATTTAAAGTCTTTATTTCCTTGTTGATCTTTTGCGTAGATGATCTGTCCATTTCAGTGGGGGGGGGGTGTTAAAGTCCCCCACTATTATTGTATTGTTGTCGATGTGTTTCTTTGGTTTTGTTATTAATTGGCTTATATAATTGGCTGCTCCCATGTTAGGGTCATAGATATTTACAATTGTTAGATCTTCTTGTTGGAGACCCTTTAAGTATGATATAGTGTCCTTCCTCATCTCTTATTATAGTCTGTGGTTTAAAATCTAATTTGTCTAATATAAGGATTGCCACTCCAACTTTCTTTTGGTGTCCATTAGCATGGTAAATGTTTTTCCACCCCCTCACTGTCAATCTGGTGGTGTCTTTGGGTCTAAAATGAGTCTCTGATGGTCTTGTTTTTTAATCCAATCTGATAGCCTGTGTCTTTTGATTGGGGCATTTAGCCGATTTACACTCAGGGTAACTATTGAAAGATCTGAATTTAGTGCCATTGTATTGCCTGTAAAGTGACTGTTACTGTATGTTGTCTCTGTTTCTTTCTGGTCTGTGTTACTTTTAGGCTCTTTCTTTGCTTAGAGGACCCATTTCAATATGTCTTGTAGGGCTGGTTTGGTGTTTGCAAATTCTTTTAGTTTTTGTTTGTCCTGGAATCTTTTTATCTCTCCTTCTATTTTCAATGACAACCTAGTTGGATATAGTATTCTTGGCTGCTTATTTTTCTCATTTAGTGCTCTAAATACACCATGCCAGTCCTTTCTGGCCTGCCAGATCTCTGTGGATAGGTCTGTTGCCAGTCTAATGTTTCTACCATTGTAGGTTACAGATCTCTTCTCCTGAGCTGCTTTCAGGATTTTCTCTTTGTCTGTAAGACTTGTAAGTTTTGCTATTAGATGTCGGGGTGTTGACCTATTTTTATTGATTTTGAGGGGGGTTCTCTGTGCCTCCTGGATTTTGATGCCTGTTTCCTTCCCCAAATTAGGGAAGTTCTCTGCCATAATTTGCTCCAGTATACCTTCTGCCCCCCTTTCTCTTTCTTCTTCTTCTGGGATCCCAATTATTCTAATATTGTTTCATCTTATGGTATCACTTACCTCTCAAATTCTGCCCTCGTGATCCAGTTGTTTATCTCTCTTTTTCTCAGCTTCTTTATTCTCCATCATTTGGTCTTCTATATCACTAATTCTCTCTTCTGCCTCATTTATCCTAGCTGTTAGAGCCTTCATTTTTGATCGCACCTCATTAATATCCTTTTTGATTTTGACTTGGTTAGATTTAAGTTCTTTTATTTCTCCAGAAAGGATTTCTCTAGTATCTTCTATGCTTTTTCCAAGCCCAGCTAGTATCTTTATAATCGTCATTCTGAACTCTAGTTCCGAGATATTACTAATAGCCATATTGATTAAGTCCCTGACAGTCGGTACTGCCTCTTGTTCTTTTTGTTGAGGTGATTTTTTCAGTCTTGTCATTTTGTCCAGAGGAGAACAGATGAATGAGAGAACAAAATGCTAACAGGGTAAGAACAACCCCAGAAAAATATACACTAAACAAATGAGAAGACCTGAAACGAGGGGAAAAGACAGGGAAATAAAGAAAATAGGAAAAAAAAAGAAAGAAAAAGAAAAAGAAAAAAAAAGGAATATGATCAAATATGATCAGGCTGGTGAATGGATCAGTGCCACATACGAGATTTTGGGCGTACTTTGGTCTGTCAGAAGAAACTGCCTCCCAAAATTTTAAAGAAAGAAAAACTTATATATGTACAGAAATAAGGGTAAATATGATGAAGGGATAGAATATGACTATAAAGATGAATATTATAAAAGATTTTACAAAATTCAATTCAATTCAAAATGAATTGATAAGTTGGTTGAAAAAAGAGAGAAGAGAAAGAAAAAGGGAGAGAATATGATCAGTCAGGAGACTAGAACAAAGCCATACACTAGAGATTTAGGGTATATTTTGTTCTGTTAGAAGAAACTGTATACCAAAATTTTAAAGAGAGAACAACTTATATATATATACCAAAAATAAGTTTAACCAAAGTGAAGGGATAGAATATGACTCTAAAAATGAAAAATAAGATTTTTAAAAAAGGGGTTGATAAGATGTTCATTGAAAAAGGGAAAAAGAAAAATTAAAAAAAATAGAAAAAAAATAAAGAAAATTTAAAAAATTAACTTTGAAAGAGTAAAGAATTATGGGAAAAAAACCATGAATTCTATGTGCTGTATTTCCCTAGTGCTGGGGTTCTGCCATTCTCATTGATCGGTAAACTTGGTCTCGGCTGGCTGTTCTTGATGATCTTCTGGGGAGGGGCCTTTTGCCGTGGTTCTCAAATGTCTTTGCGGAGGTCGAATTGCCCCTCCTTGCTGGGCCGGCTAAATAATCTGCTCGGGTTTTGCTCTCAGTAGCTTTTGTTCCCTGGAAGCTTTCCATACAGCTGTGGAGCATGAGAGTGAAAATGGCGGCCTCCCACTCTCCACCCTGGAGGAGCTGAGAACTCGGGGCCCCACTCCTCAGTGCTCCCCCAGAGAAAAGGAGTCAGTCACTCCTGTCTTCCCGGTCTCTGGCCGCACTCCGTGCTCACCTGGCCTGTGACCGAGCGTTTCTATCTCCGGCACACAACCCAGTGTGGAGTTTCCAAACCCTGCAGATCCCTGCGGTGCACTCCCGCGCCGCTTCTCCCCAGGGAGGAAGGGGAGTCTCCCCGGATCTGCCGCTTGTTGGGTCCCTGCTGGAAGAGCAGTGGCCCTCCTGTGCTGCAGATCAGGGTTTATGGCAACCCCACGCTGAGAGCCCACTCCCTCGGCTCCATCTCTGCAGCTGGCTTCCCCGCTCCAATCCCTGGGAGCTCTGCTGCACTCAGGCACCCCTGGTCTTTCTGTGACCCTGAGGGTCCTGACACCACACTGTCCCAGCGAGGGTTCCACCCTCCACTTAGCCACTGGAGAGACATTCCTCAGCCGAGCTGACTTCTAAAAGTTTTGATTTTGTGCTCTGCTGCTCTATCACTTGCGAGTAGTGGCTGACGGAGGCCCCCTCCCCCGCCATCTATCTTCCTGAATATGGCCTCGGATTCGCTTCTCTGCACATCCTGCCTTCCAGAAAGTGGTCGCTTTTCTGTTCAGAGAGTTGCTGCTAGTCTTTTCTTCAATCTCCTGTTGAGTTTGTAGGTGTTCAGTATGGTTTGATCCCTATCTAGCTGAATTCCTGGGACCAGATGAAATTTAGTTCTCCTACTCCTCCACCTAGTGTACCTGTATTTTTAAATTAAGAGTGATTACTTTACACTGGGTGTTATAAGCAAATAATGAATCATGGAACACTACATCAAGAACTAATGAAGTACTGTATGGTGACTAACATAATGATAAAATAAATTTTTTAAAAAGTGATTACTTTTAGCTTCACTTCCGAATAAAAGGCATTAGTTCATTTTGTTTGGGTGAGAAAAAGAGAGGTGGAAAAGTAGTTACGAAGATTTCCTTTATTGATCATTCTAACCTGAAACTGACATGGGCATTATGTAATGTGTTCCTGCTGTATCTTGTGAAAATGGGGAATTGTGAACTGCACTGAAGGAAGAGCAAAACTTTGGTTAAGTGAATTATATAATTAAATTCTGCATCCTAACACTCCATGAATTTATAGGGTCTATTGTGTAATTAGTTTACAAAAGGTAGAGCATTGGAGTTATTTATGACAGATGTTCACCTAACTTAAAACAGGAAGAGTATATTTACTTCTATGTAGTTACTACAATGTAATTAAAACCATAAAACCACCTTATCTGAATTTCAAAGCCAGGGAATGTTTTTCCTTTCCTTGGTCTTATTGACTGCATTGCTTTTCACTGATCATGCAAGGATCATAGGCGAGGGCTGCAGGCTGGCCAGTCTAGGCTTGCCAGATATTTTAGTAAGATTTTACTTATTCCTTTGCTCCCCTTTCAGTGGAATGATGATATAACTTTCTGAAAAACTGTTTGTTGGCAGAAACAAACCAAGGATATGGCTGATGACGAAAATCACTTTCATGCCTATGTTCTGGGAGTGAGTTAGGAAGGAAAATGAGGGTGTTCAATCAGCAGATGCTAAAGTAAAAGGATCTGAGTTTTATGTATGGGTAGTTAGTGTGTAGATCACTGCTATCATCTTCCAGACAGTGGAGAAGCAGAAATATAAGTGTTCATTAACCTTCAGGTTGCCATTCTATATGACTCAACATACACTTCTAGAATGTGGATGGAGAGCCTCGACAGTGTGACTTTTACCTTTTACCATGCATGATAAAGATGGTCTTAGGCTGCTCACCTTCCATGGTCAATCTGCTGAGGGAAAGTATTTGCAGGGAATAGTATGAACGCATGGGGAAGTATGTCCAGATGTAAAATTTCTGCTCCAGTCAATTCCACTCATTCCACCCATAATCATTTGCTTGTTATAGGAGATTTCTGATTCCTCCATAATGGCTCACCTGGATCAGGGCAGTATTATTCAGGGATTTTATAACATGTGCAAACTTTTTGAATTAATTTTCCAAGTCTCTTGTGACTGGTCCCTATTTGGCAACAGTATTCATATATATATACACACATATATATATATACATATATATATAGGCTCAAGGTCTAGACTTTGGGGTTTATTAATTTTTTTTAAAGATTTTTTATTTATTTGACAGAGAGAGACACAGCGAGAGAGGGAACACAAGCAGGGGGAGTGGGAGAGGGAGAAGCAGGCTCCCCGCCGAGCAGGGAGCCTGATGCGGGGCTCGATCCCAGGACCCTGGGATTGTGACCTGAGCCGAAGGCAGACGCTTAACGACTGAGCCACCCAGGCGCCCCTGGGGTTTATTAATTTTAAGAATTTCCTCTCTGGCAACTCCCTTTCACTTTTCGGCAAACAGAAGTACTGCAAGCATCAGAATATTAGCTAAAATAAGGAGAAGGATATAAGAGTTTGAAGTTATAAGGTTGACTTATGACTCTGAAAAGAACTTTTAACAGCAACATAATTAGAGAGTAAGGTGAAAGCTTAGAATCTGTCTCATTCAAGGTCTCTAAAGGCTCACAGAAAGACCAGGAAACTTTTTACATGTAAATTTGGCAGTTATTATAGAATGTATCATTCATACCATAAAGGTCATTACATAGCTACATTATACAAAAAAAATTAGGTAGAATGGAGACATAATATTGGCTGCTATTTTAAAATTTCTTTTTAAAAATACTTATTTTTAAAAATTGAACTACAGAACACAAAAAAATATTTCAGAGCTTAATTTTGCTCATTGTTACCCTGAAGACCTCATGAAACATCCTCATGTCTACTGCATTGGGTTGGACACAGTATAAAGATAAAGAAATACAACCCTTTCTGATCCAAAGGATTTGGGGTTGTAGCTATGACCTTGTGAAGCTTTATAACCTAGTGTTACAGTCTTTTTCTTTTCTTACTTGGAGCCTGTAACTGACTTGGCAGAATAGAAGGAATGGCTAGTAAGATGGAGTTCAGGTAATATAGTGGTGTCTTCCCTATATTGACATTTTATTTTATTGACAGATTCTTTATAGATACTTTCACAGAGATCCTTTATTTTTAGGTGGGGATCCATAAATAACTCTTTTAAGATCCTTTTCTTTAAAAAAAGGGGATAAAAAGAGGCTTATATTTTGTTATATAATATATCAAACCAGTATCCAGATATATTTGAGGGAATCTATGATCCAAGTTTGGGCTCTAAAGTTCCACTTCCTTTCTGGATGTATCTTCAACAAACTAATTCACGTGGTACAATTTGTAATTTTCTGTTTTAATAATAATTATCAAATCACCGCCAACTTTACATGCAAAGGAAATATTTCTGGTTCCTGTTATCAAAGGAAAAAGTAACCACTATCAGCAACAGTTTGTTCTATTTGCAGCATTATTATAAATTCCCTTGTACTCGTTCACTCATGTTTTTGTAACACATTTTGGCTAACTGCTTTGATTGTGTATATGAAGGCAAATGAGAATTTGGTCAGGAGAATTCCATTAAACATTAATGATTTTTTTTTTAATTTAAAAGGCTTAAAAAATACTTGGGAGTGGTAGCCATAGGGATACCATTTTGCTATTAGGTTGGTGTTGCCTAACCAAACATACACAATTGTTTCTTGCCAAAATGTTTGTCTATAATCATGTAGATTTTATTGAAATATCTTATTGGTTTTTCATTTTCTTTGCTGTAATAAGATTGAAGGCCAAACATAGCTCTATAAAATTAGGTTTTATTATCTTCATGTTTGTTAAGTCTAAATTCCTTTCCTTAATAGTGCTTAAATACAATTAGGTTTTTGAGGTTTAAATTCATTTTTTTAATAGGAGTGGTTATGGGGTTTATGTGTTTCCAAATAAAAGATAGAGCAATAGTGATGATCTATATTTAAAAACATCCAAATTGATTTTAGATTTTGCTAATAACTCCTTTAATAGTAAAGCCATGTTATAGTTGAATATCTGAGGTTTAAAGATAAAATATATGTCCTGTGGAATACATGAGAAGGGACCTGACTTCCAGATATGTTGATATCTAGTTATATATGAAAAGCCTAGTTCCTGTCTCTGATCTTTATTCATTCGGTTTCCCTGATTTCTCACCACCATCTTATTTCTATCAGATACTTAATCTATGTTCAAGACAGATTTGGGTCAGTGTCAATCTCAATTTCTGGGAGATGTGTGTATGTATTAAGAAATGGTGTGCTTATATGCTAGAGCCAGACAATTTTTAATATTTGGAAAATCACTTAATTGTTTTTTATGCTCTTATAATGGACGAGGCACTACTTAGTGCTAGGGATAGGTAGATAGATAAAAAAAAGTTTTCTGATTTTAAGAAAATCACAGTCTGAGATAGAGATATAAAATACTAATTACAATACCCAAGCATGAAGAACTGTAAGAGATCCATAAATTTGCCCTTTTTTGTGGTGACATGATTGAATATTGATAAATTTGTATGAGTCAGCCAAGTACAAAATTCTAGAACACAGAAAAAGATGAGAAAAATTTGCTTGTGGATGTTGATGAAAGTTTCACAGAAAATATATTATTTAAATAATTATGTTTTTTTCCCACTGCTCATTCTAAAGCAGTACCACTTTATTAACTGTAATTTTACAATATGTTTCAACACCTGTTATGGCATGTTCCTTTCATCAAATTTCTTTTTAAAATAAAAGATTCATGGTTTGTCTTGTTCAGTATTCTTTCAGAAGAATTTTTGAATTATTTTGTCAAGCTCTGTTTCTCCCCAACACCTCAGAGAAAAATCCCGCTGACATTTTGTTTGGAATAGATTGTTATAATTTTGTTTACTAAAAAAGGAACCTCTTTTACTCATTTCTCTATCTAGGAAAATTGGATATTTTTCTACTTAAAAATTCTGTGGAATTATTTGCTTTTTCTTATTTCTAAGTAAGCAATTTCTAAGTATTTTAGGTCTGATTTAAAATATAAAGTGAGTCATTTCCCATATATTATCTGTTATCGTTTTTTTTATGTTTTAATTCAAAAATGCCTTTATTTCAATGGCAAAAAGGTATTAATCTTACTACAATAATTTGAGTTATATTTTTTCTTATACCATAAACACACATTTTAAGTAGCAACTCATGAAGTGTGTGTTATAATAGGCCCTCCAGCCCATATGAGATAAAATATGAATGTGGGTTAATAACATGAACAAATGTCTAATAAATTATTACAAAAATAAGGTTTTAGAATGTTAGCTCTTCACATTCCACATAGAACTTCCAATGCTGATCCATTATATGGCATGGGAGAAATTCTTGATCGCTGATTAATAGTACTTCATTTATTTGTAGATAATGTGGGATGCTTTGCATTGATTCTCTGGAAGTTCCTGGAAGACAAGGTTGATGTTGCTGAGGCACCATGGATGGCTCTGTGGGTATGACTACTTCCTCAGAAACATACTTTAAAAGCTCCTTCCCCAGATATGTCACCTTACTCCAAGCATAATTCCAAGTCACGTAACTGTCGCCTCCTAGAAGATCCTTGAGCCAGGTGACTGGATTTTGATAATCTTGTATTAAATCTTTAATAATCTTGTATTCTTTTTCAAGAATGTATCTTACATCCAACCACTTTGTTGAATATTCTTATTAATTGTTAAAGATTTTGAGCAGATTTTCTTGGCCTTTCTAGGCATACAAAACATATCAATTTCAGATAATTATAAAAACTTATCTTTTATTTCAATATTTATACACCTTACATGTGTCCAGTGTCTTATTACTTGGCCATATATCCCAGGCCAGTAGCAAATTATTTTGTTTTTAATTTTTGAAAGATTTGGCATCAGGAAGTTTATATTCTATGGAAAGGGTCTAGAATGCAGATATTCTCATTTCCAATGAATTATGATAAGATTAAACTGAAACAGAATACTTATTTTCAAAATTTCATGTGAATATGTGATTATTTCTTATTTATTAGGCTGTGAGGTAAGGGAGTGCTAACAGGTAAGGGCTAGTATTCTTTATATAAAAGACTTAACTTTAGTTAAAGAATTTTTTAAACATAAAAGATTGACTTATATGATGTATGAATTAATAAAAACTCTTTAGCTTTCCCGAATTTAAAGAGGCTTTCGTATACATGGCCTCATTTATTGTCAGAACAATTCTGACATATAGGAAGAACGTTATTATGTTCATTATATAAATGAAAACTGTAAGGTTCAGGGAGCTTAGGGAAGGAATAGACTAAATAATTCTCTGGGCCTTTCAATTCCAATTCAGTTATTCCACCACTTGACTAAAGTCCATGTGGCCAGAAGTGATAGCCCTTAGTCTAAAAATTACATTCTTTCTGAATCTTTTATCAGTTTTCTTTCTATCCATTTTATTGCCTAAACTTAATGTTTGAAATAGGTAGCAGATCTTCAAGACCCAAGCATCAGATATATTCAGTCACTGGATACTCATTGAGCACTTAAACCTTGCCATGTCCCAGAGATATAGAGAAACATCAGATGTGGCCTCAGCCTCATGGAACTCATAGTCTAATGAAGAATTCAAACATGTAAACAAATGATTATGATAAAATCAGGGAATTGGGCAAAGGAGTTTTGGAAAGATTATAGCCTGGGGCTCAGAAGGACTTCAGGGAGGAGTTGATTTTAGAACAGAGTGTTGGAGGAGAAATGGGCGGTTCCCATATGAGCAAAAAGGGAGAAGCATATTATTGAAAGGTGAAATGAAATGTGAATGAGTGTGGGACAGTGGCTTTAGACCTGAACCAAGGAGAGCTATTGCCAATTAAGGAAAGATTCATATTCTTCAGGGCCTTTTATATATAGTGAATAAGCTTGCATTCTGTCCTGATACTGATTACAAGCCAAGAAAGCTTTTGAATAAGGAAAAGCCAGGATTGATTTTGCAGGTGGGAATGATAACTCTGGTATGAGATAAGGGTGAGTAAGTGAGAGTGATGTGCAGGGAAGATAAAGAGAGAAAGCTCTTATGAGATGACTGCAATACAACCTTCAGTGGAGATGATGAGATTTTGAACATAAAGATGTTAGGAAAGGCATATTCAGACCACATTTCTAAGTGAAATTTGATTTATTGGATACAGAGGAGGAGGAAGATTATGTTGACATTTCCAGCCATTGGGTAGGTGGTTTTGTCTTTAACTGAGCTACAGAAAAGGTGAACTCTTGGTGTTAGCAGAGTCAGGAAACATAAGAGTAAGTGGTTTATAGAGAAAAATAAGGGCTTGATTTTGTGACAAACTTCGAAGCACTGGTTTTCCCTCATGCAGAGTTCAGTAGAGAGTTGGAAATATGTTTAGAGTTCAGTAAATATGGGCTCAGGATACAGAAAGTGTAGTAATGGTGAGCAAATGGTAACACAGAGAATGTGAAGGAAAATGGAGAATAAAAAGCAAGCAAATGTAGTGAGAAAGAATGGATTAAGAAATAGGAAATGTACAATCAGGTCAGAGTAACCAAAGGAGGAGAGAGTTTAAGAAGGGACACATTTGGTAAATTCAACGTTCATTCCCTGATTTTTTTTTTAAGTGTCTTAGAAAAGTTTGAAGTGAAGATTAGAACGAAGCTTCTCTAATGTAATCATCTCTATATCAAACCAACAGTGAGCAGACTTCACAGTCAGGTAAATAATTGAGTTATTCCTCTAAATCAAGAATCACAGAAAAATGCCTCATGTGCTAAATTGTCTGATAACAACTTAGTAGCTACCCTGACTCCCTTCTGAGGTTTCCTTTGCATTTGCCAAGAAGTCAGGAGCTACAAATCCCAGATTTCTTCATAGGGGTCTGGGTTAGAATCTGCAAATGGGAAGTACTCAGGTGAGATTAAGAGGGTGGGAAAAAGGAGAGACTATTTTCTCCAAGAAGAAATTGCAGTCATAAACATGGAAAAAGAAGATTTTAATAAGTAAAATATGTTTTTGAATGAAAACACAATATGATAAAGACATAAAATCTTCAGAATTTATGTAATAAAATACCATAGGTATATTTGGGGGTATAAAGAAGATGACTTGATAAAGTGATGATAGTGAAAAAATAAATTAAGAATACTCAACAAAGAATTAGAAGAATGAGGGAAAAGTTGCTGTATGAGATGACAAAGAATACTTAGGAAAATACTTCTATATATTGTCTTATAATAGGGTAGTAGTTATAAAAAATGGAATATAATAAATTGCCCCCAAACAGTCTCAGATATACTTCATAAATTATAATGTTAAATATATATTCCATGTTGAAAAAGAAAACCAAAACTGGTGGCATCACAATTTTGGACTTCAAGCTCTATTACAAAGCTGTCATCATCAAGACAGTATGGTCCTGGCACAAAAACAGACACATAGGTCAATGGAACAGAATAGAGAGCCCAGAAATGGACCCTCAACTCTATGGTCAACTCATCTTCGACAAAGCAGGAAAGACTATCCAGTGGAAAAAAGTCTCTTCAACAAATGATGTTGGGAAAATTAGACAGCCACATGCAGAAGAATGAAACTGGACCATTTTCTTACACATATATAAAAATAGACTCAAAATGGATGAAAGACCTAAATGTGAGACAGGAATCCATCCAAATTCTAGAGGAGAACATAGGCAGCAACCTCTTTGACCTTGGCTGCAGCAAATTTCTTGCTAGATACGTCTTCAAAGGCCAGGGAAACAAAGGCAAAAATTAAGTATTGGGACTGGAGGAAAAGATGCTGGAGGAGTAGGGGACCCTATTCCAACCAGTCCCCTGAATTGAGCTGGTATCTACCAGACCACTCTGAACACCCACAAAATCAGCCTGAGATGTAAGAAGATATATCTGGATCTCTACAAACAGAATATTGCAGGCAGTTGGTATCAAGTTATGAGGCGGGGAACCGTGATTCTGCGGGCAGATATCAGAAGATAAACAGAAGAGGGAGGGAGCCTTCAGGATCCTGCACCACAGGTGGGCGAAAGCCTCCCACGCTGCGGACCGGGCACAGACTTGTAGACCGGTAGCGGTGGGGAAAGAACTTTAGGGCAGCCCCCTGGACTGAAACCTGGAGTGGCGGGGCTGTGCATTTGAACTGGGGATGGCTGGCAGTTTTAGAAGCACAAGGGGCAGAGATGTGCATGGACCTGAAAGCAGGGGCTGGGAGTGCTGCTGAGGGGCACACAACCCAGGACGCTGAAGTTTTTAGCAGCACAGACAGAAACAGAGATAGTGTGGCCTGAAGAGCTCACTGAAGAACAGACTGCAATCTCTCTGTTCTGAGGCAGAGGTTTGGAAACAGTCTCTTCTGCTCTCTTGGAAGAGACACAGAAAGCTGCCAGGGAAAGCTGCCAGAGAACAAAAGCCCCCAAAACCGGTTTTCACTGAGCCCATCCCCCCCCACAGGGGGCAGGGCAACTCTGTGTAAACAGGGTTGCCTGAGTAACAGCGAGGCAGGCCTCTCCCCCAGAAGACAGACTGGGAGAACAAGAGGCCAGCAACCCTAAGGTCCCTATAAAACAGGTGCATCTTGCTTGGGTTGTGGTCATTAATTTGGATTCTGTACATTCCCTCAACCACCCTTCAACAGAATGACTAGGAAGAGGAACCCCCAAAATAGGAAAGACTCAGAGACTGTGACTTCTGCCACAGATTTACAAATGGATACAGAAATAAGCAAGATGTCGGAAATGGACTTCAGGGTAACAGTTATGAAGATGATAGCTGGAATGGAGAAATTGATTAATGGCAACATAGAGTCTCTAAGGGCAGAAATGAGAGCTGAACTGGCAGAACTTAAAAATGCTATCAGTGAGATCCAATCTAATCCAGATACTCTTAACAGCTAGGGTAAATGAGGCAGAAGAACGAATTAGTGATCTAGAAGACAAATTGATAGACAAGAAGGAAAAAGAGAAGGCATGGGAGAAACAGCTTAAAATCCATTAAAACAGAATTAGAGAAATAAGTGATGACATGAAACATTCCAATGTCAGAATTATTGGGATCCCTGAGGGGGTGGAGATAGAGAGCTAGAAGATATATTTGAGCAAATCGTAGCTGAGAACTTCCCTAATCTGGGGAATGAAACAAACATTCATGTCCTAGAGGCAGAGAAGACCCCTCCCAAGAACAAGGAAAACAGACCAACGCCCTGGCATGTAATAGTAAAACTCACAAATCTTAGAACCAAGGAAACCATCTTAAGGGCAGTTAGGGTGAAGAGATTCCTTATGTACAGAGGGAGGAACATCAGAATAACGTCAGACCTATCCAGAGACCTGGCAAGCCAGAAAGGGCTGGCAAGATATATTCAGGGTACTAAATGAGAAGAACATGCAGCCAAGAATACTTAATCTGGCAAGGCTGTCATTTAGAATGGATGAAGAGATACAGAGCTTCCAAGACAGCAGAAACTGAAAGAATATGTGACCACTAAGTAGGCCCTGCAAGAAATATTAAGGGGGGTTCTATAAAAGGAGAAAGACCCCAAGAGTGATATAGAACAGAAATTTACAGAGACAATCTATAGAAACAAGGACTTCACAGACAACATGATGACAATAAATTCACATCTTTCAATAATCACTCTCAACTCAAGCCTCACTCAAAAAAATAGAAAAATCCCGAATTCACCAACAACTTTACACCTTAAAGAACTGGAGAAAAAGCAAGAAACAATGCCTAAGCCATGTATTAGAAGAGAAATAATTAAAATTAGAACAGAGCTCAATGAATTAGAAACCAGAAACACAGTAGATCAATTCAATGAAACTAGAAGCTGGTTCCTTGAAAAAATTAATAAGATCAATGAATCACTGGCCAGACTTATCCAAAAGAAAAGAGAAAGGACCAAAATTAATAAAATTATGAACGAAAGGGGAGAGATCACGACTAACACCAAGGAAATAGAAACAATTATTAGAAATTATTATTAACAATTATATGCCAATAATTAAGCAACCTGGAAGAAATGGATGCCTTCCTGGAAACCTCTAAACTGCCAATACTGAAACAGGAAGAAATTGAAAACCTGAATAGGCCAATAACCAGTAACAAGATTAAAGCCGTGATCAAAAACCTCCACCTGTACCTCTGAAACAAATAATACATTATATGTTTTAAAAAAAAGAAGATAGCAGGAAGGGAAGAATGAAGGGGGAAAATCAGAGGGGGAGATGAACCATGAGAGACTATGGACTCTGAGAAACAAACTGAGGGTTCTAGAGGGGAGGGGGCCGGGGGGATGGGTTAGCCTGGTGGTGGGCATTAAAGAGGGCATGTACTGCATGGAGCACTGGGTGTTATATGCAAACAATGAATCATGGAACACTACATCAAGAACTAATGATGTAATGTATGGTGATTAACATAACATAAAAAAAAAAAAACACCTCCCAAAAAACAAGATTCCAGGGCCTGATGGATTCCCTGGGGAATTCCCTGGGGAATTCTACCAAACATTCAATTCTCCTGAAGCTGTTTCAAAAAACAGAAATGGAAGGAAAGCTTCCAGACTCATTCTATGAGGCCAGCATTACCTTAATCCCCAAACCAGGCAAAGACCCCATCAAAAAGGAGAATTTCAGACTGATATCCCTGATGAATATGGATTCCAAAATTCTCAACAAAATCCTAGCTAATAGGATCCAACAATACATTAAAAGGGTCATCCACCATGACCAAGTGGGATTATCCCCGGGATGCAAGGGTAGTTCAACATTCACAAATCAATCAATGTGATAGAACACATTAATAAGGAGAGAGAAGAACCATATGGTCCTTTCAACTGATGCTTCAAGATAAATAGCTTTTGCACAGCAAAGGAAACAGTCAACAAAACAAAGAGGCAACCCACAGAATGGGAGAAGGTATTTGTAAATGACACTACAGACAAAGCTCTGATTTCTAAGATCTATAAAGAACTTTTCAAACTCAACACCCCAAAAAACAAATAATCAAGCCAAAAAATGGGCAGAAGTCATGAACAGGACACTTCTCCAAAGAAGACATACAAATGGCTAACAGACACATGAAAAAATTTTCATCATCATTAGCCATCAGGGAAATTCAAATCAAAACCACACTGAGATACCACCTTACACCAGTTAAAATGGCAAAAATTAACAAGACAAGAAACAACAAATGTTGGTGGGGGTGCGGGAGAAAGGGGAACCCTCTTACACTGCTGGTGGGAATGCAAGCTGGTACAGCCACTCTGGAAAACAATATGGAGGTTCCTCAAAAAGTTAAAAATAGAGCTATCCTATGACTCAGCAATTACACTACTGGGTATTTACCCCAAAGATACAGACATAGTGAAAAGAAGGGGCACATGCACCCCAATGGTTATAGCAGCAATGTCTACTATAGCCAACCTGTGGAAAGAGCCAAGCTGCCCTTCAACAGATGAATGGATAAAGAAGATGTGGTCCATATATACAATGGAATATTACTCAGCCATCAGAAATGAAGAATACCCAACTTTTACATCAACGTGGATGGGACTGGAGGAGACTATGCTAAATGAAATAATTCAAGCAGAGAAAGTCAATTGTCATATGGTTTCACTTATCTCTGGAGCATAAGGAATAGCATGGAGGACACTAGGAGAAGGAAGGGAAAAATGAAGGGGGGGAAATCGGAGGGGGAGACAAACCATGAGAGGGTATGGATTCTGAGAAACAAACAGGGTTTTAGTGGGGTGGGGGTTGGGAGGATGGGTTGGCCTGGTGATGGATATTAAGGAGGGCACGTGTTGCATGGAGCACTGGGAGTTATACGCAGCTAATGAATCGTGGAACGCTACATCAAAAACTAATGATGTACTATATGCTGGCTAACTGAACATAATAAAAAAAAAAAAAAGAAGAAGAACCACCCTGCAGAGGAGGAGGAGGGGAAGCAGCAATAATAGTACTGTGAACAAATGAAAATATATATGACAAGCAGTGGGGATTTTGTAATATCTGTGGAAAGGAGATAATATATTTAATAAATAGCACTTTCAAGTTAGTAAGAAATTGATGAACACACCATTTGTAAAATGGGCAAAGAATAATACAAACTGGCAGTTCCATAAAGTAGAAATTCAAATGGCATATGATAACACAGAAACCTGTTCAATCTCATATGGAAGAAACTGTTTTGGTTGTCTTCATTCACGTCCTCAAAACTCCCCTAAGAGTTTTCTCCCAGAAGTGTTTGAATTTTGTCCAGTTAACTGGACCAGTGATGGATGGGCATGTTTCTTAAGCCAGACCAGTCAAAGTCCTTTACCTACAAATTTTTGTGTAAGATACTAAGCAATGCTTACCTAAAGCTTTCAAAATAGATCTACTGATAATTCTACAACTGAGATTTTTCTTCTAAGTGATCAGTGTTATACATAAGAATATATTTAAAGTTGAAACAACAGAAAATAATTTAAATGTTGAAAAATAGTCATTGGTTAAAGAAATTATGACACCTTGATATAATAGAATCCTATGGCGTCTTTAAGATTTATGGTTTGGAATAGGGACCAAAATTCCAATGCCAATATCGATGAGGCATGAAATATATACAAGTGAAATTATTTGAATGCAAGTATATATGCATATAGTATGTGAATTGTGGGAACCAGGGTCAGCTAGAATGTGTGTGCCCTATCTGAAGAGTAAGTGGCTACTCAGTTCTAGCCATTTTTGTCCCCTCAAGGATGTAGACTGAGTATGGTTTGATCTTTTGATTTTCCAAGAGATGAAAATTTAAGTTAATTTTAAATGTGAAAATCTCTTACTTTATTAACTCAATTAAAAAAATAAAATATTTGTGGCAAGCAAATCCAAATGGTATGCTAAATTCATCAAAGAGGTCAACAGTTTGTAATTTCTGTTTAGAAATATATTCAATTCCATAGTTGTGTGTTCAGTATATTTACTATCTGTTCCTAAGTTTGAGAAAGCTATTAAAAAAATAGTATCAAGAGGGATTTCTCATAAATTCAGGAATAAAGCAAGATATCTGCTCACTGTTCAATTATTCTGGAGATTCTAGCCAAAGAAACATTCAAAAACTAAAGCAATAAATAAAAACATAAATAAGCAAAAGAACAATATATATTGAAAAGTCAGTATTCTTCCTTTTTATAGATGTTGTAACCCAGTGGGTCCGTTTCCAAGAGTTATTCTTGGGGATATAGGGGGTTAACTATACAAAAATATATATTCAAGGAAGTTAATCTAGATATACTGAACTACAAAAATGGAAATAATCTAAATGCACAACAATGATGCATGGGTTAAATAAATTTGATGCATTCCTACAATGAGATAAAATACATTAAAATACTATATAAAAGTGTATGCATATATTTTAACAAGAATAAATATAACTTTTTAAAGTGAAAATTATTTTATAAATATTATTATAATACACATCAAGCTTTTAAATTGCTTATTTCTAGTGAGTGGGATTTGAATTTTCTTTATTTTTTTGACTTAGTTTTTATAAGACATGTACTCCCTATGTCATTAGACAATGACACTTTACATTTTAAGTTGCAAGTTTTAGTACTTTAATAGTAACAAAAAGATTTAACAAAGTAGATTTAATTTTACTAAAGAATCAGTCTCCCACCTATTTAGTAAACCATAATAAATCAAATCACTAAGTAATTTTTTGAAGGACAAGATCCTCAAGAGTGTCAGATAACTCAGAGAAGTCAGGAAAGATAAATACTGAGGAGTGTTTGTGGGATTTGGTAATTAGTAGGTCAATCACTGTGACCTTTACAACTCCACATTAAAAGGGAGAAAATTTGTTCCTAAAGTCAAAGAGATGTCATTTTTTCCTTGTCTAAAGCAATTTGTTCAGTTTTAATGCTGCTTGATAATGGTAAAGAGTGTTGAGAATTGTTTTTGTCCCTTAACCTACATTAAATATAATCCTATAATTAAACTTTGAAAGAACTTATTTTGCCAAATCAATTAATAGGAGGTACTACTGTCCATAAATGAATAAATACTTAATGATCAAAAAGCATGCTAACGTTAAATATTTTCAATGCTTATTAATGCATTGTTTCATTTATCCAGTCAACAAATATTAAATGGCTACCAGGTGCCAGGCGTTCTGGGATTATATCTAAGAACAAAACAAACATGTGCTTCGGGAACTTACATGCTAGTAAGGAAGACATAGACAATAACAAAAAAGTCAAACATGTAGTCAGGCTACTGGTGGTAGTGCTATGAGGAAAAATAAATCCTGGAGGAAGGGCAGCTTGGTCAGGGGTCGGGGCTGAAATATGAAGTAGGACAATCATGGTATGCCATACTGCAGAGGGACCTTGGAGCAAAGGCCGAGTCGAGGTGAGGACAGACCTGGTGAAGTTTTCAATTTCCCTCTTGTTGCCATGGCAGGTCATTGAAGGGTTGTAAGCAGAAGGGTGGTTGGCACTTTGACCTAGGTTTAAAAAGGGCTCAGTTGCAATGCCATGTTGACAATAGAGCCTGGTGGAACATGCAGAATATTCTTCATTGCCCCTCCAGATCCATTCTTGGGTCTTCCCTGTCCTATAATCCTGGGCTGACCTCCACATCCAAACGAGTGTGCGCAGAGGGAGGTGTTGGTAGGAGGTCTGTGGGAGGATGAGAGAGAGGTTTGTGTATTTACCTCTTCTGCCCTCTCTGCCAAATCATGGTTTTGGTGGTGTCTATTTTGTCATAGCTCGTGTCCTTTAAAAAAATTAAGGAACATAGGCTTGAAAGACTTAATGTGTCATGTTTGATTATATTAAGGTCCAGTTCCTCTTGGTATTATTTTTAATCAAAGTTTTAAATGCCCCTTTTAAAAGCCATCCCTCAATTCACTTCTTCTTTTATAGAGCTGCATGCCACTGGCTATAAAACAGGTCTCTTTTCTACTGGAGTTTCTTTGGATGGATCTCTTGTTGATCACATGCTTGATGGTTTCAGGGGAAAGCCAGTGCCCTGCCCTTGCTGTTTGGGGAGGTCTGCACAGCAGTACACCATGGCACTCTGCCCACAGTTTTACCCATAAGAAAAATAGATGCAAATAATAAGAAACAGCTTCTTCTTTCCTACATTGCCCCGCTGCAGTATTTAGCCTATAACTCCTGCTCATGGACCTTATGTTCCACACTAAAACTTGGGAAAAGACTGCTGGTGGGTCAAATTGAGTATGTTCATTTCCCTTTTTTACTATAGGGAAGAAAACACAGTATTTTCCCTATTTAGGCAAGTCTCTCTGTGGCTTAAATTTACTGGTGGCCTTTAAATAAGACCAGTTCCAGAGTTAACCTTTCTTCTCCCCATCTGGGCTCAGTTATCATTCAGGTTCATTTTTTCTTTTTCTTTTTTTTTTAAATTGGTTTTCTCATTCTTGGTCTGCGGCTGACTTCCCTCTGGGAGGTTGGCAATACCGCCCAGTAACTGGAGTGAGTGCCTGATTAAAGATTGTAGCTAATGACATTTGGGATGGACACAGTGTTGTTATGCTTTCATGTCTCTCTTTTTTTCTTCTAATAGTTTCTTATTAGTTAAAACCTTAAGTAATGCATGTGAGTTTCTTGGAAATGTTAAAACATTTCTTTTTATCTGGTATACTTTAATGCCAGATTGTGTGTAGGCTAGTGACCTAGAAAAGCCATTTCCTGATATATGGTGTGTAATTTAGCCAAACTGGTTTGATTACATTACTGGGTATGATTTAGGCCCATGGAAGAGTCAACCAGCAATTTGATTGAAGCCACACTCTGCCTTGTCATCCAAAGATCTGAACAGAAGCCTTAATTAGGCTGGTTGATTAAGCAAAAATCCAATTTTAGTTGGTTACCTGGAGGACAATACCACAGGAGTCAATATAGACTTGAGCGTTACTCTTTAAAAAAGAGAATAGCAAAAGGGGAACACCTATATCTTCTTTTCTATTTTTTTCAATTAACTTTGCAATGATACAGCATCCATTTTTGATCAAATGATGGAGACTGTTATTGAATCATTTTTTGAGTCAGAAGGAATCTGAATTCATTTGAGTCATGTTCTATCTACTCTTAGCTAGGGGGTACCCACCTGAAAAACGGATGTGCTTTTTATTATTGGTGCTTGGGGTATGGAGCAAATAGTGGAAGGCAGCTTTCAGAGATTAAAAAGGGGACCAGAATAAATAAATCAGAGTTCATTTTAGTGATGCTTTTGGGAGAGTAATTTTTTCTGCTATTAATTTACTTGCCAAAGAGTCAGAATGATCTAGATTATGAAAATGTCTCTTAATGAAATAAAATAATTTGAGAAATGCTATTAATTTTCACCAGCAGAAGACATGGAATAGAGAACCTTTTAAAGTAGTTTTTCTCCTGTTTATCACTTCCTTCTTTTACTCTCACTGTTTTGGCTTTAGGTCTCCTTGAGCTCTTTAGGAATGACATCTGCCAGCTTGATACAGACAGCTATTTTTGGATTTACCTGTTCAAACCTTCATTGGAAACATTGCTGAAGTGTGGTCTTTTTGTTGGCTACTTATTAAGAACACAGCCAGATTATTTTCATATAACATGGAAATGGAGACATTACACCAACTGTTACCTTTTTGTTAGTCTTAATCTGAAGGCTTAATTCTAATTAAAATCTTTATTTTTGATAAAAGAAGGATCTTTTCTACTTGCAAGGGCTTTTTGAGATGCTGTACTTGAGGTTTTTGTTTGATTTGTTTTGGTTTTTGATAGGGAGAGAAAGCAGAAAGTGGGGAAATATAAAAATCTTTGTGTTAACTTTTTCCTGACAATGTCCATGTTTCAGTGGATAAACACCAGAATACTCTAAAAGATAAAATATTTGATTTGTTCTCTCACAGAGAGATAAAAGGAAATGTCAGATGTGTTAACAGGATATATTCCACAAAACTTTATGGATATTATATTTAATGCCATATTAAATTAATGGGATGTGTTAAGATGTATTGTAACTAGCCCTGTGCTTGGTTTTAGACCTGTGTCTAGATTGGCTAATCACCTCACCTCTTTGCAGATAAAATGACAGCAGAAAAGATGAATTACTCTCCTGAAGAGATCATTAAAATTTACCCTAGTTCATTCTGGACTTGAATCTGGATTGAATCTACCACCTCCCACCCTACTTACTTGGGGAACCACACTGAATAACATCCCATAGAATGAAAGATCTGCCCCAAGCTATTTAGGAAATACTGGAATAGAAGGTCACTCTATTTAGCTTTAACATTTATGGCTCCATATTTTTATATAATAGCTAAAGTAAAAAATTTCCTATTATTTCAGTCTAGGCACCTTTACTATTTATAGAATTTCTTTAAATGGTTATAGAAAGAGAGATTTCAGGATTGGGCTTTTGGCTAACCAAGATGGGAAGAGTAGGTATCCTTCCATTTATCTACCCGTGTTCTTGTAAAGATGTTAAATAATATTACTACCAGTTAGAGAATTACTTTGGAATCAGAGAGGAATTAAGATTTAATATTAACTTGTTTGACCAACCACTGCCCAGTCTCCTTATGGAAGAAGAGAGCAAGAGTTTTAACTTATTTTAGAACTCTTTTTGAGTGTTATTCTAGAGTGTTGTACATATTTAAGCCTCAAGCTACCAAACATTTTCAGAGATCCCTGGGTTTCCTCTCTTAGCGTTTTACTCTGGGAAGATAGATATTATATGATGACTTTTCTTTTTAATCCATGTTAAAGTCATCATGATAAGTGGGCCATTGTAAAAGCTTTTTTAAAAGGAGATGATGTGACTGGTCTAATAAGGTGAGTGGGTGGAGGAAGGAGCTTGGTAATACTGACCATAATTCAGTTAGGTTTGTAATCAAGACTAAATGGAGATCAAAAAGGAGGAAATGGGGATTTAGTCTTCACACAAAGAAAATGTTTCAAAAACAGGGGATAACTGGATGAAATTGAATAGGCTACAGAGAAGGGGTAAGGAAATGGCAGGAGTGGACACAGATGGAAAAGAAAAGAATTCTGAGAATCAGTGACCGGCTTTCTGTTTGAGGGATGTCCTTGCTATCCAGTTTTAAGTGGAATTTTAGAGAAACTCAAGTATCAGTGTGTGTAGAGGCACTCAAGAAGTCTAGTAAGGGATTAAAACTGTTAAAAAAAAAAAACTAAGAACTTGTGAAAACTACTTTTTCCCTCTTCTGGAGCCCTCATTCCCAAATATTGAACAATTCCAAGTTCAGTTTGGAATAATTGTTTCTTATTTTCTCTAAATGAATAATTAGATACCTTATTAGTCAACCATGCTTCTGAATTTTCTAAATATAATGTTTGGAACTATTCAACCTCATAGATAAATATGACAGTGCTTTATCTTGATATTTAGATTTCCCTTTTTTGCCTATGGCAGACATTTCAAACAGTTCTTAAAGATGTATCATGAAAAGGAGTCTCCCTACAACATAGTACTTTGGTTGCCCATTTTATTTTACCAAGAGAAATTGAAAAACTTTTACATCAAGCACTTATGTACTTACCACATAGTCTCCTGTTAACATTTTACTACACTTTTGTAAACACAAATGTATCCATCTCTGCACCTTTTCATCTAGCTTATTTTGGATGCATTTCAATGTAAATTGCACATATATTTCCTCCTAAATGTTTTAGCATTTTTAACTAGATTTTGATACTTATTAGTATTAAACTTAAGTAGTTTTTACTTTTGATGAATAATTTATATACAGTGAAATAAACTACCATTAGATTATGTTTGCTGGGTTTTTACAAATGCCTATACGTATATAATCCAAATCCATTTCCAGGCACAGAATATTATCATCAGCCAGAAAGTTTCCTCATGGCACTCTCTAGTCAATCTTCACTCCCACCTTCTTAAAGGCAGCCACTGACGTTCTAGTTTTGTCATTCTATAATTTCCATGTAAATGGAATCAAACAGAATGTTATCTTTTATGTATAGCTTTTTTTCTGTTTCCATCTGCATGATATATTTTAGTTTAATCTGTCAGTATTTTTTTTTTAATTGCTCAGAGTGCTAAACATACCACAGTTTGTTTATCCATTCTTGTTTTGGTGGACACACAGCTTTTTCCTGTTTTTGGCCATTATCAATAAAGCTTCTATATTTTAATTTTTTCGTGAACTTATGTTTTCACTTCCCTTAGGTAAATACCTAGGAATGGAATTGCTGGGTCATTGAGTACATATATTTTTAGTTTTACGCGAAACTGTCATACCTTTTCCAGAATAGTTTTACTGTTTTCTAATTCCTCCAAGGGATATATGAAAAGTCCAGATGCTGTGATGATAACACCTGATGGTGGTAGGTCTTTTAATTTTAATCACTCTGATAAGTGTGTAGTGGTATTTTTATTTTAATTGACATATTCCTAATAACTGACAATATTGAGCAGTTTTTCATGGGCTTGTTGGCCATTTTTTTTTGTTATTTTGGGTTGTCTGTTTTTGAGCTGGAAGAGTTATTTACTGAAACTGTATATTAGTGCTTTATCAGATATTTTCCTCCTAATTTGTGGCTCACCTACATATTTCCTTAACAATGTTTAATAAGTAGTCATTTTAAAATATAAAGTGAAATTTATTTTTTATTTTTTTACATAAGCTCCATGCCCAGCATGGAGCCCAATGCAGGGCTTGAACTCACGACCCTGAGGTCAAGACCTGAGCTGAGATCAAGAGTTAGATGCTTAACTGACTGAGCCCCTGTATATATTTTTTTTAATGGTTATTGTTTCTTGTGGCCTAAGAAACTTGTAGACCAAGCCCCAGGGCACAGGAGATTCTCTTATGTTTCTTTCTAAAAGCTTTATGGTTTTTAGGTTTTATGTTTGGGCTTAGGATCCATCTTGAATTAATTTTTTGTATGGGGCCATAGGGCCCCAAATATATTTAATGTGTTCATGCTGATTTAGGCTTAAAACTGATCTTGAACTGTATTGTGAGCTAAAAATCTCATTGTCTCTTTTTTCTTCAGTAGCATAATGTATTTTCTCCAAGTTATTATTCCTTTCTGTTTATAGATTGCAATCTCCTGTGACTTGGGAGATCAGATGGTCATGCTTGGGATAATCATTTATTCTTCCCATAAACATTTATGGAGTACCTACTCTGTAGGTACTGTGACAAATGCTGTAAATAAGAAAAGGGAAAAGACCTTGTTCTTTCCTCAAGAGAATACATGGAGGTAGATAGGCAATTGTAATAAGATTGAGAAAAGGTGATAAAGACATGCAAAGAACTGCAAGGGCACAATGAGCAACGCCTAATACAGAGTTTTAGAATCAGGAGGTTTCTTATAACAGCTGATTTCAGAGCTTTGGCAAGAGAGATGTGATTTAATTGTGCAATAAGGGGTTAGCAATACTCTTGCCCTCAACACCTTATTGCCAAGGATAAAGTATAAATAAGATAAAGGCAGATAACTGTGAGACAAAGCATCTAGAACTATAAAAGATATAACACTTAAAGAATCTGAGACTTCAAAATGGAGAAAAAATGTCTTCCAGAGTACATGGTGTTTATGTGAAGAACTTTATTGGAGAGGTAGCATTTGAGCTGGGTCATGGGGTTGTTCTGGAGATTAAATGAGTTAATAAATAAACAATGCTTAGCACAATACCTAATATGTTTTAAGTGTTGATAATAGTCATTACATTATTATTATTGAAAGACATAGGATCTGAACATTTACAGTAATGAAAAACATGCGCATGACAGAAATGTCAAGCTATTTAAAGGTTTATGGAGCGAAAACCAAGCTTAGAGAATAAAAGTTGAGGAAATATTTAGGAGAAAATAATTTGCTTTCACTAGGTTTCAGTAATGTTGGGAAGCTAAGACAGGCACAGCAGATGGAAAGTTTAGGAAAGCAGATAAACATTGGATTTTATTTTGGTTGTGATGGGAGCCATTGTTAGTTTTTTGTTTTGTTTTGATCCACAGGGGGAAGAGCAAGAACTACACACATCTTTGTGAAAATCTGGGTTTAGGGAGTGGCAGGAGCCAGATAGAGACATAAGGAGTGATCACATGGATAAAAGAAGAACCTGTTGTTGTCCAAAAGTAGTTGGACATCTTGATGCCCCTGAGAGGCTGAGAAAGATGGAAACTAAACAAGCAATTTAGATTTGGCAGTTTGTCTGTACTCCAGTGATCTTTGAAAGAACAGTTTCACAGAGTGATGAAGGCTGGAGCCAGATTTTAAGGGATTAACAATAGTTTAGTATTACAAGTATACAAGTATTACAAATATAGTGTATTTGGAAAAGTTGAAGAGTGAAAATAAAAGTAAGGAGAGATTTGATAATAGCTTGAAAGGGGAGTGGAAGTAAGCTTAGGCTTTTTAGGCTGAACCAGGATGAGAGAGGTCAGAGTGAGCACACATGAGTGATGAGACTGTGTTGAAAATACATCATTGAAAATATAGGGATTTGGGGGCACCTGAATGGCTCAGTTGGTTAAGCGTCTGCCTTCGGCTCAGGTCATGATCCTGGGATCAAGCCCCACTTCGGGCTTCCTGCTCAGTGGGGAACCTGCTTCTCATTCTCCCTCTGTCTGCCACTCTCTCTCTCTGTCAAATAAATAAATAAAATCTAAAAAAAAAAATAAAGAAAATATAGGGATTTTTCTTTCTGGGAAAAATGTCCAGAGGAGACAGAAAGAAAAGAGAATAAAGGCATAAGTGTAAGAATTGGCATTGAAGAGACATTTTGTTCTCTGACAGGTAGAAGGAGGGAAAGACAATAAGTGAAGACAAAATAATACTAAGGAAATGCTTGTGGAGGGGAAGGGATTTGAAGAAATTCATACAGACACCTGATCAGAAAGTGGGAGGCAAAGCCATCCAGAAGGTACAAGTGTATTAGAGCTGAGGAGATGGAAATTGCTTTGAAATGAATTCTGTGGTAAGTGTGTTAGAGAGGTTTATTAGTTCTCCATTGCTATGTAACAATTATCACAAGCCAGGAAAAGGGCTCTCAGCAGGGACCACATTGACCTGCACCTTGATCTTGAACTTCCAGCCTATCAGAACTATAAGAAATAAATTTCTGTTTTTTAAGCCACCCAGTCTGTGTTATGGTAGCCTGGACAGACTAATACAATGGGAGTCAGATTTCTCATGTTGGGAGTAGGAAAAGAAGCTGGAATTAATCCTGTGGTGTTGGACTGGAGGTATGTGGTGTGATATATACAGATGGATGGAAAAATAGATATAAATGTGGACGGATATACATATTCCTCAGTTATGTCTACTGGGGGGTTTGAGTGGCGAAACACCAACAGTCATATACATGTGTAGCACACAGATCTTCATTTCTAAATATAATTCTCACCAGTAATGAACTGAGGTATCTTGGAGAAATGCTTGGTTTCAAGGCCGGGGCAAGCAAAGTAGAAGATGAGCATGGAAAATGCTCAGAAAGTGATATAGACAGAAGCACTGTGAAGAGGCCCCCATTAGCCAAATATTGGAATGACTTGAGCATCAGAGTAATGCTAGTAATGGGTTATAATCCACTGAATAAAATAGGAAGCCATTTGTCTATATAAATATCAATAAACAAGTGCATCGATATATGGGGAGAAGAGAAAGCTCTTTGTTGCAATAGAATGTCAACTAATAAATGTAGGTGGAATGATGGAATTAAGAATCATCTTTTGGCAACTGTCATACCGACAATTCAGTCACAAAATAGCAACAGATGCTAGGACTACTGGGTGAAAAGTTGATGAGGAATGCAATAATGACTTAGTCTCAAAGATTTGTTAATTACAAGGGAAAAAGCTTCAGGGTGGAGAGACCTGGGGGACACTATCTCTATCAAGGGACACATCGAACCAGTGTACCATCTAGTAGGATATAATCAGGAGAACACTGCGTCACTTCTGTAATATTACTGCCCAAAACATATAACCTGGAAACATCAGACAAACCTAAATTTTGGGACATCCTATAAAATGATCAATTTTAATTTTTGTAAGTGTCAAGGTCATGAATATCAAGGAAAGTCAAGTCAGTATTTCAGTTAAAAGAGAAAAAAGGATATTGATAGATGTACTATGTGGCCCTGGATTAGATAATTTTGCCATTGAGAATATTGTTGGGACAATTGCTGAAATCTTATGGGGGTCTGTGGATTACATCCTAGCAATGTATCGGTGCTAATTCCCTGATTTTGAAGGTTGTATTGTGTTTATGTAGGCAAATGCTCTGTAGGAACTGCATGCTATAGTATTCCAGGGTTATGGAGAATGAGGTTTCCAGCTTACTCTCAAATCATTCAGAAAAAAATGTTCTTTGACTGTAATTCCAAATTTTCTGTTAAAATTTTTAAATATTTTAAAAGAAAGAAGTACATAAAACTCCAGGCACATGCTATATACAGGAAACATGCTTAAAACATAATGAAAGAATACACATAGTGAGGGAGAGGAGAAATTTACTGAGAAAATACTAATCAAAAAGAAATCTGATGTAGCAGTTACGTAAAATAGGCTTTACATAAAATAGACTATGGGAAAAAATCTTATCAGGGATAAGGCAGACCATAATATGGCAGTAAAAGACAGCATTCACAAGGAATACATAATTCTGAAGGTATATGTGCCTGAAAGCATAACTATCCAGTTCAAGCTAATAGTATTATAAGGAGAAATGTTCAGTTTCTCAGTGATAGTGGAATATTAAGTACACACTTTGTGTGTGAGAGAGAAAAAGAATAAGTAAAGATATAAATTTGAACTACACAATTAGCTAACATTAATGGAGAGGTGTAATGGATATTTATAGAAATCTGAACTTTCAAATTAGAGAATTTACATTATTTAAACGTGTATGGAAACTTTACAAAAATTGACCCTTTGTAGGCTGCAAAATGGGCTCAGTAAACACAAATAGAAAATATACAGACCATGTTTTTTATCAATGCTATATAAAATGGAATTAATAACCAAACCTATATATATATTTATAGGTCTATCTATTTATCTATCTATACATATCTATATATCTATCTAGAAAACATTTTGGGCACCTGGGTGACTCAGTCGGTTAAGCGTCTGCCTTCAGCTCAGGTCATGGTCCCAGGGTCCTGGGATTGAGTCCAGAGTCAGGCTCCCTGCTCGGTGGGGAGTTTGCTTCTCCCTCTGCCCCTCCCCCTGCTCATTCTCTCAATCTCTCTCTCTCTCTCAAATAATAAATAAAATTTTTTAAAAAAAGAAAACATTTCAAAATGTAATAGCTATTCTCAAGTTTAAGAAGAAATATCTAATAGAGTTAACCCAAATATATCAAAATAAAGAAAATCATAGGTGTATTTTAGTGAACTAACAAAGCACCAAAATAGTAGAATAATCAAGAGATCATTCTTTAAATGTATTGATAAAATATATTTGCTCTACAAAAATGGTTAAGAAATAAAGAAAAAAATACAACTCAAGCCCTTAAGCATTGTTAGGAATGAAACAAGGAAAATTCGAGACCAAAGAGACTGAATAAATCAGTAAATTCTGTGGAAAACTTACAGAAAATTTTATAAAACAGGCAATTTTCTAGACAAATATAATGTTATAATGTAACAAATACAGTTTACCTACGAACCCATTCAAGTATTCAAATCAGTAGTTTTCAAATCTCTTATCAAAAAAAGCATCCTACCAGGGAGTTTTAAACATATGTAGGTCAGATAGTTCTCAGTCTCTGTTCCAGAGCCTACAGAAGCAGGGGAAGCTCTCCAGCTCATTTTCTGTGGTTATACTGGATGCTTCCTCAAAAGACTCCCAGCTTCTCCCTTCACCCCCAACTCCATCTCACATCTCTCTCTTTTAATTTGTAATCCATCTCCTAGAACCATGAATTCCCATATTAAAAATGGCCTGGCAAGTTGCAGTTTTCATTTCAATTAAGCAATATTAGTTGGGTGGTGTATTGCATTGTGGGCCCTGGGATTGTCTTTGGAATGAAAAGACATCTACAAAGCAGATTGGCTGCTAGCGGGTTGCAGTTAAAGCCTCAGTCTTGGGTGAAAATACAGTTGACAACTTACAGACTCCTGAATCATGAAGTCATCTCTGTATGTTCCTCCTCCTTGCCTTTTCCCAGATATTTTGGACTCTTTTGTGGACAGAGTTTTAAACACAAAACAAATGACAAAGACCCATGAGATAAACAGTGGCAAACTAATTGCAGCTGTGTAGCACAAAGCCGCACAATCCAAAGAAGCAGGACTGTGATTTCAGTGACCAGGTTTATGCATGTAGTTTTGCTACTGAGTTACCTGAGGCAAATCACTTGGCCTCTCTGTGCTTTAGTGTAAACAGAGCAGCTACTGCTTCTCCTGTTGGTTTTGCAGTATTGCTGAAAAGTAAAGGGAATAAAATTAAGTAATTGATTTGAAATCCCTTTTGCAGAGTATAATATGAACAGAGTGGGGTTGCTGTTATTGTCGTCAGGATCATTAATGTATAGCATTTAACATATTTAAGCAGAGGATATTTCTATTTTAAAAACGAGGTTTGAGACAGATTTTGAATGCAAGATGGGCATAACTTTGCAAGGAAAAGAATTTTGGGGGGCAGTATTATATCTTTTCTAGTTTGCTTGTCTTATAATGTATAATTCGCAGTACTGCGACCTTCAAACATTTAAATGCGATTAACATATACTGTGACCCAGTAAAGACATGCAGATATGTCTGTATGGCTATATACATATATCAATATCTTATACAATGTATGAATAAAAGGTCTCCCAAAGCAGTATTTACCTTTTCTATAGTGGGTTCAGCCTAATATTTTCTATCCTACTTTACTATATTCTAGTTAATTCTATTTCACTTTTAAAAACTGCCTTTCACGACCTTAGTTTGAAAACTGGTGTTTAAATATATCATTTCTCATATCCGTATCTTTTTTGAAGACAACTCCAATGAAAACAACCTATTAATGCTAATGGGATGGGGCCAAGCAAAAGCCAAATATTTCTTCTGTTGGATTCCAGAACAACAAGTACTAAAAATTTATGTTCTGTAGTTGAGGAGTTCTGATTGTGCTGCATCCAGACTTTTAAAATTGTAGCACGGAAAGTTGGTGAAAAAAAAAAAAAAGGCCACTAGACCTTCCAGTTTCCTTCCAATGACCTTTAGTGGGAAGAATGACTGAAGGGAATTCTTAAGGATGAGCTCTCAAGTAAGATGGGAGGGCGTTCTACTCTGTTATATTTTAGAGTGTGAGCTTATTAAGTCCAGCTGAAATTTTTGGAACTATCATCTCTGTCTTTTTCAAAAAGGGAAATTACCAACCAAAACTTACAATTAGGCAATTCAAAGCTGGGATACCTCCATATTTTTTCTTAGTCACCTTAATCTCTAGAATATACAAGTGGTGAAACTCAGAAGAGTTCCTAATAGCACAAAATATTAACTTTTTAGAAAGTGAGATGATTTCATTTGCTTAGAATTAAATTTTTTATTATATATTAAATTTCAAAATTTTAACACATATTGAGCCAGAAAGCAGTACAATCTGCTTTTTAAAAAACTTGAGGAATCACAGCATAAATATACAAAATTATCAAATAATTGAAATGAGAGGTACTTATTCTTCTCTCTTAGAAGAAAAGCCCTTATAAAATGCGTTAGATTTGCTTTGAGCATTTTTGAAAGATCATGATAATGTACAATTATTATGTTCCCTTTCTATTGCTAAATACCAGGCTTTTTATTTTACACATTGTTTTATCCTTGCAACAGTGATATGTGATCGGTAATAACAGATGGGAAAGTCCACTCTGGCTTGCTCCTCTGAAACCTCAGCCCTTGACTTCAGAGGGCACACAGTTTTCAGAAACCCAAGTATTAGTGTAGCACATCAGTCCCAAATATGATCACAGACATTTTTCCTGAGTTGTAGACTCACAGCAGATGAGTAGGCATCTACCTCAGCATGTCCTGAACCAAACGCCTCATCTGCTCGTACTGGCTCCTCTTCCCCCTCCCAAAAGTGAGTCTGACCTCCTGGCAACCTCCTTTTTCCTCTTCTCCGTGAATAGCCCCCCTCAATCTGTCTAAGCTGGCAACCTGGGAGACCCCTCGATCCTCTTTTCTCTATACATCTCCATTCCACTCACATTGTCTCCTGAATTATATTGGCCTCCTTGGTAGCTCTGGACTCCTTCCACTTCTCTCAACACTAGCTATCAATTACCTGGCCAAACAGGTTCATTCTCATCAGTGAGTTCCTGGCTGTTGTTCTGTTCTTCTCACTTATTTCTTTTTCTTTTCTTTTTTTTATTATTATTATGTTCAGTCAGCGCACATATAGTACATTGTTAGTTTTTGATGTAGTGTTCAATGAGTCATTAGTTGCATAAGGGAGGAGGGTGGGGGATGGGTTAACCGGGTGATGGGTATTAAGGAGGGCAGGTATTGTGTTGAGCACTGGGTATTACACACAACTAATGAATCCTTGAACTCTTCTCACTTATTTCTGATTCCAGTTTTCATTCTGCTCCTGTCTGCTCTCTACACAGCATCTAGAGTGATCTTTATAGCTTTCACATTATCTCTGATCACATCTTTCTTGCTTAAAATCCTTCTGTGGCTACTCATTTTCAGAATAAAGCCTATGATCCTTAACCTGATATGCAAAGCCACTTATCTGTAATCTTATCTCTCTTCATTCCCTCAACTCCCTCTGTACCTAGCCTTTCTAAATTACTACCAATTCCTTGACCAGCTACACTCCCACCTCCAAACCTTTGCTTCTAACTCAGCTTAAAATGCTTCCCTCCAACCCTCTGCTTTAGGAACCCCTTGCAAGTCCTCTTAAGGTCCTGGACATATATATATAATAGTTATTCTCATATGTGTTATAATCATCCATCTTCCTACCTGCATTAGACCAGGGCCTCCTTTAGGGAAGATCCTATTTTTTATTTATCTTTGCATTGCTAGGGTTCAGCATAATACCTGGCACATAAAAGAGTCAAACTAATATGTTGCGTGAAGCACAATAATGCAGAATATTTTTCATGTGTGAGCTGCTTAATTCAGCACACTAAAAAGTAATGAATGACTTGAAAAGATTAAATTGACTTCCAAAATATGTCTAATTTACTTACAGGACTTTTTGATTCTAAGAAATTCACTTATTTTCAAAACCAAACCTCTTATACTGGGAAGGGAGATTTGATTTAAAACTAGAATAACGATCATTATTTACCTTGTTTTGAGAAATAGGTGGTAAGAGAAGAAAGGCCAAGGAAAAAATAAATACATTGGGCATTCACTTTAATATCAAGAAAGAGTGGAATCTTTATAGGAGTCTGGCAAGATCTCTGCCTAGGAAGGTATGAAGCAGTAGAAAAAGGACAAATCAGGAGTTCACAGGACATGAATGAAACTATGAGCCTCAGGTGCAGCGGGGTCTAACTCTCATCAGTAACATGGGAATGAAAAAGCTGCTCATCTGGCATTATTTGCCTCTGATGAGGCTGGGAGGAGAAAAATTATCTGAGGCCATTTTGTAAACTACACAGTGCTATCAAATATAAGATTTGTGACCCATAGGTTAAAAGATAAACTATTTTGTGGAGCTTTCCTGAATGCCCACCAGGAGTACAGTATCATTGGGTGAGAGGTTCTTATTACGTGTTGTCTACATCTCTCCCCTCTGCAGTGTTAGCTCCCCAAGCATAGGAACCACACCTTACCACCTCATAGCTCCAGGGCCCAATAGGCTATCTGGGATACAGTGAGTGCTCTGTACATGTTTGCTGAATGATTTATCAAAATTACTGTGAGGTGATTGAAGAACATTCATGACAAGTCATCTTTATGGAAAGACTTGGACATACTTTTGGTATGACTATAGATGTTTTGACTGTTTTAATTAACATTTCAGAGAATTAGAGGAAGAAAAATAGTTAAGGGTTAATCAAAATCATGAAAGAAACATGGGGTTACTCCAAAGGATTCCCTATCTTTTTCTTTCTCAGAACCTGATTATTTTCATATTCACCATCACTTCACTCCTCTTTAAAGTGATATAGAGGGCATACTTTTTTTTTTAAATTAAACTTTTTTATGGAAAATTTTGTTTATAGAAAAGTTGCAAAGATATAATACAAAGAATTTTCATATATTCTTCACCTTATATCATGCTTTCATAATGTTAACGTCTGACATAATCCATTTATTTTTTATTTAAAATGAAGTAGAAAGTAATTTGAGCAGTTCTTTGGTGGGAATGTCTGAAGAATTATATGATACCCATTGGAAGTTATGGAAGAGAACATTTTAGTTACAGTGCCAGACTTAGGAATCACTGAGTCAATCATAGATAATTATAGTATGTAGAAACATCTGAACTTAGAACTTTGTCTCTGTAGAAAAATAACAAGTCTGAAAGTAACCTCTGTGGATATGTTACTTGAGTCAAAGCTCTTCTTATAGTAATGGATCAAATAGATATTACTCTTTGGAAAGTGCCAAAGAAAATCTGAATAACTCTATTCACTGTACTTTAGAAAAGAATTGAAACAAGTCTCTATCTGTATCTAGATGTGTGTATATATATGTATGTACACACACATTTAACTAAAGATCATGATTAAAATGAAAAAATGTTGACATATACAGGCTTATTGGTAGAAAAATCTATAAGTTCACACAGTGGCAACTTGTAAAAATATTTATTTTAATTTGGCTGAGTATATGTAGATTTATACTTATATTTTGGCACTGTTAATTTCCTTGAAATATAATCATTTTGGACTTATGGTAAACTTAAGTATTATTTGGCTTCCTTGCAATGGGTGATGTAAAACAATAAATCATCCAAGCAAGAATTAGTATGTGTAAGTAGTCGTTCATAGTATATCCAGTAAAATGTTTCATATGAAATAAATACATAGGGCTATGTTAACAGATTTTTGCTGATTTTTTTTACCTTTTAATATATTCCACATATATTCTTTTCCTTTTACTACATTCTTACTGCATTATTCAAGGTATATAATGTTACCTGTGGGTTTAATACTCAAATATTTTAGGTGAGGCTGCTTCTGGAGTCAAGACGACATATAATTTAATAAAGGAGGAGACCTGTTGAATGTATTCAAATTCCATGGTGTTTTCCCCTTCCTTCTGATACACTTAAAAATATAAAGATGTCAGGTGATTTACTCAATGAACTAAGGTTTTTGAGTGGATGTCAGTATGTGTCACAGGCCTGAGAACAGCATCAATTGAGTTTTGTACCAAGATATACATCTACTACTCAAGGGAGAGAGGCTGCTTGCCCTGGATTCACTGTATGATCTTGAGTGAGTCACCTCACATTCTTGAACCTCAGTCAACCCATTTGGAGAATTAGGTGAAAGCTAAGCCTTAGTGAGAAACAGATGCTACATCTGAGATGAGTTTTCTTGTGTAAACAAGTAATTCCAAAGTTTAATTCCAAAGAAAGTCGCTGTGTGGATGGCCATGATACATCTGAGGTAGACAGTTGGGTTAGGGCTTTGGAATAAAGGTTTCTGAATAGATATTATAGCATCATAATTTTGCATTTGGGTTTCTTAAAACCATTTTCAGCTAATTTTTATTCCATACTGCCCTTTTAAAATATAGACTGTCATGATTTTTGTATAAAATTTATTTAATGCTTTTGGATCATTTTTATATAGTAAATTACACTTCTAACAGGTCAATTAAGTTGTCAAAGTAGGAGGAAATATAACTCAAAATAGTCCAGTTATTACCTAGTGACAGTCAATGAAAGTTAAGACCTCTTCTCTTTGGGATAAAAGTTAACAACCAAGGGATTTAAAGACATGTGGTTTTAAAGACAACAGCTAAGTATGCGTTTTGGTTTAATTCCCAGTAGGTTGCTTGTCACTTTCGTAAATTCTTACATTCTAAAACACTTTGCTAAAAAGGAGATAGATAACTTAATAAACAGAAAAGAATTCCTTAAAGGAAAGAAAAGTCCTCTAGAGAAATGCTCGTTGAAGTTGTATGATTGCTTTCTCTCCTCTACAACTGCTGCTTTTGCTGATGGAAATTGCTGTGAACATCAAAGTAAGATCTGTGGTTCCAGAAACTCTCCAAGCTTGCCATAGCTCTAAACTTATATTTCCTGTGTTGACTTCATGTATTGCTGTCATCCGTACACATTTCAAAGCTTCAGGTTAAATGTACTGTGGTTTCCCATTGCCTAACTTTTTGTATTTTAGAGTGGGAACAAGTAACATGTGAATCAGCAAGCTAATGGATACTGTTGAGAATTCAGTGTTGGCCAGTTTACGACTCTCTGGTTTGTTTTTTGGCAGCTGTGGCAGTCTTGCATTTGACATTAGCTAAGGGAGCAGTAGCTTGGCCTTTAAGTGGAAAACCATCCAGGAATTTCAGAGGAGAGGAACTAAAGAACAGGAGGCCTGGAGCGATTATCTTCCAAAGAGAGATGAAAGGCCCTCCTGTCCTGTGCTTTTCCCTGTTGTCTTCACAGGACTCTTTTGACTCAGTGTGAGAAGAACCTATCTGTGGTAGAATTTGGCCGTGGGTTTCCTTAGTAGCTAAGTCTCATTGAGTGAGACAGAATCACTGTTGGCTAGAGTGTGATTGTCCACGAAAGACCAAGAATGTGATGGGCATAAATTTAAAAAGTTGGGGGAGGGGAAATGAGGGAAAACCTATATTTAGACTTAGTATGTAGAGAAAATATCTAGTGGTAACATCAAATTCACTAAATGTCTTGGGAAAGCAGGCTAGATGAAAGTAGTAAAAGATCCATTATTTTGACATTTAAAACTATTTTGAATGAGTTCTCATCATGAATAATCTTATACTGCTCTCCTTTGGAGAGGCTGAATTACAAATATTTTCCTCTCTAAACATTTTTGTGAGTGGTGTGAGATCTAAATGCCAAAAAAAGAAAATTATCTATCATGTTTTTCATATATATATGCATATATACATATCTATCTATCTATATACATACATTTTCACATATTTGTATATGTATGTATTAACACCCTGAAATGTACACACAATATCCTTCCAGACTCTTGCCAAAGAATATTATTTCAAGGTGTACAAAGGAGGAGTAGCTATTGTTCCATAAAAGGCCAATTCTAGGAACTGGAACTCTGACCTCCCTGCACTTCTGGAGTTGAAAGTGAGATTGATGAACATAAAGCAAGACATGTATATGGGAACTTGTATGAATTGGACCTATATGGAAATAATTTGTTCTGTTTTCATCTGGCACAGAGTTCAGATCCTGCCAATGTTTTGTGTGGTAAGCATGTTTAAAGAATAAGGGAATTATGTAACAGAAAACTTGGGGAGGATAAATTGATGTGCTAACTTAGGCTCTGAAGGATTATAAGGTAGGAATTAATAGTATTAAGTGTCCATTATTCAACTCCAGTGAATAAAATTCCTTTTCTGAGGCCACCTTCAGTAGGATTGGTTTTTATACTTGATCAGGGTGAAAGCTGAAGAATCCAAGAAGTTTGTAGAAGGCATGATTCGTAAGGGTTGTTCATGAATAAAATTTTATAGAAAACAAGTCTTTGGAAGATGTTTATTCAGCTATCTCCTGTTTTAAGATAGATTGTAACAAAAAAATCTAAATTTCTACTGGAATTCTTGGCAGAAGCTTAAGATACTTTCATATAAGGTTGTGAAACATGCCTCCTTAGTTGTACATCTAATTTTGAGGAAAAACTTTCTGCCTGCACAAAGCTCCAAAGTCAATAATTGGTATGTGTATTATTTATGCTCTGATGTTCAGAGTGTATACAAAACTGAGTGTGTAAACTAGAATACATTTTGATTTGATAAAATGCCAATCACAAAGGGGTTGTTGATCTTAAAATAATCAATAAGTGATTAAAATAATCAATAAAACAGTCAATTAATGTGACTGAAAAACTTGTTGTGCTGTATAATACCTAGTTTTATATTTCCAAGTTCTAATATTTTTAATGTAGATTTAGAGACTTTTCTCTGAAGAATTCAAAGCTCTTTGATTAGTATCTCATCTAGCAATTTCTAAGGTAGAGAATTTCGAGAGAAACATGGGAGGATAAGCTAAGAGATTTCTCCTTTAAGAAAAGTAGAATCTTTTAAAATCAATACCTTCCTCTAACTTTTTTCTTCCTTAGTATTGTCAGCGAGCACCTCTATGCTTTTTGGAATTAAGAAACAGTAGGAAAAGTGTTTTGCTCAGTTAATAACTGCTCTACCTCAGCACTAAATTGAAATAGACTCTTTTACCTCCATTCAGTGGTTCAATGAGTACTTCTCTGCCTCAGAAGAGAGTTAGGAGCATGAGGTGACTGGTGGTTTAACTGTATAGTTAATTTCCTGATACTGTTCTTCTACTTCTTTTCACCCAACTTTCTTTTCAGAAACATCAAATAATTATGGACAAAGAATTAAAGTGGTTTTATATCACTCTACCTGGTCGCCAATTCTCCTGAGCATGCCCAGCTCTTTACTTCTTTATTCTCTTTGTGAAAGACATCAGTTTTGTTTCCTTGTTCAGAACCCAGCCACTTTTTTTTGGGGGGGGGAGGGCAATAACTCTCTGGTTTTCATTTGAGGAATCCTTCTCCCATGCTCAGTCCATGTGGTTTAGGTGGGATTACCTTCTCCACTCAGAGCCATCAGTGGCTATATGATCCAGATTTATCCATCAGAACATTCTACTCCTCTGACTGCAGTGATATCCAAGTCAGGTTAATGATATTCAATTCTGAGACTTCTGTTATAAAGATTGATATATAAAAAAAAGTTCTTTCCATCAGACATACTAAGATGTAGGGAGATGCCCTCATAAGGGGAAAGATTACCTGCCGGTGAGGGCAACCCAGGGGAAAGGAGAGCTGTTTGTAGAGGAATGACTGCTGGTAATATCATATGAGTACCTGCATGTAACTGTACCTGGAGATAACTAGTCCTGGACCTTTGAGCTTTGAATACTTTCCTTTATTTATTTATTTAGCTTAATTCACTTTGGGTTGAGTTTCTGTCATTTAGACCAAAAGATTTTTCCTCTACATTATATTCCAAAATCACTAATATATAGTATAATATAAAAATACCAATATGATGCTTATGACGTTTATCTGTGAGCTAGCTGACAACTTTTCACAATCTGTCATGTGTGCATGCTGAGAATGTCATCTTCATAATAATTTTCTCCTGTTATTTTTTAAAATTTAAAATATAATTATTAAAGCATAACAGAATTTTCAAGCTGCCCTGTGCCTGTGTGGAGGCTCATTAGTCCCTTGAAAACTGTTTCAGCATCTCAGAAAGTGTATAATAAAAAGTAATAATAATAGTCCCTGCCTCGCTGGGATTGATGTGCAGATGAGAGGACATAAAGCATGGGGAAGAGTTAAGCCTAGTTGAAAGCACACATAAAGTGTTTAATAACTGTCCACAATTATGTTTAATGCCGGACTCCACTTCCTAGAATAGGAGTTCTTTGAGGACAGGGAAGGTATCACATACACTGCCTTGTCTGTGGTACCAAGCTTCATGAGGTTATGAATTGAGTTCATATTTCTGTATACTGTTTAGAAAAGTACTGTTTCTCCAAGAAATCACACACCCCCCTCATGGAAGAATTCTACATGCAAAATCTGTACTGCCGTAAGAAGTGGGCCCTGGGATTTCTGGTGTTGTTCCTCATATGTTAAGACACTGTAGGGTTTAGCTGAAAAGCATGATCCTCTCCTCACTGGAGATTTTGTTGAAGGTGTTTCCACTGCATTAGATGGGAGAGTGAAATTAATGGAAATCTGACATACATCAAGGGACCCTTTTCTCCGAAGGATAATAAAGGTAAAATAAAAGAATCGTGCTAAATATATGCTTGTTTTTCTCATAAAAGGTTTGGTCTTTTGTCTGAAGATTATTCTAAAGGGAATGAACCATGAACCACTGTGGGCAAGTTGGCCTGGTCTTTATCCACTTGCTCAGCAACTGTCTTATTTTAGGTAAAAGGCAGGGGTTTTCTTTAGAAACATAAAGTGTCAGTCATTAACAGGTTTTTATTATTTATATTCTGAGCTTCATTATGGCTGATGCTGTCTCATTTTTTCCATTATAAACCCCTTCTTCTCAAGGGGCTGTAACTCTCCCAATAAAAAGAATGGCTTCAGGCAAACACTGGAAGCATTTGCTCTCTGCTTAGGAGGACTTTTGTTTTTCCAGGTCCTGAAAATGAAAATCCATTAAATTCTTTTTAAATTATGGGAGTGTTAAAGTGAGAAAAAAAAAACACCCCAGAAATTACTGCTTTCATATGTGTCTCTTTACTACCAGGGCTCAGAATTTGTTTTGAACAGCTGAAGGTCCCCTCTGATTATATTAACAGCCCTTCCTTTATTATCTGAGATAATTCAGTAATGTCCATATGTACCTTGTCCACTGGCTTCCTCAGAGATGCTTGCTGGAAATGGTTTGTTGAGTAGTTTGTATGGGTCATTTCTCTTTCCCTGATGGATGACCCAGTGTCTCCCAGAAGAAAGCATTTCCTTCAGAACATGGTCAGCTTCCCTCAGGGAAACACCACGGTGAACTGCCATGCTGAAGGCGATGGACTGATAGTGGACCATGCCACTCTGAAGATGGTGGTGTGTTGAAACAACTTTAAAATGTCCCTCCATATTGTACTCCTGGAGAAACACTGATCTAGAGACTTTCATGGACTCAGGTTGTGGGCTAGAGATAAATTCAGGCTGAAGGTGAGGTCCTAGAGGTACATGTCAAAGGCTCACAAGAAGCTTGAAGTCTATCCATGGCATGATTGTGAGACTCGGGTTATGCCAGTGGTCCTAAGTTGCAGGATATGGCTGGGGATGGCCTCTGTAGCTGAGCTATACCTAGGAGTCCCCAGCATCATTAATATTCTTTTCTTCCTCTGCTTTCTAGCCCACTACTTTCTCATGATGAGTATTTTAAAAACAGGATTTCCAGTAGTTCAGTGCTTCTGGAATACACACACACACACACACGCACACACACACATGCATGCATAGAAATCCATTAAGTTTCCTTTAGCTACTTCTGTCCCGAAATAGCTTAAAAGAAAGACTGTAATTTTTAGAATGTGCTGCATTCTGGAATGTTTTGAAAAGATTACTTTTAGAAATAGATTAGAGGCAGAGTTATAAAGCAGTGACAATAGTGTGAAAGTTGGTTGTTCATATAGGAAAAAAAGAAATTAGATTCCTATGTCACATCATACAAAGGAAGATATAGGTGGAATAAACATTATTTTTTTTTCTAAAAGTTTTTGCAAGCAAATACAGGAGAGAGTATCTTAGAGAAGACATAGGACTATAAAATCATCATATAAAATGTCAAATTTGACTGTTTCAAAGTGAGCAAATTCTAAAAAAACACACACCTCACAAAGTTATTATGCATTATTTTAGATGCATATAGCTAGCAAGATGCTGTTACCTAGGATATGTAAATAATTCCTCCAAATCAACATAAAAATAACAAAACAAGTGAAAAAATATGCAAAGGGTATAACAGGCAATTCATAGGAGAGGAACAATCAATACACTTAAGAACTAATGTGCTACTTCACGAATAACCAGATTATGCATAAAAACACAAGAGAGACTATTCTAGAACTATTAGATTGTCAAAAATTGAAAAAATTTTTAAAGATTTTATTTATTGAAAAAATTTTTTATTAAATATCACTGAGGATGGCAGAAATGAGAACTATCATATGCTACTAATTGGTAAGAAAAAAACTATTTGGAGAGATTTTGACAATATCTAGTAATGTTGAAAATGTGTATATCCTTTGAAACCCACACATTTCACTTAACATATGCTCTTTTTTTTTTAAAGTTTTTATTTATTTATTTATTTGAGAGCGAGAATGAGAGACAGAGAGTACAAGAGGGAAGAGGGTCAGAGGGAGAAGCAGACTCCCTGCTGAGCAGGGAGCCCGATGTGGGACTCGATCCCGGGACTCCAGGATCATGACCTGAGCCGAAGGCAGTCGCTTAACCAACTGAGCCACCCAGGCGCCCTTAACATATGCTCTTGAGAAACTCTTGCACTTATGCCTAAGGAGATGTGTACAGGAATGTTTGTTGCAATGATGCTTGTGTTGGTGAACAACTGGAATCAACCTAACTGTTCATTCATTGTTTTAAAAATTTATCTGTGTTGATGTTTATTTCTTGTAACTATTGTAGAGTATTCCACAGTATGAGTATATCTCAATTAATTTATTCATTCTTCTTTCAGTTGATTTATCCAGTGGGGAAGGAGAATAGGTTCAAGATCATAGGAATTACCATTGTTTTACCATTATTTCTTAAAAATAAAGGATTTGAGAAAAGTGTGAAAAATGTTAAGATTTAATAAAGCTGGATAATGGGGTTAGATGAGTGACTTCTTGAGGGCTTCTTATTCCTAAGATCTTAATTATCCAATATCATTCAAACTATACCCTCTTCTCGGAAGTCTGTCTAAGGCATTTAACAATGACCCTTGGGTAACTTTGTATGACTTAGTAACTCTCCAATTATACTGTGTCCATTTGCATGTACTATATCAATTTGGACTTGGTGATTCATTATTTTCTAGGTCTTTTAGTCAAAGAATAATAGAGCTAGAAAAACCTACTTTTTCCTGTTAATAAAATAAGATTGAGACCTGGAATATTTTCATGCATATGTACCTTGGCTCTCAAGCTAGATAATAACTATTTTCAGAATGAGGGACTTGCTGTTGTTTTTTCTTGCCTTTACATTCTAGGTCTCTCATGCTTTCCACAGTGTTATGCACATTATGTAACAAAACTGGTTGACTAGGTGGCTAGAGAGGACCAGTTCTGAGAGGAAAACTCTTGGGTGATGAGGGTGCAGAGTGCTACCAGAGGAAAACCCTAAGTCAGGCATGATGTCATAGGATTGGGGAAAGGGGGAAAGATATATGAAGAAAGAAGAGTTATGGAATAGAACTGTGACCTGAGGCTTAAAGCATTTTAGGAAAATCAGACAGGGAGACTGTTAAGGGAGACTTTCTCTAATATTAGCTCTGCATTTTCTGCCATCCATTCAGCCCTGGATTAATCGTTAAGCAAAATAAGCAGGTGCACCAAGGGAAGGGGAATCCTTGAGTTTCTCCTCACTCCAGCTTTTATGCCCTTCACTCTTTCACAGCTTCTCTTGACGTTAGTCCATTTTTTGTATTACCTTCATCTGCCATAATTTACTTTAATCTGTTATTATTAAACATTTTCTTTGTCATTGTGAGTGACTTACGTTTGGGTTGAAGATGTTGTCAGATAACACATTTATTTCTATCTCATGGCTTGAGAGTTTCACTTATATCCAGTGTAAACATAGCTGGTGAGTCTGGCTAGCATTTAACTTGCCAGCTGATTAGTATATATGATCCTTAAGCTCTTCCTCTTGAGCTGTGGCTGAGAGGGCACCATTGTTGGACTGTGCTGAGGGCATCATTTGGTCTTAATGGAGGCTTGCATTTAGTCATTAATTCATCTACGGTGTTTGGAAAACCAGGCAATTATGCTGACACTGGAAATACCTGTTGGAAAAGACTTACCCTTGCTCCTTTTCAAGTTTATTATATCCTAGGGGCCAGGCTGATAAGAGGAGTCACAATAAGATGTATTCATTTGCTGTAGTCTGTTTAGTCAGTACTCAGTCATGGATCAGACTATGTGTGGTAGCAACATTGACCCAAATATCTTATTTCCAACAGAGTTGATGCTACAGCAAATCAGAAAGTGAAACGTTAAAAAAATAAAAGTTTAATTGAGGGAAAAAACCCCTACAATATATACTAGGCCACAGTTGTTTACAAACATATATATTTCAAGTTTTCTATTTGGAGCAGCAGTTCTCAAACCATAATTGTCTAATTCCATCTTCTGTCATGTATGCATCCTCCTTGCAACCAAAGGTAATTATCTCTGAGTACATGAACCTAAAATTTGAATTAGGAGTGCCTAAAACCACTTTGGAAGTGCTGAAACCACAATACAAGAAGGAATGAGCACAATACCAGTGTGGGTTGTTAGGGATAAACACCAAGATCAGAATAGAAACCTGAGTCAGTAGCTGTAAATAAGATCTGTTTTAACTTTGTTACGATTGATAGAAGTCCATCAATTCACATCTAATCTAATTGTTTGAAAGAACAGTTTAGAATTTTTTATCTTTAAAGCTAGGCCTGGGTTATGAGGGTGAGTGTGGAGAAGAGGTCTTTTTTGGGGTTTCTTGGAAACCAACATCTTTATTTTTAAATGTAAACCCTTTATCCAAATACACAAAGTCTTGAGCTGTAATAAAAGGTCAGTCTGGTCATTTTAAGTCGTCCAATACTTTCCATTTATCAGGAGAGGTCGAGTATGATCCTTGCAGAATGAGGAAAATGGGCCTCAGAGATATTCTGTGACTTGCCTAAGATTGCACAGCTTTTTAGTGATAGAGTGAGGAATGAGCCTAATTTTTTCAGATGTGCCTAAGGAACAACCATATCGGAAGCCTGGGTCCTAGAGGTGGGGCTCTGGGCTATTCACATCTTAGTATTGGTTAGGGACCAGTCATAAATAAAGCCAATAGCAAAAATTTTGATGTAGGGAATTTAATACAGAATATTAGCTATGGGTTAGAAGAGCTTGAAATAGCAACTTGGGGAAGTTGGGGAAACTGCAAGGTAAGCACCTGCAGAAATCCACCCTTACTCAGTATTGGGCTGGAGGGGAGTTAGGAGGAACTGAGGCCATGTGGTAGGAATGGGAAACTTGTAGGAGGGAGCCTTTAATGGGGGACAGAAATTTCGCAGGACTACTGAGGTTGATTCTGGGAGACAGAGTGAGGGGAATATTAGATTCTTCTTCCAATTGCCTATAAAATGAGCTCAGTGGTAAGCCAGTTTGTAAGAGAGTGGGAGTCCATCCCCCTTGGAACATAGTAGAGCATGAAGAGATCAAGGGCTAGGTCTGAGGGAAATGACCATCATGCTTTTCCAATGGAGTATCTCTATGTCTAATCTCACATGTGTGCTTTTTATCTTAAGGATGTTTTATTGAAGAAGGGATTCTATATTCAAAAAAACCCCAAAAGTTTAAAATTCACTATACTAGACCAACTCACTTTTAAGAAAATACGTCTCTAGTATAGCATTTCTATATACCAAAGAACATAGTTGTGGTTTGGTTGTGTTCCTTCTTAGAATGATGAAATTGTTTATAATTTAAAATGAAGAAATTGAAGCTCAGAGTAATTAATAGACTTCCCCCATAAGACATGGCTAGAAGGCCCAGCTGCCAGGACCAGAAATCTGAGTCTTGGGCTTCAAATTTGCTAGAGCCTCCATTTCTAAATTGTGTACAAAGGCATTTTGTGGTCCTGCAGCAGATGTATAGGGACATAACTAAATATTTTAAAAATTCAAGGGAAATACAGTAACATCTTTTGGACTCTACATGAACTACTAACAGTTTAAACATTAGATTGTTATGTTCCATTTGTTAATGTTGTATCTTTGGGAGGCTGGGTTTTCTATGATAAAAAGCAAGGACTGTGTGAAAATCATTTTGGAACAGGAAATGATGGAGCAGTGTTCTCTGATTCCAAGGTTTGAGATGTTGTACTGTGCTCAACAGGCACTGAGTTGTTAGGAAATAAGTACTTACAAATGGTTAGACCCTAACCACTGAATAAATAGAACTGTTAGGTATTTCTTTTACCTTAGGGTGTGCTGTGAAAAAATTACTGTGATATTAAGAACACTGTAAACTGAGAAAGCATCTCTGCTCCAGTGACATTACCCATTAGTACCCAAAAGCATTAACATTAATAAGTTGAGATTGTGGGTGGAGAGAACTCTCAATTGCCTGGACTGTTCTTCCAGAATCTATAGCCTGTGACCACCACCTTTGTTTGCTTTTATATGAAGAGTGACATAGGCTACAGTGGAGTTTAGCAATTGAAAGCCAAGGTCATCCTTATAAAGAAAAGAAAGCTATGTGCCTCCTTAGACTGTTCTTAACTTGGGCCTCAAGTCAGCGAGTGGAAATTCTAGAAGATAACCTGCTAGTTTATCAAACTCTGAAAGACCACATGCAAGACCAGCATGGCACATCATTTCTAACACCTTCTATCAGTGCTTGCTCTTATCTCAACCAGTCTTTGCTGTGTGCTCACTTGGGAAGCTTAACTGTGCAATAAGGTTGCCATCTCTTTAATTGTCACTCAGATATTAGTTTTTTTCCTTCCAAAATGTAATTCTTGAAATGATTTTTATATCTTGAACACTTCATCCTTATCTCTGTGTACAGACCTCTAAAATGTGCCTTATAATGAAGATTACACCTGACAATAAATTCTCCAAGAACCATAGACATCTTAAAAGGGCAAAGAAAATAGGGATTGAAATATGTAAGGGATGTTATTTTAAACAAAAATAAGTGAAACTGACATCTCATGACATTATAGAGTGGTGGGATATTTTGTACCTTGGAAACTAGAGAAATTAAAATCTCAAGATCAAAAAATGAGAGAGAGAAATCTGAAAGAGTTCAATATTCTACAAATGTATGAAAAAATTTTCTTGTGGTGAGTTAGGATGGAACTAGAATTCCTAATAATTGCAATGAAAATACTCGCTTGAAGATTTTTAAATGTACAGTGCTATGTCTTTATGAGTGTGAAAACATTCTCAGCCCTAGTTACTAATCAGAATCTTTCAGGGAACTTTAAAGAAAATGCAGAGGTCAGGGTTCTGCACAAGATCTACTGAAGGCCCTGAGCTAAGGCTCTTGAATCCATATTTCAAAAAATACTTGATGGACAGCTACTGAATTAAGAGATTACTGAGTTAGATGCAGTCTGGTTTAGAACTACAGGCCAGTAGCATTGGTATCACCTGGGAGCTTTTTAGAAATGCAGAATCTTAGGTCCCACCCTAGAACTTCTACATTAGAATCTGTAATTCAGCAAGATTCCTAGTGATTTGTTTTCAAGTTCCGGAAGCATGGTCCGGGTGAGACAAGCCATACTGGGATTCAGGGTTCTTGTACGTCATAGCTCTGTTACTTACCAGCTTATACAAGCTATTTATCTTCAGTGAGTCTATTTCTCTAGCTAAAGGAGCAGATATAATTATACCTATCCCGCTTACCCTAGGACTGTTGTAAGGATATGAAATGGAATATGGAAAATATGTGGAAGTACTTCAAAAGATTAAAAGTGCACTGTTTATATAAATTGATACTCTAATGTGGTCAGTAGAACCACAGATTTGTAGAGCGACTTGGCTCCTCAATTTATTCCACCTCTATATTTTGAGCCACATCCTTGATTGCTACATGGTTAAACCCCACTCACATTTGCTTAGCCTCCTACTAAAAATGCCCAAAGGTAGCATTACTTTTTTTCCCTACATTTTTAAGTCATAAGGAAGTAAGACATTCAAGTGAAAGAATAGCTCATGTAGTACCTGTGGAGTATATGGTAATATGCTGCATATATGAATGTAACTCCACATATGGAATTTTGCAAATTAAGGATTTCAGTAAAGCCACCTTGGCATTATGAGTCCTATAGTCTCTTGTGTCATGGATAATTAACGTTTGATTCATGCTTTCTTGATTAATGGGTCATCTTCTTGTGATAAGCTGCTCTGTGCCATTAGGTGATTTTAGTACTGGAGCTCTGTCATTTGTGTCTAGGAAAATAAACTACAAGAGTATAATCTTTAGAACTTGTCTGGGCCCTGTTCTCCAACCTCCTTTGCTCCTTTGTGACACCTGATGCCATTTGGAATCTCCTGACTTTTTGTGCCACATTTTTATCCCTAGCTCCTCCTAACCTCCTCCTACCCATACTCCCAATACACACCTATAAGATGTCCTTCTCTGTGAGGCTTAGCACTCCCTAAATATAAGCCTAGATTTGTCTCTTAACTCCACTCCTCACTTGTGACTACTGAGCCAGCCGTAATCCCAAGATTCTCTTCTATTAGTCTGTGTGCAGGTCAGAGTATCTCTGCTTGTACTTGATGTTCTGCAGTATGTTTCTGGGTACCTGCAGTGCTGGATGCTAGTTCTAATAAAGCTTTTCTTTGTCTCTTCTCCCATACCCTTGATTTTCTTTTTTCTCTTTCTTCTCTCTCTCTCTCTCTGGTTTTTTGTTTGTTGTTTTATTTTTGTATTTTCCTCACCAGAAGTTGCATAATACATTCCTTGCTCCATGTACACTCAGCTTGTCCCTTCTGTTGTCTCTCCTCTCCTTCAGCCCACTCGCTGCTGCAGCTCTGCCTCCACCTCCTCCTCCTCCTCCTTCTTCTTCTTCCTTCTTCTCCTCCTCCTCCTACTACTGTACTTATTCACCATCTTTTGCGCTTCGATTCACTGTGTTTCCCTTCCAGCTAATGTCTATCTCTAAGTTTGTGTATTTTCTGGCCATCTGTTACTATGGGCAGACATGGAGCAAATAAAGTGTTTGACCTCACCATTGATAAGTTTCTCACTGTCATTTCCTGGATGGTGGGGGACACTATTGAACTCCACTAGGAGTTCATTGTCTTTCTGGAGGGTATACGTTCTTGAGTGCAAATAGGAAGTCAGTAATGAGGAAATAAAACCAATCGAGGTTACATGATGTTTCTTTGAAGATTTCTTGTCAAAAACGTAGGACCAATGAGTCAGTCTTCCAATAGGACTTTGAGAAACTGCAAAAGTGCTTTTTGTTTATACCTCCGTATGGTCTCTATTACACGTAGGTTTACACACAGGATACACATATGGCATTTCTAGCAGAGATTTCATTTATTTATGTACAAACTCAGATTATAGTTTACAAATCTTACTTTTTAGTTGCATAGCCACAGGCTGATAGCAACCAATGGGGTCAGCTTACAACTCAAATGGTAACAAATTTATTATTTATATCATTTGATTTAAATTTCTGTTGGCAAAATTTCATGAGGTCCTTGTTATACATGTTATTCTCTGTCTTCTTAGTGCTTAGAGGGAGTAGGAAATCCAAGCAGCAATCATAGTAAGTATCAATTACTGAAAGACTTGAGAAATGAAATTAAAATAATGGAATAAAAGGCAGGTACATGCCTAGAATCCCCCAAGGTTTTGGTCACTTGCATTTGCATTTTATTTTAAAGTGTGAGTAGCTTTTGTGCAGCTATTTCCCAGAAATGTTTTAATACTAAAAATGTGCCAACTAGTCAAGCTCTCAAATTCTTACTGTCTATGACCTTACAGTCCATCTTTCATGTGTATGGGGATTTTTCTTTCTATTGTTGTGTTGTTGTTGTTCTTCTTCTCTTCTTCCTTCCTCCTTTCCTCTTTTTTCTTCTTTCCTCCTCTTTCTCGTCTTCTTCCTTCTTCCTTCATCTTTTCTGGACTCGATTGGTGTAGCTCATTCAACCATCTCTGTCTCCTGGTCATCACATCCTGGTAGAGTTTCCTCCCACGTGGAACAGAGATAACTGTGTAACCTATAGATTATTGTGGAAGTGATGGAATGTGACTTCTGAAGCTAGTTGATAAGACAGTGTGGCTTTCCTCTTCTGAAGCTAGGTGATAAGACGTTGTGGTTTCCTTATATGACTTGCTCTGGGGAAAGCCAGCTGCCATTTTGTAAGGAAACTCAAGAAGCCCTATGGAAAAACCTGTGTGCAAGGACCTGATGCTTCCTGCCGACAACCAGCAAGGAACTGAGGCCTCTTGCCAGTAAGCATGAAAGAGTGAGCAATTTTGGAAGCCAATCCCCCACCCTAGCCAAGCACTCAGATGACTGCAGCCCTGGCTGTCATCTTGCCTGTAATCTCATGAGAGAACCTGAGCCAGAACCACTCAGTGAAGTTCTGGCCCATCAAACTGTAAGAAAATAAATGTTTGTTATTTAAAGCAGCCAGGTCTAGGAGTAATTCATTATATAGCAGTATATAACTAATGCACATATACTCTACCACCAATGGGAAGATCTCCGATCCAAATGATATTAAACTAATATCTGCTAAAGAAATTAGGTCTAGTTTATATTTTTATGTGTCTCAAATAAAATCACTTTTCCTTCATTTTATATTTGAAGATAAGTTAAAAATAAATAATAATGCTATAAATTGAATAGGGGAAGAATTTAAAAGTCTTAAATACAGAGGCCATTATTTGAAGCCCTTAATACTAGAAATAGTTATTCTATCTCGAAAAAACCAGAAATTAATAATCTCCATTTGGGTTGGCAATTTTTATATATATTAAAGAAACTAGAATAACATAATTAAGTGCCACTTGCCAATTTTTTCCAGTTCTGTGTAAAGTTAACTGAACATATAAAACATATTTTCTCCTGCTGTTGACTTTTTATTGTCCTGGGCCTGTAGTAAATGTAAGCCTGCTTTGCTTAAGGGTATAATTTTGTGCAGGAAACCACAATAAGGTCTGGGAATAATTGCCGCAAAGACTAAGATTAAAAGATAAAGTTAGCAAAAATCTTTTGACATTTCTATCAAAGTCTGTACTCTAGAAGAAAAATTCCAATTATTTCTTCAATGATGAAAACATTATTATAGGAAATGCTGTTGCAGATTTCATTTTGTTGTATAGTCCAGCAACTTTTCTACATTCATATTTGTTCTTACTTTAGAAAAAATTTAGAATATTGAATCTTTTTTGGAACCAAGTCCCATTTAATTTTAGAATGAAGTAGCCATATCCTTAAGAGAGAAAAAAATTCAGATTTCCAGTTTTCTGTAGTTTTAAATATTTTTATCATGCTTGCCCCTTCCCCCAGTCCTCTCACAAAATCAATCTTCTCATTCCATTTTTCTTGATAACATTAGGGGAAATAAAATAAATTTGGTCCAAATTATTGTTATTATGGAAAGATTCTGGTTCTTTCCTGGGTGTCACAGAGTGGCCCTGAAGGCAGCCCTGCATTGGTTTTTGTGATCCTAGACCTCCCTAAATTGAGGTCCTTGGGGTCCAGAGAGAGCATATACATCCCAAGGGTACATCTTTTTGCATTTTACTCTAGAATTCTGAAGTTAGTGTAAGGATTTTTGTAACGTACCTAAAAGTGGTCTGTAGTTAACAGCTTTAACTCAACTGTGCTGGAGATCTTTGAGGAATTATGCTATGGTCTTTTCCCCATCTGTATCTTTAGCTCAGTATAACCCCCTAGTCAAGTGGGGAATGTATTCTTCCTGCACTCTCCTAGACAGCTTGCTCCTTACCCCCACATGCCTGGTCTTGGGACAGTTCCCTAGAACACCATCAACACTTTTATTTGGAGGTTTTATTAGAAAGATCACAGGGAGGCAAGATCCAAAGACAGCTCCTGTGGCTAGTTTCTTATCAGAAAACTGTCCCTGGATATGGCAAAACATGTTAATGTGAGAGAAATAGGAGGGAAGAGAGTCTGATTTCACAGTAAAAACAAAGCATTGTTCTTTCCCCCAAATATTTATTGGGCATATTACAGGCATGGAGCTCATGCCACATGCAGAGAAGGCATTTTAAGACTTATTTTAAGTAGACATTCAGCTTCCTGAACTAATACAGACATAAATGGTAAATAAGAATGCAGTATATTAAAGCGTTTTTTGTTTGTTTTTTCAGAGGAGCCCTCAGCCTTTATTGTGAAATTATTACAAGAAAGATATCATGCTGTTAATATGCGACGTCAATGACAAAGATCCACACTATTGGGAGGCTTTGATTCATGTGGTTTCTATTTCAACATGTGAATCCATAGTTATTTGAATAGATCTGCAAGTAAATGATGACTTGATCACCATCTTGAAAATTCACTTTCCTTGTTCTGACTTTGTACAGAACAGTGTTGGTGTTGAATAGAGAAATAGCAAACAGTAATTTCAGCTGGTTGAATTCCAAAGGTCTGTTTTCCACAGACACATAAAATTAGTTGAGAGTAGCCAACATTCTGGCCTGTACTGCGGTCTGGGTGTGCTGTGTAGGCTTCTGTTACTACATCCCGTCTGCAAACCAGGTGCACAAAACATTGTAAGGAAGTGAAGTCTGGTTGCTGGTAATTAATGGAGTTATTTGGTGAATGAAAGTCAAAGCAGTAGCAATATATTATGCTGGGGAGTGTTAGAGAAGTTTTCCTGAAGCTAGAATGGAATCTTGCAAATGAAAGCTTCTAATCTCAGTGAACTGGGGTATTCTTGCACTTATTAAAATTCAATTTCTGATTATCAACCCTTGCTTAAAGAAGAGGAGAGAGGAAAAAATATTTTTATGGGGTGGATAAAATGTTCTCTATAAAGCAAATATGGCAAAACTGCTCATTGTGATGAACTGTGAAAATAATGGCCCATTAAACATCTTACTGTGCTTAAGGGCTAAATTTAAGGCTGTGTCACCTCTCTCTTCTCAAACTGTGTGTCCTCTGGCTAAGCATGGTTCATGATTGGTGCTGGAATCTAGATTTCATGTTCTCCCATATTTGGGACAGTCTCTAGATACAATCATGACTTAAATGATGTTTAATGATGGAAATGTGACTGCTTATTTGGAAAAAAATGGAAAGGAGCAGTAGTAGAAGTCATAGATGACAGATAATCATGATGTATGCTGAATAACCATGAATAAATAATTTCTATTTTATAAAAAGGGAAATATCCTACAAACTAATGAGAATTTTTGGAGGATTTACAGATCATGTGTTCATATAATAACTCTAAGCTTCTTATTTCAAAGAAAATTGAGGGATAATAATCCCATTAATGCAAGAAAGTTATCCTATTTGCATCCAAAGTCAAACTGCTAAAGAGGAAATAAACGCAAAAGCAAAGCAAAACAAGAAAATCACTTTCTTACCTATTAAAAAACTGTCATCTTTTTCTATATATTAAATGTAGAGTCAGATTTCCAACTGTTTTGGATAGACAGCAATCAATTAACAAGTACCTATCAGTCACTACTAGGTCTTCAACATTGGACCAGACTGAGCTACTGTGATTTGTAACAGAATCATCTGGGCAGTTTATAAATGCAGATGGTGATAAGACACTAGAATCTTGTTGCTAACCCAGTTTGAGTTTCATTATTCTGGAAGCGTTATCCTAAAGAAGTGAAACACCTAAGTCTATATTTATATTTATATTTATATTTATTTATTTATAAAATGCTGTATATTTTACACAGAAAATAAAAGCAAGTAATTGATGACAATTGTAATTCTCCTCAGATAACAAATATTACTTCTTATATTTGCACTGAAGCAGTATGTTGATGATTAAAATTCGGTCGATCAGTTAGAAATGACATATCACTTGCCTAGACTACTGATGCTAAATTTTTTTTCTTGGTGCTAGGCTCTTTTTGAATTTGATGGCTATTTGAAACTTTTGCAAAAAGAATATGTTTTAAATTATAGGTAGTTGAAAAATGAAAATGATTCCAACTACATACCTTCAAATTATGATGCATATAAACTATATACAACCAAAATAGTATAGATATCTACTTTTAAACATGTTTTCTTAGAGAAAGTTGAGGCATAGTTCTTTGGTTTCATTGATGGATGACAATTGAAGCCAAAAATGTTCATAAAATTACCCATGGGTAGTGTTTAGAGAACAAAGAAGAATGGAAGAAGAGCAACACTGAAAGATACAAACAATTAGAGGGGAGAATGAAAGAAGAAAAGCTCATGAAGGAGAATAAGAAGCAATAGCCAAAGAGAAGAGATGCCAAAAGTATTATGACAGGAATGGGGCGGGGGGAATGTATTATCAAGGACAAAGTGAGCAATATTGCTAAGTGTTATTGAGGTCAGGTAAGGTAAAGAGGGCAACCATGTGGTTGGCTATTTTAAGAGAAGTAGAAGTAAAGTTCTCAGGACTTCAGGAAGTCATGGATCTATAAGACTAGAAATTATGGTTTCTTTGTTTTTTGTATGGATTTTGTAGTTCTCTGGGATAATAGCAAGGCTCAGTATGTAAAAGGTGGCTGATTAGGAGTCATTTGTCCCAGGTGAGTGAGTTTTTAGGAGGCGATAGATGATCCTACTAAGTGGAAGATTAGTTCATCAGAACCAATTAAGTCCAGAGGTGCCACAATTGTGCTCTCACATTTTACAATGATCATCATAGAAAAAAAATGCTATTAAATGAATATGCCATGTAACATTTATCAGAAAGAAAATTATAAATAGAGTATTTCATATTATCTTTTATTAAGTGACTTGAATAGTGACATAATTTAGAAATGTTCTAAGATCTAAAGATCTAAGGAAGTGACTTAATACTGGCTACACATTATAGTCATTCAGGGAAGTAAAACAAACAAACAAACAAACAAAAAAACAAACAAAAACAAAAGAAATTCCTGCCAACAACCCAATCCAGTTGGATTTTAAAAGCCCCCTAAGACTTCTGGCTTCAGATCTGACATGTAAAGAGCTTAGAAGTCATCATTCCTGTCCTTATAACAAGTAAAGATCAGAACAAACTAAAAATCACTGATTTTTGTTGAACCTACCAGAAGACTGAAGTCATAGGGAAAACCACTCTCCCCAAATGTAGAGAGATTGATGAATCCAGACAGTTACAGCCAAGCAGGATAAAAATATTTATATCTATGTGTCTATCTATATCTACACACACACACACACACACACACACACACACACACACACACACACACACACACACCTAGGAATATCTTATTCAAACTGCAGAAAATCAAAGGCTAAGAGAAAATTTTGAGGGAATGAAAAAGAGGGAATTAAACCCCTTACCTATAGAGAAACAGGATAAGAATTACAACAGACTTCTCATCAGAAATCATGCAAGCAAAGAGAAAGTGGGCTGAGTTATTTAAAGTATTGAAAGAAAGACTCAGTAACCTAGAATTCTATATCCAGCAAAATTATCCTTCAGTAGTGAAGGAGAAATGAAAGTCTGTTAAATGTTTTATTTTTTTATCATTTTTAAAAATATTTTATCTATTTGAGAGAGAGAGCATGCATGAGCAGAGGGAAGGAGAAGAGGGAGAGGGAGAAGCAGACTCCCCACCGAGCAGTGAGACCGATGTGGGACTCAATCCCAGGACCCCGAGATCATGACCTGAGCTGAAGGCAGACACTTAACCGACTGAGCCATGCAGGTGCCCCTTAAATATTTTAAATTAATAATTCCTTAGGTGTTTTTAATTAAGAACCCCTGGTTAAGATAAAGGTGGCTTAGATTGCATGAACATATAGAATGATTCTTATAAATAGTTTTAGTCAAAAATGATTAACTTAAAATACACTCCTTTGTCTTTCACTAACCACTAAGGATGATTCTGGCTTTGTGAACCCAGTTTTTTTCCCTCCCTTCCTTTTTAAAAAATTTTTAAAATTTATTTCTATTTAAAAATTTTAGAAAAAATTTTCAAGGCCCTGTGTCCCTAGGACCTGAAACTGAGAGGCATGAGTCAGTCAGTCCTATGCTACTGGAGCTGCTGTAGTACTGGGATGGAGCCTGTTAGCTACAGCCAGACTAACAAGCCATCAACAGTGCCTCCTCTCCTTGAGAAGCTTCCTACCTAACAGAAAGAGAAAGAAAGAGAAGGTGGAGAACAAGGCTGATTTAAGACTCAGAGAAGAATTTTTAATATGTTTTCTTTCTCCCACATTTTTTTGAGAGAAATTAGAATAAAGTTATAGGCAGCATTTGAGGGAAACTTATGGACAAAGAAAGGGGATTCTTAAATAAGTGTTTCTTTGGAATATATCACCTAATGGTGTTTGAATGCTGTAAGCAGATAAGTTGAGTTACCTTTTATTGCTCTGTGTTTTGTCTCTGCTCTAACACTAGACCGGTGGGTTATGGCTTCAAAAAGTAGTAGAGACATCTCCCACAAGGATTCTCATAAGATTTTCTTCAAGTTTGTTGAAGCCATCATATACTCATTAAGACTTCTATGATCATACAGTTGTTGTGGTTGGAAGTTTTTAAAGTATGAATTGTGATAAGTTCAGGGAGGCTTCTACTTGTTTTGGCAAGGGCATGGCAAAAATCTGTCTTGGGAATGGCTGCTTCACATTACTTGATATATGGTCTGCAGCATATATAGTGCTAGATTAATTTGACCACAGAAAGATGTCAATAGATTACTCAAAGTATCTCTAGAAAAATGGACAGTTTTGAAAAATTATCTTACAAGGGGGAACGTATTTTTTTTATCTGTATCCAGTTTTTGTACAAGTTTATCTGAAAGCTAAAAATGTGCCTTGAACTTCAGTGGGTCAGAAATAGAATAATTTCAGCAACCAGTCAAGCATTGTTTCTTTCCATTTCCCTTTTATTCTCCTCTATTCGATTTTATTTTTCTCCCAATGAGAAGATAGTATATGGGTTGTAGGATTATGGAAGGCATTGGGTGTATTTACCTTCAGGATTTGTAACTGATTTGGGCTTCTTTTTGCTTTTCTTTTGGAGGAAGAGATTGGGGAGACAAAAAACTGAACTCATTACCTGGTGATAAAGCTTTCTCTGACTTTTTCTTTGCCTTAGCCATAGAAAGCAGAAGTCCTGCACAGGCTAGTAAGTAGTGACAGGCTGAGGGATGGGGTCTTCTGGCAGAATGGTATAGTGCTAGAGTGAAATATCTTGTGGTCATTGAGCCCTTAATCAGATGAAAATACTTTCTCCCATCACTCACTGTATGGAGTTGGAGGAATCTGGAAAATCTGGCCATTTGCTCATTCCTTCTGCATAGGATTAAATCACGAATAGTGATAACAACTAACCGTTTTGAAAGTACACACACACACACACACACACACACAACCTTATTAAATCTTTAAAAACTGTTAAATTATATAACTGATATAAACCAAAGGATATATATGTAAATCATGTAAATTATAATTATAAAATGCTCAGGTATGAAACGAAAGTCACTGAAGGCTCATGTGCTACTCTCCTATCACAGTTCCTTGCTTTTCCAACAACCACTGTGCTGAACATTGTTTATCATTACCTTGTCATAAAAAATAGTTTCCACCTGCATATGAATCCCTAAACAGTTGAACTTTATAAAAATGTTATCATATTATATATAGTCTTCTGAGACTTATTTTATCAATATTATACTTCTACAATTCATTTGTGGTTTTGCATGTAGTTATAAATTTATTCTATAGAATTTTATTGAGTATAACATAATTTACTCATTTTTCTAATGCTGAAGCACATTTCAGTTTCTGTTGTTTTGCAATTATAAATAATTCTGCTCTGAAGTTTCTTGTATATATCTTCTGGTGAACTTATAGAAACATTTCTCTAGGAGTGGAGTTCATATGACATAAAAGGCATAAAAATGTTTAAGACATAAAAATCTTTCACTTACATGATAGTGCCCAATTATTTTGCAAAATGATCATAACAATTTACTTTCCCACAAGTAACGTATATGAGTTCCTGTTGATCCACATTACCCTCTAATAATTGGTAGTATCCGACTTCTTAGTTTTTCCAATGTAGTGGATATAAAATGGTATCTCACTGCAGTCTTAGTTTGAATTTATGTGATTACTACTGATGCTGTGCATTTTCTTTTCTATTTATTCACATTTATAGTCCCTCTTTTGTGAAATGTCTTTTATTTGCTTATTTTTCTATTACTTATCTTTTACTTACCAACTTATAGCCTCTTACATTATAACTATACTATTCCTTTGTGCTACAAGTAACTTGTCTCAGTTTAGTCTATAGTTTAATTTCTGTTTTTTGATAACAGAAATTTTTTCCCCAATTTCATTGAGAATTAATTACCATGCATCGCTGTATAATTTTAAGATATACAGCGTGATGGTTTGATTTATGTATATTGTGAAATGATTACCACGATAGATTCAGTTAGTATCCATCTGCTCATATAGATACAATAAACAGAAAAGAATGAAGAAAAAAAAGAAAAACATTCTTCTTGTGATGAGAACTCTTAGGATTTACTCTCTCTTTTTTAAAGATTTTATTTATTTATTTGAGAGACAGTGCACACAAGGGAAGAGGCAGAGGGAGAAAGAAGGGGAGGGGGAGGGAGAGAATCTCAAGTAGACTCTGTGCTGAGTGCATAGCCTGATGCAGGGCTGGATCTCATCATCCCGAGATCATGACCTGAGCTAAAATGGAGTCGGATGCTTAACCAACTGAGCCACCCAGGCATCCCAGGACTTACTCTCCTTAACAACTTTCCTATATACCATACAGAAATGTTAGCTATAGTCATCATGTTGTACATTACAACTCTAGCATTTATTTATCTTAAAACTAGAAGTTTGTATCTATGACCACCTTCCTTCAATTCTCCCTCTTCTCACCCTCCAACTCTAGTAACCACAAGTCTGATCTTTTCTGTGAGGTGTTTTGTTTTGTTTTTGTTTTTAGATTCCATACATAAGTGAGATCGTACAGTATTTGCCTCTCTCTAACTTATTTCACTCAGCATAATGTCTTTAGGGTCCATCCATGCTGTTACAAATGGTAGGATTTCCTTTTTATGGCTGAATTGAATTCCATTTATGTATATATATTACAATTTCCTTATCCATTTATCCATCAATGGACATTTGATTTGCTTCCATGTCTTGGCTACTGTAAAAAAATGCCGCTGTGAACATGGGGGTGCAGATAGCTTTTGGAGTTAGTGTTTTCATTTCCTTTGGATATATTCCCAAAAGTGGAATGAACCGTATGGTAGTTCCATTTTTAATTTTTTAAGGATCCTTCATCCTATATTCCTTAGAGGCTGTACCAATTTACAACCACACCAGCAATGCACAAAGATTCTTTCTTCTTCATATCCATGCCATCATTTGTTATCTGTCTTATTTTATGATTGCCATTCTAACATGTGTGAGTGATATCTCATTGTGGTTTTAATTTGTATTTCCATAATGAATAGTGATGTTGAACATCTTTACATATACCTGTTGGCCTTTCATATATCTTCTTTGGAGAAATGTCAGTTCAGGTCCTTTGCTCATTTTCCAATTGGGTTATTTTTAATTTTAGAGTTTTGTTTTTGTTTTTGTTTTTGCTATTGAGTTGTATGAGTTATTTATATATTTTGGATATTAACCCCTTATCAACCATATGGTTTGCAAATATTTTTTCATATTCTTTAGATTGTCTTTTAAGTTTGTTGATGGCTTCTTTTGCTGTATTAAAGAAATTCTTAATTTTAATGTAATTTATTCAACCTACTTTTGAAAATCATCCTTTTTTTCTTGCACTTAACTAATACATTCTTTGCTACTTCAAGGTCATGGGTATTCTACTTCTGTTTCTTAAATTTTAAAGTTTTCCTTCCACATGTCTTTATTTATTTATTTATTTATTTATTTATTTATTTATTTATTTACTTATTTATTAAAAATTCTTTTTGTTAAAATATAATGTATTATTTGTTTCAGGGGTACAGGCCTGTGATTCATCAGCCTTACAAAATTCACAACGCTCACCATAGTACATATCCTCCTAAATGTCCATTACCCATCCACCCCAGGCCTCCCAGCCCCTCCACTCCAGCAACCCTCAGTTTGTTTCCTATGATTAAGTCTCTTATGGTTTGTCTCCCTCTTTGGTTTCATCTTGTTTCATTTTTTCTTCTCTTCCCCTATGATCCTCTGCCTTGTTTCTTAAATTCTGCACATCAGTGAGATCATATGGTACATGTCTTTCTCTGACTTATTTCCCTTAGTATAATACCCTCCAGTTCCATCCATATCATCTCAAATGGCAAGATTTCATTTTTTGATGGCTGCATAATATTCCATTGTATATATACCACATCTTCTTTATCCATTCATCTGATGACGGACATCTAGGCTCTTTCTATAGTATGGCTATTGTGGATATTGCTGCTATAAACATTGGGGTGCACATGCCCCTTCAGATCACTACATTTGTATCTTTGGGGTAAATACCCAGTAGTGCAATTGCTGGGTCATAGGGTAGCTCTATTTTCAACTTTTTGAAGAACCTCCCTACTGTTTTCCAGAGTGGCTGCACCAGCTTGCATTCCCACCAACGGTGTAGGAGGGTTCCCCTTTCTCCGCATCCCCGCCAACATCTGTCATTCCTGACTTGTTAATTTTAGCCATTCTGACTGGTGTGAGGTGGTATCTCATTGAGGTTTTGAGTTGGATTTCCCTGATGCCGAGCGACGTTGAGCACTTTTTCATGTGTCTGTTGGCCATTTGGATGTCTTCTTTGCAGAAATGTCTGTTCATGTCTTCTGCCCATTTCTTGATTGGATTATTTGTTCTTTGGATGTTGAGTTTGATACATTCTTTATAGATTTTGGATACTAGCCCTTTATCTGATATGTTATTTGCAAATATCCTTCTATTCTGTCGGTTGTCTTCTGGTTTTGTTGACTGTTTCCTTTGCTGTGCAAAAGCTTTTTATCTTGATGAAGTCCCAATAGTTCATTTTTGCCCTTGCTTCCCTTGCCTTTGGCAATGTTTCTAGGAAGAAGTTGCTAAGGCTGAGGTCGAAGAGGTTGCTGCCTGTGTTCTTTTCAAGGATTTTGGGGTCATTCTTCATTTTGAGTCTATTTTTGTGTGTGGTGTAAGGAAATGGTCCAGTTTCGTTCTTCTGCATGTGGCTGTCCAATTTTCCCAACACCATTTGTTGAAGAGACTGTCTTTTTGCCATTGGACATTCTTTCCTGCTTTGTCAAAGATGAGTTGACCATAGAGTTGAAGGTCCATTTCTGGGCTCTCTATTCTGTTCCATTGATCTATGTGTCTGTTTTTGTGCCAGTACCATACTGTCTTGATGATGACAGCTTTGTAATAGAGCTTGAAGTCCGAAATTGTGATGCCGCCAGCTTTGCTTTTCTTTTTCAACATTCCTCTGGCTATTCGGGGTCTTTTCTGGTTCCATACCAATTTTAGGATTATTTGTTCCATTTCTTTGAAAAAAGTAGATGGTATTTTGATGGGGATTGCATTAAATGTGTAGATTGCTCTAAGTAGCGTAGACATTTTCACAGTATTTGTTCTTCCAATCCATGAGCATGGAACGTTTTTCCATTTCTTTGTGTCTTCCTCAATTTCTTTCATGAGTATTTTATAGTTTTCTGAGTATAGATCCTTTGCCTCTTTGGTTAGATTTATTCCTAGGTATCTTACGGTTTTGGGTGCAATTGTAAATGGGATCGATTCCTTAATTTCTCTTTCTTCTGTCTTGTTGTTGGTGTATAGGAATGCCACTGATTTCTGGGTATTTACTTATATCCTGCCACTTTACTGAATTCCTGTATGAGTTCTAGCAGTTTTGGGGTGGAGTCTTTTGGGTTTTCCACATAAAGTATCATATCATCTGCAAAAAGTGAGAGTTTCACTTCTTTGCTGATTCGGATGCCTTGTATTTCTTTTTGTTGTCTGATTGATGAGGCTAGGACTCCTAGTACTATGTTGAATAGCAGTGGTGATAGTGGACATTCCTGCCTTGTTCCTAACCTTAGGGGAAAGACTCTCAGTTTTTCCCCATTGAGAATGATATTCGCTGTGGGTTTTTCATAGATGACTTTTATGATATTGAGGTATGTACCCTCTATCCCTACACTGTGAAGAGTTTTAATCAAGAAAGTGTGCTGTACTTTGTCAAATGCTTTTTCTGCACTATTGAGAGGATCGTATGGCTCTTGTGCTTACTTTTATTAATGTATTGTATCACGTTGATTGATTTTTGGATGTTGAACCAACCTTGCAGCCCAGGAATAAATCCCACTTGGTCGTGGCGAATAATCCTTTTAACGTCCTGTTGGATTTTGGTGAGAATTTTTGCATCCATGTTCATCAAGGATATTGGTCTGTAGTTCTCCTTTTTGATGGGGTTTTTGTCTGGTTTTGGGATCAAGATAATGCTGGCCTCAGAAAATGAGTTTGGAAGTTTTCCTTCCATTTCTATTTATTGGAAGAGTTTCAGAAGAAAAGGTATTAATTCTTCTTTAAATGTTTAGTAGAATTCCCCTGGGAAGCCACCTGGCCATGGGCTCTTGTTTGGTGGGAGATTTTTGATGACTGCTTCAATTTCCTTACTGGTTATGGGTGTGTTCAGGTTTTCTGTTTGTTCCTGGTTCAGTTTTGGTAGTTTATATGTCTCTAGGCATGCACCCATCTTCCAGATTGTCTAATTTGCTGGCATATAGTTGCTCATAATATGTTCTTATAATTTTTTCTCTGGTGTTGGTTATGAGCTCTCCTCTTTCAGTCATGATTTTATTTATTTGGGTCCTTTCTCTCTCTCTTTTTTTTTTATAAATCTGGCTAGAGGTTTATCAATCTTATTAATTCTTTCAATTACCTGTAAGATGACAGTTACTGTGTATTGTCTCTCTTCCTTTCTGGTCTATGTTACCTTTAGGCTCGCTCTTTGCCTAGAGGACCCCTTTCAATATTTCTTGTAGGGCTGGTTTGGTGTTCGCAAATTCTTTTAGTTTTTGTTTGTCCTGGAAGCTTTTTATCTCCTTCCATTTTCAGTGAAAGCCTAGCTGGATATAGTATTCTTGGCTGCATATTTTTCTCATTTAGTGCTCTGAAGATATCATGTCAGTCCTTTCTGGCCTGCCAGGTCTCTGGAGATAGGTCTGTTGCCCATCTAATGTTTCTACTATTGTAGGTTATAGACCTCTTCTCCTGAGCTGCTTTCAGGATTTTCTCTTTGTCTCTGAGACTCATGAGTTTTACTGTTAGATGTTAGGGTGTTGACCTATTTTTATTGATTTTGAGAGGGGTTCTCTGTGCCTCCTGGATTTTGATGCCTGTTTCCTTCCCCAAATTAGGGAAGTTCTCTGCTATAATTTGCTCCAATATTCCTTCTGCCTCTCTCTCTCTCTTTCTTCTTCTTCTGGGACCCCAATTATTCAAATGTTGTTTTGCTTTATCATGTCACTTATCTCTTGAATTCTCCCCTCGTGATCCAGTAGTTTTTTATTTCTCTTTTTCTCAGCTTCTTTATTCTCCATCGTTTGGTCTTCTATGTCACTAATTCTCTCTTCTGCCTTATTTATCCTAGCAGTTAGAGCCTCCACTTTTTATTTCACCTCATTAATATCCTTCTTGATTTCGACTTGGTTAGATTTTAGTTCTTTTATTTTCCAGTAATGGATTCTCTAGTATCTTCTATGCTTTTTTCAAGCCCAGCTAGTATCTTTGTGATCATCATTGTGAACTCTAGTTCTAACATCTTACTAATATCTGTATTGATTAGGTGCCTGGCAGTTGGTACTGCCTTTTTTTTTTTGAGGTGAGTTTTTCCATGTTGTCATTTTGTCCAGAGGAGAATAGATGAACGAGAGAACAAAATCCTAAAAGGGTAACAATTGCTCTAGAAAAATAGACAATAAAGAAATCAGAAAAGATCTGAAACCGGGGTAAAGAAAGGGGAAAAACAAACAAACAAAAGAATATGATCAGGCTGGTGAATAGAACAGAGCCACACACTAGATTTTGGGCATATTTTGGTCTGTTAGATGAAATTGTATCCCAAAATTTTAAAGAAAGAAAAACTTGTATATATACAAAAATAAGGTTAAATATGATGAAGGGATGGACTATGACTGTAAAGATGAAAATTAAAAAATATTTTAAAAAAGGAATTGATAAGTTTGTTGAAAAAATAATGAAAAAAATTAAAAAAAAGAGAATGTGATCAGGTGGGAGACTAGGACAACATCATACACTAGGTTTAGGGTGTATTTTGATCTGTTAGAAGAAACTATCCCAAAATTTTGAAGAAGGAAAAATTATATATATACAAAAAATAAGGTTAACTACAATGAATGATAGGATGTGAATGTAAAAATGAAAATTTTAAAAAGATTTTTAAAAAGGAATTGATAAGATATTGGTTGAAAGAAGAAAAATTCAACTAAAAAAATTGAAAAAGAAAAAATAAAGAAAATTTAAAAAAGTAACTTTGAAAGAATAAAGAATTATGGGAAAAAAGCCATGAACACTATGTGGTGTATTTCCCTAGCGCTGGAGTTCTGCCGTTTTCACTGATCAGTAAACTTGGTGTTGGCTGGCTGTTCTTGCTGATCTTCTGGGGGAGGGGCCTGTTGCCATGATTCTCAAATGTCTTTGCCAGAGGCAGAATTGCCCCACCCTTGCGGGCTCCGGGCTGAATAATCTGCTCGGTTTGCTCTCAGGAGCTTTTGTTCCCTGCAAGCTTTTGGTACAGCTTTGGAGGATGAGAGTAAAAATGGCGGCCTCCCAATCTCCACCCCGGAGGAGCCGAGAACTCAGAGCCACACTCCTCAGTGTGCCCCAGAGAGAAGCACTCAATTACTCCTGTCTCCCCGGTCTCCGGCCGCACTCCATGCTCACCCGGCCTGTGACCGAGCATTTCTGTCTCTGGCATATGACCCCATGTGGAGTCTCCAAACCCTGCAGATCCCTGCGGTGTGCTCCTGCGCCATTCCTCCCAGGGGAGGAAGGGGAGTCTCCCCGGATCTGCTGCTTGTTGGGTCCCTGCTAGAAGAGCAGTGGCCCGACTGGGCCACGGATCACGTTTTATGGCAACCCTGAGCTGAGAACCCACTCCTCAGCTCCGTCTTTGCAGCCAGCTTCCCTGCTCCAATACCTGGGAGCTCTGCTGCACTCAGGCACTCTCAGTTTTTCTGTGACCCCGAGGGTCCTGAGACCCTACTGTCCCAGCGAGGGTTCCACCCCCCGCTTAGCCACTGGAGCGATGTCCCTCAGCGGAGCTGACTTCTCTAAAAGTTTCAATTTTGTGCTCCACTGCTTAATCACTTGCCGGTAGCTGCTGACTGTGGCTCCCTCCCCCACAGTCTGTCTTCCCAAATATTGCCTCGGGTTCACTTCTCTGCACGTCCTACCTTCCAGAAAGTTTTTACTTTTCTGTTCAGAGAGTTGCTGCTATTCTTTTCTTCAATCTCCTGTTGAGTTTGTAGGTGTTCAGAATGTTTTGATAACTATCTAACTGAATGCCTGGGATCAGACAAAATTTAGGTTTCCTACTCCTCAACCACTTTGCTCCTCTCCCTTTTTATTTTATTTTTTGACGATTTTATTTATTGGTTTGTCAGAGAGAGAGAGAGAGCACGAGCAGGGGTAACAGCAGGCACAGGGAGAAGCAGCCTCCCCTCTGAGCAAGGAGCCCAATGTGGGACTCAATCCAAGTACCCCGGGATCATGACCTGAACTGAAGCCAGACACTTAATGGACAGAGCCACCCAGGTGTCCCATCTTACACATGTCTTTAATTCATTAGAAATTTTTATAAATAGCATAATGTAGTAATTAAATTTTAGTTTTCCTTTATGGCCTTATCATTGGTAGTCCCAGACTTTTTTTTTTTTTCTTTAAAGGCTCAACCTTTCTTCAGGGAATTATAACCCATTTCTTTCATTTGTCTCATATTCTCATCCTTATATGTATGGGTTTGTTTCTGGGCTCTCAGTTTAGTTACATTAGTCAATTTGTCTATCCCATGCCCTCAATACTGTCTTAATTATTATAGCTTTACAATAAGCATTGATGTTTCATGGGGGCTTATCACACCATCTTTTTCAAAATTTTTTAAATTAACATATAATGTATTATTTGTTTCAGGGGTACAGGTCTGTGATTTATCAGTCTTACACAATTCACAGCCCTCACCACAACACATAACCTTCCCAATGTCTATTACCCAGCCACTCCATCCCTACTCCCATCCAGCAACCCTCAGTTTGTTTCCTATGATTAAGGGTCTCTTATGGTTTGTCTCCCTCTCTGGTTTCATCTTGTTTTATTTTTTCCTCTCTTCCTGTATGATTCTCTGCCTTGTTTCTTAAATTCTGCATATCAGTGAGATCATATGATAATTGTCTTTCTCTGATGGACTTATTTCGCTTAGCATAATTGCCCTCCATTTCCATCTATGTCATCTCAAATGGCAAGATCTCATCTTTTTGTTGCCTGCATAATATTCCTCTCTCTCTGTGTGTGTGTGTGTGTGTGTGTGTATGTGTGTGTGTGTGTATACCACATCTTTATCCATTCATCTGTTGTCACACCATCTTATCCTTCTTCAGAAATACTTTTAATTCTTCCACATTAACTTAGAATCAACTTATCAAATTCTTTATAAAACCCTATTACAATTTAGATTTAAATTAAATAAATCCAAAAAGTCAATTTGAGAAGTGACATCTTTAAAACATTGAGTATTCCTACCTATGGTGCAAATTGGTGGTAGTTTACATGAAATTACCGATTTCAAAGTATGTTCAGTAGAATGGACTTGATATACCAAACATTCAAGAAAGAAATATCAGTTCTACACAAACTCTTTGAGACCACAGAAGAGGAGTGAGAACTTCTAGATTCATTTTATAAAGTCAGAACTTTTTTTTTTAAAGATTTTATTTATTTATTTGTCAGAGAGAGAGAGAGAGAGAGAGAGACAGCACACAAGAGGGAGAAGCAGGCTCCCTGCTGAGCAAAGAGCCCAATGTGGGACTTGATTCTAGGACCCTGGGATCATTACCTGAGCCAAAGGCCGATTCTTAACTGACTGAGCCATCCAGGTGCCCAAGTCAGAATCTTTTAACAAAACCAGACAAAGACATTACAGGAAAAGAAAACCATAAGCTGTTATTTCTCATGAAAACATATACAAAGATCCTTAGTAAAATATAATCATATTAGGATCAACAATTTTAAGAAAATGTTATGACACCAAGGTTGAATGGGATTTATCCTGGAAAAACAAGGCTGATTCTGTACTCAAAATCAATGCAATTAGGATATCAATAATTAAAGAAGAAAATCCATATGATCATATTTATAAGAAGAAGCTTTTGACAAAATTCAACATCCATTCATGATGAAATTGACAAATTAGAAATTAAAGATTATTTTCTCAACCCAATAAAAAGATCTCCCCTCCTCCCCACCCCCCCAATTAATTAACATAGTACTTCATTGAGAAAGACTGAGTTCTTTTCCCTTAAGATTGGGAGAGAGGAAAGTATGCTCACTCTCCTCTCACTTCAATTTTGCATTATGTTGGAAGTCCTAACCAGTGCAACAAGGGAAGTAAATAGGTAAATAAATAAATTCCATGCAGATTGGAGAGAAAGGAGTAAAATGTACTCTGTTTATAGATGGCATGATTGTCTATGAAGAGTGTACACAGAACCTACAAAAAAGATATTAGACTTAAAAATTGAGTTTAGCAAGGTCAGAGGATACTAGGTCAAAGTGTAAAAATCAGTTGTATTGCTACATACTAGTAGGAACAATTTGAAATTGAACAGAAATCTAGAGTGGAGTTTAATGACTGGACGCTCATTAATTTAGTAAAGTTAACTTATTTTTCCACGTATAGGATGTCATTAAAAAAGCTTGGTCAAGATTTTCAGAGCCCTTCAAAGAAAATAATTTATTCATTGGTTTGAGTTCTCATGGTTTAGCATAATCTTGGGATTATTTCAAATCTCTGATGATGTACTCACAACTCAGCAGTTGTTATATGCAACACAGATTGACAAGAACTGTTGTTTTCAACAATACATCTGAAATAGCTTTGGTTGAGTTCAAATAATTTGTGGACAGAAAAGGCATGTGATTTACATCATGGCATCTCATCACCCAACAACATATGCTTAATAAGTTATAAGGGGGGGACAAAAAAAAAAAGAAAGATTTCCTGAACAAGCCTGTTGAAGGTGACAGTTGAAAAGACCTTCAGATCTCTTGGAACCCAACCTGTCACTGTGAATTTCATAAAAAAAATGTCTTTCTGAATTGCTTACGGGGTGAACCTATTAATAGATACTAACTTGCAAGTGAAGGATAAGTGTGGTCTGGATATGGTTCAGCTTTTACTTACTTTTAACTTAAATGTTAAATTTTCTTCAAAACACTGACTGGAAACATGGTAGATTCTTATTTCCTTAATATAGATTTTTCGGACTATGTTTATAAGACACATTATATAATATGGCACTGTTATGTTCGTAAGCTGCCAAGGTGTTTCTTCCTAGCTGACTTGATGATAGATGTACCATTATGTGTGTCTCCACCAGAGCTTACAAGGCATTGAACATTTTTTCTCTGCCACATGTCTGCAAGGCCCTCAAAAGAGGAAATAATTATTTTCAGGCCACCACAGTGACCTAAGTAAAAACATCTGGTATTTCTGTAACCAGTATCGTAGAAAGGTAGATACACTAAAAGTGACCCATTTGTGGGTTATGTCGTTATTTTAGAGGGCCATTATATATTCCATAAGGATATGATTTTTATTTTTCTATATACATTTGTTCATTTGTTCAAATATTTGTCTCAAATATTCTGAAGATGTTTGAGAAGGTGGTACGTATCAGACAGTGAACCAAGATACTTAAATAATTGTGTAGGAAGCAAAGTGAAGCAGATTATATGGAATTATTTCTAAGAACTTGTCAGTCCAGAAGAAACAAAATCTTCAAATACAGAGGCAATAAAATACTCAGTTCTCTATATACAAGTAAGATTACCTTTTCATTCTGCTGTCTGAGAGAGAATCTATATAAAAGACAGTTGTCATCACATGACCTAAAACTATCACTGTTCTATGAATGAATGTCATGCACAATTTTATTTCCTACTTCTTTGTTTCAGATAAGAATACCAAATTAAATATCTAAAACATTTAAAATATGAAATGTTGCCAGAAAGTTAAAAGGTTATGTTAGCTCCTGCTGTTCTGTTCTGTCAAAATAACTTTAAAATGTACTTGAGCTGGGAGAAAGTGAGATTGACCTTAAAGGTTTGTATCAGATTATTATTACCCTCTGGAGCGGTAACATCATTTCAGAAACAAGAGAAAGTGAGGATTCAGTGAAGTGAACTTTATGTCAGCATTGGTATTCATGTCCTTGAGTTCTGTTTACCCAGAGGAAAAACAGGGTCAAAAAGCCCAGAAACATTTTGTGGGCAGCTTGTATAGTTCAAAACCGGTTTATTTGCTTTGGTGGCTAATTCTTTGTAAGCAAATTCTCATGTTTTTCCAGCCACAGTAGCCACACCATTCTTCAGAGAAGTACACTTTCTGTATTATGATATTAATAACTAGGAGTGAATCGTTACCACAAATGTGGAAAAGAGGGAAAAACTTAAACATATTTCTTTTATATGAATGATGCCATTGGAAAAAGAATTTTATAAAATCAGAGGCAAGACTTAGGACACATAAAAGGCATCTATTAGTTTTTACAAGCTTGTTTTGAACTCACAATTTAAGTTTGGGGGTCTAGTTAGCAGAGTGCATTTTTTAAAACCTGCAATCTGGTGATCTCCATTCAGATGAAACCAATAGAAATATATGTAAGTTCGTACAGGTTTTTACAGATGAATTTAAGTATTTGAACCATCTAGCAGATTTAAGGGAAAATATCACTTTGATATTATTTCTTTAGACTGAGGGCTCTGTATGGCCAAAGGGGATGCATCTAAACTCCCCGAAGCCTTGTAACAGTTATGGGAACATATTCCTGTTGAGTTCATTGCATCTTCAGTAAAACAGTATTTGAATCAGCTTGAGTGGTGCCTTAGATTTCCCATAACCCAACAGCAGTTCTGCATTTCTTAAAACACAGAATATGAGGTCACTGTATCAAATTATATGGTTTCATTGATAATGAGAAGAAATTTTAGGACTCTAAAAACATCTTACCTAAGCTTATCTAAGCTTAGATAATTATATATTTCTTTTACCTCATGCCAGAGGACACACCAGGGGATCAGAGAAGGAGGGGTAGCAAAGAGACAAATGGAAGAGGCAACACACTATGGGGTAATCAGTATGATGGAGTATAATGGGAGTTGAGGAGTGAGGTACAACTTGTAGTACAGAGTAGTCAGCACAATGAAGTATGGATCTCAGGAGCACAGTTCTTGTTTTGGGAAGATATTCTGTCTCTGAACACAGAATCCTCAGATTTAACATTAGATATTATAGGATCTAACTTGCAAGATCATGTAAAGTCATAGAATATTGCTTGATCCTAAACTTGGAACACAGCTGGTTCCCAATAATATCTGGCTTCTCTGCTTCCTACTATAGCATTTATTATTCAGTATGGGAATTATATTTTAAGCATAGTGGATTTTGAGGTCCTTGAGGAACGAACCATTTGTCATTCATATTTATACTAATCTCAGCACCTTATCACACCTGGTGATGATGGAATTCAAAAATATTCAGTGGAAATAATAGAATTTTTTTTTAATGATGAGGCCAAAACCTTTCCCCCCCCTTTTTTTTAAATTTTATTTATTTATTCATGAGAGACAGAGAGAGACAGGGAAGCAGAGGGAGAAGCAGGCTTCCCCACTGAGCAGGGAGCCTGATGCGGGACTCGATCCCAGGACCCTGGGATCATGACCTGAGCCCAAGGCAGATGCTTAACCATCTGAGCCACCCAGGTGCCCAGAAATAATAGAATTTTTGTGTACAGGAAGCTCATGAGGGGAAATATTTCAAAAATAAACATGTTAAAAGTTACCTAACTATTAGTGGTAGCACTACAATGGTAGTCGTGCTGGTAGAAGAAGAAATGGTTTTCAAATGTGGTGTAGGATTTGGAAGTCAGGGGAATGTGGTTCAGGAGAGTTCCTTATCTGTTTCTACAGATGTTCATTAGTTCCCAGTTAATGGCTCTGTAAGAGTTAAAGACGCACTTGATTCTTCAGATTCTGCTTGCTCCAAGGAGCCTCTCCAAGCACTCCAGGTCAAATAAACTCTCTCTTTTTTTTTTTCACATGCTGCCATCTTCACAGTCAAGGTGATGGTCAGTGACAGTCCAGATCACAGAGTTGGTTGTTGCTGTGTACCAGGCACTGTCTCAGGCCCTGAGGATAGAGCTGGGTAAGACAGCCAATGTCCTTATTGCCATGCCACGTGTATTCTAGTTGGGGTACCAACATTGGGGTGAGACCCGATTCACTTTTAAATTTCTGTTTCACATGTATAAATCTTGTCTCCATTTCTTTTGTTCCCAGCAAGACCACTAGTTCCATTAAAGTAGAAAATTGTCATATACTTCCCTCACAGCATTACCCTTGCTAGGAACAAATGTCTAAAAAGCAAACCAGACAGAAACTAGTGGCTGGGATGAGATGGCAGGTTCTCCATTTGCTGCTCTCAGTCCTACCACTCTTTGTGCCCCTTAAATCAATTTTGGGAAATAGAAGTGGATTATTTAAGCATATTCCTAAATAGAAATGGTTTGAGAACCTCTTAAAAGAGAAGTGGTTAATCATCAGACAAAAATACTTACTGTCAAATCCACAATAGGTGCTCACCTGACACTTGCCCCAAAATAGTGGGTTGTCTTAATTTTGGTCAAAGGTGGACTGTCTTGTATTCACCTCATATCACAGTGTGAGAGAGGTTACAAGAAAAATAACATTTTTGAATTCTAAATAGTGAATGGAATTGATTAGATGATATTCCAAACCTGTGGGTCCTAATTATTCTGCAAGCTATTGAGATGCACCTGAATTATGTTTTCCCATGGGATTCACAGGCCCAAGTTATGATGGGATGGCTTATAGCTGGATTTCTGAATTCATTTTATAGACTACTCATCTATGGTAAGAATGTTGTCCAGTACAAACATAAAAACACATATGCTAACCATCAAAGTTATTTGGTAACAAACTTGAAATAATAAAATTAGTAAAATTCTTTACAGAATTTGGAAAAAACACCAGCATTATAAAATAAAATCTTAAAAATCCAAGAAGTATTTAAAATTAATTAAATTACTTCAGTGGGAATTATTATAGAACATGCAGAAGATTAGATTTGGTCCAACTCATAGGATTTGCTTCCTTATGCAGGTGTGTGTGTGTAAATTGCTTTAATTGACACACAAAGGAAGATCACAGGGTGAAGTAACAAAACATGTTCTTTAACAAGATGTATTGACATGAGAAAGTACAAAGAATATTGTTTCTTCTTCAGTATCTATACTCATATTATCAAATATTAAATAAAATCAATAACTAATTCCATATCTAGCTTTAATTGGTAGTTTTCAGTAATTTGGAGTAAAATACAAAACATTCAAAAATTTGAAAAAAATGACTAGAATCAGACTTAAAAAGAACTGTTTCACAAAATTAAACATAAGGAAGATATCAAATGGGTTAGTGTTTTGGAAAGAGGACATAAGGATGGCCAGTTTGAAGAACCTTCAATGCAACACATAAACACATCACATTAAGTCCTCCAGGCAAGGGAGAGCTAGATCTCTAGTCTCTATTTCCTTATAATATCCCTTTACTCATGGGATAACGTACTGTGTTTTTAAAATACCCAAGTTATTCATTAGGGAAGGAACTCTGGAGAGTGAGGGTAAAGCTTGATGTTCTTGCAACAGAACTGAAATGCTAGTTCAATTCCTTGTATAGAATGACTACTGTCTTAGAGAAGGCAAACCCAATAATTCCTCAAAATAACAGGAAACGTTCCCTGCAAAAGGAAGCAGGCGATGAAGTACCCAGAGGTTTTCCAGCCTTCCTTATAGCCTAGGGGAAGAATTTGAATGTTGGGAGTAGGAGGATAGAATTTGAAACATTTCTGTCTCTCATGTGCAGAAAACTAATCTTTTATGTCTAGAGAAATGTATAGAGCATAAAGTTGAAAATGCTATATACATACCCTTCCAAAATAGTATGTTTCTATTATTAAACTTTACATACATAGATGAATAAAAATGTCTAAAACTTGGGAAATGGCGCACTCTTTCAAGGGGAAGCAAAAAGAAAATTGAAACAAAATGGGAAGTTCTAAGAAATAATCTTATATTCTGCATTTTATGGAGGGGAAGGGCTCACCAAGAAAGTTGCTTTGGCTTCAGGAAAATTCCTGATATGATCATACTTGGGTAAGTAAAAGTACTTAATTTTGTGTCTGCATAATACTATTGACTTGATTCTTTTATTTCTTTTCTGGAAATTATTTATTTTTTACTACCCTTATTGGAATGGTGAATTAAACATTTTCTTCTTTATTCAAACTATTAAGTGGAAAAACCCAAATGGGATTATCTCAAATAGTTAATATATATTTATGAAAATAGTCATCCTAAAAATATATATAAAATTTAAACTGGCAAAAATATAACTGTTCACAAATGTTAAAGGTGTAAAGAACAAACAAAGGAGTCTGTTGACTACACCATTCATTTTATATTATTTTATTTTTTTCTTTAAATTTTTTTAGTTATGTTAATCACCATATATTACATCATTAGTTTGTGATGTAGTGTTCCATGATTCATTGTTTGTGCATAACACCCAGTGCTCCACGCAGAATGTGCCCCCTTTAATACCCATTACCATGTTAACCCATCCCCCCAACCCCCTCCCCTCTAGAACCCTCAGTTTGTTTTTCAGGGTCCATCATCTCTCATGGTTCATCTCCCCCTCCGATTTCCCCCCCTTCATTCTTCCCCTCCTATCTTCTTCTTCTTTTTTTTTTTCTTAACATATATTGCATTATTTGTTTCAGAGGTACAGATCTGTGATTCAACAGTCTTGCACAATTCACAGCGCTCACCATAGCACATACCCTCCCCAATGTCTATCACCCAGCCATCCCATCCCTCCCACCACACCCCCACTCCAGCAACCCTCAGTTTATTTCCTGAGATTAAGAATTCCTCATATCAGTGATGTCATATGATACATATCTTTCTCTGATTGACTTATTTTACTCAGCATAACACCCTCCAGTTCCATCCACGTCATTGCAAATGGTAAGATCTCATTCCTTTTGATGGCTGCATAATATTCCATTGTATGTATATACCACATCTTCTTTATCCATTCATCTGTTGATGGACATCTTGGCTCTTTCCACAGTTTGGCTATTGTGGACGTTGCTGCTATAAACATTGGGGTGCACATACCCCTTTGGACCCCTACATTTGTATCTTTGGGGTAAATACCCAGTAGTGCAATTGCTGGATCAATTGGTAGCTCTATTTTAAACTTTTTGAGGAACCTCCCTACTGTTTTCCAGAGGGGTTGCACCAGCTTGCATTCCCACCAACGGTGTAGGAGGGTTCCCCTTTCTCCACATCCCCACCAACATCTGTTGTTTCCTGAATTGTTAATTTTAGCCATTCTGACTGGTGTGAGGTGGTATGTCATTGAGGTGTTGATTTGGATTTCCCTTATGCCAAGCGATGTTGAGCACTTTTTCATGTGTCTGTTGGCCATTTGGATGTCTTCTTTAGAAAATTGTCTGTTCATGTCTTCTGCCCATTTCTTGATTGGATTATTTGTTCTTTGGGCGTTGGGTTTGATAAGTTCTTTATAGATTTTGAATACTATCCTTTGTCTGATATGTCATTTGCAAATATCTTCTCTCATCCTGTCAGTTGTCTTTTGGTTTTGTGGACTGTTTCTTTTGCTGTGCAAAAGCTTTTTATCTTGATGAAATCCCAAGAGTTCATTTTTGCCCTGGCTTCCCTTGCCTTTGGCGATGTGTCTAGGAAGAAGTTGCTGCGGCTAAGGTCGAAGAAGTTGCTGCCTGTGTTATCCTTTAGGATTTTGATGGATTCCTGTCCATCCTGTCTTTCATCCATTTTGAGTCTATTTTTGTGTGTGGTGTAAGGAAATGGTCCAGTTTCGTTCTTCTGCATGTGGCTGTCCAATTTTCCCAACACCATTTGTTGAAGAGACCATCTTTTTTCCACTGGACATTCTTTCCTGCTTTGTCAAAGATGAGTTGACCATAGAGTTGAGGGTCCATTTCTGGGCTCTCTATTCTGTTCCACTGATCTATGTGTCTGTTTTTGTGCCAGTACCATACTGTCGTGATGATGAGAGCTTTGTAATAGAGCTTGAAGTCCGGAATTGTGATGCCGCCAGCTTTGCTTTTCTTTTTCAACATTCCTCTGGCTATTCGGGGTCTTTTCTGGTTCCATATGAATTTTAAGATTATTTGTTCCATTTCTTTGAAAAAAGTGGATGGTATTTTGATGGGGATTGCATTGAATGTGTAGATTGCTTTAGGTAGCATTGACATCTTCACAATATTTGTTCTTCCAGTCCATGAGCATGGAACGTTTTTCCATTTCTTTGTGTCTTCCTCAATTTCTTTCATGAGTATTTTATAGTTTTCTGAGTACAGATCCTTTGCCTCTTTGGTTAAATTTATTCCTAGGTATCTTATGGTTTTGGGTGCAATTGTAAATGGGATCAACTCCTTAATTTCTTTTTCTTCTGTCTTGTTGTTGGTGTATAGGAATGCCACTGATTTCTGTGTATTGATTTTATATCCTGCCACTTTACTGAATTCCTGTATGAGTTCTAGCAGTTTTGGGGTGGAGTCTTTTGGGTTTTCCACATAAAGTAACGTATCATCTGCAAACAGTGAGAGTTTGACTTCCTCTTTGCCAATTTGGATGCCTTTGATTTCTTTTTGTTGTCTGATTGCTGTGGCTAGAACTTCTAATACTATGTTGAATAGCAGTGGTGATAGTGGACATCCCTGCTGTGTTCCTGACCTTAGGGGGAAAGCTCTCAGTTTTTCCCCATTGAGAATGATATTCGCTGTAGGTTTTTCATAGACAGCTTTTATAATATTGAGGTATGTACCCTCTATCCCTATACTCTGAAGAGTTTTGATCAAGAAAGGATGCTGTACTTTGTCAAATGCTTCTCTGCATCTATTGAGAGCATCATATGATTCTTGTTCTTTCTTTTGTTAATGTATTGTATCACGTTGATTGATTTGCAGATGGTGAACCAACCTTGCAGCCCAGGGATAAATCCCACTTGGTCGTGGTGAATAATCCTTTTAATGTACTGTTGGATCCTATTGGCTAGTATTTTGGTGAGAATTTTTGCATCCATGTTCATCGAGGATATTGGTCTGTAATTCTCCTTTTTGATGGGGTCTTTGTATGGTTTGGGGATCAAGGTAATGGTGGCCTCATAAAACGAGTTTGGAAGTTTTCCTTCCATTTCTATTTTTTGGAACAGTTTCAGAAGAATAGGTATTCTTTAAATGTTTGGTAGAACTCCGCTGGGAAGCCATCTGGCCCTGGGCTTTTGTTTGTTGGGAGATTTTTGATGACTGCTTCAATTTCCTTAGTGGTTATAGGTCTGTTCAGGTTTTCTATTTCTTCCTGGTTCAGTTTTGGTAGTTGATACATCTCTAGGAATGCATCCATTTCTTCCAGGTTATCTAATTTGCTGGCATATAGTTGCTCATAATATGTTCTTATAATTGTTTTTATTTCCTTGGTGTTGGTTGTGATCTCTCCTCTTTCATACATGATTTTGTTGATTTGGGTCATTTCTCTTTTCTTTTTGATACGTCTGGCCAGGGGTTTATCAGTCTTATTAATACTTTCAAAGAACCAGCTCCTAGTTTCGTTGATCTGTTCTGTTCTTTTGGTTTCTATTTCATTGATTTCTGCTCTGATCTTTATTATTTCTCTTCTCCAGCTGGGTTTAGGCTTTATTTGCTGTTTTTTCTCCAGCTCCTTTAGGTGTAGGGTTAGGTTGTATATTTGAGAACTTTCTTGTTTCTTGAGAAAGGCTTGTATTGCTATATACTTTCCTCTTAGGACCGCCTTTGCTGCATCCCGAAGATTTTGAACACTTGTGTTTTCATTTTCATTTGTTTCCATGAATTTTTTTAAATTCTTCTTTAATTTCCTGATTGACCCATTCATTCTTTAATAGGATGCTCTTTAGCCTCCATGTATTTGAGTTCTTTCCGACTTTCCTCTTGTGATTGAGTTCTAGTTTGAAAGCATTGTGGTCTGAAAATATGCAGGGAATAATCCCAATCTTTTGGTACCGGTTGAGACCTGATTTGTGACCTAGGATGTGATCTATTCTGGAGAATGTTCCATGGGCACTAGAGAAGAATGTGTATTCCATTGCTTTGGGATGGAATGTTCTGAATACATCTGTGAAGTCCATTTGGTCTAGTGTGTAATTTAAAGTCTTTATTTGCTTGTTGATCTTTTGCTTAGATGATCTGTCCATTTCAGTCAGGGGGGTGTTAAAGTCCCCCCCATTATTGTATTGTTGTCAATGTGTTTCTTTGGTTTTGTTATTAATTGCCTTATATAATTGGCTGCTCCCACGTTAGGGACATAGATATTTACAATTGTTAGATCTTCTTGTTGGATAGACCCTTTAAGTAGGATATAGTATCCTTCCTCATCTCTTATTACAGTCTTTGTTTTAAAATCTAATTTGTCTGATATAAGGATTGCCACCCCAGCTTTCTTTTGGTGTCCATTAGCATGGTAAATGGTTTTTCACCCCCTCACTTTCAATCTGGGGGTGTCTTTGGGTCTAAAATTAGTCTCTTGCAGACAGCATATGGATGGGTCTTGTTTTTTAATCCAATCTGATAGCCTGTGTCTTTTGATTGGGGCATTGAGCCCATTTACATTCAGGGTAACTATTGAAAGATATGAATTTAGTGCCATTGTATTGCCTGTAAGGTGACCGTTACTGTATATTGTCTGTGTTCCTTTCTGATCTATGCTGCTTTTAGGCTCTCTCTTTGCTTTAGGACTCCTTTCAATATTTCTTGTAGGGCTGGTTTGGTGTTTGCAAATTCTTTTAGTTTTTGTTTGTCCTAGAAGCTTTTTATCTCTCTTTCTATTTTCAATGACAGCGTAGCTGGATATAGTATTCTTGGCTGCATATTTTTCTCATTTAGTGCTCTGAATATATCATGCCAGTCCTTTCTGGCCTGCCAGGTCTCTGTGGATAGGTCTGTTGCCAATCTAATGTTTCTACCATTGTAGGTTACATATCTCTTCTCCCGAGCTGCTTTCAGGATTTTCTCTTTGTTTCTGAGACTCGTAAGTTTTACTATTAGATGTCGGGGTGTTGACCTATTATTATTGATTTTGAGAGAGGTTCTCTGTGCCTCCTGGATTTTGATGCCTGTTTCCTTCCCCAGATTAGGGACGGTCTCTGCTATAATTTGCTCCAATATACCTTCTGCCCCTCTTTCTCTTTCTTCTTCTTCTGGAATCCCAATTATTCTAATGTTTCATCTTATGGTATCACTTATCTCTCAAATTCTGCCCTCATGAGCCAGGAGTTGTTTATCTCTTTTTCTCAGCTTCTTTATTTTCCATCATTTGATCTTCTATATCGCTGATTCTCTCTTCTTCATCATTTATCCTAGCAGTTAGTACCCCCATTTTTTATTGCACCTCCTTAATATCCTTTTGGATTTTGACTTGGTTAGATTTTAGTTCCTTTGTTTCTCCAGAAAGCGTTTCCCTAATAACTTCCATGTGTTTTTCAAGCCCAGCTATTATCTTTAAAATGATTCTCAACTCTACGTCCGACATCGTACTAATGTCCGTTTTGAGTAGGTCCCTGGCAGACGGTACTACCTCTTGTTCTTTTTGTTGAGGTGATTTTTTCCGTCTTGTCATTTTATCCAGAGGAGAATAGATGAATGAGAGAACAAAATGCTAACAGGGTAACAACGTCCCCAGAAAATATACTCTAAATAAATTGGAAAAGACCTGAAACCAGGGAAAAAGAAAGGGAAAGAAAGAAAAAAGAAAGAGGAAAAAAAAGAAAAAGAAAAAGATAAAAACAAAAAAAATAGAACAAAAAAAAAAACCACAATATGATCAAATATGATCAGGCTGTTGCATAGATCAGTGCCACACACTAGATTTTGGGTGTATTTTGGTCTGTTAGAAGAAAGCGCCTCCCCAAATTTTAAAGAAAGAAAGACATATATGTACAAAATAAGGCTTGATACAATGAAGGGATAGAATATAACTGTAAAGATGAAAATTATAAAAAATTTTATAAAAGGAATTGATAAGTTGTTTGAAAAAAGAAAGAGGATTTAAAAAAAAGAAAGAAAGAAAAAAAGGGAGAGAATGTGATCAGGCAGGAGACTAGAACAAAGCCATACACTATAGAGATTTAGGGTACATTTTGATCTGTTAGAAGAAACTGTATCTCATAATTTTAAAGAGGGGACAACTTATATACATATATATATATATGCCAAAAATAAGGGTAACTAATTTGAAGGGATAGAATATGCCTCTAAAAATGAAAAATAAAAATGTTTTTTAAAAAAGGGACTGCTAAGATGTTGGTTGAAAAAGGGAAAAAGAAAAATTAAAAAAAAACTTAAAAAAATTAACTTTGAAAGACTAAAGAATCATGGTAAAAAAGTCATGAATTCTATGTGTAGTATTCCCCTAGCGCTGGAGTTCTGCCCTTCTCATTTATCGGTAAACTTGGTCTTGGCTGGCTGGCTGTTCGTGCTGATCTTCTGGGGGCGGGGCCTGTTGCCGTGGTTCTCAAATGTCTTTGCCGGAGGCGGAATTGCCCCGCCTTTGCTGGTCCCGGCTAAGCAATCTGCTCGGGTTTGCTCTCAGGAGCTGTTGTTCCTCGCAAGCTCTCGGTACAGCTTTGGAGGACGAGAGTGAAAATGGCGGCCTCCCAATCTCCACCTGGAAGAGCCGAGAACTCGGGCCCCGCTCCTCAGTTCGCCCCCAGGGAAAAGCAGTCACTTCCCTCTCCCTGGTCTCCGGCCGCACTCCGCGCTCACCCGGCCTGTGACCGAGCGTTTCTATCTCTGGCTCCCGACCCCATGTGGAGTCTCCAAACCCAGCAGATCCCTGCGGTGCACTCCCGCGCCGCTCCTCCCCGGGAAGGAAGGGGAGTCTCCCCGGATCTGCCGCTTGTTGGGTCCCTGCTGGAGGAGCAGTGGCCTGACTGGGCTGCGGATCTCAGTTTTTGGCAACCCTGTGCTGAGAGCCCGTGCCTTGGCTCCGTCTCTGCAGCCGGCTTCGCTGCTCTGATACCCAGGAGCTCTGCTGCACTCAGGCACCCCCCGTTTTTCTGTGACCCTGAGGGTCCTGAGACCACACTGTCCGGCGAGGGTTCCAACCCCCTCTTAGCCACTGGAGCGACGTCCCTCAGCGGAGCCGACTTCTAAAAGTTCCGATTTTGTGCTCCGCGGCTCTATCACTTGCCAGAAGCAGTCGACGGAGGCCCCCTCCCCAGCCGTCTATCCTCCCGAATATCGCCTCGGATTCACTTCCCTGCACGTCCTACCTTCCAGTAAGTGGTCGCTTCTCTGTTCAGAGAGTTGTTGCTATTCTTTTCTTCGATCTCCTGTTGAGTTCGTAGGTGTTCAGAATGGTTTGATCCCTATTCAGCTGACCATTAATTTTATTTTAACATATGTCTTTAATAAGAAAAAATCCATTGGCTTCTTGACTCTGTGGATATTATTAAAACATATAAAGATTATCTGAAAATATTACCTTTTTTTATCTGCATTTTTTGTTTTTATTTTTTATTTTTTTAATTTTATTATGTTAATCACCATACATTACATCATTAGTTTTTGATGTAGTGTTCCATGATTCATTGTTTGCGTTTAACACCCAGTGCTCCATTCAATACATGCCCTCTTTTAATACTCATCACCAGGCTAACCCATCCTCCCCCCCAGAACCCTCAGTTTGTTTCTCAGTGTCCATAGTCTCTCATGGTTCATCTCCCCCTCTGATTTCCCCCTTCATTTTTCCCTTCCTACTATTTTTTTTAACATATAATATATTATTTGTTTCAAAATATTACTTTTAAATAAAAGCTTTCTACATGATTTTTATCTGTTCAAAGAATAATGAGGAAGAGTGATAAAGTGGAATATGATTGTGTGAAAAGGGGAAGGAGGAAATGATTGTAAGCATCTGCTATAATGGGTTAATGTCTATATGAGAAAAGATGATTTTTTGATATGTAGAGTCAAGAAATCATGGACCCAGAAACTGGTGGAGGAATTAATAACAGAACTGCATATTTAAAGACCTGGGGGCACAAACATCATGGCACATTCATAAACCTGAAATAAGTTCACCATGGCTGGAACCTATGTTTAATTTAACAAAACATTAGGGGTGCTTCTATAGTGGATGTAGAGCAGACAATTACAACTGATCTGTGGTCATGATTTTTAAATATTCCTGTGATCTGTAACTACAGAGCTGTTAAATAATGATTGGTAAATCTAATTTTAAATTGCCTATCAAACAATTCAAGAAATTTAAGAGCAAGCTAATGTTATGGGAGCATTACTCTAATTAGAAGCAAATAATCTTATAGATTCAGCTCAAATGATAAGAAAAATTGGAGTTAAATAAGAAACATACCATTCTACTTTGTTTCTAAAGAATCAGCTACAACCCTAAAAGATACATAGCAACACTTTCCAAACAACATGGGTTTGGTTTTCAAAATTCTTGGTACCTTCAGAAAAAAAGTATAATCTTGCTATAATACTATTCATGATATGATAGAATTCACATAATGCTATTTAATTATTCTTTATTCATTTATTTAAGAAACAGTTACTGAGGACATACCTTATGCCAAGAATGACCTACAAACCTATGAAATACTCATCTTTATTAACTAACTTTTACTTTCATGAGTATTAATGGTAACGGTGAGTTACCATTTCACACCACCAGGTCACTAAAATATTTTTTTAAAGTTTTAAAATACAATGTGTTGGTGAGGATATGTTGGAATGGGAACATTGTGCAAGTGTAAAGATTACCATTACTGTGAAAAACCATTTCATATTACCTGGTAAGGTAATAAATGCACACATACCATCAATCCTGCTCCTAGGGTAGGCATGTATACTAGACAATATGTTATAGCAGCAAAAACTACAAAACAAAATAAGCAAACAAAACCTAGATTCCTCAATACTAGAATAATTAATTACTGATACCTTTATAAAACTACAAAAATAGGGGCGCCTGGGTGGCTCAGATGGTTAAGCGTCTGCCTTTGGTTCAGGTCATGATCCCAGGGTTCTGGGATCGAGTTCTGCATCAGGCTTCCTGCTCAATGCAGAGCCTGCTTCTCCCTCTCCCGCTCCCACTGCTTGTGTTCCCTCTCTCGCTGTCTCTCTCTCTCTCTGTCAAATAAATAAATAAAATCTTTAAAAAATAGAATAAAATAAAACTACAAAAATAAATATGAATTAACTGTAGCCAGTTTTTCAATATGGATGAGTCTCAAACCCACATTTGGGAAAAATTTACAAAATACGTACAGTTTGGTTTCTTTCATATAAGGTTCAAAAGTAAGTTAAACTAAACAGTAAGTTGCTTAGGAGTACATCCATATGTGATAAAACTTTTAATGTAAAACGAGGCATTGATCATCCCAGCACTGTCTTCCCTTAGTACCCTTCTTCTCCCTTTGATGGTACTATTTATTTGGCTTTCTGCTTCTCTTTCTCTTTACCTAATATCACCTGTTTAAATCTTACCCTGTTTTGAATAGCCAAATTTGAATACCTTTTCTCCACAATCCAGAATTTACTGTCTTTTCTGTAATATATTACAATATTATCACATTATATTTTGTACAAGATTATTTATCTACTTGTCCATGATTCCCTTTATATTGCTACCATCTCAGAGATTGTAAGTCCTTAACTTTTTACAACCTCACAGCCTTTAGTAAAGCACCTAGAATATGTACAATTACACTTTTTTATGGAATTGTATATTTTGACTAAAATTCACTTCATTATAAAACCCTTAAGGCCCTATAATGAGGTTAAAGGAAGGAAGAACACTTTGCTCTGTATTCTCAAATTTTAAACCAACGATAAGGAAGAGGATTGTTTTAGGGGCAAAGCTATGAAAATGGAATTAGGAAAAATGGTTCACAGTGCATGTGTGTCTGTGCATGTGTGCACATGTGTGTGCACAGGCAAAAATACTTGAGTTTTTGAAGTAATAAGTGTATCTAATTTTCAGTATAAAACCATGTAACAATAGAAACATGTCCAAGCCTCTGTTTCCAAACTACTCTCACCACTCAATAAGTGTACTTTTTAACAAAGCTTTATTTTCAAACTCATTGATGAAATTTTACTTTGGAAAAATAGACTTTATATTTTACTTTGGAGAAATGGACTTTTTCTTTTCTTTTTTTTTTTAAGATTTTATTTATTTATTTGAGAGAGAGAATGAGAGAGAGCGAGCGAGCGAGCATGAGAGGGCGGAGGGTCAGAGGGAGAAGCAGACTCCCTGCTGAGCAGGGAGCCTGATGCGGGACTTGATCCCGGGACTCCAGGATCATGACCTGAGCCGAAGGCAGTCGCCTAACCAACTGAGCCACCCAGGCGCCCTGGACTTTTTATTTTCAACAACTGTATGCCATCTTTCCGTGTCAAGTTGGGTTGCACAGTTACTGTTTTGAACCTTGTGATAAAGCTAAAGCTTGGTCTAGGAAAAGAAGTACTTCTATTATTGTTTGCTTGTGCTTCTATGAGTAAGGTTATCTTTATTCTGAATATTTATGGAAATCTTTTAAAGTCTGTTGTCCAGCTCATCTTGTTAGGGCTAGTTGAATTACAACTGGCTAATATAACCTAATAAATCTGCTTAGTTGGCCACATGTAAAGTCCACTATATGCTAACATGCGGAAAGCAAACAAGTCTGGAGGGTCTCACTGTCTGCCTTGCTCTTTGCTCAAGGTATCTCACCTAGTGAGTGATCACAGCCAAAAGGACTCCAAGGTCAACAGTGTCCATGCATTTGTTGGATTTTATGAAAGTTTAGTTTTTGTTTACTTTTTCACTTAAAATATCTAACAGTTTTTCACGCATCACACAGATAATTTTGTACATTCCACTTTTGAGATCCTATGAATTAATCTACTGATTGTTAATGCAGCATGAAGAGATGAAGAATTCACAAACTTTTTCACAGTTGATGCATACATACAATTTTCCTCTCCACTATCCCAGGTTGAGGACCGTGGTATTAGATCACAGTGGTCATTTGCTTAGAAAGAAAAAGAAAATTCCAACTGAGTGTGAGTATAAATGTGAAGATACTTGGCCAACCAGACTTTGAGACCATCAAACAACAGTAACTCCCCCAAAGGGATTTTCTTTTCCTGTGTTTCTTCGTTTCTTCTTCTCCTACTTCTTAAATCATAGGCTTTAAAAAAAAACTATAAAATTATATTTAGGCTGTAATTCCAACACAGGAGAAGAAATAGCCATATGAAAAGAGGTGAGAGGGAAAACCTCAGAAAAATGAGTGATCAGTCATGGAATTGTGAATTTCATTTTTTTTAAATGAATTTTTGTCATTACTCTGAAGCCAGGCTTGAGAAATTTAGGGGTCACGTCAGTTGGTTTTGCATTTCTTGAGCATTTTCTGGAAGCCAGAAGCTGTGCTAGGAGCTTTGTATGCATTGTTTCAGATCTTTATAATAACCTTCCAGGGGAGAATTACAATCCCTATTTTATCATAAGTAAATTTCCTTTAAATTCAGCTAAATGACTAAGTCAAAATTTGAATGCAGGTTATGTCAGATCCAATACCCATATAGTCTCAACTACACTGAGATTGTTCAGGCCAGTTCTTTAATAAACCTGTGAAATAGTTTATGAAAAAATTTGTTGTTACTTTACCTTGGGCATGGAGGGGTTCAATAATGAGATGAGGCAAGACATGATAATGATTTTCATCATTGTACAGTGAATGTACTTTTATATTACTGGAAAGAATGGAAGGTAGTTCTTTCTCAAACTTGGTAAGTTTGGTTTTAGGCTGACCTGTATAACAACACATGTAAAATATTTTCTACAAGTGTTTATTTTTTATTTTCCTGTATCTTTGAAAACTGTTGTATATGTATGTATACACTATCACATATACTTATTGAATATGCAATTCTACATATGTGACAACAGATTTGTTGCATATTTCATGCTCAATTAAAAAGAAATCTTACAACTTTTCTATGTATTATGGAAAGATCGACATCTGTCCTCCATTTAATTAGGTCCATCCTGATTGTGTTAAATGTGTTCTGGCTCCTGTTAAGAAAATTATCTAAATATATATGAAGGAGGACCTTGTTAAAAATGAATTGTCAGCAAGACACCAGGGAGATTTAAACAAAGAAACTCCAAGTAAACTTAACAAAAAAAAAAAAATTATCTCAAACCTGAATGCTCAGACTGAATAATAACCCTTCCCCTTCATTTCTCATGACTGATCCATACAAAAATGCAAATGCAACTTGAAACCACTAGTTTTGGAGCTTCAAGAGTTTGGTTAATTTTTCCTTCCTGTTACTTTTCACTTTGGAACACCTTTTGGCTTCTGGGATCTGACTGGAGCCAGGAGGGGAAATGCCAAAATACTATGGGGAAAGGCTTGTTCTTGGGGTAATTTAGACCTGATTTGAGGAAGCCAACTCCTGCTATAAATTTTATGTTAAAAAAAGTTCTGTCTGTGAAATTTCTAGTGGGCTGAACAGATGCAAGAATTTCAGATAATAACATTTAGATAATAATGTAAAAGTAGAGAAGTGTCAGAATTCATGGAGAGCTTGAGTTTAAGCTTTGGATCCTGAAGCTTGGGTTCTCTTCTTTGCTTTGCTGTTAATTCTGTGATTTTTTTCCAAACTTTTTCTCTGAATTCCTACCTTAAAAATACGCAGGAGTAAGATCTCCCTGGGCCCCATCACTAGGGATATACAGGAATCCGAAGGGGTGAAAATTCCTTTTATCATTTATTTGTTAATTTGCCCAACGAATGTTTGCTTGCTAACTATATGCCAGGAGCTAGTCTAAGTTTTGGGGATATAACTGTAAACAAAAGGAATCTGTTCTTATGGACTTTAAATGCCAGTGGAGAATAAACACACAAATATACAATATGTTCGATTGTATTAAGTGCCATGCATAAAAGTGAATCCATGTACAAAAATATTTTATGTAGAATAGTTAGGAGTGGCCTTTCTGAAAAGTAACATTTAAGCAGAGACCTGATTGAAATGAGCGAGTTAGCCATATAGGTACCTTGCACAAAGAGTCCCACAAAGGAGGACCAGCAAGCACAAAGGTCCTGAAGTGCCCTCATGCCTGTGTATTTGAGAAGCAGTGAGAACAATGTGGTGGAGATGAGTGAGCGTGGAGGAAATGGTAAAAGGCATGTTCAGAGTTTGAGCAAGAAAGAAATTCTCAGTTACTGAGTCTAGATCACAAGGTGGCAAGTGAAAGAAATAGTAACCAGCACATTCATTGAAATAGTGGTTATTTCACCATTTAGATTTAGGAGTACACCTGGAAGGGCTCTGCTACTTGAGTTTAGAATATCAGACTGTTCCCTTCACAAATTTGTCAGAACAGTTGGCAGGGATGCAATTACAAAGGAGGAAACCTAAATGCACGAGAAGAGGTAGAAACCTGTTGAAACAAGAGGAGACAATTGATGAAAAATAAATTCCCCCTAATTAGGCTATGCATTTTTAGCAGTTCAGTCAAAATCCCAAAATGATCCTTCCTATTTCTCTTCTCCTTCCCTACCCCCTCTCTTGCTTTTCCTTGCTTCCAAAAGGTTACATGCTATATGATTTCATTATATCACATTCTTGAAATGACAAAACCACAGAAATAGAAAACAGATTAATGGTTGCCAGATGTTAAGGGCAGGGGGTGAGAAGGAAGTGGGTGTGGCTATAAACAACATTATAAGGGAGGCTTGTGGTAATGAGAATGTCTTATATGTTGACTCTCTTCATCCCACTATCCTGGTTGTGATATTGCATTACAGTTTTGCAAGATGTTACCATTGGGAGAAATTAGTTCAAAGATTCACAGGCTCTTGCTCTATTATTTTTTACAACTGCATGTGAAATCTTAAGTATCTCAAAATATAAGTTTAAGGGTTTCAAAAATAATGACCACCATGATCCTAAAGGACAGCTTGAGGCACCTGAACTCTGTCACTCACATCACAGTTCCCCCCACATCTTTCTACCACGGCAGTCATGGTGCCGTATCTGTATTTCTTAGTGTAGTAAAGCACATGTATCCCTTGGTGCAATAAAGCAACATTGTCAATAATTTAAATTCACTGGTACTCTCCTCAGCAATAAACTGTGATGTGGCCAGTTGAGAGCAGAAAAACTACTCAGATGAAACCTGTTTTCAGAGGAACAAGATGAGTTGATTTGAAAACTCACGTAAAATAAAAAGGGCCATGAAACATTTTGGAACATTTCTGATGAAGAAGGTGAGGAGATTGTTCTCCTTTTTTCCTCTATTATCCGTTTCACCAAATCTTCTCCAACACTTAGTGTAACCAGAATTTCCAATTTTTCCTAATTTGATGGATGTGAAGTGGTTTCTTTATTTTCATAGAAATTTGTAGGAGTTCTTGATATATTCTACATATTAATCTTTCTCAGGGTTATGTGCTGAAAATAACCATTCCCAATCTGAACTTTATTTTTTTTAAGACTTTATTTATTTATTTGAGATAGAGAGAGAGAAAGAGCACACATAAGCAGAGGGAGGGGCAGAGTGAGAAGTAGACTCCCTGCTGATCAGGGAGCCCAATTTGGGGCTCGATCTCAGGATCCCAAGAACATGACCTGAGCTGAAGGTAGACACTTAACGAACTGACCCACCCAGGCGCCCCCCACCCCATCTGAACTTTATATGAAATAGTTTTATACTGTAAGATCATGTCTTTCTTAACATTTTGTTAAAACTGGCCTGAAACTAACTGGCATTATAAACTCATCCCTAAAATTGTATGTTGCAGCTGTAGGAATAGATAAGATTTAACAGAGGAAACCAAGTAGTCAAAAAATAGACCCACACACATATTTGAATTTGGTTTATGAGTAAAATAACTGTATGTCCCAGTTTGCCTGGGACAATTTTTGCTTATGCTTGTTGTCTGAGCATTATTAGTTAGCAATTCCCCCTTTAATTTCGAAAACTTTTTGGTTTGGATGAAAAAATATATATGTATATATATATATATATATATATGTATATATATATATGACAAGGGTGGACCTGAAAATAAATAGGGATACCAATTGCTGTCCATATAAAATTTTATCCATATCCTACACTATAACAAATATAAATTTCACATGAATTGAAAATCTAAATATGAAAGAAATCTTCAAAACCTTTAGAAAAAATTATAAGAAAAGCTTTATAACATTAAGATGGGGAAGAATCTCTTGAAAATGACATGAAAACACGAACCATGTTAAAATGAAAAGTTTTTCTTCTAGAGAGCAACTTGACAATATGTGGGAAAGTTCAAAGGTGATAAAACCCTAGAGTCCATCTCTAATTACACACTGAAGAGGCCTTTTGACCTTGGACAGCAAGGGACGTGTATGAGATGTTTCACTGCATCAGTGGTTATAAAAATTTAGAAACAACCTTATATGTGCATTGGTTTGAGGATAGATGAATAAATGAATAATATTATTTTCATAAAATGGAATGCCATCCAGCAGTTAAAACAAATGTACCAAGTTAAAATTTGTATGAAATCACAGAAAAATCTGGGCCTTTTTCTCTCCAAATTGATGGAGTCACCTGTTTCTTGAGTTTTGCATACCAAGACTGCTGAAGACAAATGCAAATTTCATCAAAGATTATTTTTGTGAAAGTAGACAAAGAGGGACGCTATATACTTTTATATTTTAAGGCTTGCTAACAAACTCAGAATTAAAAAAAAAGAACACCCAATATATACTGTATTGTGTTTTAGCTGCCCAGGAATATCTTAGATATAATGAAGAGTGAGGTTTTTGAAAAAGTTTTTAAGGATACATTTTAGAATTTGAACACTTCCAAAGTTGTTATCCTGCCCTGTGTTAAACTCATACATATTAATACAAATATACTAGTTTATATAATCCTTGAGAACCTCCAGAAAAGAAACATTGCACATATAAGGTGAATTAAATATATTTTATGTTTTCTTGGGTAAAATTGTTATACCGTATGACTATCTCTAAGACTTGTTTTAATCTAAGTTTGTTTTTACATCCAATGCTTTGTGTTCCCTATATCCTATTTCTGACTTGGGTTATTGAAATATTTTCTCGAATCCATTAAACTAATAAATCCCTTAAACTAATATTTACCCTTGTCTCATGGAGGTTTAGGTATCTATCTCCATTGGACTTGAAGAATGTTTCTGCTTTTCATCTTTGGTTTCACTACTGGCCACCACTTTCCCACAGTGTTAAAACTGTATATCAAGAGGCTAGAGGGATATCATTCCTAAAACAAATCACTTGCTCCCTGAAACTTGCAATTTTATGTTAATGTTGAGGCCAGTCCAAGGACTGAGACTCAGGATCTGGACATAAATAGTATCCAAGGTGGAGGGCAGCACGTTCTTTGGTCTGCTCTAATTTTGTTTCTTCATCTCTGAGCTGAACATATGTCTCCTAAATCCCACTTCTTTTTGCTTTTTCTCATGCCTCACCAATGGCAAAGTAGTTAATGGGAGAGTGTTTAGGGCAGGGATGATGGTGAGAAGGATTTTAGTTGAATGATTAGGAACCTATTTCTGTTTGCTTCATATTTTAATGAGAACCTGGATTTTATTGTCCATACTATGAGTTGCCCTGTTTGAGACTTTTTTGAGTAATTTCTTTGAAAAAGTCTTTCACAGAAATAACCACATTTTATATTCTGTATTTCTTCAGAGGCATCCAGGGTGTGCTCATCAGAATATAAACTGGCAAATACCAGCATGCCACATAACAATGTGGAAGCCCGCTGACTTGTGAGAAGCATTGTACCTCATTTCTTTGACTGGCTTTTGCTATGTGGTAATTGTTAGGGAAACATCTGGTTACTGTCACATATTTGAGTATCCAATCTCATCGCGTGACATTTTGTTCTGTGACATTTAGTTCCCACTTAGGACTTGGAATTGAAAACCTAAAATTAAGTTCCATTTCCAACATAATAATAGGGAATTGTCCTGCATAATGATGTTTGAGGCTCTCTGTAATGGAATTTCAACATAGCACATTGGGGAAAAAATAATAGCAAATTGTTATCAGTGATTTTCCTTACCAAAATACAAATACTTAGAAACTGTTTGGAGGGGCTGATCTGGAACTTTTCTTAGTTTTGAAAATAGTATCCTTTGCTTTCTGGACTCATGGTAAACTGAAATGAACTCTCTTATAGTGAAGTTCATATACTTACACATCTCTCATTTTATCCTGACTTTTTTTTTTTTTCCTGTAAGGAACCATTAAGGAATATTCCTTTAAAAATGTCTGAGTATACTTTTCTAACCTTTCGGTTTTCCACAACAGAACTGTATCTATCATAGGTTGTCTGTGCTGGCTCTTTCATAAAATAAAAAAGGAAGGATTTTTAGACAATTGTCATTTTGCCTCTGCATGATTTTGGCACTTAGCTTAGTGCCCATGGGCCTCTAGTTCATATCCTGGAACTATATTGGCAAACCCATTCTTAATTGCTTATGCTGTTGGCACTGTCCCAGCTAGTCCTAAAAATTGCTGCTTTCCTCATCAGTTTGCTCCTAGGAAGTGTTGTATGTGTGTGTCCTTAGGTTTCTCCAGTGGACTTATTAAACTCACATGTTATTTAAGTTAAAAACAGAGGCAACCATCATTCAGAAGAAGGGCTAGTTGTTTTGCTACAGTTTTATCAAATAGTCCCTACCTTAAAAACAAACAAACTATACTTGACAGGAAGTCTTAGAACTAGTTCCAAAGGAAACAGACTCTGTGATGGAGATTTGCATGTAGGAAGTTTATGGGGGAGTGCTCTTAGAATGAACACCTGTGAGAGGTGAAGTAAACAGCTCTAGGCAAAGGGAAGAAAAGTTGATCTGAGATGAAGTCACAACAGATGTCTCAGCTGATCCCACAGGGATGACCCGTCAAATAAGGGATGACCCTTATTCCCAACTGAGCAAGGGGACAGGCTTTTATACTTGACATTGAGCTGTCTTTGGATGTTGGCTGCCACAGCAGGGCCCAGGGGAAGCAAGCAACTTGCTTTTAGCACCTAGGGAATGAGTGCTTAGGTCCTGAAAAGGGGATCTGGGCAGGTGTACCACCCATTAAGTATGCAGTATTCCAAAAGCTAACCAATTTGCTTGGAAACAAAGAGGATAGATAGGCATAGTTTCCCTCATTTCCCAATTTATTTGCAAAAGGATTAAACATGTAACAGAAAGCAGGTGGTTACACAGTGGAGATACGAAAAATATTTTGTGTGTTTTTTTGTACCCCCTATTCACTGTGGGTTGGATAGTTACCACTTTCACTTTCTAGGAGAGTGAGGCTTTGTATTAGTTGTGGAAGAAAAGCTGAAATACTGCTAAAACAGTGCTATACTAAAGCATCTATAATTTTACTGGAAACCCTTGTGCTCATGGTGTTTATTCTTCTGAGTGAATATTTTAAAATATCAATCCCTCTTCATTCTCAAACCAAACTTTCCATAGACGATGGCACCTCCATATCTGAAGTAAGAAAGCTATGTTCATGCTTATGTTCTTTTTTATTATCTGTGCCTCCTTCACTCTGATGCCTCAGAAAGCCCATTTTTTTTCAGGTGAGAATAATATATTTCAAAACCAGCTGGTCCAGAGCCCAGGAATCAACAGTGCTGAGAGAAGCATGATTTTAATATACCCTGATGATCTAGTCAATAGTCAGAAAAAGGTTTTCTGGAGAAGAACGAAATAATACATGAATTAAACCTGAAATCTGTGTAGTGACGTAATCTTCTTGAGTAAATATGGAGATTTTGAAAGCGACCCAGTCATTATTTTAGCACATTAGGAAATGTTTTATAAATATTAACAATTGACCAATGAGAGGGCAGAAATTCAACATGTATTGAGCACTTATTCCTTGCCAGTCATTATACAAAACAGTTAACAAATGTGAATATTCAATCCTTGCCAGTGTTCCAAATGTTAGGAATTATTATTCAAGTTTTTTGTTCATTCATTTTTATCTTAAATGGGATAACTTTTGTGAGTTCACAAAAGTGAACTGCCAGAGAGTGGAAGAGCTAGGATTAAAAATGATCTCTCTTGGGGCGCCTGGGTGGCTCAGTTAGTTAAGTATCTGCCTTCAGCTCAGGTCATGATCCCAGGGTCCTGGGATCGAGCCCCGCATCTGGCTCCCTGCTCAGCGGGGAGACTGCTTCTCCATCTCCCACTCCCCTGCTTGTGCTCATTCTCTCTCTGTCTCTCTCTGTCTGTCAAAATAAATAAATAAAAATCAATTTAAAAAAATGATCTCTCTCTGATTCAAAAGTGTATGCTATTCTTCTCAAAAAAACATCCATTAAGAGAGATGTGTCACTAAAGGAAACACCTTCATTATCCTTCGAAGTACATTGAAACAAAACAAAACATTGGGCTGTAAATGGTGTGGTCCTCATTTCTTTCTTTCTTTCTTGGCAAAGTGTCCATATAATGGAGGGAAAAGTGATTTTGGAATCAGGAGACCTGCATTCGTTACCTCACACTGAGCTCTGGTAAAGAAACTGAACTTCAGTCTTAATCAATTATAAAGTTAGGGTATGAAAGCAGAATGAGAGAGCTCAACCTTTCAGCTAATTTACTGCATTTGATACAAGAGACAAATCTTGAACAAGGTTTCCCGTGATGGGGCTACGTTGTATCCTGGAAACAAACTGTGATATTGTGAATGTTGAGTGCCCCTGTGGTTTTGTGCAGCACTGACTTAGCATTGGGTTATCCTGGAGTCATTTTTTTCCATAGCAGATGTCTGTTTTGATGCTGGCTTCTTGCTTATTTGATTGCTAGATGTACATAAGAAGATGGAAGTTCAGATGGTAAATGATCAAAGGAGGAGGAATAAACAAATTAGGAGAAACGGTTTGGCAAATGTGACTGTATTTACAGAAGATCCTTGTAGTTTTTTGGGTACATAACACAAACATTTCCTTGTTTTATACATTGTTGGTTCCGGATGGATTTATTAAGGTTTTTGGAGAAGGGGGAACCCTTATTAGCTACCCATTTTATGGTTGCATCACTGTAGGATCATAGGCACCAATTCAGTGATATATTTGGACTCAAAAGCTAATTGTGTAATTCTACTGGGAAAATTAAGACTGCAAAGATGGAAGCTAGGATTGTAAATCAGTGTGAGCACAGGTACCTATCTCTGGTGTAACCTGCTATGGATGGGGTGGAATAGAAAGTGACTTGCATCAAATCATGCCCTTGAAAGGAGGTGGGAACTGAGAACATTTGGTTTCTAAGATGAAGAATATTATTAATATAAATATGGTCTAATGTTCTCCAAAGTGGGCAATATTCATTAAATGTATAAATTTTAATATATTAGCCAATTCCATTATTTTATAGTCCTGTCTCTTTTATAGTCTAATTATAAATATTTCACATAAAATAATTGGGATGTTAATTCCTAAAATTGTCATAAGTTATCAGGAATTAATGGGGGCTACCATATGTAGATTTGTATTTGTATGTCCTAACTTGATTGTTTTTTGTTGTTCCTTTAGTAAACAAGGAAGGTCAAGATTTAAAAATAACAGAACTCCTGAAAGTATGTCTGTTCTTCACTAAGTTTTCTGGCTTACATCAGTTTCATCTAACTAGCATGTTGAGACTTTGGTCAAGTGTCGTTTCTGGAATCTTATCATATTTGGGGCCATTGAGCAAACTACAAAATTTAGGGGGAAAGTATGACATTGTGGGGATACTCCAAAAATCTATGGGTTAAGTAAAGATTTACTGAGCAAAACTGTACATTAAACTGTGCAGTGACATGGATTAGGAGTTGGTTAAGGTTGTTTGATATGAAGGTTGGTGTCAAACAGTTCTGTGTATTCACATGAAAGCATTCTGATTCCAGATGTGTCATACATCCTCCTAACTGTGAATTCTGTGGGTCTTACGTGTTACACACTCTGTACTAGTTTCCCAGGGCTATCATAATAAAGTATCACAAACTGGGTGGATTTAAGAATTTCAGAGTCTCACTGTACAGAAGGCTAGAAGTCTGAAATGAAGGTATTGGCAGGGTTGGTTCCTTCTGAGGGCTGTGAGTGAAGAGCTTTTGGTGGTTGGCCAGTGATCATTGGTGTTGCTTGGCTTGTAGATTCCTCACCCCAATCTCTGTCTTTGTGTTCATATGGTGTTCTCTCTGTGTGCATGTCTGTGTCCAAGTTTCTGATTTTTATCAGGACACAAGCCATGCTAGATTAGGGGTCCACTCTAGTTTGACTTGGTCTTAACTAATTACATCTGCAAATATTTCTAACCATAGAGAGAAATAGAAATGAAAAAAAATAAATAAAACCAGAAAGGTGAAAATAACAATTCCAGGCACCCAATACTAGAGGCCTCCAACAATCTCTACTAACATTACTATGGCATCTTTACTTGTTTGAAGCAGCTGAAGGCGGGTATGGGTCTAAATAAAGTCTCTTTTCTTGTGAGTTTAATAAGAAAATAGATTTCACATAGCTATTTAATATCACCTGGAGTTAAGAATGGGGATGTTGCAGTTGATATGTGGTGATTTGCCTATTTCTGAGGAGATTTTAGAGGACGGAATGCAGAACTTTCCAAGGGTAAGATGAAAAGGAAAATTGTCCAACCTGACTTTAAAAATAGTATTAAAAATACTATTAAATTTCATTTGTTTCCTGCATGAGTGTAAGCTTGCATCATAAAATGCATTTTATACTTAATATCAATTTATCAGGAAAACAAGTTATTGTTTGTAACTTATTCGCAATGTCATTTTTCAGTGTTTTTCTTTTGTTAGTTGGAAAGCTCCCTAAAAATCAGATTTTTTTCTTATATTGGTTTTACAGATATTGGCTTAAATACTATTAGTGTCTGAACGTATTGATCATGTCACTGAAAAAAATGGGTATGGAAAAGTCTGGTGGTTAAATACCAGATGTTAAAATATTTTTTGTTGTTGTTGTTGAATTGAATTGATAAGCGACCTCTAACCTGAAAACCATAAAAAACAGTCTTTTTTTAAATTTATAATACCTATGAAACACTGATTTTAATTTACTGCTCCTTGAAAGACCTGGGAATATTTGCATTGTCAGCTGCTTAAATTGAGCACAGAAATGATAACTAATTTAGAAAATTGTAAGATTATTTAGTCATTTACAATGTGTATAAGGTAATTAAAAACAAACTTTAGGAGGGTTAAGACCTCACTGTAGTTGGTTATTCTACAGCTGGGGTCACTGCCTAAGTTGTACGAAGGCATATGTTCAATTTACAGTTGTAATGAGGAACATGGGATGTTTTGATTCTTCATTTGCTGTGCTCATCTCTAGAGGATGCAATTGCCTATATTAAAAAATGAACATAGGCTCTTTTGTGGAGGATAATAAAAATGTGTAAGATAATACATGCCACATGCATATATGGTTGACATATGGCTGTTGTCTTTGGGTATAGAATTGTTGCCCTTAGCTGATACCGTGCAGCAGCCACATGGAAATATTCATTATTAGCCACTTAGGAATGAGACCAATTCCTTTGATCTCATTAGTTTGATCATGATTATTCCATTTTAACTAATACATGGCGTTTGTAAAGGTGTTTTCAGTAGATTATTCACTTGCAAGGGCATTTTGTGTTTTATTCTAATCAGCGAAAGAGAAATGCATGTTACAAAGTTTTCTTTTGTCTCATTGTGAATGTATACAAGACATAGTAAAAGACATAAAGCGGGTTTTTTTCTTTTTCTTTCTTTTTTATTCTACATTTAAAAAAATGAATGGCATTTGAGTTGCAGATTTTGTCTACATGTTGATATACTTGAAAATACTGGTACACACTTTTGAGGTAAAGAAATACTTTTGACGTCGTTATGGTATAGGTTGATATTTAGCAGTATTACCTTTTGATTTAGTGAAAACTTGCATTCATCTCGATTATTATTCCATAAAGTTTGCAGAATTATAGTGATCCTGGCTACATTCAGAGCCCTTCTCTTGGCTTTAAAACAAAACAAAACACAACAAAACAAAACAAATACAATCTTTCCCTTATAAAAAATACATAAAAGAAAAACATCTTGAGATGTCTCTGACTTGAACAAATTAGCTGAAGGCTAATTAGAATTAGCGAAAAATGTAAGAGTAGACGATATGTGTTTTGAAAAAGGGTGTATGTTTAAGTCAGTGGTCTTATTTATTTTTATTTATTTTTTATTATTATGTTATGTTAATCACCATACATGACATCATTAGTTTTTGATGTAGTGTTCCATGATTCATGGTTTGCGTATAACACCCAGTGCTCCATGCAGCGGTCTCATTTAAATAGATGTAACTAAGAACCATATTTGTTTTTGATCTGTCCAGCACTGCCCTTCCTTGGTACACTGTTCTTCATTTCTTCAAGTGTGTGGGCTGTCAAAATCTGTACCTTGTAGCTCTGTGGTCATGTGACTGAAACCTGGCCAATCCCAATATCCTTATGGCTTGTCAGCCTGTTTGCTCTAGAGGTTGGGATGCTATCCACTCCTGGCCAATAACAGTCACACCTAGGATGTTTCCATCTGGGGATCTTGAGAAAAAGAGGTTTTGGGTTTTTAGAGTTGTAAAGATGTAAATTGGTGGCAAGCAGGGGCCTAGCAAATAAAGCCAGTCGGGTTAAGAAGAAATGAGTGCTGGGAGGAGGCAGAGTTTAGTTGCTTCATGTCCCAGTTCTGGTGGAATTCAGACCTGCCCATTTCTTTCCAGTATCCTTAAAAGATACTCCCCTTTTTTTCTTAACTGCTTTGCTTAAGTTGCAAAAGTCCTGTTGAGTGAAATATATAAGAATTCTTAATCAACATGGTATTTGCATTAAGTGGGTTACTTCTTTTTTTTTTTAAGATTTTATTTATTTTTTGACAGAGAGAGAGAGAGGGAACACAAGCAGGGGGAGTGGGAGAGGAAGAAGCAGGCTTCCCGCGGAGCAGGGAGCCCGATGCGGGGCTCAATGCAAGGCTCGATCCCAAGACCCTGGGATCATGACCCGAGCCGAAGGCAGGGTCAGCTTAACAACTGAGCCACCCAGGCAACCCTTAAATGGGTTACTTCTAATGCACCACGTATTGTAAGTATTTCTTGGTTTCCTAAGATATGTTTATTTAAACAAAGTTTGGACCAGCTAGAGCCTTCACTGATAAGGAAAAGGTAAATTTTATTTTTGCTGAATAATCATAAATCCTGAATTAACAACATCCAAATTATTGGAATTTTGCAGCGTTAATACTGATCAATTTGGATAGTGTCCAAAACCTTGCTTGGGCCCTGGACCCAGCTTGCATAACTATATACTTTTCTCTCTCTAATTCTCAAATCAAATTCATTGGCCTACTCTCTCCTCTTGAAATCAGAGTTTGCAGCCTCCTGGCTTTCCTCCAAAAGTCTTTCATTGTTTCACAAGCCATCCTTGTTTTCAATTCATCTTTCTTTATCCACTGTGTAAACTAGGTGGACCTGAAAACTTAGGAAAAATCTAAAGCATTTGGTTGTTATTAGAGTAAGGGTAGCTGACTCACACATGTAAAACATTAAAGAAAACTTACAAATGTTTGAGTGATTTTTTTTTCTTTTGTTGTTGTTTGGGACTGTGGAGTATTTAACCACATCCTGCCATGCATAGAGCACTTGAGCTTCTTTTTTTTTATTACCAGGTGTAGTTATGTATAGGCTAATAAAACAAACAAGGACAATATTTTTATTTTCTTTTCCCAGCATTTTTATTGATTTATTTAAATGTAACATACTATACACTGTTCAGCCTTTTGGGAGGTAGGAGGAGGGAGGGATTCTATATCTTTATGAGGAGTCTCCTCAGAACCAACACTCAGATGGACACACATTTGTGGCTGACACACCTTTACATCATGGCCAGGGGCCACACTTCCCGCAGAGGTTGAGCTCCCAAAATCATCATGATTTTTTTTTTTTTTTAACATACAATATTCAGGGCTGGAAGTGCCTTTTCTTCAGTAGCACAATCCAGCTGCAAAGGGGACCAGAATTCTATTTCAATATCAAGCAAGATGCCGTTTTTAAATGCAGGAGAATCTCCTTTCTCCTTACCAGACTGTTTTTGTCCTTATCTGTGTGTGTGTGTGTGTGTGTGTGTGTGTGCGGTGTTGGGGTGTGGGTGGGGGTGAGGGAGATGTTTTCTATTTTTGGCTTCTGCAAGCTTTGATATATTTTGCTAGAAGCTGTTTTAGTGTTTGGAGTCCGATAATGATGCCTGTTTACACATAGTCTCCTTGGTAATCTAAATGGCTATGTGAAATACGAATCCAGTTTGTGCCCTGTTTGCTGTTCATGCAGTCATCTAATCCTATATTTGTCTCACCAACATTTAATTTTGGTTTTGGGTGGTCTGTGTTCGTGTGTCAGGTGCAATTATTATTTTAAAATAAAAGAACAAAGATAATCTAGTTCTGATAGCAATACATTACATTATAGGTCTCAGACTCAGTTACCAATTACATTTTCACATGCAGATTCCAACCACAAAAATTAAACACTTTTAGAATCTGATTTGTTAAGAAGCAAGTTGGAAGCCAAGTGCCATCAAATGCAACTTTAGCCATAAGCCAAAACTCTCTGCCTCAAATGTGTATCTTTTGAAATCCCAACTTTTTTAAGGAATGAAAAAAAAAATAAGATCTTTTATGGGATAACTTTATGGGAAAGTTTCTTAATAAACCTAATTCTTAAATAACAGATTAACTGGAAGTGCTGGTTAAGCATTGACACAATTAAGTTATAAAAGAGGATCACAAAACACCAGCCTTTGTTAAACTTTAGTAAAAAGACACATTTAGTGACTCTTTCCCTTGTACCAAAATACTGTGTCCGAACAATAAAAATAAACAGACCTTTTTGAAATAAGAAATATGAAGATAAAACTGCAGCATCAATATAATCTTATAGTTATCACTTAAAGTATTTAAAACAAATAGTATTTTTCTACACTTTTTAAAAAAAAATCACTACAGACACTGCAAATAAGGCTTATGTATTTATTTACTGGAATACAATGTGATGATGACTGGTATACTCTTATGTATTGTTTTCTATACCTGCTCTAACAAAATGAATTTTGATATGGTTACATGATGGAATCTTCCAAAGCTCTTTAAATCAACAGAAAATAAGTTTTATTTGGTTTTGTAAAGACTAGATCATACAGCTCGAACAGGTTTCAGTATATGGTTACACATATACGAGGATATATTTGCTCAGTTTAAGCCCCTGGGAGAGTTACACTTCAAATTCCTTGATAATTCCTTTGGGGGAAATGCACTCTGTGGGACTTATAAAGGGTTCTTACATATGCAGACAGCCTCTTCATCACTTACTACTGTGACACACGGCAAAAAATCGTTGGTAAATAATGAGGCTGGGCTACTAAAATTTAACAATTTTCCTTCTTTTAGTATATTCTTAGAGCCCCATTGGTGTTTGAAAGAGAAGAATTTGGCCTTCTGGTCTATTTTTTTATGAAAGGAAGCCTTAGGAGTGATCGATGTTTTTAAACGATGGCAGATATCTCTCATCAAGCCATGCCACAACACTGTCATATTTATTGTGGATGGTTCTTATTGCAGGAGTGATATTAAGTTAACTCATAGCACATGGGGCTCTCACCCTGCTTCCCTATCTCCTCTCCTATTCTTGAAGTGTTTGCCAAGTTTTAAAAACACTTTGTCATGAACATGCATGTGGTGTGCTGAAGAAAAAGAAAAGGTAAATCAGAGGGCAGCTGCTGAGGATACTCTTTAAAACCCCAAAAGATATTTAACATCCTATTAAATAAATAACTTAGAACGAAATAGAAAGGGATGAAGGCAGAATGCACAAGCATACCGTACTATTTGTTTTGTTAGAACAGTTTAACACTAACATGTTTACATTTTTAAATTCTTATCCAACTCTTCCATGATGCCACGCCCAAAGCGCCTTTGGTTGTGCATATGATGTGACCCAAGTGCTTTCCAGTAAATGCTTGCGTGTCTTACTGCTCATTGAATCATTAGGCTTGCATGAGCAATGAAAGTCTTTGATATGAGTTCGTATTCCATAAATAACTTTCCTGAAGATCCAACAGATTGTTCCATGTCCTTTAAGTTCTAGCTCAGAGGTTAAAAAACAAGAACAGAAACAAAAACTTCTCCAAAAACCCGGCCACAATGTTGTTTGCTTAGGAATAACTTCCATCCCATGTAACTCTGCCTATATCTTGATTATAAGGCATGACACAGAACTAATTAAAAGAACATCATATGTCAGCAGTGAGTACAAAACCTTCAAAGACTTCTTTTCGTTCAAGCAAGCAGACATCTGACATCTGCGGTGTGTCTCTGCCTTTTGAGCTACTGTCTTCATGAAGAATACCAACTAGTCCTGGCAAAAGAACCTTTGGTTCTCCTGCATCCACAAACCTTGCCTTCCTCTATGAGTGTACCACCATTGGAAGAAAATGAGCTGAGGTGTTTTTTCTTCGTGTTTTCTGTCCTCTCCGGGGAGCTCCTTTTCCATTCAATGCCACGTACATTTGCCTCCCATTGTGTTGCCAGTTGAAGGATGCGTACGTATTGTATCCATTTTCCTCTATCCTCTCCTTCAGCTTACAGTCATTGTTAAATTCTTTCTGCAAGGGGAAAATAAGATCTTTTATTCTGGTGATGATGATACTTACTTCCATTTGACACACACCATCCAGAGAATTTCAGTTCAAGAGTTTTGTTTGCTGTTGCGATTTGTACATAAGTTGTGCACAAAATGCACAATAGTGTCAACAATAGAAGAGTAGAACTCACAACCACAAAACAGGTTCTGTGTTTGAAGGCTCATGATTCACTTTAATTGATCATCATAACCACATGTTAGGGCCCTTTTAAAAAGCTGGTGTGTTTTGAATATCACATGGCTTAAGTGCCTAGAATGATTGTCAAGAAGCAAAGATTCCACTATCAGTATTTGTGATGAGTCAATGATAAAGAATAATGTTATAATCCTTTTTTTTTTTTTTTTCAGAGTAATGACCAGGGGTCTCATGGGGAAAATAGAATTACAGAAAAAACTTGGGCTTACCAAGTTTGCAAACTTTACCTATAAATCTATAATAAATACACCCACATTGGTAAGAAAGCAGATCTTATAACAAAATCATAATCGTTGTAGATAACCAAGAGGCCAGGGAGGGGTGGGGGGGGATGTTTTCCTTTTTTACAAATACTAGATTTCTCTATTTTGGTAGATAATATACAATTTTCCATAACTTGGAATTTTAATAGATTTACTCTGAGGTCTAGAAATGATTGAAAACTAGGACATGGAATGCCTTGCTTTGTGAATTACCATATCAAAGAAATTACAAACATGGTGACTATCACTGCCTTTAGTGTATAAACCTGAGACTTTGATCCTGGGAAATTCCACTCTATAGCCATAGTCCTTTGGCTTTGTTTCAAGTGGCCATGTGTTTTAAGGGGATTTTTGGGACAAGAATTGATGTTTCCTTCATTCCATAAATCCACTTTCTCTGGAGTTACTGATGGAGAGTAACCACTAACTCAAAACTCTGGCTTTAGAAATGTCCCTCCAGGGGCGCCTGGGTGGCTCAGTCCTTAAGCATCTGCCTTCGGCTCAGGTCATGATCTCAGGGTCCTGGGATCGAGCCCCGCATCGGGCTCCCTGCTCCGCGGGAAGCCCGCTTCTCCCTCTCCCACTCCCCCTGCTTGTGTTCCCTCTCTCGCTGTGTCTCTCTCTGTCAAATAAATAAAATCTTAAAAAAAAAAAAAGAAATGTCCCTCTTCTCTTATATCCACACTAAAGCAGATAAGAAGCTAAGGAATACAGGATTTTGTTCTTCTGGTTCTATGTTTTCCAATCCAAACCAAGAGTATTGTAGGGATCTTTTAGTTGGCCTCTCCCGGGCAGTTTTTCTCACCTTGGGATTTAAAAATTTTTTTTTTACTAAATTCTCAATTCCTGAATGTGTGTATATTTAAGTATTTGGGTTTCTGTGAACTAGATCATCATTTCGAACATTATCAGAACCATCACAAACATAGTTTGTCTAAAACTATATGGCTTCAAACAGAGATGATTTTTTTATGTGAATAATCATATTCATTCTAATAAAGGGGGTGCAGTTTAGAGACTGTGGGAGGATTGGGGTTATTTGAGATGATTTTATATTTGCAACAGAGCTGTGTATAGAAAAGTAGCAGCAGATACTTATTTTTCCTCTCCAAAATAAATTTATAGAGTAATGTCTCTTTTTAAAAAAAAAAAATTTGTTTATTTGAGAGAGAGACAGAACACATGTGCGGAAGTCTCAAGCAGACTCCCGTTGAGTGCGGAGCCTGATGCCAGGCTCGAACTCATTACCCTGAGATTATGACCTGGCTTGAAACCAGGAGTCATTTGCTCAATTGACTGAACCACCCATGTGCCCCTAAAACAATGTCTTCAAGTGAGGTATACCTGAAGCAGATTCCTAATCTCAGGTGTTTTTTTAGTATTTATACCTTAACTCAAATGTATCAGAATCTCTGGAGGAGGGACCTAGGAATCTATGGGTTTACAGCATTTAGGCGAGTCATACTTATGAAGGTCAAAAAAAAAAAAGAAAAGAAAAGGTCTTGGGGCTATGCTCTGGATGGATCTGAGTGCTGAGGGTATAGTGTGGGATAAGGCAGCCCCTGTCCAATTTAAGCTCACAATTTATTGGGGGAAGACAGTCAACAATAAACACATGAGAGAATTTCTGATAAATCTCATTGCAGATAACTAAAAGGGGGTGCTATGATAGAAAGCAATGGGCATCTACTTTAGATACAGAAATGATGAAACCGTGAAACTATTCATACGTCTTAGAGTTTAGTAAGAAGCATAGGCACAGTATGCAAGTTGTCTTGGGATAGAAGAAAAAGGTTATTAAATATTTTTATGACACTGTTCATTTAAGAATTCTCCATTTCTCTGACATCACCTTTTTAAAGAGATATACTTTATCAATTAAAAGTTATTTCAATCTTTTATTGCAATTAAAATTGTTTACCTTTTTTTCTCTCAATTTAAATTCATGTTGATCTGACTTTACTTTAAAGCTTTAGTTTTGACTAAGTGTATTAGTATCTCTGCAAAGAATATAAACCTGGTCCTCTTACCCAGTGATTCTGATAATAGTAGATTAAGGAGGGATTCAAGCATGTTCATTCAAGAAAATAATTTAAAAATGCCTCAAAAGTGATTATGCTGTGAACCCCTGAATGGTACCACTTTTTAAAATGACCCATCATTGGGGCACCTGGGTGGCTCAGTCGTTAAGCGTCTGCCTTCCGCTCAGCACATGATCCCAGGGTCCTGGGATCAAGCCCCATGTCGGGCTCCCTGCTCGGCGGGAAGCCTGCTTCTCCCTCTCCCTCTCCCCCTGCTTGTGTTCCCTCTCTCGCTGTCTCTCTCTCTCTGTCAAATAAATAAAATCTTTAAAAAATAATAATAATAAAATGGCCCATTTCTCTTCTGGGCTTATGAGCAGAGCTGCACATAATGGAAAATTTTAAAATTCCTTTAAGCACCTCCCTCCCCCTGCCATGCAAAAGGCAGTTACCCCGGACAAAGGGACTAGCCCACAGTGTGCGTGCCCAACTCCCCAGTTATGAGTGGACCTGATACAAATGAAATACAAGACTATTCTATAATCAGACCAGTGGTTCTTAAGTTGGGTTATCAAAGTGTTGCATCAGGAACACCTGCAACCGTGTTAGAAATGCAAATTCTTAGATCTTATCACAGCTTTAATGTATCAAAAAATCTTTCCCAGTGATTGTGATCAAGTTTGGGAGCTGCCAGCTCTGGGCAGGCAGTGCAAATTGTCCTTATGCTAATCAACAAAATAGGTTATTTACACATTTTGAAGTGATATTCCTTAATCCTTGCTATGAAACTCAGAGATGTATGTACCCAAAGCATTGGCTGGATACCAGCTGCATCAATGAACTAATGACTGTTGTCTAGGTAAATAAAATTATGGAGTTGATTGAAGGCACACACAAATGGTGAATTTTTTAATCTGCCTCCCCATCTCATATTTTAACAGAATACAAAATACCAAGCCCCTGTTTTATCTTGCACTCTAAAACACACACAGTGTATGGTTTCCTACGCAATTTAAGATCTTTGTTTTCAATGATTCTTCTCCAAGTTGTCTGCAGCACCCGTGCCAATCTGACCAGATGCTTCCGTGAGAGTCTGACCCGTTAACAGTTCAGAGCACTGACTGATGAAAGCCAGCAACAGCCTGTGTGGTAGACTGATGGGTGAACAACAGAGGAAATTACACAGTTGCAAGAGCTGCTTTGCCAGCTCTTGAAACTCTGGTGACCAGCCCACCGTGGCTCTATTTACTAGCAATAGAATGATAACAAAGCTCTTCAGTGTCTGAGGGAAACAGTCCAAAACCTTGGTAATGATTTACTGCAGCAGACTTGGAAAACTAAAGCAGAATACTTACTGAGCCATAGAGTTTCCCCTTCTTGTTCATGGCTAAATAATAGTTGCTGTTAATGGCTTTGACGGCAACAACTCCGATTTCCACTGAAGTTATCTCTAGGATACCTAAAACATACAATAATAAAAAAAAAAAGCTAAATTTAAAGGGTCACATATATTTAGGTGAAAGAAAGAGAAAATCAGAACTATTGAGTTTTAATTTCTGATCATTCTAAAATTAGTAGATTTTTAAAAACTGGGGGCATCTGGGTGGCTCAGTCAGTTAAGCAAATGGCTCTTGGTTTCAGCTCATGTCATGATCTCAGGGTGGTGAGATTGAGACCCGTGTCAGGCTCTCCACTCAGCGGGGAGTCTGTTTGAGATTCTCTTTCTCCTTCTCCCTCTGCCCCTTCCCCACCCACTCTCTCTCTCTGTCTCTCAAATAAATCAATCTTTAAAAAAAATTAAAATTAAAAAAATTAAAAATTGGAAAAAAAATCTCTTTCGATGTGCCTAAAAACCCAGCAACTATATTGAAACAAGTAGTAAGTCTTTAAAAGAATTCCCTTATATTTTACTCTGAGCATATAAAGAAAAATATTGTTTTAATTAAAATGCTTCCTTTGCTAACTCTGCATTTTCAACCCCATAAATATTGAAACAACTCTATCTTAGCCTAGATTTCACAAAAACTTATCAGAGCACACATCTGTACTATGGTATTAAATTAAATCCATAGCATATGTCAATAATATGTCAGATTTGCCTCAATCTGTAAAAACAGTGGTAAACTATTTCTCCTTTGTAGGACACTTAGATAAACTAAATCTCTTGGCTACATTTAACTGATAAATTCAGTTTTGGAAAATGTGTTGACATTCTGTGTTAAAGAAAGTCTAATCCCAACATCCGCATTATCTTTAAAATAGCAAAATCACTACTCTGGGTTGGGAGAATATCCAGTATCCATCAGTATTTTTAAAAGCTTTTTTTTTTTTTCCCTAGAAAGAATGGATAACTGAGGGAATTTGTAACTGATAGACAAGAGAACTTTTTCCCTAATACACATGTTTTGTTGGTGCATCTAAAGGTAATTTTTTTTGAAAGGTCTGTAGGTAACTATAGGGAAAGCATTCGATATTTTACCTTGCCTTCGAGGTACAAACAAATACATCCATTTATTGGCATATTTAAAAATACTTTCTTGTATTTTATTTCTTTAATTCTTACAACAGTCCTCTAAGAAGGTATTGCTATTCTTAATTACAGATGAAAAACAGAGGATATGAGATTATATAACTCACACATAAGATGCTAAAGTGACAGAGACCAGTTATGATGGATCCAACACCTAAGCTTCTGGCTTTCAGATTGTTGTGCTCTCCAACTCTATTTACCTCTCTGTCATATCTCCCCACCCTTTCCCATTCTCCCAAGGGAATCCTGTTGGAAAACCATATGACAAAATGACTCATCAGGATAATAGTCTTTAATAGGCATGCCACAGAGGAAAATGACTAAGTATCAGGGAAGGGATTCTAATGTACTGTCTGTCACAAGCAGAAGATACAGAGCAAGGCAGGAGGTTGAAATCTTGGGCAAAATATTTAGGCCGGTATTTACTTTGCCTAAGAAACAAGCACTGTCCATAAATTGCAAGTTGTTCCCTATGTATGCTTTTATAACCAAATATTGTTAGAATGAAAAGATTGAAGGATGATTTTAGCAAAGAATAAAGCAGGATTTTTGAAGGTGACAAAAAGAAAAACATGATACAAATGTTACTAAATCCTTGACCAACCATTTCTGAGAGTGCATTGCACATGGTATATTTAGCTTGGAAACCCCTGGATTTTTCTGCTTTGCCCAAAACAGGAACTCAATATTCAAAGAATTCAATCGATTAACCATTTTCCCACTCTGCAACCAGTTAAGACTAGTGTGAAAAAGTTCACTATGCTTCAAAATAGAAAGTGGGAAGACCTAGATGACAAGATTTTTTCAAATTCTGAAAAGAATTTTTTGTGTATGTCAGTAAAGTATAATCTGATAATTTTGTGGTAATGAACAATGACTGTCTTTATTATAAACATCTGTTAATGTGAAAGTAACTTTCTGAGGGGCTCAAGTGTAGCGGACTTGTCCATTTTTTTTTTTTTTTTTATGAAGAACCTCTTCAGTGTTCTTTGTTCTTTGGTAAGGATGATTAAGTTTGCTTATAAAAGTATTTTTTGAAAAAGAAAAGCAGAATTTTACTTGATGGTTGTTGGACTAATAACTTAGCATTCTGTATTTGTATATTTTGATGCAAAATTAAATGCCAATTGAAGGATGACCTCCTAGGGGAAAGTAAGTGAAAGGCATACAGATTTCTCTGTATTTCTTGCAATTTTTGTGAATCTACAATTATCTCAAAAGTTATAAAGTACTGTTTTGTTATTTCAAGAAACTAACACCTGAAAATTATATCATTAATGAAAGGGAACATAAATTATATTTCTTATTCATGTAAATCAGATATTTTCTAAATTTGAAGACATATTCTTGTGGTGAAATTATATTACTTACATTAAGTTTTAACCACATCAGTTTTGATGTCTCTTAAAAGATGAATATGCCAGGTGGTATTCTAAATCTATTTAAGAGCTTTTGGACAGTTTAATTTAAGACCTATGGGGAGAAGGGTACTCTTTTAGGAAATGGGAACATAAAGCCAAGTAAGTTATGGCTTTCCGTGAGCAAAATCTATGCTGTATTGGAAGTAAAGACAAATATGCAGAGAATTACAATAAAACATATTAAGTGATAGTAAGAGCTAAGATAGAAGACAAAAGACGCAAAAATAAAAGTAGTCCATATTGGCTGGGGCTCCAAGGCAGACTTACTATTTGGAGATGAGACTTGAATTGGGTTTTGAAGGTTGAATAAGCATCCAGGGGAAAGGTGGGAACACATGAACAAAAGCATGAAGGTGAATCAGTGTGGTGTTTTCAGAAAATCATGTTTGACTTACCAACTAGAGAAGAAGAAACAAGGCAGGAAGTCATGAGAAGAGAGGTTAGGGAGTTAAGTAAGACTCAGGGTATCAACCATCTTGTGTGGACTCTAAGAATTTTGGCAAATAGGAAGTATTTTATCTAAAACTATGTAACTTTAAAAAACATGTTAGAAAGATCCAATATTTGGCAAATTTATTTAAGTAAATAATAGCAATCTGTAAAGTTTATTTTGAATTATATTCGAAATCCTATATAATAAAGGTTGATTATTGACATTACAAGTGATTACAACATAAATCAGCTCCTGTCAATGGGCACATTCTACCTAAGAATGCATCATCACCATAGTAATGGGGAGGATTTTGCAAACTGATGAAATCCAAATGGAAATAACCTAGAAGTCACAATTTTCATGTAAATCATCTTTTCTTTTAACTTGCCAAGGCATGAGTTATGTTTTGATGAATCACTGAGTAGTTAATCTGAGAAGGGCCATTCACAAGTTTCTTTCCCAGTTTATGCTTCTCATCCTTCTCCAGAAGAGAAGCATATGACCCATTTTCTCCCTAGCAATCACCCTGGACCAAGAATACTTCTCTTTTTGGGCCATTAGAATAAACAAACTATTGGCCAGCATGATAACTTTCTCCTTAAACATTTTTTCATGACACAACAGGAAAAAGTAAAAGGCAAGTAAAACTTTAATAAAATGGATATAGACAGAGGGAGAGCTAGATGTAAAAAACAAATGCAAAATCCCATTATCCTCTCCTAAATAAATAAAACATGAATATATAAGAAATCCTAGATATTCTTTGAGTAAATTCAATAATGTATTAAGCACAAATGTGTAGGATTTGTGTTAGCTCTTACTATGGAGGATGCAAAAACAGACAAGACACAGTCCTACAAGGAGCTTTAAAACTGGGTAGAATAAGGACACATATAATTAAAATACTTACAATACAAAGAAAATATTCTAAGAGGTACATGAGAGAGAAAATACATTGTCTTGGTTTTAAATAGTAAAGTTGTTGTCCTGAAGATGGTTGATGTTTGAGGTGAACCTGTCAGGGGTAGGATTTTAGTAGGTGAGTATTTGCAAAGTTGAGAGGAATAGTCTATGCAGAGAAAAATGAAGGGGTAAAGAAAGGCATGGGGGAGAGAAAAGGATTCGGTGTGTATTTGAGGTATGGTTGGCTCTCCGCACCAATTGTACTTTGTGGGGACCACTCAGTAAAAGTGTAGATTGTACTTCATTGAGTAGCAGTGGTGCTGTCCTGGGCGAGGAATGTACTTTTCAAAAACTTTGTTGTGAACTTTGGAAGCAGCTCTGTAAATGTCAGAGCCTCATGAATTCAGAATCAGTCATGTCTATTATTTTGCTCTAAATATTTTACTCAAAATGATAATGCTATATAGTCTGATAGTTTTAGTTAATGTGCTGAAACATATTATGGTTAGTATAATGTAATACACAAATCCTAACTTCTCTAAACTAAATCTCTTTCTCATGAGTTGTTGTCAAGTGTCCCACTTTTATATTATATTATAGTATGTTATATTATATTATATTATATTATATCTTAATATAAAAAAGCCTATGGAACTCCCCAGAGTTGTTATCACATTTACACTATACACCTTAGAGATTATGTGGCCATACTCTACAGTGTGGTGTTAAATGGCTCCAAGTGTGGTCTTGAGAATCACCATAGATCATACCTCTTTCAGTGTGTATCTTTCTCAAAGAGCCATAACAATTGCAGTGATCTTCTTTTTATTGGAACAGGACATACATACATAATTCATAATATGTGCTCCATATATTTTTATTGAATGAATTATTTTATTGAATGAATCAATGAATGATCAGTCCAGCAACTGGCTGAGTAAAAGAAAACTCAGTATTCATTAAATACAGAATTTTTTTTAAGATTTTTATTTTACTTATTTGAGAGAGAGAGAGAGCACAAGCAGGCAGAGGAGCAGAGGGAGAAGGAGAAGCAGACTCCCCGCTGAGCAGGGAGCCTGACATGGGGCTCGATCCCAGGACCCCGGGATCATGACCTGAGCCGAAGGCAGTAGCTCAACCAACTGAGCCACCCAGGTGGCCCCAGAATTTTTTTCTTTTGATATAGTATGGTCAAATTTGTAAAACCTAGAGATAATAACTCTACATCCAAATAAAATGAAAGTGAAAGTAAAAGGAAATGCCCAAATGAGCATACTTTAAAGGAAAAGTCAGTGAATTACAAAATATAAATATTTATTATCTAAAGGCAATTATTACAAATCTGAAACTCCTTTAAATTTTCTAAATAATATATGTATGTCTCTTCAACTATTCATTATTAAAATTGTGAGAAAAGAAGTCTCAAACATGGATCAGAAAGGCTATCTAGAGTGTGAGGTCTCAAGGCAACATTCTTGGTTAAGGAAAGCACCATTTGGGGTAGAGTTGAATTTAAAGACAGTAATAGCACAAAAATCAAGAATGACACAGAGTGACTGTTAGGTATCATATACTTTAATATTCATATCTGAGTTTCACAAAATGTATCAGGTAAGCCTTATGTTCTACACATGTTGAAATTGGGCCTTGGAGAAATTAAATAAATTGGTGAGTAGATATTCACCTAGGGTATGGTAGATTTGGTATTTGGATCCAAGGCCCATTCTCTTTCCACTAAATCAGGCTTTGTTGAATAAAGTTGAATATAGCAAAATGGTAAAGACCATTTTACCTATTTTGAATACGTCTCCATATTACATATTATAGCAAACACTTGATTTTTAGATTTCAAAAGTACGTTAGAGAAGCATACTGATTAGTCAACACAAAGTGATTAATTTCCATATAGATCGATTTTCTAGGTAACTAAAGTTTTACTGTTCCTTGGACATTATTTATTTAAAAAATAATTTGTCACCTTCATCTCCAAGTTCATTCACTTCCTTGTTCATGTATGGAGATTACTGATAAGAATGTAATGTTTTTCTTGATGACTAATGGACATCAACATTATCTCTAATGACTTTCTCTACTATGAAAGTAGAATGCTCTAAAGAGCTTCTAAGTACTTCCATTAAAATAAGCTGATGAGTTAATATGAAATCTGATTAGGATTGAGTCAAAATTATGGGCAAGGCTTGGCGGTGTTTTTTTCTGAGTACAGGATATGAGGTTTTGTGTAGAAATCCTAGTATCTCTTTGATAGGTTCTCCATTACATTAGAGAGTGACGTTCTACACAAATGTGGTGCAAAATTCTGGGGAAACAAAAAATATTTAGGTTTAGGTCTAGAACAAGCTACATTAGTTTTATTTTTTATATCTATGATAAAATGTAATAATTTTCCTGTTGTAAAAATTGTGATAATTTGCAAATGATCTAATAGGGTATAATTTTGCTTCATATTAAATACTGGTATGGAAAAAGTTACACAGCAATTATTATTTCGGTTGGTAATCCACTGATACCCTTGAATTTTTTGAAAACATGATTCCACTCATGATTTTTGACAGTGAAATACTACTTTACATCTAGGAAATCCAATAGATTCTAGGTTTATAAGATCATGTCCAGAAAAAATACATAGTTTTCAATATCTAAATAATTTCCATTATAATAATTAAGAATATTTCATTCTCAAATAATGTTTTCATTTCTCTTTAATGTGTAACAGAGTTAAATTAATTGAAACCTCAACACATTATGTGAACTGCTGAACCCTCACAAAGCACAAAGGATCTTCCTGAACACTATGCCAAGAGTCTTGACCAAACTTAAGCTTGTCTTCCACCTGCACTAGGCTGTGTCCCTAAAGGTGACCTCAGGTCCCATGCTGAGTCTTAAAGAAAATGCAGTCCTGTCCAATTGCAAGTTATACATTGTCCCAACCCACTTTCCCAAACCATTTTCAGTAATTCCCTACCTACTCCCTTCTGTAAATTTCACTTCCACAGTCTCTCCTCTCTCTCTCTCTCTCTTTTTTTTATCACCTTTTCCACTTTCCTGTAATCCCTCTTTGTTCTCCCTTAAAAACCTTCATCACCTTTGTCTTAGTTGGAGTTGAGCTCAATTAATATTGTAGTTTCTCTCCCTTACTGCAGTAGTTTGTTTTATCACCTTTAACAAGCATCTGGTGCTGTTTGTTTGCTGGACAATTACATAAGCTCAAAAAATTTCACAGAGACTATGAAATAGAAAACTGCCACCAAATTCATAGGTAGCATGTGCCCAGCAAAATAGTCCATGAGTGGTGAATGCAAAAAGGAAGAAGAGAATGGGTTTTTGAAGACTGACTGGGAAAGGAGAGCACATAGCTGAGGGGTAACAAAACTACGTTAGTATCTCTTAGCTTAAACAGACCTGTTCGGGATTGCATATTTGTTTGACCTTCAACAATTTCAAAAAGTGCATCTATGGGCGCCTGGGTGGCTCAGACGTTAAGCGTCTGCCTTCAGCTCGGGTCGTGATCCCGAGGTCCTGGAATCGATGCCCCGCATCGGGCTCCCCGCTCCGTGGGAGGCCTGCTTCTCCCTCTCCCACTCCCCCTGCTTGTGTTCCCTCTCTCGCTGTCTCTGTCAGATAAATAAAATCTTTAAAAAAAAAAAAGTGCATCTAGACTTTAAGTTAACTATCTTGAAAGAATGTCAAAATGTATCTAATTGCTATATATTGAGAGTGACTGGACAGCAACATTTGTGATACTAATTTTATTTTTTGTATTATCTACTTATTTTCTCATTTCATTTCTCTCCACCCTGCCCCCCACCATCTGTCTGTCTCTCAGTCATGCCCATGTGCACGTGCACACACATACACACAAGGCGGCTAATAACTTCACAGACACATATGCACACACAAATTTTTAAAGGGAACATCAAAGTCATATTTTATGTGACAAAATTAATGAAAGGGCTTAGGTGTAAATGAGAAGGAAATAGCTCTAAAAGAGCAGAAGAACTTGGCTTAACACGTCAGCTCTGTTACTTAACCAGCTATATGACCTTGAATAGGTCATTTATAATTCCTGAGTTTTGGTTTCCTCATTTGCAAATTGGGGCTAATTGCCTACAGCTCATAGGATTGCATAGAATCTTGAGCAGTGGGTATTCAATAGGTATTTACTGTCTGCTGAATCAGGATGGTGGGGAGTTAGCCAGTTTTTCATGCCAGTGGTTCTTAAACTTGAGCCTGAATCACAATCATCTGGAAGGTTTATTTAAACACAGATTGCTGAGATTTTTGATTTAGTAGATCTGGGGTGGGGCCAGAGAATTTGAATTTCTAGGCATTTCCCAGGAAATGCTGATTCTGCTTGTCCAAGGACCACACAATGTTCTATACACTATGATTCAGAGACAGAGAAGACCTTTGATATGAAAAAGCATTGACAGAAAAATGTGCAGAGAGGCAGAACCACAAACAGGAATAGACACAAACAATGGTAGCAGCTTAACATTAATGAAAAAATTTTAAAGAATGTGGAAAGAAGTGCTAGGTTTTTCTTTTGTGTATTTTTGATAGGTGTGGGACTCAACGTCTGCCTAACTATAATTATGTGGATTTGGAATTTGTGTACAAATACATCTCATTTTTGTCTATAGGCAGGCAGGTTTTTTTTTTTTTAAAGATTTGCAATATCATAATCTTTATTTTCTTTCCCTCACTAAGAGTGTGGAAATGTTGGTTGAAACTTAAGTGCCTTCAGTTACTCCCTTAAGTATTTTACACACATTCTCATAGGGCTAATAGTGTCAACACTCTAAAAGAATTAAGGGACAATGTGGCCCCTTTGAAGTTACACTGATGACCGAGAAATTGCTACAATAAGTAGGGATTCACTTCATCCCATATTCTCCACCCAGAGTTAAAGGCATATACTTGTTCTAGAATGATCTCACCCCCTTTAAAAAGAGGACACCAGAATGGGCTAATCATTAATCTAGTCTGGCCTACCTTGTACTATTTTAGGCTCCAGATGCCCTCTCAGCATAATGCAACAGAGCGATTTAGTTTCTCCATCATCCACAGTTCTTTCAGATACCCTTGACATTCATTTAGAATTGCAGACAGAAACAGGACCTAAATTAGCAGAAAATTCTTACCATCTCTCTATAAAAAGATAGGTATTTTTCTCAATTTGCTAAAGAGCAGTGACCTTTTACATTTTCAACTGGTGCTTCAAGGATAAATGCAGTCATTAGCTTGGCCTTGTTGAGGAATATAGTGGCAAATTCTAAAACATTTCTAAGTTTATGGCTGTATTTAATTGACCAGTATTGTAATTTGACCATTGTCAGTGACCTACCATGAAAAATATTAGAAGCTAACAACACAATTTTAGGGACAAGAGTCTCAGTTGTAAATTAATTGTTAAAATGTGTTCAAGATTAATTTTCTACTGCATTTTTAATTGCAAATGAGATATGATGCTGGAGTCTTCCATGTTGTTCATTAGTCAACAAATATTTGCAGATGGTCATTTAATGTGTCTCTTCATGGAACTGTGCTAGATGAATAGATTTAGTAAACATGACAATTACTTTCTGTTTTTTTCCCTCTCCAGAGAGGTTTTGTCCAGTTAACTTTATTGAATTATTTCAGGAAATAACTAGTTATCAACATTTTAATAGTGCCATGTTTTCAAACATTACCTTCTGTGTTCTTAGGATATATTCACAGTGAGACATTAATTAGATGAGATCGGCCGCGTTCAGGGTGGCATGGCCATAGACAAGACATGGCTTAAATGTTTGTAAGAATGAGAGTTTATTTGGCATTTTTGAGAATTGTCCACAGTAAGTGTTGATATAAATTTAACTTGCAAAGCGAGAAAAGATTATATGGCTGAATTTGCATGAAGTAAAGATTTAGAAAAGCTTGTGTGCCCCTAGAAATGGGAATCATACCCCTACTCCCAACCACCAGCAATCTGAAAACAAACAAACTGGAATGCTTACATGTTTGAGTCATTTGCTGTGACCCAGGATAACTGACACTGGATCCCATTTTACAATGTGTTAAATGGTACGAAATAGCATAAAACAGAAGAGTTTAGAGAAGGAGGCTGAAGATACCCTCAGAAAAGCCCAGGACAATTAATTTCAATGGTAAGAAGGCCATGGGTAAGGCTGAGAGTGTTACTGAAAATATTTCTTCCTGAAAAGTAAACTTATTTCTGTACCAGAAAATATATTTGTATATAAAGTCATAAAGCTATTTATAGTTTTGCCTTTTTTCCTCTCTCTCTCTCTCTCTCTCTTTTTAGTAAAACCAATTCTTCAGGAAAAATTTTAGAAAATTAGAAATGCTACTTTCTTGCCAGGGCATCCCAGCTACACCCAACTTTGGCCCTGTCTTATGCCTCCTGCATTTCACATTTGGGGAAAAAGCCTGACAAGAGTCCTTATGTGGCTTGTGTATTTTCACTTGAGCCTTAGAGAGAAGGAAAGTCTGCCATTCTCTATAGGAAGGGTGTTAAATACTAACCGTGTAAAAGTAAAGGACAATCACAGCAATGTTTTTGCTGTTGGAAAAATCTATGGAGAATACAAAATAGTACTAGAAATGTGTTATGTTCTAGTAATAGTCCACCAACTTTCTAAATTAGATCTACTCTGATAAGGAGGTGTTGGCAGGAATGTCAGTTGTAATACTTCCTCATCCCCCACCAAAAAACCCCTAAGTCATTATAGATTATTTTAAGAGGTGTTCTATATTCAATCAAAACTTCTGACCAGTCTAATTTAATGCACAGACTTCAAAGTCTCAGAATCAACTAAAATTACCAAATAAGGAAACCTGGTGTCATTTTTTTTTTTTTTTTTTTTAGTGATAAAAGTTTAGATCATTTAAGGCTTAAGAAAAATTTAGGTTCTAGTAAATTGTAGAATCAGAGAAGAGCTTGGCAAAATCTAACAATTGTCCGGTTCATCTCTGATTCTCTTCTCTAGGAGATGATAGTAGGAGATCCAGGGGGCATCGAGGAACTTACCAAGCACCTCTAGAAGATTACTTAGGACTGAAATAGTCCATGTTCTTTCTACTATACCATGAGGCTCCTATAAACATTTACAAACTGTTGGCAGCCAGGCAAAAATTTTATATCTACTTAATGTTTTATAGACTAATTTATCTTGTTCATTACCCAGAAATAATTCATTCTAGTTGAGCTTGACCACTGCATTTTATTTATAAAGGAAGAAAAACTTAAAAGCCAACAGAAAGGGTTAGAGAAATTACTTCGTGGCATATTTCACTAAATGATCACCATGTCAGTATGATTCTTACCCTGAAGACATTCCTATAAAATGTCTACCACATTTACTAAAGTTTTTTTGAATTTCTTTAATGTAATTACATATAATATAGACTATCTTTTCTCCTTAATTTAATGAAAAGAATAAACTGGGTCAGAACCCATTTTGATCTTGGGTTTCTGGCAAGAAACAGTCTTACTTGATGCATTGAAGTATTCACAAATTAGCAAGCATGAACAGCCCTAAGTAGTTTAAAATACTTAATGTAGAACAAGTTTTAGGAATCAAACTCAGGCTCACTTTGAACACATATATCGTAAATTTTCTAAGCTTTCAACATGGTATGAAATAATTTATAATTAACTTCTTAACTCTTTCAAAGATACTTTCCATTGTTACTTAAATAGTGGGTAATTATAATACTTGATAAGAAATATAAATAGTACTATTAGTATATATATATTTTTATTTAACTGTGTGGAAAGACAATTCATCTGTTTATATATACTGGCCAAAGCAAAACATTTACTGTATATGAAACTATATATTTCTGTGACTCATGATATTGGCAGTGAGGAATTCTGGCTTCTGCTGAAAAGGGGGCTTAATCAAGATGGGAAGCTAATAGCCCTCTGGACTGAAGATTGCCCCTTTTTGGTCCTACACCAAGGTTGAAGTGATTCTATATACCCAAAGTCCATGGAACTGCCCTGCCATTACCACAACACACAGCTGGCAAAGGAAACAGATCTCTTAGGCTGGAAATAGAAGACAAAATCACATAGTCATTTCGGATCACAGAGTAAAGGATATAGTCAGTATTTTGCAGAGCATATTGGAAGGAATACTTTCATAGAAATTAATGTAAAGGGTTTTCTTGGTACTTAAAATTGGTATTTGGAGAAAGCATAAAAACAAAGATTAAAACTCCATGTAAAAGTCTGACATTCTAGAATAGCCAACATTGGAAAAGCAACATGGGAGAAGAGGAGATGTTCTAAGAACAGATACTGTTACCTTAACTACATGTGGGATGGCGGAGGGTGCGGGGGAGAATATTATTCCTTCCTTAGTGAGATGCAACTAAGGATTGATATTAGAACCCAACACATATCCTTTATTGCTCTTTGTCATTACACATGAGAAATGGAATGCTATGTATGATTTTTAAACTCTTATTGAATATTTTTGTTGTTTTCATTATATCTTGAGTTAATAGCTATCTATAAAGAAAATAGTAGACAAGAAGAATTCTATTTGGCACATTATATCTGTTTCCCCGTGGTGGATGATGACCAAGAGTTATCTCAATGTCACATCTTATTTAAAAACCAGCGTGACTTGGTTTTTAAGTCACGGAGTCTGCTTGGGATTCTCTTTCCCTCTACCCCTCCCACTCGTGCTGTCTCTCGCCCTCTCTCTCAAATAAATAAATAAATCTTTTAAGAAAAATAAAATAGTATGCTCTTGAGAAAGTGCACATAACTTTTAAGAGAAAACATGATGTATGTGATCCAAGTTTGAAAATAAAAGCTGATGGCTTATAAGGGAAGATTATATGTAGGTGGTGGTCCCAAGTAATCAACAGGAACACTTTGGAGAACTTAAAAAAAATTCTGAGAGGCAATTAAGTGGAGAAATATATATGTATATTTTAAACAAGTGTTATTTTATACTCATCTTCATGCAAGTCTTAGTAAATTTTTCTGAATAAAACATGCTGAAAGTTTAGCATTTAAGAGTAGAAGATAGGTTACAACTACTATGTACTTGAGTTCTTAAATATATATTATTTCTGGGATCCAGATTATAGAAAAAAATAAAGAGAAAACCAAACCCTAAAAGTTAACAGAGGAGAAACACTGAGAGAAATAAAATAATTGCTGGACTGACTTGATCAAACCAGGTGAACTGCAAACGTTTCACTTTACTCAATTCAGATTTTAACCCAAATTGTTAAAACCTTTAAAAATCTGGGGAAAAAAATAATATTCAAAGAAAAGTTATCTTAAACTTCTTTGTAGCATACCCCGGTTATGCCGGATAAAACCCCACAATATTATGTTTTGAAGAAATGTTTCCATTTATGTTTATCAAAATCTGAAAACATTCCCCAGAAGACTCAATTAATATTATTTAATTCATATAATCAATTTCAAGAAAGAATTTGAATTGACTTGCTCAATTCAGACTAGTTTATACAGTATTGTCAAATAATTATTAAATTCAATTGAAATAAGATAATTTATAATAATTTATGGTGATTAAATTTTGGTGCATAGGGTGCCTGGGTGGCTCAGTCAGTTAAGTGTCTGCCTTCAGCTCAGGTCATGATCCCAGGGTCCTGGGATCGAACCCCACATCAGGCTCCCTACTTGGCGGGAAGCCTGCTTCTCCCTCTCCCACTGCCCCCTGCTTGTGTTCCCTCTCTCGCTGTGTCTGTCTCTGTCTCATAAATAAATAAATTATTTAAAAAAATAAAAAATAAATAAAATTTTGGTGCATAGATATCATATAGGGAAAAATGGAAGCTAGAAATTTGAAAATAATTTGTCAAATTGCCATTAAAATGGAAAAATACAATTCTAGGTAAAATGGTTGGCTTTTTAGCAAGTCAGGTTAGTAAATTAATTGAAACATCTATAAAAAACAAGTAACATTCAGTAGTTTCACACTATTCGATTTCTATTGCAAATGTTTCCTCCTCTCCTAATTCTAGATGACCAAAAGAAAACTCTGATTGTAATATAATTTAATTTAGTACAAACACTGAAATATTTCAGTGTAGATTATTCTTGGGTAAGATTCAAAGTAAACCCGGTTTGTTTTCATATAAGAAGCTTTACAAATGATGTCCAAAGAGATTTCAAATCTAGTGTCATAATTTAATTTTTGAAGGAGATATATTTAAAGTCTCCATATTTTACCAAAACAGACCCAGGAATTCAGGACCCATAATACAGTATACATTTCTTAGTCAGTATATTAAATAGATAGATGAATAGAAATATGCACATCTGTCTTATATAAACAAACCAGTTAAAATACAATAGTAAACACTAAAAAAAAAAACACAATTAAATAAATAAGAATAGACATGCCCTGAAAAAGCTCACAAAGCTTGAGGAAACTATGGCAGCATGGAAATGGGGCTCAGGAATGGAACTCTATTAAGCAGTTTTTATTTATGGATAGATTACAGCTACTCTGTAGCTGAACTTAATTCTTGATGCCTTGATAAAAGAACTAGGCTTATTTTCTTAGGGAGAAATGTTCAGTATGCAGATTTCAGATTCTTTCAAAACTCTGATTTTAGATCATCTGGCAGAAGTGAGAACTATGGTGAAGAACGAGGAAAGTGAATTTGCCTAGAGGTAAAAAGAGTCTCCATTTGCCCTGAGTTTATTGAAAGCATGACTCTTCTGTTTCTCCCTATGGACCACATCTGTACTACCAGCACCTTGCCCACAGCAGATGCCCAGTATATAATCATGGAACGAATTAATTAATTTATCTGAATAAATTCATGTGCAAAGTACCTGTTTCAACTGTGGCAAACTTATTTTCCTCTGGAAAGAGAAAAGGAAGGAAAGCTATTGGCAGGTATTCCTTAATTTGAGGGTGTCAGTGCAACCCTGGGTACTCAGGTAGAATCCGAAGCCAATTCATTTTCACCTTCCAGGGCAGACAGGAGTGTAGAGTGTCCCTCCTCCACTGCCCCAATTTGTCTTCCATTCTCAGCATGGTCTCTGACCCAGAGACTGATCCCTCACATTTATCTTGTGTATATATATTCAACTCAAAGTAATGAGTCATTACCTCGAGGGACTGATTACCAAATATAACCCTATGAAAATATTTAAGAAATATTCCATGTTTTCTGTGTAAAGCCACCTACCAAGCATAAAAAGAGCCGCTGTGACTTGCATGGTCTAGGAAGAGAAAGAATAAAATGAAGTCCCAAGCCTAAGTACACAATTATCTGGCACAACAAAAGGACCACTTTATTGCCTTTCCTTACATAGGTGCACAGTCATAAGAACCTATTTGAAAAGCTTAAACAAAAAAAAGTCCCATAACTATAAAGTCTAGTATCTCAGTCCACACCCTGGATGTCCTTTGCCTCAGAAACTTGGTCGAGGATGTTAAGGTAATGAGGTCTGCTGCAAATGTCCAAATATAAACAGTTAACTTGTTGACTCTAAAACCCTGATGGGTGTTTTCACCTTGAGTGCTTAACAGCTTTCTGACAGGGTGGGAGATCCTATCTTTATTCCTCTAGCCTACAAACAGCCTTCTCGTCCCTCTTTGCTTTCTCAGTCAACACTTTAAGTTCAGAGAGGATGACAGAGTCTTGTCTTTATGTCGAGACTTAAAAGCTCCTAGCAGAGTACAATCATTTCACGCCCTTCATCTTTCATCATCATCAACTCCTCTTTTTATTGTTTCTCTAACCTGCCATTCAACAAAAACAGCCACTAATAATTATGTTTGTGGTACCAGGCTCTGTGATCTAGTTGCACAGACTTGTGCCACATGTCTTGTCCAGTTACACAAACTTGATTTCCAAAAAGAGAGCTTCGGAGACATTTGCTTAGCTGTCTTCCCACTCACAAACTTCAAGGGATGTGCACATGATTCCGTTAAATACCTGTACCTGACGATTGTGTTCATATTTTATATTCTCTCATCTTCATTCAATTCTTCCAAAAATACTGGCATCCCTGTAGAGTGAGGAGTGTACTACTTATTGGAATCTGATAGTTTCCTTTTTTCAATTGCCCTTGCTAACTAGCTACAATGGAAAGTCAGAGGTATTTTTGACTTTTAAATTGAAGCAAAGTATTGACAGTTTTTTGGGACAAATCTATTAGAAGCAGGAAAAATATATAGTTATAAATATATAGTTATTTTCTTTGCAAGATACTTTCTCAGACAGATTCTGTATATTTCCCCTAATTCTGACCATAGCCTGACAATCTCACCTATGTTAATAAATACTTTTAAAAAAGTTTAAGGAGAAGAAAAACAATTAAGGAAAATTATTTCAAATAGATTCGTATCCAGAGTAACTTACTGATATATTTGAATAATTGATAATTGCAGATGAAGATTTTGCTCTGACTTTTGGCAAATAAGTATATCTCATTGATTTCTTTTGAATTTACCAAGTCTAGTTTTTATTACGTTTGTTGAAGCAGAGCTCTTCCTAATTGGTTGGCGTATTTTGATGATAGATAGGCTTTTAACCTGACATCACTGTCTTCTTCATCAACACCTCCAACCTCAACCAGCGCCCATATTCACATGGTAACCTAAGTGAAAAATATCACAAAATGAGCATACACTCAATATCAGAAACATTTGTTTTGACATCTATGGCTCAGACCTTCTAAGTAGTCCTGGCAAAATCACCATCTAGTCTCCAACACAAAACAGCTGTTTTAGGTGGCAAAATCTTGTCAAGCTAAGGAACCCTTCAGAATGGATAACTGGCAAGATCTTGTTCCAATTCATCTTTAGTCTCTACTGAATCTGGGCAAACAACTGTGAGTTTGTGCCAAATTCCTCTTCCTGAAATAGGCAGCCTGGCTTCCCACGGAGACATACAGTTTTCAGAGCCTTAGTGTCCCCAGGGTATCTGCTAGTACAAAGCTGGCCTAGGATAAGCCACATTAATAGCAGTTTCCTCTTGTCATTCTTAAGCTGTCCTTTTATATTTATGAGCTCATCTGCAGGAGTTAAATGTTTTGCATATATTTTTACTACTTCAATAGCTGCCACTTACTCAAAAACTGCAAGTTCTTTAATCCTTTAGTACATAGCTTTTCAACATTTCCAAAAGTATTGGATTTTCAAAAGAACGTTGACTAAAAAGGCATTATAAACAAGGTGCAAGGAGACAGTGGTAGTTGGTACTTCACTTTCTTGACATATGGATTATGTTACAACTGAGCAGGTCCTCAGCTTTTATCTCTGGGAGCTGTGAAGTTGACTGCTTATAAAGTCTCATTGTCTAATTAATCCTTACTTAAAATTCATCTAAGCAGGTCTAACATGAATAGGAAGTTGGTTTCTGTTAGTTGTTCCACCTTTCACCCTACCCCACATCTGGGAAATATTCAGCTAAGATCAGGTCCAAGCCTTTTGGCATTAACTACCTCTAACCATTAAGATATCACCAGCAATTTGCCTCTGCTTCAGAAAATTAAAAGCATATTTGAGATATAAACATGAGTATGCCACTAATATTACTGACAATAATTGAGAGCTCTTCTTTTATTATAATAGGGAAAAAAAGGAAGAATATACTCAGATGAAATAGATAGCGTAAGTCCAAATGCATATGCATTTTTCTGTGAATGCTAAACATAAAGTTTATTAAATGCTACTGTTTTTCTTTATGGTTGTTATACTGTTGTTATGGTAGGGAAAACACAGACCCTATATAAATAGTATATAACCTGATCTATCAGGAAAATATCAAAATAATTCAAATTGCTTATAGTTTAGGGATTTTTAGCTCTTGATTAGTTGTTGATTAGACATTGCCATTTTTTGCTAAGATTATTGTCTATTTAGTTTAAAATAGGAAAAACCCTACTTGGATCTTTTATTCAAACTTATTCGATCCTAGTGTATATTTTGCACACATATTCTGATCATTAAAAATGATCTTGTGGGTAACACTATAAATAGTTATGACTGGTAAAATTATTACTGTTGGTTATGACATCATTTACACAGGATAGCTAAAGGTAAAAAGAGACATGGGTGAATGGGAAGTGGCTCTGAAAAACTTATTTGAGAGCTGGATTTACTTTTTTTTTGTCAAATAGAAATTAAACAAGATTAGATCTTTCCTTAAAAATGTATGCACTTGAAACAGTCCACAAAACCAAAAGACAACCGACAGAATGGGAGAAAATATTTGCAAATGACATATCAGATAAAGGGCTAGTATCCAAAATTTATAAAGAACTTATCAAACTCAACACCCAAAGAACAAATAATCCAATCAAGAAATGGGCAGAAGACATGAACAGACATTTCTCCAAAGAAGACATCCAAATGGCCAACAGGCACATGAAAAAGTGCTCAACATCGCTTGGCATCAGGGAAATCCAAATCAAAACCTCAATGAGATACCACCTCACACCCGTCAGAATGGCTAAAATTAACAAGTCAGGGAACGACAGATGTTGGCGGGGATGTGGAGAAAGGGGAACCCTCCTACACTGTTGGTGGGAATGCAAGCTGGTGCAACCCCTCTGGAAAACAGTATGGAGGTTCCTCAAACAGTTGAAATTAGAGCTACCGTTCGATCCAGCAATTGCACTACTGGGTATTTACCACAAAGATACAAATGTAGGGACCCGAAGGGGTACGTGTACCCCAATGTTTATAGCAGCAATGTCCACCATAGCCAAACTGTGGAAAGAGCCAAGATGCCCATCGACAGATGAATGGATAAAGAAGATGTGGTATATATACACAATGGAATATTATGCAGCCATCAAAAGGAATGAGATCTTGCCATTTGCAACGACGTGGATGGAACTGGAGGGTGTTATGCTGAGTGAAATAAGTCAATCAGAGAAAGACATGTATCACATGACCTCACTGATATGAGGAATTCTTAATCTCAGGAAAGAAACTGAGTGTTACTGGAGTGGTTGGGGGTGGGAGGGATGGGGTGGCTGGGTGATAGACATTGGGGAGGGTATGTGCTACGGTGAGCGCTGTGAATTGTGCAAGACTGTTGAATCACAGATCTGTACTTCTGAAACAAATAACGCAACATATTTTAAGAAAAAAGAAAAAGAAGATAACAGGAGAGGAAGAAAAGGGGAGTATGTCAGAGGGGGAAACGAACCATGAGAGATGATGGACTCTGAAAAACAAACTGAGGGGTCTAGAGGGGAGGGGGGTGGGGGGATGGGTTAGCCTGGTGATGGGTATTGAGGAGGGCACGTTCTGCATGGAGCACTGGGTGTTATGAACAAACAATGAATCATGGAACACTGCACCAAAAACTAATGATGTAATATATGGTGATTAACATAACAATAAAAAATTAAAAAAAAAATGTATGCACTTATCTTGGAGCTTCTTTCTTGCTCGTGTGACCCCACCAAGACTTTGTTTCACCACATTTTTTTTAATCTTAGATTTTTGCCCAGTAACTGAGACTCTAAGGAACTGCTTGCATTATATCCATCAACATCCAAAGGCTTATGTCTACTAACTTTACGTGATTTTAGTTTTTATTAAATAATTGCATTGATAAGAGAAAAAGGAAGAGGAAAGTAATAATGTAGCTTTGTGCCTTTAATTAGAGACTCGGAAATTTTTCTCATGCAATTTCCGTGTTTGGTTCAATGTTTTCTAAAAAAGCACTGACATTTAAAACATTCCTTAAAAGGTCATTTTGAAGACATGTGAGCAAGTTGTACCGAGGGTGTTGTATGTGCAATTAGGGTTCCTTTCTCTGTAAAGCCTTGCCAGTATCTTAGATGAATGAGGATCTACCAGCTCAGTTTTCATCACCTTCTGTATCTTTGGGTCTGACACAATGTTGTTGATCCCATTTTGCATGCAAAAAAACCAGATGGGGCTGAGAATTAGAAACAGTTACCAGCCGAGCTATTATAACACACATAACCAAAGACCACCAGGAGAAGCAATCATGCTAGCATCATGCTAAAAGGAATGTGAAAGAGTACCATGACTATTACGGTTACTCAATACTTAGTGACTGGTTGATATTTACATGTGGACACTTTGGGACTAGACCTGGAGACATCTAGGTTTTGTTTCTGGTGTGCTGTTGAATGTAAATAACTGAAGAAAAAAAATACAAATGCTTTCCTTTATGTCTTCCCTCTTGAGAAACAACAACTAACAGTGTCAAACCCACCATGTGGGTAAAGCACAAGTATGAACTCCATTTTGCCACAGAATACTACAGAGATATGCTTAGAGTTTTGTTAAAAACTTTTTACTCTTGGTAGAAAGTCTATTGATGGTAGTTCCAGCTTTGGCTTGGCAGATCGTGAGCTCTGTGAATTTGGAGGAGCCAGTTAACCCCTCAGAGTCTCCTTCCTCATCTGTAAAATAAGGAGTTTGCCCCCGAGGTGATTATCAAAGCCTTTTCCAGCTTTACAATTCTATGATCTATGAACAAGAGCCAAAAATACAATTTAGGATTTGGCACCTGATTTTCTACTACGCTGGTGCCATGGAACTGCTTCTTTCATTAATCTCACATGTTGAATTTCTCTGCGTAACCCGGTTTGACTTTGTGTTTTTTTCCTTTAAAGGAACTAAGTATACTATCCCTTTGGCAATTGCAGGTGATTCTTAAAAGAACTTTAATCGTACCTGGGAAATAAACGTAGCGCTTAGTGGTACACATGTCTTACTGCCCTCTAGTGGGTGAAACCATATCTTCCCTAGCTCACCCCAGAATAGGTTAAGAAAGCGCTTCTCAAACTAATCACGTGATGGGGGTGCAAGGGAGTGTCTCAGCTTCTGCATTACAAATCTCCAGGTGATTTTATTGCTGCTGGTCTTACTTAGGACCATACTTTGACTAGCAAGAGTTTAAATGATGAGTGTTCTTTGGCACATAATTGGTTCAAGTAAGGAAGGAAACCCATTCAGTGTGTGCTGAGAAGTAAGTTTGTAGTTAGTAAAAGATGAAAAGGAAGGAGAAGACAGGGGTAGGAGAGAGAAGGATTGGAGGGTGAGAAGCAGGAGGAGAGGGAAATGAATCCACCAGATTTGAGAGGGCTCATTTGGCAAAGCCACATTGCTCTTTATCACTGGAAAGTTTCTAAATCTAGGCTTCATATGACAGTATATACATTGTGACTTAGGGTCCCGCTAATATTTTATTACATTTCAGTAAATTTTAATGAAAAGATAGTTAGGCCTACCAAAAAATTAGAATTAATTGAACCTAATTTGGAAGACAATTCTACAATTATGTAAAAACTCATTAAAATCAGTCTAGACAGAAGATATTCCCCATATTTGTGTAATTTATTACAGAAGGAAGCTGTGTTGATGGAACAATGAGTACATATGTCCAGATGCACTGAACTCTTGCAGAGTGGGATTGCTTTCCAGACAGAAGAGTAGAAATTTAGCAGCAAAAAATTATATCTACATCCAAAGCATTTGTACTTGACTCTGTGCTAAGCACACTGTGGTCCTCACCTTGATGTCCCCACTATATACATATGGAAGCTGAAATTGAAAAAGATCCGAGTCAAGGTCCAAACTCAATGAGGCATCAGATGTGGGCTCTTAGCTGCTAGGTTATGTTGCATTTCACTGGTTTTCAAAATGTTCACTCCAGTTGACTAACAGATGAAGCGAGTCCTTTCCCTCCGTGTGATTTGATTTCCATATCCTCAACAGCTGCCTCTGTAGGGCATTGGGAGGAGATGTTGCTAAGGCTGCCAGTCTGAATGATAAATGCTGTGTGTCTGGATCCCACTATCTCTGCATTTGTATTTTAAGTGTGGGGAGTTGACTGTGGGAAGAGAGAGGAGCTGGCAGGAGGGGAGAAGCCAGAGCCTGACCCTCTCATCTGTTTTTAGATCTGACTTCCTATTCCTTCATTGGAGCTTTCATTCTCTTCCGCTAACTCTTCTGGGCCTCACTTTCTTTTCAGAAGCAAATGGTCACATGGTACAAAAAGGTGATTATCATTTCTTTTGCTCCTACAGCTAAGAAGGGGGGCACCACTTCTTACACTAATGGTGTTACTCCAAATTTATCTTCCTAGCATTCTGCTTCCAGTAAGCCTCATTGTCTTAAAACTTAGTGATGCCCCATTTCATGTTTCTGAATGAGGATATAAGTGCCGTCTCATTTGGTCTATAACTTTGGGCTCTCTGTCTTCTCGCATTTTGCAGTATCATCCCTGCACTCTAGAATGAGAATCTTTCTGAAAAATACTGCTTCTTCTAGCCCTTTCTCAAGCGTGTTTTGAATATGCCTAGGAATCGTCTGCAAAGATTTCTTGAAACCCAATACCAACATAAGTTTTCTTCCGATTCACTGAAAAGAAATGCTTGCCACATTATCATCCCAACGACGAAGGGGAATATAGTCACTTCACACAAAAACTACACTCAGAAATGCCTTCGATGCTTACCAATAGAAGTGCCTTTAGAGATTATATTGAAGAATGTCAGTAATTTGGATTGGACAGACTGGATGTATACAACAGTTAAATGAATTACCTTGTTTTATATAGTGGTCAGCCAGGTTTTTCCAACCCTAGCCTAATGTTCTTTCTACTAGCTCTAGAAAAATGATGCTGTGCAAAGTAGCTTCTACCCAAGATGGTAATAACAGGAGAACAAGAAAGCTGATGCCTGATATTGTTCAATCAGCTGGCAAATAAATATTCTGGTCATAAACCAACCTCAGGAAGGCTCAGTGGAAATTAATTATAAACACTGAGAGGAAATAACTGAGAATAAGAAAATTTCTATAACAGAGAAATTTTCTCTCTTCCTACTCATTCTCACTTGAGTGTTTTCCCCTAATAATGTTATAGGATTTTTAAAGATCTAATATTCTATGTAGTCTAATCTCTTTCACATAGTGCCAGACTCAGAATTTAACTTGAACATAAGGAAGGGTGAATAACAGCAAGAGGATCAGTTAAAGATCAAAGATCAGAATAACTTGTCTTTTTCTAACCACCAGTTAGAAGGACTTACGCGTACAGGTGGGAATAAGTGGATCACCACAAAACAATGATCAGTAGTCGCTCACCAAGGGACACTCATGCATCCTCATGAGAAGAAATGACCTACTCCACTTTCCCTCAAACAAGCACTGTTAGATTGGGAAAGTCTCCAGATCTCAAAATCTTCAGTTTTGACTGTATCCTTAGTCCTGTTCACAGCTAGTATTGTACTAAGTATATATCTTGGTATATAATAAAAAACTTTCATACTAAGTATACCTTATCAAAAGAAAATTTAAACTAAAGTCTTCTTGGGAGTTCTCCTGGGAGGAAGCATTCAGATTTTGTGATCCCAAAGCTACATGCCAAATAAAACTTTTGGCATGCTAAATTTATTTGTTGATTTATAACTTGAGCATCATTAATGGAAATTGATGTTCTATTTATTTTGTATTAATTTATTGTTTAATACATGGAAGCTAATCATGGAAAACAAATCCTTCATACAAATTCACATAGTAGTTAAGCTATATGCTTAGACGTTGCCTATGTATCAAGCTTTAATTTACTGTTTTCCACCCTGTTGACTATACATGTTGGAAAAGTACAGATTGTGAAAATGGAAAAAATAATTCTGTAAACACACTATAGAATGTGCTATATTACATATGTAGAGCCACTTTAATAACTCATAATTTATTTATATTTTTAATATTAAAAATATCAGAATATAATTAGTGAATGTTAATAATGATAATGACCTCAACACTAGAGGTGACCTTCAAATATCCTTAGAACCTATGTTCTTTATCACCTGACTCAAAGTGAGAAAAGAATCTATCTGAGATAAGATAGAATACCATCTTTATCACCACTACTATTGTGAACAATTTCTCCAATCCTAACAATGGATCTAGGATCTAGTGGTTGTAATTGTGAGTTATTTAATTTTCTAAACCAGGTAAGCCCATGCTATATTAATGATCCTATTTTATTTTGGAAAAGAAAAAGCATACCACTGACCCTGAGATATGATAAAGATAACACAAAGAGAAAGCTACCATTGCATCTTAAAAAAATACTAATTAATCAGATTCAATAATACACTATAGGAAGATGCCATTATAATTAAATGAGATTTATCCAGAAATTCAAACATAGTTTAATATTGGGTAACTACACCCTCTAATACAACTAGTATTTAACATTAACCAAGGGGTTCCCTGGCTGGCTCAGTCGGTAGAGTGTGCGACTCTTGGTCTTGGGGTTGTGGATCCAAGCCCCATGTTGGGTGTGGAGAATACTTAAAGTTAAAACAATAAATGAAAAAAATAAAAAAAAATAGCCAAGAAGTTCAGGTCAATGAAATACAACATTGAATAGAAATTAGAAGGATAAGTATTGAAAAGAGGAAGCCATACTATCATTACCTTTGGGTAATAGGATTACCTAACTACAACACCAAAATAATCTGAAAACCTTAATAGTTCTTTAAGTTGGTTCAATATGAGATATTTAAAATTACTAGTTCTTCTATATGCCAACCACTATTTGAAAATAATCCCTTTATAAATCATAAGAAATAAAAAATAAGAAACAATCATGAGCAAAATATGCAGAATTTATAGGAATAAAGTTATAAAATATTGAGAGATACAAAAAGATGAATATAAAGAGTTACGAATATTATAAACATTTCAGTTTTTCATTTATTATGTACTTGATATGATTTCGATGTTTTAACTTGGTAAAGGGGTCTTATATCTCATTGGGAAAAATGAATAGTTAAGAATAGCAAAATTTTACCTTTAAAAATATGTAATTTTGAGGAAAACATTTTCTATCAGGTAATAAAATGCGTTATACAGATATAATAATTTCAACAATGTGACAGTGGCACAAAGGTTAATGGATAGGTTGACAGCTGGGACACTAGTTATCCTACATATAAACATTTCCATCAAGCAGAGAGAGTGTGGACTTCTACTGGAAATATGACATGACCTTTTATCCCTTCTCAATTTACTCATGAAAATATCATTTCTATGCCAACTTTTCAAATTGTTAATCCTTGTTCTGCCCTCAACTGTTTGCATACATTAGAGGAACTGCAAGGACTTCTCAGGTTGAATATCTTTGAATTTATGGCTACAAAATATCTTTAAAAATCGTAGCAGTATCAAAAATTTTGAGGGATATGGGATCCATTCTTATAAGTAGGATTTGTAAAACTATAGTTAAATTAAACTTATCAGAAAGCCAAAACTATGGGCTTGAAAATAGAATATTAGTAAAAAGCAGATTTCTTTTTTAGTATTGCTCCATTTGTTACAAAAATATAATAAAGAATATTACCATGTAACAGTGTCCTTCATTATGGTTTCATCAGGCAGATGATTTGTAATTTTTAAGAGCATTAGTTTTTTATACTTGTGAATCCTGAATCTTGTAACATACTAAACTTGTTTATTCTCACTAGCTGCTTGAAAACCTGAGGGACACTATTTACAGTCCATTCCTTGCATAATAATGTTTGAAAGTAAAAAATTTGTGTTAACTCATTCTTGACTCCATCTACAATTTCTTTTTTTTTTTTTTAAAGATTTTATTTATTCATGTGAGACACAGAGAGAGAGAGAGTACATGAGCAGGGCGAGAGGCAGAGGGAGAGGGAGAAGCAGGCTCCCCGTTGAGCCAGGAGCCTGATGTGGGGCTCGATCCCAGGACCCTGGGACCACGACCTGAGCTGAAGGCAGACGCTCAACCATTTGAGCCACCCAGGTGCTCCCTCCATCTACAATTTCAACTATTATTTTCTCTTTGCTTCATTTAACCTATATTTTACCCTTTATCTTTACATGCTTTTGAAATAAATTGGAATTGGACTTAGTGTGAAAAAATAATAAATAATTAGTATGTCAAACACAGTTTATGATTCAGATAGCATGAAAAACGGAAGATTCATTGTAGGATGCTGGGCAATTACCTAAATATTTAGGTAATGGGGAGGGATTGGATCCTGTCCTCAAATTGATGTTACACTCTGAGTTAATGAAAGCATTAACTTTGAAAAACAATACCATCATGTAATCAGATGTAAAAATATAGAGAAATAGCTGGTCCTGGGGCATGGGAAAACATAAAACACAAGGACATAGTCTCAAAGTGAAAATGATAGATTTAAATATAAAAAATTAATGATTCTGTATATTATTTATACATAATAAACAAAAACATTTAAAAAGAGAACATTTCTGCTACAAATTTGACAAGGAAACTAACCCCAGTCCATTAAGAGCTTGCATAAATCAATGAAAAAGGAGAACTAAAATTCTACAGAAAATTAGGCAAATGACATAAAAAATACAACTCAAAAGAAAAATTCTGGTTTTAGGCATACAAAATATTTAGCCCCTTAATTAGTAAAAGTAATTCAAATTAAAACAAGATAAAATTTTTTGCTTATCAAGTTAGCTAAGATAAAAAGAACCAATGATAGCCAATGTTGGTATGGGTTTGGTAAACTGGTGATAGGTGTGTAAATTGGGACATTTTAAAGCAATTAAGCAATTCACTGGAATAATCTTAAAACTGTTAAACCCCTTAACCAAATAATTTCGCTTTTAGAAATCTGTACAAAGAAGACAAAAACAGATATATGTATTAAAAAGTACACCGAAATCATTATATGTAATAACAACAATGGAAAACAATCCAAATGTCCAACTAAACATAAGTGTTAAATATATTATTATTCTATCATATTATTGTTATATTTCCATTGGCAATCACAGAAAATATGTTAGAAAAATGTTAGAAATAATGTCATTTAGTGATAGGAGTATTTGCTAGTAATGTAAGCTCTAAATATGATACCGTATGATTGCAATTCTCTAAAAGCTACTATTCAGCACATGTCTTATATATTACTTATAATTATCAGAAAGGAAGGTAGTCTAAAATAACTGATTATTTCTGAGTGCTAGCCTTATTGGTGATTTTCTTTTTCGTTTTTAATCTTCTGTATTTTCCACAGCCAGTACTTTGAACATATTTTTTTTTCTGACTGCAAAATTGTCAGAAAAGATGACTTGATAATCAAAGTGGAGAGATACTAAAAGACATAGAAATTATGAAGCTCTGCGTAGACCTCCTAGAGTTCCTGAAGTGATGGGACCTCCTGTTCACCATTGAGAGGCGATAAATGCCATATATCCATGGAAGATGGGGGGCAGATACCATTCAGATTTACAAAAGCCCCTGTCCAGCATGTTTGGCTTCCTAAGCTTGGATGTGTTGAGAAAAGATCAGCAGAGCTTTCCCCTTGCCCTCTCTTATTGCAGAACAAGTTCAAAGAAACATTTATCATGAAGAGGCTAAATTGTAACAAAAGCCTCTCCTAGTTTTGAATTACAATTTAAAGTTTATCTGTAACTTTATTCATCAGAAATGCCCCAGCAGCTGAGTTACTCTAATAATTCTCATTAGTTTTTTGTGATTTCAAGCATCAAAGACAAATAATAGAGAAATTTTATTGTTTTTTTCAGTGAGGAATGTTATAAGGTAGAAAATTTAGAATAGCAAACTATATTTAGATTGAGATTATCTAACCAGCTACTTAATAATGATTTGAAAGGGTGTGTTACGAATGTCAATTAGAGTGGGGATAGAAGTTCATGTAAAGCCAAATCAATGAATCCAATTTTCTGTTCATTTAGCACCAAGTATATTTAATTTTAAAAAGCCCCTTTTATCATTTTCCTTTCTATAAGTGATCAGAGCAAACAATAAATATGATTTAAAGACGGTATTTTTTGAAAACTTCTAAAATATTGAATCTGTCTCAAGACAGAGATTAAAATCCAAGCACAAAGAACATTTAACAATTTTGTTTACTTATTTGCATCTGAAGTCTGTACATCTTAGGTTCTAAGTGTTGCAATGTGATGATCAGAATAGTTAGATCATTTTAGAATTCAGTAATACAAGCAAGTATAAATTAACCCACCCCTCAAAAATGTTACTCATACTGTAATCTAATTGGTGTTTAACTTTTAAATGTAGAAATGATATTTCTGTTCTTACAGTATGTTAAAGAAATGTGGGGTTGAGGAAAATAGAAAAAAAAAACACAAAATGAAAATAGAAGTTTAGTATAAGGCATCTTGTAAGAGAAATTATCTTTCTTTATATGAATGGGCTATGTTCCGTTCCTAGCAAGAGAATTTTTCATGTTGTGTATTTGCTAATTATCTGAAATGCAGTGATAACCTCCTATCAACACACTACATGTGAAACAGAGACCAGTTACGCCCATGCTGAGAAATTTCCACTTATTTATTCTTTTCCCATATTGAGATTCTTTGAACAGTGTCCTCTTATCTTAAAGTTTTCCTCTTGCCATTTGACTCCTATCTTTAACATTTTGCTTTCTGCTCTTTGCTCTTAAGCTTCTCACCTTCTCACTTTTGACTGAATTCTCCCCCTTCTTCAGGCTTTTTATTATCTTGAACAAAGGACTACCAGCCACTTCAGGCCATCTGCCCCCATTCTTTTTATGCTCCTATCAACACCCATCTCTTGCCTCTGAAAGCTTAGGTCTCCATTCTTACGTTCCTCTTTAAAGTAAGTGCAACCTTGTTCATTTCCCTTAACTTTACATTTGTTTCTTCACTTTTAGATTAATAGGACAGAAAATGGTAAGAAATTGGAATTTTTGGAAGAGCAGGAATGAAGAATTTTAGAATATAGTCATGATATTTTCCCACTTACCAATTGCCACTACTGCCAAAATGACCATGAACTTTTCCACTTCATATGCATTTACTACTTTAGATAGTTAAGGAGGAGTGGAAATAAAGAAGAGAGCAAATATATAAAAAAGAATAGTAAAAATGAAGCTGAAGTAGTGGGTGGAGGGAAAAAGCAAGAGCATGCATCAACACAGAATTTGGAAGGTGACATGAAAGTGGCCCAAAGAACAGGAATACCATTCCTTGGGCTTGCTTCTTTCCCAATCCCTTCAAGGATTGCCTAAGAGCTATAAACTTGAGTGAGAGTCGTAAGCCTTTGAAATCTACCTTTGTTCCCATAGAGTGCCTTTTTTTTTTCAGCTTCTTGATACTTTCCTTTAACTCTTTAAAAAACATCCAACACTGACCTAATAACAGATATTACAAGACATAATAAAAGTTTAAAAGTTTGAGAACATGCGTATGCAGGCTTTAAGACACAGTTAATCCCAGAACACAGTTAATTATTTCTGTATAATGATGGCATTAGGTATTGTCTTTTGCCAGTGTGATAGTTTAACTTTTCATTATTCTAAGGATATTAACATAAATGATTGCTAGCCCATATCTCTCACTTTATGACTGAAAAGTGTTAGCAAAATTAAATTCTCAAAGAGCATGCCTTTTGAGAATTTAGGCTCCAGTGGGATAGCTGTTTTTGATACACAGCTAAGTTCTCTTTCTAAGATTTAGAATCTACCACACTGGGTAAATTAAAAAAAAAAAACAGGAGAAAAGAGAATTAGGATTTTATATATTCTCCTCTCCCCAAAAGAAAAAGAAAAAGGTGAAGTCAGAGGTAGAATCAGCCCAGGAAGAAAAGAATCCATTTCCCTGCAAATATCCTAGAAATTAACATGAGAAGTACTCTAAATTAGGATGGATTTATGTGATGATCTGATATATATCACTGTCTATCTAATAAGAGAAAAATTTATTCTAATCAGTTCTTTCTTTGTTTCTATTTTTCACCATCTCTGGGGTCTGTCTGATGTCTAGGTTCCAGAGTGAAAGTGTGCACATGAGTTGTTGGCGAAATAAATGGCAATAAATGTGTATTGATCTAATAAATATGATAGTGTAAGGTTTTATTTTTTATGTTAAAAATAGTTTATTTATTTATTTGAGAGAGAGAAGGAGAGAACGGTTGAGAGAGCACAAGCAGGGGGAGCACAGGAGAGGGAAGGGAAGAAGCAGCCTCCCCACAGAGCAGGAGCAGGGAGCCCCAAGTGGCCTGATCCCAGAGTCCTGGGATCATGACCTGAGCCCAAGGCAGCCGCTTCACTGACTGAGCCACCCAGGTGCCCAATAGTGTAAGGTTTTATAATGGAATTTGCTTCTTTCCTATTTATATTATGCAGAATCATTGAGCATGTCTTCTTGGAATTTGATGTATATAATAAATAGTGGGCTAAATAAAAATTGGTTAGATTTATCTTTTAAGGAATTCTTAGAAGGGAACAAGAATTTAAAGTAAAACTCTCACTCAGTTCTACCTCATTAGGTCATGGATCTGATTTATTGATTACAGTGAAAGACCAACATAATCTGGTTCCTTATTTTACATATTCAGGTAGATAGATGATAGAGAGGAATGGAGAGGGAAGAAGAGAAAGAGAAAGAGAGATAGAGGGAGGGAGGGAAGACATAAAATGACAAGACATTGGGCAAAACAATAAAAACTCTATAATGTCTACATTACAGACCACCTCATGATAAGGGGATTGTCTTAGAAGATATCTCACATCATCATTTGAAGACCTAAGTCAATCAGAGAACTCTCAGGGTTGCTCAGCACTGCTGTTGTAGGACCCAGTTGTAAGAACAGAAACATGACTGCAGTTGATCGGAAGTGATGGGGAAAAATTACAGGACAGTGGATTGACCGTAGAATTTAAAATCAGACAGATATGAAGCTAGTTCTACCTTTTATTATTTTAGGTGATACTGAACAACCCTACTTCATAAGGTTCGTATAAGGAATAAATTATTTGATACATGGGAAACATTTAACAAATAATGGCTATTTTTATTTCTGTATTCTAACCCAGTAGGCTTTGCAGAAATACCATTTGGTGACTATAGAGGCAGAGGTGGGAGGGCAGCCCTGTCTTTTCTAACATAAGCTTTAAAAACTACGTATGTATCCCTTAATAACTCCATTGTTCCTTTGATATGTGTAATGTTAATCCTATTTGGAAGCTAGTAGATGTGTATTTTCAGTCTGTACCACCTATTGCTATTTATTCTTTAGTTGTCTCCTCTATAAAATTATATTCTTTTAGTTTTAAATTTGATCTTCATAAGCATCACAGACAAATCAATGACTGCTTGTCAAGTACCATATGCATCATTTACTAGAACTAGCAGTCACACTTTAGCATCTAGACCTTGCTCTTAGTTCAGCCACAAAAATTCACTGAACACTGTGTTAGGCACATCCTGTCAAGGGACAAAACAATTTGTGAAAAGTTAATAAATGTTCAACACAGTGGTCACAAATCCATCTGTAAATATATAGGTCATAGTGCAAACAATAACTTCAATAGAAGTTCAAGGGAATGAGGATTTTGGATTAGGAAAATGACAGAAGGTTTTATGAAGAAAGCAGAATCCATTATTCAAAATATTTACTGACTGCCAGCTCTAGGTCAAGCAATCTAGTAAAACACAGGTGGGGGGGTAGCTAATGGACCCTTAGAATAAAGGAAATGAAAATTCTTTGTACATTGCCCACATTAAAGTTCCTCTACATTTTAAAACAATCAGTTACACACTTGGAGAGATTTCAATAATTTAGGCTGAAGAGTGTTTCTCCTTGGAGTTCAGGGTTGTCTGCAAATTTAAGGGTGTCACTTTTTACTCTGGAAGAGTAAAAAGATCCTGCATACGGACAGTTCAGGGAAAAGCTCTGATTTAGGAACAGGAGAGCTGGACAGATGTGAGTCCAGGTATAGGGACCAAGAGGAGAAGCCGAGAAGACAAGATCTGTGTTGGAAATCTGGGCAGAGAGTGAACTAAGGGACATCTGTGGAGGACAATGGGAAGGGCACAACACAGTGAGGTGTCTGCTTCTTTCCCAGCCCAAGTACTTGAATGCAGTCCATCCTCACAGTCCAGTTTTGGGGTTACATAAACTTTATCCCTGAGTGGGGATACATTCAAGTAGATGACTGTACCACGTTCCATTAAAGACAAACTGTTAGCAAAACAGCATTTGGAGCAATTGTACTTTTCACTAAGTTGCTATAAAACCATTCGAAAATTTTAGAAAGATTCAATGAATGTTTTTGCTCCCTAAATGTAAGTCAGACACAGTAAAAATGCCAGATTAAAGTGGAGTTGTAATTGGGCAATAATTTTTCTTTTTACCAAAGTAGGGTTTTCCTAATTTTTTTTTCCAACTCCCTGACCCACTTCTGCTTCCAGGAATAAATATATTTTGTATTTCCAATACCTAGTATTGAGAGAATACAAGCTTTCCTTCAAGATGATTTTCTGTGAAACATTTGCTAATAATAACAGTTTCAGCATTGTTCTGTTTTTGGTATGTACTGGGTCAGTGGTTTCTAGGGGTCAGTAAAGGGAAGGAAGTGTTTGGACTTTCAAAGGATCTCATTTGAAAAATAACTTTTTGAATTTGGATAAAAGCACTTGTATACTCCTAGCAACTTCCCTGAGTCAGGCTACAGTAGTAATTAAAATTACTTGCTGGCTTCCTTCTTTTCATATTGTATGGGGACCTTCAATCTGTGGGCTTGGGTGCCTTGAGGATTTCAGTTATTGTGATCAGTGGTCACATTACACATGGCCTATAACCTGCATATGCATCATTTCCCAAGCAGCTGAATATTTTGTAGTGATAAAATTATCAAATGTATTTTAAAGCATTCATACTAGCTTTTATCATTATATAATTATAATGATTCCATGTAGGAGTCTACAAAACATCTTAACCTTAAAAATGGTCTTCAAGTACCAAAAGATTGGGAATTACTGACAGTATTTTGTTTGTTTTACTGAAAAATAATGAATGATAGAATGAAAAAACAAGAAGATTCGATTTGAAGATTCATTGGGGAAAAACAAGTAAAATAAAACTGAACTAAGATTGTATTTCCCAAGACATCAAATTTCAACCATAATTTTTATTCTTCTGTGTATAAGAATATTAATACATTAAAATTCCCATTATTATTGAAATTATGTTCATATTAGCTCAAGCAAATGACCATTACTATAATCAGTTTCAACCCAAATGCAGGATTATTCTCTGCATTATGTTTGGGTATCTCTCATCTTAAAAACAACCTACCTCCCCCCCCTAGATTTCAAGTATATTTAAAATTTTTATTAAGTTTTAATTCCAGTGTAGTTAACATAAAATGTTAAGTTGGTTTCAGATGTACAACATAGTGATTCAACAATTCTACACATTGCTCAGTGCTCATCATGATAAGTGTATTCTTTAATCCCCATACATCTTTACCCCATCCCTCTACCCACCTCCCCTCTGGTAACCATCAGTTTGCCCTCTATAGTTAAGAGAGTTTTCCTTTGTTTGTTTGTTTTGTTTCTTAAATTCCACATATGAGTGAAATCATATGGTTTTTGTCTTTCTCTAACTTATTTCTCTTAGCATTATACTCTCTAGCTCCATCTATGTTGTTGCAAATGGCAAGATTTCAATATTTTTTATGGCTAAATAATATTCCATTGTAAATGTATCCCACTCCTTCTTTATCCATTCATCTATCGATGGACACTTGGGCTGCTTCCATAATTTGGCTATTGTAAATAATGTTGCAATAAACATAAGGGTGCATATATCCTTTCAAATTAATGTTTTTGTATTCTGTGGGTAAATACCCAGTAGTGTGATTACTGGATCATATGGTAATTCTATTTTTAACTTTTTGAGGAACCTCCATACTGTTGTCCACAGGTACAGTGGCTGCACCAGTTTGCATTCCTACCAACAGTGCATGAGGGCTCATTTTTCTCCACATCCTTGCCAATACATTTTCTTTCTTATCTTTTTGATTTTAGTCATTCTGACAGATGTGAGAAAAACAACCTACATTTGACCTCTGGTTTTTCCCAAGTTTCTCTCCATATTTTTCCTCCCTGCCTCAGCAAAACATAAGTTGTCTATATGTTTCACTTTTTATTCTCTTCCTCAACTCAAATAGGACTGGGCTTCCACTTGACACCTTTTCATTAGAGGCACCAACAATTCCCATGTTGCCAAGTTCCAGTGTTCTCTTCTCATCTATGTCTTTCGTCAGTGGCATTTGAAGTAGCTGTTCTTCCATACTTCTGGAAACAGTTTTCTCCTTTGTCTTCTGAGATATCACACTCTCTGGATTTTGCTCCTATTCTTTTGGGCACTCTTTGTAATACAGTCATTCTTGTAATTTTTCCTTTTGATCTACTCAATAAGGAGATACCGTGTTGACTTTGGAGTAAAACCCAGGTGCAATAAATGTTTGAAGAAAAAATGGATAAATGGATGAATCCATCCCCTCTACTGCTTGCTGAAGTTAGGCCTGTGTCATAATATGTCTGGTTTATCCTCCTTGGACTACTTCTGCCTCACTTAAATGTCTCCTTCATGTCACCATCTAAGAGATCATTTTGGGTTACATATGTGTTCAAGTCACACACTACTGCTTAAAACACGTTGGTGTATGGCCTGAGAATCCCTTAATGGTATGGTGACTTCTGCCTCGCTGGCCTTCCTTACCTCCTATCTTACACTCAAGTGATACTGAAGTACTTGCAGTGTTCACACATCTCAGGCTGGTTAAACGATACGTCCCTTCCATGTTTGATAAACCTTTATGTATCCTTCAGAAACCTGGAGTTATGCTCTATATGATGATTCCCCCATGGCAAATCTTCCTTCTCTTGCTGAGAATCACTCCTTTTTTGGTATACCTTTTATATCTTACTCATACTTTGATTGCTCTATGAGTATATGGTACTTGGTTTCAGGGACTGTGACTTACTTTGTAACCTTATCACAGAGCAGAAGTTCTAGATGTAGCATATAGTAAGTGCTCCATCAATAATTGTTAGTTAAACTCATGCCTTTATAGCAGGATTCCATTGTACTGATGGATGGAACCCAATGTCTCTGGTTCAAGACTTTTATTGTTCCTATGGAAGAACGATTTTTTTCTTCCATTTTTCTTCTATAGAACAATTACTTTTAGTGTCTAGTAATATGATCTTATTTTTGTTGGGGCCGTATTTTTATTAAATTTAGAACATAAATACAGGAGTCTTCCATATAGCCATTCTGCAGTATGTCATTTTTCTTAGGGCTGTCGCAATGTGGTATAAAATGTAAATAGAACCTGTCTGAGTGAAAATATTTCACAAATATGAGGATAGTTAATAGATCCCAAGGATTATGCCTGCCTTCTGGCTGAACCAAGATGAAGTAGTTACCAAGGCGCTGCTAGGCCCGCAGAATTTCTTTAAGGAAATGTCTTAGCTATTCTAAAGAGTTGTTTAGTTGTTTAATAACTTGCGAGCAGCAAGTTATTAAAAGTGTAATTTTCTTTTATGAAACCAATAGTAGGATGGCAATAGTAGGATGAAATATAGGTATTAAAGCTAATGTTAATAAAACTTGCTAATGGAATAGTCCTATCATAATGGAAGCAGAGCTAGGGATGGAAACAGGGTCCTGTCTTGACCTGCTCAGCTGCTGTAACCAAATACCACACCTGGTGGCTTATAAACAGAAATTTGTTGCTCATGGTTCTGGAGATTGGAAGTCTGAGATTAGGGTGCTGGAATGGAGGTGAGAGCCCTTTTCTGGGTTACAGACTTCTTGTGTTCTCACATGGTGGAAGAGAGCTCTGTCAATATCTTTTATTAGAGCACTACTCCCATTCCTGAGGGCTCCACCTTCATGATCTGATCACCTCCCAGAAAGTCCCACCTGCTAATACCATCAGCTTTGGAATTTAAGATTTCAGCATATGAATCTTGACAGGACACAAACATTCAGACTATAGCAGGTACTAAACATGGGATTTGGGTTTTACAATCGCTCTGACACTATGCATATTAGGGTTTGCCCTGTCCTCTGAGATATAAAGAAAATTCATATTTAACTGGAAGTCCTGTAATTTATCTGGCAACCTTGCTTGGGGAGGATGCTGGGAAGTGGTGAGTTTTGCTTCTTTCCATCACCTCTCGCTCTAAATTCTTGCTTGTACTAAACCCTCAATCTTATGTGTCAATTTCAATCTCACGTTCCATGAATCTTCTCTTCCTGATGCTCTACGCTGACTGCATTGTGAAACTGGGCTCCTTTTCTGTAATGTTTTCCCTTACACTCATTCAAGTCATCAGTATGTAGTGGGCTTCCCTTGACATTTGCAACTAGGGAGGGGATACAGGTCATAGCAATGTAAATAATTTAAGATTAAAAAAAGATGTGCTTATTTTCCAGGATACTTCAGTCCCACTCTGCCCTCCTCCTGCTTTCCACTGTGAGCAAATTTCTCACTATCCCCTTATCTCAGTAATCTTTTGCCTCCTCTGTTTCACCTCCTTTTCATTTCTTCAAGCTTCTGCTTCTCTTGCTACTTACCCCAGCAGCCAGATTTCTATTGAGTTCACATGCAAAGTAATTTAGCTAGCTCATCTTTTTTAACATTGTTTATAGACCATGTCTTCATGGCCTTAATTTTTTAAAATGGCAGTTCTTCCCTAAGAAAAATCATACGTGTGTGAGTGTGTGCTTATATGTATCTGTATCTCACTACCTTTGGTGAGGTCCTGTTATTTCCCTTGCTGAAATGTAGCCTCTATTTTGGAATCAAGTTAGACTTTGTCTAGGTGGATGTGTCATACATATCATTTTGATTCATACTTGGTTTTGAAAATAGTTTGGTATTCTAATTTTGCTCTCATTAAATATCTTTAGAAAGCATTAGAAAGCTATTTGGGAATATGGGTCAGTAACTTTAAAATTTGAGTACTCTGACCTCAAAGGTTGGCTTCTAGGAGATCATTTGAAGACAGTGAGTTGAGTCTCTGAGAGCATAGGGTTTGGAATCTTTTTTTTTTTAAGATTTTATTTATCTATTTGACAGAGAGAGACACAGCAAGAAAGGGAACACAAGCAGGGGGAGTGGGAGAGGGAGAAGCAGGCTTCCCACTGAGCAAGGAGCCTGATGCAGGGCTCGATCCCAGGACGCTGGGATCATGACCTGAGCCGAAGGCAGACGTTTAACTGACTGAGCCACCCAGGCACCCCAGGGTTTGGAATCTTACAAGCAATTCTAGCTTTGCCATCTATCAGCTGTGGGCAAACTAAGTCTCATTTGTTTATCTGAAAGATTGGAATAAAAAGAATATTAAAATAATATGATTGTTTTGAGTATTTTAAGTAATGACATATATGTATTTCCTAAGTATGTATAATAAATATATACTATATGTAAGTGGTTAAGTAAATTATGATATAGCTACAAGTCAGAATCTTACAGGAGTCTCAAGCTACTATTTATAAATATTTTTAACAATATGAAAAAGTATCCATGAGAAAAATAAAACTATAACCAAGATAAAATGTACTGCGTGCAGCATGATATCCACTAGGAATAGCCCCATAATATAGAACTATGTAATCATAGATACAGAGAAAAGAATAAAAAGAAATTGACCATAGAACAGCAGTCACAGCTGGGTAGTGAAATTTTGAATAATTGTTATTTTAATACCTCTTTATCTTGCATATTTCTAACAATGGACATACAGTACTATTAGCAATGAGAAAATTTATGGGCACATAAGCATATGGATAACATATACACATAAGTAAAGCATAAGTGAGTGTATATTATATATACTCTTAAATTATAAATCATATAATTCAAGAAATATATTCAGTTTAAAATGTTCAGTAAGAGTTTTTTTAAATGAAGAATACTTTTATTATATTCATGGTTCATGGTTTCATTCAAGGAAAAAAATGAGCATCTGGCTTTAGCAAAGAGCTTATAAAACCACTATAGTCATTCTTGGTTTTGATTCATGCTTTAGATGGCAGTGCAGTTATTTTTTCAGAGGACTATTGATTTTTAGTAACTTCCATGTTGAGAAAATTGTTTATATTTGCATCATTACGTAGCTTAGAAAGTAATACCCAATGAAAACTTGTATGTATTCTATTGCAGCTAAGAATTTAGAAAGTACTTAAAATAGGTAAATATCCATTGGTTAAAATTAATCTTCTCAGGTCAGGTCAGATTGCTTTCTCTGGCATTGTTAAATTGATAAACACAAGCCAATTCAGTTTAGCCCATGTTAAAATTTAAATTCTCTTGGGTTTTAAATACTCTTATTTTCTCTCTTTTGAGAGAAGATAATAATCCATGATATGAGTTTCTTATTTATCTTTCTCAAAATACACTAATCAGCTGCACGAGGCATGCTTTCAAGACATGACAATGTCTTCCAATTTTGTTACATAAAGAAGTGCTTTATCATTCAACAATAGATAAATGAACAGTTAGATACTAGATAAAATGAGTCAGTGATTCATTCTCTTATTATTTATGCTTCGGGGCTGCGGTTGATAAAAGACAGGTCATGTTCTCTGATTTATCTTATTTAATATAATCTACTTTGTTTTTAAAGTTACGTGGTTTTCCAAATATTTAACAACAGAAAAATCTCTGAGGATTTGAGAATTACAAGTAACACTTGAGTCAGATGATCACAAACACTGTGTTTGCTTAATTAAAGAGAAACATGCTACAATGTATGTTTTCCTTCTGAAAACCCTAAGTAGGTGTTTTTCAGGGCAGCTTATTATTGAAATCACCGTTTTGCTTTCTTTCTTTGAGAGAAAAAGAGAGTGCAGTGCATGAGTTGGAGGGGCAGAGGGAGAGGGGGAGAGGGAGAAAGAGTATCAGACTCTGCACTGAGCATGGAGCTTGATGTGGGACTCGATCTCATGACCCTGAGATCATGCCCTGAGCCAAAACCAGGAGTCAGTCACTTAACCCACTATGCCACCCAGACGCTCCTGGAATGACCTTCTTAAGGAAAGAAGACTTCCAGGTCACCACTGACTAACTTGTATGCTAACATTTCCACTATGATAATAATGCTACTTTGTTATTACTAATAGTTTGTTATTTGGAGGTACTGGACTGAACCATGTAAATCGCAATTTCTATAGATAAGTTTTAGAGGAATGTAGTTAAAAGTACATGATTCATCCTAATAATCTGTGCTAAAAGATGCACAATGGGCATGTTCCTTTCATCAAATTAAATACACACTCACATACAGACACACAATCTAGAGTTAAATATTTATTGATTTATGACTTACTTACTATTTTGTACTCTAAGTTGTGAATTTTCCAACAACTGAGAACTGTGTTTGATTTGACTTCAGTGGTAAAATTTAGAAGCCAGTGGGTATTTGTAGAATCAATCAATCATTATATTATTAGTGATTCCATCTCAGGCTAAGAAAGGCCAAAAATAATCAGAATCATATTCCATGAAAGAGGAGCACATTTGGAGATACAGTGACATGTGAGTGGGTGACTGTCATTCAGCACTGGTCATAGCATTAGGGCTGATGAACAAACACAACACCATGCCACTGACCTAGTTAATGGGGTGAGGGCTATGGCCCTGAGGGACTTTTCTGAAGCTTCTGATGCGCAAATACAGGGTGTATTGAAATCCATTGCCAGAACTCAAGGGTTCAGTAAAGAAACTGCCTGTATACAATGCAAAAGCTGCCACAGAGGGAACTCATGCCTGACCTTCCATATCTCCAAAAGGCAACACTAATGCAGAGTTGGCATGACCCTTATCTGGGCCCGGGTGTGAGCAGGCCCTTACATTTGGGGAATAAAATATCAACTGTGCATTTCAGAAGCTTTGCCTGACTCCTTCCCATCTCCTGTCAGAACTTTGAGATAACTGATTTTTGAGATTGGCAGTCGAAACCCCAAGATTATCAAAGTATTTTAAGATGCACACCTGTGTTAATTTAGATCACCAAGAGTACATGATTTAGATATTACTCTGGGAAAATTCTAGGTTCTGTAATTATGGGGACCTGGGGAAAGTTGATCTCTCTATGGCTCTTTTTCCTCATCAGTAAAATACAAATATTAAGGTAGCTAACAAGCGATTTTCTGAGGTTTAAATGAGTTGATGTATAGTGTGTGCTCAATAAATGCTAACAGAAGTTGTTTTATTACTATTAAAAATAAACTTTCAAGCTTCTTCCTATTATATCCTAGGTTTGTCATAAGAATGGATAAGATACTTAGAAAACACAATTTGGAATTAAAAAAAAGTTCCCTTAATATGACATAGTACCATGTGTAGGTAGAATTAAATCACATAGGTTCGGTGTGCTCACCTTTCCTGTAGAGTTAATACTGTTCATTTCACAGAGATCTTGTAATATTTATGAATTAAATCGTGTAGGTACCTAAAACAGTGTCTGGTCAATACACTCTTCTTAGTTAATATTAGTTTCCATTTCTGGAAGTCATTCTTTCTTTAGTATCCACCAAAGAATCCAATGCCAAGGATATATTTTTGACTTTCCAGATGATCTCACTGTTGTTGTTGTTGTTTTACTTTTTTTATTGTTGTTGAGAACTATTTCATTGTTCTATTCTTCTCTTTACATTCAATAAGCTTAGAGCTAAATGTTACACTTAATAGCAACCTCTAGCATAGTTTCTAGTAAAACTGTTGCAACAAAAACCCTTATTATGTAATTCCTATTCTTATTTCCTTATTTTAGTGGTGGTGGTTTGCATTTGTATTTTTTTAATTGCCTCAAATCCTTTGGTAATTGGGTAGAAATAATAAAGAAAAGAAATCCTGAGGGTACTTTCCAAATGTCACAAGAGCTTCTCAGATACCTTCTAAATAGGAAGATTCTGTTAGTAAAATTGGATGTATCTGGAAAATTGTTCTTCAGCAAAAGAAGCTGGGAAGTAAGGAAATTTGTGGGGGCTTTACGGTCTCTTCCTATTAGCTTTAAGAGTAAGCTAACTGTCTACTAAGTCATCATTAGGGAGAGAAAACTCAGCCATTTACCATAAAAAAACAGCTCTTATTTTCCTTGTTAGAAAGCAGCTATGCTTGAAAGAGTACTTCTAGTTTATCCAGCTAGCTCATATATTTCCATCTCTGAAGTGAAATGAATTGTAACAAATGCATCTATTTCATAAGTAATTTGAAGATGTTCTCCTCTATTTTTGTCTCTTGCACTGGTACTAATACAACTAAGTAATAAAGCAAAGCACAGAGTAAGGTGGTGAATAAGACATTGTAACTCTGGGTTTCTTCTTGGTTTAGGTGAATTAGAGTATGTTAGATCTACCTTTACCTTTTGAATGTTAGAAAGTCATACCCCCCACCGCTTTTTTTAGAAGAATACAAACATACTTCTTAACAAAGAATATATAAGTTTCTTAAATTACAGCTCTCATGACATTTAAATTTCCTTTTTAAGTTAAGCTCTTAAATGGAAATTAGAGAGTGGGTGACATGTTCAACGTCGATGTTCTCAGTTGTTACTGAAATGTTTTTGTCTAGCATATATGTTGCCTTAGTATTGTAATTGATGACATTTCTCATATTCATTAAGAGGAAGGTATATTTTTAATTAGAAGTGCTTATTAAACATATAATATGTACTGCATTGTATTTAAGGTAGTATGTCTTCCCTGACTCTTCAGCTACCTCATGTTAAAGGACAATTACAGGGGCACCTGGGTGGCTCAGTTGTTAGGCGTCTGCCTTCGGCTCGGGTCATGATCCCAGGGTCCTGGGATTGAGCCCCGCATCGGGCTCCCTGCTCCGCGGGAGGCCTGCTTCTCCCTCTCCCACTCCCCCTGCTTGTGTTCCTTCTCGCACTGTGTCTCTCTCTGTCAAATAAATAAATAAAATCTTAAAAAAAAAGGGGGCAATTACATTGGCTTTAAGTCAGATAACCACTTTACTCTTACATCTAATTGCTCATGAAGAACGTGAGAGCCCTCAAGTTTTGTTCATTGTCATGGTAAAACTTTTTGAACATCCCCTAACATACATATCTAAACTTCTTATCCTGTCGAGAAGGTGTCCAGATGGACCCTAGTCCTCATATAAATGTTAAAATCTCTGAAAGTGGTAGGATGTTCGGTGGTAGTACCAGGGGACGTATGGGAATTTGTTCCATTAGAAAAGTTAATGCAGTTGGTGTTTTAATATCAAATCTGTGATAGATAAAACCCAGGGCTACTGGGTCAGCTACTGCCTGCCCTGAGTCACACTATCTCTTCTCCAAAACACATGTCACATATTAACAATCCGATAATTAGTGCACATTCCTGCCTGCTCCTTAAAACCTCACTCCCAGATGCGGCTTTGGTTGGATCTTGGTTTTATTAGGTTTTATGATTCACTGCCGTTGTAATACCAGATCCCTTTTCCTTCATTAGGCTTTCTCTCTGGCTAGGCGGTGTTGATGTAAACTCAGATCTTAAAAAGGCAGTGGCTTTAACCTCTTTACATTTACCCAGTCTCTAAACTATATATCCATACACTGCCGAACTACGGTTGCAATGGCATGAACAGGAAAACAGGGTTGACAAGATCGCTTAGTTCACTTGTATTTAGCATTGGGAAAATGGGGTAGGGAAGAAGAAAACTGATATGGAAAGTGTAGTCATTGGCTCCTGGATTCTTCAGGATCTGCCAAAACATTCTAATGTATGCAGCCCCAATCTAGTACCGCAAATGATCTTCTAAAGGGAGTATTTATAGAAAAGTCAAAGTGTATTCCCTATCTACATGGAATAAGTCTTTGTTGTGGACATGTTAAAAGACTGAACAGAAAGAGAAAACAGCTTACAAGGCTCTGATATGAATAGTCTTGAGTAGCACAAGGAAGCTTGCTGAGGACCCAAAAGTGTGAATGTATCCTGCTATGTATGTACAATCTACACTAAAATGGTATCCTTTACTAAGAAAGTAGATAATTAATTAGCATCTCAGGTTTCTGCGCTTCTGAGTGAAGATGACTAATTGTTAGTTTACAAAGGTACCATAAAAACAAGGAGATTCCAATGGCCCATGTTTTTCTGGAATACTTGAGCAACACTCAAAAAGCAGTAAGTAGAACACAGCATAGAAGACTTCTTATGTATGACTCCGCATGGCTATTTTAAGAGCAGGGTGCATTTATTTTAAAGCATCATGATTCAGTTTTCCTAATCTGCATTTTATAAGTAGAATAAATTGAGATGAATTATCCTGAGTGGTACATTGGGTCAAATATTCAAAGCACATCAGTGCTTTTCCCAAGAGGCCTGATCCACTAATGCCTTAACAAGGGAATGCTGATCATACAACTCTCAGTGTCAGGAAAGGGTGGGAGGTGAAGTTGTTACAGTCTCCCCTAGGAAATTAATGATGGGAATCTAAGGATGTAATTTCAGTTCCATTCCTAAACTTTTACCAACTCCATTCCAGCTCAGAGTCCATAGGTCAGCCAAGAGGGACAATAAAGAATATTCTTTGCCAACTTTGTCTTAACAAATTTGAGAATCAAAATCAATTAGAAAGATGACCATTAGCAATTCAGTTGATATTGGCCAACTTCTCCCACTGAAAAAGAGTGGTTCCCATGGGCAATATCTAGATAAGGGATCTCACCCCGTATTATCAACAAAAAATTGGGTATGTTTCAGTTTATCAGAAAATCAACTCTCTCTGTTCCCTTTGGGGAAGAGAATTAGACCCAAATTCAACTTAGATTTAAGTTTAAAATAACTAATTTTATTAGCTGATCTACCTAACACTTTATTACACAATGCATTCAATGTTGTAAACATGATTTTTGGCAATCTTTTACTTTAGCTCAGGAACTGAGTTGGAAAACACTGGACAACATTTGGAGAATGACAATCTCATCTTGTCTTCTTTGGAGAGTAATAATGTAAACAAAACGAGCTCTTTACTGGCAGCCAAATGTAGTGGAGTTAGCGTCTGTTCCTCTTCTAATATCAATGTCCCGGGGACATTTCCTAAACGTGTTTCTGGAGGCCAAAATCCTCCATGTCGTTTTTCAGTATAAGGATCTTATACAGCATTGTCAACTCTTTCTTAGTCAGATTCTTCTCCTGACAAATATTTCTCAAGAAAATAATGAATTTATCCGCTATTTTTAAAAGCAGTTCTAAAGTTCTCTGATGCTTTAATGGAGGGAGTGTCCATGAAAATGTGTCCAGGATGGTTTTAGTTGTTAGGAAGGGCAAGGGAGCCTTATCAAACTGATAGAATATTACTCAACTGCTACTCTGAAGAACCAAGAATGAGGTGAGAGAGAAAAGAATTATACACTTCAAACTAACCGGGTGACCTTATAACCCTTTCCCTGCAATATACTTTGCTTTCAAAAATCTAATGTTTCACTTCTTCCTGCTCCAACTGCCAAAACTTTTAGAAGGATTGTTACAAAGAAAAAATATGTGTGTGTGTGTGTGTGTGTGTGTGTGTGTGTGTGTGTGTGTGTGTGTAGGTGAGGGATGCCATTTAGATCACTAACACTACTTGTAATTTCCTAAGGTTTGGTGAAAAACAAACACTCTAAAGCAATTTGGAAACATGATGAGTTATTTTGGCTTGACAACAACAAAACTCTAGGGTTGGAGTAATTAGTTGTTAGACCTGAAAGGGGCCATGGAAGTAATCTCCTTCAACCTCCTCATGTTACAGCTGAGGAAACCTGAACCCAAAAAGATCAAGCAATTGCGCAGCCACACAGTTCACTAGTACTGGGATACAAAATTTAGATATCTTGTAATCTGTGTGTGTTTCTTTTCCCGTTAGTTTCCAGATTTAAAAATTTATATGTAAGTGGCTACCAATGAACTTAATGTAAGAGAAATGGATGGAATTGATCATTTCCAGTTGAAATTTGAACACTTACCAGCTGACACAACATATCAAGTCATTTAACCATCGAATAGTCCTATAAGTGAGATTCTATTGGTATCCTATTTGAGAAATAACAGGTATCTGAGATTTAGTTAACGTGTCTGAGGTCACATGCTAAGTGGTGAAGCCATGATTCAAACAGAATGGATCCAGTATTTGATCTTAGCCACTGTGCTCTTGGGCCTTTCTTTGTAAGGTGCTTAAGCAGTGTAATGACAAAGATGCCAACTGAGGGCAAAATTCTCTTCCTTTCTCCACATCTTGGTGAATATAGGGTTCTCTTTATGAGTCCAGTACCTTTTTACTTACAAGGTCTTCAGGACCTACAAGCTTCCTGACCTTTTCTACTATGGAGGTCACCCAGAAGACCTGTAGGAATCCTACATTTCCCTCTGTCTTCACCAGAATGTGCCATATGCACCAGATGATAAGATGATGAAGCAGAGCCCGTGTGAGGAAATGTGGACATGGTATACTCCAAAGGCTGAGTGACGGCAAAGTCAGGAGACTTGATGGAAGACAAAAGCATTTCCAGGCCAGCCTAGACTATTGGGCCCCCACCCTGTGTTTCTGCCCTTTTGTTGTTGCTGTTTAAAAACTGAAAGAGTGTCACAGATAAGAGGATTGTGACCCACTGAGAATTAGGAGACTTCTACATGGTAGAAGTTCCAATAGATAAGACACAACATACCCAGGGGAGGAGACCTTTAACCTACGCTGTTGGCTAACTTCTTTATAAAAGTTCTGCAGGTTAGGAAGGCTCCCAGTAGTACTCCAGCACAGATTGTGAAATTCTGGGTCAACACTGGGATGCTTTTCCTGTGGTGCACTGGATTGCAGTGCTGGGGTACGTGATCTTAAAGTATGAACTCTTCTTTGAGACTGAGAGTGTAGAGTCAATATTTTGATCCTCTGCGCTCTTCGTTATTTGGCTTAATAAGTAGAGATTTGAATAAACATACATTAAGCAAACAGAGGGCTATTTGAGTCAAAATCTCTAAAAACCAAAAGGACATTATAGAACACAGACAGCTAGCTGCTTTCTTGCTCTGCTAATAAAGGACTCCCTCCAGATTGTTTATGTAGTGTGCACGGACTGTCAACTGATGTGGATTGTACAGGAAAGTTTCAGACATAATTAACCTCAGTAGCCTTGTAATGCAGTTTCACCTATAATCCACAGCTCAGCCTGTACCCCTGAAGAATCTCACAGCTAGCTCACCCCAGGATTGCAACATTTCATGAAGATCTGTGATTAAAGCCAGACATATAGACAGTAAGAAACCATGTGGTGCATATTATCTCCACACATCAGTTTTAATGGTACATGCTCTACCCATGAGAACACCAAAAGCTAGTACATTGTATCTTAAATTGATATATCTATTTTAAAAGCCAAGAAAAAATGGAAATTATATTATTAGTAGGATTCGTTTCCCAAAATAGAAAATTTCAGAATGCGATTCACCAAGAAAGACTTGGTGGTACATTTTTTCTTTCTGTGTGATGCAATGTACACAGGCCCAAGCCTCCAAACCTCAGTATGTACAAAGGCTCAGGCCTTTCAGCTGATCATACAACTGATTATACACCAATAAGAACCCCCTAGCAAGATTCAAAGTCTTGTAAAGGTGGGGGAACCATCTTGTACTTCTTTTGAACTGTCCAGAGTGCATTGCAGAGTGCTTAGATTTAGTTTTGTGCTAGTGAAGTCTTCAGGGTTTTTTTCCTGCTCTTAGGTATGCTCTGAACTGGCACATTTTTACATCATGGATTTTGTAAAGAAAACTTATATTGACACACATTGAATGGATGTATGACAAAAATCAGATGCATATTCAAAGACACTGACATGACATTTTGGATCTCCTAGGGAAAGTAATCCTTAATTATCCTACCTGGCATTTGTTATTATCTGTTTTCAGAGAAATCACAAAACCTTCCACTTTACTGGGGAGAAGAAAAGTCTGGATTAGAAATACCTTCTTTGGGCCAACTGTGCAGACTGCATCAGAGGGAGGGTGTTGTTGATTGGACATTTCAGTAGGGACCTAATACAACAGCACATGTAAATCATTTGCATATGGCAAATCCTCTTTAATGGCTGATTACCTTGTCCCTTAGTTAAGGTAGCTGGTGCTGGCTAGGTAATTGTGGTCTAATCCAACTGGACTGCAAAACCTTATTCCAATTTAAAAATATGGGATCTATATTTAGCCTTGTGATTGTTTAGAAAATACTACTTCCCTGGAATAAATTATCTTTTTGGAGTACCTGTATCCTTTTATGGACCCTTAGAGTTGGCCTTAAAATCACCCCAAATCTTCACAGTCTTAGAAACCACAAAAAGGCTTGGTATTGACCAGTGTTCATTCAACGCTTTGGCTCATAATGACATATCATGATCTCATGGGATGACACTTGCCAAGACACGTTTGGAGGATTTGGAAGTCCAAATGTTACAACTCATTATTCCACTATAAAATGACGTTATCTTAACCACATAAGACTCACCTTTAATTAAAACAGACTTCATTGTTTAAAATATACTTTATCAAGAAAAGTAGTTTTGAAGGGTAAGACATTTAATGTATTAATTGGACTTTCCTACTGGGATTGACATTTAAGATTCTGATGGCTTTTGATATGTCAGTATAACTTTTCCTGACAATATCTTACATTCTTTTCCCTATGGCAGCCATTCATTCTGCCACAAGCATCTGGTCCTAGATCCCTAAGCATACTATACTAGTCATAGTTTTATTTTAAGCCTTGGCCACCATCTTGAATTCCTTGCAATCTCAGCCACTTTTCTAGATTGCATTCTTCCTTAAAAGAGTATCTCTCAAGTGTTTACACCCACAGCTTCTTCTTGCCTGCCTCTATATTGACTCTACGTACCATTCCATTTGTATTCAATAATTAGGAAATTTTATACATTCTTATAACTATACTACCAACCTTGTCTCCTAAATTAGATTGTAAGACTCTTAAGCTTGGGGCCTGGAATCTTATGTCACTTTGTATTAAGCCTGTAGGTACTTAATGTTTGCAGCACATGATGACAATCATTATCACTACCACTACAAGTAGCAAGACACCTCTAGCAACCTCATTGCCAATTGATTGTCAAAGAATATTAAGGACATAACTTTATCTAGAAAATATTCTGTCTTAATGATATTTCAAGATTTGGATCTTCTAAGGAGGCTTGATGCTGATGAAAACATGGGTGAATTCCTAATTTTCCAAACTGAAACTTCTTTTTCTGAATGAAATGTCTTCCTAGTTATCTCATTGACCCAATATAGAGTACACACCAAAGTGCCCTGAAATGTCTATATTAAAAGGTATTGCACTTACAAGCAGTAATAAAAAAATTTTAAATGGAAAGAGTTGCCTTGCAGAGGCAACTGTATCAAGATTATTCTTCAGTGTTGAAATCTTGACTGGAATGATGACAATCAGAGTTTGCTAGTTCAGCTAAAAACGGCTTCTGCTGTCCCACAGAAGCTCTCTGGGCCTTCTTAGTTTGTAGTTTATTGCTTTCTGAGTTCAAAAATTTTTTAAGTTGGAGGAATAACAGCTGAGATTTTTCAGACACTCATGAGAGACTTCTATTTTAATGCTGAGGCATTTGAAGGCCACTCAAGGGGTCCACCCATCCCACTCCTTCCCAGGGGCAGTGTCATAGATTTGAGAATTCTGACAGTCTCCAAGAACTACTGGGTGCATGGAGATGACCCATAGTGTTAATTAGGAGAGCAGAGCTTGGTGCATCACTCTGAAAACCCATTGGAGAGTAAGAGTTCCACTCCAGATGACTGATCATCAAGTAAGAATTTGGAAGGGGTCAGAGCATCTGGAATTATCTCTCCAGATAATAGCTCTGTTTAGGAGCTGAGCCAGGGAGGAGAGAGAAGTCTGTCTTGCATAGTCTGGCAAAACTTAGAAATATTGGGCTTCTACAGATTCTTTTTGCCTTACAAACTCATTATTATGTTGCACTTAATAAATCTGCATTTGATATTTTCCATAAGTTTACTTGAATTTTCACTGATTTCAGTTTGTCTGCTCAGCAGTTTTGTAGTTTCCATCTCCTGAGCACCTCGATGTTATTTTTCACTCACTTATATCTGCATTTGCAAAAAGTCTTCCTCTCAAATACACACACCCAAAACTATCTCCAACCGCTGTCTCAGTTGCTCCCTTTACCAGAAAGACGATCTATGTTTATTTTGTCCAAACAAATTCTGTGCCTTTATGTCTTCTGCGGCCATTTCTAAAAGTCTTCTGAGGAGACCATACTCTCTAAAAAATCTTACTCAGCCAGATAACACACATAGAAGAGGGACGGTGTTCCATAATGATTGGATCTAAGCAAACCTAACTTGGCATCAGGGCTTTGCTATTTACTGTCCTCATCAACTTCAATAAATTATCTTTTTATTCTTCTGAAAAAAAAAAAAAAACAAAACCATCCGTTCCATACTATTTTGATAGAATTAGCAACACATATGTAAAGCTCCTATAACCCAGCGTATAGCATAGCAACTATTCTAATATTTCCTCATATTTGACAATATTAACACTCAGTGCAGCTGGTCCTATATCCATTTTGTCATACTCTCTCTCCCATGTAGAGATATCTTAGAGTAAAAATGTATGCTATGTGCTAGAGAATAAATGCATTATATTCCTCTTAGCCTTTTATGTGCTACTCTCCCTCTATTCACAATGTCCCCAACCTCTTGGACATAGTCTGTATATCCTATCTTCTCTGCTGAAGAGATTTTTCCCTGGAGAAACATGAATTGCCATCACACATCTCTGTGTGTTCACTCAGACCAAGGCAGGCTTAACTCTTTTTTTTTTGTGCCTTCACTACTCTGTTCTTTTGTTCTTAGTGTATAGTATAATTATGTCTATGTCTGTCTCTGGTTTTAGACTGTGAGCTCCATGTAGAAGATAGCAATGACTAATTTTGTTGTCCCCAAAATATTTCACAGGGTCTAGAACATAGTAGGTACTCAGTATTTGTTAAATAATGAATATACTCCTGAGTGAGTATGCTCTGTAACTTGTCTGGTATTCCACAACAATATCAATTTTCCTGCAGTTCAGTTTGGGGAGAAACAAGAGAAAAAGATAATTTACCTAAAAATGACATGTTAATTAAATAATTTGTTTCACTTGCATCAGATCTCTCAATGCCCATCATTTAATGCACTATTACTATAGTTTTCAGCTTGTAATAGAAAAGATATGGCTCTTTTTTTTTTTTTGGAAAAGATATGGCTCTTTAAGTAAAAATTTGCATTGGAATAACTATTGAATCTCAGTTAAACATAATTCTCTTTTAATAGCTAATTGTGAATGTTACCAGGAAACTTAGATAAATAGTAGTAATGAAATAAATATTTAAGCTTTCATAAGAAAGAAAATTATTAGGGAACCAGCAAGATTCAGCCATTAGGTATTCTTGGAATCAATAGCAATTAAAAAATCTATAGATTGTGGGCGCCTGGGTGGCCCAGATGGTTAAGCGTCTGCCTTCAGCTCAGGTCATGATCCCAGGGTCCTGGGATCGAGTCCCGCATCGGGCTCCCTGCTCCTTGGGAGCCTGCTTCTCCCTCTGCTTCTCCCTCTCTCTCTCCCTCTGTCTCTCATGAATAAATAAATAAAATCTTTAAAAAATAATCTATAGATTTTAAGGTTTAAAGACATTTCAAGTAAAGCTTGACAGCCATAAATTTTCCATGAGACTCTGAACCAAGCAAATTGCAGAGTATGAGGTTTGACATGAATTATCTTAGACACCCAAGAAGCACCAAAGAAGTTATGCTTGTTGAAAAGTGAAAATAAATTGTGAAGGATTTGTCCACTTTAAATATGACTTTCCAGTAAGGTCACTGACAATATCTTTCTTCACTGATTAATGAGGCCCTCTTTACAACATGAAGAAAGTAATTTTTAGCAACTTGGTATATGTTCTGTGTCATTAGGAAATTTATTAAATTAGAAAGTAGAATATCACTGTTTACATATCTACTTGCAATCACTCATAATTTTGCATACACTTTTGGTCTATGGGAAATCTTATTCATTCTTTTTGTTCTCAATAGTTATTTTCTTGGTTTCCCCATAATTTTTCTCTCCAACTCTTTCATGTACCCCCGACTACACAAATAAGATAGCCCTGAATCACATGGTAACGAGGCAACAACTTGACTGGTAATAAACATGATCTCTTTATATTTGAATTGCATTGTAAAATTCGCTATATATTTCAGAAGCTCTCAGCTTCAGAGAATACTATTAAAATAAAGAATATTTCAAAAACACAACAAAATAAATAAAAAATAAAGAAGACTTCAGGGCTCAGATCTTGGCTATAGACCAGGGTTTAGGTGGCTGAGAGAGTTCCAAGCTTATTTAAGGTACATTTTCTTCTTTTGCAATTTAAACTTTTAAGAGGAAAAAAAAAGAACATTTATTACTGTGACTCTTTCTAAAGGAAAGATGGAAAATTACCTTATGACGGGAAACTAAGGCCTTAGAAGGATAAAGGGAAGGTAATAGATTCTATCCTCTGTGAGTGAATAGACACCCTTATGATCAAAAAGGTGACAACTCAGCAATCCCAGAAATATTAACAGGAAAATACACATCTTACATTTAGGAAATTTCAGGATTCCTAATAGGAATTGAATACTGTTATTCTCCAGATATGATCTGGTTGTTAATCTCTCAGCCCATGGCCTGTGACAACGACAATTTTTTGTTGTTATAACTGGGGCAGGAGTATTACTGGCATCTAGTGGAGAGAGAGACCATGGGCACTGCTAACCCATCCTACAACGCACAGGACAGCCTCCCACAATGCATTATCCGACCCAAAATGTCAATAGTGCTGTGGCTAAGAAAGCCTGATCTAGGAGAAATAGAATAGTAAAGCAGAAAGATTCTTACTTAGAAATCAGAGGAAGAGAATTCTAGTTTAAGTGCAATATGATTAGTTTTTTTCATACATGTAATGAAGATATTATCACCTACCCTGCCTAATTAAAAGAGCTGTTGTGAAAATCTAATAAGATCATCTGTGTGAAGTGTCCTCTAAGCCAAATAGAGTATCCAAATGAATTCAACTATTATGTGAATCCTTTTGATTTAAGGAAGTCAAGGTAGAAATATGGCAGTATAATCTCTGTGGATGGTTTTCTATAGATGGTTTTTATGTGGAAAAAATAAAGTTGCAGAATACAAAATCAACATAAGCAGTTGTGTTTCTACACACTAACAACCAATTATTTGAAAAAGAAATAAAGGGAACAATCCCATTAACAACAGCATCAAAACCAATAAAATACTTAAGAATACATTTCACCAAGGAAATGAATGATTTGTACAATGAAAACTGCAAAGGCATTAACAAAAGAATTGAAAAAGGTGGAAATAAAGGGAAAATGTAAGGATTTTAATTAGGTTACTTAGACTTAGTTATTTCTCAGGAGAAACCAAGACAAAATGAACTAAGATGAAAGAATCAGAGGCTTAAGTTAAAAATTTTCATATACATATCCAGATAGTATATTCAAAACTAGAATTAACTATTAGTGAGAGCTGTAGATTCTCCATTTATGATGAAATTTAAATATCAGTGTGGGCGTGAGATATCTAAAATGATAAAGTGTGTGGTTTGTGGAGAGAGAGGGGAGGTGACCTAAATGACCTCTGAAAGCTCCTTCCCTTCCTGCAACCTCCACTCAGACTTTATGCCCCAAGATTAGCGTCAGCAGGCTCTGGCAGGTTGTCTTGTGGGATTCCAGACATTGCCACATTGGGAGCCCTTCAATTAATTGTCTTCTTTTGGTCTCTTCACGCCCTTTTACTGGTGGTCAGTTTGGGTCTCAGATAATTTGCCAAAGAAAAAGCTTCCTTTTCATTATTGTCTTCCTTTTTTCCCATAAATCCTGATTCTGTAATGCTTTTTTAAAAAATACATTTGGAAGGAAACTCAAAACCTTCTTCTTGCACCTCCCCCTTCTTGCTCCATAAAATTTCTACTCCACTGAGCCATGACTAACATGTACAGTATGCTTGCAATGAAAATTGTTTTTCCCTTTAAATGTCCTAACTCCAGATTTTCACTCTTATGACTTTAAGCTTGATTAGGATATATGTTAAAAGTAAAGGTCTGTTTTCATCCCAGTCCCAGATCCCTTCCTTTGTCACTAAGGTACTTGATAGAAAAATCTCACCTTACCTTGTGTTGCAGTTAGTTTCAGCATGGAGAGCCACCAATAGATAATGCTATTAAAAGAGGAAAATACCCAACGTTGGAAGGGGGAAGCTAACTACAGGCATAATTAGCCAAAAGAGTGAGGGTTGTGTGGATTTGGGCAAAAAGAGTCAGAGAATATTTGGCTCTTCTTTCAAAGTATAAAAAAAAAAACACATAAAAATGAGAAATGTTGAAAAATAACATAGCTTGGGCATGATTGACCACAGTTGGACAATTTCTGGGTGCATAGAATTAAGAGAAATTCTTTCCCTCCCTTCTATCAACATTATACCAATCACCTATGGTTTGGTACTTTTGTAAACAGCTCTTCCATCATTTGGATCGTATTTCCAGATTTTAGCCAATCCACTGTAAAAGTTCATTCTCACACCTCTGTGTCAATTATTTCCTATTTTGTACTATTTTATTTTTTTCTCCCTCCCACTAATGGAAGCCAACTAGAATAATGAGGGCAAAAGGTTATATATACATCTGGTCCCTCCATTTAGCATCCTGGTTTATCTTTTAAGCTTTGTGGAGAACAATGGTGAAAGGTGGGCAGGGGTACCTTCTTGTATGTATTTTCAATGTGAAAAAAAAAAGCATTTAATATTTTGTACATATGTGACATCTGAAATAACTCAGACATGGCAACATTAAGGAAATCATTGCTTCTTAGTTTCATGTTTAATTGTCGGAGCCAGGAAAGAAGGAGGTGAAGAAAGAAGGCAGGACTTGCATGCGCTGACACTCTGAGGGACCGGGCTGGAGCAGGCATGGCTTTCATTAGATTTAAGTGAATTAGTCTGTTTCCTTTAAACAGGAGAGATTAACAAGCCACCAAGGGCCTGCTGTGGGATTCTGACACTTTTAGTGGCTTGTGACATATGATTTGTGAATATCAATTCGCCTTCAAAAGCAGAAAGCACATCTACCATTTGCATGAGGTATGCCAAAAGCTGAGTCTAGGTTAGTTTGGTTGAAATTCATTAGGAAAGACGTTTGCTAAGATAGGGGAATAAATCTTTTATTTGATTCAATATTTGGATCTTTTTAAGTTCTCCTTTGGATTTTAAAATGGCTACATGTAGATGGAGGGGTTTAATAGGAATGACTTTCTTTAGTAAAGAGAATACCTCAAGTCTTGAACTTGGAAACTATGGGGACATTAAATAAAAAGGGAAAAGTAAGCTCTTAAAATTTTGCTTTCTTAGTGAAAGAATATATCTTTGGGCATTTTGGCTTCAAGATAAATATTTCCCAAACTGCATGAAAACAAAATATTTTCTCCTCATCGGCGATTATGTCAAAAGTATCATCTCTGATAGTAAGTAAATGACATACAGAATTTAGGGCTGAAAGAACTGATAGAAAAATAAATTCATACTACAAAACTTTATTTTTAAAAACATTTCCAGTTTATGATTATTTAAAAAGTATACTACTGGAAAAGTACATATATATAAGTTTTTTGCCCCGTTTCTATGTCAAGACAAAAGTGATCAGGAGCCAGCCTTTTGAAGCTGCAGGTGCGAATCGGTAGCAAGAAGAGATCTTCTCGGTCGTTAGTATCGTTAGTAGGCAAAGTCGAGTCGAGAAAGCATAGAATGCTGCATAAAGCTCCCCTAGCTATAAAACTTAATTTCCTAGTGTCCCATACTGGCAGTTTGCCTCTGCTTGACTACCGGATTTCCAATCAGACCAGTCGTATGTTGTATCCTATGGAACGGTGCAGTAGCGTACTGATTAGGTGCATGTGCACTGGGACCACTCTACCTGGGTTCAAGTCCTAGCTGCACGTCTTATCAACTGTTAAGACTGCAGTGAAATTACTCAGTCTCCCAGCACCTTTAGATTTCTCCATCTGCAAGTTCAGATGACACTACTAGTATCCACACCCTAGGGTTGTTTGAAGATGAAATGAGTACCCATGTGAAGTATTTAGGAATAACTAAGCATTCTATGCCATTAAGCTGTTATTCTTTTATCCCATTCTAAGAACAGAACTGAAACAGTGTCTACAACTCTGGAGCTAGGTATCAATAGTTAAGACTGTCCCCCCCAGTTTACATCAGTCATTCAATGTTGCCTAATCAAATCGTTGTTATACTGTTTTTTCAATAAAACTGTACCTGTGTGTTCAGTGATTTTGTTGATAATCCAAAATGATAAAACAATCAGTGGGACATGAAGAACCCCTATGTTGATTAAAACTGAATGGCCCCCAAACATTTTCAGTGATCAACATAGGAAAAGAAGGATTTTCCGTGCAATTAATCTAAGAGATTGTAGGGGTATCACTGAATGTTTATTCTGTTTAAGGTAAAATAAGAATGAATTTAAGAATACAACTTTTTCTAAGTTATTTTTCTTTTTCTAGTATCTTTCTAGTTTTACTGTATGACAAAGTGTTACTATTACTAATTGAAAACTTTAATTCAATTAAAGTGTCGGTCACCGAATAAGGCCATGGGATGGTGGGAAGGTCCAGAACAGGATGCTTTTATTCTATAATCCTTGTCATCAAAAGGGAAAATAGTATGACAATTTATGAATGACATTTTTCTGGTGAATAAAATCAGCAGGGTTCAATTTGAGATTTTTAAAAAATTTTTTATTGTTATGTTAATCACCATATATTACATCATTAGTTTTTGATGTAGTGTTCCATGATTCATTGTTTGTTCATAACACCCAGTGCTCCATGCAGAATGTGCCCTCCTCAATACCCATCACCAGGCTAACCCATCCCCCCACCCCCCTCCCCTCTAGAACCCTCAGTTTGTTTTTCAGAGTCCATCGTCTCTCATGGTTCGTCTCCCCCTCCGATTTCCCCCCCTTCATTCTTCCTCTCCTGCTATCTTCTTCTTTTTCTTTTTTCTTAAAATATGTTGCGTTATTTGTTTCAGAGGTACAGATCTGTGATTCAATAGTCTTGCACAATTCACAGCGCTCACCGTAGCACATACCCTCCCCAATGTCTATCACCCAGCCGCCCCATCCCTCCCACCCCCCACCACTCCAGCAACCCTCAGTTTGTTCCTGAGATTAAGAATTCCTCATATCAGTGAGATTTTTTTAAAAGTCAAAAAAATTTGATGCCTTCTTTGGAGCACAAGACATTAGGGCAAAAACACCTTTGGCCAAGTACCTCATAGAGCACAGCAGGATATAAAAATAATTTAAAACCCCATGAAGTCTTTTTGGATTGTGAAAAACCCAACCACGCTACTTGAGGTTGGTCAGTACAGTAATCATCTCAGATTAATACATTATGGCCAGGGTCAGCGATTATGTATAGCTCAACTCAGATGAACATATTCTGGCTGATCTTATTAAATGACTTTGAAGCTTTCAGTACAAAGAAAAAAATATATAAGAAGAAATAAACTCGGGAAAAAAGATGCATCAGAGAGGGTGCTAATTGTTGATGTTTTAATTAATGTTTCCAGATTCATATTCCCTGTGACTTTGCAGAAGACATTCTGTAAGTTATTTGGGCTGTAAATCTGGTCCAAGATATCTTTTGTAGGAATAAAGAAATGTCATTGAACCAGAAGGGAACTGATCATTTGCATACTCATGGAACACTCAAGGTGGACGTATCACACAGCCTTTTCTGTAGTGCCTGCCAGTCCAAATCACCTGAACAAAAGGCTCATAAACGGGAACTGATGCTCAAATGATTCCCACAACTGAAAGAAAGCAAGTGTCACAACAGAGAGGCATTCCTCTCAATAATGCCTAAGCCATTAAAGAGCTGCTGGAGTTTGGAAGATCATTTCTGGGAAACTCTAGAATCTCATCAGTATTCTTTCTTCATGATTCTAGCTTTAGAAGCTGTGCGGCAAACTCAAGTGATCACTTGGAGGTTTCTGTTCCTGAGAACACTCTTGGAATTAGGGGTGCTTATACAAAGATTCCTGTGGCTTCACAATAACAACAACAATAACAAAACAAGTGGGGAGGAGCCCTGAATGGCTAAAAGTCTGTTTACACAATTGTCATTTGGTGTAGCATCCCCAGCTCTTGCTCATAAATAGCAGTGGCAGGGTGCTCTGACACAGGGAGAAGCTTCACACAGGTGTCATGTCGTCTCTCCCCTCACCCCAGATTTAGCACATGCAATTTGTGCCTTTGCACAGTGAGCTGAAAACTGACCTCATCTCAGATTTATCAATAACTTCCACCAACCAAAGAGTATTTACACTTCAGCATATGTTTTAACTCACTTTTAGAATTACTTCCTCTTTATAGAATATACTGGCACTTTCCCCACTCCCAGATTATGAGCAAAAATGGAAAATATGCAAACACGCAGTATGTGTATGAAATCCATTCTGCCAGGTTTTTTTTAGATTATTCCAAGCTCAAGACACCTTTGGCTTTTTATCTCCTCACCTCCATACCTGACTTAGTATCATCCTTAATTTGGTTGTTTCTTAGAGGTTTGTTGGCATTAAGAATCACTTGAAGTGTCTATTGAAGTTCAGATTCCTGTGTGTGTACCTCTTACCAGTCTCCTCTACCCCCTTTCAGTCCTTCTGGAATAGGGCTCTTACTGTTCGCATTTTGAGCCAGCACCCTCGTTCATTCTGATCATGCGGTCCAGAGGCCCAACTCTGAGAAATACTTAACATTGCCTATTATTACTAGCTATTTCAAATCTGGCCTCTCTTGCTCTTTTTTCTCCAAATGTCCTTTCTCTGTACTTATTAGAAGGAATCTTATTTTTTTTAAGAGAAATAGGTAGGGCCTGCCTCTCAAACCAGAGTGCACAACCGGCATTCTATTGCTAAGCATGTTTCAGAAGACTCCTGTAGACTTGTATGGACCTATGCCATTTGCTCGGTCTCAGAGACTACAAGTAAAAATCTTTGAATGCCACCAGGGATGGTAAGATTGATCGTCACCACTAACATGCTTATTGTGCTCAAGATCATTGTGGATCGGATCTTTTATCCAGTTCCCTTGCATGAGAGCCCTACACCTAATTGCACCCACCTTTCCCAATATCACCACCATTCCCTCTCTTCTCAAATTACTATAGCCCCAACACTCGGTTAACCATGAGTGTGAAGGAGAAAAAGTGGTGAGTTCCATCACACTCCAACTTAGGAGATGTCACCATCAGCCTCAGCTTAGAGAAAAGCCCCATTACCCTAAGATATGACAAAAAAACATGTATCTACTGTCTGCAACTTCATAGCCCCTATTGCTGTGAGAGAAACTAATTTTCTATAAGAGGAAATGCCAGTTTTAGAATCATGCTTTTTTCCAGGCTTTAAAAATTTAAGTGATATAAACAGTCATGACAATAAATTTTAGGAGAGTTGCACCATTATGGAAACATTTTTTTTTAAGATTTCATTTATTTATTTGAGAGAGAGAGAATGAGAGATAGAGAGCACAAGAGGGAAGAGGGTCAGAGGGAGAAGCAGACTCCCTGCTGAGCAGGGAGCCCGATATGGGACTCGATCCCGGGACTCCAGGATCATGACCTGAGCCGAAGGCAGTCGCTTAACCAACTAAGCCATCCAGGCGCCCTATGGAAACATTTTTGTGATGTGAAAAGCTTAAACTAGGATGTTTTGTGAATTTTATCCACAGCGACAGAGGATAGAGGATACAGGGTATAGTTTCAAAGAGAGCAAATGTGACTTCAATACACTGAGACATTGAAATACTTCGGAAAGTACCACTTGCTTACATTTTAATTATATTAATCATCCATTTATTAAATAGATCTGCTATCACCTTTAACTCTAAAAGGGCCTCTTTAATTTGGAAAAGTTCCCATGGGCTTAGCATGTACCTTCAGAGTGTGGCTCTTGGACCAATGAGGAGGAAGAGAACTGATACTCTTTAATCCACACTAAATTTATAACCCAGTGGAAAATCAGACCACAGTTCTGCATCAAACAATCAAAGCCCTTCCTCTGCCCTGGTAGTGCCCAGCAATCAAGGTACTATGTGCAAATAAACTATATTTCTTAAGCAACGTTTTACAGATATATGGTCATTTAAACTCATTTTCAGATTCAACTAAAATTTGAGGTTCTTTTATAAGCTTGATAGTTGGTTAGATATTTTTACAGAAATTATTTTAATCTTCAGTGATCAGATGAAGAATCTAGACATCTATCTCAGTCACACAATTAAGAGGTAGAGAAAGTGTTTGCCCTTACATCTGAATTCATGCTTAGTACTTTCCATGATAAGATCCTCTTTTTGTCAAATTATCCTTAATTTGGGCCACATAAAATGGTCATAGGTGACTGTATTAGTTTCTTGGGGCTGCTATAACAAATTACCACAAAGTTGGTGGCTTAAAGCAATAGAAATTTATTTTCTAACAGTTCTGGGGACCAGAAGTCCAGTATCAGTTTCACTGGGCTGAAATAAAAATGTTGGCAGGGTCACATTCCTTCTGAAGGCTCTCTAGGGGAGAAACCATTCATTGCCTCTTCCAGGTTCTTGAGCCACATTGCTTGGCTCGTGGCCCTTCCTTCATCTTCAAAGCCAATAGTATAGCATCTTCAAATCTTCTCTCTGCTTCCATTGTCAAATCACCCTCTGCGCTCTGTATGTCCAGTCTCCCTCTGCCTATATTTTATAAAGACATTTGTGATGGTATTTAGGGCCTGCTTGTATAATTTAGGATAATGTCCTCACCTCAAAAATCATTGATTTAATCACAGCTGCACAAACACTATATATAATAACATCCAGAGGTTCCAGGGGTTAGGACCCAAAATCTTTGGATGACCATTGTTCAGCATACTATACCACCTGCTGGACCCACGAAAGTCACAGCCATCTCTTATGTAAACTATACTCACCCTATCCCAACATCCCCCAAAGTTTACACACAGCATAAACTCCAGTCCAAAATTTCATTTAAATATCATCAGTTAAGAAATCCCAGGTCTCATCGTCTACATAATCTAAATCAGGTGTGGGTAAGACTCTGCCTATGCTCCATCCTGGGGCAAAACTCCTCTATATCTCTGAATCTGTAAAACTAGAAAATAAAGTATCTCTTCCCAAAATACAGTGGTGGGCGAGGCATAGTATAGCAGTTATAGATGTTTCTGCTATAAAAAAACGGGAACGTGGAAGGAAGAAAAGTGCCACCATTCTCAACCAATTTCAAAATCTAGCAGGGCAAATTCCTGTAGATTTCAGCACCCTAGAATAGTCCTCCATAGCTTGTGGGTCTTGCCTCTGGACCTATGGTTAGGGTCTCTGCCTCTACCTCTGTGGTTCTGCCTTCTGTGCCTAAGGCTCTGCCCTCATGGTGATCCTTCCTTTTTTTTTTTTTTTTTTTTTAAAGCTAGCATGTGTTTGTAACTGAATAGTTTTATCAGCCTGTTTCCTGCCTGTACAATTGTGGGAATCTGACAGCTTTCCTTCATTTTATCCAACTCTGTCTCTTTTAGTCCAAGCCAGCAGTGTTTCTGCTGATACAACATTCTCAAAACTTTGTGGGTCTCCTGTGTATGTCATAGGCATCCATGTCAGTAGTTGGAAAGTCCTCCTCCGATCTTCCTTTTATAATCTCTGTTCCTAGCTTCCATTGAGATGGCTGAGGGAACCTATCAGTTATGTGCCTAATTTCTCCAACACTAGATTAAGGCTGTCCAGCCACACCCCAGGCCTTTTTTGTAGAGCACACTTCCTAGGTGTACCTCCTAATTTAGCAATCTTTTGCCACCTGGATAGGCTGAGGATTTCCCAAATCATCAAGTGCTGCTTCTGGTTTGCTTAACAGTTCTTTCTTCACTCTATCTCTTTCCTCTCACATTTTATTAAAAGCAGCAAGAAATCAGGCTGTACCTTCAACACATTTCTTGGAATTCCCCGCAGTTACATTTGCAAGTTCACCTCATACAAGTTCTGCTTCCCGCATGACTATAATACACAGTGCAGCTAAGCGTCTGCCACTATATGACAAGGTCTGTCTTTCCTCCAATTTCCAATAACACGCCCCCTATTTCCTCCAGCTGTCATCAGAATCACTTTTCATATTCATATTTCTACCAATATTCTGTTTATGAAGAGATATGTATTCTCTAAGATAATGTAGACTTTCTCTACTGTGCTCTTTACATTCTTCTGAGCCCTTACCAGAGCGCTTTTAATGCCTGTATTTCTGCAGAAGTCTGTTTAAGACAATCTAGGCTTTCTCTGTTATGTGTCTCAGAATTCTTCCCGCCTATATCCATGATCCAATTGCAAAGTCACTTTCCACACTTTTCGGTATTTGTTATAGCAGCACACCACTCTGAGGTATCAAAATCTGTATTAGTTTTCTTTGACTGCTGTAACAAATTACTACAAAGTTGGTGTCTTAAGGCAATAGTAATTGATTCTTTCACAGCCTGGAGGCCAGAAGCCCAATATCCATTTGACTGCGCTCAGATGAAGGTATCAGAATGGCCAAGCTCTTTCCATGGGCTCTGCGGGAGTCTCTCTCTCCTCTTCCAGCTTCTACAGCAACATTCCTTGGGCTCACATTTCCTTCCAAAACCAAAGCATCGCATCTTTAAGTCTCTCTTTTTTTCTGTTTCCATCACTGAACTGCCTTCTGTGTGTGTCTAATCTCCCTTTTTCTGTCTTTTATAATAAGAACAAGTGACAGCATGTAAGGCCCATCTGGATAATGTAGGATCATCTCTTCATCTACAAACCCTTAACTCAATCACACCTGCAAATATTTTACCATAAAAAGTAGCATTCACAGGTTCTGGGGATTAGGACTTAATATCTTTGGGTGGCTATTATTCAGCATATCATAGTTGTTATCTCCTGATATCTGTATGCTTGCAGAATCTGGTCCTTAATCTAGGCAATGAGGGTACTGAATAAAAATATTTTAATAATAATTTAGTTCAATGCACTCATTCTGTAGATTAGGTGTCTGAGGTCAAGTTAAAGTAAATGGCATGCCTGAGACTGCACAGCAAATGTTTTGACACGACCAAGACTATGAACCATATGCTTTTACTCCCACTCTTTGCAGTACAGTCTTCTTCTCTAAATGAATTACCAAGAATTTCTCATTTCTTAATTCTTAAAATTATTCCAGTATCCAACTATAACTCTGAAACAAAAAGTATCTCACAGCCAGCATCAATTTTAAAAGAGAATAAAGTCACCATTTATATCCACTGATCATAGTCAATAGTAACTTTAGGAAAACTGGAGTAATGTGGGAAAGAATCCATTTCAAGGGTTATATAATATATCCATTCAGAAATTTGTATGAATTTAAGTACTTAACATTCAGTTAGGTAATGACGGGCCTAACATTTTCTGAGTTCTCAGAACTGTAGAACTTAGAACCTAATATAATCTTAAAAGATAATTTACTTCAACCACATTTTTTCGGGTAGGCAGTGTATTAATCATGCTTTCCAGACCAAGTGACTGAAACAAATCTAAGTGATTTGGATCGAGGATATGCAGTTAAAAACAACAATTTTTACTTAGTAAATATATAGGAAGGACCCATTACATGCCAGACTCTGTATGGAGGGCTCACATGTGAAGGTCAATGTGATATGTATGGTCCTTACCCTCAACAGGTTTTCTGTGTATGAGGAAACTAGATGGGTAAACTAATCAAGTGTGAGAGTGCATTAAAAAACTAGAGACAAAGTGCTTGGGGAGTGTTCCGGAAGGCCTCCTAGAGATGATATCTAACAGGATTTTGACAGGAAGGAGTGCTAGGGACAAGGAGAGAAATATAACTCCAGCTAGACCTCATTGTGTGAGTGAGGTCTGGACATGAGGGGACAAGGCATGTTCTGGAACTAACATCTACTCAGTATGACTATCATGGGGAGTATAGTAAGAAATGGGGTGGGGAATCAGTATGGAACAAGTCCTGAGGGCCTTACAGGACATGTTAAGGAATGTAGATCTTGTTCTAAGGACATTGTGAAGAAATTCAAGTATTTAATAGGGGACTGGCTTGTGTAGGTTTGTGACTTACACAGAGGCAAACTGGCTAAGGGTGATTTTGTAATGTGAGCCTTCGAGAGTGAATAGGGTGCCATTAATATGCCAGTGCGAGAGGCACATACCGAGACTGTCCCAGCACACCAAGGCAGAAGGTCACCCTTGCTGAGCCTAGCCTAGGTTTGAATCCTGACCCACTTATGCTAACTATCTCACTTGAGCCTGGCACCATAACTTTTAGACTCAGTTTTCTCCTCTAAATATAGTACAGGAGTAACAATGACTATTTTATCCGTTTTATAGAATTTTTCTGAGAATCAACTCATGAACACATAAAAATGCCTTATAAACTATAAAATGAAGTAAAGTAGTATGATAATCAATTCTCTGTCTAATCTTATATCAGGCCATGACTTAACGACCCTTTCAGAAAATGAGATAATTAAAAACAACACAGTAGTCATAGCATAAAAGGGTAATGAGAGCTAACATTTTGAGCTCTTAAAATGTGCCAAGCCCTGTATTGAGAATTTCACATTTATAGTCTCATCCTGCCAACAGTGATGAGGTGGGTGATGTTATTATCTTCATTTAATAGTTGCAAAGATCACAACCCAGTTATTTGTCCAAAGTCACAAAGCTACCGAGCTTTAGAACCCTGATTCTATAACCGGAAGTTGGTCTCCAAAGCTCATGGTCTTCATCTTGGGGGGCAGCTGCATATTTGCTGTCTGTGTCTTACTCCTTGTTTGTTTTAAAAATATTTAAGTATATTCTTTTGCAAGAAAAGGAGCTGTATCTACTTTGTTTCTTTTCCTAATCACCTAAACCAGGTGAGTCTGAGCTAATTTAGAACAAGAATGACAAGAAGAAATACACAATGGGAGCAAGTACTAGTGAGGGTTCAGTAGTTGTCTTTGGGAATCTGCTGAGAAATGACAAAACCCTTCCCAGCGCTATGCATATTTTAAAAACTTCTGCAGTAGGGACTATTTTAAATTTTTAGGTAATGATGAGTGCTAAAGAAGATGCCATTTGCGGTAGATCAGAAGAACTATTTCATGTCCCTAGTATAAAATCAGTTTTGGGTTTTGGTTTGTTTGGCTGATCAAGCTAGAATTTCAATGTTTAGGTTATGACTATTATACTATAATTTATATAGCCATGTAAAATATTTCTTTGCCTTCTCTGTTTTTCCTTTACTTCAAAAAGTAAAACAAATGAAGTCTAATTTTAAATGAAAACTCTGTTAATGCACTATTTTAGCAGAAAAGTGAAGTCCTCAAATACAAGGATATTTATATTACCCCCCCAACACACATGACAACACTTTCTAGTGTATTTTACTTTGTGTTTGAAAAGGTAGCCCCAGCCTGTAAACTCTGCTCCACCCCCTTTGCCTACCTGTTATTGCCTGGAGACTTCATGTAAGGTTCTGTGCCCACATGCTTCTGTGCCCTCTTTTAGGACATTCTTGCTCATCTCTATTGGTGTATAGCTGGAGTCATCCTCAGTGTGATCATGCCCATGTCATTCATGCATCCCGTGCGTTGCTGTTCACTTCGTTTCTGCCCTGCTTTTTTGGTGGTTAGTATAAATGTCTTATATTATCTTCCAACCCCTTGTGAAGATTTCTTGTCTCTATCTCTAGATTGTAAACCCTTTGAGGCTATGGGCCAAAAAGGTCACAGTCATGGGATGAGAAACAAGAACCTTAACTACAGAATTTCCTGAGAGCTGAGCATCTGTGATAATCCTGGTTCAAAACCATATCATAACTTGAAGCATAGTTTGTCTTGAAATATTTCACCTAGAGTCACTTTTCTCTTTTTGCCTTTTCTGCAGTAATCTGCCTTCCTCCAGTCTGTACAGTTACCTGTTCGGTCCCTCTTTCTTTTCCTTTGTTTTTTTACAATATGTCCTTGAACACATTTTTTATCTTCTTTATTTTCAACTCTTCTCTCTCTCCTCAAATCATCTTCAGTTTTCCAATATCTGCTACTAGTCTATTAAACCAGACCTTTACTCTTTCCCCCCACACTTTAGAGCATTACGGATGCTACTATTGCAAATCTTAAATAATTTCAGATGTTCTAATATTTTCTTTTTCTAAAAATGCCAGGTGTATTCCTCATTCCTGCCTCTTTCCAATATTTTTACTTCCCACTTCAGCAAATAATCTGCTAGTTGTTTTCCTGATCCTTTCCCTTAAAACAAAGGGAAGCATCATCCTTACATTTTCTTTATATAATACCCGTTTGCTGAGGCCTTATTAAGTACCAGGCACCATTAAGCTATTCATGCATTAAGTCTGACTTCTGCAAACGTCTCACCAAACCCCAGGTTCAGTGTGCTGATTCTGTACTTCTTGGAGGCATCACTCCCCATACTCTTCCCATCTCCCACCTCCCACCTTCAAATGCCTCTTTTTTAAAAAAATTTTTATTGTTATGTTAATCACCATACATTACATCATTAGTTTTTGATGTAGTGTTCCATGATTCATTGTTTGTGTATAACACCAGTGCTCCACGCAGAACGTGCCCTCTTTAATACCCATCACCAGGCTAACCCATCCCCCCACCCCCTTCCCCTCTAGAACCCTCAGTTTGTTTCTCAGGGTCCATCGTCTCTCATGGTTCGTCTCCCCCTCCGATTTCCCCTCCTTCATTCTTCCCCTCCTGCTAGCTTCTTCTTCTTTTTTTTTCTGAACATATATATGATCTGTACCTCTGAAACAAGTGCCTCTTAGCCGTGAGGTTTAGAATAGTTCCCAGTTGTTTCCTTTTAGAGGACACTGTTTTCTTTTAGAGGACACTACTTGTTTCTTCCATAGCATTTACCCCAGTTTTTCATCACATCTTTGTTTACTTGGTTTTTCTTTTCTTTCTTTCTTTCTTCCTTTTTTTTTTTTTTTTTGGTCACTGTCTTTAGAGTGAAGCTCTGTGAGAGCAAAACCAGCACCGTTTTTCAGTACTGTATGTACATGTCACACAGTATCTGACACAAAGCAGGCACTCAATTTCTGCTGAATGAATGAATAATCTCATTTAATCATTACCATATAGGAAAGAGGAAGGTATTGTTAATGTTGTTGTTTTACTGATAACAACTTGCCCGAGTCATACACTATTGTCCGGCAGTTCAAAGCCTCACTACACCCACTTCTGTGTCTTCAAAGCGCATTTTCAATCCAGGGCCATACTTGTAATCACTTTTAATCAAAGCCCACACTTTTAATCCCTCTTTCCTACTGCCTCTCTAGCAGGAACTCTGGACTTGGCCTTCCTTACTTTGATACCATGGCTGCGATTATTTCTGTAGGATTCCTTTTAGATCACAGGTTCTCATTTCAGTTAATTTAACATGCAGTCAAATGCCAGGGCTTGGGTTATATTTCCCTCACACCTTTCTTGTCATGTCAGCCCTTTTGCAGCGCTACTCATTAGCCTGATCTCTTTCCTGGGAGTTCAAAACCCTTGTCTCCATCACTCTAGCAAAGCATGTCGTCCTCCTTCCACAGTCTGTGTCTAAATGCTCTCTGGCTTCTTCTGCTTTTCTTCTGGCTTCGAACATTCTAATTATATGTCCTTTACCATCTCTCTTGCTTCAGCTTGAGAGCACTTCTGTAGTTTTCTTTATCAGGTTTTTATTCCATAATTTGATCAACATGCTTAGCACTTTTTTTTTCATATTTGTGGAATCATACCCTTCTACGGAGATGTTCCAAAAAATGCCCTAGATCTGGTTTACTACATTGGTAATTACTGTTATTAATAACATTGTAAATATAGCTCACTTTAGATGAGAAATAGTTTGTAAATTAATATCATGTGTCACCATTTTCCCCATGTTACAAAATATTCATTTTTCTTTTAATAATTCTATCAATAAATCAAAGCAATTTAGGCTTTGGAAATGTATCTACATAATTTGAAACAATTGTGTTTTTTTAATTTGAAATCAATTGTAAATTGACTTTTAATTATTATGGTAACAGAGCAATCTAACTTATTTAGTCAGATTCTGCATATAATAAAAATAAATTTAATTCAGCAATCAGTACAAAAAGACTCTTCCTTGAAAGAAATATGAACATACATGTATCTATTAATTCAAATTCTAACTCCTGTAGGCGTCTTAATATTTTTCCAACAAAGATATGTGCATTTCTATATTTGGTCAGTCTGGAATATATATATATATATATATATATATATATATATATATATATGCATGTGTATTTTCCATTTTTCCCCTTTGATAGCCATTATTAATGAGAAAATCGGTTTTATTTTTAAAAGCTACATTTGACAGGGATGTACAGAGAAGCTTTGTAATTTAAGGGAAATCACAGAAGTTGGAAATAGTAAAGACCTTTATGGTTAGCATTCATCTTCTTTGAGATAAATGATGACTAAAATAGAAGAGGAATAGTTATTTGATTCCCTAAATCATCTTCACTTTCTCTTATAGGAGTCCAGACAAAGAGAAAAAAGTAAGGAAATTGACAAAGTAGCTAGTAAGTGTTACATGTACTAAAACAAGTTAAAAGAAAGGTAAAATGAACCTGCAAAGAGAGTTATTGGAAACTGAATATTTAATCTGGGCAAAAATACAAGATGATGATTTAGTAACCAGACAGCATTTATTTGCAGAAGGTATTTATCTGTGGTTTGCCTATTTCACTAAAGAAAAAGCTATAAGAAAAACCACCTGAGTGCTGGGATAAGGGAGAATTCACTGGAAATTCAAAATGAGAAGAGACTCCTGATGGAGTATGTGGAATTTACATTGCTAAAGACTTTCATGCATAGAATATAAGCTATCTGTCTTGGATGTTGCGCATCCAAAAAGGTTGAGACTGCTGGCTCCAAATATGCAATGATAATGGATGACTTTCCCTGGCCTAAATGGTATGGAAAGGGTTTGGAAACCAGGGAAAATGTGGGGGGGGGGGGTGGGGGGGACAAGAAAAAGAGGAGGAAAATAATGAAGGACTGAAAAAGTATCATGGATTCACACTGCCTCAGAGGCAGGGCTATCACAGATGTCTAATAGTTCCGGTGTATAGATGCCTCAAGACAGAACTATTAGAATTTGGTGAGCCTTAAATTGTAGAGACTCTATGAATAGGTCAGGTTATCCTCAAACAGGGGCAATGCATCAAAAAAGGTTAAGGATGAACTAACACGTATGTTTTTCAGTAAAGCATGTTAACACCCGGTGCTTGAAAGAAAATAATGATTATAGGAAAATGCCTTTTAAAAAAGGTTCTCAACTTTGCAGTTAACCATTGCTACTTGGAATTAAGTTGCAGTTAACCCACACCATTCATAATTAAGTGATAGTTGTGGTGCAATTATAGGGTTATATTTAGTTGACAGTTACCTGAATTTGGGGATATACTGACTTAATCAATACTTTGCCTCTTCTATTCTGGTTAATTAAATGGTTCATTAATCGCTCAGTGTCATCATTCACTGTAGGAAGCATGCCAAACATTTGAAAATTCCTCGTTAATGATAACACACATACTGACAGATTAGCTATAGGTAAATGTGGACAGATTTAGGCTGAAGAATTATTAGGTGAACTATAAAATAAGGCAATGCTTTACTGCCAGCACTATGAATCTTTCAAATGGTAATTGGATGCACGTGTTAGCAGCAGTAAACAGTCACTGTCCAGTTGTCCACCTTACATGGGAATCTACTCTGAGTGTCTTCTTTGATTTATTGTTCCAATTAGAACACAGTGTTCAAAGAAAGAACACAACTGACCTGATTTAAAGGCAAGGGAGCCTTTAAGGCCATTATTTGGTGGATGACCTGGCTCCCTTTGAGATATCTTGAAACTTTCTATTTGTGTCAACTCTGTACTGAGTAAATATTTGGTTTTAAACTGATTCTATAAAGCATCGACATTTTGTATTCATTAATTCTTGATCAGAGTGTCACTGATGACTTCCCAAGATGCAGGTATATTTTCTCTCACTAACTTTAAAGGCCTATTTCTAGGTTGTCACTTGTCATCCTGACTGAATGGCACAAGTAAAGGTAAAAGGCACTTAAAAAAAAAAAGAAAGAGTGCCAGTCATGAAAAGTAAGTATTTTTGATTGGCAAAACCAAGTAACAATACCACTAGTCAAATGGTAAATGTAAATGGTCTTAAATCATTGCAGTATACCATGAAAAATGAAGATTTTTCTGCATAAAGGACTTGAGACAAAATGAGGTTCATTATCTTCTAGATATCCTAGACTGTGATAAAGCTGTATTAAAATTACATAAACATAAATCTTATGTCCCATATTACTGGAAAATTAAAAGAGAACTTTAATTTCTGGGAGGGAAATGCTAATATTTTACTTACTTACATTAAGCAAGTATCAACTGTTAATGCTAACAAATGCTGGAACAGTAATACTAAAAACGTCATCTGAATTACTCCTCATTACAAAGTTCACAGAATTAATGTTAAGATAGATTAAAATCACTTTGAACTAATACACATGTATTACTCTTCCTTCTGAAGCATAATAAAGAAATCTCATTTGTACTACAATTTTGGATAAGCATCCAGACATTTAAGGCTTAGGAAAGATGTAGATATTCACAGGCAGCTCATAAATGTGAGGAACATTAGCTCCATTTCAAATGAGCTGTCAACTTTTTTCCAACATTTTGGCTTGTAGAAAGTCAGACATTTGGATAATAAATGGAGTTTGCCTCTGCACATTAAGGTAACTGTGCAGGAATTTAAAGTGCTCATTCATATTCTACTATAAGTTCATTAAACACTAAAAAAAATGAACTGGAATAAACCTTTTTGCTCTAAACCAGACAGTAAAAATATAGAAGAAAATATGCATGTAATGGAGTTTCCTTCATTCTAAAAGACACAGTTTCTCTTTTAAATTCTGTGCTTAAACATCATTTTGAAAACACCTGTTTTTAAAGAGTGATCCGTACCTTTGCCTAATAGATTCCTAAAATACCCAAGACCTACCTAAAGGTTGGCATTTCTGAATTCTCATATTCTAATGTTGGCATGTGATTTCTGCCAACTGTTTTCTTGGGTTTCTTCTAGTAGATTATAAATCAGGTTTATGAAAAGGAAACTCTGTGCATTTTTTAATGGATTTATGATAAAGCCATCAAAGTGGAGGGTCCATATGGTAGGAATGCGGTAAAGGTAACAGGACAGTGTCATGTAAACATTAAATACAGTGCCTTCTGCCTTCATAAATCTTCAATGTGCATGATTAAGTGCTGCCAGTTATAAATTATGCAACCAAACTCTAGAAATGACTACAACTTAAATTAAGACACCAGAGGAAACCGTAAGTTGTATATAGGTTTTCTTTCCAAAAATCCATTGTATATTTATTAGGAGACGATATTCAAGGCCCTATTTTCCTCAATAATTACTTTCTCACATTATTTAACTTCCTACAGTAAGTCCTAGTCCTGATTTAAAAGTAATAATGCAAACCTTTAATCCTAGACAATAATTTGTCATTTATATGTGGTGAAGTAACTTTCTGATTTGCAGACTCATTTTAAAACTTTCTTTATATATATATATATGTATATATATATATATATATGGCTTGTATATATATGTATACACACACAGACATATATGTAGCTTGAAGTCTCTATGATTTTGTCCTTTTTAGAGTCATATATCAGAAGTTTCTGCAAAAGCCTAATTTCACACTGTTATTTACAATCAAATTATTTTATTACATGTGGGAACAATTAAACATTTTGCCTTCAGCAGTAAACAATTACTATATACAATGACATTCATGGGTTTTTCTTAAATGGTCATGTATTTCTAATGCCCTGTTAAAGAGGTGAGATCCATGTACATGCATCCTGTGTTTCCATAAGCAAATATATTCCCAAAGAAAATATCGAAAGAGATATTTCACTTAGAGAATGCACTGACCTCGTCTGATACCATGTAACCACCTGCAGTGAGGATACCTTGAACATGTTTCATTTCTGTTCCTCTCTCAATTTACTACTGTTCCAGTTTGAACCTGAAGAACTGTTGGTGTTCATTAGCAAGAAGTGATTAAGATTTTGGATAATTTGTTTTTTAGAGTTTTGAGGTGTCTAATTCAAATATATTGGCATCAATGTTGCCAGTAGTGGAGGTAAAAGAAATAATGTAACCAAATAGATTTGGTCTTGACCTGACTCTGCCAATTTCCAGTTGAATGACCTTGGGTAATTTCCTTTTTTCAGTTTACTTTGAAAAAAATGTGGATAGTTATATCTAAATTATAGGACCATTATGTGTTAAATGATCTACATATTGAAGAAATAGGTACATGCCATGCAGTACATACTTATTTCTATATTGTTTCCTGAACTTCTTTCCCGCAAAGACTCATAAGCACTGTGGCTTTCCATTTTGAGAATAGCCATTCTTGGATCTCTCAAGTTTAGGGATACATTTTCTTTTTATTAACTCCCGTTTTCTACAAGTGACAACCATGAGAGAAGCCCACAGTCCACCCACATCCAGAAATAAGCCTACCAGTCCCAGTTGCAAGGGTACCTAACAGATGCATCCAGCCTTTCTAGGGGGCCAGAACTGGAGCTGAATAGTAATGTTTCAAGGGCAAAGCTCTAGATATAAATAATGATAAAACAAACTTAAATGAGCCTAAGCATATCTAATGACAGATACACTACAGCTATTCTAAATTATTCAAGCTTTCTCAGACTTCTAGCAGAAGAACCATAATTCATCTCTGCTCCCTTTATTCTATTTTCATATAATGGCATAGAAGCAAACCCAAAACTAACCCCTTCCACTAAAAAAAAAAAAAAAAAAGTTATAATCACCCAAATTGAGAAGAGTTTCTTTAGCACATACAACATTTTTAGAACCATCCAATTTCTGGGAACCAGCTTTGGAGGTAGAAGTTAAAAATGATTTTGCAATGCTTATGGGTGATTTCCTTACTTCCCTTTTGTTAGTATTTTGCTGGCAAAAAGCCAATAAAACAGTTGTTTAATTACCCAGGACATCCCAAACATGTAACCTCTTAGATAATCTGTTACTGTATTTTAGCAGCAATAATACCAGGGTCAAAAGTAACAAAAAAAATTAAGCTTCAAATAAGTAGACCTCAAAAGAACAGCTTTGTATATTGAGAATAATTAATAACTTGTTTAGGAAAATGTTACTGAAAAGTGGTTTTTGGACAAGGAACTGACACTCTTCAGAAACCCTAATATTTAACAGGCTACCATTTGGTGGGCTGGCTGGCTGGTTACCCTGTAGGCATGGCAAAAGTTTGCTCACATGTAATTATGCAACATTTAGACAATATCTTAATGATACCATGTAGTTCAGCTGAATCAGTCCAGCTGGAAATTGTAGCAGTGTTCTGATTAGCCAGCCACATGTGAAATTAAGGCTTTTTCAACCTCTACTTTTCACTTGCTGTCTTGATACAGATGTTCTTGGAAAGCCTAAATTATTTATGGTTTGACATTATTTAACAGAGTAAGCCCCACCCCCTTTCATTTTCAACCATTGATTATGATTGCATTACTATATAAGATATGATATTTTAACAAGGGCTACTGTTACACTTTATCATATGGAAGAGATAATATTGTATTTTGGACAGTTAGAATGGAAATTTTCCACACTAGTTTTTATGCAATAAAAATTGTACACTCTTGTTTTGCAGGTAATTCTTACTGTAAAAATATAATTCAATTTATATCCCTGGCAATCATTTTATTAAATAAGCACACATGATTATTATTTTAGAAAATATTAATTTCAGTTGCATAAATAAACTAGTATAGATTGGTCCTTATGTCATAAAGACACTTAAAATATACCAATAGCAAAAGGGGAGTAAGTCAGAGGGGGAGACGAACCATGAGAGACGATGGACTCTGAAAAACAAACTGAGGGTTCTAGAGGGGAGGAGGGTAGGGGGATGGGTTAGCCTGGTGATGGGTATTAAAGAGGGCACATTCTGCATGGAGCACTGGGTGTTATGCACAAACAATGAATCATGGAACACTACATCAAAAACTAATGATGTAATGTATGGTGATTAACATAACAATAAAAAATTATTAAAAAATGTCAAAAAACTAATGATGTAATATATGGTGATTAACATAACAATAAAAAATTTTAAAAAATATACCAATAGCAAAATCAAGTTAGTGTCTAAAAAAAAAAAAAAAAACAGAATTTTGCCCAAGGTTAACACTTCGAAAATATATTTATCTCCATGAACTAAAAATACAAAGAAGAGTTTCAGTCAATGGGCATTTTTTTTAACTCCCAGCTCACTCTTCAGCAAGTGTTTAGCTTACTTCTTCCCCATAATTCTACCTGGATGACAGCACAACTATTTTGTTTTAGAAGTGAATAAAGGTATTAAATTTTAATCAACAACTCTACCATCTAAATGCAGTATCTAATGAATTCAGGTAACAAACGACTTTCAAACAAAAAAATCATAAATGACATTATTTCAGCTGCTTTCTATGAATCAGAATGGAAAAAAAAGGTAATGGACTATTTAACATCTCTATATTAAAGTCTAGATGGAATACTTTAAAATACTTTCACAAGTATTTTTATTACTTATAAACATATCGCTAATTTTAGTAAATGGAAGCAGCAGCTGAAGAGGAACAGAAGTTAATGTTGAATATATGTGGATCCCCAAATAAGAAATCTAAGTCTTGATTCCTGTAAATTTTTATTTAAAAAGAAAATGCTAAATTCTGATTAACTGTCTTTCCCCTTAGTACCAGATAGTTTTCTGGGTCAACGTATCTTGGAATGTCTGACGCACATATTTAAGTTAGTTGGCAAGAAATTTCCAAACAACTGACACATAAAGGTCCCTTTAAAAGGTAAATTGGAAGGACCATTGAGATAATGCTAAATGGTCATTAAAGATGTTTAAACGTCATTGTCTACTGTCTTCAGTGTGCCATTACATAGCCTTGGGATCCTTTCAAATAGCAATCAATAGAGGGTGAATAAGTCTCACCACTTGAAAGTAACTAGGAAAGGAAGCCAACAGAGTAATCTGGCTTTGCTGGACTGATTCAAGAAGAGACACAATATCCACCCTTCCTCTTCTAGTTCTCCCTCCCCCTACCCAGCCCACACCCCTGCAAGAAAGAAAGAAGAGAAAGAGCTAAAGAAGGAAAGAGAGAGAGAAAGGAAAATGGATGGGGCAGAGGGCATAATTTATCCTGAGCAGAAAACCTCATCCAATGGGACAAACTATAGCCATGGAAACAGACTTCATGACTTTTACTTTGAAAATAAAAGAATGACAATGAAATTTGTGTGAGGTCTGTGTGAATCCAGTCCCAGATGTTTACAGTGCTGTAGTAGTATGGCTCTGCAATATGAGAGCTTTCAGAAGAAACGAGTACAACAGGACACCACAAAGCAGCGCATATGCCATTGACAATGCAGACATGAGCATCATGTTACCAAGAGAGAAGGCAGGCAGAAGACAAATAGCAGCGGTGGTGCCTGAAAAGCTAACTTCATGGACTGCAATCACTCAAACCAACATGAGGGGCCAAAAAAAAAAAAAAAAAAAAAAAAAAAAAAATCAAAACCAGAAAAATGTTTGCACTCCCGTCTAGATAGGTAATAGGGTAAAGAGATGGGGGTGGGGAGCCAGCGGAATTGACTTTTCTTTCTTAAATAAAGCTCCCATAAAGCCCCTATAATTGACAGCGGATAATTATTTTCAGCTTGAGAAAACTGTCCCAAAACTCTTAATAAGATTGCCAGCGAAAAGAAACCAAATGTGTTTACTCGAGCCAGTTCCAGAAGGGAGGGAAAGGGGACCTTGAGATGAGGTGCGGAAGGGCTATGGAGACAGAGGGGGGCATCTAGGCGCAGCAACAACTCTCCAGCGCCCTGCGTGGTCCCGGGAATGACAAGCCGGAGAAGGAGAGACGGGGCAGATGGGGTGGCAAGGAATGGGGGGTGTGGAGGGAGCTGCGTCAAGGGGAGGGGGGGCGGCAGCACAATGTATGGGGGGAGTGATTTAGTGTGAAAGTATTCCACTTAATCATTTTACAGGGGTTGGGGACGTAAATATTTAGCTGGCCACATCTGGAACAGATTTTCCCCCCCTTGTGGGGTGGGGGGTGGATAATTGGAAGGAGGGGAGCGCGCATTTGTTACTTACTGTACGGGCAGTTCTCCTTCTTGGTACCGCTGACCTTCCCGTTCTTCTCGATCTTGAGAAAGTACTTGGTAAAAGAGAAGAGCTTTCTCCAGCGGACATCTCCTTGGAGGTGATTGTAGCTCCGCACGTGCCTCCCCGCACTAGCAGGAGAGGAGGAGGAGGAAGAGGACGCGGAGGACCAGGACGAGGAGGAGGAGGCAGAGGAGTTGGTGGCCTCTGGTGACACCATGCCCTGACCGAGGGCTGGGCAGGTGACAGGGATGGAAGACACCAAGAACAGCAACAGGAAGCAGCAGCCGCTGCCAGGCAGGTGGGGAAAGGCTGAGGCACAATGTGTCAGTATCCATTTCCACATTGTACTGAAACTCTCGGCACTGGAGATTGTCTCATCAGAAGGAACATACTGGAAGGGTAAGACCTGGTGCGAGGCAAGGAGACAGCTGGAGGTGGCGGCCGCTGGTTAGCTCCCTCGGGGCGCAGATCTGGCCAGAAGTGAATGCACCAACATCCATAACTCCTTGGAAGGGCCGGCTGCCTCTCCTGGCTCCTTTCTCGGGCCCGCCGCCGAGCGCCTCTCGAGTCTCCCGGTGAATGGTGGACGTGGGTGGCCGCAATGGCAGGAGCTGGTGGTGGCGGTGGTGGTGGTGCTGGTGGCGGTGGCGGCGGCGGTGGTGGTGACCAGCGGTCTTCACTCCTCTAGGAGTTACTTTGTTCTCTTCTTCACCCCTTTCTTCACCATGGTAGATGCAAAAAAAGGTCTGAAAAACAGATGACAGCACGGTGAACAAAACCCACGGAGGTTGGGGTGGGAGGCTGGGGGCGATGTCTGCGCCTCTCTGGGCTTGGCACCTTCTGGTCCCTCTCCGCAGAGCCCCAGCCCGCTAGCCAGTTCTAAAAGCGCGTCCCTTTGCAGTTGTCAGAACTGGAGGCAAGCTGCCGGTCGCCGATGTTTCCTTCCCCGTCTTGCTTTCTCTTTTTGGTGGTGCCTGTTGATTTGAAGCCTCCAGAAAGTCACTTCTTGTTTGGGGGAGATGGCGGCTGGTGTTTTGTTTGGTCCTCTTTCCCTCCCCCCCCCACCCCCTTCCTTTGGAAAGCCCGCTTGTAAACAGGTTGAAGCCTGGAGTCTAAATGTCAGTGATTCTAAGCCAGAGGTGGGCTCTGCCTCTGCTGGTCAGACCTCATTTGCAGGGGTGGAGAAGCGGGGGGAGGGGGTCAAACGGCGGTGGGACATCTGAAACCCTCGGCTGCTGGGAACGCCAGGGAGCGGGAGGGGGAGGGGGCCAAGAGGGGGGGGGGAGAGTAGGGGAGCAAGGAGGGGAGAGCGCGATGCCTCCGCGCGGAGCCGGGGGCTGCCGGGTCCCTTCCCTGTGGCCCCGCGGCCGCAGGCAGCCTCCGCCCCGCGCCTCCAGCTCCGGCGAATTGCTGCAAAGTGGCGGTGGTGCGCTGGCCACCAGCGCGAGCTGGCTCCTCGGGCTTTCCCAAGTTTGCTGTCTCCAGCCTGAACCAGTCCCCTCTGGGGAGCCCCCTTCTCACTTGTTTTCCAGCGTAGGATTTTTTTTTTTTTTTTCTCCCTTCTTTTGGCAGTGAAGTTCTTCAGAGCCACCTGGAGCTTGGTGCTTGGCTGACTGTTTTTAACCCCCCTCTGGCTCCCAGAAGGAGGGGAGGGCTGGGGGAGAAAGCAGAAGATGCTGTGGATAAACCCTCTAAAGCAGCAGATTATAAACTGGTCGGAGTGAGCACAGAAAAGGGAGACATAATTAGCTTCTTTTCCTCCTCTTCTGCCAGCTTCCAAGGAGGTCTCTGCTTTAATGAATCACTGATTTCTCGCTTCCGTTGCCGAAGTAAAAAGTTCACACTTTGGCCCTCTCTGCCTTTTAAGCTCAGGGAGATTTATCGTCACCCTTAAAAGTCGCCTCTCTCTTGGCGCAAATGAAATGGGGGACCGAAAAGACCAATTTCTAATTGCTAGCATGAGTCCTTTAGTGAATCACGCGTGCACTTCAAAGCGAACGCACTTTATTGAGATTGCGAAGATTTACCCATAGGATTTGGACGAATGTTCTGCTGTTTTCTATGCGATTTCCTTTGCACTTTGCCATAAAAGGGGCGTCTTCTTTTTTCTATCTTTACATTTAGTGTTAAGAGGGCTCGGTTTTACGATACAGCTGCACTACCAGTTCTCCCTCTTTCTCACACTCACCACGTCGCAACACCCTCATTGCTAGGGACGCTCACAACCCAGATATAGACAGAACCAACTCCCTGGCTAGGAAACCTTGCCAGGGATTAAGAGGCACGAGAGGCAAGTAACTGTGATAATCGGTTCCGATCCGAGTTAAGAGATAGTTCCTAGAGGATCACTACGAGAACTACTCTGTACTAGGGAAGGCTTGACTGGGAGGAGTAACGGAAGAGGTAATGGTGTAAAATATTTACCTTCGGTAAGGCGGTTAGACATTCGTGTTATGTTGAAGCATATGAAATTGCCACTATTTTATATTTCTTGACCTTCCCAAGTGGCAATTTCATATGGTTCACCAAACTTAATAGTTAGACTGCTATTCTAAGATGGAGAATCACTTCAAGGTGAACTTGGGAGTTTGACCTCTGTAACTGTAACTCCAAGGGAGCTAATCAGAAGAACTGGTGTATATACAACAAGCCAGAATCCCTGTAATGTGCATTTGACCTCAGTCTTCATTGTGAACAGGAGAAAATACAGAGAAATAAAAAAATCTAGCTTTAGAGATGGGCATTAGGAATGATTGCCCAATTATGTTGTTTAGTGACCTGAAAAAAATGACTTTGCATGCATGCGCTTTTATTTTCCTACGCATTCAGAGCCTTTGAAATAGAACCATGTAATGCTAGAATCAGGATTTTAATTGCATTTGTTTATAACCAATTGCAATGCTTACTGAAAAGATTTTGACAATGTGGTGAATAGCACAGTAGGCTTTTTAATTTAATAGAATCAGTTTTGATTTCTGTAGCCATTAATTGGAAAGTTAAAGAACATACGTCATTCGTATGCTCAAAGTTTTGTTCTTTTCTTAAAGCATGGATGTTTAAAAATGAAATCACTGTGCTAATTTAATTTTCTAGTTCACAGTTTTATACCTGAGCTAACAAATGCCTGAGAGAAAGTATAATGTTTCTAAGGGACTTGAGTTTCAGCCCAATTGTTCAGTAGAATCCAAATGTTTGAATTGACAACTAATTAAAACTGCATGTTTTTTTAATGTTTGATGAAACCATACAGTAAAGATTCTGCTGTGAAAAGTTACAAAATATAGGAAGTTATAATTTTGAGGTTTCTCTACACTGGGCATCAACACTATTGATGCCAGCTTGAGATCCTTTTAATTTTTTTTAAAACTCACAATAGACATCCCCTCCTACACTGAAGCTCGTCTCCCCTCTACCCCCCTCACCCCCACACCTACCGACTTTCTGCTCCAGCAGAGAAGGCGATTCAGATCTTTGTGAGAAGTTTTGTGTTCTTATTCTGTTTGAAATGGGAAAAACAAAACAAAACAAAACACTTAATCAAACTTCCATATTAAAATCTGGTTGCAGCAGGTGCAGTGTTTAAAACTAGAGTCCTTTTGCCGTTCTTCTGTACAGCGTGATGACAGGAAGGGCATTTACAAAACAGCCCGAAGGAAAAGCTGACATAGCTTTTTAGATTATATCTCATTCTTCTTTTTCTTTTCTGTACAGCCTTTCTTTTATAGCACAGTTGAATCCCTAAATACTCTGCTGCTTTGCATTGTTAGGTCACCTCTTAGGTTAGCCCGAGAAAGCCTGAGAAAAGTTCCACAGGAAAGATGCACTATTTAACGGAATTCAATCTCTCCCAATAGATTTGAATCACTAACATAAATGTATGAATGTAGATTATATCTCTGTAATGAGGCCTGAATCATTCTCAGTTACTTCAAAGGACTGAAATTCTACCTTCCTTTTTTAGCAGCAATAATCAGGTCTTAATGGGTTCCTTTATTAATTGTTTCTCTGCAACGATTGAAAAGGACAGGACAAGCTTCAGATTGGAGTGGTAACTGCTAATTCTAAAAGGCTGTTTTTCTTTCTTTCCAACCTCTGGAAGGCATGCTTTATTTCTGTGTCCTAAACATATCGAGTAATATTAGGCTAGCTCTTTATTGGAGGAAATAGATGTGGCCTTTTGTTTAATGTGATGTCTTAAGAAGCTACTGAGGCTTTTAAAAGCAAGTCCGTGGCAGCAGCCTCTGAAGAATCCTAAACTGTGACTGTTTGACCTCAGAGAAGCCGTTTGCCTATGTACTTCCAGATCCTTCAGTAGCTCTTCTGTTTGAGCGGTTTACATTTTAAGTATGTATTTCCTGGATTCTTTATGTTGCTTGGCACTATCTGTGGTTCAATTACAAGATGTGTGTTCTATAATGTGTGATGTAATTGGCAGTGTCAGTAAGCTGCTTCAAATAATAATACATCAGGTCAAAAGTCAGCCAGGCTGCTCTACAAAGTAGACATGTGCAGGCCTCATTTTTGAAGTCTGCAGAGATAGTCCTCATGACAGTGTGTTCCAGCCCATGTTCCCTTTCAGATACGGGAGATGCCAGTTGTTCTTTTGTTTTTTTTGTTTTGTTTTGTTTTTTTGTGTGGTTTTTTTTTTTAAGATTTTATGTATTCAGTGGAGAGAGAGAGCATGCACACAACTGGGGGGAGGAGGAGCAGAGGGAGAGGGAGAAGGAGGGTCCCGGCTGAGCCAGGAGCCTGATGCAGGACTCCATCCCAGGACCCTGGGATCATGACCTGAGCCGAAGGCAGACGCTTCACCGACTGAACCACCCAGGCGCCCCCGGGGAAGATGTCAGTTTTAAGGCATTGTTGGGGCTTCTGGTCTTCCCAGGATGTGGCTAGAGATGATGCTTATGGTCAGTGACATTTGGGCCAAATCAAATAGTGATATCTTATTTTTTTAAGAGGGGGTTTCAGTTGAAAGGAAAAGGAGTCTTAAACCGCAGAGAGCAATGCAGTACTTGAAAGCCGGGGGGACTTTAGCAATAGTTGAATCCAACTTGATCACTTTATAGCTGAACGAACTGATGCCCAAGTCACTCGGTGGTAGAAGAGAGTTTAGAACTCAGGTGCTGAGTCCTAATTTTAACAACCATAGGCTGCTGTCCTAATTTTGTTGGTTAACACCTGCCTTGTCTGTTTTCTCTTTTCCCCCTCTGGGCTCCTCTTCTCCTTATCACTGACCACTCATCACTCTAATGTCTGAGATGCCAGGGTGGAAATGATAAGGGGTTAGGAGGCTTTACTTATGCAAAACCAATGTATCTTTGCTGCAATAGATTAGCCAGAGAAAAGTAATAAAATAGCTTGGTGTTGAATTATTGGGTACCAGTTGATTTGCTGAATAAATATTGATGTATATATTTGGCAAAGGGGACTATGTTATCAAAACTTGTGAAATGAACACAATTAGAAAGCGATGCATGCCACATGTTTTCAGAATAATCAAGGATTTTTTTTTTCTATATAATCTGAATTTGTAAGTTCTACTCCAGGAAATTCATGGCTTCTTCTAAAAAAGTAGATTTATAATTTGATGCTGCTTTCTCTATTCCAAGATTAAATTTCCGTAAAGCAGTGTGATATTTCAAAGCATAGGTATTGGCTTAAATAATTTTTTTTCCAAAGCTTGAAACTAAACTAAATTTTCTATTCCCAAGCTTTCAAACAAACTTAATGATCTATTGTTGAGAATGAAAAATGGCCAAGGTAGTGACAAAGATCTTTTGAAGGAAAAAAAAAAAAAAACTATATAAGAATGTTTAAATTATACAATAAATCACAAAAATTCTTGGAAACTCAGCTCTGCCTATTGGCACCAAACACACCAAACATATTTCCGCAAAGCTGCTATTTGTCTCCTCCCCGCTGATGGTAAACAGAACCTTCCCTTGACAAAGCTGTGAAGTATGAAGAGTTCTGTTTGTTTTCTGTGTTTCCAGCTGTCCCTTTGTAGAACTGTGCCTCCTTCCACTTCAAGTCCTCTAGGTTTCCTAGTCCTGTATCCTTGATCAGAATTTTAAGCACTCTGATACCAGTCCTTTATGTTTGTGATTCAGTTGGCAGGTTATCATGTTTTCTTTAAAGTTGCAATGTCTTACAACAGATATTTATAGTAAATGTCTTTCTTCATCCATTCACTTAACTGTGAATTTAACTAATGTTTATGGATACCTATTATGTGTGTGTTGTGGGATTTTACAAATAAATAAGACAGAGCAACATCCCTTGTGAAAAGAATGAATGAATGAATGAATGAGTGAGTGAATGAATGAATGAATGATTTTAAGTACTTTATTATTAATGATGAAGAAAATAAAATTATTTTAGGACTCAGAAAGCAAATGGCGAGATTTGGGAGGAGAAAAAAGAGCCCCTGAAATTTTTTTTCTGGTTGTCCTACTGTCTACAAGAAGAGCTGAAGGAAACTGACTTCTATTTTCTGGCTTCACACAGGATCAGGACTCAATCTTTTTCTGTTACGTGTCCCTGACATAATCCCTCACAGTTTCTTCTGCAGACTGGGCATTTGGGCTGCATCCTTTCTGCCACCTCAACCTGACTTGCTCTCCTTACCTTCTGCTCTCAGAAGATGGATGCAAATTTTATGCTTTCCAGCTTATTTTAATTACTTCCCAGTAAGAGTTCCCTAATCTATATACTGTTCAGTGTGCCTCCTGTTGAAACATACGTATTACCAAGTATAATTTGACCTATAAACCCATTCTCCCTACTTGACAAATTTTGCCTCTGTTAAATAGACTTCAACAAAGAAGATTAATTATCCAATAATTACTATTAGAAATATTATTGTGTTGGGAGAATGCAGTAATCATGGTGCTGGATTTTTCTTGGATTGGTCCCCAGATCCATTTCCTACCCTTTTCTGCTCAGCTCTGTGCTGACACCTGTGCATCACCAGTGTCCCTTGGACAATGACTTGCTGTCGGTTTTGTTGGTGGGAGATTGGGATCTGCAGAAGATCAGAGCCCAGGAGAGAGAGAACTCTGGGTATTTCTTCCTCTCCTCCTCCTCTTTGATTGACCATAACTTTTCTGGCAGTGGCCATGTTCTTCCAGATCCGCTTTTGAGTCCCTGCTATGTTATTCCCTCCCCTTGCCCTTTAAGCTCAAGGAGCGGTAACAGTTACTGTCTATTGCTGGTCTACCATCATTTTTCCTTGCTTGTTTATTTCCCTGACCTATACCTCTATAACTGGTAACTTTTTGTTCAAGTCTTTTCATCTGAATCAATTGGGATAAATTCTGTGTCATAGTCAGGACAGTGACTAGAATGCACACCTTCTGCAGTGAGTGACCAGTGTGTAGTAATATGTTTTGTTTGTGTACAAGGTAACAGAGAAGTGTAATTTAATACAAAGTACATTGTGGAACTTCTAGTGCTTGTTTGTTATGCTATATTCTTTGAATTATACAAAAGATAATGACACATGGCATTTGTCCTCAAGAAAGAGATAATTTAGTATTGAGTTTTGATTGATTATTGCAGAGATTTTTTTTAATTTAGTGAATTAAAAATTCCAAAGGTCCAAAATCAAAGAGTAAAACATTTTGGTTGCTAAATGTTCAATAAAATACTTTCACACAAATAACTTTAGAAAATGAATTCAGTAAAGTAGAAATAATGTTCATAAATAACATGCATTTGTGGAAAGCTGTAGTAAAAGCTCCATATTAAAATTACCTTTCTTCTTTTCAATTTACTATGAAAAATGTAAATGTTTCCTAATCTTTAAAGTCATCAATTTTTTTGTGAGTGAATTTGTTACATTGAACTTTACTTATAGTTTAGTTAGAAAGGAAGGAGGGAGATAAAGAGTATCATTTTCTAGCCTACTTTAGTTCTTCTCTAAAGACAATTCTTTAAAACTGGAGATGCAGCTAGCCTTGAATTGTTCAGTTAGGTGTAAAAGCTGGGTACAGTAATAAACTCCCGAGACAAACTATATATACAGATAATTTTGTGGATTGATCACTGTCCAGATAATTCCATAAATTTCACAGACAAATAACTTCTTACAGAAATGAATATAACCCAGGATTTATAGAGCTCAGATCAAGCCTTTGTCTTTTATTCTCTCCCATTACCAGCCTTAACAATGATAAAATTGTGAACCTTTATAGCTGCAAAAGACTTTAACTTCCTCAGTCCTGCTGCCCTTCCTTCACAGGTTGCGGGGGTGTCGGGGTGAAAGAGGAGGAACAGAAGCCTGAGGAGCAGGAGGAACAGGGGGAGGGGGAGGGGGAGGAGGAGGGGGGAGGAGGGGGAGGAGGGAGAGAAGGAGGAGGCAGTGACCTGGGAAGATGAAGCAAGCTGCCCAGGATGGCAGGGCTAGTAGTGATGAGCTACCACGCCCGCACTAAACTAGCAAATGGCAGGAACGCTTCACATACTTAGAAGATGTCATACACCTGCAGGAACAACAGTGGCCCCTGCTGAAGCTGTGGACAGGGAGGGAGAACATTTCATCATTTCCAGGGCATTTAGCATGTTGTTTGGAAAATTCTGAGTTTATTCCAACTTGAAGAAGAGCATGTCCTTGTGGCTGAGAACCTACTAGAGCATCCCTAAATTAGGAGAGCATTTCGCTAAGTTGCTTGAATCCTAGCTAAGAGATAAAGAGACTGCCCTCAGGATAAGAGTTAAAAAATACGTCATTTTAAAATGTATTTTCTGCTCAAGTGTCTATAATGGCTTCTTGTCTCTACTGTTCTGGCTTTCACATTCCTGGTTCAGGTGTCAGTGGGGTTTGGATATTTGGGTTTGATATATTTAAATTTTGTGGGCAGAGGGAGAAAGGACTTAGAAAATTTTTTTGGCTAACTTGTGAGAAATAATGTTTTGCCTTTAACCAAAGTCATGCTCATTTGGATTAGGGTATAGTGGATTAGGGTATATTCTTCCTACTCTATAGCACTAGATAGCAATGTTTTCTGGATTTATTTTTGTAGCCAGTGTTGTTTTTACTGTTTCACCTATATTTTCTGTGATTAAAAATAGGGAAGTGTATACGAGAAGTCATTTAATCTTTTATTTTCTGCAATTAGAAACCTAACTGTGAGAATTTACCTTACCCATTTCTTAAACACACACACACACACACACACACACACACACACACACACACACCTTCAAGTACCTCTTGTTAGACATCTAGTCTTTTTTTGAATTTTGAAAAACAAAGCCTGTCAGATTATTTGGAATTGATTGAAAAATAATTTTTTTAAACTCCAAAGCATCAATTAGGAAGATGGCCAAGAGCTAAAATGACCCGTTTTCATTCTTTTCTTCCCCCCCCCTTAGTTTTATTGAGAAATAATTAACATACCTCACTGTATAAGTTTAAGGTATGCAGTATGATGGTTTGATCTACATATGTGGTAGAATGCTCACCACACTAGGGTTAGTTAACATCCATCATCTCATATAGATACGAAAAGAAGAAAAAATAAATTTCTCCTTGTGAGAGAACTCCTAGGATCTCTTTTCTTTTTTTTTTAGATTTATTTATTTATTTTTTGAGAGAGTGAGAATGAGAGAGAGAGAGAGAGAGAGAGAGAGACAGAGAGTACATGAGAAGGGGGAGGGTTAGAGGGAGAAGCAGGCTCCTCGCTGAGCAGGGAGCCCGATGCGGGACTCGATCCCAGGACTCCAGGATCATGACCTGAGCCGAAGGCAGTCGCTTAACCAACTGAGCCACCCAGGCACCCGGATCTCTTTCATCACAACTTTCCTGTATTATCATATACCAGGGGAACTGTAGTCATCATGTTGTTCATTACATCTCTAGCAACTATTTATAGCAGGATATTTGTACCTTTGGACTACCTTCCTCCAAAGATATAAACAGCTTTTGCATTAGTTCGATATTTACTTATAACAGATTAATGTTATTTATATGAATTGGTGCTGGGTTCTCTCTGTGTTAGAGGTCAGCTTCTAGATTGACAGAAATAACCCCAGGAAAAGAATTGCTTAGTACAACAGGGAGGGTAGCCCATTGTAATTGGAAGGCAACTTTGAATCCTTGATTTATCAAAGAAACTTCAGTGCTACGAGAATAGACATGTGAGTTCTTTGTCATTGACAATTAAGAAAGGGAAGCAGAGAGGAGTATTGACCTTAGACATAGGTGTTGAAGTCCAAGAAGGTGAAGTAACCTGCTCAAATGACAAAGCCAGGACTCATCTTCAGCCAGTATCCTGCGAATAGAAAAGTGCTGGGTACCCAGGTGGAGTACTTTGAACTTCAGAAATGTCAGTGTCAAAATTTGGGGATATCTGTGTTGGAAGGATCTAAGGAGTAAGGACAGTGGTTCTTTTTACATTGATGTTTTTGTATTTTTCTCTTTCAGGTGCCTGATTTTATTCTTCCAGAAATTTCTGGGTTCTGAATATATAGCAAAAGCCTGTCCTCTGCTTCTTTATTCCTTTCCTAAATGCAGACACTTGCTCTGCACAAACGCCACTTCCCTTTGATTAGTGATACAACCACAGTAACAGTAAGGAGAGCCTTTCCCCTGACTTGGAGGTTCAGCTCTATGTGTCAAGTTATTCTTCCCCTACTTTCACTTGGGGCAGAGACCTGACTCCTGAGCTAGCTTTGTGCAAAGATACAATGTTTTTGGCTATTTTGCATAGAAACCTAGGCCTGGATGGCTGCACACAGGTTCTACATAATGAGTGGAGAAAAAACTTTTTTGAGCTACTTGAGGACATTCCCAGTGAGCATCTGGAAGATTCCTTCCATGCGGATTCTTAACGCCAGATCCCAGTCTGTGCACTTAAGTCCTGGAGGATGATGCCAATCAGTTTTTAGAGAACAAAGGGGGTTTCGATGTGAAAAAAAATCCCTATTTACTCGTTGCTTAAGAGTTAGAATTTGGGGGAACAAACTCTGTGCCATTTTCAACTCTTTTTTTGTGTGTTTTGAATTTGTCAGTTGAATTTCTACTAATGCATTTTTAAATTGGATAAAATTTTAAAGTAGAACAAACACAGTAAACCTAAGGACAGGATCGCCCATTCTCAAAGTCCAAAATAAAATTGTCCATGAGGTTAAAAAAATTATAACTAAGAAAAGCCAGGGGGAAAATGTGACTAGTTTATCTTTTGGTAAATAAGCAAGGGAAATGAAATACAGACAGCAAGGAAGCCACATATTTGGTAAAGATAGAAACCTCAGATTTTTTTTTTTTAAATAAAGCAACTTCCACATTTAGCAATATAAAGTATAATTAGTTTTGGTACTTAGGAACATTTTATTGATAAACATGACCCTTTTAGGCCTACTGAAAAATACACAAGGCTGTATCCACGTGACAGCAGACAAATGTTTCAGGAAGGCATTAACTGTGTAAAATTTTGAGAGCCATTTTCATTTACATAATTTTTTTGTCTTAAAAATATTTGCTTCTGTCATTTGGAGAGAATCTATTTTTTTTTCCTCCTTCCTATTTGACTCGTCTTTATTACCAAGTGAATTTTTCCAAGCCGCCCCACTAAGTGACTCTTAGGGGAAATTAGAAATCTGTGGTTGGCATTATGTTGGTGGAGGATAAAGAGAAAGCTATGCATCCCTCAACTCCCATCAGGAAAGGGCAGGAGCCGAGTAAATTATTACAGTTGAGAAGGGAGGAGATTAAGGTGAGCTATTCTGTCCCAGAGGCTGTTCCTGACAGGGACCCAGTGGCGGGAGGGTGGGAGGGCGGGTGGTACAGATGGAGGGGCTTCCAGCTAGATCCTTGTCTTTCATCAAAACAGCTGTTAAGACTGAGAGCCGGAGCCCAGGAACTTTCCTCTTTGGTGGAGAGAAGTGGGTGAGGCACTGTGCTCAATTCTAAGAGTGTGTGCAGTTCCTGTGGAAGGGGCTGAAGATTAGACAAGAATGGGACAGATGGAAGTGGTTGCCGCCCCTGCTACACAGTTTGCAAGAGACACCTTTTTAAGATCCATTACATAAATCATCACTATTTTCTGATAATGTTTTATTTTCAGCACTACTCTGTGGATACTATTAAAGCTAATAAAAAGTAACATGCTTTTGTTTGGGAGGGAGGTAATTTTTAACCAGTAGATTTTTAATGATTTTCCATTTAAAAAGGCCTTAAAATTTATAGGAAGAGAGGGTAATGTGTTTTAAATTGAGCAATATTTTGAAGTTCAAATCAGTTTTTGCCTTAGCAGATGTGTATGCTGCGTGCTATTGAATGTTTTTCTGGGTTTATTTTCTGACAAAGGTGTATTTCCTGGAGCTGTTTCTTATAGGAAAATATACAATTTCTTAGCCTTTACTTTCACAACTTTCATACTGTTGTCCAGATACAAATAAGATGTGGAATGACAAATGCTTGATAACCTGTGTTTTAATTAGCTCCACTAATAATATCATCTACAGTGTTCACATGGGGAGGAAAGAACAATTCAGAATATTTGTCAGGCTCACATAGTGTGTAATTATTACATTTTCAGGTGAAAAAAGAGGGAAGTGCATGAGACCTGAAAGTTAGGATATCTAGATTATATTTCTGATTCTGACACAAACAGTTGTGAGGCCTAGGACTAATATTTAGGAAAAGGCATAAATAGCTTTTGGCTTTAAAATTCTCTAACATAGGGCACCTGGGTGACTCAGTCGGTTAAGCATCTGCCTTCGGCTTAGGTCATGACTTCAGTGTCCTGGAATTGAGTCCCACATCGGGCTCCCTGCTCAACGGGGAGTCTGCTTCTCCCTCTCACTATGCCCTGTGTGCTCTCTCTCTCAAATAAATAAATAAAATCTTTTTAAAAAATTCTCTAACATATGAGACCCAGAATAACAAAGGTTGCTATTTTATCAGTACCGCACCATGGCAATAGAAAAATGGATGATACTTAACATTGAAAGTGGGATCTTGTCACTCAAGTTATTTTCCAGAATCATGGTATAATGGAACAGAAATGCCCATCTAATACGAAGCTCTCTTTTCATTTTTTCCTATAGCTGCACATGAGACAACTATGGTCCATGAAGGAAAAATTACTTGCCCAACATTATCCAGCTAATTAGTGACAGAACCTTTAGAAGCTGTGCACCCCAACTTACCATTATTATTCTTGCTATATCCATCTTTGGCAGCAAAAACAATGTAAAATGGGTTTTTTTTTATTCTTTAGAAAGTTAGTAATAGAGTGAGAAATATAGTGAGTAAATGCAAATGTAAATTAAGAGGAACTCTAAATAGATGTTTAAAAAATCTTATGTAACTTAACTGTAAAAAGACTGATAAAAATCAAGGTACTTTAGGATGGGAAGGGGTTAGAAGTCAAGTCCCTGATATTTGATTCAAGATAAGAAATCGAGAGTAACTATAGGCATCCCTGATGAGTCTGCTGTATTTGATTATTTATATTTTTAATATTTTAGAGTCCGCAAAGACACTGGAATGCTCAGCAGTTGAAGTTCTGGGTCAGTAGGAAATTTTGAAAAGAAATTGTCAAAAAATTGCATGAATGGGCAGAACAATGATATAATCTTTTATCAGGTGGTTTCTAGGAATTTATCCCAAGGATATAATCCTTGGCCTTCCCTTTCATCTGTGTGGAAAGATGACTTAATTTTTAATATCAGTCTTACTCTTGAACTAACTAGACTTCATCCCTAACTATTTTGGTCATGTCTTCACTAGGGTAAGAAGATTGCTTTCATTATTACCAGGCATTTGTTGTTTTTAATTTTCTTTCTTTCTTTCTTTTTCTTTCTTTCTTTCTTTCTTTCTTTCTTTTTCTTTCTTTCTTTCTTTCTTTCTTTCTTTCTTTCTTTCTTTCTTTCTTTCTTTCTTTCTTTCTTTCTTTCTTTCTTTCTTTCTTTCTTTCTTTCTTTCTTTCTTTCTTTCTTTCTTTCTTTTGAGAAAACTTACCAGAGGCTCATTTTTAGAAAATCTTTATCTAATGATATCCCTTTAACCATATATTTTCTCAATATGATTATATATCACTCCATATACTTCCCCAGCTATAATGTTCTCCTTTTCCCTTGTATATCCATGCTTAGAGTGTTCATGCCTTAAATTCTTAACCAACACTGATCTCACTCTCATTTAAGTGGCTATGCAGTTAGATGAAAATAAATCAATTTTTACTTTATAAATTTTCCAATACTATTTTCATAAAATTACCTAGTAATTAATTTTAGCAGTACCACATTGCACAATTCTGGGGCCTATCATTCCTGTGTTAGTCTATGTGAAAAATTGTCTCCTGGTAGTTTGCAATGGAGAGGTTTATGTAGCAGACTCTATTGGCTGCCTATCCAAGAACTATTACCAGCTTTTCACTTTATGACCGTCTCTAATTTATTTGGTGAACCCACCTTCCTCCTCAAGGCCATATAACTCATTGAACCAAACACGATATACCATTATCTTTGTTGGTGATCAGATTTAGGACAGGCATATGACATAGTTCTGTCATAGGGGAAGGCTTCTGGCAATCTTACTGATAAACAAGGAGATGCCTCTTTTCTTCAGCCAGCTCTTGTCATAGGTAAATGCGGTCTCTGGAACTGCAGCAGAGTTTCTATCTATGAAGGGAAGAGCAAACAACAGTGAGCACCATGTGGGATGACTGAAACTCTGATGGAAAACCACAAGCTTTTTGGTCTGAAACACTAAAATACAGAATGATGATCTTGACCAATGGAAAGTGAGAGGCAATTCTGGAAAGTGGAGGGCCAGAGAATGGGAGCTCCAAATTCTCTGTATAAGCTCAACATAATTATCTGGCTAAGCCCTATAACTCACATATGTGGAATAGACCCTAGCTAAAGATAAAGTAACTGAGCTGGGATTTGAGCTGTTAAAGAATTTGCATCCAACTTGAATCCAATTAAAGTAATGAGTCAGGAATATAACAGAATCCTCAGCATATCATTCATAATATCCAGTACATAACCCAAATTAACTCAAGTGATTTCTAGGAATTTATCCCAAGGAAATAATCCTTGGCCTTCCCTTTCATCTGTGTGGATAATGACTTAATTTTTAGTATCAGTCTTACTCTTGAACCAACTAGACTTCATCCCTAACTATTTTGGTCATGTCTCCTTTAGTACACTTCCTTAAACAGAGAAAATTGCTTTCATTATTACCAGAAGAATCAGGAAAATGTGACCCTTTCTCAGGAGAAAGGACAATCATCAGATCCCAATGCTAGGGTGACCCAAATGTTGAAATTAGCATAGGAAGACTAAAGAGTTGTACTCAACGAGGTAAATTAAGATAAAGGAAAATATATTCACGATGATTAAAAAGGTGGGAAATCAAAGCAGAGAGATTAAAAAAAAAAACGTATGTACCTTTACAAATTTGTAGTAAACAATTGGAAAATAAAGTATAAAAAATTTCATTGGCAATCATGTCACAATGCATATAGTACTTAAGGGTAAATTAAACAGAGGATATATGAGATCTCCACACTGAAAATAACAAAACATTCTTGAGAGGAATAAAGAAAACCTACATAGACAAAGACCTCATCAAAAAGGAGAATTACAGACCAATATCCTTGATGAACATGGATGCAAAAATTCTCACCAAAATACTAGCCAATAGGATCCAACAGTACATTAAAAGGATTATTCACCACGACCAAGTGGGATTTATCCCTGGGCTGCAAGGTTGGTTCAACATCTGCAAATCAATCAGTGTGATACAATACATTAATAAAAAAAAGAACAAGAACCATATGATCCTCTCAATAGATGCAGAAAAAGCATTTGACAAAGTACAGCATCCTTTCTTGATCAAAATTGTTCAGAGAATAGGGATAGAGGGTACATACCTCAATATCATAAAAGCCATCTATGAAAAACCCATGGCAAATATCATTCTTAATGGGGGAAAAACTGAGAGCTTTCCCCCTAAGGTCAGGAACATGGCAGGGATGTCCACTATCACCACTGCTATTCAACATAGTATTAGAAGTCTTAGCCACAGCAATCAGACAACAGAAAGAAATCAAAGGCATCCAAATCAGCAAAGAAGTCAAACTCTCACTCTTTTGAGATGATATGATACTTCATGTGGAAAACCCAAAAGACTCCACCCCAAAACTGCTAGAACTCATACAGGAATTCAGTAAAGTAGCAGGATATAAAATCAATGCACAGAAATCAGTGGCATTCCTATACACCAACAACAAGACAGAAGAGAGACAAATTAAGGAGTCGATCCCATTTACAATTGCACTCAAAACCATAAGATACCTAGGAACAAATCTAACCAAAGAGGCAAAGGATCTGTACGCAGAAAACTATAAAATACTCATGAAAGAAATTGAGGAAGACACAAAGAAATGGAAAAACGTTCCATGCTCATGGATTGGAAGAACAAATATTGTGAAGATGTCAATGCTACCTAGAGCAATCTACACATTCAATGTAATCCCCATCAAAATACCATCCACTTTTTCAAAGAAATGGAACAAATAATCCTAAAATTTGTATGTACCCAGAAAAGACTCCGAATAGCCAGAGGAAAGCTGACAAAGAAAAACAAAGCTGGTGGCATCACAATTCCAGACTTCATGCTCTATTACAAAGCTGTAATCATCAAGACAGTATGGTCCTGGCACAAAAACAGACACATAGATCAATGGAACAGAATAGAGAGCCCAGAAATGGACTCTCAACTCTATGGTCAACAAATCTTCGACAAAGCAGGAAAGAATGTCCAATGGCAAAAAAACAGTCTCTTCAACAAATGGTGTTGGGAAAATTGGACAACCACATGCAGAAGAATGAAACTGGACCATTTCCTTACACCACACACAAAAATAGACTCAAAATGGTTGAAAGACCTAAATGTGAGAAAAGAGTCCATCAAAATCCTTGAAAAGAACACAGGCAGCAACCTCTTCGACCTCAGCCTTAGCAACTTCTTCCTAGAAACATTGCCAAAGGCAAGGGAAGCAAGGGCAAAAATGAACTATTGAGACTTCATCAAGATAAAAAGCTTTTGCACAGCAAAGGAAACAGTCAACAAAACCAAAAGACAACTGACAGAATAGAAGGATATTTGCAAATGAAATATCAGATAAAGGGCTAGTATCCAAAATCTATAAAGAATGTATCAAACTCAACACCCAGAGAACAAATAATCCAATCAAGAAATGGGCAGAAGACATGAACAGACATTTCTGCAAAGAAGACATCCAAATGGCCAACAGACACATGAAAAAGTGCTCAATGTCGCTCGGCATCAGGGAAATCCAAATCAAAACCTCAATGAGATACCACCTCACACCCGTCAGAATGGCTAAAATTAACAAGTCAGGAAACGACAGATGTTGGTGGGGATGCAGAGAAAGGGGAACCCTCCTACACCGTTGGTGGGAATGCAAGCTGGTGCAGCCACTCTGAAAAACAGTAGGGAGGTTCTTCAAAAAGTTGAAAATAGAGCTACTGTACAACCCAGCAATTGCACTACTGGGTATTTACCCCAAAGATACAAATGTAGTGATCTGAAGGGGTATGTGCACCCTGATGTTTATAGCAGCAATGTCCACAACAGCCAAACTATGGAAAGAGCCAAGATGTCCATCGATAGAGGAATGGATAAAGAATATGTGGTATATATATATATATATATATACACAATGGAATATTATGCAGCCATCAAAAGGAATGAAATCTTGCCATTTGCAATGATGTGGATAGAACTGGAGAGTGTTATGCTGAGCAAAATAAGTCAATCAGAGAAAGATGTATCATGTGACCTCACTGATATGAGGAATTCTTAATCTCAGGAAACAAACTGAGGGTTGCTGGAGTGGTGGGGGGTGGGAGGGATGGGGTGGCTGGGTGATAGACATTGGGGAAGGTATGTGCTATGGTGAGCACTGTGAATTGTGCAAGACTGTTGAATCACAGATCTGTACCTCTGAAACAAATAATAAATTATATGTAAAAAAAGAAGAAGAAGAAGAAGAAGAAGAAGATAGCAGGAGAGGAAGAATGAATGGGGGGAATCAGAGGGGGAGATGAACCATGGGAGATGATGGACTCTGAAAAACAAACTGAGGGTTCTAGAGAGGAGGGGGTGGGGGGATGGGTTAGCCTGGTGACGGGTATAAGAGGGCACGTTCTGCATGGAGCACTGGGTGTTATATGCAAATAATGAATCATGGAACACTACATCAAAAACTAATGATGTAATGTATAGTGATTAACATGACATAATAATAATAAAGAAAGAAAGAAAGAAAGAAAGAATAAAAACAGAACAATTAAAAAAGAAGAAGACCTACATAAATAGATATACCTTGTTCATAAATTGAAAGACTCAGTATTTTTAAGATGTTAATTCTCTCAAAATTTGTAGATTCAATGCAATCCTAATCATAGTCTTAGCAGATTTAATTTGTAAAAATCTAAAATGTATATAGCAATCTAAAAATCTAAAATATTTAAAGCACTCTTCAAGAAGAATAGAAGATTTAAAGACTTACTGTAATTCTGCATCATCAAGACAGCTTGGGACAAACCAAAAAAAAAAAAAAAGTGACAATGGAATAGAAGAGAAATCTCAGAAGCAGATCCATACTTGTATGGTGATTTGATTTTCAACAAAGTTACTTAAGCAATCCAGTGGTAAAGGAAAATATTTTCAACAAATGATGTTGTAATAACTGGGTATCCAGATTAAAAATTAAAAAAAAAAAACTTAATTGAGAATAAGGATTTCCAGGCCAGCATTTAAGCAGCTTAGAAATCATAACAACTGTCCTAACAACAAAAAGCTGGAAAAACTGAAAAATCAGCAACTCTTCTTAGATCTTTTTTTTAAAGATTTAGTTTTAGAGAGAGAGTGTGCAAGTGGGGGAGGGGCAGAGGGAGAGAAGCAGATTCCCCACTGAGCACAGAGCCCCTCATGACCCTGAGATCATGACCTGAGCCGAAATCAAGGGTTGGACATTTAACCAGCTGAGCCACCCAGGCACCCCTCTTAGATCTTTTAGAGAAATGAGATCATAGATCAAACCACTGACCCAAATATTAGAGAGACAGACAGGCAGATACAAGGAAACAGAACTTGTTAGAGCAGAAATCCATGAGCAGATCTCTCCATAGGAGCCAGTGCCAGGAAAGGGAAATATGAGCTGTAATTGACAAATTACTGGAAGCTCAGTGTGGACAACTCTGAGAGTTAAAAACTATGGGGATGCAGTCATAGGAGGGCTCCTAAACTTCTGTGGATTTTGCTTCTAGGAACTCTACCAGGTCCTCACAGTGAATATTGGAGAAAAATCTTCTCCATCTTCCACAAGGGGAAGGAATAGGAACCATGTTTAAATATGCCAGAGCATTCCGTTCTTCTTCATAAAGTCTTTTCTCAGGAAAAATTATTTTACGGGAATGTAACCTTCTGAGTTTTATCAGAACCTAATTTAACTAGGGGAAAGGAAATATCCAAGTTCAGCAGGCCCTAGCTTTCAATATAGAGGAAGGGAAATACCAAATCTAGCCCCCATCTAGCCATACTGTTCCACCTAAGTGCAGGACAGTATACTGAGAAGTAATGGTGAAGTTCATAGTCCAGGGGTATAGATTCACCAAAAGGCAGACATAATCATAGGACTACAAAATGCTTCTCTTCCCTACAGCTTACCATTGAGTTATTAAAGGCCTATTTACCACAGTCCCTTTTACCAAGTATATCATGTCGACCTTTCAACACAAAATTACAAGGCATGTTAAAAGGCAAAACACATTGTTTGAAGAGACGGAACAAGCATCAAAACCAGAGTCAGATAAGGCAAAATCTGTGCTTATCAGAGACAGAATTTTAAAAAACTGTATTAATATGCTAAGAAATTTTATGACATGATAGATAATATGCAAGGACAGGTAATATAAGTAGAGAGATGGAAATTCTAACAAAATAAAAAATAAATGCTAGGGAACAACAACAATGAAACTGTAATGGAAATGAATACCTTTGATGGACTCATCAGTAGGCTGGACATGGCTGAGAAAAGAATCACGGAGCTTGAGGATGGGCCAATAGAAACTCTAAACCTAAAAAGCAAAGAGAAAAAAATGAAACAGAAAAAACAGAAAAAAAAGAATCTAAGTACAGCAGGATAGCTATAGAAGGTATAATGTATGCACATAGGGAATACCAGGAGGGGAAAACGAGAAAAAGGAACAGAAGCAATAATTAATTCCCCCCAATTAATGTCAGAAGCCAAATCACAGACTCACGAGCCTCAAAGTATACTAAGGCATATTATATTTAAACTTTAGAAAAATCAAAGATTAAGAAAATTCGTTTTGGAAGAAGCCAGAGGAAAAAATACCTATAGAGGAAAAAAGTAAAAATTACATCTGACCTCTCAGAAACTATATAAGCAAGAAGAGAATGGAGTGAAATATTTTAAAATGTTGAGAGAAAAAAACCTGCCAACATAAAACTATACACCCTGAAAAATTACCCTTCAAAAGTGAAGAAGAAAGAGACTTTTTCACACAAAAACTGAGAAAATTGGTTGTCAGTAGGTCTGTCTTGTAAGAAATGTTAAGGGAAACTCTTCAGAGAAAAGGTAACTGATGTACGTAAAAAACTCTGAACTATGTTAAAAAAAAAGGAATAGCATCAGAGAATGAGTAAATGAAGGTAAATTTTTTATTTTTCTTATTCTTAATTGATATAACAGATAACAGTTCAAAATAATAGCTCCTCTGTATTTGATTATATGTATGCTAACATGTGCTATTTATAGGAGAAATGAATGACAGCAATGATACAAAGTATAAGAGGGAGGAATTAGGACTATTTTGTTATTAGAAGATATTTGCACTACCTGGGAAGTGGTATGATGTTATTTGAAAGTGGACTTAGATTAGTTGTAATGTATATTGTGGACTATAGGACAACACTAAAAAAAGTAAATAAAATATGATTGCTATCCTAACAAGAGAAAATGGAATCATATAAAATACTCAAAGCCACAAAATATCTGAAAAAAGTATGGAAGATAAAAATAAGAACAAAGAACAGAGCAACAAATAAAAACAGTAATAAATATCATTCATATTAATCCTACTGTATCAGTAAGATCTTACATGTGAATGGTTTGAATGTACCAACTGAAATACATATGGTCAGAGTGGGTCAAAAAACAATACCCAACAATATGTTGTCTATAAGACAGCCACTTTAAATATTAAAATTCATATAGATTAAAAGTAAATTAATGGAGGAAGTTCTACCATGGTAACACTAATCAAAAGAAAGCTGGAGTAGCTATATTAATTTTTGACGGAGCAGACTTCAGAGCAAGGACAGTTATCAGGAATAAAGTTGGACATTACATAATGATAAAAGGATCAGTACTCCAGAAAAATATAATAATTCTGAATGTGTGTGTACCTAATAATAGAACATCAAACTACTTGAGGCAAAAACTGATAGAACTACAAGGAGAAATAGATGAATTCACTATTATATTTGGAAGATTTTAAAAACACTCTATCAGAAATGGCAGGTCCAGACAGGAGATCAGTAAGGACATAGTTGAACTCAACAGCACCATCATTCAACTAGATATAACTGACATCTAAAAACTATTTCATTCCAACAACAGCAGAGTAAATATTTTTCTCAAGTTCACATGGAATATTCATCAAAAAAAATCACATTCTGGGTGATAAAACACACCTTAACAAATTTAAAAGAGTAGAAATCATGCAACATCTGCTTCCAGGCTAAAGTGAAATTAAACTAGAAGTCAGTAACAAAAAAAAAAAAAAATAGCTGTAAAAAATATCTGTAAAAATACCCAAACATGGGACGTCTGGGTGGCTCAGTCGTTAAGCGTCTGCCTTCTGCTCAGGTCATGATCTCAGGGTCCTGGGACCAAGCCCCACATCGGGCTCCCTGCTCAGCGGGGAGTCTGCTTCTCCCTCTCCCTCTGTCTGCTGCTCCCTCCGCTTGTGCTCTCTCTCTCTCTCTGTCAAATGAATAAATAAAATCTTAAAAATCTCCAAATACTTGGAGATTAAACAACACACTTCTAAATAAAATACGGTTCAAAAAAGAAATATCAAGAGAAATTTAAAAATATTTTGAATTAATTGAAAATACAACTTACCAAATTGGGATGTAGTGAAAGAGTGCTTAGAGGAAAATTTATAGCATGAATGCATATATTACAAAGAAGAAAGACCTAAAATTAATCTAAGATCTAAGCTTCACTTTAGGAAGTTAAAAAAAGAGAGCAGATTAAATTTAAAGAAGAAAAATAATAAATATACTGCAAAAATCAATGAAATTGAAAATGGGAAATCAATAGAGAAAATGAATAAAATCAGAGCTAGTTCTTTGAAAAGATCAATGAAATTGATATGCCTCTAGTCACACTAACTAAAAACTGAGAACAAACACAAATTATTGATATCAGAAATAGGAGTCATCACTACAGATGATGGATAATAAAAGGATGATAAAGGAATACTATGAATAACTCTCTGCCCCCCAAATCTGGTAACCTAGATGAAATGGATCAATCTCTTGAAAGACATAATCTGCCAGAACCCACAGAGGAATAATCAGACAATCTGAATACACCTATATCTATTAAATAAGTTGAGCCAATAATTAATAACTTCCCAAAACAGAAAACAGCAGGCCCAAGTGGATTCACTGGCAAATTCTACCAAACATTAAAGCAATAAACAGAGGGAATACTCCCTAACTCATTTTATGAGGCCAGCAAACACTAATACCAAACTAGACAAAGATACTACAAGAAAAGAATATTTGCCATGAACATTGATTCAAATGTATTTAACAAAATATTAGCAAATCAAATCCAACAATGTATAAACATAATTATATACCATGAGCAAGTGAGATTTATCCCAGGTATGCAAGCTAATTGAACATTCAAAAATCAATTCATATAATCCATCACATTAACAGACTATACAAAAAAAATCATATGGTCATATAGGTAGATGCAGAAAAAGCACTTCACAAAATCCAACATCTATTCATGGTAAAAACTCTCATCAAACTAGGAATAGAAGGGAAACTTCTAAAACTTGATGACATCTACAAAACACTTTCAGCTAACATCATACTTAATGGTGAGAAACTCAAAGCTTTCCCATTAGGGCCAGGAACAAGGCAAAGAAGTCTTTTACCTACTGCTTTTCAACATTGTACTATCAGTCCTAGCTAACACAATAACCTAAGAAAAGAAGATATATACAGAATAAGAAGAAAGAATCCTCTTAGCAGACGACATAATTGTCTATGTAGAAAAAAGAAAATTTTTAAAGATTTTATTTATTTGAGAGAGAGAGAGATAGCAAGAGAGAATATGAGCACAGAGAGAGGGTGGGGAGAGGGAAAAGCAGACTCCCCACTGAGCAGGAAGCCCAATGCGGGACTCGATCCCAGGACTCTGGGAACCTGACCTGAACTGAAGGCAGATGCTTAACGACTGAGCCACCCAGGAGCCCCAAGAAAATATTTTCAAAAGACACATCTGATTAAGGACCATTATCCAAAATATACAAAAAACTTTTAAAACTCAACAATAAGAAAATGAATAATCGAATTTAAAAATGGGCAAATGACTTTGACACCTCACTAAAGAAGATATACAGAGGGCAAATGAGTATATGAAAAGTGGATCAATATCATGTCACTAGAAAGTTCGAAATTAGAACAAAAAAGATACTACTACACACCTTATTAGAATTGCCAAAATCCAGGATACTGACAGCACTAAATACTGGCTAGGATGTGGAACAACAGAAACTCTTATTCATTGCTGGTGGGAGTGCAAAATGGTATAGCCACTTTAGAAGACATGCAGTTTCTTAAAAATACTAAACATATGCTTACCATGTGATCCAGCAGTCATATCTCTTGGTATTTACTCAAATGAATTTAAAAACTTACGTTCACACAAAAACCCACACACAGATGTTTATAGCAGCTTTATTCATAACTGCCAAAACTGTGGAGCAATTGAGACATACTTCATTAGTGAATGAGTGAATAAACTGTAATATATCCAGAGAATGGAATATTATTCAGCACTAAAACTAAATGAGCTATATCAAGCCATGAAAGACATGGAGGAAACTTAAATGCATGTTACTAAGTGAATGAAGCCAATCCAAAATGGATTCATATGTCGTGTATGATTCCAACTATATGACATTCTAGAAAAGGCAACTATGGAGACAGTAAAAATAATTAGTGGTCACCAGTCTTGAGTGGGAGGGAGAAATGAATAGGCAGAGCACAGAGGATTTTTGTCACAGTGAAACTAATGTGCAAAACCATAATAGTGGAAACATGTCATTATACATTTGTCAAACCACAAGTGAATCCTAATGTAAACTATGAACTCTGGCTGATAACAATGTGTCAGTTATAACAAATATACCACTCTGGTGCAGGATGTTGATAGTGGGGGTAGGTTATGCATGTATGGGGACAGGCAGGCTCTATATGGGAATTACTGAAGAATGCAGTCTCATGCATTCAGTCTTTTGATCCCAACTCTGCTATAAAACAATGAGCCTTGGGCCTGCAACACTAACTTACCAACAGATGAAGAACTGCACAGCCTGTGCAGGATTTACTACCTTGCCTGAAAATGCCTTTTCCTGTTTCAGGAGCAATGAGTATTCCTTTGTTCTGCTTCAGCATGGAAGTCACTGGCCCTCAGGTATTCCCCCAGCTTCAAGTATTGCAGACTCCACAAGGGAGTGCTTTTACCATGGCTAGAGAAGGATATAATTGAGCAAATTGTCCTCTCCCCTGACTGCAGGGAGAGACCTGTTTGCCATGGGTCACACCAAATATTGAAGCTGATTTTGCTCGGTCTCTTCTCTATGTAAGTAAAGTATTATTTCATCCAGTTCTTGACTGTTTGTGTTTTCCTTGGTGACTCTGATACTAAGATCCAGTGGACAGAAATATTGGTAGTCCTGCCCTGAGATTGGTAACTGCTAATGCACAGTACACTGATTGACAAGAGCTTTCTGTACTTTCTGCTCAGTTTTGCTGTGAACGTCAAATTGCTCTAAAAATAAAATGTATTAATTAATAAAAAGAAGTAGCTTAACTCCTACCTCACTATACACAAAAATTAATTCAAGATGTGTTATTAACCAAAATGCAAAAGCTTAAATCATCAAACTTTCATGGGAAAAATAAAACATAGGAAAATTTCCTTACCACGTGTGTGTAAGCAAAATTTCTAAGGTTACAGAAAGCAGTAACTATAAAAATTGATAAATTATACTTTATCAAAAGTTAAAACTTAAGCTTGTCAAAATACAAAATTAAGGAAATGAATAGGCAAACCACAGATGGGGAGAGAATATACACAAAGCATACATCTGACAAAGAAGTGGTATCTAGGATATAGAAGGCAAGCCTATAACTCAATAACTCAAGATAACAACCCAATTAAAAGTGGGCAAAACATTTGACTAGACATTTTATAAAACAGGATTTATGAAAGGACAGTAAGCAAATGAAAAAGCATTCAATATCATCAGGCATCAGTGAGATACAAATTAAACCTGATTTCTGCAATTTACTGTGAAATGTATAAAAAAATAAGATGGCTGTATGGCTGGATGGAATGAGGAAAGAGAAGGAAACATAATACCATGAATACAGTAAAATGTTACTGGTCAAATGTAGGTGATGCGTATTAGATATCTGTTGCCAAAATCCCTTCTACTTTTTAAACATTTTTCATAATCTTGGAAAATATAAAGACAAAAATGCAATGATGAGAATTGAACGTGATTTGCATTAACTTACAAAGTATCCAAAGTAATCTAGGATATGTAAATTATAGATTTTATTTAAATATGATAAACGCTATAGAAGAAAGCAGGGGACAATATAGGAATTGAGACATAGGAGGTGATTAAAAATTTCAAATAGGGTTGTTAGAGAATCTTCACTGATATGTCTTAAGAATGATTCTGACTCCTGTGTTGAGAATAGATTGTAAGGGAACAAAGGTAGAAACAGACCATTTTGGCAGGTAGGGCCATGATCCAGGAAAGAATGGTAGCTTAGATCAAAGATTATGACGGTAAAGATAGTGAGAATTGGTTTTATCCTAACATACATGAAAAGTAAAAGGAAAAATTGAGTTAGTGTGGGAGAGAAAAAGAGGGAGCATTGCTAGTGTAACAATGTCCTTGAGTAGGCAAGGAGGGAATGAGATAGTATATGGAGAGAGACATTGGATTTAGAGAGGAGAAGGGATGGATCATTTGTGACAGGAGGGAGGACATGGTATATGATGCAGATCCTGGCCAGTGGGAAATGTATTTGAGGCAGTCTGTGAAGATTCTTCTCCGATTGCTTCCATTTTCTCAGTGAAATTATCAACTGAATTTCTCTTTACCTTTTAAAATTAGAAACCTATATACTCTTTGACCCAGCAATCTCACTTTTTAGTATCAATCCTATAGAAATAAAACACTGGCATATAAGGACACAGGTATACAAGTTTTTAGTTTAGCATTATTTACAGTGACATAGAAAAGAATCATCTTTAATGTTCATCATTTAGAGGAAAATAATTTAATACATTTTTTTGTTATCCATACTGAATATTTTTTCTTCTTTGAAAATGAATTGTATATATATGTGTATGTATTTACCTGAAAGGATGGCTGTGTAATATTTTTAAGTGGGCAAGGAAAAAGTATTGTGTATGCAGTTACCATTTTTAATAAAAACCTTATATGGCCATATGTTTTCATAAATATGGGTAAAGATGTTAAAATAACTAACGATTTTAACATTGGTGACTTGAGGGAATACAATTTTTCTCCCCTTTTTATATCCTTGTGTTGCTTCAGATATGGATAAGAAATACTGCTCTTTCTTCTAAAAGAATATTTAATCATGTTATGTAAAAATATTATTCATGGAATAAAGTTCACATACATAAACTGAAATCGTCTGTAACAGCACCACAATTATCAGTCTTCTGCCCAGATTCCTCCCAAATGACTTTTACTCCTCACGGAGTCCCAACCCTAGGTGTGTTGCACTTCGGTTTCCAACAGCCTATACCTGTGACTATTCAAAAGAAGACGACTTTTGCTTGCCTGTGAAGGAAGCTAGAAGTACCTGGTGTTGATGTCTGCTCAGGGTGACTCCTAGCTAATGCTGGTCTGGTACAACACAGGGGTGTGGAAGGCAGCGCTCCTCCTCTGCGACAGAATAACTCTGAGGTACAGCCTACACTCCAGAGATCCCTGGTGGAATCAGGTTGCTACTATGCTGTAGAGGCAGGGGATTTTGCTGAAATTGCATTCTTGTTTGGCTTTTCCCCTCCCTGTGTCTTCTTTCTCCCACTCCTTACTGGCTTTTCCCGGGAGCGCTTGCTTCATAAATCACTTGCACATGAATTCTTGTAACTGGGTCTATTTCAGGGAAACCCAATTTAAGAAAGTTACACTCAAAAAATACTGCTATTAAATTCTCTCCCTGTCATAATCAAACCTTTACTCTTTAGGCCTCTGCTTTGTTAGGTGACAACTAATTAAACTGTTTCAAAAGAGGATACATGACTTAGTGTTTTGCTAGGGTTCCCAGATTTTATGTAAGTCTACTCTTAGTAATTGATTATTTTTCACCAATGACTTTAGTGGTTACATTTCAAAAGTCTCTTTGAAAATTGAGTCAATAAAGAATATGTTCAGGAAAAGCCAAGATCTATGGGCTCTTTTCAAATCAAGTTACATTTGTTACCATTTATTTCACATTCCTAGAAGACTTTTCTGGTAGAATCAATTTTTTAAAGTCAATTTTCTCACTGTCTGCTCTGTCCTATTTAAATATACTGGTGTGTTCCACTTTGTACCCCACCTAAAAGAAGGATGGCCCAAATCATTAGATCCCGGTCATTACCTCCCAGTTCCCATTTCTGACCCATTGTTTCTTGGTGTAGCCTTGCCTGGATTCTTGGCTGCCTTGGCTTTGACTCTCAGGCTTCTTTGGTTTGGCAGCACATTTGGGCACATTTCTGCAAATTGACCCTTGGCATCTCTTCTTGGAACACAAGTGGTATTTGGATTCTGGCGCCATGTACCACAGATATAGGCAAGAGCTTTGCTACCTTCTGAGGAGGCCCCTCAAATCCCAGCCAGCTGGGCCAGGCCTGTCCAGGCTTCCCTCAGAGAGGAGTATTGGAGAGTTGCCTCTTACTGATTTTCCCAAATGACATTGCTTAACCAGTTTTCTGAAGACTGAATTTCATGAACGTGGATTCTTGCCTATGGTTACAATTCTAAAATATATTTTCCTTATTTTCAGCCTTAGTTTTGGCTATTTCCTAAATTTATCTTGAAAATGCCTATCATCTATTTGCATTTGTCCTAATTTTCTGATCTTAAGAGAAGATCATCAGTGAAATCATAGTGTAAAGCCTCCAGGTATTATTTTTGAACTGTAAGCTAGACTTAAAAAAATTTTTTTAAGGATTTTATGTTTATTTAATTATCAGAGAGAGAGAGAGCACAAGCAGGGGGAGTGGCAGGCAGAGGGAGAAGCAGGCTCCCCGCGGAGCAAGGAGCCGGATGCGGGACTCGATCCCAGAATCCTGGGATCATGACTTGAGCCGATAGCAGACACTTAACTGACTGAGCCAGCCAGGCGTCCCTAGACTTTTAAATTTTTAGTGAAATAGGTTTTGTAGTAAATTCTATGAAAATTACCAAGAGAATAACAAATAACGCCTACCATAAGGTAGTTTATAGTCTATGTAAAGAATATTATGTCTGGTTTATAAACTGGACCTTTGGAAGCCACTTGCAAAAGGTAGCAGAACCTTCTTCATATGTCTACATCCCTGAATGAATGAGTGAGTGAATGAATAAATTCTTATCGGTCTTTGCTCAAATTTTACATCTCATCTAGAATTCTTTCTTTAGTCCCCATTCCTATATAAATTCCTACCAATGTTGAGGCTCATCTTGAATTCCTAACAAAGATCCCAGAAGGATTAGATTTGAGGTATAAGAGATGACTGGTGGATAGTATTAAACAACATGATTGTCAGAACATATATTTGCTCCCAGTGATTTTCTTTTGAGGGTTGATGAGTTTCTTGGAAGTGGAAAACTATATTTTGTCCAAAATATTAAACCTACAGATGTAACTTATGGTTCAGTAGAAAGTTCCAAAGCCAAGGTACAAGGAGGACCTTAAACCCTTGCAGAAGTTCTTAGGTTTAGCCACATGGACTAAAGATATTAGTGAATCCTAGGTCTGAGTATGGTGTGGTTCCCAGTCCTGAAACCAGTTCCAAACTATCCTAGAAGCATGTGCACATCCTAGGGACATAAAGTGCTCTCTGTGTGGACTAAAAAGCTGTCTACTATATTCTGAAACATTGGGCTGTGCCAGGCATAGCCTATTGTCCTTCAGAAGTTTATGAATTGTTATTGGAAAGTGATTTCCCATGTTGGTTCCACATTTCCCAGCTATTCTTGTCACTATGTATTATTACCATGATTGAGCTCTATCCCATGGAGTGATAGAAAGTGGTAGTGTTACTTCCCAGACTGGCTTATAAAATCCCACATGGTGCTCCTCCATGCTCCCTTTTCCTTCTGCTACCTAAAATGGAGACCTCTCCCAGGGAACTTTGGAAGCCACTTGCAGAAGATGGCAGAACCTTCATACATCTAGGTCCCCAAATGACTATATGGGCAATGGCTGCCCCACCAACCTGTTCTCCCACCTAGTACCATCACATGATCAAGAAACGTACATTTATTGTTTTGAGCCTTTTACAGTTTTGAATCTACTTGGTATAATTGTGAGTCAACTCTTAGTGGTACAGATGCCCAACCCATCCAGCTATGGAACCCTATCCTCTTCTAATATAGTGGGGGATGGAACGTTGCAAAGGCTACTGACATATTGCAGTACTGTTAGGGCTGAAAGCATTAATGTTGCTGATGAAAAGATAAGAAAAAGCACCTTAATGGATTCAGAAGCTTATATGAGGTAACCAGACCAGCAGTGACTGTTAAAGGTAGAGCGTGGAGTAGCAGAGTGGGGAGCTACGGTTTAGCTGATGCTGGAGTGCATAGAAGACCCTTGTTGCTGAAGTGGGGGAGAGGGTCAAGGGATTTGAGTTCCTGAATAAGCATACGAGAAGTTGGAAATGACAATATTTGAGTACTAATATTAATGTGATCTGAGATGCGCCATAGGTTGGTGAGGCATATATGCATTTTATTATGCTGTCCTGTAATCAGGCACAAAGCAGACATTCAACAGATGTGTGACTCAATAGATGTCTGACAGCTGTGTTGATAACTGAAAACATTTATTGAAAGTGCTCTAGTTAAGTATATCAGCACTCTGCAATAGAATCTATGCTCTTAGCTAATTCTAGGCATTCAGATTACTATTACTTACAGATAAAGTGTCAAGTACTTGAAGTACTCATTCAATCACTCAGGTATTCAGAAATATTTACAGAGCATCTCTTCTGCCTATGGACAATGCTAGGCACAGGTGATAACGCAAATGAGACCTCCAGCTCTGCCTGGGGCTTATTTGCCAGTAGGGAAAATAGCATAAAAATTAGTAAGTGAGATCATAGGTGTTGAAATTAGAATTATGAGGGAAATAGAAAGGGCCCTTGAATAGAGAAAATCAGGGAATGTGAAAGTGAGAAGTCAGACATGAGAAGAGTGTTGTTAGTCAAAGGAAAGAATAAGCATAAAAACAAGGTGGCAGAAAAAAGTTTGGGAAATTCAAGGAGTTTAGAAAAAGCTCATGTGCCTAGAACATGGTATATAAACAGCGGTGTTGCTTGATATAAGATTGCCAGTGTTGATAGGGGCCAGATCAAACGTTTTGTGGGTCATGGTGAGGATACTGATTTTTTTGTTGTGTGTGTGTTATTGAATATATTTGACATATAGCATTGTGTAAATTCAAGTTATACAATGTGTTAATTTGATATATTTCTATATTGTAGTATGTTTGCCACTGAAATGATAATTAGTGCCTCTATGACATTACATAATTATTCTTTTTAGTTTAGGGAATAATTAAGTTCTAGTTTCTTAGCTAGTTTGATGATTATAATGAATATAATATTATCTATATTAATTATGCTGTACATTAGGTATCTATGGCTTATTTACTCATTGTAAGTTTAGGATATTGAGTTTTTTTTAAAGATTTTATTTATTCATGAGAGACAGAGGGAAAGAGAGAGAGAGAGAGAGAAGCAGAGGGAGAAGCAGGCTCCCAAGGAGCAGGGAGCCCGATGCGGGACTCGATCCCAGGACCCTGGGATCATGACCTGAGCCGAAGGCAGACGCTTAACCATCTGAGCCACCGAGGCGCCCTGGGATATGTTTATTCTAAAGATAATGAAAATAAAGTGAGAGTTTTAAACATAGTAGTGAAAGAGATCTGAGAGGAAGTGACATAACCAATTAGGAGGCTATAGCCATAAACCAAATGAAAAGTGATGGTGGCCTGGGGTGGTGATGGCAGAGATGTAGAGAAGAGGGCGGGTTAGAAGAATATTTTAGAGGCAGACACAACAGGTTTTACTGTGCTGATAGAAGGGAAGGGAAGGGGGAGGTCTAGGGTTACTCTGAATTTCTTGTGCAACTGGGTGGATATGGGATGATTGGGGATGGGTCAGGTGTAGGACAGAAAATCAAATGGCCTTTAACATGTATTCTCTGAAGTGTCTCTTTTTGATAAAGCAGATATAAGTAGCCAAGAGAACACAATGATGTTATCATCACCCCTGTGCTGGCTTATCCAGAGAATATATAGCTTTATGAAAGCTGCTAGTGTGTATTAAACAGCTCCATTTAAGTTTGCTCTTATATTTAACTCAAGAGAAAAGATAAATGTCTCAGCTCTTAATTATGGTCCTTTATCTTGATTACTAGTTGTTCCCAATATATTTCTGTGTAACCAACGGTCACAAAACTGAGAAACTTAAAATAATTGCTCTTTTATTATATCATGTGGATTCTGTGAGTGAGGAATTCAGGCAGAACTCAGCTCTTTTGCTCCATAGTCACTTCATAATGTTCAGCCAGTAGGCTGGTCTGTAGAGTCTAAGATGACTTCATTCATTTGTTTGGCACTCTGGCAGTGATAGCTAGGACTGCTGGCCTCAGTGGGGACTGTCTGCATTAATGTCTTTGTGCGGCCTCTCCAGCGTGGCAATTTCAGACAAGCACAATAGACTTCTTATAGGAAGGCTGGCATCTCCCTGAGTGATCATCCCAAGAAAACCTGGCAGACGTTGCAAGGCCTTTTATGACCTTGTCTGAAGTTACATAGCGTCGTTCTATTTGCTCAAGCAAGACACAAGGCTTCCCAGATTCAAGGAAAGAGGGCATAGATTTTACCTTTGGATAGGAGGAGTTTCAAAAGAAATTGTAACCATTTTTTAAAACTGCCACATTAGTATAAACAAACTTCCAAATCTTAGACCTTCTAGCACTGTAGTTCTTTAAGTTGTTTGTAACTTCTGAGCCCCTTTAAAAAAGTGAGTCCATCATTTTCAGGTGAATGTTAATTCAGTAAATGGAAAAATGAAAAGGAAAAGAAAAAAAGTAAGTTATTTAATGCCAGAGACCTTGGATTGAGAGGATTCTCTCAATACAACATCTCTTAAAGGAAGCAAAATATCAAGAAAGGGGCATAGGTCTAGAAATAAAGGAAACTGTGGTTTCTTTCTTCCGTTCTTTCTTCCGTTCTTCTTTGGCTGATAAGAACACATAGGTAACCAAGAAGGTGAATTTGTGAGTAAGAGAATGCAATTCTGTTTTATAAAAAGCAAGTAGTTCCATCCTTCTTTTGTGCTGTAGTTAGTAAAGTGTAACGGTTAATTTTATATGTCAACCTACCTAGTCATGGTAGCCAGGTCAACTACTATTCTAAATGTTGCTGTCAAAATATTTCTTTTAGATGAGATTAACATTTAATTGAGTAGACTTTGAGTAAAGCTGATTACCCTCCATAATGTGGGTGGGCTTCATCCAACCAGTTGAAGGCTTATGAAAAATAAGGCAGAGGTCCCTGATGAAGAGGAAACTCTGTTTCCAGTCTGTCTTCAAACTAGAGCCACAACTTTCCCCTGGGTCTCCAGCCTGCTAGTCTACCTTGCAGATTTTGGACTTGCCAGTCTCTACAATCTTGTAAACCAATTCCTTAAAAACTTTTCTTCTCTCTCTCTCGCTTCTTCCTTCTCCACAGGTGAGTGACTTCTAGTTTGCAGCTTCAAGGGACAAGCATTAATAGTTTAGTGCATGGCATCAATTTGAATTGAGCATTTGTACTATTTGGATAATTTTAAATGTTGATGGACACTGACTGTGAAGACTTTTTCCTGTTACTAAATCTTTTTGTTTCGAGGATGTTGCCATATTTTTCTTGTCCTTTGTATTTTTGTCTGTTTCCTTAAGCTTTTATTGGAAATGTGAATGAGTAGAAAATCACTTGTGTAACTTACCAAGAAATGCACATTTCATAGCTTTAAATCTGTAATTAGTCATTTAAAAAGCCCCCAAATACATAAAAATATTATGTATAATATATATTTTACAAATACACATTTATACACACACACATCCTATTTATTCTATTTCCCTGGAGAACCTTGACTAATACACATAGCTTACAAAAGTTATGTCTGAGACAGCTGTCTGTATTTCTAATGTCAGCTGTCTAACAAATTAATTTGTGAAGATGGTATAGGGGAGCCTTTCACTAGCACTTGAAAAACAGTGAATTGACTTTATTGTAAATTTGTAAATTACAAATTTCAGCCTCTTCCTGACCTATAGGAATTAACATTTCAGCAAAAACAAATATTTTTCATGTAATACAATAAAATCTATTTATTAGATCTAAAATTTGTTACTTATATTAGGGGTTCTCAACTTTGGTGGACATTAGTATCATCTAGGGAACTTATTAAAAGATACTGTATTCTGAGCCCCACCCCACACCAACTGACCCAAATTCTGGAATAGGAACCTGGGCATGTATAGTTTTGTTTTGTTTTCACTCATGCAGTAACTCTACTGTCCACATAGAGTATCATGTCATCTGCAGAGTGAGAGTTTGACTTCTTCTTTGCTGATTCGTATGCCTTTTATTTCTTTTTGTTGTCTGATTGCTGAGGCTAGGACTTCTAGTACTATGTTGAACAACAGTGGTGATAGTGGACATCCCTGCCGTGTTCCTGACCTTAGGGGAAAAGCTCTCAGGTTTTCCCCATTGAGAATGATAATCACTGTGGGCTTTTCATAGATGGCTTTTATGATATTGAGGTATGCACCTTCTATCCCTACACTGTGAAGAGTTTTAATCAAGAAAGGATGCTGTACTTTGTCAAAGGCTTTTTCTGCATCAATTGAGAGGATTGTATGGTTCTTGTTCTTTCTTTTATTAATGTATTGTATCGCATTTATTGATTTGCTGATGTTGAACCAACCTTGCAGCCCAGGAATAAATCCCACTTGGTCGTGGTGAATAATCCTTTTAATGTACTGTTGGATCCTATTGGCTAGTATTTTGGTGAGAATTTTTGCACCCATGTTCTTCAGGGATATCGGTCTGTAATTCTCCTTTTTGGTGGGGTCTTTGTCTGGTTTGGGGATCAAGGTAATGCTGACCTCATAGAGAGAGTCTGGAAGTTTTCCTTCGATTTCTATTTTTTGAAACATCTTCGGAAGAATAGGTATTAACTCTTCTTTAAATGTTTGGTAGAATTCCCCTGGGAAGACATCCAGCCTGGACTCTTGTTTGTTGGGAGATTGTCGGTTACTGCTTCAGTTTCCTTGCTGGTTAAGGGTCTGTTCAGGTTTTCTATTTCTTCTTGGTTCAGTTTTGGTAGTTTACACATCTTTAGGAATGCATTCATTCCTTTCAGATTGCCTTATTTGTTGACAGATAGTTGCTCATAATATGTGCTTATAATTGTATTTCTTCAGTGTTGGTTGTGATCTCTCCTCCTTCATTCATGATTTTATTTGCGTCCTTTCTCTTTTCTTTTTGATAAGTCTGGCCAGGGGTTTATCAATCTTATTAATTCTTTCAAAGAACCAGCTCCTGGGTTCATTGATTTGTTCTACTGTTCTTTTGGTTTCTATTTCATTGACTCTAATCTTTATTAATTCTCTTCTTCTGCTGGGTTAAGGCTTTATTTTCTGTTCTTTCTCCAGCTCCTTTAAGTGTGAGTTTAGGTTGTATATTTGAGATCTTTCTTATTTCTTGAGAAAGACTTGTATTGCTATATACTTCCCTCTTAGGACCGCCTTTGCTGCATCCCAAAAGTTTTGAACAGTTGTGTTTTCATTTTCATTTGTTTCCATGAATTTTTAAATTCTTCTTTAATTTCCTGGTTGACCCATTCTTTCTTTAGTAGGATGCTCTTTAGCCTCCATGTTTTGAGTTCTTTCCAAATTTCCTCTTGTGATTGAGTTCAAGTTTCAAAGTGTTGTGGTCTGAAAATATGCAGGGAATGATCCCAATCTTTTGGTACTGGTTGAGACCTGATTTGTGACTCAGTATATGATCTACTCTGGAGAATGTTCCACGTGCATTCGAAAAGAATGCGTATTCTGTTGCTTTAGGATGGGATGCTCTGAATGTATCTGTGAAGTCCATCTGGTCCAGTGTGTCATTCAAAGACCTCATTTCCTTGTTGATCTTCTGCTTAGATGAGCTGTCCATTGCAGGGCATGGGGTGTTAAAGTCCCCTACTAATATTGCATTATAATCAATGTGTTTCTTTAGTTTTGTTATTAATTGGTTTATATAATTGGCAACTCCCATGTTAGGGGCATAAATATTTACAATGGTTAGATCTTCTTTTTGGATAGATCCTTTAATTATGATATAGTGTTCTTCTTCATCTCTTATTACTGTCTTTGGTTTAAAATCTAATTCGTCTGATAGAAGGATTGCCACCCAGCTTTCTTTTGATGTCCATTAGCATGATAAATGGTTTTCTACCCCTTCACTTTCAATCTGGAACTGTCTTTGGGTCTAAAATGAGTCTCTTGAAGACAGCATATTGATGGGTCTTGCTTTTTTTTTTTTTTTAACCAATCTGATACCCTTTGTCTTTTGATTGGGGCATTTAGCTCATTTACATTCAGAATAACTATTGAAAGATATGAACTTGTGCCACTGTATTACCTGTAAAGTCACTGTTTCTTTATATTTTCTCTATTCCTTTCTGCTCTGTGTTACTTTTGGGCTCTCTCTTCACTTAAAGGATCCCCTTTAATATTTCTTGCACGGCTGGTTTAGAATCACAAATTCTTTTAGTTTCTGTTTGTCCTGGAAGCTTTTTTTCTCTTCTATTTTGAATGACATCTTTGCTGGATAAAATATTCTTGACTGCATATTTTTCTCATTTAGCACCCTGAATCCACCCTGAATATGTCATGCCAATCTTTTCTGGCCTGCCAGGTCTCTGTGGATAGGTCTGCTGCCAGTCTAATGTTTCTACCCTTGTATGTTACAGATCTCCTCTCCCTAGCTGCTTTTAGGATTTTCTCTTTGTCTCTGAGATTTGCAAGTTCCACTATTATATGTTGAGGTGTTGACCTATTTTTATTGATTTTGAGGGGGCTCTCTGTGTCTCCTGGACTTGAATGCCTGTTTCCTTCCCACGATTAGGGAAATTCTCCTCTATAAATTACTCCAATATACCTTCTGCCCCCCACTCCCCTTTCCTCTTCTTCTGGGATCCCAATCATTCTAACATTATTTCACTTTATGGTATCATTTATCTCTTGAATTCTCCCATCATGATCCAGTAGTTTATCTGTTTATCAGCATCTTTATTCTCCATCATTTTGTCTTCTGTATCACTAATTCTCTCCTCTGCCTCATTTATCCTAGCAGTTAGAGCCTCCATTTTTTATTGCATCTCATTAATAGCCTTTTTTATTTCAACTTGATTAGATTTTAGTCCTTTTATTTCTCCAGAAAGCAATTCTCTAGTGTCTTCTATGCTTTTTTCAAGCCCAGCTAGTATCTTTATAATTGTTATTTTGAACTGTAGGTCCAACATCTTACTTATATCCATACTGATTAGGTCCCTGGCAGTCAGTATTGCCTCTTGTTTTCTTTTTTGAGGTGATTTTTTTCCATCTTGTCATTTTGTCCAGAGAATAGATGAATGAGAGAACAAAATACTAAAATGGCAACAACAACCCCAGAGAAATATACACTAAACAAATCAGAAGAGACCCAAAATGAAAAAAGAGAGAGAGAGAGAGAGAGAGAGAGAGAATAATCAGACGGGTGAATAGAACAGAGCAATACACTGGATCCTGTATGTATTTTTGTCTGTTTGTTAGAAAACTAGATCCCAAAATTGTAAAGAAAGAAAAACTTACATATGTGCAAAAATAAAATAAAATGCATTGAAAGGATTGTAACTGTAAAGATGAAAATTGAAAAATATTTTTAAAAAAGAGTTGATAAAATAAGAAATTGGTTGAAAAAAAGAGAGAGAGAAAAAATTAAAATTGAAAGACTAAAGAGTCATGGGGAAAAAACCATGGATTCTATATACTATTTTTCCTTAGCGCTAGAGTTTTGCAGTTCTGTGTTCTCAGTAAACTTGGTCTTGGCCAGATGTTCTTGCTGATCTTCTTGGGGAGGAGCCTGTTGCACTAATTCTCAGGTGTCTTTGCCCTGGGCAGAATTGCACTGCCCTTGCCAGGGAGCCAGGCTAAGTAATCTGCTCTGGATTGCTCTTGTGTGGCTTTCGTTCCCTGAAGGCTTTCCCTACTGCTTTAGAGGATGAGAATGAAAATGGCGGCCTCTCAATCTCCAGCCCGGGAGCTGAAAGCTCAGAGCCCCACTCCTCAGTGTGCCCTCAGGGTAAAGCAGTCAATCACTCCTATCTCCCTGGTCTCCGGCTGCACTCTGCTCACCCAGCCTGTGACCTGAGCATTTCTGTCTCAGGCATGTGACCCTGTTTGGAGTCTCCAAACACTGCAGACTCCTGTGGTGCTCACCTGAGCCACTCCTACCAGGGGAGGAAGGGAGGTTCTTGCCCCGGCTCTGCCTCTTATTGGGCCCTTGCTCAGAGAGCCATTGCCAAACCATGCCAGAGTTTGTGGTATATGGCAACCCTGAGCTGAGAGCCCACTCCTGGGCTACCTGATTGCAGCTGGCTTCCCTGTTTTGATGCCTGGGAACTCTGCCACACTCAGGCACCCCCAGTCTTCCTGTGACCCTGAGAATCTGTGGACCACACTGTCCCACTTAGGATTCTGTTCCCACTTTGCCATCTGAGCGCCTTCTAGGCAAGGATGTCCCTCACTGGAGCAGACTTTTAAAAGTTATGATTTTGCATTACGCTGCTATATTACTTGCTGGTAGCCAGCTTATGGAGACTCCTTCCCGCCATGGTTCATCTTCCGACATATCGCCTCAGATTCACTTCTCTGCACCTCCTACCTTGCAGAAAATTGCCACTTTTCTATTTGTAGAGTTGCAGCAATTCTTTTCTTAGATCTCTGCTTGAGTTCACAGGTGTTCAGAATGATTTGATAGCAATCTAGCTGAATTCCTGGGACCAGATGAAACTAAGGTCTCCTACTCCTCCACCATTTTTGAGTCTCCTGAATTTCTCAGATTTTTATATTTTGGTGCCAAGTTCAAAATTATCTATCGTAGAGTGGGTTAAATCTATATGTTAATCCATGGGAAGGGACAAACAATATTCTTTAGAAAAACTTAAATCATCCTAGAATTTAATGGGTGCAGGGCAGCCAAGCCCATACAATGGCCAGAATTTTGGTTTGGTTTACTAATGGCATCAAATAAAAGTTATGGCTACAGTTTTTGATATCAAACCATGCTAGATCTAATGTTTATAAAAACCGTATCTGTTATATTTCACTTCAAACTCAAACCACATGGAGATTCTTAAAGAGTTCATTTTATGCTATTGTTCAATAATCCATATAGAATGAGTCTTTGAAATTCTAGAGCATTTTGTTTAGGCTCTTCATTCAATTACAGGTTATTTGCCTTTGTAATCAGTGCCTCCCTTGCATGCTTAAATATCTCATGAGCATTATCATCAAGTTCTGGAGCTTTAATATTGTCTTGGCCCTAACAGCTATAATAACTTTTCCAAAACAAAGAAAATAAATAATTCATAAACTGGAAATAGGCCCCTGAATAATTGAGTTAATAACTTATATTTGAATAGATATTAGGAATCAGCAGACCACAGTCCACTTTAAGTTCTCATTATTGTACACAGATATTAATGTACATTATATGACTCAGAGACCAAGTCACAATTACTTAAACTGGGAATACAAACTGTCCAAGAAAGGATATTTTCCCCTACTAAGATATTTCTGAAAGTTTGGCTCCAAAACAACTTGGGAATATAATCTGTTTAATCATGCTGAATATTGATTTGCAAATTCTCTGAATTTTTATTAAGATTAAAATGGATAATTAAAGCATCATGATATGATATGTTCTGTCTAGCATTATTTAAAATGTATACAATATGTTTGGGATTAAGAAAAAAAATTTTAAAATGCAGTTATATATTCTATTTTCCTTTAAGCTGCAAATTATTTTGGAAGTATATAAATAAAAATGTATTAAAATTCAAATTTATACATCCTTTCATCACATTGCAAATTATTACTAATAATTAACTCAAAGAATCTCATTTACATAATGTGACTATACATTGGTTGCCCCTTTCATCAACATCAAGTAGGATACTTACACCAAAAAAAAAAAAAAAAAAGAAAGAAAGAAAGAAAGGAAGGAAGGAAAAGGCATTTGAAGAGCAAAAAACTCTTAACGTTATTCATGTAGAGGCTATTTTGAAGAGTACCACAGGCAGTTTTCCATTACCATTCTACCATTTCTCACCAGAGACTAAGACTTTCCAAGAACAAGATGTTCCCAATTGTAAGATAATGTGCTAGGATAAAAAGGAATATAGCTGGTATATTCCTTTTTATCATTTAGATTTTGGCTTTATTCTTTATTCTTATTATCTTGATTATTTTCAGTGTATAATAAGCCAATAATATTACTAGTTTGTTGGATTATTTTTCAATTAGTAGGAAATGGGAAGAATCTCGTGGCTGAACATCAGAATGTCTTATAAAACTTACATAAAAAATATAAAATTTCCATTCACTTCCTAGGAAGGATTCAGAAAATGCTGCCCAGTCCAGGTTGAGAGCCACTGAGGTAAGAGATGCAGTTACATATTTTGGTAAAAATGAAAATTTTATTAGCATTAAAAAATAATTTATTAAAGTATTTATTTACCTATCTTTGAATATTCATTGCAAGGATAATTCTATGTGAAACAAATTAAAGGGTAAGTGAATTAAGTGAAGTTGGCCAATTGAGGGTGTGTCACCATCCCTGGATTCCAGGAGCTAGCAAGGAGAGAATCAGACATCAGTTTCTGGCAAATTTGGAATATGATCCCATCAAGAAGTTGTGTTTCTGTAGAAAGAAAGACCAATAGAAAAGTCTTACATCTTTAACCATTATGCAAGGTGAGGAGGGCAATTTTGACAATGGGGGGGGGAGGCGATTTTAGCAACCTCATGAAACAACTGCAGATTAATGTTGCTAAGAAGAATTTTATGTTAATTATACTTATTAATACAACACTGGTCCAAGAGAACTTGAGAGACATTGTATATACAGGAAGAACATTAACTAGTTTAATATATTAGATATTTCAAACCATAACATATAGTAAACATTTAATCTGGGTCTGTTAATTTGGGTCTATTCAAGCAATAGACAATAGGGAGTTCTAATATAACTGTTAAATAGTCAACATAGTATAAGTCATGCTATTCTGTGTCAAACAGGTCTGGACTGTAAAAGACAGTTTGTACAATCATTCTCTATTTTCAGTTGATATAGTCTGATTAAAAGCAGCCGAGACAGTGACCTTACAATAGGCTTTTAGGATGAAAGGAAAAATGGGGGGACCAGGAAGCACAGTTAAACTATGGTAATCGACATTCAGGAGAGGACTCTAAAGAAGTAGGTTGGCAAGGGAGGATGAACAACAGTCAAACATAGAGGGGAGACATTGCTTTTCAAAGAAACTTTTTGGGCCAGGTTCTTCCAGAAGGGGTGATGTTTCTTCTAAAACACCAAAGAGGAGTCCATCCAGCCAGAGACCAGACTTCTAACTAGAGGAGTACCTATAAGGACAATAGAACTCCAGAGTCTGAAATTCTCATTAGAAAAAGGCTCAGTTGTAAATAAGGCTGCTACAGCCTAGTGATAATGATGATGATGATACATAACATTTATTATGTGCTAAGCACTGTCCCAAATGCTTTTCATATATTAATTCATTTAGTCTTTGTGACAACACCATAGGATAGGTACATTATTATTTTCATTTCACAGATAAAGAAACTGAGGCATCAGGGTTGTCATTTTATCATTATCAATATTAAGGTGTGAGAGAACAGAAAAACATACTGATGAGAAATCAGCTAATAGAGATAGAAAAGATGGTGACACTCTAATTTATGTTTTATTTTGTCCTAAAATTTGATTCATTCAGTAAACAATTGAGCACCTATTTATACCAGGATCCATGCTAACCTCCAGGTATACAAAAGGTAGATAATTCAGATATGGGTCCTAATATTCTTGGAATTTATGATATTATTAGGGAGACTTGTAATTTAACAAAAAGTATTTCTTACTTTTTTAATTACTAAATTGAGCCTGGAAGATTCGGGAAGAGTCATCAGCCTAGGAGATGAGGGGTTGGCTTAATATTTAGAAAATTGTCAGTTATATAGTTCTCAGTGTCAGTGAGAAAAAAGAATGCTGTTTTGATGTTTTAACATTGTGAATTGATATTTATTTTACTTTTAATGTAATAATTCTGTTTGAAACCCAAAGTGTAAGGCCATGCTTGCAACCTAGCAACAACTCTCTCATAATAACCTTCAGGTAGGGAAGGACAAAGTGCAGGAAATTCTTAAAAGCTGTTTTAGGGTTATCCCAAAACACACCCACATACACACAGAATAGGCTAGGTCACAATATCTCTTGGAGTCTAGCAAGATTTTTAAAAACCAAACTGTGTTTCTAAAGATGCTTTGCCTTTATCTTTTTTGATTCTTTTTAAGTTTTGTTGTATTTTTTAAACATGTATATTGTGGTTTCCTTATATCTATCAATATAGTCTTGGGAGAAAATTTATTTCTTCCTTTTCCTAGGTAAATATTGATGATTTCACATACTTTTGCCCTTAGGTTTTTTTCTTTTTTCTTTTCTAAAAGTAGAGTTGCCAGATAAAGTTGAAATTCAGATAAACAATGATTTATTTTCATTATTCTAAAAAGTTCCTTTTTTATTAAATCTGGTAAATTTGAAGTGGTTTTCATGAGCTGTCCTTCCACCACCCTTGTTAATTTTTTCACTTTTTATTCATGTTTTCAAATAATATTTGAGGACTAATTATATGTAAAGTATTATTCTAGGTACAGGGGAGTATCTCCGTGAACATATAGGGACTTTGCTGTCATAAGGCATATATTCTTATGGAAGGAAAAACAAAGAAGATTCATAATACTGAACACTGTGAGAAGTTAGGGGATAAAAACAATTTCTAAAATATTATCTTTCCCATAGTGAACAAAATACCTGCTGACTACAAAACCTAATTGGAATGTATAGTTTATTGCCCAATTAAGATTTGTTAATTATTTTATCCCTAGTAAACTTGAAATATCTAGTGTTATATTTAATCAATCAACCCATTCATCTTTTGTTTTTTCATATGGTCAATGCCTGAAAAAGTAGAATAAATTCTTGTATAACAATGACGTGGATGGAACTGGAGGGTATTATGCTGAGCCAATTGGGTTTTATGTGAAGGAAATTTCTCTTTCTCACTTAGTTTTGTTAGTACCGTTAAATATAGGTAAAATGGGATGATATCTCTTGAGCAGAGGGTTGTTGACCTTTGTGGAAGGAGGTTATTTGAGCATTAGTTGGGCAGGTGGCCTGAATGGTCTGTGAGCTTCCCTTCAATCATGAGTTTCTGTAATACATGTAGAGAAACTCCTCTGTAGAAATCATCTGTCCATGGTATTCCCCTGGACCCTACACAGCAAACTTTATCAGGATAGTATTAAATTAACTACCTGTTCCTTTCTAGCTTAAGTCAGTGTTTTCTAGTTGTTTGTTCGGACCTTTCAATCATTTCTCACATCTTTCAACATTAAAAAATTGAAGAAAAAAAAAAAAAGCCCTGAAATTGAAATAGTACTCCAGGATGAATCATTTTAATTTTCAGAATCTTGTGACATAGGTACTATTGTTATTTCCATTTTTCAGAGGTGGAAGCTGAGATTCTAGAAGTTAAGCAGTTTTCCTAAATTCAGAAATGGAACGGAAGAGGTCTGAGCCCATAGTTGGTGTTATCAATCCCCAGGACTTATCATCTCCCCCATTGAGTCTATTAAAAGCCTGTATTTTTCAAAATGTTTTATCTGAAAAGCCTAAATATCACACTTATGTAGGTAAATACATAGAAGAATTAATAGATTTATCTGACCACTGAGTTGAACCCTGGCATACATGTTTTTCATATGAAAACTTAGGACTTATGGAGAAAAACTGGCAAAAGCATTCTCAAGTTTATAAAGTCTATACTCATTAAGCTTTACATTTTATAGTGCTCTGTGATCAGGTATGCATACAAATAAACTCATCTTGGGAATAACATACAAAAAGTGACAAGAGAAGCCCCAGACATTTTGTAAGCCTCAGTGACTTTATTCCACATGGTTTGCTCTACTCACTCTATCTCAAGTACTTGCCTCACCTGCACTCTCGCCTCTTATACTTGGGAGTACATCCCTACCTGTTCTGCAAAGTACTTTTTGTAGAGGACTTCCAAAGAAAAGCCTAGAGTGGGAATTTGGCAAACTAGGTTCTAGCCCAGGATGTGCCACTGATTAGTTCTGTGTCTTAAGTCAACTTTTTTTCATTTTTCTGGGCCTCGGTTTTTCATAAAAGGGATAGAACGCAAGTACTATAGGAACCAGCTAGCCTGGCCCTCCCCGCTATTCAGTCTCATACTTTTCATCACTCCCAGCGTTTTCTCTAAATCCAGCTTAAATACCTCTAGGCATTCCATTCTATATACTCTGACTGAGAAAAGTTTTCCTTTGAACCTAACTCTTCTACTATTTTTTTCCAATTTTAGTTCCATTTTTGTTCCCTGGAGTGTCCTAGATCAAGGGTACTCATTCTTTCCTTTTTGAAGGCAGCTATCCTGTCTCTTGTCCATATCACCCTTCTCAAATCTCACTTCCAGCCTAATAGTTTGAGATATTTTAACCTTCCTTATGAAATGGTTTTGAATCTTGTTTTCTTGGTCACTTGTCTCTGGACTAGGCCCTTATTCATGGTGTTCTGAAAGTGCAGCACCCAGAACAAATAACAATGTGAACAATAGCTAATGTCTAGTGCTTGTCATGTGCTAGCTACTGTTTTATGTGTTTGATACATATTGCTTTGTTTAATCCTTCTAGGATCGTTATTCGGTAGTACTGTTATTAGCCACATGAAAACTGGGAGACAGAGAGGTAAAACGGCTTGCCCAAGTATACGACAGACCTGGTAATGCCAGGAATTTTGGTATTCTGGGCTGCAGAGCCCATGCTCTTAATAATTTGGATAAACTGCATTTTCTGAAATTTGTATTTGAAACCCAGTTTGTGCACCACTCAGTTGACTGGGACTTAGATCCTCCTTATTCTAGACATTGATATTTGTATGTGCACAGCCTAAGATTGAATTAGATGTATATGTTTTATGTGTGAGGACTTCAATTTTGAAGCCTCTAGTAAACATCTGCTATATATCATGTACTGTGCAGAACATAAGGATTTTCAGGATAAAAATAAGCCATTCTCTGTCAAGTTGGAAAACAGACATGCAAATAAGTAATCCAAATACAATGTTAAGTATAGTTAAGTTTTAAGTAGAACTTGATTAAGATTAATGAGAATACAGAGAATGTAACTAATTCTATCTAAGAGAATGAGAAATTACTCCAAGGAAGTTATGTGGATAGGTTCTTTAAGGATGAATAGGAGTCCATTGGACAAAGAAGAAAAATATTGGAAAAAATACTTTGTCTTTATTAATTATCTTTGTAAAAAAATATGTCTCAAAGTCAGCCAAGGATTAGCATCATCTTTATTAGACAATGCTTCACGGAAACCGCTATTAAAACGAATAGGACAATGTTTGGTCACTTAGGATCTTCTAGAACTTTTATGTTCATCATGGTTTCGCAAAGATTCTATTCAGCAATCTTTAATTAGTATGAAATGTAATCTACTCAAACAGAAACATTTGAACTCACTTAGTGAAATTTTGTGCTATAATACAATAGTCCCACCACTAACTAGCTTCTTGTCCTTTGTACCTATTTTAATTCTCTACTTCTGAAGCATAGATCATGGTTAGAAGCAAGCTAAAAAGTGAGGAGTTTGGTGCTCTTTCTATAATCTGTTGACAAGTTAATATTTTTTATAGATGGCCTATTTCATTGTGTTCTCATTATAAAAATAATAATTATTTTAGGTGGCTTTCGAAACCTCAATAAATTCTAGGATTCATTGTTTACTTATATGATTTTTAGAGGCCTAGACCTCTCCTCTCTTCTGTTCTTTCTTTCCTTTTCCGTATATGTAATTGTTTTTTAAATTGATACTTGTGGTTATATAGAAATCCCCTTCAGAATTATTTGAAATTATAGAGCCATAGTTTCTTTTTGAAAACTACATCTCGTATCATTGGTTTTGGATTTGAGCCACCTTTTCTTATGGCTTGATCTAGGAAAGAGTTCTGCTGCCTCTGAAATTTGCCTTCCTGAAATCCATGTTACATGTCTGACTTCTTGCCATGTTTCCTTTACTCATTTTCAGGCATTCTACGGCCTTACTACTCAGTGTGGTATAGGGACCAGCAGCATTAACATCACTGGGAGCTTGTTAGAAATGTAGAATCTCAGGTCCCCATGCTAGGCCATCTAAATCAAATGGGCTTATTAAAAACTTGTTCAGGTGCCTTATAAGTACATTGAATTAGAGAAGCACTGCTCTAAGATGACAGGGCAAAATAACTTTCTCCAAAGGTCTGCTCATTTCTACCCCTCTAGCCAAGTCTTTTTAAAGAAATCAGGTTGATGGACCTTTGGTAGAAAAATAAAATATTTCAAGGCAAATAAAAAATTTATTAGCTAACTTAATTTTAGCAGAATTTTAGTAATAAAAGTAGTTTAGCATTCACATAGGGATTACTATGTACTCGGTACAACTCTTTAAATTTATCCTCTGATTTAATCATCCTGATATCACAGAGATGCAGTTATCATTATAATTTCCATTTTATAGGTGAGGAATTTGAAACCAATATAGAGATTCATTTCTTACCCAATATCACAGAGCCATGCAGAGCCAGGTTTCAAATTAAACCTATTTGATTCTAAAATCTATGCTTTACATAATATCAAAACATCTTTTCTCATGACAGAATGAGATTTTTAACGGACTGCAGGGAAGCTAAAAATTTCCTACTCCATTATATTTGTCTTCTTTTCCAGGTCCAAATTCCCTGATTCTTTTAAGCGGCTGCCTCTACCACCTGTTAATATTCCTGTCCACACCCATGTCTCATATACTAAACATCCCCTCTTGCTCTCTGTCTGTTGCTTTAATTGTGAATTGCTTGTCACAAACTTTTCCATAACATACCAGCTCACCCTTAATCCTTCCGGCTTCTAACCCCTCCTCTTTTCTGCCTTGTCTTGATCTTTAAATCTGTTATTCAATACTGTTATCCTTTCAACTAAGATCTAGGTTTTTCCTCCGATTACAAGACCTTTAACTCCTTTGGTAAACACTCTCCCTGATGTGACTAGACCTCGACTCCTACCTTCAGGCCATCTCTAGGCACAATTCCAGAATCTAAGCTTAATCTTGTTCTAAGAGAAAAAACATGATCTTCTTTCAGTAAGTAGGCTGTAGCACGTTCTTTCCAACATTTTACCTTGTTCTCTCTCTCCTTGTCCTTCACTGAAATGTTTCCTTTCATGCTATCAAAAGCAGACTTGAAGAGTTCCACACAAGCTTTTATCTTCATGACACATCAAGTTCATCTACATCATCTCCTAAGGCTTTACTAGAACAAAGTACTTTTCACTGTTATGATCATGTTTTCAAATGATAAATCTTAATGACTTTCTATCTTGAATTATACTCTAATGTTGTTAATGTTCTGGGCTTTGAGTATACAGTAGAATTCTTGACCCTCTTTTTAGTCATTTTTAACTATGGACTCTTTTGTCTGTACCAATTGCATAGCTTTTTATTGTAATGGCTGATGTCCATCATTATATCCAGTTTTATAGTTTTATCTGACAGTGTTTTCCTTCCCCCTAGACTTTGATTTTATTTTTATTTTTATTTTTTTAAAGATTTTTATTTATTTATTTGACAGAGACAGCAAGAGAGAGAACACAAGCAGGGGGAGTGGGAGAGGGAGAAACAGGCTTCCCGCTGAGCAGGGAGCCCGACGCGGGCCTTGATCCCAGGACTCCGGGACCATGACCTGAGCTGAAGGCAGATGCCTGATGACTGAGCCACCCAGGCGTCCCTAGACTTTGATTTTAAAGTTACTATAAACCTGGCAGACTTCCAGATGATTCTGTGCAATGTACTCTATAGCCAAGTGTTCATCAGTCTGGTAGAATAATCCCTGGTGCAGGACCAGGTACTGTTTGGAATCTCTATTGATTAAGCTAAACATTATTTTTCCAATCTTTTTTCTGTCTACAAAATCCCCAACTCTTCTAAAATGGGAGCATAGATAAGACCATGCTATTAACAAATCCTTTCCTTTATGGCTTAGAGCTCTAATTCCTAGAGCTGTTTCCCAAATTTCTTTGTTTATGTCATTTATCCCTATTCAAATTATAAATAAGTGATGGTGAGCCAGAAGATGCTTCCATTTATTTATTCATCTTCCAACTACATTTATTGACTGATCTTTCTTCCAGGTATGGTGCTGGGCCAGTAAATTGGCAAGTGCCATTGGATTCTGAATGGAAAGGATGGTTTTCATTTCAAGAAGAGGGAACAACTATGATTGTCCTTGTGATTGTACAAAGGGCTATTTCCATTCTTGTATTTCTTCTTTGTACATCCGGTAACTAAGCTCTTCATGTTCCCTAATTCTAGAATCTCTTCTGTCTTTTCACAGGAAGGGAGAATATTGCTTTCTTTCCAGAAATTATACATCTCTTCCCAGAGGATTTCTCCAGTGGATCAAATTTCCTTCTCCTTCCCTTCTTCCTTTGTGTAATATTCTTCCGTTGCAGTCGATCTATTTTAACCCACCTTAGCCTCTCAAAACCTCTTCCCTTTCCGTTTCTTGCTTCAGCTGCTGCTTTATGTTATCCAGGAAGTAGTTTTCTTCTTTCAATATAGCAAAGGATAAAAACCCATTAATTTTGGTCTTTTTTTAATTTTATTAATTTAATTTTAATTTTATCACCTTGCAGCTAACAACATAATCTTTTATTACTTCTGGAAAGAAGGCTAGCAGAGTCTTTTTGCCAATTACCCCCTCCACCATCCCTAGGGAACCTCTATGAGCAGATGAGTAGGATGTAGGACTCTTCTAGGTGGTCTTAGTGCCTTCTCACCTTCTGAACTTCCTGTATGAATTTGATCAGGTGCCATAGGGGCATGTTAGAATCAACAAATGTTTAATTACAGAGAGGTGAGATTACTATAGTATTTTGTTTCAAAAGAGGAAAATAATCTCCTAAAAAACTGAAGTAAGATTACCAATGCTTTAAATAAACTAAACATTTTTATATGCATTTCTAGTGCAAGTTGATTCTTTTCTTTCATATTATCTTCATAATGTGTAAGCTTATATCAACTTTTTAAAGTTATGTGCTGTGCACACAACCTGATGTTTGATGATAGCCCCAGAGTGTCTGCATGAGATCAGATGTACCTTGTGCTCTTCATAAAGGATAACCATGATGCACAAACTAACTTCTCCAGGATACATTTAATTTATGAATCTTTGTGTCCATAATCCCCCTCATTCAGAGTTTTTTTTATGAAAGGAAACGGAAATTACAAAATACCTACATTTAAATGAAATTAAGAATGTAACACTAACCAAAGTTGGCAAAATAACATTTTTTTCATCAGTTGTGGTTTCAAAGAACTGGACTGAATTTAGAGTTCTCTGAGTCTTTTGTGACTTAATTTAAAATCTTTTCTTTATTTTAAATGGCATAGACTTCTTATGACGTGAAAGGAGTAGTTGAGGATGGAAAATTCTGAAGTATAAGCATTATGGCTTTCACAAAATTGGAAGTGCTTTAAAATTGACCTAACAGGGATCTACACGTTGGGTCGGTACAGTTGAAGTCATGTTTCATTTTGTCAGAAATGCCATTCCAAAATGAAGACAAAAAATGTTTCAGTTTGTTTTGTGCTTTACAAAAAGTTCTATCCTTAGTTAGTAGTATGCAATTAAGTCAAGGATCAAAGTGTCCGTCGTTTGTTCAAAGTGTCTCCCCACTTTTCCTATTGCTTTTGATACTACTTAGGGTGTTCTGCAGTTAACAGTGCTCCTTCCCACATGAGAAAATTAAGTCCTATATAGGTTAATTTACTTGTTTATGGTGATGTAAAAAAGACATTGAAGGGTATGTGTGTTTGTCTCTTGATTTCAGCGAAATTCCTAAAGTTATAGACAATAGGTATTAGAAATCTCCATATCCTAAGGAGTTTTGAGGAGATGCCAGACACTACTTCCAGGACTAAAGAAGAGGTGGCCAGTGGAGTCCTTCCACTGTCATACTCAAGATGACTCTCAGGCTATATAAGCAGAAGACTGGAGCTTAATGAAGAATGAATTTATGTATTTCATGAATTTTTAGCTTAGTGGAGAATATGGTAACATTCCACCTTTTCTCTTTTTTAAGGAAAAGAGGGTGGCTGCTCCCTTACATAGAAAAAGATTCAAGAGAATCCCTAATAGTAAGCTGAGGTTTTCCTCAACAAGGAAACACTGGCATCTTATTCCCTAGTTGGATGTTTGCTGAGCATCAGAAAGTTTTAGGCCCACCTCCTGGTATACCAGAGTAGATCACTGTAAGAAAGCACTTTGGAGAAATTGATACTTGAGTTCGAGGGCAGAAGGAACACATAACCTGGTTCCTGCTTATTCCTGGGTAATTTTAACTCTGTGAAGCAGGGTAAAGCAGCTCCTAACAATAAGGAGAAGAGATGGCATCAAAAAAAACCAGTATGCGTTCCCATTACTTGGCATGAAAATAATGTATGACTCCAGAGCCAAGTAGATGGCATGAACAGATTCCAGTGGCCAAGTAGATGTGAACAGATATCAGGTGTAAGTCAGTGTAGTGAAAGGTAGTCATATTGAAGCCATGACAGGACAAGAGTATGGCAGGACAGTGTGCAGCTACCTCAGTCAACAGTCGGAGGCTATGGAGTGTGTTTCCTGGAAGTGCAGATAAATGGGGTCAGAGTATAAGGGGTACGAAGGGTTTGGTTGTTTAATTAAAAATATTTCTTTTCCAAACTTTGGGAAGATCATACTTTCTGCTTTGTCGACTCCAGACTTCTCTATGTGACTTGTTTTGTTCATGGAATGTGAACAGAAATGGCATGTAATACTTCTCAATTAAAAGTTGAAGAGTCATCGTGTGTTCTCCTATAATGGCAACAGGTTCCCGATAAGGGCCATTTCTTCCTTATGAGTCCCAGAGTAAAGAAGCAGGGAGAAATGATGTTAACCAGCAGAGAGCATGTAATTTAGATAACAGCTTTTGTTATTTTAAGCCACTAAGATATGGGACTGTTTGTTGCCACTGCACATCCTAGCAAAATATGATAGATGTAGTCACCCAGAAAGGGCATCAGAGGGTGAATAGTATGGACTTTTTCTGTACAGGCCTCTAAAGATCCGCAAGTCTATCCCACCAAAGAGTGAATTTGGATGCCTGCCCATAGGAGTCACCTATGTTTGACCATCAAGAAGAATGTAAAAGACTTTTGTTTTTTTTCCAGCATTCTTTTCCTTCCCCAGAATGCCAGTGGAAAAAAGGAATATCTAGAAGCAGGGGAGTGAGTCAAAACAGAATGAAAGATCTAGAAGAAGTAAAAATACCTTGTCCCTCTCCTCTGCAGTGTGGTTCAGGCTTGAGCTTAGAAAGCAGGTACAGATTTTTATTTGGATGGGAGATGAGAATTGACATTTAAAGTAGATTGGATGAAATTTTGTACCATAAAAATGAGTCTTAGTGGCAAAAATGAGACTCTTCGTATAGTATAAAAACCTAGGAAGCCAAAAGGTCTCACCAAAATATCATTAATCAATGTGAAATAGAGATCTAAGCAGAGGTTTAAAAAAAATTGTAATGATTGTACTGCACAGGGTATGGATTGTTCCAATAAACTTGTTCAAGTTATGTAGTTTGTTGGTGACAGAATGGGAACCAGAATCTAGGAGTCCTAACTTCAACTACAATACTATTTTGAACATTTACTTCTTAAAGGATATTGTCTATGGGAATTATATTAATCAGATAACAAAAGGCGAATTCAGCTTTGGTGAATGATTTGGCGGGCCATAGTGTGAACTATAGTGGGCAAATGGTAACACATTTCTCTTAGCACTGATACCCCAAAAATAATAACTGGTATGCATTATTACTCTAGAGAGCCAAAGTTTACAATTACTGGCAGAGAGGTCTCTATAGTAATTGCCAACAGCTTTTATTTAATAGTGTGTCCATAATATAGTCCTTGTCTGAATCTAAAAAGGATCTGATGTGTTGTCCTCATTGTTAACCTTTTAAACCACACAAACACTTATTGATCATTTCCTATATGTGAAATGATCTTCCAGATGCAGGTGATACAAATGTTCCTGCCCTCAACAACATATTGAGAGTAAATGAATTCATATTTGAGATCATAAGCAATAGAGAAACAGAAAATTGCAACAGTCTTTAGATCTCCCAGTAATGTGGCTCTTTGAACTTTCATACGTAACATTTTAATGATGCCTTCACACGTTTATATTCCACAGTGACTGTTTTATACAAGGACAGGCAGTGAAATGGTTTTGCAATGTCTACTTTCTATATGAACTTTAGTTGAGAGGAAAACACTATAGTTCAAACTACTTTAAAGAACTTTTTAAAGAGACATGAATCAACCAAAACATACTTACTTCCCAGTTCCATGTTTGCTGTTTATTATGGATAGTACAATTTTAGATTAGTGAAATGTATGATATGGGACTTACATTTTTATGTAAAATAAATAGTTTATGGTATACTGGTATCCCTTGTGTAACAAAAGGATAGAGTGTATTTATTCATAATTCATATTTCATATTATTGGGTTTTCCTTTCAATAGAGACAATTTGGTAGAATAGAAAGAACACTTCACAAGAAGTCAGAAGATCTGGGTTCTAGTCTTTCTCCATCCACCAAATATCTACCTGAACTTGGACATTTGATTGTGCCTACCTGAGCCTTACAATCTAATCTAAAAATGAAGATTTTTAACTAGATAACTATGTTCTCATTTTTTACTTAGAATTTTGTGATCCTGACTGAAAACTGAATGGAATATTAAAATCCAATATAATCAGTTGAGATATTTAGTACAAAAAACTGGCAAGTGAAATTACATTAAATTTATTTCTAAGGGAAAAATATTATTATCCATGTCCAGAATTGTGTCTACTAACTGTCACACTTATATTTGCTAAAACAAATATTTTGCTAAACAAGTATTGAATCCTATATTGGATAACTGGCCTCTCTTTCTCCTTCCATTTGACAATATTTCTTCTACAGCAGTAGACTTCTAGCCAAGAATAATGTGTGGTTATTGAATTTTATTTTAAACTCCAAGTATTTCCCATTGCTGTAAGGTACAGTTTGGTATTAGGCTCTAAACCAAAGATCTGAGTTGGAAAGACATTTGATAGGGTAAAACCATTTTACTTGATTCTCTTGCCTAATGATTTTCTGCACTGAATGTTAAGAAATTTATGAATACTGTCCAGTAGGACTTTAAAACATGTTCTTTCCTTAGTTTGTAAACAAATACCAACTTTGAAGAAAACATATCATCTGATTAGAACAAAATAATGACAAAAAAATTTAGCCTTTTAAGTATAAAGTAAAATAACTAAAAATGGCTGCATAGAATATTTAGGTACCCTGATAAGAAAGAGAAAGGGTCTCTTAATGAGTAGAGAGTGTGTTGAAGAATGTCTGGGCTCATTTGTCTATTCAAAATATTTGTTTAGTTTCCACTGTGCCAGATGAATGCATCCAAATCTCTTTCTTTAAAGAATTCAATGTGTATGGGATGAGTGGGTGGGCAGAGAGAGCCAGTGAAAGTTTAAAAGTGTCCTGGTAAGCACCACAAAAGAAGAGTGGAGAAAAATCCTAGGAAACAGTGAGGATGGAAATCTAACTCTACCTTGAAGTAATTCACAAAGAATGAAATACCAAAGATGTGTCATAATGGGTAGTGAATGATTATACAATGAATGCACAGTGAATGATGGTGGAAAAGCATCAGGCAGAAAGGCCATGTCATAATGGGGGAAATGAAATGTAGTAAACAGGAAAGCAATGAGAAGCAAAAACAAAGGGGTAAATTCAGCCAAAATCATATTAGGTAGTATATATAATGGCAAGACATTTGTGTTTGATACCATAGACAGTGGGAACTATTGGACAATTTAAAGATCCAAAGTATAGAAATATTATGATTGTTTTATTAGTTTGCCAGATCTGCCCTAACAAAGTACCATGAACTGGTTGGATTAAACAACAGAAATTTATTGTCTCAGAGTTTTGGAGGCTAGAAATCTGAGGTCAAGGTATTAGCTGTGTTGGTTCTTTCTGAGGACTGTGAGATGAATCCATTCCAGGCCTTTCTCTAGTTTCTGGCGGTTTGCTAGTAATTTTTGGCATTCCTTGACTATAGATGTATAACTTCAGTCTCTACCTTCATGTTTATATGGTGCTCTGTAAACATGTCTCTGTCCAAATTTCGCCTTTTAATAAGAACACCAATCATAATGGATTAGTAACCCACCCTACGCCAGTATGACCTCATCTTAACTAATCACATCTGCAGTGACCCTATTGCCAAATAAATTCACAATCTGAGGTACAGGGGGTTAGAAACTTCAACATATGACTTTTGGGGAGACATAATTCAACCCATAACAATTGTATCATATTAAATATTTTCAAAAGATTATCCTGGTGTCATTATTACAGCTGCCTTTCTGGGAACAGATTTGGTACCAGGAAGAGTGAGGAATCTCTTGTCATAATCCAAGAAAGAAATCATGTTGGTTTGAACTATGCCAGTAGCCATGGAGAGGGAACAGGTTTTAGAAATATTTAAGAGGTGGCATTGACAGAATGTAGAGACTAATTTTATATAGGATTTGATGCCATAAAAGGAAGCTAGAATTTTATGGATTTAGAAATTGGTCAAACTATATAATTATTAATAGAAAAAGGGATGTTGTAGAAGAAGGTTTGAGAAAAGATCATGAGACTGGTTTTAAGATGCCTATGGACATGTTAAGTGAACAATAAGACATGAGTCAAAAGCTTAGGTTAAAGATTATACATCTGGGAATCAGGATAATCAAGATGATAACTAACATTGAGCAACTAAGAGAAGTAAAGGAGAAGAGAATCAAGGAAACAGTATTTAAGAGTTGGTTTCAGGAAAAGAAAGCCATAATGACTCAGTATAAGTATTAACCCAGAGGTGTAGAAGAATCAGAAAACAATGGTATAGCTTATTTTTATAGTTTTTGTACATCATGGCCCTTGGCCTTAAAACACCGGTAACCTACATATCAGATATTCAGCTAAAACAAAACAAAACAAAACAAAACTAGCCATCCTTTTAATCCTGGAAGAAAAGCAGGAGGAGATGGATTTAAGAGACAGCAAAGCAATCTTCAGTGTGGTTTTTTCATAGCAAGTTTGCAAAAGTCTCTGAGATTTTTACCTTATGTGATGACTTTAGAACTTAATCTTTCTGTATGACTTCATTTTATCTACAATGGTAGCCCAATTGGTGATATCAGAGGAGACAAAACCAACCAACTTAGCACACTGAGGCTACAAAATGGAGGTAAAACTGATAGAAAATGTAAAACTGTAATGAAATGAGTAAGACAATTAGTTTATATAAATCAGTTGGGTTGGTTGATTGACTCAATAAAAGAACTAGTTTTCAACTACTGTTGATGTTATTTACAGAAGGGAAGTGATGTTATTACTAATATTAGTCAGTTTTCGGAAACCTAGGGGGCTTTTTGTATTGTCAGAATCACGTCCAGTGTTCTGATTTCAGCACCCTAACATCCAAAGTTGTAGGAGTACCTTGCACTCCTCACTGCCACATCCTTCCAGAGTCTTGGAATTCGAAGACAAAAATAGGAACTGAAAATGAGTTTATTTCTTTATTATATATTAAAAAGCATGAGAATTAATCACTCAGGATAGTTTAATTCCAGAGATAAGAACATAGCCTAGGTGACCTTAGAGGAATCCTTTTTGCTTCCATGATTCTGGGAGGTGTTAAAATTTTCTAAGAGGGATAAGTAATGGTGACCAGTGAATATTCATGAATAGAATGTATTGTAATGTTGAAAGGGTGCTTTAAATTAATTTCCTTAGAAGAGACATTTGAATGGTGGTTTATAGTTACAGGGCAAAACATGAGGTCAAATTATAGATTTGGTACTTGTTATGTAATAGAGAATGAAAAGTGAGAATGAATGGCTAATTATGAGTATAGAAAGCTGTTAGAATGTTGTTCCTATGGGGACAGCTAGGGTCAGATAAGAAAAATAAACACCAAAAGTAATAGGGGAAAAGAATTGTCGATGACAAACTATTTAGCCTAACAAAGAGGAAAGGGGAAAAAAAAAATCCCAAGGAAAATAAAAATAATTGATTGACACAATAGCAGTTAAATTCAACACAGAAAAGTACCATGGAGAAATAATCCCAAGAAGAAAATTAGATAGTTTATATATGCTGATAGTTTCTTAATGTTCTGTAGCTTTCCAGCATAAAATTTATGATTTTTTGTGGTCAATCAATGAAAGCAACTACTCTTTAAAGTAGGCTTGTTGGAAAAATGGTTGAAATAGCTGTAAAATAAGTGGAGTAGAGAAGCTATGGTGGGATTTGGTAATATGCTAATAAGCTATTTGTGGATTTCTAGTTTAAGGAAAAATGTTGGAGGAAATACTTCATGGATTCATTGCATTTCCAAACTCGATGATTGCTCCTGTTAAGTTTTTTATTTGTTGATGAGGAGACATCAGCACCAAGGAAGGATCAGGGAAGGAACAGAGGAGTAACTGGTTAGAAGTGGAAGTTTCCTGGAGAAAAGCTTATAAAAAGGGAGGAGAAGAGATTATGGAGATAAGGAAGGTTCTGTTTTCATTCTACCTTGGTAAGAATATGTTTTTCTTCAGTTTGAGGCTTACTGAAGGAGTGAATATGAGCAAACACAGGCTTACTCATCCTTCATGCTTATATACAAACATCTCCAGATACTCTCACAGAATCATGGATATTCATATACATTGCTTAAGTCCATGTGTTAAAGATGGAAGAGAGTTCTGCATGTAGCTTGGTGCATGGCGGAAGGTGTAACAAAGGGCCACACAGTTAAGAGCTTGGAGATTTGATTAGGGGAGGAGGTAAAAGATGCAAGTCTTCATTCAATGAAGCAGCCCAGAGGTACTAGTATGGTCACATTGTGCTAGGAAAACATAAAGAAATTCAAACATTCCCTTCATCTTGAAGTGTTGATGATGCCAATATCTTCTGACCAGTTCCACCACCATCTGTGACTGGGGGCATGGACAGAGTGGCAGATGCTGTGGAGTAGCTAACTTAATGTCCATCGTAATCCATTGATTTTTTTGTGGCCTCTCCTATAAAATTTGTTAAAAAAAAAACAAAAAAAACTAGGTGCCCTGACCTTCCTTGTAGCAATGAGGGAACCTATAGCATAGTTGAGATGAATGAGAGGTCATTGGAAGTCTGCTGGGGTTGCCCCTTCCCTCGGGGCACGGATGCTATTAAGACCCAGCCAGTATGGAGCCACTGACCCTATTCTTCCAATTACAACTCAGCACAGCGTAAAAATAAAAACTCATATCCAAGCCTCCTTAGTCAAGTTTCTGTTAGTGCTCTCTGATCGCAAGTCCTCATTGATAGAGGACAATAGGGGGAGCATAAAATAAAGTAAACAGGAAAGGGAAGGAAGAAGCAACAGATGAGAAGGTAAGAATGATACTCTGGAGTGACACACATTCAGAAATAGAAATAATTATTTACTTCAAACTCGTATCAAATACCGTATGCAAGGGATAAGTTCATAATTTGAATGGCTATTGTATCAGGGCAGAAATGTAGAAGATTTGATAATATACAACTATTTATATAAAGCTTTTGGAGTGAGATAAGTTCTAAATGTAAGTTTCTCTGAGTTTAGAAGGGTAGTATGTTTTGTATACTGAATTTAATGTTGCATCCCCCTGTAGGGTCTGAATCAAATCCCTTAATATTTCTTTTTTTTTTTTTGGTAAAGATTTAAAGATTTATTTATTTATTTGAGAGAGAGAGTGTGTGTGTGTGTGTGTGTGTGTGTGTGTGTGTGTGCGCACGTGAGTATGAGCAAGGGGAGGGGAAGAGGGAGAGGAAGAGAATCTCAAGCCAACTTTGTGCTGATCGTGGAACCCGATGTGGGGCTCTATCTCATGATCCTGAGATCATGACCTGAACTGAAACCAAAAGTTGGAGGCTTAACTGACTGAGCCACCCAACGGCCCCCAAATACCTTAATATTTCTGCATAGTAATATAAGTAGAGTTGCACTGAGAAGGATAAAGACCACAAATGATCTAATGATAGTTAAGCTCAGTGCTTGCAAATTAGTCATGAAAGATCATTTTGTTTCAGGGTTTATTGGAGTTCGGATATGTGGACAAAGGACTCTGAAGCTGCGATAGTTAAAATGTACGTAACATTTATGTTAGGTACTCTACATATAATGATTTAATCATCACAGCAATCCTATGAGGTAGATACTATGATTATTCCCATTTTACAAATAGGAAAACTGAGTGGAAGAGAGGTCATGTGACTTAGCTGGAGTCATCCAGTAAGTGGCTGTGTTGGAGTTTGAACACTCATGGTATGGCATCAGAGTCTGTGCTTTAACCAGCATGCGACACTATTGACCTAGATACAAACACATCCATAATAAAAACTACACTGTGAAACAGACCAGTTAGAAGCTCTTTTCATTTCCCTATATTGCCTCTAAATAATTTATGACTAACTTTCATATGTAAGCAAATCAATTTTATAATACCCCCAAATAAAAATTAGATTTGTAATTGGGCAGATGTTTCTAGAGATCCTGCAGTTCTAGAAATAAGACAGTATGGAAAGGAGCAAAAGAAGGAGGGACACAAAAAGAGGAAGGAAAGAAGAAAAAAGGTAAGAAGAGAATAAAAGAGGGAAAGAGAAAAAGCATAATTCCTACATCAAACTTGAAGTATAACATACAGAAGTAAAATGTATCAATGTATATGACAATGTATATGACAATGATTTCAAAATCAGAATTCATAAGTTAGATTTTAAATGGAGAAATATAGAGTAGTAATCAGCTTAAGTAAAGCTAATAAAAGACACCTTTATGACAATGTGTTTTAAGCCAGGATTTAAAGAAAGTGATAATAGGATAGCAGAGAAAAGCCTGGGAGAAAAGCATGGAAGTGGCAATTGGAAACTGCATGTGGATAAAAAAATACGTGTGTGTGATCAGACAATTTGGGCCTTGTATCTCTCTACCCCTCCCATGTGATAAAAAGTGAAATACTATTATGCAAGAACAATAAATATAGAATCAATGAAACAAAAAAAAAATGATGCCTGAGTTATCTAGTATTACTAGATAAGAAGAAAATTACTGAGATACTTAGATTAGTCCATATTATAATTCTCCAAAAATTTTGTTTCTATAGAACAGCAGGAAAAGGTAAAGGAATCCTAAGAATGGGTAGGCATCTTTATAGAAAATGTCTGTTTCTAATCCTCAAGATTTCAAAACTCAAGGAGAATTTCACAAGCATGTTTCAGTGGATCTAGAGAATGAAAGCAGGGGAAAAGGGAGGAGACACATCAGAAGAAATTATCTTTGTGATATAACTAATTTAGAGAGGCTTCCCTAACTCTGGGATTAGAAGGTTCACTTTATTCAGAGTTGGCATCTAAAAGACAAGGGATTTTGCTGGTTGAAATTTTTAAGTATGAAAGATGCTCACAATTTTTTTCATTATTTTGGTTTTTAAGTCTCAAAACCCAACCACTACAACCAAAACCCAACCACTATAACTCAAAGCCACTATAACTTAAGTTTTCAAATGAACATTTGCTACCAATTAGTTCATAATGAGTATTTGTCTGAAATGTTTAATGACCATAAGAAAGCTTTTAAAATTGAAAAACTTTTATGTTTAGGACTTAGTTACCCTGCCTGACTTATAAGTGTAACAAGTTTGATCACCCAAAGAGTTCATAAGGTTTTAAACATGAAGGTTTGTCTTTCAAACAGGATGACAGAGCTCCTGTCCCTCTTCAACATCTTTCATATGAAATCATTTAAACAAAGGGTAGATCTCAATTGCTTGTTTTGTGCTTAAACCTCACACTAATCCCATTGCCATCAATAGAAAGTCTGTATGAATTGAGTGTGGGCTGCCCATTCATAGACCTATTGAGAAAAGGAAATGCCCCTTTATTTCATCATTAAGTCCGGTTTTCTTACCTTTTTTTTTTTTTTTTGGTCTAATTAGTACCTCAAAGAATCCTTCCTGACTTTATTGGGAATGCTTCTAAAGTTTCACCATTAAATGCAATGTTTACTCTAAGTGTTTCTGTTCCTAGTTGATTAAGATGTTTTTGTTTCTTAACCACAAATGAGTAATTTTATTGAATTTCTATACAGAAAACATCTACAAGGTCATAGGATTTTTCCATCCTAACCCATTCATATAATGTCTTAGAATAATGGATTTTCTAATTTAGAATCATCCTTGCCGTATTTGGAAAACCTATGTGGTCAGGGTTTTTTAATTAACATTTCTGAATTACATTTGATAATATTTTATTTAGAATTTTTGCACTTAAGGAAAGTTGACATTTAATTTTGCTTTGAATATTAGGTTTATACTAATCTCAAAAGTAAATTGAGTGACCATTGCCATATTTGTTCACCCAAGAATTCAAAATTATTGGTATGAAGCTGGTGTAAAATTCCTTTATATTTTAAATTATAGTTCTAAGTGTAGCTATGTTCCTTTTTCCCTATGTAATATTTCTTGGCTCTTACTCATTTTTCTTTAATCCATCTTTCCAGAAATGTATTTTATTAATTCTTTCAAAGGTTAAGCATAAAAAATGATCCCTAATGTTACTTTACTTTCTGCTTCAGTAATTTCTCCATGATAGAGGAGATGTTCTTGGTGTCCTGTAGAAGCCAAATTTTCTAGGCATAAGGGAATGAAGGTTAGCATTTCCCATATCTCCCTCTCACACGCACGCATGCACACACGGAATTGGGAATATCAGAACTACTTTGCCAAGGAAATCCTCCTAAAACATTCCTCCTTACCCATAGACTGACCCATTTTTTTCCTTTTTCTTTTCTTTTTTATTGAAATACAATTGACCACACTGACCCATTTTCTATTTATTTTGAATACTGATATATTTAGACTGACTTTGATCATTTTATTTTCATCTATTTATTGACTCTTCTGTCTTTTTTCCCCCCTTTTCTGAAATTTCTGAATTAATGGAGTGATCTTCATCTTCTTGTTTCCTCTTCTGGTTTCAATGTTATAATATTATTTCCTTCATTTTAATGCCTTCTCTAAATATTTCAAATATCTTAATTCACACAACCTTAATCTTTTTCCAGAAAGCCTGAAGGTGATCAGTATTTCTGTCCTTTAAAAAGTATGGGAATACAGGCGCCTGGGTGGCTCAGTCAGTTAAGCGACTGCCTTCGGCTCAGGTCATGATCCCGGGGTCCTGGGATCGAGCCCCACATCGGGCTCCCTGCTCGGCGGGAGGCCTGCTTCCCCCTCTCCCGCTCCCACTGCTTGGGTTCCTGCTCTCGCTGTGTGTGTGTGTCTCTCTCTCTGTCAATTAAATAAATAACATCTTTAAAAAAAAAAAAAGTATGGGAATCTGAATGCTTTAACTTCCCTCCAAACCTACCATCTTTTGTGTTATTGTCATTGCACCTTGCTTTCAAACCCTAAAAATTTAGTTATGTGTGTAGTTCAATGCTTATTTTGTTTAATTTAACCACAAATATTTACACCACCTTATATGCTACCCAGCACTTTTCTTGGTTCCGGTGACACATTGTTAGTGAAATGGTCCCTTGCTCTCCCCAACTTCCATTTAATTTAATTTTATTAATTCCTTTGCTCACTGTTTCTTGTTACTCCTTCCTTTCGGTTCAAATTCTTTCTGTTGAAGTACATCCCTTAGTAGTTATTCCAGCAAACGTCTTTGCCAGCAAATGTTTTTTAGTCTCTGTCTACCTCAAAATGTTTTTCTTTTGTTCTATTTTTCAATTGGAAAAAAAGAATAAAAATATACAGTAATTGAATTGTAAAAACGCATTAAATAGTGCAGTTAAAGGGTTAACTATATAAGGACACCTGGCTGGCTCAGTCAGAAGAACTTGGGGCTCTTGATCTTGGGGTCATGAGTTCTAGCCCCAAGTTGTGTGTAAAGATTACTTAAAAACAGGTAAGTAGGGGACGCCTGGGTGGCTCATTCAGTTGGGCATCTGCCTTCGGCTCAGGTCACGATCCCAGAGTCCTGGGATCAAGCCCCACAAAGGGCTCCCTGCTCAGCGGGGAGCCTGCTTCTCCCTCTCCTGCTCCCCCTGCTTATGCTCTCTCTCTGTCAAATAAATAAATAAAACCTTTAAAATAAATAAGTAAATAAACTTTAAAAAGGGGGGTTAACTAAATACACGGGAATAGTCAATTAAAAGATAAAAACAAGGCTATCACCCAGAATGCAGTTTATGAAGGAACCCTGGAAACACATTCCAAATGGGATTAGCACCAGCATATTTCAGTAAAATTTGCAGAAGCTGAGAGGACTGAGAATGAGTAAAGAGATAGTGCCAAAGTATTTTCTGGGATTCAAAAACATTGCATCATTTGCTCTATCTATGAGTGGATCAGTTTATATTACCCTGCTGGCTTTGGTGTGCCTTTTCTAGGTAAGGAGACATCTTTCTTAAATCCTGAAATTTCTATTTTTTTCTAAATCAACCTTGTTCTAAAATGATGTCCTTTTCTTATTTTATGGATTCCATTTCATCATTTACCTTCTTGCTTGTTCTCAATTATATGGAACTCTTTCCCAAATGTGAAGGGTTTTAGTAGTTTAGGACCAGTTTTTGTATTATATTTTTAGTTTGTTGTTTTGTGTTGCATTTATGGTATAAATTTGGGTTCCATGATCTGCATGTGACTCCGATTTGGAGCCATGATTTCTCTTGAGTGACTCTATCTCCACTCTCAGCATGCTGGTGTGGGGAGGGCATTTCTTAGCTCTGGGTGAAATTCCTATGTTGGTGGTGAAGTACCTCGGGTCTCTGTTAATGTACGTCTGCTCTCTGCTTCTCAGTGTTACTCAAATGACCTTTTCCAAGTCCCTGCCCTGCACAATTATGGTGTCCTCCATCTCTTTAAAGTTTTACTGACCCGCCCAACTCCCAAGCCTCAAATATGGTACAGTTACCAAACTGCTACAGAAGTGAAGTTTCTCTTCATTTCTGACACCTAGAAATTGTTCTTTATTGTCTGCAACTTCCACTTTATGAAAAATAGTTCTGCTGCATTTTGGCTAACTTGCATTTGTAGTACCTGTAGTATAACTTGTACTTGAGGTAGTTGGTACACTTTGCATCTGCAGCCTTCCATACTGCTCTGTAGTAGCCCTATTAGTAGTTCTAATAACTTAGAACTCAGTAATACTTTTATCTCCTCACCACAGTAGTAACTGTTATTTATGTTTTTACGAGTCTGTACAAGTCCCTCGATGTGCCTTTGTACTTACCTTTGTAGCTTCGTCCACTCCAATTCTTACAATGGCTTCTCTTTCCTTTCTACTTCCCTGCAGACCACCATCGTTTAAGGCCCACCCAGATCTGTCCACCTGGGTTACATTTCCCTCTACTTTCTAGCTCAAAGTGATCTCTTCTTCTGCAAGATTCAGGTGGCATTAGTCATGTAAAGGTTTCGTTCTTCCCTTACTTTATATCAGGCAATTATTTTCTTTTCATGCATGCATGTGTAAACACCATTTTGTCTGTGATCTCTTTGAGGGGGAGTATGGATTTCAATTTTGTAATTTCCTCTTTTAGTCCCAAGCTCTGTACATTATACAGTTTGTATAGTAGGCTATCAATAAGTATTAAATTGAATAATTGGATCTCTCATTGTGTTTAAAGGCCAGAGCACATAGTAGGTTAATGTTTAATAAGGTAAATAAGCAATTTCTCTTCCCTGCCACCATGGTGTAGAATAAAGAGTGTGGCTTGGAGTTAAGATATTTGTGTTAAAGATCTACTTCTATTACCTGCAGCTTAATGATTCTGGGCAACTCAATTAACTTTAAGGACTGTCAGTTTCCTCATTATTAAATGGGAATGATAATACATATCTCACAGGATTCTTATGAAAATGAGCGAGAATGTATGTGTGAAACACTTTTAACCAGTAATACAGCAGGCAATGACAGTTATTCTCAGAAAAGTTTAAACAACAATAAAAATCATAGGGATGCAGTTTTTTGGGTAAGAAGGAAAAATTGAAGGGAGGAAAGATAGAAATAAGGGGGAATATATATATATATATAAAATAATAAAGTGAGAAAAACCCCTGGATTGAAAAACTGTAGCAAAGGAAATATGTGGATTATTAGGGCAAATACAGAGACTAGAATGAAAAGGTTATAATAGACAAGAATAGCATACTTTAAAAAACTATTTGATACATGTTATAAATAGTTGAGATCCACAAAATTAGTAACTAAAAATATCTTAATTACATTTGAAAACTATTCTCTTACTTTAAAATCAAATTTATTGCCATTAACTCATTCTTCCTTTAGGTATTAGTTGTTTTTATTCTCCAAAATAATTTTAGAGGTAAAGATGTTATGTAAACGTAACGTGGAATATAATCAAAATTTTCATATTGCCATGATTCACGTGTACTTTCATATTTTAACTTTAAAAATTATATTTGCATAGACTTCAATATTACTATTACATCCACAGAAAATAGAGATTTTTTTCCTTACAATAGGAGCTCGTTTTTCTTGTGCTTAACATATATTGTAAATAATCAAATTGTCCCTGAAAATATTTTTTTTCTATCTTTATATAACTACTGCAAATTGGTGCTTCAATAACTTAGCTAACAAATATAGGTTGAACACAGAGCCATGACCTATTGCAGATGGACGGGAATCCTAGTCTTGTCTGTGTAAATAAATCAGTGATGATTGTGTTTCAAAAAAGTAAATTAGACACTGATACTAGAAGAATTCAGAGCAAGGAGATCTTTTATCATAGCATCAAATATTAAAGCATCTTAATTTTACCCTAAACCACTTAATCCATTGACCGATTTTAACCAATAACTACTGGAAAAATACTGGGATATGGTAGACCTTTCAATGTAGTGATTTAAAAGTCTGGTTTAATAATGTGAGAATAGTAGACAAGAGCATGTCTCTGTAATCTGACTCCATATCGGTTGGGTTCAAATACTGTGTGGGTTCAAATTCCTGCTACTATTGCTTACTAGCTGTGTAACTTTGGGAAAATTATTCAACCCTTCTGTGCATTCATTTTCTCATCTGTAAAATGTGGAAATTGAGAATAACCACCTCACAGGTTTGTTGTAGAATTAAATGTGTTAAATGTATAAAGTGCTTAGAAGAATACCTGACACACAGTAAATGTACAAAATAATTAGTTGTGATTAATATTAATAGCTCTTCTATTATTTCTACCATTGTATAAATTATTTAACATCTCTGAGCCTTAGTTTTCTCATTTGTAAATGAGATAAATACCTGATGAAACTATCAAACATGATAACATCCATATAATGTTATAGAATAGTCCTGAATCAATAAGTGTTAACTTAAAGAATAAACCTTGAGGTCTGTACATTTATCATAATATCAATCATAATGGTAACCTGAACTTCCAATGTAAATGTGTTTATCACATCACAGATTCTAAACCCTGAGTTTCAAGAATAACCTTAGAAGCACTAGATTAGAAATCAGGAAATCTAACTTCTACTTTTGATTTTTTTCTATTCCTTGTGTAAACTTGAACAAGTTATTTACACTTTTTGGACCTTGGTGTTATTTATGAAGTGAAGGGGTGGGTACCTACTTCCATTTTAGAAGCTGTATTAGATCTATCTTCAGTGTCCTGAGTTGTATTTCAGAAGGGATTTCTACCACTGACAACATGTACTATTAATACAACATTAGTGGTACTCTAAGTTAGGAGTTTTTGTTATTTTAATTGCTTCCTTGAAAATATCTTAAATTTTCAAGTGAAATTTTGGAAACTTGCCTTCCCACCTCAACCACAGGGATTGTATCCTCCTGGAAGTTTTCAGGGCAAAAAAATTTGTAGTTGAAACAAACCAATTATTTGAAAATAGGTTTCAGGGGCTCATTTATAAATACTATTTTATGTTTGCAGAAGTAAGTTAAGCAAGAAAACAAAGTAAATCAACTATCGATGGCATTTTAAGTCTTAATAATAAAGGATGCTGCAATTCCATTTTTATGGCCTCTATCTATTGAGATAGCCTATCTGTTGAATCCTTGTCATTACATTTTTCTTTCACTCTTTGAACATACTTCTCTGTCAAATAAATAAATAAATAAAATCTTTAAAAAATAATTATTTGAACATATTTATAACTGCATTGAAATCTTTGCTAAATCCAGTATCTGGACTAAGAGTCAGTGTCTATTGACTGCTCTTATTTATTTATTTATATCAAAGGTTTACTTATTTATTTGAAACAGAGAGAGAAAAAAACATGTGAGTGGGGGGAGGGGCAGAGAGAAAGAGGGTGGGGGCAGACTCCCCGCTGAGTGCAGAGCTTGACATGGGGTTCCATCCCATAACACTGAGATCATGACCTGAGCTGATGCTTAACCTCCTGCTCCACCAAGGCACCCTGACTGTTTTTATTTCTGAGTCACACTTCCCTGGCACTTTATATGCCTTTTAATATTTTTGTTGAGAAGTGAACATTTTAAGTAATACGTTATAGTAACTATCAATCCTGATCTATGCTTCTGAGTTTTTGTTGTTGTGTAATAATTTGCTTGAAGTTATTAAACTACAGAATCTACATCCCTTATAGTATTGGGCTATTGATGTGTCTGCTCAGTTTTTTATTTATTTATTTATTTATTTTTTTTCAGTTTTTTATTTTTATTTTTAGCTTGGCTTCCTAAGAGTCACCTTGCATCTGCACAGCCCCGTGTTTTAGGTTGAGGTTTTGTTCAAACACTTCAACCCCATAAGGCCTCTACCCTCTGCTAATATATCTGTGTGTGGTTGAGGAGCACATTCAGTGTTCAGTCAGCTCTGATATCTGTTTTGGCTTTTACTTTCTGCAGGACTCCTTGGGGTTTCCCTGCCTGTGTGCATAGTTTTCTGCTCAGCCAAGACTTACCTAGTACTTCTATGGCTTTCTCACTTACAGAATCCCTGACTAAATTTCTGGTGGATCCACTATTGATTTCCTAACTAGACTGCAACATTAGGCTGCAAAGCTGCATGTTTTCCCTGTATATTTTCAGTGGAATTCACACTTCTGTACCCTAACCCCAAGCCTGTGTCTATCCCCTCAGGCATCTTTCTGCGTCTTCATGGACAGATTCACTCTGGTAAAACTACTGGTTTTGCAGACTGAATTGGGCTGGGCCAGGGAGGTGGGGGAATTGGTTGGAGTGGCAGGCGTGGGGGGATGGTCATGGTGACGGCAGCATCCCAGGCAAGGATTCAGACTTCTGATCTCCTTACCTAAAACTCTGGTGGTGTTTTTGCAGACAGAATTACCAGCCTCTTCATGCCATCCCCTGAAGGCCCTCTCCTAAGCCTTTACGAAAGCTGGAATATTTTTATAATAATAAAAAATATTATTACAAATAAAATTAGGATGGGAAAATCTATCTTTCTACCTCAGAGTGTATTCTGAATCCTGCCTTATAACCAAATTCTAAATCTTAAGGGGTTTTTCTTCTAAGAGTTTCTCAGGGTTTTTGTTTTTTCCATCTTGTACCAGGTTTGGTGCGTGGTTCCCTGATTTTCTTTGTTTTGGGGCAAGCCATCTGCCCTGCTCCCTCTATTTTTCTTTCAAGTGAAGATAACAACACCCACCTTAGAAAAGGCAATAGAGGTTTCCTAGATACTTACTGTTAGAGAGTTCTGAAGAAAGTGCTTGGAATGAACCTTAAAGACTATGCTAACCCTAAATCATTCTGAAGAAGATGACAAAAGAATACAACCAATTTGGGGGGCAGAGGCCCTTGTGAAGGACATGGAAAAACCTCAGAAGTTGTACAAAACAGTTTTCAGGGATACCTGAGAAATGTTGGGTTTTTTGAAGGACTTTTTAAACTTGGCGGTTTAAGTGACCTAAATTGAATTTTAATTGCTCTTCCTCTGGAGCAAAACAGTAACACCCAGGTGGGTGGTTGCTCTTTATAATGAGAAAGTAAGGTAAGCCAGCTTCCTTTTAAAAAAACATCCTGTTTTGGTTTTCAGTCGCCCCAGGCAGTGGGCAAAACTCAAGTGGATAAATTTGTTTCTGAAGGGCATTTAATTTGAAAGTTCATTCTCTTTTGCTTTTGAAAACACACTCTTATGCCTGTTTTTTTTTTTTTTTTTTTTTTTTCCCTAAGCACACAGTGACCAGGAAAGGGAGGGAGCCAACAGATGGTAAAACTCCCTCAGCATGGATTTAGCCACGTCAGGCTTATAAACTTAATATTGGCATTTTTCAGCTCTGAAAAGCAGTAGTTGGCCCTCATGGGGGGCAGGGCTAGCAGGTGGAAATAGTCCAAACATCACCAAGTGATTTTCTGAAGAAAGACAAATGTCTGTTGAGTAGATGCACCGTAAGATGATTTGATTCTTTGGTAAAATCTTACTAACTTCAATTTAGGGATAAGGCACCTGGATTAGTAAAAAGTCTGAAAAGTGGTCTTAAACTCTCCAATTAGTTTTTGTTTATTTTATTCTTATGTTTACAGTCTAGGATCTGTTAGTTAACTCTCAGCAACCAGAGACTGGAAATGCTTTAGATAAGAGAGATAAGATGAATTTGTAAGCAGTTGTGTATTTGTTTACAATTAATGTGTTTATATTTTTAAAAGACTTGGTTCTTTTAAAAAACTGGGGAATCTTTTGCAGTGTGGTTAACAGTGTTAATTTTTTTTTCTTTAGTCGGAAGTTATATGTAACCAAGGTTGAAAGGATTTTCAGAACATTTTAGAGTTGCCAGCAATCTTTTGGGACATCTGGCCCTATCTCCTTTCCTAAGCCATTCCTGGCAGATGGTGATCCAGTTTTCATATAAGGGCTCTTATCAAGAGTTGAGGCTCCCCACACTTAGAGACTCCAGCTTCACTTTTAACAAATCTGTAGAGCTCCAGTTAGGCAATTGTCATCCTATAAATAACTGGGATAAAGAAATCGTACCAAAGAAGGAGGGACTGTCTTGTCATAGCCACAATGACATCTGTCAAATACGTATCAGAAATGGGGTACGCATTTTGCCTCTATCAGGCTCTGGGTTGATTTCTCTGTTATTTTCAGTTTCTGGAAAGGCTGAATTGGATAAGGGTTAGGAGCACAGGATCTGGAATCACTCCCTTTGTTAGTTGTGTGACAACTTTCTTCCCTTTTGTCTCAAAATGGTGGTATTGTGGTAGTGCTTCCTTTGAGGCTGATAATTGCATAAGAATAATGATAACATTTACTGCTTATTATTTATCGACAAATTTTAAGCTCTGTTTAAACACTTTTAAGCTTTAAAATATTTTAATCATTTTATTTAACTCTCACATCTATCTTAACAGTTGAGTATTGTTATTATCCCATTTTAGGGATAAATGAAGTATAGGGAGATCTCGTCACCTGCCAACAGTATACAACCAGATCATTCAACCAGAAAAAGTCAGATTCAGGACATAAAACTAGGCAACCTTCCTCCAGGACCTATGCCTTCAAACCTTCTGGAATCAACTGCACAAAGATTTTTTTTTTCCAGCTTATTTTGTATTTATGGATGTAGGTTTTTTCTCCTAAAGCTCCTTTTTACATCCGTTTTTCATTCTTTTTTTCATAAATGATGCTTATCCAGGTGTCCCTTGTAATTATAACATTAACTTAACGAAAATCTGAGGTCAGATATTTGTTCTTCTATTGTTTTCTTCCTTCTACTCTTTCTTTTAAGCCTTTTTATTCCCCATAAAACTATAGTTCAGAATGGAATCACATTTCCATTCCTTTAGCATATCTTTCCTCAATTTAAAATTTTTGAGATTAAGGGTCTCACTAATAACATATTACTTTTTTAAAGTAATAAATCATTGCATATCCTACATATTTATGAGTAGGTAGAAATTGCTGTCACTGAGTAAAAATAAAGTGCTTTATTATGCTAGTAAACAAACCAAAGAACTTGCAAAACCAAAATAAAAATAGCAAAACAATGTTTTCCAACCCCCAGTGTGGTATGTAGAATGCCAGTTGTCAATAGAAATTTTCAGTGTTTGTATCTAAAACTTGAAAGAGTTGTTACAATAATCACTTAAATTACTTGTCATATTATTTGACATATTTATCATAATGTTTCATTGTTCTGGCTTCATTACAGAAGATCTACAATATAATAGGCTTTCAAGATAATTTTCTTACACATTTAAGTGAATAAGCTTTAGTTTTTAAACATTTTCAAATGAAAATATTTCTTAGATATACTATAAAGTTTCCAATATTGAAAATAAAAAGGACACTGAAAGTGGATCTTTTCCTGGTAATCCAGGTTCATCAATATTAAGAAATATGCAGGAGGTTTTCAGTATTCATTAATAGTGTTCACTACAAGGCCCAATGTTTCTCTTCTTATTTTTTTTTTATTTTTTCTTTGTTTTTTCAGTAAATATTTGCTAACTACTTACTGTATGGCAGTTATTATACTAAGCACAATAGTGATGGAGAAACTACAGGCTGATGGAGAAATGTTTATGTGCATATTTTTCAAGTCTTCCATCAGAATATTGTAATATTACATTCTTTCCACAGTTATGCAAAATTCACAAGTGAAAGAATGTACGTTTTCAGTATGGCTTTGAGCAAGGCAAATAATCTTTTTGGATTTTAGTTTTTTCATCTATAAAAGGATATGTGTTGAACCTAATGAATGTCTCCCCAAAGTTATCAAAACCTGGGTCAGAGCAATATTCAGAGTTTCTGCTTTGTTTTTATTCATGAGCAAAGGGTTTGGATTTAGTTTATTTTTTTTTCCTGTTCTCTCCTACACTGCTAGTATCCACGGTCAAAATTTTAGATATTTCGCTTGACTTTTGATGAGAAAAATATAGTTGGTTTCTAAGGTCTCTTCCATTGTAGAGCATTTCAAAATTTATGATTTTATATTTGTACTAATGCGTATATACTTGTGTGATCTAGCCGATTAAATTTTTTATAAACAGAAAATAACTTGTAGAAGTAAGACATGAAGAAAAATAGAGGCCACTTCCAGTAGAAAATTGTTAAGAGAAGTGAAATATGCTATAGGTAAAGGAATTTGGTGTAGTTAACTTTAAAATTCCTCAAGAATAAGCCTTTAGATTTTTTTTTTAATGCTTTAATTTCTTATCACCATCTCATAGATTTTCTGGAGGTGGTGAGAATATAAGAAATAACTTATGTAGTCATCATACATAGTGACAAAAACTTGATATAGGACTAAAAACATTATGCTTTTATATATATTTGACATATAAGAATATTAGGTGAGAACAATAACTTTTCACACACACACACACACACACACACTACAGTAGAATCTCTAAATTAGCAAAACTGTTAAGTCAGCATATATACATGAGAAAGTATATATAAAAAATCTGACAAGTTAAAAAATTTACATAGTCAAGAGAATAGAGCATTTATTTTTTCCCTTTAGATATTTATTCAAGACATCATCAGGTTTACTAAAGTTATTGTTGCTATTGATATTCTGCTTCTTGTATGTTATCTTTATAAAACTGTTTATTTCAAGTAATTATTCCTGGTTTTTATTTTCTTTCTGAAATATGTAGGTCTATTTTTCTTATTAAGTACATGGCATATTCTTGTATTTATGTTAATACTTCCTCTGGGAACACCTAGAATGCTTTTGAAACCTTCTTATATCCTCATAGTATTCCTAAAGGGCATTGTCATCATATGTTCTGTCTTGAAAAATAAATCAGATAGAATGTAAATGATAATTCTGATTATTGGTGACTCTGATGAGAAACATGATCATTTTTCTCCTTTAGGATCCAATACAGGATAAGGTTTTGTGAAGAGGTGGTTGTCCTTTTCTATTATTTGCATTCATGTCTGAGATATTTGAATTTTCCTTATGCAAAGAACTAATATACTAAAAACAAAATGTCAGAAGATGTCTCCCATGTTGGTGATTACCAAGAGATTTTTGAGATAAGCCATAAATGGAAAATTGGTTGATTCCAATGATTTTGATATTTGTTAGCTGCCTTAGAGTAGGACAATGTTGTGGACTTAAAAATACAACTCTTATTTTCAGAAAAAAAATTATCCTCAATCTTGTTTGTAATATTAGATAAGGATATGGAAAAAATCAGAATAGATCAAATAACTTTTTCCTTGAGCTGTTAGATCACATCTGATTTTGAAAGTCTAATGTTTCACAGTATCCTTATGCCTCCATTTCTAGAGTTAAAGATGGATACCAGATGGACGCCATCTGTATCTATCATTAATAGACTAATGTTTCTCTACAATGGGCCAAAAATATGGGAAATAAGAAAGATAAAACAGAAGTTTTTATATTACTATTCCCTAAGTGGACGATTTCTTACTATTTGGGACAAAGTGTGCAGTGTAAAAGTTGAACTAGATGCTAAACTGTCTAGCACTGTTAACTAGCCAATATTTCATGAAAACAGAATTAATCAGAGAATATAATTTGATGCCATCTTTAACAATTATGGAGCTCAAAGCCAATCTTTTGAAAAAAATGTAGTGAAAGTTCTAAGTAAAATATACATTATTTTACTTGTATTTATGTTATTTTACATGTATTTACATGTATTTAGGTTAAGGCTCTATCTGTAAGAGTATCCAGACGAAACATTAGAGACGATGGACTCTGAAAAACAAACTGAGGGTTCTAGAGGGGAGGGGGGTGTGGGGGGATGGGTTAGCCTGGTGATGGGTATCAAAGAGGGCACATTCTGCGTGGAGCACTGGGTGTTATGCACAAACAATGAATCATGGAACACTACATCAAAAACTAATGATGTAATGTATGGTGCTTAACATAACAATAAAAAATTATTAAAAAGAAAAACACCAGGAGCACAGGAAAAAAAAAAAAAGAGTATCCAGTAATGGGAAAAGAATATAAAAAGATGAATCCAAAGTATCAGTAAACTTAAAGTAGGTTTACAAAGTATCCAGTACAAATGGTATGTTTATAGTAAAAGTTTATTGAATGAATACAGTTTAGAAAACTGTAAGGATTATAAGTTTCTGAAAACTTACAGAATAGTGAAGCTATTTCACTTAAGGCTTATTTAAAATAAAACTAAATTATTAATAATCATTAGCTTTTCTTAGGAGTTGCATTGGTTTCTCGCTTTAAGTTCTTTAGTTCTCCTTAAAAATTAAGTATTTGCATGAGATCCTTATCTGATATTTGACTACCTTTTTTAGTCATCAAAATAGTATGTAGTATTACTCAAATTGTATAATTCTAAGATTTAATTGATAAATTCTAATAAATTTTTTAACTTAGTGACATTTCCCATAAACATGTAGTATCCACTGATGAGAGCATCATGAAAAGCATCTCACACTAGAAAAGAATATAATTTTGTACATCCAGGCAATAATGATACTGATAATGATAACATGATTTTAAACATTTTCTAATTTATCTGTGCAATATTTTTATAATGTTAGTGTATTTCTTAAGCAAACTAACCAAAAACCTTAATGAACTATTCACTTAACCTGAATTATTTCAGCTATAAAAGATTCTGATGTTGAATGTTAAACATGAGAAAAGTGGAGAGGAATTGAAGGACACATAAAAAGAGATTAAAAGATTAGAACTTGGGAACTATGAGGAAAGGTATATTGGTTAGTGTTGCTTAACAAACCACTCTACAACTCAGATGTGAAATGGCAACCATTTTTTTCACTCACTATCTGTGAGTCCACTGCATTTGAGCTGATCTAGTTTGGGGTTAGTGAGGTTTGACTGCAAGCTGTTGGGTAGGTTCAGGTCTCCTTTGTGTGTTCCTCATGCTTTTTGGATTGGTGGCCTAGATTAGGTATGTTCTTGTTGTGATATCATAAACTCAATATGTAAAAGAGAATCCTCACTTCTGCCCACATTCCATTGGCCAAAGCAAGTCATATGACTTAGCTCAAAGTCAGTACAAAAACACAGTGACTTTAGTTGGCAAACTGCAATGTCACGTGTCAAAATGTGTGGATAAGGAAGAGAGGAAATATTGAGGCCAGTAATTCAGCCTAGCATAAAAAGTTAATTAGAGGTCTTATTATAAAGCTTGGAGAAGAAAGAATTGTGGGCAACCAATTTCAAATTCAGCTACCTCTCAGTCCTTCACAAATTGCTTAAAAAGTTACTGAGAATTAAGTAAACAGTATGAACTGGACACTCACCTAAGCTATGCAGTCCTGTTTCATGGCTGCCTTCTGAAACCTCTTCTAATGTTTCTGCAGGCCTCCAGAACTGCCCAAAGTGGTGCAGGATCATTAAGAACTCAGTCAAAATCATCTGATAAGTTGAGTTACTATCAGTGTTTATTCCATAGTGACTCTTGATAGTAGGAAACTGAGGAAGTCCTATTTGATTCTGTAGCTCTTAATTTCAGGCTTATATCCTTGAGCTTTCTTGCTGTTAGATGAAAGGTGCATAAACTTCGTAAAATCTTACCCAAGCAGATCATTCACCTGGATGTAAATCTCTTATCCTTCTTTTTATATCTTAGCAGGAGGGGTGTGGGAAGAGGGAGAAAAAGACTACAAGGCAAGTAGAACTTCATGAAGCTAAATATATCAGCTTTTAAGGCTCTGACTTCCAAATGCAAGTGCTTATCCTCATGTTTGTCCTATGAGGGCACAGAAGAAAATCTTGTATTTCAAATGACTGCCAATTATTAGGCAAAATGTGTTCTAATTCTGTCTATGTTCCATTCATATAAGTATCATCACAGAAGAGGGGAAGGGTTGGGATGCTGGATTCTCATACTCCGGGATATCTGCTGATGGCACCTCTTCCTCCCATTCTTGGGACCCTAAGACGTGTGTTGGTCATTTTCAGTCAGTGTAAATCTGGAACCCAGAAAAAAGATCACTAATAGTCTCCAAAATTCCTTATTTTGGTTGCTGAAAATGAGAATTGTGGATATGTATAAGAAACCAGAACTAATAAAGAGTTTTTATTGATATGTCAGATGCTTGAACATCTGGAGGAGAGAGCAAAGGCACCCACAAACACACAAAAAGTAAGCTAAGCTCCTGGCACTATCCTCTGAGGCAGAACTCTTTCCCTTCCATGATGCTTCAGTGCTCATTTTTCACTTGGAAGTTGTGATACAAAACCTTTCTTTCTATAACTTCACCAAGCTTCCTTCTAATTATGTATAACTCAGATTTTGGGAAAAAGGAGAACGAATAATCATTGTAGTAACAGTAGTACTTGTTTGAGACTAGCTTAAGCATGGATTACCCATTTGAAATGCCTTTCATTTTGTGACATCAAAACTTGTATTTTGGGGGAAAAACTAAAACTAGTGACAAACATTATTCATGACAGCTAATGCTATGCTATCTTGTGTTAAACTGGAAACTAAAGTCTGGAGGCACAATAAATAAATTGATAACATTTTAATTTGTTAATATATATGAATGTTACATAGAAAAATGTGTTAGGATATCATCACTTTATCCATCAGTGAAAAATCCTCCTGTATTTATTATAGCGGAGTCGCTTACTCCGTTCTGTTAGGCCAGGAATATATTTACATTTCCTAGTCATGCTTAATGGGAGCTAAGACCTTGTACCTGAAGACCAAGCCTCATCTACTTCCTGAGATAAATCTAACCAGAGAAGAGAGGAGTAGTTAATAAAAGTAACCACACATTTGTGTTGACTCTTGTGTGACAGGAACTATGCTGTCTAGTGAATGGGACAAATTAAACATCAGCTGGCTAAGGGGTGAGGCACTGAGCCTCCAGAATCATACTCCCAACCATTATGCTATCTTGCCCCCCAGTGGGTAAGAGTCTGACGTTACCTTTGCTGGGGTCTGGGTTGTTTTTAAATACACCATTGCTTAGCGCATATAGCTGGATTCACACTAATTTCATGATGGGTATTTACAGTTCCTTTTTAGTTCTACCCCTCAAACTAATGTTTGAAGTCTGAAAAGCTACCATTTCCTGACCAGGTTGTCCACTTGCCCTTGGAGTGCCATTCACTAGACATTGCCTTCCTGGGCACCGTCCTGAAAGGAGCTCAAGGTAGCCTCCTCTTAGCATATTCTAATTTCAGTAGCTGGCCACTCCCATAGGAGCAAGCTCTGGAGTCTGGCTTGTGTCCCATGGCTTCCTCCATCTTCCAAGATAACCACATAAGTTCCATAATATCTCACATCTGAGCCCATCTGAATTGTGAACGACATGTATCTAACTCAAGATTCATGTATCTGTCATGAGTCATCTACTCTCATATTATTGCTTATCACCAGAAGATGGGAATAATGTCTTCACTTCTGTCCTGGATTGAATCAGTGACATCTTTATTACCATTATACCATATCCCAGAGTTTCTAAATTCATTACCTAAGACACTAGCAGTTCTTGATCATTTGTTAGGAATCACAAGTTTTATCCCTAACAGGATACTGAAGGTTGTGAATGACTTGCTTTTTATTTTATAAATTAGGACATAGTCAGTATTTCACTACACTAACACTTTTTTTCATTTGAATTCCAATATGTTTTCTTAACTGGAGGAAAAAATGTTGGCATGATAGCTGGCAAACCAGAAATTGTACCTCACTCTTACCTCTCCAATGTATCTTCTGAAAAACACTGTCATTTGTATTATACGGTGTATTATCTCTATATAAGTTTGGTGTACATATCCACCAATTGATCATGTCTGCTTATTTTCCCCTAGAAAATGGAGCAAGGACATAAGAATATTAACAGATTTGATAAATTTCCCAATGTTTTGTAAAGTAGTTGAACAACTTTTTCTTTGTGTTGCTAGATGGCACTACTTGTCAACACTTAGTTTTTCACAGATGACTTTCTTATTCTAAAAGTGGTAAATAGGCATATGAAATAAAATTTAACTCTGAAATTTGATGATTAAATATTAATTATGATGAACTTTCAGAGTAAACTTTTCCCTGAAAGTTAAAATCTTTCAAATGAAGGAAATTATAAAGTCACCTGTAAAAGAAAATAAGAGGAAAAGATCAATAGAACAAACATTTTTGGCTTCATAATTCAATTTAAAAATTAACACTTATTTGACTGGCAGGAAGCAGTTATTCTATGAGAGAGAGAAAAGAAGCAACAGTCTGTAGAATTCAGTGTTCCTAGACACAATGCTACTGTTTTAATAACACCAAAGATATTTCTTGAAAGAGTATTACCATGGGCCCTTTCTCTCAAATCCTTTACTCGGTAATAGGCTTTCTCTTATTTCATCGAGCTGTCCCTGTATGAAAGCATTACTCTATTTTCAGGTACTTTATAGTCTTAGATATTTATGTAAATAAATATTTTTTTGATAAGTGACAATAAGTTTACAACCAAGGACCATTAAAAATCTGTGCTAAAGACATGTAGGACCCTAGAATTCTTGTATCCCACATTACAGATTTGTGTCTTGAATATATTCATCCAGTGTTACTGTTCCTTCTCTATGTTTAGTTAGTATCAAATACCAGTCTTTTGTTTATTGTATAGTAAGCTTACAAAGAAAAGGCAAATTCTCAGCCATTTATGCAGACATTTGAATACCATGTTTTAACATTTGGGTCGTCCAAACAGAACCTACGGCATTCTGACCATTAGCTGGGTCACTAGCTAGGGACTGAGGGCCTCACCTGAGTAACTTGAGAATGCCTTCAATCTGGCTTTTTGATTTGGCTTTCACAGGCCAGTACGTTTTATTTCTTCTCATCTGCCTGCTATCATGTTAACAAGCTAAGGCAAATCTCTGTGCAGCTCATTGACGACATAATAAAATGAGATTAGAATTTCACCAGCGAAAGAATGGCTTTTTTAGGGCTTTAGGCTTGAGACTGATGTTTGTGTGTGCCTTGGTGATCAAAAAAGAAAAACAAACAAGTAAACCTGTAACGGTTGCCTATAAGGACTTCTTACTCAAGTCTGCTGAGCCTAAGTGAAAACCCAGATAAGGTCCAAACCGAAACAACACAGCAGTTTTCATGTGACTGACATATTACTGGTTCCCCCCCCACCGCCCCCAATGTTGTTTTGGACCACTAAGCATTATTATCCAATTTACATTTTATGAATATGAACACTGGTTCAAGAAGAGCCCATTGGTGATGCTGGAAGCTGCTGGAACCTGCTCCTTTATCTTAGGAGTTTCAAACAAATAGGTGGACTGTGTGATCACTGAGTCCCTGAAGTGGATATTGTGTTAAATATCTTGTGGCTGCTGAAGATTTTGGCAACTTCTAAAGGCATTTGAACCAACATAAATAAAAATTTCAAAAAAAAAAGAAACTGGAAGGCAGTGTTGCTTGTTGTGCAAGAACAATCAAGGACACTTAATGGAATATTGTGAGGAAGAGCCACAAATTAATATCTAATCTCAAATACACGCAAGACTTTCATCCTCCTAAGTAGGCTGACCAAAAAGACTAAAACAAATTGTCTTGTGTTTATATTTGCAAGCCACATTTTCCATATACAATTAAGTTACTTAAAATTCTGCAATTGAAGTACTCATCTTTAATAGTAAGGTCTGGGTTTATTTGATTAAAGTGTGATTTGGCATCGTTAGATGGCTAATGTTTTAATTAAGGAAATTAGTTGCATTTGCTCCCTTGCTATTTGTCCATACTCTAACCAGTTGTTCTATCAGTGACACATGACACGTAAATATCTTTTGCAAATTAGTGTAGCAGTTATTCCTTATCCTGCAAAGTTTAGGTAGCAGAGGGATATACGTTATATGTAAATAATATATGTGTGTATTAGCTTGCATGCAGTAGGAAATTAGGTAAATAAGCTACTGTCACGTGCTCTATTCATTATTGATCAGTGCAACACAAGAACTTAAATAGCCCAGGCCATTTTAGCAGGAATAGAGATGTTTTTAAAAAGAGCGGCAAAGTCCTGTAACAAATCCTATTTCTCAGCTATACTAATTGCTTTCTTCGTGCTTAAATCCTTGCTAGTGCTGAAAGGTAAAAGCAAGCTAGGAAGCTGCATGACTGAGAAACCCAAACAACTCTTAAGAAAATGTTCTTTTTCTGTCCCATGCCTTGAGAATTTGCCATCTGGATTGCATACTGTATTCAGTGCTTTAGTTCTTGACATTTTTAAACAATAGCACTGTAGCATTTCAGCATGTTGTCTCATGATAAAACAAATGTGCCATGCATTAAATTATGCAGGTATATATTTAAAACTCCTCATGTGCCCAAAGAACGTAGTGAGCCCAGGCACTTGCCGATTGGTTTTGCTATACTATGGCATAGGGGTTGATAATGTAGAATGCATATAGCATCACCTCTGCTTTCATTGAGATTTAAGGAAAAACATTTCAGAGATAAATATGTCAGATTTTGTATTGCTTTGGGCTTTCTTGAGGTTAATTAGTATCCAAGTGACTAAGGTGTTTTATTCCTCCTTAATACTTTCATCCTAGGGTGATATTTGCCTGAGGTTGAACTGTTTTTGATTAACTCTATGTGATAATGAAAACCATGAGAGTGGCCTCATGTAGGAGTTCCTTCTTTTCTGATGTTACATATAAAACTGCGGAAGTCTTCCAATATTTAACACTGAACTTTTTTCCCTTTCTGCACCGAGACCTCAAACTAATTATGAAAGTGTGAGGAATGATTTTATCTGAAGTCACTGTTTTGTAAGGTGTGCCTAAGTGAAGAGTTCAACTCTTTTTATTGGGGTGAAGAAAAACATGTTCTAATGAGGGTTCAAGGGATCTTGGTGCTCTCCAAGAACAGGCAGGGGGTTAGAGCAGTCCTTGTACATAGAAGATTGAGACGAATGGACGATGCCCCCTCTGTTGTCATAATCTGTATATTTTGAGATGATCAGCAATGACTATTGGTATTTCCTCGCTGTTTCGCATTTAAAATAGAGAAATAACTAACTGGATAAAATTGTCAGAGTTGTTTGAGGAGGGGTCTAAAAATTTTTTCCTCTAGAAACAAGATTGTGAAAAATGGAAATTCCCTCCTCATTTATTTTACTTCTTTGGTGAGCTCATTTTGATGCTGCTTTTTATCACATGAAATATGTAATGGGCTCACTGTGTGTGTTAATTTATAGACCTAATCACAATGAGGACTGGTCTTATCTAGAGACAGCTATAATCTTTCTACCTTTCAATTTAGTCTTTACAAAGTTATGTCTGAATCCAAAAGGGAAAGATCATTTGTAAACCAATTTGTACGATTATCACACTTTCAGGAGCTTAGCACTTTATATTGTACCTTTGCTTCTACTCAGTTCTCATCACTAATTGGAGCAATTTAATTATTTTAAGTTGAGACTTAACTGACATAGTAGTTTTGGGTATACAACATAATGATTCAATATTTGCATACATTTTGAAATGGTTATCACAAGATGAACCATGAGAGACGATGGACTCTGAAAAACAAACTGAGGGTTCTAGAGGGGAGGGGGGTGGGGGGATGGGTTAGCCTGGTGATGGGTATTAAAGAGGGCACGTTCTGCGTGGAGCACTGGGTGTTATGCACAAACAATGAATCATGGAACACTACATCAAAAACTAATGATGTAATGTATGGTGATTAACATAACAATAAAAAAGAAATGGTTATCACAATAAGTCTACTTAACATCCGTCACCACACATAATTACAAAAAAGCCATTTTAATCAATGAAAATATATCCAGTGGGCTTATATATTTGATCTTTTTCAAGTTGTAAGAAAAAGTTCAGTTTGCCTCAGAAAATGGAGGTTTTGTTGGAAGGATAGCAAGGGAAGAGAGAGGAAAATGTCTTAAATGTCTCAGTGAGGCATCACAAACAACTATAGCATCTTTCTTAGTTTAAAAACAAGATAGGCTTTAGGAGCAGGTCTAATGACCTGATGGCAATTTTGCTAGCTATTGCATAAGCAGTGGGCCACTTTTCCATCTCTGTTTATCCTGTTCACTATTTCCAACTAACTGGTATGTCTCTCTCTTTCGTAAATGGGAAAAAAGCTTCCAATTGGCCTGACTAGTCACCTCTAGAGTAGATAGACCCATTTGGTCAGAGTTTACCTGAGAGCCTCCTTGCAGGATGGTTGGAGTTAGTTCTCATGTTCACACATGCCACACGTGGTAAATTAAGGGGGAAAAAAGGCAATTCAGGAATAAAAAACACATCAGATTGGGGTTGTGAGCATGGCAGTGAGTCTGAAATTTCTTGCAAGACTGCTTGTATAAATTGTGTGGCCTGATGATGTATTTGGATTCAGAGAAAATAAATATTTGTTTCATTTTTTAATTTTTTTTACTCTGTGCTCAAAGTTCAATTGATTGACAACTTTAAAAAAGCCATTTGAAAGAAATGCTATATAATATATGAGATTATGTATTATGATATAAGAAATGCTAACATTGGTTTCATATTTAAAGGCAGTTGAAATGCATCATCCCCTGTTCTCATCAGCTGACTGCTATAGAGTACTTATTCATTAATTGCTGAGAGCATCTAATGAAAATTGACATAGGCCTGCATGTTTGGATCCTTTAATTCCCTTATATATATTTAAAAGAAATTGAATCATGATTGGAAGGAGCTAATTCTAGCAATTAAGCCGTTGTTTAATGGATTATTTCCTACATAGCACAACAAATGGAACATTTTTCAAAAGGGAGAAGAGTCATAAAAATGCTTGCAGGCACAAAAGAATAATAAATTTTTAAGCTACAAAGCTAATAAACTGGATAAACTGATGTCATGCTAAGGAAACCCATCCTGGTTCATTAAAGTCTAACATCTGAAACCACTAAGCGATCTGTCCCTTTCCACTGCCATAGCACAAACGTGCTAAATTACAGGCATCAGATTAACTCCTCATACATTTAGACTAAGCTTTGCTTGAAATGCTACCATACATGTTCAAAGAAAGAGTGTTTTCTTTGAACAGTGTTTGTGAAGACTCTGACTATATGTGTATAGATGCATACACACAACTTTACGTACAGATTTTCTTTTAATGAGGCTATCCTAAGAGAGAAATCAGACCTAATAGCTTTTGACAAATGAAAGTTGCACTCACTGAATCACTCACGAGACCATGGGGAATTCAGTAGACATCACTGCTGATAATATTTCAGTAATACTGAAAACTCTTAATTCTTAGAGCTCAAATCAACGAGTTTACCTTTGGCTTCTTCTATGTAAAAACACTTTGTAAGAGTTAGTATTTTGAAATATTTGCTACTAATTTAGCACTGATATTAAAAAAAACATGAAATACTTAAACCAATGATTTGGTGCACATTTTTCCATAATATCAATGTGATTAATAAACAGCTGCTTCTATCTTATGCACCTGACAGATTTAGGTTCATTTTAATTTAACCTGATTATTATGAAAACCTTACACTTTAGAATAATCTGGCCAAAAAAATCTTAATTTTTATTGTGTTGTTGAATTTAATTGCAATTTTAAAGCTTTATTGGATACATGATTTTATATGAATTGATTATATTTTTATCATTGGACCATAAGCATAAAAAATGGATAAGCCACATGGATAAGACATGGTATACAATTTCAGTATGAGAAATATACTTTTTTTTTTACTTTTTAAGAATACTTATTGTTTAGAAAAATAACTGAAAATGACAAAAAAGAAGAAATGTATTTTTCTACTTTCTATTTATTCTTTTCTACAAATATAGTTCTCTGAACTGTTGACTTGCTGTATAGCACTGCCCAGTAGAATAGAATGATGGAAATGCTCTCTGGCTTCATGCCCCGAAATGCTAGCCATGAGCCACATGGGGCTTCTGAGCACTTGAAGTATGGCTAGTTCCACTAAGGAGCTGAATTTTTCATTTTATTTATTTTAATGAATTTAAATGTGAATAGCGTGTGGCTAGTGGCTACTTTATTGGATAGCATAGTATAGACTATTACCTCAGTGAAACGCTTAATGTTTTTAGTATTGACTTTTGTGATCACCAAGAAAAGTGAGCTTCTACATTATTTTTCAAATCAAACCTTTGGAAACCAAAAAATTAAATATGAGGAAACTGTATGTCTAGGTAATGTAAGAGACCCTTCAACCAGACCATTTTGGCTATTTTGTGTCAGTGACAAAATTTCTAAGTCCTGAAGTAGAGACTGATATCTGTAGTTCCTGCGGAGTTTCCCGTAAGATATTGCCGGGGGCACTTTAACTTGCTCTTTCAATGAGTGGGCAATGCATTTCGCAACAAAAAAACATGCCTAATAGGATACTATGGGCTGACCGTGCAACATCCAAACTGATACTCAAAGGAAGATTATTCAGTGATTCCTGCATTTCTAAACACCAAACTAAGGGCACCTGCGTGGCTCAGTCGGTTAAGCATCTGCCTTTGGCTCAGGTCGTGATCTCAGAATCTGGGGATCAAGCCCCACCGCAGGCTCCCTGCTCTGATTTTTTAAAAATCTTAAAAAAACAAACAAACACCAAACTACATTTTCAACAAGAAAAAAAAAAAAAAAAACCAACCCGGAAATCTACCTATTTCTGTGTACAATCGTGTGAAATTAAAGTAGGCAAGTGTTTCTAAATGTTATGTCTTTATTCCAGTGTGTTAATTCATTAACTTTAGAATAATAATCAGTGTCAATACTTTACAACCAGTTTTCAAATTGCTGGATTAATATTTCTTCTATATATGATCTCTTTTCTCTCTTCTCTCTTTCCAGAATGCTGATTTTGTGCTCAAGCCCTATTAATAGCCTTTCTCTCTGAATACGTTACTGTTCCCTGGTCTCCAGTAAAGGCTCCTGGCTTCTGTGTTTCTAATCAGGGCTTCCATTAAACAGTCACAGAGGTTACTGTTTGGTTATGTTTGCAGTTAGTAGCTCTTAGCTTTATCTGCTTAGTGGTGGTTTACAAATTCTTGCTAATGCTAAATTAGAACGGTAGTTTCTGGTGGCTTCTACTCTTATTTTCCATTTCCCCTTCCCCTGTTGCAAATCAGAGATGGAGGAGGAGGGGAAACCACTGCAAAATGAAGAGGTTTACCATACTCACCCTGTGGGACAGTGGATAAGGAAGATCACAATTGTTTGGCCTGGGATCTGGATCTTATTAATGTCACCCGGCTTCCCCATCCTTGGTGGCAGAAATTTGGATTCTCCCTGCTGTTAACAGGCCTTAACATGAACTGAAGTTCACTAAACTTTCTGTAACTAAATAAACTCAGGGTTGCTGAAATTTTCCCCTTTCCTATAATAGTCTAGTGGATGGGATAGGCTTGGTATCGCAACACCACACAGCTGTTTGATGTCCCCAAACTGACATATGTTTAAGCATGTTATTTGGGCTGTCCCTTTTTTCATCCATAACCTGCTTTCTTAAAGTTGGAGTTTAAAACATGCAGTTTGCAAAGCATGGGCAGAGAACGTGCAGTAATGTGTTTCCTAAATTGTGCTCTCTCTCTCGGGGTTTGAAATAGACCAAATTTCTGCTTTTGCAATACAGCTGATACCCCATACATTTCAAGGACAAATAACAAATCAGAAGAGAAAGGTAATAGGGGTGTTAAATATTACATATGAGAAATGAACTTTTAATTGCTCTCTCATAAAACATTTAGGGTATTAATAAAAATAGTTTCATTCCATTAAAAACAAGATGTTTGTTGATACATTGCAGTAAAGCGGCAAATGTTGGATGACTTAAAAGTCCATATCTGATTTAGCAAGATAGCAAGAGTACTTATAACAAAAAATGATGGGAACTTTTAGTTTTTAGCTATAATTTCATTGTCCTGATATTTTAGAGAGTAACTATCAGCTTCTACGGTGGAAACTGCTATTTAAAAAAACAAGAAAAGTTCTAATCCAATTTCCAGTTAGAGCAGGTAAGCAAAATTATTACAATAAGAATGTAACTTATAGGATCAACTGGAAGGAAAACCAATATCAATGAAAACTCTTAGGATTGGTAGGGTTTTTTTTCCTTTCTCAAAAATTATAGTAATATATAAAGAATAAATGCAAACATAGTTAAACAATTCAGTTTATTTTCATGTATAGGGTTGAAGCTAAAATTTAATCAAATGTAACTGACTAATGGGGTATAATATAGTTGTTAAAGCTTACCACAGAACATACTTCATGCTTCCCACTTTAGATATATTAGCTTGTCTCATCCTCATACCAACTTTATGAGGTAGGTACTAGTATTATCTCCATTCTTAAAATGAAGAAACTAAGATACCAAGATGTTAAGTAAAGTGTTCATGATCACGTAACTGGTAAGTTGCAGGCTGGGATTGTAACCCAGGCATTATGACTCCAATATCTGTTATAGTATTCTTCACTGGGACACAACATTCTCTCTCTTTCTTAGAAAAAGAGAAACTAGGGTGCCTAGTTGGCTCAGTTGGTTAAGGGTCTGCCTTTGGCTCAGGTCATGATCCCAGGGTCCTGGGACTGAGTCCCGCATCGGGCTCCCTGCTCAGTGGAGATTCTGCTTCTCCCTTTACCCCTCCCCTCTGCTTGTGCTCTTTTCTCTCGCTCTCTCACAAATAAATAAATAAAATCTTTAAAAAAAAACCCAAAAACTATTCTTTTCCTTATCATTGCTTTCAACTCTGCTACACTGCTGCCTCCCAACACCCATAGTAAATTAAGATTTAGTATATCTTAATATGTTGAATGATTTCATAACTCTGATGATTTTTGGTAATCAAAATTAGACTAGATCTTCCCCATCACCTATGGAGATTGTGGCTACGAGGTCTCAGAGGAGAGGGGCCATGGCTTGGCTCAAAGGTATTTGTTCTCTTTCTCAGTTTAAGACCTTGATTCTTTGTCGAAGGAGATGTGGAAGGGGAAGAGGGAGATAGAAATCTTCTTTTGCAACTGGTTGCAGGTTAGTGCTACTGTGGTTTAGTACTTACTAGTCTCCAAATAGGTGGTATGTGATTTCCTTGGAGTAGTGTTCAGAAGTATGTCTCCCACTGGCCTCCACCCACAGTTTGTGACTGTGAGCCCTTTGTTAGCTTGTCTCATTACTTGCCCTGACTCTTGATTGGCTAGCTATAAAGACCTCACCCTTCTCCAACTGCAGAGTTCCTTTTCCTGGAGCCACAGGAACACTGGAGTTCTCTTCCGTCCTTTCCAAGGGAAACAACTGGCATGAGGTAAAGAGCCCCATCATCTTTACTGGATTCAGGTCTAGGCTATGAATAAGAAAAAATACAGAGGAAGAATGAAGAAACTCATGCTAAACTGATCCTCTGTGTTTGCTGTTAAAATGCATAAATATGATATGGAAAGGAGATTATTAATAGGAGTTGATAGCTATTCTTTCTTTATTTATTTTGTTTTGTATTTTTTTATTAACATAATGTATTATTTGTTTCAGGGGTATAGGTCTGTGATTCATCAGTCATACGCAATTCACAGCCCTCCCACAGCACAATTCACCATAGCACATACCCTCCCCAATGTCTATCACCCAGCCACCCCATCCCTCCCACCCCCCTCCACTGCAGCACCCCTCAGTTTGTTTCCTGAGATTAAGAGTATCTTACCATTTGTCTCCCTCTCTGGTTTCATCTTGTTTCATTTTTCCCTCCCTTCCCCTATGATCCTCTGTCTTGTTTCTCAAATTCCTCATATCAGTGAGATCATATGATACTTGTCTTTCCTTGATTGACTTATTTCGCTTAGCATAATACCCTCTCGTTTCATCCACTTCGTTGCAAATGGCAAGATTCCATTTTTGATGGCTGCATAATATTCCATTGTGTGTGTGTGTGTGTGTGTGTGTGTGTGTGTGTGTGTGTGTGTGTGTGTGTGTGTATCACATCTTCTTTATCTATTCATCTCTTGATGGACATCTTGGCTCTTTCAATAGTTTGACTATTGTGGACATTGCTGCAATACACATTGGGGTGCACATGCCCCTTTGGATCACTACATTTGTATCTTGGTGGTAAATACCCAGTAGTGCAATTGCTGGGTCATAGGGTAGCTCTATTTTCAACTTTTTGAGGAATCTCCATACTGTTTTCCAGAGTGGCTGCACCAGCTTGCATTCCCACCAAGAGTGTAGGAGGGTTCCCCTTTCTCTGCATCCTCGCCAACATCTGTCATTTCCTGACTTGTTAATTTTAGCCTTTCTGACTGGTGTGAGTTGGTATCTCATTGAGGTTTTGATTTGGATTTCCCTGATGCCAAGTGTTGTTGAGCACTTTTTCATGTATCTGTTGGCCATTTGGATGTCTTCTTTGGAGAAATGTCTGTTCATGTCTTCTGCCCATTTCTTGATTGGATTATTTGTTCTTTGGGTATTGAGTTTGATAAGTTCTTTATAGATTTTGGATACTGATAGATACTCTTTAAAGAAAACTTCCAGGAATGTTTTATATATTGCTTTTTGTACAATGACATATGAAATCTTTTTTGACATTCCTCTTTTTTAAGATTTTTTAAAATTTATTCATTTGAGAGAGAGAGTGCGTGAGAGAGAGAGAGAGAAAGAGAGAGAACACAAGCATGGGGAGGATTAGAGGCAGCGGGAGAAGCAGACTCTCCGCTAAGCAGGGAGCCCGATGCAGGGCACAATCCTGGGACTCTAGGATCATGACCTGAGCTGAAGGCAGACACTTAAATGGGTTGAGCCATCCAGGTGCCCCTTTTTTGACGTTCCTAATAGTGCAAATGAAAACCTTTATTATATATTCAGAAATGTTCACATTGCTGAGCTGGTGGTCCATATTCTTTTATATCTCAAGCCATGATCTATGTCAATTCATTTGATTTCTGGGTTACAAATGTGCTAAGTAGTGCTACAAAGAACTGAAAGAATTAGCACCTATTAAGGAGCCTAGGGCTGAAATAGCATCCAAACTGGGTTGCATTTGATAAACAATTGATGCAGTACTTATATTATGATCACAAGCAGTACTGATGGGAAGTGAGCAATTTAAATCAATCTTTTTAAATGAGAAACTAGTAAGGCTTAGGCAGAGGAAAATTATTCAGTGCTCTGCTGGTTACTAAAATTCCATCATCACGGCAGATTTTAGACCTTAGAGAAGTATTGTTCTTGTTGTTTTAGTGGATTACTGCTAATGATAATAGTTACTTCAAAAATATATATCTGCCCTGCTATTTGCCAAACTGGCCACAACAGCCTTGTGAAAATGTTGGCTTTACAAAAAGATAAGTTTAGGGAAGAAGGGTCTATCTATCTTTTCCCTCTTTAATGATCTTTGATAAAGGAATTGGCTCCCTAAATTCATAAAAATGCAAAAGTGGACAAAGTGCTTTATATTCCTGGAGCATCACATAAATTGGGAGAGGTTTAGACTTCACTGATCAGAAAAGTGCCAACTGCTCACTCACTGTTATCTCCAGGGCCTTCACTTCCTATGGTAATAGAAGCCTATGGTGTCCATGAGTGGTGAGCCATTTGATAACCCTAATGTCTGTGGAATCAGGAGGTGGAGATGGAAGTGACGATATTCTGCCTACTGGAAGTGGATAAACATAAAGATGGGAGTAAGTGCCTTATTTGCCAGGAGTCTGTTAAGAGACAAGAGCATGGTGCAGTCCATAGGCCTTCCTTGACATGCATATCAGTCACTGCAGGAATTACTTGAGGAGGTGAAAGATTGTGCAAGATTTGGCAGGACTGTCGTGAGAATTTTTCTCTTCCACAAATTGCTCATCACCTCATCTTCATTACTCAGTATTTTTCAGTGTACTTACTATATCTTTTTTATGATTTATTTTATTTCTCCCATGGGTCTCAGAGTGGACCTTTGTTCCTCATGGGGGGAGGGAAGGTAAAAACATGGGAAGGTAGTTTTTTCAGAGACGTTTTACCAATTGAGAGCCCGGGAAACTCTTGTTGCTTAAGTCTTTCATGTACCCTCAGCAAATATGCCTTCTGATTGTCTAATGGGCAACTGTTGAGGCAAACAAGTACATTCATACTGAAGAAATGGCTTCATGGTAGCTCTCCTTTGTTTTTCCCCAACTCATTGTTTTCTCCCAACCAGTTTATTTTTCAAACTCTTGCTCAGTTAGTTGCACTGCCATCTATTCATCCTTAGTCACCAAAGTGAGACACTCAGGAGGCCTCCTTGAATTCGTCCCCCCTCTCCGTTCTCTTCCCAATCAATTACCAAGTCCCAAGGATTTTACCACCCAAATATTTCTCAAATGTATTCTTCTTCATTTTTGCTCTTACTGTTGGCCATCTTTTACATGGTCTTCTGTCCCAGTATCTTTAATTAGTTTTCATACTCTTTTGGCCACAACACAGGAACAATATTTTTATCTTGAATCACCATACACAACTACACACGTAACTATGACCTGGGAACACCACATTATTTGCAACATGCTGTTTCTTACACCTGTATCATTGCTCAAGCTTCCCTTTGAGCTGAGAGTTTTCCAGCTTGTGCCCTTTCTACTCTTGTCCCTGATTAATCATGTCTCTGTGGTGAAGACTTACCACAGATGTAGGTTCCTCAATAAAGTCTTCCTGCTCATCTCAGGTTGAGTTAAGGTGCCATTCAATGCTCATATTATACCTACTGCATATTCCATATAATTTTATAATTGTTTCCACACCTCTCTTATTAATGTGTGAACTCTTTGAGAGCAGAACAAATTATTCTAACATCTAGTGGAATAATTGGCGTAATAAATTTGGATCAATAAGTGATTTTGAAGATACTTCTCTGAAGTAAAATTTTTCATTGTTAAATATTAAAATGCAGATGATTTTTGTGTACTGATTCTGCATGTTACAACTTTGCTGAATTCATTTATTAGTTCTAGTAGTTTTTTGTATGTTTTGTTTTTCTCGTGTGTAGAATTTTGTATTTACTTCTTGTCATCTAAGAACAGAGAACATTTTACTTTTTTCTTTTCAATTTGAATACCTTTTGTTCCTTTTTCTTGACTAATTACTGTGGCTAGAACATCTAGTACTATGTTGAGTAGAAATGACAAAAGTGGGCATCTTTGTCTTGATCCTGATCTTAGAGGAAAAGCTTTCAGTCATTCACTGGTGAGTATGGGGTTAGTCTTACCTTTAGTTATTTTTAGATGTTATTATTTCATGGCTCGGTCTACTTCAAATCTGAGATTATGGTACGGTATTTCCATTTCCATTAAGACATTTTCCTGTCCAAGAATGACTTACTGGGACATATCCTCTCTCTCTTGGTTTGTAGGTATCTAAGAAGATATGGGACCAGGGTGCATCAGAGTGTGTGTGCTTCATTATTATTCCTCAATCTTATTGTTGATATTTTCTGTACTACCTTCCTAAGCTAATTAATCCCCGGATGCCCATGGTTCACCACCATTCTCTTCTTCGGGGGTCCAAATGGGAGTCTCATCTCATTTTCCTCCTTTGGATTATTTTACTCTTCTATTTGGTGACACTTCAGACCTAAATAGTCAGTTTATATGGCATTAATTTGTCCCCATTGGTATGCAGTAAAAGTAACTTAGCACCTAGGTTTTGTGTCTTCCATTAGAATAAGCTTTGTTAGTGTGGTGAATTCAGTGCTTTGCAAGGAGTGGGTTCCAGTAAATGTTGACTGAAGACTGTCTGAAGCCTGTGAAGTAATTTCATTATCACAGTGATCACATCTCAACAGTCACCAACAAATGCTGCTACTTAGGACAGTAGCATTTCACAGCTGCTAATAAGTTCTGTGAGAAAGTACAGCTGTTGACTATTATTGAAGATAACAAAAACATTCCAATAAGAGCGGGAGCAGGATAAAGCGCAAGTACACTGAAAAAGAATATATCTATTTTTCTAATTTTACAAGTATTCCAAAGAAAATATAAATGTAAAGCACTCCACTTTTTTAAAAAACAGCAATTACAACCAAATCAAATTAAAATATAAAAATTGAATTTTACTATTTTAATGTCTGAAATTACTTCTTATATATTTGTTTTTTAAAATCTAAATAATAGAAATGTCATGAAGTAATTTAAGCTAGAACTGAAAAAAATTAAGTAGAACTGAAGTTATATGTCATCTAAAACTATAGAACCAGAATATCAAACCTCGACATGTTTTCTAAAAAAAAATCAAATTTCTTTCAAGTCACCACTGAAAATAACTCACAATGGTTTATAAGAACTGGAGTTTGGATTTCGTTTTGGTAATACAGTCATTGATATCATGAATATTTAATTTATTAAAAAAATAAACAACTACTTCGAGCTAATTCATTCTAATTTAAACAGTCAAGAACCAATAGCCATAAAACAATGACAGTTACTCTCTGATATTGTTATTACATTCAATAAAAGGCTCAAAGTACATATTTCTAAGGAAAATAAAAGGAAAAACAATCTGTAAATAATAGGTGGGGAGAAATCCATGTGACCTGTACATCTTAATTTATAGTGCATTGTTCTAAAGAAATGGTTTTTAATGTATTTATGGAAATATTTGAGAATGTGTTTGATGACATGTTAAGCTCTAAGACCTTTTAAGAGCTTGTTATGTGGCTAACAAGAGGAATTTGTAGGTGTAAGCCATTTTTATAGTAACATATGATATGGATCCCAAAATTTTAGTATTTATTAAATGGAGCCATGTTACTAGCCTTGCCTGTATTTAGAAAAGATTTGCTCCTTGTCAAACAGTTTGGGGAAAGAGGAATGGAATATGACACATTAACAGGTGGCATCTTAATGGGGGAATATTCCATGGAGAGGAGTAAGTACTTTCATTCACCCACAATTCACAAAAAATTCCAAAATGGCTCCAATATTTTTCTCATTCCTTCCAGAAAGAAACTAAAGTTGAACTTCATGAGTTGTCACAAATGTAGAAGTCATACACTGATATCTCAGTCATCATAGTGCTTGGAAAGAGGACTTTGTGAAACAAGGTTAAATCATTCACTGCCTAAAATTGGTCCTCAGAGTATCCTGTACCTAAGCAAGGAAATGATACTTTATTAAAATTTAGCACTTTTATCAATGAGCATTTCAGTTCAGAGGTAATTTTTCTCTTTTCTGTTCACTTTCTTTTCTTTTTTAAAGATTTTATTTATTCATTAGAGAGAGAAAGAGTGAGCATCAGTGGGGGAAGGGGTAGAGGAAGAGGGAGAAGCAGGCTTCCCGCTGAGCAGGGAGCCTAATGTGGGGCTCGATCCCAGGACCTGGGATCATGACCTGAGCCGAAAGCAGACGCTTAACTGACTGAGCCATCTAGGTTCCCCCTGTTTACTTTCTTAGAACAAAACTGTCATATAAATAACCACATGGAGTTTTATTTTCTGTGTCAGTTTCTTGGGAATATGTTCTTTTTGGTCCTTATTTGATTACAAGGGGAAAGACAAGGCATCATAGAATTGCGAGAGGAGTCCCGGGCTTTGGTTTGCGCTCCACCATGCTCCTGTGGTTTCCTTTGTTAAGCCACCTAAATATTCCTGCCTTGGATTTCTTACATATAAAACAAGAATAATGCTCTTTGCTCTGAGAGCAAAAACAAAAACAAAAACATTCTTCTATAATACCATAAATTACTATGTAGATATATAATTTCCATTTAAAAATTTTTTGAAATATTATTTTCTGGTAGAGTGCTACATGAACAACAAATAATTGTGATATTGCACCTTTACTATGAGTTAGACTCTCCACTAAGCATGTGATAACCAACCACATGAATTGGGACTATTCATTTTATAAAGGCAGAACCGAAGCATAAAAGATTTAAGAAACTTTCTAGTAAATCTCCCTATTACAATATTCTGACAATTTTTAATGCTAAAGGTACTCTGTGATATCATCTTTGAATGAGAGAGAAAATATCCAAAGACTTGGCTGAACCAGACGGGGGTCACAACATTACCTATGGAGTTAAGTTAGGGTTTTACTGTGTCACGTAAGTGGCAAAACCAAAAATACAGCTTCCTCCATAAAAACTGATCATGGCAGACTGTGACAGCCTAATATTCCAGTTCTACTCTTGTCTCTTCACTAATTTGCTGCATCTAATTTTCTTTCCTTCTCCCCAAAATACATATATGAACAACTGCATGATGGCTCAATATTAGATCTGAACTTTTCATTCTGCTGCTAGACAAGCTTCCTTCTGGTTCTGCTCTCGCTGTTGAATCTTACTTACCTGACAGTTCTGGATTGCTATTGCTTATTTTGAAAATTGCATGGAATTTTCTAGTCTTTTTTGTCGTAGAAGTGATTTTATTATTTTGGGGGTGTTATTTTACGTGGCCAACTTGGAAGTGAATCTTGACATTTGGAACAAATATATACATATATTGACCAAAGTTATCAAGGAAACTAGGGTTGCCCAGTATTATTTAGGCTATGGAATCCCTTCTTTTAGTGCCCCTAGGTATACCCTATAGAGGAGAGGGAATTGGAAATGCTGTTGCCGTCCTTGCTCTACAGCCTGTTAAGCTGCTTATTACTCCAATTAGATTTTGAAGAGATACCTAAGTACATTCCCTCTAAATGTCCTTTTCTCACCAGGACTTCTGCATTCAATTCCTCACTGCTTTTTGTGAGGGGACCAAATGGCAATAGAAAGGCAACCTCCCCCCTCAAAACATAGATTAGAACCAGCTAATCTTTTCACTGAGCCACATATTTAGCCCTTCAGAACTTAAAGTGCTGAGAAAAACCATAAGTCATCTCATGGGTCTACTCTGAAAGGGATTAGTTTCCCTGATCACTCACCTCCCAGGTAGTTTCTTGATGGGTCCGCCATGATGAGTCTCTCCTCCCCCAGGAGACTGGAGCAAATGGAGCTTTCTTCCAGGGTTTGAGGGGTTGCAAATGCCAAACTCCACAAGGTGGTAGCCAGTGCATGCACTGGGTATAAGTACATCTGAGAGCACTGAGTGAGTTGGTGGAGACCTTAGTGATTGAGGTCAAGTTTAAAGGAAGCAGCTGCAACTATTCAGTCCCAGTAGACTGGTGTGAAGGAAATGCAGGCTCAGTTATAGCAAATCTTGAGGACTTTTCAAGAGAAACCAGAGACTCAGATTTTTTCTTTTCAATTATGAAATCCTCCACTTTTTAAAAGCTGGCTCATGTGTTATGGGGAGAAAAAGATATGGCTAAAGAAAATATGTATGTGGACTTAATTTATCTGATGGGCTACAAACTCATGGTTTCTGCAATAAGAAGTAACAATTATTATCTGTTTGATGACAGGTCAGGCACTGTGCTCAGTGATTTATATAACTTATCCTAAAATAATTTCTTTTGTGTGTATATGTATTCATATGTGTGCATGCATACATATATGCATATAGGATGTTATTGTATGTTTTCCTGAAAACTTTTCCTTTGGCTTAGGCAATAATTCTCTCTCATTTTGCACCAATTTGAGCAATTCGCATTAAACTGGTTTAATTGTCATCTTCTCCACACAGACCTCTCTAACAGTGATGTCTCCTGTCTCTGAATCCACTTATAAATATTGTCTTGCCACTAATTTGCTATTTAACAAATATTGTTTTATGGAATCTCTTATAGCAACTATAAAACAGTATTTGTTAAATCTCATAACAGCTATTCAGCTTGTCTTGACTCTTACGTCTCGTTTCCTGAGATAGATTATAAGCTTTTTTTTAGTTAAACTTTTTTTCAGATTTTATTTATTTATTTGACAGAGAGAGAGAGACAGCGAGAGAGGGAACACAAGCAGGGGGAGTGGGAGAGGGAGAAGCAGGCTCCCCGTGGAGCAGGGAGCCCAATGCGGAGCTCGATCCCAGGACCCTGGGATCACGACCTGAGCCAAAGGCAGACACTTAACAACTGAGCCACCCAGGTGCCCCGATTATAAGCTTTTTTAGCAAAAGGAATATAGCCTTTTTTTCTTAGCCTTTTCTAATAAGGTGTATATGTATAGGGTAGGCTTATCAAATATTTGAATGAATATGTTTAAAGTCAATAACTCTATGCCAAGATATACATAGATATTTAATTTTTTTTAAAGTTTTTATTTACTTATCTGACAGAGAGCGAGCACAAGTAGGGGGAGTGGCAGGCAGAGGGAGAGCGAGAAGCAGGCTTCCAGCGGAGCAGGGAGCCAGATGCAGGGCTCGATCCCAGGACCCTGAGACCACGACCTGAGCCGAAGGTGGACGCTCAACCGACTGAGCCACCCAGGCGCCCCAGATATTTTAATTTCTTAATTAAATATACAAACTTTATTGGGTTCTTGTTAGGCACTGTGTTAAGGGCTGAAAAGTCTTATTAGTTGGGTATTATTGGCTCTATTTTATAGAAGCAAAAAATTTTGAAGTTCTAAAAGTTAAGTATTTTGTCTAAGTCACATATATTATAAGTTGCAGAGCTGGAATGCACTTTAATATTAGAAGTACTCATAATAGGCATGAACATGGACATGAGATGTGCAACCAGAAAGATGAAAATGCTCTAAAGCACTGTAATCACCCACAACTCAGCACAAAGCAGCATGAAAATAATTTAAAGACATGTGTTGCTACTTTCCATTCTCAGATGATACTATTTAAGGCTTATCATTTAGAGCACTGACACCAACACTGTAGCTATTCTCAACTTTTTAAATATAATGCTTTCTCTTCTCCACTCACCTATCTTGGAAGGATTCATCTTTTCAAAAGCTAGAAGCCTGAGTCCTAAAAAAGAGACTGTTGGAATTAGAAGGGATTTCAGCAGCTATTTGGTCTGACCTATTCTTTATTAAGTGAGAAATATAGACACAGGAAGAGATTTGCCCAAGTACTACCTACCCAGAAAATAATTAGTAGAACTGGTAGAATTAGTAGAATATTTTTTATTCTTAGGAAATATTTTTTATCCTGTGTAAGAGTTCTGGAGCCTAATCTCTTGATTGACAGAGAACAAATGCAAATGGGTTGTCGGCAGCTAATTCTTTATCCGGATTGACAACAATAGTCCTCTCCATTGATCTGAGCCAGCTGGATGGAGGAAGCTGTGGTAGATGAAGCTTGTGACAGATGATCAAATAATACAGTAACTGCCTAGTTCTCAAGTAAATATAACTGAGCTCTTCAGGAGCAGGAATGCCATCTTAGTCATTTTTATTTTCCAGGAAACGGCTGAGTGCATGACACTCCTTGCTTAAGGGAATGGTAGATACTTTCCTTCTGCTTTGATCCAATTAATGTTTAATGATTGCTTTCTGTATGCTAGACATTGTACCTTAAACTATCACCTATATGAATCTCACTTATTCCTCACTAAAACCAGACAAAAACTGGTGAGATAAGTATTATCCCCCCATTTTGCCGATAAGGTCAGAGGTTTAGAGGTGGAAATTGTCCCCTACCTGCAATTAGTAAAACTGATGCTAAAACATTTGATTCCAAGTCCAGAACCCTTTAGACCATACTTTTTCATCTCACACTGTCTGTTAAAAACATTTGTATTTGAAGCTGTCTGAGCAAACATCATACCATTGGGATCAGAGTATTGCACATTCATTACAGTGAAAACAATGTTATGCCCATCTCAGCAGGAGGTGATTATTGATGATGGTGGCTAGGGTAAAAGCTGATTTTTGAACAGACACATCAGACCTAAGCATCCAAAAAAGTATTGGCCCTCACTGGGAAGTGGTATTGTTCAGTCAGGGAAGAGCCACGGAGTTTGGAAGAAAATAACAAGGTCAAATATTGCTTTCTCCTCTACAAAAAATTATAAATATTTATAAAACCTGTCCCAGGAGACCCAAGCTATGTAATAGAACAGAAAACACTCTGATCAATGTCTAAGGAAATATATAAGGCTGAAAGGATAAAACAATATTCTTGTCTGAGCCTGAACTCATGGACAGCAGAGACCAATTTTCCTTTATCTCTAAAACCAGGTACATGACAGATGCTCAACACAGTGGTGGATGAATCCTAGAGCTAATTAGGAAAAAAATCCTCTTTTCCTGTTCCATAGGCTAAGCAGGTAAGAATACATGAGAAAGACAAGGATTTTTTTTTTTACCAAATGTTTAGAGTTGCTTATAATTACCAGTTTTAATTATTATATTATGAACTTGTTTTTGTTTAAAAAAAGAACATAGTTATAGCCTTATTTAAGAGTATCAGAAAGGTGCATAGAGAAAAAAAAAGCCTTGTTTCAACAACCAATATTTCCAAGAGTTTGTGGAGAACAGTTTAATATTCATTGAAGTATATCGCAGACCTAACTGTTCTGTCATTTACATTCCTGTGTTTGCAGTGATAAACATCAGTTCATCTCTTTAAGTCACATAGATATTTAAATAAAGCTTTAATAAAACATAAAAATAGCTTTGTTAGACACCTGTAGATTTCTATATAATGTACTTTGCAGACCTGACTTTTGAGAGCAGATATAAAAAGCAGCACAAATTGAGTTAATTTAAACTCAAACAAAAGGTCAGCTGGCAAAAAGTGAAGACCTCTGTGACCTCTTGTTCAAATCCTGGAAGCTATAAATCCCACTAAACTACTTAGGGCGTTATTAAGCAAGCCCAACAAAAGATAATCAACATTGTAATTATTGTTCAATTATAGACAGAATAATAAGCCTGGTTTTTATTTGTCAAAGCAACAAGCCTTAAGTTATTTGCAAAACCATTTTAATGAATAGGAGAAGGCTGCAGGTTACATAAGGAATTAAAGAAAAATCATAAAACCAAACACTTAAAATTGGTCGAAACCCTAACAGTATCCATCAAGCTTTTTGAAAGTCAAGGTTACAAGGGTAACTAAAATGCAAAACTCAAGGATGAAATCCATTCAGGTTTCACAATCTCCAGTGTCTCATTTTTATCAAAAAGTTCAGCCAAAGAGAGAAGAAAAATTAAAAACCTGTAGGACTCCAAACCGCAAGTTGAGTGACCTTGATTTTTTTCTTGTGAAGTGTCTCAAAAACAAGAAGCAGGATGTTCTGTAAACCAAAAGTTTAAAATCTGGGGTAATACTCTATGATGTATTTTATAAGTACTTTTTAAAAAAAACAATTAATAAATGACTGGAAGAAAATTGTATCCTTAATTATTTTAAGATGTATTTGTGCTTCATCTCTCATGTAACACATAATGCAATGTGTTTTACAAGGCCCTTAAAACTGATTATTAAATAATTTTAAAACACTGTATTATTTCCTCAAAGCCTGCTAAGTTATTCTAATCATTGAGTGGAAATAATTTTGAAAATATGTTTTTATTGAATTTTTATATTTAACACTTTGCAGTTAATGATCATAATTTTTATAAATAAAAATTACAGAGGTACCAGTTAACAATTTGCCTTTTCTAAATATATTTCTGTTGTTGATTAAGAAGTTAAAAATGGAAAGATAGAATGACACCTTGAAAAGAATTGAGTCCCTCTTAAAATGTAAACTGCTTGTTTTTCTGTCTGAATGTATGTTTCAAATTTCAAAAGTCTATGTTTTTGGCTTTGCATTGTAACTGAACAGCTCTGAGTGAGCAATCCCCAAGGTTATAGAAGCCTTGTATAATCATCCTATTGGAGAAGCTTCATAAAACCCAAACAAAACTTCAAACCCTTCAGTACATTCCTACAACAGGGAGAGAAAAAGAGTGTCATGATAAAGTGAGAATAGTATCAACCAGCCTCTGGGGTTTGGTCTTCTTTTGTGTTGATCGCTGATCGAAAGAGGAAGCTCTCTGTGGTAAATGGGGAACCCACTGAAACTCCCTGGTTTTGGCATTTCAACCAGGACTCAACCCTCTGACACAGCACAGCATTCTGTTTCTAAGACAAGAGGTTTACAAAGCTCAGAAAACCTTGGACATCAAATAGCTCTTACAAAACAACATTTTGATGATTTAAGTGTAAATGAATCAGAAACATACGGATTAAATTTCACTTAAAATACACATGGGTTTAAAAATTAAGGGTGAAAGTGCTTGGCAAAATGAGTTTTTAGTTTTACCGAATCCAAAAGGTTTGAAAAATAGTTCAAGTTGTTTGAGGAACCCAACGCACAGCTGGATTTTTCAGTGTTTGATTAGTGGTACGAATCAGCTCTGACCTCAGATACTGTGGGTTTCTGCCGCATTCGAAAGGTGAATCAGATGCTGCCTTAGTCTGTTCCAGTTGCTATAGCAAAATACTATAGGCTGGGTGGCTTGTAAACAACAAACACTTGTTTCTCATGGTTCTAAAGCTAGGAAATCCAAGATCAAAGCCACCGCAAATTCAGTGTCTGGTGAGAGCCCACTTCCTGGTTCATAGGTAGCCAACGTTTTATGTCTTTCCATGGCAGAAGGGGCAAGGGAGCTCTCAGGCATGAGATCTTTCATGAGAGGATGGATCCCATTCATAAAGGATCCACCCTCTGATCTATTACCTCCCCAAAGTCCCACTTCCAAATTTTATCACATTGGGCATTAGGTTTTAATATATAAATTTAGGGGTGGTGGTAGGGGCACAACCCTTCAGTTTATATCAGAGACATTCTTGTCATTGTATAATCACCAGCAAGGTGGGTACACCAACCACTTAGGTATAATAGTTTAAAGTATACATTAAATTATGTAATGTTCTATTTATATCTAAATCTTATAATCATAGTTTAATCATTCCAGGAAACCAGAAAGAGCTTTTAGGAATTTGAAAGCAGGTCTAAACTCTTCCTACTTTTGCAAAGTTCAGAAGTGCTGATTACATCAAATGCTAATGTTTTCCAAAGTGTGGAATGCAGATTATCTATGTCAGAAATACCTAAATTCTTATTAAATCTGCAAACTCATAGTTCTTTTTTTTCAGATCTACCATATCAAAGCCTCTGGAGACGGGGCTGGGCATTTCCATGTTATACAAGCTCTGATTCTTATGCCTTCTAAACTTTGAAAATCACCTCTTCAATACAGGAGGTGAATACTATTAGATCTCATGAGGGAAGGATATCACCATTTTCTGAGCTACGTTGACTGTCCTATCGGTTTGATTTCTGGACTAAAAAAATTCCCGTGGGCAGGAACTCTCCACTCACACTCATCATTGTATTCTCAGCCCCAGACAAGTCATAAAGTAAAAATGAAGATGTTCTAATAAATTCAATGAACTAAAAGGCAGACATTTTTCTTTAAAATCTTGGCCTGAAGGAATATACTTTGAGATATTTTTGAAGGGGCATGACAGGTATTAAATATTGTTCTATCCAATATTTAATTTTTTTTATTTTTATGATTGGATCTTAAAATGTAAATGAGAGAACACTTAAATAATTTTGTACACCAGAATTACAGAGAAATGGCTGAAAACTTATTGAAGCTTTACTCTAAGTAATATCAGTTCACCTAAATTGATCCTCCTCTGCTAAGTCCCATGAATAATTCTGTCATGGGAGTAAATGTTAAATCCAGGATACAGTATCTTTGCAAAGTTACTTGCTTAATGACTCCCTGTCTGTGTCTGGTATCACAGGAACAAGCAGAAAGTTTATCCCTGTAAGGTGATACTACAAAAGAAAAATAAGTGATGAATCACAACCGGTTAAAATATTTATGCCAAAAGATACAAAGAAATGTAATGACAGATCTTAAAAGGATTATTTTTAGGTATAATTATTGCATATGTATTGCTTTTCTTTGTTTATAAAAGAAATATTTTATGTGTGTTAATGTTTGGGGAAAAAAACCCCAACGTATGAAAAAGAAATCTCACAACCCAAAATCAGTACGAATGCTAATGACTATCCCTACCCACCTCACCACATCAGGTTTTCAAATGAGTTACACACGTACACACACACTTTTAAAAGATACTGAAATTTGGACTTAGAATTACAAGTGTGTTTTTCTAATTAATATGACAATACAAGTATTCCTTAGTTTAATGACTACAAAATAGCTCTTCTAAGCTATGTAATTGTCACCTGTTTTATATATCTAGCTCATTTGTCAATTATTAGATATTTATTCTCTATTGACTATTAAAGTGCCTTTTGAAGCATATCCCTCATAATGATCTTAAGATAACTCTTACTTTAAAATTAATAATGCTAATGACTATTGAGCACTTTCTATAGGTCTGACTCTGAACTAAGCATTTCGTAAACATTAGCTCATTTATCTCTCACAAAATACCTGTGAGGTAGGTATTCATTTCCTATTTTATATACTCAGGGTCAAAAAGCTCGTAAGAGTTAAAGTTCGAATTTGAAACAAGGACTGACCCATTCCAAAGCCTGTATTCTTCACGTAGATGAAATGAATGTTTTAAGGAATGTTCGAACAATTTTAAGGTCAATACCAAGTTGTTCTGTAGAAAGGTTAAACCAGTCTTTACATACTATATGAATCAACAGTGTTAATTTGTTTGACAAAACTATAAAAACATAAATTTTTATTTGCCTTCTGTTTTTCTCTCATTAACAAAGCTGAATCATTTTTATAAGTTTGTACCCATTTAAATCTCTGCGAGCAGCCCGTTTTGTCTTCTGTCCTTTTTCTTACGGTCCTTTTTGAATTGTTTGTGAAAAAAACACTTCAAATATTTTCCCATTTGGGTATTTGCCTCTGGTTTTTTATATGGTATTTTTGATTTACAGAAGAATTACACTTTTGTGGAAGGAAGAAATATTGACTTCCTGTGTGCTGTTGTTGGGTCTTATATTTAGGAAGCAATTCCCTTTTTATATGAAACTAAAGTTGCATTTCTACTTTATGTTTTCATTTTTCACATTTAACTCTTTAATTAATTCATCTGGAATTTGTTTTGCTATCTAAGCATCATATGTTAAATATGAATTTACTCCTCATTATTTGGGGTTAATCTAGACGTTTTAAGTGTTTTCTATGTGAAAAAGTCTATAATCTGCAAATGGAGTTTTAGTTCCTTCTTTCCAAGTTTTATGATTTTAATATTTTTTCCTTTTCTGATTGCACTTACTAAGACTTGCTACACATTGTTTGACTAAAGTAGTAATAGTGAGTATCTTCATCTGGTTCCTCAGTTAATGTTTCTTTCTGGGGAAAACTAACAGCAGCAAGCTTCTTACATTTCCCTATTTATTTTTTAAATAAATACTTATTGAACATCAGTTATTTGCCAGTCCTTATTTTAGGCACTTGAGATATACCTATGAACAAAATTCCTTGCCTTGAGGAACTCTTTGGATGATTATTTATCTTTTTTAGGTTAAGGATATTCCCTTACATTATGTTTATTTGTTTGTTTGTTTTTTTATCATGAATGTGCTGAATTTTCTCAAGTGTATTTTCCTTTCTGACTTTACTGAGATGATGTTTTTTCCTTCAGTCTGTTAAGGTAGTGATCCACATTTATAGATTTTCTGATATTAAATCTGACTTGCATTTCCAGGATAGATATAACTTAATTGCCATGTATTGCTTCTTTACACACATTTTTTTGGGAAATATTATGTTGATAATACTCATTCATGAGTGAGGTGGATCTGTAGTTTTCACATTTTTAATTTAGATACCTAATTTTGTTATCAGAGTTATATTGTTATATGTTGGCTTTATAGAATGGAATGGAGAGGATTCCTTCTTAATCTGTTTTCTGTAAGAAGTTCGATTAGAAGAATCTGTTCTTTGAAAATTTGGTAACACTCACTTGTAAAATTATCTGGGAGTGATATTTGCTCTGTGGGAAGATTCATAATTGTGAATTTAAGTTTATAGTTATAGAACTACTCAGGCTTTTTAAAAATCAGTTTTATCTACTTTGTTTTTTAATTTATTACTATAGATTTATTGACAGTATTTGCCTGTTCTTTTTAAAAGTTTAATGTTTGTTTATGCTTTTCCTTAACATTTATTTATTCATCTGTTGTCTTTAATTAATCACATTGAAGATTTATATAAATTGCATTTTTTAAAAAAGAACTCTTGTATGATTAAGTTTGCTATTAAGTTTATGTATTTTTTTGCATTGATTTCAGCTCTGATATTTATTTTTTAACTTTGGGGGTTTTATTTTTTGTTTTCTTCAAATATTATGAGGAAGGCCTAGAGAGTCAGTTTAAGCACTTGCAAAATCACTCAGGTCCTCATGCCTAGGTAATGGAGCCCCAGTAAAAATTCTGGACACCAGAGGCACCTGGGTGGCTTAGTCGGTTGAGCCCTTGGAGTCTTGATTTCCACTCAGGTCATGATCTCAGGGTCCTGAGATCAAGCCCTGCATCAGGCTCTATGCTCAGGGGGAAGTCTGCTTGGGATTCTCTCTCTCCCTCTGCCCTTCCCCCTGCTCATGTTCTCTCTCTTTCTAAAGTAAATAAATAAAATCTTAAAAAAAAAAACAAAACAAACTCTGGACACCAAAGATGAGATGAAATTCTGGGCTGGCAATACTCCATGCATATTGTCACACATCAGTGCTGTAGGGTAGTATGTCCTGATGGACATATTCCAAAAGCTTTGCATTTGGAACTTGCCTAGATTCTGCCCTGTGTGACTCTTTTCTTCACTGATTTTAATCTATCCTTTCCCTATAATAAATTATACATATGAGTACAATAGCTCTTGGTGAATTCTGCGGGTTCTAGCACATTATGGAAACCAAGTATGGATTTGGAAGCCCCAGGTTCACAGCTGGTTTTAGAAATCTTGGGCAGACTTGGCAGTCTGGAGAACAGTGCCCTCAAATCTTATAGTTTAGCTACCTCTGGGGAGGTAGATATACCCACTTTATTTTAGGTAGCATTTTCTTGATATCTTTTGTTTAGTCTTTTAACTTTCAACCCTTCCTTGTCCTTAAATTATAAATAATGCTAAATTTTATATGTATAATCCAACCTGAAAATATCTTTCTTTTAACCATAAAGTTTATTTTACCTATATTTATTGTGATAATGTATATGGACTTGTTCCCAATAATTTACTTAAAAATTTCTACTTTGCCTTATTTTTCTATGTTTCCATTTTGTCCTTTATCACTTTTTTCCTTTTAAAATTATTTTTTAACGATTTTATTTATTTATTTGAGAGAGTGAGCGAGCGAGAGAGAGAGTGAGAGAGAGAAAGCGTGCATAAGCAGGAGGAGGGGCAAAAGATGAGGGAGAAGCAGACTCCCTTGCTGAGCAGGGAGCCCAGTGCAGGACTCGATCCCAGGACTGCCGGATCATGACCTGAACCAAAGGCAAACCCTTAACTGACTGAGCCACCCAGGTGACCCTCCTTTTAAAATTATTATAGTTTAGTTATTTTTCCTTCCACTTCTTTTTTTTCATTACTGACTTGGAATTATACACTTTTTAATTATTCTTATGCTAATTAACTTGAAGTTCTGTCACATATGGATTAAGAATATGAAAAAAAAGAAGACTTTATTTTCATTGGTTCCATTCCTGATGTTCTTTCTTTCTTTATGTAGATCTGAGTTTCTGACCTATATTATTTTCCTTCTTGAGAAACTTTTGGTACTATATCTGCTGGTAATGAATTTTCTCTGTTCTTGTTTGAGAAAGTTTTTTTAAAAAGGTTTACTTTTTTAGGTCAGTTGGTTTTAGGTTCACAGCAAAATTGAGAGGAAGGTACAAAGATTTCCCAGATAAATTCTACCCACAATACATGCATAACATCCCCCATTATCAACATCTACCATCAGAGTGGTACATTTTTAAAAATTGATGAACCTACATTGATACACCGTTATCACCCAAAGACCATATTTTACTTTAGGGTTCACCCTCGATGTCATAGAATCTGTGGGTTTGGACAAATGTACAATGACATATATCCATCATTATAGTATCATACATAGTATATTCACTGCCCTAAAATGCTCTATGCTCTGCCTATTCATCCCTTGCCCCTTCCTCCCCAACCCCTGGAACCACTAATCCTTCCACTTATCTTCATAGTTTTGCCTTTTACAGAATATCATATACTTGAAATCATATAGTATAGAGCTAATTGGAATCATACAGTATGTAGCTAATTCAGATTAATTTCTTTCTCTTAGTAACATGCATTTAAGTTTCCTTTATATATTTCCATAGCTTGAAAGCTCATTACTTTTTAGCACTGAATAGTATAATATTCCATTTTATTCCTATTTATTTATATCCATTCACCTAGTGAAGGACATCTTGGTTGCTTCCAAGTTTTGGCAATTATGAATAAAGCTGCTATAAACATCAGTATCCAGATTTTTTGTGTGGGTATTAGTTTTCAACTCCTTTGGGTAAATATAAAGGAGCATAATTGCTGGATCAGATGGTAAGAGCATGTTCAGTTTTGTAAGAAATCACCCGACTGTCTCTCAAAGTAGCTGTACTATTTTGTATTCCTGCCGGTTGTAAAGGAGAGTTCTTGTTGCTCCACATCCTCTTCAGCTTTTGGTGTTGTCAGTGTCCTGGATTTTGGCCACTCTAATAAGTGTGTAGTAGTATCTCATTGTTTTAATTTGTATTTCCCTGATGACATATCATGTGAAATATTTTTTCATATGCTTATTTACCATCTTTATATCTTTTTTGGTAAGATGTCTATTATGATATTTTGCCTGTTTATAAAACAAGTTGTTTTCTTATTCTTGAGTTTTAAGGGTTCTTTGTATATTTTTAATAATAGTTCCATTTTTTAAAAATTGTATTTTTAAGTAATCTTCACACACAATGTGGGGCTTGAACTCACAACCCCAAGATCAAGAGTGACATGCTCCACTGACTGAGCCAGCCAGGCGCCCCTGGATAATAGTTCTTTATCAAATACATCTTTTGCAAATATTTTCTCCCAATCTGTGTCTCATCTTATTCTCTTGACATTGTCTTTCACAGAAGTTTTTAATTTTAATCAAGTCCAGCTATCAATAATTTCTTTTATGGGTCATGCCTTTGGTGTTGTATCTAAAAAAAGAACCGCCATAACCATGATCACCTAGATTTTCTTCTGTGTTATCTTCTAGAAATTTTATAGTTTTGTATTTCACATTTAGGTCTATGATCCATTTTGAGTTAATTTTTATGAAGGGTGTAAGGTCCACGTCTAGATTCATTTTTTTGCATGTGCCTTTCCAGCTGTTCCAATACCATTTGTTGAAAAGACTACCTTTGCTCCATTGTACTGCCTTGGCTCTTTTGTCAAAGAGCAGTTTGCCATATTTATGGGTGTCTATTTCTGTACTTTATTTTGTTCTATTGATGTATTTGTCTATTCTTCATCAATACCACCCTGTCTTGATTATTACAGCTTTATGGTAAGTCGGCTAGCATCAGTCCTCCCACATTGTTCTTCTTCAAATTTGTGTTGACTATTCTGGGTCATTTTCTCCATATAAATATTAAAATCATTTTGCTGATAGCCGTAAAATAGCTGGCTGAGATTTTGGTTGGGATTGCATTGAATCTATAGATAAAATTGAGAAGAACTGACATCTTAAAGAGTCTTTATATCCTTGAACACGGACTATCTATATTTATTTTTTTAATTTTGTTTAGCAGAATTTAGTAGTTTTTCTCATATAGATCTAATAGATTTTTGTTAGATTTATAGGTAAATATTTCATTTTGTGATGTTAATATAAATGGTATTGTGTTTTTAATTTCTAATTCCATTTGTTCATTGCTGATATATAGGAAAGCAATTGACTTTTGTATGTTAACCTTCTGTCCTGCAAACTTGCTGTTATTGCCTGTAAGTTCCAGGGTTTTTGTTGTTGTTGTTGTTGTTGTTGTTGTTGACTCAGATTTTCTACACAGATAATCATGCCCTCTATCAACAAACACTTTTTTTATTCCTCCTAATCTGTATACTTTTATTTCCTGTTATGTTTTATTGAATTAGATAGGACTCTCCTATACTTTTGAAGGATAGTTTCACATGATATAGATTCTAGCTTAGTTTTTGTTTTGTTTTCAATAATTTAAATATTAATTGCACTCTTTTCTTGCTTGCATTGTTTCTGATATGATGTCTGGTATAATTCTTATCCTTATTTCTCTGTGGAAAAGAGTCTCCCCACCTAGCTTCTTTCAAAATTGTCACTCTCAAATTTTTGCAGTTTGAATAAGATATGCCAAGGTGTAGATTTTTGGTATTTATTCTGCTTAGTATTCTCTGAGCATCTTGAATCTGTGATTTGGTGTTTGCCATGAATTTTGGAAATTTCTAAGCCATTATTATTTCAAATGTGTTTTGCTCTATTCTCTTTTTCTTCTCTTCATGGTATTCCAATTATGCATATGTTATGTTTCAAAAATTTCCTGGATGTTTGGTTGTCATTGTCCCCCACCCCACTATTTTCTCTTTGCATTTTTATTAGTTTCCTAGGGTTGCTGTAACAAATTATTACAAACTTGGGAGCTTAAAACAGCAGAACTATATTTGTTCACAGGTCAGGGATCCAAAAGTCCAAAACTGAGGTGTCAGCAGAGCTGCATTCTCTCTAAACGTTCTAGGGAAGAATCTTCCCTTGCCTCTTCTGGCTTCTGGGGGCTGCTGGCAATCTTTGTTATTCTTTGGTTTTTTTGATGCATTATTCTAATCTCTGCCTCTACATTATTATCTCCCTCTCCCCTGTCTCTCAAATAGCCTGCCTTATTATTTTTTTTTTTAATAAGGAAAAGATTTAGGGCCCACTCTACATCCAGGATGATTTCACTTTATTATCTTTAATTACATCTGCAGTGACCCTTTTACCAAATAAGGTCACATTTGCAAGTTCTGGGAGTTAAGATTTGGAATATCTTTTGGGGTCCCAGTCTTCAACCTACTACAGCATTTTAATTTGGGAGGTTTTTACTTACATTTCCAGGCTCACTGATTCTTTCTTAAGCGATTTATATGACTGTTCTATGTCCACTTGAAATGAATATTTGTTCTGCTGTTATTGGTTTAAGTGTTTTATAATGCTTATTGGATCATGTTGGTTGATAATGTTGTCTGGCTCTTCTATACCACTTATAGTTTTTGTCTACATGTCTACATGTTTTAACTACTGAGAGGAATATAGAGGACTCCAACTATAACTATGGATTCACATATACCATATTGCTATTTTCTATTTCTTACCCTCTTTCTCTTTATTTTGTCTTCCGACCACCTTTTGGATTAATTGATCACTTTTACAATCATTTTTATGTCACTATTTGGCTTATTAGTTGTATTTATTTTTAAATTTTTAAATGTTTGCGCTATTATTTATGATATACATCTTTAATTTATGTCAGTCTACCTTTAATAATGTTATTTTACTTATAATAACCATATGAGTATACTTTCATTTTCCCCATCCTTTGTGCATTTTTATTATAAATTTTACTTCTATATATATTATAAATTCCATAATACTTTTTTTCTAATTTTTGCTATAGATAGTATATTATCTTTTGAGTCGTCAAAAATAAGACAAAAACCAGGGACGCCTGGGTGGCTCAGTCAGTTAAGCGTTTGGCTTTGGCTCTGGTCATGATCTTGGGGTCCTGGGATTGAGCCCCTCATTGGGCTCTTTGCTCAGCAGGGAGTCTGCTCCTCCCTCTCCCGCTGCCCTCCCCACCGCTTATGCGCGCTCTCTCTCTTTCTCAAATAAATAAAAATAAAATCTTAAAAAAAAAATAAGACTGAAACATATATATATTTCTTGTTCGTTTCAAATTTTTACTTAAATTCTAGTTAGTTAACATGTAGTGTAATATTAGTTTCAGGAATAGAATTTAGTGATTCAGCACTTACATACAACACCCAGTGCTCATCACAAGTGCCCTCCTTAATCCTCATGACTTATTTTGCCCATTCCCCTCACCCACTTCCTCTTTAGTAACCATCAGTTTGTTCTCTGTAGTTAGAGTCTGTTTTATGGTTTGCCTTTCTTTTTTTTTCCTTCCCATAGTTTCATCTGTTTTGTTTCTTAAATTCCACGTATGAGTGAAATGGTATTTGTCTTTCTTTGGCTGACTTAATTCACTTAGCATTATATTCTCTAGCTCCATCTTGTCATTGCAAATGGCAAGATTTCGTTCTTTTTGATGGCTGAGTAGTATAATATTCCATTATATATACATATATATCACATCTTCTTTATTCATTTATTAGTCAATGGACATTTGGGCTCTTTCCATAATTTGGCTATTGTTGATAATACTGCTATAAACATTGGAGTGCATGTGTCCCTTTGAATCTGTATTTTTGTGTCCTTTGGGTAAATACCTAGTAGTGCAGTTGCTGGGTCATAGGGTAGATCTATTTTTAACTTTTTGAGGAACCTCCATACTGTTTTCCAGAGTGGCTGCACCAGTTTGCACTCCCACCAACAGTGTAAGAGGGTTCCCCTTTCCCTGCAACCTTGCCAACATCTGTTGTTTCCTATGTTGTTAATTTTGCTATTCTGACTGGTATGAGGTGGTATCTCATAGTAGTTTTGATTTCTATTTCCTTGATGATGGACAAAAATTTTTCACCATTTCTTGTGCTCTTCATTTCTTTGTGTAAATCCAGATTTTTACCTTTTATTATACTCTTCTGCATGAAGAACATCCTTTAACCATTTTTTGTTGAACATGTCTGATGCCAATGAAATTCCCTCAGCTTTAGTATGCCTAAAAATGATTTTAGTTCACCATCATTATTGAAAGTTATTTTTTTGGATATTCATTCTGTTTAGACAAGTTTTTCTTTTTCCACTCAGTATTATAAAGTATAGTTTTCTGGCTTACATAGTTTCTCAATTAAGATACACTACAATTTTTTTATTTGTTCTTCTGCATGTGATACTATCCTCCTCTACCATGACTGCCTTCAAAATTTTCTCTTTATTTTTTATCTTCAGCTGTTTGATCTCAAAGTGTCAGGTTGTTGTTGTTTAAAAATTTTAATTTTGTTTGGAGTTCTTATAGCTATTTTGATCTGTGGCTTGTTGCCTATAATTAATATTGAAAATTTCTAGCCAATATGTCTTCAGATATTTCTGGCCATGTTCTCTCTTCTCATTCTCAGACTTCAGTTACATATATATTAAGCTATTTTATATTGTCTCACAGCTTTGAATGATCTCTTCTTTTTTATTCACTCTTTTCTCCTGTTTGTATTTCAATTTGAATATTTTATGCTGATTTATCAAACACACTAATTCTTGGCTAAGTTGTGTCCAGTCTTCTAGGTAGTTTGACAAAGAGTTTCTCTATGTTTTGAGACCATGCTTTTTTATTTCTAGTATTTGCATTGGACTATTTTATACTTAAACCATTCTGCTAAAATTTATGCATGTTGTACAAATTTCCACTAGATCCTTGAACATATTTAATTATAGCTTTGATAAATTTCCTGTTGTATATTTCCAAAATTGCATTTATCTCCAAGTTTCATTCTGTTGATTACTTTATCTCTTGATAATTTTTTTCTTGCCTTTTTTGCTCTCATAACTTTTGATTGAATTCCAGACATTATTTTTAGAAGAACAGTAGAAATGGAGGTGTGTGGCATTTATACCCAGTAATTGATATGCCATTTCTTCTATCAGATTTTGAGTCCAGCTTATTAGTTTTGATCTTTGTTTGGGTTGTTGTTGTTGCCATAGTTACTTTCCATTTACCAGACTTCAAATTCCTCCAGGGGTAGTCATCTGCTTCTCTGTGTGGGGCCTGAGATATTAGAAGGTTTTCTTAGTATCCCTGCTCCTCAGCTTTCAGAAATTCCTGCATGCTTGCACAATAGAATGAATCTCTCTTACGTGTTTGCCCCTCCCACAAAAGAGTTATTTTGCTTGTTGCTCAATAGTTGTCTTGTGTTGAGGGCAAAGGTTGGTTCTCCGGGTATAGCCTCAATACTAGGCAGGCTCTGTGAATGGGAGAAGGGTTTTCTTGGTATTCATGCTTCTCAGGCCATGGTATCCAAATCCTGTCCATAGTGAGCATCTTGGGTGGTAAATAATTTCCTGCCCATCCAACAGCAGCAACAGATCTCAGTTTTGTGTCAGTGTAGAATCTTACGTTGGAGTGATTTTGTTGCCTCCCTCACAGGGGCAGTGAGCTTTTACTTCTACTCCTCCCCAGGAAGTAGTAAATCTTTGCCTGATCCTTGGGAGTGGGATATTTTTCTGTCCATCCAAGAGCAGAAGAGTTTTGCTTCTACCCCTTTCTTGTCCTAGGCTTTTGCTTCATAAGAGAGAAAGGTCCATGGATGTTTTATGGTTTCATGCTGTTGCATCACTGACTTTGTTTCCTTCTGTTCTCCTCTCTGGTCCTCCATTTTTCTCTTGAATCTGCAACAGAGGCACATGGAAATGAGTTTGTAAATGAGTGTCAACTCCTGTGTGTCTAAGGCTTCCAGTTATTCTAAAGTGTCATATTAAGTCACAATTGGCCTTTAAGAAATTGTTGGAATTTACCTGTTTCTTCTTACCTACATCATGGTTATACTCTGTCAAAGGGGAAACAGCTCATTTATCTGGTGCCTCCTTGGAGGGGCTTGACATTCTTTTGGATTTAATTAATCTGAGTAATTTCCAATGAGGTTGAGAAAGGTTATGATTTTCTACCCAGCTTGTTTTCACTGTTAGGATGGGAACAAAGTTCTTTTGTGGTTTCCTGCATCTTAAGCATAGTTAGACTATGCCTATTTGAAATATAAAATCACACCATATCTTGGTGTCCCATCCACATCTTAAATAATAAAAGGATTGTTGAATAGTTTACCTCTAATTTTCTACCTTCCAATTTATATACTATTATTGCTTAATATTTTAGTTCTATATTCAGTTTTGTGTTTGTTCGCACTGCAAGTTAGGAACTATTTTTAGAAATATTTCTATGCAAACCAATTTATTTTACCTTTATTTATATGTCCACCCTTGTGTTCACCCTTCATTCTGAGTCTCTGACTGTTCTGGTTTTGTTTTCCTTTTCTTTCAGAATTTACTTTAGATAGAACATTTTTGTTGTTGTTTATCCATAAATGTCTTTATTTAACTCTCATTTTTGAAAGATAAAATAGTTGAAAATAAAATTCTAGGTTGGTGTCTATTTTCTCTCAAAACATTGAAAACCATATTCCACTGTTGCTGTTGAGAAGAAAACTGCCATTCATTGGAATTTAATCTATTCACTCTGTCTAGCTGTTTTAAAGTTCTTCTTTTTTTCCTTTTTCTTTTTCAGTTTTATTGTAATATGTCTAGGCATAGATTCATTTTTATTTGTCTTTATTTTTATATATTGTTCTTATATCTGGGCTTCAGGACCCCCCCCCCAAAAGAGACGTATGTTAGACCTTCTTACTTGATCCTTCTTGTCTCTTAAAGTGAGCTTATCTATTTTTCAAAAAATATTTTTTTAACTTTGTTACATTCTAGATAAATTCCTAATAGATATGTTTTCTGTTTAGAAATTCTTCAACTATGACTAATCTACTATTGAACTAAATCACTATTTCTTTTAACTATATTTTTTTCTTAAAATTATTTTTATTATGACTATTAATTTTTAATTACCTCCTTAATTTTCTAAAATAGGTAATGCCTCTTCAATCCATATTCTGTAGCTCTCATTTTCAACATCTACTTAACTTTGGTGTTGTATTAGTTTGTTCAGGCTGTTGTAACAAAATGTCATAGTGTGGGTGACTTCAACAACAGAAATTCAGAATCTGGAAGACTGAGATCAGGGTGTCAGCATGATGCAGTTCTGTTGAGAATTCTCTTCCTGGCTTGCAGCTGGCCACTGTCTCACTGTGTCCTCACATGACAGAGGGAGAAGCATCTCTTCCTTCTTTTATAAAGGCACTAATCTCATCATAAGGACCCCACACTCATGACTTTATTTAAAACCTAATTACCTTCCAAAGGCCCCATCTCCAAATACCATCCCATTGAGGGTTAAGGCTTCAACATATGAATTTTGGGAGAATACAATTCAGTCCATAGCAGGTGTCTAAATAACTTGCATTTTATGTCTCTTCTGTCTTACTCATAGTGGCTTGTCTTGAGGAAATTTTACTCCAGAAAATTATGCTGGTACTTAGGAGCACTCCTTACTTCAGTCCTCATGGCAAGAGCAGCTTTCCCAGCTTCCCCTCATTTCTAGCCTCGCTGCCCCCACCACAGTGTTGTTATACTAGGAATCTGCCTTAGAGGGCATCTTCAATTCTGGCTGCTGACTTGTCCAAGTAGACTTTTTGCTGCTCTGATTCCTTGTACTCTAGCCCTGCTTCTGCCCAGTGTCCCAGCCTCTGGGGGTTAATCTGAACGCCTTGATGGCGTTCCTTTAGCCCATTTTAGAGGTATTCTCATTCAAAAGAACCTATATAGTTACTTAAGATATACATGCTAAAGTATCATTTGTGTATATAGTATTTTTATAAAAGTGACCTGGATGATCTAGACTCTGGATCATTATGTTAATTTTTACACCATTCACTTTTTTGATTCAATGAGGAGAATTAAAAATAGTGTATTGTTATCTTAGAATCTTTATTTTGCCAAGCCGCTGTTGGAGGGGGGTAATCAATAAACTATCAGATAATCTGGCCATATACAGAGGAAATTAAGTTTCGGGAGGAAAGGTATATTTTTATACTGCTTTTCAGGACTACAATGAAGCCAGGGAATTACATGGATCTGACATTTTTTTTTTTTAACTAAACAACATTTTCCTTCCCTGAAATATAAGCATATTATGTTTAGTCTGAAGTGAGCTTAGAAATTTGTTCATGATTTGGCACACATGACTAAAAGGGAGAGAATCCAACATTATATAGGAAATACAGACATGGTACAATGGTTAACTTATAGCTTACTTTCATCAACTTTTCTCTTCAATGAGCTGAAATTAAACAGGAACTTTTGGTGTTTCTGTATCATTTTACTTACTTATAAAGATACGGATTTGTTTTACCTGTACATTCTTTATACTTATAACATGGTTTTAAAAGTAGGAGAAAATACTTATGATATAATCGTAATTGAAAATAAAAAGAAAAAAAACACACCTGTATACATTTCACCTAAATTCAATTATTGTTAATATTATTTCATATTTGCTTTCTTCCTCCTTCCCTCTCTCTCTCTTCATTCACATGTAGACACACACTACATACACATATACACACTTGTGTACTAATATGGAAGTATTTTAAAGTGAGTAGCAGAGATCATGACATTTTACTCCTAAATAGTTCAATATAAACCTTCTAAAAATCAATACACCTTCTAAAAATGAAGACATTCTTTTAAGAAAATGAATAATTCCTTAATAAAATAAGATACCCAATCCATATTCAAATTTTCTCAATTATCCCCAAATGTCTTTTATTTGTTTTTATTTTCTACCCAGGATCCAATCAAAGATCATGCATTGCCATTTTAGATCTAGAACAATCCTTCTGCTTTCTTTTTTTTATGACATTGACTTTTCAAAGAGCTCAGGGGAGTTTTCTTGTAGTTAACCTTCTTGATCTATCTGATTGTTTTCTTATGTAATGACTTAATTTGGTCCTCTACTTTATTTCCTATAAACTGTAAGCCAGATAATTGATTAGATTCAGGTTAAATATTTTGGGCGGTGATACTTCATGGATAATGCTATTTCTTACTACAGCCCATCAAGTGATACAATACTAAGTGGCCCCATATTAACAATGCTGTTTGTTCACTTAGTTAAGGTATCTCCATTTTAAAGGTACATTTTCTTATAGTTTGTAAGTGTTTTGGGTGGCTATACTTTGACACCAAGTATATTGTTCCCCAGTGATCGTTCCTCTAATGGTTAAACAAATTCATGATTCTTGCCTAAATTATGAACCAACTCTCCATTTTGCATAGGACCAAAATCAAAGCTCATGTCCTTTTGTGGCTGAAAAATCTCAGCTTCTACTCATTAAGACATTTATGCACGGCTCCTGACTCTCCTCTTGTATCCTTTACATACAGATACCATGTAGTCTTGTATACTTAAAACTCTTGCTTTGTGGATCCTTTTCACTTTTCCCAATTTTCCTTCTTTATTTTGAGCTTGGTAATATATATTTATTTTCATTTAATATTTCTGTGTGTTTTGATGCTAGGAGGTCTATTGAAGTTCATTTTGGTGCCACGATTATTCCAGCAGATGCATGAGTTCAGGAGACAAAAAGAAGGAGGAGGAGAAAGAAAAAGAGGAAGTAGGAGAGGGGTGGAAGGGAAGAAGAGAAGAGGAAAAAGAGGAAGAAAAGGAGAGGAAGGAAAAAGAAACAATTTAGTGGTCTCGTAAAAAGGATTCTTGGACAATAGCAATTTCTTCTTTTCAGTATTTGTATACCACCTGTTGTTTTTTGCCATAACTAGGGTAGTTCTCCACTGATAGTTCCACTAGATGCAGCAAGAACAGATATGCTATGCTTATGTCAGAAACAGCTGATTGGGTAAGGAGCAGTAAGTGGAAAGGAGAATTTGAGAGCGACTCTCAGGCTTTTGCCTTTGTGAACTGGAGCTAACTCATATTGAAATGATTAAGTCTTTTAATATAAGTCATGACTATAAAAAATGAGATTTCTTTTAATACATTCAATAGAAATTATTTATATAATTGAGTTTTGATTTCTCTACGGTTTTCAACCTCTTCAGTGTTGAAGCATTTTCATTTACTGAAGTGAACTTGATTTTTGAAAACAGTTGGAATTTGTGAACTAAGCCTGGTAACTAAGAACTGTGAAATAAACAAAGTAATACCAATTTGGTAACATCAAAAATATTTTCACTGAAAGTACCCAAAATACTAAAATGGATAAGGAGCCAATTATTGTGCCATAATTCACACCTATTTATGAATATCATATGCTGATGATGTGTAAAGTTGATTGATTTACTGCCAGTTTAATAATCACATAAACACGAGCATTGGATTTTCATTATAATTGTTGAAAATTTGAAAAAGACTTTTTTAATGTAATTATCTTGCAATTGAAACGAAATAGATCACTTCTCTCAATATCTTACTCTGCTACCCTTTCTCTGTACCACCATTATCTTTTGCATTGTACTATTCCTAGTCAAAAACATTTCATGCCCTGACATGGTCACCAGTTTAAGCCTAAAATCTAGCACTCAGTATGATCCTATCACCCACTGCATCATATCAGTTGTACATATTTCCCATATTTTCTCTTCCATCAGTCTAGTCAGGATCCTCACTTCTCCTTCCTGTATACAAGTTATTAATTCATTAATCATGCATTTATTAAATACCCATTATATATTAGACACGGTGCTAAGATCTGGAAATAGCCTTGAGGAGCTCACACCATGGTGGGGTTGCCAGGTGATAAACAATAATTTAACACAATGCGAGAAGCGCATTCTGGTTATCAGGCAGGTCTGTGACAGATTGTTCTTCCATCCACTATTTGCCAGTTTTATTTTTTCCTTCCAGTCTAAAATAAAATAGAAGATGAAGAGTGAAAGCTCGATGGCACTCTACAGCATATATATAGTCCAACCCCCTCGTTTTTCAAATGAACAAATGAAGTTTCAGACAGGAAACTAAGAGTTAGAGGGTTAGAACTCAGCCTCTTAACCTGGAGCCCAGTACATGTTCCAGTCATTAAGCTGGATTAATTGAAAGCCAATGAGAGGGTAACACAGGAATATTGGACAGACACATTGCTTGGTTCCCCCCCAAAAATAGATCCTATGACAAGGACTTGACTATAAGTAGCTTTTTGAGATGCTTCTCACAGAAAGTGTAAGTGAAAAAAGGAGAGGAACCCCAAAAGGTGTGATTATGAGTGAATTGCCACTGTTAACACCTGGGGCTCAATCCTGTTAAAGACGCTCAGACTTAACTGTGTAGAACATGCCTCAGAATTATACACAGAAAGACAGGGAAGCTGGGGTCTTTACCAGTGGCTCATGTCCCTCATTATTTTGGAGGTTGCTTTGGGACCATTAAGTCCCCAGAACTCCCCAACCTTGAGCAGTCTGAACAAGTTTTCATGGAGCCAGAAACAAGCTTCAGGCCGCAAAGCAGAGAGATTCCCCATCAGTAATAGAAAATGTCCATCTGAGCTAAAGATGAACTCAGAGGGAAGCTAAGGACATGGAGTAGAGTATCAGTGGAATCTGCTAATAATTCGGCCAGTGCCAGATCTAACTATGGCCGAGCATATAATTTCGTAGGTCAGCATTAGCAGTTACTCTTGTCGTGGGTAGTCACTGAAGTGTAAGGATTTTGCTCTGTCCATCAAAGAGCTATTCAGTGCACTTTGTAGAATGAGATGAGAAAGAGTTAATTTTCTTTATCCAAAATGTTCTCACATAGAGTTTTTCTTTATAGCTTCTGTAATTTGTCTAAAAATTATGTATCTTGGACTTTTTGACTAGCCCACACTACAATCATTTTTTTCAAATTAAATAGTCATTTTCATTTTGCCCTAGTACCTTTGAGAGGAGAGTCTAGGATGTTGCTAACAGGTTTAAGTAATTGATAAGAGTTCAGTTACTGGCTGCTCAAGTAAGTGTTCAAATATTCAGAAATGAATCTAAATGTCTTTGGTCTGGGAGTTGTCTCAGGACAGTTTCTTTATCGGGGATTACAATTTGAGTTAGAAGTCCCAGAAGAACTATTTTGTTTGTTTCTTTTGTTTGCCTAGTTTTTTGTTTGTTTGGTTTGGTTTTTGTTTGTTATTAGACTGTATTTTGATATTCTTAACTTGTAGATTAGGTGTAGATTCCATGACATTAGAAAATGTGCCCTTTTTTGTCCTTTTTGGTAAAAAGTCAACCAGGATATTTGGAATATCAGAAACATGATCTGTGTTTAAGACTTTAGAAATTTGGGTTGAGTCTTACACTGTGTGTTAATGCGTAATGGTCTCTAATCTACCTGCCCTCCATTTTCTTTGATATGTGTTAATAGGAGACAAAGGATTTGGGGGATGGCTATATTTTTCCAAATTTATCTGTTTCATAGAGATTTGAAAATCACTAGAGTAAAGCAAAATTTAACTGTGTCTTCCTTGGGCTCTTGCTATTCTGTGTACAACAGTGTAAACAAAATAAACCTTTCCAGAACTCAGTTTACTCATCTATGAAACATACACATTTACATATTTGGCACTAGATGACCTCATAGATCTTTAATTCTCTGTGATTCTGCAATTTCTTATGGATGCCGACAATTTTTACCACTTCCTGTTTCACAATGTGCTTCTCAGCTGGTTTCCTCAAACTGATGAAGGCAGATAAACTCAATATCATAATGAGCAAGATAACCTTAGACACTTGCTGTGATATTCTTATTTCCATTGTAGGATTGCAACCTTAGTCATCTAAAATTTAAGACCACTTAATCTCATGATAATGCAGAGGGATTGGAGATTGGTTCCTCTCTTCTAACTAGCACCCCACGATGTCTGGTCTTCTATGGGTAGGAAATGAGAGAGAAAACAAAACAAAACAAAACAGTGAAGGGAAGACAGGGCAGGAATCTCAAGAAGCCGTGTTCCTGGGATTCTCCTGGCCCAGGAAACTGAGTCAGGGAAGCAGGGGTCATCAATATACTGAAATCACTGACCGTGTCCTAGAATTCCTAGCCAAACAGGAGCCAGAATCTTCCCCATGGGTATTTGAACCCAATTAGACAATGGACACCAGGTGGCGCCAAACTGCAGCTAAGATCCAGGTGAATTTGAATCGGTCTCTTGGATCATACATTGTTCTTGGTCATTTTATAAATCTTGAAATAATCGGACCCAGAATTCTAGGGGGCCTTTCTTTTTTTGACATCGCTGATACCATTATGAATAAATGCTGTCAGTTTTGATAACTTCTCTTCACTGCCTATAGGTAAAATTGAAAATCTTCAGCATTGTCTGAAACAGTCTACCTTATTGTTCGCTCTCGTTCATTATCCCCTTCCTCTGTTCCCTGATCTCTCACATAGTACAATTTAGTCTCATGAGAATAGCAACCATTTACTAAATGTCCATTTCTCCATGCCTTTGCAAATGCTTTTTCTCTGTCTGAGATGTCTTTCCTGTCACACTCCTTGTGCTCTAGATCTAATTAAAAGCATTTGCTCTGGAAAAGGTCAAACCTAAAATTATCCACCTCAAAGATCTCCTCTTCTGTGAAATGTCTCAGAGTCCTTCTATCCTTATGAAAGGTAAGATTTTTAATCCCATTTTTTTGGTCTTCCAAAGCATTTTGCTCATATTTGTTGTTATTGTCATTTCTCACGTTAAAAAAATTATTATTATATCTGTCAGTTTGCCCCTTAGAATGTAAGCCATTCCAGCCTATGAACAAACCAAACTTTTCATCTGTGTGTCACCAGTGACTAGCACCACATCTATCCCGTCTTATTCCTTCAATAATTGTATCTTGAATAAATAAAACAGTATTTGAATAAAAATATATGTATATCTAAATTTGCAAGTTCAATTAAGTTAAAACATATTAGGGCAGCTGAGCATTTAAAAGAAGCAACTGGTGATCTCTCTGCAAAGCAAATAATCCTTTTCTAATGTAGATGAGCACTGCATTCCTTGTTTCTTAGGTCCCTGTGCTGTCATCTTAGAGCAAAGTAGTCATGTGTATTATGTTTGATAAATGGTCTGAAGATATTTATGTTTATTATTCTTCCCAGTGTTAGTTGGTTTATAGGACATTGTAAATATAATTGGTGATGAACATAATTCCTTTCATTGTGATCTTTTCCTAAGAGAGACTGGCATACTATATATTCTTTAATTCTGACTTTCTTAGTCCAAATCTTACTACAGTGATGATCATTGAATGGACATTGGCATATGGCTTTTTACTGATACCTAAAATCTCCAGCTGAGTTTAAGATCAGGAAGTAGTTTATTTCAAGAAGTGGAAAGGATCATAGTCTATAGGTCTCATTTTCACAGATGCAGGAACTATGACATAGTAAAGTGAGAGGAATTTCCACACAACTTATTTGTGGGAGAATTGCAACCAAAACCACACTTACTCCCCCTCCACCCTGTTACTTTCCTCTGACCCACAGAGTTAATAGATCATCGTGATTTACTTGGCATATGACTTAGATTAACAAACAAATCTGAGCAGTGATAGAAGAAGAGTCTACAAATGACACATTGATTGACCAACCATTGGCTAATGTCTTCTCAACATTCTTCCACCAGGAGCCATCTCAATACTCAACTCTGGTCCAGTGTTTTGGTTTTTAAATCACATCTCTGCTTCTAAGAAGCACTTTATAGATACTCTAGAATCCTTTCTACTTTTGATCTAGTCTGGATCTGATTTTGGCAGTTAAAGGACTTGGAGTGACCCACAAGAGACTGTTTGCTTTCTTATCTAATCTTTAGTGCATCTAGCAGCAAAACAGGCCATTTCATGGTATTATCCTGCCAGCAAAAGGTTGTTTAAGGATACACAACTCCTGTCACTTTTATTGTGTGGTCAAGTAAATAACTTGAGGCATTTCCAGCTTCTGACTAGTCATATATTTGTCATTTTCTTTTTGCAACTCTATTTGCTTCCCCTCTTTTGGGTTAGGTTCCAACTCAGAAGATCCGGCAAATGTTGTCTGAATAGGCGTGGCCTTACTCTGCTTAGGCAACACAGATTAAGAAGCCTCGAAAACGCAATTTGATGTTGTGTTCTGAATTCTCTGCTACCTCCCTAGTTGTGAAACACTTGGACAGCAGTTCACTTGGCCCCAACTTTTCACCTGCTTCCTCTTTTTTTCATACCCTCAGTGAATTGTGAAAGCAATTTTAAAGAAAAGGATCCTATTGCCATGCTGTATCCCCTTTCAATCACGTACAAGGTGTTTGGATGAAGCCTTATACCCTCTAGGCCTGTCTGCCCTGTATAAACATTAACGTACCCATGAGGCTCTGTAATATGCATCAGGGCTGATACCAATTTTGGAACCTGGGTAAACCCTGAGGGGAATCCAAGACCATGAGTTCTTTCTTGGCAGGCCAGACCACCTGCTAACAAACCAGAAACATGCACAGAGTTTGCAGCCACGAGTCAGAAAGAAAATAAAATTGTTGATGCCAGAAGCTTTGTAACTTACAGCACGATCTCAGAAAAGGGGAAATTAAGAGGGTAGAAAGTGGACAACGGCAGGAACACCTGAATCTAATAACAAACTAGGGAGTTTTCAATTGACAGAAAACTTGGACATGGAAAAAGAACCACAGCTCTGTTTGCTTCTGGCCAGTGAACAAATGCTACTCTCTGACGCTGCTCATCAAAGTCTGAGCTTGACCCCACCTAAACGCCAGCTATGCCCATTGACACCTCTGGCTGAGGGCAGCAGGTGCCCCAGGGAAGACTGTAGTCATGCCTTTTCCTACTTGAAGGATGATTTCTGGATGCAGAGCCTCGGCAGAGGACAGTCTGGTGTTAGATTTTTATCAGTCAGTGGTAAATGAGAAACTCAATAGCTTTTCATAATGTTAATTAAATTTATTCAGTTTTAAAACTGTCTATTCTTCTGAGAAATTGATTTTCCTACTTTTTTTGCTATTAAAATATCCACTCCTTTATGAAGTGGTGGAAAAAGTAGAGAATACATGGTAAATTTTTCATTTAAATCTCTGTTTTGGCAAAATTACAAGTTGGCAAACCTAAGTCATTTTTCCCAGCTTAACGGTCCCAAAAAAACAAACAAATAAAAAACAAGGAATTGTTGAAGTTCATTTTAGCAAATTTAGTCCAATATAGCAGAATTCTTCGCTGACCAGAGTTTGGATGTTATGGTCTCTTCTGCAGCAGATTTGGTTTAATCTAAAAGTTGCCAACAAAGGGAAGGTGGGTGTCAGACCCAACACTGGGTTATAACTTCCCTAGATGACTCACAAGATCATCACCATTCCTGTACATTTAGCTCTCCCCAAATGTTGGCACCCCCAACATTAACTATATTAAAAACTATGCTTATGGACCCCCCCATGTCTAGCCTTCATGTGTATTTTACTATCACATTTATGACTACCCATGCCAGCATTGCCTTGACCTTCCTCGGCTTAGGCAACACAGATAAAGGATGTTAAGATAAGCTGATGAACACTACCTGAGTGCCATGCTTGTTCAAACTAACGTTCAAGGTGGGGAAACTGAAGCTCAGGGATTCTGAACACTTTCCAAAGATTACCAGCAAAAATCTACATGTCCCTATCCCAAGTCCAATGATCTTCAATATCCCCGTATGCTATGGTTGATAAACCAATAATATAGGAGCCAGGTATAAGATACAACTCTCAAGATATAGAAAACTATTTAAAGTCATTAAGTGGGAGAAGATGGGAAGAGTAGTGTCCTTTTATCCAGCGAAAGGAAAAGAACATAAATGTCGGCCATGATTTAATTCTGAGAGCAGCCAACGATGTGACATATGGCAGATCACCTCACTAATGTGGGGACAGATGAAATTGACTAATTCAGATTGGGTGAGTTAAATCCATAAATCCAGGTGACTTTCACACAAAGAACTTAAGGAATTGTCACAGTCCTATTGCAGAGTCACAAATGATAATCTTCAAGAACTCACAGAGGGCTTAAAATAGCCCCCAACCAGAATAGATCTTATTCTTTTGGAAGAGGATTATGGACCACCCAGGACATGGCTGGTTTACCAGAGCACACAGAGAGATTAACTCAAATACTGGTTTTTCAATGTGTAGAAGATAATAGGATTGTAGTCAATTGGACTTGTGGGAATGGAATCATAAAATTTGGGGCTGGATGTGATCTTAGGAATCATGTAATGTATTGCCTTCATTTATAGAGGAGTCAACCGAGCTTTAGAGAAGTGGAATCAGAAATCCTTAAGAGTTCATTTCTAATTCAAAGACAGTGTGGCAAGTCTGGAAAGGCCAGGTGATAAATAAATGCAATACCTGTAGACGTTTCTTGCCTCATCTAAATGATTTTTTTTTTCCTTTGGACAGGTGACTTCTCTTATACATTAGGAAAGGATGCCATAGCTAGAAATTCTGGCACCACACAAATATGAGAAAGAACGTCTCAGCTACAGTTTGGAAAATAATCAACATCTTGACAAACTAGAGGTTATGCTATAATTGTTACACTTCAGAGAGAGAAAAATAAGTCTTCAGTTCAATAAATTACTGCTACTTTTTCACTTCCCCTTTGTAACTCAGGTTTCTCAAAATTTTAACTCTGAGTGATCTGAGTAAACAAGAGAGGCAGTCTTACATCAGAGAACTTACTTGAGGTGGTGAATATTGACTATAAAAATATGGCCTCACAAAGTCTTTACAGATTCAGAGTAGTCCTTGTAGAATTAGAGGAATTTCAAGTAATCAAGAAAATGGCAATGGGTTCCTTTTCTTTGACTTCTAGTTGGTTTATTTGAACTCATAACAAGCCTTGGAATTCCCTTCCTCTAAGTTTTTCTGAGGCACTTTTCGAAAATCATTGGTAGGGCCATGCCTGAGGGGGGAAAACAACAACAGTCCACAGTAAACTCTGTCATCCCAGACACCTGCTGCCGCTCTGAAGACATGTTCTAGAAAGATTAACCAAGTCTTCTATGGGCAGCAGTTCCTTTTTTTGTCTCTCCAAATTTCGTTCCCCGATCAAAATTCTATTGTCCTGTATTTTACTTACTTGGAATCTTTTTGGGTGACAATTCTTTTACATAATAAATGAATTCTTTTTTTTTTAAAGATTTTATTTATTTATTTGAGAGAGAGAGAATGAGAGATAGAGAGCACGAGAGGGAAGAGGGTCAGAGGGAGAAGCAGACTTCCCGCTGAGCAGGGAGCCCGATGCGGGACTCGATCCTGGGACTCCAGGATCATGACCTGAGCTGAAGGCAGTCGCTTAACCAACTGAGCCACCCAGGCGCCCATAATAAATGAATTCTGACTGTAGGTTAATTCATGCTTATACTCAATTATATTTAATGTGTTGTGTCCCTCTATTTCTGCTGGCACTCCCATTCTGTTACTGGCTGGTGAAGAGAGTGCTATAAATTACCATGGGAAGAGAAGAAAGCAAGCGACCCAAGAGCTTATGGGTAAACGTAGGAATAGTGTTAAGTCATGAGAGAGAATGCCTTTTTTTTTCCTACTTAATGAATACCTATTAACTCTGCTAGAATCCAACACAGATAGGTTTGCAGGAAACAGATATTTGAGACTAACCCCTCATCTGATTCTTCTTTCTTCTTCGATGTCTTCAGGGACCTTAAAGGTATAGAAACAGTCATTCTATTTACTGGGAGCACTAAAACTTAATATTGCATAGAAAAAAATTGTGTCAAAACCAAATCTACCTATGTATTTTTTTTACCTATTGCCCCTACTTGTATCTTCCACATCAGGGTACAACACTTCTCACACCTCTTGCATATAACATCTCTTGAAATAGATTTAAGTACAACTTTCACATTCCCTCACACATGCCTGATAGAGGTGTCATAAATATTTAATCTTTTTCATCCTGGAAACTTTTCTTCTATTCTGAAAAGCCTACTTGCCAATTCTGATAAGAGTGAATATTATACAGTCTTGCAAAGGGTTTAGGTTTTTTGTTAATATCACATGAATATAAGAAGCTAACTTCAGCAGCTTTCTGGTTAGGGACTCTGGCTCTTCTAACTCAATATGTGGAAGTCTTCACTTACATACACCTGCTTGGATAGATTGTGGGAAGACCACAGACAAGTGATTAAATTTGAGATGTTTCAGGCAAAGCATGCTATTTCTTCTTACTATAAAAAATAAGGAACATTTCTGAGTCATTGCAGTCTTGGAATGTAATACCAAACAAATGAGAACCAGACCACAAACAGTGGGGCCAAGTACATCATTACTGAGTGAGTAATGTGAACAACTTACATAAACTGTGGCTGAAACTGAGTTTTAAGCAGACAACCATAACCTTTTGATTGCATCAAGAACAGTTAAAAGCTCTTTAATCTGCATGTTGTCCTTCAGGAAACAAAAACTCATCAATCCAATTCATAATCTCTATGACCTTCATTAGGATTTAACCCTATTTTTCTCTGATTCCTTTTCTCCTAGCCAGCAGCAGAGGCTACTAAAGAGAATTAGCTGGGGTCCAAATATATTGTTTCTTTTTTATTGACCGTAACAGGAGAAGCATGTTGCAGGTTAGCACAATCTTCCCCCTTCCTTTAAAGCACTGTGGAATGGCCTGCTCCAAAACTTCAGCTAATGGAATAGTTTATGTATTTCTTTGCATACCTGTGTTATATACAGAGTTTCTTATCCTTTAGGAAATAGATTTTCATTAGTATCAGAATCATTTCTTCTTAATCATACTGAGCCACATCTGCCCACAATCTTGATTTCCTTGAGGTCTATTTTCTTTAGACAAATAAATGAAAAGCAACATAACTTTTTAGCAGTGACTCTCTTTAAAATAGAAGCAAAGAACTTCAGTAACTCCTTCTGGGAAGATTAAAAATTTTCCTTTCTGATTTTATGCCCTGAATAAAATATTAATTTGCAAAGCACTGCTTTTTAAACACATATTTAAAACAGCTTCTCATGTACCAGACATCACTAATAATAAATCTCATAGCTGAGTCAGCTTTAACATTTTGGATTCTTTCTTTTTCTCTGTTCACATTTGAATGAGAGTCTAACTTGTTCCTGTGAACCTGGGAAGAAAATAAGAAAAACAAAAAGGGAAGGCAAGAAGAAGTTGAGTTTTGCTGAAGGATGTTTGGTGTTCTCTAAACTTCTCTAAACTTAAATCCAGTCCTTCCCCCTTTCTCTCCTATTCCATTTTCTGTCCTGTGATTGCAGAATCTCAACCTCCACCTCAGACCAACTAAATCAGATTCTTGAGTTTAATGCGATCCCTCATGATCCACATGTATATTGAAATTTGTTAATAGTTGTTTTCCAACTCACTGAATATCTAAAATTGTGATTAACATCGAATAGTCTCACCTGGAAACTCCTATTGCCTTACTCCACCTGCTGCTTCCTCTTCCTTTGCCCAGACCTTCTCAATATTAATGTTCTTCTGTTCTCAACCCTTGGGAAAAACTATGTAATTTCAATAACCTTGCATAGAATCCTTTCAATATCCTGGCTTTTCAGGCCTTTGGTCTTCTCTCTTCCAATCATCTTTTCCTCCTCCCTTCTTACGATCTTGTCCCATGCTCTTAAAACTGTGAAACTCTGCCATTACTGAAAACTGTTAACTCGTTGCAATACCAGTTTTGAACACCCGACTCCCTTTTGATTTCACTCCCTTTGGTACTACTCAAACATTAATGAATTTTTTTAAAGATTTTATTTATTTATTAGACAGAGAGAGACACACAGCAAGAGAGGGAACACAAGCAGGGGAAGTGGGGGAGGGAGAAGCAGGCTTCCCACTGAGCAGGGAGCCGGATGTGGGGCTCGATCCCAGGACCTCATGACCTGAGCTGAAGGCAGACGCTTAATGAATGAGCCACCCAGGCACCCCCATTAATGAATTTTTGATCCCACTAGGATCTCCAGTCCATCTGATTCTTCCATTCTTCCATGACTCTTCTCACATCTTGGTGTCCCTCTTACCAGTCCTACATTCCATGGCCCATCAATAATCACTTCTTTGAATTGGTCTTCTATAATCCTGCACTTGGTCTTGTTTTCTCATTCTTACCTTCCAAAAGCTCATCACTGGCTAAATTAAACCCTTCACCTACTCCTTTTAAGCTTTAGCATATTCAACTTGGCTGAAGAAAAACACAAAATCATGCTAATGGTCTTACCTTAAGTTAAAGACCATTAATCACAAGTACAACCTTAGGGCTACCTGATAATTTTGTATATTTCTGTCCCTTTAGACAACTACTCTTTTCTCTCTACTCAAATTTCTAAAATCTCCAGTACATCCTCTTTTCCAATGATCATCTCTTTCCCTATCCTCAGTCTCTGTTGATGACCCCACTCCCTATTTCCTAGATACAGTATAGAAGCAATGAGAAGATTTCTCTCCCCCATACACATATATCCATATACCTGCATCTGGGTGCCTTTTTCCTATTGGGAAATATGAATTGTCCTTACTCTTTTAAGTCTAACATCTTCACTTGGGCACTAGATGCCATTTTCATATCCCACTTATAGACTTAGATCTGTAAATTCTCCTCTCTCTGTTACATGATCAGTTTTTCTCTTTGTATTGGATTCAACATACAGTTACCTTAAAAGCTATTATCCCATTTTTCTCCTCCCTATAATAGGAAAACTCCTTGAGGAAGTTATCTTTATTTGCCTCCAATTTCTTCTCTCCTCTTTATTAAATCCCCTCCCATTAAGCTTTTGCCTCTAGCTCTCCAAATAAAACTTTTTTTTTGTCAAAGTCATCAATTATCTCACTGTTTCTAAATGCAATAGTCAATACTATTGGTAATAGTCAATTATTTTGCTTGATTTTTCAGCAGCATTTGACACAAATTGACAATTTGATTTATCTTTCTTGAAACAATTTCTTTAGTTGGCTTTCTGGATATCACCCTCTCCTGGATTTCTTATTTAATTGTCTCTTCTTTCTCAATCAATCTTACTAGTTTCTTTCTGTTGGCTCAGCCCTTGATCTTTTCTTTATCTGTACTGTCATTCTTAGTGATATCATTTATTCCTAATTGTCTATCTCCAGCCTTGGACTCTTCCCTGATCTCTAAGCTTGCATAGGTATCTGCCTACTCAATATCTCCAGTTGGATGCTGAATAGGCATCATGTACTTAACATGTCCAAAACTGGACTCAATCTCCCTCCCAAAATCTCCTTCCACCTACAGTCTTCCACATCTCATTAGCTGGCAGTTGCATCTGTCCTGTTGCTCAAGCCAAAGACTAAGTCATTCTTGGCTTCTCCACCAGCAGATCTTGTCAGCATTATCATCAAAATGTATCCCAAATCAGACCACTTTTCTGCTATTACCTCCTACATCCAAGCCTCCACCATTTCTCAGTTATATTACTGCATAAGTCTCCTGCCTAGTTTGCCTACTTCTGCCCTTGTCAACCTACTCTTTCGTCTCCTAATACAGCAGTCACAGTGATCCTTTTTTTTTTTTTAAGATTTTATTTATTTGACAGAAAGAGACACAGCAAGAGAGGGAATACAAGCAAGGGGAGTGGGAGAGGGAGAAGCAGGCCTCCTGCAGAGCAGGGAGCCTGATGCGGGGCTCAATCCCAGGACCCTGAGATCATGACCCGAGCTGAAGGCAGATGCTTAACGACTAAGCCACTCAGGTGCCCCCACAGTGATCCTTTAAAGTAATGTTAGGTCCTATATCCCCTCTCTTCAAACCCCTCCCCCCAATGTATCTTAGACAACCAGAGAAAAGCTAGATTCATTACGATGGCCCCAAATGATCTACATCTTGCTATTTTTCACCTCATTCTACTCCTCCTATTTTTCATTCTAATACTAGCCACAGATGTCCTGCCCTAGGGCCTTGGTACCTCCTATATTTTCTGTTTGAAACATTTCTCTCTCAAGTTCCCCCAACTTCTGGAAGCTTCTGTTACTATATTCTAATTTCTCTTAATTGTATTTATTACACTAATATCTATGTCTATGTGTATCTTTGTTTATATCCATATCAATAACTATTCTTATTTAAGATCTGCCTCCATTGTCAGAATTCAACCTCCACACGGTAATGGTTTGAGAAAATTTTGTTCACTGCTATATTCTCAGTCCTTTGTTCAGTGCCAGGCATGTTTTGTGCTCAATATATGACAGAATGAATATATAAATTATTTATTAGCCTAGTTCTGAAGTGCTAGAATTGATTATGGCCCAGATTTTCTGAGTTATTCCAAGATTTCCCCCTAATCACAGACTTATATTTTTTAAACTTTGTAAGTTATCTAATTCAATACCTCTCAATGATGAAATATTTAAAGGTCTGTTTTCTTTGATTGGACATTGAACAGAATTGTTTAATGGCTGCTCATTGGTGGCTCCCTCTTCTGTTGCACTCAGCATTGATGAGCCACAGGGAGCTCAATGTTACTTTGGTGGAAAAAATTTCTTATTAATATATGTATTTTACAAGGACCTAGTAAAGTGCTGTGCACTCTGTGAGTGCTTAAATAAATAGTTGAGTAATGCCTGACTACAGTAATTGAATCCACTTGAAATTAATTTTTCTTATCTTGATCATTTTTTCTCCAGTTTGACAACAAGGCAAGCCTGTTGCAATTTGCTTTTGGTTGTTATATACATGCATAATGTTCCCTGGAGATCCCAAATATATGTTAATTGATGATAAGGTGGATAGTACTCTTACTGGCATCTGTTACGGATTTTCAAAGAAATCTCCCTAGTATATTATCATAGAATTTATTAAATCTAGAAACATTTCCAAAACATATGTTTATAGTTTTATATTTTGAACTGTTCCAAGAATGAATTCTCCTCACCGGTGTTCCAACCTCCTGCCTGTCTCCCCTCCAATCCATCCTTACATCCTTGTTGAGTTACATTCCCAAGTCTTGGCTTTAATCAAGCCATTTTCCTGCTGGAACAGTGTTGATGGTCCCCTATTAAATGCCAAATAAAGTCCACATTCATCAACATATATGTAAAGTGATGAGCCCAGGAGCTACTCCATTGCTTCTATCCAATATTGCCCACACTCTGTTTTATAAAACACTTGAGTCACATGGGATGTTAACAGCTATTCTGTGAAAAAATGATTAGAAGCCAAATAAATTCGGGAGCTGCTGGGTTAACATGAAGCCAGCTTCTTGACTTCAGGACTTTTAAATTCTCAATGTGAGCGTCGGGCTGGGCCTGAGTCTCAGCCGCCAGCGGAGGCACCTGCCGGGCGCCGCCAGCCCTGTGGGTTCTCCCCGCCGCCGCGCAGAGCTCACTTCTGCCGCCTCCGGCTCCTGACCCCTGCCCGCCCTGCGCGGGCCCTCCATGCCCCTCCGACCCGCCGCCCCGCCGACCCGCCACTCCTTCTCCAGAACCCCAGGCCCATTCCCGCTGGAGCCCCGGGAATGAGCTTAGTGAGACCTCTGTCGTGCGGCGACGGCTCCCACAGCGCCCGCCTCCCTCCTCAGTGTAGACGGAATGGGCACAGTGCTGTTACTTCCCAGTCGGCTTCTCCCCGTTACCAGTTCGAATATCAGGGAAAACAAAACATTCCAGTATGTACTTCAGACTTTTATTAAATACCGTATCGCTCAGATACAATAAATTTGTCTTTATAAAACTAAGTAACTTTCTTTTGTAGTAAAAATAACCCAACTCAGTCCCTCGGCAGCACCTGAAACCCTGGGCAGAGGCTGTGCTTGCCGTCCCCTCTGATGGCCTTCATTTGCGGGTACCCTGGCGGCCCACGAAACGGAGCCACCTCAGCTCCCAAATCCCTGCCTGGGCTTCAGTGTGGCCTCGGGCAAGTCAAGCCGGCTGGGTCCATCACTCTTGCTTCAAACAGCCAGGTTAAGGGGGCTTAGAGCTACAAATACGAGGCCCCCCTCCAGCAACCACATCGGTCAGAGCTGGGCCCGATGGCCTGGCTGCTACCGCCCTCCTAGATGTGCCACCGGGAACTGGGAAGAGGCACATCACTTTCTGACGCAGGTGGACCCTAGAGAGCTGTGGCCAGCCCTGTGCTGTGTCCCAACAAGTTTGTCTGTATGTAGTCTGTCGCCGTGTCTTCTGCGCAGTATCCCCTCTGGCCGGGAGTCAGGCTTGGCCTTTCTCTGGACTCACCGAGCAGCAGTAGGCACGGAAGTGCATGCCCTCCAGGAGACAGGCAACCCCCACAAGCATGCAACTAAAGAATAGGAATTGAGAGAAGCCAGCCCCTAACAACAACAACAAAATAATAAAATAAAATAAAATAAAATAAAATTTTCAATGTGAATCACTGAAAGGGAGATTATTTTGACTATAGAATTTTTTTTTCCCCAAGAGAACCTGCTATAGAATTCTAGACCTGTAGAATTCTAGTCTTGCTCTGTAACACAGTTTGGAAGATGCTAACCATAACTAAACTCTCAGCTTATTATCATGAAATACAAGATCCTGTCCATCACCTAAACAACTAGCCCCAACTCCTGGTACTCGTCATAGAATAATAGAATAATACTTTACACTTCTATCTGAAATGACTTACAATCATCGGGCTAATTTTTACTCACCTTCAAGCATTTGGCCAGAGATGAACTCATCGTGCAAGCATTTTTTGAAACCAATGTGTCATAATACCTCTTATCAGAGATATTACCACATTAGATTGACACCTCTTTAGGTGTTCATTTCCTCCGCTGCCTCCAGCACACTGGGAACAGGGATTGTGTTTTATTCATGTTCACATACTCATTGCCTAATGTAGTATCTGGAAAGTAGCAGGCAGTTCATAATAATTTATTGAACTAAAGATAGCCGATGACATATATTTGGAAAAGTGGACTATGGAAACTACTTGTAAGTTATACTTTACATGCACGAATACATTCTTCAGTTTTGATGGTTAATATGTCTTTGTGAAAATGGAGGGAGTTAGGGTAAATAAAATCATTGCTAGCAAATGTACTCCTTTGTAACGTAGGCACACTGTATTTCAATAATTTGCTATATTTCTTTCCTTTTGGGATATGCATTGTGAGTATTGATAAAAGAGCATTAAATGTTATTGAAAAATGTTTTACAGAGCTTTAGAAACCATGTCCTTGGACTAAGGTTGCTAATAAGATAAGTAGGTAGTGATTTCATCAGCTCTTTTCCAGCAGTGCCCTAAGATGATTTGGCAGATGGCAGAAGAGAAAAAGGCAATGGTGATAGGTAAAGCAGCTACTCCTTTTGTTGTTTCTTGAAGCTTGGCTGAAGCTTGAATGCAGAGCATGGATGTAGGAGACCCCAAGCTGCAACTCTTTTCTTGCTTGGTGGAATGATGCCCAATATTCCCAAGCCAAGGGTACACACTGTGTTCTAAGAACATTTCTCCTGTACCAGGAAGGCCTCATGATCTGATATCAGAAAACCAAAAAGTAATTGCTTAACTCTATGGCAGTTGGTTTTGACTGTGATAATTCTGCAAATTGTTAGTTTTCATACTTTCTAAATAAACTTGTGTTTAATGATGTGGGAGATTCAAAGATGGGCTAAATAATTTCTGCCCTCAACGAACTTACAATGTAATTGGGGAATTCGGGTAAAACCTCAAATAACTACAAAGCAATGCAGCATAATATACCTGCATTTTGAATAATACAAAATGCTTAAGAATTCAGTGCATGGGAATTGCTTCCATATGGGCTTCTCAGGGAAGTCTTTGTGGAAGGGACTTCATACCAGATTGTGGTTCCAGTTGGTTATAGAAATTTGAAGACTGAGGAGGGAATTCAAGGCAGAAGTAGAGGATAGATGTAGGCATAGAGATGGTAAATGATGGAACACGTCTAGGAAATATCCTGTAATCTAGTTCGGTTGAAGTGTATGTTTTGAATAGGGGCATAGTGGAAAATCAGATCGGAAGATGTATTAAATTAACATTGATTACATGTTAGAATTAAACATTAGACCAAGTTCATGGTTTTTTTTTTATTTTTAAGAAACTATGAAACCATTAAGATAGTAAGGGGAAAGTTTTTTTACTATCTTAGCAGGTACCGGTTTCCCTTAAGGCAAGAATTGTCTGTGATTGGAAAAATGCCATGACTTCTGAAAAAGGAGGACAAAATAAACATATGCTAAAAATTCTACCTCCCATAGCAAATATAAATGAGGGTATTGGGGGAAATGGGGTGGCAGGTAGGCCATGTTAAGATGTAAAATAGTGCAAAATTCTCTACGTTTTTTTTAATAGGGACACTGATTTTTTAGATATATGTTATGTTAATCTTCAAGTTTAGAATATAAAAGTAATAATTAGTATTTTTATAAATAGATTGGTAAAGGAAAATATAGTTAATTCAATAGATGCTAAGAAAAGAGTAAAACAAATGCTAATTAGTACCTTTTAAAGTAACAATAATGGGGCGCCTGGGTGGTTCAGTCCTTAAGCATCTGCCTTCACTCAGGTCATGTCCAGGGTCCTGGGATCGAGCCCCACATGGCATCAGGCTCCCTGCTCAGCGGGAAGCCTGCTTCTCCCTCTCCCACTCCCCCTGCTTGTGTTTCCTCTCTTGCTGTGTCTCTCTCTGTTCTCTCTCTGTCAAATAAATAAATAAAAATCTTTAAAAAATAAAAATAAAAAATAAAGTAACAATAAAAATCAATTATATATTGATATAAATAACTTTTTTGAAAAGTGACTATATTTCCAATACAAACAATAGGTTAGTGTGAAGAGTGCCATTAATTAACGTTTTTGCAAATCTTTAATTTCTTGGTTTATATAGGACAACTGGATTCTCATATCTGTTTCTACATTCAATATGTTGTCATGTTACTTGTCATGCAGTCTCTGAAAATCCCACTGTTACTAGTGACACATTGAGAATAGAAGAGACAAAGAAGATCAACAGTTTTGCCCCCATAGAACCTCTGAAAGAGTCTTAGTGACCCCAGGAATCCCAGGACCACACTTTGAGGTATTAATTTTAAGAAAGTTGGAGGGCAATATAAATGGCAGAATCATATTTAATGTGAAAAACATTAAAAAGAACAAAGGGGAAGAATTTTGGTGCATATGTGAAATAATCCACCAAGAAGATGTGATCATTACAGATGTTCATGGACCTAACATCAGAAACTGGCAATAAATATATCAAGAAATATTTAACAAAATTATAGAGAATTCATTAGAACTTTATAATCATTCTAGGAGATTACAATCTCACAGAATCAGCAGATAAGAAACAAATATTGACATCAGTGGCTTAGTGATATAATCGATAATTCTGACCTGATAGATATACATAGATATTTGCAGGGCCCAAACAGGGCACATGTTGTGTAAAAACATACCTTAAAGATATTTTATGCATACACATTTGAAAACCTAGATAGCACTGGCAATTTTCTAGAAACATGTACTTTACTAAACCGATTAACATGTTAAAAAAAATACAAAACTTGATGGTATATTAGGCCCTAAAGGGAATCCAACAAATTCAAAATATTAGATTTTTACAGATTACTTTTTCTGAACATGATGCTTTAAAATTAAATACCAACAACCGTAAGATAGTGATGAAACTCCCTATGTAAATTTGAAACTTAACAGACTTCTCAACAATGCATGGTTTAAATAAAAAATCATTAGGACAATTGTGTGATCTTTAGATCACTTTAGGGTAAAATTATTACCTTAAATTTATTTCTTAGAAAACAAGAAATACTGATGATAAGTAAGCTAAACAATTAACTCAAGAAGTCAGTGAGATTGAAAATAAGTATAATTAAATAGAATAAAATAAAAGGAGTAAATATTAGGGATTAATGAACAAACTAACAAATACAAAAACAAATGTTAAAAAAACCAAAAGCGCTTTGTTTTTCTTAAACAATGAGAGACAAAAGCCTGGCAAGATTGCAAAAAAAAAACCAAAACAATAAAAGAATGGACTCAAGATACTCTTAGGAATAAAATGGGTTGCATAGGCAAAGTAGTGCAGAAATTTTAAAAAAGAGAATGTTGTAAACAATCTTATATGTGTGAAAAACTAAATGAAATCAATAATTTTTTGGAAACATGTAAATTATCAAAATTGATAAACATGTTAAAAAAAAACCTGAATGGACAAAACAACATATAAGAATTGAATCAGTAGCCAAAAATCTTTCCATTTTTTGGCCTTCCAAGACCAAAAGGTGTTACGGGTAAGTTTTGTAAAATTTCAGGAATGGAAATTCTGTTATATCTAACGTATTTTCTAGATAAGGAAAGAAAGGAGGGCTACAAGGTCAATTTAGCAGGACAGCATGACCTTGACAGTAAAACCAGATAATGCCAATTAGCCAATTTCACTTAATAAAAGTCCTGACTAAAATGTTAAATTAAATCCAGCCATATGTTAACACACATGCAGACTCATACACACACACGCACCTATACCACATTACCTAACAGACTATATCCCAGGAGTACATGGATGACACGGTATTATTCAAAAAATCCATCAATATAATTTACTATATTCAAAGATGATCAGGGAAAAACATACGATCATAATAGACCAAGACTTAGAAAAAGTTAATAATTACTTATTGCAAAAACTCCTAATAAATAAGAGCTATAAGGGAACTTCTTTAGCCTTGTAAAAGGTAGCAACTAATAACCTATAGTAAAAGACACACTTTCTGGTGAAACTCTGGAAGCATTTCTGCTAAACTCAGGAATAAGATAAAATTACACCTTTACTGAAACAAGTCCACCAATATATGGGGGATGAAGAGGTAAAGAAAATGAAAGAAATAGACAAAATTGATATTATTTTAGATAGCATCTAATAGAAAATCCAAGATCATAAATGATTGAAACCAGAAATTATAAGAGAATTTGGAAAAGTGACCTGCTGCAAAATCAACATAAAAGTAAAACTAATAGCACTTCTATATGAACATGAATACTGCTCACTGCTTTTCCTTTCCTTCTTAGATAACATAAAGAACTATATTTCCCCAGCGTTCCTGCAGTTAAACAGAGGCATTTGACTAGATCTTTCAGGTGTTATTTTTCCCAGAAATGCTTCCCAGAAAAAGGACTTGTTTTGTTTTTGACTGACAAATTCCACACTGTACTCAATAACCCTACTCTACTTTGATGACAAAGGCCATCTCATACCTGGCTCATCACTTTAGTAACAATTCTCTCCTGGGAGGCTCTTCAAGCCTAATGCAAAAGAAATTCTGTAGAACTTTTGTGGGCCCCATGAATTAACGTCCAGACATATTTAACCCTAGCAGTGGATATAGTTTAAGTGCCGTCTGGTAAACTTGGTTCTGACCTGTTTCAACATTTCCACCTAAATAGAGTTAAAGACTCTAAATACAAGCAACAAATTGATAGTTAACCCGGGAGTTTTCCTTAAGAAATTTTCCAGTAAAAGCGCTTATAAATTTGAATTCAAAAGTCTCTCATGAGGTCTAGCATGCAGCATATGCCCTTAAATGACAAACGCATTTACCTTTAATGGATATAAGTGGCCGTGGCACAATGTAAACAACAGAAAAAAGTTTCTTTTAAAATCTCAGCATTACTAAAGGTCAACATATTCATGATATCTGGTGTTGGTTTGCTTTTCTCTCCTAATTCTCCTAGTTGTAGTTTGCTTTCTTTCTGTATTCTGTAGCTTTTCAAGACGTTTGGTTGTGCAAGTTAGTTGAGATTCCTTAGGGGAGCCAAGGCAGAGTCAAGGTTTATTTTCTTAATCCCTGTGGAAAAGATGACTACTGGTTTTAAAAAATGCTTCCTGTGGCTATATTTGAGCCACTTCTGATGTGACCATTAGTGTGGGGGCAGAATGCTAAAAATGTCCCCCCAAGTTAATCAATACCCAGGCACTACTGTGAAGGTACTTTGCAGATGGAATTAAGATTACTAATCAGCTGACTTTAAAATAGATTATCCTGGACTCTCTGTGTAAGCGCAGTGTCTCATAGGGCTTTTAAAAGTGGAAGCGGATAGCAGTCAGGGAGATGTGCAGAAGGGGAATTCAGAGAGATTCCTGGCATGAGAAGGACTGAGTGCACTATCGCTAGTCGGAGGTGGAGAGGCCTTGGTGCAAAAAAAGAAGAAGATAGCAGGAGGGGAAGAATGAAGGGGGGGAAACCGGAGGGGGAGATGAACCATGAGAGACGATGGACTCTGAGAAACAAACTGAGGGTTCTAGAGGGGAGGGGTGGGGGGGGATGGGTTAGCCTGGTGATGGGTATTAAGGAGGGCACGTACTGAATGGAGCACTGGGTGTTATACGCAAACAATGAATCATGGAACACTACATCAAAAACTAATGATGTAATGTATGGTGATTAATATAACAATACAAAATTTAAAGAAAAAAAAAAGAACTGAAGAGAAGCCTCTAGGGGCTGACGGTGGCCCCAGCTGACAACCAACAAAGACTTGGCATCTCAGTTCTATAACCACAAGGACCTGAATGAGCTTAAAGCAGATTCTGAGAGACAATGAGCTGACACAGCTGATAATGTCCTCTTGGGATCCAGAGCAGAGACCAGTGGAGCCAGCCCAGACTCTGACTTACGGAACCATGAGAATTAACGGGAAGTTGTGTTAAGCCCTTACCTTTGTGATAATTCGTCATAGCAGCAGTAGGAAATGAATACAACAAACATCACATCACTTTGAAGCAGAGTGTGAGAAAAGCGAATATGGTAGTCGATGTCACTACAGGAGAAATTATAATAAACCTTTCTTTTACTGAACAAAACCACAAGTGAGAATGCAGTTAACTTAATACCTATCATTTGACTAAGTACATAAGTATAGCTCAAATTTGAATATCAATTTGATATATGAAAGCCCAGATAAAAATATTAGGGAAGTGCTTTTTTTTTCCCTGCGGGTTTATTTATATAAAATATTCATTTTGGGGGCACCTGGGTGGCTCAGTTGGTTAAGTGTCTGCCTTTGGCTCAGGTCATGATCCCTAGGTCCTGGGGTCGAGCCGCGCATTGGGGTCCCAGCTCAGTTGGGAGTCTGCTTCTCCCTCTGCCTCCCCCACTCCCCGGCTTGTGCTCTCTCTCTTGCTCATTCTCTCTCTCCAATAAATAAACAAAATCTTTAAAAAGAAATAAATAAAAATAAAATACTCACTTTCTCTAAGAATCATCTTGGATTTCCTGTACCACTGAATATCTTTAATGCATTGAATATAATTTTTTTCAAAATTTATATTTGTTCCTAGCTTTTTGAAACATATCTATCACTAATATTTCAAAGTACTTGACTTTTGAAAATTAGTTACAAAAAAGGAAGAAGAAAGCAAATACACTAATTTTACTGATGGCTGAACGTTGTGGCACTGTATCTAGAATTATTGGTTAAAATAAAATTCAAATATCTATTTTTATTTTTATCTAAAGGGGAAAGTATTTGCTTTACCTATGTTTTAAAAAAGTATGAGCTATTTATAAATTGCACAAATTAAAGACTCTAAGTGACTCTTTCATGTTAAAAATGCAAATAAAGGAAAGTATTTGCTCATATGGCTTAGTGACTATTTCAGTTAGGTACTTAAGTCAACTTGACTGAAGCAAATGCTTGTGTCACTAGTAATTATATGAGCAGGCTCTTTCAATGGTGCTGGACTACCCCAGGGAGTAATTGGCAGAATTGTTTGCTGGCCTTTGGGGTAACCTGTACTTTTTGACTTTACTCCATTTCCTGTACCTCTAAAGAAAATATGACCTGACGTGCTTGGAAACTCTGTCTACTGATTATGACCTTGTATAATGTGAGTTTGCTGGGCCTGCTTTGAAGAGGTGGCCTGACTCTGAGCAGATCCCCTTGACTTAAAAAAGAAAGCTAATTAGGTCCTAAGAAAAGTCTCCTTCTTTTGGGACTGAAAGCAATCTATTTAGTTTGTTCACATTCAATGGTCTGACTTAATAGTTTTTTTTTTTTAAAAGAATGTCTCATTGAAAACTAATAAGGATTTTGCATTTATTGGGTTATTAGAAGAAATAAATTTAAATTCCATTTTCCTAGTACATACTCAAATTTTAGGGTAACCTACTCTATCTAAGATGGCTATCTTGACATCATTTACGTTCTTAGTAAGTGCATCAGGTTTTTTCATTTGAACTAAAATGTGAATGAATCACTGATTAAGTTAAGATGTATAGCTTTGTTTTCTTTGCATACCAAAACATCACTTAGAAAAGTTAGGTAAAATTCTCTGCCTAAAGGCATGGAGGTAGGGGAGCTTTTCAGAAATTATGTAATAAAGCAGATCAACAACAAATAGTCTTGTTTACAACGTTAACAATGTCTTCTATTTCCTTCTGTTCTTCTTCAAAGGAACTTAACAGATATCAGAGGAAGTATCTTATTAAAATGTCTCTATGAGAATTGTAAAGGAGGGACACCAGTTATCTCATTTTAAAGCTAGAGAAACTTAAATGCTGGGAAGTTTCTGTTATATAAAATATATATTAGATAATGTTTTTGGCCCACTCTTAGAGAAGTTGTTGGTCTGATTGCAAATTTTAGCCTGTTTCTGCAAGAGATGACCTAATGAAATCTGATCAAAGCTTCCCATTTGACCAGTCAGCCTGCCCTTCCTCTACACACTCTGTTTACTTCCAATTAAAACTGGTGTCAAGCTCTCCCTGGCTGATGACACAGATATTTCTACACTTAATCTTGCCTGAAGTGAATGAGGATGAATTTTCTATTCTGTCCTCCTTGGCCTGTTTCTTTGATGAGCAATGAGCCCTGGTTCTAATTATCATGGAGGTCCTCCACCTTTATCCACCACGGAGGTCCAGTGCCTGGACACACAAACATAGGAAGGTCTCTTTCTCCTTCATTTGATTTGTTTTTCAATTTTTTATAAAAGTTTTATCACAACCACTTTCTTTTAGTTTTACTGAGAAATAATTGACATATCACTGTATAAATTTAAGGTGTCCAGCATGATGATTTGATTTATATGTATTGTAAAATGATTAACACAGTAAGCTCAGCTAATATCTGTCTTCTCATATAGATACAATAAAAAGAAAAAAAAGGAAAGAAAATATTTCTCCTTTTTTTTAAAGATTTTATGTATGTATGCATGTATGTATGTATTTATTTATGAGAGAGAGTGCAAGCTAGAGAGCACAAGCAGGGGGAACAGCAGAGGGAAAGGGAGAAGCAGACTTCCCACTGAGCACAGAGCCCGATGATGATGAGTGGCTTGATCCCAGGACCTGAGCTGAAGGCAGCCACTTAACTGACTGAGCCACCCAGGTACCCCAACATTTCTCCTTGTGATGAGAATTCTTAGGATTCACTCTTGTAGGCCAAGGTGGCAAGTAGCTTAGACTGTGGGAATTTGCTATAAAACATTAAAGCACTATGTAAGTTACCAAAGAAGGTAGGGTGTACTATACAGTCCATTACAAAAGAACCATACTGTTAGCTGGTCAAGCACACACACGGAATCCTGAAGAAGGGTTAGTCCTTCCTTCTCTCCATGTTTAAGTTTCTTCTCTTTATGGTCCACCTGATACAGAGTTCCCAGCTTGGCACAGGTTAATTGAGACCTCTCTATGCTATATTCCTTGCTCCTGAACTGCATCAGGACATCAGGTTTAGTCTTACTCTCTTCAAGAGCCACAAATTGCCACTCTTGTTTGACAAGAAACATTGCTTCTTCTGGACCGTCTCTTCTTCATCCTCTGCACAGTTGCTATAGTTCAGGCTTCTGTCATTCTGCCTCCATTCTCTGCTCTGTGTATGGCAACTGTTGGAGCAAGAGAGTGGAAGATGGGATGAGGTGAGCCTGAAAGGAAGAGTTCAGATTCTGAAGGAAGTGGAAAGGAAGAAGAAGCCTTTGAGATGGTTTAACCTCAGGAAGGAGTACCTACAGCAATCTGGACTTTAACTCTCAGAAAATGAACATCGGGCTCAACCTTATGATAAAAAATCATGTCTGTGGAGCATCCTTCCTGGTTTTAACTTAGATAACAGAAGGAAGTGTGGACAATTGTATAGGCAGGGAGAAAGAAAAAGAAAGTAGTGCTACTGCATTTGCAGGTGGTTTACATAACTTGCATTATTTGTGTTACATATGAATGCAAACATTTGAAATAGGCCATACATTTGTAGGCATACTCTTTACCCTTTGAATCATTAAGAGCCAAGTGATATACTTGATTAAAATTGTAAAATAAAAGGAAGAGCTGAGACCTCTGAAGAGACCTCTGTATTTTGCCACAGTAGAGTATTTCCAGAATACTTCTGGAGGCTGGAGGCCCAAGATCAACATATCCACAGGTCTGGTTTCTCCTGAGGCCTCTTTGACTTATAGTTGGTCTCTTTCTTGTGTGTCCTCACATGGCCTTTTCTCTGTGTGCCTGCCTCCTGGCTCCTCCTCTTCTTCTTATAAGGATACCAGTCATACTGCATTAGGGCCTGCTCCTTAAAGACCCTATATCTAAATACAGTCACACTGAGGGTTAGGGCTTCAACATATGAATTTGGGGGGGATGGCACAACTCAGTCCATACAACCCCTCACTCTCACCGTACACTGCTAGATTACTGTTTCTGTGAAGCTCAGAATGATTCATGCCTGTACCTTATTCCCCTAGTCTTGCCATCTAATACTTGTTTTGTTTTTTTTTAAGATTTTATTTATTTACTTGAGAGACACACAGCGAGAGAGGGAACATAAGCAGGGGGAGTGGGAGAGGGAGAAGCAGACTTCCCACCGAGCAGGGAGCCCGATGCAGGGCTCGATCCCAGGCCATCTAATACTTGTAAAGGGAATCCTCTGATTCCTATTGATGAGAACAATAATCACAATGGGAGACAAATTCTACATGACCCTTGGTTTTAACCTGAAAGGGAATTCTGTAGTCTTGGGTCAGAGCTGACTTGGGCCACTCTGTGACAATGAAATATTTCCACTCGTGAAATTTGCAGGCTTCTAAAATGACCAGTTAGCACCCTCCAACATGGCATGTCTTGTGAAGCTGGGACACCTTGATCTTTCAAACCAATATTCTTGTTTATTCTGCTCAAATTCCAGGTCTTTTATAGTCTTTGTAAGAAAATAAAAAACTATTGTTGAACAAAGAGCTAAAGGATAAAACTAAAGAATAATAGATTTAGGAGGATGTATAAGTGACACAGTTACTAATGAGAGTTTTGAAACATAATTTGTAATATATCCTCAATATATACACACAGGAATAGCTGAGGTGAATCTCTACAAACCTACAGCTGGGGCCTATCCCACCTCAGTTCTTTACATGTCAGGAAAATGGCTCAAAATCCTCCAACCTCTTATGATTCAGAAATTATTTTGATATGCACAGGGGAAGGAGTCCCTTGTATTCAGATGCAAACAAACTTGTACATTTGAAAAATAATTCAAGTTTACAAGAGAATAGTAGTGAACAGGTGAAATATACATTCAAAAGGAGATTAGATATATATTAGAAACCAAGGGGAGTCACGGTAAACAAAGTAATGTATACATCTAAAAGGCTATTCAGGTATACATCTGAAACAAAAGAGAATTATAGCATGTGTTCAGAAGAAAAAAGGGAGGTTTGCACTGAGGGAGTAGATTATTGTTTAAAGTTTTAATTTTTGGAATACTTTACCTGACTATGGAGGGGCTGATTTTGATTTTTCCCAACATTATCCCCTCAGTGGATGGGCAAATCATTAGGTTATCAATGCACTGTAAGAGATGCTGAAAGAGGGGGCCAAGGTGATGGGTTGGGAAAGAAGACCTACCTTCCTTCTAGGCAGCAGGAAAGCTATTAATCCTCCAATCAGTATTATTCATGATTTCCCTGGCCTTACCAGTAGTCTTGAGGTTATTTACTCTATATCTTCCTAGTTCTCAAAGACTTCATTTTGGTCTTCACTCAGTCTTAGGTATTACAAATTAGCCTCTTTGTTTTCTTCTTTTAGTCAATGGCAACGCTTGCTGCCTTTTCCCTATAGGGAAAGCTTTGGAACACTGAAAGAATATCCATAGTGTAGCTGGACATGGGAATAGCCTATTGTCTATATAGAGCCAATAAAATCAATTTGCATCAAGTTGAAGGACCCTAACCTCTCAATTGTACTTGGACTTGTTTCTCAGTGTTACAAGAAGCAGAAGTAGCTAGGGCACATAATGAGAAACAGTCCTATCGGAAAATCCAGGAGCAAATCCAATATTTTTAAGTGCTATGTAACCCTTCTTTTTGAATACAATCTCTAGATTAGGATAAGGAGGAAGAATTTGAGGCAAAGCGATGCTAGCCTGGGTATACCCAAATTTCATTAAGATTTAGTCTGGTGACGGTAGGGAAGATGTTTACAAATCTGTCATTGAACAGTCTAATGGTTAGTTTGGTGAAGAGTAAGAAAGAAGTAATTTAAGATGAAATGGAAAAATCTTATGTTATGGGTAGCTATAGTTAAATAGAAAACTTTTACATTTATTTAATTATCTTAACACTTACAGCATTAGTAGGTTTTGTATTTCTGCCATAACAAATCACCATACACTAATGGCTTAAAACCGCAACCTTTATTGTCTCACAGTTTTGTTTTTTTTTAAGATTTTATTTACTCACTTGACAGAGAGAGCAAGTGAGCACAAGCAGGGGGAGAGGCAGAGGGAGAGGGAGAAGCAGACTCCCCACTGACAGGGAGCCCCACATGGGGCTCCATCCCAGGACCCTGGGATCATGATCTGAGCCGAAGGCAGACACTTAACCGACTGAGCCACCCAGGTGTCCCTATCTCACAGTTTATAGGTTAGGTGGTTCCTTTGCTTCACATCTCACAAGGCAGAAATCAAAGCTGTGTTTCATTCTGGTGGCTCTACAACCCTTTCCTTGAGGACTCTCAGCTGTGGCCATTTGCAGCTTCTGGATTCTACCCACATTCCTTGGTTTGTGGCTTCCTTCATCTTCAAAGACAGCAACAGCAGGGCCAGCCCGCCTCTTTCACTTCTCCTGCCTCTTCTGTTACATTTCTCTGACTTCAGAGGGGGAAGGCCCTGTGAGTTGGCTTTCAGCAAGTTAAAAACAGCCTTATAAAAATTAATTGATTAAACTTGTTTGGAAAAATCTGAACATTTATATACTAATCATCAAACATGTATCCTAGGGAATTCTATATAATTAAATCCTAACTAATGAGCAGAATAGAAGTCTGGACATGATTTTAAATATTCTAGAAAAAACAGGAAAATTTTAAGGTGTTGGCAAGGGGAACAAAGTGTAACTCCTCAAATTGGAAGATCTACATTCTAAATATCCTGTCTTTGAAGGCCCCCTAGAATTATAGTAGGGACTATAAACTTTCCAACCCCAGTCTCTATTTCTCAGATCATCTTTCATACCATCACCAAACTAATTTTTTAAATTTAATTCAGTCCTTTCTCTTTCCTGCTTATAATTCTTCAATAAATATTCTTTGGATACAGAATAAACTCCATATCTCTAAGTGACATATATAGATTTCTCATAATCTGTATAATATCTAGACTCCTATCACAAGGCTCTCTAATATACAACCTAAACTCTAACTGCCCCGAGCTTCTTGCCTTTCATGAAATGTGTCATGTTTACTCATAACTCATTCCTTTGCAGATGTCACTTCTTGTTTTAATAGAAATGAATAAGAACATCCCCCATTCCTTTTCTGTTTGTTTGTTTCAATATTCAGCAAACCTACTGTGCATCAACTTGGTGCCAGACACTGAGAATACAGATCAAAGACACACTTGTTCCTTAAAGAGGCATAAAGATAAGCAACAGACAATAGAATGTGAATAAGGTCTGTTGTACAGAATAATGGTCCCCCTAAAGATGTCCACATGTTTACTTGTTTGGCAACAGAGACTTTGCAGATGTGATTAAATTAAGGGTCTTGATATATGGATTATCCTCAGTTATCCAGGTGGGTTCCGTCTAATCATATGGGTCCTTAAAAGTGGAGGACCTTTCCCAACTGTGGTCAGAGAAGGAGATGTCCTGATGGAAGGAGGATTGGAGAAATGCTGTGCTTCTGGCTTTGAAGATAGAAGAAAGGGGCTAAAACAAAGCCAAGAGGCAAGGGAGGCCTCTAGGAGCTGGAGAAGGCAAGCAAATAGATTCTTTCTTGGAGCTTAGAGAAAAGAATGCACTTGCTGACCCCTTGATTTTAGCCCAGTCAGGCCATTGTTGCACTTCTGATCTACACAACTGTAAGATAATTACCTTGTGTTGTTTTAAGTCACTAAGTTTGTGATAGTTTGTTAGAACAGCCATGAGAAAACGAATGCAGGCTTTGTAATAGAGTTTAGAAAACGAATGCAGGCTTTGTAATAGAGTTTAGAAAACGAATGCAGGCTTTGTAATAGAGTTTATATTTACTGTATTTCATTGATTCCAACATAGACTTTCCTGCCCATGCCGAACAGCTGTGAAATGGGGGACCATCTTCCAATTGCTGTCATCCAGGAAGCAGTCATGACACGGTTGAAATTATCATTGTCTGCCCATCAGAATTTGTAGAATAGGCATCAGCAGCTTGCAAAAGAAGCCTGAAAATGATGTCAGACTACATTTAAAAGAAATATTACCAGTGCTCTTGATGGAGCAGAGGACACTACTAGGTGGAAAAATACAGCTACTGATAACTCTGAGTAGAGAAGTGATTCCCAAAATTGAACTTGAAATGTGAAAAAGGTATAGAGAAAAGCTGAGCCAGTTTATTTCACTTATATTTTTAAATATACACGAGACATACATTACAAAAATATAAATAAGTCTAAATGAGCCCTTTCACAAGTATTAAAATTCTAAGTGATAAAGCACTGTATAGTAATTTATTTTGCAGTGTTAGTTCCTGTCTGTATTTGATAACTAGTCATACCTATAAAAGTAACCACCCTGTTATGGGTTGAATTGTACCTCCCCCTCAAATTTATATCTTGAAGTCCTGACCCCTAGCACCTCAGAAAGTGACCTTTTTTGGAGACAGGTTCATTGCAGGTGTTAATTAGTTAAGATGAGATCACACTGGAGTAGGGTGGGCCCCTAATCCAGTATGACTAGTATCCTTATAGAAAAAGGAATTATGGGGGTGCCTGAGTGGCTCGGTCGATTAAGTGTCTGACTCTGGATTTCAGCTCAGGTCATGATCTCAGGGTCATGGGATTGAGCCCTGCAGCAGCGGGCTCTGTACTCAGCAGGGAATCTGTTTGAGATTTTCTCTCTCCCTCTCCCTTTGCATCTTCCCCTCCTGATGCATGTGTGTGCACTGTCTCTAAAATATAAATAAATCTTTTTAAAAAAGAAAGAAAAAGGAACTGTGGGCACAAAGAGAGAAAAACACATAGGGAGCATGCCCCCCTCCCTAACCCCTCTGTTGAGTGATGAGTTTGGGAGAAGGTGCTGACAGAATGTTTCAGTCTCTTTCTTTCATATCGGTCTGGGTGCCGGGAACATGGGTTCCTACTTGTTTCTGGCCAAGGAGTGAGCTTCTCAGCTAGGCCCTGTCCCTGTGCAAGCTGGTGCTGCCTGTGTTACATGAACAAATGTAACTGAGAGGTAAAATATTAAAAAGCCCACCTGGCACACAGGTCTCAACCATATTCCCTTATATCACTTTCATTAACTAAAAGGGTGATATTTTGACCTCTGTCTGCTTGAATTCTGTGCTTGTCAATTGGTTTTGACAGGCAGGGAAAAGGGAGAGCCATTTATGACCTTACTGATCATCAGCATAGGATCTCAAGCACAGTGTGCCGAAGAGAAATATAAATCTATTGATAGAATATAATATAAAACAAATACGTAAAAGGGCAAAAAAGGTATAAATGAAGGTGGAGGTAACTCATGTAGGGAAAGTAGAAGAAGGTTTTGCAGAGGAGGTGAAATTTGACACTAGAATGATGACTAGGAATTCTTCAGCAGCGAAAAGGGTAAGGACAATCTAGGATGAAGGAACAGGCAATGAAGTCGTCACACACACACACAGACACACACACACACACACACACACACACACACACACCACACAGCTGGGCATCTCCAGAAAACATGGGAAAATTTATTGTGACTGAACTGAAGCTCAGATAATATATGACTGGTACGAAGCAGGGTGAAGCAGGAAAGGTGGGCACAAGAAACTGTGAAGCATTTTGAAGGAATAAGAAGCAATAAGATTAAGTTTACATAATAATATTATTATGTAAATAATATTATTATAATTTAGTTATGAGAAGATTCTTTAAAAGGCACAGAGTTAATTTTAGCAAATCCTTTTTGTAAATGATAATGAAACTATTTCTAGCATAGATCACAATATAACCTGTACATTATTTTTTTCCTCCATTTTTTGGTAAAAGAGTCTGTCCTTCCTTAAGATTCACTAAATATTAGAATCCAGACTAGATTTAGATAGACTAGATAGAAAATTCTGGCAGCAATGGGCTGTAGTATAGGAGACAAGGAAGGGGGGTTAGTCTGGGAAATGCCATAGGGCACTTGCTGATGATAATTTGCTTTAAAGTGGTGGCAGGGGGTGATACCATGGGGAGTGACACATCTGTCACTCTGGAATATTTGGTTAGTTTTACTCTTTTTGAACAAATGAACAGAAAAAACAGAGTGAGGTAAACTTTTCATGGAATGCTATTTTAAAAACTTTACTTGTGAGGATTTTTGCCTACACATATCTGTAGGTTCAAGAGGACTACGGTTGGGCTAGCCGTAGACTACATATGGCTAGGTAGCAGAATAGCCATGGTGATCTTGTTCCAGTGGCCACCATGAAGCACAATTTTTAAATTTATATCTGGAATGAAACTGAGCCTCATAGTTAAAGAAACTTTCCCTGAAGGAAACAACAAGAACAACTGTGTCTGCCACTTGAAGATAGTAGATGGAAGGAGGGCTCTCTAGGTAATTATTAGCATGATACCAGACGTGCTTGGAGATGACCATCCCACCACATCAAAATAGAGCAGAGAAAGAAAAAGCAAATAAGAAAATCTTCGAAAGTAGCATGAAGCATACAGAGAGTTATGAGGTAATTTAAAAGCAGAGCCTGCCGTAACCAGGTAAAACGCAGAACTCAGAACAAATGGGAGAGAAGTTAGGTATTAAAATCTCCGCTAGAGAAGAGCTGTCATGGGGGAAGTGAGAGGTTGGGACCATTGTTGGCAATTGAAGGGGAAAGGAAGTGAAACTGGAGAAAGGAGAGTACAGGAAGAGGAAATTCAGATTCACACTGCAGCTTGCCCATGTTTTATAGGGTAAAACTTTAAAGCTGGGAAACTGGACATCAGAAAACCTTTTATGTGCTTTTGGAATCCAATGACTCCTGGCTAAAGTCATAGTAAATCTTTCTTTATCTTCTCTCTGGGACTATCAGCTATGCTCTTGTGCTGGCTTTTTAGTGACCTTGTAACTAATATTAGTATTTCAAAAGAGGCAGTGCTGATGCTGGATGTCACTATTAATATCATTTTAAAATAATGATGTAGCATTCAGATGAATCTAATGGTCTTGATAGGCTAGCATTTTCATTGATCATTGTCCTTTGCCTTTTCAGATAATTTTCATTCTTTCTTTCTTTTTCTTTTACATGCAATTTCTCCAATGTAGTAATTTAATATAAGTGAATCTTTTCCTAATCACAGGAATTACTTATACATGTAAAGGTTATTCCCCTAAGTGAACATTTTTAAAAAAATTTTTTAGAGTAATCGCTACACCCAACATGGGGCTCAAACTCATGACCCTGAGATAGAGTCGCATGCTCTACTGACTGAGCCAGCCAGGCACTCCCCAAAGTGAACATTTTTAATTATCTTTGAGACCTGGGACTGTTTTAACATTAAACATTTCATCTGTCAATAAGTAAAATTTTCAGAAAGAAAATCTCAATTTTACTTGTATATAATTTCAATTGTTTCAACTAATATATCCAGGGAAAATGAATGTGTAGGAGTTTATACCCATTTTAAAATTTATATTGGCAAATACCTTAGTGTGCTATAACTACTACCAGTTACTCATTATATGACTATCTTGATATTATCCCAAATCAGAATTTTGGAAGAATGATTGCTGCCTTTGGATGAGATATTATTATAATTTAGTTATGAGAAGATTCTTTAAAAGGCACAGAGTTAATTTTAGCAAATCCTTTTTGTAAATGATAATGAAACTATTTCTAGCATAGATCACAATATAACTTGTACATTATTTTTTTCCTCCATTTTTTGGTAAAAGAGTCTGTCCTTCCTTAAGATTCACTAAATATTAGAATCCAGACTAGATTTATAGAACCTTCAGAATTAGAAAAAGAAGACTTTTATTTATTTTTTAATTTTTTTTATTATGTTCAGTTAGCCAGCATATAGTACATTATACATTTTTGTTGTAGTGTTCAACGATTCATTAGTTGCATATAACACCCAGTGCTCATCCCAACGCGTGTTCTCCTTAATACTCATCACCTGGTTACCTCATCCCCCCACCTCCCTCTTTTCTGTAACTTTCAGTTTGTTTCCCCCAGTCCAGAGTCTCTCATGGTTGGTCTCCCTCTCTAATTTGTTCCCATTCAGTTTTCCCTCCCTTCCCCTGTGGTCTTCCACTCTATTCCTTATGTTTAGATTATGGTCCTGCATTTCCGAAGATGAGATTCTGTACAGCACATTATTACTGAGAAATGTTCCTTTTGGGAACATTTGGGAATTTGGGAAGTTTGGAAATCACTGAATATAATATACTTGGAAACAAACCTGCAGTGTTCATTTGTATAGTAAAGATTGTAAAGAAGTTCTATGATGAAGTTGGATTTAATTTATTTTCCTCCAGTGTTTCTCAAACCTACTGGACCACTGAAAACTTTTCTCATGGTTCCAGCAGTAATATCTTGGGAAATTTGGGAAAAAGCAATTCAGTCCCATAATAATGTGATTAAGGAACTAGCTGGTTCAAGGTGGTGCTACTGGTATATATCAGGATCTAGAAAAATTTATAATTTTCCAAACTACCAGTGATTAACAATGAGTGTTCCTATGGGCATGGGGACGTTATGATTCTTTATTATTTTTTTTTAAAGATTTTATTTATTTATTTATTTTGAGAGAGGGAATGAGAGAGAGAGAGAGAGCATGAGAGAGGGGAGGGTCAGAGGGAGAAGCAGACTCCCCGCTGAGCAGGGAGGCTGATGTGGGACTTGATCCCGGGACTCCAGGATCATGACCTGAGCCGAAGGCAGTCGCCCAACCAACTGAGCCACCCAGGCGCCCCATGATTCTTTATTTTTAAAAAAGTGCTTTATAATTTTCTTTTAAATCTCCTGATACCTGATGAGATAAGGTGATATATCATGCATTCCTCCTTTCACTTTTTCCATATCATAAATGATATAACAACATAGCTAAGAGACAATGGGAGAGTTTACCTCTAAGCCCTGGTTCATCTGACCAAAATGAAAATGTTTCCTTTTTCTCATCCACCTATCACATTTATTCCAATTCAAAAGACACAGAGACTCATAATTCCCATTCTCTTCCTTTCATTCATCCCCACACACATATTTGAGAAACACTTTGGCTTTGGTTCCAGGGTTTCCTGATAGGTTGTAGGGCACCTACACACAGTGCTGCTCTAGCTGATTGCTCTAGATGGGGTTATAGGATTATATTCTTTTTCAACTACTTTCCTCAAGGTGAGAGTTGAGAAGATTGTTCCCTGGTCTTCTCCTTCATCCTTATGCTGTGTGACTTTGGGCTATGGTCAACATGACCGTTGATCCTTTGCGATGAATTCATCACTTGAAAGGAATGATTGTTACAGAGCCTGGATACCAGAGTTTCACCAAGGAATGGACACTTATTCTTTGCATATCAGCATCTATCCCATCAATCTCTGGCAGCTAAGATCACCTGGATGGGCCTCCATCCCCAGATCCAGTGCATGGTATATAATCTAATTCTTTCATGTTAAGAATCAATAAGACTCAATTCATGGACTTTTTTTTTAAGATCTATTTTTTTTTAATTTGAGAGAGAGAGAGAGAGAGAGAGCAGGATAAGGAGGGAGGCAGAAGGAGAGGGAGAGAGAAACTCAGGATGACTCCATGCTGAGCGTGGAGCCCCATGTGGGGCTCAATCTCAGGGCCCTGAGATCACGACCTGAGCCAAAAACAAGAGTGCGGCACTCATCCGACTGCACCACCCAGGCACAACCTCATGGACTTTTATTTTGAGCAAATGGAGAAGGAAGCTCTCTTTCCTACAGGACATGGTCCTGAAATCCTAGTGAGCTAGAACAGCTATAGTCATTTTTTAATTATGAGGGAAGAATTTGAGAATCTGAGAATATGAGAAAGGAGCCAAGATAGTATAAAGTAGATCCAAGAAATGGAGAGAGAGAAATGAGGTCCTGCTGATATTGTCTGATCAGGTGGTACTTGAAACTAGTTACCCTCAAATTTTTAATGACAGGAACCAACAAATCTTTTTTCCCTCTAGGATGTGTGGGTGGGTTTTGTCCTATTTACAACAGAAAGTCCTAACTGACACATATCACCTGCTCTACCACTACATATTGTTGTGGTCTTCAGCTTCTTAGGTTGCATCATTTTCAAAATAAAGGTCATAAACTATTGCCTGAATGAGTCCTAATTTCCTTCCACTTGTAATTTTCCATGGCCCCTCCATAGCAGAATGAATGGCTTCTAACTTTCAAGTCTGGGCTCAGAATGTACTCCTTAAAATTCCTTTTAATTGTGGTAAGATATAGGGAAGGTTTTTGCTTTATAAAGTTTACACAGTTCTGTTCATTGACCCCCAGGTTAGAGAACTGGAATTAATAAGTTTTAATTTCTATATCATAAAACAAGGCGATTATTTATGAACATGAGTTTAAGATTGCTCAGCCAGGACTTAGTCCTATATGAAACTTGAGAAAATTAGAACAAAGAAAATTAGTTCTTTTTAATAATGTCTGATATGTATTCTGATTGTCTGATGCCATTTGGTCCATTTCAAGGAAACATATCCATGTTTTAGCATCCACCCTGACAGCAGAAACAAAACAAAACAAAGCAATAACAAAACAATAAGTTCTGGGCAAAGGAGATGATTTCTTTCCTCCTTCCTTCTCTTCCTCATATTGCATTTAGGGTGGTAGGCATCCAGCAAAGTATAAAAGAAACAACTGTGCAAAACAATGAGATATTTTCCATGGAAACTTACAGTCTAGTGAGGGAAAAAGATACAATCAAATAAGTGAATGAACCATTATTACACATAATGAGTCTTTCTCTGAAGGAAATGTGCTGGGTGCTATGCATGTGAGAGACCGGGAGCTGACATGGGGGAGAAGGATTTCCCTAAAAGAATGCTATTTGAGCTAGGATCCCCAACAAAATTGGAATGGAATGATGAAGGAGATGCTGGTGCTCATGCACTAGGCAGAGGGAAGAGCATGCATGGCTCTGAGATGGGAAGGAGCATAGCATGTTGAAGAGATTAAAACAGAAGAGTTCAATGTGGTTGGAGTACAGACAAGAAAAGAAGGGGAGCAAAGCCGAGGCTGCAGTTTGAGGGAGGAGGTCTTGCCAGGACTGTGTAGGCTAGGTCAGAGGGCTAGGTCTTTTCCAGAGGACAATGAGAAGACATTAACATCGAAACCTGGAAGGGACACCATCAAACTGGCATTACACACAATCACTTTGTAGTGTAAAAAATGACTTGAGGGGACTGTACTGAGAGGATGCTTTGAGATCAATGAAAACATTCTAGCAGTTCAGGCTACAGATAGGGGAGCATGGGGTGGGTGGGGAGAAAATATGTCAAGCTATGCTGAGGAGGTAAACGGAGAGGACTTCTTAAGGTTTTATATCTCATTTACTTTTGAACCCTAGGAATCTAGCACAATGCTCAATTTTAAACAATGAACAAAATAATTATTGAGTATAAGTGTAACAGTGACTCATGTACTATATAAGATAGCTGACTCAAGAGATAATTATTTAAATAAATATTGACATATTCAACACAGTTATTCTCCCTCCTTTAGGAAATGCTAATATAGGCTTAATAAACCATAGAATTGAATTTTTATCATGTGTAAACAGCCAGTGTGGCTTGCTTAGACCCAAATCCCTACATTTTACTTTTAGCTGTGTAGACAGTTACTGGCTGTGGTTTTCAGCTTAAGTAGTCAAGAGTCCTTGCTTAGATGATGACTCTTCTGGAAACTATTCTAAATTCATTTACTTTAAACATAAGGAACCATTTCCAGGAAATAACAGTCTTTTTGGCAGGAATTTTTATCACCAGAAACTCAGACATTTTACAGAATGTAACAAATAAGTAGTACAAATATGGCATATTCAAAGGGAATTTTAAGTTTAATTAGTCTACCCCCCCATTTTTAAACAAATCTTGTTAAAAATATTTCCTCCCCTTAAGATGGTTATAATTTTAGGGTAATGTCCTCTAACAAAAACCAGAAGTATCTGTGATTCAATGTAAATGTAACATCTTAAGTGCAAAAGTAAAGCAAAATTCAACGAATAACAGTATTTTAGAGCTGAATATGGTCTGAAACATTTTAGTGAATGGATTTATAACGTTTATTTCTTTGGTAAATTAGTTGAAAAGGAGTCTCTCTTTTCCAATATATATGAGATTTATCTCTAATAAGGGACAACATTTAACATAAAGTTATATTAGGGTGTTAACTCTATCTACAGTTACAGTGTTAATGTATAAGTAAGCAACTGATTTCTGTGCATTGATTTTGTATCCTGCCATATTACTGAATTGCTGTATGAGTTCTAGTAATTTGGGGGTGGAGTCTTTTGGATTTTCCACATAAAATATCATATCATCTGCAAAGAGAGAGTTTGACTTCTTCTTTGCCAATTTGAATACATTTTATTTCTTTTTGTTGTCTGATTGCTGTTGCTAGGACTTCTAGTACTATGTTGAAGAATAGTGGTAGAGTGGGCATCCTTGATGTGCTCCTGATCTTAAGGGAAAGGCTCTCATCTTTTCCCCATTGAGGATGATATTTGCTGTGGGTTTTTCATAGATGGGTTTTATGAACTGGAGGAATATTCCCTTTATCCTTATACTCTGAAGAGTTTTAATCAGGAAAGGATGCTGTATTTTGTCAAATGCTTTTCTGCATCAATTGAGAGGACCATATGGTTCTTCTCTCTCTTCTTATTAATGTGTTCTATCACATTGATGGATTTGCGAATGTTGAACCACCCTTGCATCCTGGGGATAAATCCCACTTTGTCGTGGTGGATGATCCTTTTAATGTATTGTTGGAGAAACGATTCCATTTACAATAGCACCAAAAACCATAAGATACCTCGGAATAAACCTAACCAAAGAGGTAAAGGATCTATACTCTAGGAACTACAGAACACGCATGAAAGAAATTGAAGAAGACACAAAAAGATGGAAAAACATTCCATGCTCATGGATCGGAAGAATAAACATTGTTAAAATGTCTATGCTACCCAGAGAAATCTATACCTTCAACGCCATCCTGATCAAAATTCCAGTGATATTTTTTCAAAGTGCTGGAACAAACAATCCTAAAATTTGTATGGAATCAGAAAAGACCCCAAATTGCCAAGGAAATGTTGAAAAAGAAAAACAAAGCTGGGGGCATCACGTTGCCTGATTTCAAGCTATATTACAAAGCAGTGATCACCAAGACAGCATGGTACTGGCACAAAAACAGACATATAGACCAAAGGAACAGAATAGAGAGCCAAGATATGGACCCTCAACTCTGTGGTCAAATAATCTTTGACAAAGCAGGAAAAAATATGCAATGGGATAAAGACAGTCTCTTCAATAAATGGTGCTGGGAAAATTGGACAGTTATATATAGAAGAATGAAACTCGACCATTCTCTAACACCCATACACAAAGATAAACTCAAAATGGATGAAAGACCTCAATGTGAGACAGGAATCCATCAAAATCCCAGAGGAGAACATAGGAGTAACCTCTCTGACATCGGCCACAGCAACTTCTTTCAAGATACATCTCCAAAGGCTAGTGAAGCAAAAGCAAACATGAACTTTTGGGACTTCATCAAGATAAAAAGCTTCTGCACAGCAAAGGAAACAGTCAACAAAACAAAGAGGCAACTCACATTCTTGGGATCTTCCCAAAAATGGGAAAAGATATTTGCAAATGACACTACAAATGTCTGATTTCCAAGATCTATAAAGAACTTCTCAAGCTCAACACCCAAAAAACAATTCAAAAAATGGGCAGAAGACCTGAACAGACACTTCTCCAAAGAAGACATACAAATGACTAATAGACACATGAAAAAATGCTCATCATCATTAGCCATCAGGGAAATTCAAATCAAAACCACACTGAGAACCACCTTACACCAATTAGAATGGCAAAAATTGACAATTACACCAATTAGAATAGCAAAAGTTGACAAGTCAAGAAACAACAGATGTTGGAGAGGTTGTGGAGAAAGGGGAACCCTCTTACACTGTTGGTGGGAATGCAAGTTGGTACAGCCACTTTGGAAAACAGTGTGGCGGTTCCTCAAAAAATTAAAAATAGAGCTACCCTATTACCCAGCGATTGCACTACTGGGTATTTACCCCAAAGACACAGACATAGTGAAAAGAAGAGCTATATGCTCCCCAACGTTCGTAGCAGCAATGTCCGCAATAGCCAAACTGTGGAAAGAGCCGAGATGCCCTTCAACAGATGAATGGATAAAGAAGATGTGGTCCATAAATACAATGGAATATTACTCAGTCATCAGAAATGAAGAATACCCAACTTTTACATCAACGTGGATGGGACTGGAGGAGATTATGCTAAGTGAAATAAGTCAAGCAGAGAAAGTCAATTATCATCTGGTTTCACTTATTTGTGGAACATGAGGAATAGCATGGAGGACATTAGGAGAAGGAAGGGAAAAATGAAGGGGGGGAAATTGGAGGGAGAGACGAACCATGAGAGACTATGGACTCCGAGAAACAAACTGAGGGTTTTAGAGGAGAGGGGGGTGGGGGGATGGGATGGGGGCACGTACTGCATGGAGCACTGGGTGTTATACGGAAACAATAAATCATGGAACACTACATCAAAAACTAATGATGTATTGTATGGTGACTAACATAACATAATAAAATTAAATTAAATTTAAAAAAAAGGTGTTAACTCTAAAGGCTAAATATCAAGCCATACATGCATATCTTCATGGAGACTCAAGAATTTCAGGTCGCCATTAGTTTACAAACCCTTTCCTTTTATTGCAATTATCAGTGCATTCTTTTTTTCCCTAGGATATTATGTGAAACATAGTCATAAAATATATAGATTTTCATTGATTCCCAAATTAATAACGAATGTGACTTCATTGGATTAGAAAGCTTCCCTAAGGCTATCTACTTGCACACTGGCTATCCAGGAAAACCCTCCTGATCCACCCTTGAATCTGCTGTTGTAGGTTTCTTGCAGTTGGAAGGCACTTCATCTCTTCCCATTGCACATCCCAAGGATGTTTGTTTCATACCGAACACTGTGATTGTTATTTTTTTCTGCCAACTTGCCCGGGCTAAGGGATGCCCAGATAGCTGGTTCAGCTTTATTTCTGAGGGAGTCTGTGAGGGTGTTTCTGGAAGAGATTAGCATTTGAATCAGTATACTAAATAAAGCAGACTCACTCTCACCAATGTAGGCAGAATGATCCAATACCTTGAGGGCCTCAAAGGAACAAAACCAGGGAGAATGGGTGAATTCTCTCTGTTTTCTTGAGCTGGGGACCCCTACCTTCTCCTGCCCTCAAACATCAGAGCTCCTTGTTTCTCGGGCCTTCAGACTCTGGACTTACACCAGCAGTCCTCTCAGTTCTCAGGCCTTCACCCTCAGACTGGGAGTTATATATGCCATTGGCTCCCCTGGTGCTCAGGTCTTTGGACTCAGATGAAATTGTACTGTTGGCTTTCCTCATTCTCCAGCTTGCAGAAGGCAAATTGTGGGATTTCTCAGCTTCCATCTTCCATGATCATGTGAGCCAATTCTTATAATAAATCTCCTCTTGTGTATCTATCATCTATCTCTGTCTGTCTGTCTGTCTGTCTGTCTTCTTTTGGTTCTGTTTCTTTGGGGAATCTGACTAACACATATACCTTAGGCTAAACATGAGAACCTGAAGGCAATGCCATAAAGGCAACTCTTTTGGATGTCATCACATGCTACGTAAGATCTAGTACCAGTTACTGCCATGTCCCTCTTGTTTCCTCTTATCCTCTTTGACGTCTCATGGTCTCCAACTTTGTCAACTAGCAAGGTTGTTTGCATTTTCTTCTCCCAACATTTTCTCCCCAGTGTATGTATAAAATTTATCAGTCCAAAATGCATGGCATTCTTTCTTTTTTATGATTTTTATTTATTTAGTTGAGAGAGAGAGAGCACAGAGGGAGAGGGAGAAGCAGACCCCCCACTGAGCAGAGAGCCAAATGCAGGCCTCGATCCCAGGACGCCAAGATCATGACCTGAGCCAAAGGCAGACGCTTAGCCAATTGAGCCACCCAGGCACCCTAGCATTCTTTCTTTTGATATAGTTATTTCTAAAATCTAAGAGATACTCTAATTTAATCTCCTTTTTTATAAATTAAAAAAATTTTTAATGAGAAAACTTGGACACAAAGAATGAAGATGACTCACTCAAGTTCACAAAGTGAATTAATAGCAGGCCTAGGACTGCAACACACATTTCTCTGTTCTGTAAAAATTTACATAGAGAAGCAAAGAACATCTTAAAGTCATAGTGCTAAGAAAAAAGTTAAACAGATTGATACATGTAACAACACCATTTACATAAATTAAACGTTCAGGTATTAAAGTGGCAGTACACATTAAATAAGTTAGAATATTTGCCTTTGGGGTGGAGGGAAGGGAATGGGAGTGAACATGGGGAAAAAGTATAATAAATAACTAGAAACATGAGAGACTTTGCATGGATCAAATATGATAATGAGCCATGAACTGAGTATAATTTTCTGTTGATCCTTTCTTTAGGTAGCCTTTTATTGCCAAGAATTGAACTATCTTTCTGTCACTCGTGACCTAAGCAATCCTACCAAATGCAACTTATATCTAAAACTTTTATACAAGTTTATAAAATTAGTTGGTTATCGAAACCAAATGAAGTGTGTAGAACTCAACTTGGCAGTAGGGGAAAAGGAAAGAAGGGTGCCAGTGAATATAGAGAAGGGGGAAATACTAGCATCATTTATAACAGAAAACCATATTATTTTTGCTGATTGGTATAGTCATGATGCATGAACATTAAATCTAATGGTGGGTTAGAAAGGGATCTTACTTAAAATGAAATCAAATGTCACAAATACATTGTATGGGTCTTTACTAATGGAAAAAATATTTAAAAATTTAATCAAGGGCAAAAAGATACACTATATTCAAAGATAAGCTTCTGAAGAGCCTTTTATAAACAAATTTTAAAAAATTTTTTTAGTGCAGAGCAAAGTTCTTTGCTTCTATGTGGAAAATAAAGAAATAAATATGACAAATATATTTTAAATAACTGAAGAAAAGAAATTAAGATAAAAGATTTTAACTAGAATTGACTTTTTTGATACACCCCAATAATACTATTTCTACTTTAGCGTTGGTCAAATCAACTTTATTGATGCACCTGAGGTTATATAGAAAATGTAATTGAATCCACAAAGTCTCAAAATGAGTTCTAAAAGATCACCTTAGGGGCGCCTGGGTGGCTCAGTCAGTTAAGTGGCTGAATCTTGGTTTCAGCTCAGGTCATGATCTCAGGGTCCTGGGATCGAGCCCCTCACTGGGCTCTGCAGGGAGTCTGCTTCAAAGATTCTCTCCCTCTGTCCCTCCTACTACTGACATACACGTGTGCACATGTACACTTTCTCTAAAATGAATAAATAAATCTTTAAAAGATCACCTTAAAGTCTATGATATGATAGGAAATTAGTTCTATATTACAAAGATAAGAAATTTTTAGCTCCTCTCAGATATTTTGTGACTAGGTAATTCTTTCTGTGAGCTTTAAAATAATATTTATAAACCATTTAATTGAAATTATAGATACCATACCAAAAGACTCACTGGTTTGAGCTTTAAAAATAAGAGTCTCTCTCTTTCCTGCCTTTTAAACACATTTCCACCTCTGGGTACGTTTTTTCTACTCAACACTTTTCCCTGGAAAATACTGCTTCTGAATTTTAAACTATTCCCTAATTTGCTTTGAAATGTACCAGATAAGCTATTATTTTTAACCTGTTTGCAGATCAAACATTCCAATTTTCTAAGGTATCTACTCAAATATGTGTATTTTATGACTTTTAGTAAAGTTCTGGCACCAACAATGTTGTGCTTTGGATAAAAAATCTAATACCTAAAGTTTCATTTATCTGTGGTGATTGAAATGCAGGAAAGAAAAGTTGCAATGGCAACAAAAACAAGAATACTGGAGGATCTATTGCGCCATTAAAATCAGCCTAATACTGTAAGTTATATTTAATTAGAAGGCCTTTATGTTATTACGCGTGCATGTTGTTTCTTTCACATATGGTAGTTCTAGGGTATTTTAGGTTTGCCTTCAGGCCTAACATGCTGTATTTTGTTTGAAGTTAAGATTGCACCAAATCCTCTTGCAGACCCGCATATTTCCTAATCACCCTTTGTTAAATATTGTTAATACAATCACATTATGTGATACTGTAATATGAGGCAGGAAAGAGGTCAAAGGCTATTTCTGCTAAGAATGTAGAGATTTTGACATGTTTTTATATTCGCAAATGTTATTTATTTGTTTAGAGATTATTATCTTTTAAAGGTTTGTAGGGCAAATCTTTCTATTTCCATTGGATTTTTTATGTAAATCCACTAGTTTGAATCTGGCAAATTATATACAAATTATAATACAAGAATTCTTGTATTACATACAAGAATTGTATACAAGACCAAGGTCTTGTCTTGGTCTCTTTTCTACATTTAGTGACCTAGGGCAAATCACTTACCATCTGTGAACCTCAGTTATCCCCTTTGAAACTGAGGCAAATCCACCTAAAAAGGCAGACTAGTCTCAAAAAGCATTCATGTAGTTTCTCTCTGTGAACAATATAGTAACTTTTTGGGTTCAGAACTTCCTTTCAAGATGATATGGCTCAAAAATCCTCATCCTGAATGAAAAAAATTGTGACCCTGAGATAATAATGAATGTATTTTACACATATTAGAAACCGAAATGACTTCAAGAATATTTGATTTAATAAGGACCTTTATTATTTAAGCTATGGGGGATTACCTCACCTTTATATGGAATTATTCTATAGTAATTTATAGAAGCATGTTTCCAATTGTATCTAGTAATCAAAACTATTCACTAAAATATGAAGTAAATAAATATCACCTTGAGCTTTGTACACATCTGATCTGAGACCCATAAAGTATTTAGAATTCATTAATGCCATAATTCTATTTGTTTCATATTGGATTTCCATTCCTCAACAAAATGTAATCTCTATAGAGTTATTAAAAATCATATAGATTTGTGTTATTTCTTCTTTTATGGTAGAGAAACAAAGATATGTTTGGCAGCATGTTCTAATTTATATAATTTATTACAAATTAAACTCAGGTTTCTTTTATTACCTGGGCAAATTCCAAATAGCTTATTCTTTATTTTTGTTTAGTCATCAAAATGATTACCTTGGGGAACAGAGTGAGCTGTTCTACAACAATTCTGGAAGCAACTCTTTGCATTAAACAAATCCAATAAAAAAGTCCAATAAAAAGTCTAGTTGAGATGCCATAGGTAATGGCTCACAAGTAAATTTGATTATAGGAATTTTAAATGATTCCCATGGTGGAGGGGAACAAAAATGAATCATGAGCTGTTCACCAACCTTTGTTGTTGTCGTATATTATACTCTTCCTTTCCCTAAATATTTTTTGTTTTTATTTTTTTGTGTTTTTTTAAAAATTTATTTATTTGTTTTTTAAAATTCCAGTATAATTAACATATGGTGTTATATTGTTTCAGGTGTACAATATAATAATTCAACAATTCTATACATTACTCAGTGTTTATCACAATAAGTATACCCTTAATCCCCTTTATCTGTTTCATCTAGCCCCTCATCCACCTTCCCTCTGGTTACCACCAGCTTGTTCTCTAGAGTTAAGAACCTGTTTTCTTGTTTGTCTCTTTTTTCCTTGCTCGTTTGTTTTGTTTTTAAAATTCCACATGTGAGTGAAATCATATGGTATTTATTTTCCTCTGAATGACTTCTTTCATTTAGCATTATACCCTCTAGATCCACCATGTTGTTGCAAATGACAAGATTTTATTCTTTATTGTTATGGCTGAATAATATTCCATTGTGTGTGTGTGTGTGTGTGTGTGTGTGTGTGTGTGTGTGTGTGTGTGTGTGTATACACACCACTTTTTTATCCATTCATCTGTCGATGGACACTTGAGTTGCTTCCATATTTTGGCTATTGTAAGTAATGCTGCAATAAACGTAGGGGTGGGTGCATGTATCTTTTCAAATTAGTGTTTTCATATTCTTTGGGTTAATACTCACTAGTGGAATTATTAGATCATATGGCAATTCTATTTATAATTTTTTGAGGAACCTCTATACTGTTTTCCACAGTGGCTGTACCAGTTTGCATTACAACCAACAGTGCACAAGGATTCCTTTTTCTTCACATCCTCAGCAGCATCTGTTGTTTCTTGTGTTTTTGATTTTAGCTATTCTGACAGGTGTGAGGTATATCACATTGTAATTTTTATTTGCATTTCCCTGATGATGAGTGATGCTGAGCATCTTTCCATGTGACTGTTGGTCATCTATATGTCTTCTTTGGAGAAATATCTGTTCCTGTCTTCTGCCCATTTTTTAATTGGATCATTTGGGTTTTTTTGGTGTTGAGTGGTATAATACTTTATATATTTTGGATACTAACCCCTTATTGGATATATCATTTACAAAAATCTTCTCCTGTTCAGTAGGTTGTCTTTTAGTTTTGCTGATTGCTTCCTTCACTGTACAGAAGCTGTTTATTTTGATGTAGTCCCAATAGTTTATTTCTGCTTTTGTTTGCCTGCCTCAAAAGACATACCTAGAAAAATGGTGCTACAGCTGATGTCAAAGACATTACTCCTGTGCTCCTTTCTAGGTTTTTATGGTTTCAACTCTCACATTTAGGTCTTTAAAACCATTTTGAATTTATTTTTGTCTATGGTATAAGAAAGTGGTCCAGTTTATTCTTTTGCATGTAGCTGTCTACTTTTCCTAATACCATTTATTGAAGAGACTGTCTTTTTCCCATTGAGGATTCTTGCTTCCTTTTTTTTTTTTGCTGTGAAGGTATATTTTTTATTTTTTTTACTTTTTTATGGTAATAAATGCAAAATTTTAATGTAAGTATAAGATGATTTATACTCTAGGAATGCAGTTTCTTTCCCTGCATCTTAATCCAATTTACAAAACTGATCTTCCCTGTGTTTTTTTTCTTTAATTTTTTTATTGTTATGTTAATCACCATACATTACATCATTAGTTTTTGATGTAGTGTTCCATGATTCATTGTTTGCGTATAACACCCAGTGCTCCATTCAGTACGTGCCCTCTTTAATACCCATCACCAGGCTAACACATCCCCCACCTCCCTCCCCTCTAGAACCCTCAGTTTGTTTTTCAGAGTCCATCGTCTCTCATGGTTCGTCTCCCCCTCCGATTTACTCCCCTTCATTCTTCCCCTCCTGCTATCTTCTTTTTTTTTCCTTAACATATATTGCATTATTTGTTTCAGAGGTACAGATCTGTGATTCAACAGTCTTGCACAATTCACAGCGCTCACCATAGCACATACCCTCCCCAATGTCTGTCACCCAGCCACCTCATCCCTCCCACCCCCCCCACCACTCCAGCAACCCTCAGTTTGTTTCCTGAGATTAAGAATTCCTCATATCAGTGAGGTCATATGATACATGTCTTTCTCTGATTGATTTATTTCACTCAGCATAACACCCTCCAGTTCTACCCACGTCATTGCAAATGGCAAGATCTCATTCCTTTTGATGGCTGCATAATATTCCATTGTGTATATATACCACATCTTCTTTATCCATTTCTCTATCGATGGACACCTAGGCTCTTTCCACAGTTTGGCTATTGTGGACATTGCTGCTGTAAACATTGGGGTGCATGTACCCCTTTGGATCCTTACATTTGTATCTTTGTGGTAAATACCCAGTAGTGCAATTGCTGGGTCGTAGGGTAGCTCTATTTTCAACTTTTTGAGGAACCTCCATACTGTTTTCCAGAGTGGTTGCACCAGCTTGCATTCCCACCAACAGTGTAGGAGGGTTCCCCTTTCTCCACATCCCCGCCAACATCTGTCATTTCCTGACTTGTTAATTTTAGCCATTCTGACTGGTGTGAGGTGGTATCTCTTGAGGTTTTGATTTGGATTTCCCTGATGCCGGGGGATGTTGAGCACTTTTTCATGTGTCTATTGGCCATTTGGATGTCTTCTTTGGAAAAATGTCTGTTCATGTCTTCTGCCCATTTCTTGATTGGATTATTTGTTCTTTGGGTGTTGAGTTTGATATGTTCTTTATAGATTTTGGATACTAGCCCTTTATCTGATATGTCATTTGCAAATATTTTCTCCCATTCTGTTAGTTGTCTTTTGGTTTTGTTGACTGTTTCTTTTGCTGTGCAAAAGCTTTTTTTATCTTGATGAAATTCCAATAGTTCATTTTTGCCCTTGCTTCCCTTGCCTTTGGTGATGTTTCTAGGAAGAAGTTGCTGTGGCTGAGGTCGAAGAGGTTGCTGCCTGTGTTCTCCTTGAGGATGTTGATGGACTCCTGTCTCATATTTAGGTCTTTCAACCATTTTGAGTCAATTTTTGTGTGTGGTGTAAGGAAATGGTCCAGTTTCATTCTTCTGCATGTGGCTGTCCAGTTTTCCCAACACCATTTGTTGAAGAGACTGTCTTTATTCCATTGGACATTCTTTCCTGCTTTGTCAAAGATTAGGTGACCATAGAGTTGAGGGTCCATTTCTGGGCTCTCTATTCTGTTCCACTGATCTATGTGTCTGTTTTTGTGCCAGTACCATACTGTCTTGATGACGACAGCTTTGTAATAGAGCTGGAAGTCCGGAATTGTGATGCCGCCGCTTTGCTTTTTTTTTTTCAACATTCCTCTGGCTATTCAGGGTCTCTTCTGGTTCCATACAAATTTTAGGATTATTTGTTCCTTTTCTTTGAAAAAAGTGGATGGTATTTTGATGGGGATTGCATTGAATGTATAGATTGCTCTAGGTAGCATTAACATCTTCACAATGTTTGTTCTTCCAATCCATGAGCATGGAACGTTTTTCCATTTCTTTGTGTCTTCCTCAATTTCTTTCATGAGTATTTTATAGTTTTCTGAGTACAGATTCTTTGCCTCTTTGGTTAGATTTATTCCTAGGTATCTTATGGTTTTGGGTGCAATTGTAAATGGAATTGACTCCTTAATTTGTCTCTCTTCTGTCTTGTTGTTGGTGTATAGGAATGCCACTGATTTCTGTGCATTGATTTTATATCCTGCTACTTTACTGAATTCCTGTATGAGTTCTAGCAGTTTTTGGGTGGAGTCTTGGGTTTTCCACATAAAGTATCATATCATCTGCAAAGAGTGAGAGTTTGACTTCCTCTTTGCCGATTTGGATGCCTTTGATTTCTTTTTGTTGTCTGATTGCTGTGGCTAGGACTTCTAATACTGTGTTGAATAGCAGTGGTGATAGTGGACATCCCTGTCACGTTCCTGACCTTAGGGGGAAAGCTCTCAGCTTTTCCCCATTGAGAATGATATTCGCTGTAGGATTTTCATAGATGGCTTTTATGATATTGAGGTATGTACCCTCTATCCCTATACTCTGAAGAGTTTTGATCAAGAAAGGATGCTGTACTTTGTCAAATGCTTTTCTGCATCTATTGAGAGGATCATATGATTCTTGTTCTTTCTTTTGTTAATATATTGTATCATGTTGATTGATTTGCAGATGTTGAACCACCTTGCAGCCTAGGGATACATCCCACTTGGTCATAGTGAAAAATTCTTTTAATGTACTGTGGATCCTATTGGCTAGTATTTAGGTGAGAATTTTTGCATCCATGTTCATCAAGGATATTTGTCTGTAATTCTCCTTTTTGATGGGGTCTTTGTCTGGTTTTGGGATCAAGGTAATGGTGGCCTCATAAAATGAGTTTGGAAGTTTTCCTTCCATTTCTATTTTTTTGGACCAGTTTCAGGAGAATAGGTATTGATTCTTTAAATGTTTGGTAGAATTCCCCTGGGAAGCCATCTGGCCCTGGGCTTTTGTTTGTTGGGAGATTTTTGATGACTGCTTCAATTTCCTTAGTGGTTATACGTCTGTTCAGGTTTTCTATTTCTTCCTGGTCAATTTTGGTAGTTGATACATCTCTAAGAATGCATCCATTTCTTCCAGGTTATCTAATTTGCTGGCATATAATTGCTCATAATATGTTCTTATAACTGTTTGTATTTCTTTGGTGTTGGTTGTGATCTCTCCTCTTTCATTCATGATTTTGTTGATTTGGGTCATTTCTCTTTTCTTTTTGATAATTCTGTAAAGGGGTTTATCAGTCTTGTTAATTCTTTCAAAGAACCAGCTCCTAGTTTCGTTGATCTGTTCTACTGTTCTTTTGGTTTCTATTTCATTGATTTCTGCTCTCATCTTTATTATTTCTCTTCTCCTGCTGGGTTTAGGCTATATTTGCTTTTTTTTCTCCAGCTCCTTTAGGTGTAGGGTTAGGTTGTGTATTTGAGACCTTTCTTGTTTCTTGAGAAAGGCTTGTATTGCTATATACTTTCCTCTCAGGACTGCCTTTGCTGTATCCCAAAGATTTTGAACAGTTGTGTTTTCATTTTCATTGGTTTCCATGAATTTTTTTAATTCTTCTTTAATTCCTGGTTGACTTATGTATTTGAGTTCTTTCCAACTTTCCTCTTGTGATTGAGTTCTAGTTTCAAAGCATTGTGGCCTGAAAATATGCAGGGAATAATCCCAATCTTTTGGTACCGGTTGAGACCTGATTTGTGACCTAGGATGTGATCAATTCTGGAGAATGTTCCATGGGCACTAGAGAAGAATGTGTATTCCGTTGCTTTGGGATGGAATGTTCTGAATATGTCTGTGAAGTCCATTTGGTCCAGTGTGTCATTTAAAGTCCTTATTTCCTTGTTGAGCTTTGGCTTAGATGATCTGTCCATTTCAGTGTGGGGGGGTTAAAGTCCCCCCCTATTATTGTATTGTCGTCAATGTGTTTCTTTGGTTTTGTTATTAATTGGCTTATATAATTGGCTGCTCCCATGTTAGGGGCATAGATATTTACAGTTATTAGATCTTCTTGTTGGATAGACCCTTTAAGTAGGATATAGTGTCCATCCTCATCTCTTATTACAGTCTTTGTTTTAAAATCTAATTTGTCTGATATAAGGATTGCCACCCCAGCTTTCTTTTCGTGTCCATTAGCATGGTAAATGGTTTTCCACCCCCTCACTTTCAATCTGGGGGTGTCTTTGCTTCTAAAATGAGTCTCTTGCAGACAGCATATCGATGGGTTTTGTTTTTTAATCCAATCTAATAGCCTGTGTCTTTTGATTGGGGCATTGAGCCCATTTACATTCAGGATAACTATTGAAAGGTATGAATTTAGTGCCATTTTAATGCCTGTAAGGTGACTGTTACTGTATATTGTCTGTGTTCCTTTCTGATCGATGCTGCTTTTAGGCTCTCTCTTTGCTTAGAGGACCCCTTTCAATATTTCTCATAGGGCTGGTTTCGTGTTTGCAAATTCCTTTAGTTTTTGTTTGTCCTGGATGCTTTTTATCTCTCCTTCTATTTTCAATGACAGCCTAGCTGGATATAGTATTCTTGGCTGCATATTTTTCTCGTTTAGTGCTCTGAAGATATCATGCCAGTCCTTTCTGGCCTTCCAGGTCTCTGTGGATAGATCTGTTGCCAATCTAATATTTCTACCATTATAGGTTACATATCTCTTCTCCTGAGCTGCTTTCAAGATTTTCTCTTTGTCTCTGAGACTAGTAAGTTTTACTATTAGATGTCGGGGTGTTGACCTATTTTTATTGATTTTGAGAGGGGTTCTCTGTGCCTCCTGGATTTTGATGCCTGTTTCCTTCCCCACATTAGGGAAGTTCTCTGCTATAATTTGCTCCAATATACCTTCTGCCCCTCTCTCTCTTTCTTCTTCTTCTGGGATCCCAATTATTCTAATGTTTTTTTGTCTTATCGTATCGCTTATCTCTTGAATTCTGCCCTCGTGATCCAGTAGTTGTTTATCTCTCTTTTTCTTAGCTTCTTTATTCTCCATCATTTGGTCTTCTATATCGCTAATTCTCTCTTCTGCCTCATTTATCCTAGCAGTTAGTGCCCCCATTTTTTATTGCACCTCATTAATAGGCTTTTTGATTTCAAGTTGGTTAGATTTTAGTTCTTTTATTTCTCCAGGAAGGGTTTCTCTAATAACTTCCATGCTCTTTTCAAGCCCAGCTAGTATCTTTAAAATCATGATTCTCAACTCTAGGTCCGACATCATACTAATGTCCATATTGAGTAGGTCCCTGGCTCTGGTACTACCTCTTGTTCTTTTTGCTGAGGTGATTTTTTTCGTCTTGTCATTTTGTCCAGAGGAGAATAGATGAATGAGAGAACAAAATGCTAACAGGTTAACAACGTCCCCAGAAAATACACTGTAAACAAATCAGAAAAGATCTGAAACCAGGGGAAAAGAAAGGGAAAGAAAGAAAAAAGAAAGAGGAAAAAAAAGAAAAAGAAACAGATCAAAACAAATAAAAACAGAACAAAACAAAAAAACGAGAATATGATCAAATATGAACAGGCTAGTGCATAAATCAGTGCCATACACTAGATTTTGGGTGTATTTTGGTCTGTTAGAAGAAAGTGCCTCCCCAAATTTTAAAGAAAGAAAGACTTATATATGTACAAAATAAGGTTTGATACAGTGAAGGGGTAGAATATGACTGTAAAGATGAAAATTATAAAAGATTTTATAAAAGGAATTGATAAGATAAGAAGTTGTTTGAAAAAAGAAAGAAGAAGATTTAAAGAAAAAGAAAAGAGAAAAGATAAAAAGGGAGAGAATGTGATCAAGCAGGAGACTAGAACAAAGCCATACACTAGTGATTTAGGGTATATTTTGATCTGTTAGAAGAAACTGTATCTCAAAATTTTAAAGAGAGCACAACTTATATATATATACGCCAAAAATAAGGGTAACTACTATGAAGGGATAGAATATGACTCTAAAAATGAAAAATAAAAAATTTTTTTAAGAAAGGGATTGATAAGTTGTTGGTTGAAATAGGGAAAAAGAAAAATAAAAAAAAAAACAGTTAAAAAAATTAACTTTGAAAGACTAATGAATCATGCTAAAAAAGCCATGAATTCTATGTGCAGTATTCCCCTAGCGCTGGAGTTCTCCCGTTCTCATTGATCGGTAAACTTGGTCTTGGCTGGCTGTTCGTGCTGATCTTCTGGGGGAGGGGCATGTTGCCGTTGTTCCCAAATGTCTTTGCCGGAGGCAGAATTGCCCCGCCCTTGTCGGTCTGGGCTAAGCGATCTGCTCAGGTTTGCTCTCGGGAGCTTTTGTTCCCTGTAAACTCTCGGTAGAGCTTCCAGAAAGTGGTTGCTTTTCTGTTCAGAGAGTTGTTGCTATTCTTTTCTTCGATCTCCTGTTGAGTTCATAGGTGTTCAGAATGGTTTGATCCCTCTTCAGCTGAATTCCTGAGACCAGACGAAATCCAGGTCTCCTACTCCTACGCAATCTTGCTCTTCTTGCTTCCTTTGTCATGAATTAATCGACCATATGATTGTAGGTTTATTTCTGGGCTCTCTATTCTGCTTCATTGATCTACATGAATATTTTTGTGCTAGTATCACTCTGTTTTGATTACTACAGGTTTGTAGTATATCTTGAAATCTGGGATCGTGATACTTTCAGTTTTCTTTTTTTTCTTTTTCAAGGTTGCTTTGGCTATTCAGAGTGGTTCCATACAAATGTTAGGATTATTTGTTATAGTTCTGTGAAAATTCGCTTGATATTTTGATAGAGATTGCATTAAATCTGTAGATTTCTTTGGATAGTATGGACATATTAACAATCTATGTTCTCCCAGTCCATGAGCATGGAATATTTTTCCATTTATTTGTGTTGTCATCAATTTCTTTAACCAATGTTTTATAGTTTTCAGAATAGAGATCTTTCACCTCTGTGGTTATGTTTATTCCTGGGTATTTTATTATTTTGGTGCAATTGTAAATGGGATTGTTTTCTTAATTTCTCTTTCTGCTGCTTCATTATTAGTATAGGAATACAACAGATTTCTATATATTGGTTTTGTATCCTGCAACTTTACTGAATTCATTTATCGGTTCTAGTAGTTTTCTGATGGAGTCTTTAGAGTTTTCTATATGTAGCATCACGTCATCTGCAAAAAAAGTGAAATTTTTACTTCTTTCTTGTTAATTTGGATGCCTTTTATTTCTTTTTTTCTTTTTTTGAGTTTATTTTTTATTATGTTCAATTAGACAACATATAGTACATCATTAGTTTTTGATGTACTATAGAACACTTTCTGATTGCTAGGACTTCCATACTATGTTGAATAAAAGTGGTGAGAGAAGACATCCCAGCCTTGTTCCTAATTTTTGGGGGAAAGCATTCAGTTTTTCACCACTGAGTATGATGTTAGCCGTGGGTTTTTAATATATGGCCTTTATTATATTAAGGTGTTTCCTCTAAACCTACTTTATTAAGCATTTTTATCATAAATGGGTGTTGTACTCTGTCAAATGCTTTTTCTGCAATTCTATTGAAATGATCATACAGTTTTTATCCTTTTTCTTGTTGATGTGATATATCATGTTGATTGATTTGCAAATACTGAACCACCCTTGCATCCCAGGAACAAATCCTACCTGATCACAGTGAGTGATTTTTTTAATGTATTGTTGGATTTGATTTGCTAATATTCTGTTGAGGATTTTTGCATCTATGTCCATCAGAAATGGCCTGTAGTTCTCTTTTTGTCCCTGCGGTGTCTTTGTCTGGTTTTGGTATCAGGGTAATGCTAGCCTCATAAAATAAATTTGGAATATTTCCTTCCTCTTCTATTGTTTGGAATAGTTTGAGAAGAAAAAGGATTAACTCTTCTTTAAATATTTGGTAGAATTCACCTGTGAAGCCATCTGGTCTGGACTTCTGTTTGTTGGGAGTTTTTTGACTACTGATTCAGTTTCATTTCTGGTAATCAGTCTGTTCCAATTTTCTATTTCTCCCTGATTCAAAAGTTATATGTTTCTAGGAATTTATCCATTTCTTCTAGGTTGTCCAGTTTGTTGGCATATGATTTTTCATAATATTCTCTTATAATCCTTTATAATTCTGTGGTGTCACTTGTTATTTCTCCTCTTTCATTTCTGATTTTGTTTGAGTCTTCCCTTTCTCTGTCTCTCTCTTTTGATGAGTCTGGCTAAGGGTTTATCGATTTTGTTGGTGTTTTCAAAGAACCAGCTTCTGGTTTCATCAATCTGTTCTATTTTGTTTTATTATGTTTTGTTTTGTTTTGTCTTGTCTTGTTTTTAGTTTTTATTTCATTTATTTCTACTCTAATCTTTATTATTTCCTCCCCTGTACTCATTTTGGTTTTGTTTGTTCTCTCTTTGCTCCTTTAGGTGTAAGGTTAGGTTGTTTATTTGAAATTCCTCTTGCTTCTTGAGAGAGACCTGCATTGCTTAAACTTTCCTCTTACAACAGCTTTTACTGCATCCCAAAGATTTTGGACCATTGTGTCTTCATTTTTATTTGTTTCCATTTATGTTTTGATTTCTTCTTTTATTTCTAGGTTGAACTATTCATTGTTCAGTAGCATGTTGTTTAATCTCCATGTATTTGTGTTCTTTTCAGATTTTTTCTTGTTATAGATTTTTGGTTTCATAGCATTATGTTTGGAAAAGATGCATGGTATGACTTCAGTCTTTTTGAATTTGTTGAGACTTGTTCTCAGGCCTAATATGTGATCTGTTCTGGAGAATGTTCTACGTGCACTTGAAAAGAATGTGTAGTCCACTGTTTCAGGATGGAATGTTCTGAATATATCTATTAGATCCATCTGGTCTACTGTGTCATTCAAAACCAGTTTCCTTATTGATTTTCCTGTTGGATGATCTATCCATAGATGTAAGTTGGGTATTAAAGTCTCCTAAAGTTATTGAATTAATAGCAATTATTTCCTTTATGATTGGTAATAAGTGCTTTATGTATTTGGGTGCTCCCATGTTGGGTGCATAATTATTTACAATTGTTATATCTTCTTGGTGAATTGTTCCCTTTATGATTATGTAGTGTCCTTCTTTGTTTCAGTCTTTGTTTTAAAGCCTTTTTGTCCGATATAAGTATTTGTACCCCAGCTTTCTCTTCTCTTCCGTTTCCATAATAAATGTTTTTCCATCCCTTCATTTTCAATCTGTATGCCTTTAGGTCTGAAATGTCTCTTGTAGGCAGCGTATAGATAGGTCTTGCTCTTTTAGCCATTCCTGTGTCCTTTGATTATAGCATTTAGTATATTTACGTTCAAAATAATTATTGATAGATACGTACTTATTGACATTTTGTTACTTGTTTGTGGTTGTTTTTGTAGTTCTTTTCTGTTCCTTTTTTCTTCTGCTCCCTGATGGTGTGCTGGCTTCCTTTAGTGATGTTTTTGCCTGTCAGTTACCGATTTTTGATTTGTCATTATCATTAGGTTTATATATATATAATATCTTGTGCATATAGCAGTCTATATTAAGTTGATGATCACTTAAGTTTGAACCTATTCTAAAAGCACTAAATTTTCACTCCCCTCCACATTTTAGGTATATGGTGTCATACGTCACAGCCTTTTATTTTGTGAATCTCTTGACTGATTTTTATAGATATACTTAATTTTACTGATTTTATGTTTCCTACTTTTTTTTATTCCTGTTTATGATCTTTCCTTTCCACTCAAAGAATCCCCATAACATTTCTTGTAAGGCTGGTTTAGTGGTGATGAATTCCTTTAAATTTTGTCTGGGAAACTCTTTATTTCTCCTTTTATTCTGAATGATAGTCTTGCTGGATGGAGTATTCTTGGCTGTAGATTTTTTTCCTTTCAGCACTTTGAATATATCATGCCACTCTCTTCTGGCTTTTAAAGGTTCTGCTGAAAAATCAGCTGATAGCCTTATGGAGTTTCCCTTGTATGTACCTGTTTTCCTTTCTCTTGCTGCTTTTAAAATTCTTTCTTTATCACTCCTTCTGAAATTCTTATAATACAAATGTTGTGATGCTTGATGGTGTTGCTGAGTTCCCTTAATCTCTTCTCATTTTTTGTTAATCTTTTTTCTTTCTCCTGTTCGGCTTGATTACTTTCCATTACTCTGTCCTCCAGGTCACTGATCCATTCTTTCCTCTAGTCTACTATTTATTCCCTCTAGTGTATTTTTAATTTCAGTAATTGAGTTCTTTATTTCTGATTTGTTCCTTTTTGTGTTTTCTGTCTTTTCATTGAAGTCTCACTGAGGTTCTCTACCATTTCTCAATCCAGTGAGTATCGTTATGACCATTATTTTAACTCTCTAGCAGACATATTACTTATCTCCATTTCATTTAACTCTCTTGCTGTGATTTTGTCCTGTTCTTTTATTTGGGTATATTCCTCTGTCTCCTCATTTTGTCTAACTCTTTTTTTTTTCTATGTGTTAGGAAAGTCAGCTACATCTCCTGCTTTTGCAAGTAGTGGCCTTATGAAGAAAAGGTCCTGTATTGCCCTACATTGCAATGTCCCCTGTTCACCAGAGCTTGGCACTTCAGAGATATCTCCTATGTGTGTTGTGCATGCCCTACTGCTGTGGCTGAGCCACATTTGCCTTCTGTCCAGTCATCTGCAATGGCTCTCTTTGCCTGTTGTGGGCAGAGTTTGGGCCCTGTGTTGTTAATGGGCCTCCTTGGGCTTGAGTTGGATCAGACCAGGTGTTTGCCAGACCTGCAGTCACAGTGAACTGCAGGGTACTCTCTCTTTGTTGTCCCCTGACAAACCTTCATTGGTGGCTATCATCTGCCATCAGACTAGATGTCTGCTCACAGCTCACTGATGGGGCCACAGCTGAACTAATGTGTGTGGTTATCGTCCCCTCTCCCCAGGGCTAGAGTCACTTTGGCGTGGTGCTGGCTCCTGTTGGGGCTGCTTGCACAATGCCACACTTGTTTGCCAAGACATTTTTTAAATGGGTTGTAGTAGTCTATTAAAGCACGCACACTTTTTTTTTTTTTAAGATTTTGCTTATTTTTTCGAGAGAGACAGAGAGATTGTTTGGGGAGGATTAGAGGGAGAGGGACAAGCAGACTCCCCACTGAGCATGGAGCCTGACACAAGGCCCAATCCCACAACCTGAGCTGAAACCAAGAGCCAGACACTCAACCAACTGAGCCACACAAGCACCTCTAAAGCACACACTTTTTACTGAAGTTATTCCATCACCTCACATGTTGAGAGAGTAATTTATATGTAAGTTCAGTGGCTTTCCAACTTTTGATCATAATGCATTTAATAAATTCATTTTGTATTGCAGAATAATACATACATATGTGAATATATAACTGCATATCTATGTATAGGTAAAAAATATTTAAAGAAAACATTATTCTTACTATGTCCAATACAACTTTATATCACCTGTTGTATTCTATTCCATTACATTAGAATACATTGTGCTGACAATAGCTTTAGGAACTAATTGGTCATAAATATATTAGTTTGAAATACTGACCCTAACTCTGAGAGAAAAGTACTGGAATCTGTTTCCACTCTAGTCAGAACCAATATTGGGGTACCCAAAAATGTGAAATTGGGTATTTTATGTCTAGCAACTCCTTTCTCTTCCTTTACCCTAAACATGATTACCTTTCCCCCCCTCTAGCACACTCAAGTTCAAAAAACAAGCAGGTACCTCAAATGGAGAGCTGGGGTGGCAAGACCTAAAATTGAGGTAGACATGCTTTTTCTGCTGAAGGAAATCATGAAGAGATACAGCCAAAACCTAGCTTGCTTTTCAGACTTTGGAAGAGGCAATCTCCTCTTTGCTCAGGGCCTTTGCCTCCATCACTGGTCTCTTTGGAACACTCTTGTCCTCCGTTTTTCATTTTGCTAAGTAGTCTGTCTAACATGTCAATAAGAGAGAGATGCTAACATGTAGTCTTTGAGACAGAGTCTGCTGCTGCTACTTTGTTTTTGTATTGATGACACCTCAATGTGTGGGACTATTGTCTGTTACTAGAAGCATTTCTGTCCCTGGTATGTATGCATGTTTGTGGTTTGGCATTGCATAGGTAACAGTGCCCCTTAAAATTTTAGTTTTAAACAGTCTGACCAGACTTCATGCTAGAAAGAAATGGAGAGATCAATTTTTTCCCCAAATAATGATCAGCCAAATTATAATCATATAATTTTATCATCTGAGATTTTTCAGAGTAAAATTAATGAATTAGATTAAAGGTACACAAGAGTTTAAAAAAGTCTTCCATTCTTTTAACTACTCGTGACAGTAGTAAGAGTAATTTTAGTGGCATAGCAGGCATGGAATTCGATTAGAGGTGAGTTAAAGAATGAATAGGAAATAAGTAAATGAAGGTGAATATCAAGACTTTTTGATAAACCATTGACCCTGAATAGAAGACAGATTTAAGGAGGTGCTTTGAGATGGACAGAAATAATATGAAGTGAGACAAATTCAGGAAAGGAGGAATAGAAATATAAAGATGAGGCAGCAGGTCCACCTCTTTCTCTCAGATCAGAGAAGAAAAGGCAAAAATTGTATGGACATGGGTAAGTGTGTATGTTATAGTGAAACTATGGGAAAGGTGAAGCTGAGCATCTTTGTTAATGGTTGAAGGCCACTTTTTTTTTTTTTAAGTGACAAGTGCTAGTAAGTGAAGGAGATCTGGGTGGGGCAGAGTGCTAGGAGAAATGAGACCCTTCTACAGGTCCCCCAGATGAGCCCTTTCCATTCCCTACTCTGTAATTTCTCTTGTGATTTCTATATATTTGTTATTATTCTGCATTTGCATATGTGTCAGTCTACAACAGCTGTTAATAGGTTATACCTTTCTCTATTTTACTTCCCAGAATGGTTTTGTTTTTTATCTTATTACCAATCTAGAAAGAAATAAGAAACAAGTAAAAATGAAAACCTAACTTCGGTAATGCCTAATTTATCTGATATATATATAGTTGAAGAATACTTATAGCTATGAATATAGTTTCCATATAACTGAAACATAACCCAAACTAGAAAACCAGAACTAGAAGATTAGAAAAAAATAATTTTTGATGGAAAACTTTTTAAAGTGCTGCTAACATTGGCTGCACATGTCAGTAATTTTGGGAAGGGAGTGTACTTTCCTATCTGAGATCTTTCACTTTTTCCCTGGCTACTTCATAAAAGTTGCTGTCAAGTGCCAGGTGTGCAGCCATGTTAGGACTTGTATGAAGCTGACACACAAAACTAACAAGATAGAAACACAGTGTCTGGTTTATAAATAAAATTAAATTACTATCTATTTATAATAAATATCAGTATATAGCTAGAAAATGTCTCTAATATGAAATACCCACATTATATAATGTATATCTCCCAAATGTTAAAAATCACTGTTATTTACTTCAGAGTACATTTTTATATCATAAGACAGTGACAGTCTTAGATATCTGCTCACAGGCTACCTGCCAAAACTCTCCCTGTCATCTTTGCAAATATTATTAATAATGAGAAGTTAATATTCTTAATAATAATTTGAAAATCTTGTTAGCAATTAGAATGTATGGGCATTACTAACAAACAGAAGTTCTAATATCAGAAAATTGCTCTTGTTAGCAAATTCTCCTGGTAATTTGGCTATATGTAGTCCTCAGAACACACATATAGATGGCTAGTATTTTCTATTTATTCCTATCAGCTTAGCTGGAAGCAGGCTAAATATATTCCTTTTAGTTATCATACATCAGTAGCCTAACGTTTTTAAAACCAATTGGTAATTTTTCTCATAGACAACTTCGAATTTATCTTCTGATTAGGTCTAGTCCCTGCTCCGGGGCTGTTCTGTTGTACAGCATTAAACATTCTATACTTCGTATACACCTTATAACATCTTATACATAACATTTGCTTAGTTATTTTCAAATGACACAGAATTTACACTAAGTTCTAGTGATTTAAAATATATATTAAGCAACATAATTTCTCCTTTTACATTTTCTGTGCAATCTTTTAATGTAAGATTGTCAGCTGTTATTTTTCCTGCTGGTGTTATGTCTGCTTCATGGAATCTGCTTAAGAATTCTCTTTCCAGAATCCATAGGATGTTTCTATGTTGATTTTACATCACTTTCCACATTTAATAACACCTTTTTATACATGTTTTAATATAATGTATTATAAACTTTTTGAGAAAAGAAATTCTGAATAAATAATCTTTATATTTCTCTAATACCCGATAGTGTCTTGCCCATAGTAGGTGCTCAGTAAATACTTGTGGCATAATCAAATTAAATAATAGTAAATAAATGGTAAATGGTAAAAAAGAATCCAAAAGGCTATGAATGAGGGGCTAGCATTAAAGTATATGTATATCTTTAGTGCAGGATATTTATGACATACCTTTAGGTTAGTAAGAACATCTTTGGCATTACTGGGTTTCAGAAAGTTAAGGTTGATGAAAGACTGAATTATTTTAAAGTGTTGTAGCTCTATTCTTTGGTCATTAAGTGTCATCAGTGGATGAATGAATAAAGAAGATATGGTACACACACACACACACACACACACACACACACAGAGGAATATTATTCAGCCATAAAAAAGAATGAGATCTTGCCATTTGCAACAATAGGAGTAGACCTAGAGGGTATTATGCTAAGTGAAATAAGTAAGACAGAGTAAGACAAATACCATACAATTTCACTTACATGTAGAATCTCAAAAACAAAACAAATGAACAACAACAACAAAAAAACGGAGACTGAATCATAAGTACAGAGAACAAATTGGTGGTTGCCAGAGGGGAGGTGGATGGGGAATGTGTGAAATAGGTGAAGGGACTGAGGAATAAACTGCCAGTTAGTAAATAAATAAGTCAAGGGGGTGTTAAGTACAGCATAGGAAATATAGTCAATAATACTTTAATAACATTATATGGTAACAGATGGTAGGTACACTTGTGGTGAGCATATATAATGTATAGAATTGTCAAATCACTGTTGTATACCTGAAACTAATGTAATATTGTGTCAATTATACATCAAAAAATGTGTTCTTTATCTACACACATTTTTATATAAACACTCTCATTTTGTGAATCAATTACCTCTTCGTTCTTTATTTGGAAACAAAAATTAATCATTTGTAAAATTGATTTGAGTAAATAAGCAAATAAAGAGAGCAAATATTTAAAAAATCTAGCCTCTTTGTATAAATATGTATACAAATAGGTCTTTATATCCCCTTCATAATTTCTTATCACATTGCAGAAAATAGCCTATCATCACTCCATAACATAAAAACTTTTGTCCTTGTGGAAAACACTTATTCCTCAAACTTGAGGAAATGGTAAATATTCATATTTACTAATCTAAGGCTCAAGACTATGTCTTACATTTATATATCATTTGTTACAAAAACTCACATTTAGATTTCACTTTAGATGGTATCTTTGACAAACTTTCTTAATTGAGATCATTAGCATTCCTCCACAATGAGCCATATTTTATAATATGAATGTTTGATGATGTAATTTAAAATTTTTGAGCTGCCAATTCATAGGAACCTGTTATTTACATTAATGTGAGTTAATGATCTGCATCCTCTCCCTGGTTATTTGTTTATTGGAAGAGAAGAAGGAAGATGGCATATAAATAATTTTTTCTCCACATTTGTTTACTCACAAGTAAAGAGTTAGTCATAAGTTCAAATGAGAAATAATTCAAGTATTATTATAAGTTCCCTAAATTGGGAATGAATTGTTACTTTTAATATAAAGTTATATTCAAATAATTTAATGACTTGTTCATATATGCTGCCCATTTCTTATGTAGGAATAAAAATCATTGGAAAAGAAAATAAAATTGCACAATATTGATTATTGTACATGATGCTTCTTTTTGAAACCCTGAATCTCCTTTAGCATATTTTTGTTCTTTTAAAAGGTAGAAATAATTGATAAGCTTCTAAATCAATTCAAGTGAATAGTCATTAAGATTAATATTGAATTCTCTATACATCTCTTGATATGCTCCAAGTTAGCATAAGCCTTATGATTTCTCTTTTTTTATTGCGTGGGTACAGAGAAGCTGTTACAATGACACAGAACCATACCCTTCGTATAAAGCACACATTCTACAGTTCTTAGATATAAAAAAACATGTAGCACCATTTTGATTTAGACAAGGCAAGGCATTCTCAAGTTATCTAATAGTTTGGGATGACCATGATAAAAACCTGAACTAGATTCATGCACCTAAAATCTGCCTCTGCCTGTCCTTTGCTATTACCAAAGGGGATTAGGGATGGGTGAACCCAGCCATGATTTGGGTTCATCAAACATCTTGAAATACTTTTCCAATGTTCTGGGTTAGGCAAAACCCAAAATGTGTTTTGCCAAGCACATTTTCTCTTAATTCTTAAACCCAGGAGTATTTTAAGGTAAATTTAATCCATATGCTTCTGATTCATTTACACTAAACTCATCAAAATGTTCTGTCTTAAGAGCTGTTTGATGTGCAAGAAGCTTTTTGAATATTTTATAAGCCTTTTAGAGTCCAGTTCATTGGACTTTTACATTCAGCTCGGCCAAGAGCAAGTAAACTCAAACCCCCAAATGATCAAGTTTGGTTGCAAAGTCTAAAACATTAAGGTTTGCAAAGGTTCTAAACTTGGCTATGCCTATTTGATCCTTGGTAAGAATATATATTAACATTATTTTTGCAGAATGTAGATTGTGTAACACAATGAGTAGTGAATAAAATGCAAAAAAAAAAAAAAGGGGCATGGAAATATAAAGAAGCCAAGTGACAAATAATTCAAAGCAGATTGAATGTCTGTTCTTTAGCAAGAACCATGCACGAGCTAATATAATGGAGGATGACACTGCATCTGTTTTCATTTTTCTTTCTTTTGGGAAAACTTTCTTCTTTTTGGACTGTATTTGGACTTTTCTGCAAGTTCTCTCCCATTTCTGTCTTTTGGACAGGTCACAGAATTTATAGCTAGCATTGTAGCACTGATATTAAATAGAAGAACTTTATGTTTAATATCATATAAAAGGGTTAAGTATTCTTATGAAGAAGTGAAAATGGATTACAAACTTTATTTCTTACGATGTCATTCTCGCATTATAACTTTTAAGTTTGCAAAGGAATAACAAACAGGGTGAGGTTCATTATGAAATTTACAAATCAAATTCAGTATCAAAGTCCCAATTCATAAATTTAGATTGGATAATGCTTATTAAAATTTGTAATAAATAACACTCTATTTGGTTATATTATAGGTAAATTCATTTTTATCTCTCTTATTGTTATTTCTATGTGATGTGGAATACCAGACTATATTTAAGATAGCTTTGTACATAGTTCGGGGCTTAGCTATATAAATAAGAAAACTCAGTAGTAGGGCAGAGTATGAGAAAGTAGAAGAAAAAAACGTCATGGAAAAATCATTTATTACATCCTAAAAAGCTGAAATATTGTTTTTTTACTTTCCAGTTGTGAACCTCTCTAGAAACCAGACCCAGGTCTTGAATAAAGTTAAACAAAAATCAATAATAATTTTAACATAAGCTTTGACAGTTGCACGTGTGAAAAGTTTGTTTTTCCTACTGTTGTTGGCTAAAACTTTTTTTGTGGCTTCCAAAATATTCTGTTGTAATAAACCACAAATGATAATAAATATCTTTATAATCATTATCTCAATCATCCTATATTCTTTTTTTAGCCCTTCCTCAGGAATTTTGGGCAGTGACGCAGATGAACACAGTAATGGAGAGGGGAGGTGAAAACAAGGGCATTGCAATAAGAGACTGAAATTCTTTACTAAGATGACATACTTAAACATTCATTTTTCCCCTTTCTCGGTATACCAATTTCTTGCTTAATAATGCCATTCTAAGATTATGGTTTTTAAGAGTTATAGCTTTAGAATGAATATATTTTAGTTTTTAACACTAGCTGGCAAACTATCTTTCTTTAACTTCAAGTTTCTCTTCTGTAAAATGAGGACAAAACACAGGATTCCTAAAATTATTGAAAATGATAAAATACCTGGGAAGCTTAAAATCAGATAATTCTGCGCACTTCTTCTTTGCTGTGTCAACTCTGCTAGATTACAGCCTCCTCTTATTCAAACACCAATCTAGGTGTTTTTATGAAGGTATTTTACAGACGTGATCAAAGTCCATAATCAGTGAGGGAAGAGAAATTAGTATTGGCCTTTAGGTAATAGAAATTATTTGAGGCAACCTGAGTGGACCTGATTCAATCAGTTGAAATACATGAAGAGCAGAGCTAAAACTTCCCTGATGGAAAAAGAAATTTTGCTTGAGGACAACAGCATGAGCCCTGGACCAAGAATTCTAACCCCCCCTTCCTGACAACCTGTCCTACGGAGTTTGGACATACCTAGCCTGTCTTCACTGGCATAAGCCAATTCACTGCAATAAATCTCTTGATACAGATCTCCTACTGGTTCTGCTTCTCTGCTTGAAGTCTGGCTGATATAAGGCCCATGCATGAATTCATTAAGCAAATACTTACCAAGGTTTTTCTGTATACCAAGTATTATTCTCAATACCAAGGACTGTAGAGAACAAATTAGACATTGCCTCTACCATCACTGAACCTTTAAATAAAGGATATTTCTTTAAATTATAACATAAATAAATGTTTAAATTAAAGTAAGTGCTTTAGAGTAGAAGTACAAAGAGATAGAACTTCATTTTCGTATTAGCTTTTTCAGTTTTGATATGGAAGCAGTTGAAAACTTTTTTAGTGAATTTAAATGAGATGTATCTTAATTCAGTGATGGATTTTTGTTTCTGTGAGTCTAGAGTTTCTATTAAAAATGGAAATAAAAATGGAAATACAAATTTTCTTAGCAAAAAAATATAAATATTTCATCTTTCTGGGTTTAATATAGTCATTGAACAAACAATGATTGAGTGCTTGTAGGTACATGAAACTGAGGTGAACAGGGCATAGAAGGGACATTTTACCTGCTTTAGGATCTGTTGTGTTGCCCAAATGATCATCATTGTCAATATATAACTTTTTATTGTCATGTAGCTAATGTGGCATGCTCATTCATGTGACTGCAACTAGAAAAACAATACTTTCAGTGGAAAATATTTAATCATTAAGAGTGTTTAATCAGAACAATAAAAAGATGCTTTAAAAAGTAAAAATTGTTTGGGGTGCCTGGGTGGCTCAGTTGGTTAAGCATCTGACTCTTGATTTCAGCTCAGGTCATGATCTCAGGGTTGTAAAATCAAGCCCCACATCAGGCTCCATGCTGGGTATGGGGCCCGGTTAAGATCCTCTCTCTCTTTCTCCCTCTGCCTCCCCCAATTAAAAAAAAAGTAAAAAAAGTTCTCATCACTAATGTTGGAAATAAATATTAAAAATTGGAAATCTGTGGTCACCCTTTATATGTGTTTTTTATTTAAATCTTGAAGGAAATAAACACATTGTTAGTAAGCACATTTGAAAAGAAAGTTTTACAACTAACTTTTCTATTGAAAACATTATTTTCAGCTTTTCCCAAACTATTCCAATATTATATTCCAGTTAGCCTTTAACTCATGTATTTAAATTCACAAAAGTTCATTATTTTTTCTCAGTTTCAATTTCACAGAATGATCCAGAGATTAGCTATTTGATTGGAAAAAAAATGAATGAATTTTCCCTTTTCTTTGATTGTTGAATGCCTACCTCCTGCTGCAATGAGCAGTTAATAGGATCATTAAAAAAATAAGATCATTTTACACATGTCTATTTAAATTTCAAATAACCCAGTCCTTTAGTAGCCAAGTCCTGGTCTGTAATTTCATCAGCTATCAATCAGATTTTAAAAATAAAAGTTTTCTTTAATTGCAAATGGAAATGCTTTCTTACTGAACCAAATCAGGATAAGACAAAGTTAATACATGTTTTCAGTTTAAAAATAATAGTTTTGGTAACTGAAAAAGCAAGAAACTTTGCAACAGCATTTTAAACATGAATACCCAATTTGCAATTTTTAAAAAAACTAATTTTCACAAACGTGTTTTAAAATTATCCTGAATAGAAAGGAAATATAATATGGGAATTTCTAATTTCCCAGACGTTACTAATTTTCAAGGTTGAAAACAGTGCTGTATTGTGAATTTCCTTTTTTTTTTAAGAAAAAGACATTTGCTATATAATTGGCAACTGTCAGCAGATTTCCAGGACGAATATTAAAGGAACAAACTTTTCTACACTTTAGGATTATCCATATATAACCAAATAATTTAATTATCATAGAAATTGGAGCCAGTACAGTTGGTATTTGATATCATTAAAACTATTGCTTATTGCAGATGTTACCAGTAGTTGCCATGAATGAGCTATTGGTGCACCAGTCACCAGAAATCTTAAAATTTCTGAATATTTTACTTCTACAAGCAGTTTTATATTTACTTACGAAGATTCAAATATTTATATTTCATTATATATTATAAAGTGTTATGAGTTAATTTTATTATGCCTTATAGAAACATTCTTAGATTCTCTCCAATTTACTTCATTCTGCCCTACAATTAGTTCATTTTCTATCTGAGCTATGATGAACCTGTCGTTTTATTGTATGCACCCTCTGAGTCAACACACTCTTCATTAATTAACCTAGTTTTATTGTCCTTTGAAAATGGCAAGTACCCATGAATTAATAATGCAGAACTTCTTAGTAATCTTCATGAAAAGGATTTTATGTAAAATTAATGAAATCTAAAATAAAGACCAAAGATCCCAAAGGACCTCATTTAAATGCTATGTCACTTACAAAAACCAAAGTGATGGTACAGGTTACTTTCCTTCAGGTTTCCTTCGTACACATGCCTGAATAAATAAAATGTTTAAATACAACAAAAAGCCAAAGATAATATGGAGTAAAGTAAGGGAGAAAATATTGAAGGACAATCTGTAAGCAGTTAGAAGACAACGGAATTTTGAACCTTAAGCAGCAGGATCCATATTGAACAGATCATGCCAGACCATGATAACAGCCTTTTTGATAGAGTTACAAAACTAACTGGATGAAGAGTATGGAACAGACGTCATGTATTTGGGCTCCAGTGAAGCATTTGAAACAGTGGATCATGAACTTTTACTTGCAAATTAATTATAATTGTTTTGGATGAGAACAGAGTCACAGGGATTTGGAACTGGCTAAAAGATCATAAACAAAGTAATAGATGGCAATGAATACAGTTGGAGAATAGCTGCAGCAGGTTTTCACAGTGGTCAGCGTTTTGTAAATCTCTATTTATTGGTCGTTAAAGAGGAGTTTTCCTCAGTAATTGTGAAGTAGAAGTGTTTTCATAGGTACCAAATACAGTAACCAGAGAAAGCTAATTGCTAAATTAAGCTAACTGGTAAATAGACGATTTTATATGAATCAATATCTAATTTAGAATTTATACTTAAGGGGCACCTGGGTGGCTCAGTCAGTTAAGCGTCTGCCTTCAGCTCAGGTCATGATCCCAGGGTCCTGAGATCGAGCCCCACGTCAGGCTCCCTGCTCAGCAGGGAGCCTGCTTCTGCTGCTTCCCCTGCTTATGCTCTCTCTTTCTCTGTCAAATAAGTAAATGAAATCTTAAAAAAAAAGAATTTATACTTAAGTCGACTTTTGAAAATGTTATGTAGAAAAGTGTAAGTGCATAATATTCAGGCAATAACTAGTGTCAACAGAATAGAATATTTTAAATATTACCAGTTGCTGTTTAAGTATTATTAATTATATACCTTAACTGCTTATTAAAGTATGTTCAATAGCACCTCCATTAGAAACATATCAAAGAAATCAATATATCCTCTAATTTTTACAAATCATGCTTTTAATTTCTCTGTATTTGTTAAAATTAAATAAGTTTTATAGCAATAAGAGGACAGGTTAACAAATCTAAAGTATATATAATACAGATTTCAACTGGTAGGAGCCTTTCAAAAAACAGCTCTGAAAGAGTCTTTTATAAAAGAAGAAGAAAACTATAGATTTATAATGGAATATGGTAGAATAATTTTTCCAAAATCTGGGCTACAAGATATTTTAGGAGTAATGCAATAATGTTTTAAGTGGTTCACATTTATCTGTATTAGGAAAAAAACCAACTCATGACATAAATGTTACTTAAAAATGTATTTAAGTTAAAAGAAGTATTTCATCTCCAGCTAAGTATTCAGTTAAAAATGCCACAGTAATATAAAGTATGCCCCAAATTCAAGAAACTGGTACACAGAAGATTAATGTTTGGGCAATGTTGCAGATAAAAGGCTGCTATTGTCTTCTTCATTGAACCAGAAATATTTTTAATTACATGAAAAGGTAACACATTGAAATAATACAGACAAGATTCTCAAGGAAAAATAAGATTAAAATGACAAACAAATAAACAAAAGTAACTTTCATAAAGTTCTGTATAGTCCAAACATTTCTCAGCTCCAGGTGAGAGCTCAATTAATTGACCAGTATTCAGTGAAAAATGTTTGCCTCACAGCAAATGAACATGAAGTCTCTTGAGGTTTACTGAGATTTAATCTACTGAAATGGCAAATTCTGACTTATTTACCCCTTCCAATTTTTAAACATCAATGGAATGAAATAAAAGCATATTAAGAAAAAAAATCATTGTTTAAATGGAAAGAGTAAATTTGTTTCTCATAACTCTTAATTAAATGAAAACTACTGCTCCAAAATTATATCACCACTTTTTTATATATATAAAATCTAAAAAGATAGAGGCATGAGAGAGCTAGAGTAAAATGCACACATTGAGGAAAATGCTGATTTTAAAAGATTTTATTCCAAGTAGAAGCAATGAAAGCTTTTGGTTTGCACAATAGCCTCCCGAGGGTAAAGGTGGTATTGACATCACTGGTTGTACTTAAAAGTCACCCTGATGAGCCGTGAGGCCAACATTGAAAAGAGTATTCTCACAGGAGAGATTAGATGGCTTGTCATGCCTTTCCCATTTCTTATTGACTTGATTTTGTTGTCCTAACAATCACTCTTTTGGAAAACAATTTGCTGGCAACTTGAGTGTTTTTAGTTGTATCCTTGGGAGTTGTCTGGCTGTGTTCAGCTAGAACTGAAGTGTCATCTCCAAACATGGTGAAATTAGGAAATGGCACACCATAGATCTTAGTCTTTCCTTGAACATTTCTACTAGTAGAGGCAGTGTTAATAAGTCTCAGTTTCTGGAGATAAAGAATAAGCACTACAATTTACCTTACTGATGGAATAGTAATAACGACATTAACCCTGTCTATGAATATCTCCTACTTCGCCATAATTCTTGGCTTTAATGTGGTCATGACCCTTGTCTTATCTTATTTTTGTGAAACATTAGCATATATGCATTGGTCCATTAATTCCCTCATTTAGGAAATGTTTGCTATGCATCTACTCCGGATATTGAAGACACAGTACTAAAAATAGAGGTGTCCTTGTTGCCACTGGAGGGCATAATCAGGCAAATGAGTAATTATAATAAAAGTAATAAGTGCTCTGATTAGGAAGTAACAGGTGTTTAGGGATTATATTGAAGGGACACCCAGTCCACACTTGCTGGTGGTCACAGAGGTGATGACATAGAGTATCTAGAGCGAATTATGTCTGTGTGCATGTGTGTGTGTGTGTGCGTGTGTGTGTGTGCGTGTGTGTGTAGTATATATAATATACATATAGTGGCATATATATACAAGTATTGAACATTTAGGGAGTTAAAAAATGTTTAATATGCTACAGAGTAGAGTTTGAAAAGAGGATGATGAAAGATGAAGCTGGCCTTCCAATGTTGGCCTCCAAATGTTGTCCACTCCACAGCTCCAGGGGCACCATTCATGTAGACTATGTCACCAAAGGTGACACTGAACCAAGGGAAGTAGTGCTGTAAGTTAGGCTAGAAGCAATGAGGATGGAAAGAAGTAAGTTGAGCCAAGAAATATTTAAGAGACAAATAAGACTTAGTGATTGGATCTGAGGAGTGAGAGAGGAGGGCAGAAGATATTTTTCTTGATCAATTGAGTGGATAGATGTTGCTTCTGTTAGCTAAGATGAGAAACATAGAAGGAAGAGTCAATTCCAGATGAAGAAACTTTCTAAGGTAGTTTAAACTTGTTGATTTGAGGTATGCATAAGAACTCTAAGTGGTTATTTCTAGCAGACAGTTGTAGGTTTTGCACTTCAGGAGAAGAATCTGGATTAGAGGTGTGTTTTGAATAGATGATAATTGAAGCCATGGGAATTAGGAAAAAAGTGAAAGGAAGACTAATCTTTTTTTCTGATTTTAGATAGAGTTTTAGCTGTATAATCCCAGATTTATAATAATCTGTAAAGGATATCTATAGGAGTATATTCTGTAATTTGTTTGATAATTCAGGTTTTAGTTTAATATCCATATAATTTATTAAGATCCCATTTTCTAAAATAGTATAGAAATGCGGAAACTGCAAATAAGCAGAGGAAGCCAGCAAGTTGTTTTTCCATATACATATGTATGTATATATTTATGAAGTAAAAAATACATGTTTATGAAATAAAATATATATATTTCTATTTTCCACAATGAATGTATAATATTTTTTAAAAGCAGAGATAAGCAAATGCTATTAAATGTTTTTCTAAATTATTTATTTTGAGGAATGGATAGTAATTGGCTCACTTTTGATAGTTGAAACAGTATTTGTTTTCAAGAAATTAAATGAAAACGTGAATGAATAAAAAACATAGAAACCCCCAATTTATTTAATCAAAATACTGATATTGACCTTAAACATTTAGTAGGGCCTCTGAAAATATCAATATGGGCTTCTATTCTTTCCTTCTCAGCCCACCCTATTGTGGAAATAACAATGTAATAATAAAATGCCACGCTATTAACACAAGGAAGAAAAACAAGGAAGTCAAAATAATGAGTGAGGTTATTCGTATTCTGGGCAAGTGCTAATTATTTGCCTGTAAGTGATGTTGGTTTTGGTGTTTTGGGAAAATGGGAATTAAGAGTGACTTTAGTAGATACATTGTTCTTGACAGAGATTGCTGTGAACAATATAGTGTGGTCCTGTACATTGCTCTGTATTTGAAGATGATGCTTTATTTTTGATCACTGGCATGTGGCTATGTATATAGAAATCCAAAACAAGGGAAGTAATCAGCCCATCAATTGGTTATTTTGTTTATACAAAATCAAAAGAGTTGGCTTGACTGATTCCCCCTCCTTGGATGTTTGGGCATTAAATATGTAACCCAGATGTCAGCCGGGGCCATCTTGTCCTCCTTGAAATCTAGATAAAATTGTCTTGAATCTTGATACCCACCTCATGGAAGGCTGAAACACTTTTCAAAATGTCAGTGAAATCTGGGTAGCTTGAGTCCTCACAGTTACTCTTCCTCCAGGCTCCTGAGTTCTCTGTGTCTCTTATTTGCCCTATCATTTCAGATTTACACTTTGAACTTTTTTGTCACAAGACAAAAATATAGCCTACTCATAGGAAGCGTTCAGGAGTGTAGGGGACTTTTTGGAAGATTGGGACAAGGGTGGAGTAAGAGGGCAAAAGCATTTGCATTGCTGCAAGAAGGAGGCCTTCACGGTGGGCATTGGGCTACCCTAACACCTTTGGCCTTCCTCTTGATGGCGTTTCATTTCCTCCGGTCCTTCGGCTCCTCTGGAAAGGTGCTGCCGAATAAATTCGTGAATTTATATATACACCCCCAAGATGTAGTTAATAGCGTTGTTTGTAATTGCAAAAATTGGAGACAAAGTTTCCTTATTAAAAAAAAACCTGATTCAATCAATCAGGATAATTCATACGGTGTGATATTGAGCCGTCACTTAAAACCAATGAAAACATGTACACTCTTGAAAGAAAAAGTCTCCAAGAGATGTTGTGAAGTAAAAAAACCAATGTGCAAAGTGATGTCTGCAGTATGTTTCCATTTTTGGAAGTAAATAAATATATTTTGAAGTGGAAGGATACCCCAAATTTATAACAGCAATTCCTTTTAGAGAGAGTTCCTGGGTTAATGGGAATGGCTTTTCCTTTCAGTTTTTTACCTCAGTAAGGTTTATTTTAAAGTAATTAATAGTATATGGATTAATTATTTATGTATTTATTTATTTTTGAGAGAAGAGAGAGCAAGCACAAGTTGGGGAAGGGGCAGAGGGAGAAGCAGACTCCCCGCTGAGCAGGGAGCTACATGGGTTAATTTAAATAAATCCTATCATTATACCATCTAGAACAGCTTAGCCATTCCTTTATGGTTAATTAGAAAAAGTTGCTATTAAATTGCACCACTGGGTATTTACCCCAAAGATACAAATGTAGTGATCCAAAGGGGCATATGCACCCCAATGTTTATAGCAGCAATGTGCACAATAGCCAAACTATGGAAAGAGCCAAGATGTCCATCAACAAATGAATGGATAAAGAAGATGTGGTGTATATATATACAATGGAATATTATGCAGCCATCAAAAAATGAAATCTTGCCATTTGCAACGACATGGATAGAACTAGAGGGTATTATGTTAAGCGAAATAAGTCAATCAGAGAAAGACAAGTATCATATGATCTCACTGATATGAGGAATCTGGGAAACAAGACAGAGGATCATAGGGGAAGGGAGGAAAAATGAAACAAGGTGAAACCAGAGAGGGAGACAAACCATAAGAGACGCTTAATCTCGGGAAAAAAACTGAGGGTTGCTGGAGTGGTGGGGGGGCTGGGTGATGGACATCAGGGACGGTATGTGCCATGGTAAGTGCTGTGAATTGTGTAAGACTGATGAATCACAGACCTGTACCCCTGAAACAAATAATACATTATATGTTAAAAAAAGAAGATAGTAGGAAGGGGAAAAAGAAGGGGAGGGGGAATCGGAGGGGGAGACAAACCATGAGAGATTATGGACACTGAGAAACAAACTGAGGGCTTTAGAGGGGAGGGGAGTGGGAGGATGGGTCAGCCCGGTGATGGGTATTAAGGAGGGCACGTACCACATGGAGCACTGGGTGTTATACGCAAACAATGAATCATGGAACACTACATCAAAAACTAATGATGTCATGTATGGTGACTAACATAACATAATAAAATCAAATTAATAAAAAAGAAAAAAAAAAGAAAAAGTTGCTATTAGAATAAAATCTAAAGTCCTTCATACCCTAAACTCTGGCTCCCCCAGTCCTCCCCCTGCCCAGTCAGCTTGCCAAGTCTGTTCCCACACCAGATCTTTGTGCTTGCTCTTCCTTTCCTCTGTTTCAAATTCTCTTTACCAGCTGCCTCACTTCATTTGGGTCTTGATTTCAGATGTCATCTCTTCAATGCCTTCTGTGACCATCTTATCCATCCTCAGCCCCCTAATCCATTTCAGAATCAAAGAGCCACTTTGCCCTCAAACTAAACTCCACTGTGTCTTCCATTAGTTTCTCCCCTCAGTTAACACCAGAAACACAAGCCTCCAAGGCCTTCTATCATTTTGCAGACTCTTGGCCACACATGACTCTGTCTATATTTCTTATCTGACCACGTCAGGTCATTCTAAATGGCTCTCAGTACTTCCTATTCTGACCAAATCAGATCATCCCCGGTAGTGGTTTCTCTATTTGTGTTGTCTTAGATCTCCTTTCCAAGAACATAAATGTGTTTTGCTTTAGTCACAGTCGATACTCTTCTCTTAGACTTGAGTTCCATCCTATTCTCATTCACCAATGCTGAGAATAATCAAGGTAGAATGTACTAAGCAAAGATAGGGGAGGGTGAGTCTACTTTGAGGAGTCTGCTAAGGTAGAAGAGAGTTTATTGAGGAGAATAGAAATATAGAATCAGAGAGATATAGTAGGCTTATATTAATTTCCTTTAAGTAGTTGGGCCTGTATTTTCTTTTTCTTCTTAAAGATTTTATTTATTTGAGAGAGAGAGCATGGGAGAGAGAGCATGAGTAAGGGGAAATGGGGGGGTTGGGAAGGGCAGAAGGAGAGGGAGAAGCAGGCTCCCCGGAGCCTGAGTAGGGAGCCTGACGCTGACCTGGATCCCAGGACCCTGGGATCGTGACCTGAGCCCAAGGCAAACACTCAACGACTGAGCCACGCAGGCGCCCTGGGACTGTATTTTTAAGCCAAATTTTTAAGCAAGGGTGTCTGATTATGGTCATCCTGGTGAAAGTGTGGGTGGTGGTTGAAAACTAAAGTTTTAAACCTTTTCAGTGGAACCAGTGTTTGCTGGAGGTGCAAAGGGCAATCTTCATGTGTTTAATTCCAATGCAATTTAAAAAGATCATTTAACATGTAAAATTTCTAATTAATATGCCAATCGATGGAATAAATATTTATCCTCACCACTCTAAGCTAGAAACAAGGTTAAGAGCAGAAAAGTTCAAAGTAGCCTGCTGGAATAAAACCAGGTTCGTACTCATCTCTCTATGATGAATTCTCAGCGTGTGAGGTTTACTGCATGTTCCCTGAGCTGAACGGTCATTGAGTGGGTCAGCACCAACTGTCTCATCACAGAGACAACTGGACCTGTGAGAGTCCCGCCCGGTTTCCTGGGAGGTCTATGCTACCCACTCCAAAACACTGTCTTCCTGTGATGGTCACTAAGTTTCTTGACAGGTCTCAGGGCAAGGTGGAAGTGCTTCTTTTAAAGAATGCACATACTAGGGGCGCCTGGGTGGCTCAGTCGTTAAGCTTCCGCTTTAGGCTCAGGTCATGATCCCACTGCTTGTACTTTCTCTCTCTGTGTCAAATAAATAAATAAAAAATCTTTTTAAAAAGTGCACATAATAAGAAATTTTAAAGATTGGAGACTTCATGTCAGTAAGAGGTGCTGCTGGCTTAACTCATTTATTCTGTGTTGAACTGAGCACAAAGCTCCTCTGGCCGCTTTTGAGCATTTTTTCTGAAATACTTACAAATATATATTTGATCAGGGTTTCTTGGGCTATACCAGTTTTGATTTGGTGCTCGTTCTTTGTTTTTGTTGTGGATGTTTATTCGTTTGGGTAACCCTGTGAGAATATTCAAGTCAGGCTATTGTTTCCAGACCCATGCTTTGCAATCACATACCTGGCAAGGTTCAGGGGCATCAGCTGGGTGCAGGCACTCAGCCCCCTTCAATCAGCCATCCTGGGACAAGTGAACGCAGAAGGCCTAGTGTGGAGATGATATAATATCGTAGTTTCTTTTGCATTTGGGTTAAATTTTGATGCTCTTTTTAAAACTTTTAAAATTTTATTTTTTACATCTGATTATTTTATAGTAACAATGGACAATGTTACTGGACATTTTAAGCGATTTCTTTTTTGGTCTAACTTCTATCAACAATGTTTTTTTTGTTGTTTTTTTTTTTTTTTTCTTTTACGGGAAAGGTTAAATAATTACCTTTAAAACCAGAAGTGGATTTTTTTTATGATAAGTGGAAGTTAAAAATAGCATTTGTTGATGGCTATGATGAGAATGACTAGGATGAATAAAATATGATAAATTATAACATAAACTAATCTTGCAACTGTTTCATACTTTGAAAACAGAATGGAACATGATGGTGAGAGCTTCATTTTCTTCTACCTGCCCTAAGTTGGGATGTGACTCATGCTGCCTTTAGATCTGGGCAAGCAGGGCCTCTGCTCTGGGTCCCATTCCTTAGAGGGTCCTATTTTTGTCCTTCTATGGGGACATCCCTCTCCATGGAACACATGAGCCCTTGGAATCAAAATGAGAAGCCCAACCAGAGCCCACAGATTATCCTTTGGGTGTCCCTGTTCCCAGAATTCCTTGCCTTCCAGCCACTTCCAGGACCTGCGTGGGGATGTCCCGTGGCTCCAGCCTTCTGAGGTAGCTCTAAACTGCTGGGGTGTGTGTACAGCCCTAGGACGACAGGGCAGCCCAGGGGTGGCTCTGTTGGATATCTACAGAGCTTTGACGTGCAGCCAAGGTGACCACATGCATCCATGAAAAGCCCCTCAGGGTGTGAAACGAAGCCAGAGATGGGTGAAAAATGAGGTCACTGCAGACTGGGAGTCAGTGTTTCTCATGCCACCACGTGCCAGGGCAGGCCTCTGAGGAGTCCAGAGTTCTAAGTTCAGACCCAGCCATCCACATCCTTACGAGGGTATATATTTGCAAGCTTAGAGGTGGAACATATTTCATTTAATAGTTTATTATCACTTTTAATAACTTGTAAATATTTAGAAATACAATATTTGAGACTTCATTTGTATTCTTGTTTCAGATCCTGCAAATATCAAGGTGTACTTGTATGTGACTTAGTTCAGATCATCCTTACAGTGATCCCATGGGTGGGTACTATCCCTTTCTCTACTCTATAGAAGAGGAAACTGGGGCACAAGATGGTGAGCCAACTACCTCAGGCCACGTAACTAGTGAGCTCGGTTTTACAAGAGAAGACTGGCTTTGATGTCCTAAGGTAATTTCTCTTAACTGTGATGCTATGCTGCTTCCTAAAAGAATGTGTCAGTAATTCTCACAGAAAATGTCTGGACGACAAGAAAGTAGATTCTAGTAATTCACTGGAATTCACATTTTCTGTTATGAAAATTGCCTAAGTCCATGATATATTTTATGTTGCGAAATTGGTAAACATTTTTAGAATCCTTGCAGTTACAAGGTTATTTTGAAAAAAAAATTCAGTGCACGAAAATAAGGTTCTTACCTTCTTTAATCATTTACTGAACAGCTTAGTTTTGTATATACACATAACATTTTTTATCATGTCAGTAGATTTATATGTAAATACAAAACTGCTATTGTTGTAAGATGATGAATATGAACATTTACAGTTATTTTCTAAATCTGACTCAGTTCATTGATGTTAAATTGCAGATTTCTCAGTTTCCTGTACTCATGTTGGCAGTCAATTCCAGAAATTAGCCTTTCCATTTTCATTTGATAAATGCCATTGAGCAAGGTACCGAATCAAGTATTTCAAATGAGACAGAAAAACACTACCTATTTTTGTTTATTTTCCAATACAGTTAATCCTTTAGCTAATTACTCCTTAAACAAGATTTTATCATATTGCATATCTTACCAATATCTTTAAAGAGCTGAATGGATTTAATCTGGCAAAGCTTCGCTTATGGCTAGAAATTGTGTCAGAGATGAAACTGAAATATCTGAATTTAACATTAAAGCAAAATAATATGACTGTTTCAACACATTGAATGGGTATCTGGCAGATAAATACTAATGTATCTGAAATTTTATATATATATAATTAACTATTTCATAGTTTACAAATACATTTAAAATTTATTTTCTGCCTAATAGCAAATATTGCCCACCAAGGAATTTATTCCTTCACTCTCCAAATTGGATACCTACTAGAGAAATGTGACCTTGTAAACCTTGTAGTATGACTTAGAAACAAACTTTACTTTTTTTTATTATGTTAATCACCATACATTACATCATTAGTTGTTGTTGTTTTTTAAGATTTTATTTATTTATTTGAGAGAGAGAAAGAGAGAGAAATAGCATGAGAGGGGAGAGCGTCAGAGGGAGAGGCAGGCTCCCCGCTGAGCCAGGAGCCCGATGTGGGACTCCATCCCGGGATTCCGGGATCATGACCTGAGCCGAAGGCAGTTGCTTAGCCAACTGAGCCACCCAGGCATGCACATCATTAGTTTTTGATGTAGTGTTCCATGATTCATTGTTTGCATATAACACCCAGTGCTCCATGCAGTATGTGCCCTCCTTAATACCCATCACCAGGCTAACCCATCCCCTCACCCCACTCCCCTCTAGGAACCATGAGAGACTATGGACTCTGAGAAACAAACTTTACTTTCAAATGTTCTTTTAAGCTTCTGAGTCTGTTTAATTGAACAAATGGTCTGTATGATTCAGAATTTTCTTGGTACTATAACCAAAGTAAAACATAGACATGTACTAGACATTGAGGCTGTAATGGTCATGCATAAATGTTCTCACTGATTGATACCGTAAGGAGTAAACTATAAACTTGAACCTTTTGTAACATTATGCTTATACAGCATCACTTTTGTTTTATTTGTGGGCCCTCAGGGGACTCATTAAACATACGGCTCTGCTGTTCAAATACTGGATGAGAACATGGAGACCAAGCCAAGGATATGCAGTTTAGGCAAGAGTTGAGGGGTGAGGGTCAGAACCAGAGTTGAGGGGTGGGATGTGAGAAAAGGAAACTGGAGCACAGGAGCCTAATGAAGTCACCCCATAACCGTCTCTAAGTAATGTAACTCCCTTCTAGCAGCTACCTGCTCATTTGTCCTGATTTACCCAGAAAAGACTGGACAGTCACTAAAGAGAATTACCATGTTTATTCTAAAACGAAGCACCATAAACATCACACAAAAGTCCTTTCTCAGGCTGGCTGACCATTTGAACATGTGGAATTATTAGAAGGGAAAATAGTCAGGTTTATTGTGTCTCCTTAGGTGACTGAAAGTTGCCTGATCACTGGAATAGTCTTAACGCCTTCGTGTTTCTTTATTCTTCACTAAACACGCATTTGTCTTTTTATTAGCAGGCACCTCACAAAGCTAATAGTCTGCAGCACCTCATACAAAGGAAACTTTTTAATGCCCCACTTCATTAACTAGTAACAAATGTATTCTTTCAAACCTTTACAAATAAAATTTTAGTTTAAAAAGCAAGTAAGTAAACAAACAAAAACCACTTTCGTATGTATTTCCCTATTTTTCTCAATTGTCTCCTCAAAAACAAGGAGTCTTGATACTCAAAAACTGGGGAATGGAAGAAAGTCAAACTGGCAATCTCCCGGAGGATCTTTAGTACACACCAATGTCTGTCTTCTCCCCGCAGAGACACTGACTGAGGGATGGACCCACCTCTCATTTCCCCTGCCCCACCACCCACCATCCCCACCCCAAGCAAGGCTCTGTTCCCTAAGGATATTTTACTGCCCAAATTCTATTTGGTGGAATATTATGGGTTTGCTTTTCATTTCGGTTAGTATTAAACTTCATTCAGTGGTTGCACATCAAATTAAATCAGAAGAGAGGTTGTGAGTATTGGACAAAGGACTGCTCTGAAGGTAGAAAGAAAGAAAGAGAGAAAACAAACATTGTTAATATGGCTTCATATCTCTAAATTCTCTGGCCATTAATTCAAGACAAAGATTCCCCAATTTGACAGGCCCCTAGTGCTGAATCTAATGTCAAACCGTGAGTATCTCAATACTCCACTTTCTTTTTAATAGGAAAGAAAGAAAACCATTTGTTGTTTAACTGGGATGACTGCCTCTCATCTTTCACATTGGCTATGACTATGTGCAGGCTGTGAATTTGCAACTGGAAATGGTATCTCAATAATGTCATTAAAATCTCACTTTGGCTGACTATATCGAATAATGAATCAGAGGTTGTTGAGAAATTTAAATACACCAAATGGCTGACTTTTTCAATTTATAGAAATCCTCTGTGAGTTAAAACATCAAGGGATATATTTTTATTCTTATAAATGGGTTTATTGAGCTCCTTACTAAGTGAGTGTGTTGTTTCCTGACTTAGTAAGTGAGGTATTATCTGAGGCAACACAGTGCGAAGAATGTTTATTTGCCAGATGGGAAGGGTAAGGCAACCAAGACCCCATCCCTCACTTGCTGTGGTTGGTGTGTGCCCTTTCTTTTGGTTCTTCAGCAGCTACTAAATCCTGCAGTGCTTCCTATTGCTGGCTGACAAGAAACAGAAGCCTCTTCCCACAAGTGACTGGTGGCAGATGGATCAAGCCACGGAAACGCTACACCCCAGACTTTCATCTGCCCAACTGAACTGGGTCATTACAAAGTGTTCTTTCACACATTGCTTCTCTTAAGGCTGCAGTGTATGTGTAGTGTGAGCAATAGTTAGTTGAACTGAGCACGTTTGTTTTAGACATTTACTCTATGCCTGGTAGCATGCTGTTTGCTTTCCAAAGGTTAAAAAAGACATGGAGACAACGTATTAGCTTGGTGTGTTTCTTTTCTTTTCTTTTTTCCTGCCTGGTGTGTTTCATTTTTAAAAGGAGTGATGGATGTAAATCTAGGAAGATATATCACTGAAATAAATCAAGGTCATTTGATCCTCAATTTTCCTCTAGATTAACTAATTATTTTAGGGGCAATTTGTGAACAAAGCGATCAGAAAGAGAAATGAGTGGGATAAACATTAGAGGTATTTGGGGAAAGAGAGTAATAAGTTTTAAAGTCTTAAAAATTTTTATTACACATATTGAAATTTAAGTAATGGGAATTACTATTTATTTTTGGGGTTTAGATACAAGTTATAGAGAAGGACAGTTTTGTTTAGTTCTCATTTCTTTAAAGCTTCTATCTACCTACTTCTCCATCTGTCTCTCCACCCTTCATCCACCATCTGAGCACTTATTTTGTGTTTAAAATTTTATTTGATAAAATCTTAATTTCTTAACCATTTATCATATAATCCACAATTAAATGTTTTTATTTGAAGCTAGTGAATGAGGAAATATTGCCTAGAATTTCCATTCTAAGAAAGCCAGCTGGTGGGCAGTACTGCCTTAAAAGGACGCTGGCAAAAGTATCCAAAAAAAAAAAAAAAAAAGGAAAAATCTTATTCTGCAGCTTTTATGAGCCCCCAAACTCCTTAAGCACTTTGGGAGACATAAACTGGAAAACATTATCTGATTTCAGACTTGCACTATAGTCCAAGGTAAGAAGAAAAAGTGGGGGCGGTTTTGTGGACTTTTTTCTAGATGCAAGTAAGGGAATGTCTTGTTCATCCAACACAGGACCAGCTGAGTATTTTTTTTTTTTGAGAAAATCCAAAAAGTGGACAAATTTGGTGGACAAATTGAATAAAACCCAAGTTATATTTGCTGTTTTACAGACCATTAGCTATCCAAGTGCCCAGCAATAAAACAAATGGTCTGTCCTCTTAGTTTTAGGTGAATATGTGAGTTTCAAGATTCAACTGAGTCTTTAACCGAGATTTTATGCAAAATATATGTCAATTACATTTATGTGAAGATAGGCATTCAATTCAATTAACATGTAAAGTATAACTCTCTAAAACCTAAACACATAAACACAACTTGTTTTTCAAAACAAAATGAACATGGTCAGGCACATTTTGGTGTAATGGTACATATTCTTTCCAAGTTAGTGCTTTGCAAAAGTAATGAAAAGCTTTCTACTGAAAGAAAATTCCGGTAGAAATGCCACACCAATCTGAATATGAAGTATAAAAGGTGACCTAAGTGAGAATTATTCCTTTATTGGCTAATTCACTGCTTTATTTTTTTAAAAGATGTTATTTATTTATTTGACAGGGAGAGAGGAGTGCACACAAGCAGGGGGAGCAGCAGAGGTAGAGAGAAGCAGGCTCTGTGCTGAGCAGAGAGCCCAATGCGGGGCTCGATCCCAGGATCCCAGGATCCCAGGACCCTGGGATCAATACCTGAGATGAAGGCAGACGCTTAACCGCCTGAGCCACCCAGGTGCCCCAGCTAATTCACTGCTTTAAATATCTTAACAGTCATAGATTGGTTCTCGAGTTTTCTGCGTTCAAATGACACGGATCTGATGAATTTTGTTGCAATTTGAAATATCTGGGTCCAGTTCCTTGCCTGTGGGCCTTGGAGATGATATCTGAGTTTTCTGAATCTGCATATTTCACCCAGGAATTTGGTCTCAGTAGGTCTGGCAGAGCCTGGGAATCTATATTTCTATAAGGGCTGCAGACATGTCTGGGAATTCTGCCAAACTTTGCCAGGATATATATGTAATTTGTGACTAGTTTGTGAATTGAACTATAATCAATTTAATGTGCAATCCCATTTTCCTAAAGGTTTTGATTCCTCTCTTGTAGCCAACTATTAGTGCCTATTTGAAAAATACTGTCTAAAAGTAATTCCCATCTTTCCTATGCTTCCTCTAGAAATCTATTTATCCTTTTGAGTGAAACAAATGCCACCACCTCCATGATCATTATAGCTGAAAGTAACCCCTCCCTACACTGACAGGCATTGGTCTGCTATAGGAATGATTTCAGTAATATGCTTTTTGGTGTGATATGTGTGTCTGTTTGAGGAACATATCTTTCATATTATTGTGGAGTCTAGTATAAGGATTTTCCAAAGGCCATTACCACATTGTGTCATTATGAGGATCAGAATGATTTCCCCCCCATATAAATTGTATTTTTCTGTAGGTAGTATGACAGAACAATTAGGAACATAGACTTTGTTTGTTTTTTTTGTTTGTTTGTTTGGGGTTTTTTTGTTTTTTTTTTAAAGTAATATCTTTCATTTGACCGTGCCAATCTTTTCCATCATTCTCTACAAACATTCAAGCTATTTCCTGCAAATTTACGGTTTTTGATCACCTGTACATATACAATGAAATATTCTCTTGGGCCCAATAAGGTCTTTATACATAATCAAAATCAATTTTAAAATATTAGCTAAAAGGCACATTTCTTCCTCTGTGAGTGTGAAGTAGGTGTTTGTTTAAGATTTATTTATTTGAGAGAAAGGGTGTGAGCAGGGGGAGGGGCAGAGAGAGAGAGAGAGAGAGAGAGAGAGAGAGCAGACACCCCGCTGAGCACGGGGGTGGGGGTGGTCTCCATCTCATGACCCTGAGATCATGACCTGAGACAAAATCAAGAGTAGGACACTTAACTGACTGAGCCACCCAGGCGCCCCAAGAACATAGACTTTGAAACCAGACTGCATCTATTAATATCTCAATGTCATTATTTACAAGCCATGTGACTTTGGGCAAGTTACTTAATCTCTTTTGCCTCAATTTTGCCATCTGTAAAATAAGGATAAAAATAAGGAGCCTATCTCATAGGGCTATTATGAGGATTAAAAGAGTTGACATATGTAGAATGCTTAGAATAACACCCAGCATTTTACAATTACTATATTAGATATTTGCTATTATTATTATTTGCCATAAATGGTTTATTTTTATATTATGAATTCTGAGAATTAATCGGTTTTCTCTCTTCACATTGACTGTGAGAGCTATAAAACCAAGTTTGTGACCTGACCATAATAAGGCAGGGAGCATTTTTAGCCTCGTTACTGGCTCCACTTTTTATCTCTTCTACAGTATTTCTTATCTCCCATTTAATTTATGGAATCTTGTATAATTTTATGAATTTGTGAAAGCTGCTTGATATTCTTTTTGGAAAACCATAGGGCATGTAAAAATAAATAAATACACATTTCTTGTTATTTATCCTGGTAATTGAGTTGCACAAAAATATGAGGGAATTAAGGAATAACTTCATTCCAGAACAGAGCAAAATATAAAAAGTTGGCATTTGAACAGAAGAGTTTGAGAGGGGGAAAATATGTGCAGAAGAAACAAGGAAGGTCAATGTGGGGCAGTAGACAATTTTCTTCCTAATTTTCTTTGCTGTCATTTGCAGAAATTTGTATGGCTTGGTACAGCTCTCTAGTGTGATCTTCTGTAACATTTTCAGTGGAAAGATGCTCTTTTTGTGATCGGGATACGATTTCATAATCACTGAATGGCATTATAGTAAAACTAACCTGACAGTTTGGAAGCCCAATGCCATAATATTCAAATAACCTCTGGGCATGTGTAACACAGCTATTCATAAGAGGTTTCTTTGTTTTTTTTTTTTTTTAATTTCTTAAGTGGCTCTTTTAAACTGCTGTCTTGTGCTGAAAATTTTAACCATAAGAACAACAGAAACAATTTTCTCCTGCCCCTTTATAAATAGCACTGGATGACTAGGGATGGATTTCTACCCTTGAAATCTCTCAAAGGCTCAGAATGGTTTTGTAAACCACAAGAGCACTGCTTTTCCACAAGAGCATTATGTCTGTGGTTTACAATGTCATCTGGTCTTCTTGATTGATTTATAGCATAGTTATCCAGCCATCTCAATTCATTAACTTAAGTATTTTTCTCAGCTTAAGTCACATGTCCTGTCAAATCAAGACTTCTCTTTAGTTCCATGAAATGCCCTGTTGCTGGAATTCTGCAAATGCCAGATTAGGAAAAGGTCTCTCAACTGCAATGATTCCTGTCTCCAACTTTCATTGAACAAAACTATTCACCCAAAGGAGTTACACCTTATAAGAACTGGTGACAGCATGTTAGGTTGGGAGGATAAGGCTATCAGATGGCAAAGATTTACTGATTGAGCACTAGAAATTCTTCCAGATAACAGCAAGCCCCGCTTGGAGGGGAGTTCTGTGCCTGCCATCCAGGCCATGAAATGTGAGCATCATATATGAATTTAATTGCTTACTATTTAACTTTACTGATATTTTTTTTCTTATGTGCCAACCATTAGTAAATACAAAAACCAAGTAAATCTGTCATTTAAAAATGTGTCACTACTATATAGCGATTACAGGTAATAGAAATAATTCTAGAATTTACATCCTAATAAATGAGATGAGAACACGGTGCATGATAAACCTCATATTCAAAGAGCAACTGCTCAGTAAAATAACCATGCTAGAGTAAAAATGACAATTGATTAAGTTGTAACAATATTCTTGGATACCCATAGTAGGCATTTAGGAAATTATTGTGTGGAACAAAAAAAAATATCTGGATATTTATTTTTAAAAATTCACAAATATATCAGAACCTTGGCTGCCAAAACATTTATTTCATCTCTTATTTTTCATGCTATTACAACTAAGTCAGAACTTTGACATGGTTCATTTGAAATCTGGAAGTGAATTCTTAATCTACAAATGTTAGTGGTCTCATGAAATATCTTGCTTTCCATGTAGACGTCTATCTTGTGTTTTGCTGAACAAGAGTGATGAATGTTTTGGTGTAGGATTTTGCTTTTGGAGTTCTGCTTCAAAGAACAATTTTGTCAAAGAGTAAAATTTGGAAAATAATATTTGAAATGCTTGTGAGCATTCTTACTTTCAGAAATTTTATATAATTTCTACCACCTTTTCCCAAAAGAACTGGATAAAGTGAAGACTGGAATGTTCTTTATCTGTAATAATAGCAATCATGTCTGTACTCTGGATGACTTTTCTTTGTGTCCCATATTTTAAGTACTAGACATTTCTTCTTTGTATGGTTTTTAGGAAAGAGAGTAGAGAGGGTGAAACAGTACACAGAATATGGATTTCAAAAGACAGACGTGTACCTTTTGAAAGACAATTTATGTTTTCAAATACAAATAATCTTTCTGATCTAAATTTTTAAGTTGTTTAATAGTAAAAAAAAAGCCAATTTGTGTTTTCTTTCTTTATGAAATCTGAAACAGTAATGTCTCACTGAGACATAGTTTTTAATGGGGTAAGTGTATATGTACTCATGTTGATTGAAATTTTATACTTACTAATATTTATGAAAATGCACTTAGAAAAGGAATTAAACATACTTTGCAGTTTCAAAAGGAAAGATTATTTGTAGCCTAATCAAAACCACTTATGTAAAGTATACTGAAAAGCATATGCGTCAACTTTGTAGATATACTGTTATTCCTAGACAAATGCCTTGTGAAAGATTACAGCTATGATTTAGAAGAATAAAAAGAGATATAATACACCCAGTCAGAAAACCTATGGCTGTCCTTAGAGGATTGATTCTCTTTTGGTTATAACCTCTGAGCATCCAACTTGAGCATTTTACACTCATGGGATAAATTAACAGTCTTTGTGATACTGGATCTGATTACAGCCTACTTGCTGACGGTTAAACATTTTATGATGGGAATATCTTATTCTTCACACTCACTTTTTCATCTTAACTGTACCTTGCATCTTTTCTTAAATTTCTGGGCATAAGAAGGACCCCATTAATTCACAGTTCTGTAGATGTCTCTGGCTAATTTTCTCAGCATTTCTTTTCTGAATGGTGAAAAAGCCCATAAGGATGCAGGATCAGCTTTTGTGTTAAATGTCTTTTTTTTAAAGATTTCATTTATTTATTTGAGAGAGAGAATGAGATAGAGAGAGAGAGCATGAGAGGGGGGAGGGTCAGAGGGAGAAGCAGACTCCCTGCTGAGCAGGGAGCCTGATGTGGGACTCGATCCCGGGACTCCAGGATCATGACCTGAACTGAAGGCAGTCGCTTAACCAACTGAGCCACCCAGGCGCCCCTTATTAAATGTCTTAACAGCATCAATACCAACAAATATCCATTGAAATCTAGAAATGGATTGAATCTAGCATTGTAGTTCTAGACATGCACCCTGGGTTAAGTATTTGAACCTTTCTGGGCTTTAGTTTCCTCATAATAGTAAAGCTATTATGAGGGCATCATAGTGACCTCATATATGTGAATATCAAGTAAGACGGAAGTCTCTAACAGTAAGACCTGGCAAGTGAAAGTACTCAATAAATGCCAGGTCTTCTCTTCTGATTATTTTCATAATCTCTGTCTTCCTCCTTTCATAGCCAGACAGATACATTTATTGTAGATACATCTATGATAGAAGCAGATGTAGTTATACATCTACAGCCATTACCTTTTGTGTGTGTGTGTTTGATATTATAGTTTACTATCCTCCGATTTTTGTGTATAAGTTGTTTTTTTATTTCTGTAAAAAAGATATTTGAAGGCAAAGGATATATGTTTTTATGCTCTACCATGTCATATTAACAGAGTGTTGGATGCGTGGTAAATGTTGAACACACCTTTTTCCCCATTGGTTGACATAGGTCAAGACTTCTTAAAGACTAGTACTTTTGACATACAAATGTTCTTAGATGTGTGCTCATTACCTTGGATAATTAAGAGTTGCCTATGAGAATCAAATAGTAACTATTTGGGGTATAGAGGATGAAAGTTGTGGGTACAGAGGAAAGAAGAAATAATTATTTGTTAAAATATGTTCTCAGCTGTACTGGTAAATAACCTCTAAGCACAAGTTAAAAATATTGCCATTTCCAGTAACATGGTCCCATCTGAGTAGCTAATTCTATTATACTGAGTTTGAGAAGCTGCCGGGGATGGTGGAATGAAATTCTCACTAGAGATTTATCTAACAGGAAATATCTAAAGAAGATTTAAAATTTTATAATTCACTGAAACAATTACATTAGTTGCACATAAATTTCTCTTGAAGCATAGAGCTTCAAGGAGGAAACTTCTAATCCATATACTAAAGCATGCAATTTACGGTTGGAATATTGTATGCATGTGGAAAATTATTACTCCTAATTGTATCAGGAGGATTCATTCATTATAGAGTATTTACCACATTCTTGACAAGCTATCCATCCAATAACTGAAGACCTATTATAAATGGCCTATAAGTTGTTATCAAATAGGAAATAATTTAGACATAATTTTATTTATTCATAAAGTATTTTATTTTCTTCTCTCTACAACCTAGAAATATAGTACATAGTATATATGTGAATATAGTTTCCATTAACAAAGACAGGAAAGGTAAATTTATAATACAATTCAGATACTAATAATACAAAACATAGAAGACCATCTTTGTAAATTGGTTTTTTGTCTGCCAATAATATTATTAAAAGTTAATGTAAACTCTAGAGTGGGATGTTAGACTTGCCTGTGACAGATTGGAAAGAGGATTCTGGAACATTTCAAGGGTAGAAGAAAATAGGACTTGACAGATTAAAGAGCTCTGAGCTGTGGTCACCTTTCTCAAACTGCCGTTTATCAGATGGATTAATGCATTCTTACCATTGGAAAAGGCAGGCTGCTACCTATGACAGTAACCAAAGAGCTTGCTGAATGTAGTCTGGCATTAGTAGGGGAAGAATGAGAAATGTTTATTTCCCCTGTCACTATACTGAAAGAAGTAGACAGCTGTTGGCCAGTGGCTTATCTTAAACTAGCTTCATTAACACAAAGAAGCAAGTTGGAAAATAACAACATAGGACTGGAAAGTCTAAATTCCTAAAAAGTGAGACATCTTTCCAAGGAACATATTTACTGGGCAAATGTGGGTTACTTTGCAATTTTGTCTTATTTTTAATAAGGGATATATCAGGTCAGATTCATCTCTGATTAAGTAAAACTTGGAAAATGTTTGTGGATTCTTTTCTTAATTTATTGATTAGGACATAAAAATTGTTTTCTCACATTAGATTTACTAAGGTATGAAGTTTGTAAAATAAAATGCACCTATATTAAGTCTACAGCTCCATAAGCTTTAAAAAACATATGCCTATATAAACACCACCCTGATAAATATATAGCACATGTCCATCATCCCTCTCCCCCACTTGCCTTACTCCTCTTTGCATTCAACCCCACCCCCTTATCCCTAGCCCCAGGTAAACACGGAACCACGGAACTGCTTTGTTATGCTATAGATTAAATTTACCTCTTCTAGATTTCATAAATCATCCAGCATGTTCTCTTTTGTGTCTGCTTTTTTACTCATTAAAATGTTTTTGAGCTTCGTCCATGTTGTGTGTATTTGTAGTTTGTTCCATTTGTCTTACTAAATACTGATTTCATTGTATGACAACTGCACAACTTGCTTACAGATCCACTTTTTGTTGTATGCCTGTGTTGTGTTGCTTCCGGCTATATATTATCGCAGATAAGACTGCTTGCTATCTGTGTCTATACATAGCTGTTTGAGGATGTATGTTTTCATTTCTTAGGGTAAATACCTAGGAGAGGAATTGCTGGATCATATGATAAGTAAAATTTTAGCAACACAAGAAACTATCAGACCATTTTTCAGAGTTGTTTTCCTACTTTACATCTCTAACAGCCATTTATAAGATTTTAAATTGCTCCACATCCTTACTAACACTTGGTATTTTCAGTCTTTATAATTTTAGTCATTCTAAGAGGTGTGCAGGGGTACCTCAGTGTGATTTAAATTCACATATCCTTCATGAATAATAACATTGGTCATTTTTTCATGTATTTTATTTGTCTTTGGTGCAGTGTCTCTTCAAATATTTTGCCCTTTTTATTGGTTTATTATTAATATTATTATTTAGTTAGAAATTCTTTACATTGTAAGAGACATGTAACATTGTGAAGAATTTATTTCAGTCCATGGCTTGTTTTTTGATTTTGTAATGGAGTTTTTCAAAGAGCAGACTTTTAAATTGTCATAAAGTTTAATCTATCCATTTCTTAATTATTAGAGATTTTCATGTACTGTTAAAAAATATTTGCTACTCCAAGGTCACAAAGATTTTTCACCTATGCTTACTCCGGAAGTCTGTAGTTTTAGCTCCTACTTTCACACATATGATGGATTTCAAGTTAGTTTTTTATTTTGGTGTGATACCAGGTTGAGTTTCATTATTTTTTGCCTATTATTTTTGCCAACTGTTTCAGTGTCATTTGTTGAAAACGCTATCATTTAAACAGAACTACCATGGCACCTTGGTCAAAAGCCTACTGACTGTATTTATATGTCTATTTCTGGGCTTTCTCTTCCATTCCATCAATCTATATATCTCTCCTTACACTACTTCTACACTGTCTTGATTATTGTAACTTTATGGTCTTACTTTAAATAAGATAGTGGAATTTCTCTAAATTTGTCCTTTAAAAAATTGTTTTGGCTATTCTAGATATTTTACATTTTTTTCTTTTTTAAAATATTTTATTTATTCATTTGACAGAGAGAGAGAGAGAGAGAGAGAGCATAAGCAGGGGGAGGTGGAGAGGGAGAAGCAGACTCCCTGCTGAGCCGCTGAGCAGGGAGCCCGATGTGGGCCTCGATCCCAGGACCCTGGGATCATGACCCTAGCCGAAGGCAGACGCTCACCCAACTGAACAGCCCAGATGCCCCTATTTTTCATTTTCATATAAATTTTACAACCATCTTTCAATTTCTACAAAAACAGCCTGATAGTATTTTGATGGCTCTATGTTAAATTTAAGGAGAATTGAGCATTTAAAAACAATGAGCCCTCCAAAACATGACTGTGGTGTATTATTCCATTTATTTCTTAATTTAACATATTAATTGCAATAGGATATTTGTAGATACCTAGGATGTTCCACATATATAATTACACTGTCCATAAATAAAGGCCATTTTGTTTCTTTAATTCCAATATGTTTCTACATCTGTTGACTTATCAATCTCTCCAACTATCTATATTATGATTTCTTTTTCTTACCTAATGACACTGGTCAGGACCCCTCGTATAATGTTGAATAGGGATGGTGAAGGTAGACAGCCTTGCTTTTTCCCTAATCTTAAAGAAGTGTTAATTCTTTCACATTAATTACATATTAGTTTTAGGTTTCTTTATAGATGCCATCATCATGTTGAGAAAATTTGCTATTATTCCTAGCTGGCTGAGAGTGTTTATCATGAATTGATGTTGAATCTTCTAAAATGGTATTTCTGCATATATTAAAGTAATTACATGTGATTATTTTGCTAATAGGGTGAATTACTTTGATTTCTGATGAGAAACTATCCTTGCATTTCAGGGATAATCTCTACCTCCCCTTTTTTTATATAACATTGGAGTCATTTTGCTCATATTTTGTTAGGAAGCTTCAGGACTATGTTCAAGTAGAATCTTTGTAATTTTCCTTGTTATGTTTTTGCTAGATTTGATTTCAGAACAATGCTGGCTTCACAAAATGAAATTGAAAACATTTCAGCCTCTTTTATATTCTGAAAGGATTTGTGTGAAGTCGGTATTTTTTTAATATTAAATGTCTGAAAAAATTTCCTATGAAGTCATCAGAGCCTGGAATTTTCTTTGAAGGGAGATTTTTACTTGCAAATTTTATTATTTTAATCTTAAGCTATTCAAATTTTTAAAATATATTATATTCTTGTGTCAGTTTGGAAATTAGTGTCTCTCAAAGGACTTTGTCCATGTCAACTTGAATTTATTGGCACAATATTGTTTATTATATTCCCTTATTTTCTTTTAAATATGTCTAAGATCTGTGGTAATCATCTTTCTTTTATTCCTGATATTGGTAATTTGGGTTTCTCTCTTTTTTCTTTATTGTTCTAGCTAGGGATTTAAAATTACTGATTTTTCAAACTATCAGCTTCCAGTTTCATGGACTTTCTTTTTTGTTTGTTTATTTTGTAATTTCTTTCATTTCCACTCTGATATTTCCTTCCTCCTACTCACTTTGGATTTAATTTTCTCTTCAACCCCTTAAGTTTGAAGCTTAGATGATTTATTATTTTTTTCTAATACAAGCATTTAAATCTATAAAATTTACTGAAAATACCACTTTAGCTACACACACTGAATGTTGATAACTGTCTTTCTTCCATTATAATTCAATTAAAAATATTTTCTAATTCTTTTGTATTTCTTTTTTTTTTGACCTATGAATTACTTGGAAGTATATTGTTTAATTTCAAAATATTTTAGAGTTTCTTAATTTTTTAAATTGATTTATGAATAGATTCATTAAAGCTAGAGAACATACTGTGCATTATTTCAACTTTTAAATTAATGTTTGTTTTATGTCTGCTGTATAGTCTATATTGGTGAATATTCCATGTGCTCTTGAAAAGAGTATGTTTTTCAACATTGGTGTATGTGTAGTGTTCTGCAAATGTCAATTAGGCTAATTTGTTGTTCATTTTTCTTATTACTTTTTATGTCTCCTTATTTTCTTGCTTCCTAAGAGAGAAGTATTTAGATATTCAACTGAAACTTAGATATGTCTATTTCTCCTTTCAGTTTTTCACCTCTGGAAGTTCATTGTGTTTTTTTTAAATAAATATCTTCCATTTATCTCTTTATGTTCAAGTTTTCCTTCAAATACTTAGACATATGTAAAATAGCTCTTTGAAAGTCTTTGTCTGCTAATTCTCTCTAATATTTCTGAGTCTGTTTTGATTGATGGATAGTTCCACTGTTTATAGGAAACATTTTCCTACTTTTACACATGTGTAGTCATACTTTATGAGATCCTAACATTATGACTGCTACTTTGTTGCATTTCTGGATTTTATAGTTTTCCTTTAAAGAGCCTTACAGTTTGTTTTGACAGGCAATTAAGTGAGTTGTAGATAAGCTTGAGCCTTTTGAAGCTTGCTTGTAAATTTTGTCGGGGCAGGGATGTCTAGAATAGCCTTTACTCCAAGTTAGTTTAGCTCTACCATTAAAGCTAGAGCCTATAGGGCTATATTATGTACCCTGTATGTTTAACAAGTTTGTTTCACTTTGACTGGTCAGAACTCAAGCGTCTCCTCACCAATGTGAATTGTAGAAAGTGATCATCCTACAGTTCCCAAGCAGTTATACTTTCTCTGGTAGTAACATTTTGCCTGGCCTCATAGAGTTTCACCCGACACAAGCACAGCTCAATATTCAGCTGTAGACTCAAAGAATCTCTGCAGATTTCTGGAACTCTAACTCTTCCTAGCACTCTTCTTTCTGGTCTTCTGCAGTGACACTAGTTTTCTCTGTGTGGGTTCTCCATGGTTTCTCACAGTCTGGACTCTGAAGAATTTATAGGGCTCACTTTGTTTGCACCCCTGATCTTAGGGATCTTAGTCCCATATGGTCTGATGTAAAATGCCTGGAAACACTTGTTTCGTATATTTTGTGTCATTTTCTAGTTGTCTATCGTGGGAGAGCCAGTCCAATACCAGTTACTCCATTATATCTCAGAATGGAGATCTACAAATAAACATTTAGCTTGTAGAATGTTACAGAGAAAGATGGAAAAATATAGAGTGTGGTTTTACTTTTTAAAAGTTCAAAACCAATCAAAACTAAGTATATTATAAAAGATCCATGTAGAGCTGGTAAAAATTTAAAGAAAAAAGGAAGGTAAGAATAAGGGTTAATTCAGGGCAAAAGATGGAATTATGGGCAGAGAAGGGCACACAGTGAGGCTAGGGGCTAGGAATGTTCTAGATCTTAATATGGGTAGTGATTACATGCATATGTAGTTTATGCTTTTTTTTAAATATACATATAAGTTTTACACATTACTCTATATGGATGGCATATGTCACAATGTAAAAATATTTTAGACACATATGCATATATGAGACCACTGGAAGAAGGTCCTGTCTTTGCTTTTGTCTCTTGCTCCTGAGTGATGACACTCAGGAGGGAAGACCTGGTCTTCACAGTCTGTGCAAGTTTTGATGTTGAGATGACATGGAACTTCTTCAGAGTTTAGAAGCATTTGCTTTTTCTCAGTATTTCAATACAATATTATCCTTGAAAACGTCTTTCTTTGGAACAAAAAAATGCCCTGTAAGAGAAGTAATAGAAAAGTTTGGTGAACTTAGTGACATCCTTAATCTTCTCATTTTAGCATTTCAGAATTTCCCAGCATAAGATCAGACCACGTGTTTTGGCTTAGGCCTCAGGATCCTACTCACTTGTCTGTACTCACTAATGAATATCACTTTGTCTTTGCCTTATTCGGTATCCAATGAGGCTTGTTAGAAGGCAAACTCCAAAGCCAGAAAGGGGTTGCTTGAGAGCCCAAGTCACTGTCAATAGCACTGGAGGAAAAAATGTGCTATATCATAATTACCTAAGAAAGAGTCTCTTATAAGGTAGAAAATGTCCTTTATTTAGTATTCAGAGCTTTCATCGTTAACATCTAAGTATTAAAAGACTCTTTTGGCTTTCTGGGAAATGTTAATAATCTTCAGAATACTTAGTCCATTTCAGTTATCAGGTAAAACAATTTGAATCCCAGCCACGAAAAGAAATTCCTCCTGATAATTATGATGTAAAGTTATTGAAGTTATTCATGCCAATATGTAGTCCCATGTGCTCAATGGAAAGTTATTGAAGTTATTCATGCCAGTATGTAGTCCCATGTGCTCAGTTGTGGGCTCTGGGTAAGGTGACGCCAAAAGCTTTAATTGACCCATGGAATAGCTGTGGACCAACAATGTGAGTTCCAGCAAGTTAATTAGAGGAAAGCAGTAGGCATGGGAGGTTGTCTGGATTTATTTGTTTTGCAGTTTTACATCAATCAACCCAAATAATGTGGTCTCTCCAGTGAAAGTTCATAGTTGAAAGAGAGCAGTATAACGGAAAATTTTGCATTTAGGCCACAGTCTTTGCTTCATTGATTCTCCATTTCTTTTTGTATCTCTTAAGAATGGAAAGAAAAAGATACAGCCCCTTCTAATGTGAGAATGGCATGTCTTGTTTCCGTTGTGCAATGTTTAGTGCTTAAGGATATTACTCAGAGTTATTGGATTGTCCAAATCTTTATTAAGAAAATAATCAACAAATGTAGGAGGTCCAGATATTTCAGAAGTGAGCGTGAACACCAAAACCCAGATACATTTCTTGTGAAATTGCTCACTGTGAAGTTGTCCTGTTTTATTTCATACATCTCTGAATGAAATCCCCACTAGTAAGTGCAAGGAGTCAAGTCACATACTTCATTTCCATTCTTAACATGGATCCTATGTTTGTTATACGACACTTGAGAAATGTTTGACTCTTAGTTTAACAAGACTTGTACTGAATATATCCTTTTACTATTAACTATCTTTGTGACCTCCAGGAAGTTCATTTCCAGCTCTTTGGGGCCTGAATTTTATCGAGTGAATAGTATTTGCTTAACGGCAACTCTAGGATCTTTTCTGATGCCAATTACTGGGAACTGCTTATGATAATAACCACCACTTATTGAGGGATTAAGTCATGATTATATGCTAGGAATTGTGTGAAGTAGTGTGCAACTTTATGAAGCTGAAAGCCGTAAAAAGGGAAAGATTTGAGATTAAATTATAACCAAAAGTACAAACAGTAAATGCCTAAGATAAAGAAAGATGGTATCTAGACTAAAAGCAAAATGCTAGAATAAAATTCACATTAGAAAATATAAGGACTATAATAAGCATTATGAAAATTTGAATCACACTGAGTCTGAATACAGAGGAGAGGAAGACAAGGATCAAAACAATGGGAATGAAGGTGGTAGCACAGCAAACAGAATTATAAATGATCCTAAAGAAGAATTATACAAATTGGAAGAAAATTAATACCCAATGTGCTCATTAGTATATATAAAAAACTGCCCTTTAAAAAATATTTTAAGTAGGAAGACTGAAAGGACTTGCTTCTTTCAGAAAAGAGAAAGTGAATACAGACCCACAGATAAAAAGACATTTGGAAATTTTCATTTCAAGAATAGGTAAACCTTCAGTAAGCATGCAGGAAGAAAATGAGGTTGTATACAAACAAGTGACATTCAGGTTAAGACTCACACTCCTTTGCAACATTAAAAGCCAGAAGCTAATGAAACAAAAATCTATGAAGTTTTGAAGCATAATCTGTGACCAGGCAAATTATCATTTCGTGACAATAGACAAACATTCTTGGTTGGGTAAGGATTCCAAAAACATACCACCCAGGGTATGGGTATGTTCAGTAGAAAGTTACTTTTCCTTGAAATGATCATGCCACTTGGAATTTAAGATTAAACAGACCAAAAACTGACAAAGCTATTGAAATTCACTAGTGAATTATCTGTATAGAACATAATGCTTGCTGCACCAAACAAAATAAGGGTTTGACTAGATGTTAAAAATTGTTCTGCAGACTCTTAGCAGTTTAACCATCAGAAAAATGACCCTTCAACCGATCTACTCATTCAGCAAATGCTTATGTACATCTCATTACAGGGGTTTACAGTCGAGGAAGAAAAGCAGACCACTGAACAGACAATCCCATTACAGTTACTGGTGCTGTGATAGAGGAGACAAGTGTCGCTACAAAAACGAGGAGCAGTCACTGCCAATTACCTCCAGAGATAGAACACATCGTGAAAGAGGTAACATCTAGGCTCAATCCTAAAGGACACTGTAGAGAGGGGCGCCTGACTGGCTTAGTTGGGGGAACATGTGACCGTTGATCTTGGGGTTGTGAGTTTGAGCCCCACATTGGGTGTAGAGATTACTTAAAAATAAAATCTTTAAAAAATTAATACAAAATAAAGAATACTGAGGAACAAGTGAAACAAAGTAACCTGGGTCAAGGGAAGGTTTTACAGAAACTAATGGGGGAGTTTCACGATGTGAGAGTGAGGTATGAGTGGGGGAGCATTAACAGTTAGGCAGGGCCAGCGCCAACCATCAGACAGGCCTCCTGCTTGAAGTTTAATGCTCTGTGGTCACCGTCTTAAAACGCTTAATAATTTTGTCTTTGAGTTTATGTTTTAGAATTGAATTCTGATGAGACAATAGAGTGTGCCCCAGTGGCCCGAGCCTGAGCTCACAGGTGAGGCTACTTCCCAGTGTGTCCACTTCCCTGGACCAGTTGTCAGTCACCGGCCCCTCTGACCCCTGGATTTCCCTCCTCCCTTCCCACCCAGCCCAGTGATTGCTGCTGGGTTTCACAGCTGGGGGATCTAGGCTGCAGGAGGGTTGGAGTCTGGTGTCTCCAGGCACAGAATCTGACTGGCCTCTGAAAAGAATCCTTTCCTTTCGACTGCTTTCTGCATAATGATTAGGACTAAAGGAATGGAGGGTTATATAGACCTATTCTGAAAAAGTGGAATTCCACCCTGACTATTCCTAGGTCTGCTGTTTCTTTCTTTCCCCTAATAGCAAACCTAGTCACAAGTGTAGCTGGAACATTATACAGGTGACAGCTCACCCAAAAGTGGGCCAGGAAATTTCCAGTTTAAATCTAGTTCAGCATCTGGATTCTCTTGCTGGGTTGTTCTGGTCCTAGATTATAAGGGTAGTGACTCTTTGGTGGAATGTATTTCTCATTAGGTCCCTCTGCATGAGCCTAAGACATAATGACATAATGAAGACATAATGAATCCCTGTAAGTTCATAAAAATTCTCCTGTTCCTCTTGCACCTGACCCTTCTGGATAAACACTCTGGGTGCAAGAAGAAGATAATTGGGGGAAAAATGTAGTAGAATGGGACATTCTGATTTCTTGGTGGTAGATGGATAACAACATCCCTCACATCTACAGAAGGAATAACTGACACCCCAGGAGGTATGGGGGAGGGCTGGTAAGAATGATCTGTGTCTTTCGTCTCCTGCCAGACAACATTGACCATAATCTGATCACCATTCCTCTTGACCTTACTGAATGGTCCATCAGAAAAACCTGGGGTTGGCTCTAGCTCATCTATTTCCTATGCTAAGCCCCTGCCACCTCCAGACATCCTTCCTACATCTATTTCTATAGCTGTGGCTCATTCATTTTGTGGTACAGATGAATGACCCCTGGCTGATGTTTTGGACAAACAGGACATTTTGGACCTGCTGCCATCAGGCAGCCCCTTTTAGATTAAAAACTAGGGGCACCTGAGTTGCTCTGTTGGTTGAGCATCCAGCTCTTGATTCGGCTCAGGTCATGATCTCAGGGTTGTGAGATTGAGTTCTGTGTCATGCTGAGTGTGGAGCCTGTTTAAGATTCTCTCCCTCTCCCTCTGGCCTTCCCCACCTCCCTCTCTAAAAAAGAGAGAAAGAGAGAGAGAGAGAAAGAAAGGAAGGAAGGAAGGAAGGAAGGAAGGAAGGAAGGAAGGAAGGAAGGAAGGAAAGAAGGAAGAAAGAAAGGAAGAAAGAAAGAAGAAAAAAGAATAAAAACTAATTTGATTTTTCAAACTGAATTGAGAACCATAAGCCTACCAGCCAGCCAGGGGACTATGTTGGGGACACTATCATGTTGTGCCTCCAACTAATGGAGGTCTCACTCGGGGAATCCCAACAATTATGAACACTTTTTTTCTAGAAGTAGTATGTGTGACTTGGGACAGTACTTCTTGAGTGGAGGCTAGGCACTCAGTTGTTACTAGGGCAGTGGTTGGAATCTTCATATCCCAAGAATCACAGAGAAAGTGAGGGAGTCCATGGCCTTAGCCAAATTATAATAACTTTTATCAAGAAAGACTCTGAGGGGCAGGTCTTGATCTCAGGGTCATGAGTTCAAGCCCCATGTTGCTGTTATTTATTTATGTGTGGATGTATGTATTATGCATTTATTTATTTATTTTAAGATTTTATAGATTTATTTGAGAGAGAGACTGTGAGAGAAAGAGATCATGAGCAGGGGAAGGGGTACAGAGAGAAGTGGACTTCCCGCTGAGCGGGGAGCCCAAGGTGGGACTCGATTCCAGGACCCTAGAATCGTGACCTGAGCCAAGAGCAGACACTTAACCAACTGAGCCACCCAGGTGCCCATCAAGCCCCATGTGCATGGAGCCTACATTTAAAAGAAAAAAAGAAAGAAAGAAAGGCTCTGAAAACCTGGACTTTTATCCTTTTTATCTGTTTTTGTGAAATTATTTTCTTTGTTTTCCTCCCTTCTATCTTTTCTTAGCATATTTGTGTTCCGGGTATCCTTTTCTCATCGCATAAGCCATTTCATTCCTTTACAATAGATCAGATCAGACAAAATGAAATTGTTCATTGAGCACATATTCCCAGCCATTTAGAGCTACCTACTTGACACCTATGGCCATTTAAATTTCACTTAGTTAAAATGAAATAACTTTTAAAATTTAGTTACCCAGTTGTACTAGCTGTATTTCAATGCTTGATAACCCACTGAATGGGACAGTGCAGATATAAAACCTTGCCATTATTACAGGAAGTTCTAAGAGTGAGGATCTAGAGCAACAACTATCACTGTCAACTCAAATTATTTAATAATAGATAATTATAGAATGTTAAATGTACCACTAGCTTCCAAACCTAGGCAGTGCTATGTGATAGTAATTAACTTCCTGGAAATTAAAATGTTATAATATTCTACCTATGTGATATTTATTTTAAGGCACATTGTTATTTTTAAGCATCATCTGGAAATATTTCTATAGTCCTGATTTAATTTAGGTTTGAAACTTAAATATAATAATCTATGCTGTTTTATTGGTAAAAAATACCATTTAAAATTTGTTTATGTCAAATTTTGTTTGAAAGAGGGACATCTGACACACAATATATCCCTTCACACACCCTCCTCTGCTAACATACATAATAGGTTCACAAACAGGTTTCCAGCTTTGAGCAGACAAAATAATTTTCTCTATGCACTCATAGTACCTTTCCATCCAAGTAGTACAGTATTATCACATGCATAAATATTCAGGTTATTCCAGCATCCCCCAAAGGAAGACTATTTGGGCAACATTTATGATTAGATGCTTATTTTTCGGTCTCACCCACTGATTGTGAATGGCTTGAGGACAAACAACTACAACACACGTACAAGTATTTTCTGGACACTCACAGAATGCCATGCATTCTTTATTCTTTGAAGATAAAACAATGAACAAACAAACATGCAAGTACGTATTTCCTGGACACCCTCAGTCTAGTGATAACTGGTTTTCTTATTTACTTATTTATTTAACACTGTTCCTGGCAGTGGAGAGTAGCTTTTGCCAAATGTTTACATAAACCGATTTGAGGGCAAGGATCAACCCTCTGTGTAGACAAATGGTTTTCGAATGGAGTGATTTTGCCCCCTAGGGGATATCTGGCAATGTCTGCAGATATTGACTGTCACAACTGGGGGATGCTACTCGCATCTAGTGGCTAGAAGCCAGGGATGCTGTTAAATATCCTACAATGCACAGGACAACCTCTCACAACAGAGACTTATCTGGCCCAAAATTTCAACTGTAGCAAGACTGATTTGGTCTGAAGATTCTCAATCTGGGTTTAGTGGACCCCTGGGGACTAAGCAAGACTTTAAGAGGTAATCTAGCAATTTTCAGAAAGTGTATACAAAAAACAGTGCGTGTTTTCATGTGCACTTGTATTCTAGGGAAAGAACTTCCTTAGCTTTCAGTAAACTCTCAAAGAGGTTAAGAACAAATGATATGGGTAATGTAGATCCTCTCCATCTCCTACACTTGGCATGGAGCCTCAGTACCTTTCAGTGGCAGTTAGGATTTTTCCATTTACATGTTTGAGAAAACAGTTTCATTCCATATTCCTATATTTTTCACTTAGTGGTCTAACCTGTGATGCCAGGAGGAGGGAGCCCTGGCCACTAGACCATGAAAAGAAGCTGTGTGAAGAACAGAATGTCACAAGGACTCTATGAGCAGGTGCAACTACCTAGGAGGAGTGTTCCAGAGGGAGGTTTAGGGGTTGAATTGTGCTTCCCCAAAATTCATATGGTGAAGTTCCAACCCCCAGGCCCTTAGAACGTGACCTTGTTTGGAAGTAGAGTCTTTGCAGATGTAATTAGTTAAGAGGAGGTCATTCTGGAATAAGGTGCGCCCCTCATCTGATATCACTGGTGTCTTTAAAAAAAGGGGGACATTTGAACAGAGACGTGCACGCAGGGAGCGTAGAAGCAGGGGTCAGGGTGAAGATGCTGCAAGGAAACCACGAAGGCTGCCAGCAAACCACCGGAGGCTTGGAAGAGGCCCAGAGAGATTCTGCCTCCCAGTCCTCAGAAGGAACCAACGCTGCTGACGTGTTCATCTCAGACTTCTAGGCTCCAGAAATATGAAACAATAAGTTCCTGTTGTTTAAGCCACACGGTATGTGGTGCTTTGTTAAGGCAGCTCTAATGAATACAGGAGGGCTATTTTTCTCCATCTGCGTAGGAATAGACTTACTATCCCTTCTCACTTTGATGCTACCCTCCTAGATTACGTGATAGTAATCATAATCATAATCATAATCATAATATAGCTCTGGGGCGCCTGGGTGGCTCCATCAGTTAGGCGTCCGACTCTTGATTTCGGCTCACGTCACGATCTCAGGGTGGTAAGATCGAGCTCTGCGTCGGGCCCCGTGCTGAATGTGGGGCCTGTTTAAGATTCTCTCCCTCTCCCTCTCTCCCTTCCTCTGCTCCTCTCCCCTCTAAAAAAATACAGCTCTAATATGTACTGAGAATTTACATGCCATTTACCACGTGTCCACTTTACTGGATTTGTATTATTTATCCCTCACATTTTATTAAAATGTTAGGTTTCATTATTATCTCCTTTACACATACAAGAATAGAGGGACTTGAGGACTGCCTCACAACCACGGAGCCAGTCAGTAGTAGGTAGGGTGAGGGTTGGCTGTCAGGCCGTGAGCTCCATGGCTGTTACTCTGGCTTTCTGCTCTGCTCTCTTGTGGCCTTTGGGTGTTCAGGTTGTGGGAAAGGGCGAACACAGAACTGCACTAGCTTTCGTTCTCGCTTCATGTCCTAAACTTGGGTCTCTTTCACTAGTTTAGTTGGTGTGAGGCCCGGCTTCCTACCCTCCCTTGTCACAACCCTTCTCACACCCGCAGCCTTCAAATGCCTGTCCTTCCGTAGCCTTCAAATGCCAAATCTCAGGGTCCTATTGATTCTCCGATCTCATGGTTCTCCTTTCTCAAATATGCTGGAGTTCTGAAAACCAATGGTTCCCAAAATTACTTTAAGGCCATGTTAGTGTGCCAGTTATTCTCAGAAAAAAAAAAGAAAGAGAGAGAGAGAGAAAGTTGAGAATTCCCGATATAATTTTAGATAAATATTTTATTCACAATTTACCAGAAAAAAATCACGACTGTTTAAATATACCTACTCAATTCTAAAGAAATCTTTACTATTTGCAAATGAAATTTAGGGCTTACGTATTTAAAAATGTTAGAATCACTAGTTTTTTATATATTAAAAAAAATCTGGATAAGAAGAAAGCAAATATGAAGGTGTTTGGTGGGTTTTAGGCGGCACCCTAAAATACATGTCTGTGAGACTAAGTTGGGACATTCACCTCTGTGGTAGAAAAATCAATGCAGAAATTATCCAAACTTGTGAAAATCAGAAGTATGAAGTATTTAGAATTTGTTTTGTAAATCTGTTCTAATTTCATTACCCATTATCTCAAATAATGACATATGTAAATTCAATTAGAGGAATCGTACTAAAAAGATTGAAAAATTAGCTTGATTAGTGATATGTATGTACTTAATAATGCGTGTGGGTGTGCGTGAGTGGACTGACTACTCAATTCAGTAAAACAGCTGCATATATTGTAGAGATCTATCCAGCTCAGATCCCTACCTTTACACTTAGAGACTAAATCCAAGAAGTATTAGTACAAATTGCCAAAAGCTAGAAAGAGGCAGAAGGTGTTGTTTCCTTTATTTCCGTAAAGAGATTAATGCTAACGAGGAGTCATAATCCGAGTTAAGGCAACTCTGTTTATGTCCTCATTCTCAACGAGTTTTGCCATTCTAACCCAGTCAACTTGTCAATATAATCAAATGATGAGCTGGTTTTTTAAAAAGTCAACCCAGTTGATGTGATAAACTTGACATATGGAAATTTACTTTCTGTATGGTAACTTCTGCCTCCAGATATCTTTGCTCTTTCCCAGAACGAAAACACACACCCCTCACTATGACCACACGAACTTTACAGTTCGTTCCTGAATATGTCATCTTTTTTCAGGTATCTGTAAATCTGCAGACACTGTGTCAACCTTCCCTTATGTTTTCAGAGCTCCTTTTCATGTTTTAAGACCCAACTAAAGTGCCACTACCTTGGTGGTTTGATGTGAGTGTCTATTTGCTGCTGATTCATATGAAGAGATATAGTGAAGGGACATATCACTCTATATTTAAATAAATGAAAGAGAGATTTCTGACTGGAGGTATGTAATTTTCTTGAGAGTTCATGTGAGTCAACCATTTGTCATACAAGCCCCCACTGCCTTCAAGTCACAGCCTCAGTGAAATTGGTTTCTCCCTATGTTCCGTGCACAAATGGGAAGCTGTGCAGTTCATTGAGGTAGGGTGTCTGACCTAATATCAAATGAGTAAAAAGAGATCTGCATTAGAGGGAAAAACGAGCCTGTGCTCTGACTAGAACGTTTGATGAACTCATGGATTACTGACTGGGCAATTCTTCCTAGCGCCATCGGTTGCCGTTCAGAGATTTAAATTTCCTGAGAGGAATCAATAGTCTTGGGACAGCATCACTGATGAAATTGTAGAGATACCCAATTCCAAACCTACATAACTGGCATGGCATCAGTGTATTAAATCACCTCTCAGGGTGACTCAATAAAAGAAGTGAAATGAGAACATCATTTCTCCACTAGAATTTTTGAGGAGAGAAGTATGTTATAGGTAGTTTCATTTGGAAAATAAAAACAAATGGAGACAAAAATATAAACCAGAGCCTGAGCCTTGATTAAATTTAAAAATCTCCATCCTAGGGGCATCTGGGTGGCTCAGTCGTTAAGCGTCTGCCTTCGGCTCAGGTCGTGATCCTGGGGTCCTGGGATCGAGCCCCACGTCGGGCTCCCTGCTCGGCGGGAAGCCTGCTTCTCCCTCTCCCACTCCCCCTGCTTGTGTTCCCTCTCTCACTGTCTCTCTCTCTCTCTCTCTGTCAAATAAATAAATAAAATCTTAAAAAATAAAAAATAAAAAAATAAGAATCTCTATCCTATAAAAGAAAGGGAGGGGTTTAACATTTTTCAAAAAGGGTGACATATGAAAGAAGATACCTTTTGACACTAACCTGCTTCCAGCTGATAGGCTTGACTTACCATTGTTTAATTTTGCAATACGTAATATAAAATTGAAGTGGCCTAAGATCCTTAGGATATCCGGAACTGTGTGAGGTGACAGTGACCAGGTCCCTGTGGCATCACGGGCTAACGTTGTGTGATTTCGCTATCGGAACTAACATCATCACAGGTCACCTCTTGGTTTTCCCTGTGGCAGAATGAGAGTCCCGAGCCTTGTAGGGTGTGTGCTGGCTTGCCTTTTCTTGGTCTAATGCTGCCATTGCCATCCTTGAATTTGACCCATCCTCCAGCCCCCCACCCCTCCCAGACCCTTTTCCTGTGCTCCCTGAAGCACCCCTTCTGTGATCAACACAGTCTCCTATATCCTCATTCTCTTCCAAATCTTTATTTCTCCTTTTTACCTTAACTAAAACTACATTAAGCTACTTCCCCTGAGGACCTCTCAAATGGGGGCTATTTGTTCTGTTGCCCCAAGACCGGGCATTATGTTACGTGACCCCTTGCTGCTCATTGCTGCTTTGAAACCATTTCATTCCCTCTCTCCCTCCTTCCAAAACCCTAGGTCTTTTAACCTTCATTTTATCCGACTCTCCGCCTCATATAGCTGCTCTCTAAACCCACCGGTCACTCTTCCCTACTGACTGAAGCTTCTCATGCTCTTTTCCACATCAAGCCCTGTTGTATGCCTGATGACTCTAGCATCCAGGGGAGTGATACGCATTACACTAGTCAATCATTGCCTTATCTGTCTTGCATGCTACAATCTTTAGTGTAGCCTTAACCACTCACTCCCAAAGCCATGCCCTGGTTTACTTTATTACTAGTAACAGCACTGCATTTGAAATCCTGTTTCAAGTATTTACCAACTTGATCACTACTTTCTTTATCTGCAGCTTGCTGCAACAATTCTTCTGCGGTATTAAGACCTCCAATCCACTCACTTCATCTCTTTTTCAATAGCTGTCATTCCCTCCTTTTTTACTTTTGTCTGATTCCATGATTCATTATTGTAATACTCACTTGTGAACACCCTAAGTTCCCTTTCCTGGAACACTCTAACCCTCTCTGGATCCAAGTTTCTGCCTTCTTTATCCTTGTGAATATTATGGAGTAAAATGATACAGATGGGTTGACTGGTAATTATTTGAAATTACCACTTGCAAATGCTCCTGTCATATGAAATCCCCTATATTGGTGCTGTGGATCTCATCCCTTCTTGTTCTCTCAAGGATTTTGCCTCTATAATCATCTCTTATATTTTTATATAGCATTAGTATTTATTTCCTTTCTATTGACTTATTCTCATCAGTGTTTAAAATGTTTTAGTTTGCTCTGTCCTTAAAAAATAAGCCTCCCTTTCATGCCATTTTTTTCTTCTAGCTCTTGGCCATTTCTCTGTTCAGCTTCAGAGCAAAATCTCTTACATAAATGATCTACACTTGTAATATCCACTCCTTCACCTTCCATTCAGATTTTGATCCATTTTATTTTCACTTTTATCCCACTACCATTGAAACTCCTTTTCAAGGTCACGAAAACCATCTTATTACAATTCCAATGACATATCTTAGTCTTTATCTCCCCCGATTTTTCAGTGAGGGAACACATAGTCAACTACTTAAAGTCAACTCCTTAAAATACTCTTTGTCATTTTTGACACCACCCACTCCTTTTTATCTCCTTTGTAATTTATCTGACTCCTCCTGTATCTACTTCAATCTTGACTTTTTCTGTTGGAGTTCCTCAGTTTTCTTTCCTGAGTTCTATTCTTTTTTTTTTTTTTTCATTTATACTCTTTCCCTAGGTGATATCATCAAGCCTCTTGACTTTAGATACAATCAAATGCTGATGATTTTCCCATTTTATGTTGATTATTTCTAGGCCACATCATCCAGTGAGCTCCATATTTGTATATACAACTGTCTGTTTGATGGATGACTCCAAGTTATCATGTCCAAAATGTACTAACCTACAAAATCTGTTTCTCATCCAGTCGCCCTTACCTCAGTTAATGCCATCACCATCTACTCAAGCAAGCGAGCAAGCCAGAAAGCTAAAAGTCCTCCTTTTCTCTCACCATCTTTCATCAGATCCATTAGTCTTTCAGCAAGTTCTTGTGTTATCTCTCCAAAATATACCTAAAATCCACGAATTTTCTGCTGCCACCATTCTAGTCCAAGGCACTATTATCTCTCATCTGGACAACTGGTGTGCATATCTTCATGCTTATATACATGCCCTCCCAATTTGTTTTACACATAGGAAACTGTTCTATTAAAATTGTAGGTCAGATCATGGTGGTCTCTTGCTTAAAAGAGTTATGACTTCCATTTAGTTGGAATAAAACTAAAATTTCCTATTGTGATCATTTGGCTCCTGTCTACCTTTTTTGTATTATTTCATAGATTCTCACTCACTTTGCTGCCAAATATGCTGAAAAAAATATATATATAACTTCTTACTTCTTTTCTTGACATCCTTAGTTATGCAGATGTAGCATCTGTTCCCAGTTTCCTCAGTTGTTGCTCCCATTTTATATCCTGGATTTAGTCTAGGTATTTCTGTAGGACGTAATCTACCTGGGCATGGTTTGCCATTTAAGTTCACTTCTACCTCCATACCAGTGGACTTGCTATCATTTCTACCTCCCATAAACATAAATATCAGAGTCACATAATCTATTCTGATCTGTGAACTGCCTGGATGGGGCTTTCTAGCCTGCTTTTGCTGGGAATTAGATTTAATCATTACAGACAAGAGTGATATCTCATTAATTAATAATAATGATGGGTATAAATTACTTTAACTCAAATGATTTGCTAAGTAAAGGTGCATGGCAGAATTTCAATTTAGAGGTGTTCTTTGTTACAGAATAAGGTCTAACAAATCTACAAAGCATAGTCAATCATCTTTTGAGGGATGTTGAAACTGAAGGTTGGTGGAAAGATGGAAAATTTGTTTTATCCTAACTTTGAATATACTCTTGATTTTAGTTTCAAGGACTTGTAAGACCTTGAATTCATACTGGATAAAATATTTAGAAACTCACTATTGATAATCTCCATAGATATTTAATCCTTCCTAGTTGTATATTAGAAACTCAATTTGCATTATATCCAAGTGCTTTTGGATTCAGGGGATAAAGCCTGAAATTATCTGCAAAAGCTGGCTTTGGTTTTTTTTTTCCATAGAGAAGTACCATATATTCTAAGCAGGTTCTTATAAAGAGTTCTAGAGGATAGAAGAATGTGACCATTTAAGGAAAATCATATATCCAACCCTATGAGCTATGGTAAGTCTATTCTTTCTCCTATTGACAATGAAGTCAATAAAGTAATAATTCTTGGAAATCTTTGGGTTTTCACTATTTCATGGAAAGAGTTAGAGTCTAATGAAAGAGCTAGAATTGGCTAGTCCAACAAGAACTTCAAAGCTTCTTTTTTGGTAGCACCAAGGAAGTGTGGGAAGTTCTCTGTTAGGTATAGAAAAGGTGATTGGTGGAAAACATGGCATTATCAGTGGCTGAAAATCATAGGCATCTAGACAGACAGCCAATCAGTAGCATGTGAGCACATAGGATGGGAGATGGGGAGAGACTGGCAGTACTAGCATTACAAGAAATCAACATTTGCCAGAGAAATTGCTAACAGAGGAGGAAGGAAGTATTGTTAGCAACATATTTTTTTACTAATATTTTAAAAAACTTGGGAACCTTGAAATAAAGTCATAAATCTATTACTTTTTAACGTTAGACACCCCTGCTTGTTCACTGTTTTTACAATTTTCTTTTTGGTATCTTGTCACTTAGATTCTTTGTCAATGAAGAAGCAATGAATTATTGGTTGATGGATATTTTTTAGCTTCCAAGGTTTTTTTTTTTTTAGATTTCAAATGACTAAATCCTTCCATTTCAAGAGCTCCTCTGATATAAGGTTTACCTAGATGTGTGATGATTTCCAAATTAGCACATGCTAGGAACTGAAGTAAATTAAATTAATGGAGCTTAACTTTTTGAAGCTGGTTTTAGAAAATTACATTGCAATTCATTGTCACTCAGAAAAAAATTTTTGAAAGTCTGTTTGAAATCAGTGATTATCTGAGAGTTGTTAAAAATAAAATAAACTACAAAAGGGTCAGTTTATGTTGAATTTATAGTTTTTAAAATTTCCAGGGAAATAAAGTATACACAAAGTAAAAGCAGATGTTATAAAATTGATGCTCTGGAAAAACCCCAGGAGGCTCAATCCTCTGCAGGCTAACATTGCTTACCCCAAAACTTCAGATAACAACTTTTGCAGTGTGGATTTTGACAACTATACCATTCCCAGAACAAATATATAGTTTTACAATGTCCTAATGCTTTCTTTGTTATTGCCCCTCACAGTGTTGAATAGGCTGCTTACCACGGCCTCACTTATAAGTTAAACAGTATATGTGTTCTTTCTTCAAAAAGAAACCAGGACACTCAATGCTTGGGAACTTAACATGTAAATCTATAGCCCAATTTATTATTAAGTGCATGTTGGCTAAGGTTAATTCAAAAAATAAAATCCAATATTTTTGCCCCTGTTACTTCTCTTTACTTTAAATGATTTCAGCAAAAAAAGGGTTGGAAAATAGAGCCAGGTCAATAAATCCTTTGTATTCCAAATTCTATAGTAAATTTCAAATTATGGAGCTAGTAACTAATCAATCCTAAATGATTTCCTGAGACTACTGAGCATCATTTTCTACAGTGCCTGCATTACTCCCTGGGGAGACGGTCACGGAGACACATTAATTCCTCCTGCCAGAGAGATGTTATTTCACCTCTAATGAACATTTTAAAATCCTTAATGTCTGTGTTCAAAGACATTGCTATGGGAAGCCTCATTGGTGTGTAGGCTGCAAAGTCAAGACCAGCAGTTTTCACTTTGCTTATGTGAAATCTGCCCTTTCTGTCCCAGGCACTGGCACTGCTGGTTTGGGGCCCTGCCTTCTAGACCACATGGGATGATGCTGAAGTCTGAGGCCAGTGTCCTAGCTCTGCTTGTCACGGCCTAGCAGATGGACAGCTGATCAGCGGTAGTCAGTTTTTAGTAGCCGTGTTTTCTGGGTTACTTGAGGGCATGTTTCAGAGACATGCAGATTGATAGTTGGCATATTTCTTCATCTACTACAGACCAGTGTTTCTCAGCCTTGGCACTATTGATCTTTTGAATCTGATAATTCTTTGTTGTGGGGGGATGTCTTCTTCATGGTAGGATGTTTACCAGCTTCTGATCTCTATTCTCTGGATGCCAGTAGCACACATCTCAGTTGTGACAATCAGAAATGTGTCCAGAAAATGAAAAAAAGAAAAAAAGAAAGGAAGGAAGGAAGGAAGGAAGGAAGGAAGGAAGGAAGGAAGGAAGGAAGAAAGAAAGAAAGAAAGAAAGAAAGAAAGAAAGAAAGAAAGAAAGAAAGAAAGAAAGAAAGAAAGAAGAAAGAAAGAAAAAGAAAGAAAGAGAAGAAAAAGAAATGTCTCCAGATTTTTCCAGGTATTTCTTGGGGGGCAAAACTGTCCCCATCTGAGAAGCACTGTTGTAGACAAAGGGAAAATGAAAGAAGCTTGCAGCAGAGAAGGTTGTTGAGGGGGAATATCTGGTGGGACTGAAGAAGATATGAAGGGGGTTGGAGAAGAACCAAGAGAGAGGCATAGAAAGAGAAGAATTCCATGAGAAAGATACAGTGACCAAGTGGTTGTCTTTGACTTCATTTCAGGAAACACTTATTAAGTTGGTGCTATGTGCTAAGTGCAGTGTTTATTGCTATAGATATTTAGACCAGTGATGCATTTAAATTGCTTGCAGTCTGGCAGAGGAATTAGGAAAGGAAACAGTTATAGTCACGTATGAACTGCAAAAGGGAACTTAACCCCGTTGTTTCAGAAAGGAAAGGAGAGAAGCCAAGAAGAAAGGCTGCCCAGAAGATTGACTGATGTGATGAAGGTCAAAGAAGAGTTAATCACACTTAGAAGGGTGTGGGAAGAATACTGTACTTTTTAACAACAGGTTGCAGGGCATGTACAGGAAACAGCAGGTGCAGAAATGTGTTTTGTGTGTGTGTGTGTGTGTAGGAGAAACAGACAGAGAGGGTGAGAATGCAAGAGACTGGTGCATTTGGAGAAATGTAAGTCATTCTCCCTTGCCAGAGAAAAGATGTTTAATGGAAGAACAGTAAAGAGGTGAAGCTGGAGAAGAGGTCAGGGGCAAAGTTATGAAGGATCTTAGAAAGTAGTTCAGGTTTCATCTGCAAACACACAGGAAGGATAGTGAGTTGAAGAGTGACATGATAAAATTGGTATTTTAGAAAGGGGACTCTGGAAGCAGTGCAGAGAAGACAATGGAGTTGAGGTTGGCCAGAGGCAGAAAACTTGGAGGCTATTCTAGATATCCACACAGGAACAAGGAAGATTTAAGAAGGCCAACAACAGAGGATATTGCAACAATCTACCTCTGCCCCTCTCCACCCTCTAAAAATCTCAACTAAGATTTAAGTGGCAAGAGAAGAGAGGAGTATATATATTAAACAGACGAGTGAGACAGAATCCAGAGAAAAGCTCTGTGATAAGGAGTGAAGAAAGAAAAGTACTGGAATGATCCCGGGTCTCTTGCTCATGTGATTGGGTGTACGGTAGACTCCTTTATCAAGTGAGGGGGAAAAGAAGAAAAGGAAAAACAATTGTGTTTATTGGGGATGGTGATAAATTTCACTTTGGACATATTAAGCTTACTTGTCTAAGGGATATTTAAGTGGAAATGTATCATGGGTAATCAGATATATAGTGTGGAGTTCAGTAAAGGGAAATCGGTGGGAGATGTAGATTTGTAAATCACTTGCGAAGACATGGTCATTAACACCACGGTTATAAAGAATATTACTTTGGAAGAATGAGTGACAACACAGCAAAGACGGGAGAGACCTTGCAGCTAGGAAGTATAGGGAGCCAGGTGTTGAATCAAGGTATGTGGATCCACACTCTGGGTTCTGAACTGCTATACGGTTTTGACTCTAGCTTTCAATACCTATCTACAGCTCAGTCTTAGAAATTACATTTCAGGAATCACGTTTGTGGGGCCTTTTCTCCATCACCCTAGCAAGACAAATAGTACTCCTGGGAGCACCACTGGCCCCTGTATATACCTTTATTGTAAGACTCAACATGCCGAATTGCGTTTTGTTTTAAATTGGATAGTACTACTTATGGAAGGAAGAGACCTTTTCATAATCAGCTTGTATTTCCTGCACATGACAGAATTATTGTATGTACTAGCTGCTCAATAACATTTTGTTGAAGGAAACGTAAATAATGAAAGTGGGTCTATAAGAGATTACAAGTTGAATCAGGGGGAGTACATTTTTGATAAGTTCATCTGTTTGCCATGACTTAAAATTTTTACTAGTTTTAAACTATGTTATACTCATGCTATTTTACAGTTATATAACCATCCACAAGTTTATATTCACCCCATATCTCTCTTTTTTTTTCAGTTTAATATCGCTAGCATTTCTCCCATTAAAATCAAACTGCAAAGTTCAGTAGAAATGCAACTTTGGAAAATAGGAGTAATAACAAACAGGCTGCCTAATTGGATTTCCTCATCCTTTATAAATGAAACTCTAGAAGATGGCAAAAGAAATAAGATCCAATTCCTTTTATAGTTAATGTTCATAACAAGGTTATTATCTCTTAATTTAGAATTATGAGTAATAATAATTCAATTCACTTTTTTGTTTGTGATGTGTTTTATTGTGGAAATTTGCAAAGGTAGACCCATATGCTCATGTAACACAAAACATAAACCATAGGGCTTTCACTCATTTTTAAGAGTATTATCCAAATCACTATAGGTTCATCTTATTCCTTAAATTATATTAGAAATAGAATAGTATGTGTGTGCCTGTGTATTTATTGAACTTCTTTAAAAGTCAGTATGGATTACAGCTGGGAGTAATGTCTTAAAAATTGCCTGCTTATTCTATCCTTCTCTGGGCATAAGTCAGACTATATTCCTCTGGAGCACTGACCATGTAATTTGTATGATATGAAAATGTGAACTTGAAGTGGTCTTTACAACAGTAACACTAATCCAATATAAGTATAAGTATCCTAAGTATTAGCAGATTAACTTACCAATATGTAATTTGCTTTGTGAGATTTGTTCCCATCATAGAAATTCAAGTTGACCCAGAAGATGCTCAAACTGAATGCAATGCTAAGGTGCCAAAGTAAAGCATCCTATAAGAAGGTAAAGGGAGAAGACATGCACCCAAATCATGGTCTAAGGAGATGAAATTCCTGAGCTTACCAGTGGTCATTAGTTCAGGATGCATTTGTAGAAAGTGGTCTTGGGGCCATTCAACCTCTGCAGCCAAGCAAAAGGCCCAAGGGAAAAGATTAAGATGAAGTAAGGCGAAATGTCTGTCACTCTTTTGTTCCTGTAAATTGTGTTTTCGGTGAGATTTACTACATAATTGTAACTACTGCTCATGATCATCTTTTAAAAGCACACACACAGTACAGATACAGTATAAACTGCCTACAGACAGTACTGATGTGGCTGCCAACAAAGTCACAACCCAATGGAGTATGGTGGCTGTACATTATGCATGAAGATGACACAATGCATGTGTAGTCAGCTGGGCATGTGCTCTGAGCAGTTGTGGTGAGAGATTTGAATTGGTTGGTCTGCACTTTCTCACCCACTCTGCTTTGTGGCCAAGGGCACATATTTTTGGACAGCTGGCTGAGGCTAGTGGTAAAGTCTGTGGCCATGGAACATAGGAATTCAAACCGGCCAAATCCACAACCTTGGCCTCAGTCGTACTGTGCTCCAACCAATGGAGCTAACTGACGGCAACTGCACTTCGTGCTGCACACATTTTGAAAGCATTCCAGGATGCGCCCATCAGATACCAACTGGGCACAAATGAATCCTTGTTTATTTGCACTGGGGCCAAAGACAGCTGCACATAGTGGTTTGGCTTTTCTTAAACATCCATCAGGATCGCCTGTCATTCCCCATGTTTATGGCTAAATGGGGCTCAAGGCATCAGGCTCCACTTCTGACATGAGGTTTTTATCAGTGGAAAAATGGAAGCAGATGATGCCATCATCTTTTAAAGTGGTGACATGGCGCGATGCTGACATCATGTGAAATCTGCGTTGAAACCACCTTACTATCCACCAGTTATTTCCTGAGAAAAATTAATGCCTTTAGAATCTTACATAAGCTTTTCTGAAAGGGCTGATTCTAAAATATTCCACTGGGGACCTTTCCTCTTGGAAAGTGCTTTACCTTGGTTTCCTGCAAATTTTATCCTCATGTGCTTATCATAAAACAGGTTGGAGGCAAAAACAAGGACTAAATTGCCTTAAAACAGAGATTCTCATCCTTGCATACGCATTGGAAGCATTTGGGAACTTGAAAAATCATTGGTGCCTGATCACAGTGGTCTTGGGTGTGGTCTGGTTCTGGGGAGGTTTAAAAATTCCCCATAAATTTTTCTTAAGTTCAGTCCTGTTGTAGACTGCTGCTTTAAAATTTAGGAGCAAGAGGAATGAACTGCACTATTACTCAGTATTTTGCTTTTGGCAGAGTGCTTTCAGAATTCCCATGAATTTAACTAGTTAATACTATTTCCATATATACATTCTATATGACATTATATCAGCCCTAGAATCTATGTGGGATTTGTCTAAACATTTGTTTTTCACCTTAGAGAAAAAGCCCAGTGTTCTCCAAATACATGCCAACTCCTATGAAATTTGTTAGGCTTTAGATTTCAGGCCTATGACTCAACTGGGATCCATTATAAGTTAATTCTATGTATTATATGTATGTATGTATGTATGTATTTTTAGATATTGTATTTAGAACAGTGTATTGTCAATGGCTTACCACTACTTTTTCTAATGCTTTTTTTAAAGTGAACTGACTTTTCCAGGCAAAAAACAGATTCTCGATTGTCAGCATTATCCACTGGGCAGCTTGGTTGTTATAGCTGCTCATTTTGTTTTAGGAAGGTAGGAAGGTTTATACACCATCACCATTTTAAAAAGATCCTCTGATTTGGGTTAGAAAAAAAAGAGTAATTAGAATGTCATATTGACACCTTAAGGATGGCATTCCTGAGTAATGACCATGTCAAGCACCATATTAAAAATTTATTCCCATTACTTAATCCTACTTTTGTTCATTCAGAGTCCCAATATTCCATGAGAATTCAGTGTTCTTGCTCTTATTTTATAGGTTAATAAATTGGGACTCAGGAAGATTAATCTGTGTAGATCACACAGCTAATGTACAGCCAAGGTAGGTTTAATTCCATGTCTACCACACTCCAAAACTAAGTCCTGAAGTCGAATCATAGCAGCTCGTGTTCTAGGACAGAGGAGAGGATTGAGAATATAAGTTTATAGGACATTTTTTTAGTCAGAGAATATTATTTTTAATTCCAAATTTTGTAGTTTTTTAAAAATTTTATTATGTTATGTTAGTCACCATACATTACATCATTAGTTTTTGATGTGGTGATCCACGATCCATTGTTTTCATATAACACCCAGTGCTCCATGCAGTATGTGCCCTCATTAATACCCATCACCAGGCTAACCCATCCCCCTATAGGACATTTTTGTTCAATTTCCTACCTTTCTCCTTAATGGGGTAGATGAATTTCATTGCTCGGAAGGAATAGAAATATATTATTTAGTTAATGAAAAATGCTTGACAATGTTTTCTGTATTTTAGTTCATTTACATTATCATTTATTTAAAATCTGAAATTGAGACTGTACGAGTAAATGTTCACATAATAGCAAGGGATTAAAATATTTGACCATGTCTCCTTAGTATAGACACCCAGATAGGAAGAACAGTAGTAACAGTAATAGCTAACATTTGCAAGGTGATTTCCAATTTACAGAATACTTTTGTACAATACTTCGGTAACTCACTGGGCACTTCTTTAAAAGCACAGAAACATAAGAAAGGATACTTGAAATCCAGTTGTGTCGTTTTTCATCTTATAATGTTGACCTTATGAAGTACTCCTTTTGAACTTTTACTTGCTTAGTAATTTTAAGAGGTGTTTGAAATTTAAAAGTCTTAAAAGGGCAAGCAGGTAGAAATCTCCCTCTAACTCAGGTGCTGTATATCAGAGAGTTTCTACAACTTGCCTATTAGGTCGTAAGCAGCAAGCAAAGGAGCAAAAAATTGAAACTTGATTTTTCTCCCCTGTAACTCTATATTCTTTTCACCATCCTAGATCCAGGCTGAGTTCTTATTCTGCTCTGTCTTGGATGATCTTTTTATCTTTATCTTTATTTTATTATTTTGTTTTAAGATTTTATTTATTTATTTGACAGAGACAGCCAGAGGGGGAACACAAGCAGGGAGAGTGGGAGAGGGAGACGCAGGCCTCCCGCCGAGCAGGGAGCCCCATGCAGGGCCTGATCCCAGGGCTCTGGGATCATGACCGGAGCCAAAGGCAGACGCCCAACGACTGAGCCACCCAGACGCCCCTTGGAGGATCTTTTTAAAACAAAATCAATAGATCACAATTTAAATATGCATTATAGGTATTGGGTGATCACTGCAAAAGTAACCTTGTGTCACAAAATGGCCACATTATTTGGCTCATTTAGCAGTTTCTGCACAATAAAATTCATGGAGTTTGACTCCTGCATTACACATTCAAAAGTTCAAGTATGGACATGTTAATTTACTACAGGAAATTAGGGTCCATCAGATTCTCAGGGTCCTTTTCATCCTAAGAAAAAAAATTCTGTAGTTTTACTTGGCAAGTTTAGTGGACATGATTAAAAACATCAAATTATAAACATATTTTACTCAAAAGTGCAATTCATGTTTTCTAATCTATTTTACATATCCTTATTTGATAGAAAGGCACAGAAATGATTAGAAGCCTCTGAACATAGAAATATATTAAATTCAATGTTCATTTGAAGATGAAATCCAGTAGCTTTCCTCCATACAGTTTTCAATATAAGAAAATCAGGTAGCTTCATTTTAACCTGGAAACTCCAAGACACTATGTGATTTTACTTTTTTTTAAATGGAGAACTCAATTCGAAATTATTTTATTTACTTAAAAGCTGCACATTTGTATATAACACTTAAGGTGTGAAAAGATTTTTCAAATACCTATTTTAGTTGTTTGCCCCACAGCATAAGTATCCTATATGATATTACTAAGAAGGTATTGATTATTTAAAGTGATAGGAAACTCGCTACCTCCTTCAGCACCCCATTCCACCTTTAGAATCGTTCAACAGTTTCTCCTTATATTGAACCAATTTTATTTCCCCATACTTTCCATCTTTATTTGTACTTGTTTTTGTCTCTAAGAGCATATAGACGCAGTCTCTTCGCTCTCCCAATGGACAGTTTTTCCAAATGTTTTAAAACAAAAACCATGCCCTCTCTAATTTTCTTCACTGTATTTTAGCACAAATCATGATTATAATTATATAGCTGTTTACAGAATGTATTAATTTTACATATACTTACCACTCTAGAATGTAAGATCCCTGGAGTAGGAGCCTTACCTCTTGAGAGCAAAGTTAAATTCCTGAATCTCTGTGAGATGCCTACCACATAGGATGTACTCAAAATGTATTTGTTAGGGCATCTGGGTGGCTCAATCAGTTAAGTGGCTGCCTTCGGTTCAGGTCATGATCTTGCGGTCCTGGGATCGAGTCCCGCATCGGCTCCCTGCTCAGCAGGGGAGTCTGCTTCTTCTCCCTCTGCCCCTCCCCACTGGCTTGTGCACTTTCTCTTTCTCTCATTCTCAAATAAATACAATCTTTATATATATATATATATGTATTTGTTGAATTAAATTAATGAAGTGTGCCGGATTACATTTTTGTTTCCAGACATTGACTTGTGCTTGCTGTAGGAAAGTTATATATCCTGTTAACTCTTGACTGTCTCCTGTGCCATCATTATCCATCTTGCCCACTGATATGGAACCCATACCCCATCTGAGCAGATATTCAGGAGGCTCTGCCTCTTTCCATCAGCTCTCTTACTCTTTCCCCCTGCCACAAAATTGGCCTGTCCCAGGAGGGGCTGTCCTTGTGCTTGGACCTTAAAGAACACCAGCGGCCCACCCCAGTCTGGAACAGAGCTGCGACGGATCCTATGTCGTGGGACATACTAGCAGATCCAGGCCTACCATTATATAATAATAATAATAAATAATATACATAATAGTATATATTTCACATAATATATATCACCATTATGTGATATATACATATATAATATCATATTTGCATATATATGCAGTAAAATTAATATGAATGTTCTAACATCATGCCTTGCTTCAGCCCCAAATTATTTGTTTTCTAGTGAAAAGAAGTTAAAATCTCTTGCCTTGTGGCCACAAGGATGATATTTATTGGTTTCCAGTCTTCTGTGATCCCTTCACAAGTCTACCAGTTGAACAGACAGTGATTCAGCAATCTATTTTGCAATTCTCTAAGTCCCTTGAGAGTTCGACCTCTCTGCCAGGGTAGATGATTATCACTAGAACTACTAACACTATAACATCTTACCGATGTTTAGTTTTTCGGTAGGTAGAAAATGTACTCAAGAGGAAATTGAAGCAATCGAAAAGATTGCTCATCTTTCCATTATTCTTTAATACTAGACTCTGTGACTATATGCAGGAACTATGGAAGTAGTTATGTGCTTTGCCCCCATAACTCTGTCCTAGGGATTTGCCTTACAAACACTGCACACAAGAAAAGTGATCGACGGAGGATGATGCAATTCACATTGTACTTATGAAAATATAAGAAAATAAACCAGAAAGAAATTAATGTAAATGCCTACTAAAAGGCAATGGTTAAATAAATTGTGGAACACTAACTGAATGCAGTTCTAGTCCTATGGTTATACCATAACCACTTATTAAATTACTGTAAATGCATTTTAAAATTCTGGCAAAATACTTTTATAACAAAATCACTACACTATAAATATTGACTTTCTAGTGTTAAGGGTATTGCTTGCAGCATTGCCCAGGCCACTGGTTTCTGAAAAGGTGCTTTATGAGACCCTCGGGTCTCAAGGAAAAGCCTATGGTCTTACTCACTTACGTGCCCTCCTCGTATGACAGAACAGGACTCAATCGGCTGAATGGAAACGGAAGATCTCTGTGGATTTGAACAGTGTTCAGCGCATCCCATAGTGTTTGGCCTTTGAGAAGGGGGGCAGTGGGGAGACTGTTGCTGTCGCAGTAATTGCTTCTGTGGGTAGAGGGAGGACTCTCACCCACCTTCCCGCCCCTCTCAGCCCCTCCGCATCCCCAGCGGACATCCTACCTCACATCTGTCTGCAAAGTTAGGAAATATGCCTTTTTCAGTAAATAATATGTGACTTCCATGTGGATGCCCTGTAATGAATATATACAAAACCTGAGACCGTAACCAGTGCTTTTTATCTTATTTATTTGTTGTCTTGCCTGGATTGTATACTTAGTTGTTTGAATCAAGCACTTGACGTTTAACACGAAGGCAGCTAGTCATTAAATGAGATCCTGCTTCTCACTACAATCCTGCAAAATCATCCTGGCTTTGCTACAACTCTCTGATCCATGTATGAGACCCAAAGCCATTCCTAGGTCAGATTCTCCTAAGCATACTTGAGAGTCAGCAAAGGAATTTTGTTTGAATCCAGGCTACAGGACATGAAATAAATATTCCTGAAAGAAAGTTCTCTTCCTTCTTGTTTTGGTTCAGTGCATCCTGCACTTTAACTCATGCCTCTGGTTCTAGAATTTGGCACTGTCTCTCACAGTGTTAAGCATCTGGGCTTTCAGGCTTTTCAGAATGCTATATACTTTAGGAAGGTCAGCACTTTGTAACAATTTTCCAAAGAAAACAGTCTTTGTTGCCATAACCTTCTTGTATAACCAAGTTCACAGAGCCTGGAAGCATTTTGTAATTGTATTGAAACAGCAAAAACTGCCCTGGGGGACCACCCAAGGGACAGGGATAAATTGGTTACCTCCATTAAGTGATCTTTGAGCATCAAATTTTAGTAGAAACGTTGGGGAGTAAGCGATCACTTAAAAAAGAGGTTGCCTGAGGTCTGAGAGTGCAAGTTGGCCTATGTTTAATAACTGCAAGGTCATTGCATGAAATCAGTAAGAGGAAGCGGAGAGAAGTGGGTATCTTATTTCCATACTGTGTTCTGATGGTTGGTGATGTCAGCAGACCTTCAAAATGGAATGATTGCCTTTAAAATATCATATCATCTTGTTAACGAGAAAGGAGATCAAAGAATTTACTCCAATATCCAGTCATGACACTATAATTTGAAAGTGCTTTGTAATGATTCCCATCCCAGGACCTCAAATTCTTTTTCTTAATTAATTTCATTCATTGAAACTGCTCTAAGGGCCAGAGATTTTTATGGCTCTCTTGCAAGGAAGTCAGGTTACATGCAGGGAATTTCCCAATTATGCACGCTAATGATGGGGGAGATCAGGAGTGAAGATTATCCTGAGTAGTGGATAATCCAAAAATCTTCTCTTTTGCCCTTTGGAAGGTATGGCATTATTATTATGCATTGTTGTTGTTGCTGCTGCTGCTGCTGCTGCTGCTGCTGCTGCTGCTGCTGCTGGTGTTGCGTTGTTTTTTGCCATGAGACAGTTTGCCATGAGCAGGATGCTAACAGAAGGAAGCACAAGGCCAAGTTAAGCAAATGCTGGTTCAGAGGGTGGCTCAGGAACATCCCGAATGGCAACAGAAAGGATGCCTGGTATAAGGCATGCAATAGATTGAAGGAACACAGACACATATAAATCTTAAGTTTTTGTTTTCAGGGAGAAAAGCAATCCTTGCCATTTTTTTCTCTGCTATATTTATAACCTGGCTATTTACCTTTGGCAAGATGAAGAGGAAAGAAAATTGAAATGGTGAATTTTTTAAAAAAATGTCCTCAATTTGCAAGGTATATAAAAGTAGATATTTGGAGCCAAGTAAAACCTGGTTGGGCTTATTATTCAGGGAATTGTTTTTGCTAATGCTTTTAAGTGGGATCAGCAGCTAATCAGTTGAGAAAAGAGTGTGAAAAGACAGTTAAAATATATACTTGGTATTTGGTTCAAAAACCCCAAAGGAGTCCCAGGTATTCATGCACACTGTAAACTCCCGGAGGAAACATCTTTACCTTGGTCATCCTAAACTCAGTTAATCTCTATATTACGCTTCCTAAAATGGATGCACCAGCAAATATGCAGAGTGCCTCCCACGTGGCAGGCACTGTGAGGATGACGATCAGGATCAAGGACATTTATTCATTGATCTATTCGTCTCAATGGTCCATTCATTTCTTTACCCCCTGTATACAAAACACTTTATTGGCAGATGAAGGATACTCAACGTGTGTATAATACAGCTCATCTCTGAGCATACCATCCACCTGCTAACATAGGATATTTCCTATAAGAAGCAACTAACTTGCGGCAAGTTCAAATGATATATAAGTTCTGTAGTCAGTAAGAGGAGTGATTTTTTTGGGTCAGACCTTCTACATTCTGCCTGAGGTATCTACTTAGGCTAGCTCCCTTCATCCTCATCAGGACCCTGTGAGGTAGGGTTATTGCTGCATCCCTCAAGTGTAAAAACTGGTGATCAGGGAGGGGCTGGAACCAGACTGCAATTCAGCCCAGGTCTTCAAGTTTCAGCAGGACATTCCACATCTATTCTCCAGGAAACAAAAGTAGAAAGGGGAAGGAAGGAGACATGGATGCAAATGTAAAAAGAAGCTGCCCCAGTTGGGGTGGAGGGGAAGGTATAGTTTGTATATGGAGGTGAATATTATAAAAGAGAAACTCTCCATCACAGCTTTCTGAGGGGAAAAAGCAACTAAAATTGTATGAACACTGAACAGGACAGGATGAGGGAATGCCGCCATATCCTCTTCTGGGCTCATAACCTTGCAACTCAGGGTAGCTAGGTTTCTTCATCCACTGGTCAGGTTACCTCATGGATGATTGAAAAGTTCATATTATATACTCTATATTAAACTGTTTTAAAAGTGGCACAGTAAATGGAATATCTTAAATAAATTGGCAAGTGCTTTTACTGAACATATTCTTTTAGCCATACCCTAAATTCACTAAGCTAGATAGCTCTAAATTAGGATAAGCCACGATCATTTTATGATGCCATTATGAAGCTGCCACTGAGAAGTGCTAGTCCATCAATTACAACTTTGAAATGGCCTTTTCTAAATCCACTGGTCCGTATTATATGGTGCAACTGATAAAGAGTTAGAGTTGCATATTCTGATGTGGAATCGTAAGCCCCAGTCTATATCTATTGAATTTGGCTGTTTGATAAATGAAGACAGAAAAAGCTAAGCTATTTATTGTTGTCAGCATTGGATAAAGAAATAGGAAATTTCATTTAAAAAATTACCAACAAGGGTTACAAAATGATTTATTCCATTGCTTTTCTAGGCTTAGTGATCATGGTACAAAATTTTGCATCAAATTTTCTTTTCCAGTTGCAGAAATGTTAAGAATTTTCTCCATGTATTTAACTTTGCTAGCCACCCTCTACATGACGCAACATCAAAGAAATTCCTTTGGGAAAAACTAGATAATCAGGTTTGTGAGGGAAGAACTTTCATATGTCATCATTACTTACCTCGCTGTAGAGAAGTATAATTTTGTAAGCAAGGAAGAATCAAAAAAGATATGACAGAATTCCTTTTTATCCAGGTTCTTAAAACTGACCCAAACTATGTTAGATTTTTATCTTCCATGACAAATCAGGTGTCAAGGTGAATTTGGATACCACTTCCATTGACTGACCTTCTCAATTAGATGACAACCAAACGATATGCTCAAGTTCCTGTAATTTAACAATATAGAAATAAAGGCCTTTAATCTCTTATTTTCCTCCACAATCCTTTGTCCATTTCAGCATTTGAGAAAAGAGGAATCTTATTTTGAATGCTTTTGAGAACAAAGCATCAGCCTTTTTATTAGAGACTGGGAATTTAGTCTATTTATACATGCCTCAGTGTCAGGTAAATCAATGTCTGATTTTTTTTTTCTCTTTCATTCTTGTAAAACTTTGATGTTTACAATAGAATGCAACCATCAAACACAGAGATTACTATTGGTGCCAAACTGGTTGGAATAGAACTTAATCTCTGCTAGGTGAGGATGCTTATTGTAGAAAATGATATCTTTTGTCTTTTGAGACTAGATGGTGATTACCTTACAAATGTTAAATACATAGCATCTACAAATACAGGCACTTTACTAGGACTTCACTGCAATTAGGTCATCTGAAAATGTGAAGCTCTTTTCCATTCCTGGATAAGAATAGACTGATTTTTATTTTTGTACTCTTTAGAACACTTTCAACTATGTTATCTCTGTGGTATAGTTAGGTATATGTTTCAAAACCAAACCAAACCAAAAAGAAACAGAAGATCATGCAACTATTGGGAACTTTCCCTAAGTCTTATGTAAATTTAAATGATGTGGCAACATCAGAAACAGATTTCATAGTGTCTGGAAATTTGTCTAGAATACTTACAGTCGGGCGCCTGGGTGGCTCAGTTGGTTAAGCATCTGCCTTTGGCTCAGGTCATGATCCCAGGGTCCTGGGATTGAGCCCCATGGCGGGTCCCCTGCTCCGTGGGGAGTCTGTTTCTCCCTCTCCCTCTGGTCCTCCCCCCTGCTCTCTCTCAAATAAATAAAAATCTTGAAAAAAACTTTTAGAATATTTATAGTCACCTATATCCTACCACTTTCTTGAGTAACAATGAAAATACTTATTAGAAGGATCAATATCTATAGAAATGGATAGTGTTGGAATATGGTTTTTTTTAAAGATTTATTTATTTATTTATTTATTTATTTATTTATTTATTTGACAGGGAGAGAGCATAGCAGGGAGAGCAGCAGAGGGAGAGGGAGAAGCAGGCTCGCCTAGCAGGGAGCCCAATATGGAGCTCGATCCCAGGATCCTGGGATCATGACCTGAGCTGAAGGCAGACGCTTAATGACTGAGCCACTCAGGCGCCCCAGAATATGGTTTAATTTTCTTGATTAATCATATTCTGTCTTCTAATAGCTACTATTTTAACATGTTATTTTTTTAAATTTTTTTATTGTTATGTTAATCACCATATATTACATCATTTGTTTTGGTGTAGTGTTCCATGATTCATTGTTTGTTCATAACACCCAGTGCTCCATGCAGAATGTGCCCTCTTTAATACCCATCACCAGGCTAACCCATCCCCCCACCCTCCTCCCCTCCAGAAACCTCAGTTTGTTTTTCAGAGTCCATCATCTCTCCTGGTTCGTCTCCCCCTCTGACTTACTCCCCTTCATTCTTCCTCTCCTGCTATCTTCTTCTTTTTCTTTTTTCTTAAAATATGTTGCGTTATTTGTTTCAGAAGTACAGATCTGTGATTCCACAGTCTTACACAATTCACAGCGCTCACCGTAGTACATACCCTCCCCAATGTCTATCACCCAGCCACCCCCTCCCTCCCACCACCCACCACTCCAGCAACCCTCAGTTTGTTCCTGAGATTAAGAATTTCTCATATCAGTGAGGTCATATGATACATGTCTTTCTCTGATTGACTTATTTCACTCAGCATAACACCCTCCAGTTCCATCCACGTCGTTGCAAATGGCAAGATCTCATTCCTTTTGATGGCTGCATAATATTCCATTGTGTATATATACCACATCTTCTTTATCCATTCATCTGTCGACGGACATCTTGGCTCTTTCCACAGTTTAGCTATTGTGGACATTGCTGCTATAAACATTGGGGTGCACATACCCCTTCGGGTCCCTACATTTGTATCTTTGGGGTAAATACCCAGTAGTGCAATTGCTGGATTGAATGGTAGCTCTAATTTCAACTGTTTGAGGAACCTCCATACTGTTTTCCAGAGGGGTTGCACCAGCTTGCATTCCCACCAACAGTGTAGGAGGGTTCCCCTTTCTCCACATCCCCGCCAACATCTGTCGTTCCCTGACTTGTTAATTTTAGCCATTCTGACGGGTGTGAGGTGGTATCTCATTGAGGTTTTGATTTGGATTTCCCTGATGCCGAGTGATGTTGAGCACTTTTTCATGTGCCTGTTGGCCATTTGGATGTCTTCTTTGGAAAAATGTCTGTTCATTAACATGTTATTTTTTAGTGGTAATCACTAGTGAGATATAGATCACAGAGAGTTTCTAATTTTCATACATTTTTAATAGTTTTACATTTTTTAAATTTTGTTATGTTATGTTAATCTTGCTAGCAATTTTTAACCTCAGGAGGCCCCTAGGATTCCTTGTTTACTTATTAGACATTTAGGCAGATATGATGAAATAGAATCTCGACAAATGCATGGATGCTGACCACATCTCAGAGATGCTGGGAATAAGGCTCATGGATGTAAATAGATTAAGAGCCATGAAAGCCACTCTAACAAAAAAGGGCATAGGGTACAGTTGGGGTATGGAGAGCAAGATGGTACCTAGGGATAGCAAGTAACTTATCTGGAGGTAAAGGATGTTCAGAAGATATTGACTCCTATTTAGCAGGGGGAAAAAAAAAACATTTTTTCTACAGCAATGGGTAGGCTTCCTCAAATCCCCTTTCCCTGTTCCTTGAGGAACTTCTTGTAGTTATTCAAAATGGGGAATGAGGCATTGTCAGGATCCAACTCTGTTTTGTACTCACAAAGGACAGACTGCTCCAATAAGCTGTAGCTACTTAAAGACGTGGCCCACTGAGAGGTAACATCATGGAGTTGGTGGAGAGGAAAAGAATAAAGATGAGAACCCAGAGAACAATAATAGAAAGGGTCAAGTGGGACACCAGGGGAGACAAAATGATCAAGCAGCTACTTGAAAGCAATACTTACACTACTGAAGATGTGGAAAGAAGAAAAACTCTGGGAACCTCGAAGACCCAATGATTATCATACAACGCAGGTTTTCTCACTGTCTGTATGATCCAATTGAAGAACTAAAATGCTAAAACTTGTTATTATGTCTCATTTGGTTGAGACCAAACTGTCATTTTAAAAAGTCTGGGAATCCTTGCTAAAGCAATACATTACTCTTGCCTATGCTTAGCTTACTTAGAAGTTCATGCAGAGTATAGTGTTTAAGAACATGGAATGAAGGGGCACCTGGGTGGCTCAGTTGGTTAAGCATCTGCCTTTGGCTCAGCTTATGATCCTGGGGTCCTGGGATCAAGCCCCGCATCGGGCTCCCTGCTCGGCAGGGGGCCTGCTTCTCCCTCTGCCACTCCCCCTGCTTGTGCTCTCCTGCTCTGTCAAATAAATAAGTAAAATCTTTAAAAAAAAAAGAACATGGAATGGAGAAATGTAAGATACGAGTTTGAATCAGCTCTACCATCTATTATCTGGGTGGTGATAGGTAAATTACTTAAATTCTTTTGACCTCAGTCTTCTCTTTTGTCAATTGAGATAGTAGTACATTCCTTGCCAGGTTGTTCAAAGGTTCTATTAGATGATGTATGTACAACTTTCAGCACAGTGTTCGGTGCTAGATGAACTCAGTGTATGGTAAGCACTAGATAATGCAAATAAAAAAGCAAAAATGTTAATGTTACAAAATGACTGAACTTTTAGCAGATTCCACACAAATGACCAATGTGGTCTGTTGTCCTGGAATGATTTCTTTTGTCACTTACTTAACCCTGTGGCTCTCTCCCTGCTTTCTTTCTTCCAAGCAACATCCAGCGTGATCTTTTAAAAATGCAAGGTGGCATGCCTGAGTGGCTCAGTTAAGCGTCTGATTTCGGCGGTTCACATCATGATCGCAGGGTCATGAGATCGAGCCCCCTTGCTTAGGATTCTCTCTTTCCCTCTGCCCCTCCCCCTGCTCATGCCTGCACGCACTCTCTCTCTCTCTAAAATAAAAATAAAAATAAAAATAAGGCAAGGCAGATTGTGATATATCATAGAATAAGTCTCTCCCTAGTATTCCCATTGCACTCATAATATATCCAATCCCTTATGGGAACTCTGTCTGCCAGCTTCCTCTTTACCTCTCCTTCCATTTTCTCAAAATAGGTTTCTTCTCACTTCTCAAACACATTAAACAAGTTCTCATTTTGGGATATTTGCTGTAGCCACTTCCTCTGCCTAGAATGTTCTTCCAGCAGGCAACTCAAGGTTGATCAATTTTTGCCATATTGATTTTAGCTTCATGCAGGATTGCTCAATCTCTGTACTATTAACTTTGTGGTCTGGGTAATTTTTTGTTGTGGAGGAGGATATTCAGGATTATCCCAGGACTCTCTGTCTGTTAGATACCAGTAGCAGACCTCTTTTCACCCCCAAGTTGTAATGAGAAGAATGTTTCCAGGCATTGCCAAATGTCGTCTTGGGGGTGAAATTACCCCGCCCCCCAACACACCACGGTCTTCATGTTACTTTCTTAGAGAAGTCTTTCCTTAGTTTTCAACCAAATGTAGCCCGAGTCACTGTCCCCACCATCTATCCCACGTTATTTACCATAAAGCACTATAATCACCTAATCTTTTTTTCCTAATGATTTATTTGATTTTTATCTATTTTCCCCAACGCAGTGTCTTGAAAGCAGAAACCCCGATGGACTTATCTATAACAAGGATGTAATAAATACATTCATACATATGTACTTACATATTAGTTGAACAAATGGATTGATGAAGAAGTATATTCAATGTCCAAACTGCAGTTTAGTTTTATAAATTCTGCCTTTAAAGATGATTTTATGTTAGTAATTTAAAGATTAAATTTTATGCTACACCCATTTGACAAATACTGTGTACTTCCTATGCACCAGACATTATCCTAGTTGCTTTACAATTCAGTGGTCGACGGGACAGAAGAGACTTACATTAATTTTAAAAAAGTCATTAATGGGCATTTTAAGGCTGCAAGGTGGAGAGACACAAAGAATATTTTTGATAATGTGTACTTGTTGCAGGTATCCTGTGGGAGGAAGGGACGTTCTCTCATTAGTCCTTGATTGTATATTTCTTCTAAGTCCTAGACCTCCAACACTGGGATTTTTTTCCCAGCACTTTTGTATAATTAATCCAAAAGCAGAATTAGGTTTGTCTTTCTAGTCCATTTGGAATAGCTTTATATATGCTTGTAAGTATGTGTGTATGTATATGTGTGCATCTAAAAATGGAAATGATGGGAATAACTCCTGAAATATACCTACATCATATAAACATGTAATTTTGTTGTCTATGTGCTTTATATAAGTAGGATCTTCTTCTAAATAATGTTGATAATTTGTTTTTTTGTTGCATTACGTTATATGTTGGAGAGTTTCTGCATTAGTTTATCTAAATCTACATTGCCCTTTTAAAGTGTTTAGTTGAGTTTGATATTATGGCTATGTTAACTATATTTATTTAACCATTGCATACTGATTTAGTTTATTTACACTTTTCATTATTACAAGACTTTTTATGTTTTCATGTGTAATACTTCTATAGAATAGGTATCTGGAAGAAGAATTATTAAACTGAAGAGTAGACACTTGCATTTTAATGCAATTCCAAATACTTTTCTAACGAGTTGTTAAATTTCTATCTGTGCTGAGTTAATGTGTATGTGTGTATATACATACACATGTTAGTTTTTAATCTGTATATGTTATAACTAGGTCCCAAATAAATCTCCTTGTTACTAGTTTTTAAAACTCTGAGTATGATTATTTTCCCATAGGGAAGTTTTCTTTTAAAATTTGGAAAACCTTTTAGTCTTTTCTGTTGATACTTGTATTCTATGTTTCATTATTTATTTTTGGCCTTCACCAATCCAAGTTAATTTTTCCTTATAATTATTTTTAAATATTTCTACAGTTTTTAAAATGTGTAACTATTAATCATCTAGAATTTGTCTTGTGTATAGTGGGAAGTAAAAACTTAACTTTTTTTTTAATGGACAGCCTAAATTATTAGAACACCATTCATAGGACAGTGCATAATTTTCCCACAGATTTTAAAAACTGCATTCAATATACATAAAATTATCAAGACTATGAAGGTTTATATCTTTCAGAAGTCTTGTGTTTAATTGATCTGTTTGATTCTGTGCCAGTATCATCCCATTTTGTTAAACGCGGCTTTATTGTATATTTTGACATTAGGTAAAATTTTCATGCCATCCATCTCCCAGTTAAATTTTTTAGTTAACTAATCTTATATTTTTTCTCTTCTGGATGAATTTTAGAATCAGTTTATCAGAATTTATTTGAAGAATTTGTCGGTATTGTGTTTCTTTTAGTATCAAAAAGATAATTTTTGTATAAATGGTAACAAAACTGTTAAAAATTAAAATACATAATAATGTTCAATACTGGCTAAATTCTATTAAATCTCATAAACTGAAACACTACTTGTGGCAATTTGGACTGTGGCCACTTGTACAAAACTTTTTGAAATCAGTTTTGTAATGAACAAAAATATGTGTATGTTTTGATTCAGTAACCTTCAGTATGTTTCTTTAGGAAAAAAATTTTAAAGGATAAACTGATAATCACATAAATACAGAGATTTTAAATAATAGGCAAAAGACTTAGAAAACTTTAATGTCCAATGGCAGAAAAAAGTATTGTATGATGCATCAGCAAATTTTTTCTTAAAGGACAAGTTAATAAATCTGTTAGGTTGCAAGCCATATGATCTGTGTAGCAAGTAGTCAACTTTTCTGTTGCATTACAAAAGCACCTATAGTGGGACAGCTGGGTGGCTCAGTTAGTCAAGCGTCTGCCTTCGGCTCAGGTCATGATCCCAGGGTCCTGGGATCGAGTCCCGCATCGGGCTCCCTGCTCAGCGGGGAGCCTGCTTCTCCCTCTGCCTCTTCCCTCTGCTTGTGCTCTCTCTCTCAAATAAATAAATAAAATCTTAACACACACACACACACACACACACACACACACACACACACAGCACCTGTAGACAATTGAGAAACAAATGGCTCTGGCAGTGTTCCAATAAAACTTTATTTACGAAAACAGGAATTGTCCTATGGGCTGTAGTTTAACGATTTCTTCTATAGAAAGAAAACAGTGGGTATGAATATAGTAGCAGTATATCTTGAGAATATCTTGTGATAGAAGATGTAGGAGAAGAAGCAGAGTAAAAGGTATCCACACTGTGATTACAATTATGAGCAAATCGTAGATGTGAAGAACTAGTGAGGAACTAAGAAAATTATAAAAGTTTTCAGTTATAACCAGTTAGGTTTAGGGAGTTTTATTCTGTTTTAATTATTTATTTGCTCCTTGTGCCAAACAATATTGTTCAATTTTTTAAAAAAAATCTATATTTGGTTCTATATTATTTCTTTCACTATTCTGACTCTTTTTCCCCATTTATTTCTTGTCTGGATTCTGCTTTGAGCCATTTTGTATGTGACCTGATTTTCAGGCATTTAAGCTCTGCCCTTAATGGCATATTTCACACTATTATCTTTCTTTTAACTCCAATCTGCTTATACTATTAATTGATTCACAAATCTGGCCCTTCACTTCCAAAGACTGCTAAAAGTAGTCTTTTAGTGGGTGGCTGGGTGGTTCAGTCGGTTGAGCGTCCGACTCTTGGTTTTGACTCAGGTCATGATCTCATGGTCGTGAGATTGAGCCCCGTGTGGGGCTCTGCACTCGGCGTGGAGTCCACTTGGATTCTCTCTATTTCCCTCTGCTACTCCCCCTGCTCACTCTCCTGCTCTTTCTCTCTCTCTCTCTCAAATAAATTTAAGTTTAAAATAATAGACTGCTAAAAGTACGAAAAATCTCAAATGATTTGATATTTGCAAAAATTTTCAAAAGTTAACATTTTTCTAAGTCATATTTCTGATACCCCGAAAGCATTTAAATATATTTAGTTTTAAATCAATATTGAACTCTGTGTAGATAATGAATAAAAGTACAAAATATCTACAGTTGGAAAGGGGGGAAAAAACTCTCATCATGATTAGAATTCTTACTATAAATTCTTACTATAAACAAGAGCAATTCAGGAAACTAGAAACCTGTGCATAGCTATATATAGCCTGGATTAGCAAAACCTTAAAGAACGTAAAACTAATCTGAGACTAGATTGTTTGATTATTCTCTGTCCTTCATAAACCTGAGCTATCACAATGCTCAATGTGCTACTGTTACATTTTAAGTAAACTGATGGCACCCTCCCTTCATCAAGTAAGTCTAAATTAAACATTGTATTCATGCAATATAACCACCAATAGTTAGTGTAAACTAGCTGAAAATGACTACGAGTCTGGTGGGACGGATCATGAGCTCATTAATCAAGCTACTTGTCTGGAATAGCAAAGGTTCATAAAAGCATAATGAACACTTTTGCCGTATACATTTGTTACAAGTCTTCATTGTATTTCACCTATGTAGAGGAGATCTAACATTAAGCACATGAAGTTTTTAGAAATATAAGCATATTTTTATAAATAAAAGAGGTCACATCTCCAGTGCTTTGTATCAGTCTATATTTCATTACATCTTATATGACGATGTGACCAGCACAACTAGAAAGCCCTGGATGCCTGGCTGTTGTGCCGTGAAAGCCTTAGAAGGGTGTGCTAAACATATTCAGGAAACACCTAAAGTGGCAGCAGCAACTGAAATAAGAATAAAATTTTGAGGACCATCTGTTAGAAAAACCAAAACATCTGTTTAAATGTAGGCCCTGAGGCTCCTGAGATTGGCAAAAACTATTCTATCATGAACAGGTCTTGGATTTAGAGGGGATGATTTCATTTGACTAGAAATAAGAAACTAATATGGGACATATGTTAGCCATACTTCATGTCATTGTTTCACGTCTCAGGTGCGGAACATTTGGGGTTACTGTCTCCAGCCTCTGTAGTAGGGTCTGCGCCTCGTGATGGTGGCAATTGGTAGACTTCCTTCCCTGGGGGAAATCCTGAACATTTTCATCTAATGAATACTTACCTTCTTAGGAGGACATAAATCCTTTCTCTAAATAAATTCTTTTTATTTCTGCTTTTTATTTTATACACTTTCTCTGCTTTTAAGATCAGAATTCAGACTTTGATAGCCAAAGAAGCATTGACACATTTAAGGTTGAGTATCTTAAGTGTCATACAGTACTTAAAAATATGTTGGAGGAGGCGCCTGGGTGGCTCAGTTGGTTAAGTGCATCTGCCCTCGGCTCAGGTCATGATCCCAGGGTCGTGGGATCGAGTCCCGCATGGGGCTCCCTGCTCAGTAGGGAGATGTGAACTCTTTTATTTATAAAAATGTGCTTATATTTCTAAAAAGTTCATGTGCTTAATGTTAGATCACCTCTACATAGGTGAAATACAATGAAGACTTGTAACAAATGTATACAGCAAATGCATTCATTATGCTTTTATGAAACTTTGGTATTCTCCCTCAGCCCTTCCCCTCCCCCCCCCGCCATGCTCACTGTTTCTCTTGCAAAAATAAATAATATCTTAAAAAAAAGAAAAAGAAAAATTATAAATAACTTAAAATATATATATATATATAGGAGGTATTATAATAGAGAAAAAATATATCTATGCCACTAAAGTCTGAGGATAAAAAATATTCCACTAATTTAATATCAATGTCTAAGGAACTAAGCACTCTTCAAAATGTTTTCTATAGCCTAAAATTATGTTTATTCTTTACTTTCTATTCGTATTGTGTGCTTTCTTTGAAAACATATTCTTATACTTCTTTAAAAAAGAAGTTTGCATGTCTATTTCTAGGTGATCACAGGAGTGCTTGCAAATGGAAAATGGATTCCACTAGTTGATGGAAGAGTTCTTAAAGAGGAATTTTTGAATAGCAAAGCTTATTGTTTTATAACAAACACCCTTTTGTCATTCTTGTTAGACCAAGATCAAGTCTCCATTATTTCCCTGTACTGTGAGAAGTAAATTCTCAGAGTTCAAGGTCATTCGGCCTTGTTTTGAGTGAGTTGCTTCATTGCTTTTTGCTTCCCCCCATCTCCTGCCTCTTCCCAACACAAACAGGCCACTCACTGAGCAAAGCCACTTCTTCTATGCTTCAATCTCAGAAACATAAAGGCAGCAAGTTACAAAGAAGTCAGAAAACATTACCTTGTTACAGACAACAACTTGACCTGAAAACAACACAGATGTCCAGCCAAAGAGAGAAATAAGCAAGCTTATGGAATGCTCAGTGACAGCCTTAAGCACATCCTTACTGAGTCTTTCAAAGAATGGTCACCCTAATTGGCTGACCCAGAAGAGTTTGTCCCCAGGCTGCAGGTGCTGCAGAAGAAAACCACAGTTCCATTGGAAGGTGCCCTTCTGGTATTTGAAATTATTTTAAAAAGGAGATATGGACCATCTTCATCCATCTTTTCCCAGTCTCTCATTTCACACAGTCGCCTCAAAACACATCTTTAATCACAAAAATCAGAGGAAACACATACCATACATGAGCGCAACTTAATCCTTAACATATTTTTTGCCTCTTTTTTTATTTTTTGCCTCTTCTTTATAAAAATCTGTATTGCAAAAGATAAGAACAAGAAAAAAATACCTTTTGCAAATGCTAACTTATGAGGGGAATATTGAAATGTACATATACAAAAACCTTAATGAACCATCGTAACTTGAAGAAAACTGATCTAAATTATTAGAATTTAAATTATGGCAGAATATTTGGAAAAACTATATTGCTATAATAGTTTCAAGGATGTTCCAGTTAAAAGGAATTTTATTAGATCTTTAAGGCTTTGATTGGATGAATAATTTTCCAAAGCATGGCAGATAAATGGGTATTTTAAAGTGCATAACTGTTTTCATATTTAAAAAAGAAAACTCTTGGCTACAATCTCTTATTCAATAACCCTATGCTTTCTTCAAGATAATGCCAGGTAAACTTAATTGTAAATTAGGCCTGGATTAAGAATAACCTGTGCACCGATTAGATCCAAAATGATGTTTTATCATTTATAATTACAATTCACTTATAATGTGGTAATTCCTACCAACATTATTGCAGCCTTTAATGGCTTCATTATGTTTACATGTATTTTGAAAATAAGATTCAAGTCTTCTTGAAGGTGTCTAAATATAGTCCTGCACATCACTGAACTTTACCTTTAAGATGCATTTGCCTGTATGAAAATTGTGTCTCAAAGTAACTAAGGGCATAATTTTTGAGAAAAGTCCTAAGATGTGTGAGAGTAACCTGTATTAAAAAGACATATAAAACATTGATCTAAGAATAACCTGAAATGGGTGAAATTATTAGCTATCTCAGAAATCTGGGGGCCTCTGAAGTCTGAACACAAGATATGTAACCAGGGCAACATCAGAGAATGATCCTAATGTCCGACATGATGGTGAATGCGGCAAGCAGTTCATCACCCATGGTTTCAGCATTTCTGTGATCTACATACAATATTTGATATATGATGATCATATTGTGCTATATTTAAACCTATGACTACAACTGTGTGATAGTGTTTGTCAGGAAAGCATATGGTGAACAGTTCAGTGTAGTTACGAGGTGTGACGCATACCAACAAAGTAGAAGGTTTATAAAAACATGCTTTAAAATTTAGTGTTTCTCAAATTGTAATGTGCATACAAATCATCTAGAGATCTTATTGAAATGCAGATTTTGATTCAGGAATACTGGTGGTGCCTCATCTGCATCTTCATAAAATTCTATGAGATGCTGAATGTTGCTGGTTTGAGGACCAAACCTAGAGCGGCAAGAGTTGATATTTAGGGTAGCTGATGCAGTACAAAGTTACCACATGCAAAGCCTGGGGATGAAATAAAATAAAAATGATAATCGAGTAATATTATAGAGTTCCTACTCTGTACAAAGCACTATACATACTGCATATATGCACTGTCTCATTTAATATTTCCATATCTCTAAAAAACTTCATTTTTTGATTGGAAAACTGAGCTTTAGAGTCATAGAATTAGAAGAAAGGCTGGTATTTAAACATAGGCTTTTCCAATAGTAAGCCACAGTTCCTCTTATGTATTTATTTAATGGTATTATTTCATATAGAAACTTAGAGATATGATGGAGAAGACAGAGTGGGAATATACTTAGAATTTATATTGGTATAATTTTTAATTACCCTTGCAAGAAAGCCAAATAATTCACAGAGTTCCTTAAAGTTGAAACCACTATTTTATAGGGTTTAAGTTGTCATATGCACTCTTCATTCCTTCTTGATTTAGTATAATGCATATATCTATTTTAAAAGTTATATCATTATTGGACATTAGGGGATGGCATAAAGAGATAGTATTTCAGGTTAAGATGATTTCATGTGCAGGTGAGACCAAAACAGCATGTTGTGGTTAGGGAAATAGAAATAGTCTGGTGCTAGAACATTCAGTCTGAGAAAACAACCTCTACAACGAGGCTGGAGAGCAGGGCAGGGGCCACATCATGAAGGCCTTTTCAGTGGGGTCTGGGCTTTATGATGTAGATAGTGTGCCACTGAGAAAAAAAACAAACACAGATTTGTTATTTTAAAAGAAGATTGTCAGAAAATAGGAGGAAGGATTAAAAGGGGAACAGACAGCATGCAAGCCTACCAGTTTGGAAATTTTTTCATTGTCCAGGCAAAGGAAAAATATCAGTTTTAAGGCAGTTCCCACTGAGGGAGAGATTCAAGAACTATTTCAGAGATGATATTAGTGGGACTTTGTGAACAAATGGGTTGAGAGAAGTGATAAAATCAATTTCGATTATAATTTGAAAGTTCATTCACTGTGTTTCAAAGGCATTTTGCTGGCAGTCTTCATCCTGCTGCAGGTGGAGAGTTCCCTCAACCATCACGGCGTGAAGGGGTGCTTCAAGGTGATAACTCTATGTATGGTTAGATGATATTGATAACTCTAGAAAAAGGAGAAACCTCTCACTTAATAGAAAGGGAACATTTGATATCCTCAGAGGCAGGGAGAGGTGCATAGTGATTGTCCTGAACTTACCCCTCTCTGCCCTGAGTTCTGTTGCACAACCCCCCCCCCCCCCCCCCCCCCCCCCCCCCCCCGCCAACAAGCAGCGTTTCCTCAGCTCCTCTGTCATGATCCTTGCCCGGCCGCCCCCTACCAGCAAGAGCAGAGCTATTAGCCTTTCTGGCTGTGTAAACCGGGGTCCTCTGGAAAGCAGACACCATAAAGGGACGAGATACGCAAGAGAATTATTGGAGGGAACACACGTAAAGAATAAAATGGAAGAAGCCAATGTAAGCAGGGAAAGCCTTTATATGACTGTGGGTCTGTGAAAGGAAAGGATGAAGGAAACTTTGGTAGAACCTTTCGGCTACAGTCACATTCTAATACATGTTCTGGTGAATTTTCAGGCAGAGCTAGTGGGAGTCTTTTAAGCCAAAGTTGCCCATTTGAGAGGTGCCATGACTGATAGAAATGAGTTTGCCTTAGTACCACTGTTGTGCTTAGTCACTGATCAGGACTGATTGAGAGTTGCCCAGGGGAATAGGGTGGACCCCGAGGGGTGGCAGCATGGACTACCTACCTATCAAACTGTGCTCTGCAGCAGACCCGACTGGTATGTTCCCACGGCCACCGTGTATCTGTGTGTGTGTGTGTGTGTGTGTGTGTGTGTGTGTGTAAAATGTGATAAACATGATTTTTCAAATTAGTGGAGAAAGAACGACCTATTCATTAAATGGCACTGAAAAAAAAATGGCTAACATGTATGCTTCCCGATAGGAGCAACTTGGCCATATTTTTGACTGGAGTCCCATTATCTAGAACTATACATCAGACCTATCAAGCGACTTTTATACAGGAAGGTTCAGATTTCTTCATCCCTCTTCTCACTCACTGTCTCACCACTAAATCTTGTGAAAAAAGAAAGAAAAACAAACAAAACAAAACAAAACAAACCTAGGTGAGTATATCTAGAGTGTATTCTTGCCAAGTGGAAAATGGAAATCCTGAGAAGTGCACTAAAGTGCCACCCAAAATGCCATCCTTCCACTGAGCAGTAACTTGATCTAATAATGTCAGGTCACAGCCTGCAGATAATGTGTCACACTCACTCTTCGATAGCTCTAGATTCTATCAGGAGGGCTATCCTGCTTTATGAGAGAGCTAAAAGTGGCTTCCATGACACCTGGCTTACCCTGTTTTTTTTCCTTCACCTTCCTCAAGTCTTATCATTCCCACCCAAAACCCTATAACAATTGGCTGCCAGAATTGCTACTCCTATGTTGAATTAGTAAGAATTAAACAAAGATCTCAATTTAAACTCATTTTGATGTGTAAAAGATATGCTCCTTAATGTGAGATATTTCTGAAAAATTGAAAACTGTAAATAACAACTTTAATTGGAAAAATCTAGAACATACTTCTCAGCTACAGCTGCAAAGTAGAAATTTACTTCTGTAAATTCACAAGTTTCAGTTTAATGAATATATTAAGGTTATACTGGGCATTTTTTCCAGAGCTTATAGAACACCCACAATAGCACTTCAAGTATTTCCCTTCTCCTTTAAGTACAGTAGAATTTAATTCATAACATCTTGAATTTCCAAATTAAAGTCCCCTTTAATTAAAGAATTTCAGCCAGCCGTAGAAACAAAAAGTGCTATATTTTCTAAACATAAGTGATTATAATATTTATCAAAGCTATATCCGTATTTAAATGGAAAAGTCTAAAAACATAATAAAGCAGGATTCTGTAGGCCAGAAAGCAATTAGTCTCAGGTGTTTCCTGTTAATAAATTAGGATAAACGTAGGGCCAGACTCGTGAAATTATTTCCATTAATTAAAAAAAAAATCAAGGGTTTAAGGTTTATTATCTTTCCCCAAAGTTGAACTGGAAAACTATATTCTTAACTAAGCAAGAGAACATAATTGCATTTATCCTTAAAGCTGTAAGGTGCCACTTTGTTTCTTCAAATGACCAGATGGGATAATAACATAATATAAAATACTGGGAAGTCTGAAAAAAAAAAAACAGATTTGTCAATGAACAATTAATTATTGACCACCTATTTTGTATACATTACTCTAGGAGCCAGGATTGACACATTATTTATTAACCATGTATTCTGCCTCGGGAGAGTCTCAATCTAAAATATATTTAATAACGTGATTCAGTGGTATCCTGTGAAGATAGCCTCTACATCCTATTTTAAACGACTTCAGAGAAGAAACCGTCTGTGGAGGACTACTGTCATTGGGAAGTGGGACTTGTCTGGAACTTGGAAGATACATGGGCGATTGGTGAAGGGGATGGGGCGATGCCAGGCACGGCAACCAACAAAGGAAAATCGCACAGAAGTCAGAGTGAGTGTGGTGTACTCCCTGAAGAAAAATAAAACCAAGTCTTTGCTAATGGAAGGGAAAGCTGTATATAAGAGAATAAAAAGAAACCAATAGGACAGGTAAGGTAGGCTCATGTAATGGAGGCCTTAACCCCACCTCCAGGAGCCTGCCCTGACTTTGATTGGAAATTGTTATCTCAAGGTTCTGAGTAGAAGAGACTTCATGAAAGTGGTGGGTCAAGACCTGGCTGGCACTGATTTTGCAAGAGGGGATTCCTCTAAATATAATTCTATTGTAACAATGTAGGTAGAAGTAAAATCAGATTAAAATTCCCCCAAAACGTGGATTTGCTTTGACTACTTCCTAATTACATATGTCAAAGGAAGGTATGAATTAAAGATAATTTCTTACCTTCAGTCCCAGGTAAGAACTGATAGATGTGTGGTGACGATGATGGGTTCACCTTTGAACATGTTGAGTTTGCAGTTAAAGCCAAAGAACCTGTTTAAAAACATTGCAAGGTTTATAGAAGGAGCCAACGATTAGATGAAGAGTTTTGGAAATGCAGACTTGAGAGCCATCAACATGGTTGATTCACATGAAAAGTGAATACCTATGAAAGAGGACGAAGATCCAAAAACTGGAGCGTGGAAGTGTCAGTGGTTAAAGAGGCGCCAGCAAAGGAAACAATGAAGGATTAATCAGGGACACAGGAGAAGAGTAGCACATTATTTCACAGAAACCAATGGAGTAAGGTAGTTCCAGAAAGGTGGGCTCATCAATTTCAGAAGCTATGGAATCAGCAAAGAGATTGAGAACAAAGAAAGGCCCTTGGGGTTTACAGTCACACACACACACACACACACACGTCTTTGGTGACCTAGAAAGAACACACATGGTGAAGTTTTTTAAACTACATACTAATAAGACATAAAACCTAATTGAACAGTCATTTAAAATGCTGTTTCTATTTCTCCCTGATATGGAAAAAGTTGGCTTATCTGGCATTTATATCACTCAATGCCTCGACACATCTGCAGTGCTATAAAACTGCACTTATAATAATAGTCCTAAGACACTTAAAGGTGATTTTATATCATAAAAGTGTCAACAGGAATATAGCACTATACACAATACTGCTTTACCAAGTTATCTGAGCAGGTGATAGAAGGAGGGGCCTGGCGACATTACAAATTCCACATCGGAAATCTGCAGGCTCATCTGTAAATAGTCAAAAGTGAACATCAAAAATCTGCAAATATCAACATCAACTACACTGTTTTTGATTCAGTGTATTTCCCTGTGTGGTCATTCATTTTGCCAAACAAGCCCTCCATATAAAAGAGGCCACTTGATGCACAAAAACACAGTACCCTCAAGAGTTAATTGCTCAGAAAGAGGTGGAGAGTAAGTCTGAAACCTGTGACTCTTAATTACAGAATGACTTGCCCTGGCCTGTAATTTTTTTATCTACTTTTCCTGAAAAAAGCTAAATTGTTTTATCGCCAGCATCACAAGAATATCGTTATAGTTAGAAATGATATTAGTGATATACCTGGGGAATGGCTTTCTCCAGACCATAATAATGCTTTATTCTTGTTTAAGCAAGAAAATAGAGTCCTGTGACAAAAACGTATTGTCTTGGGAGCAAACACGGCTTCTCTCACACCAGCTTCCCCAAACCACCTCTGCTGAAGGCCTTCACCACATCAATCTGATTATCCTGTCTTTCAAATAAAAATTATGATGCTAGCCCTATTTACCGCCTGGTGGTTTCATGGAGAAAAAAATAAGTAATTAATGTAAAACTCTTTGACACGCTGACAGGTATTAGCTCTTAAGGATTCAGTCAACCGTTTCCATGCTAAATACAATTACTGGTTAAAAATACTAACTTGGAATTCATAATGTAGATTTGTGAAAACAGTTTTCACACAACTGAAGCCTTAGACCACTTAATCGTTAAAAGGATAGAGAGAGAGAGAGAGATAGAGATAATAGATTTGGTTTTTTAGTAGAAAATACATGGTCACAACATTCTAATTCCCTTTGTTAAGTGGATTGTTGCATTTAGAAGGCTGAAAGAACATGTGCCTTACCTCCTTTACTTCTTTTATCCTTCTTTTGGGGTTGATCACCTTTATTGCATGCCTCTCTTCTGAATTCTCTTTCCTTCCATAACTGCATTAGCATGTTTATATTAGCTGTCAGAGTAGAGTGAGCCCCAAAGTCATAGGCAGCCTGGTCAGCTCCAGGGGGCCAGGGCAAGGTCCCACGGAGGGTTTTTATTGTTGGCAGGAGCAACTGCTCACAATCATACTTTCAGACTGCTTGCCACCAAGGGTTTGTTTTGCGTTTGTATGCACTCTGGCAGTCTCGTTATTACATGAAGCATTACTCACCAGGGCATACGGCCCATTAACATTTGACTGCTGTCTATAGGGCAGATCTGCATCCCCCCAAAGAGCAGGCAGGAGGTTATATAAAGACTATAGGGAGTTCTAAGGTCAATAGATCCTCTTAACAGACTTAATTTGGTTCTAATGAGCCATTATGAATAAAAGTCTCATTCGGATCAACATTTACTCAACAACTGGGCTGAGTCAGTCTGGCTTTTTACGTTAAGCAGCTACTGCTGTGTTCCTGGACACCAATTTATTCTCTCCCCCAACCCTGCCTTTTAAAAAACAACCCTGGGATATTTCAGAGACCTACTGCTTAATTATCTTTCTTCTCCCTGGCTCTTCTTCCCGTAGGAATCCTTCAAAACGTTCATATGGTGATCGCCGTCTATGTTCATTACATGCATCTAAATGTATTTTTGGTACATCAATTACGCTTACACCCTAAATCAGGTCAAATGTTTTTTTAAAAAAATGTTTAGTTGATCTCTAATAACTCCCCACTCTCTTTTCATCTGTGTGGCAGTGTTTCCAACCAGCTTTTAGGATAGCAATTGCTAAAATCCGGAGTATCTAAACAGAAACCTCAGAAGAACCCACTGCTGTGTTGTTTTAATTTTGAAAGCCTGGAAGCATCCAAGGCATTTTATCATTGCCACATATCTCTAAATCTTCTATCAATTTATTTCAAGGAAATGTTATTTAAAATTTTCAAAACATAACTGCTTAACAATCACTGAATCTTCTGTTAGCCTATTGTCTATAATCCAGGCCAGGGGTAGCTCTCATCTCCCATAGGCCACCTTTATGTCCAAGATACCCAGCCCTCTCCACAACACAGAGACTGGCTTGTTCAAAGCCAGGAAAGGCAGCCCATTGGCTGCAGCTGCTAATTTGAGTCTTTTAAAAAAAGCTTGCCTGATTAGGTAAGGCCCACCCATGATGACCTTCCTTTTGATTATGTTAACATTGCCTGATTACAGACTTAATTACATCTGCAAATCCCTTCACCTTTGCCTGCCATTTTACATAACCTAATCCCGGAGGTGATATCCATCATATCCATGTGCCCTGGTCACATTCAAGTGGAGGAAATTATACTGAAATTGACTGTGGGCAGGAATCCTAGGGCCATCTTAGCATCCTGCCTGATACAATTCTAATAAAAACAATTTTCATAATTAAGACAACACTGACATTGTTGTTGATGTTACTGTTGTTTTTTTCCTGGAGTCTACTTGACAATCACCTCACCTCACCTCGCCTCTCTGGGGCATTGCCGGGAATAGAACCTGAAACTTCTGTTGATGACATCTAATAGTCATGATTGTAAGAGAGGATATTCCTAAGATTGCCTGATTGCTCTAGATGTTCTAACTGTTATTCCGGGAAGAAACCAGACCTGCAGGGGGTGGAATCACACGTGGTACCTTGTTTGGTCCCTCAAAGATTAGCATTTACTAGTCTTGGCTTTCTTTTAACCTCTCCACTTACATTTCAACTTAGAATAAACATCTCTAAGAATCTCATCATCATATTTACGATATGGTTGATGCTCACTATAGTACATTGTCTCGTTTTTATGAAAGAAATTCCCCTCAAGTTTCAGTAGAAGGATTAACCATGTATATTCAGAGAGATTAGCTCTTATTTTATGGATGCTGATGCATATAATGGATCAAGATTCCAGTTTTATCTCGGCTACCATGAAGCATAAAATCAGATGTATAACATATGCCTCGGAAATATACAAGAGATTTTGGGTAAATTTTTATCCTGATTTTAATTTAATTTTCTTACCTGTGTTTTCTTTTTTAACTTGAACTTCCTCACTTATTTTTTTTTTAGTCTTGTAGTTTCACAGGTATCTTTGTAAATTACCTTAAATCCTTACTGAAGTAAATCAGTTAATATTTATTGAATGTTGTAAATTGAGTAATATGCTAGTGGAAACCTAAAACAAATTCTTTTATTTTTCCCACCTCTCAAAAAGGAAACTAGCTAATGGGTGTACAAAGTAGTTAGGAATGGACATAAAAAAGGATTAGAAATGGGTTAGAGGTAAGACAAAAATGAACATATACACTATTATAACATGCAGCCATATAGCACTTCATAGTATATAAAGTATATGTTGCTTCTTTCATATAAACCAAATACCATCAGACCTTACCTATGGTACAAATTAAATTAATATTAAATCATACTAATCCCCAAACCACAAGTTCTTCATCTTGTTCCCATCCACTCGTGCAAAGCCTTAATTCCACTGACACTAATTCCACTGACAATGTACCCTCCATCTATTTTGAAGAGTTCTCCAAAGGATGCCTCACCTTCAACCCAGACTGTTGGCCACAGTCACCACATGACATGTGTCTTTATGTTCTTCCTCTTCTGATCTGGCTCCTGGTCCTCAACACCTGCTGTGCACAGTCTCTTGGAAGAATGACAGTATTCACCCTGGTAAGGTGTTTCTTACGAAACTTGGGGTATCTGTACCAACCATGATTTCTACCAGTCCTCCCAATCTGCTTGTGATGGTTAACTATGTGTCAGCTTGATTATGTTTTGGTATTTAGTTAAACATTATTTCTGACTGTGTCTGCAAACGTATTTCCAAATGAGACTAGCATTCGAATGGATAGACAATAAAGCTGATTGCCCTTCTCAACAGAACTGGGCATCAGCCAAGCCATTATGGGCCTGAATTGAACAAAAAGATGGAAGAAGGGAGAGAATTTTCACTGACTTTATGAGCTGGGACAGCAGTCTTCTCCTGCTCTCAGACTGGGACTTACACAGGAGAAATGAGGGTTCAGATACAGACCTGAACTTAAACCACTGATTCTGTTATTTCTCAGGCCTTTGGACTCAAACTAGAACTACACCAACGGCCAATTCATTGATCATTGTCTTTCCCAAAGACACAGTTATTCTGGTAAATAGATACAGATTCCTTTAGGAAAGCATTAAAAGGGAGAGTCAAAGTATATACTCACAATATTATAACAGAGTCCAAATGCAAAATTATCTATCCCTCTCTGGTTTAAAGGACCACTGGATATTTGAACTGACCCAGGTCTAGAAATTGGGTGAAGAAATACTATAAATTTTGGTAGCTTAAGTAAGGCTTCCACTCCCTAGGGCTAGGGCTTATTCAGTTCTAAGGTCATTTCAGGGACCCCATGATCAATATACCCCCACAAAAGGCCTTACGGATCATATCATTCTGATCCTTTTGCTGATATTGCTGCTTTTTAGAGTCACTATGACCCAATTAACCTAGCAGTTACGTTCCATCCCTTAACCTTCAGACATCCTGGAATCTAGTATCACACTGAGCTCAGGGAGCCCTTTTCACGTGCTGTATCACGCACAAGCACCCCTTTCTTCGAGAGTACCACCGCTTATAGCACCTTTGAGAGATGTGGGGACTCCACTCCCTGGGATATTTCTCAAAGCCTTGGAATAGTGAATGCATGCTGGCCTCTTTAGAGAGCATGGTTAGGGAGCAGTTGAGCAGTCTAGTGTGTCCAGTCCTCTCCAACATTTACTCATCTGTGATACTTTAGATTCTTTCCTCTACATTATACCAAAGAATTTGAATCTAGGATGAAGTTAACCAAACTGGAAAAAAAAAAAACAAACAAAAAACAGGAAAGGAAAAGAAAAGAACCACACCCAATGCCTCACACTAGCACAGTGAATCAGGGACCAACTTAGTGATTGAATCTATATTGATTAATTCAACTTGTTTTAAAATTATTTCTTTCCCTCTTATATCTAGAATTTTCCGATCATTCTTACACATATTCTCCGCATCTATGTCCATATAAATCACATAAATTATCAAAATCTTATCAGCCCCAGGGCTTTGTTTGTGGGTTCCCTGCCCAGACATTCTTGATTCTGGTTCTAATTATAGGTCTGGGGGCAATGTGAGGTGACATGAGAAGCTGGCATGATCCTTCCACCTGGGGAAGTCAGTGTCTTTGAATAAGACCTGTTTACTGGAAAGAGGGGCCAATTCCACTGTCAATGGGAAGCTGCTTTCCTTCTATATGCTCCCATTCCAGTTTTCATAATTCCAATTTTCCCCACATCAAAGGCTTGGTGAAATCAATCAGCATGATAATCTGGCAACCTGTGTAATCAACTTTTAAATTTGGTTTGGGCAGTTGCAGCCCTGAGGACACAAGACAAAAGATAAACTTTTAATATGCTTGTATGAAAACCCAGGCATTTGGACTTAAACTAAAATGTGAAGACTTTTGTCAATCATTTTATTTAAGCCATGCATGCGATTAGAACCAATGATCTCCCCCTGCCTACCTCCACACTTTAGGCCTTGCACTCCTTGGGCCATTAAACTCTCCTATGGCAGCATCTGCTTTGTCCCCCCAAGTTTCATCTAATCTGAAGTCATTTGTTAAAAGTCAGATTGTAAGAAACATACAAACGAGATAATTAAGCAAAACATGAGTTAGTAGAAATATATTTAGTAACTATATTAGGATGCGTCATGGTAGGTTATATTGTTGAAAAAACTAATATCTCTTAGTTGCCTATAAAGAGTGAAGGGTTTATTACTTGCTCGTTCTACATGTCAAATGCTGGTGGGCCAATGGCCTCCTCTGTTCATTGCATTTACTCAAAGAACTGGACTAATGGAATCATTAGTTTGACATATGCTTTCAAAATCACTGCTGCGATGGGAAGAGAATATGGCAAATTCCTCACTGACTTGAAAACTCCTGCCACATCACTTCTGGTCTAATTATTTTGGCCAAAACACATCTTATGGCCACACATACGATGAAGGAAGTGGAACAGAGCAATCCTACTGTGTGCTCAGAAGTAAAGAGCAAAAATATTTGTGAACATCTCTACTGACCTCTTCAGAGCTTAGAGAATCTTCAGCAGGGCAGAAGCATCAGGCTTTTATTCCAAGTGGCCTTAAACAGAGTTTAAAGCCCCATTACACCCCATTACAAAAGTGGTCCTCCAAAGATACCCTGATGAGTCTGTGCTCAGTAGCATGACTTTGTCCTCTGATAGGAAGCTGTGAACATCAGGGTCTTCCATGGGAACATTAAATACCATGTTCTCTAAACTGAAGCTACACCACTGTAGTCATAGTCTCTCTCACCAGAACGGTTTCTGTTTGGTCCCTACTTAAGGATGCTGTGAATACTTCTAACTGGAAGAACCCAGATCATTCATCTATCTTTGCACAGCTGTGGATGTGAGTCCTGGTATTTTCAGTTTCTGTCATGGGAAGTGGGCCTTATGAAAGGCCATTCTTATGAAAGGAGTGGTTTCATGAGCAAAGGAAGTAAATTCAGATGGTGGGTGGGAAAAAATATATATTCACTTTACCAATACCATGATGTGTGTGTGTGGGGGGGGGGGAATTTAAATATACAAACATTATGGAGAAAAGTAAATTGTTAAATTATTTTGAAGCAGGTTTGTTTCTGGAATGAGTTATTTCCAAAATCATGAACCTGAGAAACTACCATTATTCCTTCCAAGGTATCCTTGCAAAATTTCCACCCTCTAACTATCTCCATCATTATGGACTCAAAATAAACATGTATAAGCTATTTTACATGGATGAATTGTTTGAAAATAGTTAAAGAAATGTTTCTAATCTTCAGCCTAATGAGAAATAGAGTGAAGGAAGGCATTTGGAATGAAAGACTTGAGGAAGAAGAATAAAGAGGTGGTGGTAGTTTTTTCAGTTCTGTGATATGGAACTTTTCTTCCTTGTCCTTGGTAAGTTAGTGCTACCTACTGACAGTTATATATCTACTAATTGATAGATAGATAGATGATATAGATATAGGTATAGATATATATAAGCATATACTTATGTAAGTACAGTGACACTTCATATTCATCCAGAATTCATAATTTACCATAGGGTTCACTCTTGATATTGTATGTTCTATGGATTTGGACAGATGTATAATGACATAGACCCATTATTTTAATATTTTCCCTGCTCTAAAACTCCTCTGTGCTCTGCCTATTCATCTCTCTTCCTCTCCCTACTCCTGCCAACCACTGATCTTTTTATTATCTTCATAATTTTGCCTTTTCCAGAATGTCATTTAATTGCAACTATACAGGGTGTAGCCATTTTATATTGGCTTCTTTTATTTAATAATATGCATTTAAGGTTTCTTCATGTTTTCTCATGGTTTGATAGCTCATTTCCTTTTAGCACTGAATAATATTCTATTGTCTGAATATACCACAGTCCATTCACCTACTAAAGAACATCCTGGTTGCTTTCAAGTTTGGACAATTATGCATAAAGCTGCTATAAACATCTGTATGTGGGTTTTTGTGTGAACTTGCTTTCAGTTCCTTTGGATAAATACCAAGGAGCACAATTGCTGGATTATATGGTAAGGGAATGTTAAGTTTTGTAAGAAACCTCAAACAGTCTTCCAAAGTGATTGTACCATTTTGTATTCCTACTAGCAACGAGTGAGAGTTTCTATTGCTCCACATCCTTGCTCACATTTGGTGGTGTCAGTGTTTTGGATTTTGGTCATTTTACTAGGTGTGTAAATATATTTTTTTCATACTATTTTCTGATCAGTTAATTATCTCGCTCAGAAAATCTTATTTATGTACATGTATGTATGTATACATATATACATATATGGAAATTCCCTGGTTTATGAAAATCCATTAACATGTTGATGAAAATTTAATCTTAATTCAAAGAGTAGTTTTATACATTATTAGTTTACTAGATGCTACAAAAAGAAAGTAAGGAAGATGAAAAAGAAATAACCAATATCCAATATCAGAGTAGTTGTGTGAGAGGATGTTAGCAGGAGTTATGTGCATGAAATTAGTTGAGAATCCTATTAAAACACAGTAAGTGGCTAAGTGTCAAAAGTTTACTAGCAACAGTTAGAGGTAAATGTGAGATCAAAAATTTAAGTGGCACTTCTCTGGGACATCAGGAGTTGAAATGAGAGTTAAAGGAGGGAGTGTGGCTTTATTCATTTATTAAAAACCTTAAAATAACAAATTACATTGATAAGAGAAATCCAAGTATATCTAATACCATTATGCTAATTAAAATGAAAAGAAGAAATTCAAGTTTATGTCAGTGCCGTTGTTTAGTCTGTCAATTTACCTTCCCCCAAACACCTAAATGTGACGCATTTAAGTGGTCTTAGGACTTGTGGCTAATTTCTGAGCTCCAATAGAGTAGAAACTTAGTTTCTGATGTGCATAAAAAAACAAGCTCAGGAGAATTTGGCAATATGCTCTTTGCACAGTACACACTGATAGATATTTGACTGGTTAGGCTAAGAATGACCTAATAGTAAAGAGTATACTATAAGCTGGTTAATTGAATTTAAATTTTTTAAAAAGTATATTTAAAGTGTAAAATGCTTAGTTTTAAAATGCTTTTAAACACTATTATTGGAATGTGATAAGTAATTATTAGACTGTCACTAGAGAACTTTTAATTTAATTTCAACCTAAAAATGCGTAAGAAAAATTAAACATTTTGATTCATTAGCTGCAGGATTCTGGAGTTTGACATTATATGAGGGGGTATGTCCGTACCAATTTCAATATCCACCAGTGTTCATGACTCTGTGACTCACATGATTCATAGATAATAATCAGCTTATTTCAAAATGCTTTCATATTCTTTCTAAGTCACTGAACAGTGCTTAGTCAATCTTGTCTACTTGGCAAACTTCAGATATACCATTACATACATGACTCTAAAGGTGGAATACATTTTAAAACTGTGACAGCACAACTATATAGGTTGTGATGAACATATTATGGCATGACTTTGAAAGTATAAATTTTTAAACTGAGTCTCAATGTTCTTTTCAGTGTGGTTTGTATAGACAATCTACATCCAGCTTCACAGAAAACCTTTGCTTCAGATATTCCAATGAAAGATTAACACATGGAATTGAGATGTATGAAAAATTATCTGATGCATGCTCATACAGTAAATTTTTAACATAATGCCCCCAAAGTAATAGTCTGTGGTTGTACAATCATGACTCAATGACATACTTCACAGTCACACATTATATTTCACTGTAGTCTGATATTCAAGCACAGTGTTTGAAAACATTTCTGCAAAAGGAGTTTCTGTATACTTTTACTTTTGCAGCCATATTTTAGTCTACAGTACTGAGTTGCTATTTCTACTATAATGTAAGATAAAAGTGCCAGCCCTGAATAGAAACAATATTAAAAAACTCAACAGTTTTACCTGGCCTTCATGCTAATGAGAAGAAAACAAAATAGACCAAAATATGACAAGTGACATATTCTATAGGATTATTAATGAAGTTTTGTCTTGAAGCCAATTGATGTGCTAGAATGTAGTCATTGAACAAAAAAAAAAAATAGTAATTTTTTTAAACAAGGAAGGCTGGTTAAGAAATAGATCTCCATTGACTGTCTCCCTTAGCAAAGTTAGTAGATGAAATTAGAGTGACTGAAAGAAAAGAGGCATACCCAAGTTAAAAAAAGAAAAAAGTTCTCACCCTTTTAAATTAGGCCATTCTAATAAAGTAGATCAGTTGATACAATAAGGAAACTACAGTTAGGAATAGATGGAAAGATTACTCTTGCCCAACAACATAATAGTATCAATATCCAAAAATATCAACTATACTTAAGAAAGTCTCAGTTTCTTTTTTCCAGAGGTGCAGTAGGATCATTTGAAATTTTGTGCTTTCTTCTATGCTAAATTAAGTTTGTTTTTTTCATGTCAAGACTGACTACACACCATAACACAAGTAATCATTCCCATAGATTCTTAGAGGATGAACATCTGGCCCATATTTGCTAATGATGACCATGTTTATATGTTACCGCCGGACTGGACCTGGCATGCCAGTAGAGTAATTTTGGCTATTTTGATGCTTGCTACCACTAATTGGAATATGTGATGTTTCAAATCAATTGTTAAGATATCTGAAAGCACAGAGAGTGATAACCTGGTTCAATCTGTGCTGCTTGGAAATACTTAATATCAATTTGTGTGAGTCTATATTTAGAAACATCATACATGGTACATGAATACTGATCCTCAAATATCTGAAGCTGTTTAACCTAATAGAATCATTGGAAGAATTCTCCTACACTTGCTGGTAGATGTTCTTTGGGCTATATTAAAAGGACCAACAAATTCCTCTAAATACTCTGAAACCGATTGTTAGCATAAAAGATAGATAAATTGACTCACAAGAGGAGGAGATGATTCACCTTATTTCCCGGACAATTTGATCCAAATGTAATGTTCTCCCTTGTTATGTAAAATTACTTCCTGTGACCCAAAGTATATCAGATAACAGAAAGTAATTTTCATTTATTGAATGGGTACTAGGTGCTAGATATAATATAAAATATGAAAATTACTGGCATAAACTAATGAGAATTACTTCCCAGCTAATGAAATGCTGACTTTAAAAACTGTCTTAGAAACAAGAACCAGGATTTTCAAATAGTTGTGCATTCACTGAATGAAAAAATGACACAATATCCAAACACCACACATTTTTCAATTTCTTTGTAAAGACCATTTTATGAAACAGATTTTAAAACAGGACTTGAAAAATCCTTTGGAAGAGTTTAAGCTGTTTAAAATGAAAATCGGTGTAAGGTCACTTACAAAGGCAACAAACACTGGCAAGGAATCCTAAAGAAAAATGTCCAAAATGGAACAAAGACAAATGAGAAAGTGACAGAAAGAGTACAAAGTATAAATTCTGACAACAAAACCTGAAGATAAAAACAAAAAACAAAAAACAAAAACCTGAAGATATTGGAAAGAAATGCAAAGAAAGCTTAAAATTAAAACTTAAAGGGAAAAGGGCTGACAAGATTTGAATTCATGGAACACAAAACCACAAATAATTAAAGGAAGAAAATTGTGATGAATATAAGTAAAAATTATCCCAGTTAACATTTATTGAGTACTCATATGCATCTGGTATTGATTTTGACAAAAAGAAAATCACAGATTTGACAAAGGAGCAATGGGTACATACTGATATGTTTAAAGCCTCTAAGATTTCCATTGCTTTCTATGTTTGTCATACTGTATGCTAGGAGAAATTGAGCTGTTTAGTAAAAACGTTAAAGTATTATTATATTGTGCACAAATTCTGTTAAACATTTTATAGAAATGTGTTTAAGGATTTTCCACAAAACACATTCCCTCTTACAGCTCAAGTGGCCACACATCACCCAAGGACGGTAACTCCCCTTTGTGCTTATTGAACTTGTTCCTATAAACTCCTCAATCCCTCCCACCCAATTAATGGGACAAAATGCCTAAATAAACACGAAAGGAAAGACCTTTAAAAGCTCTACCACCCCCAATAAAAGGCCTTTATATTGAATGATTGCAGCTCAGAGTTGACACTTCACTATGACTGACGGTGTAGATATCCCCCTACTTCTATGTCCCCAGTAATGACACCCACCCCACCAAGCTTTGAGAGTTTTTATACATAGGCAGTTAAAGTCATTTGGCCTTTGGCCTTGTGCCTCCAGGGGTTAGAGGCATTGACTTCGGAGGAAAGATTAAATTAGCCATAGCTAGACCAAAGAATAACTAAACAAAATAAAAAGGCAAAAAGATGAAGGAATGGGGAAGCACATTAGATGGTAAAATGAGGAAGTCATTAAGCAAATGAAACCTTAGATTGAAAAATTGGCAAAATTTCCTGAAACAAAAGAGCTCTTAAACTCTCAAGTACTGTTGTCCCGTGACCAAAGTGATTGAGCTCTGCTTGGGTCAAGTGACACTCGATTGCCAGCCCATGGCAAGCCAAGCTGGACCAACAACACAAGTTAGACCAGGGAAATTCCATGATGCTTACCACCCAGCTGTGTCTGTGGGAACATCAAACCAGTGTTATTTCTTTCTCACTCTGGAAAGGTGCAAAGGCGTCCAGGTACCTGTACAAACAACCCATGTTCATAGTTCACTGGACAGAAATTTTTTTTAACATTTCAGACTCATCTAAGCAAAAGCATCTATAAAGCAGGATTCTTCCCATCCTTCATGCCTCGTAGAGTACCTGACACTGAATGTGAATGATGAGTGTGAATAGGTCTGATCAGTTCGCCTCAAAAAATGCTCGGGCAAATCATTTTGAAGTAACTTCTAGATATTTTCTAATTTTTGACTCTGGATCCTCCTGATTTCCTTGCCTGGGTTTCTAAAAGTATGATTCAAAGGGGACTGTGGTCATTCATAAATGTTTGTTGTTCATTATATACTAAAGTTTCACTCTATCTCACCATTCATAATGTTTTCCATGTTGTACAAAATTTAATAAGATACAGGGATGTTTGTTTTCATCTCTGAGCCCATTGAGGTGCCACTTTTCAAGTTCTGTGTTGAACATTACAGTGCCCTTAATAAATGAGTCCAGATGGAGTGTGTATGTGAGGTGGGTAGGGTAAGTGCGTGAGATGTAAACCACAAATAGCATTATACTCAATCATTCCATAAGATGCCACATGGCCTGGGGTGATTTTCCGTAGCAGAACCTAAATAACATTGTTCGTCTGCTAATGGTCTAAATATCATAATTAGGACATGTTGCTGCTATAGAACTCTAATTACTGATAAAAAGCAACTTTCATCATGACCTTCTCCCGTTTAAGGGAAATGATCATTATACCTAACTCCAGCTTTTCAACCCCTTGATCATTCCAATAAAGCATTTCTGAAAATGCCAAACACATTGCTTGGTTTAGAATTGCTGTTCTAACTTGGAACTAATGATTTATGTCTTTTTCAAATGTCATACATTTGGAATCATTACCAGGTGAGAAGCAAAATAGCAACAGGTGGATGTCTCAGCAACCATTAGATGCACGCTTACTAAAGTTGCAACTAGCCACTGTACCACTGCTGACAAGACAGGGCATTTTCCCTCCTCTCTTTCACTGCATCTCATACCAGAGGCATTTCCAAGTGAACCAAAAGGAAGTTTCATCTAGTCAGGTTCAATTGCAGCAATATGGTTCCATGTATCCTAGCATCCATCAGACTCATCGGTTCTCTCTACAAATATACATACCTGTACATTTCTACATAACATTAAAGCTAGGCTAGCTTTACGAAGTGATGGCATGGGCCATCTACATAATATGATATGGAGAGTGTCTCTGTTTAAAATAATACTTCCCCGATTGTCTGTTATCATTCTCGAAAGTCTGTTATCAGAAATTCTTTAGACTCTAGTGTGTCCCCAGTGAAAATTCAAATACCCTTAAAAGGAAAACCATGGTAACCTACATCAGCTAAAATCTTGATTCGCCAAGAGTAAGCTGTGAGCAGGTCATCTGGGCAGACAATAGCAATAGGGTCTTGGAAGAGTGAATTTCCATTCACTCATCCATTTAGAAAAAATATGAGCTGAGTGGGAACCTATTTTATTGGAGGCCACAACATAATTTTAGGTCATAAAGATGCATGAGTGTAGTTTCTGTACTCAAAAAGCATAATTCACTGGAGGAGACAGGCAATAAATAAGGCAATCAAAGCAGGGAAAGTATCATGATAGAAAAAGTGAACCACAGAAGGACATGGGAAGGACACCTATCCTGGACTGGGTTGAGGGGGGATAATGTGGAAGCTTGCTAGGAGAGACTGAATAGGAGCTAAATTTTAGAAAAGTTGCCCTGGAATATGGCCTAAATGTGTTCTCACACTATATTAATGAAAAAAATACTACAATTAACTTCCTTGACTCCTAGAAGGTCAATAATAATTTCTATGATTTCCTGGATATGAGTAGTTTTATGATCAAAATTGCAACATGACCCATGAACTAACAATCAGCAGACATGTACAATTTTTATAATTTGGGCCCTGTTTGTGGAAACTGAGCAATTACCTGCCCTTTTTGTGTCTTAGTTGACTCACTTGTGAACTGTATAGTCGGCATCTCCGGTCCTACTTGGTTTAGATTATTGTCCCCACCCAGGCTGGGGATGGAGTTGGTACTTATCCAAGGCTCGGGGACAGTGGTCAGGGTCCCCTCCCCTCCCTCTTATCTTCAAAAGAATAAGTGGTATGTGAGTATTCATGACAAATTTTGCTTATTTCACCATTTTGTATAGTAACAACCAAATCTCTGTCCTTAGATAATAGCTCATTATATTTGCCATCACATTTGAAAAGTTTTCTCTAGAAAGCTACTTTTCCTAGCATATTATCTAAAGGAAAAAAATACATTAAACACTATAGTTAATTTTCATAACAGAACATAATTTAGTTAAAAAGATGAAATCGAGGGGCACCTGGATGGCTCAGTCAGTTAAGCGTCTGCCTTTTTGGGTCATGATCCCAGGGTCTTGGGATTGAACCCTGAGGGGCAGTGGGCGACCTGCTCAGTGGGGAATCGGCTTCTCCCTCTCCTTCTGCCCCTCCCCCTGCTCATGCTCTGTCTCGCTTTCTTTCTCTCTCAAATAAATAAATAACAAAAATCTTTTTTAAAAAGATGAAATTGAGAATGTAATTACCAAGCTTCTTTGTTTTTTTTCACTGCCCCTTCCTTTTTTTAAATTATTTTTTATTTAAATTCAATTAATTAACATAATGTATTATTAGTTTCAGAGGTAGAGTTCTGTGATTCATCAGTCTTATATAATACTCAGTGTTCATTACATCACATGCCCTCCTTAATATCCATCACCCAGTTACCCCATCCCTCTCCCCCACAGCAACCTTCAGTTTGCTTCCTATGATTAAGAGTCTCTTATGGTTTGTCTCCCTCTCTGATTTCATCTTGTTTCATTTTTGCTTCCAAGCGTCTTTAAATTTTCTTCCAGCAGACTTTCATTAATTTAGGCCATATTTTTAAAGACCCATGGAAGAAAAACAGGCCTATTAACAAGATTATATCTATACTTTACTAAAAGTTTTTTCTGAATTACGCTTTTGCAAATAATGCAAATTTACAAAGGAAAATCTATGTTAATAAAAAATAGCAGTTTTGAAAGCCCATTCAAACTGTATTTCCTCTTACATATGTAGGTTTTATTAAAGAATACCAGTAAAAAGAATTACATCATTTTTCCTACAAAATTGTCTTTGGTTATCTTATGAGAGTGAAATTATAAATTTGTAGAGAACAAACATGAATTGAGTTCAGATTAATAAAAACATATGCTCACAAGGGCATTCTTTATATGAATTTTTAGGCTAAGTCAATCTTCAAAATCCACAAGCAGGCTTGAGAGGTTTGAGTTTGGGTGAAGGAGATTTAACAAGAATAACATGACATCAAAAAGAGTTGTTAAATGAGCATGGAAAAAGTAAATTACTTCTCAGGGAAAACACATCAAAAAATTTGTTTCTTATAATATCCATTTGAAATAGACTAGGAATTTTTGGCCTTCCTGAGACAATCAGCTCCCTGTAAGATAATATAAATGTGTTTGAGGACACATCTTAGTAAGCAGGAAGTTTGTCATGATCAGAAAGAATAAGGTTTGCTCGTCTGAACACTTAAGTACTGCTCTCAATCTTCTTTAGCCAATACCATAACTGGAAGGGATGGGCTGTCATAAACACCCAGTGACTCACAACCAGTATTGAAAATATTAGTCCTCCGGTATAACTAAGGTTATGGTAAATCACAAGGGAAACTCATCTTCTAAGGGTAGATTAGTTCTGTTATATTAATAACAGATTAATAAGTATTCAAATGTCTGTCCTTTTTTGGTACTCTACTTTTTTAAATACTAAGATTCTATTTGATTTTCTTTGGCATCAGTTTTCATTATTTGAAATAGGCACATACTGTAGAGAGAGAGTTGTGAATCTTCAAAGTTTAGAACATTACATTAGATTCTGAAGATAAAGTGTTTGGGCAAATACAGATTTTTTATAAAGTTAATTAAGAAGCGCAAGTTAGAATTATGACAGCTATAGTTTCCTTTACCAGTTCTTTTATATAGCATAATACAATATTTTATACCAATATAAGAAACCTTTGTTATTCAATAATCATAATGAATCATGAAATGATGAGCAACACTCTTTGTGAACTAGTTCCTTCTTCATTATATTTGAAAATAGTATTCCTAAAAAGACCTTTCTTCTCATCATTGACTGTCATCCCACAATGCTTAATTTCTCTCCTGACCCTAGGAGAAAAGAGTAAGACTCAGAATTAATGGTAATAAGGCTTTAATGAATTTTTCTATGGAGTTGCTGGAAAAGAGTCTCTCTGGGTTGGTGTCTAGGTTATCTTTCACCAGGGTTTAGACACTGAGACAAGGATTTCAGTGCAAATAACTTCCTTGGAAAGTGATCCAAAAAATCACCGGATGGGATGTGATGCAAAATGGAATAGATTCCTGCCGTGGATGACAGGGCTCCGTCCAGCTAGGGATTATGGCAAACCACAGACCAAGCCTCAGAGCTGTCCCACCTGAGTGAGCATGAAGCTGGGTGTTTAACTCCAACTCACATAAGTTAAAAGTTGAGAGCTAAAAATGGGCAAATAACCAGGGTTATTTATAAATGTGAAAGAAATAAATGTATTTTGCACAACTCTACACAGTTACTAAAACACAGATATCATGTAGTTTATCCTATTTTTTTTTACCTTTTTTTTTGTGGGGGGGAAGGGCAGAGGGAGTGGCAGAGAGACAATCTTAAGCAGGCTCCACGCCCAGCACAAGCCCGACTTGGGACTTGATCTCACGACCCTGAGATCATGACCTGAACTAAAAATCAAGAGTCTGACACTTCACTAACTGAGCCACCCAGGCACCCCTCCTGTAGTTTATCCTAAAAAATATTAAATTTGCGGGCACCTGGGTGGCTCAGTCGGTTAAGTGTCTGCCTTCAGCTCAGGTCAAGATCCCAGGGTCCTGGGATAGAGTCCCACATTGGGCTCCTTGCTCAGAGGGAAGCATGCTTCTCCCTCTCCCTCTGCCTGCCTGTCTGCCTACTTGTATCTCTCTCTCTCTCTCTGTCAAATAAATAAATAAAATCTTTTTAAAAGTATGAAATTTTGTCATAGATGAGATATAAAATCTAAACACAATTATAGTAAAGAATTGAGAGAATTTCCAAATATTTGCTTCTAAAAAACACCAGTCCTAGATGGAGTCACAGGTGAAGTCAATTAAACTTGGAAAGAATGGAAAATTCCAATACTTTAGAATTTTTTTCCGAGTGTAGACTGCCAAAACCTTTGACAATCAAAATATGTATAGATATGTCATTTATGAATGTTAACATAGAATCTTAAATAAATTACATATATATAATCCTACAATGCATCTAAAGATTAATATTTTTTAGAATGGAGGTTATCCCAGGAATATAAAGATGACAACACTATTTAAAACTCTGTTAATATAATTCATCATTTAATTAGTTGAATGACCAAAAAATAAAGCTATTTGGCAAAATTCACCATCCATTCATGATTTTTTTTAAAAAACTTAAATAAAACTTGATTAAATGAATATTATCTATTGCTACATAGCAAATTACTCCAAAACTTAGAAGTTTAAAAAAAAACAAAACAGTACCTATGATCTCACAGCTTCTGTGGGTCAGGAATTCAGGAGCAGTTTACCTGGGTGCCCCTGGTTCAGAGTCTCTCCCAAGGTTTTAGTCAAGGCGTTGGGTACACAGTCATTTCATGGCTCATCGGGAGGATTTCTACATTACTGTTTATACCAAAATAAAATTCTAATGATCAAAGATTTAAACACACACACAAAGACACATACACACACAAATACTAGAAGTAAATGATTTCTTTCTTTAAATCTTTGATAGGAAATGCCTTTTTATGCAAGACTCAAAACCCAAGGCTATAAAAGGAGATACATTTGATTTATAAATATGTTAAAACTTCTTTGCAGTAAGATCAAGATAAACGAAATAAGACAATACAATAACAAAAACAAACTTGGAAAGTACTTATATTATTCAACAGAGTAAGAAAGAGCTGATTTCCTTAATACAGATGATCTTTTACAATTAAATAAGAAACTCTAAAATTTTTTAGAATAATGTACAAAATAAATAGAGTTCACAAATAAAGAACTGAAAACAGCTTCTTGTGATAAGATACTCGGCCTTACTCATCATTTCTCAATGTTTCCATATTTCCATGGATCAGATTAGCAATAATTTTAAAATGTGAGATTTCCATGGCGTGAATATGAATAAACCGTCAATCTCCTACACTGTTAGAAGTTGCTGTAATTTCTTTTGTAGATAATTTTTAATTAAAAAATATGCTTGATATTTAGCACAGGAATTCCCCTTCTAGAAATCTAGCCTACAAAACATTTATACTGTTCAGTGTGTCTAAATAATCTGTAGGATTACTCTCTTCTGTTTTGTTTATAATTGTGAAAAACCAGAACAATCTAAAAACCTTTCCGTAGAGGTGTAGTTAAATAAATTATAATATATCCATATAATGGAATACCATGCAATTATTAAAAGTATGCAGGTAATGCAGAGATATCCAAAGGTACAATTAAGACTATTTTGAAAATGGCCTAGGGGCGCCTGGGTGGCTCAGTCAGTTAAGCATCTGCCTTTGGCTCAGGTCATGATCCTGGGACCGAGCCCAGCATCGGACTTCCTGCATCAGGCTCCCTGCTCAGCGGGGAGTCTGCTTCTCCCTCTCACACTCCCCCTGCTTGTGTTCCCTCTCTCACTGTGTCTCTCTCTCTCTCCGTCAAAAAATAAAATCTTCAAAAGAAAAGAAAATGGCCCAAACAGGGATTAGAATATGTGCCTAATTATATAAATTTTTAAAAACAATTAACTAGAAAATCTGTGTGTGTGTATGTGTGTGTGTGTTAACTTCTGGGGAGTTGGGCTGGATTATAGGATGGGAGAGAGACTAATTCTATACTCTATCCCCTATTGTATGGTTTGACGATTAAAATTGTAAAATAATTTTTTAAAAAAATTTTATTTATTCATTTAACAGAGTGAGACAGAACAAGAGGGAACACAAGCAGGGGGAGTGGGAGAGGGAGAAGCAGGCTTCCCGCTGAGCAGGGAGCCTGATGTGGGGTTTGATCCCAGGATCCTGGGACCATGACCTGAGCAGAAGGCAGATGCTCAATGACTGAGCCACCCAGGTGCCCCTAAAATTGTAAAATAATTTTTCTGATTTAATTACTTTTATCAAACACAAAAATTATTTTCAGTACTTAAAATTATATAATTGTTCTATAATTAAAATTATATAATAACTTTCCTGAAAATTAAGAAAATAATAATATATTCAGTAATTTTTTGGAGGAAAAGTAAAGGCCAACTCTTTCCAAAGTATGTTTTGTAGAAATACCATCTTGGAAGTGGCGTTAAAACAATGACAACAGCCATAATAACAATAGGACAAAAAAGTGCTTTTCAGTCAGAATAATCAGAAACACCATGAACTCTACCTCGGACAGCAATAATATATATTCACATACTCAAGCCTCTTAAAAATCTTGCAGGAGAAAAACTTTTTAGATATAACTGTTTTCCAAATGCATTTATTTGGATAATCTCTCTGTACTTGACTTATCACCTCTTAATATCTCACAGAACATATTTGTAACATCCATTTAAACCTGTACCGGAGACTATGTGATCATTTCATCTGTGTTTAAAATTGCTACTGAAACATTGGATTCAGACTTTCTTGGCTGCCAGCTGGAGGAATTCCAGGAGGATGACATTTTGGCCACATTCCTCGGTGCCATCATCCTCCCCTCTCTCTCCAGGAATTTACAAAATACTGAGAGTCATGCTGCCCTCACCTGGAAGGGACACAGCAGGCGGGGACTCTTCTGAGATCCATGGGAGACAGAGGAGCTGGAGGACTTCATTCTCTTTGGTACCAGGCAGAAGCCAAGAGACTATTGGCAGGGAAGACGACTGTACTCAGAAACTGGGCAAACATCTTTTATGAATACTTCAAGTGGTAGAATCCTGTTGATTTCTTTGCAGAGGGGCCGCGCCTGGACTTGCTCTTGGTGGCATTGTTTGCTCATGCCAGTGTTGTCAGAACAGAAGGGTCCCTGTGCCACTGGCCTGAACTGTTACCAGTCCTAGCAGTTGGGAGAGAAATGCAGTTGGCACGAGGAGAGTACCTAGAGGAGAGAGACTTCTAGCACATGGCTACTAGAAGGGTAAGGGTTTACCAGTTGTTTGTTTGCTGGGGCAAGGAAAAAAATAACGCTTGCATATATTCAATGATAATCTAATAAAACTAGAAATCAGCAATAAAAGGTGAAATATTGGAAATTAAGAGTCGCTTATTAGTAGCCCCTGAGTCAAAGAGAAACTGAAAATAAAACTTACCTAGGAGACATACAAAAGCTGTACTTACGAGAGAATTTATAACCTAAATGACTCAATTATTTCAGAATTATGGGGAATAAGAATGAAGAGTGACTACATAAATGCTTGCATGTAAAGAAGGTGTGGGTTTCTTATTCTATCAAATCTTTTCTCAAGTGAATCATTATAGATTTAAGTTCTTACAAAGCCTCTCAAGTAATGTATCAGGCTTTCAGTATGTTTTAGAAAAAAATGTTCTATTTGAGGAAGACATATTAGCCTTAAATGACAGCCCTCAATGCTATTTTGGGATGATTATAAAGTTCACCTGACAGAATTAAAGAAGGTAGGAAAGAGGTTGAATGTAGATTTAGTGATTATCCCTGAATAAATGATTTTTTAATGATAAGTTTGGGATTATATGAGAAATGTGGATTTCAAAAATTATTCAGAATAAAAATACAGTGGTTACAGTTTAGAGATGATTAAAAACCATTTTGGAACAAATGGGAACAGATGAGAAAAACTGTCTTATGTCATACAAGTGAGATGTAAGTGAGGAAATTCCTGTGAGCCATCAGCCGTGAGAAATAAATCAAGAAATTAAAATAAATATAAATTCTCACAAGGATAAGGTAGTGATAACATGAAAGAGGAGCAAGCAGTTACCTAAAGTATCCGAGAATGAAAAATGAAATTGTTTAAGTAAAGAGTTCATCTGAAGGGATGAATAGCCAAATATTGAATTAGTGGGTAAGAATATCAGATTGAATAACTTTTTTCAGAAGACATCAAAAAGTAATAAAGAACTGGGAACTCTAAGAGCTAAGAAATGAAGGAAGCATCAACGTCTTTATAATGGAATTTCTGAAACATAAGTACAAATAGAAGGAATGGACCATTTAAATAATAAAGAATTTCTTAAGTAAGGATCTCTGTGAAATTAAAGGATGGCTCAATATCAGATAATTTTCAATGTATTTCATTATTTAATGGATCAAAAGGAAAATAATATTCCCTTAATGGCTTTAGAGAAAGGAATACAAATATCTTACCGTCTATTTATTACTTGAAAGGCTCAAAAAACTAGACACAGAGACCTTTTTTCACTTTATAAAAGCTATATACACAAATGTCCACAAACATAATACTTAGATAAACTTAATAGCATCAAAAGCAGGATCGAGACAAGGATGTGCAATATCATTATTACTATTTAAAATTATATTAGAAATCCTGGCCAATGCTCAAGGAAAGAAAAACATATGTAAGAATTAGAAAATAAATAAAACTATTATTATTTGTATATTTTATAAACATCCACATAGAAAACCTCACAAAATCAACAGCTAAATAGTCAGAACTTCCCAAACAAATAGTATACCATCTTTAAAAAGTGACAAAACTGGATTATCTATAAAAAGACTCAAAAAAAGACCGTTATGGATAAAAATTTTTTTTAATGTCACAAATAAGAGTTAAAGTAAATAAACATACCCTGTTCACTGATGAGGTGACTTAACATTATAAAGATTCACCGTCCTGCAAACTAACTAGGTATTAGAAGTTACAATATTCAAAGTACTCCAAGAAATCATATAGAAGATGATTTTTAACACTGATATAGCAAAATTGGAATGCTCAAATTAATCATAACACTAATGTAATAAAAAATACTGCTATAGGAATGGACAAATAAGTAGTCAAACAGAAGAGAGAAACCAGAATTCGATTCAGTTTTATAGATATGAGATTACATTATATATTATATACTTTGGTTATGAATTAATTATTAATTAATTAAATGAATGTGAATTTTGCTAAGCCAAACATTTAGTTCATAATTAAATGTTTGGCTTAGCATAACTGGCATTCATTAATTCTGAGGAAAATGATGGTTCATATAATTAATGACATTACATAATTCTTTATTTGGGGGAAAAAACATAGATTACATCATATACAAGAGTAAATTTCAGGTTTTAGTAATGGTAGAATATGTCATTTATAACCAAGATTTCTATAAAAAACAACATCTAAAACTAGAATAGCTAGACAAATAATAAGTATAATCCATTTAAAACTATTAGCAAGTGACTAAAGAAAAAATTGGGGAATCGATTCAAGAAAAAGAAATCAAGGAAACCTGGTATTTTCCCTTTGCTGGCTTTCCTCTTGTTATTGCTCCCTACTTCAGGAGGCTGACCTGCCACTACCTGAATAGTTCTCTTGTACCCTGAGAGACATTCACAGCTTTAAATGTATACTGTGGAAAGGAAGCTTCAAAAGATACCATAAATAAGCCCCAAAGAAAGTGGAGGAACATAATAAAAATTAATAGAAATTAATGAAATAGTATATAAACATTATACAAATAAAGGGAATTAAGAATTATTTTTTTCAGCCTTGTTGGTAGTGGGGAGGGGAGATCCCTGAATACCCTTTACACACACACAAACACACACACACAGGGTCACACACAAATGATTGAATAAATGATACTATAGATGCTATGTAGCTATTAAAACAATTGTGCTAATCATCACCTGTATTGATCTGAGTGGCAGGAACACACAGTTCAATTTAAAAAGCAAGTTGCAGAATTACTGTTTTGGTTTTTAAAAAATTCAGTGCGATAAGAATAAAAAAATCAAAATGGATATACATGTATATATAAGTTCATAAGTATTTCTGAGCAAGGAAACCCATGTGGAAGAAAACATATCAGACTATTAGCACATTTCGTAGGGCAATGAATGTAGAGATTTTGGAGAAGGAAAAAAATTTCAACCTTTTCTTTATATGTCTTGTATTATTTCCCAATTTAATATGAGTATGTAGTACTTCTATAATTTTTAAAGCAATGCCTGAAAAATAAATAAAATAAAAAGAGATTAATAAAAATTGTGACTAAAAAACTTTAAGCAAAACCAAATAGCTATAATGTTCATGTTCTGGCAAAACATCTTATGACTAAAAAGTTCATTGAGAACTAAAACTTCGCTTAGAATTACACTCTCAAGAAGCTGACTTTTTCTAGCTTCTCTGGTGGATGTGATAAAAAGCAAAGTTTCCTTGGAATAGATTTGTTTGTTTTCTGTGAAACATTGGTGCCTTTATGCATGACTAATGTGGACATTTGGAATTGATAGATGTTGTTATCTAGGAAAAAACATGGTAGATTTTGAAGAACTCTTCTCATGGCTGTTGAATCTTTTTGATGACAGTTTTACTCTATTTGGCATGCTTGGTGTCGTGTCTCTTTCACATTTTTATAACTACTTTTTAATGAACATCTTTAAACACTTTGTTAATCTTTCTCAATTCTTGCTGGCTCAACCATAAAGATTTCACGTTTTCTAAAAGTGTGAAATCAGACACTTACTTAAGGAGCTGCGTTTTGATGATTATTTCTCTTTGTCACGTCAAAAGAGTGCTGGCCTGAGGAATCACATGAATACTTTTGTCTTTCTGTTTAAATAAAAGTAACTGTTACAAATAGCATAGATGGCATTTTCTCAGTTTTAAAAAAGGTGTATTCTGAATGTTGTCTATATCCACTTAATTTAGCAAGACAGTAAACCATAAATTAGATCCATATCATCTCTGGGTTTTAAAATATTTTTGCATTCTCTGAGCAGTTAAAGATACACGTACAAACCTAGGATGTTGTTAAATTTCTTCATTTTGCCAATTATATGCGAAAAATTTCTAGGAAGCAATGTGAATCTGCATTTCTTGGATGACTTTTAATAACAAACTATGTTTTAGCATTTGTATATTAAGAAATAGTAACTGGGATGCCTGGGTGGCTCAGTCGGTTAAGCATCTGCCTTCAGTTCAGGTCATGATGTCAGGGTCCTGGGATCAAGCCCTGTGTGGGGCTCCCTGCTCAGTGGGGAGTCTGCTTGTCCCTCTCCTTTTGCCCTCCCCCAAAACTTGTGTTCTCTCTCTCTCAAATGAATAAATAAAATCTTTAAAAAAAAGAATTAGTAATTGTGTGTTGTGTTTCAATGTCTTAATTCTTATTTGAATGTGTGTTTCAGAAAGCGGTCTGCATGAAAAGTTAAATGACCCTCAGTATATGAGGTATCCTTTTTTTCTTTTTACTTGCATTATATTATTATATTATTATTACTTATTGTATCAAATTTGATGACAAGAAGCAACTTTCTGTTGGTTGACGTATTTATTAATAGCGCAGAAGTTACTTAAAAATGTTATTTTGGGGGAACCTGGGTGGCTCAGTCAGTTAAGTGTCTGCCTTCAGCTCAGGTCATGATCTTGGGGTCCTGGGATCGAGCCCCTCATAGGACTCCCTGCTCGGCAGGGAGTCTGCTTGTCCCTCTCCCTCTGCTTGTGCTCTCTCTCTCTCTCTCTTTCATATAAATAAATCTTTAAAAAAAATGTTTTTTTCCTTATGGTTTGCACTCTTGTTTTTTTCAAAAAGGAGCACATGTAGGAACAATCCTCAGAACCATTAATGTGTGTGCCTTTTCTTTAGAAAGTTGATTTTAATGATCCCTCATCATTAATAGATTTTAAATAAATATACATATGTGTTCACTTATTTCAAATCATTCATGGATTTGGATTAAACCATCAAACTCCTTTGCAAAACTGTTGCTTAGAGTTAAGGATTCATAGTGTGGTAACAAAGCCAAAACTGTATAGTAATTATACAGTAATTGACATAAGTCTTGGCAATGATTTTTTGGATTTGGCACAAAAAGCAAAGAAACAACAGCAAAAATGAACAAGTGGGACTACATCAAACTGTAAAGTTTCTGTACAGCAAAGGAAACCATCATCAAAATGAAAAGGCAACATATGGAGTGAAAGAAAATATTTGCAAATCATTTATCTGATAAAGGGTTAATATCCAAAATACATAAAGAACTCCTACAACTCAATAGCAAAAAGCTTCAAACAGTCCAACTGAGAAATGGGCAGAGGAACTGAACAGACATTTTTCGAAAGAAGGCGTGTCAAGGTGCTTGACATCACTAATCAGGGAAAAGCAAATCAAGACCACAATGAGGTATCACCTCACACCTGTTAGAATTGTTATCACTAAAGAGACAAGAGGTAAGTGTTGGTGAGAATGTGGAGAAAAAGGGACCCCTTGTGTACTGTTGGGAATGCAAACTGGTACAGCCACTCTGGAAAACGGTATGGAAGCTCCTCAAAAAATCAAAAATAGAATGGCCAGACCTTCCAGCAATCCCACTTCTGGGTATATATCCAAAGGAAATGAAAATAGGGTCTTGAAAAGAGGTCTGTACTCCCATATACACCGCAGCATTATTCACAATAGCCAAGCTATGAAAATAACCTAAGTGTCGATCAACAGATGTCAATGGATAAAGAAGTTATATATATATATATATATATATATATATATATATATATATATATCACACAATGGAATATTATTATATTATATTATAATATTATATTATAATAATATTATGGAATATTATTCAGCCATGAGAAAGAAGGAAATCCATTTTGTAACAACATGGATGGACCTCGAGAGCAGTGCAAATTGAAATGACTGTCTGAGAAAGAAAATTCAAATACTGCATGGTATCATTTATATGTGGAATTTTTTTTTTTTAAAGGTAAACTCATAGAAACAGAGTAGAAAAGTAGTTGCCAGGAGCCAGAGGCTGGGGGAAATAGGCAAGTGTCAATAAAAGGGTGCAAACTTTCAGCTATAAGATGAATAAGTTCTTAGGATCAAATGTAAAACATGATGACTATAGTTGATAACACCGATTATATTGTTGAAATTTGCTGAGAGAATAGAACTTAAATGTTTTACACACCCCCACACAAAAAAAATCATCAAGTTTCAAAATTAAGAAACGAAAAGATTCGGGCGCCTGGGTGGCTCAGTCAGTTAAACATCGGCCTTCAGCTCAGGTCATGATCTTGTGGTCCTGAAATCGAGTCCCTCGTCGGGCTCCCTGTAGAGAGCCTATTTCTCCCTCTCCCTCTGCCTCTCCCCTCTGCTGGTGCCCTCTCTTTTTCTCTTTCTCTCTCTCAAATAAATAAAGTCTTTTTTTTAAAAAAAGAAAGATTCATAAACCTTCCATTAACCTCGTTTCAATGTCTTTCTCTTCTTACGTCTTTCTACTTCTGTATGTATCTATCTTCTATATTTGGGTGGACAAATTTTAGCTCTTTCCATATTTAAACTCTGTATTTTTGTAATGGTTTTACTGTAAATTTTTCTTTGATCAAATTGTTCATTGGCATTTTTCTTCACAGACTTTTTCAAATGGAAAATGCAGTTCTGTGTTCCGACCTTTTATTTGGTTCATTAGTGAGCAGTGGTGTTACATAGAATAACATTGCACATGAGTTGGGGAGGGAACATGAGGGTTGGGGGTACATGTTAGAGATTTCTTGCATATGAATGCTTGCTAGGATGGTTCATCTCTCAGGGACTGTGCCACAGACCCCACTGGCAACCTGGCATGTGCCCAGATTATTAGATTTATATATTATGTTATCAAGTTAAAGTTCTGCAGTAAGCCTATGTATTTTTTAAAGATTTTATTTATTCATTTGAGAGAGAGAACAAGGGGAGGGGAAAGACAGATGGAGAGGGAGAATCAGAAGGAGAGGGAGAAGCAGGCTCCCCGCCGAGCAGGGAGCCCGATGTGGGGCTCAATCCCAGGGATCCGGGGTCATGACCTGAGCCAAAGGCAGATGCCCAACCGACTGAGCCACCCAGTCACCCCTGCAGTAAGCCTTTAAAGAATGGCTTTTAAAAGTTTCTGCAAAGAAACCATGGATTAATCATAATGCCAATCATGCAAGCACATGTAAGAAAAAAGAAAGAAAGAAAGAAAGAAAAAGGCAGAGCTAATATTAAAAAGCATTTGCTAAGATTAATAAAATTATCTAAAGAAATCAGATAAACATTTGAAATAATTAAGAAAACTATTTGAATGTGGATTTATAACAAAGGTCATTAATGATGAACTTTTAGCATAAATTATAGCTTGAGATATTACGCATTAATAGAGGTATGTATAAAACATTTATGAGTAAAAGTACATATATTGAGGATGCATGCCTTAAAATTTTTTATTGATGAATTGTATAAATGCAAAGGTTTGGAGACCAGGTCATAATGATCTGTGACTACTAGTTTACCCTCTGCCTTCCCTCCTAGAACACTGAACTCTTGAATGCCAAGGTCTTCCCAGTTCATGAACAAGAATATCTACTACATTTGAGGAATTCACCGAGTTTTTTAATAGATAATTCAATGTTTTAGGTTATTCCAAGAATAAATAGACTGAGATCCTGCCATCAAAGAGCTTATAGTTTGTTCATAACTATTTGTGACTACTGTTTTGCAATGTATAGAATACTATCCCTATGGAAGACTTTGTTGCCAGTGAAAACTTGCAGTTGGCAGTACACAGAGTCCACTTTATGAAAATCAAACTATAGTCCTGCTGAATGAAAACTAATTTCTCAGATATGTTCCTGCATTTTAATCTTATTTCTAGTTCCATAAGTTCTGCTTTTGCTCTCTTCTCTCTAATTCACTATTGATTACCTGCTATGGTCGTCTGCTTATCTTCCGCACTCTGCGCAACCCCTCTTCAATATACACAAATTCCCCCCAGTACATCATCACAATGAAGTACCAATGTTGCAATGAAGCGGATCAAAGTTGGCAGACTATATATTCTGAAATACAGACTCTTCTGAGGGAGAAAGTGCCATTAAAAAAAAAGAGAGAGAAAGACAATAAAAAGTCCTCATCATCTTTGTTCATTAGTAGTATAATTCAGTGAAATGTTCTATATAGCAGCAAACAAAATCAATTTTAAGAAAATTAGGTATTTAGAAATGTAGAGGGAAACTAGGTCACATCAGATTAAGACTTTAGATTCAAAGACGTAATCTCTTAAAGAGTGTTGACCTCATATCCCAAAGAATAAGAAAGAGATGTTTAAAGAAAAAATAAACAAAGGGGCCCCTGGGTCTCTGCCTTTGGCTCAGTTCATGATCCCAGAGTCCTGGGATCAAGCCCTGCATTAGGATCTCTGCTCAGTGGGGAGTCGGCTTCACCCTCTGCCTCTCCTCCCTGCTCGTGCTCTCTCTCCCAAATAAATAAAGGCTTTAAAAAATGTAAATAAATAAATAAATAAATAATAAAATCCTTCACAAAGGGAAAAATTATATGTAAACAAATTAAGTAACTCAAAAGTATCCTGTTTATCTCATGCCTTTTTTAATCCAAAAAGGATTTTGAAATCAGATGAATAAAGAAATGTATACTGTTCCATAGAAATATATAAATAACGTAGATGTTTTAACTATATGATAAAAGTTTGAAGAGTTAGAGAGACAGGACATCCACAGATAACATATTACTAGAATAGTCACTTTAAAGATAGTGACATCATTGTTCATGGTGCTGGCCTTCTGATTTTTGGAGGATATCTGAAGAAGTCTCTTAAGTTCTCCAAATCAGTTCTGCTATTCTTTCAGCTGCCAACAATAGCAGCTAACTTACCATGCTTCATTTTAATAACTAAATAATTGCATTTTAGAATAAGATTTCACTGGTATATTTTAAGATCCACTGTGAGATTTCCAGTCAGTTCAAAAGCACAAGCCTTTCTTCACTTGTAAACTGCTTCAGTGCTTGGGCAAGAGCACCAAGCACATCAAAATTCTTGTCTCTTCCCATCTCTGACTCCAAAAAGATAAGGAAAGATGAGAATTAATACAATTCTATCTCACGTGATAGTCATCCTCTGAATCAGTTTAGGTTCATTAGATTAAGTTTACAATAATACGGTAAGCGTAAGCATTCCATATCTTAACCCAATAATTTTTAGTTACATCACATTTCATAGTCTTGCTTCAGCTCTTTATATAGGTCTTCAAATGATCTCATGTATAATTTTGAGTTTGTTTTCAAAACATAACATATTCTCTGGCAATCCAAACCCTACAAAGACTCTTGCCTAAATGAATATACTTTCTATTTAGTGCACATTATGGGGGATTTGTCTTTAGTGGTAAAAGGCCATAGACTACACACAAAAACATTAATAAATACATCATAATAATGTATTACTTATGCTCCAGGAAGAAAAACTCCCCTGATTTAAGGACTATACATAGACTGTGGTATTACAAAATAATCGTTACTACCCTGTGTTTGGCTGGAATTCTGGGTGCATGGGGGACAAGTCCATTTAGTGATTGTATCAGTACAAAAACTGAAATGATAATAGGTTGGGAGTCGGGGATAGATGTCACCAAAACCAAAGGAATGAACAGATCCCAGAAGTGTGTGCAGGACCTAAGTCCAAGAAGCTTGGAAAGGGATATGCACCAAACCAAATGGTTCAGGAGCAGATGTAAAAATTGGACTGAGGTGCCAAAAATCCAGGAAATCAGAAGATGGAAGTAATCACAAGCAGGACCAAAGGGGAAAGAGGTTTCTGGTGTAAATGGCATGTGGTTTGCAGCCCATGATCCAGCTGGTCTCAACTCTGCACAAAAATATCTGTGAAGACAGAGGAAAATCACAAAAGTTAGAATACTATAAACCAGAATTGGCAATAAACCGATTACAAGTATCCATGAAGAATTTTCATAAACTACAAAGAGAATTGGATAGAAAATTACAATAGGTATTCCAAGCTTACTTTGACATTTAAAAGTACATAAAAATTTCCCTCTCTGCTGTTTTTCCTGTTTCCAAAGTAAATCATCAGTCTAGAAGCTAGGTAACTACTAAATGGGTGCCATATTCTGAGATTCCTCTTCCCTCCCCACGACCCAATGGCTATTACTGCTATGACTGTCTCTCCTTCTACATCTCTTTGGAGATGACAAAAAATGAAAACAACTGGTCAGGAATGTGAGTGTACGTGTGTGTTTGTGTTGGGGAGAGGTGGTCTAGTGATACTGTTCAACATCCTAGAAGGTATAATCCCTACAAATGAAGTTTTTATGGAAAGATATTAATGAGAAAGAACTGAGAACAGTGAATACTCAAGTTTTGAAAATATTTCATTTATTCAGAGTACTGTGAAATTAGGCATTGAGGTTTAGGAGACCCTGTCTCAGACCAGTAGCTCCTCACTGGCACTTAATCAGTCCATATTGGGCTAAGAACTGTGTGCATCAATCTGCTTTCTATTTGTGGTCCTGGGAAGGGATTCAGCCAGTGTGCCAGTAGATAGAGGGTCCATGGCAGTCCAGTCAATAGAACTGGGACATCCAAGATAAGATGATGAGAAGTGTATTTTTTCAGGAGAACATTCACTGGGGTTACTCAGATCACTTCAATGTGACACAGTCCCATATAACCCTTTGTAACTATTGGAACTTTCTAATGCCTACTGAGAATGAGCTATTCCATGCCAGGAATCCTTCTGCACCACTCTCACGAGGCCACTGTTGGTGATCTGAGGAGGTAAATGAACCAGCAGTTCCACATTTTTATTTTGAAATGCCTGATTGCCACAACAGGTAATAGCTCATTTATTCTTTTCCCTTTACTTGAGATGATGGCGAGTGTAGGGGTGAGATTTGGGAAGCAAAGTGGACAAGCAGAACCATAAACATAAATTCTGCTTATCTTCTCCGTGAAAGATGTCATCGATCTCACTGTGTGGTGTTTAAGTAGGCTGTGGAATTTCAGAGCTGAGCTTGTTAACAGTAGCCTCCATGGAGTCAAGATTCATTTTGTTTGGTGATTCAGATATAGGACAATACACATCTAGATGTCTACCCCACTTTGAGGTATTTGCTCAAACACACCAGACACACCTAAAATTCCTCTTAATGTTTCATAGCCACTCTTCGAAAAAAGGCTTTTGGGAGACTCACAGAGGATTTACACTAGTTTTTCCTGATCCCTCAAGATTTTATGCCCAGATACCTTTTTGTTCCTCAGATGGATTGATTTGGGTCTGTGCCTCTTTGGGCCACTTCCCTAGCCTTCGTCCTCAAATCCAGTTGCCCAGTCTCTTTGCTGACCTTACCCTACAGCTTCTGCGAGCCTTCTTAGTTTTTTAAACTTTTAGGATGAGAATATGGGCTTATCTATTGGCCTCTTTTCCTGTTTTATCAACTCAACCCCCTCACTTGTCCTGTGGCTTCTCAAGCCCTGACATGATCTTTCTCAGTTCAAATGAGACTATCGCTTGAGTTTACAAATTTAGTTGCAACGTCCTTATATAGGCAAAGCCACAAAGACAAAACAGATTGATAAAAATCATATACTTCGCACTTTTATTTCATACGCTTTGCTTGATTTTCAGGGGGAGAAATCTGATGTCAATGGGAACCGAGGCCAGAAAGTGAAGACAACACTAAGTCCTCTTTGGGGACAGATAAAAATGTAAACAGACGTAATTAAAAGATTTCAAGAATTCTTTTAGATGTGTGAGCAGACAATGGGTCATATGGATGATTATTACCAGGTTCTCCTATTGCTTGAAATATTCAAAGCTAATTTACTTGGGAATGCTTAAGATGGTTTTATTTTTAAATAAGAAAATTTTTACTGCTGTGTATTCTGGAAAATGTTGTGCATTTCTTCTCTGCATATTGAGAAGATTTTCAACAATGAGGTTGTTGCCTGTGTCTGAGTTTATTTAAATCCTCGCACTTACATCTTCACATCTGGAGAAGTTTAGGTTTAGAAGACCTGTCTTTTAACTGCTCTCCAACCAACTTCATTGCATTGCATTTGTGGCTTGTCTTTCCCCAACAATGTGCATGGCTCAGGTAAAGAGGAGGTGTGAAAACGTAGGAATAGGTTCTGGGAGGTTTTTGACTTTTCAAACTGTCTTAAAATAAAATTTCTAGGCCTAAGTTCACACTGAGTTTCAGAGCTTGTGTATAGTTAATTTACTATCTTAACCTGTCTTGATGCTGAACTGGTGTTCTTGTTTGTTTAATGTGAGTGGTCTTTCTAATCCCATTAAGGGGAAACAAATTTTAAAAATGTAAACCCATTTTACTTTGATTTAGTACTTTTCCAAGACCAGGCTTCACAAATCAAGGCCTGGACTTTGACAGCAGGATTAGTTTCAAAAAGTGTTTTCCCCCCACCTTTAAGAGAAAAGGACGAAGACCTTTTCTAGAGGATTCCTTTTTTCTCTTCTAAAGCTAAACACTGGGAGTATAGAGGGTTTGATAGGATCAGGAACTTGGTAGAGCCCCTTTGTCCAGAAGTAACTGTTGAGCCTAAAGCCTTGAGGTCCTGCGGGTGGAATATTATCAGAGCAATTATGCTTGTTGCTTTTCTTTTGGTAAATCAATCCCTATTCTTGGAAAGGCAAAATTAACTGGGGTTCTCCATGAGGCACTTTGGACTGTGCGTCAGAAGATAGAGGGAAGCCATTATCACTCTGAGGCTCACTTCTCACACACGTAAAATAATAGCAATGACAGCTACCACTTATTGAACAATTAAGGGTGTGAGATCCTTCTCAATTCTATTTCTAATCCCCACAATAGCCCACTTGAGATTCTGAAAGAATTAATTTAGTGAAATGTGCATAAAAATGCCTACCATGCTATCTAATTTCTTGTGAAAATCAAATGGGACAATTTATATAAAAACCATTTGAAAAATTGAAGTTACCACTCCCACTGGAAAAGATTCTTGGCTACTCTTCTTGAAATCAATATCATAGCCATTTTTTTTCATAATTCAGTTGCTCTCAGAGGAAAAAGAAACTGTGTAAAGACTGTAAGTCTTAACAAGGAATGAGTCAAAATAAAAATATGTAGATATACATTTCCCCCTGAGTAACAACTTGGAAAGAGTCAGTGTAATCCCTTTGATGGATATTATTAACAGGAAATTGTGGAATTAAGACACTTAAGTCGGGTGAGAAAAATTTTACTCAATAAATACATCACTAATTCAAGAAAAGTATCCAAGAATCCTTTCCAGGATGCTTCCAAGTCTTGGCTATAGTAAATAATGCTGTGATAAACACGGGGTGCATTTTTATTTTTGAGCTAATGTTTTCATTTCCTTCAGATAAATACCCAGATGTGGAATTAGTGGATCATATAATAGTTCTATTTTTAATTTTTTGAGGGACCTCCATACTGTCTTCAGAGTGGCTGCACCAGTCTGCATTCCCACCACCAGTGCACAAACGTTCCCTTCTCTCCACATCCCCTGATATACACATCCTTGTGTATTCCCTATCAAGAACTGTAAAAAATGAGACCAGTTAGCCTGCAACAGTTTCACTGATAGTGGTAGAAGGCACAAGACTCCTTAGAACTAAAAGATAGATTATTATTACTCTTAACAATAGTAGTTGACAGAGAATTATCATTTTTATGCTAGTTGCTTAAGTCTCAATTCTCACAGGGTGACATAACAAGGACCATATTGCACCTGCACACATAATAGGTTATGTTACAGGAGAGGAATTCCAAGCTAATAGAACCCAAATTGTTTATTGTGGGCAGTAAACTTGCTTACTGTTGCTCTGAAGGTAGACATTAGTTTTATTATACTGGCCTTTTGCTTCAGGAGACACTGTATCTGTCTTCTGTGCTATACATTATACAGCTATCCTTGAAAAGGCAGTGCAGAAATGCAAGAGACCCATGGGAAATTTTCTCCCAGAAATGATTTCCAGTTATTAGCCGAGTTTCCTCTTTGTTTATTGCGGCACTGGATATATTCCTTTTCGTCCGTAAAAACTTTAACGTCAGTTCAGTTCAAAGATCATCCGTTCCTGATCCACCACAGGCTAAAACCTTGCTTCCACAACTCTTGGAATAAGATGGCAGGTTCTAGCTCAAAGAAACCTCATCCTTTTTCCTTTCTAGGCACTTACTCTCTGCTCTTAGGGACAAGATGGAGCAACAGTGTGGGTGGGAGAGAAATGTCTCTGGCCTCACTCTGGTATTGACTGGTCTCTCTTCTCTCACTATCTTCTGTTAATATGGTGCTTAGGTGATGTGCGGGCGTATTTTTTTTCACCTTGTCTCAGACTCCTTTCCTTTTCCAAAGGACAGCCCTGACTCCCTTTGACAAACCAAAGGTAAAGAATCATCAATCCTTTCTCTGGTATGGATGCCTAATCACTTGACCTCTATGACCTCTTGAGCAGCACACCACTAACCTTCGTGCTCCTTTGCTTGGAACATCAAGAACCATTGCAATCCTCTCTTGCACTCTTAAAAAGCTGCAGAGAACTGAGTCAGCAATAAAGTTGTCCCATCTTCTTCCCAGACACATTTTGCCATGGCCCCTTGAAGACCAGAAGCCATAGCCCATTCCACTAGACCTCCAGGCCTCAGAAATCTCTCTACCAGAAGAGGAAACATGTCTCTATTTTCAAATTTCAGAAGATGCATGTCAGGTATCTCTAATTTTTCCTCATACTTGAAGGAAAACAACTGAAGAGAATGGTATAACATACTCTAAGGTTGTCAGAATGTTATCCTGAGAATTTTCTCTCTGGAATCTTCTCTAATAGTGGCTTGAGTTGGGCCTTTTGTCTCTGTATCTCAGAAAGTCTTGAATTGGGAAAGACAAGATGCCAGGCATCTCTTTGGGCAGGCACTCTCCAGTCTTTATGAAAGATTTTCAGTGCCTAACATGGCTTTCAGGTGGAAAAGCAACACTGCTCCTATGTATGTTAGCTAAGCAGTGGTAGTAAGACTGCTTCCAGCTCTTCTCAGCAGGCAGCTTAGAGGCTGGAGCCCACTGTAGAGACATCTTCCTGAACCTGGGAAATGGAATGCCAATAACAACTGGTCTAGCTTTAGTCCTTTACTGAAACTTCTAAACAAAAAGGAAAGTCATGTTCAACATTTTGAATCAAAGAAAACTCACATTATAGATATACACTAAGATAATCTCTTTCTCCTACATTAATGTTGTATCATGTTTTTTGTTGTGGTTAGAACCTGCCCCAAATGCTTTTTGGAAAAGTGGGTTATTAGAAAACTCCATTCATAAAACAGACATTTGTGTATAGAGAGCATGCAGACATTGCCCTTGTCCTCCCAAGTTTTCTACTTAACTGAATTACTTCTGGGTTGGAGACTCATATGAGAATCATAATTCACCAAAGTAGAACCAACTGAGGAAGGGCTGGAATACAATGTATTCCAGGTATATTTTAGACAACTTCAAATGAAGGTCTTAGTTCTCCTTAGTAGTCCTTTATTTCCCCCTGCCTCACTGATTCTCAGTTTACTGCCATGATGACGTGAAGTTTTTCCAACTGTCCTCAATTCCAGTACCTTTTGTTCCTTTTTTTTAGTGTGAATAAGGATCGCTTATATCATTTGTTAAGATTTCCAAGTCTCAAGCATAGAGTTTGTTTCAAGGGCTTCAATTTTTAACAAATTTTGCACATGATTTGATGTAAGTGATATATTGGTCCCTCTATTTTCCCTCCCATATCAGAATAGATAGAATTTTTTTAAAGTAGTGCAAATACTGTGGACATGGTGTGGAATGCTGGAAAAAGCATTGGCTTTGGAGTCAGCCAGATATGCATTGAGATCCTGGTTCTGTTAGTAATTAAATCTTTCTTCTTTTTGGGAGAAGATAATCTTTGGTGATATCTAAGAGGAATTAAGTGGTTGGTACATGCCTTTAATATGATAAGCAGAAGTTTCTAGTTTTCTGTAAAGGGTGAGAGAGTAAGTATTTTCAGCTTTTCAGTAAATATTTCAGCTGGCAATATGATCTCTATCTCAACTGTTCAACTAGGCAAGTCAACCATAAACAGTAAGCAAATGAGAGTGGCTGTGTTCCAATAAAACTTTATTTACAAAATCAAGTGGTTGGCCAGATATGGCCTGCAGGCTGTAGTTTATTGACCCCTCTATAGAACATGGAAGTAATTTAATCAAATTAATAAATCTGTAAATATGAAATGTAATTTGGTGATTAATTTTACAATTATAAATAACTTTTTCTAAAAGAAAAATCAAAAAAGGATTTGATTATGGGGACATGTTATGGAGAGATTAACCACCAATGGGCCACATTTTGCATCTCTAATTGTTACTAATTGCTAGTGCTTTATGATGTGGTATCAGCTATTTTGAAAAGAGGATTTGTGTTGAAATGGATTACTTTTTCATCCTTCATCCCATCCACAGTAATTGAATTATAAATCCATATTCTTTAGCATGTAACTTTCAGTGCTTTTCTGTAATTGGAGGAGCAAACTTTCCCACCCCTTGACAAAGGATGTTTTCATGTGACTGACTATCTTTGGTCATATATGACATAAATTAGCGTATTTGGCATAAATAGTTTCGTAAAGCTATTGCGTGATTGACTCTGTAGTTTAGAACTTCTGCCAGCACAATGAGAAGGACATGCTTAAGGTAGCCTCTGGTCTCATGAGGAAGCTATCAACTGTGGGGTAGAAGCACCCCTAGGCTAAACAAGCTGGCTTCAGAAGTATGAGTGAGTCCATTTATGACCAGTAGAACCATCCAAACAAGCCCAGCTGAGAAAATCTTCAGCCAATGTGTAGATAAGTGAGTACAAGGGATTTAGTGTTTTAAGTCAATTTTGTTTCAAGAATTTGAATTTTTAACAAATTTTTCATATGATTCTGATGTAAGTTATATATTTGACTCTCTATTTTCCCTCTTATTCAGTTTTGGGTTGTTTTTTTAATGCAGTGTTATGTTGGTCAGGGTTAACTGGTAAAGGAGTAACATTGTCATATGTATTACAGTCAGACAGACACACAAACATACACACACGGTCACCAATATAGGTCTAATTGGCTTAGAAATTGCATAGACATTTCACTCTATATCTTTGACACTTCTTTTTTCCAAACTCCATTGCTGGTTTCAGGAAGTGATGCTAGAGAGGTAGGCAAGAACCAAATTAAATGGTATGTGCCAAGTTATAATTTCTAATTTCATAGCCATAGGAAGTCACTGAAGGATTTTTTAAAATAATATTTATTTATTTATTTATTTATTTAGAGAGCATGCAAGTGGCAGGAGACAGAAGGAGAGAGAGAATCTTAAGCAGGCTCCACACCCAGCTTACAGCCCAACATGGGTTTCAATCTCATGACCCTGAGATCATGACTTGAGCCAAAACCGAGAGCTGGCTGCTTAACCAACTGTGCCACCCAGGCACCCCTTGAAGTCACTGAAGGATTTTAAGCAAAGATATCTCTTGTTATATTGTGGTTAAAAATTTTTCAGATTATTAATCAGATGTACAGAAGTACAATTTTATTTTCCATAAAAGAATTATTTTTGCTCATAGCCGTTATCTGCTAGTAGAGAAAAAACTTATAAACTTGACCCTGCAAGGCAACCCAGTTTCTTCCAGTTTAGACCTGAGTCTCTTTCAGGCTAGCTGGCTACATCAAAGACTCTCCCTGTACGCTGATTCTCCCATTCCACATCACCCTTCTTTCTTACCTCTCCCTGGAGGGTATCTGGGCATAAGGAAAAACTACTAAGACTGAGATAGAAGGGGCTTCTGTTCCATGAGCTGCTCTCTTGACCCCTTCTGGTCTCCACTGTTGATGGAGCCTGTGTTGCTGTTGCCAGCAGTCATGGTCATGTCACAATCCCCAGGAAAAGACCCACGTCCTGACTACTTTCCCAGTCCTAATCCCCTGTAGGCTTCAGGTCCCCAGGCTTCTTACTATCACTCTCACATGCCCCTGGCAAACAGGAACTTGTGAACCGTTCACATTCACAAAGAATCAAGGGTTATCTTGGACCCGTGCTCATTGCTTGAAAAATACTGCATGACTCGAGGTCCTCTTTGAGAGGTGTCTTCTCAAAGTTCAAACACAGAGGGAAATACAAAACTTCTGCTTTCTGCTGGGTTTGAAAGTTATTAGGAAGACAGAATCTAGGACAGTGATTCTCAAACTTTAATATACATAAGACTTGCCTAGTAATCTCTTTAAAATGCAGCCTCTTATTCAGCAGGTCTGGATTGGGGTCCCAAAATTCTGCATATCAACAAGCTTCCAGAAAATGCCAATAATGCCAGTCCATGGACCACACTATGAGAAACAAGGATCTCGTTAAATTCCAGAGCATGTGAAGACTGACTGGAAAAAGTTTGGGGTAGCTTACCATCCTCTAAACTGGCCTTGCCTACTGTCCAGAACTGTTATAATGTTCTTCTCCAGCTCTCCCCAAGCCCTGAAAATTTACTTTCAAGGCACCATTCAACACCCTGAATTGAAATTACTTTCTGTTCCCCTCAATTTCTTGAAACAACTCTCTATTTGTGTCTGAATCTTTGGTGCTGCTTTTGCCTAATCCAGTGGGACATAGAATATTCTCAATAAATGTATGACGAATGACTTGTGCTCTCAAGTTAGGTGCGCAAAATATGCCAGTATCTTTGCCAAACCTCTAAGAATAAAAAAACAAAAAACAAAACAAATCTTCATCAGCTTGTTTCCTTTCATTTATAACATAGAGTGAACAGCCTGGCCAGGTGCACTTTCTGATTACTCGATTTTAAACAAATATGAAAGAAATGTATACATGATACATAAAACGGAAAGGATTATTCACCTTCCTCTTCTCTGCCCTCATCCTGTGCCCCCTGCCTCATAATGCCTATTGGCTAAGTGTTAAAGAGCAAGAACTAAAATATTGTAGTTAATCTGTGCTTGAATTTTATTATAGCATATGTTTATAAGATCATAATTCATCTCAAAGGTTTACATGCTTACTGTTTTTCTTAAAGGATGAAGAGAAGTATGATATAATGGAAAATTCTGGAGTCTGTACTACTTCTAGAAATAGCTTTTTTCAAAATATGAAGATAATTATTATATTCTAGATTTTCTGTATAGCATTCAAACAGCCAGTTGATGAGGTAGTAAGTCAAGTGAGAGAGGAAGAACTGATCAAGAATGCATTTCCAAAGTAAAATTTGCAACAGAACATGTATAGATCATGGTTTTAATCTGTGAATGACGTTTTTATCATTAAACTATTATTTTCCAACTGTATGTAAGCTCCCTTTGGCTTCTCTCATGCTACATTTGATTTTAAGGTCTAATCCAAAGTATAGATTTCCTTTTGCTTTACATAGAAACATCAGTGGCTTTCAAATTATCCCAGACAAATCACCAAAATTCAAACTTGTCTGAATAATTTTTAAGTGATTCCAAGCTACTAATATGTAGAATATAGAAAGTTTTAGCTTCAAATTATGAACTTGCAAAAAAATTTGTAAAGGACTGAATATAAAGGAGGGTTTATGGAAAATATTTGGTCAGTTTAATTATAGGTTTAAATGCCACAAATGCTATAATAATACTTTGTACTTTATTTTTTTTGAAAAATTCTAGGCGAACAAGCCACTTTGCAAACATTAAACCCAGTATCTTCTTAAAGTAGGACTTCTCTTTTTCCTCCTGGGCATCATTTACAGATTGATAAAAGCAGGCAAAAAGTCAGTATGTTCCTGGAGGCAGGTAAGGTCCTCTCCATGCTACTGTAGTTCTGAAAATGGTGATCAATTTTTTACTTTTTCTCTGTTTAACTGTTCATTATAGTAGGGCATACTGAAATGTTTTTCTTAAATGATAGCCCTGGTCTGCTATTGTGTTTTTATGAATAGTTTTTCTATATTTCATTTATTATTTATGAGGGTGAAACAATTTGGGGATCTCTCCCTCCACCACTCAATGTTATTTTCAGCAACAGATTGTTTTCTGTTATTTGACAGTATTCTGGAAACCACCTACTCATTCATGTTTGATGTGGTCAGACCACTGTGGTGAACTAAAGACCATCATTACTCTTTGTTTAGTGTTTACATTTTGTTTAGCAGGGGTTTCATATTAGTGGCTACTCTGGGAGATGTATCTCAGATAATTGTGGCGGAAAACAGCAGAAGGACATCTGAATGATGCAACACTAACCTGGAATTCTCAATCCTGCCTTCAAGTGAACAAGTATGTTCTCGCTGCATTCACATCTTTCTCCACACTGTCGCCTATGGACAGAAAATGCTTTCTCATGACAGACAAAAAATTATGCATGTAGTCTTTAGAGATTTTACTTTTATTAACTTTACATGTTGTAAAAATATTTTGCCTTAAGACTTGCTTATATTATTCTTAGATTCCATTTGTTTGCAGGTCCCATTAATTTATTTATTTAAAAAAAATACTTTATGTAGACAGAGGTGCTGTGGCTCCGTCCCAAGATCCTGAGGCAGTTCTCCCATTAAAGTTATCTGTTCTGTTTGTGACATGATAGCTTAGCAGGACACAGTAGGCCATTAGGAAAATAAGCAAATTCTTATCTGGAAGTCATTAACTAGAATCACTCATTCTCTTTTTTCTCGTGCCTGGAAGTTGGTTCTTTTCTCATCCTGGAAAAATATTTTGATAGAGAATTAAGTGCTGGTGAAAAGTGACTATGTGGCAGATGGACGGGAAGGGGGAAGGGACTAAAACTACATTTGTCTATGTAATCCCTGGGGGTTGGGGGGGGGGGGTAACGAAGACGAGGTCAGCGACTAGCTGCCGGCATTACCATAGTTCAGTGCTTATGTTCTGATGTAGAAATAGATCCGTAGCCCATCCATTCTCCCTCAATGAAGGGCTTCTAATCCATGTCATGTAATAGATAGTGTTGAATAACAGAGTTTTAATGTACAGTTTTTGATGATGATCCATGGAAAGCCTCTAGAACTGCAAATTAAAATGAACCATTGCAAATCCAATAAGTCATCTAAACTCAAGACATTAGCTGAAGGTTATTCCCAGTTCCAATATCAATTTCAAGGAAATACCCTGATCCAAAGTCATTTATAGCAGAGAGTCCCTCAGCCAGATTCCCTACTGATGTCCATAAGTGCATAAATGAGCAGAATCAGAGGGATCTCTGCTCAGCAGGAGGAAAAATATTCTTTTCTTTGGAAAACCACATCAGTTTTGTAACATTCAGAGACACGTGACTTGAAGAAATTAATCATCATAAGCCTTCACGTTCCCACAAATTTATCATTTATAAGCAAATTGTGATGTAATTACCCATTTTATATCCATATGTCAAAGTCTGTAGTTCTTTTGTTTTGCTATCTTATGCAGAACAAACATGAAGTCAAGCTAGATCTGTCTTCCGGTTCTAAGTTGGTACACTGTTCCTGGTATTCACTGACCAAGTTTAGAAGCTAAGTTAACATCATAATATAAATTGCTTAGTGATCCCTTGGATTGCAAAAGCATCGTGCTTAGAACCCATATTATTTCACTTATGTCAAAGAGGACCGATGGAGACTCTGGAGCCATGTAGCCAACAGGCCCAGTGCTCTGTGCTGTTTTCCTGGAATGTTTATGGTCTATAACCACACGGTTGAGTGATGAACTTCCACCAACTCCCACAGAGATTCTGTCCCAAGGCTCAGATTGTGCTGAGCTCCAGTGAAGACACACAGACTCAGAGCCAGCAACCACGTTGGTGGATAACTTCCCCCACGTCTCCAATTATAAGAAGACAAATGAAGGGGATGACTTTTAGAGGACCTTTTACTCTTCTTGCTGACCATGTCCTAGAACATACAGCATGCTGACCTTAACTATCCTCTGAGGGAAAAGGCCAGAGAGCGAGGTTTACCGTAATTTGTATTCAGAAAGATCAAGAATAATGTGTCCTTCAGATAAAATCAATATCATTGAAATTAAATTAAAGATACTTAGTGAGATTGTGCTTATTACTGATAAATGTACTCTTAAGTATTACTTCTCAAGTTAATGTACAGATTCCTTTCAAAGGGTAAAATTGTTCTCACAGACTGGAGAGGAAGGGGACTATGAATCCAAATTTGAAATTCTCTGAGTTAAGAACATATCTTTCAGTGCAAAGTATCAATGCAAAAAAAAAAAACTTTTGGCTTTATATATGATAAAATTGTCCTTTTACTAAGAGTAAAATCAAAAGAAAAGCAGGGGAAAACTATAGATCTTGTAGATCTCTAAGGCAGGACTCTAGTCTGGATATCCATATAAATAACTTGACAATATACTTGTGAATACGGAACTTCTTTAGTAAACTGCTAAAAGAATTCATAAATTTTCTAACATTGCCTAATTTAAACTCGGTAGTGCCACAGAGCCTTTAAGTGAATATGGCTCAATCTGCTTTCCTGATAATTCAATAATATACATAATTCATAATAGCCTATCTATATTGGAATTATGACATAGTCTAGTGTCACCATTTTGACAGGAATCAGTGGGAACAAATCACCAGATTATCAGTGAAGATGAAATTGTCACTGTGCCAGAACCAAATTGTGTTGGGGCAACATACTGTAAGACCGGTGCCCAGATGATGATTTTCTGTGGAGAGACTGATAACGATGGATAGTGGACATGGGAGGAAAGTCAGTGAATCTTGAGTTTATAATACAGTATTGGGAAATTCATTGCCCGATTTCCTGCTGAACTGGCCACTTAAAGGCACCCAGGGGATGGAAATGAGGTAATGGTGAAAGCCTTTTGAAATTCTCCAAACTGTCTTCATTTAAAGAAACTAATGCAGAGGCCTTAATTTCCCCTGGAGTCATTTTCTAAAAGACTGAGGGACTAGAGTGTGGTATATTATATGAAGGTTTTTATTTTCCTCCAGCAAGTCTCAGTTTTTGGAGATCCCCAAGTTAAAAAGGAGATCCAGAATTTAAAGAGGTAGTGAGGAGAGAAACGAAGGAGATATAGCTCCCTCTCTCTCAGAACCCTATGCAGACTAATATTTGATGGTCAAATGAACCAAAGCTAAATGCTACTATTGCCACACTGAGGAAAGGAGGAAGTTCAGTGGGTTAGATTGCTGATCGAGCTTCAGTTAAAAATCAATCCTGTGTGAGAGAATTCTAACCCATCCCAGGAAACCAGTTGCCCAATTCTTGCCAGGTTTTTCATAAGCAGTAACTGGATTACTGAGGGGGCCAGGTATTCTGCGATCACTGTAAATCCATCAATGTGTTTCTTTAAATATATGTCAATTCTATGTATACAGAAAGTACGAATGTATTTGAGAACTGTTTGTTATTAATCATAATAGCTGTATTTTACTGAGTGCACTCTATAGACCAGGTGCTATTCTAAGAGCCTGTGTACCTCACCTCAATTAACCCTTACACTAACACTGGGAGTAGATATCAAACCAAATACGAGGGCTGCCCAGCGTATCATAGCTAGTGAGTGGGAGACACAAGGCCTGAAACCAGTCCATCTGTTTCTTATTCTTACATTCTAAGCCACTTCATTATCCTACGATCCCATTGTTTTCTGTTTACTGATAGCCATCAAGCCTAGGTGTTCTATTCCAAAAGAGTTCATTAATCCATAGGCTTATTTAAATCTAGATGACAATTCAAACATGTGGGATTTCGAGTCCAGCTCCAGCTGGCATGCTTTGGCTACATTATTACAAGAAATCTGGCAAATAGGACTTTCTTCTTTTCTGTATTATTGATAATCACATGGAAAGATTCCACATGAATGATATAAGAACTCATTGAATACACACACACACACACACACACACACAGATAATTGTATCTTAAACATACACATTGTGGCCTGTGTTATTAAAAGAGGAAATGAAGCTGAGAGGACAGACATCTTCTACTTAGTCAGCGAAAGCCTAGACGTAAGAAGCATTAAGGTTCAGGATAAGGCTAGAGAGGTAGATGGGGGTCAGACCCATGCACACACACACACACACACACACACACACACACGTGCACACTCACCAGACCACTAGGAACCTAGGTGGCAGAGGGTTTACAAAGGGTTGATAAAGTAATAACGTGAGTGATGTTATTAGGCTACCAAAATGGTCCCGATGCCTTCTTGGCTCCTCCAGCTATGTCTGCCATATTAAATTTCAGTTCTGGGTGTCACATTTTAAGACTCTCGCAAGTCTATAATATCAGAGGGGAGTAGCCAGTTGATGAGGACCTAAAAGTGGTACTAATGTTAAAATGGCCAAAAAGTCTGGGCGAGTTTAGGAAAATGAAAGAGAAGCTTAGGGAAGTAAACGACAATTGTTACCAAGTATTACAAAGTCTGTTATGCAGAAGCAGGAAAAGATTTAGCTTTGCGTGGTTCCCAAGGACAAAAGTAGGACCAGCGGGTAAAAGCTACAGAGAAGTAGATAGCTAGCTCGACTAGAAGAACTTTCTAGTCATTATTGCTATTCAGCAAATGACGAGGCTAACCTAAATTCACAAAGAATGGAAAAAGTGAAAGGAACTGTCAGGGGCAGAAGAAAAACGAAGGGAGAGAGGATTCTGGAGAAAGCAGGGTGAGGAAGCAGCAAAACCATCAGAGAGTCAGAGTGGGATCTGCTTTGGAAATCAAAACTGTTCTATCCAGGAAAGTTTAAATATAGATATGCTGGAAATAGAGGGTTAAAAATAGACTTCTTCCCACTTTACCTGCAGTCATTTTTTAAAATTACATAGTGGAAAAGTACACAATACAAATTTAATAATTTTGTTGCTAAGTTATTGTTTGGGGATAAGACCAATTCTAGTTATATGAAGCATCCTGTATGACGCTCTCCTTTTCATCTTCTATTGAATTTTTTCTCAAGGAAATGTTCATTAGTGAAAATAACGCTATTGTTACTGGTCAAAAGGGTAATATAAACTCAGAGTGATTTCTGTGGATTTTTTTTTTCTATTTAAGAATAGAGCATTCAACTTCATTAGCTAAACCTATTTTTTAAATTAAATTTCCAAATAAATATACTTGGGTGTGAATTCAAGGAAAAATATTTTGTGAAACTCAAAGAAAAAAAATGTAGTATCCCAGACTCAAAATATTCTAGTGGTTTTGTAAAAACTGAAACATTTGGGGGGGTATTTATTACCAAGATTTTTTAAATAATGGTTTCTAACCACATAGGCCCTGCAAAACCTAACGACTCTTTGAGGCAACCTTCTTGCTCAAACATTAGTTAACAGCGACATCTTGTGGCGGTTTTTACTTTTAAAAAAGCCTATATACGCATCCATATGTAAAGTACAAACGTATCCTTTTGTGTGTGTGTGTGTGCCTGTGTGTGTGTGCGTGTGTGTGCGCGCACGTATGCAAAGTACAGAAGTATATCCTTTTGTTTTACTGCAAAAATACCCAATTTCTCCTGGCACTTCCAAATGTTTTTGTGGTGCTTATCCCCTATGCAAATCTTCAATTGTTGTTAAATTCCTTGTTTAAAATCATTACCAAGGGGCGCCTGGGTGGCTCAGTCGCTAAGCATCTGCCTTTGGCTCAGGTCATGGTCCCAGGGTCCTGGGATCGAGTCCCACATCGGGCTCCGTGCTCGGTGAGGAGCCTGCTTCTCCCTCTGCCTGCCGCTGCCCCTGCTTGTGTTCCCTCTCTCGCTGTGTCTCTCTCTGCCAAACAAATGGATAGAATCTTAAAATAAATAAATAAATAAATAAATAAATAAAATCATCACCAAAATGTGTCATGTTGATAGCATGTGTGCTTGATGTTATTTGATAAGAATGGCACTTTACCTCTGTGGTGTGCTTCCCTGAGACCCATAACCCCAAACTAACCGTGAAGAAAATATTAAACAAACCCATTTGAGAGGAACTTTCCAAATAAGCTGACCAGTACTTCTCCCAACTGTCAAGGTCATGAGAAAGTAGGAAAATCTGGGAAGCTATCACAGACCAGGGGATGCTAAAGAGACATGAAGACTAAATGTAACGTAGTATCTTGGATGGGATCTTGGAACAGAAAAGGGACATTATGGAGACTATTGGATTCCAAATAGAGTGGAGTTTAGTTCATAGAAATGCACCAGGGCTAGTTTCTTGGCTGTGACATACGCACCATAGTAATGTAAAATGTTGAAAATAGGAGAACCTGGTTGAGGGGAATACGGAAATTGAATTCTATAATATCTTTGCAACTGTTCTATAAATCTAAAACTATTCTAAAATTTTTTGAAGTTTACTTAAATTTTAAAATACTCTCAAATTATGAAATATCATTGGATTTATTGGATGGGACATATCACCCTTTCCCAAAATAAGAGACAAATAACAACAACAAAGATTTACAGAAAGAAAAAGATCTTAGCCGTTTCTAAATGTTCCAGATTTTATGCAGTGAATTTGTAATTACTATAAATATGCAACTAATAAAAACCTTATTTCTTTACAGAAAGAAGGCATAGGGCTTAACCCTGGATACCAACCATAAACCATAAACAAGATGGTATCATTATGGAATTATGAATACAATGGAAGTAACTCCTGCTACCTTTGATATTGTCTCCTTTGTCCTTTGCACTTGTTCTTTTGTCTGCCTAAGAACTCCTTCCTTGGATACCTTCAAGGCTCACTCCTTCATTCCCTTCAGTTCTCTGTTCAAGTGTCCCTTAGCAAAGTTTTTCCTGATCAACTTAGATAAGAAAAAAAGCAACGTCCACCATTGCTCTCTGTTCCCGTGTCTTATATTTTATTATCCTCCAGAATGCTTATCCACCACGTGAACTATTATGCATTTGTTGATTTCCTATCTCCCTGGCTTCAGGACCTAAGCTTCGGGAGAGCAAGAGTTTTATTTTAGTCACAGCTGACTCCCCCGTGCCTAGTACAGTGTCAAGCACATGATGTGCACTCGGTATTTGTTCGATGAGGCCAAAATTTTCTCATCTGAAACTAGTGTCTACTATTCCAGTCCTTCTAACTAACTGCACGTACAAAGAGGAGACACTGAGGAGATACCTGATCTGTCTTTCCAATTACAGCCTCTATTAGTGACTCCCTCAGCTCCCATTTCTCTTTGCACAGGCTTCCCAATATACGCACTGGTCATTCTCCATCTGCACCCAGCTTCCAAATCTATTCTCCGCCCTTCTCTGCCATGCTCCCCGCACTGGGAAGCTGAGTCCTGAGAACTGCCTTCCCCCAGGTGAGACTCCCAAATATACATTTCTCATGAGTTCCCAGGTGATGCGAATACTGTTAGTTTGAGGACCATATGTTATAGCAACGTTATCACTGCTCTACAGAATATTTATTACCACCCTAAGTGGCATATGTTGGTGTGTTATAAATGAAAACTTCCCACAAACATAAAATAGATATTGTGTGAGTGTCGGAGGATGAGGAGTTGAGGGCAGGCTCAGGAAAAATAGTGTGTTTTATCTCATTAAGATGTGTGGACTAGTTCATCTTCCTGATCCCTCTCCCAAAGATGACAGGGCGCTAGATAATCGTGATAACGGCTAAAATTTATTGAACACTCACAGTGTGCTTATCACTCTTTTAAGCATGTTGAAGTATTATTTAAACATAATATCATTATCAGGTAGAAATGCTATTGTTTCCATTTTAAAGATGAACTGGATAATTCACATAATTTAATGAAATAGACTGATCCTCATAGATTTCTAAGTGCTATCAATTCTAAGGATCTTTGCCATCTACTTTTTGAACTAAAGGTTGAAGTCTCCTCTTTTCTGATGCATTGAAGTTCAAATTCATTGTACAAAAGGCAATTTGGGAATATTAATGTTTCCTGAATAATGTACAAAAACCAAAATGAGAATGTTGAGTGTTGCCTCTGTGTGTACACACACGTGTGTGCTCACGTGTGCATGTATGAACAGACACCTACTTCCTGTCCAATCTGGACCCCGTGGTGCATTATTCTAATCACTCAGTCTATAAACCTTAATGTCCCATCGTCTCTTGAAGCTTGCATACCCCTCTGCACTGTCCCCAACTGTCTATTTTACTCTCATTGCTTAGGAAAAAATTTAGAATCATCTAGATTATTGCTAGCAAATTCAAGTTTTACCCTTGACTATTCCGTCAGCGATCTTGTAACACTCAGAGTTCAGCCTGACTGTTTAGAGCAGAATGTTTTAATGCAGAAAATTAAAGGCAGGAAGGTTGCTTTCAGGAAATCCAGAAATGCAGCTATTCATGGTGCAGGATGTCATCCCTGCTGGTCTCAGCTGCCTGTAGTATGGAGAGAAACGATTTATTAGTCATAAGGAAACACATGGAAAATGGATCCTTATCTCACACCATCCAGAAAAATCAACTCCAGATGAATTAAAGACTAAAATGTGAAAAAAAATCAATAAAACAGAGATAATATATCTATAACATCAGGATTGAGAAGTATCCCTTCAATCAGATTTTTAAAATGAGCAAAACATAAAAATGACCACATTAAAGTTAAGAAATTATATTTATCAAATGATACAAAAAAGAAAGTGAAAAGTCAGGCCACAAACTAGAAAAACACTTATAAATCATTTAAAAACAGATGAATAACTCCTGAACAGGCATGTAATAGCAGAGGAAATATAAATGATCAATAAATATATCAAAGCATGTTCCAATTCACCAGTGGTCAGGGAGACGTAAATTAGAACCACACCTAAAAATATCATTTTACACACACCAAATGAGCAAATATTTAAGTCTGACAATATCAAGTATTGCTGATGATAAACTTCTAGTAAGTGAAAATAGTTTCTTTGAAAAAATATTTGATGCTCTAATAAAGTTGAAGATGACCCAACCATTCCACTTCCAGCATATACCATTGAGAAGGTACATTCAAGGAGGATTATTTGAAATAGCCAAAAATGTGAAACAATGTGTTGAACCACAGGAGGATCACCCTATTGAAGTCCTTCCATAAAAGATAATACTATATAACATAAAAACAAACAATTATCATATTCAAAATGGATAAATCTCAGAAACTTAAAGTTAAATGGTTAGGCTCATCACAGATGAAAATACATATAGCGTGGCTCCATTTGTAAAAAGTTCCAAACCATCAAAACTAAACAATATAGAACTAGGACTACCTTGAACAGTCACACAAGTTGTTCACTGCACAAGTCCAGGGCTGACATTCAGAAAGTAAATATTTAAGCATATCCACTGCAAACACAAAGTTCAGGATAGTTGCTACCTCTGGGTGAGGAGAAGGAGGGATGAGGTTGGGGTGTCAGTGGAGGGGAATTCTTCAAAGCTACTGGTAATGTTCTATTTCCTGAACTGAGTGATGGATACCTGGCTGTTTATTTTGTTTTATTCTTTAAATTTTAGGAAAATATTATCAATATCATCTTGCATGTATTCAGTATTAAATTCAGTTTTTGGAAAGGACTTACAGACTCTACTTCCTCACCTATACAACCCAGAGCAAAGTAGTTTTCAGTTCACCCCACAATTGTGTTCTGACTAATGTCACTCATAGCTTCTTTGTTCTCAAATCAATGTGAATGATCTGTTTCTTATTGGGGTTCTCTTCATGGTTCAACACTAGTTGGGATTCTCTAGTATGATTTCTACCAAACTACTCTTTCCAGGCCTTCTCCCTACCTTTGAAGATGTTTCTCTTCCTTTGCCTTGGCAAAGTTTCTCTAATCTGTCAACTCCTAAAATATTGGTGTCCATCAAGGTCCAAACTACTCTCTTCTCATTCTCAATAATGTCTCCAAGCAATCTCACTGATGCCCATGGTTTCAACCTACCACATAATTATTGACTCCAACATCTATATTTCTAGCCTAGTCATATGCCTTGAGTTCCATTGTCGTATATCAAATAGTTGGTAAGAGGCTATCCAAAACTGGATTCATCATCTTCCCCCACAAATACCTTCTTTCCTTCACATTTGGAAAATGATGCTACCATCTGTGTTGTTTCCCTTACGGTTGTTCTAGAAGATGTCTCATTTTCCTTTATTTCCCACATACAAGTTCAGTTCATTATACATCCAAAATATCTCTCCTATAGATCGCTCTTTCCACCATCACTTCAGCCAGCTTTGTTCAGAGTCTCAACATTCTTCTCTTGACAATTCCTACACCTCCACTCTGACCCCTTACATTTACTCTTTGCTACCAGCACTTCCTGTTCCATAAGGCATAATTTCCCTGCTCATAGTTCTGCCATAGTTGACCATCACCTCAAAAATCATAGGCAAAATTTATGTTGCATACAAGGCTCTACACAGAAGATACAATCGTTACAATATAAAGGATAAACTCAGGTCCAAAATCAGCCCACATCAAAGATTTCGTGTTTTGATGACTGCTGGGCTCAGGGAGTCATGGAGGTGTAGCTATAAAAGAAGAAATTCTTCTGCCAAGGGCATCAGTTTCTCTCTAGTTCATGACGTGTTGTGGGCACAAGTCTAAGATTCTGTTTACTCTCCCACTGATGTAGAGCAGACATGACATTGTGCCTTCTATCTTGGTCCTCTTCTTGTGATACCCCTGCAACTGTTCTGTTGTGGTTGTTTTGTTTTTGTCAGCTCAAGGTGTAGGCCAGAATTCTACTTTGGGTGAGAATTTTACTATATGATCCGATATATTTAGCAGGTAGTTGGCCATCTGATGGAATAATATGTGAGGCATCTATTGAGATTCTGGTAATACCTTACTTTTTTTCTTAAATTCTTCTAAGTTAAATCTTGTTCTGATTTGTAAAAGAAAGAAAGAGTAAAGAAACATCCAGTAAAGATAAATTAGAAATTACAGGAAAGGAAAATGCCAAAATTTCATTGCCTGCTTTCAACTTTTGTCAACATTTTAATTGTACTTCTTTCCTGGGTTTTTCTATGTGTCTTTGTGAGCATATATTTCTTATCAGATCATGCTGTTTCTGCAGGGTTTTTTTAATTTTGGTTTTTAAATGTATCTTTATTTCTTTTTTTTTAAAGATTTTATTTATTTATTTGAGACAGAGAGAATGAGAGAGAGCATGAGAGGGAAGAGGGTCAGAGGGAGAAGCAGACTCCCCGCTGAGCTGGGAGCCCGATGCGGGACTCGATCCCAGGACTCCAGGATCATGACCTGAGCCGAAAGCAGTCGCTTAACCAACTGAGCCACCCAGGCGCCCAAAATGTATCTTTATTTCAAAAGCATTTTATTATTTTTATAAATTTTATTTTAATGGTTTCATAGGATTTTTTAATGTAAATGTACTACAACTTACCAAAACAGTCCCATTGTTCGATATTGTGTGTATGTGTGCTATTTGCTATTAGAAATGTCTACTATTTACAATCACAAATTTCCTATTACAAATAATGAAGATTATATTGCCAAGTGCCAAGCAAGTTATTCTTGGCATCTTTCTCTCTTCCCTTCTTTCACTTTTACCTGGAGACCATTTGCTCCACCTCAGAGTTTACTGAAAGATAAACAGTGATTGGATTCCTGTAACCCCAAAGTAAAGGCCGTGTTTTCAGGGCTGTTTTCCCCTCTCACACATGACCATATAAAATAGAGGAAGGAGAAGAGGCAAACTCAAATGCAGGAGAGAAAGGGCAGAAGGCACACTATTTGGGAAGAGAAGGGAAAAGTGACCTTGGTGGAGAACCAGGGAGCTGGGTGGAAGGATTCACTGACTAGCTGTCCTACAAGAAGGACTGTTCTTATATGCAGTTCAATGGTTCTGGGATCTTTAAATATCCTGATAAGAAAGCAGGGACTTAGATCTGCTGTGGGGAGGGGTGGAGCTGATGGTGCAATGAGAGCTGAGTCTCTGGCCCCACCTGGGCAAAGCTAAACTTTTTCCTGGGAGTGGGCGGCAGTTGACCTATGGTCATCCTTACAAGTTGTGTGTGTGTATATATATATATATTTTTAGTTTCTGAAATTATATTGAGTCACTGTCTTTGAATTATGTTATTTCCTCAACGTCAGAAGTAATGGACATTTCAGGAGGCTGAACTATATCACCAAAATCCTCTCCCAAAAGGAGGTTAACAATTTACTTTCCCACTGTGAATAACACACTTTCATAGTTGTTGATAAGTTGTTTAAGACTGTTTTAACAGTCTCGAGTTATTTTAGGAAAAATTAATTTTTAGACCAACTCATATTGATGTGAATATGAAAAAAAATCTAATGAATAATGAGAGCAAAGTCATTGTTTTTCCCCTATGTCATATTGCAGACAAGCTCCATAAAACTGGGATGATGACTTCACTTGCAAAAGACATTTGATATAGCAAATGCAGCCATATGTTCTAAATATAACAGATTACTGCCATGTGCATAAGTTAAGGAACATTGTGTTGTGTAAGTTGAAAGAACATTTGAAATATATGTTTGGATTTCAGATAGTTCATATTGCAGACATGTTCATATTTCAATGACAAAGAAATACGAAAATATATAGCCTCATGCTTAGGGTATAATCAGTTTGGTGTAGTACTAAGCCGTATTAAAATCTGGCCCTGTATATAAAACAAACAAACAAACATATATTCATGGAGCGCCTGGGTGGCTCAGTCGGTTGAGCAACCCACACTTGATTTCAGCTCAGGTCATGATCTCAGGGTCATGGGATTGAGTCCCCCGGCCTGCTTAAGATTCTCCCTCTCCCTCTCCCTCTCCCCATCCCCGCACAAAAGTATATTCAATTTCATTGGTGTTCTCCTAAGAAGTCCTTGTTGGGGACGAAGGACCAGAAACAACAGGCAGATAGAGAACAGGATGAAGGGAAACTCACCAGTTTAGCATTTAAGGAAGCAAGGGGCTCACTTCTAGACTCACTCTGAGTAGATTGTGAGTACATCAGTGCTTCTGCTGATCCTGTCTTTATTGAAAATGTTCATAGTTTGTTCCTCATGGACTTTTTGATATTAGTTTTGATTGGTTTAAAGATGTTTCATTAAAATATTATGTATATTGATTACCGAGTGTTTTGAGCCCCTTAAGAGTTTGCCCTGGAGGGGAGTGAGACACCTCACTACTGGTTCGCAGGCTTGCCCCACTTACTGTTTTCTCCCCTGTAGTCCTGTCTCTGCTCAGGAGGGCAGCATATTCATGTGGCCACCAAAAGAATCAGAAGCTCCTGCTATATTCTCCAACCAGACCTTTCCTCCTTGGGCTGTTTTTCATGTTTCCAAAGGTTTCCATCTTTCTTACCTCACCCACCACCAAATAAGTCTTAAATACATTGTATTCCTAGATGTTCTTCTCCTAGCTAGTTGTAGACAAGATATGGCACTGTGAATGTTGAAGGGTAATTACATTATTATTCTTAGGGTACATGTATGTGTTTAAAAAGATACACCCAGAGATAAGATCTCTTCCTAGTTGTTTACAATGGAAATATATATTCTCCTGGCGCTAGGGAGATAGCTGTGAAAAAGAAAAGATTTTGGCTCTTGTGGAATTTACATTGTGGGAGATATATGTAGATATGATAAAGAATGGTGACGTTTCAGGGCCCCTGGGTGACTCAGTCAGTTAAGCATCTGCCTTTGGCTGAGGTTGTGATCTCCCAGCCCGAGAAGGAACCCCATGTCAGGCTCCCTGCTCAGCGGGGGATCTGCTTCCCCCTCTGCCCCTCCCCCTGCTCATGCTCTCTCTCACTCTCTCTCTCAAATAGATAAAATCTTTAAAAAAAATGACATTTCAAAGGTTTTATTTATTTATTTGACACAGAGAAGAGTGCACAAGCAGGGGGAGCGGCAGACAGAGGCAGGCTCCCTGCTCAGCAGGGAACCCATCCCAGGACCCTGGGATCATGACCTGAGCCGAAGGTAGACGCTTAACTGACTGAGCCACCCAGGCACCCCAAATGGTGACATTCCATATACCTTGGCAAATATGGTGAGGTGAGAAAATGTGTACTTTATACACTATGGTAGGAGCATAAATTGTTGGTAATACGTCTAAAAATATAAATGCATATTACCTGTGTCACAGAAACTCCATTCTTCGAGTCTAGCCCACAAGAATAAAAACATCAGTACTTTAAAATATTTATTACAGTATTACTTGTTATGTTAAAAAAAAAGAAATTAGAAAAAAATGAATTAACCTGAATGCTCATCTAAGAGATTGCCTAAATAAATTATGGCAAATGCGTTACCAGGGACTATAATGCAGCTACAGAAAAAAAGTGAGTTACATTTTTATCTGTTGCCCTAGAGGACTGTTCATGGTATGTATGAGATTAATTCTCTTTTTATTTAAAACAAATCCTTCTCAAACAGGAAAAGAAATCATATGTTTTTTCTCTATATAAGCATCAATATAAAATATTTATAGCTTTATGAGCTTTGTGGGAGGCAATGATCAGATCTGCTGCTCTGAAGCCAAAAGTAAAAGAAAGCAGATTGCAGATAAACATATCTACAGCATAGCAATAAACCAGTATTGCTCATTTTTTCCCCTCCCATAACAAAAAGTCTGGAGGCAAGCATCTGGATTAGTGAGTGACTTAAAGAAGATATTAATGTCCCCGACACACCTCTTTCTGTCTCTTATCCATTCTTAGAATGGGGCTTTTATCCTGATGGTTTATGTCTTCCTGCATCTTCATTGCAGGAAGGGGGAAAAAAAAAAAAGAGTGAGGGGCAGGGAGCCTCTTCTTGTGAAGTTTGCCTTTATGTTCTGGAAAGATTGCTTTCCCCAGGGACTTTCTTAGTAAGGCAAAAGTCGGGGAAATGGGTGATTTGATTAATCAAATGTGTTTATTCTGAGAATATGACCATACATACTAGTGGGTGATCAATGCTTGTATTAGACTGTAATAAAACCCAAAAATTATGTTGAGTATATTTGGTTCCTTGATGATATACCTAAAATGATTTCAAAAAAGAGGACAAAGCTCTCTTTCTCTCTCTCCCTCCCACCCCATTTCTCTTTCTCATTTTCTCTTATATACACACATACATACATACATTAGAACATATACTATTATATATTACACTATAGTATAATACATACTATACTAATTATATACTGTATGTAATAATAATATCATGTATATATGTATATATGTGTGTATATATGACTATTTCTTATTTTCAGCTGAAGCCCCCAAACATGAGGTACCAACCAGTACCATATTAGGTAAATTGCCAGGCTATCCATGCAGGAATTGCAAAGAAGTTTATGAAACATGATTTTGTATTTTTTGACCCCTCCCCTCAACCCAAAAGACAGGAGAGACTGAGAGGGTATGCCAAGAGTGTCCCCCACCCAACCTCATCATTGAGAGAGTAGGAGAGGTGATTTTCCCTTATCCCCAGCTTAGCTAGAAAATGACCTTGTAATGGGACTCTTTGGAGGATCTTAGTATTGGTCTTCTGGTGTTGGAGAGCATAGTGGACTGGTGCCTGCTTCACAACCTGGCAGCCTAGTGAGCTGGGGGAGAAGCTGCTGTGGGGAGACGGATGAAGCCTATCCTAGCCCCCTCCTATAGCAAGCAGACAGCAGAGGCAGACTGAGATAGGGGTGGAGAGAACATAGAACTTTAAATAAAGTTGACAGCATTTTTTTTTTTTCTGTTTCTCATTGCATTGAGCTGAGCATGTAATTACAGGACTGAGATATTTTTGTGCCTAGTAGCAACTGGAGGACTTATCTAAGATCAACTAGAAAAATAATAGAACTTGCCTTAAATTTTTTCCAAGATGCAGGGAAGAAATAGCTTTTCAGAGCAAGTTTGAATAGGCAGTCAATAACAAGAATAAATGGCATCTCACATGTCCTTTTGAGTGTGTGTGTGTGTGTGTGTGTGTATATATATGTAGATATTCTTACACAGGAATATAATGCTTTGGAAGAATGTACAGGAGGCTGCCTCCGGAGAAGGAAAATGAGGGACTGGGAGTGAAGAAGGAAGAGAGATTTTCACTGCCCATCCCTTGGACTCTGAATTGTTTTCCTTGAGCATTTATTATTCAAGAAAAATTGATTTCGAAAGGGCCACTGAACCTCTGCAGCGGCTCTGATTTACCTTTGTAAACCTCAATTATAAATTATGCAAACATGCTGAAAAGCAGCAAGTGCTGATCAATAGGATACCAACAGAAGACGCGAACCAAGAAGTTTGAGAATCCTGAATTAGCAGTTTCTTGTAAATCTGAAATGTTATCTACTTGTTAATCAAACTTATCTTGAGAAGTGAAAATCACAGAAGTGTTCTCATTTTAGTTATTTTTGAAATTGAAATTTTCAGTTATGAATATGGCCAACATATATACTTTGTCAGAGCAAGAGTTAAACCTCTATCAATATGTGTACTGCTTAACTACCACTACCAACACCAACACCAACACCAGCAACAATAAATACATACTTGTACTTTTCAAGTTCTTAGGAAGGTACCTTGCAGGTTATTTTTCAACTCACCCTTTTAAGACAATGAAGACAATTTCACATTATAATGTGAAAGCTCAGTGCTATGTTATAATCATGATCCAAAATATCAGTCAGCAAGAAAAGCAGTCCCAATTGATTCCTACAAATTTTGGTAGTGCCTGGGGTAAAAATTTTCTCTGGAATCTGATAAATTTTGTGGGTTTTTTTAAATTGATGTATTAACCTTAATTTCTGTGGGAAACTGCCACATTATGCTATTGATATGGAGTATGGAAGTTGGTCCCAATTACTACCTTTTATTTAGTGAATCATCCTTTGTTATGATCATATTTGCTTGTTGTTATGTAGATTTGCAGGACACTAAAGCCTGAGTTGTTCACCCACAATGGAGGACTCTATCCTCCACTAATAAAAGTTGAAAGGATTATATTAATTATAATAAAAGTTGATATGCTTTTATTTCATGGGAATAAATTAGATACATAATTATTGGCTGTGGCAGTTAACTTTTTCCACTCATCCACACAATCTATGCCTTTTTTTTTTTAAGATTTTATTTATTTATTTGACAGAGGGAGAGAGACAGTGAGAGAGGGAACACAAGCAGGGAGAGAGGGGGAGGGAGAAGCAGGCTTCCTGCCGAGCAGGGAGCTGAATGAGGGGCTCCATCCCAGGACCCTAGGGTTATGACCTGAGCCCAAGGCAGACGCTTAAAGACCAAGCCACCCAGGCGCCTCAATCTATGCCGTTTTTAATTGACTTAGGTGTGCCTCTGGTATCATGTCACATTTTTCATAAAAATTCCACCATGATCTCCTGTGTTCAGTACCTTAACAAACTTAAAACTGTCTGACCATCACTGTGCTGTCCTATTATCTCTGTATTTCTGGTTAAGATTTTTGAGGCCAAGAGAAAATATTTCAGTTTCCCTCATGTTGCTTATCTCTTGGATAGGAAGAATCGTGAACTAGTCAAAATAACAGACAAGAAATTCTGAAATATTTTTTTCTATACTAAGTAGTTATAGATGACTTTCATATTATTCCAATTTCCTATTATTACTAAATTGTGCATCTGGTCCTAGGAAGTTGACTTACTACCTTTTAAGAATTCCTAGCTCTCTTCCAGAAGAATCATTCTAATTTGCAAAACCACTGGTGTAAAGAGCACAGGCTTCATGGTCAGAGATCATGGTTTAGTGCTGGTTCTGGAGCTTATGAGCTTGAGCAAATCCCTTAACTCTCAGGAAAATCAGTGCTCTGATTTAAAGTATGTTGCTGAGGAAATTGAAACCATTGGCATATATAAAGTATTTTGTACTCAGTAAATGTTGTTCTCAGTAAATGTTGTTCTGCATCATTTACATATGTCACCTCATATATCGCTGTAGCAAACTTGTAAGGTGGGTGTTATTAATCTAGTCTAAATAAGGAAAGTGAAAGTGACAAAGCCAGATACCAGTGGTTTGTTAGGTATATGGTTTGCAATTATTTTCACTCACTCTGTAGCTTATCTTTTAGATCCCTTAACAGAGTGTTTTTACTTAATTTTTTTCAAATTTTTATTTAAATTCTAGCTAGTTAACATACAGTGCAATATTGGTTTCAGGAGAACTCAGTGGTTCATCACTTACATACAACACCCAGTGCTCATCACAAGTGCCCTCCTTACTAAGGGTATTAACAGGGTGTTTTGCAAAGCAAAAGTTTTAATCTGATGATTCCCGATTTATTAATTTTTCCTTTTATGGATCATACTTTTGGTCAACTCTAAGAACTCTTTGCCTAGCTCTAGCACCTACAGATGTTTTCTCTTGTTTTGTTTTCCTAATAATTTTATGTTTAAATTTAAGCCTTTGATCCACTTCGAGTTAATTTTTCCAAAAGATGGAAGAGATAGGTCAAAGGTTTTTATTTTGTTTCGCTTTGGGCCTGTCCATAACCAATTGCTCCAGCACCATTTGTTGAAAAGGCTAGCTTTCCTCCCTTGATTATGGTCTCAAAAGCCTTGAAATCAAGTAAACTGATCCTCCCACTTTATTCTTCTTTTTCAAAATTGTTTTAGGTAGGGGCGTCTGGGTGGCTCTGTTGGCTAAGCTTCTGCCTTGGGCTCAGGTCATGATCTCAGGATCCTGGGATCCTACCCCGCGTCGGCCTCCCTGCTCAGCGGGGAGTCTGCTTCTCCCTCTCCCTTGGCCCCTCCCTCCCCTCGTGTTCACGCTCTGTCTCTCATAAATGAATAAAACCCTTAAAAAAATATTTTAGCTATTCTTTATCTGTTGTGAGCAAGAGTTCTGTGATTTTGCAGAAAAAATCAGAAGAAAAATGATATTCTCTTTGGAGCATGATTGTGAGATTATGGGAGAAGACCCCATATGAAATATTTAATATAGTACCTGGCATAAGATGTAAACACTTAGCTTCCTTCCTGTTGATTCTAAACCAAATTGTTCATACACACACACACTCATACACACCTCTCCCCTAGTGGTACTTTATATTATGTTTTCAGTTTTATGTAAATGTGTTATATATGCAACCAGGTAAGAAATACGCCTTCGGTAAAAAAATGTGTGCGCGCACGCGTGTGTGTGTGTGAAGGAAACAGCTGAAAAGGACCAGCTGTCACTCTCATCCACATCTGTACATAGAAAATATCCCGTTGCCATTTCCTTCCCATATCCTCAACTTTAGATATAAGAAGCTCTGGTAAGGACTACAATCAACTGGGCAGCTTTCATTTCATCCAAACATCAACAGAACTGTTCTGATGCCCAACCACAATAGGGAAAAAAATAAAAACAAAAAACAAACAAAAAAACCTGTGATTATAAACATCACGCAACTCATCAGAACTTGTTTCTGAATAAGATATTGGCTATCACTGACAAAATGCCAGCGTCCCTTTCCACGTTAGCCCATTGGCCTCCTTGCTGTTCCTCCCACTTTCCAAGTATACTGTGGCTTTTGCCCTGGCCCAGATTTGTCCTCTAGATATCCACATGGCTCTATCCTTCATCTCCTTCAGATGTTACTCAAATGTCTTCTTCTCAGAGGGGCCTTCTCTGCCCTGTCTATTGAAATCACTCCACTCCACCCAATACGATTTGGTCTTCTTCCCAGCTGTATTTTCCTATTGTCTCCTATCAATGCCTAACACAGAACATCTATATCTGATCATTTGATATATTTGATTAGATGATTTTATCCACTAGCACGTAAGCTCCATGAAGGCCATTTTCACTGCTGTTTCCTTTGTACCTAGAACGGTGCGGGCATATAGCAGTCACTTGATAAATATTTACTGAATGAAGGAAGTAGAGAGGGTTCCAAAATCATTGGTGAATGTCATAGCTTTGACAATAATATTTAAATCTAAGACCAGCAGCAACTTTAATAGGGATATTAAATCTTTATTATCTATTTTCTTCTAGGAGAATGTCAATCAAATAAACACATATAAATTCGTATTTCACAAATTCTCCATTTCCTTCCCCAAATCACCTCCCTCTCCAACGCCCACCCCAGAAAAAGATGAGAGATTAAAGGGAAAATGCATCTCTTGTCCATAGGCCTTCTCTTATTTGACTGTTCAGGCCCCAAATTTTGGAGACTTTCTCCTACCTACACTCAATTGAGAATCTATAACCACTCCCACTATCCTTACTGCTATTGTCCCTTCTGGCCACAATCAGCTCTTGCCTGAAATATGGCAAATTGTCTTCTAACTGGTTTCCCTGCTTCCAAATTTGACCCTCCACAATCGTTATTTCCCAATCAGCCATAGTGTTCTGGACTGAACTGTGTCCTAAAATTCATATGTTTAAGCTGTAACCCCCAACGTGACTACATTTGGAGACAGAGCCTTTAATGGAAGTCATTAAGGTGTCATACGGTTAGGACACTAATCTGATAGGCCTTTCTCCTTATAATAAGGGATATGAGTGAGCTCAGTCTCTCTCTGCCATGTGAGGACACTGCAAAAAGGCAGCCATCTTCAAGCCAGGAAGAGAGCTCTCTCCAGAGCCCCACCATGCTGGCACCCTGATCTCAAGCTAGCAACTTCTCACAGAAGATATTATTGTAATGAATTTGAAGTATATATTTCTAAATGTCAGTTTAACAGACTTGCAACTTCATAGTTAAATTGCATCATCACTTCTAACATAAAGATATACGTAAGTTAAAACTTCCTTTTAGAAACAAAAAGTTTGGTGTTCAATACCCTCAAGAATTATTGCAATAAATCCAAATATTTTTCCAGTTCCTAGCCGTAATAGAATGAGTCAATAAGTTAGATTACCTGAAATGAGCTTAGATATTCAGTGATTTAAGTGACTTTTTCAGCAGGCATTTAGTGATGACCCACTATGCATAGGTATTGATTGATTGCTGAGGATTAAAAATAAAACAGTTCTTCAGGTTGCTGAAAGATTAACAGGAATTGACTCATGTTGAAATAATAATGAATTTCATTTTTTTATTTTTGTTTGAAATAATGAGTTTTAATACAAAGCAAAATTTAAACACAATTCTTTAGTGGTTTTTATTGTTATTTCCTTTTTTTCCCAGTTATTTCCAACTAAACGTATATTCACCGTTTTGTAAATTAGGGGAATTAAAACAAATTATATATCAATTAACATAAAGAAACATGGAATTATTTTTCCACAGATTAGCAGTGGTCATCTATGAGTTATGCTTGCGTCATTTTAAAAGCAAGCACGTATTAGCTATAAAACATTTAGAACAGTATTTTCATTAAATTTCGACTCTAAGAACGAAGACAAGAGGTGGGATGTGCCACACACTAATGAAACCAATAAATGCTAGAGGTTCCGGTGCAGAAAGTTCCTAAATGATTTTTGGCAAGAGGTTTGTGCCGCGGTCGGCAGAGCAACCTAGCTGGTGGCAACCCCTACTTAGAAGTCTCACTCCTCCCAGCCCGGCCCGCGGAAAACCTAACCGGCAGCAAGTTCTGCCTCCGGTCTACGAACTCTCCCGGGGCGCCGGAAACTAAGTTGGAGAAGTGATCTAATTGGCTAAGACATATATGACGCAACGTATCTCAGGCCCACTGAGAATCCGCCTCCCCAAGCCTGGCTGAAATTCCGCTTTCGATTGGTTCTTACGTCAAGAGCGCAGCGACATTTCCTGAAATTAACCTCTGGGTCCGAAACCTTGAGCAAAGATGGCGGCGGCCAGGTGCTGCAGGCTAGTGCTCCGCGGACCGGGGCTGTCATTGCACACTGCGGCCGAGGCCGCCGTCACGGCTCCAGAAGTGGCCGGCCCCGATGTCACGGCGGCCCCCGTCGCGCGCTACCCGCCGATTGTGGCCTCCCTGACTGCCAAGAGCAAGGCGGCACGGCAGCGGCGAGTGGAGCGGTGGCAGGCGACGGTGCACAAGGCCTTGTCGGTGGACGAGAAGCTGCGAATCCTTACCAAGATGCAGTTCATGAAGTACGTGGTTTATCCGCAGACTTTCGCCCTGAACGCTGACCGCTGGTATCAGAGTTTCACCAAGACCGCGTTCCTGTCGGGCCTGCCGCCGCCGCCAGCCGAGCCCGCGGAGCCCGCGCCCGCCCTGGACCTAGCGGCCCTGCGCGCCGCCGCGTGTGACTGCCTCCTGCAGGAGCACTTCTACCTGCGGCGCAAGCGGCGCCCTCCCCTCTACCAGGACCGCGAGGCTATCGCCTCGCCGTTCCTGGATCAGCTGGTGGCCACCCTCATGGGCCTGCTCAGCGCACACAACCCCGCCCTGGCCACCGCCACCCTCGGTGAGCCTTGGGGCTGCCAGACCGGGCGGGGCCGGAGGGGACTGTGCCTTTCTTTCTTTCTGCATTGTTAATTATATTTCTAGCCCCTTCGCGCCTCGCTGGGCGCCGCCAGTTTTAAATAGCAGTCACAGCGCTAAGAATCTGGAGACTGGGTTCCCTTCCGGCCCTGTGCTGCCGCTTACTAGCTGTATGTACAACCTTCCACGATTCCAGTCTTTGGTTCTGCTCTGTGAAGGTCCAGCCAAATGGAATGGAAGAGCAGTGTTAAGAGAAGGGGCAGACTTGAAGTTGGCTTTTGGCCCTTCCACCAAAAAGTTACATGACTGTATGTCAGTTCATTAACCTCTTTTGGGTTAAAGTAGTTTTTCTCTTTCTCAAGATGAGAATTACGGTAATAGTACTTTCTCGTAGAAGTGTGAACGTTAAAGGTGATACTGATTAAAATTAACATTTACTCGGTACTTAACTATGTACCAAGCCCTGTTCTAAATTTTTATATGTGCCAACCGGTAATCCTCACGATGACCGTTTATAGTAGGTAGCATTGTTTTATGAATGGGAAAACCACCCTGAGGTACAGAAAGGTAAAATGAACCTAGTCAGAGAGCCTGTAGCTGGTAGATTTGAGTTCAGGATTCAAACCTAGCCATTTTGGGTTCCCAGGAAACAATCAGTGATTAAACTTCTTTTAACTCCTCAGTGCAGACATGAAAAATTAACGGACAGTTTTAAAAATCCGTGTTTTTGAGGTATTCATTACTTTATATCTACTGCCTTGTAGGTGTCATAATAAATATTCATTGACTTAATGTTGTTATAACTGTAGATATGTGTTCAGCTGAGTCCTGTAGTGTGCGTGTTACTTCTGTCTCAGTTGGGAAGGAAGTGGTCTTGAGAAAAGCCTTGGGGATTTTGACTACTGACTGTTGGCCTAGGAGAACTTGACTTTGTCAAGACCCAGATCCCTCTTCTGTAAAATGGAGGTGATGACAACTGTATGCATACCTTTGAGAGTTATTGTGAGGATTGATTTAGTAATTCTGACTCCTATAAAAACTTTTTATTTCTGGTGAGTGATACTCCTTTTGGTCTTATTTTCTTTATGTTTATTCTTAACTGACAAACCTCTTCCATTACAGTGTTTAGTGTATGTATGATGGATGGCACAAGTAGACAATAAATGTTTGAGCATTATATTTAAGTCACAGTCATTTAAGTTAAATAATCAGCTAACCCAGACTCTATCTTACAACAAAGAGTAATTTTTGATAATTTTTAATTTCCACAGTTACTAAGTTCTGTATTGCTGGTATTCTAATAATAACCAAATTGATCTAAATGATTAAATAAAATTTTGAATATCTTTTGTTAGATTGTAAACGCCCAGTTCACTTTTACTGGCTGCGAGGTGAAGAAATTATTCCTCGTGGTCATCGGAAAGGTCGAGTTGATGCTTTGCGATACCAAATAAATGATAAACCACACAACCAGATTCGAATATCCAAACAACTCCCAGAGGTAAGGATTTATTGCATGTATATCTACTGATATCTGATGAGGAAATGTCATAGGCAGCTTAGGTAATGGGCTTAGTAGAATAAAAAGTTTTGGATGGATCCCTTTTGAGTTTCTTTCACATACTTCTCATCCGAAATTCTTTTTTAGCTTTTTAACCTGTTATGGTGTGTATAGTGCTCAAAGGTCAAATAATAATTTTTAAGCAAGATTAAGGCGTCAGTTTTCAGGATCATACAAATCTTTTCTTTTTCTTACTGCACTTTTTCTTACTATAAAAAACTTTGGGCTGCCTGGGTGGCTCAGTCAGTAAGGGTCCTGGGATCAAGTCCCCATCGGGCTCCCTGTTCAGCGGGGGAGTCTGCTTCTCCCTCTTCCTTTGCCTCCCCCCGCTGCCCCCCGCTTGTGTGTGTGCGCATTCTCTTGCTCTCAAATAAATAAAATCTTTAAAAATACATATAAACAATTGATAATAGTTTATGATTGTAATTTATGATAGACTACACTACCTAATCATAAATCAAGGCATTTTTATAATTACAAGCTGGTCATTTTTTTTTTTAATTTATAGTTCTTTTAGAGAAAATAAGTATATTTTGAGTGTTGTCTGTGTGTCTGTATACACACACGCACACACATTTTTTCTGTAAAAGTCTAGACAGTAAATATCTTAGGCTTTGGGGGGACACAAGTCTGTGTTGCAACTATTCATCTTAGTTCTTAAATAATGTAAAAGCTGTTATGTACCATATGTAAATGAATGTGCCTGACTGTGTTGCAGTAAAACTATTTGTACAATCAGGTGGCTGGCTGGATTTGGCCCATCAATAGATGGTGGTGTTACCAAATCATTTTGTAAAAAACATCTCATTTTGAGATTTTTAAGTCTATTAAGAATGTGAGTTGGGACGCCTGGGTGGCTCAGTCAGTTAAATGTCTGCCTTCGGCTCAGGTCATGATCCCAGGGTCCTGGGATCAAGTCCCGCATCAGGCTCCTTGTTCAGCAGGGAGCCTGCTTCCCCCTCTCCCTGCCGCTCTCCCTACTTGTGCGCTCTCTCTCTCTCTCTCTCTCTGACAAATAAATAAATAAAATCTTAAAAAAAAAAAAAGTGAGTAAAATTTATATATTAGTACTAGCGTTGCTGTGAATTCATTTATGACTTTTCTTTTTCTTGAAGTTTGTGCCACTGGATTATTCTATACCTGTTGAAATCCCTGTTATAACTTGTAAGCCAGACAAACTTCCCTTATTCAAACGACAGTATGAAAATACCATATTTATTGGTAAGTTTTTCTTTTGAAATATTTTGCCATCAATGTGTCCTAAGTATCCTGTGCAGATTTACATAATTAATTCTTGATGACCAAGAAGTTCAGATAGTTTACAAGCAATACAATTCATAATCTCAGGTTGTTGTAATACGCATGAAAATTGGGGGAAAAATATCCTTTCAGCTCACCATTTAAAATTTTACTTGTTTCTACTGAACTAGCAGCATTTAACTTTAAAAAATAGTTTTACGTATTTTTATTGATTTATTATGTAGAAAAAGTAATTTGTCCTTTTTCAGGAGTAAACCAGTATAGAGCCAGACTTGAGGCAGTGATTGGCTTTTTTATAAAAGTCTTCTGTTTGTGCCACACACTGTGATAACCATTAGGAGTATAAAAATTAATAAGGCCTGATGTTTGCCCTTGTGTAGCTTATACTTTTGCTATCTTTTTGTCTATTAATTCCAAGTTGAATTAATAGACAAAAGTTGAAGATTTTAAGAAACCAGTTTTATGCTAGTCCTCCAGATGTATTTTACCAGCCCCTTCAGTGTCACTGTGGTCTTAGAGTGTGAACTGTGGAACTTTTGGTTGAAAAGACTTTACTACTAAAGTCAATATCAACACATCATGAAATATTGGCTCTCATTTTCCTTACTTGGAAATACAGTATAAAAATCATTTTTTAAAAAAAAATTAGGAGCAAGGTATGTAATTATTACATTAAAATGATAAAGGAAACTTTTTAATGAAATGTTGGTATCATGTGGAGAGTAAGACAAAGAAAATAACATAGCTCCCAATGATGAATAAAAGGTTTGAAAAAACTAAATAGGGAATTTTAAATAAACTTTACATAACATTCTTTTGACTTATCCTGTGTCATCATAGTGGGCTTGATGATAGCTAGCAGATTGTACTTTCATGTGAAGTTTAACCTCATTATAATCAATGAAATAAATAAATCAACCTTCCGCTTGTATATTTCGAATACTGATCACAGGATGTATGGAGGAGAAAGATGGGTTTGAAGCAGAGACTAAGGATGTGTGCTCCAGATGTTCACATGTACATTTCATCTGAAATGTTTTTATTTTGCTCTTCAGGCTCAAAGACAGCAGACCCATACTGTTATGGTCACACACAGTTTCATCTGTTACCTGACAAATTAAAAAGGGAAAGGCTTTTGAAACAGAACTGTGCCGATCAGATAGAAGTTGTTTTTAGAGCTAATGCTATTGCAAGCCTCTTTGCTTGGACTGGAGCACAAGCTCTGTATCAAGGTAAAACTAATTTTATGGCATTGTTCTTAGAAGATATCTGTGACCTTTTAAGAGTTTAATTGTTTCTTTGGGTTAAGTGTTGTAGGTTGAATCTTAACATTTTGAAAAATTGCAGTGACACAAAACACGGTTGTTTTAAAATTCATAATTAAATATTTTACATTTGCAGTTGGCAGGTGCTGTGTAGATAGTTACTTTGATCTTTTACTTTGACCACTTTTGTGTGAATGAATTATTTTCTGGTGTTCTCAAGCAGGTGAAAGACTAGCCAACTAAGTCAGCTCTGTAGATGATAGCAGCTTTCTGAAGCTGGAAAAGGAAATGCTTTGGTGGATTAAATTTTAGATTAAATCACAACTATTCTGTATAATATCTTTGAGGGCTATATCCAGGATGTGGATTAAGAGATTGTTTACTCATCCAGTAAATAATGAATGCTTTTTAGGAACCAGGTGGTGTTGGCCTTGGAGATGCAGTGTTGAATGAGGCAGGCAGATCCTACTGTCTTGGAGCTTATAGTGAGGAGAGTAAAAGATTATAAACATGTAGTATTTTTAGCTAGTGGTAATAGTATGGAGGAAATATACTATATAAGGGATAGAATGGCTTACCGGGTGCAGGTATAAGTGAAATACGGGGCCGAATCCATTTAAATGGAGTAATTAAGGGGGTGGTCTCTAAAAAATGACATTTGGATGAAGACCTGACTGTTGAGGAGCTGCCCGAGCACAAACTTGAGGGAAAGACACTTCTAGGCAAAAGAAATACAGGTAAGCCCCTGAGGTAGGAACAGACTTGAGGTGTTTAAAGAACAATGAAGAAAGGGGAGGGGGAGAATGATGGAGGATGAGATAAAGGAAGCCAGCCAGATGCCAGATCTCAGAGCTCATTGTGAGGCATTGGAATTTTATTACAAAACCTGAAGTAATAAACTATAATATGTAACCAGATTGATCCTATATGAGTTCCCAGGAGGAATTTAATACAGATTTAATTATTTCTGGGCTTACCTGTTTTCTTCATACATATATATATAACTTAGTCTTTTACAGTTTTTGACTTAAATGGAGAGAATAGGAATAAGATTAGACAGAAGCAGAAACAGGAATCTTTCTCAAAGGCATTAGAATGGCACTGTTTGTGCATTAAAAGTAAAGTGCTTCTTTTTTCCTACGTGTAATTACAAATGCTAACAATATTATTCATTGGCTGTCTTCATGAAGGCTGATAGAAAATATGTATGAGGAAAGAACATTACTGCTTGGCCCTGGGTTAAAGCCAGTCGGTCTAGAACGAGAAGCCAGAAAGTATGAGTAGTAAAGGTATTAGAAGCATCCTGGAACCTATGACACAAGATAACACAAGGTGAAATAACAGCAGCTCATAGAACCAATTTCAAAATATGTAAAGGAAGAATAGAATTTGTCTAAGCACATGATTGAAGTCCTTAGAAAGTCCGTTTTTTTCTGAAGGTATTTTTTTGTAGATTTTGGTGAAGTAAATGGCCGTAATGGTTATTGGGTCCTAGATGCTACTGGTAATGGGAAAATGAACGCAGTTGGTACTAGATGTAGGGGAGATCTGCATCGACAGAGCTTGCTGCTTTTTTTAGATGAAGTGAGTTAAGGTTGAAAGCCGTTGAAGAGTGAAGTTGTTGAGAATGTGTCATGAGTTTGGGGGTGTCACAAAGGAGGAAGTAATTTTTGATGCAGAAATAGAATACAGGATTAGAATGGAGAAGATTAGGAAACTTTGAGATCTTCAGGAATTTAGTAGGTAAAATAATTTAGATTTTAGGGGATATGTGATACCCTCTAATGTGTAAATGTTTTGTTTTGGTGAAATACATTCTCTGTGTAAATTTCAGTATGACTTTTTTCTGTAGGCTTTTGGAGTGAAGCAGATGTTACTCGGCCTTTTGTCTCTCAGGGCGTGATCACAGATGGAAAATACTTTTCCTTTTTCTGCTACCAGTTAAATACTTTGGCACTGACGGCACAAGCTGATCAAAATAACCCTCGTAAAAATATATGTTGGGGGACACAAAGTAAGCCTCTTTATGAAACAGTTGAAGACCATAATGTGAAAGGTTTTGATGATGATGTCCTGCTCCAGCTAGTTCACTTTCTACTGAACAGACCAAAAGAAGACCAGTGACAGCTGCTGGAGAACTAAGAAGAAACCATTGACTCAGGACTTCGGGAATACTTCAGCTCCACTGAAGGAAAAATAAAGGGAGTTTCAATGATGAGACTTGTCGAATGCATTATTTTGAGACAGATACTTCTTATGTTAACCTGTGATTAGACCTCTCATTTTGCTCAGAGTACACACTGAAAGATTTAATTTAAGTAGAATATGTTTTAAGGTGATTTTATTCATATATGACTAATTGATGAGACCAAGTGAGCTATCTGCAATACCTGGTATTAGTTGCATGTGATTTTGAAAGTAATGGAAGGACAGTAATTCAAAAGTTTTGAGACTAGGTAGATGTGTTATATTTTTATTTTTTGTTTTTATTTTTTTCATTGATAAATAGTACAGAGTTTCAGAGTCTTACTCAAACTGCTTTAAAATTGGAACAATATTTTGCAAGTATAGGAAACTGAGGCCCAGAGGAGTTGTGACTTTTTCACAATTTCACAGTTGATTAATAATATAACTGATGAATTATATGCAACTTAGGTTCTTTGCACTCAGAAGTAACGTTAACAAGTGCAGGACTGTTGTTTAATGCCAGCACCTAACACATTGCACAGGGTACTCGATAAACATTTGACCCAGGGGCACCGGGCTGGCTCAGTCAGTAGAGCATGCGACTCCAGATCTCAGGATTGTAAATTCAAGCCCCATGTTGGGTGTAGAGATTACTTAAAAATAAAATATTTATATTAAAAAAAAAAAAGATGAAGAAGTAATGTTAACGTATTCTGTTCGTGTTTTGCTGTATCCCAAAGATGAGGAAACTAGGTTTGCTATGTTTCAAAATCAGTTGTCAGTTAGTAGTAAAATTGTTAATCTTGTTGAGAATTAAGATTTCATTTAAGACATTTTTAGTGAGAAAAAGGAATTACCTTTGTATAATCATGCTTACTGTTTTTATGTTATAGAACCTCCTGTTGTGAATTTTTAAAACACCCAATTAGGTAATGTCATATGACAAATTCCCTCCCTTCCTCCTTTTCTTCTTTCCTTCCTTCCCTCCCTCCCTCCCTCCCTCTCTTGCTCTCTCTCTTTCAAGACAGAGGCCACAGTTATATTGATCGATTCCTCAGCTAGAAGCCTGGGGATTATTGCCATAGATGTTTGCTAAACTGAAGGAATAGCATCTGAAAGATGTTACTCAGTTCAGCCAAAGGCTTGCTTTGCAAGGCTTTGTGCTGTGTTCCATCTTTAGCACACTATTTTCAGTTTACCCAGAAAGCCATGTCATTTCACACCACCATTTGTTTATTTAAGCAGTTTACAAAGCTTGGAATACTGTTCCCTACCTTTGGTCCTGTCTGTTCAATCCATGTATTGCGTCCGCATTCATCCTTGATGGAAAAATGCAGATGTATAGAGAACAACCTTACCAAGCTCCAAGTACAGTGATACTTCTCTTAATGTTAGCTTTCACTTTCTAATTCTTTGCGTCTTGGGCAATTTGAGTTGCCATCCTTTTTTTCTGCCCCCCTAAAACAAAATTACCTTACAGAGTTTAAGGATGAAATGAACTAGTGCATGCAAAAGTGCTTTTAAAATTCTATGTAGTTGAAATACTTAGGATTCAGTTGAAATGCCCTTGCTTTCCCTAAGCTGATTATATTTAATTCATGTTTAATTGTCCCATCCTTTGAATACTTAAACCTTTGGTAGCACCTGTTTCATTCTCTCGTAATAATTTTTCTCATCCCAAATGGAGAACACATGCCACATACATACATACCGTAATATATATCAGGACCTCACATAACACTTACTATATTCTAGAGAGTGACCTAGATATTTTATGTATATTAGCTTATTTAATCATCACAAACATTCCATGAGCTAGGCACTATTTTGCAGATGAGTTAACGGCACAGAAAACCCAGTAACTTACTGAAGAACAAATACTACAATGTGGCAGGTTTGAAATTTCAGCTCTGGTGATCTGACTCCAGAACCTACTTAAAACCACTCTGGTGTATATTCTTTAATAATACACTGTAGATGTCAGTGCTACAGAAGTACAACAGTGACATAAATTTAGATAAAGGATGGGTTAATTCTGACTAGTATGAATCCTGGAAATGTGTTTTGGAGCAAGTGGTATTTGAATTGGCTCTTGAGAGAGGGTATTTTCCAACAAGAGGACAATAAGTGGATGGAACTGTGAGTGAAGGTGGGAAGCTGCAGGATGGACTTGGGAAATAGGCAGTAACTTCATTTATGCAAGTTAGATGTGGCCTAAAAGCAGTTGGGGAGAAAAATTATTTACCAAGAAACAAAAATGTAACTGGTCTCAGACTTGCATAACACTGAGCATTAGGAAACAGTGCAGCAGTGTCACAGACTTCCAGAGGAAAAGCTACAACACAAAGTCTAGGACCAGCCAAGATAATAGACAATGTAGAACGATTGAAAAAAAAGGATGCCCAAGTCACTTACAAAATAAGTTTATGAAAGTGTACTATAGTTGATTAGCAAATGATAGGAGGAACTAATGAATGGAGAATCAAAATGAATATAAGTACACAAAGTCTTATCAGGCAAAATTAAGCATAAAGCAGAGCTAGCAATATTAATTTCAAGCAATTCAAGGCAAAAACAAAACTCCAGTGTTAAAAGGTCATTAATATGTTGTAAATTGTTATCAGTGTATGAAATGTTAATGTAAACCTTAAGTTGGAGTAACTAAAAATAAGGAATAACTAGTAAAATTGACTTAAGGTTTGGTATTTTTTTTTTTTTAAGATTTTATTTGTCAGAGAGCACAAGCAGGGGGAGCTCCAGGCAGAGGGAGAAGCAGGCTCCCCACTGAGCAAAGAGCCCGATGCAGGACTTGATCCCAGGACTGTGGGATCATGACCTGAGCCAAAGGCAGATGCTCAACCAACTAAGCCACCCAGGCGCCCCTAAAGTTTGGTACTTTAGAAAAAAGTTTTAAAAATGGGATAGAACTTGTATACAAAATCACTGATTAGACTATAGAAAGTCTCAGGAAATTTTTTAAAGATTTCATCTACTTATTTGTCAGAGAGAGCACACAAGCAGAGAAAGAAGCAGGCTCCCCACTGAGCCTGGAGCCCGATGCAGGACATGAGCCCAGGACTCTGGGATCATGACCTGAGCTGAAGGGGAACGCTTAACCTACTGAGCTGCCCAGGTGCCACTTCAGGAAATTCTTAAAAGCCAGAATTATATAGGTCATAAACTCATCTATACCACAGCATATCTAAAAGTTACAGTTTTATAATCAGAAACATAATCATTTGAAAAAAGTGTCTTTCAACTGGAGTTGCTATTAGTTTGCCTGGACAGAATATTCAATATATAATCAAACATTCCCAGAGCTATATCACAATCTAAAAATGAAAGCTATCAAGGGGCGCCTGGGTGGCTCAGTTATAAGCGTCTGCCTTTGGCTTAGGTCATGATCTCAAGGTCCTGGGATCGAGCCCCGCATCGGGCTCCCTGCTCTTCAGGAAGCCTGCTTCTTCCTCTCCCTCTCCCCCTGCTTGTGTTCCTGCTCTCACTATCTCTGCAAATGGGATCTCATTAGGTTTTGTTTTTGTTTTTGTTTTACCTTTTTAATTTGGGACAAAATAAATGAAGTTTTACCTTAGTGCTCGCTTGGAGATATATATACTTAATCAGCAAAAGCCAATACATCAGCCGGTTTAGAAAAATTCTGAAGACAGAAGAAACTAAACATCTTTATTTTTTTGAATTAGATAACGATGTAAATGATTATAAACTTGATGCTTTAATATTTTAATTCAAAATACACCCTCAGAATATTTTAATGATAATTGTGTGTGATTTAAAGATGCAAATTTAGCATCTTTTAGGTGTGCTACATATATACAAAATGAGGATCATCATATTCATTTTTGCTATGGCCTTATGTCTTTTTTCATATTGTAGAGATATTTCTGATGCAGCAATATGTACCCCAAATAGCTTTAGAATAAACTAGCTGTACTTTTTAATTATCATTTTAATTCCAGGTTTGAATTACTAAAAACTGTCGTGATCTTAGGAAAAGGAAAGCTTGCATGATACTTAGCCACTTGGGAAATATTTCTTTGGGTGTTCTGCCCATGTAAAACAGTGCTTTTATTTGTAAACTAACAATATTTATGTTATAAGCACTTTATTAGGATTTTCTGAAGTCTTTCAAGAAGTGCTGTTTCGCAGTCGTAAGTAGTACTAATAAAGGAGGTGGCCAGGATTTAAAGCTGAAATAGGCAGCAGGGACAATTTACTTTAGCAATTGAGCTTTGTTTATGCTATTTATCTTTGCCCCACACAGTATGGGTTTTTTGTTTTAATTGTCAACAATAAAAGAGAGAAGGGTTATAAAACATCCAGTTTTCAGATTCTTTTGAAAAATTTTAAGATCTGGTGGCTCCAGGTTCCCATTCTATGCCAGGTCTACATACACTCTGGGTCCCTTGAGAGGGGACATACTCTCTGCAGGGTATCACAGTCCCCGCCCCCCCCCCCCCCCCCCCCGACCTCCTTATTCTCTTTACTTGGCCAACATCATTGGGCATACCTCACTAATTTCGGTTAAATGTTTTGTGCCTGAGGCATTGAGATGATGATCCCTGAGGTCCAGATTGCTCTTAAGAATTTGTATTATTGATGGCAAAAGTCAACCTTTACAATTACATTTTAGGCTTTAGAAATCTCAGTTTTTTAACAACAAATAGTAATGATAAATTCAGAGGAATTCAGTTTCATTTGAGATAATTAAACAAAACCTGGTCTTTGAGTTGAAGGATGATATATACAGTTACTCACCAAAACATACGAACTTCTGTTCCCTTCCTCTTCTGCTAGATGAATGGCAAAGTGAATCTGGATTTGTTTTGTTTTGACAGTTATCACAAAGTTGGGAGGAATTTTGTCCATTTTCATAGAATCAGAATTGGCAACCAAAGACTATTCAGACACTACACTGAGTATTAGTTTCCTTGTCTGACCTAAATTGGGTTGTCTCTAGCATTGACCTCCCCTGTTATAGAATAGTTAGCATGCTCTTACAGAGTTGAGCACTTAGAGAAGGTGCCCAAATGGTGACTCAAACACAGGCTGGCTAGAAAACTGTGAGGTAATCCATTAAAAAAGAAAAAACCCAAAACTTCTACTTCTACTTCCAGAAATGGTGGACTAGATTATTCTGATCTTTCTGCTATAACATCTGACCAAATATAACACCCTCTTGAGGCATTAGAGAGCTAACAAGGTAGTGAATCATTGTCAAGCTGATATCGGGAAGAAAATGGAAATCCAGAAAGATGAGCCTGGTATTGAGAATACATTTGCTCTGGAGAGGGGGATTTGTTAATCAAGAAGAAGAAGCTAAGAGGAGGATTAACATTTTACTAGCTTTCTGAGACCAGAAGGACACAGAGTATAAGACCTCTAAATGTGAGACTGGTAGAATTCTTTGGTGTGAAGACTGAAGGACCACATCCTAGCAGGAAGGGTGAGCCAGAAAGAAGTAGGCCATTCACGCAGAATATAGTTTACAATCGAGTCATCTAGACATCTCAGAAAAATCTGGACTTTTGAAAGTGGATTGATATGACCTGTGATTTCTAGTGTCCCTAGGAATCTGAAAGATGCAAATCTGGAGAAAGGGAACATTTTCTTAGGCCTCAAATTATTTTTACAAATAATTTTTCAAATTTCAAGTTAATAGTATCTCCATATAATAACTGGGCACAGGAGGAGGAAGACAACAGGAATGCAAACAAACAGAAAGAGTAGACAATAGAAACAGACCGAAAGTGGTGGCAAATATTTGGATGATGAGATAGACTTTAAAATTAATATGGTTACTGTGTTCAAGGAGATAACAGATTGAAAATTTCAGTAGAGAACTGAAAATTATAAAAACAATATTACTGAAGACTTGCAAAAGAGGCAAATATTTGAGAATTAAAAAAAGGAAATAAAATTAAGAACTCAAAACATTGTATTAGTTATCCAGTCTGCATAATTAATTGCAGACTTAACTTCTTAAAACAACACACATTTATTGTTTTACAGTTTTCTGTGGGTGAGGAGTACTGGCATGGCTTACCTGGGCCTGCTTCGGAGTCTCTTGCAAGGCTGCAGTCAAGGTATTTATTGGCCAGGGGGAAGGTCTCATCTCAAGGCTCAGCTAGGGAGAGATCTGCTTCACATGTATGTAGTCGCTAGCAGATTGTTGCACTGAGGGCTTCAGTTCTTTCCTGGCCAGTGGAAGGAGGCATCCTTCAGTTTTTTGCCATTTGGGCCTCTCTATTAGAGCAGCTTACAACATGGCAGCTTGCCAGAGAGAACCTATAGAGAGAGTCTGCTAACAAGACTATTGGTCAGAAGCCAAGTCACTATGTCCAGTCCATAAACAAGGAGAGGGGATTACACAAGGGCGTGAATTAGAAGGAGATGTGAATCACTGGGCACCATCTTAGGATCTGCCTACCAAAAGATTATAAACACATCTGGAGAGAACTACTGAGTTGGAAAGTCAGAATAAAATACTCATAATAAACATTGTCTTCATAAACTTTGTTACTCTGCCATCGCCTGTGAGGTGGGGTTGGTATTTACCCATGCTCAGAAACAATGGCAGCAGTAGTGTGGACAGAGGATAAATAGGGATATATGTTAATTGAATGTGGGAGTTTAGAAGTAAGGAGACTAGCGACACCTGGCTGGCTCAGTAGAGCATGTGACCCTTGATCTCAGGCTTGTGACTTCAAGCCCCATGTTGGGCATGGAGCCTACTTTAAAAAAAATTAAGTTAAAAAAAAAGAAGTAAGGAGACTATTAGGGAAAGAAATGAGGGATCAAATGAGGCATTTAGGAATGCCATTTATTCTTGTTCTGGACACCAGTGGATACCCAATCTATAGTACTCTTTATAATGAAGTCTACATAATTTGCAACTTAGCTGATATTTTTGATATTGATTAATAATATGCCAGTACATAATCAGTGGACATATGTGCATATGTGTCTATAAACTACTAGCTATTGCACATGATATTTTATCTTCCCTATTTTTTTTTTTTTTTTGCACATGACTTTCAAGGTGCACACAAATTTATTTCTGAGAAGTATATGGTCCTCATGGGAGGATAATATTTGTAAATATATTTTAAATAAGCATACATTTCAGTAAATTGTTTAAATTGTTTAAATGTCAAAAAAAAACACCTTGATACAACTGCAGGTTAAGAACCAGTTTTAGTTTATCTCATAGGTGTTCTTTCTTTGGTTTAATTATAATGGAAAATCTCTTTAATGTTGATAGGATTTCTTTAGAATAAACTAGTGCTATATCTGAAAGACCAATTATAACTGACAAAATTGGATGAGAAATAGTAATATGGAAAATCAAGTTACCTGTAACCACTAATAAACAAAGACCTCTAAACTAAGTCATTATAATTCTTTTTAAAGAATTTATAAATTTAATGTTCAATCAGTTGCATATTAATTTGAAAATGATCTCCAGCTGGATTCATGCTGAATAAGATCCAGAAGCTTTCTTCATCATCTGAATAGATGCACAGGAAGCTAAGGAGGAAAAGGAACGCATATGGTAAGCAAATTGTTTAATGCCAGGTACTGCATTAACATTAAAGCATTCTACATTCAGCATTCATATTCATTTGAAACTTGATGAGATTGTTCAGTTAACTTATCATGAACTACTCAAGGGGACATATAGATAAATACTTATTTACAACAACCCTCTGTAGAAGCATTCTAAGATTTAAAAATGTATTTGTAGGGGCACCTGGGTGGCTCAGTCAGTTAAGCGTCTGCCTTCGTCTCAGGTCATGATTCCAGGGTGCTTGGATCTAGCCCCGCATCCAGTTCCCCGCTCAGCTGGGAGCCTGCTTCTCCCTCTCCACCCCACCCATGCTGTCTCTCGCTATCTCTGTCTCTCTCAAATAAATAGGTAAAATCTTTAAAAAAAATAAGAAAATGTATTTGTATATATCAAATCATATCTTATGTATTAATGAATTTTTATCCCTTTAGGTGGAGAATAGATGAGCTTTATGATTTAGTTTAGGAAATCAGATTTTCATACTGTTTTGTTTTTTAGGTTCATTTTAATCTGTAGAATAGATTATTTTTATTATTGCTGTGAAACACGTGATCATTATAGAAAATTTGAAAAACACAGAAGAGTGGATAATCTCATGCTGTTAGCGTTTTGATCTATTGCCTTATATCCATGCATTTTTGTTGATATTTTGTGTTTTTGAGATCATACATGTTTTTATATTCTTATTTCATAATCACTTTCCCAAATTACTATAAGTTTCTGTATTACATAAATAGTCTTTTGGGGTATTTTGGAGGTGGTTGACTAATAGCAGTATTACACACTAAAGGATAAATAAACATAACATTTCCATAATATGCAGTTCACATTCATTTATAAGGGGAAAAAGAATCACACATTTTTTTATTATAAAAACTTCAGCATGATAATTATATAAGATTAGCTAATGTGGGTGTAAATATATTTAATGTTGGAATAGTTCAAGCACGCAGATGATTAAATTCTGACTTTCAACATATTTGCAAGATTTCCGTATCTTACCACCTGGGTGTGATTCATAATTGGAAAATAAAGGTTCTGTGTATTTGGAAAGCCCTAAAAGAAGTGAAAATATCTACACAGTTATCCTCTGGTAGAGTGTAATTTGTTACAACCTTTGGAACCTAAAGTTTTAAATGTCAGTTGAAAGAACAATGTCAGAAAAATTCTTTCAGGCTAATCTGTCACCTAAAAATGTAAAGCAATTTTTAAAATCAGTTTGGCAGTTGGATCTTGAAAGTCTAGATTGAAGTCTTGCTTCTGTCATTAACTAGCTAAGTGATTTAGGACCAATCACGCTTTCTTTTCTTTTCTTTTTCTTTTTTTTTTTTTAAGATTTATTTATTCATTTGAAAGAGAGAGTGCTAGCAAGTGTGGGAGTGGGGACGGATGAAAGGATGGAAGGAGAGAGAGAGAGAGGCAGAGAGGCAGACTCCCTGCTGAGCGCAAAGCCCTTGCCTGGCTTCATCCCAGGACCCTGAGTTCATGACCGGAGCCAAAATCAAGAATCGGATACTTAACCAACTGAGCCACCCAGGCGCCCCCCAATCACTCTTTCTTGAATTGAGTTTCTGCATCTCATCCAGGAGGGGATTGGATAAGATGGTCTACAAAATCCCCCCTAGAATGATGCATGATGAATCAGTCTTTCTAAGCCTGTCATGGGCAGATGTAATTTGCCATTAACATTATTTTTTTAAAATTTCTTTTTTAAACCTCCTGTTTCTAAATGACAAAGTGGTAATGTTCTTATGCACTAGAGAGTTGTGTGGAGTTTGGCTTGTTCTTTCAAGGATTTCCTCCATTCTGATATTACTCTTTCCTACTTTTCTTCCTCATAGCACTATCTCCCGAGGCTAGACTCATAAACTTTTAGAATAAAAGGAAATTTAATGGTCATCAAGTCCAACTCACTATTCAATGCCCGAATAGCCTCTAAATACTCAACCAAATACTCACTCCTCTCTGGGCCTAAAGGATGAAGATGTAGCCTCTCTCCCAAGGTTGCCATTTTCCCAGTTTGAATGGTACCGATTACTAAACAATGTTTATTTTGAGTTGTAATTGTTTTCTTGTAGCTTCTTCCCATTCATCTTGGCTCTAACTCAATGGTTATTTGGGTATCTCCTCTATTCTTTTCAGCAGGATCAGGTGTTTTTTAGCTTCCTGCTATGTTCTTATTTTTTCCCCATTGAGGGTTTGATGCCAATATTTTCTCTGAAATTTTGGATATTTAATTCTTAAAGTCTAAAATGTTACAATGCTCAGTTTCCCCCAAGTTGGCCAACTTCCCAATCAATTTTGAGATTATGTGGTCATTGTTTTACAAAGGAATTTGTCAATTTTGTTATGACAGTTATTTCCTTCTTACTCATTACAATCAGGCCTTTGTGTAGCTGTTCCCTTATTTCCTTTACCTTGTGAAAAAGAAGAGGAGAGCCACTAACATTCACTGAGTCACTACGATATGCAAAGTACTTAATCACATGCAGTAATGTCATTCACTCTTCCAAACAGCTCTTCTTCAAAGGAAATGTCACTGTTCCTGTTTTTTGCTTCTCAAATGCAGTTCTTTGTATTAATAACAATAGCTGTCAAATCTCAAACAATACTTAGTAAATACTTGGTATGTACATCCTAGAATGAAGGTAAAAGTATTTTTCAAGAAGGAAAGTGAATGTTTTTATCGACTTATTTTATGATAAGTTATTAAAGAAAATCATGCTGTTTATTCTCCTTTTTTGCTATATCTTCATGAATTAGTTATTTGTATGAATGCATCTGTTTTATTCTACATATGAAAATTCATTTGTTGTTTAGTAAAATTCCCAGGAATTTTAAGCAGTTTTTATTGTCAATAGTTTTTTTCCCTCTGTGGAGAGTAGGGGGATTGGCATACGTTTTAAATTGTCCATATGGAAGAAATGTCTTCATTATTATTCTCGTAGCTCAGTTTCAAATCAAAATTATACTGCTTGGTTTTGTACACAATTGTGTCAAACTCATATTGAAATAGAAAACTGAATGGCTCTTATTCTACGTTTGATCTAACTTGAAATTTACTGAAACACATGTTTGATAAACAAAGATTTCTTCAAACTAAGCATTTCACATGTCAAAGAGGTCACTCTGCTTTCTAAAGATGAAGTATGAACCCAAACAAACACACATTCCCTATCTGAGACAAGGAAACTGAAGGACTTCATAAAAATCTGTTGTTTTTTGTTTTTTAAAAGATTTTATTTATTTATTTGAGAGAGGGAGAGAGCATGAGCTGGGGGGAGGGGCAGAGAGAGAGGGAGAAGCAGACTCCCTGCTGACCAGGGAGCCCAGATGTGGGGCTGCACTGATCTCAGGACCCTGAGCCAAAAGGGGATGCTTAACTGACTGAGCCACCCAGGCACCCCTAAAAATCTGCTTTTTAAACCTTTTCCTGCTTCTATTCTTTGCTAGGACCTGCACCCCTACCCTAGTTCTTTACACATGCCTTGGAATGTAAATAGCATATGTCCTCCCTGTAAGGGAGAAGGAGTTAATGATTTTGCTAGAATTGGTAACATCTAAAGAAGTGATGAAGGAGCAGAAGGCAAGCTGAGGACATAGTACAAGCTGACACCCCGCAAACCACCCCTCCCCCCAGTGGAATATGTGTGACATTTCTCTGTCACTCCTGGCTGTCCTAAAACAGGGAAGGAGAAACAAATGGTTAACTGATAGAGATCACAGCCCTGCAGGACACAAGTCTCCATCAGTTTGCCAATGTCTTAGTCATTTATAAGGAAAAAGCATTCTTATCAATTGCCTAACTTTCAGAGACCCATAACTCAGTTTCCTGGAGCCCTAACATCACCCTCCCTTCCACAGAGATGTGAGAAACAAAGTCAGAGATGTGAGAAACAAAACAGAAATGTAAATAAAATTAAATTTCTTTATAACCTGCAGCGCATTGACAAGTACTTGATACAGACAGAGTCTAACATTCCTCCAGGAAACTCCTGTCTTAATGTCAATGCTTTGCTAGAGGGAAAAACAACCTTAGTTTGACAATACAAGGCCTCTGGTATCCCGAGAGCCTTCTTTAGCATATCAAAGCCCTTTTGGATACCTCCCTTTTTCCTTACCTGCCCCAGCTCCCAGGTATATAATCAGGCGCCCCTCACAACCCCAGGGCAGCAGCTCTTTAGCCCATGGGTTCTGTCCCTGTGCTTTAATAAAATCACCTTTTTGCACCAAAGACATCTCAAGAATTCTTTCTTGGCCATCGACTCTGGACCTCACCAACAGGCCAAAACTACCTCAGAAGGACTGGGTGAGAATGACCAGACGAAGTCATCACACCCCATTGGCGCTAGACATCTCCACGCCAAGATCCCCTGACTCCAAGGAATAACAGCGAGGCCCTCATCTTTATTCTGACCAGTTCGTGGATGCCTGAGAGGACATGTACACCCGATCACTGTCCTCAACCCTGAACAGAGATTCTCATTCACTGGGTCAAAGACTCCCTCCTTTCCTTTATGAGTCTCCTGGACACTGTCTGTTGTCGCTGTTTTCTCTCTATCTTCAATAAACTCTGCTTTCATCCCCTGCTGGCTTGCATTTGATTTTCCATCTTAGGTGCTGTCAGGGACCCTCTTGGCTAGTCCTGCGGGGGAGGTCCCCAGAGCCCTCCTGCCTGCACCAGGTCCACATGGAACATGAATTTTATCACTCTTGTTGAGAATGAAATACCACAATTTCCACAGTGGTTTTCCTTCTGACTCAACCGCTTGCCCCTTCAAGTCATGAAAGGCTAAGATTCTTAATCACAGCATTCTTTGGGCTCCTTAAACTCTTCGGCCCCTGTGCTGCATTTACCACTGTTGGCTCTCCCTCCTTGGTCCTGAAGGGCTGTGCTCCATTTCTTCTTCTATTCTACCTTCTTCTCCTCACCTTTCCACCTTTTTGATTATTCCTCACACACTCCCTCCTTGGTTCTCTTTCCTCGACTATGTTAAGTGTCATTAGCTCTTCGGTGTTTTATTCAGGTCCATAGCTTCACTTCTGTAAAAGCATATCTCACAAAGAACCACAACCCTCTATCAGCACCTCCTGGATCACTGGATGAAGATGACTCTTGGCCCTCACCCTCGGTGCAATGAATGAGAATCTCTGTGAGTGGAGCCTGTATTTTTTTTTATCTAGATTTCCAAATGATTATTATGTGCAATGAAGTTTGGAAACTTCTGCTTTATGTCTTTTCCTTGGGAAATTATGTCCATTGCCATGATTTTAATAATCACATTCTTAATCAAGACCCTTGAGTTCTGATTACCAGCCCTGAGCTTAACCCTGTAAGTCACAGTCATACACTTTGATGCTTAATGAGTATTTTTGCTTATAGGCACTTTAAGATAATTATATGAACAATGACATCTTATCTTTCTGCCCCCAAACTCATTTTAATAGTTAATAACATTACCATTTATTCAAGTGCTTATGTAGAAAAAAGCAAAACAAAGTGAAAAACTTTATGTTCATCCCAGATGTTTCTCTTTCTTTCTTTATTCACCTTCCACACATCCAGTTAAGCAAGACATCTTGCTGATTTTACTCCATAAATATTTCTTAAATCTATCCTTTTTTTCTGTCCTATGACCACTTCCCTAATTTAGGCCTTCATCATATGAACCATTGCAAAATACTCCCAACTGTTCCTCTTGTCTCAGTTTCTCCCCTTTGATCCATTCTCCCAACATAATGTAAAACTACAAGTTGAAAAAAGACCTTTCAGTGACATGAGAATAGATATTCTAAAGAATATAGTAGAAAGTCCATAAATAGATCTGATTACATATATGAATATAGTACATAATAAAGGATCATTTCAAATTAATGGGAAAAGGATCTCAGCAAATAATATTGTCCATAAATTAGACATAATTTATGTCTAATAATCTAATTAGAATAAAAAGTAAAATTTGATATATAACATACAAGTTATAGCAGAGTAAAATACCTTGATTAAAATGTAAAAATAAAATTATGATAACACAAGAATGAGGTGATATAATTTATAAAAACTTGAGGTAGATAAAGAAGTCTGATCCCATAAGCACAAATTAAAACTATGCAGGGGATTTAGAAAATACTCATAAGCAAAATTTAAAGCATATTTCACAAATGTGTGAGATATGTAAGAAAAATTTTTACAACATATATGACTTTAATGAATAGAATATATGACTTAAATGTATAAATAGGCAATTCACTTAGGGAGGACTGCAAATGGTGAAGGAATGTATAAAAAATATTCAATATTTTTGAAGATAAAGAATATACTAGTTAAAACAATGATTAAAAAATTTTCATCCCCTGCAAAGATGAAAAATAGTAATATCCAGTATTATGGGAATGACAAAAGAGGTACTTTTGAATATTCTAGAAATATGCATTGCTGTAGCCTTTTGTGGAGAGCTCCTTTGCTAAACATAGGAGTCTGAAAATCCTTTGAACAGCAATTCCATGTATAGAAATTTATCCTCAGTGAAAGTTCTAGATACCTGCACAAAGAAATAAGTACAGTTTTCACTTCGTTGTTTATCATAGTGAAAATAACACCCCCCACAGACACACAAAAAAACTAATCGTTATTTTCTAACTGGAAACCACCTGATTGTTCACCAGTAAGGGGTTGGCGAACTTAATTTTTCTCAATCTATATAAAAGGAATACTGCTTTAGTTTCTTAGAGCCACCATGACAAATTACCACATACTTGATGGCTTCAAATGACAGAAATTTATTCTTGCACACTTCTGGAGGCCACAAGTCTAAAGTCAAAGTTCCGGCACAGTCATGCTCCTGAAGGTTCTGGGGGAGACTCTTCCCTTGTCTCTTCAAGCTCTTGGTGGCTCCTGGCATTCCTTGGTTTATGCCAGCATAACTCCAATTTTTGCTTTGTCTTCACACAGCTTCTTTCCCTGTGTCTGTGTGTGTGTTCTCTCTGTTTCTTTTAAGTGCGCCAGTGATTGGATTTTAGGTTAACCTTTAATCCAGAATGATTTCATTTCAAGATCTTTAATTTTACATCTGCAAAGACCCTATTTCCAAATAAGGTCATATTCTGATGTTCCAGGTAGACATGAATTTTGGAGTGATACTGTTCAACCCATGACAAATAATTATATAATACTACTACTTAAAATGATGAAATGCATAAATACCCTTTTGGTCATATAATGTCCTGTAGGAGCAGACACTGGTTCTCACTGATGGTTCAGGAAAATCCTATTTTAACAAGTCTGTGACCATTAAGCTCTTTCTTGCAAATTATCAAAATTGTGTAGTGTTATATGTTGAATTGAGTCTCCAAAAAGATATGTCCTAATTCCTAGTACCTCAGTATGTGACCTTATTTGGAAAAAGAGGCACTACAGATAAAATCAGTTAAGATGAGTTCATATTGGGGGTAGGGTAGGCTCTTAATCTAATATGACTGGTATCCTTGTAAGAAAAAAGACCTGGAAATAGGAGGGAGAACACCATGTGACAACAAGGCAGAGATTAAAGAGTTGTAGCTATAGGCCAAAGAATGCCAAAGATTGCCAGTAAACCACGAAGAGACCAGGAAGAAGCAAGGAAGGATTCTCCCCTACAGGTTTCAGAGGAATAAGTCCCTGCCTATACCTTCATTTTGGACTTCCAGCCTCTAGGCCATGAAATAATAAACTGTTGTTTTAAACATCTAGTCTGTGGTACTTTGTTAACATAGGTAGTTTAAAAAAAAATCAAAAACCTCTAAGTTAGGGAACAGGGTATCTGAATTCTGAAAGCATCCAGCATTAACAAGTTTTTTTGAAACCATGATGATTGCTTTGATCAATGTACACTTTTCCCTTGATCCTTGAGGTACTTTTTAGCCGAGAAGTACTGTGGCTTTAAACTGAAGTTTGCTTAAAGCTACAGTAGAATGTCCTGGGATTCCACAACCAAAATAGCAATTTTGGGGAGGACTAAGATTTTCCTAGATTGTGCCTAGTGCCAACTGGAATCTTTCCTGATCTGAAATTTCAGTAACTTGATCAAGAAAACTAAACCTTACACTAAGAGCAATCCATGGCTTGTAGCCAAATAGAATTAGTTTTACTCTATGCCAAGAAAGGGCTCAATTTTCACTACAGGTAAGATTTAAAGACCAATCTTTCTCTGTCCCACTGTATCTCTCTCACAATCTCTTCCACCATTTTTCCCCATTTCATTAAAATTAGTGTTCTTATGTAGTTGTTAATAGATCAACTAGTAGTTTTCTAAAATGTCCAGAAAACCAGAATACAGAAGTTTTGAAATGTAGGGCTTTTCCACGGCTATCTTGGAGAGAAAAAGGAAACCGGGCAGAACAAGAGGTAGAGATACTAACCTAAAAATGAAATAAAAGTAGCAGGGATTTCTAGTTCAAGCAACATAGTAGACTAAGGCATCAACCATTTTCTCCCTGTAGTATAGATTCTTTATGAAAAAAATGTACCACAAAAGAAGTGAAAATATGACTAAGCTGGAAGGAGGGAAGGAAGGAGGGAAAGGAGGGACGGAGGGATCGATCTATAAGTGAGAACCAGGCAGGGTATTCAAAGCCAGTAAGCACTGTGTGGTGCTTCAGCAGCCTGGGTGATAGCATACCTGGATATGGACTATGGAGGTTAAGTATTTGAACATTAAGTTGGGGAAAGGAGGCATGGACATGGCTAAAGACTTGAGCTCAGAGAATGGAAAACAGACCTCACCCCCAATCCTATTTTATAATCTGATTCCTCCAAGGGGCTCCTATGCATGAAGGGGACTAGAAGAAAGGCAATTCACAGAAAATGAAGTCGTGTGGCCAAGAAATATAAGAAAAACAATAAAAATCCTTAGTCTCTGTATCAGTGTAGGAAATGCAAATGGAAATAATGAATTACTATATCATTCTCATTGGATTGGAAAAAAAGTCAGATGTCTAAATACCATCTATCACTTTGGATGTGGGGAAATGGGGGCTCTTGCACCCTCCAGCAGGCATTTAATTGATGCAGTCACTTTGGATTGCTGCTCTGTAGTGACCAGTGCAGTTGAAGATGAACATGCCCTGTGACACAGCAACTGCACTTCTAGATCAATACTTGAAATGTACTCTCGCTCAGGTGCACAAGAAGATAGGTAAGCAGATATTCCTTGGGACACTGCTTGTAGTGGGCCCAATGGAAAACCTCTAAGTCTCTGACAATAAGGGAAGAGATATATAAGTTGTAATATGTTCATTTAAGTGTACTAACTAATGAATGTATACATGTATGAACATGAATGAATCTGGAAAAAAGCAAGTTGTTGAAAAATATGGTCAGTATCATCCCATTTATGTAAGTTTTAAAAATCAAGAGAATATTATAATGATGGTGGGATTCAACATCTGTGATAAAATATAAAAATCTGAATTGAAAACTGTACACCCTTCAGGATATTATAGTATGATAAGTCAGGAAGTAGAATGGCAATAGAGTGGGGTGGTGGGTATGTTCTATGGTTATGTTTGCTTAGTCATATTTGCAACATTTTACTTATTTTTAAAAAGAAGGAGGATCAAAAATGTGTATGCTAAAATAAAGGTAAAGGTATTTTTTTAAGATTGGATGATGGGTATGTTGGTTCTCATTCAACATTTACTATGTTTTTCTGAATGTTTGAAATATATATGTAAGCTTTATGTAAATACAGTGTTTTCTGCCGTTTTCAGCCTATCGATAACCAGTGTTGTGGCTGGACTAGCTCTCGGAGTTCTTATGATTGCAAGATGCCCTCAGCAATAACTGTCAGGAAACTTTGGGAAAAAGGTTTATTACCTACAAGTCATGGAAATTACTTGGCCACACAGAGAGGTTGAAGGGGAGGGGAATGTGAGCCTGGGGTTCCACTTTTATTCGGGTGGAGATTAGGGGTCTGGGGTTTCACAGTGTCACTTTTTTTTTTTTTTTAAGTAGGCTCCATGTCCGACATGGAGATCCCTGAGATCAAGAGTCACATGCTCTACCGACTGAGCCAAACAGGCACCTTTAAAGGTGCCCTTTGAATTCCAGAGCAGGAATTTAAAGTGGGAAGAGAAAAAAACAAATGGCCAAATGGTCAGTTAAGGAAATCAAAAAAGATCTCTAAAACAAAAGAGCCTCAGGTGCAGGGAGACAGCCTGGCTCTCTATCTAGTTGTGTGGTGGGCAAGGTGTTTATTAGAGATAGCTGTCTTTGATGGACTCTGAAAAACAAACTGAGGGTTCTAGAGGGGAGGAGGTTGGGGGGATGGGTTAGCCTGGTGATGGGTATTAAAGAGGGCACGTTCTGCATGGAGCACTGGGTGTTATGCACAAACAATGAATCATGGAACACTACATCAAAAACCAATGATGTAATGTATGGTGATTAACATAACAATAAAAAAGCGAGAGATAGCTGTCTTTGAAGTGGATGCCCAGGCAGTCAAAGCGGAAGTAAGGCACTCAGTACAGAAAAGAAAAAAACAATTAGCGCTTATACTACGTTTATACAAGTATAACTAAATAAATAACATGTTGTATATAGCAAAAGCTGTGTGTGTGTGCGTGTGTTTGTGTGTGTGTGAGAGAGAGAGAGAAACAGGCAAACAGGCAAACACAGGCAGGACAGACTTCTGGGTACCATAAACATGAGTGATCCTAAGAATAAGAAGTTGGCCTAAATGTACAAACTTATTTGAGAATCCACATTCCCACATGGTGATCTAGTACACTTTTCTGGTTTTAAAGTAATAAGAAGCCAGAGAGGTTAAGGGATTTGCCCAAGGTTACATATATGTTTGATATGGTATTAATACTAGGGTGCCCAGAGTAACTCTAAGATGATCCCATTTACTTCCATATAGGAATTTTCCAGTTAGAATCAAGCTTGTGGCTCAAGTGATAATTTGCTTTTGTAATCTTCACAATGTAAAATCAATCAGTTATTGACCTATTCTGTTTTTCAAGCCAGCATAGAGTCGTACTTGTGAGGCATGTTATATCAAAAGGTAAGTTGTCTAAGAGTTTCAACTTTTCGGGTTAGAAGCCTGTCTGAAAATCTTTCTTTGACAACCTAGATAAACGGACCTGTGACTAGCAAAATGGAATATCTTCAGTGTTGTCAAATACTTCATAGAACCACATAGATTCTGGGGACAAGGGGTTGTATTTTTAGTAAAGGAATTATTTCCTCTGGGAAAAGTACTGAGCATGGAAGCATTAAAACAAGTGACAAGAGAGGGAGGCCATTTATTGTACCCATCCTCTTTTCCTGTATTGGTAGTCACAGAGCATTTCCTAGGCATGAACCAGAGCTGGGTATTAGGAAGTAAATTCTTGATATTCTGATAATTCCACTTGTATCCATTATTTGCCATATCTCATTTCTTCACCAGAAAAGTGGATTTTAATGCTAAATAATCCAGCGGTACAACATGAGAAGTTATTCAGAAGTACTTATTAAACATAGTTATCATAAGTCTAAGCGTTAATGTTTGAAAATGGTAAAAGGTCTGCAACAGAGGGGCATTGGACATGGAGAAAGTAACAAAACATCTAAACTGGGGCTGGCTTCAGCAGGGAGTTGGAATCAGTATGGATCTTACAAGTGGAGCAGTACTAGAGCTTACAGGATATATTTGGAGGTCACAAGGCCTATGGCAGGAATGGTTTGTGTGTCTGGTTTTCACCTGCTAAGACTCAGCTACTGGGAATGACTTAACACCTAGATGTTGGGATCATCTGGAGCCATCTTCATTTACATGCCTGGCAATTAATGCTAGTGGTTGGCTGGGATCTCAGCTGGGGCTGGTTGACCAGAGCACATACACCTGGCTTCTCTATGTGGCCTGGGCCTCCTCACAGGATGGAGGTTTTAGGGTAGTTGGACTTTTTCATGATGGCTCAGGGCTTCATAAGCAAGTTCCTTAAGAGAACAAGTGGGGGCTGCATGGCCTTTTCTGACTCTCAGGTCCCACAGCATCATTTCAATGTAATCCATTGGTCAAGGCAGTTCTGAGTCCACCGACGGTCAAGAGAAGGGGGCATTGAAGGCAATTTGGATTCCTGTTTTGAGCCTGACATAGGCTTTGTGAATTAAAGGCCACTGAAGGCAGAAAAAAAAAGACCACGAAAGGAAAATCGTGATGAGAAACTCTGCCCTCTTTGCTCAGATCAGGCTGATGTGAAGGTATGGCTGTAATTAAGCTGTAGCTACTGCTGCTTATCCACGGTTGCTTTGGAGATTTTTCTGAGGTGAGGTTCTCACTCTTGTTTCAGGGAGCTCTTGTCAGTAACGTTACATTAGCAGGGACAATAAGAACCCCTCACATCAGCCACATTAAGTGGTCTCTGTCACCTGCTAGAAGGGAGAAACCAAAAATGGGAGCTCCCCACAAGCTTACTTGCTGGTCCTCACATCAGCCTACTTATTGTGCATTAGATGACTCAATTACTATTCACATATCAAGTCTGCTTTTTACTGCGATTTCAAGTACTCTCCTTCCTTACTGTAGGTCTTCTCAATATAATATTGTCCTGCGGGAGTACTACCTGGCTTTATGCCTACCACAGAACCTCGGGGGTACTTGGCTTCAGGATCCCTGCCTGACACAGATCCTATGTCCTCTCAGGTTCATGAAAACAAGGCATTTTTGCGAAGACGCCGACCTACCCTCCTAGTCAAGAATTTTCCCTCCGGGTCTCATGAAGCCTCACAAGTCTTGCCAAGACTCCACAGTGCTTCCAGACATTTTTTATATCATAGAACACAAGTAAATTTATATTTACATAGCACACTGTTGTAAATAGAACAGGGCTATTTTGGTAGGGGCAACTGACTTACGGAGTCCTCCCAACCCAGGCTCCATCTGGCTGTGCAAAAGGATTCCTTTTGTAATCAATATTTCCTGTAATTTTCTTAATTCTTTTTTTAAAATTTTATTTATTTATTTGAGAGAGAGAGAGCATGAGAGGGGGGAGGGTCAGAGGGAGAAGCAGACTCCCTGCTGAACAGGGAGCCCGATGTGGGACTCAATCCTGGGATTCCAGGATCATGACCTGAGCTGAAGGCAGTCGCTTAACCACTGAACCACGCAGGCACCCCAATATTTCCTGTACTTATAGCTCACTCTTGACACACTGACTGGGAAACTGAATAGAGGAAATAACTCTGGACTAAGGCTCTGGAGATTGGGATTCCAACCCTATCTTTATGACCACTGGTCATGTGATCTTGGGCAAATCAGTTGTCTCATTATTTAGTGCTTCCTCTGGTCTCCATTTACTCATTTATTCCTCTGCCATTCTTCTCCCTATGAAATAGCTTTTCATATTTTTCATTAATAATACTGACCTTAGTGTCCTTTGTATGTCAATGAAGCAGGTCATCTTTAAGAGATGGTCCCTTCTTGCCTACAAGATGCCTATATATTCTGAGTGAGGATTTAGGTGATTTCTATTTTGTCTATCTTGCAATTTCTACAAGAAAATGCTGTTTGGGAACCATCATAGAAAGAAACATGTCAGCTATTTAGAACAATTTCATGGGTTGAAATACGAACCTAAATAAAAAGATTGCAGCTGCTCAACTGTCTACCCCAAATCCTACAGTAAATTCACAAACACTTTTAGTGCAACAGTGCTCTGGGAAGGAAGCCTGAGAGAAACTTTCCTTTTAAGCAAAAATGTGTGACCCAAACATGACATGATTCCACTTTGGTTATCTCTCCTTAAGCCCCATAGCTGAATATATACTTTTCTTCTGGGCGAATAGAGATGAGAAATCAAAAAACAAAGTCTGAAGATGAAGTTCCTAGAGTAAAGGAATAAAAAATAAGGTATGAGAAAGAACGATGTGGCTGAGTGTGAACGTCAGTGTGGGGGTTATGGTGAGTGTACGGGTCATGGTCGGTGGGTGGAGTGGTGGCAGAAATCAGAGGAATTCTCTTAATACAGCATTCAAAGCTGAGCAAAAGCTTTCATTTTAGGGGAAAAAGAAAGTGAAAAAAACTTCCCTGACCAAAGATACTCAGTGTGATTTGCTGATTTATAGAAGAAAAGACTTTCTCCCAGTTTTAGAAAAGGATGCCACAGAAAGAAACCAGGACACAGATGAAGGCAGAACATGGGTTTTGACGGTGTGTCCTGACCAACAGCAGTGTCTTTCTGCAGGGCCTTTCATGGTCTACCCTTGAAGGATTGCCACACGCTGGGTCTCCGCTCAAGAGCTACGTCGCTGGAGGCGACAGCACTGGGAAAAGAGCCAGTTGCTGGCTGCTGTGGTTGGAAGAGTGAGGAAGACACAGAAAGAAGAAAAAGCCTGATGACACTGTACTGGGAAAAGGAACAAGACAGGCCCTAAGGATCAGAGGTACAAAGCCCCAGGACTAAAGAACCCATTGGTTACCTTCACTGTAACTGAGACCTCCGTTGTTGATCTTGTCAATGTAGAAGGAAGTATGGACATGACGAGATGATTCATGATCATCATTCACACATTTGCTTATTGATCGCATAGACACTCATAGCATATTACTGGTAGGAAATACTGAGCTGATCATGGAAGTTCCCGAGATAACAAGATGGACTGCATTTTCAAGGAGCTCTCAGACCAGAGTGAAAAAGAAAGACTGTATTTCTTGCTATGGGTCATTTACCGCAAATAATTAATAAAGATTTGTCTCATCATTTCAGGTTCAGACTTTTTCCCAGAATGATCTAGTGCTTTGTGTCCAAAAACCATTTCCAAGTTTTAACAACAGTGGAAGAGGAGTGGGTGTAACAGTGTGTTAGTGGGTGTGGTAGGCTAAAAAAGAGCCCCCCAAAGAGACCCACATCCCCTGGAACCTGTGAATGTTACATTATTTGGAAAAAAGAGCCTTTGCTGACACCTTGATTTGGGCCCAGGGAAACAGATTTGGGACTTTTCGCCTCCAACACAGTCAGAATAAATTTCCATGTTGTAAGCCACAAAGTTTGTGGTAACTTGTTACAGGAGCCACACAAAATTAATATGGTGGGGAATAACCTGTAAAGATGTGAGTATAGTCTTGTTGCTTTTAATTTTTTGGATGACTACCATATTCTCAGTTACGTTTGGACATATCTATTTATACTGTATCTATCCCTAAACAATTGTTCTTTTCCTCTCCTCTCTTTTCCTCCCTTCTACACCCCTTCATTTTTCTCCCCCAATCTTATTACACACATTGCCCCCCTTCTCACTGACCACACGTCACATGTATCAGCATGCATAAATAAAAATGAAGCAATATTGGTGCAGTGAAACAAAAGGCCTTGATGATTCATCTAAACCAAGACAAGTATTTATTTATATTATAATGAGCTTCAAAGTCCTGCTTTGAAGCATAGGTTCATTCAAGTACTTGGGGTTGGGAACAAAGTGTTGAAAACTATGGCAAAATGGTGACTTGATTTTATTTACAGTATCTTTGCCATTTCTTTCACTTTTGAATTTTGGCATTTGTCAGAATTGGAAGCAAATCCTAACAAGTAACAAAGAGTGATATGTGATGCAAATAAAGGAAGGCTATGTGTTAGCAGCAGCCCTTACTTGGGAGGGTTGTTTGGACAACGGCCATATGTAACAATTCTGTTGATATCACTGGCCAGTCTCTTCAAATTCAATTATGTTCCTAAAAAGACACAATTTAAATTATTATCCACGAACCCAAAGGTAAAAATTGTATTGTCTGTTGATGGAGCAATAGCATTGGATGGAGTTGGTTGCAAAATCACTAAGCACTTCCAAAAAAGTTCAGCAGCAATTGTATGCAGATTATCGGAACAGATGTTGGCTTCTGCATTGCAAGTTAATGATGCCAACAGTTGGAATCTCTTAAAGATTCTTCACGGTCACTCAAATCATCCTTTGTCAACCAAGTTGCTTAGTGCCAGAAACAATGCTAGTGACCAGTCTGATTTTGGCAGGCTATAAGCTGAGTGGTTAATCAAGGATAGCATACTCAGCCTCAAGGGAAAGGGAAGAAGTAAAATATCTTACTCTCTGGTCGCTGGGCCAACCAAAATAGAGCAAGAATTCGGGTTCTGAAGAGAGCATTACATCATTGTCATTGTGGCTTCGGAGTGAATGCTGCAGTGAGGATTTTGGAGTTATCCAGCACCAGGGAAATGTGGGATGCAACTGAAATCACTGGAGTCAAATAATATGAGAAAAGATACTGGTTCCCTTCATGTCACCTGAATCACTGATGAACCTCTCCACAAGGTATCTTGCCATTCCTTGTCTGAGAGTTTTGCACACCCTTACTTGTGGTTTCTCCACATAGAGCCCACATCTTTTAAAATAGTCCATTTATTAAATTAATCCTAAATTGCCCATTTCAAAATCTGTTTCCTCCTAGACCCTGATCAGTTCATGCTGAGAATGTTCACCAGACAACATGGCCTTCTTGTTATTTTGTTCACATTTATTTGAGGCTTTTCCTTGGCATGTAGTTCATATTTAAATTCCAGGACGTATTGCCCTAAGACATAAAAACTCTCCTACATTATCACCATGCAACCTTTCAAATTAGCAAATCAATAGTAAGGTGACCCTACCATACAATCCATAAATCCCATTCAAATTTTACCAAAGATCATATCAACATCCTTTTCCTTCCTGGGTCAGGATCCAATTCAGAAACACACATTGCATTTAGTTGCTAGGTGTCCTCAGTTTCCTGCAGTTGGAAATAGTTTCTCACTTCTCCTGTCTCCCCTTCCCTTGACAGTCTTAAAAGAGTTCAGGCCATTCATTATGTGGGATGGCTCTTAACCTGAGTCTGACTGATGTTTTCTTGAGATCAGACTCTGAATCCAAGAATATATTCCTGCATTCTTGGCAAGAATATTAAACAACAACAAGGAAAAACAAATGTTCTCATTCTCCATGTACCACATCAGGATGCCCACAATTTCAGCTAATTTCCACCACTGGTTACCTGATCAATTTGGTGTTTGCCAAATTTCATCAATGTGAAGTCATCATTTTCCCTCTGAATTTGATTTGTATTTCGTGTCAAGTTATTCTGACACTACCCCAACACGCTGTCTTCATCAAATCTCATCAGTTTTAGGATTTATTGATAGTTTCCATCTTTATCAACTAGCACTGTTAACAGTTGCCCCAAACTGATTATTCATTTGTATTATTTTTTATTTATTAGAAATAAGAAAATGTATTTATTTATTTCAGTATGGAACAATAGGCTCCTATTTTATTCAATCAGTTGTAATTCTATATACTCATTATTTATTTTGATGTTCAAATTATATAAGTTTTGACACTCAGGAGATCCTTCAAACAGACTCCTTTCAAAATATTTTTATTTCATTGCATAAAAAATGGCTCAACTTTATTTTTTCTTCTTTCCCTGTTTCTCCCTTGAGTCAGCCATGTCTCCAGGAAGCCCAGGTTCCATTCAGTGGAAACAGGAGAGAGAACATTAAGTATATACTGCCATGACTATTTCTAAATCTATGTGAATATTTTAAAAACCCAATGAGTACATGCAGATACTGTCAATTCTAATTCAACCCCTCAGGATTGTTTAATAGTGTTAAAAGTTTTTAAGAGTAAAATTAGAAGTCTCATACAGTTAAAAGATGAACACTTCCCAAATATTTTATTTAACTCAAATTAATGAGTGAATAGCATGATACAGCAACTGGCTAAAAAGAGAACTCAAAGAACGACACATGTATATATGCAGATAAGGAACGCTTAAATAACTTTAAAAGTAGTTACAAAACTGGCTTATTCCATGGGTGGTCATTGGTGAGGTATGAGGGGGAGATCAGTTGTTTCCATTTGACAAAATTCCTTTACATGTTTACAAACAAGAAAATCTTCACTGATACTGTTATCTACAGCTTATAGAGCTGTAAAGTAGCTCAAAGATGATGAAAGGCACAAAGACCCCTTAGAAACTAAGTATTCCCAGAAGGGTGTACTTAGTGGTAGTTTTCCTCCAAAGACAATCATTGTAGTTTTGGTCCATTTCAAAGTCTTTCACAGTTTTTTTTCTACAGTAGTCTTCCCCTCTTCTTTGTAAATCCTTTCTGAATGGTGAGAAAACTGGCTCTTCTTGTATGTACTTCTTTATTCTATAAATTACCTTATTAACTCAAGGAAACAACTGTTTTTCCAACTACTACCATTGCCTCCTCCACCTTTTCCCTCATCCATGCTGGCCTGGATCCCCTGATTCTTAGACCACCTGCCATGTCTATGCTAATTGCTCCTTTGAGTACCCCGCCTCATTCAACAGTCTGCTTCTTCAGACACTGAGAACTCTGTGTACCATCCTCTCTCCCCTCTCTCCCTTATACTCCAAGGTCTTCAGGCTTGGATGTGGGGGGCAAGAAAGGGGAAGGGAAGGTGGAAAGGAAAAGGATGACAGTAAGGGAAGACAGAGTTGTTTTGATTACTCTTAAATTAAATCTACAAAGATTAAATTTGGTGAAAGTGGTGGGCCTTTTTGGAAACAGCTCAGACATAATGGGCTTTCAGAGGATAAGTGTTCATATTCTTGATATTCAGGTTTACTTTTCCTAATAAAAACATAGTAAAGAAGTAAAATATTTTTAGATGGGTATAGGTTTTGAGAATTTCAGTCCAATCCCTCCTTGTTTATTTCTGAGATCTACTTTCTTCTCATTTATATGAGGCAAATATAATTAAAATTTAAACATAAAATAGTGCTATTATTTTTGCCATGACACATTAAGTAAGCACAAATGTCTTAATAACAAAAACACTGAAATAATCATCCTTCCAGCAAAGTAATTTAAAACAAATTATAGCCAGGGAGCTATAATTGATACTTCTAGCATTTGATACAAAATATGAATTAGAATGTAAAAAGAAAGAGGGAAATGTTTTGTTAATGCAAACTGTGTGTGTGTGTGTATGTGTGTGTGTGTGTGTGTGTAAAATGAGAATTCATATAATAGAAACAAGGCCACAAAATTCTTTGAGTTTTAGAAATAATATTCTTAAAATACTTTGAATAAACTTTGTGATCAAGAAGGACTAAATTTTTATAAGTTTTTAATTTTAATTCCAGTATAGTTAGCACACACTGTTATAATAGTTTCAGGTGTACAATATAGTCATTCAACAATTGTATATATTACTCAGTGTTCATCATTAGAAGTGTACTCTTTAATCCCCATCATCTATTTCACCCATCACTCCTCACTGCCCCTCTGGTAACCATCAGTCTGTTCTATATAGCTAAGAGTCTGTTTCTTGGTTTGTCTCTCTCTCTTTCTCTTTCCTTTTGTTTTGTTTCTTAAATTCCACATCTGAGTGAAATCATATGACATTTGTCTTTCTCTGACTGGCAAATTTGACTATTGTAACTAATGCTGCAATAAACATAGAGGTGACTATAACCTTGCAAATTAGTGTTTTTGTAGTCTTTGGCTAAATACCCAGTAGTGCAATTACTGGATCATAAGGTAGATCTATTTTTAAGTTTTTGAGGCACTTCCGTACTGTCTTGCACAGTGGCTGCACCAGTTTCCATTCCCACCAATAGTGCACAAGTGTTCTTTTTTCTCCACGTCCTCACCAACACCTGTTGTTTCTTGTGCTATTGATTTAGCCATTATGACAGGTGTGAGGTAATATCTCATTGTAGTTTTGATTTGCATTTCCCTGATGATGAGTGATGTTGAGCATCTTTTCATGTGTTTGTTGGCCATCTTCAGAGAAATATCTGTTTGTGTCTTCTGCCTACTTTTAATTGGATCATCTGGGATATTTTTTGACATTGAATTGTGTATGTTCTTTATATATTTTGTATACTAACCTTTTATCAGATATGTCATTTGCAAATGTCTTCTCCCATTCAGTAGGTCATCTTTTAGTTTTGTTGATTGCTTCCTTCACTGTGCAGAAGCTTTTTATTTTGATGTAGTTCTAATAGTTTATTTTTGCTTTTATTTCCCTTGCCTCAGGAGGCATGTCTAGAAAAATATTGCTATGGTTGATGTCAAAGAAGTTACTGCCTGTGTTCTCTTCCAGGATTTTATGGTGTCAGGTCTCACATTTAGGTCTTTAATCCATTTTGAGTTTATTTTTGTGTATGGTGTAAGAAAGTGTTCCACTTTCATTCTTTTGCATGTAGCGTTCCAGTTTTCCCAATACTATTTATTGAAGAGACTGTCTTTTTCCCATTGTATACTCTTGCCTCTTTTGTCAAAGATTAGTTGGCCATATAATCATGGGTTTGTTTCTGAACTTTCTGTCCTGTTCTTTTGATTTATGTGTCTGTTTTTGTGCCAGTACCATACTGTTTTGATTACTAGAGCTTTGTAATGTAACTTGAAATCTGGAATTGTAATACCTCCAGCTTTGCTTTTCTTTTTCAAGATTGCTTTGGCTATTTGGGGTCTTTTGTGGTTTCATATAAACTCTAGGATTATTTGTTTTAGTTCTATGGAAATTCTGTTGGTATTTTGATAGGGATTGTATTAAATCTGTGGATTGCTTTGGGTAGTATGGACATTTAAACAATATTTGTTCTTCCAATCCATGAGCATGGAATATCTTTCCATTTGTTTGTGTCATCTTCAATTTCTTTCATCAATGTGTTTTAGTTTGGAGTACAGGTCGTTTACCTCCTTGGTTAAGTTTATTCCTAGGTATTTTATTATTTTTGGTTAAATTGTAAATTGAATCGGTTTCTTAATTTCTCTTTCTGTTGCTTCATTATTAGTGTATAGACATGCAACAGATTTCTGTACATAGATTTTTTTTATCCTGTGACCTTACTGAATTCATTTACCAGGTCTAGTAGTTTTTTGGTGGGGTCTTTAGGATTTTCTATGTAGTCAATTTTGGGAGGTTATATGTTTCTAGTAATTTATCCATTTTTTTTCTAGGTTGTCCAATTTATTGACATATAATTTTTTATAATATTCTCTTATAATCCTTTGTATTTCTGTGGTGGCAGTTGTTATTTCTCCTCTTTCATTTCTGGTTTTGTTTATTTGAGTCCTATTTTTTTTTATGAGTCTGGCTAAAGGTTTATCAATTTTGTTGATCTTTTCAAAGAACCAGCTCCTGATTTCATTGATCTGTTCTATTGTTTTTTTAGTTTCTATCTTATTTCTGCTCTAATCTTTATTTTTTCCTTCCTTCTACTGGCTTTGCATTTTTTTCTTTTTCTAGCTCCTTTCAGTGTAAGATTAAGTTATTTATTTGAGATTTTTCTTGCTTTGGGGATAGGCCTGTATTGCTATGAACTTCCCTCTCTGAACTGCTTTTGCTGCATCCCAAAGATTTTTGCACTATTGTGTTTTTATTTTCATTTGTCTCCATGTATTTTTCTTTTTAAAAGCACGGGGCTTAAACTCAAGACCCTAAGATCAGGACCTGAGCTGAGATCAAGAGTTGGACGCTTAACCAACTGAGCCACCCAGGTACCCCATGTCTCCATGTATTTTTTTATTTCCTTTTTGCTTTCTTGGCTGACCCATTCATTGTTTAGTAGCAGATTATTTAACCTCCATGTATTTATGCTATTTCTGGATTTTTTTCTTGTGGTTGATTTCTAATTTCATAGCATTGTGGTCAGAAAAGATGCATGGAATGACTTTGATCTTTTTGAATTTATTAGACTTGTTATGTGGCCTAATATGTGATCCATTCTTGAAAATGTTCCATGTACACTTGAATATGTATTCTGCTGTTTCACGATGGAGTTTTGTGAATATATCTGTTAAGTCCATCTGGCCCAATGTGTCATTCAAAGCCACGGTTTCCTTGTTGATTTTGTTTGGAAGATCTGTCCCTTGATGTAAGTGGAGTGTTAAAGTCCCCTACTATTATTGCATTACTATCATTTATTTCCTTTACATTTGTTATTAACTGCTTTAAGTATTTGTGTATTCCCATGCTGGATGAATAAATATTTACAATTGTTATATATTCTTGTTGGATTGTTCCCTGAATGATTATATAGTATCCTTCTTTTTCTCTGTTACAGCCTTTGTTTTACATCCATTTGCATGATAAATGCTTCTCCATCCTATTACTTTCAATCTGCATGTGTCTTTAGGTCTGAAATGTGTCTCTTGTAGGCAATGTATGTAGATGGACTTTGTTTTTTAATCCATACTGTCATGTCTTTTGGTTGGAGGGTTTAGTCCATTTACATCAAAGTTATTATTAATAGGTATGTATTTATTACCATCTTGTTAATTGTTTTGTGGCTGTTTTGTATTTTTTAAAGATTTATTTATTTATTTATTTATTTATTTATTTATTTATTTATTTATTAGACAGAGAGAGAGCATGAGCGGGGGGGGAGGAGCAGAGGGAGAGGGAGAAGCAGACTCCTCGCTGAGCAGGGAGCCTGATGTGGGGCTCTATCCCAGGACCCTGAGATCACGACCTGAGCCAAAGACAGATGCCCAACTGACTGAGCCACCCAGGCACCCCTGTAATTCTAGTCTATTTCTTCCTTTCCTTACTCTCTTCTCTCATGATAAGTTGGCTTTCTTTAGTTACCGATATACTTGGATTCCTTTCTCTCTCTCTCTCTCTTTGCATATTTATTACTGGTTTTTTGATTTGTGGTTACCCTTCAGTTTGTATATAACCTCTTCTTTATATAGCTGTCTATATTAAGTTGGTGGTCACTTAAGTTTGAACTCATTCTTTACTCTTCTCCTCCCCATGTTTTAGGTATATGGTGTCATACTTTATATTCTTTTATTTTGTGAGTCCCTTGACTGATTTTTACAGATATACTTTTTTCCCCCTGCTTTTCTGCTTCCTATTTTCCTTACTCTTCTTTATAGTCCTTCATTTCTACTCAAAGAGTCTACTTCAGCATTTCTTGTAGGGCTAGTTTAGTGGTCATGATTTTCTTTAACTTTTGTTTGGGAAAATCCTGCTGTACTAAGCTTCTAGTACTTGTTAAGAGTGTTTCACGTTTCTTGCATGTTTTGCAGTAGGAAACAAAAGTTTGTGAACCACTGTTTTCAACAAACCTTCGTATGTGAAAATCTAGATTTAGACTGTAGACAAATTGGAGGTAACACTTGGGGTGTTTTCTTAAGTCTTCAACGGCCATGTGGACCCAAAACACTCTCAAATCTCTGTTCAGCCAGAAGTTTGCTCCTAAGCACATTTCTAGATAACACCACCTGGATGTCCCAAATATGCTCAAATTCAACATGGACTCATCGGCTTCCTGTCCTTTTCAGTATTCTCAGATCCAGGGCTTGGCATTGCTGTTTACACAGTCTCAGATCGGGAAAGCTGAGAGTCATGTTTTACATTTGTTCCTCTCCTCACACTGTCAGATACTAAGTCTTGTGAATTTCTAAAGGTATTTCCTACTCACCATTCATTTCTTCTCCTACCAATTCTGCTCTGTATCAGATCCTCATCACTCCTCCACTGGACAGTCTCACAAATCCTCTAATTCCCCCTGCCAACAGTCTCACACTCTCTAATCCATGTCCTTGGTTTCCTTTCTAGCCTCAAGTCCCATCACTTTTCATTTCCTAAGGGCTAACAATATTGGAAAATTTGCCTTTCACTAAATACACTATGTTGGCCCTGAGCTCTCTGTCTTTGTTTGTTTGTTTTCACCTTCATAGAGAATTGGTTCATGGCATAGCTTCAGATTTGCCTTTATCTGTGAGCCCTTCCCTGGCTCTTCCACAGACTGAGGCTCTCCTTTCATTTACCCCTTGGGCACTTCCATTATATTGTCATTGTATTGTATTTTATTGTTCCTCAGCGTATGAATTGTGTCTGTTCCTTGTTCAGTCTCTAGTACATTGCACAGTGCCTGGTACATAATATTGCTCCATAAATATCTGGCTAATGAATGAATGAATTTCCTTAATTAAAACTCTTGACAAAGGCAATTAAAATATAATTTACCTTACAATAAAGTTTAACTTACAAACTTTGGAGTTACAAATATATTGAATCTCTTAGTGGCTTCACTCATAATCAATCAGTATATTTTAGAATGTAACTATCTGATTTCAATATATTGACCTTTTGGGAAAAATGTAGTTAGAAACTGTAGTAGATTATTACAATTATAGACATCAACACATTTATTATCTCTACTGTTTACTTTGTGTTTTCTCCCCATTACAATCAGCAAAATGCTTTCTATATCATATTCGTTCTCTTTTGCAAGACACTGTGTGTGGCTGCTCTGATGTGTAATTTGCTCATGCAAAAAGGAAAATCACTGCTGCAGAAAAATGTAGTCTTTTCTTACCTTTGGGGAAAAATATTGTTATATAACTGATCCCAAACTTTGAAGAAATTTTTTTTTTTAAAAAAAGATTTTATTCATTTATTTGAGAGAGCAAGAGATCATGAGCAGGGAGAGCGCAGAGGGAGAAGCAGACTCCCCGCTGATCAGGGAGCCAAACGTGGGGCTCAATCCCAAGACCCTGGGATCATGACATGAGCTGAAGGTAGACGCTTAACAGATAAAACCATCCAGGCACCCTGTGAAGGACTTTTCTATCTTAAAACATTTGTTCTCCATGTTATTGTGACTGAAGTTGGTATAAGACTTCCAGCCTCTTACGTGGAGAAAGGGGAACCCTCTTACACTGTTGGTGGGAATGCAAGCTGGTGCAGCCGCTCTGGAAAACAGTATGGAAGTTCCTCAAAATGTTGAAAATAGAGCTACCCTATGACCCAGCAATTGTACTACTGGGTATTTACCCCAAAGATACAAATGTAGTGATCTGAAGGGGTACATGCACCCCAATGTTTATAGCAGCAATGTCCACAATAGCCAAACTATGGAAAGAGCCTAGATGTCCATCAACAGATGAATGGATAAAGAAGATGTGTCCTCTCCAAGAGGACAGGAATTCTGTCTTAATCATTTTTGTAACCCTATCATCTAGAGCAGTATCTGCTAAGTACTATGTATTCAATGAACATTAATTAATGAATTGATAAGAAGCTTGAAGTCTTTTTTTTCTTAATTCTTATTTATTTTTTTATTAACATATAATGTATTATTTGTTTCTGATGGAAAACTTCAAAAAATTATGAATGTTTTAAATGGAAAAACCAGAATCCCTTTGATTTTATTAATATACAGGTCTCAAACTTTAGTACTTATTCCCAGTGCTAGAGAAAAAGCCACCATAAAAGAATTATAGTTAAAATTTCACTAAAGCTCTTATACAAATGGTAGATAATCAAAGACAAAGTATTATACTGATAATAAATTAAGGGACAATATTGGATTTGCATATTTTTCCCTTTGAAGTTTGCAGATTTATGCTTAACTAATTCTTTTGACAACATCTCTGGCAATATTATTTGTTTTTAGAAGTAGTTGGTATTAACAAATTTTAATTCTACATTCCCAACATTTACTGTTTGGGAGTGTGTATTGAAATCAATAACTCTAAAGTACCCACAGGAAATAGGAGAAACATGAAGTCCCTTACATTTTAAGCAGTGCATCTGTGTCCAAGTAAGGTTGTGCCTTAGAAGACAATGGTCTTAATCACAGGACTTCCTTAACTTAGAGAGGGCATGTGATTCTATTGAAATACATATGGATTACATACATCCTGCATCCTGCACAGAGCACTGGACCCAAACAGTGTCTAGCATATAAGGGGATCTCAATATTTATTAGATGGGTAAGCTTTGTTTGATTAATGGATACAAATATGATTTTGTGTGTGGGGGTGGTGGTGGTGGTGTGGTTTTTAGATGAGAGAGACTCATTCATGCATTATCAAATGGAAAAATGTTTGTAAAACAAAGGTTTAAGTGGCAAAGTCTTTGAAGTAAAAGGTTATTAGAAATTAGGAACCCAAATTTGGGTGTGAGTGGTCAATAAGTCCATGTAGTAGAATTATCTTTTAATGCCTTCTTTTGGATAATTTATTTGTAGATTACCATGTCTTGGATAAATATGAATTAATGGAAAAGAAAAAGTGAACAAGTAATATAGGAAACAATGCTCAATAAGTAAACAATGCTCAATTACATTTTCCAAACAGGTTAGAATTAGAAAATATGTTGAATGAGTTCACATGTTCTCCCTTAAGATTTCACATATCTAGCAATTTTGCCATTCTTGTAGGAAACATCATCTTGCATGAGGAGAGAGGGCATTTTAAACTACATAGACAATTACATCTAGTTATAAATAGGTTGTGTTCTAGAAGTTCATTTGAAAGTTAATTTTTTGGAGTTATAACCTATTTTCCTCTGGAAGCAATGTTAGAAATAGGACTTAGATTCCCAAGGTGCTAGAAGGTGTCATGGCTTGTCCAAGAAATTTAATGTAAAAGCAAGTGCTCTGGGGTAAGAAAGAGCTAGATTCAAATTCCAGTTCTCTAAGTGTTAGTTTCCTCCTCTATAAAATTGTGCTAATTACAGGACTTATTTCATTGAGTCTGTGTGGATTAAATGAGGGTTAAGGACTATTAGTACAGTGCATGCTTCTAAGCAAAATTGCTCAATAAAAAAGAAGACATTATCTACCACTGTAATGAAGTCTAGTAAAATACAGATTCTCACTGTATTTATGTCTTTATTGTATCCAATTCCTTTTGGGACCCCAGACATTGGTAAAGTTTAAAAATTATCCGTGTAATTCTGGCACTTCCCTGCCTTTCCTTATGCTCTTTTCCATATATTTTTTTCAAAGTCCCAGCTCAAATGTTACCTCCTCTGAAAAGATGTCTTTTCTGCTCTGGAGCCAAAATTAATGAGGAAAAACACAAATGTTAAGAAGGAGCTAAATGCTAAGCAGAACTAGTTATAGAACTAGAACAGGCCAGTGGATTCGTGGGTTTGCCTACTCTCAGCGGTGGGGGGGTCAGGTGGTATAGTATCCTGGATCAGGATGAGGCTCTTTTGTTAGAAGGTAGAATAGATGAGGGGTGCCTGGGTGGCTCAGTCGGTTAAGCATCTATCTTTGGTTCAGGTCATGATCCCAGAGTCCTGGGATCCAGCCCCGCATTGGGCATACTGCTCAATGGGGAGTCTGCTTCTTCCTCTGCCCCTCCCCCTGCTCATGCACTCGCAAGCTCTCTATCTCTCACGTGCTCTCTCTTGCTCGCTCTCTCTTGCTCTCTCAAAATAAATAAATAAAATCTTAAAAAAAAAAAAAAGGAGGTAGAATAGGTGAGAGCCCTAAGCAAGGATCTGTCAAAATGAATCATAATGGACAGAATGAAGTAGCATGGAAATCCAGCAGGCGCTGGCCTATATAAACTTGATGGTGAGCTATATGTGGGCAGGCACATAGTCTAATTCATTGCTATGATCCCACCATCTAACACAGGACAACTGAAATGTTCACTGACTTGGTTATTTGATTAGAACAGAGATGAAGGAATGAAGGGAGAATATGCACAGTTAAGTTGTATGGAAGTTCAAACGTCTATGTTAAACTATATTCACTGAACTAAAATGTCATTAAATAAGTAGTTCTATATAAAGTAAAACAACCTGCTGCTTTTAAATTTTAATTAAATTAAAAACATTTTTGCTCTCGTTCACAATTCTGCATTTAAGAAATAATTCCAAGTATCAGGGCACCTGGGTGGCTCAGTTGGTTAAGCATCTGCCTTTGGCTCAGGTCATGATCTCAGGGTCCTGGGGTCGAGCACTGCATGGGTTCCCTGCTCAGTGGGGAGCCCGCTTCTCCCTCTCCTTCTGCCACGCCCCTGCTTGTGCTCTCTCTTTAATAAATAAATAAAATCTTAAAAAAAAGAGAAATAATTCCAGGTATCATTTCAAACCATCATTATGAATATACATGTCTCTTAGGTGGGGATTTAGAATACAGGAGAGTGATGGGGGTGAAACCAGGCCTTTACTGGATATTAAAAACCATAATGATTTAATCATGGGGCTTTTAAATTTGCACATACATGGTAAACATGTTACCTTTATAATTTCGTAGCTCAATTGTATGGAGTTATAGAGTAAGAAGACTCGTTTGGGAGGAGGAGGATCAGATACACATCAGCCGACTGAATGAAAACTTATGTCATCTTGTTTTCTATTTCTCTAGTCTACCGAATTATATTGACAATTCTGAATTTTCTAAGGAAAATATTTTAGATTTGGGATAAATGTCAGGTTTGTTTTATTTTGTTTTGTTTTCTTAAAGGCCAGCAGTTACCAAAGGCTATGATATATTGGTACCCCTCTACTCAGAAGAGAGTTTCTGGCTTTATTCCAACTCTCCATTCAGCACATGGCTTTCCCAAGGGGACTGTTCTACTTTATAATTATGCTGTTATGTGCAACTGCTTTAGCCAGGTGCTGTGGGATTCTTTTACTCTTTTTTTTTTTTTTTAAAGATTTTATTTATTTATTTGAGAGAGAGAGAGAGAGAGAGCATGTGAGGGGGGAGGGTCAGAGGGAGAGGCAGACTCCCCGCTGAGCAGGGAGCCTGATGCAGGACTCGATCCCGGGACTCCAGGATCATGACCTGAGCCGAAGGCAGTCGCTTAACCAACTGAGCCACCCAGGCGCCCGGATTCTTTTACTCTTTTCATGAATGCTAAGACAGCCACCCCCACATGCATAGGCTGCATGTGTGTCTCTGAGTGCCAGTTTGCACCTACACCCTTAGATTTTGTCCTTGACCTTTCTGTCTTCTATTTTTATTGATGTTCTTTGGCTTATTTCCTTCCTTCCTATGGTTTCTAGTACTATCTCTGTATGTACCAAAGATAACTAATTTAAATTTCTAACCCATATCTCTGTCCTGAATACTCAGATGCATATATCTAAATGTCCCCTGAATGTCTCAACTTCTATACCCAACGGACAGCTGTGGTATTGAGGTTTACAAAAAGAACATATTTGGTCGCTGTCTCTTCCTGGCACAGAGCTGTTATACTCTTGGGATTTCCTAAGTGCTGAGAGCAATGCGGGTGTCTTTTGTTTTGTTAATGAGGTGACTTTTGGAAACCGGGTTGGCTAACCCCAGGATGGGAGCTGGTTGCCAGGGGAACCAACCACCATCTGATTAGAGGATTGGAACTTTCAGTCTCCACCCCATACTCTTACTTCCGGGGAGGGGAGAAGAGCTGGAAATTATGTTCAATCACCAATGGTCAGTGATTTAATCAATCATGCCTGAGAAATAAAGCCTCCATAAAAACCCAAAAGGACTGGCTTCAGAGAATTTCCAGGTTGGTGAACATGTGGAGATTTGGAGAAAATGGTATCCTTTGAGAGCATGGAAGCTCCACACCCCTTTCCCCATCCTTGACCTATCTCTTCCATCTGACTCTTCATCTGTATCTTTTATAATAAACTGGTGGTCTAGTAAGTGTTTCTCCATGTTCTGTGAGCTGCTCTAACAAATTAATTGAACCCCAGGAGAGGGTGGTTAGAGTAGGCAGTTAGTTAGGCTGTAAAACCAGATGTCTGGAGGCCAGCAAAGAGGAAGTCATGGCCAACATGGGGAAGTCAGAGGCGTGTCCTGGTAGCACTCCCCACCAGGCCTGTCCTGGTAGCATTACCCATTCCTGAAGAGATCATCCTGCTTCCAAAAAATCCCCTCCTCTAGTAATGAATATTCTACCCATTTGTTAACAACTGTCAATAAAAGATAGAAACTGCAAGCCCAGGGGGTGGAGCTCTCCCTTGAGCTCACCTGCTCTCACTCTTGGAAGTGTACTTTCCCTTTAATAAACTTTCTTGCTTGCACTGCTCCCCTGCTGTGTTGTGTCTGTCCTTGAATTCTTTTGAGGATGAAACCAAGAGCCTCCAGTGACATCTTTTGGATGGGCTGGGTTGAGGCCTCAGGTCCCAAGGTCTCCCCAATCCATCTGGCAACAGTCAGAACTTCCAATCTATACAGCCTGTTGGTCAGAGAACCAGTTGACAACCTGTACATGGGAATCTGTGTCTAAAGTGGGTAGGGGAGGGCAGTCTTGTGGGTGTGAGTCCTTAACCAGTGGGATGTGATGGCTTACTCCAGATGCAGAGTCTCAGAATGGAGTTAAGTCTGTGGGACCCTTTGTCAGTGTCCATGGAGTACTGAATTAATTGCTTGGTGATGGGGAAAAAACACACATATTGGACAGCTCAAACACAATATATTAGAATCTTAACACATAGTATCTTCCCTCTTTCTATGTTTTCACAACTACATGGCCCTTTTACTATATTCTTATTTGAGTGCATGTCACCTTTATTTAGGTAGTTATCTGAGACTATAATCTGAATCAAAACTCTGACATCTTCATTTCTTACAGACAATTAACTCACCCTCTTTAACATATTTGGGATCAGTCCCTCTTTCTTTCCCTATATCACTGTCTTACTTCAGGGCCTCATAATATTTTGCTTACTTTACTGCAATAGCCTCCAAAATATTCAGCCAACCTCCAGTTCAGCTCTTTTCCAATCCATTTTTGTACATTCCCTATCCACAGTGATCTTTCTAAAACATGAACTTTGGATTTTAAATTTGCCTAGCATTCTTTTGGTCCATGAGTTTACCATGTCCGATCCAACTTACCATGTAAGTTCCATGAGTTTACCACATCCGATCCAACTTTGCATCTCTAATGTTTGGATGAATGCTGGATATAGGATAGATTTACTAACTCACTCTTTTATTCATTCATTTGCTTTCTATTAGCACTTTTAGTGATCCAGAGACTGTTACATGTTCTGGGTATACAGCTGTAAACAAGACAGACAAATCCTCTGTCCTATGGAAGAAAAATATGTGCTATGATGGAAAATAAACCGAAGTGGCTATTTTATAGTTATCAGAGAAGGCCTTTCTATGGATATAACACTGGGGTTGGAATCTTAAGGGTAAGAAGGATTCAACCTTGAGAAACAAAAAGGAACAATATGTCTGGAACAAGGTAGGCTAAAAGGAAATTGCAGTGAGGTAAGATTGCACAGCTGAGATAAAGCTAGAAGGTGCAAGTGGTCCATATACTTTCCTTCCCTGCCTGAGTGAATACAAAAAAGTAAGTGGGGAGCTTCTTTATGCTTTGAGTTGGCCAGATAACAGACACCAAAAGAGCTGCTTCCTGATCTTTTCAAGCTATGTCTTTAAATTTCCATTGAGTACCGAAATCTGCAATCTGTTTAAATTGTCATAGGGGATTAGTGAACTACATTGGCCTTTAGACGGTTGATTAGGAACCTTGAGTACCAACAGTGAATAAGCCAGAAAGTCCTATGATATTTAAAATGGATCCATATAATGACATATTTTCCAAGTCTTTTAAAAACCTTAAGCTGAGACTCAGAAGCATGGCTTCAGAGCAACCTAGCTTCAAGAAAAAGAGGAAATTATTTCTTTGTTGTGATTCATGCTGAAGGGCCCAATTTCACATTAGAGCAAAAAGTTCTCTGTTTTTTGCTTTATAAAAGCAGTATCAAATTTAAATATGTTCTCTATTGCCTGCATAGTTTTTCAAAAGCATCCTAAAATTCAAATAGTATAGCTTATTAACTGCATTTTCAACTTCTTTTATGCTGAGGAAAGACAGTTTCCATTTAGTCTAAGAAAAGTCACTATAATGAAAATGGAGATAGAATTGCAAATTGTAATTCTACAGACAAGAGAATCATTTCATTATAATGTAAATAACCACTCCCATGCTGTGTGGTATACTTAACTGAATTTAGTTAGATGATTAAGGTGCTGGAAGGCGTTTGGAGGTGGGCAGTAATGGGGTTCTGTTTGGTGTAGTAAAATATTAGGGGCTCTGCAGTCAAACAGATCTCTCATTCTTGCCTCTGACTTTTAGGAAGAAGACCTCCTCTGAGCTTTAAACTTGGGATCCAGTTTCCTTTAATATAGCATTTGCCAAACTTGCCTGGTGATAAAAATTACCTCGGGTAATCTTTCAATTGACTGCCAACTCGCTAAGGGAGTGGGAGAAATTCCATTTTACTACATAGCCACCCATGACATTGAATTTATTTTATTTTATTTTTTTAAGATTTTATTTATTTACTTGACAGAGAGAGACACAGCGAGAGAGGGAACACAAGCTGGGGGAGTGGGAGAGGGAGAAGCAGGCTCTCTGCGGAGCAAGGAGCCCGATGCGGGGCTCCATCCCAGGACCCTGGGATCATGACCTGAGCTGAAGGCAGACGCTTAACCGACTGAGCCATGCAGGCGCCCCTTCATTGGATTTATTGTTATTTCACTACTTCTAAGTTTTTTTTATTCAATATCTTAATTTCTCATTCAAAAAGCATCTGATTTGTCCTGAAGGACAGAAAATTCATATTTTGGAATTCCTAATATAAGCCAGTTAGTAGGATATTTAGGTCTAGCTCCATATGTGTTATCACATGAATTCAATAGAACTATTTCAAAAGCTGATTTTATTTTCTGCATTCCTCTTTGAGGGTAAGAGACAAGTCATCTGAAAATGAGTGTATGTAGAGACGGTGTACGTGTGGTAAAGTAAACTCTGGAAGGCATCTTGTAGTTAGAAGTCTAAATGCTCAATCTCTTTCAATTTCTCCACCCAAAAGGAAGAATGATTATTCATTTTCAAAACAAAAATTACTAGACTGTGAACTCTTAACCATCAAAGCAAACCTAACCATATAGAATTTAGTTGATTACTTCAACCCCAAATATCACTAAGAGATTTTTCAAAGATTTTTGAAATATTTCCTTGCAGTCCTTAATTTTTGTACACATATTTTTCATGTAGTTTAAATCTATCTAGATACCTAATTTTCTCTCCTACTTTCTTTCTGTTGCCCCCAACTCCACTCCCACCCCCACCCCAAAGCACACACAAAATTTTCTCCTTGGAGTGCATCAGTGATTTTCTGATCAAGTATCTATATATTTCTGAGATTGCATTTGACTTCAGAAGTTCTAGAATATGGAGGAGGATAATTGAAACTTTGATTAGAAAATAAGACTTCAGGCCATTATGGGAAATTAAATTATGTACTAATTAGTAGCCTCTCCAAACATGGTTATGTTAAAGCATATTTTGCTTTCAGTTGTTATCCAGGATATCAACAGATGAATTGTCTTAGGTCACACAGTATATATTTTACAGTATACCTCTTATCTTAGGTCTGTTACTTTAAATAAATCAAACAGATATATATATAAATAAATATGAACTCTAGGTCCTTGGATAAGAATGAGATATATATTGTCTCCTTATGGCAATCTCTATCACATAAATAGGCCAAGATGTGCCACATTCAGTTCATGGGAGATGTGCTTTATTTTGAGAGTGCTACTCTCATTTTTTTTGTATCAAATAACAATGATTTGCATTTAATTTGTCTGGTACTTTGGAATGAGCCATGAGCTGTGTAAAATATTTGGAAAATTCACTCTATTCTTCGTCATCCCAGAAAATCGTTATATCCTATTAGAACTAATACATGGTTTTCAGTCCTTTTATTATTGTTGCTGTATTTTAAGTTGTAAGTTATGGTCATGAATATCTGGAAATGGTGGCTAAGATAGATTAAAACGGCAGGTAATTACACTGTATTATTTCTTATCTGATCAAATTAAGAGCTCACATGATACTAGGTGTCATATGTTTTACATGGAAGGAGACCTTAAGACATATTTTGAAGTGTAGTTTCTCAAACAGTGATTATTAAAGGAATAATAAATTTAAAAAATGAAAAAATTTATGATATGATAATTTTTTAATACAAGTAAAGCTTAAGATATTCAGCTAAATTACAGGTCTATAAATAACTTGTTTCCTGCATAAATTCATTAAACATATAAATCACTTGTCTAGTCTTTGCATAGCTAAATCTGCTATATTCCCATGTAGCAATATTAGTAATGGCTTTTTTCATGGGACATTTCTTTGTTTTCATTTGGTAATTTGGCACTTTAAAAATAACAACAATGATTTCAAAGTAACACTCTTCATGCTACCCAATGAGCACTCTACATTGGATTTAAATAGAAAGTTACATGACTTCCAAGTTTTACCTTTTTTTGTTGTTAGCTTTAGATTATATACACTAATCATGAAGAATCCAAAATCATAGGTAATTTAAAACAAATGAACATTTGGTTTTTGAATTTGTTTCCCTGCTTTTGAGGTTATTTCCCAGAACAGAAAATGCCATTGTTATAAAATAGTAAAGCCCTACTGGGAGATCTGACTAAAAGGAAGGAGAAGAGCCGTATAGTTTACCATTTTTAAAATATATTTTACTTTTTTGTCACAGAAACTTTGGAAAATACCAAAAGGAGAAATAAGAGAAAAAAAAAAAACTGCTCTAAATTTTACCATTCCCAGGCACTGTCTTTTAACGTTCAATATATTTCCTTCTGGTGTCTTATCTACGCCTACCCTAGAAATTTTCACAATTGTGAATATTGTGTTTTTTTAACCAGTACACATCACATTTTTCCTCTATTATTGTAAGTTTCTCACAGATATAGTTTTAAATATCTGCAAAATATTTCATTGGGTTGATCTCCCATAATTCATTCCATCCTTCCTCTACGGTTGGACAGTTAAACAACACCTGATTTTTCGTTAGATTTTGGCACAGCTTCCTATTTCTGACACAGGCATGTTGCATTTCTCTACGACTTTATGTGTTATCCAAGACAGTTCAAATCCTTAGGAAAATAGAGCCTATAAATAAACCTGAAAACAAAATTTTTCTCAAATGAAGCTAGGTGGAGTTATCTAGATGTGTTAATGGAAATTGATGATATTCTTATAGAGTAAGTGCTATATGATTTAGAGAAATAATATTAGATATAATTGATTTGGTACTTTAAAAATAGATATTTATCAATGACTAGTTTCAAAATTATTATGAAAAGTTTTTTTTAAAGCAAAATTATTATGAAAAGTTTTTTTAAGCAATTTACCTTAACTAAACGGTAAATGTTGTATGAAAATAGTCATTTTCCTAATTTGAATTATGTGATTCTATTTTTGCTAAATGCCTATGGCTAAATATTTTCATGTGAGGTATAAAGTAAATTCTAGCAAAAAGAATAGTGGGAACCAATTCTGTATCTCACCTACTCTGCAATCTGTCCACAAAAGGACCAGTCTGGGACACAATGTCAATGAAAATGAGACTGATGAATTGCATTTTCTCTTGCGTCTGGGGCACTGAATCCAAGCAAGGTTACACTGTTATTTGTTGAAATAATCGCTAGAAAAAGAGAAAGTGCTATTGATCTTTTCATCAATAAATCACGAGTAAACAATGGAAGCTCCTTGAACTGCTAGGGAAAAATTATGATACCTCATTTCCCATTTGCCTCCTCAAGAAGGGCAGGATCATTCACTTCTTATGCATGCTGGAAGTTTTAATTCAGAGTTGGCGTCTAACATCTTTTTCAGAGAAAATTCTATAAGTTCACCTCTAATGACAAACAGCCTTTAATATAACTTTCTTTTAATTTCTCCAGCATTCCTTCTTTTCCTCTTCCACTCATTCCTCTTCCTCCCCTCCCTTCTTTATTGAGCACAACTTTCTTTGGGAGAAGAGGAGAGGATCCTAAAAATAAAAACCTGTTCTTAGAAGACCAACAAAGAAAAACAAATCCTCCCGTGTTTTCCCTGACAAAGCAGAGTGAATAGATTCCCATCAGTACTGGGATTCACATGGCGTTGTGGGTTGCTAGGCCTGGCAAGTAGACAGAACTACCATAACAGATCAGGAATCCAGGGCAGGTTTTAGTGGCAGCCAATGAAAAGAGGGGTGGACCCTGAAGGTAGCTGAGGAGGATCAGCCTCTTCTCAGTAAGTGCAGCAGATGATTCAGGCAACAGTAACTGGTAACTGAGTGCTTCCATGGTCTAATGATTTCACACATGATAGGCCAAACATTTTGACATGTTAACAAGGCAGGGAGTAAGGGAATTTAAGAACAAGTAGAGAGAGCCAACCCACAGGGACTGAGGTGCAGCCACCAGACTCCTGCACACAGAAAAATGGAGTGAAGAACATGACAAGTCCAGATCTAGAAGAAAATCCTTCAACAAAAACACATTTATGGGTATATTTATTGCCCAATGTTGTTATGCTAGTTGTGGTATAATTGCATATATTCTAGTGCCTATTTAGCTTTTTCAGCAGATTTTGAATTGATTGGGACCTCAATATGATTAAAATGAAAATCTAATTAGAAAAAAATATGTGCATACTGACTTGGCAAATATTCTAGTATAAATGTAATGAGCAAGGCACAATTAGTTTAGGACAAATGTGTGTCCCTCTGTACCAACGTAATAAGAAAAAATGTAAGGAAGAAGGTAGCAAGCTTCAGATAGGTTTTTTTATTTCACTACATCATCAATTAATTTCAAAATGTGATTACATCTGCTACTGGAAAAAAAACCATCAGACAGCAATTAGACTAAGTGTAGCTACATATCTTTTGGTGATACAATTTGTGAAAGGTACAATACTGGAATAGTATACTGAAAATATACTAATGTGTAATTATAAATAAATTATTTAGTTTAATAATTTATTTTATTTTATTTTATTTAATAATTATTTATTATTAATAAATTATGTCCTCAGTGTAAGTTGTCTTTATAAAAGATAAAAATAACCAACCAACCAACTAGCCAAGTACCAACTCATCATAGTCAAGGCTTTGCACCTCTCATCCCAATGAGCCATTTCTTAAAGATGGATGTTGGTAATTGCTAACACAGCTTTAGGTAGCACTGAAAGCTCTTGGTTACTTTGGCCACATACTTTGTCTTAGTCAATAATATGCTGACAATAGGGAAGAATCTAAGTATCCTTAGGGAAACTGGGGTCAGGGTGTGGATGGCAAGAAGGGACTGGATATTCCTACCATCAGAATTTACCTATGTTCTTTATTTCTCAGAATAGAAATGAGAATAGAAATGAAATGTTACTGACATTTCAGACTAGGGATTTTGTCAGAATAACTTCTAGTTTGTAATAAGAATTTTCCCCCTGCAAGATATTTTTTCCACTCCATATCTTCCAAATAGAAGCAGATTTCTGTTAATATTCAAAAGTATTTTCTAGTAGAAGAAAACTAAAATTGTCAGTATCTGCAGAAAATAGCAGCATTATTTGACAAAATAGTTTTTGTTTTATTACAAGCTGAGCAGAGAGGAGATTAATCTGGGGACTTATCTTTTGATAATTTATAAGTGAATATAAATCATCTTTTGATAGTGCAGCTAAATATTGAAAATACTTCATGCAAGCTTGAAAAGATTATTTTTGGGGTATAAGATTCTCTATTGTATGTCTGCGTAATTGAGTTTATTAATTGTATTCTTTAAATCCTCTTTGTTAGTAATTGACTCCTAATCTATCCACTGATTAAAGAAATGCATTTAAATCTTCAATTAGATTTGTGAAATCTATCAATTTCTTATAATTTATTCTTATAATTTATGAGCTTCCATGTAAATTATTTTTTCCTAGTGTTCTTTTAATTATTTCATTATATGAATTCCTTCATTATTAATAATCTTTGCCTGTAATTCCATTTTTATTAAGGTAGTTGTTGATTATTATATTCTTGAAGAATAGTTTTTCAGTCTTCCCTGTCAAACTGCCCACATCATTTTTAAGGTGTATCTACTGGAGAAGGCACCATTAGTTTTTGTATTTACCAATTAAAAAAAAAACAACTTACGTAGTCATTTTATGTTGTACTTAATTCCTTCTTTTTTGGAATAACTGTTATGTGTATGCTGGAGCCTCCCAAGCTATTGAACTGATTTTTAGTTTCTATTGTGTTATCTCTTCAGTCTACATTTGGATGCATTTTCTGTAACATCTTTGAATTTACTAATTTTCTCTTCATGATACGTTGGATTGGAGTTGGCCTCATTTTTAAGTTTTCAAGTTCAGTGAAATTATTTGGTAATTTCTTAGGATTTCTAATTTGTTATCTAAATTCTCCCCATTTTGCACCATTTCTTCAAGTTTTTTTCCATAAATTCTTGTTCTGCTTTGATGAATGCTATCTCTTCCTTGTGCTCTTTATTTTCATTTTATCAGTAGTGAGTTAATCAGTTGTTTTAACGTTGCAAGCTATCAGCCTATTCATTATTTATTGGCTTATATTAAGTAGACTCTTTGTTTTTCTATCTCATCTGCTTTTATCCCTTCTTATTTGGTAGTTTTACAAACTCTCCAGAATTTCCAGACCAGAATGAGGTCTTGTATTTGTACTCGAGGCTCCTATTCCTCAGATACTGGCAACATGGGAAGTCTAGTTACTAAGCCCATTGATAATATGGCTCATGTCCTGACCTCTAGGCTTTGTTTACCTAAAGTCACCTAAAGGTGACCCTTTCATATTTAAATTTTTACATTTCTTTAAATTTTGCTTCTGCTTTTCTTATTTAATCTAAGCTTTAGCTCAAGCAGCATTTGGTCACAGATTGGGACAATTGACTAAACCCTGAGTATGATAAAAATTATTTTATTACCCAAGTGGGCACAGATCAGGATCACTTTACTTTCTCTTACTTCCTGAGTTGGGAATTCCCAGCTGACCTGCCTTCTTACGTACCCCAAGTTTGGTTGGCCTATGGTTGTAGTTCTGCTATGGTGTTGTGTTTTGACTCCATTCTTGTGTTACAGAGATGGTTGTCTTATTTTAGATTTCAACTATTTTTTTTTTTAAGATTTTATTTATTTGATGGAGAGAGACAGCGAGAGAGGGAACACAAGCAGGGGGAGTGGGAGAGGGAGAAGCAGGCTTCCCATGAAATGGGGAGTCCAATGCGGGGCTCAATCCCAGAACCCCGGGATCATGACCTGAGCCAAAGGCAGACGCTTAATGGCTTAGCCACCCAGATGCCCCAGATTTCAACTATTTCTTGTAATTAAAGATTGTTTTTTACATTTGTATTTCCCATTGTTGGACCTTAGAAGAAAAGGGTCTCAAAACAGAACTATAATCTATGTTGTCTATAGCTGCATTGTCCAAAATGGTGGCCATGAACCGCATTTGACAATCTGAATAGAAATCAGTTAAAATTAAGTAAAATTGAAAATTCAGCTCCTCAGTCATGTTAGCCACATTTCAAGTTCTCAATAGTTCCATGAGGCTTTTAGCTACCATTATGGATAGTGCTGATATAGAATATTTCTATCATTTTAGACAGTTCTCTTGGGTAGCTCTAGTCTATACTATGAAGCTAAATATTGAAAAGCGAAAAAAAAGGCTGCAGGTGCTTAAATCTATTGTGAGGTTGTTGGAAGCCCTGAAGTTCACTAAATTGTTAAAAGACACATGTAGAATATGCAATAATGGAATTCTATGTGTTTTCTTTTCAACAACATGTCTATAGTAGCCTACTATGAATTTTTCCATGAAGTATAATCTTACGATCTTGGAGCCAGGAGACCTGGGCACAAATTCCAGCCCTGCCCCTTACTAAGAATGTGATTTATGACTAGATACCTAACTTCTCTGAACTCTCATTTTCTCATTTGAAAATTGGGATGATAGTTATTTTGCCAATTTTGTGTGATCTTTGAAAATGTAGTATGTTTTATTAAGGTGTATTTCAGGATTAATTAATTTCCCTCACACTTTACTCAGTATAAAGGTGACCCTTTCATATTTAAATTTTTACATTTCTTTAAATTTTGCTTTTGTGTCTTCTCAAGTAGCACAATGTTCATTCTAATTCCATTTGGATATCAGAAATATCCATGTCAGATGCTCTACCAACTGAGCCAGCCAGGTGCCCCTATGTCTACCCTATGTCTAATTATTTCAAGAGAGACTCAAATTTGAGTAAATGGGAAAAAGTATGCTTCCCAAACAGATATACCCTTGGATAAGCAGGTCATTTGGACTAAAGGGAACTAATGAAGGCAATCATAGTGGCATTCTACTGCACAATCTCACAATTGCAGGCCTAGTGGATGAAGCATACATATTTCTAAACCTTAATCTAATATATTTAAATCTATAGTGTTTCAGCAGTGTTAGCACCCATTACACAACATGAGCCATTTTTATTAGGCATAATCAGACAAACCAAGAGCCAAAGCCATAAATAAGAATTAACCTAATGGATGCATCCATCTCCATAACCCAGAGTAGTCTTTTTATGTGTGCAGTTTAGTTAGATTTTTTGTTTTGCTTTGTTGTTTTGTTAGAACATCTTAACCCAAACATTTTTTTTAAGATTTTACTTATTTTGAGAGAGGGAGAGAGAACAAGCAGGAGGAGGGGCAGAGGGAAGGGCAGAAGGACAGGCAAACTCCCTGTTGAGCAGGGAGCCCAACTCTAGGCTCAATCCCAGGACTCTGATATCATGACCTGAGCCAAAGTCAGGTGCTTAACTGACTGAACCATCCAGATGCCCCTTTAACAGAAACATTTTTATCAAGACCTTTGAAGTTTTAAAATAATAGGCTTTTGAACATTGTGATCTGTATAATAATAGCAAAATTTCTATATTCATCCCTGAATTGTTACATTTGCTTACAGGAAAGTATAACAAATGCCAATTTTGAGAGGGTATAAGTAGTAGATGATGGCAATTTTTGAATGATGCTATATATTCCACTTAAACTTATCTACTCTTACTATTTTATGATCATCAAACAATGTTTATTTCTCATAGATGAAATTGAGATGTGCATTATTCTAAGATTTATCATTTGTGGTCTATTTTTTCCTTGTTTTTATTTTTTTATTTTATTATGTTCTGTTAATCACCATACATGACATCATTAGTTTTTGATGTAGTGTTCCGTGATTCATTGTTTGCATATAACACCCAATGCTCCATGCAGAACGTGCCCTCTTTAATACCCATCACCAGGCTAACCCCTCCTCCCACCCCCTCCTCTCTAGAACCCTCTGTTTGTTTCTCAGAGTCCATAGTCTCTAATGGTTTGTCTCCCCCTCCAATTTCCCCCCTTCATTTTTCCTTTCCTGCCATCTTCTTCTTTATTTTTTTTAACATATAATGTATTATTTGTTTCAGAGGTACAGGTCTGCGATTCATCAGTCTCACACAATTCACAGCGCTCACCATAGCACATACCCTCCCCAATGTCTATCACCCAGCCACCCCATCCCTCCAGATTTGTAGTCTATTTTTTATGACATTTACCCAAATCCTAATACTTATGATGTTTGTTTATAGCAACTGGTTCTTGTAAATATTACAGGTTGTAGTGACAACAGTTTCTTTTCGTTGTCAGTGTTTTTTGTTATTTATGATTCTGAGTGTACCTTTATTTTGAAAAATAAAGAGTAAAATAAAATTTTGCTTATAAAACATATCCTACAATTTCGAAAAAGAAGGATGGCATCTAACAATGATATTAATATAGAGGAAACAAAAACCCCATATTTTACAAGTTTAAACCTGAATCAAATGTTTTGTGTATATGTTTAAGAAAGATAGCAAAATCGGTTTCCTTCTTACCATTTCTACTGCTCCCTTACCATTGCCCTGCTGGTCACCATTATCTCTGGCCTTTTACCTGGATGTTCTCCTTCCTTCTACTATTGTGAAGGGGGCTCTTCCAGGAACTGAGAATATCATCTTAGCAAGACTAGCGTGATTTCAACAGTTATGAGCATGGGATGGAGTCCAGACATTTAGCTTTTTAACATGTTCCCTGGCTGATATTTCTGTATTTGTTCCACAGACCCTACTCTGACAAATATTTTTCTAGAGCAATGATTCTTAAACTTGCTGGTCATGATCACTGGTGATGATGGTTAATCAAATCAGATCCCTGCAGTTACACTTGACCTACTGCAGACAAATACCTAGGAGATGAAGCTGGGAATCTTCACTTTTAGTTGGATTAGATGTATTAGGATTAGATGATCCTAATACAATCAATGAATGATGTTTGGGAAACAGTGCCCCAGAGGCCTTGTGCAAACAGTAGCTCTCATAGACGAGGGCAGAGAAGCTCAGCTGAAACCTCACCAGAACCAAGAGGCTCACTTAGGACTCTCAGAGGAGTAGCACCTGGGCCCTGGAAGCTGCAGAGCCAAGGCTAGCCCAGCAGCCTCAAAGTAGGAACAGGTGACAAGCCAGATGGTGGAGCCCCTGCAAATACAGAAAGATCCCTCCTGAATGCCCAACCCTCCAGAAGGATAACCACAATACAGGGAGTGCCAGAGCCATCTGTTGAAGAAGGAACAGAAGGCCCTGGGAGGCGGCACACCTCACCCAGCGTCACCTGGGAAGCCAGAAGGAGCACAGGTATTCTCAGGATGGAGAAAGCCAAACTTATCTGGTGGTTTACTGGTCCAAACTTTGAAAGAACCCAAAGGAAAAAGGTAAAGAATTCCTTGAGGCGTTTTCTATCTGGGGGAGGTGGTGGACAGCAGGAAGAATAATAACTATTATGTTCTAGGAATCTTACATTGTCTCTTTTAACCCTCACAGAACATCTTCAAGGTAAGCTATGTATTGTAAATGTGGCGGCTAATGTGCAAAAAGGTTCTTTTTCCCAAACTGAAACTTCGGGTCAAGTAATACTCCTTATCTGTTGTCTTTCTTGTAATGCGTGCTCCAGACAGAGTGCTAACTATAATGTTGGTTAGCTGGGTTTAACCCGGGGATAAAGGTTTTCAATGTTTACATTGATTGAGTTTTTAAATTAGCCCTTTTGGAGACCTATTTCATATGCTTTGTTAATGTGGTACCAAACGACTATTTCTGGGAAACACTCTATGGAGAGTGAATCTTGCCCAGAAGGCCTAAGTATTCCTTGTTAAAGTAACCAATGGCCTTTCCTTGACTATGTCACATTTTCTCTAGAATCTCAGTTTTTAATCTAGTTTCAGCTTGTGTTCTGTAATTGTCCATTCACTAATAATGTCTGTATAATAAGCTGAGAAATATGAAATTAACATCTAATTTTTAGCTTGACAGAGATTTTATGTGTAAATAGTAGTGGAATAAAAAATTCCAAATTAAATATAGATGATCTCTAGTAAAATATAATACAAGGGAGACACTCTGTATGCAGAGGGATAAGAAATAAGATTGTTTTTATTTCATTTACTGGAAACTACCAAATCAGTAAAACCTTGGGAAATTGAGTTTTCTCTAAAAATTATTTCACAAGAAGTTTCCCAGGCCACTGACAATGTGTGAGGTGAATCTGCACATTTATTTTGCATTTATGACCCAAATTGTTTCTTCTAACTCAGATTGTAGTAGTGGGGCCTCTGTGGTACATTCATGCCATTGTAATGTGGGGCTAAAATAAATTTTAAAAGATTATCTATTCCTATTCCTTTTCTTCTCATTTTGGCTGGACCATTCAAGGTGGATGAAGTTTTAAGGCTATTAGAGAAGAAAGTTCACAGCTTTTTACTAACTCTATTAACTTTTCACCTCGCTGTTTGCTCTATTTTAAATTTATATCAGCTCTACCGGCAGCAGCTCATAGGTGAGTGAAAGTGGCAAGAAAACTTGAAAAAAATGTCCTATGAGGAAAGTGGAAGGAATTTTAGCTAACTGGGAGAAGCATAAGTGATTTCTTAAGCATTTGAAGATATGTGAAACAGAAGAGGAATAGACACCTGTCTTTTAAGAGTTACCTATGCTGATGGATAAAAATTGCAGGAAGACAAATAAGGGATATATTAAGAATAATTTTATGGCAATTATTTAGAGTGTTTACCATATTTGCAGGTGTTAACGTAGAAGGAATTGAAGCATGAGTAAGTAAATTTGGGTTGGGCGATGTCTCCCATACTGTAGACAATGTATTTGAACCTTAGGGAATTTAAATAACTTTCTGGAAGTCATACAAATTGAATCAGAGCTAGTACTTGAAACCAGGTCTACTTCAAGTCCAATGAGTATGGCATTGTACCCAACTTCTGATGCTCAGAATTTTAATCAACAACCACCCCTACACCTTTACGTAGGAGACAGCTGAGCCACAAATTGAGAAGGGAACTTGCCCAAAACAGTTTGTAATGGCTCATATAAATGGAAAGTTATTAATATGACTTTGCTTGCCAAGGTGGGCTGAATTATAGATGGAAAATTCAGAGGTCACTTTATCACATGTGAAGCTCCCTTCTATAGCTTGACAAATGGTTATTCAGCTAGAGCTTAAAAATTCAACCTAGGGAATATTCCTCTCCGTGTTTGGTGGCGAGCGTTATTATGTTGAATTAGAAAATTTTCTCTTTTTCTAGTCCAACTCCTACTCAGGAGCAATATTAAATAAATTTGCCTTTATTTAAAATGCTAAATCTCCAAACTTTGAAGATGTTTCAATCAGGAGAGTGACCTTGCTATGTTTTAATTGCTTCGGTTTTTGTTGTTCTCGCTGATGTTATGTTGTTTGTTCAGTTTATAGTTAGAAAGGTTAAGATTCAAGTAATTATCAGAACAGGAGTACATATCTTGGGAAGCTTTCTTAGTTTGTGAACTATTCCTATGCAAAATCAAAACTAAAGATTAGAAAGTGCACCAAGAGAAATTTAGCTTCATGCATTGTGACATGGGAGGTGAACAGTGCTTCCTTTTTACCACCAGAGGTCTTCAAAGGACCTATAATAGCTGCATCTCCTCTAACGGAGGAGGAAAAATCTCTGAGGACAAAGCTGACAGAAACTCTCAGCAAGTAATTTATTCAAGAACTTAAGGAATTATGAGTGTTCTGTAGCCTTAAGGCTAGCCATTTCTGCTAGCTGAATTCAGGCAAAGAAAAAACTAATAAAAAAAACGAATAACCAAACCCTCAATGCAGAATAGTTAAAATGGATCATTTTATATTTAATTTTGATTCATTGATAATCATTTTATTTATGTTATGGAGCTTCTGATGCCAATGGCAAGGATTAAAAACTTCTTATCAATATTACATAAAAAAGGAAATCCACTATCATTTACATTATTGACATATATTTATGAATGTGTTATGCATATATTATAAATATGTAAAAATCCTGATTTCTTTTTACTCTAAATTTAAAGCTTAAGAGACAATGTGGGCTAATTCCTTACATTTATTCTAAATCATTGGAAAGCAAAGCCAGGCAAAGATTTTATATCAATTTAGAAAAACAGCTCTCTACATAATTTGAGTACCAATTGTCTCTTTCATAGGTCCTTTGTATTTTCTATGTGGCTTGTTTAATTCACTATTTATTGAAAGTCTATTATATGCCTGCCGTTTTACCAAAATATGGCATGCATGAAAATTGTAATCACACAAGATCACTGTTCTCAAGAAATTCACGATTTAGTGCAAGAAAAAGAGGCAAATACCACATTAGAAAGATGAGAATAGTAAGGGCAGGGAGCCTGCAGAAGTGATAACTACCTCAGGGAGAATCAGAGAAGATTCACCAATGAGCAGACGCATGAACTAGGTATTGGAAGACAGAAAGGCAGTCATATAGTGAAAGGTCTAGGGAAGAAGGGCAATGTTTTATGGAGGAGAAGGAACGTGAACAGAGCAAAGCAAAGCCCTGAGCCAGAAGAGGATACAATATATCAGGATTGATGGCAAGGGGATGGAGAAATTTGCCTGGACCCTTAACACAAGCTGAGAGTTTTGTTTGCTATATGTGAAATGAAGTCAGTAAATACAGCCTTGATTATTTTATATTGAGGGCAAGGACAGAGCTAAGGTTGAAATAGTCTTGTTATTTTAATACTTAACCATGTGAAAATAATTTCCCTAATCAGAGTCCAAACCAAATTAAAAAAAAAAAACAATTCCCACAATGATCTGAAAAATTTAGAATTTTTATCTTTATAACCTACCTCCATTTTATTTTCTCACAAACTGTTTCCCCTTTCCTCTGTTTTGTTTTGTTTCCCTTTTACTCTTGCTGTAGGTTGGCACATTGCATTTTTTTTAATCTAGTGAAAAGAGTGGAGAACCAAGGCATGTCTTAGTTGGAGGAGGAGGAACTCCAAATAATATGGGTGTGTTCAATGAAATATTTGTGTGTTTACTGCTTTCGTAAGGCAGGAAACAAGGACATATTACAAAACCATTAAAAATAGAAAAAAACACAATACAATAATACACTTTAATTATATTTTATGGTCATAACAGTACTGCCCAAAGGAACTTAACACAATTCAACCATTATGTTCATAGACATTTGCCAGTCTTCCAGTAACACAGCTGCTCTTGTCTTCGGTCTTGATAGCAAACATGTGTTAAAGGAAAAAAAAAAAAGTAAGATTCTAGAGTTTGAGCTTTAGTTTCCTGCTCTCTGCAGGATTGAGTTTGAGTCTCTATTTAAATTTGTACAGGAAATAAAACAGATTGGAAGTTTGTAACTAGTCTCCCTCCCTCTCATCGAATTTTCTTCCTCCTGATTGGACCACTCTTGGATTCCATTGTCTAGATTTTGTGCAGGGTCTGCGAGACCACTCAGGGCAATTTTCCATCCACCTCCTCAGCCCTTTTCTTTCCTGGCTCAGTCATACTACTCCCATTTTCCATGACTTGGAAATTTCAGGCGACCCTCAGGCCTTTGCACAAGTGGCTCCCTCCCTTCTCTCTCAGCTCTTCCCTTGTCTGTCTATTCAATAAGACAATTAGCTCACTTGAAATTACAGGATCACAAAAATACTCCTTTCTTTGACAGCCATTATCTCTTTGGACCTCTCACTCTGGACTAAACTGTGAATGCAAGGCCCTTCTGTTTTCACGCAGGACCCGGGGCGGTGCCCACAGATAGCAGGTATTGAGTAGATTTGTGTTAGCCCAATGAATGGAGGAAGAGGTGTAGGGAGAAAAATATGTATTGAAATAATCATGTAAGTGGCAGAACTATGTAGCTTATTTTTTTTTAGACTTAAGGAAGACAGGTTAGCTTCAAATTAAGGTGTTTTAATATAAATAATATAATACTATATAATATAATATAATATAATATAATATAATATAATATAATATAATATAATAATATAAATAATCCATGCAATATCAGTTTACTATTATCCTATTTTAGGATACCAAAAAAATAGATTTCTCATTCCTTCGAGGTTGTTGATGAAGTGGTGTTTGGAACAGATCTTCACTAGAATTTACTAAAGACAACTGTTTTTATCTTCATATTCTCACTTAAAGCTCTTTTCTTCAAAGGGAAATACTTTTCTTCATTATGTATTACTAAATTAAGCACATGTTGAAAGGAGAGTAATGGACATCTCCAGCAGCCTCTTGAGTCTTAATGCTTGAGATGAGAAGCCGAGGAACATATCTGTTTCTTCTGATATGCTTCAAACCATAAAAACACAGATTGTGACTGAACACGTTTGATCTCTCTTGCTCCTCTTTTGAGGAAGCCAGTTCCATCCACTTTGTTCCGTGGGGTACAGCAGTGGGTGATTATGTGGACTAAACACCGACAGAGGGGTTAAAACACAGCTCTGTGATGATTACTTTCACTTCTAGGACCTTGAAATAGACTTGCGTTCTTTTTAGTATTACTTTGCCTATTGACCAGTGTTTTTTGAAGAATCTCATTTGTTGACTCTGCTTTTGGGATGTTGATGTTGCAACATTTTTCTCTGCTGAACAGGAAGTTGGTATAGTATCAGCCTACTCTAGTTCTTCCTTCACACCTAACCTGACGTTTGTTAAGAATACATTTAAAAATGTTGACGTATTTACACTTGGTCATGTTTTCCTAGTCACAAGAAAAACATATATAAAGAACACTGTAAGAAAAAATGAATCAGTACTGCATTGAGTTTCACTGTTATGGAAGAAATCTTTACATTTGAATTTCTTTCCTACTGCTTACAGCATGATTTAATTTCTAAGGGATCTTTACATCTACAAGATGATTTTTAATTATCTATGTCTGGGATCAGCAAGCTACTACTTGCACCACCAAATCGAGATTGTCACCTGATTTTGTCATACATTCTATTAGAATAGAGCTGCTCCCATTTATCTGTGGTGACTTTAGCACTGCAACAGAATTGAAGAGTAGCATTAGAGACTGTAGCTCACAAAATCTAATATGTTTATTATCTTGCTGGATCCAGAAAAAGTTCACCAACCCCTGGAATGTAAGTGATGCTACTTAGTACAATTTTATTGGCCTCTGTAATGTTATTATTTATCATTTGTTCTTGGATAATGCTATAACAGGTTATGTTACATACTCAACCTTTACAACATACATTTAAAAAGGAAACAGAAATTTTAATTGTGCATTGAATAAAAAGTAAAATATATGGGAATCTTTTATAGGATAAAGGGAAAGTTGACAAAAGATAGATGAAATAAAATAATGAGCAGAATGAAAATAAATATTGTTATAACTATCAGGCTGTTGAATAACTTGTTTTTAAATTTTCTTATGCCCTTGTTTACTATCAATTCCTCAGGAAGAACATTCTAAGGAGAACAGAGTTAATACTACCTGCAAAAATTCATTTACTTCATCTATTTTAAGGCAAAGAAATTCTACCAAGGTCAGTTAAGGTAATTTTTCCCCTTCTTAAGTTATAACATTGTTATTTGTGTCATTTGTACTGTAGTTCCCAGTAATTAAAACAGCAGGTTACAGATGGATTATTTCAGCATGGGCTCACTCATCATCTTGCCCTCCAGTTAGATGGACATTGTCTTACGTAGGCACTGCCCACTGTCCCCAGGCAAGACTCTCTTAGACTGTCCTTGGAGGAGGAAATTAGCCTAAATAAATCTCTTTTATTTGTCTCATAAGTCTTTGAAACGAACTATATTAGTGACTGCCAGGTGAGTTGCTCCAAACAGGAAAAACAATTCGATAATCTTATGCTTTTGATGTCAACCTGACATAAAGTTAAAAAGAAAAAGATTCTGTTATTTAAGAGAAGATTTTAAAAAGAGTTTCTTTGAAGTGCATATTTACTTGTAAACTTTTTTTTTAGGTTGACTGAAAGAAATTGCATTCCCCTGAAAATTCTCTAGTTAATGTACTTCATAGCAAGACCTGCCTAAAAAGTGGCGGTTAGGAAAAATTTAAAGAGGAAAGAGAAAAGATAAGAAAGTTTCAAAACTATATGCTCATTTGTTTTTGGAATGGAAAGGCATGTTTTTGGCAGAGTACCAAATGCCTGTTTATCCACTTATTTAGGGCTGTGCAGAATTTGTAGAAATATCTTAACACATATATATTGCATGTTTCCCTTAGATTATCCAACATGTCTTCTCCATTCCATAATCAGAAAACCATCTTCCCCCCTAAGCCAGTGAATACTCTGTTAGGATGTTTCAGTGTGTGATGGAATATTATTTGAGTCCTATGATTCCTATGTGTTAAATGTGTAGTTTAAATCATGTATCAGCATATTTGAGTCCTCCATAAGTGCTTAGCACTGTCTCATGTTCCTTTAGAAGGGCCCTATGTTGAGAATTCCAGAGGATTTAATTAATCGGTTGCCTTGGTTTTAGATGTAAATTTCGTTTATAATTTATGGTTCTCCCAGAGTCATGAAACTTCTTCTGCTATCCTATTTACCTGTATTGCTTGCCACATGTCCTCCTCACCATCGATCAATATCCTACCCATCATTTCAGATCAAGTCCAAGCCCTGTCACATTCATGAAGACTGTTTTGATCACAGAGCCTGACAGGATATCTTCTTCCTCTGCTCTCTCCTAGCATTTATTACTAATTCCACTCATAGGCTTTCTATCCTACTGTCTTGTATTGCCCTTACGTTTAGTAAATATCTTATGTTCCTATTGCATGATAAGCTCTTAGGCCAAGTGACGGACTCTTACACTTTTGTGCTCCTCTCATGGTACCTTGAATATCCTGGTTACTCAAAAATGACTGAAAGACCTTTTCATACAAGATACGATATTGTTGGATAGTTACCTTTTGCAAGATTAAGATTACACATACATGTTTCTCTTTAATAATGGTTCAGGTAACTAGGAGTTGACTAAAATTGTTACCACTTATGGAACGAGAAGAAAAATCTCTTCCAAATCATGGTTGATTGCTCATGAATTAAATACTCTACAGAAGATAGTTTTATACAATCAAACCCAAGAGTAATTCTGTCTTTGTCTATAATTTCTACGGCACTGTGCCTTATTAGCCTAAAGCTCTGATATTTAACTTTTTTTTTTTTTAAAGAGAGATGTTGGAATATATTTCTGCTTTGAAATAAACACTCAATTGTGAGAAAAGTCCTGTTTGCATCTAGAAAAGATGGGGAAGTATCCAGATAAATATATATTTATCTTTCACAAACAGAAGTTTATTTTTTTAAAAGATTTTAATTTATTTGAGAGAGAAAGGTAGAAGGAGAGGGAGAAGCAGACTCCCCACTGAGTGTGGAGCTCGATGTGGGACTTGCTCCCAGGACCCTGAGATCATGACCTGAGCCAAAGTCAGGTGCTTAACCAACTGAGCCACCTAGGCGCCGCACAAGTAGAAATTTAAAATCAGTGTAAAAATAAATACCTGGAAGTTATATTGTTTTGAGTAAAGAATGGGAGGGCAGTAGAAAAATATTTTTAGTCTGTCTCTAAACTTATGAATGTTTTGAAATTTCAAATTTTAAAATTATTTTTGAAGAACCTAAATTAGGCCTCATCTAAAGAAGATAGTAAGCACTGATTTAAGATGAAGCCTAATATACAGCCTGATAGAAAGCATATTATTCTTTATGCTTTATCATATGAAACATATGAATCATTATTGATTAGAATTTATTATACATCATTATGAATCAGTATTTACCTAGTACCCACCCCTTTGCCGGAGGTGCTGATGGATTACACAGACTGTCTCTTGTATTCCTCACTACAACTAGATGGGTTCGGCATTTGTATTCCATTATTGCATATCAAGGAACTGAGGTCTAGAAAGCAGGTGTAGTGTTGTGCAAGATCATACAACTGAGAAGTCATGAAGCCAGGATGGAAAGGCAGTGTATGTGCTTTCTCATCCCATGTTGCTTTTTATAAGAATGTGTTACCAACTTTTAGCAATCTTCTTTATCAAAATCCCCCAGAGAATTTAGACAATCCCCTAGCCCCTCTTTCTCTCTCTATTTATATATATGAAAGGGAGATGTAAGAACACACTTCAAATTACCTTCAAAGAACTTTCTCCATGCAGCCTTTGGAAAAAAGCAGGATTTGCCATCTAACAGAAATTGTCACTTTTTAAGATGTATGGCATTTCCAACTCATATTCAGTGTGTTCTCCATTTGACCTCTGAATCCTTGCCTATTGTATTTTCACTTAACTTATGTTTTTTCTTTTTTAGAAAAACAATTTCCCTTTTATGGATTTTCTTTTAGGCTTGATACCGTTCAGTAGTAATCAGTCTCTTGGAGCTGCTAGAGACCTTAAGGCAAGATTGTACCTCAAGCCAGTGTTATACTGATGAGTAAAAAACTGGCATTCAGTGAAGTGACATGATTTATTTAGACTATGAGAAGGACCCCTGTCTCCTAATTCTCAACTCAGTGAAATCCGTGATACAGTGCATCTTAATGAGACACTCAGAGATCAAGCAATTATGAAGCTGATTGACAATTTTTTGGAGGGAAGTATTTAGTGACCAAGTTGATTTGGAGCTGTCATTACTAATTAGTTGTTTGAAATGGTATTTTTAATATAAAGGTCATGAAAAATTAAAAGATGGCATGGAATGTATGAGAGTAGATATTACTATACTTTTATACAGGTTTTTCCGGCCTCACCCTTCCCTCACTTTTCTCTGGTTCATTCGAGAATTTGCCATATATTTCAGGTCTCTGTGATTTAGCCCCTTGTGCTTCTTTATCTGGAATTCCCTTCCATGTCTTGACTAGAAAAATTCTGTTTATTCTTCCTTTCAAATGTCCTAACCACACTTTCCCTTGACCTTGGCAGAATTAATTCCCCACTTTCTCTGCTATCGAAGTAATTTGTGCCTTTATTAGCACTCATCTTTATTTTATTGCCATTATTTCTAATCTATCTTCTTTCAGACTGGAAGCTCCTAGAAGGCAAGTTTTGTCTTAATCCCCTTAGTCTCCCACATGACAACGTAATGCTTGGTACACAGTGGGGGCTGCAAACACATTCCTCTTGAATGAGTTATTTGCAAATCATGATCTTTCAAAGACAATGCCCATGGTTTGTCTCCCTCTCTGATTACTTCCCATTCAGTTAATAGGAAACAAACAAACTCACGGTTGCTGGAGGGGACATGAGTAGGGGGACGGGGTAACTGGGTGATAGGCATTAAGGAGGGCACGTGACGTGATGAGCACTGGGTGTTATATGCAACTGATGAATTATTGAATTCTACATCTGAAACTAATGGTGTACTACATATTGGCTAATTGAATTTATATTAAAAAAGAAAAACCAAAAACAAAGAACCCCCCCAAAACAAAGGCAATGCCAAAAAAGAAAAAAGAAAAAAATAAAATCTAAAAATTAGAGCTATAAACGAGATCACATGATTTGATAGTTATTACAAAATTTGCTGTTATTCTTACTAGTTGCATTCTGTCTGGCCACAGAGTTTAAAGCTAATGCTTTATTTTCGGTGGTCTGGGTTTTGTGTTCCTTTTTTAGTAATTGGGGACATATAAATCTCTATCATAATTTGTTGCCTGATTATCACCATAGCTAGCAACATTAATTTAGTTGTCTGTTGACACAAGAATAAGCCTCTGCTTGCTCCTTCTAATTTGACATAAGAAATTAAGTCAATGTCAAGCATATGTTATAGGCCTTTATATTATTGCAATTTTGGTAGATCCAAGGTTTAATGTAGTACTACACACATATATAGATCTATTAAAAAATATAACTGCTTATCTTTATAGAATGAATTCATAGTCAAATGCTGTTTATAAAACTATGTTTTTGCCTTCACTACTGATAAAGATGAAAGAAAGATAAACTTCAGTTGTAGAATATTAATTCAATAGATTATATTTGTTCATCAACACAAATGTGTTCCTCAAGATACCCCTAAGCCTTAAGCATGATTAATAGGACACTGGGTTCCTAGAGCTGGTGTCTTCTGGTCCATATGTAGAATTATATAATGCACAGCTGTTGGTGATTAATCACGGGTACTGCAGTGCTCATGAGTTTATTCTCTATTCCTTAGAAGAGCAAAAATGTAATGATGTGTGGGTGTGTGTGTAATCTTAGTAAACAAATTTTGAACACATGTAATGCTGATTTATCAGTTCCCAATTCATTAATGGAGAGCTTTTGCTTTCCCAATGATTAAAATCAGTGAAACATCTGGACGTATGTTTATATTTGGCTTGATCGACTTTGTTTATATAACAAATTATAGTTGTATAATTTGTGACTGAAACCATGCTTAGGTGGTATAAATGAGCTACTTCCTTAGAGATTCCCAAATTGTGCAGGAGGCAGGTGTTGAAGTGACCCAGAATCTAGGAGTCTAATAGATCTGCTATGTTTCTTTGCCTATCAGGAAGTACAAAAATAGTCTACCATTTCAACAGCCCTGGTGGAGATCAGATTGTCATGGAGTAGATTTAGATTTAATTTAACTCTCTTTATCTTCATCCTGCTTCACTAGCCAGAGCCCGAATTGTTATATATTTGTGCATTTTCATATAACTAAGTTAAACTTATCCTACCCGAAATGTTTTAATTAATATACTACATATGATATTTCTTTCTTCCTTTTTTTTTTTTAAATGATGGAGTATTTCTCTGACAAATTATCACTTGTGTTCAGGGGCAATGCAAACACTATAGCTAATTAAATGCTACTACAAAATGCACCATCTTCATTTCCAGTTCATCTGGTGTATTGCTACATTTCTTTAGTAGAAATTTTACCCGCTGTTTTGAGAAAACCAGTTCCGTGAATGCTTTTAAAACTAATTCCAGCTGATAACTGAAAATGTGTTTCAAAATGTCCCCAGCTTACCAGGTTATAGTACCCAGGTCTTTCAGTTCTTTCTCGCTTCTTCTATTGACTGTGAAGCTTTTTTTCATATAAAACATGAAATGTTACATTGCTTTCACTGAAACATCACATAAATCAAGGAAATGAAGTGCCTTAGGACAGGTTCTCCAAGGAACAGATTCTGAGATTCTGAGATTTATATGCAGGGGTTTTATTGGGGATTGCTCTTGTGAACAGCTAGGAAACATGATTGGAGCAATACTGAGCAGACCAAGAAGGTGAGCTATGAAGCAGTTTCAACTGTGGCCTCCGATAATCCTACAAAGCCCTCCATTTGGTATGGCCCTTCAGAATTTTTATGTTTTGAGGCAAGAAACCAGGATTTTATCTCCTGTATCTACCAGTCATTGAATGCAGGCCACCCTTGGGGAGGGGGTTGACCTTGGGCCAGTCTGCTCTCTGGCTGCGGCTAATTCCTGGAGATAATCAGAGAGCTGTCGACCAACATTCCCAGCAATGGAAGAAATGAGTGTTTCAGTCCTGAGGAGGATTTCAGAGCAGCACAATACAGTATCTGGTGTAATGAGATGCCTAACTTTTGGTACAACATTGGTAATGCCAGTTGTGCATGGTGATTTTCTTGTGTGTTATACATACAAGAGCATTAAAACAATTCAAGTAAACTGTGGCCTGTAAGTAGTGGATAACCATGCTATAGAATAATTGGGAAGTTATCTTTATCTTTAGATAACTTTAGAAATGTCAGCCTCTGATTTCCCACTGAGACCCTAGGGAAGTTACAATCAAGATTATCATTAGCTTTAATGAGAATAATTTGTACAGAATCCCATGTGTTAGACAAAGAATAAAAACATCTCCACACGGGAAGCTTTGAACATCTCTTTGTTTATTTCATCCTTTATTTATTTATTTTTAAAGATTTTATTTATTTATTTGACAGAGAGAGACACAGCGAGAGCAGGAACACAAGCAGGGGGAGTGGGAGAGGGAGAAGCAGGCTTCCCACTGAGCAGGGAACCCAATGCAGGGCATGATCCCAGGACCCTGGGATCATGACCTGGGCCGAAGGCAGATGCTTCACCAACTGAGCCACCCAGGCGCCCCTTATTTCATCCTTTAAATGAATACAAAGTTGTTTTCTTTTCAGAGATTTTATCAAAATGACATTGAAGATTTCTCATATTTTTATCTTATTCCTAGTAGATTTTCAACAATGCTAGTACCAGGTATTAGTATTTAAAAAATATTTCTATCAATCTGGGTTTAAAAATTATAAATAATAGGGCGCCTGGGTGGCACAGTTGGTTGAGTGACTGCCTTCCGCTCGGGTCATGATCCTGGAGTCCCAGGATCGAGTCCCACTTTGGGCTCCCTGTTCAGCAGGGAGTCTGCTTCTTCCTCTGACCCTCCCCCTCTCATGCTCTCTCTCTTATTCTCTCTCTCTCTCTCAAATAAATAAATAAAATCTTTTAAAAAAATAAAAAATAAAAATTATAAATAATAGAGAATTACATGGACTACTAAACAAAATAATAGAGCTAAAATCTAAGGGTCAAATGAATCTATTCTAAAGCTATGTTTAGATTGAAGAGGACTATAGTAGTTGAATGATACACATTTTGATGTTTATTGTCATAATTACTGCCATGGCAAAAATAAATCCAGATGTGTGGTGAGCATAAAAAAGTAGCAAAGTGGCATAATTGAATCAAACAGATAAAATTTAGTAGTTGAATGAACAGGTCAATTTGCATTTAACACTAAGGGATCAACTGGTATTTGGAATGAGTGTTAGTGACAGATGGCATAGTTATGTAGTCCTATTTCAGTCAATTAACAAGTAATTGACAGATGTGCTGAGCAATTATTTGAATAAAAATGTTTAGAATTGTTTCTTAAACTTCCAAGTTTATCAGATGTGATTATAGTAAATTCTTTATATAAATTGAACTAAACAAATTGGCATATTCATTAATTCAAAATGCCAGTATTGTTTTAACTGTATAATTAACTCCTCCTCATGTGCTTAATGAAACAATCAATCTGATCTTGATCTATAGTAAATGATGACAATAACAAAATGAAGACTTCTATAAAGGAAATATCAATTTTGTATAGTAGGAGACCCCCCCTAAATCAGACATTGGATAAATCAGACAAAATAACCATACTCATCATAAAATCTTAATTATCAGTGGACATTGCCCTCATAGAATTTTGCACTAACTTGATTAGGTTAACTTTTTCTTTAAGCTCAGGATATAAAATTTCATCTGCTTTATGTTGTGCTAGAGAAAAATGGTTCCTAGGCCGCATATTATACCTCTACACTCAGATTAGGAGTCATGTAGCAGGTGCCCTTCCAAAGTTTTAATAATTCAGTTTTCTTCTTGCTGAAGTACATCCTTCAGCATGACTGTCGGTGAGGATCTACAGGCAACATTTTATTTGTGCTTTTGTGTTTATGAATATCTGGGCGGGGAATATGCTTCTCCCTTTCCCTCTGCCCCTCCCCCAGCTCCTTCTCTCTCTCTCTCACTCTCCCTCTCTCTCAAATAGATAAATAAAATCTTAAAAAAAAGGTTTGGAAACTGAGAAAAAAAATAGGGAACAAGGTAATTGACCTAACAAACTTAAAAATACTAAAATTATGACCATCACTAATAATAGCTATTTGGCAAGGCCTTACAAACAAGGTAGAGTACCTGAAGAAAATACAATTTGTTACATAACTTTGAATCTTTTGAAAGATGATAGTAATTATTGATTAACTTTAGACTTTAGTAGGGAGAAATAAAATTAAGTGTGTATGTTAAAATTTTTAAAGGAAACAAAGCCACTGCAATAATAGAAATAGAATGTTCAATTTTTTAACCAGGAAAAAATTTCTATCAAGTCAACAAAAAGCAGGAAAAGAAAAACAAGATACTAAGAAAAAGATAGTAAACTAAAAGCCTTATTTTAAAGTGTTATAAATACAAATATATTAGTAATTAGAATAAGCGTAATAAATTAATTATCCTGTTAGAAGACCAAGACCATCAGGTTTGATTTAAAAATAAATAGCTGTGTTGTTGGCAAATGATAATGCCTTACAAAAAAAAGGTTGAAAACTAAGATATGACAAAAATTATTCTATATAAATACTAACCAAGAGGGACAGAGAATAGTTTTATCGGAAATAGAGTTAATCTACTTCTTCCTTCCCAATGTGGATAGCTTTTATTTCTTTTTTTGCCTAATTACTCTGGTTAGGACTTCCAGTATTATGTTGATAGAAGTGGTAAGAGTGAACATCCTTGTCTTGTTCCTTATCTTAAAGGAAATGCTTTCAGCTTTTTAAAACTGAGTATAATATTAACTGTGGGCTCGTCATATATGGCCCTTACTATGGTTGAGTTACATTCCTTCTATATTTGTTGAGAGCTTTTATTATGAAAGGATATTGAATTTTGTAAAATGCTTTTTCCCATCTACTGAGATGATCATGATTTTTATCCTTTATTCTGTTAATGTGGTGTATTATATTTATTGACTTACAAATATTGAACCACCCTTGACTGTCACAGATAAGCCCCACTTGATCATTGCAGATGATCATTTTAATGTGTAGTTCAATAGAGTTTGCTAGTATTTTGTTGGGATTTTTGGCCTCTATGTTCATCCTGGATACTGGCTTGTATTTTTTGTTTATTTGTTTATTTAACATAATCAAGTGCAGAGGGCAGTGTCCTATAAGTCATTGTGGTACTTATTGAGCATCGATTACATGACAGGCGTTATGATAATTTCTTTTTTTCTTTCATAATTGAGTTTTTATTGGTTGTTCTGAGGATCAGTACAGACATCTCATTTGTATACAATTCTTAACATATGTACAGAAAATCTAAAAAAAAAATCATGTAGTTGTGACTATTTTCTAAAAGTTATTCCAGTGACCTCCCCGCTTAAAATCTGGAGGCAGATTTTCCTTAACAGTGTATCAAGTACCAGTATCTCCAAATGTTGATACACTGTTACATTGTTACACCCCATTAATTCACAATTTAATATCCTATACACTACATAAATTTTCAATCTTGCACAACACATTAACAGAGTTTCTAGAAAACTGGACTACCACAACGAGGATGTGACAGAGTGAACAAAATTCTGACAGGGAATGCCAAGATCAAGGAGTGGGTTTCTTTAGGAAACGATTCTACCAAAAGCAACATGGGAATAGAAGTAATTTAAAATGTTCAAGACATATTAAATGCACGATTGACTCCAAATTGCCATTTAGTATGCTTCATCTTATAGGATAGAAAAACTACCCCATCTGTGGAATGTTAAGCTGACACCCAAGGCAATCAAAGCCTCCCACGTTCAATATCCCACTTCTTTCTGGTCATACCAGAAAATACACAACAGCAAAGGATTTTGTCTCTTAAAAAAACTTGATCTTAGCCAAAAGGCTGAGAAGCGATTGTCTCTTAAAAACAAAAAGCATTTTCACTTTAAAAAATGGGTTGAGGTGGGATTCCCTCCTTCTTAAAAAGGTTTTTAGAGCCACTAAAAAAAAACCTGCATTTACACAATAGTGGATAAAAATATTCCTTGGGATTGTACAAGAAGGGAGACAGGGACCACTGATAAGACATAGTAATGATTTTAATCAGACTTGGCTTCTTTCCTGCTTCATCAGAAGCTGGACTCACCTCATTTTTAGTTTCTCCATTTTCTGCAGGTAAGTCTGCCTTTGTTTCTTGCTTAGCCCCTTCAGCCTATTTTCCCTTCCCCTCCTTTTCCCCTTTGTACTTTTTTGTCTGAAGATTTATCCTGTCCTGTCCCCTTTTCTGGCTTTGTTTCCACTTTTGCAGGAGCAGGTTTGGCTGACAGCCTTGCAGATCTCCTCTTGGGCCCCTCCTTTCCCACCCTCTTGACAGAGCTGACCTTCTTCTAGGGCATCATGGTGGCAGGGCCCAGAGCGCCCACAGCCTTCACGAAGCTGGGCTGCTTGGCCCATGGGGCTCCTGCCACTGCCTGAGCTTCTGTGAGCCGCCTGATAATTTCTGAAGACAGCTAAAAATGTAGCAGTTTTTGTTTTAAAGAGCTCAGTCTACCCAGTGACACGGACACGTAAATTAAACAGACAAACAAACAAAAACCAAACAAGCAAATCCCCCGCAAAACCCAAAAACCAAAAACAAAACCCCAAAAACCAAACCATACAAACAAAAAAAAATACCTATAGGCTGGAAGAGAAAGAGGACTAAGAAAGAAATTTGAAAATAGAATTTCAGAGATCTTTGCAAGGAGCAGTATGAATTATATTGGAAGGGGGTGAATAGTGTAATGGTTTCAAGGAAGGGGGCAACTGGTTATAGACTATTATTAAGGGAAATTTCCACATTCTAGTTATATAAAGATCAACATTAGGAAACTTAATTTATTTCATGGAAATAAAAGGAGATAAAACATGATTAGTGCTGTACAAGTCTTAAACACCTTAAGAGTACATTTCAGAAACCAACGGTAAATATGTATAGTGAAATGTTAAAGTCATTCCCATTAAAATTAAGAACAAGGCAAGAATTGTAATGGGCACTGTGATCATTCAATATGGTAATGGAATAAGGTACTATGTGGAATAAATGTAGTAAAAAAGTTTTGTTTTCTGATGATGTAATTGAACACCAAAGAAAACCAAGAAACCGAACTAAAAATCTATTTGAACTAAAAAGAAAATTTATTAAGATGGCTGGCTACAAAAAATCAGGTCTTCCTTTTCTACTAGTGTCACAGGATGTTATGTTGGAAGCTTTGTCTGAACTCCAAGTTACAATGTGCTATGAGTCAGATTAACAAGCTGAAATTTCAAAGAACATGTCTGTGAAGCTGCTGGATGAGTCATACACAAGGATCTAAAACAGAAATGTTGCTGGAGATGCAGCAGGATTTGGTGAGAACTAGTTTGGAACATTCTCTGTTGCAATCCCATCTCCCATCCAAGAGAAGGAAGGGGATAACTGACCCTCTTCCTCAAATGTAATGAGGCATCTTGGGTTGGTTTCTGATTCATGCCTACGGAACTTGAGACCAAAAGATTGTGGCTGGCAGTTTTGTGTGACTAGGTGATTAAGTTTCTTCAGATAAGCTATAGTGAAAGCTGGCATCCGGTCCTTCTTTCTCCTTCCTCTTTCCTGCTGCCAATTGGCATTGGAGCACTTATCTTTGAGCTTGAGATCACCGTGGCACTGAAGAAGCTAAAAGGAGACTGATAATTATGCAGCTACCATTCCTGCCCCAAACAGCCTCCAACTGAATTCTATTACACGAGAAAGGAATAAGCTACCTTATTTAAGCAATTGTTACTTGGGGCTTTCTGTTATTAGCAGCTGAAATGAATCCTCTCATTTGATCTTTTTCTTATTTAATCATCACAACTTGAGAGGTTTAGCGATGACGAATAATAAGTTTACAGCAAATAAGAGGAGGCTGTGAAAAAACATTGAGGTAGTTGTGAAGAACTATTGATAAAGTAAGTTTCAGAGGGGCGCCTGGATGGCTCAGTCGGTTAAGTCTCAGACATGATCTCAGGGTGAGATTGAGATTTTAGATCATATATACTTTACCATTAAAGAAAAAAAACTTTGCATGTAGTAGAAGTGGCTAGTTTGGGGAGGTTAATTTTTTTTTCTTTTGAGTTTCCCAACATCCCTGCAAGTGGCACCAGGTAGATGGTATTAGGACCATGTGAATAGGAGTGAAAATTAAGTCTTGCAAAACTGTATTTCATTTCAAGTATAATATTTAATAAGCATACAGTACACCAGAGAACAAACAATAGTCATTTCGCTTTCTGCTTAAATTTCAACAATTGGAATTTGATATTTTTGTCTGTTTCTAGAAGTCCGTGTAACCCAATTGTTTCACTTTTCCACAGGATATCCCAAATATAAATTCTTTTTCTTTTCCATAGCTTAGAGTTTAGTTGCTTCCTTTTGTCTGTCTCAAGGCATTTGTTCAGATATAGTCTAAGAAAAAATAATCGTGGCATGATCTTTTTATCAAGAATATAATTAATCAATTAAATATGCCGTTTGCTAAGTAAATTTTTTTTCCATATAGTATATTTACTTAAAAGAAAAATTTTCCTCAATCTATCCCCCAGTTTTGAGCTGATTAGAAATTTTTGAAATTAAAAAAAAGATCTATTTTTTACATAACCATTTTATTTAACTTTTGTAAAACTAGATTGAGATCCCAAATTGAATATAAAGATTCAAGCATGTCTGGATGGTTGCTGGAATGGGTTGTGGAAGTTTAGACTTAATAGCATCCCAAGAAGGCTGTAAAATCCTTGTCTAACACTGAGACCCCATTGCACTGTGCCTGGCTCACAGAATTTTCTTCATAGATATTTGTTGAATCAATAGGGTAATGAAAGGATGGATGAGTGGATGGATAAAAGAGAGAGGGAGCACTTATTGTGACTGATAGAGAGGCATAGAGATGACTATGGAATCCATTTCTGGAATATCAGAAGGTGGAACATTGTAGTGAGCAGATCTGTCCCTGATATTTGTTTCCCCATCCCGGGTGGTGGCACTGAATTCATGTCCAAGTCCAGAGGATATCAGGGAGCTGTGAATGATGACTGTAAGAGTGGTTTCATTAAACTTCAGTAAGACTTGGGCGCCTGGGTGGCTCAGTTGGTTGAGCGACTGCCTTCGGCTCAGGTCATGATCCTGGAGTCCCGGGATCGAGTCCCGCATCGGGCTTCCTGCTCAGCAGGGAGTCTGCTTCTCCCTCTGACCCTCTTTCCCTCTCGTGCTTTCTATCTCTCATTCTCTCTCTCTCTCAAATAAATAAATAAAAATATTTTAAAAAAAAAAAAAAAAAAAAAAACAAACTTCAGTAAGACTTGAAACACAAGTAGCAGTGCTGGAAACACTATGAATCAAACCCTTCTTTCCCACATTACAACAAAGCACAGTGAAATTTTGAGAGACTGTCCCTGCAGCAGTGAGTTTATTCATGACCACTTGTAATGCATCTTCTGGGAGTCACAACAGTAATTGAGGGACATTTGACATGTGGCCATGGCCTGCATTGACAGGTGTTGGAGGTAATAGCCAATAGCATTTGAGTTCTTCTGCTAATGTGGTTTAATTACAGAGCCAGGACCAGGGCCCTGCACTAAAAGTAAGTGCTTCTTTGACTTCTACACCCTAGGTATCTTCCTTGCTCTACCCGAGCCCTGGCTTTGTTTAATTAATACCCGTTAGTTCATCATAACTAGAGAATTCTAGGTTAAAGAAATATTTCACTGCCTTCCATATCCACTGATGAATTCTCTTAACAAGCAAATATGCAAAAAGACAAAGCTAACCATCCTGACCCTAGGTAATTGCTTTTAGTGGAAAATGACTTAATATATATTAAGTGTACATCCTCAGACACATATTAAATATTACAATTTTCACCCAACTTCCTCACATATTCGTTGCAATCCTTCCTAGGAGTAACTAGACAGATGATAGAATATAATCATTGCCCTTGGGAACCTAGCATATATTTATTATAGTAGGATTTTTTCCCCCTTAGCAATGGTAATAAATATAAAATGACTAGTCTTCATTCTTTTACTTCATTTTGTGGCTAAGCAGGGCATTTTTAATAAGTTTTAAAACCATTTGAAAATTATACAGTGATATGTACCACACTGATGGGCAAACTTGTGTGCTTGGAGCACCACTCAGAAAATCTGTTGTTTTCTTTCTACAGAGAATGAAGGCAAATAGGTAGGACCAGTTTTGGTGAATGAAGGCTGGTGTGGGACCTAATTTTGAAAATAGAATTGTCCTGACTAATCTGTTATGTTGGCAACAGATCTAAGGACTATAGACAAATGAATCTTATGAAGATTTGAGAAAATGAAGACAAGCAAAGACAGATTTGCCTTCACCATAGTAAAGATGAATCCTTCATTCAGTTAGTACTGCAAAGAAATTTCATTTAGATTTTAACTTTTTGATATATAATTCACAAAGGGAACTTGTCTCACTTCAAAAATAACTCTTCAAATATCAAACAAGAGAATAAATGTTTTTTCACTAGGAAAATACTTGATTTTTCTGACAATGCCTTCTCTTCTAGGAGAGAGGGAGAGAGAGAGAGAGAAGCAAAGAGCAAAGCAAAACAAAACAAATACTTTGTTCTCTAGAGTTTTCCTAACAGAAGTCTTGCATTTGTCTCTGTGGAGAGTGTACAGGGCAGTTTTGCCAACCATGTGTTGTCAGAATGTACACTTTTTTTCTAAAGGTTATATGCTTCTATTTATTTCATTAATCTCTAGTAAGGGCTAGTTCCATACCAAAATTTTTCAAATTTTTGAATTGACCTGTCTATTATAAGAAGACAATTGCCCATAGTATTCCCAATGATCTGACCTGTAAGTGTAGACCTAAGCGCTAAGGAGCAACAAAGCTACTTAGCCATGCGTTGGATGTACGCAGCCTCCGTATAGTGTGATGAGAAAGGGCATTTCCATTGCTTGAGCAAGTTCAAGGTGACTTCCAAAGGTGGTGAAGATCCAACTACTGAGGGAGAAGGAGAAGAAAGAGTGAGAGTGTAAGAGAATACCAAAGGGGAAGGTAGGAAGGGATGAGGGAAAGGAAGACAGATCAAAGCGATTTTTGCATTTAATATCTGAGCTCAGATTTGAATTAACTTTGTGGTATGCTAGAGCTGGTCCATACTGGTTTTCAGAGCAGATTGGGTGGCTCTCTTCCCAACTCTGTCCAGTGATTTCATATAGGTAGCTTCAACAGACCACAGAAGAAGTATTTACATGCAAAAATAAGCATATGCTACAAATCAGGGTATCTTCTCTGGAGAGCTAGTTGTTAAACATTTATCAGTTTGCTCCAGTTGACGTAGAAACTCTCAATGGCCAGTGTGGTAAAAGGAAAGCAATGTAACCAAATAGAAACAACTCATGAGCCAGGGTGAAAGCATCAGGGGGGAAGGAAGGAGAGAGACTCTGGGTGATCAAGATAATAATTTAATCACCTGGGTAATCATGCCTATTGGAAAAACACACCACCGAGTTGAGCCCAGTTACTTAGATGATTGGGAAGAGCACTGGCCGTTTTCTCTGGTGTAACATTACTAATGTATGACCCAGGCAGACACCAGAAAAAGAGGAGGTAGGTTTCCGTGGGGTTTCCTGGATTAGCAGGAACAGTCCATTTTTAGTGTGTTGAATCTGATTTGGAGGTAAAACCTAATTAAAATGTGATATACACTGGGAACAAAATGAGATAGATACAGGCACTTTTTTTGAAGAGTTGAGGAAGATTATGAGCTTTTAAATCTCTTGATTCAAATCTATTAGCAAGGTTGCTCAGAATAGCAGTCTCTCTGAGGTTCCTAGAATGTGCCAGGTACTGGCTTAATTACTTTATTATATTATCTGATTTGATATTCATGGCAATCACATTAAGTAAATATTATTGCTATCCTCATTTTATAAATAAACTAAATAAAATTTAGAGATGTGAAATCACTTGTTTGGGTTCTGGTCCAGACTTTGAGTTCTTATCTCTTTTAGTGTGGTTTGTTGTGCCATTCCAGGAGTTGCTAAATCTTTTTGAAATGCAAAATTCTGGATTAAATTTAGTAACCGAGGAATAATTTTCAAGTAAGAGAAGGGGATCCAGTGTGCTTGATATTATTTTTTTTTGTACATATAAGACTTTTATTTTATTTATTTTATTAACATATAATGTATTATTTGTTTCAGGGGTACAAGTCTGTGATTCATCAGTCTTACACAATTCACAACGCTCACCTACCCTACCCAATGTCCATCACCCAGCCACCCCAACCCTCCCACCCCTGTGCTTGATATATTTTTGTTTTTATAATTGTGGTCTCTATTGGTATCTCTTTTACAGTACACTTTACATAGAACATATACTTCTCATAAACATGTTATATACAAATAATTATTTTATTAATATAAAAACATGAAAAGACCCAATTAACTATGTAGAACTTATATCTGGAAACTTCAACAAGCTAAAAAATACATTTTATTTTTTTTAAAGTAAATTTTTAAAATTTACTTTACATGTCCATTACACATGTAATGGACATGTGTCCTAAGTGTAAGGCTCAGTGAGTTTTCACACAGTGCACATCTAGTGTACAAACTGCCTAGATAAAGAGACAGTGTGCAATAACCTAGGAGCCCCTTTCATGTCCTCTTTGGTCATTGCCTGCCACCCAGCCCCACACAAAATGCAACTACTACTATCCCAACTTCTGTCACCAGGGATTGGTTTTGCCTATTTTTGAAATTATGGAAATGGATTATAAAGCATGAAAACTGTATTTGGCTTTTTGCTTGTTGACCATTATGTTTGTAAGGTCCATTCATGTTACTGTGTATAGTTGTAGATCATTTTCATTGCTGCAAGATCATTTGCTTATTTATTTGACTACTAATGAAATTTGAATTGAGAAATATTATTAAAGCCCATTTCCTGCCTTTGTATTTCCAGCTTATGCTAAGCCTTTTCAGCTCAGGCAAAGGTCTTGAGAATTGGGAGGATTTCTTAAAAGAATTTGCCGGCAAACATACTAATATGAGTTAATCTCTGTCTTTGTTCAACTTTAGCTTTATATAAGTTGTCTTATTTACTCCATTCCTAAAATGTTAAATATTCCTGAAGCACTTTGGAGTTATAAGACTTCTTAGCTAGCTATTCCACTCAGAGACCTCAAAGGCCTTTCTAAATTCTCATCTGGGAGCCAACGTTTCCCACATAGAACCAAATGACCGTATAGGTCTCTAGTAAACCTACCAGCAACTTTGAGGCTAAAACTTGGGCTAACAGTGCAAACCATTTAACAATAAGTCTTGTTCTAAGAAAGATCAGGGCAGTGTTCCACTTTGTTTACATATGTAGCCATTTTCACAAAGGGCTCTGTCAAAGTTTGGTGATCTAACTTGAATTTGGGTATTTCAACAAAGGGAAACAGAAACCATTATATAGAATGCATTAACTCAGTTAATGATTTTATTTTTTAATTTATTTTTGTTTATTATTTAAAGATTTTATTTTTGAAAGAGAGAGAGAGCACAAGCGGGGCAGGGGCAGAGGGAGAGGGAGAAGCAGACTCCCCGATAAGCCGGGAGACCCACATGGGGCCCAATCCTAGGACCCTGGGATCATGACTTGAGCCAAAGGCAGACACTTAAAGACTGAGCCACCCAGGTGCACCCTGAGTTAATGGCTTTAAAACATCTCCAGTCCTGTAGAAAATAAATATTTCCAGTATACAAATATCCCTTTGCCTATTGGTCTGAAACTAATACTTCTTAATTTCTTTCTCAAGGAACAATTTGAGAATATAGTGAAAACTCAGAATAATTCCTGATGATCCAAATTTTTCCATATGATTTTGGTGAGCCCACCCAAATTCTGTGAGGTTTCTGTGGACACCATGTTAGGAAACTATTTTCTAAACATGTTTGACATTAAACATTTCTTGTGGGACTATATGCCAGGTAATGTCCTGTTTGTCACTCTGTACCATGCATTCCCTATGGGCACGAGACCACCTCCAAGGAAGTAAACATTTCTTCTTGGGAGGTGAAAAGATCTTGCTATTTTTTATGTATAATACACAGATATCCATATAGTACATTAGCTGATATATAGTACATTAGCTGTAATATATCTGTGGTATTAAATTGTCATGGGGGAGAGGCAATTTGAAAAGAAAAAATTTATAAATTATCCCCTTTGGAGATGATGGATCTCATTGGAAATGGGAAGAGCCGAGGGAGAAATTCTGGGCAAGACAGGTTTGACTTTTAGCCTTTTAAGTGAAGTATACATGTAACTCATCCCAGTTCCATGGAACCTCTCTTTTTAAGCATCTCTGAATGTATGTTATTAATTGAGCCAAAATTGTGGTGGTAAGAATAGTTAATTCTGGGAGGCAAGCTATGGGTATTTCCCAAAGTAAGCAATAAAATATTTTATTATTACATGTGGGCTCCAAAAATATGAATGATGAAAGTCATTTGCTCTTCAAAGCTCAATTTCATTAATTTTTTTCATGTATTTTAAAAAATATCTGAAGATAATTTTATATACTTTAATGGTCTGACATGCTATATACAATTGCTTCTAATTTCTTTAATGATATATCTTGGAAAGTTACAAGTTATATGTAATCTTTTAGTTTTGTACTTAGCAGTGATATGATTTGGGAAGAAATGATTATACTTTGAAATAAGAAATATCATTATTTAGCTTAATTTTGAGTAAATCTATGCTTTCAAAGCTTTCAGGAAGACTCATTCAAAGTTGTAATCTTGGAACCCATTTTTAAAATAATCAGTAAATTACCTTACAGAAAGAATGAACTAATTGCTCTGTTCCTACAGACCAATCCTGGTGGGTTGATTCTTTTCTAGGTATAAAGAGTGTGCTGTTTACTACTCAGTGGCATATTTCCTTATGTTCTTCACCTCTCCCTTCAAAACAATTAGGATGAGTTTCACTCTCCAGTAAGAGGTAAAATCAAATGCCTAAGAGAGCACAATGACTAACCTTGGCATTTAAAAAATGAATTTTAGGGGCGCCTGGGTGGCTCAGTCATTAAGCATCTGCCTTTGGCTCAGGTCATGATCCCAGGGTCCTAGGATCAAGCCCAGCGTCGGGCTCCCTGCTCCGCGGGAAGTCTGCTTCTCCCTCTCCCTCTGCCACTCCTCCTGCTTGTGTTCCCTCTCTCGCTGTGTCTCTCTCTGTCAAATAAATAAATAAAATCTTTAAAAAAGAAAAATGAATTTTAGATGTCATCAAGAAAATAAATATATGTCTTCTCTTTTTTAATATGATGCAGGAAATGGCCCTATCAAATAATAACTTTGCCAAGAAAGAAAAAAGAAAGCAAAAGCAGCAAAACCCAACAAAGCAAAACAAACAAACAAACAAAAAAACCCAACAAAACAAAAACAAAAACAAAAAATGAAACAAAACCCTTGTGTGTGTTACTATCAATAGTGATCATAGTGTGGGTCAACTTTCTCAAAGAGTTGTTTAATTTTGTTATGGAAAAGAAGACTTGCCCCTAAACATATGAAACAAAATCTTATTAGGCTTGGTAGGTTGGCTTTTGACAAGTTGGTTAAATATATTTGCTCCATTGTTTTTTAGTCGGAAAGCCAGAGGTAACTTGAAATTGTAGTAATTCCTACTTCAAAATTCTCAGGCTTATTGTGTTTTCCCAGGTATTATGGGCTGAATTTTGCCCCTCCCCAGCAACCCAATTCATCTGAAGTCCTAATCCCCAGTACTTTAGAATGTGACTACTTTTGGAGACAGGCTCTTCAAAGTGGTAATTAAATAAAGGGAGGTCCTTAGGGTAGTTTCTAATCCAATATGATTGAGCGTCCTTATAAAAGAGGGAATTTGGACACAGACACACACAGAGGGAAGATGATGTGGAGACACACAAAGAAGATGGCCGTGTACAATTCAAGGAGAGGGGTCTCAGAAGAAGCCAATGCTGCCAATAGCTGGATCTTGGACTTCCAACCTTCAGAACTATAAGAAAACAGATTTCTGTTGTTTAATCTACCCAGTCTGTGGTACTTTGCTATGGCAGTCCTAGCAAACTCAAAGAATGGGTTAATATCTATTAAAAAGTTCTTTATGAATTTTTGATATTTTATTTTTCATGCTTTACCTTCTTTTCTACCCTTTCCCATCTCTGTGCTATGTAGTTGTCTCCGAACTAGCATGGTTCGGTAGCAATAGGTAGAATTCTACTATGGGATAAAGGAGGTTCCTTTTAAGAAGAGAGAAATAACAAATCAAGCTAACAAGTTAAAGGCTCCTTCCTATTTGCATCTTAAATTGTGCCAGTTATTAGTCTTTTTTTTTCACTTTGAAAAGATTAATCATACTTCTTTCCACTCTATAATAATACTTGCTGCTGCAACAAGGGCATTCCATAAAACTGAGATAATGCAGGCACTAACAAAGTGCCTGGATAGAAATAGTGATAATGAATGTTGGTCTTCTTCTCGTCTTTGTTCTCTGCTTTTTTAGGAAAATGACAGACCAGATAGGAAGTAACCAATGACTTGAATTTGGATGGATATATCACTATAACTAATAATGATACTAATAGTGATAAATCATTTACTTAAAATTAATTTTGTCTAATAAATAGACGGAGTCTGCGGGTATTTTTCCTTATGTGCCTGAGGGCAAACATTTAATGTTAAGTTACAGTGAAGTTAGAATCGTGATGGTCATAGTTTGATTTTATATTTTATGAAGTTAAGATCAAGAATGGGTAGTTATAATGTAAGTTACTGTATACTGAAAACATATTTACTGATTTACTGATTTTCCAACTCTGCCTACCATTCTTTACTGTAATAATCATGTAGGATATACTTATTCTAGGTACCTAAAAAATGAATTCCTAGTCTTTTCATTCTATGTCAATCTACTTCATCAAATTTATATATCATCCCATCTGCCTTGTAGTGAAACATGCAGAAATGTGAAGGACTGTCATTCTTATAACCCTTTATTCAAACCATTGCCATTGGCTACTATTGCTTTCTGTGTATCATCTATTGAGTGTGTCCTTTCTACTCTAACTACTTCAAAAGCTTTGTGCAAATAGTGAGTTTGAGCCTGGATAATAGCAATAGCTTTTACCGGGACTTTCAATCTTCAGTCATTCCATCTCCTACGTTAATTTAGTCTTCAAAAATAGTTACAGAAGCACATCAGTGCTGATTGATAACATGAAACACAGTGGTAAACCGCAGAAGGAGAGATGCAAGAGAATTTCTAATGATGAAAATAATCATTCTCATAATGTGATATTCCTTTAACAGATATTTAATGAACACCTGCCATGTGCCAAGTATTATTCTAGGTTATATACATTTAACTAAGTGCCCCAAACTTAAAAATTATGGAATCAGAAATGAAGGTACACATCACTTTATACTATGAAATTGTATACAGTGCAGAGAAATCTATAAATCTTAATATGAATGGAGGTTGGACAGTGTATTTGAGTGAGATAAAGGAAAGAAGGCAAAAGGTAATTTGGACGTGGCAAAAAATTATGGCTATCTGTCCAGTTAGAGGAAACCAGCTGGTGATGTTCACAATCACAAAACTGTTCTGATGGAAACTATAGAAGTGACCCAGAAACTTCAACAATCTGTTCATCTTCTGAAAGTCTATTCCACATAAGCAAAACAACGAACAAATTCTTGCCTGGTCTTAACGACATTTTCATGGCCTGGAGGGTAAAAAAAGTGATTGCAAGAACTAATATTTTTGCCCTAATTTTGATCAGCATGGAGTATTTGGTTCATAAAGTGCCAATGGCAGATGAATTTGGAAAAACTGACCATGACATTTTAGAATTTGGAATACACTGGGAGAGCTACTCATTAGACTGGTACTCCAGACTTTAAGAAAGAAGACTTCAAGAATTTCAGACATGAAAGACTCAGAAGAAAGCTCAGGTAACAAAAAATGCTGATGATATAACTCTGACAATGCAAATCTCAAATTATTTTAGTGAGGAAGAAAGGAAGACACATAATAGAAGAAAATGTCATAACTATGCAGAGAACTTCATTATGTGTTCAGATTGTAAAAAATACATGCAAAGAAAATAAAAAGGAAGACAGATAACCAAAAGGAAGACAAATAACTCTAAATATAGAAATGTAGTATGGATTGGTAAGAAGAGTGCAGGAAGGTGAACATCCATAATGAGCTGAGGTTTGCAAAATTTCCTACTGACTGTTGAGTTTGGCTTCAGTTGGAAATGAGTAGGGCTATTTTGAGTGTAAAGTCAAAACTGCTCTGGTTGATCTATCTCCTCCATTGCTTGCTTGTACTCTGCTCTTTCTTTCTCTATTGCCTCTAACAGAGGCATTATCTAATGTTAAAATAAAATTCCTTTAGCTTCCAGTATTTTTCCTAAGGCTTTTTTTAGTCCATATGTAGAATTCATAGCTTAAAAAAATAATTTCAGTCTTCCAATGCTATAAACGGAAGGACCTGAATCAAAGAAGTCAAGCTGAGTATGTTAAGAGGACACAAAGTCATACGGAAAAGATAGAAAGGGACCTTCAGATACACATCTTTAAATGAAGGGCAAAGGTTGTACTCCCAAGAATTTTTCTGCTTTGTCAAAATACTTCTCTTACAAGCTGTCATAGGATTATTACTAAGATATTCAATGAGAGTGAAAACTGGGGACAGAAACGGGAGATGAGCTTTGTTCAGCTTGACTCTTTAACAATGGTCTGAAAATCTCAAACCTAACTCTCTTGACATGCAGGAAGTCAGAGCCAGTCTTGACTTGGTTCCCAAGGGATTCTACGAACACTAAAGATTAATGGAAGATATTATGGTGTCAGAAGTAAAACCAAAAATGGGAATTTGAAATATATATTTCAATTGGAAGAGTAAAGAAAATATAGAATGATTTAGGGAAAGTTAAAATTGTTGATTGTTAGGTAGCTATTACATTTTTGTCAAGGCAAATCTTCAGGATCATTACAAGAGAAAAAAATAGTGGAGAGGAGAATAATTAAATCTAAGATCTTTCACAAAACAAAGAATAGGTCATTCTCCTGCTAAAAAAACCTTTATGGTTTCTCATTGCACATAGGATAATATTCCCTCTGACAAACTTCTTTATCAAATTCTCATTTATTCTCTCCCTTTCCCAATGAAAACATTTATCATTTAAAAAAAAGTGTAGATTCACAGGCAGATGTAAGAAGTAATTCAAGACGTTTTATACACACATTACCCAATTCCCCGCAGTGGTAACATACCACATAATTCGAGCATAGTGTCATAACCAGGCACTTGCCATTGATATTGTCATAGACCTCTTTCTAAGATAGCACAGTCAAGGTACAGAACACTTTCATCACAAAGATTTTACTCTGACTTACAAGTCTAAAGTGAGCTGGCTGTGCTCTCACCCTACCATATCCTTTTCTTCAGTATTAGTTTTCTAATTTTACATAACGAATTACTAAAAACTTAATAGCTGAAAACTTCACATGTAATACCTCAGTTTTTGTGGGTCAGAAGTCTGAGCACAGCTTAACTGGGTCCTTTGTTCAGGCTCCTACAAAGCTGCAGTTGCATTGTCAACCAGTCCACATTCTCTTCTAGACCCTTCTCTGGGGGAAAAAAATCTGTTTCCACATTCCCGTGCGTTGGTGGCAAAATTCACCTCCTGTGGTTCTAGGACTGAGTCGCCTGTTACCTTACTGCCTGTTGGCTGGGAGCCCACAGTTCCCTTCCATGTGGTCCTCTCACAACATGATAGCTTATTTTTTCAAAGCCAGAGAGAGGAGTCTCTCGCTCGGGTCTACTCTAATGGATTCTCATATAATACCACCTACTCATGGGAGGGACGTCCCATTGCCTTTGCCATATAATGTAACCAAATTAAGAAAGTGGCCTGTCGGTGTTGCCTTTGCTGTATTCTTTTGCTAGAAGCAAATCACATGTCCTACCCATACTAAGGGGAGAGGACCATACGAGGTGTGACACCAAGGGGCTGGGATTCTGGGCCATGCTAGAATTCTGCATACCATATCTCCTAATGTCCCCATTACTCTGTTCCGGTCACTTGGAACTTCCCTCTATTCCTCCAAATATGACTCCATCTTAACATCTCTACCTATTGCTTCCTCTGATTGGGATATTATTCCCCCTGATATTTACAAAACTCTCATTTCTTTTTGTCACTTTTCAAAGATAACTAGTAAAGAGGTCTTCCTTCCTGACCTTCCTATTTAAAATTGCATTTACATCTTTATCTCCTATATTCCTGTCTTCGTTATCTCGCTTTACCTTGCTCCATAGCACTTAACACTGCCTGACATACTATGTACTTGTTTATTTGTTGTCTGCTTATCTTCACTAAAATAAAAATTTCATGAGGCTTCTCTGCCTCACATGGTATTTGCGAAGGCAACTCCACTGAAGTTAAAGGATTGAAAAGTGGCCTTCACTGTGTACCTAGAATCTCATCTTGGGAGGCTCAAATGGTTGTGTTATCTAAGATGATTGGACCTCTCTCTTTTCATGGCATTTCCTGGGCTCAGTTACATGGGGTGTTGTTTTTCCTTGTGTGACCTCTCTTTCAACATGATGTCTCATCCACGAGGTCTTGTCTCTTCAGTCAGGCTACCAAACCTCACAGAGCTGCTGGCTTCCCAGGGACTGAAAAGGAGGCGTTGACAGTTTTCTAGATGCTTAGGCCGAGAGCTAGCACAGAATCACTTCCACTGTATTCTATTGGTCAAAGCAAGTCACAACACCAGCCCATATTCAAAAGGAAGAAAACAGACTCCAGCTCTTAACAGAACAAGTCGCAGGAGTGTACAGAGACAGAAGGAATTACCAACAGCCATTTGGCACTCGGCTTAACAAAAAAAACTAAGAAAATGTTTATTTTAAAAAAGCTTATAACAGGTTAGAATGTGGATAAAATAGTGAAAATTATATTTTCTAAGCCATTTCCTGATACCTAACCTAAAATGGAAAAGAGATCAACAAACTAAAATACGCACATGCGCGTGCACGCGCGCGCGCACACACACACACGTGGTGAGTAAGATGTTTAGAGGGATAGAAAGAGTTCGAAATCTGTATTTATTTATTTTTTTTTAAAGAATTATTTGTTCCTTCAAAGGTTAATAACATGGACTTTTTTTTTTTTAAAGATGTATTTATTTGACAGAGAGACACAGCAAGAGAGGGAACACAAGCAGGGGGAGTGGGAGAGGGAGAAGCAGGCTTCCCACCGAACAGGGAGCCCGATGTGGGGCTCGATCCCAGCACCCTGGGATCATGACCTGAGCCGAAGGCAGACGCTTAATGACTGAGCCACCCAGGTGCCCCTAAATCTGTATTTGAAAAGAAATTATAACCAAGATTAAAACTGACATCTAATCAACAAAGATACACTTAACCAAACAGCTTTGGTGGCTTCTTTTTTTTTTTTTTTTTTGGTGGCATTTTAAAATTCACCTCTAGGGGTGCCTGGGTGGCTCACTCAGTTGAGCAACCAATTCTTGATTCCAGCTCGGGTCATGATCTTAGGGTCATGGGATTGAGCCCCTCGTTAGGCTCCACGCTTAGCACAAAGTCTGCTGCCCTCCGCCCTTCGCCCTGTGGGCTCTCTCTCTCTCTAAAATAAATAAATAAAATCTTAATTCATTAATTAATCCACCTCCAGTAAGATCTTGAATCAGTCTTTAGCTTTTTCTACATGTGTGCCATTTGTTCTATGTTGAAAGTATGCTACCCAGTGAAGGCACAGGTGGTAAAGACATGCTTTGATTACATCACCAATGACTGCCTGTCAAGATCGAAAGGAATGATCCTCTCTTGGAACACAGCTTGGAAACCTTTCATTGCTTGCTTTGCCCATGTATGCATGTGAGTGTTACTTTTTCTCTAAAGAGCAGTAGAAAAGTACTGTTTATGTAGTCCTTCCTTTCTTGCTCTCATCATCCATATTTACCTCAAGTGGTTTGTTCAGTGACTTGTATCTTGCATACATGTATACAGAAAATAGAAGTGGATGAGCAAACTAAATGATATCAAGATGCATGGTGAAGATTGTAGGTGACTCAAGAGCATGTATCCCTATAAAGGAGTTAGTCACTCCTTAGCTGCATTCATTGTTGTCAAGGGCCCAGTATAATAAGACTGTCCTTCCTCCCCTTTTCCTTTTTCTTCTTTCTTCTTATTTTTCAGAAGTGCAATTTTTATGTGTCATCTCCTCATTTTGAAAATAACCTACACAAAATGCATAATAAACATAATGCATATAAAGATGGATATTGCCAATAGGCCACAGGTCCAATTTACCCTCATTTTACAAATGAGAGAAATGAATCCTCATAAAATTAAACACAAACTCTGAAGTGGTGAAACCAAAAGAAGAATCCTGAATTCCCCGTTTCCAGGCTGTTCAGTTCGCTAAATCTCTCTCTCTCCACTCCATTGTTTTAGTTGCCATGGGAGTGAGTCTAACACATCTCTCATTAATCAAAACTTAAAACTATTTTAGTACATTGTTTTCTTTTCATAATTAACCTGTGTTTTTCATGAACTATATCTTGTTAGGGAAATATAATTAAACCAAAATCTTCTCCCAACCCAGAAAAGTTATCCACAAAGGTAAAAGAAAAAGAAAACAGTGTTTTATTATTGAATAAACATTAAAATAGAATGCAAATACACATCACAAGCATCTGCTCAGAGATTGCAATGCCAGAAAGAAATCTCATCCTTTTATATAACCAAGCAGATTCAACCCATGTAGGTATTCTCAGGATAACCAATAACTAGTCCTCAAGTAAGAGGACTTGGCATCATCATTTGTCACACATTCATCCTAAATTCACCTGGTAATGGGGGTGACCATCTGTGTTAGCTCATTGGCTTTACCCAAAGGAAAAATAAATTTGTCCTGTCTTTATATAACAGGAGATAGTTTTGCTTCTCAAGAGTGAGGCTACCACTAAAGCTAGGCTCCCACCCTCCCACAGAAACTGGAAGATGATTGCATTTCGAGGATCTGGTTCCCAAGTCCTTGAGGAAGACATTCCTGAGTCAAAAACCTGGCAAGAGGCTTATTTAGTTAAAAAAACCAAAAACATACATTTCAAAGAGACAGAGAAAGAACTTACAAGTTATCTAAAGTAAGTGCTCTAAGAAAAGGGAGGGGTGTCTATTTTCGACAGGGAAAATTAAGCCTCTTAATTTTAATTTGTATCTGCCTTTACCAACTGTATAGAATGGTGTTACAATTCCAGGTTGAATTGAATTATTGTGTATCTGTAGTGATTTAGCTCTTTTAAAATATGTATTTTTGCAGATAACTTATAGTTTTATGATTTTTTTTTTATTTTTGCACCTGGAAAAAAATAATTCTCTCACTTGGAGGTGGATATGTATTTTTATTTCTGCATCAGAGCTAGAGAAACAAGCACTGAAGAATCTAATTTTTATGTAAATTAAATATAGGGCAGCCAACGTGCTTTCGAAATCATATTCCTATTTCCAAGAAGGAGATATTTTCTTTACAGTCTAAACACTCAGATTCATTTTATAAAGTATTATCAAATTGCTCTCAATCACCAGTTTTAGCTCTTATTTAATTTGCTTGTCTCCATAGCACACTTTAGCATTTTCCAATGGCTGTGTTTCTTTTAAATTATTACTTGATTGAGTGGTCTAGACTTCCCTTATTTTTCTTCAATCTGTTAGGTCAAATTCTCAATATTTCTTGTTAATGTTCATGTGTGTGTGTGTGTGTGTGTGTGTGTGTGTGAAACAGAATTGCTCTTTTTCTTTTGGTTCAAACCTAACTGTATCTAGTTCCCAAGACAGACAAATGATCATTATATCAAGGCATGCTACCGTTTCTTTAACCCTCTAATGGACATTAGTTTTTCATCTAGTATACCAAAGCTCTGTAGGCCTCCACATTGTAGTTTGAAAAAACATTTGATATTCTTGTGTAATCTATGGCACAGTATATAAACTATAAATATATCATGTTTTTTTAAAAAATCAGAAAATTGCCACATTTAAACTTAAAAAAAATACTTAGAGTACCTTCTTGATGTAAAATACTGTTGAACAACATCATAATTAGTTTCCAAATGATTTACAATTAGCTTTTCTTCCAAAGAATAATAAATGAAACTTAACAAGTATAAGCTATTCATTTTTGAAAAGCTTCCTTCATCAAAGGAATCGATATTGTTGATAACAGGAAATGTCACAAATGTCCAGGTCAGCTAAAAATACATCTAAATGGGAAAAAAAAAGTAAACGGAAGATAAAATTACCTGTCATTTTTAGATTATGGTATGCATTAGAAAACTAATTGCTTATATATTGAATATCCTGTCCAAACAAATTAAAATGGAAGTGAAACTCTCATGCTTGGAAATTGCCTGATTCACACATTCAAGCATTCAGATTTCAGACATAAAGATCTCAGCAATTCTCTTTCTAAACCAACTGCCCTGGCATTCTTTACACATATTCCACATTTTCAGTCTTTTACCCTAAATGGCTGGCTGAAAATTGCATTTAGCCTTGACTATTGGCAGCCCCCCAGCTAATCTCCAGAACCATAAAATCAGGTAGAAGGGGAGGAGACCGTACATACAGCACGCCAGCTTTAAGCCCATACCTTGTCATTGAGCCTCTTTCCATGACTCTTAAATTATAATTTTAAGTGATTTAATTTTATATTTTCACAGGCTGAGGCAATTTCTGGGGCAATGTTAGGATCCTTGAGATTAGCTTGTCCTTTAATTTTAAGAAATGTGAAGCAGTCAAAAAGTTTATAGGCTACATCAAATTTTATTGTATGTTACTCTCAGTCTAACAAACAATGGTGTAGAGAGCATGGCTATGTTTTGAAAAGTATTTCCTCCTTTAATTCACATTTAAAAATTTCAGAATTAAGAATGCAACTGATCGTTTACGGAATTGAAGCCAGGCTTCTACATGTGGCATGGAAATGCCTAAAATCTTAATTCCAGTACCAGAACTATCCAAGATGGATTGTAAATAAAACCATGTGTATGGCAGTAGTAGCTGGATATTTAAAATGTACTCTCATTTACAAGATTGGAGATTTCTCTGTGCCTCATTGACTTATGACTACTTTGATTTGAAATATAACCACAACTTTGAGAATTGGAAAAGAGCAGATAAAAACATATCGCTAGTAGATCCTAGAGCAGTACAATTTTTTATGACACCTCAGACTCAAGATTTTATATCTCACTGAAGTCAAGTTCAAACCTATGGCATGCATTTTAGCAACATACGGCTCTATCACCTACTGAGAAAGATTAAAGTTTAAAGCCTTAGCAGCTAGGAATATAGGAACATAATTGATTAGATATTTCTATGAACAATAAAAATTGGTACTTAATCATCATTTAATAGCATCCTGATTCATTTTTATTTTCAATATTTAATTTACAGTTTTACTTGTAAACCCCAGAGACCTCTGAGCAAAGATTTACTGTAGAGAAATCTGACAAAAAGTAAAAGCCTCAGCTTTACTACTTTTGAGATCTGTGTTAACACCAGGGAAAAAGTACTTGTTTCTTGCCAAGAAATAATGCTGCTACTTAAACCTGTATTTACCTGAGGAATTGAGAAGGCAGGTAGGAAATTAAGGAAACCAACAAAAAATATTAAATCTAGGGAATATTTGGCATTTCAAACCAATTAGTGCTAATAGGCTTACTCCAGGCAAAGTGTTTCCAAATTTCATGGAATTTTTGCTAGTACCATCCCTCTTTCCATACCCCAGGCCACTTTGGAGTGGTGCTCTTAATTGGTCTTACTCTGTTTGTGCTGTTAATTCACAATGGTGTTATTTGGTGACTCCAGATTTTCTTATAACTATTTTTGCAGGCTTCATGGATTTCAAGCCCTTATAATCCTTTACCAGGATGACAATTTTATAAGTTTGCAAGTTGTTGGGTAACACTAGATTTCAAAATTTCCCAGGCATGCACAATGGTTTATTTTTTAATAATGAATCCATGTGCAGCCAAGTGTAAGTTATTGGAAATAACCATTTCTGAAGTACATCAGAAGAAGTTAAAAGGTCATAGAACTTCTTATGATGTTACTATTTAACATTTGAGTAATATTCCAATTGAGCAAGCTGGATAAAGAGTACTTTAGATTCTTGACATGAACTAAAACAACTAAAACTACAGATTGTCCTCAGTTCAATGGAGACAAGTTACTTAGAGTGCATGGTGTACAGGGCCAAAGAAAGCTCTATGTCACTAAAAGAGGAACACTTGGCGGTCATTTTGAATATTTGAACAAAGTTATGGTCCTCTTCTTCAGAAATCACTAAAGAAATAATTTAAAAAGGGTTGTTATTTCTTTTTAAGTGAAAGTAAAACATGCTCCTTAGAAAAAAGAAATCTGTAGAGTCTGCGCTAGTGAATTCATAACATTTGGCCCTTAGAGGAGTCCCTGTGCGTAGTGCTCAAGACAAGTTGCAGCACCCTCATTGTCTTCATTATCCATCATGCTGGGAGTCTGGGAAGGCACAAATCAGGACAGATGGGCACATTTGAGGGAATGAATGAAATCCCTCGTGGCTGCGTCACATAAATATCAGAAAGGAGGGCTTGCAATGAAACTGGAGATAAGGAGAGGTTCCATGTCATGCAAAGCCTTGGAAGTGGACACATCTTGATAGCTTTGGAGCATTCTCACATCTTGCATTGTGAGTTTTATTTCTCCAAGATGCAATTCAGAAGCTACAATTTCTAGGTAAGGTGCAGGCAAGTCCTGTATGTTCAGCCAATCAAATGTACAACTTTGATAAGTGAGCCACCTGAGAAAACTGGCTGGGTACTAGATATTCATTTTACTCATGTGAGTGGCTGGAACAGCTGCTTGGTTTTGGGGGTGGTGGCACATTCATGGTTAAATTATATGGAGTTGAGGGAAATTTATAAGATGAAATCAGAAAGAGTTGATGACTAACTGAATGTTGGAGATGAAAATGAGGAAAAGATTAACCCCCACCTATTTTTAGGGCTGCCTATAATCTCTTTTTGTTAAACTTTATCTATATTATATCCATAGAATTTCCTTTATACATTTATGGCATAATAGATCAATATTGATCTCTTAGAAATAAATGTTTTTCTCTTTTATCTTAACTACATTCAAGATATAATCATTAGATTATTTATCTTTCATAAAGCCATATACAACACAGTCCTTTATAATTTATTAATAGGAAAAAATCTCACCTATTTTTATGCTTCTTTTTAAAATTAAATTTTTAAGTGATCCACCACACTTAATTTTTAGTTTTAGTAGCAATGAACTTCAAAATCAAATTTTGTGCTTAATTGCAACGATGTTTAGTCTGTTCACTTGGACAGATTTTCCTCTAAGTTATGATATACTTCTTCTTTGTTTTTACTTTAATGGTCATACTTTAGGACTTTTTTTAATATAGTTCATCTGAGAATCTATAATAAAGAAGTCAAGGAAATATAATTTCACTCTGTAGGTTTTGACCTCACAACTGGAAGTGTTGAAGGAATTGGTAAATGAAACCATTTTTTAAAAAAAATTCCATTATGTTATGTTAGTCACCATACATTACATCATTAGTTTTCGATGTAGTATTCCATGATTCATTGTTGGTGTATAACACCCAGTGCTCTATGCAGAGCGTGCCCTCTTTAATACCCATCACCAGGCTAACCCATCCCCCCACCCCCTCCCCTCTAGAACCCTCAGTTTGTTTCCCGGAGTCCATAGACTCTCATGGTTCGTCTCCCCCTCCAGTTGCCCCCCTTCATTTTTCCCTTCCTGCTATCTTCTTCTTCTTCTTAACATATAATGTATTATTTGTTTCAGAGGTACAGGTCTGTGATTCATCAGTCTTACACAATTCACAGTGCTCACCAAAGGGAAACAAGGGCAAAAATGAACTATTGGGACTTCATCAAGATAAAAAGCTTTTGCACAGCAAAGGAAACTGTCAACAAAACCAAAAGACAACCTACACAATGGGAGAAGATATTTGCAAATGACATATCAGATAAAAGGCTAGTATCTAAATGAAACCTTTTAAATTACAGTAAAGATAAATCCGAATGGATAGCTTTGTGTATTTCCGAATGGACCCTATTTTCCAAGATCATGGAAAAATAAATGGGTTGAATTCAGGTTTGCGCCTCAGCTCACCACCTGGCCCAGTGTGGTTTGAGCAGACTACCTGCAGAAGGGATAAGATGAGGGGGCATTGATCTCTGTATCTTTCTTCTAAGGTGCATTTTTATAAAGGAAGATCTGATTTTCACAAGAATCAGGTCTACATTTCGTGTTTACAATTTTCTACTTTTTCCTCATGGAATTTCTCTTGAATTTCCTTCCACTTGTTCCGACATTTTAGTTTGGGGATTATTTTATCATATAAATTTGCTCAACACGAGATAATCTATATCTTAAAAACTAAATTAAATTATTTTAAGTAGGAGAATTTAGTAGATTGTCACTAAATTTCTCAAGTGTCTGCGTTATAAATTTGAGGTGTTTTAAGCAAGAATATATAAACACTATTGCTTTATTTCTATGAAGTATTTTAATAAATAGATTTGAAAATACAGGTTTTGAGTGATATACACGAGTGGTATAATTCTTCACATTAACTTTTTTGTTTTTTAATTGAAATTTTTACTAAGAAACTTGTAGATTCATATGCAATTGTAAGAAGTAATAGAGATGTCCACTTTCCTCAGTTTCCCCCACAGGTAAAATTTTGCAAAACGAATAAAATATCACAACCTGGTATTGACATTGATGCAATCCACAACTTTTGTTTAGGTTTTCTCAGTTTTCCTTGTCTTTATTTGTGTGTGTGTGTGTGTTGAATCCTATATACTTTTATCACATGTGGGTTTGCACATCCACAATCACGAAGTCAAGATACATTACAGTTCTTATAAAAAGGACCCCTCATCCTGCCTTCTTAGAGCCCTACTCAGTACCTTTCACCCTCTCCCATCCCCAACCGTAGAAACCACTAATTTCCTTTCCATTTCTCAAATTTTGTCATTTGGAAAATATTATGTAAATGGAACCATGCAATATATGACCCTTTGGGATTGGTTTTTCTCACTCAGCATAATTCTCTGGTGATGCACAGGTTTCTGTGTACATCAGTGGTCTGTTCCTTTCTCCTGGTGAGTAGTATTCATGGTATTGATGTACTTTGGTTTGTTTAACCATTCATCCACTGAATGATGTGTGTGTTAATTCTAGTTTTGGTTATATTAGTAAAGCTACTATAAACAGCCATGTATAGATTTCTGTGTGAACGTGAGTTTTCAGTTCTCTGAGATAAATGCTTAGGAGTGCAATTGCTGGGAAGTTTTGTAGCTGCATATTTAGATTTTGAAGAAAACGCCAGGTTTTTTCTCACAGTAAATGTATCACTTTACATACTCACGAGTAAGGTAGGAGTTATCTAGTCTTTCTCTATCCATGCCAGCATTTGGTGTTTTTGCTGTTTTTTTTTCTTTTTTTTAACCCTCCAGATAAGTATCTGCCGATAACTCATTGTGGTTTTAATTTACATTACCCTGATGAGGTAATAATGTGGAACGTTTTTTTCACATGCTTATTTGCCATGTGTATATCCTCTTTGGTGAAATAAATGTTGATGTCTTTTGCCCATTTTCTTACTGGATTTTTTATACTATTAAGTTTTAAACTATTGATGTTTATTATTTATTTAAAGATTTTATTTATTTGAGAGAGAGTGGGAGAGAAAGAATATGAGCAGAGGGAGGGGCAGAGGGAGGGGCAGAGGGAGAAGCAGACTCCCTGCTGAGCAAGGAGCCTGATGCAGAGCTCTGATCCCAGGATTCCAGGATCATGACCTGAGCCCAAGGCAAACGCTTAACTGTCTGAGCCACCCAGGCACCCCTAAACTATTGATTTTTTAAAAAATTAATGAAATACATGCCACATTTTTTTCCTCCAGGGATATTAGCTTGTTGGTTATGATGTTTGCAAATATTTTCTCCCATTCTAAAGTGCCTTTTTATTCATTTAACAGGATCTTTTGCAGGTAAAATTTTTAATTTTGATGAGGTCAAATTTTTCTTTTACAGATCATGCTTTTAGTGTCAAGTTTAAAAACTCTCTGCCCTGTTCTATATCCTAAAGGTTATCTCCAAATGTTGTTTCCTAAAAGTTTTATAGTTTTAAGTCTATGATCCATTTTGTACGAGGCATGAAGTTTAGGTAGAAGTTCATAATTTTGCTGATGTATGGTCAATTGTTCCAGCACCAATTGTTGAAGATGCTATCCTTCCTCCATTCAATTGATTTTATGCCTTTGTCAACAATCAGTTGAGCATATTTGTATGGGTCTATCTGACTCCTCTATTCTGTTCCATTGATCTATGTGTCTATCCTTCAACCAACACCACACTCTCTTGATCCCTATAATTCATAATAACCCTTAATATCAATTAAGTGATTACTCCCACTTGCTCCATCATTCTTCTGTATCAAGATTGTATTACCTAATATAGGGCCTGCACCATTCCCTAGAAATTTTAGAATCAGCTTGTTGATGTCTAAAAAGCCTTGCCAGTCTGGGAAACCATCTTTGTTTCCATGGACCTGAGACTACTCTTTACCTTATTAACTTTGAATAACCTGGAAGTTAAAGCATAAGGTTTTAGAGAAGCTTAATCAGGTAAAAAAGACTTCTTGCACTAACTAGATAAATGAATAGTTACGGCTCTAGAGATATAGGAAATGTCATCATTTCTCTTTTTGTATTATAAAACAGTCCATTTGAAGCAAAGTCCTTTCTCTAAAGGGAGAAAACCTTAGGGAATATAAGAAAGCATACTTTTCACTTTGGCGTACAGACAGTTCTATAGTTTAGAAGGAGTGCTGTGCTTTAGGGTCATCAAAATGAGGATCAGTTATTTTTGTGGTGAAATTCTAACATTCTAGTTAATAGAGAATTTTGAGAACTTTGAGTGTTAGATTAACTGATTAAGTTTTACATAATTAGCAAAAACTATGCCTTAATAAGATATCATATCTCATTTACATTAAAACATTTAAGAGAGATAGGAACAACTTGGGAAATAAATAAGATAAAGTATTTAAAATGAAACCTTGTGTTGGATATGATTAATTGGCATGCAGTATTTATTTTTTTACCCCTTTCTTGGGGAATCTTCTTGTGTTATATGGCCTAGAAAGCTAACTATTTCATTTCCTGTCATTAGTGTTCTAGATATAATTTTCTGCCTATTAAATGCACTGTGTGAGATTTAGAAGACAGAAATGAGACAAACATCTTCCTTCTACTGCTGGCTGATTCCTGCTGTCACCAGTGGGGTGGAGAAATAATTGCTTTGTTTTTGTGTTCTGTAGCAGAATTCTGTGCCTTATCACCAGCTTTGGTGTTCAGGAGTTACAGTAGTGGTGCACCAGCTTCTCAATCTTGATCCTCTGCATGTTATAGAGAAGTATGTTCTTGAACCTAAAACTTCCTTTGGCATCCTTCAGGTTCCTAAACCTTTTGGAATGTGGCCAAAGTAGTAGTTACTCTGGTGATCTCTTCTGTGGCCTTCTGTGGGAGAGGACTTAAGTAGACCTCCCCCATTGCTCCAGCCCTTCAAACAATTCTCCAGGTATCAATTTTCTGTACTGAAGCTCTTTCTGCTTTAAGTACCTGGAAGGTTCCTATTTACAGAATAGAATCTAAACTGATACACACTCTCTGCAGAAATATGATACAAGGAAGTACCAATGAACATGGAGAAAATGGAAAATTAGTGCCCTTCTAGGAGACCCTGGAGAGCTCCCTCACCCCTCCCAGCATGCGAGGACACAATGAAAACATGGCCATCTTGCGGATCGGGAAGTGGGTCTACCAGACAGTGAATCTGCTAGAATCCCAGTCTTGGACTTCCCAGACTCCAGAACTGTGACAAGGAAACCTTGTTTGAGCTGCCCAGGCTGTTTTTGTTAGAGTAGCCCGGAAGGATTAAGACAAGTAGTTGATTTGTATTTCTCTTAGAATATCTTTTAAAGGAATCAGGCAGAAGTTTCAGTGGAGTGAATTAATGGTGAGTAGAATGACTTTCTATCCTGGGAACGCATTACAATGTCTGAAGTTTATTTCCCCCCAGCATAAAGTTCTAGCGTTTTTCTTAGCTGTGAAATGGTTGGCAAAGTATTAGTGGTTTTATTCTTGTTAAAAATGATTAAAGAAGACAATTTAGGTGATATAAACTTTATTTAACACTTCATGAAATGGCCGTTTCAGTTCCCAAGGGTCCAGAGAAATACAAAATGGGGCAGAAGAAGGAAAGCCTATATAGGATAAGGAATAAGGAACAAGAAAGAAAAAAACGAAACAGAAATGAAAAAGAAACAAAGGAATACGAAAGAGTTGGCTTGGCTTTTGGGCTTGGTTGGCTGCATATACTGCATTTCGAGTCAAGCAGTGTTTGTAGGGACACGATAGTTATCTAAGTTTTGGATTGTTGATGCGTGCGTATCCCAGGCAGGGAGCGACTCCATTTTGAGCCTACGGATTGTATTTCAACAGCATCATAATCTTCTTTCTTTTTACAAATGGTTTTTCCACAGCAGTTTGATCCCGACAGTCTCTCAGTCAGATACAAAAATTAGGGTTTATCTTTTTGACCCATTCACGTCTGTTCTTTCGTATACAGTTAATTGCTAAAATTTATTGACACAATTTACTTTTAATTAATCACTCCCTTTTTGTTGTCATACCATGTTCTTGTTTCAGATGGTTATCATCACCTGCCTAAATACAATGACAATGTATATCTAGGTGTCTCTCTTCTGCCTATCCTCCTTCCATCCATTCTACTCATTACTGCCAGAGCAATTTTTCATAATTTTAATCTCAGAATTTCTGCTTAAAAATATCCAATAACTGCTGGTTGGCTACTGAATTCATTTCAAACTTCTTGGCCTGGCATGCAAAATCTTCTTTAGTGTCAAGCTATTTGTGCAAATTTCAGTGCAAAAGAAATGAATAGTTCTCTGATCGTGACTTAGAAAATTCTTTCAGACATATTAATGTCTCTTAAGGGAAAAAAAAGTAAATGGAAAAAATGCTTTACAAACATGGTCTTAGAGCAAATTGTGTTGAATCTGACAGCCCAGATTACCATGTTACCCAACCAGGCTGTGTTTTCAAAATAAAGCAAAACATTTGCATTGGCAAATCATGATGTGGGTCTTTCCTAGTCATGAAACAGGAAAAAGGAGTTTTTTTTGGGGGGGGGCAATAAAATTGATTACTAAGACTCTGTATTAGCTTCCTATTGCTGGTGAAACAAATTATTGCAAGCGTAGTATTTTAAAACAATATGAATTCATTATTTTATAGTTCTAGAGGTCAGAAGTTTGAAATGGTTCTCATTGGGCTAAAATCAAGGTGTCTGTGGGGCTGCATTCCTTCTGGAGGCTCTAAGGGAGGACCTGTTTCCTTGCCTCTTCCAACTTTTGAAGGCTACCTGCATTCCTTGACTTGTGGTCCCTTTCCACCTTCAAAGCCAGCAAAGGCTGGACAACTCTTTTATCACATCACATCATTCTGACACTGACTCTTCTGCCTCCCTTGTCCATAGTTAATGACCCTTATGATTACACTGGGCCCACTTGGATGATCCATCAGGATAATATTCCTATCTTAAGTCTAACTGATTAGTGACCTTAATTTATCTGCTGCCTTAATTCCCTTTTGCCGTGTGATACAACATATTCATAGCTCCCAGGGATTAGGACATGAACATCTTTGGGAGGCCATTATTCTATCCACCATAGGCCTATTCAAGATAGAACTGAAAGCAATGGTGTTCAGAGCTTTGTCCAGGGCTTATTAAAAAATATCCACACCAGCTTGGCTGCTCTCAACCACTTCCCGAATCCTTATCTCTCTTCCCAATCCTTAAAAAAATTAAACACATTTGAGGAATTCTGAGTTTTATACCCAAGGAAGGATGTTTTGACCTTCTTTCCTCTCTTCCTGTCAAGCCAAATGGGGGAATAGCTCCAAAAGAATCAATAAAAGAGATTGTAGGTACATGAAAGAAGGTGGGGCCAGCAACTCATTTCTAGGATGGACTTTCTTTTCTGCAGCAAGCTTGATGTTTTGCCCACTGGGTAGACCTGCTAGGTTTAGACTAGAATTAGAGGGAGATAAAGAGGTAGAGAGATAAACAGTTTTTGTCCAACACTGGAACATCCACAATATATTAAGAATGGAGGTCAGAGGAGCCTGGGTGGCTCAGCTGGTTAAGCGTCTGCCTTCGGCTCAGGTCATGATCCCAGGGTCCTGGGATCGAGCCCTGCATCGGGCTCCCTGCTCCGTGGGGAGCCTGCTTCTCCCTCTCCCTCTGCCTTCTGCTCCCCTTGCTTGTGCTCTCTCTCTCTCTGTCAGATAAATAAGTAAAGTATCTTAAAAAAAAAATGGAGGTCAAATTGGTGCTGCAGAAATTTGGGAGTTGTACCACCTGACTGTCCCCACCCCCCAGGTGTGTGTGTGTGTCCCATGAGGGGGCCTCTGGGACTGTTCCTCTCAAAGGCACAGTCAGTTGAGGTTGGTCAGAGAAGAGAACTATAATTGCCTGGTTAAGTAACGTCTTTGCCTCCTTTGCTCTACACATGAATCCTGGTCTTCACAATTGTGGAGCACATGGACCCAGAAGAAGGAAGGAAGGAGTTTATGGAAGGGCTGACCATTCCCTCTTCACCTTTCTGACCCACGTCACAAGTACTGAGGGGAGGAGAGGATCAGAGCAATAAATTGGATATGAGCTTGACATTTTAAATTGGATTAGAGTGGATTTTGAATTTAAAACCTAAAACTGGCAGAGAACTATAGAATTTACTCAAAATTTTTAAAGGCCAGTGAAGAAAGATTTAACGCTTTCAGTTCAATGCTGATCTATACGCTCGTTACAGATTACAATGACATAATTTTGTTCTATAATTCTATTTATCAAAGATACATACAAATATTATTTCAGGCATATTACAGTACAGGGTGATAAATACCCTGGCTTCCTTGACTAAATATGGGAGCTTTTTTAAAAAAAAAATTTTGAGACTAACTTGAGATACTTTATAAGTTCATCTATTAATTACCTTTCCAGATGGGTTATGCTGAAGACAAACTATTTGTGTTTGAGAAGGTGACGTTTTCTGATTTTGCTTGGTGAAATGCAGTCGGGTCCTCATGCTTCTAGCTTATTTAACCCTATGAAGTAGGGTTATAATCCCCTGAAGAAACTGAGCAGAGAGAGGTTGCATAAGTTATTCCAGTGTCTCAGGGTTAGGAAGTGCTGGATCCAGGTTGTACATGGGAATTTTGTCTCCAGAGCTGGCACTCTGCATGATGAGGCTTAAAGCCTTGCAAAACAAAGTAGTTATTCATGAGTATCTGCTGAATTGAATTGAATTGAGTGCTACAGATAAGCATGATTATCACCAACTTTGCTACCTAAACTAGCTCTCAGTATTTGACGAAATACAGCAGGATAAATTGTTCTCCAGAAGGAATGGTGATTCATACTGTTAAATTGCCTAATTTTCCAACTGTCAATTGTTAAATTGCCTAATACATTCTCTCAATGGTATTTGTTTTCTTTGAAGAAGTAAACAAACAGTAAAACTCTTTCATCTTAGCCATCATGGGATAAAGCTCCTCTCTGAGCACTGCTTTTGCATGGGTTATGTATGGCTGACATTAAATCATCTTTAAGCATTTGTCCATGGCAATTTTATTGTGCTAGAAAACCTTAATTGCAGAATAAAGTCCTTGCTCTCTCAACTTTGATGTCCGTAGTAACCTTGAAGTCCATTTTTTGTGTTAGCAAGAATTAAGGAATGGAGTTCATCCTTTAGTAGAAGAGCTTGTAATATAATGAAAATGAGGTCATTAATTTCATTTATGGCTAAATATTTGCTCACTGCAAAATCTCTATAAGGAGGTGGGTTTCAGAGAAAAATTTCTTTGAAGAAAGAGAACTTGCACATACATACATGTGCATATAAAATAATACATTTTCAAGTCAGAAAGTAGTTTATGCTTGATATCCCAAACTTCAAAAAGTATTTGGAGAAATAAAGCCAATTATAATTCTACAAACAAATCACTACTGTTACAGTTTTGATGTACATGTTTACAGATATTTAATTTCATGTTTGAGTGTATATTTCTGTTTTTCTTTATAAAAATATAAACCCAATTAGCATTCAATAAATGTATGTTTGCAAGAATTTACACTTATAAATATTTCATTAAGGTTTTTCTATGTTCATAAATATATGTCCGTAATAGAGTTTCATTGGATACACAGTAACCTAATGGCATTGTAATTGTGTAAGAGCCTTGAACCTGAAGATATTTTGAACCATCTAAAAAATTTCAAGAATTGAATGCTGTGCAAAGTATTTAACTCATATTAATAAGTTGAAAAAAGATGCATCTTTAATACTAGGTAGAGTATGCATTTGAGGTCTTAGAAGCAAAGAACCAGGACAAATGCATCCATTTATAAATTTTATACATATTTGAGCCTACCACATAAACAAAAATATTGCTATCTCCACTCTGTCCTGAAAGATTTGGTCAGTAGGCAGAACTGTGTGTGCTTAGTACAAAACAACTTGACTAAGGTTACCTATTGACATTCTGGAATAGAATTGGAAAGGATTATCTGCTCATTTAATACTGACACTGGTAAAAATCCTGGGTCCAAATCAGAAGAGATAATGTACAATAGTAACATGTATTAAGGGAAGAAATTCTCAGAAGCCAGTTAAGAAAGCACTAATACTGGATGCTTTCATGGCTGTTCCACATTCAGAATCAAATGGCATGTTTCTGGATTTATAATTGAATTTATAGCCTTTCCTTCTTTATGGTAAGAGGAAATTGAGCTTTTTTAAAAATTTTAAAAATGTTAATAAAAATCTTGTAAAAGATCAGCCTGAAATGATCTTGATTCCATTTTAGAATATTTTGAGCACAAATAACGTATTTGACTTTGCTTTATTAAGAATAAAGCTTCAAGATCCCCTTTTTGTTCATATGCTTGAACACCAAATCAAACTGTGCTAAACACAGTTTCTTTTTTTTTTTTAAAGGTTTTATTTATTTATTTATTTGAGAGAGAGAGAGAGAGAAACAGCATGAGAGGGGAGAGGATAGGAGGGAGAAGCAGGCTCCCTGCTGAGCTGGGAGCCCGATGTGGGGCTCAATCCCAGGACTCTGGGATCATGACCTGAGCTGGAGGCAGATGATTAACGACCGAGCCACCCAGGTGCTCGTAAACACGGTTTCTAATTTGAAAATTGTAGCAAGATCATACACCGTTGCTGAGTATATTTTCAGAGGTCAGAATTCTCATGATTTTCAAAGTCAGAACTTTTAAGATAGAAGTTATCTGGGGACATGAACATTGCTTTATGCAATATGTTTTAGTTGTTTTTGTTTGATTTTAATATTGCCCTTTGGTTTTTGGATGCTTATCAACAAGTCTGAGTACCCATTGATTTTTCGTGCAATTTTATGGATTTTAGAAGTAATTTTTTGACCTAATCAATAAAAGGCTTTTGTAAGAGGTAGTTTTTAAGAGAGGAAAAACAATTCTTTTTTTAAAAATTTTTTAAAAGATTTTATTAATTTGACAGAGAGTGAGAGGAAGAGAGAATGAGAGAGAGAACAAGTAGGTAGAGCGGTAGGCAGAGGGAGAGGGAGAAGTAGGGTCCCCCCTGAGCAGAGGGCCCAATGCGGGGCTTGGACCCCAGGATCCTGGGATCATGACCTGAGCCAAATCATGACCTGAGCGTAAGGCAGGTGTTTAACCGACTGAGCTACCCAGGCCCTCCAGAAAAACAATTCCTATAAATTGAAAGGTATCTTTATTCTTGCATAAAACACCACTGGCTTTCAGGATGACATGAAAAATATTGATACTTCTACTCTAGTCTTTAGGGACATTGTCATGTAAATGAAGGTGATGATAATGATGTGGAGCAGGAGTGGGGAGAGAAAGAGTAGGAGTAGGAAGGGGTGGAGGGGGAGGATGGCAGCTGTGAAGCATCAAAACACGTCTCCAAAGGAACTTGAGACTACAATGGTATATTCTTTGGTAGCATATTAACAACAACAACAACAACAAAAATCCCACAAAAACAGAAACAGCCATTTTTCTTAGGCATTTTGTTTACTATCTTAACTCAAAATCGGTAAGAGTAGCTTGTGTAAGTACTCTGTACACTTCAAAATAATTTATAAGGGTAGTATATTCTTATTTTCATCACTGTTACTGTATCATTGTAATTATACTTATTTGAGCAATGAATATTCCTATCACCATTTGCCATTATGTTTCCATGGTTATGCACGTGAACTGAATATTATGATGAGAAGCACCTTGCCCATAACCAAGATGAGAGTGAATGATATTAGGATAAAGCCAGAATTTAGTTTATGACAAATGTCTGGGCTTCAAGTTCATGACTTGTAGCTCCCTTGTCACATGGCTCAGAAATGACTTTGATGTTGCCATTATCCTGTTGGAAACAATCATAGCGTAAAAGCCTATCTGAAATTGGAATCATTTTGGCAAACTAGGGTTCTGATTGCATATGACTCTGGTTTCTTTAGTGTATATGCCTTATGCGATTTTTTTCACTCAGTTAAAAGAGAAAGAGAAAACAGGAACAATTTATTTTGCCTTAGAAGATCCTCGGTAATCTGCAACATTTCTTGATGACTCATTTTCTATTTTCCAGTCTTCAGCAGGTGAAATTCTGAACACTCTAGAATAAACTTTCCCAGTGAATAGCTATCAGGATAGTAAATTTCACCCAAAGAATTCAGTGAAGTGCGGTGTCCCACAGCCAGTATACCTGTGTTCTCACAAAGACTTAGGAAGTAGAGCGCATCTGCAGATGGTGTGCATTTACACAGACCGTATATGAGTGACAGTTTTCTGATGAATTATATTGTGTGGAGTCCTGTACTATTCAATAGGTCGCTACCGGTCATGTGTGGTTATATAAATTTAAGTACATTTTATAAAATAAAAATTCAGTTCCCCAGTCACAGTGGCCACATTTCAAGTACTCAATAGCCATTCACAGATACGGATACTCCTGTCATCACAGAACATCCTAAAGGATAAGGCTGGGATACACATTTGCTAAGCAAGATATGTCCAAGACCTGACTGGCAGCATTAACAGGTGGTGACAGCAACATGTAGGAGCACCTTAAAAAGGAAGAATGGCAGCCCACCATGTACCTCCTGGGGAAGAAGCTACATGTCAGTAAGACCAGCTGGTTACTCAGGCATGTCAAATTTAAGAACTGTAGGTGATTGCATAAGCTAACTTAGTGTGTTTCAGAACAGGGTCCATTTTGGTCTAAAATAACTCCGTTAACTTTCTAATTTTGGTAGTCCTGTGGCATACGTACAAAATGGTTTTCTTCTTATGTATCTGGAATTTTGCCTATTTTTCCACCCAAAACATTATTATTGAGAAGGGAATCACTCTCATACCCACAAGGAGAGTTGATATAAATTATAATTTAAGATTGAATACCTATTTAGACATATATTTAACCCAGCTACTTGACACTTAATTAATTCTTACCATTTATGGTCTGCATTCCAGATAAGGTAATAGCAGGAAGACCTAAAATTCCAATAGCTTTATTGTTCTTTTCTTTATATATGTGTGTTTTTTATTTAAAATTTTTTTATCCTTTTCTCATCCTATTATTTCATTTTGATTTCATTTTTATTCTTCAAGATTTTAATAATTCTTCTTGTTTGCAGAAGTGTTTATAACTCAATCTAGTCTTTTCTTATAAAAAGATCTTCTACTTATAGACAGGTTTCTGATAAATACAAAGAAATATCCTGGATATCTCTGTTCTTGATGAACATTGCTCAATTCGTTTATTTATTTAAGTTCCAAAGCTCCTTTCTTTAACCTTGTACTGATAACTATTTACTCACATGTGCAGTGACACATTTACCCAAAACACACACACACACACACACACACACACACACACACACACACACACCTTTATATTCAATTCTTTTGCAATACTTTAATGTGGCTCAATGGATTTTCATAATACCTAGGCTATAATAAAAAAAATATGCCTCAACTTTATAGTTCAAATGGGACATTGCAAATAGAATCCTACAAACTCCAAATTTTGGTCATATGACAGGTAAAAAATAAACTACCAGGAAAGTGTTCACAGTTTTTCTCTTCCCCATCTCACACACATGCGCACGCATGCACACACACAGAGTTATTTGCAATTGAATTTTTTTCCTTCCCCACATTCTGAGGAAAGGAAAGTTGATCTTTGTGATTTCTCAGTGTTTAGGAAGACAGATGGGCTAAAAAGGCAGATGGCATTGGATTGAGGTTGGGAGTACAATTGGACAGAGTTTCTAAATTGAAATTGTGTATTGAGAGTTTAAAGGATGAAAAGAGAATTTTGCTGTTTCAATTGCAAGAGGTTTCCGACTGGGTCTCTGGAAAGTGTTAGTGTGGGGTTGGATATTGGGTGTTGAGGGCTCCAGAGGGTAAAAAAATTTTTTTTTACTTATTTATGATACTAAAATGTGCTTCTTAAATTTGACTCCATGAAGAGAATGATCCATATGACACCCTCAAATGTTAACATTACATGCATGTATTTAAAATGTGAAATGATTGAATGATCCTCTTACCTTGGTATGCATTGGGCTGGGCTTAATTAAATCCAATATTTTAAGCTGCTTTTATGAAAATTAACGATTAAGTTTTCAATGTCCTTAATGAAACAGAATTAATCACATCATCTGATTGAACGCTCAAGAGTGACTCGTTACTCCTTGATAGAAGGATCGTGAATAACTTTTTTCATTATTTTCTTTAGCTTCAACATTATTTTGATATTGAAGTATATATTGCATTTGTAATAGGACAATAAACAATCTCTAAGGAATTGGATTTTTATTTTTCTCCTAATGGCTTTCTCTAATTTCCAGACTTATTTTATAATCAATGTATATTTCTTTATAATCCAAAAAAAGTAATGAAAATGGCAGACCAATTTACCATTGCTATTGTTCCCAGCATTTTACTGTTTCATCATTTTTATGCTCAGTTGCCATGTATTGGAGTTCCCCCATGGAAATGGCTACCGTGGGTTGATCCTTAGAAACATTTGCTCTTTGAATCAATGGTTCAATTACCGATGTCTCCATGTGTCCTCTAATACTGTTGCTGTGCCCTGAATTCTAGCCCTCAGTTCTCCACCTCGGGCTTGTTTAGACCCATTGAACAAAGTAACTGAGCATTTGAGGCAAAAAAGCTTCTGGTGGTTTAATTTATTGAGACTCCAGGAAATTAGGAGGGTTAAACTTCATTTAAGTCACTCCGTAATCTACTGGGTGCCATTCTCATTTGTAGGATGACTCAACAATAGAAGGCAAAGCTGTTTGATAAATTAGGTCACCAGCCATATGCTTAAGAAATGCTTTGTAGGGGCACCTGGGTGTCTCAATAATTGAGCGTCTGCCTTCAGCTCAGGTCATGATCCCAGGACCCCGGGATCAAGCCCCGCATTGGGCTCCCTGCTCTGTGGGAAGCTTGCCTCTCTCTCCCTCTCCCCCTCCTTGTGTTCCCTCTCTCACTGTGTCTCTCTCTGTCAAATAAATAAATAAAATCTTTTGAAAAATGCTTTGTAAAAAATACAGAACTTGTATAAAATTGGGGTTTCAGTTGGTCATGTTCTGAGTCATCATCCCCTTTCCCCTCCTTTTCATGGATGCCACACAGAGACCCATCAAAAAGCTACTCAGCTACTCCTTCCCCACAAGGGACCAAATCTTGGATGCCTGTGTCTGGGAGCCATTAAAATCAGTGGGGGCTGTGGGCTGAAGGCAAAGGGCAGAATGAAGCCCTTTGTGATGCTTTGGCTTTCTCCAGAACCCTGAAATATTCCTGAAGCTCAAGGCTTTTAGGTGCTGCCATAATGCCTAGTTTCTTCTACATAACAACAGCTTTATTATTAGTTGCCTTTGAATTAATTGAAATTCCTTTGGCTGGTTCTGTTATTACACCATGTAAATGAGAAGGAGTAAACAAAAGCAGGCAAACTCTTCAACATACCTACCTTTCTCTTATATGCCAAGCCTCAACAGAAGGGAACGTGGAGGCTTACAAAAGGACTCACTAAGTGATTTTGTAAAAAGATATTCATTCCTCTCCAAATTGCAGAACACGCTGCTGGGAAGCCCTTTCTGAATTGCTTTTTAACTTCACAGAAGCATTCACTTTTGAAAATGTTTGCTTCAATTCTGATTTCAGGGGTTGCTGGGGAACTCACACAAAATTTTCCCTGCAAATGACATGAACAGAACACGTTGATCTTTATGAACAACTTCGTGTTTATCGTTATGCTCCTTAATTATGTTGTGTTCTGTAAAAAGAACTGAATGAAAAACAGATTAATGTTCAAGCTGGAGATACAGTGACCTAAATAAATCCAAGCTTTTCAGGTGTTTGGTTCTAAAAGCTGTCATGAAAGTGGCCAGCAACTTGTCATTTTAGTTCAACAAAAAATAACAGATGGAGCTTTTGTTTTAAGCTTTCTTGTTGAGTGCAGACATATTCGGAAGTGTTTTATTCCCCAGGTTTAAATAGTTGCTAACTCCTGTAAATTCTAATAATACCTAGTATAACTAATAAGTCTGACTTGGCAATGTCTGTCACAGAAATCTCTTCCTTTCCAGTGCTGCTACCAAATCCAGGCCCTTAAAAACCATGTAATCTAGGAAAATTGGTAAGCCTCTCTGAGGCTCAGTTTCTCCATCTGAAATAGGGAAAGCATTTCCAGCCTTGTAGGGTTTTATGCTCTGTGTATTACTATAGGCCAGGTATTGATTTTGCAAATACCAATTCAGGATCCTCATAATAACCCTATGCCGTAGATACTAGTAGTACATCAGCAGATGGGAAAACTGAGTCACAGAAGGTTAAGCAACCTGTTCAGTGCCACAAAGTTCGTGATAGGGTGAAAGCAGAATTAATAATAAATAAACTAACTAATAAATAATAAATAAACTAATAATAAATAAACTAACCTGGTTAGTTTAGCTCCAGAGTCTCTGCTTTAACCACCATAACGTTTGGTGGGGATTTAAAAGAGACTCTATGTAAAGCATTCAGCGTAGTATAGACTGTATATTTAATTGCTATCATTTATAGTTATTAGCAGCCAATGAAAACACAATTCCTTCTGCCCTTAAGCTGTCTAACCAAGAGAAATAGAATCCAACACTTGGTTTGGCATCCTTGTCATCACTTTATTGCCACTTACTGAAGAGGAAATAAATCTTTGACGTTAAAGACTCTTAAAAAAAGCCATAGAAATATTTGAGCTTTGGTGTACTATTTAGATGCAAGATGTGGACAGAATTCCAAATTTCTGAAAACTGAAGTGTTATTTTATGTATTTTTGTGAACTAAAGATAAGATAGTTGTTCAATAATGATATTAGCTAAAGAAATTTGAGGGGAGGGAACCATCTCATCAAAATTACTTCTTAGCCTGTCCACATGGTTTTTAGTATTAATTGCCTTGAGAATCTGTGTGTATGTGTATGTATACCTATTTTATATTTTATGGGTACAACAGATTTTTTAAAAAATAAAGGGAAATAATGTGAAATGCCTGTCCATTTTCCTCACCCTAGCATTCTCCCATCCATGGTCCCCAAGTAGAAAAGTCTAAGAAACTCCCTTGGGATGCATGTAGCTGATGAAGGAGGTGATCTTAATAGCCCATATTGGGGCCATGATTGGCTTTAGTTGACCCCCATTTGGTGCTTTTCCCACAGGTAAAGTCGGTGGGATTGAACTCCCATTTCAAAGCACTAAGTAAATCGGAAGTTATACACAGTATCTGTTCTAAACCACATTAAGGTATCAGTTCTCTTTTAGTGTTTCTTCCATCTTGTTTCAATAGGTAAGAATGTGATAAGTACCCTGTTGACCTCTCCCCTCCTAGATTGTTACATGGAAGGTATGAACATATTTCTTATAAGCTCCTTTTCTCCTAAGACATGGAGATCAATGGAAGTAATCAATATTAGCCCAGTTGCTTTATTTCACAAGGGAAAAAAGTTTAGTACTCAAGGATTAAAATTATTTTGTGGCTAGATCTCACTAACACAAATGAACTTCTTATCTGTGTGTGTTTTAAGTCAAAGTCTACATTGTATGACTGCTTTTTATTCTTATCATGGTAACATTATCATAACAATGCCAGTTAAAAAAATTTTCCCTATATAGGCTGACACTGGTTTATTTTACTCATCTCTCATTCTGAAATAACTGCAAACAGAAGTTTAAGAAATTTCCCTTAAAACTATAAGGTAATTAAATGATCTGCCCTGGGTTGTGGAACTTACTTTGTTATTTTATGGGTACCCCTCACAGTATTGCCCTTTTTCACTGAAGTATAACACTCATACTTGGTAATTCAAAGAGGGGAAAGTTGCCTTATAAAAGTAAAATTAAAAGAAATACTCTCGTACTTACAGAAAAAAATCTGCAACACTTCTGTTCACCACTCAGTTTTCAAAGACAGTAAGAATCAATATGTACTTTCTTTATTGTAAGCAAAAATGAAACCCTGAATAACTGGAAGAATATCTTTATCAATGTGGAAAATTCCACCAGAATCCAAAGTGATTACAAAGTTTAATCACCTGCTACACATTTAAGTCTTCCTGTTTTCCACAAATAATTCAATATGGCAAGACAGAAAAATACAACTAAAAAATAACTTGTCAAAGTAATATTATGATTTCTGTAACTTAGCAGTTATATGATTCAATTTGTTGATGTAAAATCTGTGTCTTCATGGAGAACAATGTCAAATAGATCAAAAATACTTTTTATTTGGCATTGCATAATCTGAAATAGGATAATTGGTGGGACTGGCTGAAGATAGATGAATATAATCCCGGGGAAGAAACAGGAAGAGAAGAGAAGAGAGGGAAAAAAGAAAACAATGAATAAAATAATAAATATAGAAGCAGTTCAGAGCAAAGGTCTTGCAGGAGGTTAGAAAAGGGAACAGGACATCAATCAGCTCTCTTAACAGCCGAGGAGAGTTGAAGATTGAAGAGATCTGAGGTCTCTAAGGAATCAACAAATAACTTAGGCCTTAGTAATCCTGAAAGTTGGTCGTGGTATTATTCTGTGCAGTTTTTAGGTCTTGGGTTCTGGATTCAACTTGGTTGGGTTGGATCTAACTCTACCACATACTAACTGACCATCTTTTGGTAAATTAAACCACTATGGGTCCCTTTCTTCATATCTGCAGATGAGGAGAGGGATACACTGACTTCATTAGCTTATTGGGAGAAATACCACCCTTAGACCCTGGCAAAGGTGCCCCTACTCTGTGCCCTTCATGACAGAGTGTCTTGCGTATGACAAATAAAAACAAAGTGAATTTATGAGCATTCCCACAGGCACATGAGGACTAGCCTGGTGCTCCTCGATGCACTTATCTGCTTCCATGACAGCTTTTAGACCACAAGGAAATACTTTTCAAAATCTCTTGCTCCATGTCCTACAAAGAAAAGACAGCTGTGTTCAACTCCAGGATTTGAGGACTGTTCTGTTGCCCATTCCTGAGGTGCAACATAGCTTCAAAGGGTTGGGAAGATTGTGTTGGAAGCTCTTGTAAAACCCTTCCTGTCAACAGGAGAGCAAAAATTTCTCACAGAACAAGGATCACCTTCCAGTAATGTTGAACTTCCATCTTGTTTCTTCTCCTGTATCAATTCCTGCTTCCAGAGGTATTCACAAATCTGTGAATTAGCAAGTACTTGCAACAGTTGCATTTGGTGGCTGAGGGAAATTGTCTAATATTAAACAATTCATATTATTTTTGAATGAGTGGGATGTAAACCTTTCTTCTATCCTGGCAACTAGCTGGACACAACACGAGAATTGGTAGTAACTACTTCAATCATGTAGTTATAATTTCAGTTTTATTTAAATAATTTTAACTTAAAAGTTTGATATTTAATAATTTTATTTTGTACTGTGTCTTTTATTCTAATTAGATGACTTTGACTATTTTAGAAAAAATAAATTCAAAACAAAATTTTTCATTTTTTGATTCTCGATTGTTACTTTAATGCATATATTCTGATGCATATATATTCACATTTTGTACAGTCAAAATAATTACACTTCCTGTTTTTTAGTTCTTCCAATTATTAGGATTTGTAGAGCACAAATTATGGAAAAATTGATTATTACAAATAAAGATTTTGCTGAATTGAAACCAAGAAAACAAATTTTATAAAATAAGTATGTAATAATTGATAGATTATATATTTCTTTGTTTTATTTTTCATCCAGATATTCTTAGTCTACCAATAGAACATCTTTCACCATATTTGACAATTTTGTTGTTTTATAGGCATATCCATTAAGGTAGGAAGATAAAACCTGTTATATAATATTTTTGTGACTTGATGTCAAACTTGGTTCAGAAGATCCAATGAGATGATATATAAGCTGAAAATAGTAAGATTAATTTTAGTCATAGCACATTTCTAGACACTGAGAAACAACATAAACAAAACAGACAACAAACTTCAAGGGACTCATTTTGTAGTTGAGGTCCACAAACATTTCCCATAAAAAGCTAGATAGTGAGTACTTTAGGCTTTGTGGGCTGTATCTGATCTTTGTCACATATTCTTTTTTTGTCTGTTTTTTCAAAGCTTTTAACAATGTAAAAATTCTTCCTCACTTGTAGGCCATACAAAAGCAGGCCTTGGGCCAAACTTGGCCCTCAGGCCTTAGTTTGCAGACCTCTTTTCTAGTACCTTCAGCTGTAGTGCAATCTGGAGGGGAGATAGTGGAAAGCCAAATCAAGTTCTACACACTTCAGTATTTTCTAGGTTCATCACTGAATTCTAAGTGGCTTCTTCTGAAAGTCAGTGTGGGTCTATGAGTCAAGCAATTGGGGGATATGGAGTGGATGTGGTGTGATGGGCTGAGGCATTTTCAAGGCCAAGAAAACTAGACACAATCAAGTACTATATGCACACATTAACTCTTCCATACAAGTCACTGTCAGGAACTCAGCAGAGAAAGAGCTGAGCTGTCAAACTGCCAAGATAGCCAAATTCAGGTATCCAAGTAATGCAATAAGCCAAAGGGAAGTAACACTGAAGCTTTGAGCCACTTGCTAAAATTGGAGAAAGCACTGACTTCTCCCTGGAATGGTGCCCAGGTTGAGGGTCAGGTGGGTCAGTACAGAGAGGGGAGTCATCTCATTGCTAAGGGATTCCCAAACAAAAGTCTCCTTTAGTTTTATGGACCGGGCAAGATGGGGAGGGAGAAAGGAGGGTGAGGATGGGAAAAGTACTAGGTACTGAGTCAGAGTGAGGAAAAAGGTCTTCAAGTTTCCCAACAAGGAGATTTCCAAATAGAGGCACCCGGGCTATGCAGCTCTGCATAAGAGCATGGTCGGCTTGGGAGGACTGAATGCCTGACCGCAGCTCCATCCAGACACTGCCCTGCACCAGCTGTGCACATCTGGAGAGAGTGGTTTCCCCCCCATGAAGACTGCCAGATGGAATCTTTGTAACTGCTTATGATTACGCCTGAAAAATCACTCAGAGGTTTTTGGTCAGGAGCTGGACATAGTCCCTCTCTCTGATAAAATAAACTTACGACTTATTCAGCAAATAGTTATTGAGCTCCTGCTATGTGCCAGATCCCAGGCTCAGCATTCACGCACTTTTCTGGCCCCTGCTAAAATTTGAAAAGTGGAGTCTTTGCATACACAAGTAATTGATTTATTTTTGAAATATCCAAGTTACACCTGGTTTTAGAATGCTCACTAGAGTAATATTATTGCTAAAATTTGCTTCTTTAAGGAATGATTGGTTTTAAAATGATTTGTAGATATAATCTCTTGGTTTTTAGATGCTGGTGAATACTTTGGCAAAGCTTGAAGTTTCTCAAAAAATCAAAATATCATCAGTTTAAGAAATCAGTTTTTACACATACTGATGGTTTAGGGTCTCCCACAATAGACTGATCTGTTAAAATAATACTGATCCAGAACATGTATGTATAGAGTAAAAACTAGGGAGAAATGTACCAAGAAAACTTCTTACTGGTTTTGATCTATTGATGTTTCTGTTGAAGTTATTTGTTTTTAAACAAAAACTTAATTGACTATAACAAAACTGTGCATATGGCTCCAAACTCAGTTTTAAGAAGTGTCAGTAAATACATATCAATAGACACTGTGTGTGTGTGTGTGTGTGTGTGTGATGATGATGATGATCATTTTATCCTCCAATGATTCTTCATTGTTTTAAACTTCTAAGACAGAGTGCTCTGTGGCAAACAAACAAACAAAAAAAGTCAAAAAGAAGTTGTTCCAATCAATCTAAGACATACGAGATTTCACTCTGTTCTTCTCAACAAAGATGCATCTTTATAATATTTAAACTTTGAGTTCTATTCAATGTCAAATATCAAAGAAGAACTTGAAGTCAACTACTACTTGATATCTGCTTGCTCAGGTGTTATCTTTTTCTTTTGACGAGGAATATGTTGTAGTTTAAAGAAATCACAAAGGAGATAAAAACTTCAACCTGTAAAGCAAAAATATACTTGCAGAGAGCCAAGTTACAAACCTCTAGAGAGGACACAGCTGCGTTTTCAATATTTTAGTTTATGAAAAAGGGGGAAATGATGGAAAAGCGAGACTGGTTCCAGGCACTCATATCAGTTCCTTACCAAGGAAAAACCACCAATTAATATCAAAATGTATATATGTAATATTGAGGTTTATGGATTATAATTATGTATAAGTTAACATTCCCTAAACGGCCAATGATTTTTTTCATTTTTGTGGCTTTAGCTCTTCTTAGCAAATAATTTTATCATTTTAATTAATAGTTTATCACTTTAATAATATCTCAAGTTAACACATGATAATAGGTACTCCTGTATATAGATCCTTGGCCTCGGTGGTACTTATTATGACTATTATAAGCTAGGTTGTGTTGCCAAATTCTTGAATATTTTTAAATGATTTGCAAACATTCTACTTGTTTTAAGATTTTATTTGTTTATTTATTTGAGAGAGAGATAGTGAGCAGGGAGAGGAGCAGAGGGAGAGGGACAGGCAGACTGTGTGAGCCCAGTGTGGGGCTTGATCTCACGACCCTGAGAGCATGACCTGAGCTGATATCAGGAGTCGGACGCTTAACTGACTGGGCAACCCAGGTGCCCCAAGGATTTGCAAACATTCTTGATCAATCTCCATTATCTTCCTGATGATGAACTTGGGCTGTATTATTATATATTTTGCACAAAGGAAAAGTGATTCATATAGCATAAATATCAAAGTTAAAGTCATGAAAAATGTATGAAAGAAAAATTTCAGCCATCACAAAGTACCTATGTGATTGTTTACTATAAGAATATAAAGAAAAAAATTATATAGGGATTGGAAGTTGTGGTTGTATTTAGATTCTAAAAATATCAGTCACTCTTAGCTTGCATTTTGGCCTAAATTTTATAGTAAATTTTTCTAGGCCTCAAAAGCTTTGACTGAGGTTGTCAGATATGCTGAGGTATTTTGGAACACTCCACAAACATTAGGGTGTGAATAATTTCTCCCCTGGAAAGGATCTTGTTCACTGATTGCTCATTAGCCAATCTTGGGAGGCATGATTTCACTTTATGCATCTTTCTGAGTATTTTCTAAAGCACAAATTTCAAATTTCCTACTTGAATTTATGACAAAGCTACCACAACATTATAGTTCTTTGTTGTGCTTAAATTGACAACCCTGGGTCTGGAAGAAATAAGTGGTTGTTTGTTTTCATGCTGTACAATTGTGAATAAATGGCATGTTGGATCATTTCACTTTTCACTGTCAGGCTTCAGTGACTGCTGCCCTTTCTGCAATGCAATAATTAGGTAAGGGATCATTTCATTCCCTTTCATCTTTGTGGAATTTGCCAAGAATCTGAGGTTCATTTCACATAAGCATTGAGAATTAAGAGTGCCAGTTTCAATTTTATTGATATCTCCAAATCCAAGTAAGACCGAGAAGGAGTGACTAAGAACTTGTTTTTCAGGTTTTCACTTGTCTTTACTTTTATTTTTATGTATAATAGCTTTATTGAGCTGTAATTCACATCCCATACAATGCAACCATTTATGGTATACAACTCAATGGATATTAGTGTATTCACAGATTTTGGCAACCGTCACCGCCATCAATTTTAGGACATTTGCATCGCTCCAAAAAGACACCCTGTACTTGCTAGGGGTGACTCTTCATTTCCCTCCAAACCACTCCCTCCCAACCCTAGGCAACCACGAATCTATCTTCCCTCTTGATTTGTCTGATCTGGACATGTCATGTAAGTGGAATCACTCAGTATGTAGTCTGTGGGGACTGGCTTCTTTCAGGTAACATATGTTTTCAAGGTTCACCCATGTTGTAGCATGTATCAGTACTTCTTTTCTTTATTGCCAACTAATATCTCACAGTATGGATGCATCACATTTTATTTATCCATTCACAAAGTGATGGACATTTGGGTGTTTCCATTTGGTGCTGTTATGAAAAATGCTATTATCCACATATGTGTACATGTTTTTGTGTAGGCATATATTTCCATTTCTTGAGGAGTAGAATTAATGGATGATATGGCAACTCTGTGTGTAATCTTTTGAGGAACTACCAGGGTGTTTTCTAAAGTTGCTGCACCATTTTACATCCCCACCCGCAGTGTGTGAAGGTTCCAGTCTCTCCACAGTCTTACCAACTCTTGTTACTCTCTGCCTTTTAATTATAGCCAGCCTAGTGAGTGTGACATGGTATCCCACTGTGGTTTTGATTTTTATATCCCTGATGACTAGGGATGTTGAGAAACTTTTCATGTGCTTGTCTTTACACTTTGAGTATGTGCTCTCATTCAGAAATAGCTATATCTTTGGGGAGTAGAGACTCAGTGTGGCTAATACATATTTTGCATGAGATAATCTAGGGCTGTGGAATATACCTCCCCACCTAAAAAAAAAAAAAGAAAAGAAAAAGAAAAGAAAAATAGAACCAGGAGCAAGCTTACAGATTATACTCTCTCTGGAGCTGCTAATGCCAATGTGAGCTGACAATAGCTAGGAGAGAGAGAAGCAGAAACCTGCAAACCTGTATCTAAGCTGGAGGAGAGAGGAGACGTGGGCGCTCTGATGACTGAATAACAGGGCTTAGCTTGTTGCCAACATCAGGTTTGGGAGAGGACCTATCATTATCTTCCTGGGCTAAGATAAAAATCCAAATCTGAGTAGGACCACTGTGAAGTCCAAGGACAAAACCAAACAAAAGAAACAAAATAAGTAACAAGAGGTAGGATGTGGCAAGTCCAAAATTACATACAACATTTAAAAGTTAAAGATCCTGATCACACATCAATTTTTGTCTTTTTGAAGAGGACTTTGCCTAAGCATAGCCACACAACAATAATCCAGTTCAACCCCTCATTTTCTGGGTAAGAAACTAAGGATCAAAGAAATTAAGGGGATTTATCCAATTAAACTAATACTGGCTACATGAATAGACACAAGAGTGAAAACTGAGAGCTAACTCTGAATGTAGTGATCTTTATTTTGTTTTTAAGATTTTATTTATTTATTTGTCTCAGAGCACAAGCAGGGGGAGCAGAGGGAGAAGTAGACTCCCCGCTGAGCAGGGAGCCCGATGCAGGACTCCATCCCAGGACCCTGGGATCATGACCTGAACCAAAGGCAGATGCTTAACCAACTGAGCCATCCAGGCGCCCCCTTTTTTTTTTTTTAAGATTTTATTTAGTGATCTTTCTTTTTCAATATTAATTCCACTATGTTTTCAAGTCAATATCAAGTTAGGTGTGGTTCTTTATAACACAGAGGGAATATTTGATAAAAATACAGTTAATTCAGATTTAACACACTCTATAATTCAGTTTCTTTTCCACCACCTCCCAGTTTTGCCCTTTGACTACCACTTCAAAAAAAAATTATTCCATTCTGAGATCCAAATGCTTAACTGTTCTCAATCATTAACCAAACATAGTATTAGGCCTACATTCTACTTACTTTACAATGAATAAAACACTGTACAAATACTAAAAAATATACAAATTAATAAATTTCTAACAATGACTGCCACCCTAAGAATGATTGCTCTGATTTTATTATTAATATAGACAAAATTACATGTAAACTTGACTGATCTAACCCATCTAAATGGTATTTCTTCACGGCGGGATGATAATACGAAGTAAAACCAACTAAAACCGAAACACCAAAATAAATTGTTGTGAACAGTTGAAGATAAACAATGTATAGACATTGGCTAATGCTTGTTATGTAAATAACTTTAGGAAACTTACTGCCTTTTAAATTTTTATTCATTTATCACACTTATGTCTATGCCAAAAATAGTTGTGGCCTACTTAGAGCGTTAAACATTAAATTTCTGTATCAATAATAACCTCTTTCTGTTTCTCAGATATTTATAAATCTTTCTTCTCTTTTAGGGTCTTCAGGGATTTTAGACTGCCAAGAAACTAAAAGAATCTTGTACAAAGCATTTGCACACCACAGACAGGCTTAGCAAATATTCATTGATAATGAGGTTGGTGATAAATTATCACTTATTTGTTATGTCTCAGAGTGGTTTATCTGCACTGGAATGTTTCTTGTTAAAAATGCTGTTTTCTTCCTATGCTTTGGTTTTAATACCCCTTGATGACTGCCTTCACAGAAATTGAAGTAAGGAAGTTGTCACCTGTTCTCTGTGTCCCAATAGCAATTACAAAGAGTTTGTAGAGATTGAATGAATTCCCTTTAAGCCTCTGTTTAAATAGATTTTCAGCATTTATCAAATTACAAAAGATATTTGCACAGTCAAAAACTTTGCAGATGTAGTTTAAAAAATACCTTAAAAATATTTCCACAAGGAGCACCTGGGCGGCGCTGTCGGTTGAGCGTCTGACTCTTGGTTTTGGCTCAGGTCATGTTCTTAGGGTTGTGGAATCGAGCCCCACGTCGGGTTTAGCCCTCGGCAAGGAGTCTGTTTGAGACTCTCTCTCTCTCTCCCTCTGCCCCTCACCCCTGCTCACTCTCTCTCTCTCAAAAATAATAAAATAAAATAAAGCATTTCCACAAACCCCAAATTTTGTGCCACTTGAAAATGACTTATCCAGTGTTTCTCGAGAGAATTGGCTTTGTTAGTGAACACACCTTGAATGACCATTGTGTGCGGACAGCTGGGCTATAGAGGAGGGAGAGGGCAGCATGGCCGACAGGCTAGATGCTTCCATACAAGACAATAATCTAGAGATGCTCATGCATCCATATAGCTAACATCCATATTTAAGTTTTGTCCATAACTGCAAGCATAAGACTCTTGTGTTCTAGTACAGTCTGCAGCAAACATGCATTTCTGGAATGAATGTTTCTTGGTAACACAGAAATTGGTAGAGTCCTATCATTTGAAAAGGGAGGTACACACAGAGGATGATGAGAGAACATTAAACTTTCACTAATTCAGTAAAGGATGAGTTCAGAGCCAGAGTTGACTGGAAAAGCCGCCTCTCCCCCTTCAAAACACTGCCTCCATCCTCTGAATCCCTGGAGACCTTGGGAAAAGCAGGGGTTACCACTGCCTGTGGGATGGGGTTGAGGCATAAACACTAAATGCTACTTCTGCTGACATCGAGATCCTAACCATCTGGGGACATTTGTTGTGAATTTGGGAAATCTCTTCCTAATTTTCATGGGGAGAAATCACCCTTTTGTCTATGTATGCTCCAAATCAATCCAGTGATAACCTCCTATTTGATGGCAGGGCCACACATCCCCCAAAAAGCTGTCAGCTAGCCAGGGCCTTTCCCACTCCTTCTCTGGTCCAGATGTGGGCTGGGATGACATGGCACCCTAGGCAGCCACGTCAGGTCTCTCCTCTAACATGTTCCCATAAGTAAGGACAATGAACTTCCTTCCAGATTGTGCCCCCCGGCACACAGGCTACAAAACAGAGATTTTACTGAATAAAACTTAAAATTTTGCTGATTCAACTTCAGGCCTCTGTATAGAATTACACATGAGTTCAGGGGTCCAAGACCGGGAAAAATCATGCTATATTCCAGTATTGATCCAAATGTTTTGTCAAAGTACTTTTAATATTGGAAGGATTGCAGAGGAAGTCATTGCCCTCAGGCTTAGTCTCCAATTTTATTTTCAACATAAATTCTTTTATATATGCAGTCTACCTTGAAAGAAATGTCCCCTGAATAATCAAACTCTGTGGGTCACTATGTCATGGCCAATGGTGATCATCATATCTGTCATAATCCTTTCTGATTTCAGATTTCAAATTTTCATCCTCTGGCATACTGGCTCTGGCTCATTTTGGCCTCAGTCTCTTTTTGACCTCCAATCTTGATCATTAGTTTAGGCAACTAAACATTATAATACATTAGAAATTAAATAAAAATGTTAATTATATTAAAACACCATAACTAAAGCATTTGTTACTTTTGTGATGCAGAGTAAGGGTTCGAGGGGTGCCTGGCTGGCTCAGTTCTTAAAGCATGGACTCTTGATCTCGGGGTAAGTTCGAGTCCACATTGGGGGTAGAGTTTACTTACAAAAAACAAAGTTGTTTGGGAGGCAAAGAATACAGGAAGGAATTAAAACTTCAGTGTTTCTAAACAAACTTGTGAGAGTACAACTGCGGAAAATTGAAATGATTTGTGTGAGTGTGTGTGTGTGAAAGCAGAAGGAAAAAAAAGACAAAATTACTTTCAGATAGCTAACTTGAGAGCTGCAAAGATGAGCCAAGGAATCACACACATTATCTCTAACCTTATTTAGCACACTGTACTAAATAAGGTTGGGGCAAGCTGCAAGGGTCATGCTATGTGTTCAGCATAATGAGTTCTCAGCGGAGTATCTCATCCTCTTCTCTGTGCCATGACCATAGCACCAATCACCAATACTCTCAGGTTCTCTGATTAACACACATGCCCACATGCACGCATGCACGCACACACACATACTCCACATTATAATCACTCTGCGTCAACATTTTTACTTTCAGAGAGGAAGGAAGGAAGGAAGGGAGGGAGGGAGGGAGGGAGGGAGGGAAAAGAAAAGAAAAGAAAAGAAGGAAAGAAGAGAAGAAAGAAGGAAAAAGAAAAGACACCAAATTAGCCAATATTAAAACTGGATTTTGCTCTTCATGCGTGTGAAAAAAAATTTTTTCAGGAGCACAGAAATTAAAAGACAAATACAAAAGCAACAATGACAAGAAATGTCTCCCAAATTCTCAGGTGGTTTTGTATATTCTTTGCTACATTGCTATATTCCCCTGGCTTTGCACATGTTTCAGTTTGAGAAATAAGCTATACCACATGTTTTCCCTTCACACTGAGGTTGGTTTAGACTCTGGGCCACTTTTTTTTCATTTGTTCATTCATCAGTTCATTCAACACACATCTTACAGAGCCCACCACATTCTGGGTGCTGTATAAAAAAGATGGATAAAACACAGTCCTTGTATTCAAAGTAAAAATCTATTGGCAAAAATGTATAACTACTTGTAACTCAGAGAGTGAATGCAGTGACATGTATATATGAGGTACATTATGAAATCATAAAGAAAAGTCATTTCTTGGAAGGGTAAGGAAAATCTTCCAGGAATAGCTAATTCTAGGATAGAGCTCTCAAGTGTGATTAGGAATTTGGTGGATAAGGAAATGAGTCCCTTATGCAGCATGGGCAAGGGAATTGAGTACATAAACATCACAGATGTGGGATGAAATTTCAGGCAATGTGCTAGAGCAGAGAAGGAAGAACCAGGTGCTATGGGCTGAGTTGTGGTCACCTCCCCAGCTCCCATTGATATGATGAAGCCTTAAACCTCAATGTGAGGGGTTGTGGTACTGAGCCTTTAGAAGGTAATTAGGTTTAGATGAGGTCGTAGGGTGGGGCCTTCATGATAGGATTAATGTCTTATAAGAGGAGAGCTTGCTTGATCTTTTTACCAAGTAAGGACACAGCAAGAAGGTGGCCTTCTGTAAGCCAGGAGGAGGGCTCTCAGCAGCAACTGAACCCTATTGGACCTTGACTTTGGAGTTTCCAGCCTCCAGGATTATGAGAAACAAATAACTGTTGTTTAAGCCACTCAGTCAAAGGCATTTTATTATGGCAGCCTGAGCTGATGGAAACATCTTGGAATATGAGGAAGGGTAGGAGAAGTGAGCTGGGCTCAGACCAGGGGAGCCTAGTTGCCCTATAAAGAAATAGACTTGCTACTCTAGCCGAAGGAGATGGCTGATTCATTTTGCTTCTCTTTACATAGGCTGAGTTTTTTCCCTAGATATTTCCTCAATTCTCAGTGTAAATCAGAATTGAGGTTCCTGGTTCACCCATCATCCACCCAAATATGCTTCAGTCCCAAAGTGAAAATAACATGTGTTCTCAGGTTGAAACAGATATCTTCCTTCCAACAATGAAATCTGAAAAAGCAAGTTGAGGGAATTATTAAATGTACCAGAATTGTCACTTTCTAAAACAAAAGCAAAATAAAAAGCAATGCATAATCAATTCACAGTGGCACATTCAACTGACACAATCTCACTCTGTTACTGGAGTGTTCACTTTTATTAATGAATGATTCTGTTTGATTTGTAGGCAGTGGAAATGAACAAGCAGCTTCAGGGGATCATTGAAACAGTGTGAATTATTATCTTCTTACAAACCTTCTATCTACTGCTGACTACAGATGGTCCCCGATTTATGACAGTTCAACTTAAGATTTTTTGACTTTATGATGGTGGGAAAGTGATACACATTTAGTAGAAACTACTTTGAATTTTGAGTTTGGATCTTTTCCCTGAGCCAGCAATATGCGGCACAGTGCTCTCTCATGAAGCTGGGCAGTAGGCGTGAACACAGCTCCTGGCCAGCCACGGGACCAAGCGGGTCAACAACCAACATGCTCACAACCTTTCTGTCCTGATACAAACATTCTGTTTTTCACGTTCAGTACAGTATTCCGTCCATTACATGAGATATCCAACCCTTTATTAAAAATAGGCTTTGTGTCAGATGATTATGCCCAACTTCAGGTTAACCTAAGTGTTCTGAGCATGTTTAAGGTAGCCTAGGCTAAACTCTGATGTTTGGTAGGTTAGGTATAATAAATACATTTTTGATTTAGGATATTTTCAATTTACAATGGGTTTATCTGGATGTAATCCCATCATCAATTGAGGAAGATTTGTACTAAATGTTTGGAAATACTAATTTCGACAGCATTTTTTTCTTCTAATGTTACACAAATGGTAAGAATGAAAATGATAAAATGAGTAAATGTTGTTCTTAAAAATAAGGTTTTAGTAAATAACTCTTGGCTGAGAATTTATTCTTTAATGAAAGCCATCTTTTGAGTGTGTGTGTGTGTGTGTGTGTGTGTGTGTGTGTGTGTGTGTATATATATATATATATAAAATAACCCTGAAGCCCCAATGTGCTTTTATATACTACATTGTCATTATTGGCAAAATTATCTGTATCTACAAATATTACTTGTTTCATTTGATTGTTATTATATACAAATTAAAACCAACCCTCCAATTCATTTCACTACCAAACTCACAATTTTAACATGCTTGTATAATACTACACCATGTTCATCTGCGTTCACTGAAAAACCTCAGGACGTTTATAATATGTACCAAAGACTAGTACTGCTATAGTTTGCAAGGAGTTTATATACATAGTGTTGTCTAGTTTGATCCTCACCAGGGTTCTGTGAAATAGATATTGTTAACAGCACACATTTATAGAATTTATAAGAAACCATGTTTTTATTGTATTGACAGAGATCCATTCTCTTTGGGAGATAACCCCTTTCTTCTGACTCATCTCAGAGTAGGGAAGTTGGAGAATCACATGGCTGGGTCCTTGTTGAACAGGAGCTATTAGCTCTGAATCTGCTATATTACATTTATTTTAAATATATAAATAAAGCTAAGTGGGGGAGAGGGAGATCAGAAAGTGAGAACTTGAGGTGTTTGCTGATAGTTGGTTCCTTTTTCTCATATTTCTCTAGATCTTTATTTGTAGTTCCTGATCTTGACTGTTGAGTTGGTTTGACATGGAAGTGGTCTAGGAATAATGGAACAGGGGCTGTTTTTAACTACTGAAGATCGTCCACAAGCCATTTGGTAACAATAGGAAGGAAATGTTTTCTTAATTTATTTTGAATAGAGCTATTTAGATGAGAAGGCTAATATCTTGCTGTCCTGGTCGCATAAATGTGTAGTTGTTGCATATCAAGTAACTTAGGTTTTGGCCTTTGGTGCTTATTATAGCTTCTGCTGACCATGATTTAAAACACAAGAAGGATTTGTTGGTTCTTTTAGGGATATACATTCACAAAAGTCCTGAAGGGATATGATTCCCTAATGAGAGGTATAAAACTTGTGAATAGAAAGGAATCATAGGGGCGCCTGTGTGGCTCAGGTCATGGTCCCAGATCGAGCCCCGCATCGAGCCCCGCATAGGGTTCCCTTGCTCCATGGGAAGGCTGCTTCTCCCTCTCCCACTCCCCCTGCGTGTGTTCCTGCTCTCACTATCTCTCTCTGTCAAATAAATAAAATCTTTAAAAAAAAAAAGGAAAGGAATCATAAAATTTAAATTGTATTTTCACTCACCAATGGCTTAATAGGTAGAAATTCTTATTCAGACAAATAATTAGCTTTCACAATAGAAAGGTAAACAAAACTATAAATTATGATTAGATAAGAGTTCTTCCCTGCTGAGACAAATTAGTCAACACTTATTCTTCAGCTGTGATCCAGCTGAGAGAGCTTTGTGAATAAATTTGGTAAAAATAATTAAAAGAGTCTGATAACTGTACTCTTTTGCTTATGGTATGTATGTGTGTTGTAATCTCGTGCCTTGTATTTGACGATATTTTCCAATTGGAAGTTCCTATGACAATGAGAGATTTTCCTCAACCATTTATTTACATAAAAATTTTACCACTTAAATGCACATGTTTAAAGCAGTCAAATTTCTGCTATTTAAATGACAGGGTTTCTTTGGCTTTAGTCTTCTAAATTTGGTTTTTAAAGTGGTTTTTAAAGAATGGAATCTTGGGGCGCCTGGGTGGCCTGGGATCCCAGGGTCCTGGGATCAAGTCCCACATCGGGCTCCCTGCTCAGCGGGACCCCTGCTTCTCCCTCTCCCACTCCCCCTGCTTGTGTTCCCTCTCTTGCTGTGTCTCTCTCTGTCAAATAAACAAAATCTTTAAAAAAAAAAAGAATGGAATCTTGTATTAATCAGCATAGGCTGCCATAAAAAATTCCCCAGACTGCGTGGTTTAAAAAAAAAAAAATTAACGAAATGTTTGGTGGTTCCTTTCATAAATGGTGAGGACAATCTCAGCTCCCTGCTCAGCGGGAAGCCTGCTTCTCCCTCTCCCACTCCCCCTGCTTGTGTTCCCTCTCTCCCTGTCTCTCTCTCTGTCAAATAAATAAATAATATCTTTAAAAACATGATGAGGAGAAAGGAGACAAGCAATGGGCCTAAAATACATTGGTGCCTTCTTGGCAACAGGCATTGTGTAAGATGGACCGAGAAAGATGATTTCATTTAATCTTTATAACTCTGGAGTCCTTTATTATCCATATTTACAAATTAGCTAACTATGGCTCAGGATAATTATTCACTTATCAAAAAGCATACAACTATTACGTAGTAGAGCAGGTGTTTAGCCCGGATTTATGTGATTCCAAAACTTTTCTTTTTTCTTTGTTTTTTTTTAACCTTTATTTTTTTAATAGCATACCAGTCTTGATTCCTTGCTAAGTAATTGTTAAATAATGGGAACAATTTTCATGTGATATATGTTTTGTAAGTTTTCAAGTTATACAAAATGATTGAGGAATATTAGATCTAACAGAAACCATTAATATCATCTTATCAAACTTTTCATTTTGTGGAAAGGAAATAGGCTCAGAGTGATAAAATGCCACCTCACAGCTTTACAACTTGTTATTGAGAGAGGCAACACAAAAACTCACACTGAACTATCCTATTTTACTTCACACAATTTTATTTAAAAGTATGGTATCAGTGCCTTATATCTCTATGTGTTACTTCTCAGTATTGGGGCGTAAGGATCTCTGTATAGCCCTCAGCATTATACAGATTACCCTACAGGAAGAAGGCAGGGATGCATGAGCTTGGTGAGGGAGATCTAGAGGGCTGAGTTTTTGTTATTGGGAATTTCTCTTAGGCAGGTGATCCTTGCCTGGATATTTTTCCTTGACTTAGAGGTCTTTAGTCCCTATACTAGGGCTCAGGGGCAAATCTTATACTCTTAAAAAGAACTACTGTTTTGCATAAAATTATTAATTAGCACCTGAGGGGAGGACCAAAGTGATGCTTAATTTTATGGACATGATCTGCACAGGGACAGTGAAGGGAAGAGATGTACCCTCGGAGTCAGTAGGTTCTGGGCTTGATGATGAGCACAGGCGTCTCAGAACACCAAAGAGGTGGATGGCAAACATTGTTGCTGATTCAGGGATTCCATGTTAGGGATTGCCAGATAATGTCAGGGGAGAAGCCTAAGTGCTCCATGCCTCAAAGCAGAATTTTGTTTGAAGCTGAAAGATAATAAAATGAAATGAAATAAAATAAAGTGGGAGGGACTTGGGAAAGAATGAAAGAAACAGCATGAAAATAATTAAGATTACTGACAAAGCCTCCTCTTAGATTCTCTTTGACTCAAGACTTTGAAACCACAAAATATCATGAAGCATTGATAGATGACTTTGACATAGCTGTTTGACTTATGACCATTTTCCCCCCGTGGGTTTGTTGTTGTCATAAGAGAGATTTGGGAAGTTATTTTTAAATGGAAGTAGTATTTTATGAAAGTGTAGAAATTGACAAGGCTAAGGAACATAATGGAAGAACTCACAGGCATCAAAAAAATATCTAAGAGAAAGGTAACAGACTTGGTTCGTGCTTTTAAGAAAAAACAGCAACAGATAAATACAGATTGGTAGGGTTATTAGATTATTTTCATGGAGCAAAAATCAAGCAATTAAAGTACATAGCAGAGGAAGTGACATAATCAGACTCAACAGGAAAAGGAAATTTAGAAAATTTACATCCCTAATTTAAATTAATAATGCTTACAGTTACTCAGAGTAGTAACTTCCTACAGAATCATACAATTGACTGGAAAAAGAAACACTCTTAGTTAAGAAATTTGTCTTTATATTCCAAGACAATTAGAGATGAGATGTTTTTCTTAAACTTATAGGCCTAGCCAATGTACTCTCAATTTTAGCTGGGCATTATTAAGATAAATACCTTAGATATTTAATGCATAACCAAGAGGCTGGACTGTGGAGCTAGAAAACATGATTATGTTTTAAAGCATTTAAAGCATTTTGTGACACTATCAATGAAGGGGAGAAGAATAACAAAGAAAGTAACAAAGATAAAAGCTTCAAAGATTGAGGAATTGAGCTTCCATGGTTAAAGGAGAAATCTGGTTACCTTTCCAAATCTGCAATTGTGATTGACCACATATATGAAAGATGCCAAATTCATGTATTCATTTTTTTTTTTTTTTTGAGAGAGAGAAAGGGAGCACCAGTGGTGGTGGGGGGGGGGCAGGGAGAGAATCTTCAATAGGTTCTATGTGCAGAGCCCTCACTGGGCTCAATCTCACACAACCCTGAGATCATGACCTGAGCTGAAATCAAGAGTCCCACCCTTAATATGACTGAGCCACCCAGGAGCGCATATTCATTCATTTAAAAAAATATATACTTAGTGTTTCAGGCACTGTCTGAAATAATGTGTTTATAGAGATAAAGAAAACAATGTTTCTGTTCTTAGGGAGTTTATAAAGAGATAGAGAACAAACAAAAAGCAGCACAAAATAAAATTTCAGATACCGGTTAAATCCCCAGAGGAAAGTAACACAGGGTGGAAAGAGCATCAACGCAGAAGAAATGAGGGGGGAAGAGATGAGAAGGACATTTGACCAGGGTTTTCAAAGATGTGCTTGAAAGTTCTAGTCAATATCTGGAAGAAGGCTCTTTGCAGAAGGAAGAGACGTGTGTGCTAAATCCAGGCTTTCGATTGAAACTGTTTAAAGGAGGAATATGTAAGAATCCATACCCCAAGGGTTTCAGAATATATCCAAGTTGTGTTTATTTGAGACATTTTCCTTATTGGTTTAAAAATAGCCCAATGACACCATTTCTTAGTTTCATTCTTTAAGCTATTGTTCTTTGTGAATTTTTTGTTTTTTTACTCAGGAAATACTATTTTCCATCTCTTTTTTAAGGTGGACTGTGTTAATTTGTAGGAGCTATTAAGTCAAAACATTCATGTACTACTCTCATCTTGAGTTATCAATCTTTATGTAAGTTTTGTTCACTTTTATTTTAATAAATTTCAAACCCAATTTTTTTGAAAAGTAGCCTATATTTAATTCATTTTCCTTAGGGAAAATGAGAGCCTTTGGAATGTTTTAATAGAATTTTTTCTTACATTAAATTTCCAAGAAATAGTTCACATCTATCAATGTAATAAATACTATTATGACTTACCGGTTTTGAGGCTTTTTTGGAATGTTCCTTCCAAGTAAATGTAATAGTAAAAACTGGTTTTACCTGAACTTGACTCTCAACAGAAAATTCTTTCTTTATCATAATATGAGTATCCTATGACTATTCTGAAGAAATATTTGCCATTTGATGTACAAAGTTAGAGGAAGAGGAAAATCTTTTGGTGTGCTACATTTAGAACACTGGTACTAAAATAGATATAGGACTCTTGTTTCTTATATTAGAGAGTAGCTTTAATCAGACTAATCCTCTTACTGTAAACATTACAGATATCAGATAACAACCAAGGCTGCTTAAAGACCCAAGATCCTATAGAGAAGGATACTTGGGTATCTATGGGGGAAAAAACGAGTGTTAATCTCTATATTAAGCCATACAAAATACCACTTCCACCCTGGGTCTAAATATATAGATCTAATTATAAAGAGAAGATAATACAGATTGTATTAAAAAAAAAAAACAACAACAGAATCTTGGGTTAGGAAAAGATTTCTTTTCTTTTTTTTTTTTTAGGAAAATATTTCTCAAACACAGCACATAAAATTCTAGTTATAAAGGACAAGATAAATAAACTTGAATTCATTAAAAATATAATTATGTTTGAAAAAGAAAGCATAGGAGAGTGGAAAGGAAAGCCACAGAATGGTAAGTTATTTGCAACAGACATATCTCAAGTGATTCATAGATAAACAATCCTGAACAATTACCAAGAAAGAAACAGGCAGTCCGATTTTTTAAAAGGACAAAAGACCTGATCAGCCACTTTAAAGTGAAAGAAAAGGTTAAGTGTAAAAAAAAAGTATCAATATGAAAAGTGCAAAATAAAATCACAATGAGATATCACTACATAGCCACCAGAATGGTTTCAATATCAACAAACTTATATGCAAACATAAACACACTACAAATCTGATAATATCAAGTTTGGGGCCAGGGTATAGAGAAATTGAAACTTAGCACATTGCTGATGAGAGCATTAGTGGGTACAATTATTTTGAAAGTAGGCACTATCTGCTAATGCTGAACATCTGCTTTCAATGTGACCTAGCCGCCCATGTCAATAGAGACCAAGCAGAAGAACAGAAGGTGATTTGAAAACATGTATGTTTGTTTCCCCACAACAAAAATGCTCCCGGGTTTACTCTCAGCCTATTTCAGTTAAGCTAAAGGTTACACCATATTTTGCTTTGCCGAACTTGCATCTCTTCTATCACCTGATAAGTGCTGGGAGGTGATTTTTGGCAATGAGAATTATGTGAACACCACAAGATTGGTTAGATGATACAGACAACTGAGCAAAAGTTAGTAATTTTTGCAGTTTGAGAATTTTTGTTGTTAATTTTCTTGCTTTATGAATATATAAGTTTCATTTGCTTGTGTTGAGGGTCCAAAGTTGCGTTTTGTTTTTATTTTTCTTCTAATGAAGGGAAGGCTACTTCTGTCTTATCATCTCATCTTAATAGTGACATGCTTGAAGTTGATAGAAATAAGGTGTATTTCTTTCAACAATACATTCATTCATGTTCACGTGTTCTTAGAGAATTCTTTCCCCCCTATTTTTGTCATTAAAATGGGCAAGAAAAAATAATGCAAAAAAAAAGAATGAATTTTTTTAATTTTTTTAATGAATATGTAGTAAATGTGAGGAGGTGTCAGCCTAATTAATATTCTTGTCCATCCAACCTCACTTCCCTTCTGCACCCCACAATATTCTGCCCTGACTTGAAAGCTGGCCTGACTGCATGAGGCAAAACTCAGAAACAAAGAGGATGAAAGGAAAGTATGTTGCTTTTGAACCTAAGTAGGATTAGAGAGAAGCTGATATTTACCAAGGTTCTGTTATATACAAGGCTTTCACATTATTTTCCCTGCCAGTAACCTTGGAGCACATCAGGGAATATCTTTCCCAAGCAGAGGAACTGCCTCTAAACTGCTATAAAACCAAGAAAACATTAGAATATTAATGGATTATCAGATCGGGCTTTATAGCAATCTTCGAAATGCCTAGAAAGCTAATGGGAATATCTGATGATTCCAGTTACCATTTTAATTTTAAGTGTTGGTATAAATTTTAATGAAGCATATTTCTGTGCACAAGTATTTATACTACTATGGGCATTTGAATCATTTACTTCTCTGGGAACAGTAAAATCATGTACGTGTATGGTAGAAAGGCCAATGGACAAGAAATGAAGACGCTGGTGTCCAGTCTGGGAGATTATGAATAAAACTTCTATAAACTTCTATGCATGAGTTTTTGTGTGAAAAGTTCACTCAGGTAAACACTGGAAGCAGGATTACCACATTTTTGCTTTATAAGGAACTGCCAAACACTTCCCAAGTAGCTTACCATTTTGCATTCACACCAGCAATGAATAAGAGTTCCTATTTTTCCATTCCCTTGCCAGCATTTGATATTGTCAGTTTGATTTTTGCAATTCTAATAGATGTACAGTAGCATCTCAGTGTGGTTTTCGTTTGCATTTCCCTACTGGCAAAGGATGTGGAGTATTTTGTTCACATCCTTACTTGCCATTTTCATATATTTTCTTTGGTGAAGTGTCTGTTCAGATCTCTTGCCCATTTTTTATGGAATCATTTGTCTCATTATTATTTTGAATTTTAAGAAGTCTTCAGAAACTCTGGGTATAAGTCTCATGGCAGAGATGTGTTTTGCAAATATTTCTCCCCGGTCTGTGGCTTATCTTTTCAATCTTTTCACAGCCTCTTTCACAGAGCAAAACTTTTTCATTCTGATGAAGTCTAATTTATCAGATTTTTTTCTTATGGAGTATACTTTTAGTATTGTATCTTACAACTCATGCCAACCAAAAAGCCATGAAATTTTCTTACATGGAAATCAGATTAATGTATCTTTAGAGTTGTGAAGAATGCGTACCAGAGTGCCTATATTTGGGCTGTCCTGAGAACCAAGTTGTTATGTGTCTAGCCCATCCAGCTCAGAGTGATCAACTCTTCCAGAATTTTTAATGGAATAAACAGTCCCCATGCTAGATCTGACATTCCAGTTGTTGATTTAAACACATTTGTCAGGGCGCCTGGGTGGCTCAGTCGGTTAAGCATCTGACTTGGGCTCAGATCCTGGGATTGAGCTCTGTGTTGGGCTCCACACTCAGCAGGGAGTCTGCTTGTCTCTCTCTCTCCCTCTCCTTTTGCCCCTCCCCCAGCTTGTGTGCTCTCTTCCTTAGTGAATAAATAAAATCTTAAAAAAAAAAAACCCATAAAACACATTTGTCACTTTTCTGTTGCTTTTAGAAGTAATCTGCAGCATTTAAATGAGAGTGTTGATCATTTAGGGGATAATTGGTGGAGCTGTGCAGAACTTGACAGATTTATTTTTTTATAATGTTACTAATACTTCTTATTTCCATTACTTAGTGAATTTAGTAGTAGCCACCTGCTAACAAAAATTCAACTGAGTAAATTTGAAGATCTCATTGGTTGTATTAATCTATTTGTGAATCTGGCAGCATCCCATCTAGCAAGTACAGGGGAGCCCCAAGGAGATGTGCAAAACAGAAAGTTTTCATAGGAAGGAGGGTGGGGCAAGAAAGTTATTAACAAAGAAAAGAAAGGATTGTTCCAGACAAGGTCACCGTCCTTTAGGTGGAAGAGCAGGGTTACCTCATTTTCCTTTGGGGGATGAATGAGCCCCTGTGACAGATTGCCTCATTGGTGTTTATCACAAAATTCCTGATTGACGGGTTAACCGTCATTTCTGGGGTAGGTTGAAATTGCAATTAGGCTAGGTATTAAGCCCCAGTTTGGTGACTTGGCCTGGCCCAAGTGACACCATTTTGGGCCTCTGGGTTTCTTATTAACACAACCAATTATTGCTTAGTAATATGCACATGGCAGAATCTATATTTATTAACCTCTTCAACTTATTATCATTCTAAGAGACTTTTTTTTTTCTTTTTTTTGCCAGTGTGGTATTTTTGTTCAATTCCCTCTATGTAATCCTCAACTTAACCTAGAATGAGTACTTGAAAGACTTTTTGGGATACAATTGCATTAAGATTAGTTTTTGAAAGAAGAGCCATCTTGAGATTGGTGTGGAAGTTTGAGAGAATCTACAACTATTTAATTATAATCCACTAATCATCTATCTACCTCCTCCATTTGAGCCCTCTGAGATCATGTCTAGTTGTTTTATAATATTAAGAGAACGTCTCCCATAGTATGAACTTTACAAATATTTGTTCCATTTAATTTGACCTTCAGTGAAGGTAACTTCAGGTGTATGTTACATGCTCTCAGGATTATGTCATAGATGGCTCTGAAGTGGATTAGAAGCACTCCACAGAGAAAAGAAGCGGTATGACTACTGTTCTATTCCTTTAGCCTCTTGAATTAAATATAGCTAAAAACCTGAAAATTCTTATTGATCAGAGCTTTATTAGGGAATTATGTTAAAGTGCTTGAGATCTAAAAATAAAAAAGTTTCCCCTTTAATAAAGACACCAGTTATATTGGATCAGGATCCACCCTATTGACCTCATTTTAACTTGATTACCTCTGTAAAGACCCTATCTCCAAATAAGGTCACATTCCAAAGTACTAAAGGTTAGTATATCCAGTATATCTTTTTGGGGAGACACAATTCAACCCATAATAGTCTGTCCTCTAACCCCCTCAAAAATCATGAACTTCTTGTGTGCAAAATACAGTCACTGTATCCCAACATCTTCAAAAGTCTTAATCATTCCAGTATTAACTCTCTGTCCAAAATTCATCTAAACCTTGTCAACTCAAGGTCCCAGATCTCATAACTGAAATCAATTGGGATAAGATGCATCCTGGGGCAAAATTTATCTCCATCTGTGAACTTGTGATCCCAGACAAGTTATCTCCTTCCAAAATGCAATGGTGAGAAAAGAATAGTATGTACATTCCCATTCCAAAAGGCACAAATTAAAAGGAAAAAAGGTCACGGTTCCCAAGCAAATCTGAAACCTAGCAGGGCAAACTCCATTAGATTTTAAGGCTTGGGAATGCTCCTTGTTGGCTTGATGCTCTGTCCTAGAGGCCCATTGGGGTCATGGCCCCACCTGGTGGAATGGATGATGTAGCCCTGGGTCATTCTCCCCTTTTCTTGAAGGATAACACATGTTCATAAGCAGATCGCTATAATAGCCTGTTTCCTATCTGAGCATCCCAGGAGTCTAATAGACTTCCTTCATTTCTGGTTTTTATCCTCTTCGGTCCACATTGCCAGCATTTCTGTTAAGATTGTTGACTGCATCCACAAATCACATACCCAATCTCTTTAGCAAAGGGTTGTCTAGCCATACACTTGGTGTTCTCTCCAGAGCATGCTTTCTCCTTTTTTGCAATATAGATAGGCTGAGAACTTTTCAAATCTTCAAGTTCTGGCTTCCTTTTGCTTAATAATTCCTTTTTCAATTACCTACTTCTCTCCCATTTTACTGAAACGGCAAGAAGAAACCAATCCACCCCTTCAACACTTTGCTTGTAAATCTCTAAATATCAAAGTACATCACTTACAAGTTTACTTTCCACAAAACAGTAGAGAGGGGGGTGGGAGGGATGGAGTGGCTGGGTGGTGGACATTGGGGAGGCTATGTGCTATGGTGAGCACTATGAATTGTGTAAGACTGATGAATCACAGACCTGTACCCCTGAAACAAATAATACATTTTATGTTAATAAAAAAAATTAAGATTAAAAAACCCCAAAAAACAGTAGAGCACAATTCAGCCAAGATCTCTGCCACTTTATAACAGGAATCATCTTTCTTCCAGTTTCTAATAATGTTGTCTATTTTCATCTGAGACCTCATCAGAAGCATCATTAACATTCCTATCCCTAACAGCAGTGTCTTCGAGGCAATGTATATCTTTCCTGGTACTGAAATCTGTATTAGGCAGGGTTCTCCATAGAAAGTGAACCAATAAGACACATACACACACACACACACACACACACACACACACGAAAGAGAGAAAGAAAGAGAGATTGAGATACTGATTTATTTTTTTTTTATTTATTTTTAAAATGGTAATGGGGCCAGCAAGTCCAAAATCCACATGGTAAGCTGACAGGAAGGAAGTTCAGGTAATGCTTATGTTGATGTTGTAGTTTTTAGACCAAAGTTTGCAGTCCAGGCCAGCTGGAGACTCAGGCAGGGTTTCTCTGTTGAAGTCTTAAGGCCAAATTCCTTCTTTGAGAAACCTCAGTCTTTGTTCTTCAAGCCTTTAGCTGACTGGCTGAGGCCCACTTACATCATGGAGGGTAGTCTGCTTTATTTAAAGTCTACTTTAAGATTTAAAATTTTAATCACATCTAAAATATCACTATGGCAACATCTGAGACTGGTGTTGGACTAAACAACTGTGCACCACTGTCTAGCAAAGTTGACGCAAACTAGCATGGGATTGGAACTGACTTTGCAATAGGCAAAGGCCAAATCCTGCTATAAAATGAGTTGTGGGGTGAGAACAGAGATTGCCTGTGGGGGACAGCCACATCTAAATTACTCACAGATAGATGAAATCTTGTTTCTTCTTTAGTTGACTAGTTTAGAGCATAACAGTAGAAATAGCATTGTCCGTGACTCAGACAAACCTGTGCTCTGATTGCAATTCTATCTTTTGGAAGTTGTGTGACTTCAGGAAAATTACTCAACCACCATGTTCATTTTTTAAGTTAGGAAAAGGTGAATATTAACATAGCTTTTATAGGGCTGTTGTGAGGGTGAGAGTGGGTGATATGTATAAACTATAGGGCACATAGCAGATGTTCAAATGATGTCGATTCTCTTCCTTTTACCTTTCAGACTCTGAAAATGGAATTATATAAGGCTACTTACTATTTCTTATATTGATTAATTATAACAAGATAGTTGTACAATACCTGCCCTAAAGTTTTAGCAAGAAATTATAGATCAGTAATTAAACATTTGGTAGGGCTCAAGTCTGCCTATACATTCTGTATATGTGCTTGTTGTGAAATAATAGAGAATATATATATTGTTCCTCACCTCTAGATCCTGGCACAGAGCTCCTAACACCCTTGTAGTTTCCTAAGAGAAAAGAGCACTAGGAACATTGTTTGTTCTACTCTTGGTCTTTGACCCTGGTTTCTGACACAGGGCTTCTAAAACCCTTGGAATTTTCTGGGTATTAGTGTCTTTTGGTATAATGAAGTGACTTTTGGTGGGCTTCTGGATGGGGGCTGGTCACCAGAAAGACCAAGCCATGATTAGAAGCTTGAAATTTTCAGCTCCACTCTCATTTTAAAAAATATATTATATTTGAGAGAGCTATTTGAGATAGAGAGACAGTATGCATGCATGCATGTGTGCATGAGGCAGTGAGAGGCAGAGGGAGAGGGAGAGGGAGAGAGAGAGTCTTAAGCAGGCTCCATGCCCAGCCCACAGCCTGATGCAGGGCTCAATCTCATGACCCTGAGATCATGATCTGAGCTGAAATCAAGAGTCTGATGCTTAACTGACTGAGCCACTCAGTTGCCCCTCCCCATTCCCCATTCTTTAGAGAAGGAAGAGGAGCTGAAAATTGAGTTAATCATTGATCATACCTACCTAAAGGAGCCTCGATAAAAATCCCAATAGTATGGGGGTTCAGAGAGCTTCTGTTTGGTGAACACAACAATATACTAGAATGATGACATACCTCAGCTCCATGGGGACAGAACCTCCTGTGCTTGGGACCCTCCCAGACTTTGCCCTACATATTTTGTCATCTGGCTATTCATCTGTATCCCTTATCATATTCTTTAATAAACTGGAAAGGTAACTGAATCCAAGTCTCTCTGTCCAATGTGCAGCATGGCCAATAACTAAGACATCATGCTTGCTGCAAGGCAAGTTTATTTAAGAGGCAGCCAAAGGAGGAGACAGGAGTACAAGCCTCAAATTTGCTTCCCTGAAGGGAGAGAGAACAAGTTTTTTATAATGTTAGGGGTTGAGATTACATACATATTGATGAAAAGGGTGGGGAAATCTATGACTATTCATGAGGAAAGATGGAGCATGCACATTGAGCAAGCATGCATGTAACATACATCCCTTGTTCACTTTGGGGTGGAGATAACACAGAAGGAGGCAAATTCAGCACTGACATCAGGAGGTTATCTTAGGACGGGGGGGGGGGGGGGAGGGAAGGGGCTGTGCGCATGCTCCAAGAGCCAGTATAAACTGGATGGTGTCTTATCTTGGGTAAGAAATGTGGGGCCTTGCTTATTCATAAGCTAAAACCTCATCAGTTGCCCTTGAGTCCAGGCTTCTGTGGAGACAGCTAGTGTTTGTTAGTGGGGTCTGAAGACACAATAGCTGATTGGGGGAAACAGTTCTCTGAAACACAAGCTTTAAACTTTCTGCTAGTTTCAACCTCATTAATGTTATGGGGCACAGTTTCTTTCTTCTTTTTTTTTTTTAAGATTTTATTTATTTGAGAGAGAGCGCACGAGAGAGCACAAGAGAGCACAATGGGGGGGAGGGTGGGGGGGCGGGGGGAGGGCCATCAGAGGAAGAGGGAGAAGCAGACTCCCTGTTGAACAGGGAGCATGACGTGGGGATTAATCCCAGGACCCCAGGATCATGACCTGAGCAGAAGGCAGAAGCTTAACCGACTGAGCCACCCAGGCGCTCCAGAGGGCACAGTTTCAATAACATGTTTCCCTGAGTTCTGTGAGCTGCTATAGCAAATTAATCAAACCTGAGGAGAAGGTCATAGGAATGCGGCCAAGTCAGGCAGAAGTTGTGGGTAACCTGGGGACGTACTACTTAGCAACTGGCATCTGAATTGGGGAGGAGTCTCATGGGACTGAGCCCTTAACCTGTGGGATCTGATGTTATATCCTGGTAGACAGTGTCTGAATTGAGTTAAATTATAACACAGCCAGTTGGTGTTACAGAATTGTTTGGTGGGGGAAAGCCTGACACATCTAGTGTCAGAAGCGTTACAAGTGTGGTAGTTGTGTAAAGGAAAACTAGAAGACTACTAGGCTTTTCTAACTCACTTGCTGAATGTTCTTTGTTAGTTAAAATTAACCATTGAAAGAACAGAGTTAAGAATTGATGGGTAAAGCAGCTGAATAACCCTGGAGAGTTGCATTATTTTTATCTTGGGGTAAAATGTATAGTAGAGGTTAACTTTAGGTAATTATGATGATTTGCTTTTTAGTAATTGAGTGGACAAATCACTGGCTTCACATATGGGAAGATCCAGCTGTTTAGATGATGGTGTTGTAGCTCAGAATCATCGTTCATCAGGAAGCATTTGAAATGAAGTTTCTAGAGGTAGAATATTATAAATAAAATCTAAAGTAATGACAAAAATTATACCCAGAGCTTGGTATATATGAGAAATCTTGGCATTTTCTTATCATTGGTTTTCTAGGGATGATATTATATAATTGGCTTCTCTCATATATAATATTGTTCCTGTCTTAACACTTAAGTTTCTTTGCCGATATTCTAGTTAAAATGCCCAGAGGCTACTACAAAGTGGAATGCTTGTAAATAACCAGCCTATTGAGATCTTTTAAATTAAAAGAATATATTTGTAGAAAAGCTAGTGGGAATTTAATCGAAGTGTTGACATGCTGCCAAATACATGAGTGAAAAATAGTCATCACACGATAAAAATTCAAAAATAATCACTATCAATCAAACCAACAATGCTAAACAAATATAAACAATGGGAAAAGAGCGGAACCAGAATTTCTGAAAACAGTACTTCTAAGGCCTGCTTCACAGAAATGGCCTTTTCAATAATCTCTGGAATTTATCTGAAATTCCCAAATAGTACCCTTGCCATGATCGTTTCAGAAACTGTTTTCTGGAGGGTTATATTGACACTAGTTGAAAATTTTGCCCAGGGAACGGACTGAGAGCTACAGGCTAAGCTCAGGTGTTCACAATCTAGGTTATTGTTTCTGCTGCTGCTTGCACTGTTTCTGAGGCCCGAAGCCTAGGGGTCATCTTCATTCCTCTCTTTCCCTTCCCTCATACCCTGAATTCAACTCATCTGCGAACCCTGTCCCTCTCGCTTTCAAAATCTATCTTGAATTAAATTCCCTTTCTCCCCTTCCACTCTGTCACTCTATTCCGAGCAACCAGGCCACCATCTTCTGTCACATGGTTTATAGCAATCGCAGCCCAACTGGTCTCTCAGTCTCTCAGTCTCTCAGATTCTATTCTTAACCCCTCACAGTCTGTTCTCCAGACAGCAATGAGTGATGCTTCGCAAATCAAATCAGGTTTCTCTCTGGCACAAAATCTCTCCACAGTTTCTTAGTACACGCGTAATAAGATGTAGCATTCCTACTGTGGGCTTAGAAAGGGCTGCTTGATTTGGCTCCTTTTCTTGCTTGCGTCATGCTCTCCCAGTCCAGTTCACTCTGCTTAGGCATTTGCGCCATCTCTTAAAGAAGCCCAATTTATCCTTTTTGACTTTTACACTTTGACATTCCTACTCTTGCCTCTACCTGGGTGTTCTCTCTCTGGATTTTCAAGATTTCTCCTTCAAGTCCGCTGTCCGTGTTCTCACTCTCTCCCATTCTACCCTTTAACCCAGGTCTTTTCTTTTACAGCACTTGTCACCATGTGTGTTTTTACCAGTAGACAATAAACTCCCTGTAAAATGTTAGGCTTTTGTGGTTGTTCATTGCTGTATCCCAGCTCTACAGTACTTGGCAGTGTCTATTGAATAAATGAACAAAGACTGAATACATTTCTATGGAAAACCCAGGTTAAAGGAAAGGATCATTGGTTCAGAGAATAGAGTACAAGATTGTAATAAAAAATAAGAGGTAGAAATCATCTAAATTGTGCTACCAGCCCATGTGAAACCTCTTTCACCCAAATGCTATGTAAACTAACAGGAATTAAGAGCAGCTTTGATTACTCCTTTTTTTTTTTTTTTTTTACTATCAGTTGTGAGATTTTTGCTTAAAATGTATGTTTCAATATAATGGAAATTGTGTGTGTGTGTGTGTGTGTGTGTGTGTGTGTGTGTGTGTGTGTGTGTGTGTGTTTAATTTGGTCAGAAATGATCACCTGCAGATGTGGAGATGTGACCTAAACACATGATCCAGGACTAGCCATTCAGACTTTTCTTCTCTGGAATTTATATGTGAGTGCAAAGAAATTAAAGTTCTCACTTTCCTCTTAAGTTCTTTCCAACTTGGGTGATGGAAAACTCAAGCTGTCTCTGCTTAGAGAAAACGTAATTGTACCAAGAAAAATTGAAGCCAATTTACAAGGAAATAGAGATGGCACAGGTTGGAGATGGGGAAGGAAAGGTGAACCAGATGCTATCATCTGAGTCCTGGTATCTAGATCTGCCTGAGGCCAGCTCTGCCTCCGTCTTTCCTCAGTCAGTGAGCCAATTAATTTTCTTTATTTTTTTAAAACTAATTTGAGTTGATTTTCTGTCACTTGCAATAGATTCCTGAGTAATTCATTTAGAGAAGAATAATGTTCTTGATTAGCTGTCCCAAACATTGTCCTGATTATTAGATAATATTACATTAGAATCACAGACCTGTTATCTTATGATAGTAGGTAAGCATATCTGTCCAGGGTAGATAATGCTCTGTGTAAATCTAATCTTATCCAGAACTTTGTATATAAATCAAATAAAAATGGGGATGTGCTTTGTATGGGTGTTCCCAGATTCTTTTGTACGGGAGCTTTGAAAGGGCTCTGTGGAATGGCAAACTTCTCTGGGGCATGGTTTGAGAATCAATAAATTGTAAATATCAAAGTAGAAAAGTTAAATAACTTTCTCTAGGCATATAATTAGTTGATTAACTCACTGGTCATGAGAAAGAAATGGATAAAGATAATGAACTCTAATCTATGTTTATAGCCTTAATTCAGAAGTATTTAATATCATTGGACTTAAAGTCACTATACTTCTTAGAATCTCTTAAATTTTTCAAAAAGCACTCAAAGTCTTCAACCTGGTATATAAGCCTCTTGATAATCTAACTCTTCCTCCTACAAACTAATTCCACTACATGCCTTTGTCAAGCTGTAAATATTCCTGAAAATATAATTCTTTGGCTTCCATTTGGTTTTGACCACAATGTTCTACTGGACTTAGCACATTCTGTGCATTTAACAGTGCCCCGGGGGTGTGGCATGTTTTCAGTAGATGTCTGCATAAATGAGTGACTGAATTTCTTGTCTTCTGTAGTCATTTATTACCCAGAAAATCAGAGACATCAGAAAGTCTATTAAGAATTACCTTATTAGGGGCGCCTGGGTGGCTCAGTTGGTTAAGCAACTGCCTTCAGCTCAGGTCATGATCCCAGGGTCCTGGGATCGAGCCATGCATCGGGCTTCCTGCTCCACGGGGAGCCTGCTTCTCCCTTTCCCACTCCCCCTGCTTGTGTTCCCTCTCTTGCTGTCTCTCTCTCTGTCAAATAAATAAATAAATAAAATCTTTAAAAAAATCAATTATTGCTCATTTATAAGAAGAAATTCTTAAAGGGAGTTGTGTAATTTTTAGATTGGATAAAGATGAAAACATTAGGGATTATGGACTGGCATCTAATTGCACTTAAATATATTCTTTGGTTCTTCTACTACAGGATTCCTGAGCACGCCAAAGGCATAACTGTTGTATCCATATAAAAGAAGAAACTTCACTTTTCAGTCTTTTTTTTTTTACCATCATACAAATAATGTGCTGTGTGACTCTGTTAAAAATATTATACTAGACCAAACTGCCAACTTATAATTTACTTTTGTTTACATATACTTATTAAAGAAAGTTCAGACTGATATGGATGACTTTTTAGTTTAAACAAATTTATTTTGGAGTATAATTTAATTAGATAAAAATTGATTATTTTTAAATCAACTTTTGATGAAATAAATATGTTACAGAAAGGCCATGTGTTTTCTTGAGAGTTAAGTATTTGTTTTAAATATTAAGAAATAAGAAAATAATAAAAACCCTCAACAAAATAGGTTTAGAGGGAACATACCACAACATAATAAAGGCCATCTATGAAAAACCCACAGCTAACATCATCTTTAATGGGGAAAAACTGAGAGCTTTACCCCTAAGGTCAGGAACAGGACAAGAATGTCCACTCTCACCACTTTACTCAACATAGTACTGGAAGTCCTAGTCACAGCAATTAGACAACAGAAAGAAATAATAGGAATCCAAATCAGTAAGGAAGAAATAAAGCTTTCATTATTTGCTGATAACATGATACTATATATAGAAAATCCTAAAGACACCACCCCAAAACGGCTGGAACTGGTAAAGGAATTCATTAAAGTCACAGGATACAAAATCAATGTACAGAAATCTGTTGTATTTCTATACAGCAATAAAAAAGCAGCAGAAAGAGAAATTAAGAAAACAATCCCATTTACAATTACACCCAAAATAATAAGATACATAGGAATAAACCTAACCAAAGGAGACCAGTAATCTGAAAACTATAAAAAACTGATGAAAGAAATTCAAGACAATAAATGTAAAGACATTCAATGCTCATGGATTGGAAGAACAAATATTGTTAAAATGTCTATACTACCCAAAGCAATCTACACGTTTAATGCAATCCCTATCAAAATGCCAATAGCCTTCTTCAGAGAACAGAACAAACAATCCTAAAATTTGTATGGAACCACAAAGGGCTCTGGGTAGCCAAGCCAATCTTGAAAAAGAAAAGCTAGCTGGAGGCATCATAATTCTGGACTTCAAGTTATATTACAAAGCTGTAGTCATCAAAACAGTATGGTACTGGCACAAAAATGGACACATAGGTCAATAAAACAGAATAGAAAATCCAGAAATAAACCAACAATTATATAGTCAATTAATCTTCAACAAAGCAGGAAAGAATATCCAATGGGAAAAAGACAGTCTTTTCAATAAATGGTGCTGGGAAAACTGAATATCAACATGCAAAAGAGGACCACTTATACCATACACAAAAATAAATTGAAAATGGATTAAAGACCTAAATGTGAGACCTGAAACCATAAAATCCTGGAAGAGAATACACGCAGTGACTTCTTTGACATCAGCCATAGCAACTTCATTTTAGATATGTCTCCTGAGGCAAGGGAAACAAAAGCAAAAATAAATCATTGGGATTACATCAAAATAAAAAGCTCTGCACAGCAAATGAAATAATCAACAAAACTAAAAGGCAACCTATGGAATGGGAGAAGATATTGGCAAATGACATATCCAATAAAGGGCTAGTATCCAAAATATATAAACAACTTATAAAACTCAACACCCAAGAAACAACCTGATTAAAAAATGGGCAAGAGGCATGAACAGACATTTCTCCAAAAAAGACATCCAGGTGACTAATAAATACATGAAAAGATGCTCATCATCACTTATCATCAGGGAAATGCAAATCAAAACTACAATGAGATATCACCTCACACCTGTCAGAATGGCTAAAATCAAAAACACAAGAAACAACTGGTGTTGGCAAGGATGTGGAGAAAAAGGAACACTTGTGCACTGCTGGTGGGAATGCAAACTGGTGCAGCCACTGAGGAAAACAGTATGGAGGTTCCTCAAAAAGCTAAAAATAGAACTACCTTGCGATCCAGCAATTACACTACTGGATATTTACCCAAATACAAAACCACTAATTCAAAGGGATATATGATCCCTATGTTTATAGCAGCATTATTTACAATAGCCAAGAGAAGGAAACAGCCCAAGTGTCCATCAATGGATGAATGGATAAAAAAGATGCGATATATATTGTTATTATTATATATATTATTCCATATGTATATGGATACATATACATATGTATATGAATACAGCCATAATGAATTTTTAAAAAAGAATGAAATCTTGCCATTTGCAATGACATGGATGGAGCTAGAGAGTATAATGCTAAGTGAAATACGTCTGTCAAAGAAAGACAGATACCATATGATTTCACTCATATGTGGAATTTAAGAAACAAAACAAACAAGCAAGGGAAAAAAATGAGAAAGAGAGAGAGAAAGAGTCAAAGCAAGAAACAGACTTTTAATTACAGAGAATAAACTGATGGTTACCAGAGGGGAAGGTGGGGGGGGGGGGGGGGTAATGAGTGAAATAAGTGATGGGGATGAAGGAGGGCACTTGTGATGAGCACAGGGTGATGTATGGAAGTGCTGAATCACTATATTGTACACCTGAAACTAATATTACACTCTATGTTAACTAACTGGAATTAAAATAAAAATGTAAGAAATTTAAAAAAAAATTTTAAAGAGTTAAAAAGAAGAAATAAATAGATTTATTTTTATGCTAGTTTAGATAGCCATGAATATTCTTTGTAGTCTTAGTGGGCTTTTTCCTCTTTGTATGGGTGGATTTTTTTTTTTAAGATTTTATTTATTTGCCAGAGAGAAAAGAGCATGAGCAGAGGGAGGGGGAGGGGCAGAGGAAGAGGGGAGTGGCAGAGGGAGAGGGAAAAGCAGACTCCCCACTGAGCAGGGAGGGAGCCTGATGCTGATGCGGGGCTCGATTCCAGGACTCTGGGATCATGACCTGAGTTGAAGGCAGCTGCTTAACCGACTGAGCCACCCAGGTGCCCCTGTGTGTGGATTTTATTTAACAAGAATAACATGTTTTCTGAGTGTAATATGGTAGTTCTTCAACTTTGGTGTATGTGCTCCGGTCTCTCAAGGTTTTTATATAATGTATCTAATGGTTATTCTTGGGTCTAACCACTACATGGATCCTAGAAATACTTTTCTTTTAAGTCTAACAAGTGATTCTGATACTACTGATTTAAAGACCCCATTAGGGAGAGAAAAAATTAGAATATTTCCTGATAAATGTGCAGGAAAACAGTGAAATGAGAGAAGGAACTTGTTTTTCTCTGGGCTTTTAAGTCAGAAAACCTTGGGTTTAAATTTTAGTTCTATCTCTCAACAGCTATGTCCTTACTAAATCTCTCTGAGGCTGAATTTTTGCATATGCAAAATGGAAATAATGTTACTCACAAAGCTGATGCCAACTGGGAATTAAGTAAAGTGTATGCAATGGTTTTATCCTTCTCCAGACATCCTTCTCCAGACACAATGAATCAAACTTGAAAAAGTTTGATTCATTTATTCATTCAGTAAACATTAGTCGGAACATTAATTGGGTAGTCTCTCTAAGTCAGGCATTGAAGGCATGGAAAAGGTTTAAAGCCTGGAAATCTTTAATTTGGGTAACAAGGTAGAAAAGTTATATTTCGTTGCTTAAAAAAAATCTTTAATTGCCAAAGCCATAGATGAATATATGCTCTTTGCGAACTTGCTAGTCACTCATCTCCTATCCTCCAGCTCTTCTTTTCTCTCTATAGTTAACCATTATGTGGATCTTTCCAGGTCTTTTTTATTATTATTATTCTTGTTATGATTTTATAATTAGTCTACCAAATCTAAGAATCAGAACTTTTTTTTTTTCCCCAATTGGGATAATTTTGTTTTAGTGACAGAGGCTTAAAGATAGCTGTTTATAATAAATAAATAAATAAATAAATAAATAAATAAATAAATAAATAAATAAAGATAGCTGTTTATCATCTTGCAGATCCAGTCCAGAGACTAGGCAAGAACTGCAAAGTAAACCCAAGAGCTAAATGATACCAGCAAGGACATGTGTTCTCTCCATCCTTCCACATCCTCATCCTCCGCTTAACAGAACACCTGCTCCTTGCTTATGGTTACAAAATGGCTACAGTTCTTTTAAATATCAGGTATTCAACAATGTTCAAAAGCACAAACTGCAGTTTTCTTAACATATCTCCTTATAACGCATTTTTCCCAGAAGTCCCCAGGAAACCTCCCCTGATGTCTCATTGGCTGGGTTAAAATTCATGATATGACTGAACAAATTACTTGCAAGAACAGAATTACTGTAATTGGGTTAGACAATTGTCATTCATCCTTATATTCCCTGCAAACAGAGGGAGGGTAAACGTGAACAAATCAAAATCTCTGCAGCAAGTAAGAACATGGGTAAGGGATGGACGTTGTGTTGGCAACCGTCAAGAGTCAGCCAGAAACACAAATTAAATGGAAACTGTGTTCCATAGTGACAAAAAATGTGTTGCTAGGAAAAAAAAGATAAATGTTTCTAGTCCTCCTTCAAATCTCAGTTCACCTTTTGCTTCCCCCAGCAAGCATTTCCTTGACTTCCTGAACTAGGTCACGTCCCTGTTTTACATCATCAGAGGACGCTTAGCAATTTCAGAGCCAGCTAGCACAAGGACTGCTGAGATTCTTTGATCATGTAGGACTTACTGACTAGACTATAAAATCTATGGGGGCAGAAACCTGAGTTATTTTACTTACCTTTGTAGTCTTCATGCCATACAGTGCCTGACACATATTAGGTGCATACAACTTTTATGTAGAAAAATGAATTGAGAAGAAGGGTAGTTTTTACTGGTAGTGAAATAATACAATACAGTGAAGGGATGGAAACATAGCATAGAAAAATTAAATGGATGACTAAGCAAATTTTAAAAGTTCACATATGCAGAAACTGCCTAGACATTAAGTATTTAAACATACTATCTGTCAGGCAGGGAAGTGTTTTGAATTTCTTAGTCCTGTTCTTAAAAAAAAAAAAACAACCTTATGAAGCAGACACTTAACTCTCTGACATGAATATTTTAACACTTAAAAGCCTCCTTAGTTGGCCTCAATCTACCCCTGCGCGGTGTGTGTGTGTGTGTGTGTGTGTGTGTGTGTGTGTGTGTGTGTGTGTGTAAGTGGGAGACCCCATGTCTCTCATATGAAGTTCTGTTTTAAATTCAGAAAAATTAAAATTAGGAAAAATTAAGAAGTTAAAACATAAATTCATAGAACAAACTAATAGAAAAATAGTACTCTTTTCAGTAGACACTAGAAATAGACAATCAGAATATAAGGTCTTGAGGTTGGAAATGAGAGAGAAAAAGAGAGAGAGAGAGATATGGGGGAAGGGAGGGGGAGGGAGAGAGGGAGAGAGAAAGAGAGGCAGGAGAATTTATGTGCTATTTTATTTAAGGATTCAGAAGAGGGGAGGTAATTCTTCCAAAGAATGGACACACTCCATCTGTTTGCTCTTAGAAGGAGTCTCTGAGTTCTGTCACGCTGTCACTAATCCTGCTTCTAGCCACCCTGGTTGTGTGAGATTGATGGCCGAGAAACCGAGCAATAGGAAATCAAGAACAGAACAGCCCTATCAATCTCTCTAGACTGGCGCTTCTGAAACACAGCAGCCTTGAAAGGCCATGATGTATAAATTGAGCTTTTGGAGTCTTGCTGCCACAAGAAAAATCCATGAGTCTTTCTAGATAAAGAATGATAAAATCCTTATACCAGGGTGTTCTGAACGTTTGTTATAGTCCTTGGAATTAAATTCTGGTTCTTGTACTTTTTGTGGTCTGTATCTCCATGTAGAGGTGGTGTCTCTTTGTGTTCTCTTATAGATGACAAGGATCAGTCTTTTCCCCAATATTGTCGTCCTTAGAGATATCATGGTATGTGCTCAACAGATATGTGTATAGTATATTATCAAAAACCACTGAGACTTGGTAAAATGAATAAAGCAAACAGCATTTGTAACAAGGGAAGCATTATTTCAACTATACCTATCATCCTCTTTTCCAAAGTCATAAATATGCTTTTAAATCAGTTTGCCATTGGTACTAAAATAATTTCCAGTGAATATTGAAATTTCTTGAATATTTAGCTTAGGACAGCTAATTGTGTAGAGCCAGAATTATTTCCAAGGAAGAATAAATATGAGAAGCTTTCTCAATAATAAGCAATATTCTTTCTCAACCTTCACCAAATGCTGAACTTGTTCTAGTTCTTCACTAAGTTCAGAATTGTTGGCTATTCAACTTTATAATGTAAAAATAGAGGCAGTTTTGACTGAGGGCAGCACTTTTAAAGGCTCTCATCAAGTTGGTAAAGAGTATGAAGGTCAGAGGAATTGGGATTGTCAGGAATGATAAACGTATATTCAAATGCTGCTAGATTTCTATCTTGAAATTGCTGACTTTCTTATGGATTGAATATAGTTTAAGGTTTCATGAAAAATATTCTTGGCTTCTTAAGAAAACTCGTTCTGACTTTACAAAACAAGAACTGTTTTTCTCCAGGAATCAGGATATGAAGGAACCCTCTTATCACTTTTCCTTGTGGAACATTTTCCCAATTCCTCCTTATTTTCTCCTATTAGGTGTATGTGAACAGAAGTGGAAACTACTGATAGTAAACGCAGAACATTCAGAGTATGAAGCAATAAAAACCCAAAGCTGCCACTGTGGCTGAGGCAATTGCCATGTTGATTGCAATCAACGGACTACAACACGATCTCTCTTATTTCTTCATTTTACTGATAGACAGAAAACTTGTGATCAACTATTATTACATAACAAGAGAGAACACTTAAAGTTGTATCACAAAATTCTTGGTCTTGAAATTGAGTTTAATTTAAAATATGTATGAGATGCTTTATTCTTACTTAATTTGTTTATGATATATGACATAAAGTGATTAAAAATTAACATTTCATAAGATGTGAATGGTAGAAGTTATGTAAATGATAGAACTAATGTGAATACATGTTTTATTTCTGCCTTGATCAAATTGACACAATCAAGCAAAAGTTCATCCAAATTAGATTTCAGTGATTTATTTTTTTTAATGTTTTTTTTATTTATTTGAGAGAGAGAGAATGAGAGATAGAGAACACGAGTCTCGATCCTGAGACTCCAGGATCATGACCTGAGCTGAAGGCAGTCGCTTAACCAACTGAGCCACCCAGGTGCCCTAGATTTCAGGGCTTTAAAGGAAGTCATTTAGTTGAAACTAATTTTCTTATCCCTTGTCTCTTCTGTGTGCTGTCTGATTGATTTATAGTCAAAGCCAAGGAGTGGAAATGCATTACCACAGCGTTTCTCCTAGAGGTTACTTATTTCCTTTATTGCATTGCTGATGTAGAGAAATTATGTAAAATCATTGATGTGGGGCCTAAATCAAGCTTTCATAAAAAAAGAGCTTATAGAATAACAATTTAGGAAGATGTTCCAAAAATTTAACAAACAATAATACGATGAAAAGAACACCAGTGTTATCAGAAACAAAGCTGCAAAGAGATTTCTTTGCTCAAGACAGTTTAAATGTTTGACTGTTTTGTGTCTTAGGTAATTAATTATTTTCTGTCTGAATTTCACTTTCTCCTTTCCATCTCTTTGATATACTGCCCTGTAAGTTCTACTTAAATACTTAAGTTTTTTTTTTTTAGTATGTAAAGAAATAGAGGGCACGAAAGCAAGCAAGAGAACAAGACAAGCCCAGATTTATATTCAAAGTGGCCAAACAATGTAGGTAAACAGAAAAAAATTTTTGAGGAAGACCTGAAAAATCTATCCAAAATCTGTACATTAAACAAGAAAGACTAAAGTACATCTAATTAAGTGTAGAGTAACATAAAAAATAAGTGATTTTTTAACATGCTGAATGAAGGTATTGTGTTATCCTAATATTATTTAGTATCTCCAAATTTCTTTTTAGCAATGAACAGTCCACACTAAGGGTTGTCAAGCTATAACCTGTGGGTTGGCTGCCTGTTTTTGTAAATAAAGTTTTGTTGGAACACAGCAATACCATGTGTTTATGTATTGTTTAGGCTACTTTTGTTCTATAAGAGCAGAGTTGATTAGTTGTGATAGAGACTCACAAAGTGTAAATCTATACAATATGACTCTTTACAGAGGAGAGTTTTCCAAATCCTGGTATATACAAATGAAAATAAGAAAATGGAAGCTATTTTAACATGAAATAATTGAGGCAATTTTACTAATAAAAAGATGAAGATGAGTTATAGAAGTCTAAGATAAGCAATAGTATATTATGAGGTTTATGTTTCTAAAATGGTATCTTTCTTAGAAAAAGCAGTTTTTTTTTCCAAGAACACAACACATATGATCTAGAAAGGAAAACATTCTAAAAATATATCTACTTGTTAGGGTAGACTAACTGCTATATCAAACAATTCTAAAATTTAAGTGACACACCACACTATTACAATTATTAATTTTTCACTCAGAAAACAACCTGAAGACTGTTACTCTTTGGAAGGCTTCTCTGGAGTATTGTCCTCTGCTTAAGACTATTGGGCTCCTTATATTTTTGTGGTAGCATTTTCTTCTGGGTCCTTGGAGTTTTCTTCATTTCACTTTCTGATGGAGAAAAAAATGGAGGAATGTGAATGGGTGGGTATTATGGACCATAGTTGAAAGTCCAGTCCAGGGCGCCTGGGTGGCCCAGTCAGTAAGCATCTGGCTCTTGATTTTGGCCAGGTCATAATCTCGGGGTTGTGAGATCGGGCCCTGCCTTGAGCCCCGTATCCAGACTCATGCTGGGCATGGAGCCTGCTTAAGGTTCTCTCTGCCCCACTCTTTCGCCCTCCCATTCCCTCTCTAAGAAAAAAGTTAAAAAAAGAAAAAAAGGAAAGCGAGGTCTGTCATTTCCATGCAGATTCCGTTGCTCAGAACTTAGTTACATGGCTTTCGTGTAATTGCAAGGGTGGCTGGCTATGTAGTCTTTTTTTTTTTTTAAGATTTTATTTATATCTTTGACAGAGAGAGACATAGCGAGAGAGGGAACACAAGCAGGGGGAGTGGGAGAGGGAGAAGCAGGCTTCCTGCGGAGCAGGGAGCCCGATGCGGGGCTTGATCCCAGGACCCTGGGATCATCACCTGAGTCAAAGGCAGATGCTTAACCGACTGAGCCACCCAGGTGCCCCTGATGTGACCTAATTTAAGAGTCTGTGGCAATTCTTCAAGTTCATGCATTCAAATTACAGCCAATGTATTGACAGAAGTGATTTTTCTCTTAACTTTAAAGTATACATTTATGACAAATATATTTATGCAATAAGAATAAAATTTAGTAGTTGGATGTCATAAATAAAAATTAAAAGTGAATATCCTTTAAATTTTCTAACAAATTATTAAGAAAACATGTCTCCGTGTAAAGTTGAACCAATCTGTGACGTTATTATCAATATCTACAGTCTAGAGAGCAGTGCCACCCAGAAGAAGTGTGATGCAAGCTGTATGTGTAATTGACAGTTTTCTAGTGGTCGTGTTACAATATAGAAATTGTGACATTCATTTTAATAATATATTTGATTTAATTCAATGTATCCATAATATTATAGTTTTTAGCATGTAATCAATGTAAAATTATTAAGATGTTATTTTTTATGAGTCTTCAAAATCTAGAGTGCATTTTATGTTTCATACATTTCAGTAGCCATATTTCAAGGACCTAATAACCACATGTGTCTATGGCTACCATATTGATAATACTTTTCTACAGTATTGACTCTCAAACTTTAGGGAGTCTGACAATTACCTGGGGAATTTGTTAATAGTATAGATTTTACTTTCTCACTTAAAGTGTATGATTCAGTGGATTGGGATGTGGTCCGAGAATCTGCATTTTAACAGATATCCATATAGGAGATCAGGGGTCTATAACTAAAGAAAAGCTGCTTAGAAATCTCTTAGGTCACTTCCACTTATAGTTTCTAGAATTTCTCAGAGCCTATAGTTGATTGATTTCAGCTTGCAGCGTTTGTGATAGCCTATCATTTTGTGGAAAATTTGTTTAAGAAAGCATATTGAATTTCCAATCTTCAGAGATTTTTAACAAAGCCACAGGTCAGATTAGAGTTGATTGGGACCATCTTTGTCCTAGGTCATACTCCTTCTCCACTGAGTAAAGGGACAGATGGATGGAAGTCACCTTTACAGTGTCACTGAGAAAAATACTCCTTATTGCCAGATATAAAGTAACTTATCCATTTTGATAATCACAGTGAGCTTTGGATTTCAGAAAACAAATTAAATCCATATGTGGTAGATCTCAGCTTTAAAAAAATGTTTCTCAAATTCTAAATCATTAGCAACATATGGTTTATTTTTACTGTTTTATTATCCTTCTCTTTGGTGAATTTCCCTCAGATCCTCAAGCTAATATGCTTTCCTGTAGGCTCTACCAGATGTCCCATTCTGTCTGATACCATACCTGTCTGAAATACAAATGACTGCTATTTAAAAAGTTCAACATCTCTGTAAATGCAAATGATTTGGATTATATATGAAAAAGTTTTCTAAAGCAGTTTAAAATATCAAGTCTCTTAAAATCTTACATGTATATTAGCAGCAGCTTCTGCTTTAGAAATAAATGATGGACCATGACAGACTATGAACTCTGAGAAACAAACTGAGGGTTCTAGAGGGGAGGAGGGTGAGGGGTTGGGTTAGCCTGGTGATGGGTATTAAAGAGGGCACGTACTGAATGGGGCACTGGGTGTTATACACAAACAATGAATCATGGAACACTACATCAAAAACTAATGATGTAATGTATGGTGATTAACATAACATAATAAAAAAGAAAAGAAATAAATGACGGTTTTTCTTTATTTTCCAATTTAAAAGGATTGATTCCATTCACTCATATCTGTGCTTAATTCTCTAAAATCAAGAAGACCAAGGACATTTTAGAGTTTATATCCTTTTTTTTTTTCAAAGAGATCTAAAAAACAGAGAAAATACACTTTTCTCCAAGGCTGCTTCATTTGTTGGCATGAATCCAATTCAATCTTCTCCATGATTAATCATGGTCCAACATATTTCTCCCAGCTATTTTCCTTCCAAAGACATATACTTTTAAGTGAGGTATGAAATGTTTTTAACTTTATCAGAAAAGAAGTTGGGAAATGTATACTGTTAAGTCAATCTCTGTTGCTTGAAACTTTTCTGTGAAATTTCTTGATAATTTTGGGAGGAAAATGGTCTATCTTTCATTTATCCCCTCAAGTTACTTAGAGAGTGAAGACTTTTTTGGGGAATGCTAATTCCAATAATTTATTGGATCTAATTTTTCATCTGTAAATTGAACATATTTTAGATGCAAGAGACTGCCACACATATTGCTAGGTATTCAATGAACCTTAAGACATGACCCTTACTTCCCAGAAGATTTAAGTTGTGTGTGTATGCATGCTATTTCATTTATTTCTTGGATAAAACTTTGTTAAGTATATATTATTATTATTTTTATTATTATTATTCCAATGTGACTGATTGAGAATCTTGGACCCAGGATAACCAGCTTTTATGTGTTAAAATTGGGAGTACAACCCCCATATTTTAACTGCAGGTCTGGAACACTTTCTACTACATCTGGAGAGTATAGGGGGACAGGGCAGAGGCAAAAACAGAATGTACTCAATTTCATTGAACATTATTTATGATACTTACCTTAATTCTTACTATTATGTAAAAAATGTAAAGTCCCAGATGGTTTTCATAAAATTAGAGAAATCTTGTGTTTGAACAATGATGTGGAGAAAATGAGACTGGCAAAGATTATAAAGAATAGAACCAAGCTAATCATTTTTTTCTTCTAAAAAACACGTGATAAATTACTTATTCTTAGATTCTCATATAGCCATTTCCTTATCTGCGAAAGATATTTATGTTATATTGTTATGCCATCACATATGGAACAGTGAGAATTAGTATAATTTAGTTCATGTAGAAAGCTATCAAGACCCTTAGAGTAAAAAAAAATTAAAGTGACAGTCTCTCCTGGAGTATTGAAAATATCAATTGTTCTATGGTCTGACAAATCAGAGTTAAATGATAGTTAATAACATGCTTTTAATAAAGAAAAGACACAAAGTACTGTACTACCTTTTGTATCTTTTCATGTTATCAAGGAACAATTTCCCAGCTCCTTCTGGTCACCAACCAGCAAAAAAAAATTTTAAATGAAATCTAAAAATCGACAACATTTAGGGGCTCCTGGCTGGCTCAGTCATTAAGCGTCTGCCTTTGGCTCAGGTCATGATCCCAGGGTCCTGGAATCGAGCCCCACATCGAGCTCCCTGCTCAGCGGCAAGCCTGCTTCTCCCTCTCCCTCTGCCTGCCACTCTGCCTACTTGTGCTCTCTGTCAAATAAATAAATAAAACCTTTAAAAAAAATCAACAACATTTATTAAGCTACAATTGGATTACAGAGGACACCATTACAGAGACAGATTTTATATTTGGAAAATATTTTCCAACATTAATGATGGCTCACAGTAACTGAGCATTATTGTTATGTGCATGCTATAGTCTTACACAACTAGCCTTTCTTTGGCTTCTTTTCATCAAATAGTTACTCTAAGACTAAAGATGAATAAATTAATAATAAAGATTGGTCTTTAAAGAATAATGACTGGAGAGTTGACAGTGGGAGGTAAGGTCAAAATTAAAATAAACAGTAATCCAAATTTCTATCTTTATTTTTTTCTATTTTTCTCATAGTCTCCAACTTTATTACAGAGCTTGCTCTCTTTACTTTGGACACAAGGTCTTTAAACTTGCTTTTTCCTCTGCTAGAAAAGGTCTCCTCATTCCTTTGTTTGTCCTATAGATAGTTGATTTATCACTTTCCCCTCCAAGAGACCATTCCTAACCTCTCTGATCAATTCTCTTGGGTATATCTTTTATACGTCTATATGACTCTCCTTAGAAACATTTATTGTGAGTTTAATTTTCTTTTTGACTGTGTGATTATTTAATTTGTCTCTATTTTCTCTACTAAACCCATGCCATTATGAGAGCAGGGCTGGTGTCTCTCTGGCTAGCCAATGTCTCCCCAGCATCCATTGAAAGGCCTGGCGAAAACCTAAGGTAAGATGGTAGCCCTTTATTGCCTCATATAGCTCCTAGTATTTCTCTCCAGTTGATAATTTATTGTTTTGTCACCCAAAAGCAGTCTTTACACTGGACCCATACTTTTAGCACCATTTTGATTATAAAACATTTTTGATTAAAAGGATCTAATTTTGTTGTGGTTGATTATTTTAGAGAGGGGGCAAAGGTTAAAGACATAGATTCAAACCTTGTCAGATTTAATGAATGAATAAAAATTCAACTAGAATGTTTCCTAATATTGCTTAATTATGAAGCATTATTAAATAGTTAACTTAGAAACCTAACACTCAGCTTAAATAATAAAAAATACAACTTTGCTGAAGCAGCTAACGCACTCTGGGAACTTCCCAAGATCACCTTTCCCAACAAGCAGCAAGTGGTAAATACACTAAATTAGTTCTCATTCTATGTATCTTTCTATGTATATATCTATGCATATATGTATATCTCTTTTTCTATGTAGATTCTGTGTATATATCATAAATAAACAGTATGGTTTCATAACTTTTTAAGGTTTATATATTTATAGATTATTTATATTTCATACAGATTTTTCAGCACCCTGATTTTTTCACTCTACATTATAATTTTAGGGTCATTTGTATTTTTTTACAGCTTTAGTTTGTTAATTTTTCTCTCTGCTGTATAGAGAAATTTAGGCTATTTTCAATTTTTAGTATTTAATAAAGTGGTTTCTTTGAATGCTCTTGGGAATTTGTTTTCATGTAGAGTTTCCCTAGACTCTATACCTAGTTGTTGAATGGCTGGGTCACAAGTTTTGTTAAACATTGGGCTGTACTGGTTACGTCAAATTGTTCTTCAAAGTACTTGTACCAATTTACATTCCCATAAGCAGTTGAGTAGATTTATTCTTGCCTTACATCCTGATCCACACTTAGTATGGTCAGATTTTAAAAATTTTGTTGGATTAGAGCTATGGATACTACGTGGATAAATCTTAGTAATAGTGGAATGGTAAATGCGACCTTTAGAAGACTGCATATGGTACCTTACAAGTACCGTTTTTTGAAAGCAGAGGAGTAATAAATTCAAAGACCTGAAAAGTGGTTCTCTCTGTGAGAGACAAGATATAGGTGAATGGGAAGGGAAAGGAAAAATAGGTAGCAGAAAATTTTAATGTTCTACAACTTGAATATGGATTTGGATTTATGGTTGTTACATGCATAAACAAACAGACAAGTCACATATGTATCAATAAACTGATTGTGTTAGTATGTCATGAGTTGTAGAGTTTAGTTAAGACAACGATATGAGCAAAATGACCAAAACTAAATAGATGAAGTTAAATTTGTAGATGGAGGTATATGATAGGAAATCATGTTACATTGTGATTTTAATGAACATTTTCTTCATTTTCCAATAATGTCAACCACATTTTAAATGTATTGGCAATTTGAGACTTCTATAAATTACCTGTTGCTAGATGTTTCCCATTTTTCTATTGAATTAAATGTATTTTTCTTTCTGATTTGTAAATTTTAAAAATATATTTTGACTATTAATTCTTTGTATGCATACAAATTTTTTCTCTCTTTATTTCAGTTATTCAACCACTACATATGGATTTCTAGTTATGACCCAGGAAAATGCAAGTTTCTAGGTACTTGGGATACAGGCATAAACAGACACATTTCAAGTTTCATGTAACATATTTTAGGAGAAAAGAAGATTAAAAAACACATTAATGTTTAAGAGAATGAAAAGACACATATTGGAAGAAAACATTTTCAAAATACTTATCTGATAAAGGATTGGTATCTAAAATATACAAAGAACACTTAAAAGTTAACAACAACAACAAAAACCCCAAGCAACCCAATTTCAAAATGGGTGAAAGATCTGAACAGACACTTCACCAAAGAAAATCTATAGACAACGAATAAGCACTTAAACGACACTCAACTTCATATGCCATTGAGGAAGTGTGAACTGAAGCAATGTGATGCTACTACACACCTGTTAGAATGAATAAAATCCCAAACACTGAGAACATCAAATATTCATAAGAATGCAGAGCAATGGGGACTCTCATTCATTGCTGGAGGGAATGGCCAATGATAAAGCCACTTTGGAAGACAGTTTGGCACTTTCTTACAAAACTAAATGTATTTTTACCACATGCTCTGCCAGTTATGTTCCTTGGTATTTGCCAAAATGAGTTGAAAACTTATGTCCACATAAAACCTGCACAGGAATGGTTATAGAATTTTATTCATAATTGCCAAAACTGGAAGCAACCAAGATGCCCTTTAATAGGTGAATGGATAAACAAACTATGGTGTCTCACTTCGATAAGCCTCACTTGAATAAACCTCACTTGGAGTAAAGTAGGAAGTCTACTAGAGGCTTTGATCAGAGACTTGGCCTTATTTATGTTTTACAGAATCATTCTGGCTGTGTTGAAAGTAAACTGTAGGTGGCAAAGACAGAAAAAAGTTCCCATTCAATGACTTGATTTTTATTTTCATTATGATGGGTTTTGATAAAAATGTTTTTAATTTTAATCACTTCTATCCCTACCCACTGGCACAAATGGATATTTTATAATAGATTTTTTTTTATATCTTATGGAATATATTGCATTTACCCTACCTTATTCTTCAAATTGTATTGAACATTTTTTTCAACCCTTTGTCCTTCCATGTAAATTAGCTTATCAAGTACTCTGAAAATCTGAGCTAAGATCTTTACTAAATTTGTATTGAACTTGTAGATTTTAATTTATATTCCTACAATATTGATTCTATGGATGAACAGGGGCCTATATCTCTAAGTATTTATGACTTCTTTAATAGTTTCAGATTTTTCATGAACAAAAATGAATGATCTGGAGATACATACTAGGTTTTCAATGTCACTTTTACTGGGTAAAAATCAAGATTGGAGTAATACTAGGATTTTAGATCCTCTATTGCCCTCTGCTCTGTAGCAGAGCACAGTCTCTAATTGTGTCTGATCTCAGATTCTGAAGGTGGGTCCATTGCCTTTGAGTGAGTTCTCAGATTTAAATTGCATGACTAGTTGAGAATAAGGCCTCTCTTTATATGACTGGGATTGGTCTCCAACAGGAATATGGCATGCTTAAAATAGGACATCCCCCCCGTCCTACCATATCAACATTCATGTGGGGTGGAGCACAAGTCTCTCCCCTGATGAGATCAGGGAACTGGGGACCATGTTTCTAAGTTTCCCCTGTGTGCTATGGAAGCCCAGTGGCCTGATTTATAACCCTAGCACTCCACCCAAGTGATTGCTTGAGGAGCTTGGTGTAGCTGGTTTTCCATACAGTTGTATAAGAGACATTGTACAGCACCAGTTTCGAACAAATTAATCCCCTCTTCACTGTTTTCTACATAATGGCCATGTAAATCTTTTGTTAGATTGGCTCCTAGGCACTTTATATTTTTGTCATTATTGACATTCTTAAAAATATCCAGCAGCTTTGCTAAACTTTCATTAATACTAATAATTTGCCTATATGCTTTTTGAGGGTTTTGTTATAGGCTGAATTGTGTTGCCCAAAAATTCATATATTGAAATCTTAACCTCACTACCTCAAGTGTGACTGCCTTTGGACAAAGGTCTTTATTTATTTATTTAAAATATTTTATTTGTTTGTTTGAGAGAGAGAAAGAGAGAGAGCACAAGCCGGAGGAGGGGCAGAGGTAGAAGGAGAAGCAGACTCTTTGCCCAGCAGGGAGCCTGTTGGACCTGGGAATTAATCCCAGGAGCCGGGGATCATGACCTGAGCTGAAGGCAGATGCTTAACCGACTGGGCCACCCAGGAGTCCTTGGACATAAAGTCTTTAAAGAGAGAGGTTAAAATGAGATCATTAGGGTGAGTCCTAAGCTAACATGACTAGTGTCCTCATAACAGGAGATTAGGACAGACACACACACACAGAGGGAAGACTGTGAAGACACAGGGAGAAGATAGCTGTGGACAAGCCAAAGAAACAGGTCTCAAAGGAAACCAACTCTGCTGACACCTTGATTTTGGACTTCTAACCAAGAAGAAGAACCAGAATGTGAGAAAATAAATTTCTATTGTTTAAGCCACCCAGCTTGTGGTACTTTTTATGGCAGCCCTAGCAAAATACTAGATTTCAAATGGAATTGTGCTTCCTAGATTTGGTCAGCTCAGAAGCTCTTTGACTGTCTGTATGTGGTAGTCTTATTAGATAATCACACAATCTGTGAACAATTATACGTTATTACTATAATGCTATTATTATGTTTTTATTTCTTTTTCTTACTGAAATATTTAGAACTTCCAGTATAATGTTAAAAGTCAGTGAGTGAGCATTAAAAGGAATGCTTCTAAATTGTCACCCCTATGAATGATGTTTGTTATGGATTTTTGATAGATAACCTCCATTAGGTTAATGACCTTTCTTCAATTCTTATTTGAAGAGTTTCTTCTTTTGAAGTAATGAATGAGTATTTAATTTTTTCTAATTTTTTTCCATAGCAAAACACCCTTCTTCTTTTTTGTTTCATGTTCTTTTTAAAATTTTAACTGGATAAAGATAGGTATTACTTGTAAAAAGAAGGAGAAAACAGAGTAAATATTTATAATCTCCTATATGATTTAACAACATCTGATGAGTATAGACCCATTAACAAAACACTTGCTAGTTCTCTGTAGCCACAATCTTCATTAATTTTATTGGTGACATTTCTCAAGACGTACAGTCCAAAGAACATACATAGTAGATACCCATTTTAGACATGAAAAACAGACAGGGAGAAATATCTCTTCCAGGAGTACTGCATGATGTTGGGCATTAACTCTCTGTTCACTTTAATAAAGAGGAAAAAATTGTAGATTCTCTTTAAAAATGAGCAATTCTCATTTTTCACCTTCCCAAAGTTGTGGAAATTATTTTACTTTTTTAAAAAAATTAAATTTTGAAACCACAAAAAGTTGTTCTTTTTATGTATATGTTGTTTTACGTGCAGTTGATCACGTGTCCTAAGTCAAGTCTCCATAGTGTTTATTTGTGGGTTTATGATGATACTTTCACAGTTCTCCCTGGGGATTCAATATAAAATGTAATTGGTCTAGGTCAGGGCTGGGCTTGTTCTTGACCTCAATTCCTGAACTAATTCTTCACTTTCATTTTTATAAAATCAATAATTTCTTCTCAAGCTATACATAAAACACTCCTGTGAGACACTTATTAGGTTCGTTGTGTTTGGGGAGATCTTTGAATTTGAGCATCTGTTAGATATACCGGCTGGTTTTGTTTATCTTAAAAATCTGGCATCACATCAGTCACAGACAACAAAAGAAGGCAGTCTGAGGGGGAAAATAAAAAGAATTTTAATTTCTTCTTAAATCGTCCAATACACATTTTAAAAATTTATTTATTTTTATTTATTTTTATTTATTTATTTATTTATTTATTTATATTTATAACATATTATATGTATAAATAATAAATATTTCTATTTATTTTTATTTATTTTTCTTTTTAAAAATCAAATTATAATTAACATAGTGTTCTATTAGTTTCAGATGTACAACATAATGATTCAACAATTCTCTACATTACTCAGTGCTCATCACGGTAAGTGCACTCTTCATCCCTGTCACCTATTTCACCTGTCCTCCCACCCACCTCCTTTCTGGCAACCACCAGTCTGTTCTCTATATTTAAAAGTTTTTCTGTTGTTTGTTTGTTTTGTTTGTTCATTTGTTCATTTTTTTTGTTTCATAAACTCTATAGATAAGTGAAATCATGTGGTATTTGTCTTTCTCTGACTGACTTACTTCACCTAGCATTATACCCTCTTGGTCCATCCATATTATTGCAAATGGCAAGATCTCATTCTTTTTGTTTACATTTTTTTAAGATTTTTTTATTTATTCATTTGAGAGAGAGAGAGAACATGAGCAGGGGCCGCGGGGTGTGGGGGGGTCAGAGAGAGAGGGAGAAGCAGACTCCCCGCTGAGCGGAGAGCCAGATGCCGGGTGATCCCAGGACCCTAGGATCATGACCTGAGCCAAAGGCAGATGCTTAACTGACTGAGCCACCCCGGCACCAAGATCTCTGTTTTTATGGCAGAGTAACATTCCATACATATATCCATACCACTTCTTCTTTATTTATTCATCTTTTGACAGACACTTGGGCTGCTTCCATGTCTTGGCTATTGTAAACAATGCTACAATAAACCTAGGGGTGCACATATCTTTTTAAGTTAGTGTTTTCATTTTCTTTGGGTAAATACCAGGTAATCAAATTACTGGATCATATGGTATTCCTACTTTTAATTTTTTGAGGAACCTCCATACTGTTTTCCACGGTGGCTGTATGAATTTACATTCCCACCAACGGTGCACGAGTATTCCTTTTTCTCCACATCTTTGCCAAGAATTGTTATTTCTTGTCTTTTTTATTCTAGCCATTTGGACAGGTGTAAGTTGATAACTCATTGTTGTTTTAATTTCCATATCCCTGACGATGAGGGATGTTGAGCATCTTTTCATGTGTCTGTTGGTTATCTGTATGTCTTCTTTGGCGAAATGTCTATTCAGATCCTCTGTTCATTTTTTAATGATAGTGTTTATTTTTTTTGGTGTTGAGTTGTATAAATTCTTTATATGTTTTGGATATTAACCCATATCTGATATATCATTTGCAAATGTCTTCTCCCATTCAGTAGGTTGCCTTTTTGTTTTGTTGATGGGTTCTTTCATTATGCAATAGCATTTTATTTTGGTATGATCCCAATAGTTTAGTTTTGCTTTTGTTTCCCTTGCCTGGGGAGACATACTTAGAAAAATGTTTCTAAGGCTGATGTCAAAGAAATTACTGCCTATCTTTTCTTCTAGGGACATTATGGTTTTAGGTCTCACATTTAGGTCTTGAGTCCATTTCGAGTCTATTTTTGTGTCTGGGGTAAGAAAGTGTCCAGTTTCACCCTTTTGCATGTAGCTCTCCAGTTTTCCCAGCACCATTTGTTGAAAAGACTGTTTTTTCCCCATTGTATATTCTTGCATCCGTTGTCATAGATTAACTAGTCATATAAATGTGGGTTTATTTCTGAGCTCTCTGTTCTGTTCCATTGATGTATGCCAACTACATTTTTAGTGTGCTTTGAAGAAGGCAGAGTATATGAGATAACTTAAGTAACAATGCGTCATTTTCACTGATGCTAAGGAAGGAATTCTCCAAAGTTTTCCCATCCTGTCACAAGCATAAGCTGAGTCATCTCTGTGATTGAAATTTTTCTGACTGATTAAAAACATAATGCTAAATAGGTCTTTTTGAGTTCTATCACTTCTTAATAAGTAAGCCAGGGGCCGACACATCATTTAGTGCAAGCTACTATTGTATGTAAAATGTTATCACAACTAAAAATAATTTATCTCAGCATTTTGTGATTCATCTAAAACAAATATGATACTGAGAGTTTTAGTGAAGTAATGTCTAAGAAAAGTCCAATTGAAAAGCACTATATGTATGCATATATGTTTGTACATACATGGATACATATTTGTAAGATAATTTTGTAAAAAATAAATTCATTTAAAATAGGCACATTAGTAAAAGTTGGCTATTAAAATCTTCATATAAATGACTTAGGTTTCATTGACTTTTTTTTTTAATTAAGAGGCATCTCTTGATACACATAAATCCCTATAGCAAGAGCTTTCAAATTTGCAAACTAGGGAAATGTAGTAGATTTAGTAATTGGCCCTAATTCTTCCACCTTTCCTGCAAACCCATTGTTATGCCTATTTATGTAGGGATTTCCCTTGACTTTGAACTTAGGCATGTGACTGGCATTAGCTGATGGAACATAAGACAGGAGTAACAGTATGCCAGGTTTAGGCTTCCATTTCAGAAGACCTTCCATGCTCTTGCTTGCCCTCTTGAGCTTCTGACATTGCAAAGAGAACACATGCCATGGTCAGCCTGCTGATCCAAGGAGGATGAGAGACACAGGAGCAAAGCTGCTCCTGCTGGACCATAAACATACAGTGAGAAGCACAGCTGCCCCACTCACTGCAGCCTGAGCCAGAGTTGCCCAGATGAGCCTAGCTTAGATAAGCTTAACTCAATGAATTAATGAGAATCACGAATATTACTGCATGCCACTGAGATTTTGTGGTTATTTGTCATGAAGCAGTATTGCAGAAATAGCTGACTAATCCAGAGAGATGTGTATTTATGGAAATAAATAAATATATTCCTTATAAGGTAGTTCTCAGTCTACCTTTTTTGTTTTTCTCCCTGTCATTGCTATTTTGGAAAAAAAAAAAAAAAAAAAAGCGACCAGAGTCTCTCCTACTGATAGACCTTCAAGACAGTTACTCAGTGTGCCCAGAAACATGAATCATGTGCCTACGGTAACCTGCAACTTGTCTCACTTATATGCATGCAGCAGAAGTTGGGTATAAACTTTACCTTCCATCCTCAGCTCCAACTGGGGCAGAAACAATCACTGAAATTGTGCCAAGAGGTTGGATGTCCTGTCTCATGTCAGTAGCTGCCTGGGCATTCTCTTCCTTGCTCCAACATTTTAATAATTGGTCCATATCTCTGGGATCTAGGGAAAGTTTCTTCTGGGGTCTTCCTCTATCATGCATCAACACATATCCCTCACACGAAAATGGGAATCATTAAGTTAGTATTTGGTTCACAAAAATTTTAATTGGGAAATATCAATTCTGCTTTTTTAAGAATTACCTGCACACAAATTATCAAGAACTCATTAATAATTAAAACTGTGCTGGGTGGAAGGCTGATTTTATAGTTTAAGAAAATCATTTGATGTTGGTAAGTTATTTAACTACTTTTGTTCCAAAAAAGGAATTGCTAAAGAATGATAATTAAATGTAAATCAGAGGTCTTCATTAAGAGTATATGTTTGGCTGAATGAGTTTTTGTCTGTATGTCATATATTTAACATGACTCTCTATACCATCGGAATGCATTTATTCTTATTCAAAAGGAAGAGAGTCCTTGAATTAGTTAAACTAAAGGAGCTTTGGATACAAATGATCTTTAGCAAAAGCAGGCTGTACCAGCTAATGGATATCTGTTTGGGAAACAGAATATAACATATGACAGTTTAAATCTAATTATAATTTAAAAATCTGTTGCTTGCTCTTTGAAATTGCAGAAAGAGAAACCAGTGATTGAGATTGTAAGGTACATGGTGTTTCCAAGATGTTCCTTGTTAGCACATTAAAGTGCTACTCTGATATCTGAAAATCCACCTGCTTATTGCGCTAGGGAGTGGTTCAGAGAACACTGCTTTTGTGTATCTGTGAGGCATCTCTCACATCTCAAGATGTGGGATATTTTTTCATCTTTCTCTGGAAACTCAGTACTACGGTAAAACCAAACAGTGAGTACGAGTCCAATAATGGCTCTTTTAAATTTAGTGGTATAAAAACAATTAAAACTTAATTTGTAAACTTTCACTTTTTTATCATTAATTTCTTCTATATTATAAAATATATGAAGACATAATTACCATGGTTGAGCCACATGCCAGGAATTGTGTTAGAAGGTATGTATGTCCTTTGTATTTTATTCATTCTTAAACATCTATGAAGTAGAATTAATTCATTTTATATAAAACAAAAGGACTCCTGATAAACCAGTAACTTACCCAACGTCAAAAGCCAAGGTAACAGTTACCGTCAGAGCTATGCTCACATCCCCTCTTGCCAGTTTGATTTATTGGAGATAGCCATCCTTCAGCTTTTGCCCTGCTTAGTTCCTATTGGCTCAACCATACAGATGCTTTACCCAGACAGTAAGCACTGCAAGTACCTGGGAATTGACATCCCCTGAGTGGTTCATTGCCAGTAAGAGAGCAGTGCGGGGGTATGAAAGCACAGCTGAATTCGTTTACGCTCCAGGGTTCTGGAAGGAATCAGGCAAAGATTGGGACTTTTCTTGTAATTGTCCTGGTTTGGCTTTGTCCTCTTCCCGTCCCGTGTCCCTTACCCCCTCACTGTTCTCTCAGGCAGTACCGACACGCGAAACCCCAGCCAGAATCTGCTTCTAGGGAATCGAACCAAAGGCAGGCAGGATTCTTTTTTTTTAAGATTTTATTTATTTATTTGTCAGAGAGAGAGAGAGAGAGAGAAAGCGAGCACAAGCAGGAGGAGTGGCAGGCTGAGGGAGAAGCAGGCTCCCCGCCGAGCAGGGAGCCCGTCGTGGGACTCGATCCCCCCCGGGATCATAACCCGAGCCGAAGGCAGCCGCTTAACCAACTGAGCCACCCAGGCAGGCAGGATTTTTACAGATCTAACCAATTCAAAAACCCAATTGCGCAGTCACTCCAAAAGGTTACTTCATTTTTAGTTTTCCATATTTCTTCTTTATCAGTTTATTTTATTCCTTTTTCTTTTTTTTTTTTTAAGATTTTATTTATTTATTTGACAGAGAGAGAGAGACAGCGAGAGCAGGAACACAAGCAGGGGGAGTGGGAGAGGGAGAGGCAGGCTTCCCCCCCCACCAAGAGTAGGGAGCCCGATGCGGGGCTCCATCCCAGGACTTTGGGATCATAACCTGAGCGGAAGGCAGAAGCCCAATGACTGAGCCACCCAGGCGCCCCCCTTTTTCTTTGTTTTACTTTCTTATACCTTTATGTGCTAGACTGACACTGGGTCTATACACACACATTACAGCATAGAAAATGGAACGTCTACTCACAAAAAAAGGTTTGTTTATAAATTTTAGTAGCTTTGGTGGGAATACTGAAGTTTTTTTTACCAAGAGTTTATTGTCCTGGTAACCTTCTAGGTAGAGGCCTGATTCTCCTTAATGGAATCTAATCTTCTCTTTAGTGAAGTCTAATTTGGAAAAAAGGCAAATAATGAGAATGTCAAGGTACAAGAAAGACTATTTTAATTGGATGTATAGAACATCTTAAATATTGATTCATTTGTATATTGATTTATACATTGATTAATAAATATTTATGAAGAGATTACCATCTTTCAGGCATTATTTTAGGGTCTGAAGATACAAAAAAGATAAGCAAATATCCCACTTATTTGTATTAAAAATAATGTAGGGCAAGACAGACAAACCAACCAACCAATAAAAACAATATTTAAAAATACCAGGTTATGAAAAGTGCTATGAAGGAAGGAAATAATCACCAAAACTGAATAGCAAGTGATAAAAACTACTTTTTTACATATAGAGGTGGCATTGGACACCTGGAAAATAATATATAGTGAAGGAAGAAGCCATAAGAATGCTGGCAGAAGAATGGTCCAGTCAGAGGGAGACCTTGAGGTGGGAGCATACTTGGTATATGTTTATAGAAAACAGTAAATAGGCCAGTGTGGCTGAAACACAGGGAGAGAGAGAGAAAAAAACAAAAAAACAAGGCAGAATAAGGGAACAAGAACTAACAAGGGATTGGGGTAAGTTCCTTGTGTTGAGGTAAGTTCCTTCTACACCTATTTTGTTGATAGTTATTATTATGAGTAGATGCTGAAGTTTGTCAAATGCTTTCTCTGCATGTTTTGAGAGGATCATGTGGCTTTTAAGTTTCATTCTGTTAATGTGGTGTATGACGTTGACTAATTTAACTACGTCAATCCAACTTTGCATCCTAGGGATGCATTTCACTTGGTCATCTTGTATAATCTTTTTTATGTGTTGTTAAATCAGTTTGTTAGTATTTTATCGAGGATTTTTGCATCTATGTTTATAAAAAATATTGGCCTGTAGTTTTCTTTCCTTGTGGTGTGTTTGTCTGGATTTGGTATCAAAGCAATGCTGGCTTTATAAAACGAGTTGGAAGTTTTCCCTCTACTCCATTTTTTTGGAAGTGTTTTAAAAGGATTGGTATTAATTCCTTTTTAAATGTTTGGTAGAATTCAGTAGTGAAGCCATCTGGTCCTGGACTTTTTTTGGTTAGGAGTTTTTTAATTCTACTCCAATCTGCTTATTTATTATTGGTCTGTTCAGACTCTCTATTTCTTTTTGATTCAGTCTTGGTAGGTATGTTTCTAACAATTTATCCATTCTAGGTTATCCAATTGATTGGCATATAATTGTTCATAACAGTCTCTTATAATTCTTTTTATTTCTGAGGCATTCAGTGTAATGTTTCCATTTTCATTCCTGATTTTCTTTATTTGAGCCTTCTCAATAGTTGGTCTAGTTATAGTTAAGTTTGTTGATCTTGTTTATTAAAAAAAACAGTTTTATTGATTTTTTGTTTTCTATTATTTATTGATTTATTTCTGCTCTGATATATATGGTTTCTTTCCTTTTGCTAACTTTGGGTTTAGTTTATTCTTTTCTTCCCTAGTTCTTCAAGGTGTAAAGTAAAGTTTTTTATTTGAGATCTTCCTTTTTAACCTAGATGATGACGACTATAGACTTCCCTCCTTTAAGTGTGTTGGAAGGCCATCAAAAGGTTTGGAGCAGATTGAGAAGCTTTACTCTGGCACTTTATGATAAATAGACTGTAAGCTGGTGAAAGGGCAAGCATGGCAAGCAAAGGTTGCCATTCATCCAAAACATTCATCATGCTCCCATAACACTGAAACCTTCCAGAAATAGAGACTTTTCATGGATATTAATCCTCTTTGTGTTTATCCTCTGCTCTGCTTCCCAGACCTCCTTTTTTAAAAAAATATTTAATTTATTTATTTGACAGAGGGGGACACGGCAAGAGAGGGAACACAAGCAGGAGGAGCGGGAGAGGGAGAAGCAGGCTTCCCGCGGAGCAGGGAGCCCGATGTGGGGCTCGATCCCAGGACCCTGGGATCATGATCCGAGCTGAAGGCAGATGCTTAACGACTGAGCCACCCAGGTGACCCTCCAGACCTCCTTTTAAAAAATGTTCCATTCTTTAGGTAGGAGCAGGTAACACATCCCCCCCACCTTCTGCAACAGAACCACACATGAGCCACTCTTCTAATAACTATGAAAAAGAAAGATGTGCAGGTTTTTGGGGGATTGAGTTGTGTAAGTTCTTTGTATGTTTTAGATACTAATCCTTTATTAGATATGTCATTTGCAAGTATCTTCAGAAATGAGCACTCTTAAACATTGGTATTGGGAGTATAAAATGGTACAGCTTTTCTGTAGGGCAATCGGACAATAATTACCAAAAGCCTTAAACATGTTTAAAATCTTTACCGTAATTCTGTTTCTAGGAACTTTTCCTAATAAGTAAACTGAGGTACAGATAAAGAGTTATATACAATAGTATTCATTGTGGAGTTAATACTGAAAATGACCTCGATGTCCAAAAATAAGGAATTTTTAAAATAAATATGTTACATCCAATATGATAGAACACTATTTAGTAGTTTAAAATGACGTAATATAAAAACATTTAACAGCAATAGAAAATGTTCTTCAGGGACACCTGGGTGGCTCAGTCAGTTAAGTGTCAGCCTTTGGTTCAGGTCATGATCCCAGAATCCTGGGATTGAGCCCTGTGTGGGGCTCCCTGCTCAGCGGGGGGTCTGCTTCTCTCTCTACCCTCCCCCCCTGCTTGTGATCTCTCTCTCCTCACACACACTCTCTCTCTCTCTCAAATAAATAAATAAAAATGTTCTTCATGTCCCATTAAATTAAAAAGGTTATAAAACAGTGAATATGATACAATCACAATTTTTATTTTTATGTAAATGCATAGGAAAAAGACATATCCTATACATCAGTGCTGTCCAGTAGGAATATGATGCAAGCCACACATTGACTTTTAATTTTATAATATCCACATGAAAAGAGTAAAAAGAAGCACGTGAAATTAATTTTAACAATATACTTTAACCAAATATATTGAAAACATTATCATTTCAATATATAATCAGTATAATAATTATTAATGAGATATTTTATATTATTTCATACTAAGTCCTTGAAATTTTGTGTGTATTTTGCATTTATAACACGACACATTTGAGAATAGCCACATTTCAAAGGCTCAGTAGCCACATGTGGCTAATGGCTACCATATTGGGCAGTACACCTCAAGAATGTCAGATATGGTGGATTTCTGTTTTTATATTTTTGCTTTTCTATACATTCTACATTTATAATAAGGAAAACGTGGTATTTTTATTTTTAAAATTTTTTAATTTAAATTCCAGTTATTTAACATACATTGGCTTCAGGTGTACAATATAGTGATTCAACACTTCCGTACCAGACCTGGTGCTCTGCATAACAAGTGCACTCCTTAATCCCTATCACTTATTTAACCCATTCCCCCCCCAACCTCCCCTCTGGCAACTATCAGTTTGTTCTCTATGAAAAGTGTGCAGAAGACATGAATAGACATTCTTCCAAAGAAGACCTATAGATGGCCAACAGACACATGACAAGATGCTCAACATCACTTATCATCAGGGAAATGCAAATCAAAACTACAATAAGATGTCACTGAACACCTGTCAGAATGACTAAAATCAAAAACACACAAGAAACAACAGGTGTTGGCAGGAATGCAAACTGGTGCAGCTACTCTGGAAAACAGTATGGTGATTCCTCAAAAATTAAAAATAGAACTACTTTACAATCCAGCAACTGCACTACTAGGTATTTACCCAAAGAATAAAAAATGTGCTAATTCATAGGGATACATGCACATCTGTATTTATAGCAGTATTATCTCCAACAGCCAGATAATGGAAACAGCCTAAGTGTCTTTCAACTGATGAATGAATAAAGAAGATATGGTATAGACATATATATACACACAATGTATACTATGTATATGTATACACACAATGTATACTATACACACACACACACAATATTCTCTGTCTATATATATGTATATATATATGTAGGAATATTACTCAGCCATAAAAAAGAATGAAATCTTGCCATTTGCAGCAACATGGATGGAGCTAGAGAGTATTATGCTAAGTGAAATAAGTCAGTCAGAGAAAGACAAATACCATATGATTTCACTTATATGTGGAATTTAAGAAGCAAAACAAACAAGCAAAGGGAAAAAAAGAGAGAGAGAGGGACAAACCAAGAAACAGACTTTAACTACAGAGAACAAACTAATGGTTACCAGAGGGGAGGTGGGTGGGGGACTGGGTTGAACAGGTGATGGGGATTAAGGAGGGCACTTGTGATGAGCACCAGGTCTTGTATGGAAGTGTTGAATCACGATCTTGTACACCTGAAAGTAATATTAGACTGTATGCTAACTAACTGGAATTTAAATAAAAACTTAAAAAACCCCACAACTGTGCCCCAGAATTATAATTGAGAGGCAATATATGCCAAGAACTTATTATTTGTCCAGTTGGCATTATTTGTTTCTCATGGAAGATAAACCTATTGTTTCCTAGATTAGTTGAAAAACTAAGACTTGAGCCAAATTTTGCAAGATGGGTGGAGTGTGAGGGAAGAGATGAGCAGAATCATGACGGATATAGAGCAAAAGCAAGGTTTGATTTATGGATAGTCTAGACTTTTTGGATCAGTGGGAATCTAAAATATATATCACTGGTAGTCCTGTGTGTAGGTGGCTTAAGCAAGGATACTTTTTTTTGTGAAGTGGGATAGCCATTGAAAGGTTTGGTTAACATAACTTTACAGAGAAATTCCAACATTAGAGACACTATTTTTTGCTGGCACTGTCTCTGGCCAGCCCAAAGTAAAATGCATATATTAACATACCTATTAGCATCATTATCACACTCATTGGAGTATTCATCATACTTGTTTGAATTAAGCAGAAGTCATGGGACTCTTGGTGGGGCTGGTAGGGATATTCTCAGTAGAATGTAGGTGCACACAAGGAGATGCATGATCATAAAATTGATTCCATGGAAGCTCTGAGCAGAAAGGGGGCAGAATAAGGACATTTGGCAAGTAGGGGAGGAAGGAGTACTGTAACTGAAGGGGTAGAGAGCCAAATATACACTTGCCAACAACATTTTCAGAACAATATGTTTTCAGTTTACAGAGACCTTTGAGTTGGATAAAATGTTTCTATAATAAATGCTATTACAGGAAAGAAAAAGCAGAGTAATGAGTTCCTAGCATAAACTAGTTCAATTTCCAAAGTGGAAATCATTTTCTGAGATAGTAAGGAATGAAAAATAATGGCAGGTGCTGAGGTGAAAAAGCAGCCTGCTTAAAAATCATATTCAAATCAGTGCTATAATTTATTCATAAAATGCTTAAGCTTATTAAATTGCCTTCAACTCTTTTAACACTTTTCAGTGTTTATTAAAATGATGCATTATGTGATAGTGAGTACTAACACCAAAACCTTAAAAATATTGGGCCAATATTATGATGGTCATTTCCATTTTTAAATATTTCTCATTTTCATTTTGATAGATTTTAAACCACTGCATCGGGTACTTATATATCGTTGCTCAACCCTATGAATCTTCAAATTACAGTAGCTTGTCATCCATTTTTAATTTTGAAAAATTTAATAGAAATAAATTATTTTTATAAAATTTTGGTATTATTTATAAAAATTTGAACTCTAAATTTTATTAGCTCAATAGAGAACTTTATAATAAAGAAAGCAATTCATATAATGTGATCCAACGTGGTACATTTATATAATCAAAATATCTTGAGGGAGAGCTATTAATTATTCAAATCTAGGATTGATCAAGTATGGCATTGGTACATATTATTTGCTTGTAATCGTGTGTGCATGTAAGTAATTTCACTAATTTGTTAATTAATTTTTAGTAGAATTGACTTTCAACAAAGACTTGCAGTCACAAATTGTCTTGAATGAATCTAATATAAATGGAGTCTGCCAGCCTTACTAGAAATAAATTATTCTAATGTAAAAGAGAAAGAAATCTGTTTGAAACTGTAGTTAAACCTTTTCTAATTGATGACAGGTGTTGAGTTAATTGGTAGTTAAAAAAACTACACTTCAGACACAATTTCTTAATGGCTAATGCTGAGCACAGAAGTTTTCTCACATTTTATATTTAAATATGAAGTTGCTTCTACAAATAAGTCATATTCAACATCAAACATCTTACTCTACTTGCATTGTTTAAATCTAACAATGGATGGAGGCCTTGGGCAAACGTTATCCTTTACAAAACAATGCAAATGTTTAAGTGCTTGAAGGGCATTGCTATCAATCCATTCCACGTCCTATAGTATAAGGTTTTCATTCAACTCTTCTCTTTCTATATTTGACATTTTTACTGATTAATTAAATTTTAAGGCAACCTTTTTATTTATTTTTAAGCATTTACCTAATCCCCAGAGGACCACAGCTAAAAGTTGATGAAGTGGGCATTTGGCTACATAGAATGATTGAGGTAGGAGGGTTCCCTCTTCACTTGCATCCCACTCTCAAATGAATAAAGGCTCAGTGACTTGAATTCTCAAACTGTTCATCTTTAGAATCCCCTGTTAAAATGCAAATCCACTCAATAGGTCAAGTTGTGTTGAGCATGCATTAGTTGGTCACCATTGAACAGAGAGAGCAAACATGTGAGCAGAACACAAAACTGGAACTTATTATAGTAGAATGAATAATGGTAAGATTTTAGGCTTATGACGACGCATACATGTCGGTCAAGGGACAGCGTGAAGGTCTCAAAGTGGAGAAAGATGGCACAAGGACAGACCTCCCTTATTTCCCAATTCATTTAAGGTAGACCTAGCCTACTATGACCAGAGAGAACCTACTAGATATTTGTACTGACTCTTGATTAATTTCTTTCTTCTTAAAGCTAAGTATTGCAATAACACTACTCTATTAAGGGTTCTGGCCATTTAACTCCTGGTTAAATGAAGTTTGTGCCTCTTCTCCACTGTGTATTTATTTGGTCAACGCTATTTTTCTCCTAAAGGTCCCTCATGACTATACAATTCTGTTTCAATATGTTAATAAAAATCTTATTTGTACAACATTCTCTTGTTTGTTAAATATAATTTTTCCTGCCATGTTTTTAACTCTAAATTTGGTCATGATCAGATATTTCTTTAATTGAAAATTTATACTAATTGATAATTGATTAAGATAAGATTGTAAGAGACAAAGCTTCAAGTGCTTCAGGATAAATAATAACCTTCCTTTTTACCTTTTCTTATTTCACTATAATAATAACTTTCAATAAAATAGTGGGTTTTTTTAGTATATGGATGAAGAATAATGAAGTAGTCTGTAAGTAGTTATTTTCTAAGTATTCTTTTTTTGGATGTATGATATCTGGGAGGCTGTTACTTCTGTGAAAAGATAAGGTATAAATGTATTGGCAGAATCTGAAGACCAGTGAGGTCAAATATAGTCCTAGACTATTCCAATTCTGGCATAAATCTTAGGGGATAGTGTTTCTCTAATTTGGCAGTATATTAGAAAAAAAGATGCTTTATGACAAACTAAATTCTAGCCCCCCCCACCACCAACAGACAAATCTAATGAGAGTCTGTGGAGGTAGAGGCTAGGCACCTCTGTTTTTTTAGAAGCTCCCGAGCTTAGTTTGCACAGTGGGGATTGAGAATTGCTACAGTAAGGTTAACAGGAAGAGGTGTGTTATGGGTGCTCTCAAATTGTCTGAAATACATAACTTGCTTATATCACGTTCTCCAAAATTACATCCAGGTGAGTAGAATGGCAATTTGGCATCACATCTGCAGAGACAACCATCAATTTTGCTTTGGGGGAAATCTATATTTTTTGGTTTGCCTTAAATCCAAAGGATCATAACAGTAGTCTGTAAGTGTCAGGAAGTCTTAAGCAGATCTAAAACATGGCCTTGACCCTAATGTTCTATCATATGTAAAATTAAAAAAAAAAAATTCTTCACTGTAGTTGCTGACCACCAAGAAATCTAAGTATAGAATCCAGATAGGTTGATACCTTGAACTTAACATAGCACAATGATTACAATGTCTAAGATTTTTGGGTAAAAAATAAGTAATTTAGTACAAAACATGAATTAAATTATTACAAAAAATTTTAAAAGTTGGAAAATGTTCTAAGAAATTAACTTGCCACTTAATGAAATAGACATTTTGGAGGTTTTTCAACTTGGATTTCAAAAGGCAATTTGTTCTTGTCAATGGTCATTTTAAACTGTTGGCTTTATTTTCCCTTATCACTTTGAAATGCTTCTCAAACTCTGTTTTATCTATTTCTCCTTTTACTTACCTGCATTTCCTTCTTACCTAATAGTTACTTCATATTTAAATGGGAAAGTAATATTTTGAACTGATATTGTAGGGGAGCATAGTGTAGAAGACATTTTCAATACAAAATTCAATTAAATTACTCAAACATTTACTGAAAAAAAATTACATTACAGGCTCTTTGCTACGATTCAGGAATTCCAAAGAGCTTAGGGGCTCAGAATACGCGAGGGAACATAGACATGGCAATTGCTTAATTAAAAATACATATACATGCACACATACACACACAGATACATGCTTTTTGAGAAATAGATAAAATTTGGGAGGGAGTGAGAAAGGAGGAAAGGAAATAATTGGTTTGACTTGAAATTTCAAAGCATCTGACATTTTATGTGAAAGGCAGTAAGAATTGAATGCAGCTAGGGGCTCTTGTTGTGGCTCAGTTGGTTGAGCGTGGGACTCTTGATTTCGGCTCAGGTCATGATCTCAGGGTCCTGAGATTGAGCCTGCGTCAGGCTCTGAGCTGAGCACAGAGTCTGCTTAAGATTCTCTCCCTCTCCCTTTGCCCCTCCCTTCTGCTCCCACTCTCTCTCTCTCAAAAAAAAAAAAAAAAAAAAGAATTCTTATGCGGCTAAATTAGTATATGATTTGGGGGAGTGGGTGGTAAGAAAATTCCCTGCAGAAAGACTGTCCAAAATCATGGCAAAAAAATTATTTGGGACAAGTAATCAAGCACAGGTGGAATCCTAAATACAGCAGAGGAGAGGTGGAGGGATTTTTTTCCTTCCTTCTTCCCTTCCTTCCTGTTTTACTTTCTAGATAATAATTTATTTTGAAATATTTCTCTATAAACATTGTAGCAGAAGTGTGTGCTTGGAGTGTGGCATAGAGTATCAGCTTTATTCTTTAAGGGCAGTGATTAAGTATTTGTACTTAAGTATTTAAGTACCCTAATTAAGATCACATACTTTGGAGACATTCAAAGAGACATATCAGAATCTATATCAAGGGGTTTGTTAATTAGCATTAAGTATGTGAGAAAATTTTTTCTTTGATGAAAACAAGTGCTGTTTAAAAGGCGTGGCTGTTGAGCAAGATTGTGCAGAAGCTGGCCCATGCTTAAACAAGACTTGTAAGTCAGGCCAATTCTAGACCTCATGGAGGACTCTGGGCTGACTCAGGTGAACGGATGCCTACTAGGAATATTTTTGCATCTGCCTCAGAGTAAATCTCTGAGGCGAGAGGCATATCTCAGGACAAAGCAGAGTTTTCCAGACCTTACTGAAGCAGATTGTATCTATTTGTGTTTTATCTAATTTTATTTTGCATGCTTGCTAATAAATATTTGTGATTCAACAGTACTTGGTTAACCGTGTTTGCATTGCCTCGTACCCCTTAGTGGGCGCTTTGTGGAAAAGGGTTGCATTTGGCCAGAGAGCACCCCCACTTATCAAGAGAGCTTGTCCCTTGCTGCTTGTCCCATTCTGCTTAGGCCAGTTCACAAACACTTCCTCCCTCCTTCCTGCTTTCCTCACATCTTTTTCTCTTTTCCTCCCTTTCCCCTCTATTGTCTGTTACTCATTTATGGAGGCCTTGCTATCTTCCTGGAATTGGGTAAACCATTAAGTGAAACTCATAATTTATGTTTTCACTCATCACCTAAAACAAATGGATTCCTTGCATGGCCACAAAGCTTACCATGTGTTAAGAAAGCTGTACTTCCTTGACTTTTTGTGTTTCAGGGATAGACCCAAAATTCCTATGGCTACTCCTCAGAATCTCTAACCTGACACTAGGCAGTTTTCTATCATTTTGGTTATGACCTCCATGTGATGCATGAAAATTAAAACCAGATAATTAATAGATAATATATGCATCTTTTGCTTTGAGATATGTAGATCTGACCTGTTGGTGTTAATTCAGAGTAGTCATGCCAGGACTTATTTAGCAGTAAGACAGCCTAGGAAGGCAGCTCAGAGAGTAAAGTTAATCTGGACTGAGTTGGCAAGAACAATTATTGAAGTAAGGCAGGCAAGCTGTAGGGATTAGCAATCGGGGGTCCAAAAAAGTAGAAAGGTCAGAGTCCAAAGGACCCAGACTGGGAAAAATATGAAATGACAATGAAGGGTCAAGTCCAAGTTAAAGATTCTGGATAATACAAGACTGAGTCCTACTTCAGGGCCTTCAGTCTCATCACCAAGCACTGGAGGCAAGTGTTGAATTGGCCTAACCCCCTCTGAACAGGAAATTCCTCATGTTTTTCCTATAAAAGGGCATAAACTATGTGTTTATGTTTTTCAACAAACCCCAAAGATATTCAAATGTGTTTATTCAATACGAGTAGATAATGGCGAGAGGGTCTCCAAACTTAAACTAGAGAGAACTTGTTTTGGGGTATTATTATTTTTAAAAAATTTCGTATTTTCTTACTGCTATGGACTTTCATAAGTATGACTGTCGTTCAATGTCCTGATTAAGTACTTTGTGCTTCAGTGTGTGAAATAGTGTTTGTGTATTGTCTTGGGAGTGAAGATTACTTTATTTGCCTTGCTGTCCTCTCTAGAAAGGGCATCAGGGAACAAAGCAAAATGAAATAAAAACTGTACAATTTTGTACATGTATTTAGAAATTTGGACTCCTTCCTGTTCTATAGGAACTTTTTTTTAAATTTTATTTTATTATGTTATGTTAATCACCATACATTACATCATTAGTTTTTGATGTAGTGTTTCATGATTCATTGTTTGCATACAACACCCAGTGCTCCATTCAATACGTGCCCTCTTTAATACCCATCACCAGGCTAACCCATCCCCCCACCCCCTCCCCTCTAGAACCCTCAGTCTGTTTCTCAGAGTCCATAGTCTTTCATGGTTCATCTCCCACTCTGACTGCCCCCCTTCATTTTTCCCTTCCTACTATCTTCTTCTTCTTCTTCTTCTTCTTTTTTTTTTTTTACATATAATGTATTATTTGTTTCAGAGATACAGGTCTGTGATTCATCAGTCTTACACAATTCACAGTGCTCACCATTGCATATACCCCCCCAGTGTCTATCACCCAGCCACCCCATCCCTCCCACCTTCTACCACTCCCGCAACCCTCAGTTTGTTTCCTAAGATTAAGAACTCCTCATATCAGTGAGATCATATGATACATGTCTGTCTCTGATTGACTTATTTCGCTCAGCATAATACCCTCCAGTTCCATCCACGTCATTGCAAATGGCAAGATTTCATTCCTTTTGATGGCTGCATAATATCCCATTGTATATATATACACATCTTCTTTATCCATTCATCTGTTGATGGACATCTTGGCTCTTTCCATAGTTTGGCTATTGTGGACATTGCTGCTATAAACATTGGGGTGCACGTGCCCCTTCAGATCACTACATTTGTATCTTTGGGGTAAATACCCAGTAGTGCAATTGCTGGGTTGTAGGGTAGCTCTATTTTCAACTTTTTGAGGAACCTCCATACTGTTTTCCAGAGTGGCTGCACCAGCTTGCATTCCCACTAACAGTGTAGGAGGGTTCCTCTTTCTCCACATCCTTGCCAACATCTGTTGTTTCCTGACTTGTTAATTTTAGCCATTCTGACTGGTGTGAGGTGGTATCTCATTGAGGTTTTGATTTGGATTTCCCTGATGCCAAGCGATGTTGAGCACTTTTTCTTGTGTCTATGGGCCATTTGGATGTCTTCTTTGGAAAAATGTCTGTTCATGTCTTCTGCCCATTTCTTGATTGGATCATTTGTTCTTTGGGTGTTGAGTTTGATAAGTTCTTTATAGATTTTGGATACAAGCCCTTTGTCTGATATGTCATTTGCAAATATCTTCTCCCATTCTGTCAGTTGTCTTTTGGTTTTGTCAACTGTTTTCTTTGCTGTGCAAAAGCTTTTTATCTTGATGAAGTCCCAATAGTTCAATTTTGCCCTTGCTTCCCTTGCCTTTGGCGATGTTTCTAGGAAGAAGTTGCTGCAGCTGAGGTCGAAGAGGTTGTTGCCTGTGTTGTCCTCCAGGATTTTGATGGATCCCTGTCTCACATTTAGGTCTTTCAACATTTTGAGCCAATTTTTGTGTGTGGTGTAAGGAAATGGTCCAGTTTCATTCTTCTGCATGTGGCTGTCCAATTTTCCCAACACCATTTGTTGAAGAGACTGTCTTTTTCCCATTGAACATTCTTTCCTGCTTTGTCCAAGATTAGTTGACCATAGAGTTGAGGGTCCATTTCTGGGCTCTCTATTCTGTTCCATTGATCTATGTGTCTGTTTTTTGTGTCAGTACCGTACTGTCTTGATGATGACAGCTTTGTAATAGAGCTTGAAGTCCAGAATTGTGATGCCACCAGCTTTGCTTTTCTTTTTCCACATTCCTCTGGCTATTCAGGGTCTTTTCTCATTCCATACAAATTTTAGGTTTATTTGTTCCATTTCTTTGAAAAAAGTGGCTGGTATTTTGATAGGGATTGCATTAAATGTGTAGATTGCTCGAGGTAGCATTGACATCTTCACAATATTTGTTCTTCCAATGCATGAACATGGAACGTTTTTCCATTTCTTTGTGTCTTCCTCAATTTCTTTCATGAGTATTTTATAGTTTTCTGAGTACAGATTCTTTGCCTCTTTGGTTAGATTTATTCCTAGGTATCTTATGGTTTTGGGTGCAATTGTAAATGGGATCAACTCCTTAATTTCTCTTTCTTTGTCTTGTTGTTGGTGTATAGGAATGCCACTGATTTCTGTGCATTGCTTTTATATCCTGCCACTTTACTGAATTCCTGTATGAGTTCTAGCAGTTTTGGGGTGGAGTCTTTTGGGTTTCCCACATGAAGTATCATATCATCTGCAAAGAGTGAGAGTTTGACTTCTTCTTTGCTGATTTGGATGTCTTTTATTTCTTTTTGTTGTCTGATTGCTGTGACTAGGACTTCTAGTACTATGTTGAATAGCAGTGGTGATAGTGGACATCCCAGGCGTGTTCCTGACCTTAGGGGGAAAGCTCTCAGTTTTTCCCTATTGAGAATGATATTCGCTCTGGGTTTTTCATAGATGGCTTTTATGATATTGAGGTATGTACCCTACACTCTGAAAAGTTTTAATCAAGAAAGGATGCTGTAATTTGTCAAATGCTTTTTCTGCATCGATTGAGAGGATCGTATGGTTCTTGTTCTTTCTTTTATTAATGTATTGTATCACATTGATTGATTTGTGGATGTTGAACCACCCTTGCAGTCCAGGAATAAATCCCACTTGGTCATGGTGAATAATCCTTTTAATGTACTGTTGGATCCTATTGGCTAGTATTTTGGTGAGAATTTTTGCATCCATGTTCATCAGGGATATTGGTCTGTAATTCTCCTTTTTGATGGGGTCTTTTTTCTACAGGAACTTTTAATTCTTATATTGTGTTAAAACTAGAGGCACTGTACTTGCTATTTGCTTTCCTTTCATACTATTTGATATAGCTCTCATCCACTAAAAAGTTTCATCTTATCATTTTATCTTATTGACATTCCTTTTATTTTTGCCTTGAACTCTCCTTAAAAATAAGTCCAAGCAGATCCCACTGACTGTGAAAATATTTTATGATACCTTATTTTAGAAGTTATCATATAAAACTATATCAGTAACATGCATAGCTAATAATCATGGTAACTGTTTGATTTCTTAAACAAAAATGTTAAGTATATAAACCAGCAATGGAAAAAAATTTAGTCGGGGTTTATCCTTAAGGGTCTAAGCACCTGCTTTTGATAGCTCTTTCTAGTGTATTTGTCAACACTCTTACCAGAGGTGTTTTTAGCTGTACCAATTACTTCAATGGCTATTCTTGGAAAAAGCTGTCACTTTACTAATCTCATCATCCAGGAAGAACTCATCAAATATAATCACTACTTTAAACTCTTTTGCATTTGTGTTAAGGGATATAGAGGGACTAGATTAAAAAAATCATAGATGCCTCAGAAGAATGAGTTTTGGGGAGTAGTCAGCAAGCAGAGTAAGTACAGTTCACTATGTGTAACTGTTCTGGGAATTAATGGGAAGAAATATAGTATGGCTTGAATGTATAATGACTAAAAATTCATTGCCTAATTCTCTGAATGATAGCTTACCACTTCCTTTCTCCAATTCTAAAGGTGAAATTTAAAATAAAGAAAACTTGAGAATGATTCTTATCAGAGGAACACAAGACTACAAAAACAGACTCTAAAAACCTATAGACATATTTTTCCTGGAATTTTGGTAGGGCTGTATCAAAACAAAGATAAAACATGTTAATTCAAACTCTAAGTTTGTTAAGACCAATGTTACCTCAGACATGGTTTTCTTTTCAAAGAATAAAAATCTTCTCTAATATAATCATATTGACAGAAACATTAGGCTGAAATAAAGACAATTAAGTATTTCTATTTGATGGCGTACTTCAGTTCTATTTAAGCTAGTTATAAACGTTCTGAGATAGATTAAATTTTCATCTGCCGCTTTTCGAATGGTTTTCAAAGATGAAGTTTAATCAGCAAAAATACCAAATGTTTTTTGAAAACTACAAAAGTAATTTATAATTTCTCTAAGTTTGGGCCATCTTCTATACTACTGATGACTATAAAATGAAACTAGCTATTTAATTCCGTGGTTATCTACAATCATTTAGAACATTTGAAGTCATGAATTTAACATCCTGGCCTTATGAAATGAAAGCCCCAAACCTGAGAAGTTAACTCAGCACATTTTAGTGAAACTCATCTGCAGGCTATGTCTACTATTAGAATAGAAGTGTTCAGATCTTCTGTATTAAGGATGTCAGCATTTCCATTAAAAATTGCCTAGGTAAGGAGTTTAACTAGATTCAATCATTACATTGCTTCAGTTAGTTACTTAGGCTTAAACACTTGACTCAAATACACATATCCTGATTATCTGACTGCTTCAATTAATGAGCATATTTAAATACAGAATTTAATTCCCTTTGCTAGATATATGTCTCCTCTCTTTTGTACTTTGTCTTCACTCTAGTGAAACAACCAAATTGTGCATCTTTAGAGTTTAAGGTTTCTCTGTCTTAGAGGAGTTGTGTGTATGTGCATCTTGAAGTGGCTTGATGTGAAGGATCATTTAAACAAAGGGTAGTCACTTTCAAACTTTAAAATCCCTTGATAAAACACCTACTTAAAAACAGAAACGAAAAACAAAAACCGGAGGAGATTTAACACTAGGGGGCACTAAGAGCCTCTTGTAAATACCCTGCCCCTTCTTTCTCAAGCTGGATCCTGGTTATCATTCCCGCTTTCTTGTTTCTAATCTTTAGAGGATAGTGTCCTTCTCTATATTTGGTTAGTCAATTTGTCTGTCAAAGGGCAAAAGATTGAACAAGGAAATACTATGCCAGTTTATATTTTCAGAACTGGACACAATGAACTACGAGAAAAGATTCTGCATTCCCCCAAGTGGGTACACCTATTTCTTTGACCTTTAATTTTTCAGTAAAAGGCATGACCCTTAAATAAGATACTTTCGGACATGACCAATGTAATCCACCAGGCAAGTTCAAGTTACCATTTTCTGTTATTCATATGTCTAAAAGTGATTTCTTGTAATAACCTACCCTTAACGAAGATAATTTTACTCTGCAACTACGCAGTAATAATGATAGTGAACATTTACTTAGCAGTTTCTTTGTACCCAGCACAGTGGGAAACACATTAGTAGGATTTTTCTCTTTTAATTGCTAAGTTAGTTGTTTCCTCTTCTTTGTAGATGAGGAAAATGAGACACTGGAAGATGAAGTAAATTGCTCAAAGATAAAATTGTCAATAAGGGTGAGAACAAGGCCAGAAGCCAGGTCTCTGTGGCACCAAAGTTTCCTTAATTTTGTTTTATTGTACACTGAACATTTGGCTTATATCCATAGTCAGCTCCAATTTAAAATATTCCCTTGTCCTCTATATGTTAGATCCCATATCCTGTTTTTGTTTCAGAAAATATGGCTGTCATTTTTAAAAAAAACCCATAAAGCCAGAAAATACTATACAGTGTGCAGGTAATACATTTTATAATTTTATCATTTGAACAAAATTGTTTGTTACTTCAAAGGGCCCAGTGTATATGAAAAATCTATTTTGGGTAAAAATTATCTCTCTATGTATCTTGTATGATGAATCATTGAATGTGATAAGCACCTAAGATAGGTCAAATACTCTAAGGAATACAAGACCACAGAGTGCCACTTCCAATGTCCTTAAGAGACAATCTGTTAGAAATATACATGTAAAAAAAAATATATATATATATACATATATATATATATAAGATTGACCAAATGGACAATGAGTAATGCAGAGTTATTTTGCTTGAGATCTCCCTTTCCTCTATATTTTTCCCTTTCCGCATTTTTTAGGGCCTAATCCAGGCATCATTGTTAGGTGATTCTTTCTTTGGCCATCTCAGACCACGGTCACGTGCCACATTGCTAAAATTCTAATGCTGTTGAGTTTTGAGAGTCCTTCATATAAGCCGGATACTAGACCTTTCTCAGATACATGATTTGCAACTATTTTGTTCCATTTTTTAGCTTGTCTTTTTACTTCCTTGATGGTATCCTTTTATGCACAAATTTTTAATTTGATGAAGTCTGATCTATTCTTTTGTCACTTGTGATTTTGGTGTCATATCTAAAAAACCAAGGGCATGAAGATTTATGCCTGTTTTCTTCTGACAGTTTAATAGTCTTAGCTCTTTTATTTAAGTCTATGATCCATTTTAAGTTACTCTTTGGATATAATGTGAGACAAGGATCTAACTCCATTTCATTGCAAGTGGGTATGCAGTTGTGCCAGCATTTTTTGTTGAAAACACTGTTCTTTCCCCATTAATTTTTTTGGCACCATTGTGGAAAATCAATTTACCATAAATGTAATGGTTTATTTCTGCACTGTCAATTCTGTTATATTGATCTGTATGTTTTTTTAATTTTTTAAAATTTAAATTCAATTAGCCAACATATAGTACATCATTAGTTTCAGATGTAGTGTTCAATAATTTATCAGTTGCATAGAATCCTCAGTGCTCATTACATCACATGCCCTCCTTAATGCCCATTACCCAATCACCCCATCCTTTCTTCCCTTCTCCTCCAGCAACCCTCAGTTTGTTTCCTATAGTTAAGAGTCTCTCATTGATCTGTATGTTTATCCTTAGGCCAGTACTACTCTGTCTAGATTACTGTAGCTTTATAGTATATTTTGAAATTGGGAAGTGTGAATACTCCAAATGTATTCTTCCTTGTCAAGGTATTTTTGACTACTTTGATCCCTTTCATTTCTTTTATTTTTTTTTAAGATTTTATTTATTTATTTGAGAGACAGAGACAGAGACAGAGAGCACGAGTTGGGGGGTGGAGGGACAGAGTGCAGACTCCCCACTAAGTGGGGAGCCCAAAGCCCTGCTCAATCCCAGGACCTGAGCCGAAGGCAGATGCTTAACCCACTGAGCCAGCCAGGTGCCCTGATCCCTTGCATTTTTGTATGAATTTTGGATCAGCATGTTAATTTTCTGCAGAAAGGCAGCTGGTTTCAACAGGGATTGGGCTGAATCTGTAGGTCAATTGGAACATCATTACCATATTAATAATAAGTTTTCCAATCCATGAACATGAAATATCTTTTCATTTACTTAGGTCTTTAATTTCCTTCAGTGGTGTTTCACAGTTTTCAGTGTAGTATGTGTTTCCCTTTTAAATTTAACCCTAAGTATTTTTTTGATGCTATTAGAAAAGGAATTATTTTTTTAATTTTCCAGATTAGTCATTGCAAGTACATAGAAATACAATGGATTTTTGTATACTGATATCGTACCCTCAATTGTTAAATTCATTTATTAGTTCTAATACTTTATTTATTTATTTTTTAAAGATTTTATTTATTTGTCAGAGAGAGAGTGAGCACAAGCAGGGGGAGCGGCAGGCAGAGGGAGAAGCAAGCTTCCCACAGAACAGGGAGCCCAATGAGGGTCTTGATCCCAGGACCCTGGGATCATGACCTGAGCCAAAGACAGATGCTTAACTGACTGAGCCACACAAGTATCCCTAGTTCTAATACTTTAAAAAGATTTCTGTATACAAAATCATGACCTCTTCAAAGAGAGATGTTTTTACTTATTCCTTTCTAATCAGGATTCCTTTGCCTCCTGTTTTTTCTGAATATAACCTCCAAAACAACGTTTAATATAAGTGGCAAGAATGGATCTTCATCTTGTGCTTGATCCCAGAGGGAAAGTATTCAACCTTTACCATTAAGTATGATATTAGCTATGGCTTTGTCACTGATGGTCTTATTAGGTTGAAGATGTTGTCTTTTATTCCTGAATTCCTGAGTGTTTTTATCATGGAACCATGCTAGACTTTGTCATATGATTATTCTGAATCTATTGAGAAATCTATGTGTTTTTTCTTCCTTTATTCTATTAATATGATACATTACATTAATTGATTTCCATATGTTGTATTAACCTTAGATTTCTAGGATAAATCCCACTTGATCATGATATATAGTGCTTTGTTATACAGAGATGGATTTGATTTGACCATATTTAGTTAAGAATTTTTACATCTATATTCATAATGGATATTGGTGTATAATTTTCTTTTCTTGTGATGTCTTTGTCTGGTTTTGGTGTCACAGTAATACAATCATAGAATTATTGGGGTAGTGTTTCCTCTCAATCTATTTTTTTAGAGTTTGTAAAAGCATGGGTTTCATTTTTCTTTAAATGTTTAATAAAATTCAATAGTGGGGTTATTTGGACCTAGGTTTTTCTTAATGGGAAGTTTTTTGATTAATAATTCAGTCTCTTGTTATAGGTCTACACAGTTTTCTTATTTCTTGTTGGGTCACTTTCCATAGTTTGTGTCTTTCTAGGAATTTGTTCATTTCAGGTAGGTTATCTAATTTATTGACAAAATGTTTGTTCATAGTATTCACTCAAAATACTTTTTATATCTGTAAGATTGGTATTGATTTCTCCTTTTTCATTCCTGATTTTAGTAATTTGATTCTTTATTTCCTTGGTTAGTCTAGACAACAGTTTGTTATTTAAAAAAATATCTTGGGGCACCAGGGTGGCTCAGTTGGTTAAGCATCTGTCTTTGGCTCAGATCTGATCTCAGAGTCCTGGATTTGAGCCCCAGGTGGAGCCCTGTGTGGGGCTCCGCCATGAGCCCTGCAATGAGCCCCAATGTTAGAGGGGAGTCTGCTTGTACCTCTCCCTCTGCTCCTCCCCCCACTCATGCTCATTTTCTCTCTCTCTCTCAAATAAATAAATAAAATCTTAAAAAAATATACCTTTGGGATGCCTAGGTGGCTCAGTCAGTTAAGCGTCTGCCTTCGGCTTGGGTCATGATCTCAGGGTCCTGGGATCAAGTCCCAAATCGGGCTCCTTGCTCAGCAGGGAGTCTGCTTCTTCCTCTGTCTGCTGTGCCCCCTGTTTTTGCCCTCTCTCTCTCTGACAAATAAATAAATAAATTCTTTAAAAATATATATATCTGTAATAAAAACTTTTGGTTTTGTTGAATTTAATTTTTAATGTTCTATTTATTATTACATAAATCTTAATTTTCTCTGCCTTCTGCTTGCTTTATTTTGTTTTCTATTTCGCTCTCTCTCTCTTTTTTTTTAGTTTATTAAAGTGATAAGTTAACTTGTTGACTTGAGGTCTTTCTTCTGTGTAAATACAGACATTTATAGCTACCAACTTCCTTTTAAGTGCTGCTTTTGCTGCATTTCATAAATTTTGGTATCATGTGTTTTCATTTTCATTTGTCCCAAATATTTTCTAATTTCCCTTGAGAAGTATTCTTTATTGGTTATTTAGCATGTTGTTTAATTTCCACATATGTGTGAATTTCTCAAATTTACTTCTTGTATTGATTTCTCATTTTATTTTTTGTGCTGAGATAACATATTTTATATTATTTCAATCTTTTTAAATTTCTTTGAAGCCTCTGATATGGCCTAACATATGGTTTATCCTGGGAAATGTTTCACGGGCACTTGAAAATTATATGTATTCTACATAATTCCAAAACCTATGTTGTTTAGAGTATGTTTGTCAGTGGTTCTCCATAGGCACACTACCACCCTTCAGATAGTATTTTGCAAATTTTGAGGGGTGCAGTTTTTTTAATTGCAATGATGGGGGGCACTATTGACATTCAGAGTAAAAAAATCATCACACAAATGTTCCTGTGCCATTGAAGTGACCAAAACACCACACCCCCAGTGCTTTGTAATTATAGTCCCCCACTTAGGATAATTCCATCTGCAAGCATATGACTATTTTACCGTGTTTTCCAAGGTAGTGTCTTAGCTTAAGGTCCCATAACAAAATACCATAGACTTGGTGGCTTAAACAAAGAAATTTATTTTCTCACAGCTCTGGAGGCTAGATGTCCAAGATCAAGCTGCCAGCATGGCCAATTTTTTGTGAGAACTCCCTTCCTGCCTCATAGATGGCCACCTTCCCACTGTGTCCTCATATGGCATGGAGAGAGAGGTCTCCTTGCTCTGAGAAATGCGCCAGTTCTATCAGATTAGGACCCCACTTCTATGACCTGATTTAATGTCAGCTACCTCCTAAATGCCTATTTTCAAATATAGCCACTGTGTTTGTGGAGGTGGGGTTTGGATGATACAATTCAGTCCATAGCAGTCATAGTCATAGGTGAGCATTTAAATATTAAAATACCTACTTTTAATATAGTTCCTTTATTTTTCTTTTGCACTGTAATTAGGGGCATCATTTTTTATTTGTGTTTTTGTTTTTGTTGTCTTTAACTGTGTGTGTATGGATGTGTGAGTGTGTGTGGGTACATTTCCTTTCAAGATGGTAAAGGGATAAGTTTAACAGTAATTATTATAAAAAGAACTATTTGAATCTGATTAGTCTACTATGAAGTGATGCCTATCTGATTGCTGAGATTTTGGTATCAATTACCATCATTTATCCCCGCAAAACTCCTGGAAGTGTAGGTACTATTATTGTTATTTTATCAATGAGTAATTGAGACTCATAAAATTTGGCACTTAATGAAGAATACCCAAGTAATATGTGACATAATCATAATCCAACCTAGGTCTGTGTGATTCCATAGCCTCAATGTCTATGTACTTCAATTCTTACTGGATGGAAGACAGAGACACAAACCTAGTGATGTCAAATAGGTAATTGGTATCCTCTGAGGGAGGGCCAACTGGCAGCGCCACCAAAACTTAATGAATATAATGAGTATAAATGAGTATAATGAGTATAAACTTTGCATAGATTTTAAAGATTTTTTTTTTATTTATTTGAGAGAGAGATAGCAAAGACAGTATGAGCAAAGGGGGGGAGCAGGGAGAGGGAGAAGCAGGTTTCCCACTGAGCAGGGAGCCCAACGTGGGACTCGATTCCAAGACCCTGGGATAATGACCAGAGCCAAAGGCAGACACTTAACCTACTGAGCCACTCAGGCATCCCAACTTCATATAGATTTTAGTTCTAAGTAGCAGTATCTGTTTCATATAAGTCTTCAGTAAATTTTACTTACAGTCTAATTACTAAATATTGTATCTCTAAATTATTATTCCAATCTCCTTTTGTTATAAATTTGTACTGCTGACTGAACAATGGTAGATGCTTAGCTGACTGCTAGCATACAAGTAGACAAATTAGACACAGGACTAGTTTTGAAAGATTCTTAATTTGTAATTTGGTGACTTGAAGAAGTTAAGTATCTTATTTAAGGTACAAAAATAAGCCTTTTTGAGAACCATCACAACACAATAAGTTACTTAATATAAAATAAGTACTGGACAAGATGTAATCCAAACTCCTCTCATTCAGTTGTAAAGTTCTTTGTTTCCAGATAATTAGCAATATGTTTTCCCTCACCTATACCAATCTTCAATCTTATATTTATTAATGAACAATTGTGATACAGCTAATTAAAACCTATGATTCACAGTCTAGTGCAGAAGCTTAATTCAAAAACTATTTATTGGATATTTTCTATCATAAGCAGAACAATATTTACTTGATGATTTTAATATTTAATTCAGGATATGATTTCTTTGTTGTTTTCCTCCTTAAAAAAATGTAGATTATTTTTTTTCTCTTCTCTCAAAGTGCAAGTGTTTTAATTAAAGTTTCTGCCTTTGGCACTTGGAAATCCCACCCATTTTAATATAATAATATATATTGCATTTATCATTACTTTCTACCTTATGTAAAAAACTCAAATTTTTGTCACTTGAGGCAACATTATGAAAAATAACCATGGATGGGACTCCACACACAGTCGATCAAAAATGAGAGAGTATCATATTCAAAGACATTCCTCTTTATGAATATTCATGGGGTAAATATTAAGGTCAGATTGTTTTTGGGTTTTTAATGTGAATTTTGACATATAAGGGCAAACTTTTATGAGGCAGCTATTTTGTGTTATACATACCTTCAAGATGAAAGAAAATACAGTATTATTTCTACAATGGATTTACGCTGAAGATGGTTTGCACATCGTGTGTCATTGTTTACACTATTAGATATCTTTAACACACAGCATGGATGCTATTATTACCTGAAACCTTTAGAAAGCAGAAAGTGAGAGGTGTTTGAAAATGCTGTGGAGGGAGAAAGTTGAAATGATGTCTAAGCCAATAAAAAAATTACAAAATAATATAAGAAATAACAGAAGAAAGAAAAAATGAAACTCAAACATACAGAACAGATAGTTGTTCAGAACAAAAATATTTTAGTAATAAATATTATTTTCTAGAGAGCAGAATATATGGGCAGTGACATAAATATGAATAAGTATGGTTAAAATGTTATCTCTGCATAGTATACTCATTTTTACATATCTGTGGCTTAGAAAGATTTAATTAAAAGCTGATTTAAGGGCGCCTGGGTAGCTCAGTCGGTTAAGCGTCTGCCTTCAGCTCAGGTCATGATCCCACGGCCCTAGGATCAGGCCCTGCATCAGGGTCCCTGCTCAGCAGGGAGTCTGTTTCTCCCTCTGCCCCTCCCCCCACTTGTGCTCTCTCTCTCTCTCTCTCTCTCTCTCTCTCTCCCACACACACACACACACACACACACACATAAATTTAAAAATCTGAAACTGATTAAAATTTACCTATAAATTTCAATTTCTAACTAGATTCCTTACTCAATTATTATTGAATATATCTTAAAAGTCCACTTCTCTTTTTCTTATGCTTTATTTGTTTGTGTGGCACATGGCTAGCTGGTATTCTTCAGAAGCTGATTAGAATTAAAACCTGGCAAAATAAGCTCTCCAAATAAGCTTTAATCAGTGAAATGAATAAATTTATCAATCACACACGTACTTGAAGAGATAAACTCTCCAATAAGGTAAAAAAGCAATGGTAGCCAGTTTGCTAAGACAACAAACTGGAATGTCTCATCCAAAATTTTCCAACATGATAAGAAAATAGGTATTACAGTTAAAATAATCATGTTTCTTCACTGGCTTAATTATGCTCATTTTCCAACTGTATTGTTAACTCTTACTTTCGAGGCTGTGGAAAACTAAACAAGTCTGAACAATCAACCCTCTGGAAGCTTAGATTTCAGAGTGTAAAAATGAATGTCCTATCTGTTGCATTACGCCCTCTAAATAAAACCCTGATTACCTATGCAACAACGACCACAGAGGGCACAGAATAACATTATGAAATCAATTATGCCATATGAATTTAGAACAGAAGCAGCTCTGCCCAAATAACCCAGGAGGAAGAAAAGGACGTCCCCACAAGGGCAGGGACACACAGAATCACTGCAAAGCAACCAAGAACTCTTCAGTGCACTCTATGTTGGCCATCGTTGTTTTAATGAGCTGGCTGTAATTTTCAAAAGCATTTGCTTTTGTAAGCAGATTCATAAACTCAGTTATAATGGGGTCATTTATTAATTTGCCCAAAGATCATTTCTTATGACAAAAGCCTAATAAATTTAACTGGATGCATTTTTAAATAACAAAGTCTGAAATTATCCATTATTGTTTTAATTTCCAAAACATTCCCGTTGTGTATTGTGCCAAAATTTTCCCAGTTAATCATCTTTTCTTATCTTTAGGTTATTAGAACTCTAAATCCAATAAGGTTTTCTATCACTATTGTTTTATTTACTGAAAACATAGTAGTTTTATACATATATTGTTTTAGATTTTATTTTCTTTATTTTATTAAAAAGATTTTATTTATTTATTTAAGAGAGAGGAGAGTGAGCACAAGAAGGGCGAGGGACAGAGGGAGAAGCAGACTCCCTGCTAAGTAGGGAGCCCTACTCAGGGCTTGATCCCAGGACCCTGGGATCATGACCTGAGCTGAAGGCAGACGCTTATGACTGAGCCACCCAGGCACCCTTTATTTATTTATTTTTTTAAAGAATTTTATTTTCTTTAGATCTATACATTAATTTTATTCTGTTTGAAAGACTGCCTGATCACCTCATTTAAAATGCTCCAGTCTTCAAAGCTAGTACTCTCTCTTTCCCTTATCTACTCTATTTTTCTTTGATGCAATTACTACCTTATTTGTTTTTTCTTTTCTTTTCTTTTCTTTCTTTTTTTTTTTTTTGTCTTTTGCTTTTCAGTAGAAATTAAGCTTCTTAAGGACAGGGACTTTGTTCAATGGTGTCACCTTGGAGATTAGATTAATTGTGTTTGGCATATTGTGGGTGCTCAGGAAATATTTGTTGAGGGAATGAATAAAAAGATGAAAGCTGAATACACTGAATTCATTTTAATGTAACTTTAAAATACTGGTCATTTTTTATGACCTAACAATCAACTTTAGTGCACATCCATCTGGAGCGCTACCCCATGGCTGTTCTCTACGATCATTCAACACTGTCCTAGTTCGGACCTTTATTTTATACTCAGACCCTGCAGTGACTTCTTCATGGTTCTTTTTGGCTTTAGTCTGTCTCGATTTTAGTCCACCTCCTCGATACTGCTGGTCATCTTTTAAAAATGAAAAATAGACCACGTCACCACTCCAATCTCAACTCCTATCAGCTTCATGCCCTCAAAATGACACATGAAACTTTGATAAGAATGTGAATTCCTGTTATGTTTTTGGAAAGATTAGATGTTATCCATTAAAATATAAAGCATGCATCTGCCTTGTCTCAGCAGTATAATTTCTAAAGATCACTTTTATTAAAGTAAAAGTGCCAGTGCTGATCCTTCTAGAGATACACAGGAATCACAGCTTGCTTAGAATTGCAACAAATTGGGAAAAAATCTAAATCTGAATGCCCATTAAAAGGCAATGGTAAATCAGTATTATGGATCATTATGTTTGTATCACAAAGAATGAGGTAGATATTTACATGCTAAACAGAAAGAATATCCATGCATACATAGCTAACTGGGAGGAAAAAATTAAGTTTCAGAATAATGTCTTTAGTATAATGTCATTTTGTTAAGGAGAGAGAGAGAGAGAGAGAGAGAGAATGAAAAAGAAAGACAGAGAGAGATAAAAGGAGGGAGAAAGAATGCTATAAAAGTAAATTTGAGCTTTAAACCTCACTTTCTAATTAAACTAATAACAATATTAAACGATTTGTATTTGGCCAATATCTCAATATCTCTTAAGTTAAATCCATAACTTTTTGCTCTGTTATATGTGCTTTAACAATGTAAGAAATATAGAATCTAAGATGTAGGAAGGTCTTCAAAGTATAAGAATCTTTTCATTGTATTGGTGAGAAAACTAAAGTTATAAAGAAATTAAGTTATTTAATAAAGGTCACATAAATATGTTAAAAGTGGAATTAGTGATAAACTTACACCTCTTGACACTAAGGCTGGTAATTTTTCCAATGAGATTTATTGCCTCTCAAGGAGAATATTTACTTCTTGCTTGGGCTTGATTTTGCTTAATTATTATTGATTATCATGTCAGTTATATGCAGAACCAGAGAATACCTTGTCAAGAATAGAAATGTTACAAAAAAACAAATAATTAGATGTGATTTAATGTGAAGAAAGAACTATAGTTTTTTTCATAAAGGTGTGATTAAAAATTTTAATTAGATAGGATAATAAATTTTAATAATTTTTAACACATTAATCACATAGAAAGTATTTCAAAGTTATACAAGTTCACTGTGGAAAAAAATATGCCTAAGCTGATACTGTAAATTAAACTGGATATTGTTATGACTGTCATGACAGGTAATTCAATATGCCAACTGATTTGTCTGATCAATTATCACAGGGCAATATAGCTGAAATTTCATATTTGCCTATATTGCATACTGTCTAGACACAGGCTCAACTTAAAGTGTCATAAATAACTTCTATTTTGTTTTTGTATTTGGGATACATGTGGATCTGGACAAAACACAAGCCGGATGAAATGCTTAAGTAGTTATATTTTACCTTGGACTATTCTCTGCCATGCATTAATGGCTGTATTTAGAATAGTTTCTGATTTATTTAGAGCTTTGCAGCTGCATTTTTATCAAGTAAAATATATGACTTCTCACATAGCAGGAAGTCCTGATGATAGAATATTGAAAAGTAAAGCCATCACAATAGTCCTGGTAAAAAAAGAAGGATAAACAACAAGCCAAACTTTTTTGTTGAACCCTGGTATAGACCATTGTTGTTCAACATGTCTTCTGCAGAACACTAATTGTTCAGAATTTGTACAGGTGTTAATTTAAAAATAAGATGGGGAAGGGAGATTTTAGTCACTTATGTTTAGAACAGCCAGATTTCTCATGGCATTTAGAATGCACATTTTAACTGAATAGTTTACACAGTCATTGCTAATCTTACACCATCTTTAAATTGTTCTTTGTTTATCAGAGAATCCCACAAGACTGGTGTGTTCTGCAGGATGAGCTTTGGGAAAGGTTGGTATGAATACATTTATTTGATATACTACATATAATTTAGGGGTGGGCAACAGGCGATGGTGGAAAACTATAACCAAAGGAAGGGCTAGCAGAAGTGCAAGCCATAGACTTGGTACTCTACTTAAATAAGTACTCAGTGACTGCCCCAGTGATGTCAATTCCACGCAGAAATTTCATGGATACCAACATAAGTAGATCATAACATAGCAAGGAGTATTATATAAGGTGCAGTCCATGATGAACTCACAGGTGGGTTTAAGATTATGTCTGAAGCAGGTTGTTATTACTTTTATAATCATGAAGGAAAGAAAAGAGATAATTGTAGGATAATTAAACTAAAAGTTGAATAGAACTCACATCATTAAATGAGTTAATATTGGTAAAGCACTTTGAAGAGTGTCTGGCATATAGGGAGTGTTGTATAAATGGTTGTTAAATAAAAGAACATGTTAGGAGGAAAAGAGAGAGATCAAAATAGCTTTGAAATGTAGATACACAGAGATGTATTGCTGAATCCAATTTGTATGTGTATCAAACTATTTAAATATGTCTTTCTTTTTATTTGAAATTTTAAATAGTTTATTATTGAAATTTCCACCATGATTTATTTTTTCCTTCAATCGATAATATTACATTCAAAAAGTCATCTCAGACCTTCTCTCTTTTGAATAAACAGTAGAGCTTAAACTGATACCTATAAATTCACATAATGTTTTAAGCACCTTCATTGCAATAGAGAAGCTACTTCATATTTCATAAAGACTTATTATTACTATTAAGTTATTAAATAAATGTACAGATACATCTTCGTATAAGTGTTTAGTAGCTATCTATATAGAACCTGTTTTTGTCTTGCTCTGAATTCACCAGGCTGACCACCAATACAGAGTTGTTTTTTTCTTCTTAAGGTCAATGAAGCAAACTGTGACATAAAGAAAAACATACTGGCCATAACTTTCTAAACTACAGATAAAATGATCCTTGGGACTAAATTTCTATAAGCTTGTATATTCTTATACACTATTTCTATAATTTAAGCACTGGCCAACTATTAAATACTGCATTAAATTAGATTCTAAGTTTCCCTGTATCTATTCCTTTTGCTATGGGTGTATCAAATTATTCCAAAGGAATAAAACTTTTTACTGAGTCTTAAAAGTATGAACTATAGTTAGCTATTTGGTGAACTATTACCTTATGTTTCCTCTTAGAGTTACAGATACTGGCTCAATTCAAAAGAATCTTATTCTAATTAAAAGTAAAAAGAATAATTATTAATAATTAGCATTTTAAAAACTCATAACTAAATCAATTTATGGGTGATATACAAAAATTTTAATCTGTGAAAAAAACGATACTTTTTTTCCTTCTCATGAAGATATCTAACTTTCTTGGATTGGGATATTTTACATTAGTAGTACCTTTTGAAGATCTAAAGTTAATTTGCTCCCAGGGTACAAGATATTTACATGAGAGAATCTTTTATTAATAATTTAAGACCAGCATTGTTTTCTAAAGAAAAGGTCATTTTTCACACTTGAATTATAAAGTAACTCAGCTCTACTAATAAACTGATTAGTATAAACAGTGTCCAATTAATTCACATCTGAAAATAGAATAATTTGCTTCTTCATCTTCAACTCACGAAACCTGATTCTTCTCTGAACTCAGCATATGCCCCCTCACCAACCAATAACCTTCATGCAAGCGCCGGGTGGATGATGTCTTCTCACTGCCTTGTGCGGTAAGGCTCTCTGCTTAATTAATGCACCCCTCTTGCATCTGAACTTTTGGTTTTTGACCTATTTGTCTCTCTCTCTCTCTCACTTTCCCTTCTCCAGCTTCTTGTACGTGTATGTAGTACATACATACATTATATTTATGATGTGTTTATTCTTCCAAACTTATAAAAAAATATATCTTATAAACTGTTTGTAATTACTTCTCCATAGTAGTTGACATGAAGGTTTTCAGTGATTACATATACTTATAGCAAATTGAAGAAGGCTTTTCATATTTATTTTTTTAAAGATTTTGTTTATTTATTTGAGAGAGAGAGAGCATGAGCAGGGGGAGAGGAAAAGGGAGAAGCACCTCCTCACTGAGCAGAAAGCCTAATGCAGGGCTTGATCCCAGGACCCTGGGATCAATGACCTGAGCCAAAGGCAGACGCTTAACTGACTGAGCCACCCAGGCACCTCTGAAGAAGTCTTTTTAAAAATGAGTTCAGGAAAGATGTTATTGTCAAGAGAGTCAGAGACTAGTATTCAAAGTATGAAGAATTTTTCTTCTAAAAATATATTGTCAATACCGGCTGACTTTTGCCAACCTGCCAGTTTGTTAAGGAGAAAATAAACCTGTAAGTTAACAGTGGGAGGCTGTTTTTTGTTCTGATGCAGGTAGGGGGCTGGATATTATAGGGAGTCTGGATCCTGGTTTTTGTAGGGGTTCTGTAAGTTAAAGTTTGGTTAGGAAAAACAGATACTGCTCTAACATACTTCAAGCAGAAAGGGACTTAAAATAGGGAATTTGAGACATATAAATCTGTCAGAAGTTTGAGGGAACTAGATCAGAAAAGCCAATACTGATGTTTAGGAAATAATGAAGTACTACCACAGCAATCAGACAACAAAGAGAAATGAAAGACAACCAAATTGGTAAGGAAAAAGTACAACCTTCCCTATTTGCAGATGACAAGATACTATATATATATAAAACCCTAAAGACGCTGCCAAAAAACTACTAGAACTAATACATGAATTCAGTAAAGTCACAGGATACAAAATCAATGTACAGAAATAATAAATTACAAAAACAGCAGTGAAATGCCCCAATGACTACAGCTGTCTGCAGCCCTGAAGTGAGGGATTTGCAGGTGGATGCAGGGAAGCCACGGCAAACCCCCTTCTTGTTTAACTGCCAAAGTTCTTACACCACCCCAACTCTTGTTGGAAAACTAATAGTTCTATTTCTCGTCCTCCTTCCAAATCTTGCACATGGAAACTACACCAGAACCCTGCTACTGAGTGAGTCTGAAGAACATTGTTTCCAGTCTTCCAGCCCCTGCAGTACAAGAACAAGCTTAGAAAGGAAGGAATAGTGCTGATGACCAACATATAATACGGGGTAAAATTGGTCAAACTGTGTTGATGGCTACCGGAGTTGAAGAGACAATTTTTAAATCAGTGCAATGAACCTATAGAAGCCACTCTGCCATGCACTCAGGGTACACAACTGGTTGAAGAAGGAGGACTGGTTCTTACCTATGGCAGTCCTTTTCTAATATGAATAAGAGGATATTGTTAGAGAGTTCTATTACAAATCCCACCATGAAGTTTCATTCTATCAGATATTTATGGAGATAATAGAAATGTTCATTTCAAATAATGGGGCTGAAAAGTGACTTTCTTCTGTATCAGTGAAAACTCTTCCATGGTCTTAAAGCATTATTTTGATTCTGAACATGTTTTGTTATTGTTTGTTAGCATGTTTTCCTCAATTTTGACTTTTCGGGGATGGATTTCATCATCAAAAGCTAACAGTGTGCAAGGGCTAATAGTGTCAAGTGCCAAGATTTTACAAGTAGCTACAGGATGAGAAAACTGAAACATGGCAAATATTTAACACATGTTGTAAGTATCAACTGTGAAGTATCAGTTGTAAGTATCAATTGTGAAGAAAACACCTGGCTTTGTGTTAGAATTTCAAAGAGAATAAGATGGCTATGTGACTTAGTTCCGAGTGAGTTAAGCCGTGTGGAAGGGTTTACAGATTAGTAAAAGAACCAGTGGACACATAATGGTACCGACCATTCAACTGGACATACCAGAGATCTTATTAAGTGTAGTGTGCAGAAAAAGGGTTTGCGAAAGTCAAGTGTTGAATATTTGCTTCTGTGAATTAAGGAATAGTAACCCATGCCTCGCTCCTGTAGCATTTATTGCACTAATGTGGTGAAGCTGTTAGAACTTTCAGAGTTTTTAAAAGTGCCCCCCCCTTACAACAAGTAGCTGCTTAGGAAATGGAAGAATATGGTTAAGTTATCGTCTCAATGATAGTACAACCTACACATGAAATTGTTAGACCAGACTGGAAATTATTAAACAAGAAAATCCTGATCATTGGCAGCTTGGGAGCTGCTAATGGTGTCACATAAAAACTGCCCTCATATCCATAGTTCCATTAATGAGAGGCCTATTTTTGGTTTGGAATCCAATTAGGCAGCACTGTTAGCTAAGAAAAGAAGTGGAATATAACCCTCCTCAGGGCCATAGCCTAGACGCCTGCATTTTTTGTGACAAAGGGCATACGTTGGCAGAATAGACAGGCCCTTGCAGTCTGTGGAGATATTGGTGGGACAAATTTCTATGGGAATCAATTCCTAATGGCTTGGTATAATTGAGAAGATCTCTGAGCAACCCATTAGCAAAATTTGAGACTAATCTGCAAGTAATGGCTCCCAAACAAGTAAGTGAGTCAGTCCCAGAGGAGACAGTATAGGACATACTGACAATCAGCAAAACTTGGACAATACAATAAGAGAATGGGCAAGGAACACATTTGTCTTGGCCAACTCGTCTAAAGATTATCGATGCTTTAGTAAAGAGGAAATGAATATTTATATTGGAACACAGTGTATATCCTTTGTAGTTTGGTGTTTACACTCATCTTTAACTTCATATCTAGTAAAATAACATCATTACGAAATGTTGATCCAGTCATCTTCATTTAACAAAGACGGGGTTTCAGCCCGGTTACTGGGACACATGTCCAAAGTAAACTCTACCTCACTTCTACTATTTCATGATTCTGGCGAGCAAGCAAAGGGAATGAAGCACAGAATACTGTTACAATAGCATTCATTTAAGTTTGGGCATGCTATATGTCGTCCTTAGCAATATGTGACCCAGCTTATTGGATAAGTTTTCCATAAAAGTTAAATACTGATAAGTTTATAAAAAGTGTTAGTTGTTAGAACAGAAATACATCTTTCAAGGCTGAAAAAAAAAGTAGTATTATAGTAGAGAATTTTGGATTTCCTTATTTGTTAAATTACTTTCACATAAGGGAATCAAAAATGTTTAAAAACACAATCATTTTTCATGAAAGTGCTCATGCTAGATAGAGATCTTCTGAGTAATATTATTTTCAAATCCCCCATTTGACTGAATAAAGACAAATAGCTAAAATGAAATAGAATTTATTGTATGTGACTTCTAGAGTGAAGCAATTTATGATGATATATAAATTATCTGAAAAAACTTCAAAAAATCAAAATTTCTTATCTTTGGATTTTTCTGAATCTTCTTTTTGAGTTATGAATTCTATAGAATGTAATGATAATTTAGATTATATATAGAATATATAAGTAGATTTTATTTGCTTTTATATAATACTATAAATATATATTTAAAGCACAAGTCCTATGTTACAGTTGTTGAGAGAGCACTGCATTTTCCAGGACATGGAGAAGACATAGAGACAAATACATTTTACAATTAATTCTTGCAACTTGAAAACAGAGAACTCATTCGTTTGGGAATATGGAGTAGTATATTCAACTCTAGTAAAAACTCTATTCCAAGTATATTTGCTCAGAGACCATATGGGGGGATCATTCAGAGGGGTCTTTCCTAGTGTGTGACAAGGTCACCATTTCCCAAAGTCAATTCCACAGAATATTACCCTACTATCTATCATCTATCATCATCATCACCTATTGTGTTTTTGAATGTGTTAGTCATGAATAGGCTAACCAACACTGTGAATCTCAGAGAACAGAATACTGTAGGCACACTTTTTTTGGACTCATTTGACTTTCTGACCTCAGAAACCCCTTTCCTTGCTTTTTTCATTATAGATTTTCACTGGACCTATGTCTATTGAAACTGTAAATACTGAACTAGATCTTAATCAATTAGGCCCTTGACAGACATGACTGCTCCCCTTTGTAGCACTTAAGAAATTGCTCACATTTTCTATGGATAAAACCCCCAAATTCCATTTGATTTAGTGGCACCAAGAAAATGCAGCCACAATTTGCATGATGGACTTTTGACTGTAACAAGATAAAAAATAATGGGGGAGAATATTGACAGATTATATAATTATTTCTCTTGTTGTCTTGTGAATATATTTGGGTGGCCCAGCAAGCTTCCCCTCCTCCTCTAATCTGGTATAAATTGTGTAATTGCTTCTTTAGAAATTTGCAAGGCGAAATGCTGAGAGATAAAACCAGGGAGTCTAACTGATACCGCCTTCTACTTCATTATCCACTTTGGTTTAACCACCATAAGAACACAGCCTTGAGGAAATACTGTGGAAAACAGGGGACACATAGAAATAAGTGTTTTCTCTCTCTTTTTTAAAAGATTTTATTTACTCATTTGAGACATAGAGATACAGGATACAGAGAGAGAGAGAGAGAGCAGGAGCAGGGAGAGAGGCAGAGGGAGAGGGAGAAGCAGGCTTCCCGCTGATCCAGGAGCCCAACGTAGGGCTCGATCCCAGGACCCTGGGATCATGACCTGAGCCGAAGGCAGATGCTTAACCGACTGAGCCATCCAGGCGCCCCAGTGTTTTTTTTTTTTTTCTCAAAGCTCTTAAATGCACATTAATTCTCCAAAGCTGATAAGCACTCTGAACATTTGAGAAAAAATAAAAAGTAAGGAATAGAGTCAAATTAAAAAAAAATAGTTTGTGGAGATATGGAAGAAAGAGAAAGAGATGAAAGTGATGATGATTCTTTTTAAAATTTTATGACCTTAACTCTTGCAAAGTAGGTCATCCATAAATTGATGCACCTTATAGAATAAATCTTGTGGCATTCTATACAGAGATAAACACTGCTAAATATCTTCCAGCAGTATTTTTTTTTAAAGATTTTATTTATTTATTTGACAGATACACAGCGAGAGAGGCAACACAAGCGGGAGAGGGAGAAGCAGGCTTCCTGGCGAGCAGGGAGCCCGATATGGGGCTCGATCCCAGGACCCTGGGACCACGACCCAAGCTGAAGGCAGACGCTTAACGACTGAGCTACCCAGGCGCCCCTATCTTCCAGCAGTATTACATGATAATGGGTTTCTTGACAGGTGAAGTAAGGTCAGTTTTAGGAAGCAAAACCCACAAGGAAAAAAAAAAGAATAAAATGATTCCTTGTTTTAAGTTTGCTACATTCCTTCAAGGGAAAAACATTTTGCTAAACAGACTGTATCTTTTCTCCAAAGTAATAGTTTGGTCTCCTCCACCCAGGGAAGGTCAATCCAACGTCCGAAACGACACGACGATCTATCTTTGACTGTGGCTAACTTGTCATCTCAACGTGGGAACAAGAAGAGGAATCCAGCCCAATATTTGGTTCAATTTTATTTCCCCACTGAGGCCTAACAAATAATGGCAGAGGAAGAATTCAAGATTTTAGGTCCTAAATCCAGGCTATTATTATTTTAAATCTGGATTGAAGGAATAATACTTATGTACAATGCAAATAAAGGATTCAACATTAATATCGTCGGGACCACTCTGGATAATTTTTCTATGGAATGCAAACTGATTAAAACTCATTGTCACCAAATGTTCCTGGAAGCCAAAAGATGTGAACACCCACACCCAAGTCAGTGCTTAATTAAGCCAATACTTAGTTCTCTGGGGCAGTGTATGTCAGAGCCCATTCACATCGATTGGTTCCAAATCTAATGATTCATCAGATAACAATAAGAACCTGTAAGTCCTCAGGAGGTGACTAGACAGCCAATAAATACAAATGTTGTATTAACAGTATTTTGATGTCACAAATCCCAAACTGAAACTCTGTCATCAAATATGAAAAGATTCTGCTGTTAAGTGACTTAAACTTCTGCTTTGAGCTTTAAACATTTTGTAGGGGAAACTTTGTCAGGATGTTTGTTCTTATTGATATTGAAAGGTATTTTTAAGAGGAAAGAGTTGAATGCTTCTGTTTGTTTGTTTCTCTGAATGCTTCAAAATAGCACCCATCCCTTCCTACTCTCAAGGGCTCTTCTGGGACATTCTGCTATGGGGAGGTCCTTCACTGGCAAATGCTGTTGCCATTTTCCCCAGATGCCGTGACTTCAACTGTCTGATTTTAATGATTTCTGCCTAATGAGTCACACCTATTTTTAATGCAGAGAAAATATGTCTATGAGTACAGGAATCACACTCTACACTGAGGATTTCACAGGTAGCATATAAATATGTATCAACTGTACCCTTAGGACTATAGGGTATACTATATAATTAAGCTTGTGCCATTGTAGTGGATTATAGACATTGTTGATTAGCTCATTTAATAGTATAGAAAAAGAAGGAAAAACTTTAGAACATATCACTCCCAGATATCCATATACCTTTTATAAAATACATATATTTATCATATATTACTAATTTGATGTCTTCTTTAAAAAGATACCCAAGAATCTACATTAAATAGATAAAATAAATATAAACTAACATTTTTAAAGAATTCTTAACTGTAATTACTGATCTAAAATACACAGTGACAATAGTATGATTATAATTGCTTTATGTTTTTGAAATTTTGATTAATACTTTGTGGTAGGGTGGGTTGGAAATCTTGACTCTAAGTTCTGTACATTTCTGCACTTCATCTTCATAGCTAACATATCCGTAAAATTTACTTCTAAAAGATACATAGATCTGAAAGATTGTAAACCATTTATAAGATTTATTAAAGTAGGACAACCCATTTTTTCAATTATAAAAACAGTATAACTTTTAAAAATAATTGGCTCTAACTTTTTGACTTATCTGCTTTCAGTTTTTCTTTCAAGTTCATTGTAATGCTAATGAATTTTTATATGTCTAAAGAAAGCTTTCAAAACCCACTAAAACTCTCCATTTAAGAAGCTTCAAAATTCCACTTTCAGGTCCTTTAAGAATAGATTTGAATGATTTAGAAATAGTTCACTTTCATTATTAAAACTAAAAATGAAGTATTTTAAAGATAATCTCTCTATAGCAAAAGTTTTCTTTTGCTTACTCTTGTTTTTTAAACAGTTTATTTTTGAAAGAAGAGATTAAGTTTTTTGTTATAATTCATTTTGCAGATTGGAAGAAACCACACCAAAAAGCTACAGATTGTATAATCCCAATTATACGACACTCTGGAAAAGGCAGACTAAGTGATAGAACACAGATCTGTGATTGCAGGGGTTGGGGTTTTGGGGGACAGGTGTTGACTACAAAAAGGGTCACACATAGAAAATTTTAGGGTGATGGGATAGTGTTGTATAACATGCTAATTGGGAGATGCAGCCCTGCACAGGCCAAAACCACAGAGTGTATTGAACTGTAAGAAATTGAAACATCAACCATGATGTCAAGAATCTCAGGATAGGAGTGTGTCACGTATGGGATGACATTACCTTACTGAAAAGGCAGGAAAAAGGAGCTGACCTAAGTAACCTGGGAAACCATTGTTTTGACTGATTTCTATAAAGCTACTGACACAATGACCTATAGGTAAACACTCTACACCATTTAGTAATTTCATTCAGTGAGAAGGTTACTTCATGAAAATCCATAGCCCCAGTCTGATCATGAGAAAATCTCAGACAAACCCAAATCAAAAGACATTTGCAAATAATGTGATGAGTGCTCTTCAGTTGTGTCAAAGTCATGGGGCAACTCTCCATATTATCTTTACAATTTTGCTGTGACTCTAAAATTATTTTCAAAACAAAAAGCTTTAACATTATATCACCTCATAATGTTGTAATGAGCATTATTAAGTAATTTAATACCTGTTAAGCTCTTAGAACACAGCACACACTAAATAGTTAATGAATGTCAGCTGCTATTTTTATTATTAATCCTATTTGACAGTCATATCTATAAATAGAAAAGCTAAAAAGTTTTTTCTTCCCCCACTGGATTGGTTGAATATTTTAATAACATCCTACCTGCTATTAAATTGAAATGTCTTTTTAAAGATTTTATTTGAGAGAGAGAGAGAGAGAGAGAGTGCAAGCTAGAGAGAGCACAAATAGGATGAAAGGCAGAGGGAGAAGCAGACTCCCCACTGAGCAGAGAGCCCGATGTGGGACTAGATCCCAGACCTGGGCCAAAGGCAGACCCTTAACCAACTGAGCCATCCAGGCACCCTGAAATATTTTGTGAAATATTAAAAGGTGTAAAGAGACAAGTAAAAATGATTTTAATTGCACAATCTGGGCATAACCACTATTAACTTTGTGTCTTATTTCCTGCCGGCATTTTCTGATATAATATGTATGTATGTGTGTACTAAATATGATCAGGATGACTTTTCACCCCAAGTCCTGCAGTAAAGGTTTCTGCAGTAAGAATGTTCATGGATAACGGCAGTAAGGGGGTCTTCCTCAAAAGGAGACAGCAATACCAATCAATACTTAGCATGTAAGATGTGCCATGCAGTCTTTTCAATACTATGCATACGTAATTTCATTTAATCATCACAACAGTTTCATAATGAAAGTGCTTTAATTATGAACCCAATTTTGCAAAAGAGGAAAAGCCCTCACTAGTAGTGAGAAGGGGAGCCCTGGCTTGATCACAGGAGTCTGCCTAGATAGGTCCTATTGTTAACCATTACCCTACACTGCCTCTGTAAGTTTGCTTTTATAGATCCCAGGCTTGTGCTGAGATCTTTAGACTAAGTCTAAATCTGAGAACTTTAAACTAAGTCATGGCTTGAATCTTATGGGCCCCTGTGTCATGTGAAGCAATGCTACAAATTCTTAAGAACGCCGGCCGGTATTGTACAACCTCTCAGTCTGTAAAGTTCAATGCCAAGGAAATGTTGCTTGCATTTCACCTGGAAAAGTGGCGAACTTGTTTCTACCCACGTTCTCTTGCAGGTGCAAACCTCAGAGTCACAGCTTAATGTATGAGGCGTTCCTAATCTTGGGTGAGCCTCTGGGCTCGGATGTTTGTCCACCTCCCTCCTCCTACTCCTGACAATGAATATTTGTAAAATGTCGAAACAATGAATGGTAATACTTACCATAGACTATGTGAGTCTTTTCCCCTGAGGTATAAAAGAATCCAAGAATATAATCTTAAAAATTTCACAGCAAAGTTTATTTTGATGCTTTGGAAACTAAGAAACAGTGATGTACTTATCATCAGCAATGGGCATGTACTTCAAAACAGAGTAGATGCCAATCCATGATCAATTCAATAGTTCCTTTTCATTTTTTTTTTTCAAAAGACCTTAACTGCCAAACACTGAAAATAGTATTTTAAAATTTGTGATATCACTTTGGTCCTTTGCACTCTGAGTCCCCTTTAATATTTTTTGCAGGGCTGGTTTAGTGGTCACAAACTCCTTTTAGTTTTTGTTTGGGAAATTCTTTACCTCTCCTTCTATTGTGAATGATAGCCTTGCCAGATAGAGTATTCTTGGCTGCAGATTTTTCCCATCAGCACTTTGAATATATCATGCCACTCCCTTCCGGCTTGCCCAGTTTCTGTTGAGAAATCTCCAGCTAGCCTTATGGGTTTTCCCCTGTAAGTTAAGGACTTCTTTTGTCTTGGGGCTTTTAAGACTTTTTCTTTATCATTATATCTTGCAAATTTAATTACAATGTGTCTTGTTGTTGGCCTGCTTTTGTTGATTTTGAAGGTAGTTCTCTGTGCCTCCTGGATCTGGATGTCTGTTTCCTTTCCCAGATTAGGGACACATTTTGCTATCCTTTCTTGTCTTTATTTAATAAAGAGGCAAGAAAGGATCAGAGAAAATCTCCAGAAACAACAACAAAGCAAGTAATAAAATGGCAATAAATATAAATCTATCAATAATTACTTTGAACATAAAAGGACTAAATGCTCCAATCAGAAGACATAGGGTGTCAGAATGGATAAAAAAAAACAAGACCCATCTGTATGTTACCTACAAGAGACTCATTTTAGACTTAAAGACACCTGTAGATTGAAAGTGAGGTGGCGAAGAAATATTTATTACACAAATGGATGGCAAAAGAAAGTCAGGAGTGGCAATACTCATATTGGACAAGCTAGACTTTTTGTTCTTATATTGTTTTTATCCTGCTTCGGTATCTGGGTAGTACTGGCTTTTCTCATTTCAGTTTTTGAGTCCTCTCTTTTTTTTCTTAGTTAATGTAGTTAAGGCATTGCAAATTTTGTTTATTTTTTTTTGGAAAAACTGGTCATTATTTTCAATGCTATGTTATTATTTATTCTGATCTCTATTTTATTTATTTCTGATTTTTCTTTGTTATTTTCTTCCTGTACTAAATTTCAGCTAGGTTTCTTCTTTTCTTAGTTCCTTGTGGTATAATGTTAAGTTGTTTATTTGAACTTTTTTTTCTTAATACAAGCACTTATAGCATAAATTTCACTCTAACATCTGCTTTTGCTACAACCCATAGGTTTTGGAATAGTGTGTTTTCTTTTTCTTTTGTCTTGAGGCATATTTTGATTTGCTATTTGATTTCCTATTTGGCCCATGGCTTGTGCAGTAGTGTGTTAATATTTACATATTAAATATTTAATATTTACATTGTAGATATTCCAGCTTTGTTTTATTGTCGATCTTTAGTTTTGTACTGTTGTGATTGGAAAATATACTTGGTATGATTTCAGTCTTCTTAAATTTGTACTATTTCTTATATCTCTTTATGTGATTTAACCAAGGGATTCTTCTGTGTGTATTTGAAGAAAATTTGTATTCTATTTTTCTTGGATGGAATGTTTTATATATGTCTTTAGAACCATGTATTTTTAAGTGAAGCTTCAAGGAAAAACTATTCTTGTTGAAAAGAAAAATAACTTTAACCAAGAGCACTCATTTAAAATAAAGCATATCAGGGGCCCCTGGGTGGCTCTGTCATTAAGTGTCTGCCTTCAGCTCAGGTCATGACCTGGGGCTCCAGGGATCAGCCCTGCTTTGGACTCCCTGCTCAGCTGGGAGTCTGCTTCTCCCTCTGCCCCGCCCCTCCCCCTGCTCCTGTGTGTGTGCATGTGCTCATGCTCTCTCTCAAATAAATATATAAAATCTTTAAAAAATAATATAAAATAAAGCATATCAGAGGGGAGGTAGGTGGAGGGATGGATGAGATAGGTCAAAGGGATGAAGAGTACATTAATCATGATGAGCATTGATGTATGATGTATAGAATTGTTGAATCACTATATTGTACACCTGAAAATAATATAACACAGTATGTTAACTATACTGAAATTAAAATAAAAAACAATAAAAATTTTTCAAAGAAGTAAATAAATGAAATCTGTGATGTGAGGTGGTGGCTGCAGAAAAGAAGAGGTTGATTCCTAGCCCATTCAAAAACTCTTCCTGGCTGAAAATATCAGAGTAGGAATAGAAGGTACAATAGCTTGCATATTTATTGGCAAAATTGGCACTTATTGACCAGAACTTTTCTGAGTAGGTTTTTCTTGATGAATAGCATCATGTGTTAAATTGAGTTTGAGTATTCACGGATGACTGCACTAAATTTATTTTTAAGCTTGGGAGCTTTCTAATTGTCTGTATAACCGAGCAGCATAATTGACACTGTATGTTAAAAATAACCAACTTGAACACATTTAGTGTTTTTTGCTCCAGTAGCATAAAGCCAGCTGGGTATCTATAAAAACAAATTTGAATAGCCATATGTATGCTCATCAAAACGGTAATATCTATGTTCTTCGGCACAAATAATTCAGTCATTTTATCAGTTTCCAAGTAGTGCAATGTCTATTATAAGACTTGAAGTAATATGATTTGAATGACTTGATCTTCTTTCACATGCAAATTCTTGGGTTTTGACTGCACCCCCTCCATTATCTTCATGAGAAATAGAAATTCTACTGATCCATAAGCACCATCCTCTACACAAAAGTTTTCCTTAATAGAACTCATTTCTCCTCTGAGTGACTTCAAAACTTACTGTGGTACCACTCATATTACACATGCTATATCCATAGTCTTGTTCCAGAGTTTGCACTTTTCAGATGAAGTGCACTTTTAACAAAACAATACTGATTAGAATCATTAGAACATATGAATCAGAATTAAAATCGTAATTATTTTTACATTATAGAAAAAGATGTTTTAAGTATCTTCCCATTCTGCCGCTTTCCCAGGGCTCTGACCGTATGAAGTGCCAAGAATCTGTTGAATAAGCAAATTAATGAATGTATCCTTCTTTATTAATAAGCTTGCTCCTTAAGAGAACAGAATAGTAATGTACCGCTCTGAACCAACAGAGCCGAGAGGCTTTTTCTGGGATGTTAAACCAAACCACTTATTTAGTCAGCCTGCAAATTCTATGTAAAATTCAGTCAAACAAATGGGAAGGAGAGCTCTGTCAAGATGAATATTAAATATATGAAAGAGGACTTTAGTAACTTATCACTTAATGAATGCTGAATAGCAGGTTTGTGCTACCTCTTTCCATGGCAGTTACAAAATTTAATTGTACAAATAACTCACGCTCTATGTGCTGTGTTATCTTTATTCATATTCTATAAGTCAGGGAACACATCCAACTGGTTACCTGAAAGACAGAATACTGAAATAATATTACCATAGCATAATTTTAATAGCTTTTTAACTTCATTTTAGCAAAATTCTGGAGAGCATATTGCTCCAGTACTAAAAATTTATGGCCATAACACCTTTCTTCTTCTTCATCTTCTTCTTCTTCTTCTTCTTTTTCATTTTTGGAAAATGATGGCATCACCTTGGGAGAGGTCAGAAAAATCTCTTGACTATGCTTGTCATTCATTGGCTTTAAGTAGCTGAAGTTTAAGATGACCAGACATACAAAATGATGTGAATGAACTGTACAAGTTTCATTGCCAGAACTCACTTTCCATTCAAAGAGTGTCTTGTATTTTAAAATGAACTAGGGCATGACCTATTGGTTTATTGATGGGTTATGGGGTGGGGCATAGGGTATTCAAAACAACTAGAAATATAAGAAACTTGTGGAAGGTAAGAAAAGCCATGAGGCAAAAGATTGAGCAGAGAACCTACAATACAGATGGTATGAATATCAGCTAGACAGATGCCCAGCTTTCAAATTTGAAGATAACTGAAAGGGATTTCTATAGAATGAGACCCTTTTGTAGCCCACAGTGGCCCACTGTAAAACAAACTAAGAAGGCCCAATTTAAAACTTTTAGCTAATTTATTCTGTAAGTTAATGAAGGCTCATTCCTCAGCATTTTTCATAAAAACATAACAGAATTTTAACATTGATACACTCCTCTGGGGTGAATTCAAATGTCCACATTGATTCTTTTCCAAAGATGGAATCGGTTCTCATCTTCTTTGTATTAAGGTCTTCCACATTAATAGTTCATGCTCTCTCAATTTGTATTATCCAGGGCTTTGGACCAACTAATTAGCTTTCTTAACTCTAGACACAATTTACATTGTAGCTCTGGGTTGTGACAAATGAGCCCTTCCAACAAACAAATTATTTGAGAACAAGGAACAAAACAGTCTTATGTTTTAAATTCTAAAACAAAACAAAACAAAAAAGCAGCCTAGTTGATGGACAGGGATGGGTAAAAACTGGGTCTATTTGGGAAGCAGGGGTACAGATGCGATTCTCAGGATTACACGTGTAGGTAAAAGCCTTGTCAGAGCCTTTTTAAAAAGTCATTCCAGAATTATTTGTACCATCTGCATGTGGTGTCAGAGCATGGAGATGGAGCTAGAAGCAAGCAAGTATTTTCAGAATTCTGTTTTTACCAAAGCACCACTGTGTCAGAAGAGGACCCCTAGGAACTGGCACTGGGGAGCACAGACTTCCCTTCTGTGTCTGCAGAAAATGGTGAGAAAAATAAGCCAGGCTTGTTGCTCATCATCCTCTTCTTCAAGGAGATTTTGAACATGAAAGCCTGTGACCTTCTGCATTCCAAACATAGAAAGATTTATTGTATTTCCTGGCGGGAGGATCTTTAAATGTTGTGACTCATGCAGAAAGAAGACTTTTTTCATTATGGAAAACAAATTTATAGTCCTGGTGTTGTTGCTCTCAGGAGCAGTTTTACAACTTTTATAACTTTGGCTTCTACTAAGCTCAACAAGGGAGGATTATCCTAGTAAATGGCAGAGAGAGGTGCCACATGGCCTCACTTAGGACACAGGCTTTTGCTGTACCATCCTTGGTTTGAGAAGCATTTGGAAGTGTTCAAAAACTATATTAGGATATTCAGCCTCAGAGGCTACTACTAGTAGGAGTAGTACTGTTTCCAAATCCAGTATTCCAGTATTCCAGTAGGAGATCATTATTCATAAGGGGAACTGTTAATCCCTTCCAGTCTATATAGACTCAACAAAGTTATTTGCTAAAGGTTGCAGAGCAAGGTAATAGCAATGGAAGATAATTCCATCTTCAGAATCATTAGCAGTTTTCAGTGTTCAAAACAAGTTCATGAAAGTTGTAAAGCCACGAGGGTTTAAAACTGTGAGCTCTCTGTGAAAATCTACTGAAAGAAAATAGTTGACAGTTTTTGATAATAGATTTCTTAGACTGTTTTCTCATTTCTTCTATTGCCAATGCGATATGCAGTAATACTGAACGTAGTAATAGCAACAGGAGGAGGAGAAGTAACAGCAGCTGCTCCAGTAGTAACAGCCACTGCATAGCTATAGTGGTAGTAGTAGTAGCTAGAGGAGGAGGAGTAACAGTAACAGCATAGCTGTAGTAGTAGTAGTAATAGTACTAGTAGGAGCAGTACAGCCATCTATAGTAGTAGTAGTAGTAGCTAGAGGAGGAGGAGTAACAGTAACAGCATAGCTGTAGTAGTAGTAGTAATAGTACTAGTAGGAGCAGTACAGCCATCTATAGTAGTAGTAGTAGTGGCTAGAGGAGGAGGAGTAACAGTAACAGCATAGCTGTAGTAGTAGTAGTAATAGTACTAGTAGGAGCAGTACAGCCATCTATAGTAGTAGTAGTAGTGGCTAGAGGAGGAGGAGTAACAGTAACAGCATATATATATATATATATATATATATACACACACACACACACACACACACACATATATAATATAAAATGTACGTACATTAATTGAAGAATAGTTTATTGCTAAAAAAGTGCTAACCATCATCTGAATTTTTGGCAAGATCACAGATCACCATAGCAAATATAATCATAGTGAAAAAGTTCAAAATATTTTGAGAATTACCAACATGTGACACAGTGACTACGTGAGCAAAAGCTGTTGGTAGAATGGCATCGATAAACTGGCTTGATGCAAGGCTGTCACAAACCTTCAATTTGTAAAATATGCAATATCTGTGAAGCCCAGTGAAACGTGGTATGCCTGTACTAAGCACTTCACTTGCATTAGTTCGTTTAATGCCCAATGTATGTTTTATTGTTAGTACTAGGGAAGAATTTTTAAGGTGTTAAGAAACTTGAATTTGGGAACCGCCAAAATATAGTGCTTATTTTACCTGCCACCGTTCTGAACTAACTGAGAAATAAGACACAGGGTGGAAAATATTTTCTTTTTTATTGATAAAGTTTGCATAGGAGAATATTATTTATATATTTGAGCAAGTGAGTTTCCCAAAGGTGATCCCTTAAATTAGACAGATTGCTCTACCCTGAAGGAGCAGGAGAGAGTGTGTGCTCCTTGATTGCTCACTCCCAGGGGAAGAAACCCAAAAGGGCTGAGTTATGCAGGCTGAGCTTCTTGCACTCATCAGTCAGGTTGGGGATTTCACTCTCGTAGGGCAGAGGGAGCGTGGGGCTGGAGAAAGGTCAGGAATGAAACACTAATGAGCATTAGGAGAGGGGGGGAGAAATATCTTCCCTACCCCCAAAGTTTTCAGATTTTTGTTGCTTCCTTGCCAGCTAGCTCGACCCACCCGACTTCACCATTAAGTCGATGTTCAAGATGTGCTGAAAGCTCCCTCAAAGCATGAGCTAACAAGCTATCAAGGAGTCCTGCTCCCCTTCCAGTAAGGTTATTCCCTCAGTGTGCTTCTCTAAGGTTTGGAGTATACCCTTGAGACCACTGGTTGACAGTAGAGATTTCACCACTAGGTTTTTGGTTTTTTTTTTAAAGATTTTTATTTATTTATTTGACAGAGAGAGACATAGCAAGAGAGGGAACACAAGCAGGGGGAGCTGGAGAGGGAGAAGCAGACTTCCCTGCAGAGCAAGGAGCCCGATGCGGGGCTCGATCCCAGGACCCTGGGATCAGGACCTGAGCCGAAGGCAGACACTTAATGACTGAGCCACCCAGGCGCCCCTCACCACTAGGTTTTCACTCAATACATTTGAGCCCATTCACAGATCAGGTACTATATTAGATGTTTAAGAAAACAAGCTTATTTCATTATATTGTATTACCATAATACTAGATTCCTCCAGGGAGGGAGGATTCCTAGTAGATTTTCCATTAGCCCTTAAATCCTGGTCTATTTCCATCCATCATACTTGGTATTTCTAGAACAACTCTCCCTATAAATACCGGGCACATATTAACCTGGTAACCAGAGGAGAGGCTATTTTTGAGGAGAAGAGAGAGCCATCTCTGAAGTGGCTAATGGCATGTTAGGAAAGAGAAATGGGCAAGAAATATCTGAAACTGGCCATTGGCAGTAGCAGATGTTTTCTTATGGAAGAGTGAACAGAAGCACTGACCAGATCGAATGTGACAACAGTTCCAAACTCTAATGAATTGTCTTTAAAGGACAAGATCAGTTTTGTCATTAAAGTGTTAAAGGGCTTGACTACTACCACACTTTACTCTATTCCTTTATTTTAGAAAGTGGCAATTTGGTCCTTTCTCAAGACCACGTTTTGTTTATGTGCCTTGTTCAAGATGTGGCAAGTAACGTGTCAGGCAAATCAGATTTAATTAATCTCTACTTGGCTTCCTTAATTAAAATAAAGAGAAGATAAATTCTCTTACATTGCCTATAAATACATCTTTCATAAATAGCACATTTATAAAAGTGCTGAGTATGTTATGAGTGTGAAGTCTATTCAAAATTGAAATCAGAAGATATTCATTCATTGACTCATCTGGGGCAATATCTTCAATGTCTAGTAATAACAAACCATTCCTATGGGATAATTTTATAATGAGTTTGACTTTCCCCAGAAAGATATACAAAAGATGATTTTCTGAGAGTAAAGGGGAAATCTTCCTTTAATACCTGTTCTTTCAATTCCTTTTTTACTTATTCTAATGAAATCGTTTGTGGTTTTATTAATCGGTCATTTCATACTCAGTAGTCAAGGAAAGAGATCCAAAATGTTAATTTTAAATTCCCTTTCTTTCCTTCTTTTGGGATAGAATCTGAAGCATCAAGATTTGACCTTTTCCTTAACACTAAAAATTTCTGAGGAAGGTAGAAAGATTAATCTGTTGAAATAGCACTGACCAATTTTTAGCTATGTACCTGGATATACTGAGGAACCTAACCCAGTATTCCAGGATAGTAGAGTCTAGTAGTAATATATGATCTAAATTGTATTTCAGGCAAATAATTTAACCAAAATTAGGAAAGATGATGTGTAGACCAGGAACAATTAGAAATTAAAGAGTCTAATATTTCAGGATTGAATTCATAGATGTTGGAGTGTTCCTGTAAATACTGCTATGGGTCACTTACATCCCACTTATGTCATTAAGTGAGTTAAAACAACAACAAAAGAAAGACTTTGAGCGATGAGGTAAAGATAGCGAGTTTATTTCTGGACACAATTTGAAGAAGCTGCTTAGATATCATTGTGGCATGATGAAGTTGAAAGTCTGGACCCTATGCTCAGGATAGGGCCAGACTACAAAGATAGATTTGAGATACATACGTTTTGAATGATATTTAGAGAATAACTAGTGGGGTCACCACACCCATTGATGGAATAACACCCACAGAGAAAGTAAGATGATGATCCTGCAAATTGGTAAAAATGATAAAGTTTTTAGAAGCAGTAGTCTTCAAAGAATTCTGAAGAAAGAAAAATCAGAGTCACAGTGGGGAGTAAGAGTGGGGAGAACTATCATCCCTTAGGTTACATATAATACCAGACATTCCTGTAGTGTTTATACTACATTTTATAGTTTTTTTCTTCTATTAGTTTTATTTTTATTTTTTCAGCTTTATTGAAGTATAATTGATAAGTAAAAGATGTATATATTTAAGGTGTACAATGTGATTATTTGATACATATATACACACACACATGAAATGATGAACACAATCAAGCTGATTGACACATCCATTCCCCTCACATGGTTACCAATTTTTGGTATGTGCGACAAGAACAGTTGAGATTTCTGTTAGCAAATTTCAAGTATACAATACAGTATTAACTATAGTAACCATGCTGTACATTAAAGTTTTGTATTACTATTGTGAGAAAAAAGGGAAAAAGAAACCACGATATACATATGGATCTATTTTGCTGGATATTGGTGGTGACCTGGACTATAGAAAATATCTCAGAAGTGAAAGTTTCAGCATACTGTCCTCAAAAGTGCTCACATGTTCATTCTTCTCTTATTCGGGTTACACTTGGAAGGCTCTGACGAACTATTATTAGCCAACAGGATGACTCAAACAGCTGTCAATGTGTCAATGTGCCCCAAACAGTGATAGTTTTGACTCTTGTCTGTAGGTATGAATTATTTTATTCACAAGGGTCATAATGATTTACTCTGTTTCTTTTCAGTTTCCCATACACTTTTAACCATAAATCCACTTCTAAAGTCCCAACTGACAACTAGGTCAGTGTTGGACAAACGTGGGTACTGTGAATTGACAAAGAATTAAGGATCTGCCTTTTTTATTAGAGGAGGTAGGGGCCCAGTTCCAATGCAGTAGCATGTGCCTCTCAGGGGAAAAAAACCCCCACATTCCTGACTTCATACATCAAACATGTTTACCTACCTCTAAGCAAGAAATAGCCAAGTTGACTACGTAACCACTGTGAATCTACCTCTTCTGCATTTGAAGTTAAATTTTGTGATACTATGAATAAATCAATTTTTTTCTTTCCAATCACACATGGAAAATGTTATTTAGTTAAGGACACAGATAAAATCATTCTGTAGAATTCAAAAAAGTGGGAGGAAGAAGTTATATGTTGAATGTGTGTGTTCACGTTTATACAAATGTGTGCTCCCATATGTGGATACATCTAATTTAACCACTTTTAATATAGTCAAGATTGCTAACAACCTTATTACTAGGGAAGGGGTAAAAAAATAGCCCATATAACAGATTAAGAAACAGGGCTGAGGAGCTGAAGTAAGCTCTGATTACAGAGTAAGCTTCTTGGCTAATTTGACTTTGTATTGCGCTGAGCAAAGTGTCTGGCCAACAGCAAGGTCATCAGGAAGTTTGCTGTGACTAACTGAGTGACTCTAGAAAGATTCACACTGACGTGCTTAGCTACAAAATGAGAATTGGGCTCAGTCTCCCTTCCTAGCTCCAGTTTTTTAGTACACAGTAAAGTAAATAAAAACCAGCCTCACTGATATGAGGAATTCTTAATCTCAGGAAACAAACTGAGGGTTGCTGGAGTGGTGGGGGGTGAGAGGGATGGGGTGGCTGGGTGATAGATATTGGGGAGGGTATGTGCTATGGTGAGCTCTGTGAATTGTGCAAGACTGATGAATCACAGATCTGTACCTCTGAATAATGCAATATATGTTAAGAAAAAAAAAAAAGAAGAAGATAGCAGGAGGGGAAGAATGAAGGGGAGTAAATCGAAGGGGAGACAAACCATGAGAGACAATGGACTCTGAAAAACAAACTGAGGGTTCTAGAGGGGAGGGGGTGGGGGGATGGGTTAGCCTGGTGTTGGGTATTAAAGAGGGCACAGTCTGAGTGGAGCACTGGGTGTTATGCACAAACAATGAATCATGGAACACTACATCAAGAACTAATGATGTGATGTATGGTGATTAACATCACAATAAAAAATTTAAAGAAAAAAAACAGCTTATTTTCCTTGAAGAGTATAAATTCTAGTCCCTGCATTTTCATGGGTGATATTATGCTACATGGATCATCACAGCTTGAACCATAAAGATCAAGGCGAACACTGCATTTTTTGTAAGTAGTACAAAATGTGAGTGTATTAAATCACTAATTTCTCCTCCATGTACATTGAAATTAGGAGTCTGAACCAGTTACTAGTTTGATAATTAAACAGTAAGTTTAATTGAGTAAGTTGAAAATCAAAAGATTAATAAGTGCCAGTATGACAAAGAAAACAGCTATTTAATTAATTATTGTAGTCTTACATAACACCAATTTATGATTCACATTTTAAGGCATGAATGACTCTAAATTTTATGCTGTTATAAAAAAATTTTTTGACATAATATTATTGTCCTGACTTCTATTGGTTGGACAGACTTTACAGTGGATTCCATCAACATCTGGATTTGAAAGTGACCTCAGAAGAATCAGAGCCCTTCAGAGAGTATCTTCTCGGTCTTTTAATGCTTCTAAGAATGGCCTTTTGGGCACCAATGTTTCTGGAATTTAATACCACAATGCATTTTTATTCTCACAGTACAAAATATCAAAAAATTCCTTTAATGTCATTTAAAAAATCTTAATAATTTAATTATCATCTAATATATCTTTTCCTATGAGGAAATTATTTAAATATAACATTTCATCTGAAGAGCTATACGTCTTATATATGTCATCATTTCCACAAATTTACATTAAAAATGTTCATATTTATTTGAAAATAAGCTTTGAGAATATTTTTTTTTCCTGTTTCAAGAGGTATAAAGTACCATTAGGTCAACACTTTGAATGGGCTGAGGAAATACAAAAGACTGATTACTTCAGTCACAAAATCCAATTGTATGATACTAGCTTATTGAAGAAAAGAGCTGGATACCTGAATTCCTAGCCTTATGCATTTTCACAAACCTTTTAGTTTTTCATTGAAAATGGATTTGAATAAACTTTTCTATTTTTTCAGTAAAGTAAATGTTCTTAAAAGCCTATTATTCGTTGCTCAACAACAACAAAAATTGTTCAGCTCCTGCCTTTTTTCTGAAGACCGAATGTACTGTTATCCTTTTTCTGTTAGCAATACACTTGGTATTTTGATAATGGAAAGAATATGAATTGCATTATACTGTGACCAACATCATTTCAGAAATTTTATTCTTTTGGCATAATATATACATTCCCTTGGAATATAAATACTTCTCCATGATGTAAGTTGATTTAAGTACATGGCCAAAACTAATTTGGAATTACTGAAGCAATGCCCAAGAATCAAGAGTGGAAACCGAGTTTACATGATACTCAGCTAAAGGGAATTCTCCAAAGTCTATAGATGTAGCCAGAAAGATTCAGTAGTAAATTTTCTAGTACTAACCGATAATTATAGCATGCTTAATTTGTGTAACTCAAATAACTCTTAGGTATTCTCATTTATTTTGAACCTCTTATATTTTTCTGCTTCTCAGATTCTCAGAAGCATATGGAACTATGATGGATATTCCTGAAACAAGAAAAGGAACTTGGTAAGTCTTCTGGAATCTCCTATCTGAATCAACTATTCGCATGGAAAGCCAGTTTTATATGAAAACAAAATGGTAATTTTAGATAAAAGAATCAAAATACTGGGGTGCCTGGGTGGCTCAGTTGTTGGGCGTATGCCTTCGGCTCAGGTCATGATCCCAGGGTCCTGGGATCGAGCCCCGCATCAGGCTCCTTGCTCAGTGGAAGCCTGCTTCTCCCTCTCCCACTCCCCCTGCTTGCGTTCCCTCTCTTGCTGTGTCTCTCTCTCTGATAAATAAATAAAATCTTAAAAAAAAAAGAATCAAAGTACCACATAATTTTTTTAAGGATAATGAAGGAAACTTGCCATAAAATCACACTACTGCCTGCCTATTCAAACTCATTTCCACTAACCCCCTCACAGGCACCCATGTTCCAGTCCTATCAGAGAATGTCTCACGATCAAAATATGCATTCTTTCTTGCAAATTCAAGTCTTTGCCCTACAAGTCCTCAACACTGAATATCATTCTTCCATATCTTTTCCTGGCCAATTTGTAGTCCTAGAAGACTCATTACAGTTTCATCTCTTCTCAAACTATCTTCCCTGACCTGCTCAGATGGAGCCATAACTGTACTCTGGGTCACCATAGCATTTTGTACATATTTCCTCTTACAGCTTTTCTTATAGGTATTGTTTAGTTACCTGCCATTCTTACTAGACTGTGTGCTCCTTGAAGGCAAAGGCAGTAGATTTTATCTTTGCATGTCTAGTTTCTTGAAGGAATTCATTTCTTCTCTTCCATCTATCCACATCCCGTGATAAGGGATTTCATACCCAGTAAATCCTCAGCATATGCTAGCTGGCTGACGTCTGATTTATTGAAATCACTCTATCATAAAGTCTTGTACATATTAAATATTAAGATATGTATAATTTATGCCACACCCATTTTCAAAAATTATGAGGCAGCTTTAAAAAAAACCTAAGGAAAAATATATCACAAACCCGAGATGAGGTAACCAAACTGAGTTTTATGGATCTCATTTACTTGCCCTTTATCATCCTTGACTATGTGAAATTATAAATTGGACATTAAATCTTAATGTAAATTTTTTTAAGCTATCCTTTATCTTATATTAGACAGAAGGTGAGAGAGAGTGTGTCACCAATGTTTTGGAATTTAGTATCACAATGCCATATACCAAATGTATGGGGGCCAATTGAATAACATTAGAACAACATTCTAGGAAATAATTCTTGTCAAAAGTATTTCCAGAGGTGATTCTTGATTTAGTTATTTTGCCAGATGGCTGTGTCAAGTTCTATATAAATGAATATTGGTTCCCCTATGGTGGGAGGAAATTAGCAAGTAAATCAGGTATGAAGAATTCATAAGAAGGGAGTCTTTAAAGCTGCAAAATCTTTTAAAGTGACCCATTTCATAAAAGAATATGTCTTAAGCACTGATGTATTATGAAAGGGTCAACATATATTATGCTTGACTTCTAAGAATTCTATAATAATTCCAGAGATGAAAATTTGAAGTTAGGATATTTTATAAAACATGAAGATTATTAACAGTAAGATAGTGGGAGAATATATGAGAAGAAAAATAATGATTTTTGGGTTTTTTTCTAGCTTAGAATAATCTCTTTACTTACTCACCCGGTGGAAATCTCTCACGCTTTTTCATGTAGCAGATCATGCATAATTATATTTGTTAAATATACATATGTAAAGGTTTGATACTACCCAATTAGTATAACAGCTAATACGTTAATGGTTCTATTTCAAACTTTATCTGGATAATATTTCCTATATTAATAATATAAAACTTGGATTATTCCAACCACATTAACATTTTCCTTTTGTAGCCTATATCAATACATATCTATAGCACACAGTTTAGTACTTACATCATAGTTTCTGGTATTTCTCTATCATCTATCTATAAAACAAGAGCAACCATAAAACCAAGATATAACCAAGGACACTCCTTATTCCTTCAGCTGGGTCCAAGGCCATAATCATATTCCTTGACTCCTCTGCCAGCCATTCTAGATCCCAGTCAGTCTCAGGCATCACTTTTGTTGGTCTCGGTTCCTTACCTCATAGGGAAATCACTGAGGGGTCTCAGCACCTGGTTACCATGTCCTTGTCAAGTGGTAATTGCTCTAACATTGTCCGTTCATGGTTATTGCCAGGCATGGAAGCACCAAGACCAAGAGTCACCTAGTGACTTCCCTGAGTTCTAGACATACTCTTCCTTACCTCCACTATATAGAGGCTATTCCACTTCTGAAAAACAGGATCAATTACCAGTGCCAGTATAATAATTCCCTTTTTAACTCAAGATCTCTTGGCAAAAACAACCATGAATGACCAGATGGCCATGGCATTTGGCTAAGTGGAAACCTTATTGTTATCATCTGACAGAGGTTTCCCTTACTAGAAACCAGAATCTTTAATCTGGCAGATCTTTAAGTTGAACAAATAGGCACCATAAGTTCCCTAAGTGGACAACTGGGAGTGAGGGTATGATGGTGCAATTTATGTCTGACCTATAGTCACCCTGAATACTTAGCCTGACTTCCAGTTGTCAGCATCTTTGTTTCTTTCCCTGGATGCCAGAGTATTAATTAAAGACCCCAGGAGCATTTGTCAATAAGTTACTGACTGGAATTATCTATGGAAATTCAAGATCTCTTGCTTCCTGATGGTATAACTCTGAACCATAGGTTTAAGTGAGCTCATAGTTACTCTACAAGATGTAAGTCTAAGGTTCATAGTAAAAACCTTATAATAGAGGAGGATTTTTTTGGCTCCTTCCTTCTCATTTTCTTACAGGCTTACTAGTGAGCCTTTTACCTCTCCAATAAATTACTAACTTTGGGATCCTTGCCTCAGTTTCAGTATCTGGAGGAACCCACATTAATTCAAAGAGGCCACTTGTATTTCCAGTCCTTGGTCATTAGATCCAACTATTCTGGCTATTAGGATCATGGTACTGCATAACTGTTACTAGTTCAAAATATATATCATATATTGATAACCAGTATCCCAGCTACAGTGTCATTCTTCCCAATCTGGTACTTATAGTTGCACCTCTAAGAAGCCATTCAACTTCCTATCATGCCAGTTGTTGCTGGATGATGCCATATACTCAAAGAACCAAGAGATTCTTGCACACTGTGGCACATCCTTCACTGTAAAGTGGGCCCCTCAGTCAAGGCAATGTTACATGGGATCCCGTAATGATAAATTAAACACTCTGTGAGCACTTACATAGTAGTGCTGCCTGAGAGACTGTGAATAGGGGTGGTAAACTCATACGTGGGAGATGATAAATCTCACTAAATATGAATTGCTGCCTTCCTCCCCAGTTAGGTGGAGAATTTCAATAAAAGCGACGTGCCACCCAGGGGCTGGCTTGACTCCTCAAGGAATGGTACCTTACCAAGACTTCGTGTCAGTCTCTGCTGCTACTGACAGGTCACACATTTAATAGCAGTAGTAGCTAAATCAGCCTTGGTAAGAGGTAGCCCATGCAGTTGGCCCATGCATAGTCTTAATCCCTTCTAACATGACTTTTCCATTCATGGATCCATTGTGTTAACACGGGAGTGGCCAAGTATAGAGGCTAAGTAGCATCACCCTTTGTAGCTAATTACTGAGAGCCTCTCCTAAGACTCTGGTGGTCATAGGAATCTTCCAGGCAGAGTTGTAGGTACTTGTAGTTGAAAGTTGTTGAGTCAATCTACATAGCTATGTTGAGTGCAAAGCAGATGTAGGTAGAGTGACAACTGAGTTAGCCACTATAATGGACACCATAAAATATATTTTTCATTGAATTCCCCTCAAAACCTCCCTGAAAACTATTACTTTCTCTTTAATCCAATTCTAACTTTAAACCAATTGTCTTAGAGAGTCTAAACAACTTTCCTATAAACTTCAGTATTTTGATTCTTTTTTTTTAAGATTTTATTTATTTATTTGACAGAGAGAGACACAGTGAGAGAGGGAACACAAGCAGGGGGAGTGGGAGAGGGTGAAGCAGACTTCCTGGGGAACAGGGAGTCCGATGCGGGGCTCGATTCCAGGACCCTGGGATCATGACCTGAGCCGAAGGCAGACGCTTGTCGACTAAGCCACCCAGGCACGCCAGTATTTTGATTCTAATTGCCATGTTCCTTTCATGAAATCCCAGCAACATTTAGAGTTCTCCAGTTGCACGTTTCCTCAAAGAATGCCTATCTTTGGTTTCTGAATAGTGAGTAGAATATTGATCATAGCTGGGCCTCAATCCTTCCCAAAATATGTAATGCATTTTATTTATTTATTTATTTATCAGAGAGAGAGAGAGAGAGAGAGCACGAGCAGGGGGAGTGGCAGGCAGAGGGAGAAGCAGACTCCCTGCTGAACTATGAGCCTGATTTGGGACTCGATCCCAGGACCCTGAAGGCAGATGCTTAGCTGACTGAGCCACCCAGACATCCCCTAAAATATGTAATAGATTGTATGAAAACATTAAGAAATGTTATAAGTAATGGCAGAGAAAACAGAACAGAAGCCATAATGGTTGCTGTTCAAGCTAAAGGAAATTACTTTCTGGTGAGAAACAGGAAAAAAGAAAAACTAAGTTTTTCTTTCAAAGTAAAAAGCAGTATCAACAAGTTAGAAAGCTGCAGGCATAATGCTTGCCCACATCCATATTACAAAATGGTATTCTCGCGTCAGCCCGCTATGTGGAATGCATAGTGAGCACAACTGTTCTGGTTGACATTTCCAATCCTTCTTTCAATGGCTATTTGAGACTGAGGCCATGGGGATGGGGGAAAAAATCAACCTATCCAAAAACACAGAGAACATGAAGGCTGAAAGCAGACTCTAAAACAAACATACGGAACCTCATACTGTGAAGAAACATACTGTCCTTACTGCCTGGTTTTTCTCTTGATTTGTTGGGTTAGAAGCAAGATATGCATCTCAGAAGGAGGAAATTCTCAGCTTGGTACTTCATTACCAGAGAAGTAATCTCTGTCTGAAGATCTGTGTAACCCACATAACTCAGCCTGTGTGTGGTGGCAATTCAGAGAAATAGTCCCAGAAAAAAAAAATTTCCCCAGTTTTTGGTTTTTCAATAAAATAGAAGTCAAAATAAATTTAAAATTTTGTTTACAATCTCTGACACTGTTGACATTCTTCCTTTAAATTCTCTTTTTGCCATTTTCAACTTCTAACACAAATTCCAAGACATCCTCCCTCTATCCTTTTGGACTACTTGATACCTGCCCTTTCTCCCTCTACCTTCTTGGTGCTCTTATTTTATTCTGTGAATAATTCTTCTTGTTTGAAAAAAATAATTTTTGGTTTTGTTACCCATTAATATTTGTACTCATGTCCTCATGAGACATTAACATTAATCCTAGGTCATTGCCCAAATCAGGATAGGAACTCCCTAGTTAACCCTTGGTATCCAATGTGGTTATAAATAGTAAATGCTACTTATATTAAAATTACATATATATATATATAAAATACACATCCATAATATGTATCAGTAAATGCTAATATGGATATATATTCCTATATATGGGTAAATATAATGAATATAATTAATCAATGCATAGGGAGAGATTTGCTAAGCACTATTGGTAATAATTTATGTTTTAAGTCATGTAATAACTTATAAGAATGTTAAGGAGTAGTACTCCAATTGGCCTCACAGTTGAGAAAGACTGGGGCTCAGTGAATTTATACAAATTGACCCAAGTCGACACGTGGCTATTAAGCAGTAGAGCTGGAATTCAAAACCAAGGAGTTAGGTCCTAACTCTTAAATCACACTCTGGACTGTCTTTCTCAGAAGAGTTTTGAGTGTCTTAGATGCTTATTCAAGGACCAGGTGGCCCCATTAAAGGGTAGCTGAATACAGTGCAGCAAAAGCCAGTTATGAGATGGTAGAGGAGGTTTTAGTCAGAAAATTGCTCTTCTTCTGTTGCTCAGGAGATGACTATTGACTTTCATTTATGTTTTATAAACCTCATTCCTAGTAATTGGTAGTCAGTTTGTAAATTGTGAAGTTGTTGTCAGCCAATAATATTGCCTACCAGAGCAATTGCTTCTGGTCTTGGGGAGGGTGAGGTGCTTGAACAGTAGTCAAGGTGTTACATTTACTAAATCAACGTGGAATCTGCTTTATAGAGGCGTTACGGGAAAAGAGTAAAGTATATCATTGTCATTCCTAAAATACCTGGACACATAATGGTTATCTTATGAATTAAACATGAATTTGTTTTTATTTTTCATTGCATATATAATACATGTCCCTTAGAAAAAGTTCAGGAAATAAAGATAGGTAAAATAGGAATGCATAAAATGACATAATGTATTTGATTCTCTTCCTTTTGTATGCAGGCAAATATTTGCAATCTTAATGAAGTCAAATTACACCCTATATCATGCTCTATTCTTTTCTCACTTAATATATAGTAAATACATCTCCAGACCAATAAACTTAATTCTACATTATAAAATAACATCTACATATTATTCTGTTATATTATTTTAATAAAAATATTCATTAAGCATATTGTGTTAATACAACACCATTAGGTATTGTTGATACAGATAGGAATTTTTTTTAAGATTTTATTTATTTATTTATTTATTTTTAAGATTTTATTTATTTATTTGAGATAGAGAGAATGTGAGAGAGAACAAGCACGAGCAGGGAAGGGGTAGAGGGAGAGAAAGAAGCAGACTCCCCACTGAGCAGGGAGTCAGATGCGGGACTCAATGCAAGACTCGATGTGGGACTCCATCCCAGGACCCTGGGATCATGACCTGAGCTGAAGGCAGATGCTTAACCAACTGAACCACCCAGTTAGGAAATTTTAAAAGTCTCCATCCTCATGGAGCTTACAGTCTAGTGGGAAGAGGCTGCCATAAGTAAACCAGGGAGTAACCCATGCCAGATAAGCCATGTACGTCAGATGCATATAAGTGTTTTGTGGAAATTTTCAGAAGACTAGCTAAGGAGAATGAGAGTTTCCATTTTAATTGGCCTGCTATGAGAAAGCCTCAAGAAGAAATTATTTTAACAACGACTTGATTTGACCAATCTTCTGTAGTCGCTTCTTAGGTTATAGTTACAATCAAACAACTAAACAATGGCTATCTTTGACTTTTGCGTAGCTGTCCATTTCTTCTTCTAGGTCAAGAGAGAAAAACAAAGTTTCTGTAGTTCACAAAAGTACATCTCATGGATTCCTGAGTTACTTTGTTAAATTGTCTTCCTGAGCATTTCATATCCTCACCGACCTTTCCGCATATCCTCATCAAATCTTGACACTCTCATTCGCTCTTCTTTATAAACTTTGCTAATCTGATGGGGGAGAAATATTTTTCTTTCTCCCTCATTTATTATGAGATTATTATAAGTGTTAAGCATTTTATATTTAATTATATTATTGCATATTAGTTAAATCCTTAAAATTATTTTTATTAAAAATTTTTTTTTCTGAAAGAATACATGAACATAGTTTAATTATGCAAATGGTACCCAAACACCTATATCATAGTTACCTGCAAGAACTTTCCCAACTTCATCCTTCATCCATCCCAGGATCAACCACCTGAAACTTGAATTCCATATTCTGGCACTTATACATCATTGTATTTTTAAATACTTAATATATTTATGTCTGATTTATCAGTTTTAGATATTATTGTTTTCCCATTACAGTGTGATGATTTAGCTTACTCACTTACCATCCTATTTTGTTCTCCTCTCCCATCCCTGAAAATTTTAATATATTGATATTTGGTGTTATAATTTATACTCATGAAAATGTTATTCACAGATGAGGGTTGTAATGTATTGTGATTATGTGTAATGTACTGTGATTGTGCTATTTTTTTTAGGATTTAATAATTGCTTTGTTTTCCTCTTTACTTATTTCTTGGTACCTGTTCCTAATTCTTTCTATACTAAGCAATGCTTTTCAGTACTATTTTCCACAAAGCCAATCATATGAGGCGACTTGCTAGTCGAATTTTCCTTTTCTTGGAGTAGCCATCTTGGAGATCTTTTGTCTAGGCTTATCACCCTGCACATCTGGTCCACTGTTAGAATTCTCCCATTTCCCTTCACCATTAATCTTCTCTATACCGGCATCAGTACTTCTGCTTTCCATACTCAGAGTCGTGCCCTTTATCAATTTAACCCATTGATTTGATAGAGAATATTCTTCAGTAGCTTACCAAGAAAGGATTTGTGGGAGATAAATAAATGGGAGACCCTGCATTGTTCGATTTACCCTCACAGTTGATTGATAGTTTGGCTACACATAGAGTTTTAGTTTACAAATCATCCTCCAGATTTTAAAGGCATTACTCCATTACTCCATTACCTTCTAGCTCCCAGAGTTGTTGAAAAGTCAAAAAGCATTCTGATTCTTCATCCTTTGCATGTGAGCTGTTTTTCTCCAGTCTTCTGGAAACTTACAGAATCCTCTCATTACCTCAGTGTTCTGAAGTTTCAAAATCATGGACCTTAAGCCAAGCTGCTTTTATCTAGCCACTCTCTGGGCCCTTTAGTCTGAAACCCATGGCTTTCACTTATGGGAAATCGTTTTGAATTATTGCACTAAAGATTTCCTCCCATCCATTTTCAATATTGTTAAAGATGTGGCATAACATAATACATATGTGGGAGGGGTCCTTGATACTTTAATTGTACTAAGGGTTAATATCAGGGATCTTATATTCTTTGTATTAACTTGATAAATAAACTTAGGTATAGTCATAGACTTTTAAAAAGCATCATATATTCTTCCTTTTTTGAAGGTAAAATTCCTAGAAGTTGTAGAGATGTTTACTTAACTTTTAATGTGTTGGAAGGTATAGGGTACCAGTCCTTCATCTGCCACATCCTGGCCTCTGATCAAGTTGCAAGGTGGCAAATAAAATAAAAGTAACAGCTTTACTACCTGTAATACAAAAATTTCTGATGAACTTGGATTAGACGTGGCATTGCCTCCTATCTCTACCTCTAAACTGAATTTAAATACCCTTTCACCCAAGATTGCAAACTTTTCCATGGAGAAAGAGGTCTGCCCAGTGAGTTTATCACATGATAGCTGAAGAGGAGGAGAAAAATTGTTCTGCTTAAGACAGTGATAATTCAAGAGAAAGGAAAATGAGAAAGCCATTTCTATTTCATTTTAATGCAGTGATTCTGCCTTTGTCAGTGGACTCTATGAATGTCAGACTTTCCTTAATTTTACCAATCAGATAAGGTGTACTTCCTCCGGTAGAAGGAAGAAAGTAAAGGTCATGGAGAATTCTAGGGTGCTTATTCCAGCTTTCTTCAAGTGGCAAAGAAAGTAGAAATGATTTCTTTATTATCTTGGCAGGGACATGGAGACAGTAAAAGTGTACCCCTGCATCTACATTTGTGATTCTCAAAATTTTAGCATGCATAAATATAATCAGGGAAGTTTAGTGAAGTGCAAATGTATGGGTTTCACTTCAGAGATTCTCATCTAGTATGTCTGAATACGACATCCAGAAGTTCAGGAAAATGCATTTTAATAAGCTTCTTTGTTGATTGTTTTTCATATGGTCTTGGGATTCCACTTTGAGAAACACTCAACATAATGTCAAGTCCCTGTATACAAATTTTGTAAATTCAAACAAATAATAAACCCAGGACTGGCTTCATGAGTTTCTGAATTTTTGTTTTGTCTTGTTGTCATCAGAGTGTGTGAGACATGAACATAATCCAAACCTTAATGTTGTATAGGTTTGTTTTGTTTCACATTCACTGAGTCTCTCACAGGTGGTCACCTTCCTAATGGGAGTTCCCAAATAGCAGGTAACATATTATTATTATTATTATTATTATTATTATTCCTCCATTACATCAATGTGCCACAATTCTTCTTCACTCATATAGCCTCTTCATCACTGCTGACAACACCTTTTCTTTCCTTCCATCTTCTTTTTATTGGCCTACAGAACTCCTAATTATACATATTTCAGATTTTATTTTAAATGTCATTCTGGACATCAAGCTTGAGTCACATCACTATGTTATTTATTCTTAAAGAGCGTTGTACATCTCCACCATTACCATTTTCACAATTAACAGTGAGAGAGCTGTTTGTCTGAATATTTCACTAATGCTTGTCCTCACCATTTGACTGTAAGCACCAATAGAACATATTCATATTAATTACCTTTCAACCTTCATTGAAAAACACCTCCTAAGTATTTCTAGTTCTTAGTAGAGTTCCTGCTTCATTATAGTCACTAATTCAATAAGTAAAGTAGGTAAGATTCTGGTTATAAGTTACAATAAACCCTGTGTCATGAAATGAAATCAGAAATGGTAATAAACCTGTTTTTTTAGTATTATAAACAGTATATCAATATTTTATTTTCTAATTTTACTCTTGTTTTCTTATTACATCAATGGCACACATTTTGTAATTTTCTCTACATTCTAAGAAGCATTCGATAATCCCTCCTTAGTAGCAAGAATAATAACAATAATATCCATCGATTACTTCATTTTATTATTATAACAGTCCTATGAAGCAGGTCTCATGATTATTGAATTATATTATTTTGGTTAGGATTTTACATATAATTGATTCCTTTTAGATTTTATTACTATTATTTAAATGATACTGAAAGGTAAGCACCTTATATATTTTTTAAAGACTTTATTTATTTATTTTAGAGAACACGTGTGAGGGGCGGGGAGGGGCAGAAAGAGAGGGAGAGAGAATCTGAAGCAGACTCTATGCTGAGCACAGAGCCCCACATGGGGCTCGATCTCACAACCCCAAGGTCACAACCCCAAGATCATGACCAAAAGTTGGACGCTTAACTGACTGAGCTACCCAGATGCCCCAAGGTAAGCACTTTAACTGTGGGATTTATATGAAACACAAATTTTAGAGATCATTACTTGAGTTTCATCAGGGCAATTAAGATTGATTATTATTATTATTATTATTTTTATTACGGCAACAGGAACACTACAGTTTTAACACAATTATTTCCTTTTTATAATAAGGAATTTATTTTTGTGTTCTATGCTGACGGACATAATTAGAATCATATTTATAAAAGTTATCTTTATGACATTAGCCACAGTTTATATTGCTAATAAGTGATTTTATAATGTAAATAAAAATGTCTTCTATTTTTAATATAAGAAGAAATAATTAGCTAATTTCTAGAAAAAATACTAATATTCCATTTATGTATAATTTATTTCAAATTAAATTTAAATAGAAAACAAACTTAATATTTTCTAATTATCTGTATGGGAAAAAATAATTTTAGAGAACCTATTTCATATTTAATAAGTCCTTACTGTGCAATTTAACTCTGCAGGTTTAAAAAAAAGAAGGAGAAAACAGGTCTCAATGGAAGATGTCTAGTAACTAAATTTCGAAACAAACAAACCCTCAAAATCAGCCTTGAAAAACATAGTCCTCTGCATAGAGTACCTATATTATATGATAGCTTCATTATGAATTATAGTTATGTATTTCCAAAATAATTGGCATTTTGTTCAATGTTCCTTTTCACTGATGGATTAATTGCAGTTTTTGCAGATGAAATTCAACTTGTATTTTTAAGTATTCACAAGTTAAAAGATTAAAATGAAATTTATAGATATTCAAGCTGGATAACACTATTCAGAAATAATTCTTAAATTAGTTAGTGACTACATTTTACTGCAATTAGTGTTGATTATTATAGCTTTATACTTATTAAGTGTTCAAACTTCCCTAGAATCTCTTCCCTTCCTATCTGAGTCTTGAGCTTCTCTTTGTACATGTAAGCCACATCAGTGTGGATGACCCCCAGCGTGGCACAACCATGTGATCCAGCATGTCCGCTGTCATCTGAATACCGTTCTCATTTTTTCTACCCATGCTGTTTGTGTGGCAAGGCTGGAAGCCTGGAAATTATATTTGATGGGCTCTCTCGCCATCTCTAGCTTAGGTTTTGCCACTGAGAGATATGCGCAGCTTAAAAGGTGGAAGAGAAGTAGACATCACTACTCCTTTGACAGTGATGGGTGCTAACTGAACTTCAGTTGAGAGCAGACAGGTGACATGTCAGTAGATCCCAGACATTCTACAAATCACCTGCTTGAGTTCTATGAGCAATGAAGCCATGGGCTCATCTGTAGTGGTTTCTTGAAACTGTTAAAACCGCCAGATTTCCTGGAACCAGAAATGGTTTTGTCTGACCTCTGACCATGCAGGCTTTGCTGTGATCTGTAAACAACTAATCTCTACATCAGATACCATTCTCTTTGGGGTATTTAGAGTGTTCTCTGTTTTGTTTTGTTTCGTTTTTTCTTAACTGAAAACGGACTAAGACATCACTATGGACTGAGCCAAATGTAGCCAACTAAGTACAACTTCCTGGTCACAAGTATGACTTATAAAGAAAACCCAAAAACAAACAAACAAACAAACAAACAAAACAGCCTTATTTCCACATGGCTGATTCTTTCCCAGAAAATGTATGTTTAAATTCACACCCACACCCACACCCACACACAATATTAACTGAAGAAGCAGAGATAACATCTCAAAAAATGTCAAATCTCGTTTTTATTTTTTGTAAGTCTCAGAGAAAAAGCAGAAAGCTCCCAAGTTTTGTTTTTCATAAAATACCTGGTAATCACCAGTTGGAGGTAATTACATAATTTTTAAAAGTTTTTAGGTTATGGCTGTTTTATCTACCTAAGCGTAAATTATTTGTTTCCCTCTTCACTTTTTGGGAGGGTGGACAGGAAGGAATAGAAACTCTCAGAAGACAATGATGCTGTGATTTTGCCCCAAGCACAGAGAGGTACCCACACTTCTTAGTACTATTCTATTCTTAACAGGTCTTCCCAGCCTCCAGTATTGGTGCCTCTATATTCCTCTTCTGCTTTTCAAAGTAGATTATGCCGGATCTCCACTTCAACTTTTCAAGGTCTTACCACCATTCATAAGATTATGTTCGAGCTCCACCCCTGGCTCACAGGCTGGCCTCTTTACAGGTCCTATGCTTGCCCCACTGTGCTTCCCGCTACTTTGTCCACTTACAAGACACTCCAACCTTGGAAAACAATGGCTTGCTGCCTTTGCCTGCAATATCTCTTGCCTCTGAGAGTCTCCCATGCTCCCCCCTCCCCCGGCAGCCCACTGCACACCTTGCCTGTCCTCCAAACCTCTGGTCATCACTTTGAATACAAGATTAGTGCTCGCCAAGCTGTTGCATCTCTGATTTCCACTCCACGATAAAGAAGAAAATTGTATATGTTGTCCTATTCTTTCATAGTCTGTTGTACATGTCTGCACTGATAACTGTGACAATTCATTGAAATTTTCTGTTTGAATATCCATCTTCCCCCTAGAATGTAAGATACCTCTCTGTCCTGCTCCTTAATATGTGGCACAGCACATGCTCGGTGCTCATGACAAGCGCTACAAATGCTTGTTGAATGAATAAATAAATGCATGTTTATTGACTTACATATTTATGAACTAGAGTTCATAACTATTAATTTGATTTCCAGAGCTGCATTTATGACTGGTAATTATGACGAAAGTATAGAGAAATTCATCCTGCCTTATAATACATGCTTCAAATAACTGTTACAATCTGGCTTCTGTCCATATCATGGGTATGGACAAAACTGATGATTTTAACTAAACCATTCTCTGTGGCTTTGAAGATAGGCTATTGTTGGCATGGGTTTCATATTTTCATTGTTAATTTAACTGCATATGTATCAACTACCACCAACTATCTGTCCAGCTTTGGCCAGATTGTACTGGAGAAACCATAGCCTAGTCAGTCTCTACTGTGCCTGGTATATGAGGCAGTCAATAAATATTTGTAACATGAATGAAGGCACTAACTGTCCAGTTGGAGGCAAAAAGATTAATACAGCTAAGCTAAGCATGGTCAGACAACACAAGATAGAAAACTAATTTTATATGCATGATAGTGCCTGAAAAACACTATGCTCTTAACACACATACATCTTCATAAGAAGTGAGGAGCCTTAAATGAATGCTGACCTCATCTGTATATCAGGGGAATATATGAGGTGAATAAGCAATATGAACTACAAAAGATAAGGAGGAAGAGCAAAATAATGCTGGGCCCCAAGACTAAATAGACTGAATGCAAAAGAGCAATGCTAGCTATATTCTCCCATAGGTTGGACAAATGTTACTCCTGAATCTGGAGGGGACAATTCTTGTTCTATTTGTAAAGTTCTAATAAGCTTTCTTTCTTAGGAAAATATAGACAAGCCTGGCTGAATATTGTATTTATTTCTAAGTATTGATCTTGCAAGTTTTGCTGAGCTCATCCTGGGATAAGGGTGGGAGAAAGGATGAGAAAAGTAATAAAAAAAATTAATGACAAGAACCACCTTGAAAGGGGAAAGAAAACACAAAATATGAATTTAAAGGGGAGAATGCTGGTGGTATTGTATTTGTAGTATTGAGGGGAGCTCTGGATCCTGGTTATCCAGACGATCATTTTCCCACAAATAGATGAAAACATTACAATAATTCTATCATTTCAGCTCTGAAGAACATACTGAATAATTTTAGAATGCAAAATTTTGAGGATTACCAATTCTTTTTATTTATTTTCAGCTCTAGGCATTCTGCAAAACCAGTTTTACTGTTTGCAAAGGTCTTATTGTTATTTGAACGATGATTTCTGTGCCTTTTCTTTCAGAATTGTCTATTCTGAGTCACCAGACTATTTTGAATTGTCTTAATGATGTCTGCTCAGATACACTGCTTTGAGCTATAGAAAGCTCATAAACTTTGAGTCAAATAGAGAAGTGTGGTGCTTGGGGAGGTGACTTAATCATTGTTGTCATCTGTAACATGGTGGGGGGGGTATAAAATCTTCACCCGTCACTGGAAATATGAAATGAGACTGTTTGTGAGCATGTTTATCCAGCCCCAAACACAGAGTAGATGCTCCTACTCTGTAGGGAGACTATTACCTCCCTCTTCTCCTTTGTTTAATCCCAAACTTAAATGAAACAGCCTTCTGTTTCAAAATAGAACATGTCCTTTCGTTTGTCCGAGGGCACTGACTCACAAAATACTTCCCAACCTGAAGGCTGGCCTAGCCTCACCATCCAAAGAAACATTCTGTTTCCCAAAAGATGTTCAGCTGAGATGGTGGATGACTTTTTAATAAACAAGAAAGATATCTCAGTGTAGGTAAGCAAAGACTTTGGCTACTGATCATCATCAATTAGAAATTAGCTTAAATGTTAGGAAGGTGATCCAGCAGCTTGGGAAAGGGAGAGTCGGCGACAAGGTAAAAAGTTGTGAAAGAAATAATAAGACTTTTAAGATCAACACTAGTAGCTGACATTATTTACTTTGTGCCAGGCTCTATGCTAAATATTACGTGGAGTATCGCCCTGATCCCGCCAACAACTCTAGTGCTAGATACCATTACTATTTTACAAAGAAAAAAACTCAATTTGAGCTTGGATTTGAGCCTACCAACCTCACTCCTGCAAAACCATCTGCAAAACCATTAGACCAAGAAGAGGCTGGGGGGGGGGGGCGGCGGCGGGGCGGGGGGCGCTGCAAATCTGATCAGATCAGAGATCAGAGTCTGTAGCTGCTTTAGTTCAGAAAAGAGAGAACAGCCAGTTGAAGTGCTGCTAATATTTATGAAATTCATCCTGTGCTTGTATCTCTTCAGTCTCCATAATAAGTTAGATTTCTGTGGTCTCTTTAAACTTCTCCTCCCTCCTAGAAACTTACTATGATTATTTATTAAATGGCCCTATAAGGTGGACATTCCTCAGTATTATTGATTTTCTGCTTCAAATCCAGATCCACGAGGTAAATTTTATAAAGCCAACGAGTCATTCCATGGCTTTTAAGCATCTGCTCTGGAGCCAGATTGCTGGCTCCGATCCTACCTGCAATGTTTCCTTACTCTATGACCTTGGGCAAATTGCTTAATCTCTGTGCGCCTCTGTTCGTTTGTGTATACATTTTAGATTAAAATATTTTTAAAAAGTCTGCTGGTAAGATTGATTTGAAGATTAAATCAGTTAATCCCTTTACTGTGTTTAGAACAATGCTTGGCACATTGTAAATTCTTACAAAATGTTCGGGCAAATATTGTTGGTTGACATAGTGATATTTGAATCAAAGTGTGAGGTGCTTTCTGCAAAACTGACATTAATAAATTCAAAATGATAAGAAACTAGAGACAAAGTTTAAGAAAAATCTAAAGTTCATGAAATTTTTTTACTAATTATGTCATGGGTAGAAAGAGATTGTGAGGTACAATGATGAGTCTACCTCATTCCTTCCACTCTGAAAAAAACAAAATACTAGTATTTCATGCATCCAGCTCTGTCAGGAAATGGTCACACTGATGGGGGGCAACAAACAATGCTGATCTTCCACTTTCGAGGGGATTTGTCTTCGGAATCATGACTAAGCTTTGCCTCCTTCCTTACTTTCTGTCCCTTCTCCACCAGCTGCTTCCTTATTTAGCTCTTTGAGAAACTTGAACCCCCATTATGTCACATAAGAACTAGAGGAAAAAGAGTAGGGAAAAGCTTCAGAAACTTGGAAAAAAATCATTAGGTTCAGTTCCTCTTGGGGCCAAAAATTGTTACTCCTCTGTGTACCAAATTTTTCAAAGAAAAAATTCAAACCTCAAGTTTTTTAAATTTCAGATATTTTATTTTATTTTTTAAGATTTTATTTATTTATTTGACAGAGAGAGACACAGAGAGAGAGGGAACACAAGCAGGGGGAGTGGGAGAGGGAGAAACAAGATTCCCGCCGAGCAGGGAGCCTGATGCGGGGCTCCATCCCAGGACCCCGGGATCATGATCCAAGCCAAAGGCAGACGCCTAATGACTGAAGCCCTCAGGCGCCCCTCAAATTTCAGATATTTTAAAGAAGAACTTCAAACTTCAATAAAACATTAAGAGTTATGGAGAGATTAAAAAAAAAGAGCCCTGCTTATATGATCTTTTCCAATAAAGTGACGTTTAGAGAACTAATCAGGCAGAACTCGTTTCATTTTCCTTTTCGCATTTGACTCCCATCAAGGTTACCATTTACCATCAGCTACTTAAAATATGTAATAGCCACTTTTCATGCATTTACATGGATCCATACCTTAATATTTCTTTCCTTTATATTTGAAAATGGTCTTTGACAATAGCGGTTGAGATACAATATCGTGAGCAACAAAAACGCATACGAGTGATAGGAGTTGAAAAACAGCCTACTTTAGCAAATTTTACCTTTTATATGTACCATGCTGCATAGATTTTGCTCAGCCCCTTGTGTAATCTATGTTCTTTGTGGCTTATAGCTTGCATGTCATGTTGTAAACACAAATCTAATTTTTATTGAAATGGTTTGTGTTGGGTAGGTATGTAGTTATAAGAGTGCCTTTGGCTAATCCTAGAATCTTTCATGTTGGAAAACTAAGCACATGGAGGTACTAAGAGTATGACTCATTCTGTCTGGTTAGAGAGAGAATTGAGGGGTCAGTGTGCCTTAAATGTGAAATGATGCATGTGTGGAAGTGAAACTTCATAACGACTTGTGAGTCTTTAGGCAGAATAATATTAACAAATTAGATGCTTAATGTAGGTTTGTTGAGCATTCTAAGGCAATGGCAGTGATGTAGGAGAATTATTTCTAAGATAGAAATCCTAAGACTTGGGGACTGAATGTAAACAGAGTGATCAAAACCTTCATGGTCCCTTGTCTCAGGGAGTGTCATAAATTGAGATGTGGTTTGGTGGCATTCATTAAATGATGGGAATGTAGGACTAAACACAGATTTCGGAGGGAAGTTTGGGAACATAACAAAGCTTTAAAAAAATCGTATATTTTATTAAAGTAGACGCCTTTTTTTATCTCTTGATACAACTATTTAAAAAAATTTTTTTGAAGTACAGTTGACACACAATGTTACATTAGTTTCAGTTTTATAACATATGTATGCTCACCACCAGTGTAGCTACCATCTGTCACCACACAATACTGCCATGATACCATTAACTATATTCCCTATGCTATACTTTTTACCCCTGTGACTTATTCATTTTATAATTGAAAGCCTGTAAAGTAGACAACTTCTAAAATCTTCCTTTCCATTTAATCCCTATGACATGGCATATAATAAATACACAATAAGATAAAAATATAAAAAAGAAAATAATGTGTTGAATAAATGAAGGAGTGACTGAATGAGCAACCTGATTGGAATGTTCAGGGGCAGTTAGGAAAATGAATCAAGAGTTCAGGATTAAGTAGTAAGATTGGGATCATGGGAGTGAATACAATTGCCAAATTAGAGCGCACAGAGTAAGCAGAGTCTAAAATGGATCAAATTTATTAAATGGAGAGCTGAAGAAAAGTATAATAATCAGCCCCACAAACATGAAAGGTTAGAACTAGAAAGGGATCATAACATTATTTAGTAATGTTGCTCCACCAGATACACATACACACACACACACGCGCGCGCGCGCATGCACACGCACACTGATATTACAGCTGAGAAAACAAGTCTGAATGTGTTAAGTGCCTCACCCATTATCAGGTGGCTGACTCAAAACTCATTCTCTCTGTTCAGGGATCTAGGATAACATCAGAACAGAATAATTGTTTCCAAGGGTTATTTATATCACTCTAAGCGTCACTGTTTACACTTTCATGGCCAAATATTATATTTGTTTACTCAAAGGTCTTTTGATTTTTTTCCCCCTCAAAGTCACTAACTAGCAATAGCAGAAAATGGGCTTAATGTTCAAGTGCATATGGAGTATTTTTTTATATTTTAGTATTTTCAGAGAATTATTGTTTTGGGGCTGTTAACTTCTTATCTTTCAATAGATTACAGTTTGTATTAGCATCATAAAAAGGATGGCATTCATGTGTGTGTAAACAGCTCTCCTTTGTGAATATTAATTTGTTTTAGGCATTACATATAAAAAGTAAATATCAATATTGTAAATAATTGGATTCAAACTTCAAATGTGGGATTGCTTAATATCAGAGCTTCAGAAAATATTATAACAAAAGACTAATTTGAAGTGTCCAAAGATAACAATGACAAGAAAATAGGAGGAAATAGGGCAATGTTAGTGTATTCTGTTAGGTTACAGACTGTGTGATTGGTGAATATTCTTTTCTCTGTAAGTCTTTTTTTTTTTAAGATTTCATTTATTTGACAGAGAGAGACACAGCGAGAGAGGGAAGGCAAGCAGGGGGAGTGGGAGAGGGAGAAGCAGGCTTCCGCTGAGCAGGAATCCCAATGTGGGGCTCGATCCCAGGACTCCAGGATCATGACCTGAGCCGAAGGCAGATGCTTAACGACTGAGCCACCCAGGTGCCCCTTAACTACTGTTTTTTTTTTTTTAAATCCTTACATATACACATTTGAAAACATGGTTTAATCAAACACTTTGATCAATAGCATCTGAGGTCCTACTTCAAATGAATAGTTCATATTCTCTCAAACAATAACCTTGTAAGTATTGACTAGTCAAAGGATAAGGATGCAATGTAATAACTCTAGCACATAATAACCCAGATTTTCTTCTTCCAACTTCGCAGAATGCAGAAGCATATACTGAGGAGTTAGAGAAGGAAGATGTGCTTTCTTCTCTTCTGTTCCAATTGTCCTGGGAGGTTGTACAACCACTGTTGTATGCAATCGATTGATGTCAGGCTTTGGGAGATGCATGGTCAGCAGGGGGCCCCAGCCACTGTGTACCTAAACTGACTTCCAGGCGAGAGGCCTGATTTCTCATTTGACAGCTTTTGTAGTGGGAAACATAAGACATCCTTCACTAGTTTGTTGTCAGAGTTAGGGAATTAAGCTCAATAATTCAACACATTGTACTTTTAAATTTTTAAATGTTTGCAAAATATGCATAATTAGGGTAACTTTGTTTTGGATGCAAAGTGCACCTGCATTCTAATCTTCTGCCTAGCAGAATCACTGTGGCAGTGCAAGCATCATGATTTTGTATGCTCACAGCCCTTCGTGAGGTTATTTCTGCCTGACTTAAAGAAGCATGTATGAGTTATTTTGATACAAGCTTTAGTGTTGTAGAGGACAACTGAGCCGCTGTTCGTATAAGATCCAGGCGTGATGCCTTTTCTTCCAAAGAAATTTTATTTTAAATTGGACATCAAATTCTCTAATTATTACTAAGTAGAAATTTTATCACATTACAACACTGAACAAAAAGATTACTTCCAGTGGAATTTCTATCTCAGGAAGTGAGATAGAATAACCAATTGTTCAGAGTGGAAAGCATTAATCTAATATGAATAGATTCCATCAGACAAAAATAAGATAGCCATATCAGAAAGAATAGTAGATGCCCTGGGTTTCATGTGCTTTTATTTCCTAATTGATGGCAATTAGACTTTCTTTTAAAAAACAATAGTTTCTTCTGAAGTCAGAAACAAACAACGATGAATACTACCAGCACTGTTATCTAATATTTTCCTGGAAGCACTACTCAATACGATTTGACAGGAGAAATGCAGAAGAGGTATATAGACTGGAAAAGAGGAAACAAAAATTATCACTATTTTCAGCTGAGGATGATACCTGGAAAGCCAAAGAAAATTGACTGAAAATTATTGGAAACAATAATTCAATAAGATGATAAACTCAGTTAAAAATAATCAGTTAGAAAATATTAGAAAATAAAGTATTGGATTTAAGATTAAGAAATAGGTAGGGGCACCTGGGTGGCTCAGTCAGTTAAGCGTCTGCCTTGGGCTCAGGTCATGATCTTGGGGTCCTGGGATCGATTCCTGTGTCAGGCTCCCTGCTCAGTGGGGAATCTGCTTCTCCCTCTCCCTCTGTGCTCTCTCTCTCTCACTCTCTCTTCAGTAAATAAATAAAATCTTAAAAAAAATTAACAAATAGGTAAAACATCCAGAAATCAATCTGTAATATTCAGAAGCTACAAAAAGAAAAAACTGGAATTAACATGACTTACTGGCTAAAATCATAGACTCTGAAAGCAGATCATATTTATTTGAAACATGGCTCTAGTGGTTTTTGGATGTGTAGCTTTGAAAATTATGATTTGAATTACAATTTCACTGTAACATATAAATGTCTATCAATGAGTTTATCAATACAAACCAACCAGTGCAGATGCTGTAGACACTGATATGAACAGACTTGACATTTAAAACACAAGGCACAGACTCATGTGCAATGCATGCTGCCAATTATGTAAAAGGAAAAAAACAAGTGCCTGTTTATGTGGGAAACTTGTTGGAATATACATAGCAAATTCATCTGGGACACACAAAAGTATTTGCTTCCAGGGATGAAGACTATGAAGAATTTGAAATATATTATCAAAAGAAGCAAGGGCAAAAATGAACTATTGGGACTTCATCAAGATAAAAAGTTTTTGCACAGCAAAGGAAACAGTCAACAAAACAAAAGACAACCAACAGAATGGGAGAAGATGTTTGCAAATGACATATCAGATAAAGGGCTACTATCCAAAATCTATAAAGAACTTCTCAAACTCAACAACCAAAGAACAAATGATCCAATCAAGAAATGGGCAGAAGACATGAACAGACATTTTTCCAAAGAAGACATACAAATGGCCAACAGACACATGAAAAAGTGCTCAACATCCCTTGGCATCAGGGAAATCCAAATCAAAACCTCAATGAGATCCACCTCACACCCGTCAGAATGGCTAAAAATTAACAAGTCAGGAAACGACAGATGTTGGCAGGGATGCGGAGAAAGGGGAACCCTCCTACACTGTTGGTGGGAATGCAAGCTGGTGCAGCCACTCTGGAAAACAGTATGGAGGTTCCTCAAACAGTTGAAAATAGAGCTACCCTACGACCCAGCAATTGCACTACTGGGTATTTACCCCAAAGATACAAATGTAGTGATCCAAAGGGGTACGTGCACCCCGATGTTTATAGCAACAATGTCCACAATAGCCAAACTATGGAAAGAGCCAAGATGTCCATCAACAGATGAATGGAAAAGAAGATGTGGTATATATATATATATATATATATATATATATATATATATATATATGTATATATACACACACACACACACACACAATGTGTGGTATATATATATATATATATATACACAATGTGGTGTATATATATATATGTATATATATATACACACACACACACACACACACACACACACAACAGAATATTATGCAGCCATCAAAAGGAATGAAATCTTGCCATTTGCAACGACGTGGATGGAACTGGAGGGTATTATGCTGAGCAAAGTAAGTCAATCACAGAAAGACATGTATCATATGATCTCACTGATATGAAGAATTCCTAATCTCAGGAAACAAACTGAGGGTTGCTGGAGTGGTGGGGGGTGGGAGGGATGGGTGGCTGGGTGACAGACATTGGGGAGGGTATGTGCTATGATGAGTGCTGTGAATTGTGTAAGACTGGTGAATCAGAGACCTGTACCTCTGAAACAAATAATACATTATATGTTAAAAAAAAAAAAAGATAGTAGGAAGGGAAAAAAGAAGAGGGAGAAATCGGAGGGGGAGACGAACCACGAGAGACTATGGACTCTGAGAAACAAACTGAGGGTTCTAGAGGGGGTGGGGTGGGGGGGATGGGTTAGCCTGATGATGGTTATTAAAGAGGGCATGTATTGAATGGAGCACTGGGTGTTATACGCAAACAGTGAATCATAAACACTACATCAAAAACTAATGATGTAATGTATGGTGATTAACATAACATAATAAAATAAAATTAAAAAAACTCAATGAACATGAAATATCAAAGTTTATATTTGTATGTTTATACTATGGCATTATGTGTGTGATATATGTGTAAAATAGGAACCTATGGAAAGTCACATAACAAAGTATTAATAGTGGCCATCTCTAGTAGTACATATTAAAATTCCCTTTTGCTTTTCTGTGTTATCTAAATATTTGTTAACATACATTTACATTAGAGTCAGAAAAAATAATTTTAGTAATACTTAACATAGTGAATCAAATTTCATGTTTTCACATTCTTCATGACCTAATCACATACATTACTCCGAAGTTCAACTTTCCCTATTCCATTTCATTCCTCAGAAGAATATGACAAATTGGAATAGTGTCTTCAACTCTGAAGTGGTGAAAACTAAAACACAAACCAGACCAACCTAATCTAAGTATAGGCTGAAAATAAAGTGTAATACTTAAAAATATATAAAGTACACAGTTTAGTACCTAGCAATAGTTAAATTCGGTAAATGTGAATCCCCTTCCTCTTCAGAACTTTTCCTGCAGGGACAGGAAGAGAGCAATGACCCCTCAGTGTCGCTGGAGAAACTGGAGTATGTGACCTCATGAGGATAAGCCCTGCTTGCTTTGGCCTATCATTGGCCATGTGCAGTCAAGAATTAAGATGACTCTCTAGTAAGCTGAATTCCTAAAATCCTTCTTTAAAAAAAAAGATTTTATTTATTTATTAGAGAGAGAGAGACAGAGAGGAGCAGAGGGAGAAGCAGACACCCTGCTGAGCAGGGAGCCCGATGCAGGACTCGATCCCAGGACCCCGGGATCATGACATGAGTGGAAGGCAGAAGCTTAATTGACTGAGCCACCCAGGCACCCCAACCCTTCTAAATCAAAAACAATGAATGTGAGGTACAGATCTGTGATTCAACAGTCTTACACAATTCACAGCGCTCACCATAGCACATACCCTAACCCACCGTCTATCACCCAGCCACCCCATCCCTCCCACCCCCCACCACTCCAGCAACCCTCAGTTTGTTTCCTGAGATTAAGAATTCCTCATATCAGTGAGGTCATATGATACATGTCTTTCTCTGATTCACTCAGCATAAAAAAAGAAGAAGAAGATAGCAGGAGGGGAAGAATGAAGGGGAGTAAGTCGGAGGGGGAGACGAACCATGAGAGACGATGGACTCTGAAAAACAAACTGAGGGTTCTAGAGGGAAGGGGGGTGGGGGGATGGGTTAGCCTGGTGATGGGTATTAAAGAGGGCACATTCTGCGTGGAGCACTGGGTGTTATGCACAAACAATGAATCATGGAACACTACATCAAAAACTAATGATGTAATGTATGGTGATTAACAGAACAATAAAAAATTTAAAGAAAAAAATTTAAAAAAAACAATGAATGTGAACAAATGCCCATTAAACAGCATGTGAAAAGAAGCTAACATCAAAATCTCATGCTGGAAAAAGCCAGTATGAATGGTTTAATTTTATATTTACTGGAGCGGACAGCAGTGTGGCTTTGAAGTGAGTTTGTTTGTATCTATGGATCTTTCTAGTATGGAACACCTTCCATCCACTGCTCTAGGGATGTCCCCCCACTGGAGTCATTGAAAACCCCCTGGTTCTTGGGGTGCATGTGGAGACAATTACAATGTTCCAAGTTGGGCATCAAGAGATGAGGACAAATTCTTGAAAACGTTGGCTTGTCAAAGCCAACTTCTTGCAGAATGCTACAGTCAATAGTGGATTGCTGAGTGGGCCGCTGAATGTTAAAACAATTTTCAAAATGCTCTAGAAATTCTAAATTACTTTGATCATTTGATATTTTTAACACCTACTCTAAAGAAGTAAAAACACTTTTATTTAAGTATATTAAATAGTTAAGAGAAGGAAACTAAAATTTATCGAGTGCTCCCCACACATCACTCATTGCGTGAGGTACTTCCCAGGAACTCTCACCACTGCACAGATGAGACAGCAGACAACTCAGACACCTGAGTGCATAGGCCAAGGTCAACACTGCTGGAAATAGTGAGGACCTACCGTCTGGTTTCCCTCCATCTGAAAAAAAAATCCTGTCCTCTCCACTAGAGCATTAGGTCTCAATTCTTTAAACTGGATGTAGCTTCTTCATACAGCCTCCTTTGGATACTATGAAAACAAAATTTTATTTCTGTACCCACAACCCCACAGTAAATTTGTCAACACCCATAAGAACCAGTTCGGCCTACAAACATCTGTGCAGTTGTAAGAATCAATATGGAGATAATCGTTTACAAAGTACTATTGTAGGAAGGGTAGTGAATCATTGCTTTAAGTCTGAACTCTTCCAGATAATTCTGGCAACTTTATTTTCAGGATTTGCCCATCATGATGATTATAGCTATCAGAAAAGAAGGGTACCCAATCGTTAGATTTATGTTGGGAAACAAAATGTTGTTGGTAGTGGAAAGAATACATTTCTATGGGCTGAGTAGGGGAGCAATGATCTGTGAACTATTTTTGTCTTTGTTCTTGACAGCCAGTATCTCTCTAAGAGTTAATTAGATGATATGTTTTGAGTGGAGATGGTGGGATACAATGTGACATTAAGCAGTTTGAGGAGAGGAATTACAGAAATATGAGGTTTGGGCTTCACTGTGCCAAATACTTCTATATTACACATACACACATTTTGAGGCAGAGCACATTATTTAGAAATCATAAGTTTTCCTTGGATATGAAAAAATTTATAAATAATTCTTGAAGATTAATATAACATCAATTATTGGGGAAATGCTGTAATCTAAATGAACACCGTAATTAGAATTTCTGCAGTAATCCTTCCATGAAGGAACCAACAAAAGACCACAAATTCCGCAAATGTCTTCACTTTTTCATTGTACACCAAACATTCATTTGAGAATTTGCACTTAGGCCCAAAGAGCATACCAGTAAAAGTTAAACATCACTCAGAACTGCCTAAGGAGTTAGTCATTTGGCTAAGGTTTTTTTTCAGGAAGAGGCAATTATGTCTCTGATTTTGAAGTAGAAACAACTTACCTCAGGTGTCATCTGAATTGCATAGCAACAGAGATAATTGACAATTTAAGATAGTTTTCATCTCTGCCTCATCCAGCTCTTCCCTCACAGAACAGTGTCTATTTAAATTTTCTTTATTTTAAAGTTTAATTATATTTTTTGAAAATCCTGGTGCTGAGAGTCTTCTCCAATTCTAGACAAGGAGTATATTTGGAGGGGGGGGAATGAAGAATCCCACCTCACATATTATACAACATGAGAAAGAGCAGGACTTTCCTCGAAGGCAAATTGGAATGCTCCTCTGATTCTTTTGGGTGTTTCTTAAACCAAATGGCTGGATCATATAAACCACAGGAAAATCCTTAGAGCTCCAGGATTTGTAGTCACTTTACTTTTTTTTTTTTTTTTTTTACAAAGAAAACCTTATTTTTACCCCATTCTTGGTCCCACTTCTTCATTTTTACTTACTACGGCTAAGAATCTATTTAATAATACATTTAACAAACATTTATTGAATTATTAACATCCAAAGTAATCAGCAAGAACTCAAAAAATAGTGTCTTTGTTACTCTCTTAAAGAGTTTAAAATTAACAGAAGGTAAATACAACTATTTTAATAACAAATTTAAGACAGTATCTGATTATAGGCATAGAAAGAGACACACAAAAAATGTACTGGAAGGAGGAAAATGGAGGAAAAGATCACTTTAATTCAGAAAATCTGATAAAATTGTGTGAAGGAAAGTATATTTAAATTAACCAGACTTCCACTGCAGGTGGGGGGTGGTTAGGGAAGGAGTTACAGATGGCACAGTGACTAACACAGATGCAAAAGTCAGGAAGAAATGGGATGAGATTGAAATAAGATGTTCCTCTGGACCTCTAAGTACTCAAAGAGGAGAAGAAAATGAGATCGGTTTTATTTTGATCTTAGCTTCTCCATGATGTGATTAGACTCTAAACAAAGAAATTACTGTACACCTAATACAGGACCTGTATTAACCAGCCGGTAGATGTGGGTGCCTCAGGGAGAGGCGTGGCTTCCAGCAGCAGATGGCAATCTCAGAAGGGGATGGTGGCTAACAGCCTCTCCTTGGCTGAAGACTTTGGGTGGTGCACCCCCTTGTCCACCATGGACCACTCCTTCTGCCTCTCACATCATTTTTGTTCAGACACATTATGGGAGCAGACCCTCCAGATTCCACTGGGTCTTTCTTCCCCGGGGAAGAAGTACAAGGAGAAGGTTATCGGGATGAACTACAGTTCATTCCCCAGCCTCTGCACTGGTCTTGGGGCCAAACTGATCGGTTTCTTCTACCACTCTCCACTCAAAGTCACTCTCACCCTGCTAGCTAGCACCTCTGCTGGTCTTGGCAGTTTAGCTGGTACCACCATACAGATTCACATCCTGAAGGAGTCTGAGCCCCTGACTGCCATGCTGTCCTCAAGCGAAATTTGTTGCACTTGTGTGCCAACGAACTGGGCACAGGAATACAAAGAGATATCCAAATGGATGGCCTTGGCACTAAACATAATTCTCTGGTCAGCAAAGCTGGATGACATGGGGAAATATGAATTAAATGAGAGAGCGATCCAAATAATCATGGCTAATAAGACTCCTCTCCTTGCTACAGAATTTAGCTTTTCTGGCATCTCACCTGAGTATATACAAATTTTAATTAGCATTGGTCTGAGAATCCTATACAAGAGTCAAAACTGTTTTTGTAAGCAAAACAAACAAAAAACCCCACTACATTGCACCTAAATTCAATTCTTCACCATGGACACATGAAGTATTAGCATTATAGAAACCCATTCCTACATACAAGAAATGATTTGTGCTCTCACAGTTCTAGAGAATATGGACATATCATGTGAATCCAAGTTTAAGAGGTACTGATTTTTCAAAGAGAGTAAAAGTAGAACAACTTATTATTCTGAACTCAACCAGGGGATGCGATCCAGGGGAAATGTAAATTTTTCTAAGCTATGCTTATGAAATTATCCTGATGAGCTGTTTATAAAGTGATGCCTTAATTTCATAAAATTATTACAGAAGTGATGAAAATTGATGTCATAACAATCAATATAATCATTGTACTAGAATTCATATTAAGAAGTTGTCTGATCGGTTTAGTGTCAATTTGCCTATCTTTCAGGACAAAAAATAGCAAAACCCAGAATTTCTAATTTAAAAGAATTATAGAAAAAGTCTGTGTATGTATATAGATGCAAGTAGATATATGCATAAGGTCTGACAATTCCAGTAAATCACTCATGGCAGAGGTGTTGACATATAATGGGGCAGGGGAAGCCTAGGTTTTAGCAGGCAGCCTGGAAACTTTTTCTGTCACTTTACAGTCATTTGGAAAAGTCACTCTGCTTCAGTTTTCTCATGGGTACAATAGGGTAAAGAAGCTCTGAGGGGACAGGGCATACGAAGGACCGTGAATTTGCTTATCACAGAAAGGGTGCTCAGAAATGGCTGATTCTCCTCTCTGCCAGTAAAAGCACAGCAAAACATGGATTATGGTGAGAACCAAGTGGCAGTTGTTTTCTCTCAAACTCAGTAATTTCAGTACAATAAAGATATGGTCACCATCAATCGAGGTTAGAGAATAAAGCCAGAGTTCAATGGGAAGAAGCCTGGAAATGCTGGAAAGATCAAATCTGAAAATGCAATGGGGCAGAAATGGGTCAAATTTCAGATTCTCACTTCCTTTTTTTTTTTTAAGGATATTATTTTTCGGTAATCTCTACACCCCAAATGGGGCTTGAACTCACAACCACAAGATCAAGAGTTGCATGCTCTTCCAACTGAGCCTGCCAAGCACCCCTCAGATTCTCACCTTTAGAACAGTATTTACTGAGTTTTTCAAGTTATGTGACCTTATATGTTGTTCTGTATTGCTTAGGCTGTGGTGGTTCTGTGTGCGTTTTGTTTTGTTTGATATTTGTTTTTGTTTTTCCCTCAGAGAGCTTAGGAATACTGAAGCATTTTCCAGACTCACATGACTTGGTTTGGCTGGAAATCAGCCTGTAATCTTAATTAAAGTTTGCAAAGCATGAAGTAAAGCTACATCTAATTTAGCAAGATTGCGATTTCTTCTCTCTCCATTCCTGGCTTCTACCTTCTCCCTCCTTCTTCTGCTTCCTTCCTCCAGTGATCATGACAGCAGCACCCGGGTGGAAACACGGCATCTTTTTGCTTCGTTTAGTGGGCCAAGCCACGCATCCAATGCTTCTCTCTTTCACAACGACTCCTTCTCGGGAGGCTGGACCACTTTATATTTAAGGTTCTGCCAGGCCTTTCAGTGAGACTGTGCCTAGTTTGTGTGGTGAATGGACAGGAAAACCACAATGCTTTATTGTCCCCACCCCCATTGGATTAGGAGCACAGAAACAGGATCTATTTCCTAGGGGCCATTGTTTCTAATGCTATGTCATTCTTTAATTGGTCAGCATGGTGTAATGGAATGAATCCTAGTCTCAGAATCAGAAGGTACAGTTCCAGTCTGCCATTTAGTCATTATGACTTCCTAAAAATGTCACTTCAGTTCTGTGAGTTTAGTTTCTTCCTAAATAAAACGGGGGGTAAGAGAGGGTGTTCCCTGCGGGACCGTTTCAGCTCTCAACTTGTATCACTCTATCTCAGATTGTTCCAAACTGTTCCTACCACCCTGAGCGTGTAATTTATTTGTCAATTAAACACAGTTTTGTCAAGTGAATAATTACTTCCCCTCAACTCTCCCTGCCTTCCTCTGGAAAGCCTCTAACTAGAAGCTCCCATTCAGGCGAGCTTTGAAAAACGTTGAGCAAAATTCACTTTAACATCTTTTTTAAGTCTAAGATTCTAAGACTTTAATGTTACAAAATTTTTAAATTATGCTCTGAAAGACTGAGGAAGAGAGGCATCTTTGTCGAATTCCGCGCTGGCTGACTCCTAATTTCATTGTCATTTAACGGGCAAATGTTCAACTTAACACATGCGCTTTCCTGCCCACTCTGGGTAAATGTGTGCAGTGAATTGCAGCTCTAGAAGCATTTCATTTACCTTTTCAAGGCTTCCCCAGCTCTCTTTTCATTGTGTATCTCAAGAAAGAGGGAGGTTTGGAAAATTTCACAGAATGTGCATCTGAGTGCAAGTATATATTTAACAGGTTAAAATTTGTCTCTCTTTTCCTGAGGGAAGATTTTGAAAAGTGATGGGCATTCTTAAATTCTTAAAGAGTTACTGTACTATTTACCTGAATAATAACCAACTGAGTGTAATTTGGGGCACAGGGATCAAATAAATACATCCACTAAAGGATGGCAGGACTCTTCCTTCCTTCAGGCCCTCATACTGTCCTTATACAAAGTAGAAGGGTTAGATCTTGCTTCTGAGATTTCTTTTAAACCGTTGATGTCCCTTCTATTGCATTATGCAGGGATATTAGGTTACTTTCCCATGTCATTCTCCCCTGGTTGCCATGCAAATCTGTGCCTAGTGCTGGTAGAAGTGGCAGCCACAGTCGGTCAGTAAGGCAGAAGCCGAAGCCACAGAGGAGGCTTGGAAGCTTCCAGAATCCCTCCAAAACAGACAGGGAGAGAAATAGTCCACTCTATCCCTTCAGCCTGTCCTCAGGTTTCTGCCAGGGCCTCCCCTTAGCTAAAAACTAGAGGACGATGAAGCCTGGGAAGTATATCTTATAATACAGAGTGAAATAGATAAGCGTGGGGAGTAGATGTGAGACGAATGAAAGGCAGAGTATAAATGGTTCTCTTATGTTTGACTTTGTCAGCCACCTGCCTGGTCTGAGGCCCGACGCTGTCAGAGAGGAGTTGCTTCACAGGGCTGAGCCCTCCGTTGTCTGTGCTTTTTGTACATCCTGAACTTAAATGCATACGGATAAGTATGACAGTGGAACTTGCCAGAGTTCTCACATCCAGTTTCTGGATGCATTAACATCAAAAGACAAAGTAAAGCCTGCGTATAATGAGGTCGTGCTGAGCCACCAGTCTACTGGCCTTCAAGTAATGCTCAGCAGAGATCTGCTTCCCAGGGAGGGAGATCAGAGGCAGGGCCTGAGATGGCACACCTTCCTGCGGGTATGCGAGCAGATGTTAAGTCAGGCATGCGGAGCAGGGGCTGCGGGAGATCACGACATGGTGATCCAGCACGGGCTGGAGGCGAGTTGCCAAGAGCACACCTGCAGTGGCTCGGGCATGGGGTGGAAAGGGGACAACGTCAGCTCCCCTGATTGGACACAATATATAACCTCTCGGTTACTTGAGCTTGGCAAGCTGGGTAACAAGGTCTGGATGTTTAGAGATGAGTGCCAGGGCAGAACTGGAGTGGGACTGAGGCTTTGACCTTTGCGATCCCGGTAAACCCAAAAAACGGTTCTTTTAACTAAGGACTTGAGATCCAGACACCACAGCCCCATCGCAATGGCGGAGGATAACGCTACTCACACTGTGAAATGAACGATGCAAAGATGACCAAACAGTTAAACAAAGTGGTATGTTCCTGTATGCAATCTGAAAAAAATCGGGTCATCTTGTTCTGGCTTCCAGGTCCCTCTTAGCATGGTGTCATATTAAAATGAAACACCAAACCTTGAATAGTAATGAAGGTCTTCCTTGATGGTCTGTGTGATACCGAGGGTCGAGTTTACAGAAATGTTTTAAGCTTCGTAGAATATTCTGGGTATTTCTTCTTCCTCATCAGGTTCCACTTGTCCTTGCTGCTCCCAGAGTTAGTCATTCCCTCTTTCATTTTCTTCTTTCTTCACTATTGTTCTGAAGCTTCTCTGGGTACCTGTGCCCTTTCTCCTGCAGATCTAACTGCCTCAGTCATTTGCAATCCCATCTATGACTGCTCCAAAAGGCAAAAAGCAGAGTCCTCAGGACCTGTGCTTCTATCAAAGCTGAGAAGGAGGGAATTCTAAATTCATTTTTTTATCAATATGTGTCTGTTATATATAAAAGGGACTATACATAAGATACAGAATATTCTGGGGTTAACTTTCAAATTCTCCTCATTCAGGGAAAATAAATCCATTGGCTATGGGTTGCTAAAGAAAGCATCTCTGCAACTTTCTGCTCTGAATTCTCCTCTTGATTTGGCATTGTACACTTTTACTTAGTCTTACCAAGTTGGTCAAGGAATATAAGAAAACATAGCTATTTATAGGTTTTGTGGGACCACCCTCAAAAGTCCAAATGGAACCTCTGGATCTAAGAACAGTCCATTAGAATATAAAAAGCAAGCAATTTACCAGCTTGCTCTTTCTAGTCTCCCATCTCTCATCGGTCAAAGTTCATTCCAGGGAGCCTCAACTCTTCTCCAGTCTCTATTACCTGGCATGGCCAGGCAGCCAATGGAGAAACAAGAGTCTCTGTAGGTCAGGTTAGTGTGGTTTTGGGAGACAAAGTTTCTGTGACCCCCAGGGGCAGCAATAAAGGCTACCTTAAAGCCCAACCTTCACTCCTGGGAGGCTGAGAGAGTCAGTGGCATATGGAGATAAGGAGAGAGAAGATGATGGCTGTGTCTGGGCAGGAATGGTGGGATCCATCAAGAAGCCACCAAAAGGACAAGCAGAACAAACTGATGGAGGCGGTGGGCAGGTGCGGCCAAGCTTTTCTAAAAGGTGCATAAGCTGGGTTTTTTATAAACTATCTATAGAGTTATCCAAAATTCTATCACCTCTCTGTCTTTCTCTCTCTATATATATAGTATAAGCTCTATATAGGTGTATCAGAATAATTCTTTATTTTGATAATTTAAATTAGAAACATGAAATGCAAAATGATGCAAATTTTCCCTATAACTTCTTGGCCAGTCGAGCTAGTGACACTTGTTGCCTATCACCTGGAGTAGAAGTAGAAACACTTCTGCTGGCTGAACCCTGGTATGGGCATCTCCGAGGAAAACACAAGACACAGTCAAGCACTTGGATGAAGCCAATGTTTTTCTCACACAGAGAAGAAAACAGAGCAAGATCAGCTTCATGACCGGTTGGTTCTTCCTGACAGTCGACACGGGGCCGGTGGCCTGTGCACATCCCTTTTATGTCACAGCAGAAGGACCCTTCCCTCCCCCTCAGGGGCCAGACATGGCAGTGGGGTTGCCCAGGTGCTATCTGACGCCCGCATGTAAGCAGAACAGAGAGGCACACGCTGAGTCGGAAACGGAGACATGTATTCCTACGGGAGATGATAATTCCAACCCGGGCTGTGAGGGCTCTTCATCTCGTGGTAAGGAAGTGTCCAGGCCCAAGGCCCATTCTTATGCAGTCGAGTGGAAATGAAAAGTTTGCAAGCACAAGACTGGCTTTCCCAATAGGCAGCAGGAACAAAAATATACTCAGCTTGAATTATCTAGATAATTAACTCATACCACTTTGCGGTGTTTGACATAATAAAATTAAAAGAATAAACTCTACCTCCTGTCAAGCAATCCCTATCCCCATGTTGCGTATACTTAATAAATAGCGATTAAAAATAGCATCAAACTTTGAAAGATTATGTTTAATCTGCCAAATGAGAATGTCTAGAGACCACGGAAGAGCGTGTTTTGCTGATGGTGGTTTTGTCCTAACTGAATGTCACCTCATGCGTGGTGGGTACACTCTGACATGTAAGGACAGCAGTGATGCTGATGTAAATAGCTCCCACTAATAACTGCAGATTGGTCTCCTTAAGACCAGGAATGGACTCCCTGAGGCCCACCGTCAGGAAGACAGGCTGTTCGAATAGCTGTGAGGCACAGTAAAAAGGGAAAATGCTCTGCAGTGATATTAAGGGTTGAGATTCAAGTAGATGGAAATGCAATTCATTTTCTATTTTTATTTTTTTAATGATTTTATTTATTTATTTGTCAGAGAGAGAGAGAGAGAGTGCACACACAAGCACGGGGAGTGGCAGGCAGAGAGAGAAACAGACACCCCTCTAAGGGAGGAGCCCAATGCAGGACTTGATCCCAGGACCCTGGGATCATGACCTGAGCTGAAGGCAGATGCTTAACCGACTGAGCCACCCAACTGTCCCGTGGAATTCTTTTTTTTTAAAGTATTGAGGTCACAAGCTTAGCTGTCATGTTGGGCTAAAGAAAAGACTAGAATTAAAGTGCTTGAGGAATACCAATGATAACCACGTGCATGAAAACTAATGAAGCCACCCTTATAGTTTAGGATTAAAGTACAGAAAGTAGAAGATTGCTGTCTCTAGGGTGGCTCAGTCAGTTAATCGTCTGACTCTTGATTTGGCTCAGGTCATGATCCCAGGATGCTGGGATTGAGCCCCAGGTCAGGCTCCATGCTCTTCAGGGAGCCTGCTTTTCCCTCTCCCTCTTCCTCTGCTCCTCCCCTGATGGTGTTCTCTCTGTGTCTCTCTTTCAAATAAATAAATAAATCTTTGAAAAAAAAAAAGATTGTTGTCTCTTTATATTTGGGCCTTTATAGAAATACCTAAGAAAAATGTGCCTTCTTCCTAAAACTAAAATGTTATATATATGTACACACAGAGATGTGTAAGTCTATGTGCCTATTCATATCTCCATATAGGTATGAATATATACACAAAAACATACGTGTATATCTATGTATATAAAGCGAGTAAGTGGATAGCATACACTGAAGAGTAAAAAGGACTGTTAAACTTAAATCTAGATGCCTCCATTTCCTAGCTTGTGATCTTGTAGTTCTGGGTGAGTGACCTAACCTCCTCTCATAGGAACTAGGCTGAATCTTTCGATATTAAGGAGGGCACTTTCTGCATGGAGCACTGGGTGTTATACACAAACAATGAATCATGGAACACTACATCAAAAACTAATGATGTCATGTATGGTGATTAACATAACATAATAATAAAAAAATTTTTAAAAAAAGGATGATTAGGTGTTCACCAAGCACCAAAAAAAAAAAAAAAAGATATTTCCATTTCTAAAGGACAAAGTGGCTAAATAGTAGCAATGTCCTATTGTCAAACCTAATCTAACAGCGGAGGGGGAGGATAATAAAACAGAAGGTAAAGCTTCATACTGTTGTAAAGGTTAAACAAAACACATAATTACTTTGCATAGCTCCTGACATATACAAAGTGCTCAAGTTTATTATGAAATATACATTTTCCACTTTCACTGCAATGTTGAACTCTGAGTAACATGCCAGATGCAAGTGAATCCTTCATGCTCTTTTATAAATTTCAGTTCTAATCTATGAAACAAGGGACTGGGGGAGACCGATAACCAAATACTTAGATAAACATGAAAATGAAGACAACTGGGTAAAATAACCTCCCAAACCCGATTATTTCCCAACACAAAGCCCTGAGATCTAGATGTGCACCTATTTTGATGATCAAATGATATTCTATTACTTTAGCAACTAAAAAAAGGGCTTCCCTCTCTTTTCCCTTATATGGTAACAAGAAAAAAGTTATTCGTGTTGGCTTTGCTGAGGAAGAGAAACAGAAAAGGGAATGAAATCAATTAATGGCCTTGAATCGCATCTCTGCTTACTCCCCAGCCAATCCCTCCTCATGGCAGAGCAGAGACAGGAATGTTCTGTGGGCACCCCCCCACCCCGCTGTCTCCAGGAACTCGGTGGCTTTGCACAGGGACACCCACCGTTCTGAACCTGAGGGTCTGCTTAACTGGCCGTTCACAGTCGGGTCTGTGCCTCCGAAAGCTGAGTGTGATACTGTCAAGGTTTTCCTGAGGGACACTCATTTACTCCCTGGGAAAGTGTCAGTAGTGAAAATAGGTTTCTCTGTGGCAATTTTCTCAGTACCTGATTGTGGAGACCATACATCTACTGCAGTGCCCTGAACCACCCCCCAGAGGGATGTATCCCCAAAGAGGGACCGGGTATGCCCTGGCTCAGATGGGGCAGACACTGCTAATGTGACAGAAAATAGTGTTGCACCTAAAAACCACCTATACAAGGGATCATTGGAACAACTGATGGGTATTTAATGTAAGATCAGAGGTTCTGCTGATCTTCAAGTTGAAGGACACTCTTCAACAAAGAATAAGAAAAGTTTTAATTCCACTCAGTACAGTGTTCAGAAAACTGCTCAAGCTTCAGCAAGTCTTAGGGGCGCCTGGGTGGCTCAGTCAGTTAAATGTCTGATTCTTGATTTTGGCTCAGGCCCTGATCTCAGGGTTGTGGGATGGAGCCCCATGTCAGGCTGCATGCTCAGCACAGAGTCTGCCTGAGGTTCTTTTCCCCTCCCTCTCCCTCCCCCTCTGCTCCTCCCCCAGCTCAACATATGCACTCTCGCTCTCAAATAAATAAATAAATAAATAAAATCTTAAAAAAAAATTCAGGGGGCACCTGGGTGACTCAATCGATTAAGCATCTGCCTTCAGCTCAGGTCATGATCCCAGGGTCCTGGGATCGAGCTCCACATCAGGCTCCCTGCTTGTCGGGGAGCCTGCTTCTCCCTCTCCCACTCCCCCCTGCTTGTGTTCCCTGTCTTGCTGTATCTCTCTCTCTCAAATAAATAAATAAATAATCTTTAAAAAATATACTGAACTGTTGAATGTTTAGATCCAGGAAAACCTGAGGCTTCTATATCAGTCCCTGGCTCTGATATGTCAAGTTGACTCATAGCTTCCTTGCACCTCACATAAGAATTATAGGAACAAACTCTGCTGTGTCAAGATAAATTTTTATTTTGGTCTGACTCATTTGACTCTCCAGATAGTTACATTTAATTAGCCAGTATTTATTCCATATGCTTCTTGATCTTTCTGTGACTCTTGAGAGTGTACATTGCTCCATGAAAACCTCTCCCCCTTTACATCTCCAACCCAGCTCTTTGTATTTTTCTCACTACTCCTCAGTCTCCTGCACCCTTCCCTGAGAGTTCTCTAATGTTGATCTTCCCCATGGGGTTCAAATCTCTGTTCTCTTCACTTATTTCTGTCCATCTTTTACTTTTGAAAATTACATTTACCAGGTTCTCCCCCAGCATTTGCAGTTCCAGTGCAAAAGTACAAATCGAGACAACATATCTTATTTTTACATGTTGTAAAATTATAATCCAAGTTATCTCTGTGGCCTGCCCCACATTCCCACTCAGGTCCCCACAGTCCACTTCCCAGACATCACCCACGTGACATCAATGATAAGGTCTCCTTGGCTTCCTCTGGGGCAGCCCTCCTACTCAGTAACTTGAACAGTTATGGAGATTGGCGGAAACAGCTTAGCAAAAGCTAGGTCAGGCCCAGGATTCCTGGGTTGTGATTGGAATCTCCTGAACCCAGTGTAGGGACTGGCCTTGTCATGTTCTCCAGAGATGGACAACTTTGTCTTCTAGACACATTACTCTTCAAACTTAGGGGATCTTGGCTGTTCTTAACACCTCCCAAAACTACACCAGCCAAGAAGTGAGAAAACTGTGAGGGCAGCTATCTGGGGATCCTGCACTACTTAGATGCTCCATCTCAGTGACTTGGGGTTGTCACATTTTTTTTTAAGAATCAGCTTCTCTTCCTCTGGCTTCTCAGGAGAGAGGCCATGCTCTTCTCCCCCACTCCACATGCACACATGTGCAGACTCTCGCCTGGTACCCTCTGGCGTAGGGACTCAGTTTAGCTCTTCTCCCATAATTCCCCTTTGCTAATCAGTTCCCAAACTTCTAAAAAACTTTATAATGAGCATGAAAATATGTGTGTAGTATTTTTGGAGGCTTCCAAAACTTGACACCTAGGAAAGAGACCCCTGTTGCCCAGATTTCTGCCTTGTGTTCTATCTACTATCATCTTTTCAACTGCCACCCATTGGCTGATGTCTCTTAAATTCATATCTCCCCTGAGATCCATGCCTATGGGACAATAACTGAACAGGAGCTAGATTACTTTTCCCAGCTTCCCTGACAGTTACCTGCGGTCATGTGACTTAATTCCAGCCAATAGAATGTGAGTGGAAGTTGTGTACACTTCTTCCCCACCTCCAGGCAGAGGCCATGATAACCCTGCAAGATGATCCTTCCCTGCTTTCCCTTGAGGCAGGGATGAGGCAGATGAACTCAGTCACTTTGGCAGCCATGGGTTAAAATAATGTGAAATAAGCCTGATTTCTTCCATCAAGGCTTGCAGGAGAGCTGCGACATTGATCAGAAATGCCCATTCTGAAATTCCCATCAGGAAGAAGGTTATTACGTTAAGCCACTTGAATTTTCAACTGCATTTTGGCTATCATCTGTTGGAATTTTCATGAACACATTTAAGTCAAGGTATCTAAAATGGAACTAATCCATCATGGTCTTCCCCAGATCTTCTCTTCCTTCTGCTGGGTTTGCAGTTTCAGTAATGGCATCATTGTTTTTCCAATCACCCAAGCGATCAACTTGACTGTACTCTTAAATCTACCCCTGCCCTCAAGTAACAAATTAGAAACCAAGCCTCCTAGTGTTACCTACAGAATGTCACTTAAACTAATTCTTTCCTTTTCACGGTGCTGGGATCTCCTACATTTACACTCTGTCTCCAACCTGCATTACTTCCTCCACCTAGCTTCTGTGTCTTGCTTCTGGTCTAATCTATTCCTGAAGCTACCATTGGAGTGATATTGCTGAAACATAAATCAAATAACCTCTATGCATAAAGATTAATAATTCTTTATGGACTACAAGACAAAAGTCTAAAATTGTTTTAGTCCTGCATGTAGAGTCACTTAAGTTCTGGATTCAACAAATTTTATCACCACATGCCGCTTATTCTCAAACAACATTGACTCTCACTCGGGGTCTTATGAGGCTCTCTGCCTTTTCATGTGCTGTTACCTCATCCTGGAATTCCCTTTCCCCTGAGCCTGTATAGTGCAGACATCCTGAGAATGTAAAGACCGTGGGATGCAGAATCAAACTGAGTGTGTTCAAATTAGGACCACGTTCAGCCTTATATCCCTCTAGCATTAGCAAGCAAAGAAACCCACATGTACACAAGCCTTTATACTTTACCTATAGAAAAAGTCAACACAGGCACCTGAGTGGCTCAGTTGGTTAAGCGACTGCCTTCGGCTCAGGTCATGATCCTGGAGTCCCCGGATCGAGTCCCGCATCGGGCTCCCTGCTCGGCAAGGAGTGTTCTTCTCCCTCTGACCCTCCCCCCTCTCATATGCTCTCTCTCTCTCATTCTCTCTGTCTCAAATAAATAAATAAAATCAAAAAAAGAAAAAGTCAACACAAAGGGTTTAAAAAATATTTTCTCCCAGGGCCTCCCAGGTGGTGCAGTTGGTTGAATGTCTGACTTTTGGTTTTGGTTCAGGTTGTGGGATCAACCCCAGCGGGCTCTGAACTCAGCAAGGAGTCTGCTGAGGTTTCTCTCTCCCCTCCGCCAGCCTCTGCCCTATTTGAGAGAGAGTGCTCTCTCTCAAATAAATAAATTAATCTTTAAAAAATATATATATTTTCTCCCTTAAGTGAAACTGTTTTCCCAAGAGTTAAGTTTATTTCACTGCACAACTTGATGTTGATATGTAAGCGTTTGTAACTTTTAAAGTGAGAATTGGCTACATTCAAAAGCTTGTACCCCTGAAACTAATCTCCCTAACCAGTCCTTGCTTGGGATGCACATTTTTCTACTACTAGATTTTTTCCTATTTGTTGTCAATTTTTATTTTTATGTTTTATTAAGTTTTTAATTTTAATTCCAGTAGAGTTAACATACAGTGTTATATTAATTTCAGGGGTACAACATACTGATTCAACACCTCCATACATTACTCAGTACTCATTATGATAGGCATACTTTTTAATATAGGGTTTATTTTTAAGCTGTTTATGTTGTTTTGTTACACTTGCCCTCACATTTTTGTTTTAAATAGGAGGAATTTAATGAAATCCTACTTATTCCTCAGGTTGCAGGCCAGGTATTGCCTCTTCCATGAAGACTTTCCCATTCTGTCACCAAAACTAATAATCCTGTCCACAGTTGCTGCCTTAGAGTGTAGCCTGTAGTTTTACCGTAAACTTGTCTCTTTTCTATCACATAATGTATTTGTACTTTATGATACTGTATCCTTTTATTCACCATGTAATCTTAAGAGCAACCATGCTCATCTTTATATTCCTCTAGCAATAGCAAGCAAAGAAACCCACACATACACATGCCTTTATACCTCACCTATAGAAAAAGTCAACACGGGTGTTTAAACAATGTTTTCTCCCTTTAGTGAAACTGTCTTCCCAAGTGTTAAGTTTATTTCATGGCACAACTGGATGCTGATATGTAAGCATTTGTTACTTTCAAAGTGAGAATTGGTCACGTACCAGGCAGAGTTAAGATCAGTCTTCCAACAAATCCAATGCAATTTTTACCCTTTAGAATTCCTGACCAGTTATGCTTCAATTAAATGCAATAGCAGTGTTCTTCAATTTTTTTCTTTTCTTTTTTTTGTCTGCAGAATATTATCTATAGTGTACTATTGAAGCAGACATAATCCAGTTCAACAAGCATAATTATAGCTCACTACTTGCCCTTTAAAAATATAAGAGCGTTAGAAGATTTTCCTAAGATTTCACAAAGATGGCCCTAAATAGCAAACTCTCTCTAATTTATATAGATTCATTTTGGCACTTTTTCAAACACCAGTGGCTGTAGGTCATTCACAAGGTTTGGAGAAAGAAGTACAGTGAAAGAGTAGAGCAAGTGTCACAACTTCTTAGTCTCTTCTTCAATGGATGTTCCAAAGGACCACTAGAATTACTATTTTAGCTCACCCTAAAATCTATCAGTGGAAGAAACAACCTGAATTTCCAAATATTTCTTCCTCCCTGAGACCAAGAAAGAAATCAGGAATGCCTATGGAATATACCTTGCTCAATACCCTGCTGTGATTAACACCATTGCATGTTATTATGTAAGGATTTGATTATCTTCACTGTGTTAATACCACTTATGTAGATCTCTAAAGAAATGAACCTTGTCAGTAGGTAACCTGGAAATAAGTAGTGTATATTGGACACTTTGGGAGCTTGGCTTGACACCCTTTAAGAGTCTAAGAAATGTTTTAGATTCTCTTTCTAGAAAAACATAAATAAATGTTTAAATTGAATTTTCATAAAATTTCCATGGATCTCTCCCCAGTAGGACGGTTGACCCCAAGTGAAAAAACACAATTTTAGAAGAATTTGAATCCTTAATTGCTAGTTATTTTTCACACTTCAAACTCCACTGGAAGGAGGAATCTAAATCTCTAGCAAAAAGAGTACTTCATGATAATATATTTTCCATTTAGCACATGAAAGCGATAATTAGTATGAAGTTGGTTACAATAAAATGAGAAGAAAATAGCAAAAGTGGAAAATATGTAATTAAATAGGTTTTGTGGCCCCTTGCCTTACTATGAAATACATCTGGGTATGATGCCTGACCATGTTCATCCTAGCACAGTTAACTAGCAGAGTAAAAATGATATCTTTCCAAGTACATATGTAGCATAAATAGATAGCAGAAATACATAATTATAGTATTGTTCTTACATTCTGCCAAAAATGGCTGTAGTATTATTTTCTTTCATTCATTCATTCCAAAAGAACTTATTCAGCTCTTTGCAACTTAATACTGTAGGAAGAAGACAACAAATAAAAATAAAAATGCTTATTATATTCATGGAATTTTGAATCTATTTGAGCTGCTCTCAATTTCCTTTTGAGAATTGAATATAGAAAGGTTTTCAAATTTATCTACTCCTCTCTTGCCCATCAAGGTTATTTTTTCTAATAGATCCATCATAGATATCACAGTAAAACTTCTTGCCTGTTTAATAAATCTACAAATCATGCCATGGCCTATAATTTGGAGAAGCGTATTAAGAATGTGCTATATGTTTTTTAACCCATGTTATGGGGTCAAAAAAGTGAGAATGTCTTTTGTGAGCAATACAATGAATAAAATCTACTTTTATCTAATATGAATTTGTTGGTGCCATTATTTAAAGAAGGTAAAGTAACATTTGGAACATCGTATCTAATGATCTGAATTTGTTTAACATATTTGATGTTCACAAAGGTTCTTTCCTCTTGAAAAAGAACAAGGCTATTAAGTGAAGTTAATGTGTACAGTTCTTGGGTAAACCCCTCCACCTTGAAGGGGAATCTGATGACCCCTAAATTGAAGAAGGTTGAAGAGAGAAAGATGGAATGAGGGTTGAGAATACTTTTCTTGAGAAGAGCACCAAATGGCACAAGTATGCATGTCTCTCTTCCAGGCTTTAATCGTAGTCAATATGGGAAATGACGTAAAGGAAGAGAGCAGATTTGTTTAGATGACTGATGGGGCTTAGGGAAGGCTGCTCCAAAATATGCCAAAGTGGCATATTGATTATTTTAAATTAAAGTTACTTTTAAAAATGGTGCAAGCAGGACACTCTGACCCTCCTTTCTGTCCCCCTTAAAGCAGGAAATAAATCTCCCTTGTGAATGTATCCTCCTTGCGCCAAAAGGTAGAGAGACAGCTTTATCACCAGGGATAGAAAATCCAGGGCCAAGAAGTCTCTGTAAACAAATTCTTCTTAGTTTCTTCACTAATTAGTTCCCAAGTCCAAGTGCCTTTTTCCTGTCAATTCTCCACAAATGTATTGTTTCTTTATCTAAAAGATATATAAACAGTCTGCTTTGGTCACTGCTTGGGTCCCATATCTAGAGGACTTTGGTAGTACAAAATCAATTTTTTCCTTGTTAATCTGTTTTGTGTCAGTTTAATTATTAGACCAGCCAAAAGAACCAAGAGGGGTAGGGAGGAATTTCTCCTCCCTGACAATAGCAATGGCTGAACTACAGATGTGTTTTCTTTATTTGACTGCTCCAACTATGACTCAACATAAGAATTCTAAGAAAGTCTTTAAAAAAAAACAATCTATTTATTAGTACCCAATTTGGGGATAACTTAATATACATTTTAAATAGGTAAATTTGTAGGAGAGGCTACATTCATTGCAGTTCGTTGTCATGTCAATACATGGAAAATTATTTTGAGTGAATGTAGATTAGTGGTAAAGCCATATATGACTTCTAAATGATCAATCTGATTTATGGCATAAAGCATAGAAAAAACATTAAAGCAATACTGCAACCAAATGACACCATTCCTTCCAGAATTGATAATATATTTGTATAACACATTGAAAAAGGTCAGCTATATAATGGCTATGGAAACAGGAAGCTACGTAATTCACTTTTGACTTTTATAAATATGAACATAGGCCGTCTTTCAGTTCAGTCAAATGCTGATATTTATCTACTTTGTTTACCATAATGCTGTCCGAGAAGATTCCCCATTTTAGGAGCCCCTTTTTAAGGCTACAAGGGCTACAGCATCATTGTAATGGTGAAGAACTTATTTGCAATGTTAAACTTTTACTTGGGTAAAATTTTGGAAATTCTTTATACAGATGAAGTACTTCTAGTGCTTGGCAACACATCTAGGTTTACTGTGTTCTATATTGCCATGCATTATCGTTAAAAACACAGCCAAAAATATCTGAAAGAAAGGTTGTCAACTGTCATGAAATTTATCAAATTCATCAGCACAAAATCACTGCCTCTTTAAATGGCATTGTCAAAAATCAATGCAGCTTATGAAGCTCTTATTTACTACCAATAAGTTCACTCTCATTCTCAAGGGCAAATCTTAAAAGAACAATATTGAACTTAGAAAAGAATTTTCACATTTTGTGAAAGTCTCTAATAAAACAATTTCAAATAGAGAATTTTGCAAATATTCTCATCTATTTGAATAAGATGAATCTTTTGATCAACACCTGTCAATCGCCATAATGAATCCTGCTGAAAAACTAGAATGTGTTTGACCATGCTGCTGGGATGAAAGAAGATTATAAATGGGCACCTTGAATACATCCTCGAGAGGTTTAATACTGAGGCAGGACCTGTTTGGGTGAGAATCCACAATTATAAAGCCTTTCAATTTTCCAACAGATAAGAATCCTTAGACACCAAGGAAAAACAAATCTCTTTAATCTTACTTTCATTGAGAACATAAAAATATACATTTTTAATTCAAATCTGCATTTGTCCGCTCATGCTACCATAATAGAACACCACAGACTGGTGGCTTAAACAGCAGAAATGTATTTTCTCACAGTTCTTGATGCTGGCAGTCCAAGATCAAGGTGCTGTCAGGGTTGGTTTCTGGTGAGACCTCTCTTCCTGGTTTGTAGCTGACTTCCTTCTCACTCTGTCCTCAAATGGCCTTTCTGTGCATGCACACTCCTGTAGTCTCTTTGTCTTCCTGTAAGTACTCTAATCCTATTGAATTAGGATCCTACCCTCATGGCCTAGTTTAACCTTAATTAGCTCTTTAAAGGTCTTATCTCTAAATACAGTTGACCCTTAAACAACTCGTGTGTTAGAGGCACCAATCCCCGCACAGTCAAAAATACGTGTATAACTTTTGACTCTCCATAAATGTAACTATAATAGCCTCCTATGGACTGGAAGCCTTACCAATAACATTAACAGCCAATTAACTTGTATTTTGTATGTTATATGTAATGTATACTATATTCTTACAATAAATAAGCTAGAGAAATGAAAATGTTTTTAAGAAAATAAGGAAAAGACATTTATATTACTGTACTGTATTTATTGAAAAAAAGTCCACATATAGGTGGACCCATGCAGTTCCAACTCATGTTTTTCAAGGGTCAATTATATAGTCATCCCGGGGGCTTGGCTTCCACCTGTGAATTTAGGGAGCACAATTTAGTCCATAACATTATCCTACTTACAAAACTTGGTCAGTGATGGACACATTTCCAAGGATGATCTCACTATTACAACAAATTAAATGATGAGATTTGAATTCATTTCAGAGTCCTTAAGAATTGTAATGCTCCTTGATACAAGCCTATACTTAGGTGTCAATGGGAACTCTGGCCCTTTTGTTACTATATATCTGTGTGTGTCCAGGTTTTCAGGACATGCTACAATAAAAAAAGTGAAAATTTCAGATATCAAAAGACATGAATGTTGTCAAGACAAAGACCATCCTGCAATTAGAATTTTACTTTTTATGACAGGCAAATTAGAGCACGCTTTCCTATAAAATTTACTTTATAACAAAATTAACTATATATTTTGCAAGTGGCCATTAAATTTGCATGAAAGGAAAAAAGTGGAACTCATAGAAACCGAGTGGAATGGTAGTTGCTAGCGGTTGGGGGAGGTGGAGGGAATTGGGAGATGTTGGTCAAAGGGCATAAATTTCCAGTCATAAGATAAATAAGTTCTGGGAATCTAATGTATACCATGGTGACTATAATTAAAAATACCATATTGTGTACTTGAAATTTGCTTAGAGAGTAGAACTTAAATGTTCTCAACACACACACACACACACACAAGGTAACTATGTGAGGTGACATTTGCATTAACTAATTTTATTATGGTAATCATTCCACAATGTAGATGTATATCAAATCATAGTCTTATACACCTTAAGTTTATACAATTTTATATGTCATTTATACCTCAGTAAAGCTGGAAAAAGAGATAGTACTTTGGAAAGATTATTTTTACATTGTATTTATTAAAAGGATATACTTTCACTATATTAAAATCAGTTGTATACAGAATTTTAAGTATCTACAGTCATTACCTCATAAAGACTTCTCGGTGGCTCCTGTAACTGATATTCTTGCATACATACTAATGTAATAGCAGTTCACTTAGTTCCTGAACCACACAGACATAATTGTACTGGGTTCTAATTAACAAATAACCTTTTGGCAAAATCACTCAGAAGTCGTCTCATTATCAATCGGAGAAAAATCTTCAATTTTATTCAGAGCTGTGTTTGTGATTCTAAAAGTTTAATTGGATTTCTCAGGTTTCATCTTGTCAGGCTTGTGCTTTTCTCTAGCAGACACTCATATATATCTAACATGCTTATAATCCCTTCTTATTCTCCTTAATTATTTCACATCAGAGGGCCAAATTCATAGTAATTACAACATATCTCATATACAGTCTTGATCATTGTTTGCATGATTTAACAGTCATTGAACTGTCTATCCTTTGTGCCTCTACCATTTTCAGAGTTAAAAAGGCAATTTCACTGGATAACACAGTTATTCATTTTATACTTATGAAATAGTTCAGACATACAAAAAGGCATGGAAAACAGAAATGTAACAAAATCCATGAAACTATCACTTCATTGAAGAGAGGAAAAATTAAGGATTTTTTCTTCCTATTTCAGAGAAACAGTAAATGAAGTTATATCAAGTAGAGTTATTTTACTGCATGTCAAACCCAAAGGCAAAAATCTGAAATGGAAAATGTCATTTACTCTTTACAAAGTAAATGCTCCCAATGAATGAATGCTTAACCTTAGCCATACATACCAACAGTGGATAAGGTTAAGCTTGGTGTTTGCAAAGTATCTAGAAGTGATATGGACAGGGGCATTTAGCACATTTAAAATTGTCACCAAAATTCACCTAACCACTGAAGTTATAGAATAATATCTTGATTTATTTTGATAGTCCACTAGTTTTTCACATGTGGTCTATAATACTTACTTGCTTTTCTGAAATTATATCTTCTTATACTTTCAATTATTCTTTCAAGTGACAAGGAAGGTCTTTACTTAGGAAATTCACCGAACTGCATTCATCTAAAGTTCTTCGTAAATAAAAACAACAGTAAAATGGGAAAGATGATAAAAATAAATTTTCAAGTGGGAAGAATGAGGAATGAGATACTAGAGGAGTGAATAAATACTGAAAGAAATAGCAAAAATTAAAAATTGAAAAATTAAGACATTGCAGAAAAGTATAAGATATTATCAAGCAAGAATACAGTCAATGCACCTCTAAAAGAATTCAACCCCCAAAGTGAAAAAATTCTCTTAAAAATTAATTTCACAACTATTTAATCCAATCTCTAACTAAATTATATGATCAGTAAAAATGGGCATATTAACTTTGCTGATGTATGAATTCATATTAAATAAAGATCACTGGGGATACTACTCAGCAGAGTTTATGATAATCTACTGTTTATTTAACTTATTTTACTTTTCTTGCAGGGGCCAGATGGTGAACTAAATGATGATGGAGACCACCACCCTTGCATGTTTTAGGTCTTTAAAATCAAAGTGAGATTCATGAGATACTCCTTCTGGGATAGATATTTTTTAATTATCATTTTTATTGTCCAATTATTGTAGGCACGGGAGCCAATTTCAGAGACTTCCACTTGGCCTTCATCATTACTATATAACTCTCATCCTTAAGGCCAGTGAAATAATGCAGGGTTTCGCCAACCTACAAATATGTCCATTTCAATTATATATTTGGGGGCAAAAATGACAAGTGGATAAGTCTATAGAGACAGTGGAATTATGTTAAACTGGATCTGATACAGGATTCTATTTACTACCTGGCCCCTACTCCATGGGGGTTCATGATATGTTTCAGACTCCTAGGTATCAATGTCCTCAAGAATTCTGTGCTCACTGGTACCTGAGAATAGCTAAGTGTTGTTTTTGTTTTTTGTTTTGTTTTGAGAAGATCTAAAAGAATCATTATCATATGTATTTGTCATGATTTCTACTTGACAGGTCCCCCCCCGCCACCCACTTTAGGACCCAGACTCTCCTTCAGTGAGTTTCAGATCTAAGAACTGGTTTAAGTATGAAAACTTAAAGATTCTGACATTGAGGTATCAATCTTCAGCTTCCCACGCACCCATCTTTGATTTTCTTTGATTGCATAAATTAAGTAATACCCTTATTGGCTGCCCATCTATCATGCACACTGTGTTCATTATCCTTCTTCACAGCTCTCTGTGTTTCTGTTTTCTTTGCAATGCATAATAGTTGCACCCTAATGGTTTCTGACAGTTGACTATTAATTCCAGAGACTATTATTCTTATTTCTATGAAGTCTACCAGTTCTATAAAAGCATCCCCTACACCCAGCCTTGGCCTACAGAAGACCTTCACCATTGAACTTACCAATGATGTTGCTGCTTTTCTCACCAGCACATAGCTTTCAGCTTTGGTAAATGGATAATCTTCTGGGCCTCCTTGTGGAACAGGGTCCACTGGGGTTTTTTCCAGCCTCACATAGTGTATACACTCTAGCAACCCCATTCTGAGGCTTTGTCAACTTCCTCCACTGTCTTCAGTGAAAATTCTGGCATTTCATCATCACTCATCGTGGGCTGCCATTTTCTCCAAGCTTCCAAAAACCATCCTAGCATATATTAGCAATATTTCCCAAGGTCCTTGCCAAGGCATTTAATCTTGAATCATAGGAGAGTAATAGTCTCTTTTTAACAAATTCTTCTTCATCCAATTTTATATTCCATCACCCTTGATCCAGCACCCATGTATGTTCTCTGGACCTGACTGTCTGTTGGCTGTATCCTGCAGCATTTTGGTGTATAGTTCCTTTTTCTTATCCAACCCAGCAATTTTATATTCAGTTTATGTCATGACTTATACCTAGTTATTAGCATGCTAGACTGGAGGGTAGGGAAGAGGGATACTGATGTGGGTTGGGTCGTGTTGTCTTGGAAGGCAGAGCCCTCTGATCATCTTCAAGCAATGGGGAGTGAGCAACTTCTTCAGCCTTAAAGACTTTTGGAGAATCTAGAGATTCAAAATTTCTGAACACAATGATCTATATATTTCCATTCCAAGTCTCGGGGCTCTACTGATTTCCAACCAGGGTCATGACCTTGGCATAGCAGAGTTGAAAAGTAAACCTTCTCTGGTGCCCTTATACCTTTATAATTGCAGGAGATCAGAGAGGGCTTTTTTTTTTTGAAAAAATAATAATTCTTGCACAATTAGATAGTGAGCCCATGTCATGACTTGGGGAACCAGATGGATGACAAAGCTATTTCCAAAGACATATTGAAAAACTGGCATTCTGTAGTCTTTGTAAAAAGGTAAATTGCAAATAAAACAGAAACACAGAGAACTGTGAAGAAGGATAATGAACACAGTGTACATGATAGTTGGGCAGCCAATAAGGGTATTAATTTATACAAAGTAAATCAAAGATGGGTGGGTGGGAGGCTGAGGATAGAAGCCTCAAAAAAAAATAGATTGTTACAAAATTGATTAATTACCTTACAGGGCAATAAAACATAGCTTTTGATGCAATATTCTCTAATGGAAAAAAAAGAAGATCACTGTATTTTATTAGTTTCCTAGTAGTTTCTAACTTTACAGAGTTGAGAAATGTCTAGACCTAATCAATAGTAAGTAATATGTTAAACAAAGATGCAATTCCCTAAAAAGTAGGGTGATCTGAGGTGGGCCAGTTTAGACAATGCCATAGGATGACATTAAATGCTTAAACAATCACCTTTGCCTTATTTCCTATTTCGGAATGTTTGTTTCTTAATACTCTGGTGTCTTCTCCATGTAATCAAACCAAAGTATGGCCAAAATTACAGGAGCAAGAAACTGAGAAAATGGTTTTGCTTTACCTTTGCTGTTAGCCTACATTCTTATTATTAGCACCAAAGAAGCTGTCATTATTACTTTGTCATTATGGTTGATTAATTTTGAAATAAATAGGTCAGCCATGTTTACATCAATAGAACTGTAGTATCTAAATTTTCTTCCTCCACATTTTAAGTATTGCATCCCTGACTGACAAATAATATTGTATATATTATAATAACAATTAGGAATTAGGGCATATGCACTTCTGTTTTACTGAACCTCTGTTTTATAATAGTTCTGTAAAGCATCAAAAGCAGACATTATGAGACAAAAATCCCCACTATGTATTGAATACAACATATTTTAAAAATGTAAGATATTGACCAATATGGCCTTCACATTTCCCTCAGCTTGACTAAACTTTCAATGGACTTCTTTCTGCCTCAAATTCCCAACTTCCCTCTCACACTGGTCCTTATAGAATCCAGATGGTCTAAACACAAGAGGTCCTTCCTCTCCCTTTACCTAGAGCATTTTGTTTAGAAAGTTTATAACTGTAAGTTCTTCCTCTGTCCCTATGAAAAGTAAATATTTTAAAAATCCTCTTACAGTTTTACAACCCAAGGAACGTCTTTTTCAAGGACCTGGGAACCATCGACTAAAATGGAATCAAGGCAAATAACATCGATACCTCGAAGTCTCCGTGTGAAGGTAGGAGCCTAACTTCTAACTTCCATGGTGCTAATTAGCAAACACAGATGGCCTAATGACAGACCAAAATATTTTAAAACTCAGATAATAACTCAATAAGTGCAACACATTCCATTGATCAACTTCTTCCTCAATGTCCTCCAGGACTTTTCCACTAGCTCATCCCTGCCCCTCAAGGCACTCCCATTCTTTACTCCAGCAGTTGAGTTCAGATTGAGTTCTGGACTCTCTCTCTACGACAACAGCCTTGTATAAAGTCTTACTTGCCTATTTTTCCTCTGATGTCATTTTCTATAATGACCTCCTCATTCCCCATGTATCATATTTCTAAAATTGCCCTATAGTTTTCTGTCTTCCTTACGATATACTAAACCAGCGTAAAACACTAAATCAACATTTTCCCCTATGCTTTTATTCATAGAAAAGAAAATTTACTTGATGAGCTGGTTCAATGTTGTGATGCTTATTACTTGAGAAAAATAACTTTGAAAGATAACTGATACCTTACTTCTAAATGAAAGGAGAAGCAGAAGTTTTTTTATTTGAATCAGTTGATACTTTGAGTCAAACAAACAAAAACATAGAATGACAAACCACCTACTCTTCCATAATTTTAACACAAAAATAAATTTTTCACTTGATCAATTTTAACAAAGATCTTTGAAAATGTTACAGATTCTGTTTAAAGATACACCAGATAATTGCAAGCCTATTAAATCAGCAATTAGCTGATTATAAAATAATAAATCCTCATCCTTGAAAATTGAGAGAATATGAGTGATTTTTATAATTTCCCAAAATGTTTGGAAGCAAAGGTGATGTCTGAAGAAAGAAATGTTGATGATTCGATCTTTCATTCTTATGAAAAATTAACAGACTCTACAATAGCAATGCATAAAAATGGAATTGCTTGATTCTGGTCCTGCAATTCCCTTCCCAACAGCAAATAAAGATATTACCCTCTTCGGATCCTCTCCAATGCATGGGGGTGGGGGGGGGGACTGAAACAACCAGGCTCATCTATCATCAAAGTGACAAATGTGTTATTTAAAACAATTGATTTGGAAAAATTGAGCACTGGCCATTTCATTAAAAAGGAGTCACTTAAACCAGCAGGGGTTCTTTAAATAGCATGCTCTCCTATTGTATTTAAAATGTGTTTACACATCATTAACTACTTGAAAGAGACCAAGGGGTAGAGAAACTTAATGCTTAAAAATTAAGAGCCAAGGCTATGTAAATATAACAGACAAGGATAGAGCATTAGTCATATAAGGCATCTCAGAACTAAAATAAGTAAATTCACAGATATTCCATTGGTACCCAAATTTACAGATACATGTTTCCAATGATCTGGCACCAGCAACGTATTTTGGGTCTTTCTGTTTTATAGTTAATAAGCTTGTTACAGGGAACTAGAGGCCTCCACTTATATAATCTTGCTGGTACTTTAAATTATTGTCACTAGCATGTTGGATTTCAGGTTATTTGTTGTTCTCTTTTCTGTCTGTCCCCAAACCCCCTCAAAAAAAAAAAAAAACCTCCCTAAAAAACAAAAAAGAGAAAGACTTGACCTCTATTTCATTGAAATATTCAATATATATATATTGAATACCAAGGAAGTTTCTTAGAATAGAACGTATAGCAGTAAACAAGGCGGATAGAATCACCACCCACATGCCACTTTTATTCTAGTGATGAGATAGGGAAACTGAAGGACTCCATAAAAATCTGCTTTCTGTTCCTTTTCCTGCTTCTATTCTTGCTAGGACCTGCACCCTCACTTGATACTTTCCTCATGGTACAATAGTGTACATCCTCCTTCTAAGGGACAAGGAGTTAACAATTTCTCTAGAATAGATAACATCTAAGGAAAGTCCAGGTGAGAATGACTGGAAAAAGCCATCATAGTGCATTCCAGACCACCAATGCTTGACATCTCCATGCCAAGACCCCCTGACTCCAAGGAGTAAATCACTTATGAAGGTCACCTGGGCCCTTGTCCTTGTTCTAACTGGTTCCTTGATGTATCAGACCACAATCCTCAATAAATGCCCCAGACCCCCAGCAAAAAGGAGACTCTCTCTCCTTTCCTTTCTGAGTCTCCTGGACACTCTGTACCTGCATTCTCTCTATACCTTCAACAAATCTGCTCTTGCCGCCTGCTGGTTCACGTTTGATTGGGCCCTTGCCTCCGGGCTCGCTCATACCTGCAATTGAAAGACTCCGCTTTCTTCCAGACTCAGAGAAGTTCCATGACTGACCTGAGGTTTAGAAATAGGCTAACTCAAGAGTCCATCGGTACAATCAGCAGTTTTGCTGAACTACTACGTCTGTCTTAAGTGCTAGCACAATTTGCTGCTGCAAAATCCCAGGGAAAGTATCAGATTCCCTCTCTCTTTTTGAAACTCATTGTTTTGGCCTCTTAAACATGCCTGTATTCATCTATAACATTTTTGTTGAATTTGATTTCTCTTCCCTACTAGAGATTCTGAGTCATATACATACTTCATATGTCCAAATAGTGTACCTTAGTTCTCCATTAAAAAAACAAAAGAAGAAGTAATATTTATTGGATGCACATGGACTCCAAAATCCCACTGGAGAGGTTACGGCATTTTGGCCATCATTCGGAACAAAATTTTATAAGTAATTATTAAAGAAAGAAGCACCTTTTATTATTTTTTCAGAACTTAAAAACCTCTGTTGACCATTTAGATTGGTTTCTTGGAAGAAATTTTAGACAACTATTTGGAAGAATTTGCTGACTCCAAATAGTCTCGAAGTGATATTCATTCATACTTAAATTTATTTTTAGTTTATGAATATTAAAATTAAGAAAATGTAATCATGTTGTTTAAAAAATTCAACCAAGTAAATTTGAATGTTGAATTATCTTTATTAAACAATCCATGAATCAGGCAACATCCCATCTAGCAAGTAGAAAGGAGCTCCAGAGGTCTACAAAAAGGGGAAGGGTTTTAAAGGCAGAACAAGGAATTCATAAACAGAAAAAAAAATTATTTCAGAGAAGCCCACCTTCCTTTGGGGACAAAAGGGTCTTATTAGGTGGATTATCTCATCTTCCTTCTGGGAATGGAGAGAGCCCATATGACAGATTACCTTCTTGTTACTGACCAGAAAATTCCTGCCTCACCAGCTAAGACTATATTTTGGGGGGCGATTGGAATTGCAATTAGGTTAGGTATTAAGTCCCAATTTGGTGACTTGGCCTAAGTGATGCCATTTTGGGCCTGTGGCTTTCTTTTTAACAAACCTCTGTGTTTTGGGTGCATTTTTCTTTTTTTCTAAGTGATGCCATTTTGGGCCTGTGACTTAAATTTTAACAAAGCTCTGTGTTTTGGGTGTATTTTCTTTTTTTTTTTCTTTTCCTAATTCTAAGATTCTGTATAGTGACAATTCTTTATTCTTTGAGCTATAATTCAACATGGATGTAATTTAAAGGGCAATAAACATGCAGAAGTGATTTCATGTCTTTTCCTTTCATCATGTAATTGTCAAAAGTACACGTTTTGTACCATAGGACATTCTGGCACCTGAATATCTGTATCATGTCCACCTGCCCCGGTACTACAAAACACCTGCTCTTATGTGAACTTGAATTCTTATCTCTGGTATTAAAAATTTCCATATTAGAAACAAAACACATTTTCATGTTGTTCCCTTTATTAATCACAAGTATAGGTAAAATGATAATTATACACTTTCAATGTTCAGTTATTGTTGGGAATGCAATAAATCCAAACTTCTATTGGGAAATGTATTTGAGCTGTAAGCATTTCTCATGGTACTGTTTACTCTACCTCCTGAAAAAAGTGTTGTGTGTTTTTCTTAACTTTTGACTTAGTACAAGCCAAGAGAAAATAATATAGCTGCTGTGCATTGACTTGCTCAACTCAAATGCAGACAAGTAAGAAAACACAAATCTTGTAGAGTTTTATTTAACTATTTAAGGAATGCATATCTTTTATGGTGGGGGGGGTTAACTTCGTAGAAATGGCTTTTTACAGCCTAAACAATGCATTGTATTTGGATGACTTCTAAAAAATGAAGCATCTCAATATTGAATGCAAGCTGCATTTTATTTCTTCACACAAAGTCTTAAGAAAACAGAGAATGAGAAGATTTATTTAAAAATGGTGTTCTAAGGCTTTTAAAGCTCTCTACTTAAATCAAGCATGTTAATCTTGATCTACTACCATGATAGGCAATATATTTGGTTTTTACAATAGCAGTATAGTTTACCAAAAAAAAAAAAACCAGGACTTTTCAGGATGCATAAAAACATTCAGGAGTAACAAATGCCATAGAGAATTCTTACTTATTCCTGCCCCATGTTCTGGTGTGCTCTTGGGGAGTTAATTCTAAAGGGTCACCTGGAATACATTCCATAAAACTGTTGACAATATGCATCCCTGTGTGATTTGGTTTTGTAATAGACCTTATTATGATGTACCAGCCTTTGAATTTAAGGTCCTTTGACTCATTTCTAAAAAAATAAAAAGCTAATTAACTAATTCCAGCAAGCACAAAATGCTGTGTATGGTATTCTGTATTCTATTTTCAGAACTGGTTTGTTTCAAATTTGTGCACTAGTCTATTTCCATTAAAATCAACAAGAACATATTGGACATAAGAGAAGAGGTTCCATAGATTATTGCTCAGCTTTCAAAGGTTTCTTTAAGTCAGCTTTCATGGAAATGGTCCCTGGCACTCTGCTGGGCGCTAAGGATAAACTCCATTGAGCCAAACAGACACTGGTACTATCTTCATGGGGCTTATAGATCATGCAAATGTGCCACTGCAAACAGTAATAAGGCCTGTAAAGAACATGGCATTTGAGTTGAGACCTGAAGTTTGAATAAGAGTTAACTAAATAACGGGGGGAGAGAAGCTCTGCAAGCAGAAGGAAAAATATGTGCAAAGACTCTCAGGATGGAGGAAACATAGTGCATTCTAAGGAACTAAAAGAAGGTACGAGTGTTTCAACCTACCCGTTTAACACAATGGCTTTCTACCATAGAACAGGTAAACATTTAATCCTTCTGCTCTCAAACCTATGCCAGGTACAGACCTATGAATGTAATCACCAGAGTTTTGGGGGATCCTGTCACTTTTCTTTTTAGAAAATGTAAGTTGTTACCAAATGCCATCTACGTGAAATAAATCCTAAGGCAGGAGCTTAATTTGCTTTACAAGTTCATTTATCTTGCACTTGTTATTTCCTCTACCTGAAATATTCTTCTACCAAGTGTGTAGATGGTTCTTCTCTTCATTCAATTTTCAGGTCAGAAGTCATTCAACGATAAAATCTTAAGATTTTTTCCTCTTCCTATTATCCCTTTTTATTTGCTTCCCATCACATGCTTTTTGAGAATATCTTATTTGTTTACATGTATACTTATTTATTGTCCAATTATACTAACCAGAAGATAACGACTCCAAAGTCAGGGTGTTCAGTGAACTTTCTGACCTACAATGGCATTCAGTAATAATTGTAAAAAAAAAAAAAAAATGAATGCTTTTTCTTTTGTCTTTTCTTCATCCAGTTGTCACATCTCCTGTTTTTGCTTTCTACAAATGTTTAGTAAGTTTACAGGCTAATTTCGTATACAGTAGTTCTCAACCAAAATCTAAACAAATACAATGACAATTTTCCTTTCTAGAATATCTCTTTCTGCTCCCATTTCACATCTGTCTAGCTCCAAATGGTTTCGCCTGTAACTCAGGCTATAATACGGGGATTGATTTTCAAAATCAGCCTTGTGACCAGACGGTAATTAACACCAGGCAGAGTAGAGAATCAGATGCAGAATATTAGCTGGGAACCAGCAAAGTCACAAAACAACAACCCAGCAACATGGGGAAGAATGGAAACTAGAGAAGCCAAATAGGCTGAAAACAAGTATCAGGTTAAATCTAAGACCAGAATAAACTCCATAAAAAGCTAATGCACAGAAAACAGCCGCTGAGTTTTTAATCCTCTATTTGTTCAAAGAGACCATAGTTAGTTTTACCTCCAAGGTATGATGTTTCATTCCAGACTAAAAGAAGCCCCTCTTCCCTCAGATTGGAATCAGTTTTATCCCTCTAGCATCATCTCTCAACTGGGTAGGTGCCCTTCATGAAACTCCATATCCTCAGGCATCTATTGGAGGCCAGTCTCTGAGGCAAGTGAATCAGTCCTTCAGAAGATGGTCAGATATTGGTCTCATTATTTAAGTGAGAATTTCAAGGCAAATTTAAATTGTGTAGAAATTTTCATTTATAGAATAAGATAGACTCTTTTCCTTCCAGCTGGGTTATATAGTGGCCATTAACCAAGCAACTTAAATGTGCCAAGTAAGTTTAATGAGTAGGTTAATTAACCCTTTCATTTTAGCTGCTACTAGGTAATGTTTGTGTCCAGCATAAAACCCAGTTGCTTATCATTCCATTTCTGAAACTTCTATTCTTTTAGACATGAGAGCTTTTTGCTCTGTAACTGCTTTTAATAAGAAATCAATTTTTATTAAGAAAAGAGCAAATAAAAGTAGATGAATGTGTAAATAAATAAGACTGACCAGACTACAGGACAACTATGAATACAATCTGAAATGATTTTAGCAAGCATCAGTATTTCTGATTATGGAATTACTTCCATATTGTGATGAAATTCTCTCTGCTTGATATTATTTAATATCACCTAGACTAGAATCTGAAGAATGGCTTTTGAGACTTATTCATATTTTCTCCCAATTTTATAGGATCAAATTATTCATTGTAGATTTTTTTTAAAAAATCAAAAAATTAAAATCATCCATGATACTATTATGTATCAATAATCATTGTTGCCATTTTGATGCATATCCTTCCAAGTTTTTTTTCTACAGTGTAATTTTAGAGTATATAGCCTAAAAGAAAAACAATCCCAAAGTTTTTTGGCTTAGCCCTGTATCATAAATAAATCTCCATAGCATTACACATTTTTCTGTTGCATCATGTAAAACTTCTGGAATTGATTGCTCCGATGTACCATAGGCTTATTCAAAAGTCAAAATCAAATAGGCACTGATGGACTTCAGGACACACTACTCCCCAAATATGGCATCTTGGTATATTGAATATCTTAAGCTAAAAGAGATTGAAAAAGAGCAGAAACAGGAAGGTCAATCTGACCTCCTCCAAGCCCTCCTGCCCTTCCCTGAAACAGTCATAAAACTCCCATGTGAAATGTATCCTCCCTGTAGCAGGAGCAAAGAAAACATAATTATCACTAGAGATGGGGAATTTGGAACTGAGAATCTGTGCAAATAAACCTTGTTAAACTAACCCTTATCTTCCCGGTTACTTTTTCACCATTTACTACCCCCAGCCCAAACCCCTCTGTCTTGTCAATTCTTCACAAATATATTGTTTCTTTAGGTATAAAAGGTACAACAATTTCTTGCTCTGGTCACTCCTTTGGGTCCTCATTCTCTTGTGAAGGCTCCCATGTATATATAAAAATTCAGTAAAATGTGTATGCTTTTCTCCTGCTAATATGTTTTTGTCAGTTTAATTTTCAGACCCAGCCAGGGACCCTAAGAGGCTTGAGGAAAATTTTTTTCCTCCCCTATAGCAGGTAGGTATCCTAGATCTTTTGACTGATTATCATTGTGGATTTTAGATTTTCCTTTACTTGAAAATTCTTCTATGATGTTTCTGGCCCTTATAGTTCTTTTGCCACAGAATTCTTTGGGAAATTATTGTCTGTAACTTTGAAAATGGGTGAGGACTGTAAGACTAATGACAAAAGTGTCTGTACTCTGTTGGTAAAGTGATTTTTTTTTTAAGATTTATTTATTTTAGAGAGTGAACATGAGCGGGAGGGGCAGAGGGAGAGGGAGAGAGAATCTCAAGCAGACTCCATGCTGTGCATGAGCCCCACGTAGGGCTTGATCTCACAGCCATGAGATCATGACCTGAGCTGAAACCAAGAGTCCGATGCTTAACCAACTGTGCTACACAGGTGCCCCAAAGTTATTTCTTATAGGGATAAAGAATAAGATTTCTGAAGTCACTGTACATTACTTAATTGAATAAGTGTATAGAAAATAGGAGGAGCCATGACTCTCACTGTTAGAATGGAGGGTTATAGACAAGCAACGGGAAAGGAAGAATGATGCAAGCGATAAAGATTTAAAGCTGGAGACATCAATATGAATGCATGTTAAGATTAACATAGATTCAGATGAATACATAGAGAGATTATTTATGGATATGTATACAAACCCAGGTTAGTACACACATATATTTTTTGCTGTGCCAGCTATGAGGGTCTGGAAACAATGATACTTCAGTAGCAAAAAGCACACCTAGCACCCGAATTCTTTTTCTAATATCATCCTTCAATAAAATAAGCCAGGGCTCCTTAAAGAAATGGCTGATTCTAGTGCTGGAGGAAGAGACCCACAAGATGAGTCTAGAGCACTGTATACTATCTGAAAGAAAGGAAGTACTCGAAAAACTGTAATGATGGGGGTATGTCAAAAAGACACAGAAACCAGCTGTGAAAGAGCTCCCATTGGTCAGAGATGAAACAATTTGAACAACAAAATAAATATAGTAATAATGAATTATAACCTAGAATATAATAGAAATACCTGAGTCCATAATTATATAAATAAATTACTTAGATAAAAAAAACAAATAAATAGAGAGAATAAACAAATCTCCCATACAGAAGAATTCCAAATAATTTTTGTAGATGCTCTGTTGTCATGTAGATGGAACATAACTACTCACTCCTTAAGGTTGGCTGCACATAGTGACTTCTTTCCAAAGAGTTCAGTATAGAGAGAAAAGACACAGTACAAAAACCTGACAGAACCACCTCAAGGTTAATATCAACAGTGATGTCATGTTGATAATGCTTAACCTTGATGTGACGTGATGAGAACGACACTTTACCTCTGTAATCATCCATGTAAAAACTCACAACTCTATTCTAATCATGGGGAAAACATCAGACATATTCCAACTAAGGGACATTCTACAAAATACCTGATCTGTACTTCTCTGAACAGTCAAGGTCATCAAAGACAAAATAATTCTTAGAAAGTGTCACAGCCAAGAGGAACCTAACAGAGACATGATGACCATATGCAACATGGTACCCTGAAGGTGATCCTAAACAGAAAAAAGGCATTAGGTGAAAGCTAAAGAAATCTAAATAAAGCAAGGACTTGAGCTCATGATAATGTGTAATTATCATTTCATTAGTAGTGAAAAGTATAGTAATAAAGATGTTAATAATAGAGGAAATTGGGGGCACCTGGGTGGCTCAGTCATTTAAGAGTCTGCCTTCAGCTCAGGTCATGATCCCAGTGTCCTGGGATCGATTCCCATGTCAGGCTCTGCGGGGACTCTGCTTCTCCCTCTGCTTCTCCCCCCACTCATTCTCTCAATCTCTCTTGCCCTCGTGCTCTCTCTCTCAAATAAATAAACAAAATCTTAAAAAAAAATAGGGGATTTTTTTTTCAGAGTCCATCGTTTCTCATGGTTCATCTCCCCCTCCAATTCCCCTGCTTCATTCTTCCTGAGGGCGGTGGGAGGATGGGTTAGCCTGGTGATGGGTATTAAAGAGGGCACAATTTGCATGGAGCCCTGGGTGTTATACGCAAACAATGAATCATGGAACACTACATCAAAAACTAATGATGTGATGTATGGTGATTAACATAACATAATAATAAAAAAATAGGGGAAATTGGGTTTTAAGTATATGGGATGTCTCTGTACACCTTCATACCTTTTCCGGGGTCCTAAAACTATTGTTAAGTAAAAATTTTTACTGATAAATAAATAAAACTATGATTAATTGTGTGTCAAGAAAGTGTCAAAAATGCAGAATAAAATTCTAGAAGTCCTAGAAAATAACATTTACAATCCATTGAATATCTAGGAATTTCTGAAGACATATTTGATATATACATATTTGTTATATATGTATATATAGAACACCAGCTATACATAACAAAATCTCTCAATTGTTTTTCAGGTAATAGAATGTACTAGAAATCTACACAGAGAATCACAAGTGTTTTCAAGATTACTAAATAAATAATGACATTTACACAACTCTAGTCATGCATATTCATAATTATTTCTTCATTCTGACCTGTAAGAGTACAATTTAAATGCAAATGTCATGCTTTTCTGATTAAAGCATGCATAGTTCAAGCTCTTCAGTTATCAAATAAGTGCATTCTATCTTCTGGGAAAGTGTTAAATATGTTGTACCAAATTATCTTTAGACATTTAAAATGGTGACTCCAGGGATCACTTAATTAGTAAAGACTTTCCTAATCAATTCAAAGAGATATTTTTGCACCATGAATGAATGGAAAATGCTTACTTGTCCTTTACCCAGGGAAAATAAACTGAGATACAGAGGTTGATATACAATAATTCAATTTTCATCCAGTTTCCTACCTGTGTTGGCAGGGTTGAAGAAGCCAAATTACTTGTCACATCACAATGATCCAGTTGGGATTTCATCTAATGAAGGGTGAAACCCTCTTAAAGATTTCTGAGCAACTGCAAAGTGACAGTGAGAAGGCTGAGAAATTAACCTTTTCATTTAATGGCATGTTTTATGGTCCTCTAATAAAGTATGTCTGCTGGAAGGGTTTGCTATGAGTCTATTCTGGTCACTATTTTCTAAAGGAATTTTTTTATTATTTAAATATTTAAACATTTAAATATTTAGAACAGGTTTTCAATGAGTTGCAACTAGCAATTGAGTTGGAAAATCATCTATGAGACGTTCTACATTCTTTGCAGCCAAAGCCAACTTCCTAAACAAATATTTACCAACCACCTTTTAATAAAAGTTCCTTTGCTAGGCAGGAAATATGCATTTCATAAACTATAAAATCAACAAAGAAGATATACAGATGGCAAATAAGCACACCAAAAAATGCTTCACATTGTATGTCATCAGGAAAATGCAAATTAAAACAGTGAGATACCACTACATGACTATTAGAATAGCCAAAATCCAGAACACTGACAACACCAAATCCTGGCGAGCATGTGGAACAACAGGAACTTTCATTCTTTGCTGGTGAGAATACAAAATGGTACAGCCACTTTGGAAGATGGTTTGGCAGTTTCTTACAGAACTAAATATACTCTTCCTCTACAATTCAGCAAGAGTTGAAATCTTATGTCCATAAAAACCTGCACATGGATGTTTATAGTAGCTTTATTCCTAATGCCAAAACCTAGAAGCAGCCATGATGTCCTTCATTAGATGAATGGATAAATAAACTGGTATATACAGATGGTGGAATATGATTCAATGAGCTACCAAGCCATGAAAAGATGTGGAGGAAACTTAAATGCATATGACTGAGTGAAAAAAAATCAATCTGAAAAGTCCACCTACTGTATAATCTCAATTATATGGTATCCTGAAAAAGGAAAACACTATAAAGATAGTAAAAAGTTCAGTGGTTGCCAGGGGTTAGAAATTTGTTACAGCAATATATATGTTATTTTATTAAAATATTTTATTATATTTATTAAAACATTAAATAATACTTAGCAAAAACATAATAGCTACTGTAATCTTGAAGTAATCATGAGCATAAATATTGTTTGACTATATCTATAAAAACTATGATTTGATATGAAAGTGTACGGGATTTCTAGTGATAAAATAGCAGATACTTCAAGTAGTACGTTTTATGTTTCCCTATTTTCATAATTGAAGACAAAGATAGATTTCATTTACACTGTCCTTGTATTTCCTCTGACAGAGCAAGCTTCTCACTGAGAAAACTTGTATTCATTGTTCATCCTGCTTTTAATGGTCTTTCTCTAAAATCACTAGGACTGATTCCAACTTGTCCTTCCCATCTGAGCTTCTGTTTGTCTTCCACGGAGAGGCTTTCCTTGAGCTCTGAAATCAAAGCAGCAGATCAATTACTTTCTATGCATGACCCTCCTAAATTCTCTGCCTCACACTTTCCTTATTCCTCAGTAGGTTTATAGTCCTTCTTTTTCACCTCAGTATCTCCAGTACTTAGAATATTTTCTGGCACATAGCAGTTACTCATTATTTGTCGAGTGAATAAATGGATGGTACCTTTCCATTTGTGCCCTACAATTCACAGCTGCTTCCTAAACTTACAATGTGATAATTTAAGAAGGCTAAAGAGAAAAAATGAAAAGAGGAGAAAAATCACCATGGCGTTATCATGCTCTCCAGTGGGAAACACCATTTATTTTTTTAATTTAAATTCAATTAATATATAATGTATTATTAGTTTCAGAGGTAGAGGTCAGTGAGTCATCAGTCTTATACCCAGTGCTCATTACATCACGTACCCTCCTTAATGTCCATCACCCAGGTACCCCACCTCCTCACCCCTCTCCCCTACAGCAACCCTGTTTGTTTTCTGCGCTTAAGAGTATCCTATGGTTTGTCTCCCTCTCTGATTTCATCTTGCTTTATTTTTTCCTCTCTTCCTATATGATCCGCTGTTTTGTTTCTTAAATTCCACATATGAGTGAGATCATATGATAATTATCTTTCTCTGATTGATTTATTTTGCTTAACACAAACACCCTTTTAGATAGTGCATTCCTGCTCTTCTTTGTCCTTTACTCCAGAATAAGTTCAAACAATTATATACTAAAAATAGAAACATTGTGGAATCCACATATATCTTTATGTGCATTTTCTCTCTTTAATTTGGCTTTTCCTCAAGAGTTTAAAAATACCACATCAAGAAATATAAAAACATTCAAACTCTTTGACAACATAATTCCTCTTTTATAAAATTAAAGAAGTAACAATTAATATAGGAAAAAAACCCTTTCTGTATGTATATGATCATGGCATGCTGTTGACACCACGGGAAAAAAAGAAAATAAATCTAGATAACAATATGGGAATGGTTGAATATGGGGAATATATAGATAGCAGAATATGACGCAGAATAATAAATTATTTCTATAAAGGATTTGAATGAATAATTTTTTTTATTATACTCAAGTGAAAAAGGTATATAAAATTTTATACCTAGGAGAATGGCATTATCTATCTACCGATCGATCGATCAATCTATCACTTATTTTTTCATTTTTCATTTATTAACCTTACACACTATTCAAAACAATAAGCACATACAAATACAAAGAAATAACACCAAAAATTTTGATTTGGTGTTATTTGGTGTTATGATTTGAGGGTGTCTGAATGGTCAAAGATAACATTAAAGCAGCTGCTTCACCAAGCGTGTTAAACTAAAATGTGTGCCCAGGAGATTCTAGGACAAATGGAATTCATGCTTCTATATTTCAAAGTTCCTAAACCCTTTTTCTTTCCTTTTTTTTTAAAAAAGATTTTATTTATTTATTTGACAGAGAGAGACACAGCAAGAGAGGGAACACAAGCAGAGGGAGTGGGAGAGGGAGAAGCAGGCTTCCCGCTGAGCAGGGAGCCCGATGCGGGGCTCGATCCCAGGACCCTGGGATCATGACCTGAGCCGAAGGCAGCCGCTTAATGACTGAGCCACCCAGGCACCCCTAAAACCTTTTTCTTATATCTTTTTTCCCTACCCTTTAAGACTTCAATTCCTGAAATTGTAGAAGCCTTCTTTTCTATGTCTTGGTCTACGTATTTAGATGACAGAGAGAATTAAAACTTACCAGAAGTGAAATTGAGCAATGCTGAAAGCCTGGATTCTTATCATGTCTGTATCTTCTCTTGAGCCCATCTGCAATCTGATAGCCCACGAGGACTGAACATCTCTTTTGAAGATTTAAGGTGTACTTACAGTGGGCTTGTAATTGTCGACTTCTGATAATTCACACCCAGGAAGTGGGAAAGATATGAAACCTAAATCAATCCATTTTCTCATTTAGTACTAATCCATAATGGAAAACTATTAAGGCTATATCTGAATAAATAACAGTAGACTTTATTTCTATCTGTAGAACCATCCTTAATCACTGACAAATGAAAGGTGCCAAACTGGGTAAAAGGTTTACATACAAACCCTAAAAAAGCTCCAGTTTGGTTGTTTGGTAGACCATATCACAAGGCATCTCCCACTAGAAGCAAAGAGAAATGAGCTTTAGTTGATGGAATCCAGTCCATAAATCAGTGCAATGAGATCAGTGTGGGCTTTGCTTCTAAATCACGGAGAATTTTTTTAAGACAAGAATATTGGGTTACGCCAGGTCTACTGAATCACCAATATTCAAAAGAAAAGGTGATTTGATACCGTCCCTCCACAGACGAGTACTTGAAAACTAGTAAAGTAAATAATCTTTAATAATCAATAAATTCATTCATTCATTTATCCATTAATTCATTCCATGCTAACTGATAAACAAATCTGTGCAAGCACTGGAAATTCATTGAGTTTTTCTCAATTATCTTTTTGATAAACAATGTCTCTGCTCTCCCATGCATCCCAAGTCTTATACTCTGCTCTAGGGTATTCTTTTATGTCCAGGAGCCTCGCAGCACAGCCTGGAACTATGCAGCAACCCTCAGACAATGGGAAATAGCAGTTCATGGGTAAATGATTCAACTCCTGCCCTTCAGGAAGAAAATTCTGGGAGGTATTTGTACCCTTCTCAGGAAGTTCTGGCAGAATTAAGTCCCCGTTGCCCAGTACAGTAATCCCTATAATCTTTATATTGGCTTTTTCTCCTTCCCTGTTTCTCACTTTGTCTGATTTCCCACTCTGGCATAATGGGATTGTCTCGCAAATAAACTGAGCCCAAGAATTTATTTCAAGTGCTGTTTTGGGGAGAATCCAAACCAAGTCAAAATTGAAAGGTAAACCTCTCTTCTTCAGTTCAGACCTTCAAGAAGAAGACACCAACAGCACTAGGCATCAGGGAAATGCAAATCAAAACCACAATGAGATACCACCTTCCACCAGTTAGAATGGCAAAAATTAACAAGACAGAAAATGACAAATGTTGGCAAGGATATGGAGAAATGGGAACGCTCTTATACTGTTGATGGGAAAGCAAGTTAAGTGCAGCCACTCTGGAAAACAGTATGGAGGTTCCTCAAGACGTTAAAAATAGAGCTACTCTACAACCCAGCAATTGCATATTAGGTATTAACCCAAAGATACAGATGTAGTGAAAGAAGGGGCACATGCACCCCAATGTTCATAGCAGCAATGTCCACAATAGCCAAACTGTGGAAGGAGCCAAGATGCCTTTCAAAAGATGAATGGATAAAGAAGATGTGATTCATATATTCAATGGAATATTACTGAGCCACCAGAAAGGATGAATACCCACCATTTGCATCGACATGGGTGGAACTGGAGGGGATTATGCTAAGTGAAATAAGTCAGGCAGAGAAAGACAATTATCATATACTTTCACTCATATGTGGAACATAAGAAATAGCACAGAGGATCATAGGGGAAGGGAGGGAAAACTGAATGGGAAGAAATCAGAGAGGAGACAAACCATGAGAGACTCTGGACTCTGGGAACAAAACTGAGGGTTACAGAAGGGAGGGGGGTGGGGGGATGGGGTAGCCAGGTGATGGGTATTAAGGAAGGCACATGTGGTGATGAACACTGGGTGTTATATGCAACTAATGAATTGTTGAACACTACATCAAAAACTAATGATGTACTATATGTTGGCTAATTGAACATAATAATAAAAAATAAATAAAAAAATCAACTTTATTAAGGTATAATTAATATAAAATAAATGCATCTTATTTTAAGTAAAAAAAAAAAAAAAGAAGACGAAGAAGACACCAAGGTGCAAACAGATATTATGGAGATTTCCTGGTGAAAAACACCTATTACGTAAAGGGGGCTGAGAAAGCTGATAGAGCATGATAAAAGTCTAATACCTGTGGTGATGAAAGTTGGATCAGAAAAATCTTAGACTGATGTGCAGTTCTAAGAACATTTTGACAAAGCTAATAAGCCCTTGAGCCAAGGTTGCCAGTCAAAGTAGCCCCATATCTCCCAGAAATGGTCTGGCCTTACTTTTTCTTCCTGCCAGTCATTGACTAGCAGCAGCCAGTGGGAAGTGTAGCCTTGTTGCAAACTCATGGATGAATTTCAAACAAAGCTTTTGAATATATATGTAAATCTATGTATCTATCTATAGAGAGGGAATTATTAGAACGAATTGTTTCACATGATTACAGAGGCTGAGAAATCCCAAGATCTTTAGTCAGTAAGCTGAAGACTCAGGAGAGTTAATGGTGTAGTACTAGTCTGAATCCAAAGGCCTGGGAACCAGGAGAACTGATGTTAAATTCTGAAAGCTGTCAGGATCGAGATCCAAGAAGGGCCGGTGTTTCAGTTTGAGTCCAGAGGCAGGAAAAGACCAGTATCCCAGCTCAATCAGTCAGGTCTTCAAGTGATTCAATGGGACCTGCTCTCATGAGGGAGGGCTATTTGCTTTACTCAGTCTAATGATTCAAGTGTTGATCTCCTCTAGAAAACATCTTTACAGACATACCCAGAATCATATTTATGTTTGGGCACCCCATTGTCCAGTCAAGTTGACATAAAATAAACCATCACACACATCTAAATTTAATTTGTCATTCTACCCCTGCAGAATCTAGATGAATCCAGGATAGTTACTGTAGACTTCCAACTATTGGAGGTTTACCTAAATAGAAGCTCTGGTTTCATCCACTGTGCCAAATGTGGCATCGTTGCTAAAGTATAGACATTTTGAAAAATAGCCCCTAGTGTATAGCTGGGCCCTGAGAGAGAGAGAGAGAGCACACTTGGCCATGGGTGCTATGTACAAGGAATTCATCTATCACCTCCTGTAAGCCCTTACTCTAAGAGGGTGGCCATGATGATGTTTTGGTTCTCTGTGTATCAACTCAGACACTATGTCCAATACTCTTCAGACTATCTGAATATTCTTATTTCCTGAGGGTAAAATCACCAAGTAAATAGCCATAGATTCCTTTGGGGAAAAACTGGGAGAATCTTCACAGTATATCATTGCTATGGTGTTTTGTCTTGCTTCCTCTTAGTCAACCAATCAGCTCTTCCATCAGTAGGTTCTGGATGGGCTTAAGTCTGGGATTGTGAGTAAAGATTGTGACTTTTTAACCACTCTCAGTCTCCTGTTCTTCCATTCTTACATCCTTGCCTACTTTTCTGTAGGGACACCATGTTCCATTAGCCATCTTCACAACTCTGTGTGGGTTAAGCAAAGTCCACTAGATCTCCCTTCAACGTTGTTGGCCATTACAGAAATTGTTTGGCAGCTAAGCACCACCATTTGACCTCTATTTCTTTGGGGCCTCATCATCTTCATGGATATTAATGAGCCCAAGTCTGTAAGTGCTTCCTCATCAGCCCTGACCTGTGGAGAGCTACTACTGAACTTCTTAGTGATGCCGGTGATGACCCTCTTACCAGATCATTTCTGATACATTTGGTAAATAGTGTGTTCTCTGAGTCCTTCCATGGCACACAATCTTTGGGGGCAGTGTCTTAATTTACATAATATATCCATTTCAGCTGCCCACTTCCCTCAATCTATTTTATGCCTTCCTCTACCATCTTCCAGGACAGCTCAGGCATTCTACTTTGTTCAGCCTTGGCCAAGTTACTTTAGACTTCAGAGAACCACCTAGCGGTGAGTTTGTCCCATTCCCAGAGGCCTTGCCACAGTTTTAAGTGTTGCGTCCTAAGAAAGTGCCCTCAAGACAATGAATTATTGCTTCTCTAGTCATATTCTGCCCTTTCCACCCAAATACATTCCCAGGGGTACTCTCCTGACTCCTGTTAAGCAGCAAAGACAATTGCAATAATTATATTGCCAGGGTTCAAATTATGATTCCATTTACTAGTTTTGTGGACTCGGGAGAGTTACTTAATTTTTCTATGACTCAGTTTCCTCATTTGTAAAATGAGGATGATATATTAGTTCCTGTCTCAGAGAGTGATTATGAGTATTAAATGTAATAATATACGAAAAGTGCTTAGCATTGTGCCTGCATCCAATAAATACTCAAGAAATATTAGATGCTTGCAGCATAATAGCCTTTATGTAAATGATGGGCTTGACTACCCTCTCTTTTTGGCTACCTTACATGAAGTACTGTGATATGAAGTGACCCTGGAGAGTTCAACCATGTATTAAAATACTGGACTACAAAATAAGCTTCTAATCGCCCTACTCTAACTCTGTGATGGTTATTAAAAAAAAGAAAGCTGGTATTTGTAATTTGCAGCAACTTTTCAAAACATTAGAGTGGCACTGTTCCAGTGGTGTCTCTTAGCTTCCAGCCCTTTGTAGCCAACTCTCATTGTGGTGGAATGTGAAGCATGTTAGAAACTTCCGTCAGCTTTTCTCCCAAGTTAGGTATTTTCACTTGACTTTAAGGCTGCGAACCATGAACTGTCTGTCTCTTTTAGCTCTCAATGAGCTGACCTTTCCCATGCAACAGGGCCTTCTGGTTGCGTGTCTTTGAAGATTAGACTGAGAACTTGGGCAAGATAATTCTATCAGGAAAAAGGTACAAATTGCTTATGGAATGACAGCCCAAGAGTAGAGAATGTCAGGAAAAAAATTATGTATCTCTATGCAGCACCAGAAGTGGGCATAGACATAAACAGGATTTCACTAAGTATTCTGAATTAAACTACAAGGGAGCTAGGCATGGGAGACAGAAAAAAGTGCACCAAAGCATGCCTCAAAGCCACTCCAAATAGGACCTAGTTATTGCTCGATGCAGTGGCATGGCACTAGCTGAACTGGACTGGGCTGCCATCACTAGACAAAAGGGTGGTAAAGACAGTGAGGGTTCTTCTGGGGGACCACTGAGGCAAGCTTGCAATAGAAATACTAATGAAATGAACTGTGGGTGTTTCTGGAATTATTTTGAGGGCATATGATCATGTTGGCTATACTAAGCCCCCAAAAGCTCTACACTCGACAGATACCATTTCATTCAGCAAACATTTGAGGGCCTACTGCCCACACTTTTGTTAAGAGTATCTAGTGACATTCATATGGTTCCAAATCTCAACTATTTCCTAGGTATGTGACTTACCTTCTTTGTGATTCAGTTACTTCACCTATAAAAGCATCATTATCCTTCATAGAGTTGTTGTGAAGACCGAATGACCTAATATATGTAAATTGTACCTGGCATATGATAAACTTTCAATAAATGCAGTTATTAATTTCATTATGATTGTTCCTTTGTACTAAGCTCTGCATAAAACATGTTCCATATCAGTTGGGGGCTTATAAAACTGTCAAAACTAATAACAAACGAATAGTGCAACAAATGCTGGGGTATAGTAGAACTTTTTAGAGCTCTATTAGCCAGGGGTAAATGAATAGCTTGATGGATCTGCTTTATGAGCAAGAATGAATGTAAGAAGGAAAAAAAGTAAGATAAAATGTTGAGAAACAAAGGAAGTTGATTTTTTTTTTTTTTTTGGTAAAAGAAGAAAACTATTGTTAAGGAGTATCCACTGAAAGCTGCCAAAAATTAGAAGGCCTTCCTTTAAAGAGGTACATACCGAGACAGCACTTTGCATATAGTACTACATACAATTTATGTTTTTTAAATCAGCATTCTGAAACATAGATTTTCTTATGTTTTATTAGTTATCAGCTGTGGGGGAAAATATTTCCCCAAACTGTAGCTGTACTTTAGGAACGGTGAAATGGCTGTAGAGAAACTTTGTACTGACCCTAAAGACACACTGAGGAAGCCAAAAAGCTAAGAAGCATCTCATAACTCAATCTGGCATGGTCTGTGGCTTTTAATGGCACTCTGCAAAAAGAAGCATAACGTTTTTTCCCTGCACTGGGCTCTCTGCCAGGAAGCTGAGAACATTTGTACAGTTATGTGTGCACCTAAATCAAGAAGCCTTTCTCAGGAACTGGAAGATGCCACCAGGTCTTTGGGATCTTGCAAGTTGATCCTTTGTCCCAGGACCTCCTGGTAGTCCAGATTATATGCAGCAAGCCTGGAAGTGTCCTGGGACCAAGTCTCCAACTCTGTCAGTCTTAAAAGGTGGGTCAAGTTAATGTTTATTTTTTTTAATTTAAGTAAAATTAGCCAATATCATTAGTTTCAGATGTAGTGTTCAATTTCATCAGTTTCGTATAACACCCAGTGCTCATCACATCACATGCCCTCCTTAATGTCCATCACCCAATTACCCCATCTCCCCCACTCACCTCCCCTGCAGCAACCCTCAGTTTGTTCCCTATAGTTAAGAGTTTCTGATGGCTTTTCTCCCTCTCTGTTGACTTCCCATTCAGTTGTCCCTTCCTTTCCCTGTGGTCCTCTGCTTTATTCCTTATGTTCCACATATGAGTGAAACCATATGATAATTGTTTATCTCTGATTGACTCATTTCCCTCAGCATAATACCTTCCAGTTCCATCCATGGCGATGTAAATGGTAAGCATTCATCCTTCCTAATGGCTAATATTCCATTGTATATATATATATATATATATATGTGTGTGTGTGTGTGTATATATATATGTATATATATATATGTATATATATATATACATATACATACCACATCTTCTTTTCTTTTATCTGTCGGTGGACATCTTGGCTCTTTCCACAGTTTGGCTATTGTGGACATTGCTGCTATAAACACTGGGGTGCAGTTGCCCCTTTGGATCACTACATTTGTATCTTTGGGGTAAATACCCAGTGTAAATACCGAGTAAATACTGGGTAGCTCTATTTTAATTTCTTGAGGAACCTCCATACTGTTTTCCAGAGTGGCTGCACCAGCTTGCATTCCCACCAACAGTGTAGGAGGGTTCCCCTTTCTCCACATCCTCGCCAACATCTGTCATTTCCTGACTCGTTAATTTTAACCTTTCTGACTGGTGTAAGGTGGTATCTCATTGTGGTTTTGATTTATATTTCCCTGATGCCAAATAATGTGGACCATTTTTTCATATGTCTGTTGGCTATTTGTAGGTCTTCTTTGGAGAAATGTCTGTTCATGTCTTCTGCCCATTTCTTGATTGGATTATTTGGGTTTTTTTGGGTGTTGAGTTTGATAAATTCTTTACAGAGCTTGGATACTAGCCCTTTATCTGATAAGACATTTGCAAATATCTTCTCCCATTCTGTCGGTTGTCTTTTGGTTTTGTCTATTGTTCCTTTGCTGTGCAAAAGTTTTTATCTTGATGAAGTCTCAATAATTCATTTTCACTTCCGTTTCCATTGCCTTTGGAGATGTGTCTAGCAAGAAGTTGCTGTGGCTGAGGTCACAGAGGCTGCTGCCTGTGTTCTCCTCTACGACTTTGGTGGATTCCTGACTCACATTTAGGTCTTTCATCCATTTTGAGTTTATTTTTGTGTATAGTGTAAGAAAATGGTCCAGTTTCATTCTTCTACATGTGGCTGTCCAATTTTCTCAGCACCATTTATTGAAGAGACTTTCCTTTTTCCATTGGATATTCTTTCCTGCTTTGTCAAAGATTAATTGACCATAGAGTCGAGGGTCCATTTCTGGGTTCTCTATTCTGTTCCATTGATCTATGTGTCTGTTTTTGTGCCAGGACCATACTGTCTTGATGATTACAGCTTTGTAATATAGCTTGAAGTCTGGCATTGTGATGCCACCAGCTTTGGTTTTCTTTTCAACTTTCCTCTGGCTGTTCAGGGTCTTTTATGGTTCCATACAAATTTTAGGATTATTTGTTCCATTTCTTTGAAAAAAGTTGATGGTATTTTGATAGGGATTGCATTAAATGTGTAGATTGCTCTGGGTAGCATAGACATTTTAACAATATTTATTCTTCCAATCCACGAGCATGGAATATTTTTCCATTTCCTTGTGTCTTTCTCAATTCCTTTCATAAGTGTTCTGTAATTTTTAGAGCACAGATCCTTTACCTCTTTAGTTAGGTTTATTCTAGGTATCTTATGGTTTTTGGTGAAGCTGTAAATGGGACTGATCCCTTAATTTTTCTTTCTTCTGTCTCATTGTTAGTGAATAGAAATGCAATTGATTTCTGTGCATTGATTTTATATCCTGCCACATTGCTGAATTCCTGTATGAGTCCTAGCAATTTTGGGGTGGAGTTATTTTGGGGTTTCCACATAAAGTATGATGTCATCTGTGATGAGTGAGAGTTTGACTTCTTCTTTGCCAATTTGAATAACTTTTATTTCTTTTTGTTGTCTGATTGTTGAGGCTAGGACTTCTATACTATGTTGACCAATTATAGTGAGAGTGGGCATCCCTGTAATGTTCCTGACATTAGGGAAAAAGCTCTCAGTTTTTCCCCATTGAGAATGATATTCACTGTGGGCTTTTTGTATATGGCTTTTATGATATTGAGGTATGGTCCCTCTATCCCTACACTGTGAAGAGTTTTAATCAAGAAAGGATGTTGTACTTTATCAAATGATTTTTCTCTGTCTATTGAGAGGATCATGTGGTTCTCATCCTTTCTTTTATTAATGTAATGTATCACATTGATTGATTTGTGAATGTTGAACCACCTTGCAGCTCAGGAATAAATCCCACTTGGTCGTGGTGAATAATCCTTTTAATGTACTGTTGGATCCTATTGACCAGTATCTTGGTGAGAATTTTGGCATCCATATTCATTAGGGATATTGGTTTGTAATTCTCCTTTTTGGCGGGGTCTTTTTCTGGTTTGGAGATCAAGGTAATGCTGGCTTCGTGGAAAGATTTTGGAAGTTTTCCTTTTCTTTCTATTTTTTGAAACAGCTTCAGTAGAATAGGTATTATTTCTTCTTTATAAATTTGGTAGAATTTTCCTGGGAAGCCATCCAACTCTGGACTGCATGGAGGCTAAAGAGCATCCTACTAAAGAATGGGTAGGTTAATCAGGAAATTAAAGAATAATTTTTAAAAATTCATGGAAACAAATAAAAATGAAAACACAACTGTTCAAAACCTTTGGGATACAGCAAATGTGGTTCTAAGAAGAAGTACAAAGCAACACAAGCCTTTCTCAAAAAATTAGACAAGTCTCAAATACACAAGCTAAACTTACACCTAAAGGAACTAGAGAAAGAACACCAAATAAAGCCTAAACCAAGAAGGAGAAGAGGAAAAATAAAGATTAGAGCAGAAATCAATGAAATAGAAACCAAAATAACAGTAGAACAGATCAATGAAACTAGAAGCTGGTTCTTTGAAAGAATTAATAAGATCAATAAGACTCATCAAAAAGAAAGAGAAAAGAGAAAAGACCCAAATTAATAAAATCGTGAATGAAAGAGGAGCGATCACCACCAACACCAAGGAAATACAAACAATATTAAGAACATATTATGAGCAACTATATGCCAACAAATTAGGCAATCTGGAAGAAATGGATGCATTTCTGGAAACTTGTAAACCATCAAAACTGAAACAGGAAGAAATAGAAAAACTGAACAGACCCATAACCAGCAAGGAAATTGAAGCAGTCATCAAAAATCTCCCAACAAACAAGAGCCCAGGGCTGGGTGGCCCTTCATGGTTAAGCAAGAAAGAAAGTATAAAACTGCTGTCCTGTTTGTTCAGTTCTTCTTTTCTTTCCTTCCTGGGTTATTCTTTCAGTGCTCCAATTAGAAAAGCATTTTTAAACGACATTTAGTTGTCAAACTCATGCTTTCATTAATGCATCTGCTCAATCAACAAATATTTACTGAGTACATATTTTTTAATGTAGGAGAGGATGATCATCAAGTCACCCTTGATTTCTGTGTATGTGTTAAGTATGTGCCTATGGTGGGGGAAAGAAAATAAATGTATATGATAAAGCAAGTCATTACATTCTTCAGCTGTTTTTATAAGCCATCACTCCAGTAAAGTCATTTATCATTTATTAAACAAGTTTTGTTGAAAATCTATGAAGTTCTGGGCACTGTTTTAGGCACTGGGGTTGCAGTGTCAAACAAAAAGAGTCCCTGCTCTTAGGCTGCTTACATTCCAAGAGGATGGAGACAAGCAATAGCTGCATAACAAAATACAGTATAATAGATCAGATGGTGAAAGTGCTAAGAAAAAAATGAAAGCAGGATACCGGGATAGAGAATAATGCAAAAGATTCTATTTTAGAATGGCTGACCAGAGACAGGGATTCAGCTAAAGTGACATAGACTGGAGTACTGAATGGAGGGAGATCCCTCTCCAGTCTCCAAGAGTTATTCCTGAGGAGGTGATGAGCAAGGGTATGCACGGCTTAGCTATATGCCTGTATGAGTTCTCAGGGAATTTGTATGAGCAACAGCTTTAATTGCTAGGTAGCCGTGTTTGGCACAAGGGTCACCTCTTCTGCCCGAGAAGCGAATGTAAACTCTTCTTGGGGAAGAAATAATGATGCTTGTCAGAGGATCCCGGCCCTGGCCAGCCTGCCAAGCCAAATGGGGGCAGAGTGAAGCTGTGTAAACTTTACAGAGGACAGTCATTCTTGAGAATTTCTAGTCTCTTCCAAACACAGCCTAAACTCATTTATTATCTCAGGCTCCTGAATCAAAGCTGTAAGAAGGGAACATGTCAAGATAGCAATGGAACAAGATAATGGGTGTAAAATGACAAAAAACAGGAAACCTCTTCCCCAATGATTCTAAATACTGTCACAAAGGAAAAGGAGTCTGTTGAGTCTGGAAAAGCAACCCAAACTGCAGCTCAGCATCTATGAAATGACTTGTTAACTTTGCCTGCATAAGGATTCTGGTGAGCTACCAGCAGAAATCCTACCCAGTTAGCAAATTAGATGGGTTAGGAGTGGATACAGTGAAGTGAAGCAATGAGATCTTTAAGTGACATAGTTTTGGTTAATGCTTAGCTGGGAGGCGCTTCACTTACATAATCATTATCTTTATTTTAAACTAAGAAAAAAAATAAAAAAGAAATAGGGCCTTAACAAATGAATATCAATGTTCTGTTCTAAATTATATTTTATACAGGATATATTTTGTACAGGGTTGTTGGCTGATCTTCAGAGAATACAAAATTATAGTTTTTATTCCTTTGGTGAGATTGAGGGGCAATAATTGCATATTTCATGATGCATGAGAACAAATAATTCTCACCCCAACAAAGCAGACCACATCACAAGATGTGCTGGTAAGACTGGTCACACTTACTACGGGCATTCTCAAATTCCCCTGTCATTTTTGTTTAGTTTTCTGATTGCTTTAATATATTTTCTCAGTTGTTTGCAATTTCAAAGAGAAAACTGAGTATCAGGAATAATCTCACTTCTAACAGTGAGATAAAGTATAATAAATAGCTTTTATTCAGCTGTTTGCAGGGGACAATGTTTCCACATCCCTGGGATTATGTGCAATTTCTTTTTCTTTCAACCTTTCTTGATTTTTCCAAATTTCTGCTATAAATATCTGTGGATTTTATTATTTAAAAACTTTACATTAAAAAGCAATAAAATTCTTCCACAGAGTGATTTACATCTGTCTTCTATGCAATTCCTTCTGGTGGTTCAGGTTCAAACTATTAGGTGTGCAACTAATTCTTCTCTAGTTGACAGCTAGGCAATCATTTAAATGTTTGAAGATAATTATTAGTATTATTATTTTTATTAATGTTTCTTTTTTAGTTCCCTCTGTCTTCTCTTCTCTTGGCTTAGCAATTCCCTTCTCTCTACCTTGACCCCAGCCACATTATTCATTCTTTTCCTCATCTTAACATTCTCCTTTTTTAAAAAAAGATTTTATTTATTTATTTGACAGAGAGAGAGAGAGAGTGAGAGCACAAGCAGGGAGAGTGGCAGGCAGAGGCAGAGGGAGAAGCAGGCTCCCCACAGAGCAGGGGGAGCCCAATATGAGACTTGACCCCAGGATCCCGGGATCGTGACCTGAACTAAGGCAGTCACTTAACCAACTGAGCCACCCAAGCACCCTTAACATTCTCTTTTAAGTGAGAAACAGCTTATCTGTGTAAGTGGTACCAAAACCTGAATGAAGAACTAGGGTGTTTTTATTTAGAAAGAGGGAATCCACTGTGTAGCCTAAAATAATGATTTTTCTAATACTTATTTTACCATGCTGCTTTATGGAAAGGTTCCAGTTGACTTAAAGCCTGACATTTGGTTTTCACCTACTTGACAAAATTATGCCCCCTGCTCCCACCCCCACCAAGGTTGTGCTTAAACAATTAGTTTTTTAACCAAATTAAGACCTTATCATCTTTATAAATACTGAATTCCAATTTGTTAGGTTGCCTTACATCTCCAGGTGCCAAATTATGTTTTTACTGTCGATCCGTTCATCTCATATAGTTTCTATCTTACCTAGATCCAAGGTACTCACATATGTGATAAGTAAAATCCTTGCACAAGTTATTAATGAAAATGTTAAACAGATCAGGGTGAAGAAAAGATTCTTGTGACAAGTTACCACAGACCTTTCCTCTCACTGGTCATGGTTTATTAGTCAAGATTTTTTGATAAGGTAATTAGTACTTACTTATTATTGCCCTTGCAATTGTTCTAACAACTTTAAAAATAGGTAATGAAGAATGCTGACCCATTTCTTATGAGAAAAATCAAAGCATTAAGATGGTAAGCTTGGATCTAAATCTGAGTGGTCTGACTCCAGAATGTAGGTTCATAACTCCACCATCGTATATGTCAATAATTCCTCTCCAAAATTTCTGGCTTCACACCGCCATCAGGTGCTTCTGTGGTTGCTTTCCTTCTCCTCTTGCTTGTGCCAGTTACCTTCCTCCTCATGCTCTCATAACCTTGGTTTGGCTCACATCCACTGCTTCAAGACTTTTCCATAAAAATACAAAATGTTAGACTATCTTGAAAATGAGGTCGTATTGAACACATCTGTTCACTTAGATTTGGGGATTAAATATATGTTCATAAAACAAAAAACCCCTGATCTTGCTTAATCTGGATTCAGTAAGAGCTCCTTATTAGAATACTGTAACATTTAAGTCTGTAGCAGCTGATCTGAGACATAAGGGAGAGTAAAAATCAGTCTACACTGGAAAACTATCCATATAGGAAGATAAGGAACCAGAACGGAAACCTAGAGAACTAGGGAATAGGGGGTCTTCAGCCACCTGACTGGAGCAACATCGCTACAGTGTTCAGCCTGGCATACCTGCGAGGTTGGGTTCCACAATTAGTTTCTTGATGTCAGGAGTAGAAGATGCTTCCAGCTGGTGCTAGAAAGGACTGTTTGTTCAATACATCTCTTCCCTTCACCTACTTTCAGCAATTGTGCAGAATCTTTCACCCCTAAATCTTTATTCATAATCTCAACCTCCAGCTTCTTTAAGCAATTTCTCTATTTTTGCACAGAAGTCATGGTAGGTGAAATGGAACTGGAGGGTAAATGGAGCTGGGGAATCCAGGGCAGAAGCCAATTGACTGCATGACAACTAGAAGCCCAGGCATCTGTCCCTCATCAGTAAGGGCTCCTGTGGACATCTTTAACATTCTTTAAGAAAAAAATCTAACATTTTAAGGTTCTTAAAAAATTCAGGTGATAAATATTTCTATTTATTTAGGAGGCAAATTTGAAGTTTTAAAAAACCCTATTCTTCATAGTAATACCTGAAAATTTGATGATACATAAGTGATATAATGATAATTATTGTATCAGATTCTGAGTGTATTGATAGATTCCTCCCTTTACTTAAAAGGTAAAGAAAAACTAATAAAAATATATTTGTAGTTAATACATATCCTTTAGACCATCAGTCATGAGTATATTGAGGTCACAAAAAGTTTCCAGCAATAAAACAGCGTTTGGTTCATCACTATCTTGTAGAATTACAAGTAGTCAAGTTCTATCCAAATTCTTGATTCTGTCATGTGGAGATGAGGAGAGAGGAAACATTCTAGAGTGTGTCACCAAATAACATACTATTTCAGATCCTTATGGGAGATAGCCTTCTGCCATCCAAAGTCAATGGGTAGACATTGCACATCGTACTACTATCTAGCCAAAAGTTTACTCTGCTGTTCGATTATCTACTCTGTCATTTGTACAATCTCTATATAAAGCAAGAAAATGGGGCTGTCAGGGCAGTCACTGCTTCTCCCCCTTCAACAGGCTTCTGACTCTTTCCCTTTGACCTAACCCATTCTAGAGGCTCTATCATCCCTTTTGTGGTAGGAGTTCTATATGGGTATTAAGATTCCTTGGGCCTGTTCATCTTATTTATCACAAATATGCCTATTGCCTATCAAGAATTGAGGTCCTTTGTCTCTCTCCCCGTCATCTTAAAGTAGACTGAGCCCCAGCAAGACTACTCATTAACTCAGGATGCAGTTACAGTGTCTGTTCTTCTTGTTCCCTTTTAAAGAATTTAATTAGCAAATTCATCCCCATGATTGTTCTCTTTGAAGAGTTTTTGTTACTTTCAAAACACTGAACAAATAATAAGGAATATCCTCTAAAAACAAAGATAATTTCATTAAGATAGTTTTGAAGATTGGCATTCTGAATAACAAATAGTTAATGCTAATTTGAGACCTTGAAATTTGTGAAAATGTTCTTAATGCTGATTTCATTTGATGGTCTATTCCTTGGAGACATTAATTCAAACAATGCAGTGGAAACAAATATATCATGATCATTATATTTGTGTTCAGTTTCTGCATAAATTAGTCAGTGTGATGAGAAAAAAAGCCTCCTTTCTCCTTATACAGTATATTCCTTTAGCTTTCCTATTTAGATTAATGATTTCCTTAAGGCTTACAAATAATTAATTTTCATTTTTATCAAGCTCCCCTAATGTGATTATCTATTTTCCCAAAAATGAAACTTTCCTTCTCTTGACAGATATGTATAACATTTAGCAGTTCTTCTAGTTTTTTTTTTTTTTTTTAAGGCACAAGCACACACATTTAGGAAGGAGAAATTAAAAGCAAAAAGTGTCAAATTCAATGCTTTCATTTCTGCAAACAATTTCACCACACTTCAAAGTCATATAACATGTCCTAAAGGAAAAATAGAAAAGTTGAAACTACTGAGTCACAGTATACTAACCTTGGAAATGTTTTAATATGAAGCCAGTGACTTCTTTTCCACTTTTCTTGCCATAATGGAAAGAAAGAATCATATTTGGTTCCAACTTAAAAGATGTTAAATCTCTTAAAATATGTGAAATTTATTATTAAAATTTCTTTGTAACAGATAATTTTATCTCAAGTTTTCTTTTGAATCTTGGAAATAAAGCAGAAGCTTAAGAACAGCTTTATAAACTTTTCTCCCGTCACCCACCTCTTTTTATCCAATGAATGGTTATAACAAAAATACATGGGTTAGAAAATGGACCTAAAACATTGTTTTTACTTTTTGGCTCAAAAGATAAGAGCTCTTTAGTTATTGGAAGCCTAAGCATCTCCAGGTAAGGAAAAGAGATTCTAAAATGGAATTCTAAAATGAAAGTATGGAAATAATCTATGAAACTTCACCAGCTGAGTACCTTCCCCATCCCCCTGCTTTCAGATAGATATAGTTGGACATAGGAAATAATTACCAGGCATTCCATGTATTGTTGAAGGTTTTAGCAACATCCAGTCTGTTTCAGCCCACTGAAGAGCAGCCTGTGGTTTGGTTGGGATTGACCCCAGCATAAGCTCTAGTGATAGGTATTTCAAATAAGCCTAAGACAACAAATGTGTTCAGTCATGTGGCTATACTGTTTGATTCAATGTGGGGTATAATCTAAGTTGTCCCAGAGTGAAGCACAAGACTATTGCTTGATGGACAGTATAGGGGATGCACTCTCTCTGATTGGAGTTGAACAAGCAAGAATAGCAATGTAATGAGTCGTGTTTGCTGCTTGGAGATTTCTTGCCAACGGCTTGGTAAATAACTGATGTAATTGACGCAAAGAAAAGAGACAGAATGAAATCTAGTTCTTGGAGACAAAGTTAATCAGTTGGATCAAGACTTTCTTTTTTTTCTTTTCTTCTTTTTAAAGATTTTGTTTATTTATTTGACAGAGACACAGCAAGAGAGGGAACACAAGCAGGGGGAGTGGGAGAGGGAGAAGCAGGCTTCCCACTGAGCAGAGAGCCCAATGTGGGGCTCAATACGGGGCTCGATTCTAGGACCCTGGCATCATGACCTGAGCAGAAGGTAGATGCTTAACAACTGAGCCACCCAGACACCCCTGGATCAAGACTTTCTAAAATGGAAACTTCTGACTTGAGTTTTCAGAGACAATAAATTACTTTTTTTGTTTAATCTGGTTTGTGTTGTATGTCCCGTTACTTGCAAATGAATACATGTTTACTATACACGTAGCATACCGATCCCAAATGGAGGATACTTTCCAGAGCAGAGGCCTTGCCCTGTCCTCGCCTGTTTGTGGGGTCACCCCACCCTACAAACTTCCCCCAACTTAAGCACCCCTTTATTGAAGGAAAGGTTTTTTTCAATCTAGTAGTATAGATAATATAATTGAAGTTAGTTTTAATTAATTTTTTTTACTCTACCTTAGTAATTTGTGGAGGAATATATATGTATGAAATATAATATAATGTACAATATATTATATAAAATATATAATGTATAGTATATAATATCTATATGTTCTGTTTGACTGTTTCTGTCTCTGCTGGTGTGTGTGTATAATTATATATATATATATGTAATTTTACTTGGATATAGACTATCTTACTTTTTTTCTCAAATAATTATTTCTATTCTCCCTATTGTCCAGGCATATGCTTATCTTCTTTTAGTTAGGAATATACATATAAACAGAATATATAGATAAAATATTCAGTTATTTTATTTTGAATTACTTGTGATACTGATGAAATGCTGAATTGTGTGTAATAAATATATTGCACAATGATAAAAAGTACAGTTTACTTTCCTCCTACAGTCCTCCAAACCCACTATATTGCCAACCTTCTCCAGCTCTTAGACGAATTCTTGAATAAGTTCCATTTCTTATGATTCACTTTCATGTACCAAAAGATAGCTTGCAGTCACCTTTATTCACACAGATAACTTTATGTCTTTCAATAATTATTTTGTCCACTTTAGTATAATAAGCAGAATTCTGAACTTTATTAAAATTAAAGCTTTTGAAAAATATTGAGGACAATGCAAATTTCTATCTATAAGAGAATTGTTGAGTAACTAATTGTGCATCCACAAAATAGAATATTATGCAGCCACTTTAAAAAAGGATGCTATATTTCTATAAATGAGAAAGAAGTAATTTCCAGAATATATTTTTAAGCAAAAAATACAAAGGCAAAAAAGTATCCATAATAAGCTGTTTTGTGTAAGAAAAAAGAGGATTATAAAAAATATATAAATATCTCTGATCATTGTGCAAAAACACAGGAAAGATAAATCAGGAATCAGTGATTTGTTGTCCATAAAGAGTGAGTAGGAAAGAGGTGGAAAAGATGGAGGCTGGGCACAGGGTAGAAAGGGAAGGAAGAGGGACACTTCTCTGTGTATTCTTTTTTATATAGCTTTGGCTTTTAAAATCATGTTTTTTTTCATATACTCAAAAATTCAGAAAAAACAATAAAACAAATACAATTAGCCAGGATGTAAAACATATCAAAATAACAAATTGTAATGACTAAACTGTACTTAAAAAAAAAAACAAAAAACAAGACCACAAGGGAGGGGGTGCTAATCCAAGAAACTTTGAAAATAATATGTTGACGATATACCCTAAGGCTAAAAGATACTTTAAACAAGTATTGAATTTTATTTAGTAAGTTTGTTTTTTATGGTGGTATATATTGGAAATTCTAAATTATTTTATATTTATTCTGAGATAAGCAAATACATAAATGTGATCTTTATGGTGGTCAGATTTATTACTGTTAGAAGTTAAAAATATGGAAAGGAGGAAGGCTAGAATGATCCCTGCAGTGTTGGATTGGAACTGAACTCATGTTTTAAATATAAATAAATAAATAGATAAATATAGACAGATAAATAGAAGAATACAAAAATAGTTATAGATATACGTGTGTGCGTGCATTTCATAGCATCGTCTGTGACTAAACTTAGAAGACACCCAGTTGCAATGAGCACACCTGTTACCCAAATCTTGATTTCTAAATACCATTCTCCAATAAAAGCAACCCAAGTTCTCATATAAATGACTGATTTGTGAACTGGTGCAAAGAACACACAAAGATCAGCTTAAAACCAGAAAGAAAAAGAAGGGCTCTAGGAATGATGGAGAAGCAACATTGGAGCTACGTTGCAAAGACTGCCAGTCACCAAATGTGGGAGAATTTTGGTATAAAAAAATAATGAAATTAGCAGATTATGACCCATAAAGCAAATTTAGATCAAGGGTCCATGCCAATATAAATGAATAAAATAAATAAATGGGAAGAAAGAAAATTTCTTACAGCAGAATTTCAATAAACATAGAAGAAATGATAGAATTACAAAATCACCATTTCACAGATATTACTATAATAAATTTGTGTAGGTAGGAATTATGTGGCTGAACTATAGTGGATGAACTTATGATGAGAAGCAAGATATTTACTGAGTCACAAAGAATCCACAAAATATGTGTTAATCACAACGAGTTATAATACCCTTATAGCAAACAAATCTGGTAGACATAATCTAACCAAGTGATCAAAATTAACTAGTAATGAGCCAACTCAGTATCATCTGCCTCCTGATAACATGCAGTGAGAAAGACACAATAACACTTTAGTAATATTTCTGCAAAAACTGCAGACCCTGAAACTATTCATAAGAAAACCTCAGTACAAACACTCAAAGACAATTAATTAAGAAATATTCTACATGCAGACCAGCCTGAACTCACCAAACATGTCAAGGTCATGTAAGCTCATGAAAGATTTGTCAAAGTTTTCCAGATTAAAGACGCCTAAATATACATGACATGTAAATGTTATTTGTGATTCCAGATTGAGTACTGGACCAGTAATACATACATACATACACAGATACATACATACATATGTATGTATGTATATACTACTTCGCTATAAAACCTTTGCTCTAAAAGACATTAATGAGACAATTGGTAAAATTTTTAATAGGTCTGTAAATTATATAATAATATTGTATCAATATAATTTTCTGATTTTGATTATTGTGCTGTCATGTAAAAGAATGTTCTTGTTTTTAGGAAATACACAACGAAGTATCTAGGAATTAAAATGTCTGCCTTACGTTTAGGAAATATGTAATCATCAATTTCTTTATTTCTTCTAGTTTTTCTATTCTCCATTTAAGAAACTGGCTCTTGTTCTTCCAAGGATGAAACAGAAGGAAAGGTGTAAGGGGCAAATAATGTCTTTCTTAATGGGTACCAGTATAATTTACATGGGTGCTTTCAGGGCTTCATGGGTTCGGGAGGGAGGAGATGCTGTTATTGCTTCACTAGAAACCTTCCTCTAGGACCACTTGACTGTGCTTTCCCAGAGTATGGGCCAAGCATTTTCATCTAGCTGACTAATTACAGTTTTTCTTTAGTAACCGGGGATTCAGTACTTCAACCTGTATCCTGTTGTTACAGAATACAGTTTTTTTGTTTTTGTTTTTGTTTTTTTGATGGCCTTTCAGTCTCTTTATTGCAAATAAAATACTTGCTACGTTTGGTAAAACAAAAAAAGAACACAGCTGTCTTATCAGCACATGTTTTGATAAGGACGCCTAATCAGGCTTTAAGTGATGTGACACAGTGGGGAAAAAATCCTCACGTTTGTGATCTATTGTTGTTATTGAGCATAACATGGCCAATGATGAGGCACCAAGTACTGGGGCTGTAGGAAGAATTCACTTCAGAACAGCACATGTAAGCCATGGAATCTTTTCAGGAAACATAGGGATTCATTCAGACCATTTCTCAGGAAAATTCTAGTCAAGATATAATCAAAAGTTTTATATTCTTTTTGTTTCGTGTAGATGAATGCCTTATATTTCACCCATTCCCACACAGTGGAAAAGGCTGTCATACCACATGCCGCTCCTGTGGTAGCTTCTTAACTGACTTCTGTTCACACAGCTTGCCCTGTCTCATCCTCATTGCTTCTCCTCTCCAATCTCCCCACAACAGGCAGACTTGTCAGAAGGTCTAAAGTCAAGATGTTTGGCAGATCCGCACTCCCCCTGGAGACTGCAGGGAAGAATTCCTTGCTCCCCTTTCTCAGCATCTCTAGGCTGCCTGTATTTCTTGGCTTCGGACCCAGGCTTCAAAGCTTTCACTACTGTCAGTCGAGCTTTAAAGTGCCTCCATATTCTTTGGTGACAGTCAGACTTGGTCTTTGGGAAATACTAATGCATCCTCAGTACTGAAAAAATCTTGAATCTAGAGCTTCTCCAATGCAAGTACTTGTCTTCATTCAGAGCTTCTAGAAAGCTCATTTTTAAATTTAGACTTTTCAGGGGATGGTTTAGAGTTCAGGTCACATAGTTTATGTTCTTTCTTACTTGACACTTTCTCTTCTCCTATGGTGAAAAGGTAAAATGCCATGGAATCCTAACACATTTTTCCCCAAATAAAATTGTCTCTCTCACACTTCTCAGCACTAATTCTTTTAGAGGTGAGCCCTTGTATGGTCTCATAGAATTCTCTGCCTTGTCTTTTATAAATGCTGCATGAAATGTCTACCACCTATGAAAAGTGAGATTATTCACCACCCATTTTTTTTTTGTTGTTTTGGGGTTTCTGACACCTTAACTGAAACTGAGACAGAAAAGAGTTTTATTTTAACATCTTAATGTATGTGTTACAATAATGATCATCTGAAAAAGCAGCAGGATCTCCTGCAAGTTGAGGTTGTATACTTGTTGAAAGAAGGTCTAGAGCGGCCAACCTAAATAAATGTATTTATTTCCAAGACTAAAGAGCACGAAACATGATTTGCATCATGTTTCTTGGGATTTGGTGTTTATTCTGTAGTTTTCATGTGAAACACAGGTAAAGATGAGGTGGCCATCCATAACTCAGGATAAGGATTCAAAGGCATCGATCCAAAAACCCTAGAAGGAAGCCAACTGGAAAAAAACAAAAAGTAATTATCTGATTTGCTGTAGGTTGATTTTTTTAATTTAAATTTAAATTTTTAAACAATTATAGATTAACAGGAAGTTGACAAGATAGAGAAGTCCTATGTACTCTTCAGTTTCCCCATTGGTTTCATCTTACCTAACTATAGTACAACATCAAAATGGGAATAAAGTGTATTTTATCACATGTGCACATTCATGTAACCACCATAGCAATCACTATACAGAATTATTCTGTCACCACAGAGATCTCTCTCGTGGTCCTTTACAATCCTTTTGCCCTCAACATCTCTAAACCCTGACAACCACCAATCTGTTCTCTATCTCTGACATATCAAGAAAGTTAAATAAATAGAATTAGGCTGTATGCGATCTTTTGAGATATTGTCACTCAAACAAGATCCTTGAGGTCCATCCAAGTTCTTGCATGTTTAACTAGTGTGTTCCTTTTTGCTGCTGAGTACCATTCCGTGGCATTGATGAATTATGATTTGTTTAACCTTTCATCTATTATAGTACATTTGGGTTGTTTCCTATTTTTGTCTTTTACAAAAAAGTTACTATGAACAAATCAAGGCAGGTTACTGTGCAGATGAAAGTTTTCATTTTTATGAGTTAAAGGCCCAAGCATGTGATTGCTAGGTTTTATGGTAAATGTATGATTATTATTGCAATAAACTGCCAAACTAATTTCCAGAGTGGCTGGATCATTGCACATACCCATTAGCAACATATGAGGAATATAGTTTTTCTGCATCCTCACAACTATTTAGTATTGTCACTATTTTTTGTTGTTGCTGTTGTTCCTTATAGCTGTGTAACGATAATTCATTATGGTGTCAATTTGCATTTTCCTAATGGCTGGTGATGTTGAACATCTTTTTATGTACTTGTCACTTTTATGTTTTTTTTTTTTTTTGGTGGGATGTTTCTTTTTACCTTTGTCCCATTTTCCAACTGGATTGTTATTTTTTGTTTGCTGTTAAGCATTGAAAGTTCTCTATGCATTCTAGATATCAGTCCTTAACAAATATTTTCTCCAAGTCTGTAGTTTGTTTTTTTGATCCTCTTAACAAGGCTTTTTCACAGAATTTTTTTTTATTTTGGTGAAGTTTAATTTATCATCATACTGAGAGTATATACCCTTGATAAGATAATGTCAGGAGAATGGCACTTTCATTTTGTGCTCTTCCTCTCAAAAACATATTACTCCATTCTGGTCATGAAAAAAAAAACTTCAGAAAAATTCAAATTAAGGAATGTTCTACAGAATACCTGACTTGTTTGCCTCAAAAGTGCCAAGATCATCAAAAACAAGAGAAGTCTGTGAAACTGTCAGTCTAAAAGAGCCTAAGGAAACAGGAGTATTAAATACAGCGTGGTATCCTGATGGGATTCTGAAACAGAAAAATGACATTAGGTAAAAACTAAGGAAATTCAAATAAAGTATGGACTTTGGTTAGTAACAATGCATCCAAATCGGTTCATTGTTCATTATGACAATTGTACAGTACTAATGTAATGTTAATATTTTTTTTGACAGAAAGAGAGAGCACAAGCAGGCAGGGAGAGGCAGAGGGAGAGGGAGAAGCAAGCACCCTGCTGAGCAGGGAGCCAACATGGGGCTGAATCCCAGGACCCTGGGATCATGGCCTGAGCTGAAGGAAGACACTTAACTGACTGAACCACCCAGGCGCCCCTAATGTAATGTTAATAATAGAGGAAACACAGTATAGGGTATGTGAAAACTCTCTATACTATCTTCACAATAATTCTGTAAATCTAGAACTCTTCTCAAATTTAAAGTTTACTTTAAAAATAGAAAAATAACTTGAGGTTTAAAGGTTATGTAAATTGTTCTGTGACACACACATAGGAAAAAAATTGGAGCTGGAATTTGAATGCTGGACTCTAGAACCAGAGCCCTATAATTAAACCAGGATTCTATAGGATGGATTTAATGTGACTGTGTCATTCTATGAATCTTATGTAGAATTACAACCAACCGAATTCTAGAACAAATAGTACTATATGGCATAAATCTGCTTACCAGCCTTAAAAGAAGTTGTTTGATAAAGAAAATTGCATATGTACACACACACCAAGACCAACTATCCAAAATATCCAAATGTGAGTAGCAAAGTGAGAAATGTTTTGCAGATCTTTTTTGGCAGTACATTAATTCTATTTCTACTAGTGGAAATAGAAAAGAGGTAAACATATCTTTGTTTTCAATTTTAATTAATAGGTAATCTTGTAAGTCTTTTAATTTTTTTAGTAAAAATTATACATATTTAACATAAAGAACATGATGTTTTGATACACATATACCTAGTAAAATGATCACTATCGTCAAGTTAATAAATATATCCATCTCCTCACATAATTACCTGTGTGTGTGTGTATGATGAGAGTGCCTGAAATCTCTTAGCAAATTTCCAATATTCAAAACAATATTATTGGGGTGCCTGGGTGGCTCAGTCGTTAAGTGTCTGCCTTTGGCTCAGGTCATGATCCCAGGGTCCTGGGATCGAGCCCCACATCGGGCTCCCTGCTCAGCGGGAAGCCTGCTTCTCCCTCTCCCACTCTCCCTGCTTGTGTTCCCTCTCTCGCTGTGTCTCTCTCTGTCAAATAAATAAATAAAATCTTTTAAAAAAACCCCAATATTATTAACTGTAGTCATTATGCTGTATATGAGATCTCTAGATTTATTCATCCTACATAACTGCTGGTACCCTTTGACCAACGTCTCTCCATTTCTCCCACCTCCCTGCCCCTGATTATCGCCATTTTACTCTCTGCTTCTATGTATATGGCTTTTTTAGATTCTGCATATAAGTGAGATCATTTAAATTTTTTCTTTCTGTGTCTGGCTTATTTCACTTAGCGTAATGTCCTCCAGGTTCATCTGCATTGTGTGAAATGGCAGGATCTCCTTTTTTAAGACTGAATAATATCCCATTGACTTATTATTCCATCTTAATAGATGTTGAACAAATATTTAAAGAATACTGTTCAATGACTGAATTATTAGCTGCCCCAGGTTTGAAATCATGATTCTGCCTGGAATTTTACTTGTCTCCTCTGGTCTGGGCAAACCTCTGGAGTGCTAACTCTTACCAATGATCTTCCCTCTAGGCACTTAATTAACTTAGACTCTTTCTCCTTTTTCTTTCCTTTCCTTTCCACCTTCTCTGTCTTCTTTCCTTTCAAACTCTCTCTCCCTCTCTCTCTCTCTCACACACACACACACAAACACATACACATGCACGCATGTACTTCTTATATATATTTCCCTTATTAAATCCTGCTGGCAACAAACTACAGCAGCAGAAAAGCTTGGATAAACCAATTAACACTAGGGTGTCAAAGCTGACAAAACCTGAAATGTGTTAAATAGTTAGAAATATTTGCATATTAATTAAGGACAGAGCATTTCCCTCAAAGACAGAAGCTTTAATGAAAGAATTTTAGCAATAGGAAAATAGGGGCAATTTTGGAGTTAAGGCCTGTCTGGGCGCCCCTCTAGTTCTGTTCAATCCAACAGATATGTATTAAACAACAGAAGTGTGACAGATTTTGAGAATTCAGAGATATGTAAGACATAGCCCCAGCTTCCAACAACTCAGAATCTAATGGCAGAAGTAACTCTAAAAGAACATAATAATTGCTATAATGAGTAGAGAAGGAAAAGAATGGGAAAAGGGAGTGTCCCACACAAGGCAGTATTGTAGAATAAGTGTCAATCAGCAAATAGCACTGAGGTTGGAAAGAGTGAGAGTAGGGGGAAACCAAACTTACATTCCTTACAAACCCCACTTGGACATGATCTATTATCATTAGTATATATGCATTTTTATAAAATATCCAATTATGTATTGGATTGCCTTTGCTGAAGATTTATAAGAATTTTTCATCTATGTTCATGAGGGATAATGTCCTGTGGTTTCTTTTGCCTTAAAGTTTCTGTCAAGTTTGGGTATCAGAGCATTACTAGCCTCATGGAGGTGGCTTTAGGTTTTGTGGTAGACACCTTTAGCTTATAACAGTCTACCTTCAAGTCACACACCACTTCACACACCAACATCAGGGTTCTAGTAAGGATCAAATGCATTAACACCTATAAAATATTTAGAACAGTACCTGATACATAGTAAGTGCTATTTGTTTGTTGATAAATACATTTTAACGTTGTTTGCTTTTCGCCAGTACAATGTGAACTTTAGGAAAGAGGCATCTTTATCTTTTTTATTCAGTGTTGCATTCTAAGTGGCTAGAACATTTTGTTGAATAATTGTCATCAGTGGTTTAGTTTCAAAGACATTGATTGAGCCCAAATGCTTAGGGAATAACTTGTTTTATAATTCCTTTATTGGGATATTTAGTATAACTTATCCCATAACAATGTAGTGAAAATGATAACTACCTACAACCTGGTTGCTTAGGAAAACTTAAAGCTGTAGCAAAACTACTTTGTAAAGGAAAAGAAATTCTTTTCCTTGGCATGATTTTTTTTTGGACTTATCTGTCCTTGGATTTAGCTTTCCCAGGTCTTTAGATATACAGATTAAGATAAGAGCATATGTCTTTAGCAAAAGGTCTGTTTTTGTCTAGTCCCTAATTCTTCCTAATATAAGATGGAGGACCCTTATAGTATCATGTGAACAACCTAGGAGACCAGAGGGAATTTCAAAAGATTAATGTTCCTTACCTTATCCTCTCTCTTTTCATCCCCTACCTTCAGCCTACAGATGAATACATTATTAATTATTATTTGAAATAAACCTTGCAGGAGTTAAAGAAATAGATTTATGTCTGAAGAGAAATATAGTTTATGACTTAGATTGCCCAGAATCAGACATGGACAGTCTGGTATACAAGCCAGTTTCAGTATAATTTGAATTGCCAATGTTCGTTCAAGCAGTTATCTCATAACTCATAATAGTGATCTACTTACTCCCCTGCTGCTGGACACGAAGACCAGAGATTGCTCTCACAGATCCTCCTGATTTTAAGAGAAAAAAGAAAAAGAAGGAAGGAAGGAGGGAGAGAGGGAGGGATGGAGGGAAAGAAAGAGAAAGAAAGAAAGAAGAAAGAAAGAAAAAAAGAAAGAAAGAAAGAAAGAAAGAAAGAAAGAAAGAAAGAAAGAAAGAAAGAAAGAAAGAAAGAAAGAAAGAAAGAAAGAAACTCCCACAACAGCTCTAATTTACATTATAAGGGAAGGAGATGGTAAACTTAGACATTCTTGTAGTTCAACCATTAGTTATTTTAAAACGCTTTGGGTCCAAATATAGTTAACTGATAGGAGACTGTTAGCACATACACTTTTAATTCTACGACTTGGGCTTCTTTCGAGAGTTGTCATATTTTAAAAATATTATGCATAGGTAACAAGGAGAGCATATTTGACTAAACCTAATAACATCTCCAAAGGGATCAAGCAGGTAAATTTAGCACTCACTCCAAATTAAACTTAATTTACTTTTAACATAGAGTTCATCTGTTCAGGGGTTGTGTGTGTGTGTGTGTGTGTGTGTGTGTGTGTGTTATGGCATTTGAAATCAATTTTCATTACCAGATATTGTTTCGGCAATGGTTACTTTTCACCACTCATCTCTCAGAATCCATAAACTAAATATTGAAATTATGACCTATGACTTTGTGGTAACTTGTTTCTGCTCTGCCAGCATCCTGCATTTAGAACATTAGTCTCATTCATGTAAGTGCCACCTTCCTAAGCCAAGACTTCCATTAGGTCAAGATTAATGTAACTAATGAGCATTCAGTGCCCATGTTTAAATCGCCCTCCCAACTTATCATTTGTACTCCCCTTTCATGATCTGTCATTATGACACAGTCACCTTTGAGATAATGAATGTTGAGCCAAGTTTAGAAATCCTGTCACAGGCTTGATTCTCCCTTCTCTCTTCCACCTCATCCCATCAGCCCCTACCCTCGGGATAGCATTTATGCCTGTGACTTGATTAAATTAATAAATGCTCCTTTAAGAATGTCTCAGGAAAAAATATAACATTTATTTAAAAGTTTCAAGCACTGACCTTAATTTACCTGGCTTCCTGGTTATTCTCAAATCCTCCTGTCTTACAGTTGGACACACTAATTAGAAGAACAGTTACTACTTTCTCCCAAAATAAGTCTGACTAATTGGGAAGTTTACAAGATTAATTGCAAGGAGTTTTGCAAAAAGTGCTTGTCCTAGAAACGATCAAGAATTTGGTAACATAAATGCACTCTTTTGAAATCTGATCCATTGAGAGCTTAAAGCTACTTTGTCTATTTCTCTACATTAGTATCTGTGGGCATAGGCTCCATTTGAAAAAGCAGTAAATTAGACAGTAGTTGTACACTGTTGAACTAAATATTTGATCTGATTTGATACAGTTAGAGTGACTGTTTTCTGAAAATGGCATGTAAGTATATGGGAAATATATAAACAAAGTCATATAGACCAGCTTGCAAACATATAACACAATTATCCCTGGAAACAAATAAACAAACTTAGACCCTGGCTTTTTTTTTTTTTTTTTTCTTTGCATTCCTCAATATATTCCCCACCTATTTAGGTGCCAAAAGGATAATACAGAAATTGCATCTGTTTCTTCAGAATGGAAGGGTCCAGATGAGGCAAACATTCTCCTGGAATTCTCCCAGGAACTCCTTATGTCTGGGTCCAGTTATTTCTCTTGAAGAACTCACATGCTGAGGTAATAGAAGGAAAAAGGAGAGTAGATGAACAAAATGGTCCTGTCAATCCTGATACGTTTCTTCCGATTTCTCACTTGCTCTCCCCTCTCTGTGAAAGCTCCTGGAACTGGAGTTTCTCTGAAAGGCTTAACTGTGGGTAAGTTAAGAATAAAATGAAGAAACTGCACTAATTAATCTGAAGCATGATACTCTATTATTTCTTCCTGCAAGTTCTTATCTCCCACCAACCCGCCAAAAAGACTCTCACCTTTTTTTTCTTTTCTACTTACCTAAACTCCTGATGTGAATTGAGAGTCAGTAAAACACAGTTGAACACCTAAAACTGCACTGTCTTGTGGAGTTACCTAGTCAACTCATGGTTAAATGGATCATTACTCCAATTCAATTACAGCTCATTGAGAGGAGGTTACAATGTCCATAATGCTGACATGGTGCAAGTAATTAACACATTTATATGTTCAATTGATTAATTTAACAATATCAAAAATCAACTGGACTTGGCAGAGTAGAAGATATATTTCCTATTTTTCTATCTCAGGATGGCCTTTATGAAGTAAGAAGCTTATAGCAGGAAGCCATAATGTGCAATTAGAGGAAAATAGGATGCAGTGGGGCTTCTTTTCGGGCTCTAGATCATCAAAACAGGAAGGAAAAAAATGCATGGCGGTGGGAAGTAAATCAGAGCCTGGTGTCTCGGTGCTGTGAGATGTCTCCCATGGTTTTGTTTCTGTGTTATACCTATTAGTTTTGAGGTTGCTCTAATCTTCAGAGTGAAGCAATGAAATGAAGAATCCTTGACTTCAAAATTTCCTTCAGCCCATTGAAAGTAAAAGCATATTACTGAGTTTAGAATATCAACATTATAATTATATCTTTGGTAACCTGAACATGCATATTCAAGTCAGATCAAACTATCTGTTAGGCCTCTGACCAGACTTTCTTAATACCATCCATTTGCAGATCAATTAAATTATCTGTTTAGAATACCTCACGAACACTCAACAGCACTTTTTTTTTTTTAAAGATTTTATTTATTTATTGACAGAGAGAGACACAGTGAGAGAGGGAACACAGGCAGGGGGAGTGGGAGAGGGAGAAGCAGGCTTCCCGCCGAGCAGGGAGCCCGATGCTGGGCTTGATCCCAGGACCCTGGGATCATGACCTGAGCCAAAGGCAGATGCTTAACTACTGAGCCACCCAGGCGCCCCTCAACAGCATTTTAACGAATACCCAAGGATAAATATTCCTTAAAAACACTATTTGCAGGTACTAACCCATTAATAATTACTATAATATTAGAGAGCTTTGTCTTCAGCTTTGAAACATCAGGAAATCACTCCATAGGTAAAGTATATTTTCATTTGAAAATGAGAGGATGTAACCATTGAAAAAAATTCCCATCTTTTATTTTTTCTCAAGATTTGCTTATATTTCAGTGTAGGCTTATATCAATTCTGTGTGCATAATTTCACACTTGTTTGATTTTCTCTGGGGTTTTTTTTGTCCCGACCTGCCTACATGGATGTGAAATTATATATTACAACTGATAAAAGATTGATGATGTCTATCTAAACTGTTTTTGCCTGGTTAGAGCAGGTTTCTCCTAGAGTTACACTTTTAGTAGCTTATTGAGCTCATGCAGATGCCTTGTGAGATTAGCCAAATGCACTTTCTAATATTTCAAAAGGCACATTTTCCATCAGTCCACAAAGAGGAATCTAAAATAGATTTGATTTTTTCTACGACCCTACGAAGCATTGGACCACAGTTGTATACCTCAACGTGATATACTTCCACCATTCCAGCGAAGTGACATGTCTGTTATTCTCATATTCATATTCATTATTAAGAGTTCCTCGATTCGAATATGTGTCTCTACCACTCCATATGTGTATATATTCCATGTATTGTCATAAGGAATCGATCTGTTACTTGTAAAGATGGTTCTGATTTTTTGTTCTTGTTGTTTTGAGTCCTGGTGGTGGGTTCTTTGTGTTATCCAGATTCACTCACTAGTCATGCAGCAAAGAATGGCAGGAGACTGAGACGGAACACCTTGTGTTTTATTTACCTTCAATCTCATGGTTCTTTTTCTCTTGGTAAACTCCAGTTCAAGAATCTCCCTACTTAGCTGATCATCAGTATCTCCTATAAGACTTTAAAACATAGATTTCTTAGCTCTTTCCCTGGAATTTCTGATTCAGTGCATTTGGAATCAGTCTCGAATTTATCTTTTTGAGAGATAGTTCTCACCTGAAGACCAAAACTGTCTCGGCATAGAGATTGCTCAATAACTATTTGGATTGATAAATTAATTAATGAGAAATTGCAGTATTGCCTACTCAGCAATTTTGTATCTGCTATTTTTCCAGCAATTGAAAAATTAAGTGCGATACAAAAAAAAAAAAAAAAATACGACCAGTTTCTTGACATTAAGGAACTATCTACATTAAATGGTTAAGCAATAACTAAAAGCCACACTTGAGGGGCACCTGGGTGGCTCAGTCATTAAGCGTCTGCCTTCGGCTCTGGTTATGATCCCAGGGTCCTGGGATGGAGCCCCACATTGTTGGGCTCCCTGCTCCACTGGAAGCCTGCTTCTCCCTTTCCCACTCCCCCTACTTGTGTTCCCTCTCTTGCTGTGTCTCTGTCAAATAAATAAATAAAATCTTTTAAAAAAATTTAAAAAACCACACTTGATTAATCATCACAATACTGAGTGAAAGTGCTACATTTGTTCAAATAAAATCAGAGAGGATAAAAAATCACAGTCATTGGTTAGCATATCATTACTGAGCATCTACTACTTGTGAAGCTAGTTCTGGGGAATCAGAAGTGAATAAGATAGTCTCTGACCTCCGGAAATGCTGGCTAGTATAAGATGAGCATTTAAAATAATCAGTAATGCTATGACATCAGTAAGAGTCTATGGGCACTGAGAGACAGAGAAGATTATTTGTGCCTGTGGTGGTAGTGGTGGTGTTCAAGGAGGGCTTATTAGGAAAGGCAATGCTGGAGAGAAATCATGTTATTTTTAGAGACACAAGGTTACTTGTGCTTCAGTATTGCTTGTGTCTACCAGGTAACTTTGCATGCAAACAAGCTTCCCCTATTATGAAGTTGGGGGATCCCAAAAGTAGTTAAAAGCTCACTTAAGCGTCATTCCTACCTTTAGAGGTTTAGAAATGTCAGCTGTAGGAGCCTGATATTCCAAACCTTCTACAGAAATAGATTATTGCGTCATCTTACAGACTACTTGAAATACAGTTTCAAATCAATTGTAAACAAGATCATTCCATTTTGAAAGGAATTTATGATGCTAACGTTAAGGTTGCATGTTAACATAACCCCTTACTCATTGAGAAAGGTCACAGATTATTCTGGTCAGTGAATTATGTGGCAATCAATAATTATGAGGTAAGAACATGTATTCCAAGACAAGATTGATACCACCATAACTAAAAAGGCCTTAAGAGGGTAGAAGAAGACACTTCTTTCTATACAGGAAAGCATTAGTCTTGCTCTTTTTAGTTGGTGTTATGGCGTACGCTTTAAGAGTATTATTTTTCACGTACCTAACCTGCTCTTCTAAAAATTCCATCACCAAAAACTTCTCAATCGGCCTAATATCTCATGCAGGGTGGGTTTCATATGACACAAGGAATGATATAAGTGTATCTTGACAAGTGTAATTCTGATGGAGGCTGGGCTGAAGAGGGAAAGAACATAATGCTACCTCAAAAATAAAAATATTTTCAAAATGGAGTCCGTTATGAAGGTGTCAGTGCTGTCCATGTGTGGAAGGATTCTCTATGGGATGGCAGTGATACACTACTTTATCTGCAAATTAAGCATCTTAATTTTATTGATGCAGTCCATTTTCTGCAAGACAACTTATCTGGTCTTTAATGGAAGCAGAATATTTACTTAGAACATTTTAGCCATCTGGTTGGATAACAGAAAGAAATGAGAGTAAGATAAGAATACTTAACATGGACACAGGTTATCAAAGGAGACTGTTTAATCTTATTCTTGAATATTTTTAAGAATAAGATTGACTAGGGTGTAGGGAATGTAACAGAGAAATAAGACAGGGGCACAGGTTAGGTCACACTCGGGGGACATCACATACATACGGCTGAGAGTGTTCACATTTCACTCTGTGGTAAATGGAGAGTGACTAAATATCTTCAAGCAGGGAAATGATATGATTGAAGCTGGGCTTCAGTTGTATTATTTTATTAAGACAACACTAATAATAAAAATCTTCTTCTCCGTATTTTATCTAATTGACTATGTTTTCAAATAGGATCTCTAACATCTAAGCCGGTAGAGACCTATTAGAAAATATATTTCTAAGATAATCAAAACTATCCTAGAGCCTACTTTATACTGTTTTTCTATCTAAATTAACATTTTAATACAGTTTTGTTCGGGTTTATTTTTCCTATAAGGAGGATTCAAGTTATTCAGGACAAAGAATAAGAGTCCAATACTGATAGGAAAAGAAAGGGTTAAATAGGAACAGACTTTGAGGTTAAAAGAAAATAATGGCTATGTTATTCAGTTAACGACGATTTGATTTGCCATTCTGCATTTGTAATGAGCACACAGCAATTTTATATTTTTTAACCAAATACAGGCCATTTTTGTTCCCATAAAATACAACCTTGCAGGAACAAGAATTGCAGAAGCCATAACAGGGAAATGAAATTCACACGTGGCAGTGCAGTCACGATGCTTCCTACCAAAGTTCAGCCCCAGAATGCATATTATGAGTTGCTAACTCTAGGATTGTGTGTGTGCATCCAAAGCTGATATGCTGTGAAATAATCAGGGAAATTAGTTCCATCTGCATGACCACTTTTTAAAAAATCAATACTGGCTTGTCTTTTAACAGGGAAGCTTGAGTAGAAAATTTGAAGCAAAAAATTATTATTTTATTTTCAAGTTAAAACTGGAGGGAAAAATGTCTGCAGCTAATTGTGGCGACCTGAACCATATTTGAAACAATGTGGTTAAGAGAGAAGACAGTTCTAGACTCTAAAATAAAAGAATTATATTACACGTGCTTTAACTTAAAGTAATCAGGTGGTGTCACTGAGTGACAGTGAACATGGTCTACAACAGCTGTTGTCCCTTCAGCAAATGTCTTCAGTTCCTTGAATCAGATGCCTTAGGGTGGAAAGTTGTCTGATGAAGAGCAGAATGTCATTAGAATCATTATTCAGAAGGTGAGGGAAGTTTCTGGTCTAATCCTCAGTAGTGAGCAGGTCAGGGATCCATTCCAACTTCTGAAGCCCAAAAAACTAGCAAAAGCTAGATAATAGTAACTGTTCAACCTGTATAGCGTTTCATCTAAATTAGAAAAAGAAAACTGGCAAGCTATGTGCAATGAACTTTGTAATGATGTGGTCTTTAAACATGGATGTATCTTGCCCTTTCTCAGGGTGAGAAGAGGAAAAACAGAATTTTAACATTGATTCCTAACTGATTTAAGCAAATGTAATATGTAAGCAAGCCCACCTTATCTTTGGCACCAATACTTTGACCTTGGGATTCTCCAACGTGGATAGTTGACTCATGACAGATCAACTTTAATTTTGTTAATCTGTCAGATCAGTATTTTTGCAAAGAAATTGATTAGTTATTTATCAATAATTAAGCTATGTCAAAGACATCAAATACTTTTAGTGCATTCAAATAGTTTGATGGAGCTAATTTTTTTATACATTAGTCTATTGATTATTTCTTTGTATAACAAAAATAGCCCCATGTGTATCAGCATTCAGTAACAGGGACAAGGACAGGTAATAGAAGTGAATATGTAGAGAAACAGTGTTACTATGATGCTTAATAAATGTCCTGATCTACTGAGAAACACAAATCTACTATTCTCTTGCAAGAATATCAAAGCAAGCAAACAACAACAATAACAAAAAATCGAAATGAAACAAAACAAGCAAACAAACCAAAACCAAAAGCAATAGATGACAAGAAATCCACCAAATTGAAAAATCAGAAAGAGAAAGTGAATTATCCTGAAGCTTGTCTGGAAGGGGTGCCAGACACTTAGACCATAACAACATATTTTGCTAGATATGCAGTGGATTTGCCAAAAAGGATGCTTTCAGCTGCCTAGAACAATGTTATTTCAAGAGTTCAGTTGAGTACAACAAGCATTATTATTGATGAAAACATTAGGCACATACTGCCTTTGACTGACGGTATTGTTCTGTACTTTGCTTTCAACTATAAAATAGAAAGTCATTTGTTTTACCCTCTGCCAGAAAACTGTCATGTTCTAGAATATAAACTGGAGTCAGACTCTTTGGGTTCAATCCTTTTTTACCACTTAGAAGCTGGTACCTTTGGTTAAGACTTTAAGTTTCATGCTTAGGTTCTCTCCTCGGTATAAGAGAGAAAATAGCACCTTCTTCATTCTTATGACAATTAAATGGGTTCAAAAATGTAAAGAGTTTGGAACAGTGCTTGGTGCATGATAAATGCCCAGGAGGAGTCAATAATTATTATTCATAAGGCCAGCATTATAAGAGTGAGGTATACGAGTCTCATTGTAAAGTTCTCATTCTGGGACTTCAGGCAAATTTATTAATCTATCATGGATCTTATTTAATTCGTCCCTTAAATATAGATTAGAACTGTGCTTTCCAATGTAATGGTCACTAGCGACATGCCATATGTGGCTCTGTGACTAGTCTGAACCGAGATGGGCTATAAATGTAAAATGTGCACCTGATTCTGAAGAATGCATTTCCTCCTATCCCCCCAGAAAGAATATAAAATATCTCAATATTTTTATATTGGTTGATGTGATAATATCTTGGCTATATTAGTTAAATAAAATATATTATTAAAATTAATTTAATCTGTTCCCTCTTTATATTAATACAGTAACTGAAGAATTTAAAATTACATATATGTGACTCATCTTAAAATTCTATTGGACAGCACTGGTTTAGAGAATCTGTTTTCTGTATCCAATATACCAGAACTCTATGATTTTACTCTGAAATTAAGAGGTATTAATCACATCTTTTTTAAAAAATAAGCCAGATAAATCAAGAAGGGTAATGTAAATATTTTTTAAAATTTTGTATAAACATTTTACAAATATTTTTTATAATACCGCAAGTTTTTATTCTAAAATTTCAGGAAATTTTAGGATTGTGCAATTTTAAATGTGAAATGTCAATTCAATTTGGGGGTTTCAATTACCCAAATCTTCCAATTTCACATATAAAACAGAGACATGTGTAAACCTCTTTATGAACTCAGTCAAGTTGGAGGCCATGTCTTCTGTTTTTTTGTACACAACTATCATTCAGGTGGGGAAGTTTAGATTGTGTTTTAACACCGGATGAACATGGCCTAAATTTGTTTCCTTAGCCCCACCTGTTGCCAAAATAATCTTTGGTTTCTAATCTTCTGAGGTGTCTTCATCTGACAAATAGAGGTGATATCTTCTGATAGTGCTGAGAGAATTAAGTGAATTAATTGTGTCCGTTGTAAAACCTAGAAACATATTTCATTCTTTTCTTTGTTAATAATAAGTAACATGAATAATGCATTAAGCAAAAGGTCATTCTATTACCATGCAATCTGATTGAGATATAATTGTATGAAAACCCTGAAATTAGGATTATTTATATGTTTTAGTAACCAAGAGATTTTTTTTCTTTTCCATTTCCAATGTGGTGTTTATTAGTCCATTTTATACTACTTAGTTTTCTGTATATCTGCTTTTTAGGTAATAAACTATAATTTAAATCACTGCATCTTTTATAGTTTTTGTCACTGGCTTTTTTTTGGATCAAGGAAGGCACTAACTACAGTGAAGCAAAGTGTTTACAATTAGGAAAAGATACCAAGAAACGTGATGAAATATTTTTAAATTATTTTCTGAATTTAGTTTTTACCAAAGATAAAGATTTTCTCAATATTAAGAGAAGGTATAGTCACAAATAATTCTAAAGGGAAAATCAATTATATTTTATCAATATTTCTTGAGGTGAAATTTATCTGTTTTTTCAAATCAACTCATGCAATGTTGGTTTTGTCAGGTTTATTATTTTTGTGATTTATGTAATAGGATGTATACACTATCTGAAGTCTTCTAGACTATGGAAGATTTGTTTGACTGCTCACTTAATCCACTTACAAACTCAAATGACAGATTTTTGGGGGGTACTGTGTGAATTCAGGGGTGGAAGATTTACTTTTTTTTTTTTAAATGCTTTCATTCCAAAGTTGTTCAAAACCAGAATAAGTTTGAGAATAAAAATGGATAACAGCTTTATATGAGAGTTCTATATTTATTCTCCCTCTCAAATAAAATAAAATTTATTCTCCATATTAGTTATCCAAATTTGATTATCATGCCCATCCTACACACTAAACTGAAATAGCTCTATACGCATTTAGTTTCATCATCTTTCTACATAATATTCGACTCTTATAGATAATGTGGTGGTTAAAAGTAAATTTCCACTGAGTACATACAGTGTGCTCATAAGTCTGTTTTACAAAGTTGGATCAACTTTTACTAGCTTGAGGACTTTGCAGACATATTTAGAGATGCTAATAGTTCTGTGACTTGGTGCCACCAAGAAATCTATTAATCAGCGTTTACTCCTTATATGAAATGGCAAGACTCCTTGTTACAATTGGATGGTCCACCAGCAAAACTTGTTGCCTTAAGAAACAAAATCCCAATCCATATAAAGTAGTGCTTGTGCCTGGACCTAGAATGGAGATATGGCTTAGTTTCTAAAACATCACAAGTATTAGAGTGAATAGGATCCCAGAAGGTGCCAAGAATATGTGATTAGTAACATCTACTGACAAAAACAAAGAGGAAATGGTGAGTGTGATGTAGTTCAAGCCTTTTTGAACATTCAGATATATAAGATACCCCTATTGGGGATCAGCTGTACCATCTGGATCTATAACATGTGCAGGCCAATTACAAAGTATGACAAAATAAGATCATCTAATTATAGAATTCTGTTCTAAAATAGCAAGATATCCAGCTGGCGAGATCCAGTAAAGTTCAATTTAAATAAACCGTTGGCTAAGACACTATAAAACAAGTTAACTCAAAATGTGTTTTCCAAATCTTTGATGTAAGAGTGGCCTTGACACTGTGTAAGAGTTATCCATAGTATGGATAGATGATGTTATACCACTTGTGAAGATGGATTCTCTTCTGCACGTGCCTGTTTTCCACTTGCATGAATGCACTCAGATGGTCCTGTGGAATCATGGCAAGCATGAAGAATGGCTCTGGTAAAAATATTCCTATCAGCAATGACTTTCTCTGTGTGCCTTTTATCGGAAAATGTTGTTCAGGGTCTTCTCTGCTTTGCATGAGCCAAGAAATTAGCTCATGGCCTTTTCGGGTAATAAGTACACTAGGAAAAAACTAATCTGACATATGGAAATGAAAGCCTCATTACTTCCTTAAGGTTCCCTGGGCTGCATCTTTATAATTTACTCAGCGAGAAAGCCTGAAATTGAAATTCTGAAAAGATCACTCTTATAATTACCCCCAAGACTAGCCAAGTCTGGTTTCTAGAGCCATTATCATCCTAGACAATTGTACTTAATCCCACAGTAAATCAATGACTATATTCACACTTGATTAAGGCTTTGCAAAGATAATATAAATAATTTAAGAATAATAATATTACACCTAATATATTGCCTATAGTAATAATATGTAGGTAATATTTTAAACACAAACCAAAAACTCTGTCCACTTTGCTTAAAGGACAAATTTCAATTTTAAACTCTTTTCATTTGCAGAAAACACTTTTAAGCAAGGATGTGAAGGCAAATGGTGCTGACTGCTATCATTACATAACTTGATAATTTTCACATTGGTTAATAACACATAATGATGGTGGTAATCAGGGCCACAGATGGGTACTTAGCCACATCAGGAAACACAACCAAGTTTAATTTAACTCTATAGGGAATAAATGCCAGGAGAACCCATTCCCCCAGGAGAGGTAGGAGGTGGATAAATGATTCTGTATATGATTACTGAAATGCTTTCGTATCTAGTACTGCTATAACTGATTTTTTATATTGAATCACTATATGTGACACAGAGAATTTATTGGCATTCTATTTTTACTTTGAAATTCATATAAGATATTCATCTCAGAGTGAGCTCTAGAATAAAAGTGACATGTGGAAGCAAAAAGTCACACTGAAAGACTGTGAAGGACAATTATCTTTAGACCCCGTATTTCCATCGCAGTAGAAAAAAGACCTTAGAAATCAGAATGCCTTCTCCTATTTCTTGAAGAAAGATAGCAAGGGAACAAGATGTAGAGATTATACTGTATAATGAAGCTTCCTGGATGTCTTGGACTCTTCTTTAAGGATGCTTTCAACATGGAAAATACTCATCACAAAAGACAACTCAGCTTATTAACATAATGTAAGTGTGTGCGGCTGAATATTAGCAATAGTGCATATTAATGCTCTATCTGGTAAAAAAGCACCGGTGGTGGTGTGATATCTGAGGTGATTATATTGTCTTTCCGATATTATTGTCTATCTGCTACCACAGAAACCTGTGGTCTATCTAAACTGAACATCAGACACATTTGAGCATGTCACTTTCCATGATTTAGTTAATGCTATTCCCTCCATAGATGGTTTATTTCTACAACTATATGCTAATTTCATTCCCACCAATTCCTCAAATGTTTCACAAACCTTACAAACCCTGCCCTGGCTTCCTAGGGTTTGGCACTCTGTTTCTAGACTTAAGCTCCCCCTCAAAAAATAATTTCTTAATTAAAAATTTTTAAAAATCCCACTTTCAAAAGAACTAATCATTACCCCGCCTCCCACATTCCAAAAAACAAAACAAAACAAAACAAAAACAGCAAGTATAAAAAAAAACCCTGTAAGATTACAAAACGGCAGTTAGTATGTTCATAATTGGAAAAAAGGATATATGCAAGTTTATTATATATCTTCAGAAATCATATTCTAGAAGTCAGAAGCAGTCATTTTATAAGGGTGTTAGTACCTTTCAGTAAAAAGGCTCAAGGCTTCATAAGTTTAGGAGCTAGTTCTAGACTGGGTGGCCCTGTTTCTGTTTATTGATGTGTTTATTTATATACAAAACAAAGATATTTGTTTCTTTATTTTTACCATTGTATTTGATGTGTCCAAACCATAATGGAAGCAGGAGACAAGTCAGTTTGCTTACTCAATTTCTAGAGATTTTATCATTTGGTAACTGTTTGGAATTTAATCATGATGACTACTGTTATTATTGATATTTTAGGTATTGTTTTACCCTGATTAGAGCTCTTGAAATGGACTATGGTGTTTTTAAAGAGTTACCCAAAGAATTATTGACCATATATTGAACTTTGAAATGACTGATGTATGCTAATGGGTGTCAACTGATGAGGAATATTAATTACTAGTTGAGCATTAGCTGGTTCAGACAATAATGGAATTCATTAGTGCAATGGAGGTAGAAAGAATGAATGATATCATGTGAGTCTAACTCTACGAGGCAACCATGCTCAGAAGATGTGCTCAAAGCTACCAAAAATAGCTTTTTAGGCTTGTTTTTTACCTCTCTACTACCCTAGCCATAACTCAGGTGTGTAGGTACTGTTCCCTTCTTCAAACATAGTGTCTGTGACTTCTAATAACTTTGCTAAGTGGAAGTTCTCAGTACGATTGGTGGCTATGGATAAGAGAAGACGTTTATCTTTTAATTGTTTTTGTTTTGTTTTGTATTGTTGCAATTGAAAACAGTGAGACCAAAGCAAAAATACAAAGTTGCCTAAGAAAGAGTTACAAAAAATTATGAAGCTTTGGAAGACATGAATGAGTAGAAATATGAAGCTGAGGAGAGAAAATGAGACAAGTTATTATCTCCAGCTTTTAAAAGCTGGTGAAATATAAACAATAGACAGAGACAAGTGTCACTGAGTGTCCACAGAAGCAGAGAAAGAGAGAGACTGCGGGGAAGGGCAGAGGGAGAGAATTGTCAAGCAGACTCCCTGCTGAGCTCAGAGCCTGACACAGGGCTCAATCCCATGACGCATGAGATCATGATCTGAGCTGAAACCAAGAGTTGGACACTTAACTGACTGAGCCACCCAGGCGCCCCTACCTTTTCATTCTTCTATCCATCCATCACTCCTTTTTTTGTTGTTGTTACCCTATTTAATTTTGTGGGATTGTCAGTTTGAAATTCATGTGGATTATATTTAAATAAGATAAGAATGCTCTAAGTTACTTCACTGCCTCCTCTAAGTTAAATAATAAGCTCCTTATATAGGTGTCATTTAAAAAAAGTGTCATGGGAGCTTTATGTCCTAGCTCCTTCTCTGGGGTCTCTTCTGTAAGGCACTAATCCCATTCACAAGGACTTTACCCTGGTGACCTGACTACCTTCCAAAGGCCCCACCTCCTAATACTATTACATTGGGGGTTAGGATTTCAACATATGAATTTTGGGGAGACACATTCAGTCAATAACACATACAATGCTTCAAAAGGCAGTATATGGTATGTAAGACCTAATTTTACACTCACAATTCATACACTCTTCCCTGTCCACTACCTGCTCACAATTTATCTTGCATCCATATTTAGCTCTTCAGAGGTTGCTTTACATAGCTTTATAATGTCACATTAACTAATCAATACCCATTTGAGGTAGGCTCATTACCATTTCTACACTTGAAACAAATGTTAAAAGCCTAAATAGAGACATAGCCAAGGTCACCTCCCTTGAGATTAAAAGAGAACATTTTTGTTTGTTCCATTGCTATGCTTCTATAATCTCTGTTCTAATGATATAACCATCTTATGGGGGAAAAGGCCAAATTCAGATTTTAACCCAACATTCTCAGCATAGTCTATGGTACCTGAGGCCTCAGACAATTTAAAATGTTGAAGAAAGACTCTGAAACTTGTAGCAGGGATCTGAAGGAATCTAAAATAAGACTTGCAAGATATTTAGGCAAGTGAACTGAAAAATTGGGGTGCATTGAACATTTTGTTTGCCCATCCTTTGAAAGCTCTTCTTTTCTCTACTTTTGCAACACTCCCAACCGCATGGTAGTTGGCAGAGCTCATCACTTTTTATAATACCCAAGAATAGCTGATGTCACTTTTCCAGCTGCAAGGGCAGCTTAGGTATATGCATGCAAGCTACATACAGCCATTCAGGTTCATCCATTTCCAGATGTTGAATTAAAAGGCAATAATGACATGCAAGAGTGACTATGGAGACTAATTTATAGTAATGGCGGTAGTAGTCCTTGCAAGCATCTGCTAGGGGCGATGGGACCAGTGGTTGAGACTGTGTTAGTGTCTAGAGCTGGCAGATGTGGTGGAGTCAGCGATACTGTTCCATGGGAGGGATAGTGATAATTTCATCATGTTAGTTCTTAGTCATGGTTTTGGCCAAGGAACTAATATTTAATTTTTGTTCCTTCTTATTTTCTGAATTGTTTCTTCTTCCTTTCTCTTGACATTGTGAGCTACTTAAAATCTCTTAAAAAAAACCCATATTAATAATTGACTTAAATCAGCTTGAATAAATGTCCACTAATATTAAGAATTCAGATATAGGAATTAGACTAAGTCCTAGTTTCAGATACAAGTGTTCAGAAAAATGATAGGTTTTTAGTTTTCTGTGGCTGCATTCTTGCACATTGCAAGAAATTTAGCAGCCTGAAACAACATCTATTTTTATGTCACAGTTCTGAAGGTCTGAAGTCCTAGTACAGCATGGCTCAGCTGGGCTCCTCCTTAGGGTTTCACAAAGTGGAAATCAAGGTAAGTTACATGGTCAGGGTTGTGCTCCTTTCTGGAGGCTCTGGGAATAAAACTGCTCCCAAGATCATTCAGGTTATTGACTGAATTCAGTTCCTTGAAGTCATAGGATTGAGGTCCCTGTTTCTTTGCTGGCTGTCCGCTGGGGACTGGTCTTTGTTCACTGGGGCTGCCTGCATTTCTTCTCTTGCTTTATTTGTGGTCTCCACTTAGCAATAATGGATCAAGTCCCTCTCATGCTTCACATGTCTCCAACTTCTGAATCTCTCTGACTCCAGCTGGAAAAAGTTCTCTACTGTTAAGGGCTCATATACACTAAGCTCCCTGATAGTCTAGGTTAATCTTTCTATTTTAAGGTCTATAACTTTAATTACATCTACAAAGATTCTTTTTGCCATGTGACGTCACATATTCACAGGATACAGGGATTATGGTGTGGACAGCTGGGGGCCATTCTGCCTACCACAGTGTGGATCCCAAATTTGTTACCTGGTTCAGTTAGGGCTGAAGATATTAAAAAGGAAAGTCTCTGGAGGTCCATGATCTTTAGGGGCAAAGTTAGTTACATTATCACCCATGGTTTTCTGGAATGAAATGCCCATTGAACACAAGGCTTTAATGTGATCTAGAAATGTATGCCTAAAAGAATAAATGACAAAACCAAGATCTCTGAGATAGGCTGGTTTCTTGTAATTGCTCTGTAAAGCTTAATGCAATAGAAGAATAGAAGAACCAAGAAGCTTTCCTCAATTTTGGCTGAAGACATAGTTAAGAACTGAATGAGTTTCTATAAGTGCATTAAAGAAATTTTCTATGTCATTTGAAACTAGAGGAATAAAGTACTTCAAATCCAAGGGCAAAGTTTGATTGCTACGGTTACCTTGTTACAATGTCAATTGAGTTTAGAGGCTCCCTGGGTTGTTGGTTCTTTTGAATTTAAGGCAACAATCAAGAAATAAAGAGCTCTTGAAAACTGAAATGGAAATATACAGGAAGAATGAGAATATAGCCAACTATCCCAAATCTTCAGTATGTTGTTAATTAAAATCATTCTCCACTTTGAACTAAAATCATCATCTGTCTTGATGGAGACATTTACCTTGCAAGGGGAAGTCAGTTTCTTATATGCCTGACCTTTATCATCCATCACTATCTCCAGAGTTTTAGTTACTGTGAGATCCCACAGTGTGTGTGTGTGTGTGTGTGTGTGTGTGTGTGTGTGTGTGTGTGTGTGTGTATTTAGGTCAGCAAAATTCACATAAGTTGGCAAAGCATTCCCACCGAAAGAATTGCAAGACATGGACAATTACGGTAAAAATCAGGAAGTCATATGTAAAAACTGCTTGAGAGAGTGTTAAATTTTATAGAGAAGTGTCCATGGTTAGCATGGGTTTTGGTTTGTTAAAATAGTACCAGAGGTTCTGGATTGAATGTTGGTTAAGCAGTTTAAAATATTTCCAACTACTGTCTTGACTGATTGACTGAAACCTGAGCTCAGTAGTGACCCACCCTAAATGAATTTGAAATGCCAGAAGTCCTTGGTATATTGTGAAAATAGGGATCTAAAAACTTTGATGCTAAAATAATTATGCATTACTCTTCTCTCCACCTTTTGATCATGACCCTGAGAAGAACCTTGATCACACTAGGAAGGCCAGAGTCTTTGAAATCTTTTAGTGGCTGTTCTCTGTAGGCCCGGGCTTCTTGGTAGTTAAAATGGGCTGCCTCAGTTATCAGTGTGAACTTAAATGGTTTCCTTATCTTCTAGGTGTCTCAGTTTGTTCATCTATAAAATGGGGGGAGGTAGTAGTAGTAGCTACCTCATGTTATGAGAATTATCTAAATTAGTATTTGTAAAACACATAAAACAGTGCTTGACATGGTAAATACTATATGAGAGTTGCTAAATAAAATAATAAAGCTTTGGACTTCGGCTTCAGATCAAGATAGAGTAACAAGTACCAAATATATCTGCTCACCTGAAACAACTCAAATATTGGGGAAACTCTATGAAAGAAACCACAGTCAAGTCATTTAATAACAGGCAACAAAAGATAGTGATCCTTGAGAAATGAGAAACAAACAAGGTAAGACCTATAATTTCCTCAGCTTACTGCCTGAAGAAAGTTTTCGGGCAGTGGGGCTCAGGAAAGTGATCCCAGGCAAAGCCAGGTGGACTTCTTCAGTTGAGGAAATGGAGCTGTGACTCTGGGGAAGACAAGGGCGTTAGAATGTACAGGTCGGAGTATTGAGAGAAGCAAGATTCACACAAAGACAATTTCAGGCAGCCGCAGTGTCACCCTGAAGGCCCCAGCTGAAAACAGATCAACAAGTGCCGATGAGGAAACTATTCCAGGATGGGGAGAGACATAGCTAAAAGGATTGGAAGAATAGGGCTAGAAGCTCACACAGGGTAGAAAGAATGCTAATAGACGGAAACCTGGATCAACATAAAGGTAGGAAGAACATTAGAAGTGCTTAATACATGATCCTGTATAATGGAACAGTAAAACAAAAATTCCTTTCTTGGTGACATCCCAAGTCTCCTTATTCTCACCAGTTATTTTTGTTACTACCAATCCAGGCAAAGGGGAAGTTTGACTTTGGGCTACATTTCCAAGTCTTACTATTTTCATTTCTATCATCTACTATTCTCTTCCTCATGCATGGCATATTTTACTTCAGCATCTTTCCTGGAATTAATGCAAATCAAAATAGGACCAGATACAGGTAAGCAGATCAGAACACACAGTGTGTTTATTGTCAAGGTTTTATCTGCCTTGACCACTACTATTTCCCCAGAAACTATAGCACTCCTAGGAGTGCTTAAGAAGTAATGTGGAATGAATGAATGAATGAATGAATGGACGAACAAATCTTAGATAATATAGTTTAAATATGTTCAAGGTTGCAGTTTCTTTTTTCAGGCCCTGTAAATGTGTGATTCTTACTCTACCTCTCTCTTTGGAAGAAATAAGCATGAATTTGGGGTTTAAATATTCAAATTCCATGTAGTAGGCCTGTGATCTTGAATAAATTAACTTCCTGGACTCTCAGTTTCCTTGTTTGTAAATAGAGACTTGTTAAAAGTTAAACAGAAGTATATTAAACATTTTAAGAGTTTATCTGGGCAAAAACCTACTGGAATGTGGTAGTACCAAGCCAGAAGCAGTTAGGAGCACTGCATGGACAAAAGTTAAAGGAAAATTTTCATACAGAAAAGGTGGAAACAAAGCAAGGAAATGATTTGATTGACTATAGCTAAGCGTTTGCCTTATTTGAAAAGGCCTAGTTGTTATCATTTGTCCTTAGGTTTTTATTTCTTAACCTTGAGGCATTGATAGGCTTAGGTTTCATTTTGCTTACTAGGCTGCTAAGGTATTAGAATCACCTCAGTCTAATGGCCTCTTTAATGAATTTAACAGGGCACTATAATTACCTTAAACAGTGGTTGGAAGGGTTAAAGAAGATTATTTTCTTATACGCCAATGGCAGCTATGAGTAAAAACAACAATAAATATGTTCCTTTCACAAATATTTCCTTTTCTTTCCATTATTGTCTGGTCCATGTGGGACTGAGAAAAAAAACGTGTCCTCATTTTCCTGAGTCACTAAGACAAAATTATGTCAATCTCTCACTCTCTTGAGTTTACAGCTCACTGCACACTTCAGGTTCCTTTTAATGTCCCAGCTATCCATATATTTTCCAGTTACCCTGTTAATGTACTACCTTCTATCTTGTGACTCAGAGCGAGCTTAATTAATTCTGTTCTGGGGTTACCTCCTTGCTGACTCATTTTATCTCTTACAATTCCCCTCAATCCTTATACATCACACGTGGTTTCAACTTATCTCTTTATATGCTTATTTTGCATCTCTGTAGACTCATAAAGTAGCTCTTTTTAGTTCTTCAGATGGAACATTCATTCATCTTTTAAGCATGGATTTTGTAGTTTATGGTGATCAGAGGTTGATTAAAGGAATCACTCCTATTAAAAAAAAACTTAAAGGACTTTTCAACAGTGAAGATAGGAATATGGGAGCTTGTGAAATGAGGGAAGTTTGAGAATGAGGCAAGAAAACATGCTAAGCGCTTAGTGGAGAGAAAATGGACTAGGTACTTCAAGAGCTCTCACTAGGAGAGAGCAGAAGATTGGAGATCCAGGAATAAAAAGAGAAGAAACTGTTGCGGGTGTGGCAAAACAAATATTTCTGCATGGCTTTTGATTTCTTTCTTGAATGTCTAACTAAAGAATACTTAAAGTTTAAAGTTGTGGGCTGTATCCAACAAGGAAAGGTTCTGCTGGGCATGATTTGAGGTTGTGATTGGAAATACATAGAGAAGTTTTATTTATAGATTCTATAGCTAAAGTTGAATGGTAAGCAACTTTAAATAATTTGTGTTTGCACAGAAGTAGATCGTAAATAATATGGAATTTCTGCCTATTACAGTAAAGGATTAGCCTAGAAATGTCAATAGAACTTTTTACTGGCTTTTCTGCAGAGCATAGTTAAGCCTAGAAACTTTAACTCAAATGTAAATGTATGATTTTAGTGAATCAATATCCAAAAATCATTTCCATTTTCTTCTCTCCTTAAAGCATTGTTTCTCAAAGTGTTGTCTACCATCTACTTACTATACTTTGAATGTTTGTTCAAAATGTAGATTTCCAGACTATACCTAGGTCCTACAGAATCACTGACCTCAAGCATAAGGGAAAAAAAGATTCTACAATTAAGGTAGTGGAGTGTGATGCTCAATGTACCCAAAAGATACCTAACTGTTGAAACATTGATGCTACACTTGGTTTAAACTATTTTTAGTTGAGTAAATGAGAAAAACATCATATTCTACTCCTAATTATGCTAGCAGGTGTGCACCAGATAATCAACTTGACTGAAAATCCATCTTGGGTTTATACAGGCTGGGTGAAAATGATTAAGATTAAAACCACAGGCCTTGCTATCATGGGGGGAGGAGTGTAATTAAAAACAGGGTTCAGTTAGAGCTACATTTGTGGGGAGAAGACCTGCTTATTTGTCTCATTAGTTTTAATTCAAGAAAACACTTCATGGGCATAAGGTAGGGGCATATGTTCAGATATAGTTACACAAGCTTTGTATAAAGATTTAATCCCTAATGAGACAAAGAAAATTACTAGAGACCTGAGTGTGGGAGGATTACAGAAAGTTAAAGATTGAGCATTTGATTTTATAATTCTGCTGTCTTGAGCTAATGGGAGTAAGCCTGTTTTTTTCAGATACTTAAGGACAGAAATCTCTCCACCATTTGTCCAAGTCCCCAAGTGAGACAGTGCTAATTATGACAAGCCTTTTAAATACAATATGGTTTTTAGTATTTCAGCAAATATTTATTGAGCACTTATGCTCTAAGCACTGAGGAGACTGGTGAACAAGAGAGAAAAGTCTTGCTGATCTAATAGAGCTTACATTTAATGGAAGACACACCATTCCTGGTTGCTCCACTGTCTTAGTTGGACCAGAAAACAATAGGCTAATGTTAGCACTACCCTTGTTCTGGGCATACACCTCTATTCGTTAAACTAGATAGTTGGGTTCACTGGCAACCATACAAACCTTCTGTTTCTATTAATCTTCTGGTCAACTGAAATGTTTAGTTGTCAAAGTTCAAAAATTAGAAGATCTTGATAGAGCAGGCTAACATAGTCTGGAAACTAGACTTTCTCCAAAAGAGCAGTAAAAATACTGAGGAGATTGACCAAGTAATACAAGATGAAAGAGAATACAGTCTATTCTTAATTGAATGGTTTCCAAAGTGTGTTAGTCAGGGATCATTTGATTCCAAGTAACAGAATCCATTCAAAGCAGCCTAGGAAACTAAAGGGGAATCTATTAGAAAGATGAATTTGTATCTCACAGAGCAAAGTAGCAGCAACAAAGTGTTCACAAGGTGCTAAATTTTGGCTCTAGTAAGTCAAGAGGGCATGGTTTCTGGTTTATGATTTGTACACATGCACATGCCTTTATTCTCTCTGCTCATGTACCTTCTTGGCTTTATTAAAAAAATGGCTGGTCCTTCTCCAGCTTTATGTTGCCTTTTTAACTTCTTAGTTTTATTAAGGTATAAGTGATACACATTTAATGTGTGCCTCTAGGTTAGTTTGGATGTAGGAATATACCCATTATACCATCACCACAGTAAATGTATCTATCACCTCCAAAACTCCTTTTGTGTTCTTTTGTGGGGTGTGAGTGTGTGTGTGTGTGTGTGTGTGTGTGTGTGTGTGTGTGTGTGTGGTAAGAACACTTAATATGAGATCTATCTTCCTAACATATTTTGAGGTGCACAATACCATGCTACTAACTATAAATCCTATGTTGTACAGCAGATCTTTAGAACTTACTAGTTTTGCAGAGCTGAAACTTTAAGCAATGACTTCCCACCTCCTCCTCTCAGCTCCTGGCAACTACCACTCCCTTTCCTGCCCCCATGAGTCTGACTGTTTTAGTTACTCCATATAAATGGAATCATGCAGTATTTATCCTATTACATACCCAACAGAAATTATGTTGTCATTTCAATCTCAGGAGAGGGACTGATCCAGTTTATGCCCAGGTGTTTACCCCAGTACAATCCTGGATGATCATAGTGACACGGTCCACATTCACCTTGTGTCAATCGTACCTAGCAAAATTCCAACTCTAGATAAAACCTTACCATCTGACTTCTCCATACCTACAGGCAGTAGTTGAATTTTCCTGGGCAAAATTATACAACTGTGCTAAATATTTTCTTTTCTTTTTTTTTTTAAGATTTTTTTTATTTATTTATTGGGAGAGAGAGAATGGTAGAGAGAGAGCATGAAGAGGGAAGAAGGTCAGAGGGAGAAGCAGACTCCCCGCTGAGCAGGGAGCCCGATGTGGGACTCGATCCCAGGACTCCAGGATCATGACCTGAGCCGAAGGCAGTTGCTTAAACAACTGAGCCACCCAGGCACCCTGTGCTAAATATTTTCAATGAAGTATGTGATAAAGAAAAAAAAATTGAAAGACACTCAAATGAGACCAACACCTTCAGATCTTTCCACGTTCCAAGAGTTCATATCTTCTCTCTCCATAAACAATCTGCCTTCCCTCTTCATCCTCACTTGGGAATAACGGTCTGGTCTTATAGTTCGTTGCGACAACAGAAATCATCACAGGTAAGCTCCTGCATCTCCAAGCCACCCTGGACACCATCATCATCTTCCTTAACCTATTGTCTTCAATTACAACATTAGCAACAGCATCAGCAATAATAACAAAAGCAATTGCGCTTGTCATTTTTTTCATCTATTACAATGGAAAATGTGACTTTCAAAAGCCAGTTCCTCTACTACCATTCATGATTTATCTCCTTTGACTTTTTAAAAGAATCATTTTCTGTCAGTTATCCTTATTCTCCTGTTCTATCAATCTTTCCTCTGCTGATCATAACCACAAATATATCTAAATATTTATATACAATCAAATATTGTAAAGCATTATATATAATGGCTAAGAGCACAGGTTGCACTGCTCTTTTGAAAGTTTTTCATAGGACCGTGTTGGGGAGAGAGAAATGTTTGTAAGTTTTAAAAAGTAAATACATGATAAACATAAACTCAAGGATCCTACTGAGAACCAGAAGATTTGAACTTTCAACCCTAAGAAATAATTTCTGCATTACAGTTTTAGCTAGTAATATCTAAGTGCAGTTTTATTAATGTTTCCAAGATGTTTCTCTGCAAGTATGTTTGAGGAAACAGTGACAAGAAACTTAAGCTATAATTTCAGATGTAGAACACACTTTTGCAGAATCATAAGTCAGTAATAACATAAAATTAAGGAGGGCACATGGTGTGATGAGCACTGGGTGTTATACTCAACTGATGGATTATTGAATACTACATCTGAAACTAATGATGTGCTATAATTTGTCTAATTGGATTTAAATTAAAAAAAGAAAAAAATTAAGTTAAAACTAAGAATTAGAAATTAAATAAACTTGTTCAATTTTTAAAAAATTTTTATTATTAACATATAATGTATTATTTGTTTCCTGTGATTCCTGAGTCTTACACAATACATAGTGCTTACCACAACACATACCTTCCCCAATATCCATCACCCAATAAACTTAAATTTTTAAAATTAAATTAAATCACTAAAAATTTTTTTAAATCAGTGAATTCCAGGCAATGAGTAAGCTGATGCCAGAAAAATATCTCTAAACTCTTTTATATATTCTATTATATTCTAGTATATATAATATCTAGAATATAGGATATAAGTGTATACTCTAATGTATATATATTCTATAATACATTACATAAAGTTCTATTCTTCCAAAGGAAAACAAAATCTAAACTGAATTTCCTGTTCCAAAACTAATTTTTGCCGTATGATATATGAAATAAGATGGGATATACTATCCCCTATTCCAAAGGATTACAGTGAAAATATAATGAGATAATCCAAATCCTTCCTAAAATATGTTTAAAAGAGATGGTTTATAAAATATCTTATGTAGGGGTGCCTGGGTGGCTCAGTCAGTTGAACAACTGACTCTTGATTTTGGCTCAGGTCATGATCTCAGGGTTATGAGATGGAGCCCTGTGATGGGCTCTGTGCTCAATGTGGAGTCTGCTTGAGATTTTCTCTCTCTCACTCTGTCCCTACCCCCTCTTGCACATGCTCTCTCTCTAAATAAATTATTTAAAAAATCTAAAAAAAAAATCTTATGTAGTTCTTGACACACAGTAGGTATCTAAAAATATTAGCTTTGGTTCTTCCTTTTTTCACTATTTTATTCTGTAAACAATAAAATTCTAGTGGTGCCTGGCTGGCTCAGTTGGTAAAGGATGCCACTCTTGATCTCATGAGTTATAAGTTCAAGCCCCATTTTGGGCATAAAGCTTACTTAAAAAATTTAAAAATAAGATAAAATTATAGCTGTGGGTGCATCAGCAAATTAATGAAGGGTGTATTTTAATGACTATAAGGCTACAATCATGATCTCTTCACTAGAATGCTTTCTTTGACCTCTTCATTGGGCTGAGCCCTGATTTCCTCTCCAGACTAAACTGAGATTTCACTTTGTTAAAACTAGGTTAGGGAACCTTCTGGTACCTCTTGACTCTTGATTTTGAAGCCTAATGATGGATGTACCAGTCTCTTCTCTACTTGAATACAAATCCTTTAAGAATAGGATCACATTATCATATCATAACCTAGTATCTTCTTTAGAATGGATTCTAAATAAATGTTTATTGATTGAATAGTTTATTTTGTGTGTGAAATATTGCGTTGTTCAGTAACTCGATCATTTAATTTTGTTACTTCCTGATTGGCTAAACAGTTTGAGTGAGGGCTTTTTCAATTGTAAGTGACAGAAACCCAACTGGAACTAGTATAAACCAAACAGGGGAATTCATTGATTTATAACCAAACTCCAATAAGGAGACAGGAGCAGACTTGGCCTTAAGGGATACTTTGAATCATGGAGACGACTGCCAAAAATGGCCTTCTCACTCTCTCTGTCTCTTGTTTTCATTTCCTATTTTTTCCTTTTTTTTATTATTATGTTATGTTAATCACCATACGTTACATCATTGATTTTTGATGTAGTGTTCCATGATTCATTGTTTGCATATAACACCCAGTGCTCCATGCAGTACGTGCCCTCTTTAATACTCATCACTGGGCTAACCCATCCCCCCACCCCTCTCCCCTCTAGAACCCTCAGTTTGTTTCTCAGAGTCCATAGTCTCTCATGGTTCGTCTCCCCCTCTGATTTCCCCCCCTTCATTCTTCCCTTCCTGCTATTTTCTTCTCCTTTTTTTTTTAACATATAATGTATTATTTGTTTCAGAGGTACGGATCTGTGATTCAGCAGTCTTACAATTCACAGCGCTCACCATAGCACGTACCCTCCCCAATGTCAGTCACCCAGCCACCCCATCCCTCCCACCCCCCACCACTCCAGCAACCCTCAGGTTGTTTCCTGAGATTAAGAATTCCTCATATCAGTGAGGTCATATGATACATCTTTTTCTGATTGACTTATTTCATTCAGCATAATACCCTTCAGTTCCGTCCACATCATTGCAAATGGCAAGATTTCATTCCTTTTGAAGGCTGCATAATATTCCATTGTGTGTGTGTGTGCATGTGTGTGTGTGTGTGTGTGTGTGTGTGTATGCCACATCTTCTTTATCCATTCGTCTGTTGATGGACATCTTGGCTCTTTCCATAGTTTGGCTATTGTGGACATTGCTGCTATAAACATCAGGGTGCACGTACCCCTTCAGATCCCTACATTTGTATCTTTGGGGTAAATACCCAGTAGTGCAATTGCTGGGTTGTAGGGTAGCTCTATTTTCAACTTTTTGAGGAACCTCCATACTGTTTTCCAGAGTGGCTGCACCAGCTTGCATTCCCACCAACAGTGTAGGAGGATTCCCCTATCTCTGCATCCTCACCAACATCTGTCGTTTCCTGATTTGTTAATTTTAGCCATTCTGACTGGTGTGAGGTGGTATCTCATTGAGGTTTTGATTTGGATTTCCTTGATGCTGAGTGATGTTGAGCACTTTTTCATGTGTCCGTTGGCCATTTGGATGTCTTCTTTGGAAAAATATCTGTTCATGTCTTCTGCCCATTTCTTGATTGGATCATTTGCTCTTTGGGTGTTGAGTTTAATAATAAGTTCTTTGTAGATTTTGGATACTAGCTCTTTATCTGATATGTCATTTGCAAATATCTTCTCCCATTCTGTCAGTTGTCTTTTGGTTTTGTTGACTGTTTCCTTTGCTGTACAAAAGCTTTTTGTCTTGAAGTCCCAATACTTCATTTTTGTCCTTGCTTCCCTTGCCTTTGGTGATGTTTCTAAGAAGTTGCTATGCATGGTTTTCTCCATGCAATAGAACACCCAGTTTTAGAAAGTTCTGTACCCATATACTTCCAGTTGGACAACCCAAGGAAAGGAGAATCTCTCTCCTTACTAGCTGAAAATGTTCTGAGGAAGAACTTATATCAACCTAGCTTTGTCTACCCCTTGGATCAGTCACTGTAGCTGGGGAAATGAGGCTTTACTAATTAGCTTTTGATGCAAAACAAACAACCCCAAACTTAGTGGATTATATTACAGCCATTTATTTGTAATACAATTCTACAGGGTGGCCATTTGAAATGGATTAATTGGGTGGTCCTTCTGGTAATGGTTGAGCTCGTTTCTATAGTTAGGGTCAGCTGCTCATCAGCTGGTCTTGCTGGCCTAGGATGATCTCAATGTCATGGCATGTCTCTGCTTAATGTGCTTTCTCATTTTTTTAGTAGGCTATTTTGGGCTTCTTATATTATAGCTGGGCAGGCTTCAAAAGAGAAAGAGAGAGTGGAATTATGCAAGGACTCTTGAAGCCTTTACTCTGGAATTTACTTACCTCTACTGCATCCTGTTTGCCAAAAAATATCATAAGGCCAGGACAGATTGAAGAGGAGGAAAGAGACTCCATCTTTTAACAATAGAAGGATAATGGTAGGACTTGCAAATGTTGGGGATCCAGGTAAAAGTAAAGGGTCATGGCAACCTGTGTTGTCTTCCAAGGGGCAGAATATTGATAATGTATCATTTGTATACATTATGGAGTATAGGTGAAGATCAGAAGAAATAGTATGGCACATATATTGCCAGTGGGTCACCTATTCTGTTCTACCCATTGTTCAACAAATATTTCTTGCACTTCCTTGCCTTAGTATTGTTCCTTGCCTAATTGCCTATGTTTCTGATGTTCCTGCCACTTCTCTGCATATCAGATACTTCTCTTGCCTTTACACCTAGTTTGACTGGTTGTCAGTGGAAAGTCTACCACCTGTGGGAAGCTTTCTCTGATTATTCCAGGTAAAGATAATGTTTTCTTCTTAGGACCTAGAGCAACGGTTCTGAATTTTGCTACATATTAGAATCTTGTGGAAAATTTTAAAAATCTCTGCCCAGGTGACATCCCAGATTGACTAAACCTGGATCTCTGGGTGAGAGATCCTAGCAGTAGTGCCCCTGATATTTCTAATGCACAGCTAAGGTTGAGAACTACTGTTCTCAAATCATTTCTGATAAATGCACACTTGTTAATTAGCAAAGTAGAGTTACAGTGATTTATTTCCATCTGTACTCTAAGGTCTTTTAGTGCCGGGACCTAGTATGACACTTTATACCTAGTTGGCACTCAACTGAGATTGCTGATAAAGTGAGCTAGAATTAAGATTCATTTTTATAATAAAATTCAATATAGCCATATAAATTTTTAAATGAAACATCTTTTCAAAAATCTTAACTTTTTCTTATTTTAGAAAATCAGTAAGTTAATTTTTCAGAAATACTTATAAAGTCAATAAAATTTGAACATTAAACTGATTTATATTTTTGATATGTTAATTTGCAAATATATTTTTTCACATATCTTTTTGGTTTTCTTTTTAAGATTTCATTTATTTACTTGAGAGAGAATGAGAGTGAGAGAGAAAGCACAGAGGGAGAGGGAGAAGCAGACTCCTCGCTGAGTGGGGAGCCCAACGCGGGGCTCAATCCCAGGACTCTGAGATCATGACCTGAGCTGAAGTCAGCTGCTTAACCTACTGAGCCACCCAGGGGCCCCCACATAGATGTATTTGATTTTGTCTTTCCAACTTTTATTATATTACAGGAAACTATCGTCCTCCCTGGCCTAGTATAATGTTGGTTGATTTATGTATTTATTGGTGCATTTTTAAAATCATTTTAATGGCCAAAATATAAATAATTACATACACATATATGTACATATGTATATATTTATATATGCACATACACCTCCATAGAATTAAAATTTGATTTTTGCCACGGCAGTGTGGGTGGTTAGTAGAAAAATGTGAGTTAAACTTGCCTGCAGACATTAAAAAACAATATTCAGCTAAGCAACAAATCAATCTTAAAATACAAATGTACCTTCATTTCAAAATTGTTCTTACTGAACATTCTTCTATTCCTCCCACATACACCAAAAAAAAAAAAGAAATCGTTATACAGTCAAAGTAAATTTACATACATATATACAGTCTGAACTCCCTCGGAGGAGCAAGAACAAGAAAAATATCTTTTATGTCCTTGGAACATATTTGTTTAAAGAAAAGAGATCTTGCTCCTGTTACTTTGGGTATTCATTTCTTCTCTAGCTAAAGGATAATGGTGGCTAAAATAATAAAGAGTGGATAAAATAATAAAAAGGAGGAGTAAATATAAGATCTATTTATGTGGCAGTGCGGTGTTTACACATATTTGACCTACACTTTAATAAGACATCAATTCATCGCTTAAAAAACACTGCACTGTTTCTACTTCCCTCAAAATAAAAAAAAAGAAACAAATTTTAAAAAATAGGTATATGACAAAAGGGCAAAGAAGGACTGATGTCTTCAAAAAGAAAAAAAATATGTTTTCATCATGAAGGCCTTGAAATTCCAGCAATGACTTTAAGATATATCAAGACTTGATTCAAGACCTTCACATTTCATAACTGAAAAATGGAGAAATCTACCTAGAGTCATCCACCTACATACACTCAGGAAGAGATGGACAAAATGGCACAGTATATTTACAATAAATAATTTAACCTGCTGTTTTCCCATCTTCTTTGACTTTCCCATTATTTTGGGCTAATTAGTAACCAGCATGAGAAAAGTAGGCTTGGGAAGAAACTTTTCCATGTCAGGAAATCAAGTGTTTTATAACAACACTGTCCTTTTTATTATGTGAAAAGGAGAAAAGAAATACATACCTGAAACAAAAACATTGCATGTCAACTATTCTCAACTAAAATTTTTTTTAAAAATAAATACATAAATTATGAGTTTTTATAATCACCTCCCCTTGCTCTCCCACTGAAGAGCTTCTGCAAGTCCTTGGTGACCCAGCATTTGCTATACAGAAGGAAGATAATAGGTGGTGGAGTAGGAAACAAAAGACTGGTTGCGTAGGTTTTACTTTGGAAAAGGCTTTTGCTCACAGAAGTTATCCTGAAGTAGAGAAAGGGGATCCAAAGATATTAATGGGGTAGAACTGGTCATTCTAGCAGACTTGTTGAATATATGAGGTCAAGGAAGGGAAATGTGGGTATGATTTTCAGATTCATTGTTTGGGCACCTAGGGTAGGTGGTACTAGTACATAAAACACAGGAAGAACAAAGGGCCTGAGAGTAAAAATCCAGAGTTTCATTTTGGACATGTTTGGACAATTATGGAATACACATGAAGAAAGCAGTTAGATGGATGGGTTTGGAGCACAGAAGAGAAGATGAACTGGAGCTGGAGCCTTGGGGGTCTAGTAACAACTGACACTTAAACAGTGTTTGTTCTGTGTTACGTACTATGGGAAGCAGCCACACTAGAGGACAAGTCACTTAATACAAGAACCTCATGAGGAAAGTACATCACTGTTATCACAGCTCCATTTTACAGATGATGAAATTTAGTCTCAGTGAGGTTGAGCAACTTGCTAAAATGTGGCGGAGAGTGGAAGTGGCAGAGCTACTATTCTAGATAAGACATCTTATCTCCAGAAGCCAACCGCTACCTTCTATTGCTTTACATGAAACAGGTTAGGAAGAATGAGAAAATGTATTCAGTGCTTAAAATTGTGGAACACGTGACCTGATATTCTTGAAGTCTTTTTGTAATCCAGCAAGACATTTAGGTGTATAAACTCATTGATGAACAGTACAACACAGTTTCTCTGTACATACCCAAATATGCAGTACAGATCTTAAATTCTGTAGGGGTTGAGGAATGGGAGCAACAATATGAGATGGAGTTACTGAAGATATGGGACTGAATAGCATTCTCTAAAATTGTAACTTTAGAAGTTGTCAAGAGCCAGGGAATGAAAGGCCTCCTGTGCCATAATAAACAGTTGGAGCTTGCTGTGGATGGTAATTAGAGGTCTTCAAAAAATATTAAGATTGGAAAGAGTTGAGCAGTAAAGAAAATTCAATGAGGCCAGTATAAGAAGAGGCAGTGGGATCATAACTAAGAATGGAGTCAGGTGGGGACAAGAGTTTCCAATCAGTATTTTAAGATAAATCTGAAGAAGAAAGAGATGGAAAAGATCCAATGATTTCTTGTAAGATTATCTCAAGACCTAGAGGATTACTCTCAACCATCACATGAACTTGCAAGAGACGGTAAAATGTTAAGAAATGGGAGGCTTTTTGGGCGCCTGGGTGGCTCAGTCGGTTAAGCGGCTGCCTTAGGCTCAGGTCGTGATCACAGGGTCCTGGGATCAAGCCCCACGTCCGGCTCCCTGCTCGGCGGAGACCCTGCTTCTCCCTCTCCCTCTGCCTGCCACTCTGCCTGCTTGTGCTGTCTCTCTGTCGAATAAATAAATAAAATCTTAAAAAAAAAAAAAAAGAGAAATAGGAGCCTTTTCAAGAATTTAGACCAGGTGTTAAATGTGGATATCTTTGGCCTTATCTTTCCCTTCTTTCTCAATGTTCCACTGGAACTGATAATCCAGCCCTACCAACTGTTTTAGAACAGAAGCTTTTCTCTGTTCAAAGGTAATAAAATAGGGAAACAAGTGTAAACTATTAACTTGGCACTAAGTTGGCAACTCCAGACTTTTGGGGTAGCCACTACCTTTGAACCGAGTAAAATATTGAGGAATTTACTAAAGAAATATCAAACCAAAGTTTCCCCTATCACATTTTGTCTAAGATTCTTCCTCAATAGAAACCTTACAAAAATACTGGGCACTTTCTGAAAACTAACTTGTGTTGTCAAAAATGCTGAGCAATATATGATAGTGCACTCTATCTCGAAAAACTCTGGTTTTATAGCTAATATCTTCAGTAGCAATATTCTCCCAATTATTCTTTAAGAGAAAGAAGCAAAAACTCCTAATTAAAAAAAGAGAGAGAGGCAGACCAAGATATTTTAACTAGATATAAAAAACTGATGGTTACCACAAGGAAGGTGTGTGGTGGGGTGGGGGTGGGGGGGTGGTGTGAAACAGGTGATGGGGATTAAGGAGTGCACTTGTTAAGATGAGCACCAGGTGTTGAGTGTAAGTGTTGTATCACTAAATTGTACACTTGAAAATATTACACTGTTTGTTAACTAACTGGAATTTAAATAAAACTTAAAAAAAAACTCCTATCATAGACACTAAATATTTATTTTTTTTATTTACTCTAGTAGGGTATTTAGGATGGTTATATGTACTTCAAGTTGTTCATTCATTCATTTGACCAATATTTATTGAGTATATGCCATGTAGCTGACACTATGCTTCAGTTTTTAAAATTTATGGTTTGCGCAAATCGCCATATAATTTTTATCAATTACCATTCTCATTGAATTTCAGACTGCCAACTGAACTTCATTCCAGGAGCTCTGCACAGATCTGTTACTTTTTCTATAAGATTTCAAGCTCTGCCATCTAGTTTATTCTATACAATGATATTCTTTCTAAAAGGACATCTTGTTGGTTTTCTACTCGAATGTTATCAATGGTGTTTGCCTAACTGTTAAGGTTAAATATTTTTAGGGTTATAATTTAGGCCTTCCTCAATTTAATACCTTTTTCTGTTATCTTTTTCTCCATAAAATCTCTTCCCTCCAATCAAATACACCTGGAGGAATTAAAGTGCTAATTAACTCACACTAAGTTTCTAGAAAACTATTTTCTTCCTGGTGAAAAAAATAGAAAAGTTGTAAAACCATGGAACAATATGGAAAAGGGGAGTTGGATGATTCATAGATGAATCCGCTTTTATCATATTCACACCAAAATATAAATTGTAACTCTCACTTATGCATGACAGACCAGGAACTTGTCTCTGAAGTAAGAAGTATGCTAAGAAATACCACTCAAGTGTTAATAGTTGGCCAGAGTCTAGGAGAACCAGATATGTTAAGAGTACTGGAAATATTTAATCTTTTCATGTCATACCCAATGGCAGAAATTTATGCCTATAAATTGTAGTTTAAGCTAAACTGTTAGCCTGCACAAGCACCTTGTTTTAAGATAAACATAGGCAAAAAAGGTCACAGAGTACCGTGACTGGTATAATAGTAAATTATCTTCCCTGAAAATAACATGTCTCTTTCCTAGTTGTATCCTTAGGACAATGAGGTAACTAAATTTAATCTCTAAAATAAATAATCTCTAAAATAATCTCTAAAAATAAATTAAATTTAAAAATAAATTTCTCTTTCTCTTTTAACAGAGATTCATTTCCCCCAAAATCTGTTAAATCCCTCAATATCTACTTAAGCAATAAACAGTGCATGCAATGAACATCTCTAGGCTTCTGTTGATGGGCCAAGTGTCTGGTTAAATAGATGCCACTAATTTGAAACTCCTGGAAGCTTCAATTTTCATTCTTCATAGTTCTTTGCTTGTTTTAGTTTTATCCTGTTATCGCCTGTCCTACAGACCTCGAACAACTATGTTCACCATAGTAACATTAAAGTACTCCGACATGAGGTGAATGTTTTCTTTCTGACTATATATATATATATATATATATATATATCTCAATCACAAAGTAATAGTGAGAAGTTTAGATCTCAGCTCTGGGAACAAAGCTTTAAGAACCAAATCCTGATGATCTCCCACAGAGCGCTTATCAGCCCCCAAAATGTTACAGTTTTGTAATTGTAGTAGGAGATTTCAAAGTATCAGTTCTTAAAAAATGGTCTTGTATCTCCTCCCTGGGATCTTGCTGTCCAGCAATGAACCTGAACTTAAAGGGCAGGGAAAGGAGAATGTCAAATTCTTAGGGGCAGGGTGCTTGTTTCATGCCAGAGGAGTTCGATGACCCATAGACACCTGCAGAGCTTCAGTTACCTAATTCCCATCTCTCTCAGAACATGAAGTAGGTGGTTGGACACTTTAATTGGATCTGCACTTCAAAGAGGAGAGTACTTGGAATGATGTCTTTCAAAAACCTGCCTCTTCCTAAATAAATCATAAACACAGGTCTTTATATGTGTAACCAAATCTGTGTGTGCACACATGTGCATGTGTGCATGCATATATTTTATCATCAACTTTACCAACAACATGCATCCTTTGCAGGTTCTTACTTTAAGGAGGCACGATTATAGTAACGTTTAGCATCAAATGTATCATACATGGCATCCTATCTGGAGCTTGACCTCTCGTGCACCAGGCTTCAGGATAAATTCTACCGACACAAGTTATGTGTTAAGAGTAAGCTCATAGTCCCATCTCTGTATCATGTCTCATGGAGAATCTTGCTGGGGTCAGAATGCCAATGAAGGGACATTGCTCTTTTACTATTTCACCTTTACAGGACAGACATGAGAAAGTAGCCTCATCAGTAATCAGATCGACTGACATCAAGAAGACCCGATATATGGTTGTCCACTGTTCACAGAAGTCATCTGGAAATATCAGTGGTCAAACACCTGGAGATCTTAGGCTCTAAGAATGTTATAGTGAATAAAAGTCTGAATTCCCCTGGAAAATTGAGATTGCATGCCTATCTCCTTCTGCTAGGAAAACTGGGAATGAGGTATCAGACTCACCTAGTTCATATTCCAGGTAGCCCAGCATGATTAGAAAATTCTAGAGGAGAGGGGGTTGGGGGGGATGGGTTAGCCTGCATGGAGCACTGGGTGTTAAACGCAAACAATGAATCATGGAACACTACATCAAAAACCAATGATGTAATGTATGGTGATTAACATAACATAATAATAAAAAAAATGAAAAGAAAAAAATAATAATAAAAGCTTTCTTGAAAATTCTAAAAAAAAAAAAGAAAAAGAAAATGCTGTTCATTTTACCTACAAAGTTTGATGTGAGCCAAGAGTTGGGATAAACCTTTTGCAAAATTTATTTCATGTAGTCTTCCTAGCCACCCAATGAAGTGTAAATTCTTACCATTCTCCATTTTCTAATTATGGAAACTGGACTATTAAGAAGATTATATAACTCTACTGGGGCTACCTGGTAAGTGATAGAGCCAGTTTTTGTAGCTAGCCTTTCTAAACACTGCAGATACATAGCTATGACAGATAAATAGAAGCTCATTCATAAAACATTGACCAGATTTATTTATTTTTACAGTGTCATTCTATTATTGTTAGCATTAAAAAAGTATTACAGAAAGCAGTATATGTATTGGACTGATGTGAGATTAAGCAGCATTTCTGCCTGTGACACCAAAATTGGTCTCAAATGAGGAACTGATAACACCTAACATGTATTAATTTCTTCCTCCCCATGTCTAATTAAGAAGTGCTAGGAGGCAGGCAAGGAAAGGCAGTGTGACCAAGGGTAAGTTTAAGGATGGTCCAGGATAAAATTATTAAACAGAAGGTTAATTGTCATCAGTCTCAGTGTCTTCACAAGAACTTCAACATTTTCAGGATGAAAGAGTCTGTCCAACAGTTCTCTTAATTCCCACACTAAGAGTCTTGACTGAACTCTATCATGGCTTCTGTTGGCCCAAGACCATCTCCCTAGAATAACCACAGCCCCCCTCAAATTACCTGCCTGAGAAAACACTGCCAAAATAATTTACTCTTTGTTCCAGCCAAAATATGACTCTAGGCCCCTGACATCTTTTTTCTTGGAGTAGTTACTTTAAAAACTGGCAATTATAAATCCTTTCTCTCCTCTGTGAGATGTAAATATTCTACCAGCCCGAAATATCTCCTCAAGGACCTGGGAGCCATCTTTGTGAAATGGAAACATCCAGAGCTCTCCTGTCTCCCAGTTCCTGGGAGCAAGGGGGTAGAACCTAATTATTGTGGATGTCTTGCTCCAATTTGCAAAACTTAGCTCCTCTCCTAAAGATTTAAAAGTTTGTTTCTTCATCGGATAAGCACCAACCCACAAATTCAGATATCCTGATCATATGGGTTCCTCCCTCTTAATAAGGTTAGAATTCAGCACTTTTCTTTAGCATCCCCAACATTTAAAAAGGTTCCCATTTTTTTCTGTGGCATCCAGTGAGCTCAGTTTACACTGACTCTCTCCCTAATTGCAGTTGTCTGAAAAAAATCCATCTTAACACATTTCATGAGTGTCCAGCATTGTTTCTCTTCAGCTTTCTCTAGACTTTCCTGTCTAGCCAATATCCTTTGCTATAATACTCAGCATTGACTTGACATCTTCAGAAATGTCCTTATACCTAGAAGTCCCCTAAAATTTCCTTTCTATTGATTTGCTTCTCTAGGGCTTTACTAGCTCTGTACTTCTCCAATATTAATTTACATGTGGATCACATAGGGATCTTGTTAAAATTTAGACTCCTGCCAGGAGTCATAGGGTAGGGCTCAGAATTCTGTACTTGCTTTCAGACTTCCACATAATACAGATGGTGCAAGTCCATGCACTTCCTTTCAGTAGCAAGGCATAGGGAGACACCTCATTATGTTGCTCTACAGACCCTTTTTGGTCATTGTGGAATGATCAGCTCAATAAAACTCTCTCTGATTATGCTACTTAAACAGCAAATCCTCCCCAATCCGTATTCTTGATACTCCTTTCTCTCTTCTCTACATTGTTTTCTTTCAAAACTCCTTTCACCATCTGAATTATTTTATTTTTATTTATTTGTAATGTATTTCTTCCTAGAATGATAAAAGCTACATGAAGGCACAGATTTATGTCCTTCTTTTGTCATACTCATGTTGTCTAGAACATGTGTTGACACACCATAGGTCCCCAAGAAATGAATTTGATGAGTTAATTAGAGTAACTTAGATTATAGGTAGAATTAATGGCTTAGTTTAACTGAACCTCCAAGGTGACATGTATAACAAGAAAATGGAAACAAATGAAACTAAATTCAGTGATTAAGTAGCATGAATTCCAGGCAACACGGAGAAAATATCATGGATGAAAAGAACAATAGGCTTTCTTCAGATGTTACCATCCAGGTGACTTCCCTGGCTGTTCAAGAAATCAGCTTCTATTGGGCAATCTGCAAGATTAACTAATTAATTAATTGTTGAAAAATAATATCCATATTCCTTCTACTTTTAGTCATTTTTAATGACTATATTTTGCATTTCAAATTTTATAAATCTGATGATGGGAAACCTGTAGGAAAATAGACTATACTTTGCTGTTTTTGAATTAATTTAATAATTTTGTTCCTTGCTGTTGCCTCTTCTTACTCACTTTTATTCTTCCTAGCCCCAAATCTTTACTTTTATTGTAAAATGTACTATTATATCAAAATTCGAATATCTGTTCAGCAGTGAGTTTACCACAGAGTGCAGCACAAATCCCTGTATGCATCAGCATTTAGGACAATGGTTCTTCACCCTACCAACACCTCCTTTTTTACAACCAATATTTTATAATAGCCCCATTACTCTCCTGAAATGGTAGTCATTGATAGAGTCAAATTAAAAAAAATAGTATGTTATGCCTTATATGTAATATGAATGAAACCTAAAGAAAAAGATACTTTGAGTAAAATCATAAAAAAATGAATGTGTAAATACTAGCACAGAGTTATATCAGAACGTTTTTAAAAGATTCTCATTTTCCCCGTATGACCCCACACTCTAGGGTTTGGTAGCCACAAGACTGGAATTCTACATAAAGAATTCTGCTATTATAAATAAATGAGAAGATATGTATCTTTGACAGTATGCAGTTTTGTGTGAGTGTGCACAGTATTCGTTGACTTCTTATGTTTAAGTTCTGGAAAATTGTGACAACTTTTCACTCTTGAGGGTGCTCCGGTGTGGTAGCAGAAACTCCCCATGCGCACCTAGCAATTTCCTTCCTGCTGAGCCTCTTTGTCTGCTTCTAGAGACAGGTTTGCTTCTCTCTAGGCTGAAAAGCTGCCTTTGGTTGTTTTTTTAAATTTCTGAATAAGCATCATTTTTAGGTCTTTTCATATTCTTAGTTCAGTCTACACCATCCTCTCTCCAAAATAGTCATATTCTTCTGGAAGGGAAGACTTATAGTGATGCTATTGTTAATGTGTTATAGATAAGAAGTCCGTTCTTATCTATATTAGTTCTGAAGCATAAACATAAAATGTCTTATTTTCCAAAACTTTCCTCCTTCCTATTGTAACCTGTATTTCTAATATCTTGAAACTGAGTTCCTATCACCTGTGGCTTCTCCCTTCCCTTTTGCATTTCTATTGTCATCATAAACTATGTAGTTCTCTCTCATTTTTAAAATATGTTATTTAGGAAGATTTTGTGACTTCCTTTGGAATTTTTGCTTAAGGCATACGTTTTAGCTCCATTATACACAAAAGCACATGGTTACTTGAGAGGATTTGTCATAGTAAATAAGCAGATTACGAAGTACATTGTTAAGAAAGGCCTATAAAATACGTTTTAAAAAAGACTGAGGAATCTATAAAACCATGCCAGAAGGAAACTAAGGAGAGAGAATGTGGAACTAAGTGATGGCAAAAATCAGCCCCTTTATAATAAACCAAATTCTGTGTCACATATTCTAAGAAATCTTCATAAACTCTGCAATGTCATATTCCCCTTTGGTCTTTAGCACTAACCCCGTGACACTCCTTGCTATCAAAATGAATATTTAAAACTCTTTTCAGATATATATTTGATCTCTTTTGGTGTCATTTCCCCTCTTTCCCTGCATTGTACTTGAATTACTTTTCCAATGTGTATTGTCAGCGAAACTTGTTTCCTTGTGATTCCAAGGGTTTGTAGCTTCTAGGGATCCTGAAATAATTCCTGATAGGTGGGCAGATAGAAGTCTTGTTTATGTATAAAAGATTGAGCTAGAACAGTTTAAAAATTGAGATGTGCTGTGCCTTTGTTTTTGGCTGGTGGTTAATCCCCTGAATTTCTCTTGCCTTCCTATCTAAAATAAATGAATAAAACCACTTCTCAAAATTTCCAAAGCCATGGTCTCCTTATATAACATGAGCCCTTGAGTCTGTCAAATATTTTGTAATTCAGGGATGATAGCACCTTTAGAAATGTCACAGTTTCTCGTGCAAGAAACTTATGCACAGTTTCTCTTTGTTTTGGGTTTTTGTTTTTGTTTTTTTCCATCAAAACACACATGTTTTAAGAAATCTGTGATTGAGGGGCGCCTGGGTGGCTCAATTGGATGAGCATCTGACTCTTGATTTCAGCTCAGGTCTTGATCTCAGGGTCATGAGTTTGAGCCCCACGTTGGTCTTCACACTGGGTGTGGAGCCTACTTAAAAAAAAAGAAAAAGAAATATGTTGTGCTTGAGACCATAGGCAGGAATTACTTTAGATGAGCTATCACAGACACCTAACATTTTACAGATATGAACTAAACTCCTTACATAGATATAACTGTTGAAGTGACTTAAAAATGCATGCAGGAAAGTTTACCTTTTACTCTCCTACAATATATGTTACAACTTAAAAGAAAATATATGTCCCAAACCTACTTAGGGCCAGAATTTTTCTGGGACATATTATACTGGCTATTTGGAAAGTAGTTAATATTCATGATAAAAGTGCTTGAGCAGTTTTCTGACAGACTTTCAAGAAATTAAGATATCTACTGAGAGTATTTCCTTACCCAACTAATACTCTGATTTATAAAGAGGTTAATGATTTTTAACCAATAATTTTCTAAAAAATGATTGTCAAACCAATCATTTTTTTCTTACAAAATAGTTCTACCCAGAAGGAATCTTTGCATTGATTTGCTTACTCACAACCCTCTTGTCAAGTTTAAACTAAAACTTTGACATACGTTTGTAGTCAATTTAGTTGGGGAATTGTTTGAACAAACTAGCCAAAGTCTCAAAATTTGCCAACATTCATAGCTTGAAGCAATTAAAATCATTTAAAGATTTTTGCTAATGTAGCTCATGTGAAGGCGAATAACAACCTAGATTCAGAAAGACTAAACTTTGATTAGAGGTACCAGTTTAAGAAGTTATTATCTGAGAGTTTCACACATGGAGAAATTAAGAGTCAATGCCATTTATTCATAGAAATGTAGAATGTCATATGTAAATAATCATCCATTTAAAAATATGCAAAACAAGCCCAAATCGATGGCTTTGATCATTGTTCTTCTGTGAGAGTAAAAATAACTTAGGGTAGATATAAAGTTATAAAATTATTAGACCTTTAAAAGTAAAATATTACAGATCTTTAGATTCTTGAGAGTTTGAATTTGGGAAGACACACATATATATATATATATATAGAGAGAGAGAGAGAGAGGAGGGGGAAGTGAGAGAGAGAGTGGGAGAGTCTTTTGGAACATAACTAGAAGGACTTCAGATGCAATTTATGAGCCATGCATAAAAACAATCACATTTTGTTTTTGATTGCAAATAGTGATGCTAAACCACATCATTTGCTGTTAAAGAAAATAGGGCTTCAAATGAGTTTTGGCTAACTCCTAAAATGGGACTTACTATTACTGAGATAAACCACTGTTGAGAATATTTGTATCAACTTGCTGTGAGTCCTGAAGGCTGTTCTGAATTGCTTGGGGGAGTCAAACATATTTTGATTCATGCGAACATCTCTGGGATATGTGTTTGGCATCTTAAGGTAATTTCTTTGAGGAGGGCAGTAATCACTTGGATCTTAAAAGATCCAAGCCAATATAGTTAATATACTTTGATCCTTGCTTGCTATATAGTGTATACAAACTTTTTCTGTTAAACACTAATTTTCTCAAATGAAATACTTCATTATGTTAGATATCAGAATATCATACTTTGAGCAATTCAGAACTGTACATTTTCAACAGAATTGTAGTATGTTAGGTTGGTAAGAGTTCTTGGAGAATAGTTAGGCAAATAACTTTTATTTGGAAATGCTTGGAAACTAAGGCCTTGGACTTACATTACAAGAAACAAATGAAAATACATTCGGCAAACTTCTTTTGAATCTTTCAAACTTTCCTGTGTTATGCTCTTTCTTCTCTCAAAAATAAATCTCCCATATCTGAGTTGTTTTCCCTCATAAATTTAAGAGAAACTAAAAAAATCTTTCAAAAAATATCTTTGCCTCTATGAATCTAAATTTTCTCTGTGGAAAGATAGGATTAGTCTGGTAAAAAAAGACAATTTGTTTCTTTTTTGTAAAATTGCTTCACTATTAAAAGAATGTCTGAATAACTCTGAAACACTTGTATTTAATTATGTAAACCTAATGAAAACATAATATAGTCCTTATCTTTTGAAAAATTATTGTATTTACTCAGACATGTTCAATTAAATAAATAAATACTCTCCTCTGATCAACTGTTATTACTTAAACATTTACAATTAAAAAAATTAAGCGATATTTCCCTTTGGGAATAAGTGGCCATTGATTCTATATTAGAAATGTAACACCTCCAAAGAACATCCATCTTCGTCAATCTCTGAAGTGTAACGATGCCAGTAAGATGTGGAAAATCTCTGGAGTTTTAACCGAAACTATTTCATCACTCCTTTCTGTTCATACAGGTCCTGACTCTCATATTCTCAAATTCTTCCTCAGCCCCTTTGTGCCTTGTCTTAGGCAAAGCAATTTCCATTTCAACTTCTTATCCCCATTGTCCTGTTCAGCAAAGGCTTTCCTTGGGACCTAGCCCCTCCTCAGGGTTGTGTGGGATTGTAAATAGCACCCCCCCATTTGCTGTCACAAATGACTTTTCCTGTCATGTTAGCAAAACACACATTTCATCGTGTATCCACCCAACTGGAAATCTTGGTTTCATAAAATTATGAAGATAAAGCATAAAACTGTAAAACCATTGGTCTGATACTAAAAGCTCTTTCAAAGGTTTAAAACCAGCATTTCTCATTCAGTTTCTGCTCTCCTTCAGCCTAAGATATTGGCCAATGGGCCCAATCAGCTGTGCTGGTGAACATCCATACTTGAGCAAAGCATGCTTCCTTTGTCAAGAAAGGTTAATTCTTTGTCCAGCATTTAATTCATTACTCTTGGAAATAAATCCAGAACCTTATGGACAGCGCCTTTTAATATTTCTCAAGGGTGATGGGGCAAATCAGGGCAAGACTTCTACCACAGAAACCCTTCGAAGCCCCTTTTGCCCCATCAGAGTCTCCATAGGAAGCAGGGCCAGGACGAAGGAGGCAACTGAGGCAGGGTCATGCAGGCGCAGGGTTGGATCTTGTCATTTAAGATTGTGACATTTGGTTCATTGTCAACTATTAGTTTAATTTTGGTTTTTTAAAAGTTGTGTTAAAATATTATTTGCCTTTGTTATTGAGATTTGGGCCACTTCAATTTTTGTGCATGAGGTCTCACCCTTGTTACACTTGTGCTGGCCTCGCTTAGGGAGACCCTCTCCCTATCTGATGGCTCAGTGGCAGAGAAAACATGTTTGAATTTGGGAAAAGGTAGCAATGATTTCACTGGGAGAGTATTCAAAATTGAAAAGCAGCCAGGTATTACAAAACTGCAAATATTTTCTTTTGAGTAACATAATGGAATTACCTTTGTCTTGTGATAGATTTGTGAATATGCCATGAAATTCTTCCTATATAGAAAAGCTCATGTTTTTCATGCCCTGAAACTATAAAGAAAATGAAGAAGAACAAAGTGACAAATATTAACAGAAATGTTAATTGCTCCCAGGGAAGGAAGGAATGTGGCGTTTGGCCAAAAACTCCAAAATGGGAGGAGGAGAATATGGGTCTTCTGGCTGGATTTGCTCCTGCATCCTTGATGAATTTAAGTAAGGTAATTTATACTTTCTCTGCTCTCTTTTAAAAGCAGGAGTTCTCTTCATGATTGAATTCATTGTTGGCCGGTTTATAAAAAAATAGATGCCATTTTTAAAAAGGACAGAACCAAAATTGCTTAAGAAAGTCCCCCCTCCCAGTGCCAGTAGCAGGCATACTTAACCCTGAATACAACAGCAAATTTTCTTTATTCCATCTTCTTTTCCCGGAAAGAGGACATACTAAATAAAGTTATAGAACCGAGCTAACAATTTAGTGCATGCAGCCAGTCACACTTGCTTAAATTTTTGACCATTACTTTCAGGACTCAAAATAGTTATTGATGCTCAGCATCCAATTATTCTAAAAGGACTACATTTCTTTTGTATTGCAGAGAATAGTAATTTTCAAATAGGCAGAACATGTAATAAGATTTTGCTAGGTGCAGTGTAGATGAACAAAATAATCAGACTTGGGTTTTATGGCACAAATTCTAGAAGGATAGAGGCATCAGGGAGATAAATCTTGTTCACACAGCTTAATGTCATAAATTATAAAAGTAAAATTCATAAGAGCAAAGTAGCATAGTAACATTATAAAATTAACAAATATAAACACTTAAATTTAAGAAGTCATGGGGACTTTTAAAAATAGGCCTGAAGGATGATAGAGATCACTTCTATTTTAAAGTGTAAATAATTCAGGATTTAAAATAATAACATCTAAAGTTTAAAACACGTTATATTGTTTAAATTACCCAAGTCCTTTAGGAACTAGCCTAACTTGACTGTGTACTTTGTAATGTCCTGCAGATGTTATGCTCACTTACGTTTATAAATTGCAAAATAACCACCATTTTAAAGTGGGATGGCATCCGTCAGGGAATCAATCATTCACTTATGGAGTGGTTCCTGAGACCCGGAGACAGGCTATTTATTTGATGAATAGAATCTATTGCCATTCCTGCCATTTATCCTTACAGTTTTCGAGAATCCTTCATTCAATGCAATAAACGCTATGTCAGGCTCTTAGGTCTGATTCAAAATCCACTTGTAAAGGGAGGTTCTATCACTATCAAAAACCTTTGCAAGGCCGAAGGCTGTCACAAAAGAGGTTTGTATAATAAATTGTAAGGTGATTTTTTTCCATCTCCAAATCTAATAGCACAGAAATGACTGTGTTTTGGAACTGGGCAACAACCACATGTTAAGGAGGTACAGAGCAAAGAATAAGTAGACTTCAACTAATACTATATGGAAGAGGTAAAACACAGGGACAACTGGGAAGCCCACGTTCTATTTACCTTCCTCGCTATAGTCATGGGCTTATCTAGAATTAATTTTAGAATGACTGTCAAGTATAAGCCCACTTGGAGATCTTACGATGTAAAGGTAGAAAGAGGCAAATCTGTACTCATTAATAAAACAAAACATTTGATTAGAGTATACTGATAAAATGAACTATTCATGATGTTAGTTTATTTTCTGTTGAATTTATTAATAATCTTTATATATATTTATATATGTATGGCTTTAAGCAAAGACAAAAGAAATACTCTAATTCGTCCCTGATCATAACAGTTGTTGTAAGAATCAGCTATTCTACTATTTTCCCAGCAGCAGAAAGACCAATCTTTTCAATAATACATTTCTTTCTGTACAGATTAAAACTCCATACTCATGGGCTTAACTATGTACAGAGAAAAGAGGTCACTTTTCAACTAGCAATAGACTTTTATATTACAGGAATGTGAGTCAATTTTTTTTCTTAATCTAAGCATATATATTCATACATATATATGTATATAATTTACCCTGTACCATTTATTTTTAGTTTAACATATAAACCTTAGTTTTCTGTCCATTCTGTTACAAAGTGAATAAAAATTTTATGGTTGCACTGAAAGACCATGCAATTCAATTTTGCTTATGTTTCCCAATAGTGCTCAAAATAAAAAACCAAAAATTTATATATAAAAATATTTCACTACCAAACCCATTAGTGCTATCAAATGTAAACCTTTAATAATTTAAAGGACCAATACATGATCTTAGTAAATTGAAGTTAATTCTCAATATTTTAATAAAATAAAGGAGTTTTGTACTGATATGTAAATGGTCTTGCAGCTTTCCCATAGGTTCTAGGTAGACTGAACAATCCCCTTTTTACACCATTCCTGACATGCCATCAGATGTCACCAGCATGTTAACGACAGCATTACATTGAGTAGCATTGTTGATTACTTCCACACAAGCTGGGATCTGTTAGAAAGGAAACATAACAACTCATTTTGGTGTTATAGGTATTATATCTGTAAAAGGCATAACAGGCAACATGGATCCATTTTAGAGTTTTTGCTTTAGTTTTGTTTTCTGTCCTCAAGTCTGTCTGGAGGCCCTGCCCCATTTAATGTGTGACCTTTGTTAAGTTCTTCTTGAATGTATCACCAGTGTCAAAGATACCAAAGACCTCCACTTCAGGTCATTCTCTTAACTTGGGTTATTTACAGAAGTCGGTTATTAGGAATCTTCCAATTGTGTTCCAGTCATTCACCACATTTGTGGGATGCATTAGGCACAAATGATTACTAAGGGACTTCTCTGAGAAGCAGCAGATGTTCACAGATCATGGGGAGTTAAGGAAACAGACAAACAAACAATGCTCACATTCAGTTTGCCCCTTGCTTTCTGTCATCACGTCCATACATTTTCCAGCACATTCAGAATAACAAACCTCCTATCTAAGGGCTATGTTAGTCACCACATGCCTTAAGATTTACTAACCATTTTATTACAATATACATAGAACAAAGTGTGTGTTCCCAAACAGACATGATGCTATTGTGTATTTAGTTATTTTAAATCAACACCAGGGTAAACTACCAACTACCAACAGTAAAGACACAGAACACACTGGCAACTTCAAATCAAGCTGTGGTTTACAAATCATTATTTAAATAATAGTAATAATATTAAATGAAAGTGAAAACCTCACTTCTAGACTTAAGTCAGAGATCCAAGTCAGCCATATAGGAATTTTAAGATAGGCAATTAATGAATGGTTATATTTTTCTAGAAATGAGAAATACTGTAAGCCTCTCCCTACAGTGACTGATCTGAACCTATATTTTTTTTTTCCCCAAAAAGCATGCAGGGACTATTTTCAGATGCTTGGTTATGGCAAGAAGGAAGAAAAGTAATGATTTTTTGGTGTAATACAAGCAATTTGTAGAATTGAGCATACAGTTTTGCATAAAACATTGCAGGTTAAAATAATATTGTAGGTTTCAAGCCATTGCATTATTGAATAACTGTCACAATTAGGTTTTGTAAAATTTCAAACTCTAAGTTTTGAAGTGAAGCAATAAAACTAAATTCTTAAGTGATGACTTTTACCTTCATACAGCACAGAATAGCTATTTTTATTTGGGTTGAAAAAGTTATTTACAACTAACATTGATTGAGTCTTGGTAAAAGTCCGATAACACATGAAGACAAATATCCCCTCAGCTTTCTGAAAGATCAATGAACATGTTTGAGGTTAGAGATATTCCTAACGGTGGCAATGCTAGTCTCCAACCGTGGCCAAGCATACGGTGTGCTCTGTAACCTAATTCAAAATTGAAAGCACCAAAATACAATTTGGATCTATAAAATGGGACTCGCTATTTAATTCTCCATAATTAATGATTAACAATTTAGATGCAGAGACACAGCTAATGAATGAAGTTTTGGTTGGTGCTATTCAGTAGCTCACTTGAGTTGCCTTTTAAAAATCAGAGTTTTGTTTCCACTGAATCCAAGAACTCTTCCTAAAGTTAGAGAAATACATATATCAAAGGAATTCAGTAAAAGTAGGTTAAAAATAAATGATCTTACAACAACATTTTAAATCCTTTAATGATTTAAAGAAAGGAAGACATATAACACTGAATGCTAAACAGGTCTTTTGAACTTCTCTTGGGAATTTAGATAGATATTTAATGGTAGATATATATTTATATATTTTACATTTTGCATGTAGGCCAGAGCTGTCTAAAATATCTCTTCGTAGTAGGCTATAGGAATCTATCAGGAGATAGAATAAAATAAGGTCTGAGAAGATGCTCAGTTTATTAGAGTATTTCTTTCTGCTTTGACAATCAGCAGGGATCATAAATTTGAAGCAAATCGTGGCTTTTCTGCCTCTGGGTCTGTAGTTAAGACTGAGGAAGACTCTCTCGGAAGAGCAGCTGCTGGTGGAGGGGGTGCGGGAGGGGTTCCGCGGTTAGGGGGAATGGCTCCAGAGGACATCTGTCGGAACAGGGTGACTCGCTGGGGGACGGTGCCCCTGCCCCCCGCCTGGAGGCCCGGGCCATGAACGGCGGTCACGGGTTGAGGGATGGAGGCCAGGGACTCGCCCACAGTGGGATGAGGTCTGGAAATGAGAGTGGAAACCTCATGGGGCAGCGAGGGCTGCGAGGCCGACAGGGGCCGGACTTCTCGGGTCAGGCTGGTGTTGTGGAGCGCCTGCGTGCTCCTGTGCACGTCGTTTTTCGGCGTGGAGCCGCCGGGCGTCTGTGGCTGCGGGGGCGGCTGTGGGGGCTGCGGGGACTGCTGGAGCTGCTGCTGTGTGAGTGACAGCTGGGAGGCAGTAGGGGAGGCATAGTGGAAAGTTCGAGTGGCCAGCGGGCTCTGTACGGGAGGGCTGCAGACTGCAGTGGTGTAGGAGCAGGGCGACAGGATGGCGGACGGCTGGGGGGTCTGTGTGCTGGGGCTGGGGGAATGCAGGTTGCCGTGGGACAGACTGGTGGCTGTGTACACCGGCGGAGACTGTGTCCTCATGCGGGAGGTCGGAGTCGTGGTGGAGGAGGTGGAATTCAAGGCTGTCATTTGGGGATAACTGATTGGCGCGATTGCCTGCACCATCTCGCGGTCATGCTTCACGATCTGCTTCAGGATCTCATTCTCCTGATTGTTGAAGACGCCAGTGTTCAGATCCTTCTGGAACTTTTGCAGAAGAATGGAATTTTTCTTTCCTGTCAGCGAAAGAGAGGGAGCCACTGAGAAAGCCTACAGATGACGGGTGACGAGCCCAGGGGAGAGTGGCCCCTGGAAACGGAAGTATGCCCGTGTTTCACAGAAGACGCTTAAAAGCCAAGTACTCACCTTTAGACGCGAACGGAAAGATGGCTCCTGCCTTTCACACTTCCTGTAGCTCCCTGGGAAATCTTACCTTCTGTGCAAGTCAAGTTGAAAAGTCTGTAATGTGGCAAAAGCCATCTTACAGAAGAAAGGGAGATATCTGACCTGAGGGCTACTTAGAAGAGTGGGAGAAGAAAGGGCATTTGGATCAGGATGGATCTGGAATCAAAATTTAAGTTTAAAGCTACTTTTTTTTTTTTTTCCAGTAAAGGACAATAGAACACTTACTATGTGACAGCTAGTCTACAAAAGGCTTTAGGTAGACTTATTTTATTTAATCCTCCACTCTTAGAGGTGGATGTGTTTAGAAGCCTGTTTCACTCAGAAGGAGAACGGGACATAGGAAGGTTAGAACAATGCCCAAGAGAGACTGGTTAAAAAGAAACAGGACTGGGGAAGGAAAACAGCAAATATGATGGCAGATTCTTACCAGCGGCATGCATCTGTATCACGTGAGTGCCTTCTAGAAATGCAGTCTCTTAAGCCCCCTCCTACTTGCTGACCAAGATGCTGCATCTTACTAAGATCCTCAGGAGATTCTCACGTGCAAATCTGAGGAGCCCTGTGGCAAGTCCTTTGCCTCTGACCAGTGCCTTATACCAGTAATCCTCCACCATACATTCATAGTCTTCTCTTCTCTGAAGCTTTGAAAAATACTGATTTTCATCTGAACCCTATTAATTAAACCAGAATAACCAGACATGGGGTCCAGATTTCAGTACTTTAAAAGTGTATTTCCTCAGAGGATTTTTATGCACGGCCAGGTGGAGAACCATTTCATAATCTTTCCTTTTCTGAAAGGTCTTTGTGAGGATTAAGGGGCACAGTGTATGGCAGGTTCTCAGCTCCCTTTAGAACCTCAGTAAGCGTTACCTCTCCTTCCTGTCATTGTCTTTGGAGTGGTTTGCAATAAGTAGACATTCTCTGGCAGGATGACAATAGAATCAAAATTAGATTGATGAAAGAGGGGGAAATTAGTGACTTTTGGTGACATCATTGATAAAATAATTCCCCAGATAAATATCGTAACTGAAAAGTGAATCAACTTGCCATATTGCTAAATGAAGTTAGAGTTAGAAGGAATACTTTTTAATGGAAATCTATGTTATAATTTACTTGGATGCTGGAAAACTATCATTTTAAATGACTGCCGAAATAAATGTTTGTCTCTCCTTATAGAACTGTTCTAATTTTCTCAAGAACAAAAGCTCCTATATCTGTAATAAATATAAATGCTTATTTAGCATATTGCCTTAACTAAATATGGTCTTACATGTATAAGCAATAGCCACAGAATGGAGAAAGATAATACTTTTTTGTGATCATGTGAATAGTCAACGTTTTGTAATGTAAATATCTGTGAACTTATGGAGAAATATTATACTTTTTAATGCACTGTTAGAATTTTATAAGGATCAAAACTGCAAATGCTTGGTGCTTATTTGCAATTTTATTGCCTGGTTTATTGATTGCAAACCATTTCATGCAAACTTTCTTATAAAAATTAATTGGGATAAGTTAGACGAGAGTGAAGCTGATCAGATTAACAGAAATTCTCTATTAAAGTACCCTGATTTTAACGCTTTCTCTGAAAATGTCTAGCTGGCTTAGGAAAAAAACGCATGTGCTCAGAAATTAGTCTCTAGCTCTACCATGAGCACTCACATACCACAAAGAGGCAAATTATTTTCAAATTAAATAAAGATGCTTTCAGAATACCCACTTTTTTGGGCACTGTCTCTCTCAACACTATGTCCTATTACGTGTCTAAATTGTCAGTATGAATTTCTAATATGTGTCTTATGTCTAATGATAATGTCCAAATACTACCTTTACTTCTCCTAACCTAATTTTAGAGCCTAATGCATCTGTCATCCCACTCTGTAGCAGGGAAAGAAAGACAGAGTGCGTAAGAAAAGCTGACATAAGACTACATCAATCAATGGTCCTTACCTTTAATAAGAATGAAGGACTTGTTTACTTACAAGTGATCCCAACCCCATATCCTTTGAGATCATTGATTCCCTCATCCCTCCCTACCAGCTCTCTTCAAGAATATTCATTGTGTACTAGGTACTGTGAATGTAATAGTGAATTAGACATGATCTCTACATTCACAAATCTTAGCATCGTTAGAGCAATTGCAATGATAAAAGCAGTATTGTGATGGAGGAATTTCCTAGGGGGATGGGAGAACATACCCAGGATACTCAGCCTAGGAGCCGGCAGGAGGTCACACAAGATTTCTACAGGGTAGTGATGTCTAAACCCAGGTTATGAAGAGGGAGTACAGTTAAGCAAGGAAAGGAGGCAGAGCGTGGTAGGGTGGGGAAAGAGGATTTAGGTATAGAAAATGAATGCATACCACCTTCTGACATCAGAATGTTCCAGCGTATCTTGGGAAGCGAATGGCAAGCCAATCTGTTCTAACTTTACTATAGCAATTCTTCAGATCTTTTAACTAGTGTAACTAATAAGGTCTAATTTATATATTCTTATTGGAGAGCAGAGAAGACTGTAAAATAAGTTGATGTTTACAAAGTAAAGCATCTATGTCGGGCACTTCTAGGAAGGCTTTTCCTGCATGAGTCTGTATTACAAACGTTTCCAGAAGTTTCTACTCAGACAAATAAAATCTACAAGTTTTCAGTTCTCAATATAAAGCTAAAAATGTAAAGTTGATACATAAAAATTTTTAAACCTTGTAGTAAAATTATTTGGTTTGTAATGTAGACTCATACTATTATATTTTTAGTTCTATTTTAGTGCTACCTAAAATTTTTATCATTGTTTTTTACCTGAAGATTCAAACTGTTTTGACATCACTGGGGAAATCAGACTGAGCAGCTAGTAAAAATAGAGATGATTAAATAAACCCAGAATACTTAGAAGAGAAAGTTAGATAGTAGAAATAGGGCTAGAGCTAACTGCTAGTTCTATGCTAATTAATAGGCAACCTATTATAGCATTTAGGACTTATGATTGCAAACATATATCAGTCCACTAAAGTATAACTAAGTTGTACACAAAAAAGTTAGAAAACTGAAGAGAGTACCTATCCGATCTAGTCGGTCAATGGCAACGGTCTCGAAGGCTCGCCTCATCATTGGATATTCCTCCAGGACCTCATTGAAATTGTCCACAGAAAGTGAATAAAGACGACAATATGTATCAGCTCGAACACTGGCAGTGCGGCGGCCCTTGGTCAGCAAGCAAATCTCTATAAATACAAGAAGGGAAGATTTGTTTGGTAGTTTACTTTCAAAGGCCACTAAGACCCACAATTTAAAAAAAAGGCTCATGGTGTGATCAACCAATGATTGGCAGCATTTTCTATTTTATCAGTAAATTCCTTCTGACAAAAATTTCCAATCGACAATACTCAACCTTAAAATGATATTTATTGTTAAACAGTTAAAGACTTTAGTTCAAATGGAAAGCTGACACGGAGTTATCTATCTTTCAGCCCTCATTCCAATGCATCTGAAATAACAATTAAAATGTAGAAAAGGGAATCATAAATCCACAATGGAGTTGAATACTGGAAGAAACTGTAATCAGACAAGATTTTTATGAAGTTTGGAAGGCAAAAAGCAGATGATATGATATAGATAGAAACCAAAGTGAACCAAACACTGGCCTAGAAAGTCCTATGATCAAGAAAAACTGGACCACAGGTTCTGAGGAATGCATTTCAGGCATGCTTTATGTAGTTCTCATACTCCCAATGAGATTGGTATAGAAAATTACATTCCAAATGCACAGAGAGGCTTTCTATTTCAGTAATTTCTAAGAAAAATTCTTTTTTGAGAATTAGATTTCCAAAATATAGTAAGCAAACATTTGCAAATTTGGATTCCCTTATTTGCTCCTTAAATAAATCTACAAGTGACAATCTTCTATTTCATTTCCCTAAATTTATTAATTCAACTCTACAGATTTTGATTTTTTAAAAAAATTAAAAATATTTTAAAAATTTAGTTTCAAGATAACCAATTTGAAAAAAGAAATGGCAGAAATATTTCTGAAAAGCAGTTTTCTAATGTAAGGAAATAACAGCAAAATAATTATTGAAAGGGGCCTAAATTCACGCTCTTCTGAACTTATTTAAGTAAGTTCAGTTCATGTTGATAAACATGGTGAATAAATGTTGTGGTGGGCATTATGTATTTGATGTTAGGGCTGGAAATATGAATCAAACAGAATGTCTACTTTTGTGTTACTTATATACTGATGATTTTTTAAAAAAGAGTTCATCTTAATTGAGAGTTCATTTAAATGCAGTCTGGTAAGAACAATAATACAGACTGTGGGCATTCTGGAAGTATTAAGAAGCACATCTGAACCAATCTGGGAAGACAGCATTTTAGGAAATGCCACTGAAGCAACCACTTATGTTGTTGTTCATGCTGGTAAACATGTAAATTTAATAAGTAGTATTGTGGAATGTTCACGTTTGTGTGTGTGTACTGGTATAGGTAGAAAGATGAATCTTTATTATATTTAAACATAAAGCATATTATCACACCATGGAATTTTCTGGCTACTTTAAACAATGTGGTAAAAGGAAGTATTTTCAGCACTATTCCCAAATTAAATTCCTGTTGGTCACAAAGGTACTAATACCATATTATAAATTTATAATTGGCACATTATGGTGAATAAGCTGATGGGAAACGTATTACGGCTAAGTGTTTCTTTCAAATCTGTGCAAGTTGTCATGTAGAATGGTTAGTTTATAAACCTCATGGAAAATAACCAGTAAGCTGTAACAAAGATCTTAAAAAGTATCCATAGTCTTCAACCCAGAAATTTCACTGGACAATCTAACCTGAGGAATAGTCTATAGTTAGAACAATGTTTACACAGTGATACATATTTATTTAAACATCTGAAAATGTGAGAATGTCCTAAATGTTTAAATAAGTCAAAATTCAACCAAGTACAAGGCCACTGGATGAAATATGCGGCAATTATGAAAAGTGAAGCTTTTAAAGTCAGTGTGATAAGAGTAGAATGGTCATGAAAGCTTAAGTGAGAAAAGAAGGATACAAGATTGTAATTACAGTCTGATAAAAATGATCCTAATGATAATGACATCTACCAATATGCCTTGCTCCAGATGAAAAAATATTCCTTTATGCAGATGTACATTTTTTTCTTTTTTTCAACTTCTCTTTATATAAATTATTTTTATTTTGTGATGTAATTAACCTTTAATTATAAACCTTTAGTTATAAAATTTATATCTAAGTGCACAGAATAGGAAATAAAAGGATATGAGAGAATGCAAACCTGTTAGTAGTGATTATGACAGTAGGGGATTTCCTCAACTTTACCGTCCATTCTTTTTAATATATTTTTGTTTTGGCACCTATATTTTTAATTTCCAAATGCTTTCCATTTTCCTATGTTTATTGCTTTCTCATTATATCCTTCTCTTTCATTATAGATGTAATGTCCACTGTCTCCTGATGGGTGTTAAGAGTTCTGAATATGAATGACGCACATATGCTACAACATGGACAAGCCTCAGTGTGTTTCACAAACATACGCGGAAGAAGCAAGACATGAGTCTACATATTATATGAGTCCATGTATATGAAGTATGCAGAGAAGGCAAATCTATAGAGACAAATTATTGGTTGCTCGGGACAGCGGGTGGGAAAGGAGATTCACAATAAATGGGTACAAAAAATCTTACTGGAGTGATGAAAATGTCCTAAACCTGATTTATGGTGATGGTTTCATAATTTGGTAAATTTAATTAAAAAAATGAATTGTGCACTTTACATGGGTGAATTATATATGTAAAATATATTGCAATAAAACTGTTAAAGTGAAAAGAAAAAAGGGCTTTTGTTTTTCTATTTTATATATATTTTAGTCCCCTTCTGTTTTCTAAATTCTTTCTCTTCACTATTTCTGCCTCTCTGTCTAGAGCTTTTCCTTGAATGTTTAATGGTTTCTTCAGGTAATCCATTCACATTCTTTCACATTTAAGGATGAAAAATCTGGTGATGTGGCATAATTTGTTGATTTGGGGTTTCTCTTTAGAGCAAAGAGATAGGCAGTTTGTTCTCTTACTTCCTTAAATGCCAGAATGGGGGAAGGCTTTACTCCAGGGTCACTAATAATCTGTTTTAGCCATCTTAGTTCTCTGCCTTCTTCAACTGCTTTCAAAAAAGAACCTCAGGAGAATAAATGCCTGGTTACAGGCTGCTCTGCAATGTGGAGTGAGGGACAGAGAGTCCTTTGTACCATACGCAGCCTTGGGTAGGTCACCTGTTTTCTCCCTCACTTTTCATTTGGTTCTTTGTAGTCCTAGGGTCTCAGCTGGGAGCCGTTCTTGGGTTCTGCCAGGAGATCTGCTCCCTCCCTAGGCACAGTCCTTGATATATATATTCCAAGTTCCCTCTACTCTCCCTTCAAGTTTCATCAGTAACCACCAGCATACTTAAAACAAATTTTTGGCTTAAACAACTGAAATTTTATGTTATTACAGTTCTGGAGGCAACAAAAAATTCTTCAGCCATTATTTCTTGGCACCTCCTCAATAAGTTCGTAGTGAGAAACAGAACAAATGAAGGTGTATTCACGAGAGGAGTGAAGGTATAATCACTGGTCAGTGTGAAAATCACTTTAAATAGTCCCTTCTTTTGAAGTCTCTTTGTTTCTTCCATAAATAACAAAATTAACAAATGCCACACATTTAGCAATGAAAAAAGCAAATCTTCTGATCGTAAAAGAGTCTTAGATTTCATGAACTGAATTTCTAGATTCAGTATGTGAATGGAGCAGTTGCTTCTCCATGAATTAATTTTTGATTAATATTAAGTTATTTTGGAGACTTACTTATTGAGGGAAGAGAGTCCTGTGTCAGGTGTTACAGAGTTTTTGTGTATTTACTCTGTGTGTGTGTGTGTGTGTGTGTGTATGTGTATTTGGGTTTGGATAAAAACAGAGAAAGAAAAACCGTTTTATTCATCTGTATCTCATACTATTCTTTAGGTTCCTAAGAAATTATGTATACATTAGTTTGTCACTACTTTTATTTTCTTGTATTGGATTTTCTAATTGTTTCCTAAAGATTACTTACCGCCCTCACCTGGTTTGAGATATTTTAAAGACAGCAATCATACAGTGACATTATTGTATCCCTCCCAGTGACTGCAACCTTGAGTTTTGAGCCCAGAGAAAATTATTTTAAAATGCTTATGAGTACATCAATGATAGTGGATGAACCCAAGGCACTAAGTTCTATTCTTTAAGTTTTAGATAATGTTATATTGGTTCCCCTGTGAGGTATCTCTCTTTTGTAACAGAACTTGCCAAATGATTTATATACTTTCTCTAAGCAACACAACATATCTTTGTGGGTTTTGTGCAATATCTATAATGAAGAAAGTATCTAGAATGTTTGGTAATATTTTCTTCAACGTAGACAATGTCATTTCTCACCAGGTAGAAAGTTTAACTTGCTTTTGGGTGCTCAGATCGACTTCACACAAAAAGTAAAATACACAATGAAATAAAATTGAACTCCCAAAGAACAAACTAAGTGCATCTTACAGATGTAAGCTTTTTTAAAGACTATTATGGCATATTTTCTAGACCATGTTAACTGTTCCAATCTTTCTACTTTTCTTCTTGTTTATTTACTCTTTGAGAACTAAACTAGGAATTTCCCAGGGGTGCAATCACTGCTTTAACAATTTTTGTGCAAATTTACTTGGAAATAAGTCCTTTATCTGGACACAAATTTCTAAATTATAATCCAGAGCACAAGTATTTGGGGACTTGACATATTAATTTTAATTTTGTATTATTCTCCTGTTTTTCTTTACAGGGTAAGTTATTTCAGTTATTAAAGAGGAAAACTGACAGTAATGCACCCTATCACAGGCACATTGGAAAACTGTTTTCAATTTCAACATTATAAAGAGGAGTATATCCCAGGAGATTAAATTTGACTCACTGCTATATATATATATATATATATACTTTTAATAAACCTTAGGGTATGAGATATATCAACTACTCCATGCTATTTTTGCTGACATCAGTTAACCTTGATTATAAGCATTTCAGTCTATCTGACATTACTGTCACCTATATAAAGTCATTTTATAAATGGTGTCAAGAATTTTGTAACTCAGAAATATTTCTGTGACCCCTAAAACAGAGTTTAACATTGCAGTAATGCAGGAACTTACCAGGAACTTATGACAGAAATTTGTAAGGTAATATGTTTAACCCGAGTTTCTAGAATTTATAGGAACATCTGTACTTGGTTGCTCATAGTAACCTAAGTAAGAAGGTGCTTCTTTTTTTTGTATCCAATATCATGAAATAAAAGTAATTCTCTGTTTTGTATCAAAATACTAATTTCCTGTAAATTACTTAGGCTCCTAATCCAGTGTCTCATAGTATGTGCAAGAGGAAATAACACTTTTCTTGTTTTCTTTCTATATTTGTATTTGTAATCTTTCTATATTTATACTAGTAAACTAGTAAAATATCACCTCTTATAGCATAGGAGGTGGTAACATCTGGCTTAAATCAATCTGTGTATCAAACTTGGCTGGTAGAAGCACTTGAGATGTCACAGGAATTTGAATAGCGATCTAGGGAATTTGGAGTAGAATAGAACATTAAATAGATGTAAATTTGTAGTAGTTGACATATCTTGAAATATTTCACGGAGCACCTAGATGGCTCAATCGGTTAAGTGTCTGCCTTCAGCTCAGGTCATGGTCCCGGGGTCCATGGTCCCGAGCCCCAATTGGGCTGCGCTCTCTGCTAAAGAGGGAACCTGCTTCTCCCTCTCCCTCTGCTGCTCCTCCTGCTTGTGCTCTCTCTCTCAAATAAATAAAATCTTAAAAAAAAGAACTATTTCACATCTTTTATAAGCTTCTGAAACAGACTGGATATAACACATTCATAAAAAATTCAGATATTATAAAAGAAGAGTTATGCATATATATTATGATAGTCTAATAACTAGAATATCCAATTTTGCTTTATTTTCTAAGGATATAACTGATGATTTCAGTTCTCACAAACAGTCACATTTGTACAATTATTAGCACCTTCTACCATGGATCCTACTGTCATTTATATCATCTAAAGTTATTGCTTTGCCAAAAAAATCTTAGCTCTCCCCCATATGTTTGGTCAATTCATCTCTCTTAAAGTACAGCAATTAGGGTGATCACCTGTGGCTCTGAGTATTGGCCTAGTAGTGGCATTTCAGACGGGTTAAGCATGGGCAAAGTTGTTAAAAGGATTAACTAAAATAGTGCTTACAAAGTGCCTGGCACAAACCTAGCACAGAGTGGGCACTCCTGAAACATGGGTCCCTTCCTTTCCCCCTTATGTTCCCTCTCTTCTTGCTGTATTATTTTGACTCTACCTGCTGGAACAAAGGAAAAAAATAATGTTTCATATATCAAGTAACTGTTCAAATTTGTGAAATACAATTATCATCTCCCACACCCTCCACCTTCTTGTAAGAAATCTGTTCATCAACTAACCATCCCAATTCCTTAGACTTGTCTCAAATGAGATGATTTCACACCCATGGACACCCTTCTTAATAACCTTTGTGTCTCCACTCTGCTTTATAATCGTGCATCTTAGACCCTATGGCCCATTTTCAGACTTACTTGTTTATGTGATTATTTTTCTAAACTAATAGGTCTTTAATGAAAAGTACAACCATCACATTTACAAAACCTACCATAGATTTAGTCACATAATATCATTGCGGTTCGAGAAATAAAGAATGGATGAATCAATGAATAAATGAAAAGTAGAAATGATTTATACCAGTGTGCAAATATGTTTCATAAAAAACAGTGCTCACACTTGAGCACAACATTCTAAATAGCCATATCTTTTTGAGGAGTTTTGACCCTTATCCACCAGAAGTTACATTACTCTTATCTTTTATCTGGTTCCTATTGGTTACAAACATGTTTGTGACATGATTGTTTCATTCTGTTGGATATACAGATGTTTCCATTGAGGTTTATACCTTCCACTTCTAAACCTCTCACCACTTCCCCTTCCTTATGATGGATATATTTATAAATTCTACTGTGACTTCTTCAACTGCCTAATGTCTGCATAAAATCTGCTTTACACAATACTACTCATAAACTGTTATCTACTATATATTTATACTAATTGTCTTTCACAAGTTAAAATACTTGATGGACTATCTCAGTAATTTTCAGGATATCTGTTGGGTAGATAAAGAACAATTACTGATAGTCCCATGTGAGTCCATGTGACATATACAAGATTAAAGAGGACCTGTTATGTAATTGGAACAAAAATCACATAAAAAATATCAAAGCCAAGAAGGTTAAGACCACACTTCTCCTGATTTCTATCCATCTTTAAAAATTCACTGGACCACTCCAAATCTTTCCTTTTGATTTTAAATCTACCAACACTCAACTCTTTAAAAGTTAATCAAACACCTTGAATTATAAATGGCTTTAAAAAGCAGCCAGCTTTTAAAAAATTCATCAAATGACTTGGGCTCTTAGCTACGTCAAGTGTGTTTTTTTGAAGTGATATCTTGACAGCTCTGTTTTCCTATGGGGTTTGATATGTTTACACAAAATGAAAAAGAAAAAGAAAAGTACTGCAGAAATAATAGTCTAAACAGAAAATATATTCACTAGATATTTATGAGGCAAGTCTACTACAGCAAAACAGTTATTTGTCTCCAAAATTTTCCCCTGGTTCTCTCTCTTTGTCTCTTTCACTCACGTATACACATACATGTGTGAATGATAAAATAGGGATTTAAATACACATTTTCTTGGTTTATTCAATGTAACAATGAATGGTTAACTGATTCATGATGGAATCTTTAGTGCAGTGCTTCCCACACTTTAATATGTATAAGAATCCCCTGCATGTCATGCTAAAAAGCAGATTCGGATTTAGTAAATAGGGGGGTGCTGACAATGCATATTTCTAGCAAGGTTTTAGGTGATGTCAGTGATGGGTTTTTTTGGGGGGAAAGAAGTCTTGTAGCTGTCAGATTTACATCTAAAACAAGGTTCCTTGTTTAAAGAAAATTGGAAAAAGGTGGCAAAAAGGAATGGAAATTAAGGGATGGTATAAATTCAAGTCAACAAATGATTTTTTTATTGCACCTTGAAGGAAACTATGGGGAATATAAAATAAATAATAAATAATAATAAGAAAAACCCCTCAGAGTTTATAGTTAATTAGAAATCCAAGCACAGTATATAAACCCAGCTTGAGAATAATTCCAAAGCTAAAATGTCTGCTAGGGACTTTAACCTGATAGAAATCTAAAAATCCAGATAATACATCATCTGTCGTAACTGATTTCTATACACTTTTGGTGACAAGAGAAGGCTTAGGTAGGCTCTGAAAACAGTGTAGGAATTGCATTGCCCAGGTCATGAGTATGCAGAAGACAGAAAAATGGGATGGGAAGGAAGATGGATGGAAGAGTGTCCTGAGCACAGGTGCAGAGGAGAGTTTGGGTAGAGGGTTTCCATAGAACTGTAAGAACAGCAGTCTCAGGATCACAGGATTTTGAGTAGGCAGAGAGAACAGTCCTCCACAGATAAGAAGTTTGGTCTTGATTGACAATATTATTGCAAGGCTTCTGAAGGAAGGAAGTTGTGTATAAAGTATTGTTTTAGGAAAGAATAAATGGAATAGAGCTGGGGAGTTCTGTCTTTCTCAATATCCTGCCACACATGGGAAAAACACTCAGCCTCCCTTTCTCTAAAAGGTAAACTTGTTCTCTTTCAAATCTTTTGTTTCTTGATACAGGAATATTAATCTACAGTTGGCTTATAAAATGAATGGAGAGGGGGCCTCCTAGCAGGTAAAAAAGATTTGTAAAGAAGTTTCACAATTATTAATTTGGGTATGAGGTGATGGGGATTTGCCTAAAATAAAGCTGTAACATCTAGAGCAAAAGTGACCTCTTTGAAGAATTACTGCAAATGAAGCTTCAAAAGAACTTGAAAGGTGATGAGGCATCTGTGAATTTTGAACGTAGAGGTAAAGGCAAACCACTAGAGGGTTTCTGCTTTGAGTGAGATCAGATAAAAGGTTGTTTTGGAAAAAAATCAGGCAAAACTTTGGCATCCAGAGAAAAATCTCATTTCATGAAACACTTTCTGACATGAAGCCAATAGCTCCTTTTTATAGAATCGGTTAGAAGCAGTATTTTTTTGTGTGTGTTCAAGTTGGTAAGCTTTCATCATATAACTGAATATATGGATTAACAGGTACAGCCATGATTGATGACTACCTCAAAGACAGGTATCCCATACCTGGCCAGCAGCCCACAGGATGGCCTGGCTGGAGAACTCTTCCTGATGGGGATGCTTTGTGTTGGATTGTGACTGACAGGCCTAATTATACCCTCTCATGGGGAGCCTGAAAGTGAGGAATGAACAGCTAGGAAAGTCTTGGGATTGCATAAGTTTTGGGAATGGTGTATCCCTAAAATGGCTCCTGGGGTACCGGAATTGCTATGGGTTCCCGAGGGGCATTCTCTCTTGCCACAAAGTCAGCCTCTGACTTTCCTGGGGTGGTTTTCTGTGCTTCCTTTCTTCTGTGTTCCCTTACAATAGGCTCTACCACTTCAGCTAACCTGAGCTTGACTCAATGCCACTCAGCCCGAAAGTGCTGGACTCATATACATCTCCATCTGTGACCTCTTTCTAGATGTTCATTCCAGTCCATTTTGTTAAAAGCCTCTACCTTTTCTTTTCTTGCCCACTCTTGAGAGATTACAGTGAGTTCTTCAAGCCCGGTACATGAGTAGTCAGAGAGAGGCCTTGAAGTGAGTAGAAAACTAATATCTTACCTACAGAGTTTCTATTTTCTACTTCTGAGTACTCCAAGGTATCAGTAGAGAGGTCAGCTGGAAATCTCTTTTTGTGCAAGGTAACAGCAAAAATGTATTAGGCAAACAAAGAAACCCTACTACCATCCCCTCACCCAGAAAACAGGCACATTCACAAATTAATCCTAACACAGGTAAATATCTGTTGATATCTTTCCCCTCCAAGAAGCATCACTCTATAGGACAACAAATAAGCAAATTCAAGCTAATAATTACAATCATAAAAATGGCACTTAGATTCTGAATTAAAAAGTTTGTGTATAAGTTCAAGTACGTATTCATGATAAAAGATGATCCACATCAATAATTAGTTGGTTTAGTTAGTAGTACGTATTGATAGAGGTGAAATGCATATGCATTAAAGGAATAATAATAAGTAAAATATATTTCACAGATGCTTTTGCTTATGTTGTTCAGAATGAATTAAATTTGGATGAATGGTTAGTTTTAAAATAAGAGGATATATCAAGATTCTTATAGCTAGATCCAACCTTCACAATTTTGCTGCTTTTTGTATTATATTAAGCATAGTTTTCATGTTTTTAAAAGTTTGTAAAACAATAAATAAATTAAAAGATAAATACGCAACAGAGACCATACGTGGTCCACAAAGCCTAAAATATTTACTATTTGGTCCTTTACAGAAAAACTCTGCCAACTTCTAGGTTTTATAGACTTTTTTCTCCCTTCCAAGTAGATGACCTTTATCATACCTTAACTTAGTCAAATAAAATCTGGAAAGAATAGCAATCAGTGGACTAAAGATGCATAAGTTATGTTTTAGCTTGTGATTTCAAGCAAAGTGAGCTGAAGAATTAGGTCAAACGCCCCAACAGTTTAACTACATTAAAAAAATTCCTTCCTGACCTACTAGGTCAGTATGATAAATGGACTCGGGGAAACTCTCCTATCAGAGATGGTCTGACTCTCATGCTGGAGAAAAGACATCTTCTCATCCTTTATAAGCTTAACGGAGATGAGACTGCGTCTTTTTCAAACTATGTCTAATAGAAACTTCACTTAACCAGGTACTCAGTTAACCAGTATTTTCTTCTCAGGCTTGTGGAGAAGGTAGGATGGAAGGAACACATCTTAAAGAATAAAAGTTATAGAAAGGGCTCAGTTTCTTTCCTATTTCTTTGATTGTTAAGATTTTTACCGTAGAATATTTTGAATATTTAAAAAAGGCAGAATAGTATCCTAGCATACTGGATAGTATAACATCATAGTCTAATAAACTGTAGAACAGTATAAATAATAATAGTAAAATAAATCCCTATATGTTCACCACCCAGCTTAAACAATTATCAACTCAGAGCTAAATTTGTTTCACTGATACTTCACATATTTCCCCTCTCCTTGATTACTCTGAGGTAAATTGCAAATATATTAATTCAAGTGTGAAGTTCCACTATGCATTACTAAAATATACTCAGTATAATAACATTATTATCCCTAAAAATTAACAATAATTTCTTAGTATTATCAAACATTCAGTCAATGTTCAAATTCTAACCAGGAACAAATTTTGTATATTTGCAATTTCCAGGTCATGTCACAGCTCTCTCCCCTTCCCAGAAGAACCTGCTTGAGATTCTCTTTCTCCCTTTCCCTCTGCACCCCATGCCCCCTCTCCCAAAACAAACAAACCACAAAACATTTAAAATAAGTACAAATAAGTGTTGAAAGATGAAAGATATGTAATCCATTATGATACTATGCCAGGACAAGAAAAGTATACTCATGTATTTCAAAGAAAGATATTAATCTATTTTAAGAGAATATCAATTGAAAACAAAATGAAATTCTGTTAAATATAACAAGAATAACTTAGTCCTAGAATATTGATTTATAGAGGTATATCTCCATTACTATTTTCTACACCATCATTATCATTAGCAGAAATCCCTAAACAAAAGGAAGGATGACAACTGAAACTTCAGAGACCAAGTGAGAATGAAGGAAGAGCTGAAAGGATCTCGGAAGAAAAGCAAAATAAATGCAAAAACTTGTTGTCAGATTTGTATTAATTATTGGATGTGTGTTTCAATATATAAAATTGAACAAGACTCTAGACCAGGGTTTCTCAACCTCAGCACTATTTTCATTTAGGGTTGCATAATTTGCTGTTGGGAGCTGTCCTGGGCAATGTAAAATGTTCTGCTGCATCTCTGGCCTCTACTTTCTAGATGCTAGTAGCAAATCCTTCACCTAAAAGCACCGGACTGATGGATTAACAGCAGTGCCAATGAGGACATACTGTTGGGCTCATTATCTCCATAAACCCTGCCCTAAAAGTCCAAGGTGGCTGGGGCGCCTAGGTGGCTCAGTCGGTTAAGTATCCAGCTCTTGATTTTGGCTCAGTTCATGATCTTGAGGTCCTGGGAGTCTGCACTCAGTGGGGAGTTGGGCTCTGCACCCAGTGGGAGTCTGCTTGAAAGTCTCTCTTTCCTTCTGCCCTTCCCCCACTCAAACTTGCACACTCTCTCTCTAAAATGCATAAGTAAATCTTTAAAGAAAAGTCCAAGGTGGCAAATGTGCTATTGCTTTGGGTCTTTGTACAACTTCTGCATCATCTTGACAACAGAAGCTTAAAATTATGTTTTGGACATCAAAGCATCTATAATTAAATTCTTTGGGACATTTGTTTTAATTATGCAATTTTGGGGGATAATCTTGAAACACTGTATCACTTTGTTAATAAGAGAAAGCTAATATTTAAACACATTAGAAACCCTTTTTGAAAGCTCTATTTTTCTTTCCCATTCAGGTGTCAGGTAACTCAAGTTGGTTTACTAGTTTAATTAAAGAGAATAAAAAAGATCTGCTAAAGAGTCCATGGCACTTAGATACAGGAAAAAAAATGAAAAAAACATTTAGTGTTAATAAATAGTACTGATGTGCAAATTGTTTATGACAGAAAGTTTGATTAAGTTGGGGCTTTTTGACAGCGTGTGTGGACAAAAAAGCATTTGAAGATATGCAAAAACATAATACAGAGAAGCTCTTCTCTTTGGCTAGCTATATAATATGATTAGGGAAGTGTTTATAAGCTACATATGATGGTGTTTCTTTTGTGGTGGGATGTATGGTTAAGTTTTGTAATATTTTCTTTGATATAAAAGCAGAGAGTTTTTTTTTTTGGTAGAGAAAAAAGAATGAAATATATCTGATACGTGTTACATAGCAGTGCTACATAATGAGCAACATCCCCAACAACATGCTTACTGTTATGGCCATGACTAACTCCGTAGAATAGATAAGTGTGGGTATTGGGGGGTAATCCATGTTAGCCCAGTTGAAAAACGTGCAAAAACTATACATGGAAAAACCCTCATCCAGAAACTGTTTTATTGTTTTCAATGCATTTTAAACTATCTGAAATTATTTTATTTATTGATTTCTTTTCTTTTTTTAATTGTCTGTCAATGGGAATTGTAAACTGCATGAGGGCAGGATATAATTTTTCTTCCTCACTACCAGACTGCCATTACCTACAATAGTAGCTGACACTTTGCAGTTATTCAATATTTGTTGAAGGATGAATAAATTAATGAGTAGTTATGATATACTTAGATATGAACCAGTAGCATATTTTTAAAAATTGTTTAATTAGGACCAAGGTATGGTCAGGGCATTTTTTTTCCAGGTCTGGACACAAGTAAAAAGACATTAAAAAGATAAAAAAAAATCGTCCATCATCATCAGTACATAAAAGAAAAAAATATTTTAATATAGAAATAGCAATAGTATTTCAAAATAAAAAAATAAACATAGAATAAAGACAGGACAGTTCAATAAACCCATATGTAAGGATAACTTACTCCACTGTTCTTATATTACTTATTTCATCATAGACCAGTGAAAAATCCAACACAGATCTGCATCAGCTTGCCCACTGGGCTTTAGGGAGGCATCTATAATAAACGGCTTTCCATCATGATACATGGAGATGGCATGAATAACTATTAATAATTGTTAATTTTATTATGAGCTCATGTTTCTCTAAGCTCCAGACTACTGAGTTAGTCTAATGTTAAAATCTCAAAATATATATCTGGTAAATGGTGCTGAGTGATCAGTTTTAGGGTCAAAGTTTTGTCTTTATTCTCCTTGTTCTCATTGCCAAAGTTCATCCTGCTGAAAAGTTTCCCTAGGGTCCAGTACATCTGCTCAGCATCCTTTGTTTTCCCACAAAAAGGTTAAATGATGGCATGTATCTTTCCACCATTGGGCTGAATTGTCTTTTCCTCAGCAGAGACAGCTGGAGGCATTCTATCAAGTGCGCTTGTTTTTTACAGCCTAATTGACAATTAGGGTATTAGAGAGCACAACGGGATAGGGACTTCTTTTCCTCTCTCCTAGGTATAATTTATGTAACTTCAGAATGTTATATACAAATTCTAGATGTTATAAGTTTCAGCTGTAGATTTGGCCTTTTTGAGAACAGAAACATCTTGTAATATACACAATGGTTCTAGAAACAGAATGGTAGTTGTAAATGTGGAAAAGCCAGAAACTTGTGAGAGGTAGATAAGAAAATTGAATAGGACCCCCGATGAGAGGAACATCAAGTTTCTTTTGCTTTTCCTATTACTAGCTCAGAATACTTTTTATGGGAAGTAGGTTGTTCTAATATTAGGGGGAGGAAAGGGGGACTTTCTCAGCTAGGATTCCTCACCTAAAACATACAACACAGAAAATCATTTCAGTGATTATTTTATGAATTCTTACGAGGATGGTACATAAATTCTAGATGCACAGGTGCTAAGTTAATTCATTACTTGTAACATATCTTTAGGACAATAGGGCTTAATCCTCTCTAGGATCTGTTTCAGAAAGGCTGGGGAGTAGTAGATGAAATTGGAAGAAGATTAAGTAATTATAATAGGTTATAATAGGAACAGAGATGCACTCTTACAACTTTGTGAAATTCCTCATGTTTGTGAGGTCAGTGCACCATCTTTTTTGCTCTCATGTTAGTGGCAGCTTTCAAAAGGGAAATTAATTCTCCCAATTTATTGTGAACCAGAGTCATCTTAATCTTCATTTTATTATTGGAGCTCTCTGGTATTGCAAACAGACTATTGATCCTCCTGGACGTTTATAAGTTGCCTGTTCCACAGGCACTCATTCATCAATTCAACAAATAGATAGTGGATAAACACATGGATTAAATAACTGTAAATGTGGTGGATATTGGTGAGAAACTGGATATATGACCAATATAACCACTGCATACTTAAAATATGTAGTCCAGCAAGCTCTACATCCAACTCATCTCTCATTTCCTCCCACTTCTACCCTTGTAAACCTGTTTTATCTATATTCACTATCATGTGAAATAGCATCATATTTACAGTTATCCAAACCCAAAGCATGTTGCCATTTGTAAATCTTCCTTTTCTTTTACTCTCCATAAACAGCTGGACTATAAATTCCACTGTTTCTTTCCTTTAGTGTCTTTTCTCATCTTTTGCTGAAGATGAGTTTAAATCCTCATCACTTCTTGTCTGGGTTATTTTAAGACTCTCCTATCTGCTTGCACGGGTGCCTCCCTCTATGAGAACGCTTATTCCTGAATGCAAATTTGGTCATCCCATTCCTCTTGCCCATTGAGTGTAGGATGAAATCCTAATTTCTTGCCAAGACATAGATCCGCATTTACTCATCTCCTGCTACTGACTGCCTCCCACTCTACATTCCAAACATACTGAATACTGTATGGGCACTTCCTCAAACCGCCGTGCTTTCTCTATCCTCTGCCTTTACACTGGCTGCCCCTTCCATCTGGAATGCTCCTTCCACAAACATCTCAATCCGCTACCTCCCACGCAGCCTTCAGGACTCAAGATAGCTGTCACCTCCCTCAGAGAGGATTTTTTGGACAGATTCCTCCATCTCAAGTTGTGATTTTATCTTATGTTAATGAACTTAATTGTACTGATGTGCATATCTATATGATTTCCTACATGTCTGCTTTCTTGAAGACATACTGATTACAGGACGTAGTGACTGGTGTTTAAAGTATGGTCTCAATAAAGCTTGTTGAACAAATGAATATTAGTCAAAGCACAGACTGTTAATATTTAGTCGATAATGATGTCATTTACAACATACTCAATATTTAATGTTCATGACTGGTATGTCATCGGTTGAAAATGATTTTATGCCATAGATTGAAAATGATTTTATGTCAATAGATCAAGTAGGAAATACTGATGTGGAATAGGGAAAGAAATGATGAATAAAAAATAAAATATATTTGTATACATGTATGTATGTTTCTGTGTGTGGATGGTTATTTCAATACACATTATTGAAGACCCACAAAACCCTCGGCTAGGGATATAGAGTTATGAAGTTTGAAGAGATTCAGTTTAGTAGGCAAGCACAGATAATTTAATTGCAATAAATGCAATAAAAAGATAGAAATAAGCTTAGACTACTATCGGAAAGAGGAGCGATGATGCATGGACCAGCCTGCAGTTCAGAGCAGGCTTGCTGGAAGAGTAAATTTAAGTAAGTTCAAAGTAGACAAGTGAAAGAGAGGAATGCAAAGTTTTTCAACTGTGTGTGAAAATGTTACTAGGTATCCACTTTGACCATGAAATCTATCTAAAGATTGTCACTGGAGAATTTTTCATGGTTATCTCAGACCTTGGGAGAATGGAAAGACATTAAAAGATAGGGTCAATGACTGTAATCATACCGCCTTACAGCAAATATTTACTAAATGGATATGTAGATACATGTGGATATCAATGGGTATGGACTATTATAACAAATTAATGTTTCATTTTGTGTCTGCATCTACTTTATCAAACCACACCTAGCATTTTACACACACATGAACACACACACACATACACTCACACAAGTGCAATCATTTATCCCGTGAAACTGTCTATAAAGTGAGTATTATTATCGTTACTTTACAGACTACTGCACTCAGCTAAAAGAATTCGGTTAACCTACTTAAGGCTAAATAACTAGTTGGTAATAGGGCCAACATTTGATTCTCAGTCTGTGTGAGGCCATACTTGATCCATCATGCACCTTCACAGATACTGTATTCTCTGATTTAAAGGGCATTCAATGGGAAGTCTTTCTTTCCCAACAAACATTTTTGAAAATTACTGTAAAGATGAAAATTAAAAGGAATTGAAACAAAAATATATTTAGTTGATAGCTAAGTAGAAGCAAAGTGATCTAAAGTATAGCTCCAAAGAGACTTAGCATCTGTGCACCAAAACGCTCGTTTGAACAAGTCCAACTGTGTTTCCGAAATATGCCAATCCTTTCCCTTGGCTAATACAGAATCCAGTTTACAGAATATATCAAACTGCAGCCTGCTTGCTGAGAGGAGCTGAAAGCTGCTTTAATTTCCCAGCCGGAAGCTGGTATTTCATCATTAACCAGGCATATTAAATTGTTGTGTAAATGGAAAGACCACAATGAAGGCCATATGGCAGTTTCTCTTTGCAGAAGAGGAGAGACCTTCGAATCAAACTTAAGTCTGTGAACCATTTGATGTCATAGTCATTAGTTTGGAGACATGGACAAGAGATTTCTTTATCTTGTCTAAGTGTTTTTCCCTCCTTCCTATGCCCATAAGAGTGATGAGTCCATTTAGAGTTGAAAAAACCTATCTAGGTCAAGCTTAAATCTATTATACTCTGAGTGAGACATCCAGAAGTTTCTATTCCATAACAGAGGGAAATATGCTACTTTCAATAATCAATTTTCCAAGTCCACGTTTGGGTCATGCTTCTCAGTGGAATGAGCTGGACAGATTTCAGATCATGAGAAATGGGTTCCATGAGGTGAAAGAGCAAGGTAGTTTCATATAATTTTTTTCTCTAAAACAGACCCACTCTTTCCTTCAATTTTCAACCTCTACCCTAACTTTTACTTGGCACACCACTATCTAGCCTTTACAACTCTGCTCCGACATTACTTCATTCAACCACCCAGGAAATTTATATGATAGTCTAATATGTCTCAGCTATGTTCTAGGTGTTGCAGGTGTAAGACAAGGGCCTTACTCTCATGGAACTCACATTCCAGAGAAGGACACGGAAAACCTTAAATAAGTAAGATGACTTGAAAGATGATGATTGCTATAGAAAAATACAAGAAAGTAGTGCGACGGAGTGATAGTGCATGTCTAGAACATCATAATCCTAGAACTGTTGATGCTTCAGGACTTTTGACATCTATTTTAATCATTTCCATTCATTTGTTTTAATGATTATGTTCTTCAAAGATTTCCTTCTCCTCAGTTCAGAACGCGTCAGAGTTGCTGATGCTTTGATCTTAAGTACAAGTTCCTCGCTGACATGTTCACAAATTCATTTTCCCTCCCCGCTGCTGTCGTAGCAAATTCTTGTCCAAATCCCTGCAATTATGGCAATACCATAAATTTACCGACCTTCTGTTAGGGATACTTAGTGAGACGCAAATCCCCTCCCTCAGAGTCACTTGGCAGAGTCAAACCCCTGAAAGCCATCCCTTTCATAGGATGATCATTCTCTCTGTTCTGTGGCCTTCTACCTTCTCCCTCACCCTGGCTATTTCCAGGCCCTTAGGTTATTTGGTTCAGGCACAAGTGGGCCAATTAACACAGCAAATGCAAAGAACTGAATGATGAACCCAAGCTATCTTTCTAAATGCTATTTTCTGGGCTGGAAGTGAAATTTCATGTCCCCTCGTGCCATTTGTTTTTCTCATTTTCACTCATCTTATATCATTATGGACTCTCACTCAGAAGCCAGTGGGAATTAGGTTTATTCTTAGGCATTCCTAAAGTCCTATAGACACAGACATTTTAAAAACAATAAATTTTCTTTGGAAGGGTATTCCACTCAAACATTTTTACTGAATCTTTTCAACTTTCAGTTATTAAAGGTATCTATATTTTGGCTTCTTATTCATTTCTGTGGTTCCAGAGCAAAATCTCAAGATTGTTATCTGAAAATGTAGCCCAGACCATTTATCACCAGTTTCTCTTCTCTCCACAGTTTTAGTGACAAGGGGCTTGGCTCAAAGACACTCAAACTAATGATGGCGGGGATGTTAATTTTGGCTTTTTTCCTCTAAAATAATATATACTTTCCAGCAAAATTACAAGATATATAAATAAGTCTATACATACACAGGTGCATGCGCGTGCGTGTGCGCGCGCACACACACACACCCCGCAATCGTAATTTTGACAAATGAGGGCTTCAGACAGGCTTCATAAACCAGAAATGACCTAGGATTTATTCAGCAACACTTTGTGATTCTCTTATTCATAAAGTATCAGACACCATCAGTTCCCAATCTTCTCTGACAAACTCTCTTTATTGCTTTGGGGAGATATACAAAGGAAAAATTTAATTTTTTTAGCAACTACATAATTAAAAAACTTTATAGCAACTAAGGCTTTGGATAGCTGTAAACTTTTACTGGATAAAATTCAGATTGGGGGAGAGGAGTTATAATTAAGTTTTAAAATTTCTTTTTTTGATCTCTCAAACAAGAATGTAGTCTTATAATAAAAACCCAAGATGCAAAATGATACTTTCAGAATGTATTTGCTAAAGTATACTCATTTCCCCTAATTTAGCATGCCTGAAATTTTCTGTGCAAGATTATCTGTCTGGAGCACGAGTATTTTGAAATCCTATAAGACATATTATTCTTTGTTGTAACATCCTCTTGCCCTTCCACAACAGATCTTATTGCAGTACAAAGAAATCAAGGCAACGTAGAAAAATTAATCTCCATCGATAACACTTATCTTTGTAAAGCTGTGTCACACAATGCAAAGAAGTGATCAGGCACCGGTGTGTTTAATTTAAACCAAACAGCTCAGTCAAAAACTTCAGACACCAGAATGATTAACTGCTTAGTTCAAGTCCCTTCTTTGCTCAGAACTATGCAGTTATAACCAAAATGCCCTGGTACTAAAGGCACTGAAGCCAAAATCATGCCACACCAAGTCCAAGATTCTCAGAAGCTAGAAATCAACTTTTCTCTGTTTTACTTCCACTATAAGTAGGTAGGCAAAGGGGAGATACATAGAAGACAATATATGGGAGTCTTATTTTGGTTCCTCTCTCAATATGTATAATGATAATACATATATCATTATCATATCATAAATATGTATTGATAATTTTATTTGCCCATATATTATTTCTTTAAAAATGTAACCTATTGGAAATTGAGTCCATTTATATTGCATCATCTTTCTCGTCCAACTTATAGTAGTATATGCAAAGACATGCATATTGCACATATAAAAATGATTTCAGTATTTAATAAATACTGCACCAATATTTCCAGTCTTTTATTGAAGCAGGAAGCACTGGTGGTTGGACTCTATAGTTATGAATATCTTGTAAACTCCAAGGAAATGAGAAATTTTAACACGCTCATTTCTTACCATAAGAAGATAAGTAAATATGTGCTGAATTAATAAGTGAACCATTGCCCTGTGCAATGAATTCAATTAAGATTTCAAATGCTGTTTCTTTAAACAGTCTGATCTGTATTAGACTTTATTTAATATTGTCATTCTTGTCTAGTATGATAGTGTGAGTGGCTATTAATTGACTTGTTAGTATCAGGAATATTTAGACATACCTTTGGAACCTTCTATTCCTTTCTTTGGTGCACACATACATATCCCAGCAAAGGGGACCACTCACCTCATGCCATTAAAACATTCCTGTGTTGTTAATATGTTTCTCTTGCAACATGTTATTAGGTATGAGGAAACTTTTTAAAACTTCTGGCATTTTCAATTTGCTAAGTACACTCAAACATATCAATAAATGTATAATATCCTGCAAAATAGGTGATAAAATGCAATTTAAAGTGCACTAGAATTTTTCCACTTCGTTATCTTTTTGCTGAACTATTCTGACTGGTAATTTCATTCTTCACTTGTAAGTAAATTCAACTACAAAGAACTATCTCCATAGATAATAGATAGGTCAAAACAGTCACATTTAATTGGAACATGCTTAGAATTAGTAAATTCAGGTTATTTAGCAAGAGTCCAGAAGGAATTTGTGTGCACATCTATGTATGTGTGCTGTGTGTTTGATAATTCAGTCTAAGAGGAAAGAATCCTTATTTTCTGAAATGCTATAAAGTAACATCATTGGTAAGAACTTGCAGAAAATGCACCTCTTACTCTATGAAGAGTAGTGGCCTAACATGATAGTGCACTAAAATGATAGTGTCTCAGGCTCCTCATTTGTATAAGGTGATGAGAAAAGGGATTAGATCCCTCCTAATTCTAAATTGTACAAAAATGTTTCTGAATAATTCAGCTTTTGAAAACATATATATTTGTTATTCCATTTCCCTCCTAATGCACTTAAAATTGATATTGAAAATGGTAAATATTACATGTTTTTGTAGTTATTCTAACCTAATATGGAGTTATATGATATATGTGAAATTATTTAGTACAATGCCTCACACATTAAACACTAGTTGTTTGGAGAACTTCGATTTTATTAAATCCTACAGTATTATTTCTTTTGTGTGTGTGTGTGCATGCATACACACAGGGGTATATATAGTTAAGAGGTTAGAATTTTCAGAGTTAAAGATATCTTTAATTTGAAAAAGCTTTCAAGATTATTTATCCCACCCGTATGTCCCTACTTCACACCATTCACACACCTGATTTAGAGTGAATTTCTCTGTTACTGGATGAAGACTAACATTGACTGTGGAGAATATACAAACTGACAATCAGATTCTCCAGTGTTGATTCACTCCACATGAGCAATGAATCAATAAGACCTCAGTAACACGTTATACATGCATCTGCCGCTCTAGAGTATACCAACACTGTCACTTTCATTACTACCTTACCTCACAGCACATACTCTGTTCCAGGGGCTGTTCTTAGTATTTTATATATGTTAAATCACTTATTCCCCTAAGTAAGCTTAATGAAGTAGGAATTCTTATTATCCTGACTTTACAGCCCCTGATTTTGAAACAGGGGCTGGAGGAAGATCAGTGACTTTCTCCAGGCACAACAGCATCTCAAGATCTGACTCCAGTACCTATACTATCCTTCTGTAGCATTCCAAAGAGCTTTGCAACCAGCCCCTGACACTTTCTATTTTTTTCACTATCCATGAAAAGGAGCTGTAGTTAATTTTTATCCACTAGGGCATGAATCATCACAAATATCGCCTGCCTCCATTTCTTTTCAAAATGCCAGGGTCTTGTCTTATAAAATATCGTCAAAGATAATACTACAAACAAAATATACAATCCTCATTCATTCAAAAATGTCACAGACTCTAGAATAAGCGAGAGACATTTTGGATTCTCAGAAAGCTATTAAAACAAGCAAGCTGGCAAAAAGATTACATCCTCAAGAGTCCGATTCCAACATAATCGTAGTACTGGAAGACTATAGAGAATGTCTATCTTAATAATTTCATCTTGCAGATGATGATCCCAAACGACTAGATGTTAAACTAGTTGTCTGGAGACATAAAGTTGGGTCTATTGACAAAGATGGGACTAGAACCTGGCACCGTGGATGCTGAAAACTTTGCCATATCATACTGTTTCCTAATCCTTTTGCAGTTTTGTTCCTAAAGATAGGATCTGACTGTTTAATTTGCAATATTATGAGAGAGAAATAACCAAACAATAAAATATGCTTAGGCTCCTCAGACATAAACTTTTAAACTGAATGTGGTTCAGTAGAGAAAAATCACTGGGGCAGTTGTATAGTTTTAGCAATGTAGACCTTAGGACTTGAAGGGGAGGGTCTAAATTTAAGAGTAAGTAAAACCTGGGCACAGAATAAAAAGCCTCTGTTATTAGCACAAGTGGGAGGCCACTTGGAAAAGGAGCAAGCTAGAGATAGAGTTGAAATGAGGACACAGTGAGAAACCAGCCATCTGTCCACCGGCAATGATGCACATAAAGCAACCACAGGATATCATTGCCTTCCGAATGAACCTGTTCAAAGAGTGGATTCTTAAGATCATAAACAGTATGTGTTGGGCATTTATCAAATAAAACCTTAGAAATGTTTGAGAATCATGATATGGTAAAGAGCCTGGCATGTTTCATATGCATATCTGTTAAGTCTTATGTAGGATAAAAATGTGACTCTGAGAATGTCAAAGAAAATTTGTTTCCAAGGGTACACTTAATGCCTCAAAAGCAAACATTTATTATACCCACAGAAAGATGGTCTTACTTCACCTCACCTCACTCTAATCTGGTAGCATAGAACAGAAAAAGTGAGAGGAGAAGAGGATCATATTAAAATTAAAAATCTGAATCCCAGCTCTTTCCATGCACACTTTGTGCCTACCTAGAGACACACTTCTCCCTCACTTTCTCTCTTAGAGTCCAAAAAATACAATGAAGCATGATAATGGTCTTTAAAAAGAGTGTCACAATATAATAATAGTTTATAAAACTTTTCTCCAAAGAACTCAAAATGCTTTACTAATGTTAGCTCATTCATCATACCCAGCTGTGATGGAGGAAGAGCAGATCTGCTGAAGTAGGGCAAGAAGTACTTAGTCAGCAATGTTATACTGAGGCTTTGAAAGCCAAACGTGAGGCTGGAGAGCAAAAACACAGAAGCAGCAAAAGAAGTAACAAAAAAAGGAATCTTGCTACTCTATGCAGCACTAAGTAAGATATTATCAAAATACTAAGTCCAATATCCGGTTCACATTTGTGACTTTCGTTAAGAACTTGTAGGAAAAACAAAGAAGAGTAGACACTATAATTTTATGTTTGAAAGATTGAAAAGAAATATAAATAGAGATCATTTATTAAAATTTGTTAGTTGACTTAACGATATGAAATACTATTTAATTAAAGATGGCTCCCAGTTAGATCCACTGCCACAAATTCTTATTCAATAAAAATGATGTATCATGGAATATGCTATGGTTGAGGATATAAATAAAAATGTAAAATGATCTTCTGTAAGTTTTCAGTATAATCGTAATCTCTTAGGCCTGTGGTCCCTGGGCCTCTTTTATATAATTGCTTCAAATAAATCACAAAGAAACATTAGAGATGGAAAGAAAATAAGAGAGTATAAATAATATAGAAAAGAAAAAAATAGTCTTTTTTTTAAAGATTTTATTCATTTATTTGAGAGAGAGAGAATGAGAGACAGAGTATGAGAGGGAAGAGGGTCAGAGGGAGAAGCAGATTCCCCACCGAGCAGGGAGCCCGACACGGGACTCGATCCCGGGATTCCAGGGTCATGACCCGAGCCCAAGGCAGTCGCTTAACCAACTGAGCCACCCAGGCGCCCAGAAAAAAATAGTCTTAAAAGGAGAGCCATAATTCAGTTTAAGTATGCCTTCACTGAAATATAATAATTCCTATCATAACGTTTAAAGCATGTCATCACTGTGTCCATCGGAATGCTTGAAGATGCTTTGTCCAACACATTGGCCTCAGTATCCTTTGATTAATTCGCTAATAATCTTTCATTTTAAAATTCCTATGTAGCCATTATTTCAATGGTCATATCTTAGAACTCATTATCGCCAATAACTTAACCAACTCCTAAACCTCCATTCAGATCATCACTTTATGTATTTCCAATTCAATTTATTCTATTGCTCTAACTTTGACAGTTTTTCTATCTCATAAGGACATCCACTTCATTCATTTCACTTCTTCTTCACTGTTCATCACCTTTCCACATAAGCTAAGTTAGAGTCTTGATCCATCTCCAAGATGATCAACTTATAAACACATCATGGTCTACATATGTCCTTCAGTTCTCTTTTCTGGACATCACTTTGAGCTCACCTCCAGTAAGTTGTTCAACCTCTCTCTCTGTTTTAGCACCTATGTTCCCACTTCAGAAACTTTTATATGGATTAGCTGTCTCTTTTTACCAAGGTCTATGCTCAACTGTTCTTTTGTCACTCTACTTTGTTCCTTTTTTTCATGGCATCTACTACTACTACTTGAAATTATTTCATGCATTAATTCATTGTTTGCCTATTGGGTGTCTATAATATCCATGAATGCTAAGGTTTTATCTTATTTGCTACTATATGACAAAAACTTGGAATTCTGCCTGGAACATATAAGATTTTCAATATCTAGTTGTTGAAGGAAAAATGAGAGGAATGAAGGAAAGAAAGGAAGAAAAGCAATATCATTTGCATCCTTTATGTATTAAATGAACTTAGGGATATTTGGGCTTAGCGTGGAATAAAAATTTTTTTGAAAAATTAGAATATTTCCAAGAAGACTAGAGTTAAGAACAGAGGACAAATAACACCCCTTTATATCATCTTAGATACAACTGCCTTGTAAATCCCTTTCACCCCATTCTTACAGTAATCTAGAACTGTTTTATCCAACAGTAGTCACATGTAGCTATTTATATTTAATCTAAATTAATTACAATAGAATAAAATTAAATATTTAATCACTCAGTCACATTCACATCAGATGCTCAATGGCTGCATATAGCTAGTGGCTATCTTATTGAATAGCTTGAGTAGAGAAAATTTCCTTCACCACAGGAAGTTCTGCTAGACAACGTTGCTCTTGATTCTGTTGCTTTAAATTCTAAAACCATATCATCTGATCCCTAATATAGTAAGATTAATTTAAAATTAGATAGAAAGTAATTGAAATATTAACACACTTCTTAGAAATAAATAATGCCTTCTCTTTCATTTAGTTTACAATTTATCATTATTTACATTGATTTCCTATCTTGAGATAAAGACAATGAGTTTATTTTTTTTAAGATTTTATTTATTTATTTGACAGAGAGAGACACAGTGAGAGCAGGAACACAAGCAAGGGGAGTGGGAGAGGGAGAAGCAGGCTTCCCGTGGAGCAGGGAGCCTGATGCAGGGCTCAATCCCAGGACCCTGGGTATCATGACCTGAGCTGAAGGCAGCTTAACGAGTGAGCCACCCAGATGCCCCAAGACAATGAGTTTAACACAGTATAATATCCCCATGAAAGGGATGCTTAAGTGCTTTTCTTATTTTTGGGCCGGAGAGAAAGTAGCAGAAGGAATAGAAATAAAGAGTAGAGACAAGGGAAAATATATTCATCTGCCCACCCATCCACCCGTCTATTCATCCACTCATTGTACAAGTTCTTATTGAATGTGTTATAGTTCAATCACTGTGCTTTGGTGCCTCGTGTTGAAATGGGATGAAACCATAGTGTCTAAGCTCATAAAATTGATAATTTAATATGAAAGACTGACATACAAAATAATGATGAAAACAGTTCAATGATTGGTTAAGGTTAAAGTGCTATGAAAGCAGAGAGAAAAAAATCATCTGCCAAGGGAGATGAAAAAAAATATTTGAATGGTGTCTTAAGAAATGCAAGAAGCAACGTATTAGACTGAAGAGTGAAGGATTTTTTTTAACCAAAGGGATCATCTTTGCAAAGGCAACCTTTTCTTTCTCAAGAACTAGCAGTCTTGGGGGTCAGTATAAGGGTATCTGGAGGGAAAGATATGAGTTGAGACTAGGAAGATAGGTTGGGCCAGACTGTACAGAGTTTTGGAGATTATGTTAAAGGATTTGGATATTAACTTTCTTCATATAGAGGGAAGAGGTCACAATTCAGATGACCTATGTGGAAAGAATAGCTGCAGAATGAATGAAAGCAGAAAGTGCTTTTATTTTGGGGGCACCTGTAACAAGGACCTTTCTGTTTTCCTGTCCTTTTCTTTCATGTCTCCTTCTTTTCTACTTTAGTAAAGGGAGAAAGACATTATGACTTCAAAATAAAATGTCTTTTTTTTTAAAGATTTATTTATTCATTTTAGAGAGTGAGAGTGGAGGGAGGGGCAGAGGGAGAGAGAGAATTTCAGCAGACCGTGCTGAGCGTGGAGCCCAATGTGGGACTCCATCCCATGACCCTGAGATCATGACCTGAGCCAAAATCAAGAGTTGGACACTTAACTGACTGAGCCACTCAGGCGCCACAAATAAAATGTCTTCTTAATGTTTGTCCTGATTTTCATTAAGTGTCTCAGACACTTGGATTTAATTCTTTATTATGTATTGGTGCATGTATACATGACTTTGATAGAATCATAGAACTGTGATGTGAGGATACAGATGGGGATTAACATCTCTCTCACCTGATGACTTAGCAAAGTTGTGGTTGTACATTATCTGGTATAGATAGACTCCCAGGTGGGCTAAAACCTGTAAAAAGATCTGTCATATCTGTCTTATTACTATTAAAACAATTATTTCAGGGTGGGGGGATGGGTTAGCCTGGTGATGGGTATTAAAGAGGGCACATTCTGCGTGGAGCACTGGGTGTTATGCACAAACAATGAATCATGGAACACTACATCAAAAACTAATGATGTCATGTATGGTGATTAACATAACAATAAAAAATTTAAAGAAAAAGAAAAAAACAATTATTTCATAAGCCTAGTAGAAGAAGAGAACACACAAGGAAGCAAAATACAATAAAACAAAAAATTTGACAAGAATATTTATCGTTTTCCTCTGCTGTGGTCTTCTTATAAATACCATGGAAGAATTGAGCTAATCAAGTTTTGACTTTACTATCAACAGTTTCTTCACACTTTCTAGAAAATCTGTATCAGCTTTTAGAAGTGTACAATGTACTAGAGGTGGAATCAACTGTTAAGTATGGATTGACAGATGCTTCGGTCTTCTTCATGAATAGTCACAATGACAGGGATTGACTGTAGTTTTTCAAATCTGTGGCTCTAAATATAAAAATGCCAGATGATCACTATCTGGCCAAATGCATTTTGGACATAAAAATTCTAAATGTAAACATCAGCTATATAAAGTTCCTGGCAGGCTCCTTAAGGCTGGCAAAATATTAGACATTATTAAGCAGCACTTAATACCAAATTATTTATAATGGCAACAATCATGGGAATTATTTTCCTTCTGGTAGGTTTGTTTCATACGACTAACCATAAGAAGAACTTATGAGAGATATTTTGAAGGAAAGAAAGGAAATGGAATCAACGAGAACACTTTGGTATAGAATGACAAGAGGTGAGTACATAGAGATACCAACAATAATGAAATACATATTCAATAAACAAATGTTTTTCTTTAAAATCATAAATTATTGAATAAAAGATATATTATTTGAAATTTTAATGAGGCATATTAATAACATTTTACCTTACTCAGTGGAAAATGTATTAGTAATATGATTACTTTAATAGGAGGGTCAGTTGAACATATGAACAGATTTCAAAGGTGTTTAACAAATGCACATATAAATGGGCCATGGACGCCTTTGAAGAGAAGCTAAGGCTTAGCTGATGTTTAATGTTTACGTTCTAGAGGACAACCATCATGCTTTCTCATAGGAGGTAGTGAGGTACAGTAGACAAAACACAGGCTTTAAGTTCAGATTTATGGCTGAGTTTGAAACCTGGCTTTGTCACTTTTCAGGTACTGGCCTTGGCCAGGTTATTTAACACCTCTGAGGCTTATTTTATAAAATTTTCCTCAGTGGAAGAGTCAAGAGGAGTCCAGGAACCTCCTCTTCCTATAAACAAGACCCTCACTCCTTTAACACCCCAAACTCATTGCCTCACCATCCACGTGGCCAGAGCCATGAGGACTGGTCTCACAGGTGCTTTGTCCTCACTCACCATCACTCCCAATGGGAAGCCTGGGACTCCCACGTAATCGATCCTACATGCCTGGACCTACTCCCCAACTGGCTGTACGGGCAAGGAGGTATTCCTTATGCTTCCTCCTAGCTTTAATTTTCTTAGAAGCATTTATCACCACGTGGTAATGCAGTTTAATATTTCAGTACTTTAGTTTTCCTTATTAAATTTTTATTTCTAAAATTTAAGTACCCCATAAAATACAAGCTACATGACTGTGGGGAATTTTGTCTATTTTGTTCACTACTGTATCCCCAAGGGACTATGAATGTGCTAGGCACTTACTCTATGTTCATTCTCTTGCACTGTCTCTCCTAGAACATTACTTGGGACCTCTGTTGGTGAGAACACTGGATGAGATGGTACATGTGTTGATCTAACACTCTTTCCCCAACCTTGACACACACACACACACACACACACACACAGAAAAAAACAAAACAAAACAAAACTTCTCTGAGTTAAAACAAAACAAAACAAAATTAATTTGATCTAGAAATATATTCTATATTATTGTAGAAATAAATCAATTTAGACAAAGAATACAAAACTCTGAGTTTGATCTTTCTTTGAATAAGTCTCTATATCTCACCATTTTGCTTGCCATTCAGTTGGAATGTTTGGTGTGCTGATTATGTTCATTTAATTCAGACATTTGAGAAGAGTGAAGAGAGTGTTCCTCTCAGTTGATCCCGGCTCTTCTGTTTAATTGTACTATGAAGTTACCACCATCGGCCATGCAAATATAAAATCAGTATAAAACAAGAGTCTTTTCTGTTCATTTTAAAATTCCGTATCAGATACTTAAAGAGGTAGGAATTATAAACCCTAACATGCTAAATAAGTATGATTTGTTATTATTAGGTTTTAATTGCCTTTCATTATCTTCTTTGGTGTTTAACTTGAACAAATATCAACTGTATGTATAAAAGAATTGAAAGTAATGCAGACCTATTTTTCCCCCATAAACTATCCACTAAAAGATTGTGCTTTCAGTACTCTGAGGTCCACTAATAGTCACTTTAAGTCCCCATAGTGAAAATATAAAGGTGGCTATAAGCATGGAACCCAAACAAAATATTATTTTACAGAATTTCTTATTGAAGTGAGTTTGGTTGAATAAGTACATATTTGACTTTTATAGGAATAAACTATAGGAGGAATATTTGTTAAACTATTGAAAACTGTGGGATGACTTCATTGGTTAACTTTATAAGGCTAAATTTAGAACTGATCATTTATGTCTTAAGAAATTAGTAGGAGAATGGAAAAAATCTTCTGTATAGAATTGCATTTTTTTTTTTTTTGAGTGAGAGAGAAAGAGAGAGAGAGAGCATGAGAATTGGGGGGGCAGAGCGAGGGTGAGAATCTCAAGCAGGCTTCATGCCTAGCACAGAGTCCAACATGGGACTTGATCTCACGACCCTGAGATCATGACCTGAGCCGAAATCAAGAGCCTGAAGCTTAACAACTGAGCTACCCAGGTGCCCTTAGAATTACATTTTAATTTTTTTAATTGTCTAGTAATTGTAGAACATTTCTTTCCTTTTTTTTTAAGATTTTATTTATTTGACAGAGAGAGACACAGTGAGAGAGGGAACACAAGCAGGGGGAGTGGGAGAGGGAGAGGCAGGCTTCCTGCTGAGCAGAGAGCCAGATGCAGGGCTTGATCCCAGGACCCTGGAATCATGACCTGAGCCGAAGGCAGACGCTTAACGACTGAGCCATTCAGGCGTCCCCATTTCATTCCTTTTTAAAATAAATTTCCTTTAATCTTATCATCTTTCTTATGCATCATTTATTATCAATACAATTTATTAACATAATTTGATATTCTGTAATTTTCCTATTCAAATATGTGTTTGTTTTTGCTCCACCATTCCATCTCCAAATGTTTCCATTTAAAATTTTAAAAATACAAATAAAAGGCAACTCATGCAATACCTTCAGACTGAAAGTGCAATCTCTTTAGAAATAAGCAATAAGCAATAATAGAGGCACCTGGCTGGCTCAGTTGGAAGAACATGTGACTCTTGATCTTGAGGTCGTGAGTTCAAACCCCACGTTGGGTATAGATATTAATTTAAAAAATAGTAAATAAACTTTAAAAAATATTTTAAAAAGAGCAACAATAAATCACTATCTAAAAAGTGCAATGGAATCTGACCAAAGCAGTATAGTCAGATTTATATGTCCTCAAATTGTAGTCATCACAACGAGGAATGGTTGAAAATAAATATACTAATTTTTTTCACTCAAGAAGCTAAAGCAAAACACTAAAATCTAAAGACAATGAAAGATTTCATAAAGAAAAAAATTCTAGAAATTAGTGAAAGGAAAAAGCTTTTTCTATGAAAATAGCAAATATTAATGCAAGTGATTCAGAAAATAAAAGTGAGAAAATAAAGAAGTGTTAGAAAAAGACACATATTACAGATTTAGAGGAGATTAAACAAATATAAGAGGGCTTTCAGTTTTAGTTTTGACATGCTTAGAAGTTCTTACTCCCTCTTAATAAAATAAAATAAAAACAAAATAAATAGATATTCTGTGTACATGGACAGGAAGATAAAACTTAAACTGTCAAGATGTCAGTTCTTCCCAATTTGATCTATAGATTCAATTCAATCCAAATAAAAACCCTAGCAAGTTATTTTGTGGATATTGACAAATTGATTCTAAGTTTATACGGAGAGGCCAAAGACCCACAACAGGCAACACAATAAAGTTGGAGGATTGATGCTACTTGACTTCAAGACTTACTATAAAGCTACAGTAATCAAGACAGTGTGGTATTGGTGTAAGAACGGACAGATAGACCAGTGAAATAAAACAGAGAGCCCAGAGACAGACCTTTACAGATACAGTCAAATGATCTTTGATAAAGGAGTAAGGCTAATACATGAAGAAAAGACAGTCTCTTCAACAGATGGTGCTGGAACAACTGGACATGCATGTGCAAAAAAAAAAAATTAATCTAGGCACAGCCTTTATACCCTTCACAAAAATTAACTCAAGATATTTCATAGACCTAAATATAAAACACAGACTAAAAACTCCTAGAAGATTACATAGGAAAAATCTAGATGACCTTGGGCATGCTGATGCCTTCCTTATACAACACCAAAGACACAATCTATAAAAGAAATAGTTGGGAAGCTAGACTTCATTAAAATTAAAAACTTCTGCTCTGCAAAAGAAAATATCAAAAGAATGAGAAGAAAGTCACAGACTGGAAGAAAATATTTGCAAAATACACATTTGATAAAGAATTTTTATTTAAAATATACAAGGAATTCTTAAAACTCAACAATAAGAAAAAAAATAACTTGATTAAAAATGGACCAAAGACCTTAACAGACACCTCAATAAAGAAGAAATACACATGACGAATAAACATGTGAACAGATGTTCCACATCATATGTCATCAGGGAAATGCAAATTAAAACAAGATATCACTACATATCTATTAGAATGGCCAAAATCCAGAACACTGACAACAGAAAATAAATACTGGTGAGCATATGTAACACAATAACTCTCTTTCATCGCTGGTGGGAATGCAAAATAGTATAGCCACTTTGAAAGAGAGTTTGGCAGATTCTTATAAAACTAAAAATATTCCTACCATATAATGTAGTAATCACACCCTTGGTATTTACCCAAAGGAGTTGAAAACATGTCCACAAAAAACGTGGATGTTTATAGCAGCTTCATTCATAATTGCCAAAACTTGGAAACAACCAAGATGCCTTTTACTAGGTGAATGGATAAATAAACTGTGATACATTCAGACAATGGAATACTATTCAGCACCAAAAAGAAACAAACAATAAAAAGACATGGACAAACCTTAAATGCATATTACTAACTAAATGAAGACAATCTAAAAAGGCTACCCATTGTGTTATTACAACATATGACATTCCTGAACAGGCAAAACCATGGAGATAATAAAAAGTTCAGTGATTGTTCCAGAGAGAGAGAAGAGATAAATAGGGAAAGCACAGAGGATTTTTTAGGGCAGTGATAATACTCTGTATGATATTACAGTGATGAATATATACATTTGTCTAAACCCATCAAATATATCATACCAAAAATGAGTCCTAAGGTAAATCATGACTTGGGTATTATGATGTATCAGTGTAGGTTCATTCTTGGTGCCATTCTGGTGAGTGATATTAATAATGTGGAGGCTGAGCATGTGTGGGGGCAGGGAGCGTATGGAAAATCTCTGTACTTTCCTTTCAATTTGTGGTAAACCTAAAACTGCTCTAAGAAATAGTTTTAAAAAATTAAACAGTTGTACAGAAATAAACCCTTGCATATACGATCAATGAGTTTTGACAAGGATGCCAAGGTCATTTAAAAGTAAAGGACATTCTTTTCAACAAATGGTGCTGGGAAAATTTGACATCCATGTGCAAAGAAGGAAGTTGAGCCAATACCTCACTGTATATAAAAATTAACTAAAAACGGACCAAAGACCTAAATGTAAGACCTAAAATTATAAGACTCTTAGAAGAAAACATAAGGGAAAGCTCCACAGTATTGGATTTGGCAATTATTTCTTGGATAGTACACCAAAGGCACAGGTAACTAAAGAAAACAGACAAATTTGACTTCATGAAAATTTAAAAATTTTGTGCATCAAAATACACTATCAGAGTGAACAGGCAAATAAAATATTTACAAATCATATATCTGATAAGAGATTAATATCCAAAATATATAGAAAACTCCTAAAAATCAACACTAAACAACCTGATTCAAAAATAGGCAAAGGATTTGAACAGCCATTTTTCCAAAGAAGATAGACAAATGACTTACAAACATGAAAATATGCTCAACATCAGTAATCATTAGGGAAGTGCAAATCAAAACAATAATACAATACCACCTCATATCTATTAGGAAGAATAAAAGCAAAATCTAGTTCTTTAAAAAAACAAAAAACTAGCAAAAAAACAAAAAAGAAATCACAAATGTTGAAAATGTAGAGCAATTGGAACACTTGTGCACTGTTGGTGAGAATATAAAACGGTACAGCCACTATGGAAAACAGTATGAAGATTCCTCAAAAAATTAAAAAACAGAATTACTATTTGATTCAGCAATTTTACTTGTGAGTATGTACTTAAAGAATTGAAAATGGGGTCTCAAAGAGCTATTTGTACATCTATGTTCGTAGCAGCATTATTTACAATAGCTATAAATGTGAAAGCAACCCAGTTGTTAATGAATGAATGAATACATAAAACGGGATATAGGCATACAATAAAATGTTATTCAGCCTTAAAAGGAAGGATATTCTGACATACTACAACATGGATGAGCTTGTTAGACATTATGCTAAGTGAAATAAGCCAGTCACAAAAAAGATAAATGCTACATGATTCCACTTATGTGAGATACTTAGAGTATCTCCAAACAAACCAAACAAACTGTAGAGACAGAAAATAGAATGATGGTTGCCAAGGGCTGGGAGGAAGGGGGAAATGTGGATTTATTGTTTAATAGCTATAAAGTTGCATTTTTACAAGACAAAAAAGTTCTGGAGATGGATGGTGGTACTGGTAGTACATTATGACTGCTTTAATACCACTAAATCATGCACTTAAAAATAGTTAAGATGGAAGATTTTATGTTTGTGTATTTTGCCACAATAAAAAAATTTAAAAAAAAAGGAGGCTAAAGTGGCGATATTAATTTCAGACAAAGTAGATTTCAGGACCAGGAAAAATTATCAGGAATAAAAGCAAAATCTAGTTCTTTAAAAAGATTTTCAAATGTTTTTTTCTAGGACAGAGAGAGAGGGATAAAGTTATTTCCTATGGATGTATAGATTTACAATTCTAAAACCACAACACATGAATATTACAATTGAACAATTAAGTAAATATACAGTGGAAACCAGATTTCTTACTCTTGGGTGAAGTATCACAGATAAGAAAAGAAGGTCAAAGTAAGCCATTTGGTAATGGATTAGAGTTGGAAATATCAGTATGAACTCATAGTTAGCTTAACAGATGGATACACATAGAAATATTTATAGACATATGTATATACAGAGGTTAGTATATGAGTATATATCTCTTTGCCTTGTCATCTGAGAGGGTGTAGAAGTAATGATAGCCCAGTAGTAATAGTACATCTGGTGTCCAAATCTTAGTTTCTAAAACCACTCTCCAGTGAATGGAACCAGGGATCCTTACAGAAATGGCTGAATCTAAGACTGGGCGGGAATACACAAAATGTTCCAGGAGCATCTTATAGAGCTAGAAAAAAAAAAAGAACTCAACAAAAAAAGAACAAAAATAAAAAACCCCAAAACCACAAGAACAGGAGTGTTTCAAACGTACACAGGGGCCAACTGAAAGAGGTCCAAATGGCCAAAGCTGGAACAATTTGAGCAACATAATTAATAAAATAGTATTGGACCCTTGTGCACTGTTGGTGGGAATGCAAACTGCTACAGCCACTGTTGAAAACAGTATGGAGGTTCCTCGAAAAATTAAAAATAGCACTACCCTACAATCCAGTAAGTGCATTACTGGTATTTACCCAAAGAATACAAAAATCCTAATTCGAAGGGACATATGCACCCCTATGTTTTTTGCAGCATTATTTACAATAACCAAAGTATGGAAGCAGGCTAAGTGTCCATCACTGGATGAATAGATAAAGAAGATGTGGTATATACACAATGGGATATTATTCAGCCACAAAAAGAATGAAATCTTGCCATTTGCAACAACATGAATGGAGCTGGAGAGTATAATACTAAGCAAAATATGTCAGTTAGAGAAAAGAAAAATACCATTTGATTTCACTTATATGTGGAATTTAAGAAACAAAACAAAGAAGCAAGGGAAAAGAGAGATAAACCAAAAAACACTCTTAACCATAGAAAACAAACAGATAATTTACCAGAGGGGAGGTGGGTGGGGGATGGGTGAAATAGGTGAAGGGGATTAAGAGTACACTTATCTAGATGAGCACTGAGTAATATCTGGGATTGTGGAATCACTATATTGTACACCCAGAACTAATACAACACTGTATATTAACTACACAGGAATTAAAAAAAATAAAAACAAATAAAGTAGTATTGGATTATAAACCAAATTATAAATAAATATCCATCAGTCCATACTGACAAATAAGAAAGGGCATAATAAATAAATAATTAAATGTAAGAGTAAATAAATTTCCCATTAGGAATCATTTCAAATAGTTTATGTATATACTCTGCCCTTAAGAAAGTGAAACATTATTCCCCAGTCCTTATTCATGGGCTATACCTAGTGACTATCCCTCAAACGGAAAAGGATGGAGTAAGGGGGAAAAAAGGTAACTTTATAGTAGAGAAGCCTGACAAACACTACCTCAATCCAGGTGATCAGTGTTAACAACAGTGATAAGACATATTGATAGTAATACCCTTGGCTATGATGTGAAGATAATGGCACTTTATGCCTGTGATCTTCCTCCCCAAAAAACTTACCCCAATCTAATCATGAGATCATCAGGCAAATCCCAACTGAGATGTATTCTCTAAGATACCTTACCAATGCTCCTAAAACTGTGAAGTTTATCAAAAACAAGGAAAACCTAAGAAACCTTAAAAACCAAGAACAAACGGGGGCACCTGGGTGGCTCAGTTGGTTGAGTTCAGTGTCAGGCTCCACACTCAGTGGGGAGTCTACTTGAAGGATTCTCTCCCTCTGCCCCTTCCTTCCCCACCCCCCAGCCTCTTTAAAAATAAATAAATAAATCTTAAAAAAAAAAAAGAGTAAACTAGAGGATGTTACAAGTAAATGGGATCTTGAATGAAAAGAGTATATTGGGTAAAAACTAGGAAAATTTGAATAAAGTGTGTGCTTTATCAAGTACTTATTAATAATAATGTATCAATATTGTTCATTAATTGTGAAAAATATATCACAGTAATGGTAAATATTAATAATAGGAAACTGGATATAGGACATACGGAATTCTCTGTATAATCTTTGCAATCATTTTGTATCTAAAATTGTTCTAAAATTAAAAATTAAAAGTTTATTGAAAATAAAAAGGGAACTATGTATGCATATACATATAATGTGAAAACTAGTTGGAATCTTCTGGGGATTTTGTTTTTATATGCTGATGTTTGGATCTCTACTCCTCTCAATTCCATCAGAAACTCTAAGGTATAATTTTGGCTCCGGCATCAGACTTTATTTTTTTAAGCTTTTCAATATAATGAACAATTGAATTAGATGAACTGAATGATTGCTCATAAAGAAGTAGAAAGCTGGAGGACTTATTAACCATAGAAGAGAGAGAATCAGATACAGTGCTTTACTTGTGAAACCTAAGATGACTTCAAGTGACAGGTAATGCCTAGATTGTTTAAACCTCCTTAAAATAGAGAATACATTTTTTAAAAAAGTTTTCTGACTCTCTCCAAGAAGTAAACAAAACCTGATATCCAAAATTAGCTAGGGGATCACAAAAATAACCACCAAAACAATAAATAACAGCCCAATTTAACTTATAGAGATGCTACAATGTGTTAAAAAAAATAATACATCAGGACAAAGTAGTTTTTATCCCAGAAACGGTCTTATGGCTCAACCCAAGGATCTTCATTACTGTAACTGACTTTCCTAATAGTGTAACCAGATAAATCCAGGGAGACAAGTGTTCCAGTGTTTGTATAAAACCTTAGTCATATTAGCAAATATAACTACATAGTAATTAAAAGCTCCTTTGAATTGACAAAACATATGTCAAATGTAAAAATACACTCTTAATGCATAACACTTCCAGAAAGTCCTTTCCAGATGTTTCTTCTACATATTTATCACACCCGCATTAATGACCTCAAAAATGTTTCCCCTCCTAAACCACCTTCCCTCACACTTGGCCTCTACATGTACACTTTTATTTTTTACCCCGTCGGCTTTCAGTTACTCTTTTTTCTTTTTTTGAACAATAATGCTCTGTGCTTTCTAAAGTAGATTTTTCTTTTTTTTTTTTTGGTCTTAGCTTTTCCAAATCTCTTCTTCCTTAGAACAATCTGCCACAAAAGGCTAAGGGGCTAACTAGGCAGCACAGAATCATGACAAAGAAGAGTGGGAAGAAGGGGAAGCTGGAAGCTTCAAAAGTATCTTTCATGGGTGAGAGGGAAAGTCAAGGAAGCTAATTATCTTGAGTTGATATATTTTATTCAGCCACAATAGGCTAATGTATAAGAACCTTATGGTTATTTTGATATGTTCCAAAAAAAAGCATTTAATAAAATTCAAAGCCTTTCCTAGTATTTCTTAGCTGTTATTGAAGAACACTTCTCAAACTCAGCATATATTTATTTATATATGACAAAATGAAATTCATTGCCTTTTTTTCAACTACTAATTTGATTTGAACACTTTTTTAATCATTACTGATTTTTTTTTTTTTTTTTTTTAGGGAATCAGATATACTGGTTGATGAGTCTCTAATGAACAAATAAAAATTTGTCTCCAGTCTGGACTTACTGATTCAGAATCTCTGATGGGTGGGGCCTGAGCATCTTGGGCTTTAAACAGCACTCTACTGATTCTGACGTACACACTGAATATCAGAGGGAAGACAGGCAACTACACTATTAATTTCAGTGTGAGGCCAACTGAGACCAGGACCCTGGAAAGCTATGAGAAATACTATGGAGAAACAAAGGTGGGAGACATTGATTCTGACTGAGAAGCCTTCTGAAGAGATGGCATATTATAAAGTCTGTGAAAGATGAACACAAAGTAATAAGAACCACTTATTCTATACCTCACTTATGAAAAGGAAAAGAGTTTCATTTGAATTGCCTCTTACAGGATAAACCTCCAGATATTTGAAGACAGACTTCCTGCCTTTTCCTAAGAAAAACATTTCAGTTTCTTGGTGTTGAAGAATATTTAAACATTAAGCTCGCCAAGTCCTGATATTGTAGTACCGGAGGTCTAATATTAATCATTAAGTTTCCAATGTTTTAACAGAATTGGTAGAAACTAAGAAAAGAAATGAAGAAAAAATAGTGTCCCCCTTCTGCTTGTTCTAACATTTTTTCCTCTATGCAAAAGAGCCTCTAATGGCCGTATATTAGCATATTGGCTCCTCTGTAGTTGTTTTACTTTTGTCTCAACACTATCTGGAAGCATCTTTGATTAGGATGATTAAAGCCCCTCTGTGATTCTGCATGTATACTAGAAAATGTACAGAATATATGGTTTTCTTCCTGATATATAAAAATCTAGTGGAGATATATATCCCCCCATCCCAGGATTCCCCCCATTTTTTTTTGAGATGTAATTGACACAGTATGTTAGTTTCAGGGATACAACTACAGAGAATAACAGGAATCACCCACGTCAAGCAGTGACTTATGTCAAGCAGTGACCCAAGAACCAAAGGCGTTGCAGCTAAGACCAGATACCGCCAAAATTAGCACAAGCTGATGACACACTCAGAACTGATGATGAGCAGAACCAGAGGAGATTTGCAAAGGCCCAAGACAGATTAAATCCCTTTAAAAAAGGAACATTTTTGCAGCAAACTATCACAATTTCAAGACACTGATCCTTTCACATCTGACCACATCAAAAAGGCAGCCGCCACTGAAGCTCTGCCCGACTGATCTCTGAACAGAACAGAGATCCTCCACTGCTTGGACGTAATAAGCAGCACATGCTGAGGGCTGACCCGGACCAGACCGAGGCCTTATCTCAACTGCGTGCTCACAGACTGACTTCATGTTTGGTTCCTTAACTTCCTACTTCCTGTACTATCTTGTTTGTTGTGTAACTCGTCTTGTGCTTTGTTTTGTGTGACGAGTAAGAAGCAAAGTTAAACAAAGAGTGAAATGTCACTGAGTTTGGAATCCTGAACCTGCTTTGTAATTACATTAACCTTGCTTTATGATGAATAAAGCTGGCATTATGGAAAGACACAACTCATGTGTGTGCTTTCCTAGCATGCTCATGACAACAACATAATACTTTGATATTTATATATATTGAGAAATGATCACCACAATAAGTCAAGGTAACATCTGTCACCATTTATAGTTACAAAATGATTTTTTTGTGATGAGAGCTTTAAAGATCTACTTTCTTAGCATCTTTCAAATATGCAATACAGTATTGCTATAGTCACCATAGTGTATATTATATCAGCATATTATTAAAGAAATATTTTAACGTTTTACAGAAAGGATGAAATCTTCCATATATGATGGTGGAGAACTTATCTCTTTTGGGGAAAAATACAGAATCTTACCTCACACTATATTCACAAATATATGCTGGGTGGGTTAATGCTAAAATAAAAATGTAATTGAGGTATGTATAATAAATATAGCAAACTATGATAAAATAGTAACAAGATGCAAAACTAAATAAAATAGAGGTAAAGATGGAAAACATTTTTATAATTTTGCAGTGTACAAAACCCACCTAAGGAACACAAAATCTCTGACACCTTAAGGGAAAGGAGAGGCAGGTTCATATCAAATCAACAATAAATGAAGATCAGAATGATGAAAGGAAAGTTATAAAGATAGAAAAGAAATAACAATCTCGAAAAAAATAGTTATAGCCTATCAAAAATACATTAGGAATGTTGTTATAATTGGTTTTAAAAAGGCAAAAAACATATTAGAAAAATATGCAAAGAATAGAAACAGAAAAATTAAATACAAATGATGAAGAAATCTATGAACACTTCAACCTCAATATTAATAATGGAAATGCACACTAAACAAGTAAGGGATGCCATTTTTACTTATTAAGAGGACAAAAGTCAAAATGAGTTGGCAAGGCATGTAGACACAGGCAGTCTCAGCAAAGAAACAATTTAGTGTTTATCTCAGTTTAAAAATATGTATAGTTTTTGACCTAGTTATTCAACTTCTAGGCAAGTTTTATACACGTGCACAAATATCAATATATATCCGATAATAGTAAAAAGTTGGAAACAATTAGAATTTTCAGGGTTTTTAGCAAGGCAAATTTCCACTTACAACAGTAAGTTTTAGGTTATCAACTCGATTGGCCATGGGGTGTCCAGATTGAACATAATTTTTGGATGTGTCTGTGAGGGTGTTTCCAGATAAGATTAGCATTTGGATCAGTGGACTCAGTATATTGCCCTCCCCAATGTGAGTGGGCATCATCCAAACCACTGGAGGTGTGAAAAGAACAAAAGTAGGAGGACGGGGGAGTTTGACCCTCTTTTCCTATCTTGAGCTAACATCTCATCTCATCTTCTGCCTTCAGACTGGGATGTACACCTTTGACTCCTCTCGTTCCCAACCTTGGGAGCCAGACTAGCTTCTACCACCAGTTTTCCTGGGTCTCCAGCTTTTCAATGGCCAATCACAAGACTTGTCAGCCTTCATATTTGCATAAGCCAATGCCTCATAATAACTCTCCTTTTGTATATATATTCTTCTATTGGTTCTGTTTCTCTGGAGAACCCTGACTTTCACACCACTCCACTAGAGGCTACATTCCTCAGCCTTTCTTACACCTAGAGGTACTCTTGTAACTAAATTCTGGCCAACTGGATGTAAATAAGCACTGATAGTGACAATTTTAGGTACACCTCTAAAGAGAAGCTGCTCACTCTTCACTTCCTCTGTCCCCTTCTCCCCCTCCTGTGGGCTATGTCTAACATGATGGAGAGGAACCATTTCCTCTTGTATAAATGAGAAAATCACTCTAGAGGATGGCAGACCAACAAAATAAATGAAATCTGCGCTCCTGAAAACTGTCTTGGGGAGAGCCATCTCCCACAAAAATATACTTTCCATCTGGTTTAAGCTAGTCTAGTTTGCAAAGGTAAAAAGATACTCCAACTAACACAGTAGTAAATGTACACGCACTGAGCATGTGACACTGAAATGTGAAAACATACCATTATAGACACTTTTATCAGAATTCAAATACAAGTTCATAGTCAAAACCCACAAATCAACATTCTGATATCTCCAAAATTCTGAGAAAGACACATAACCAAAGCAATGTTTGGCTCAGTTGCATTTTCTTGTTCACTAACCTCCAAAGTAAGAGCCGTCTGTCAGCTTCATTTCTTTACTGGATTTTGTGATGACACCAGCAACGCCATGTTGAATGAAATACATTTTTTTACCCACAGCTCCTTCTCGTATGATGTAATCTCCAGGTTGAAACACCTCAAATCTCAACTTGCTCAGCATGGCAGTCACAAAATTGGGATCGGCATTAGCAAACAGAGGCATGGTAGCCACTAGCTTCCGACAGTTGAAATTGACGATCTCCTAAAGATGGCAAGGGCAGACAAATATGAAGAGAGATATTAATCATATCAGGAAGAAAAGCACATGCTTACATTAAAATCTACAATATAGCTCAATATTGCAATTTAAATTCACAACCAAAGACACATAAATTCTAATAATCTGCATATCTCTTCAAAGCCAGAAATTATGTTTTATTTTTGTGTTGGAACTTTGTATTCCAAGCACCTAGTTCAGCATAGGCATATATTAAACATTAAGTAAATGTGAAATAAATATATATGTCTTACCTTTTATAACTTCCAATTCCTTTACTATACTTCATATAAAATTAGAACTCAAATGTGGAAGAGTTTTAGTCTCCCTTTTATCTTGTTTTATGAAGAAAAGAAGCCACACTACCTACCTCTTGTTAGCTATAATACTACTGCTTTTGTGCTCCATTGTGTTGAACAATCTAACTTGCACCTACTGACCAGAATTCTGAAACAAAGACCCAGCTGCCAAACAAGCATTTTAATGTTTTTTTTCTTAATGTTATTCACATTAAAGTGAGGACAATGGGGTGTGGAAGAAAGGTTATACAAAGAAGACTCTAATCTAACTATAATCTATAATTGTAAATTCTATCTGTTTCTGGGCTAGATTAGAAAATCACTCTTTTTTAAGCCTTCTGGGCTTTAGACTGGAGGGACCATATTTTCCTTTTCCTGAATTGTTTGTTTGTTTTATTGCTGGAACCAGGCCAACTCTGAATTAGACTTACACATTTGATTTCATTCTGTAGATGTGGTCCAGATTAGACATAGTGCTATCTCTTTGGACCAAAATAGAGATATGGGACCAACTGTTTTTTGTTTTTTGTTTTTTTAAAGATTTTACTTATTTATTTGAAAGAGAGAGAAAGAGAAAACATAAGCACACAGGCAGGGGGGAGGGGCAGAGGAAGGAAATCCTGCTAAAAAGTGGGAAAAGGGGCACATGGGTGGCTCAGTCGTTAAGCGTCTGCCTTCAGCTCAGGTCATGATCCCAGGGTCCTGGGATCGAGCCCTGCATCGGGCTCCCTGCTTGGCTGGAAGCCTGCTTCTCCCTCTCCCACTCCCCCTGCTTGTGTTCCTGCTCTCGCTCTCTCTCTCTCTGTCAAATAAATAAATAAAATCTTTAAAAAAATGTGGGAAAAGGGCAAAAAATAATTGGAGGTATTAACAAAAGCTGAGATCTGAATTCTTTTTTGGGAAAATATGTTATATAAACTAACAGATTCTAAGACTGAGGAAAAAAAGTTTCCTCAATCTTGCTTCATGAAATGACCTGACCTTATTTTGGAATAGGTAAGAAAATTCTAGCTGATACAGGGGGCACAAAATTTGGGGTCCACCATGGAAAAGAAGGTATTTCATCTTTAACAATATCTTGTCAGTTCAGCAGAGCAAAGATTCTCTAATGGTGGGGCTTCACGGAGGATGGTAAAATATTTAAAACAGCTGTAATAAGCAAAAAGGGAACATAGCAACAAAAAACAAGAGAAAGATACCTCGTGTAGCATCATCCAAGCCCAAATAATGTTCAGCTGACTCCATGGGTGGTTGTACTGAGGACAACTTGTGGTTAATTTTAACTGGTGCTGAATGAAGAGCAGTGGTGGGGGTGGGACTACAGTAAGGTTTCGCATGTAGTTCACGCTCAGTGAATGTGCACGCAGGTAGAGAAAGTGGAATAGAAGGAGAAAGGGAGAAGGAAGGGACGGAAAGAAGGAAGATGGAGTTTCAACAGTGGAAAAAAGTGCTCACAAAGAGGAGGGATTTTTTCCCATTGGGGGATATTTACTTCAAACTCCTAGAAAGCTCTCTAAAGCAAACAGCTTGAGAAAAAAGTCTCTGGTGCATAAAAATGTGTTTTTTATTATTCAGAATCCTTCTATACAAAAACTTCATGAAGATAAAAGGTGAACCACTCAAGGTTCATGAGTTGAAAGAAGACAGAGAGAGGTCATTAAAAGGACCAGATTGATTGTTTGAGTTAATGATTTCACATGTAAAATGGCATGGAAGAATACGGTGGAAGAAAATGAACATAAGTCAGATTTCAGAGAAAAGAAGAATTTTCAAAGAAAAATAATAAAATAGAGAATTCTTTTATCTGTGTTACTGGATTCAAACACATTTTTTTCTCTTCATTGTTCTCTCACCCTTTATTTTAGAAAATAATTAGAAGTATATTTTATAAACAAGTTAGCTGTTCTTTATTTATATGAATAACTTTTTCTATGACACATTGCATATTCAGGTACACCTATTGTAACTGCCTTGATTATAACACCACAGGGATAATTTCATATTATTGTTATGGCTTAAAGGAATCCATTAATTTTTTCTCTCTCTTTGGAACTTTTACCTCCAATGTGACAACTATCAGATTGAAACTATAAATTCTAACAAGCATTTGATAAGAAAAAAATGTAATTAGACAGAAAGTTATTTGCATTTAAAAGCCCTCTCTCTTCCCATGAAATTGGCTTGCAATCATGTGAGTCTAGAAATGAAGCAAAACTTTTAAAAGCTCTTTTCCATCAATCACATTTCTTTATAGCACATTTTCTTAGAGAACATATTTAATTAAGTTATTAATATCTCTCTATATGTAAAACAAGACTTTTAAAGCTCCTCCTCCATCAATCACAGTTCCTTATAGCACACTGTCTTAACTAAGACACACAGTTAAGTTATTAATATCTCTAATTTCCATCCAGATGCTTTATGGCAGTTGTTACAATGAGCTATTTTAGCAATATGTCTGGCCTGAATTAGGAGTATTGACCATATGCGTTAAATTGAGGAATGCTCCATTCCTAAGGGAATCAGACATGGCCCTGAACTTTATAAGGTACTCCAAATTACCAAGCTTACTGTCAACACTTAAAAAAATGTAATTTTTTCTTCCTGGAGCACCTTGTAGTAACAGAAAGTATAGAAGTGCTAAAAAACAAACAATCAAATACAAACATAAAAAAAAAAAATCCCACAATGATGAGTGTATTTCAAAGAAGGCCAAATGAAAAAGCTACCAATAGCTAAAGCGTTAACAATTGGTGTAACAAAGTAAATAATGTCGTGTTAGATTAATCTCAAAGTATAAAATAAATAATCATGAGACCATATTTATATAGTTAAACAACTGAGTAAATTAAAGAACAGGGGAAAATAGACAAATCTGTTCAAATTCCAAATAAACTTTTCTCTACTAAATAAAAGCATAATACAACAACCAACACGGAAGAACCCTGAATTTGATCTTACTTTGACATGTCAGTCTATTTCAAATATGAAAGTCCTTCCTTTTCAGTGGTCCTTCCTCTTGTTTTGCTGAAGTGTGATAGAATGATTTACGTTGTCTGGTCAAAGACTAGAGAATATTTTTTAAAGTATCATACAGGGTAAAGTGCACAAGTCTTAAGTGAATTTTTCAAATGTCTAACCACATCCTCTTTATCCATCATCAGTGGACACTTGGGCTGCTTCGATACTTTGACTATTGTAGATTACGCTGCAATAAACATCAGGGTGCATGTATCCCTTTGAATTAGTGTTTTTGTATTCTTTGGGTAAATACCCCATAGTGCAACTGCTGGATCATAAAGCAGTTCTATTTTTAACTTTTTGAGAAACCTCTGTACTGTTTCTACAATGGCTACACTCGCACTGATTTCTCTTGAATGTTTATACCATATATGGGAATTGCTGGGTGATAAGGTAAACATATTTAATTTTAGTAGATACTAGCAAAAGTTTTCTAAAATGATTGTATTATTTTTCTCACATAGCAGCAATATATAAATTCCAGTTGTCCTGCATCCATAGTAAAATTTGATGTTATCATTCTCTGATTTTAGCTATTAGTAGGTATGCAGAGATCTTATTATTTTTAAAAATTTTCTCATTGTAGTTTTTTTTAAGATTTTTATTTACTTATTTGACAGAGAGAGAGGGAACACAAGCAGAGGGAGTGGGAGAGGGAGAAGCAGGCTTCCCACTGAGCAGGGAGCCCAATCCGGGGCTCGATCCCAGGACCCTGGGATCATGACCTGAGCTGAAGGCAGACGCTTAACGACTGAGCCACCCAGGTGCCCCTCATTGTAGTTTTATCTTACATTTCCCCAATGATTAATGTTGTTATGCACATTTTAATAGGCTTACTGATCAGATGAATATCCTGTTTGGTGAACTGCCCAGTCAAGTTTTTCTCATTTTTTTTTCTGTTGTTGGAGTTCTTTTTATAGTCTTGACATGAGTTCTTTGTTGGGATATACATTGTAAATATCTTCTCCGCATCTGTGACTTGCCTTTTCAATCTCAGGGTTATCTTGTATTATTTTTTTGGTTTAAGTTTATGACAATCAGGAAAATGGGATTTGATATATATATATATATATATAGAGAGAGAGAGAGAGAGAGAGAGCGCTTCACAAAGGATTTTTTATTAATTTTTTTAAAGATTATTTATTTATTTGAGAGAGAGAGAGAGAGCACATGAGCTGGTGGAGGGGCAGAGGGACAAGGAGAGTCCCCGCTGAGCATGGAGCCCAGTGGGGCTCAATCCCAGGACCCTGATATCATGACCTGAGCTGAAGGCAGATGCCTAACTGACTGAGCCACCCAGGTGACCCACAGAGGATTTATTTTAACCATAAATCAGTATTTAGGAATCATGCAAACTCTGAGACCCTGGGAAAGCTTAAGCAATATTTTTTTGGTTATTATTAAAAAGAATAGTAATATTTTAAGGCTCCTTGAAGCACTACAATTCTCTACTGATAACTTAAGTATCATTGGGGAAAGTTCCATTTTGTAAAACACTTAGTTCTCCCCCATTCTACATTATTTTATTCTACACAGTATAGTTCTAAAATGTTTTAGGCATGGTGGCTATAAATATAATTACCATCATTACAATAATGAATCATGGAGTATCTTAACAAAACAGAGCTGCTGTTACATTGCTAAATTCCTACACCCAACACACCCTGTATTTTTAGACTTTGCAGAACACACAGACCTTCCTTCTAAGAACTTATATTAGACATTCCAATGGCAACCAGACATATAGACTTCTATATTAACATCAAACACAAATAAATAAATATAGTCAAATCTATATCAACTGACACTTTATCACCTAGACCATCCTGTAAAAGAGTGCTGCTGATGTTGCCTTATTCCTCCTCTCCACCCAGTTCAGTAGCCTGGACTGGTGAGAATTAGAGTAGGTGGATGTGTTAGGGTTTTGTCTTTTTTTTTTTTTTAAAGGCAGGGATAATTTTAAGAATGAACATAATAAAAATGAGAGATAATATTTTTTTATATTCTTTCTGGTATCCAGGTATTGCTTTAAATGTTTTATAAGTATTATTTTACAATTGCAAAAATCCTGTACCTTAAGTATTATTACTACCCCATTTTATAGAAGATACTGAATAATCTGCCAAAGACCACATGCTTGCAAGAGGAAGAACCATGGTTTGCTAGGTAACCCAGTTCTCTAAGTTAGGGTTTTGATGGATTCTAAGAAGCCATCTTACTTTTGCACATATCTGGAATTACCACAAACCCTAAAGATTTTTGTGTCAACCATAAATTTGTTCTTTCGAAATTTACACATTTAAAGAGTCTGACATGAATATTTGTTGACTGTGGGGTAGCAAACTGATAGCAATGAACTTGGCTGTTTTTATTTTACCCCCAACAATTATTTTTAAAAATCTGAATCTGAATGCCTTTATTTTTTGGAAAATAAAAGAAACTATTCAGGATTGTTCCATGGGTCCTTGCCCTCATCATGGCTCTCACATAGACAGCATCAATTAAAAATTAAAAAAACTAAAAATTAAATTAATTTAAAAAAGGCTTCAATGATCTACCAAAGATGACATTCTCCTCCCTGTTACTTTTCAGAGGAAGACGATAATCTTGTGGACATATTTATGGTACTTTACTAAAATACAGTTTACAAGGCTCGAATTCTGTTTTAAAGAATCTGGAGCTACATCTCCAAGAGATATGACTCAAAATCTCTACTTTTAATAACACACTCAAAGTTATAAGCAGTCAGGTTTGGAAACCATGGTTCCTAAAATGAAGTATCTGAAAGTTTACACCTAGTTGAGGGAAGAAAATGTACATGTATATATTCAGTATAAAATAATTGTAAGTTGTAAAATAAATATGGGTTAGTCTCTCTCTCCCTCTGTGTGTGTGTGTGTGCACACGGACATTCAATCCCTGATTCCAAAACTAAATGGTTCTGTGCCCATAGAAAGTGACTCAGATTCTTCAAATCTTAATCTTCCCATCTGTAAAGTGGAGATAACACTAGCAATTCTATCATAGACTATGATAATTAAATTAACACAAGTAAAGCATTTAATAATGTTCACTCAATGTTATCTGTTTTAACCACTGTAATTTATAGCTATACTATAAAACAGTATTGATTAAGATCAAATAAATTGTATAGACCATATTCCATATTTTCAAAGAAACAAATGCTTCAAGGTAATTTGGGAAAAGAATATTGAGTCAGGTAAAAAAAAAAAAAGGGGTGAGGATTGTTTATTAAAAAACAAAGTTGAGTGCAGAGCTTCCGAAAAAGAAAATGATAAGATATTCTTAGGGCAGAGTCAATGAAATTCCCTTGTGGCTAAAGTCAAGGAATAAAATAAAGGATTCTTATAATAAAGCTGCTCTATTGATATAATAAATTTGGAAGGTGAATTGTACATATACATTCCATTATTTTTTTAAGAAAGGAAACACATGAGGCAATTTAAAAACAATTTCCCTCAGCATTCCTAACAGGCTTGTATTGATCTGGTGGTTTGCCTTCTAAATTGCAAGATGGTTGACTGCATGTGTGAGAAAATTGGCCCACACAGGCATATCTTAATGCTTAAAAGTGTTCTAAGCATTTGTCCAAACACTAGCTAACAAGTTAGGTACTGCTTCAATTTCTTAAACTGAAAGCATTTCCCTTGATTTCTATGTCTTATTGGGAAGATTTAAGATAATCTATTTCTCTAGTTGAGATAATCCATCTTATGTTTTAAAGAAAGCATCTTTGCAACTCCTAAATAATTTGAATATCAAAAACTATGTAATAAACAACAAATCTAAGGAATATTTACCTTTAATATTTATTTTGGGAAAGTGTTTAGAAATAGAAAAAGGAGGATTGCTGAATTAATATGGAATGCCTCAATTTTAGTCTATTGCAGTTTTCCATTTCGTTAAAGAAGAAAGTAATCAAGTATTTTTGTATTAGCAAAGAGGTGCATTTAAAAAAATCTTTGAAAAAAATGAACATACACACATCTCTTAAAATATATAAAAGAAAAAATTCTCTGTATTCTCATCACCTTAATAAGTGTTTTAATATGTTTATATATTCCCTTCAGACAAACTTTTATTCACCTTAATATTTTGTAATGATAATATACATTCAACATTTGTTTCTTTGTTCCACATCTTTATAATATAAAATATTTCCCATTTTGAGACACGGTCCTCATTGTTATTCTTTTTAATGGCCACACGATATTCCATTTTGTATTAGTCATAGTTATATTAAGAAAAGCCCAATAGAGATACAGAGAAATAGTCTGCAATAGCCTCTTTAATACTGACATTTTCCACCATTACTTATTTTGAAACCCAGCTATCTCATTAGTTGCTAGATTAATAGTCTCTTCAGATTATGTTAAAGGTAATTAGCCTAAAACCTCTGCATATACGAATGGCCAATTATGATGAAGTGGCTTAAATGAAATCTGCCTGCATGTAAAGGATTGATCAGAACAAGATGAATTTTGAGATGGACAGATTCAAACATTTTAATGTTTTTTGTTATTAGAGTTCTCATATGCATCTAATTTGGTCTTGAGGTATTAAATCACATTTATGCCTTACAATACAAATGCAAATGAAGTTTGAAATTAATTTAGTCTTAGCATCGTCCCATTGATTTGCCTTCCTAGAACATAAGGACATATTGTTCCATTAGGTACCAGGCAGAATGATAGTAAGTGACAGAAAATTCAGTTAACATTCACTTAAATTTGATTATGAAGCAAAGAAAAAGAGGTAGAAACAGACCAAACAAACCTATATTAAGGAATTGTATACTGACAACATGCGTGTTCATTGGAGACCTTGTATCTCAGCCCTGCTGTGTGGTATCCCAGGCTGAAGCCCTGTACAGATTTGTATAAACTCCAACAGAATGCAGCTCCATTGGTCTACAAGCTGTAAGCAAGTTGTAAGAATAATTTGCAGAGTAAGTGTTAAGCCTATCTGACATGGTAAACATAGACTGATCTGAACTGTCAAATACAGCAAGTAAAGCAGACTGGTGTTCAGAAATATGCTGAACTAAAAAATATTATTAAAACAGAACCAGCAGATAGTAGTGTGAATTAGAAGACAATCCCAAGAGAAGGTGTTTGTTGTTGGAGAATTTGATAAGAACCTATATTTGAGAATTTAAAATACAATCCACATAAATTCATTTTCATCATTAACAGTAATAGAAATAATCTGTGTATAAAACGTATGTATAAGAACCTATATTTCAGAATTTAAAATACAATCCACATAAATTCATTTTCATCATTAACAGTCAGTAATAGAAATAATCTGTGTATAAAACATATGTACATGTGCAAAGGACATGAGGAAATCAGGCCAGCCCTAAAACCAGACAGGCATCCTAAGATGCATTAAACATTCATTTATATACCACGTTAGTTAGACTTGCATGGAGCACTGCATGCATTGGCAAGTGTTTTAGGCTGAATTGTATCCTCCCCAAATGCATATGCTGAAGCCCTAATTCCCAGTACCTTGCAATGTGATCCTATTTGGAAAGAGGGTCTGTATAGAAGAAACCAAGTTAAAATGAATTCATTAGGGTGGGCCCTAATCCAATCTTACTGGTGTCCTTATGAGGAGAGGAAACAGATACCCAGCATATGTTAGCACAGAGAAAAGACCATGGGAAGACAGAGGGAGAGGGTGGACAACTGTAGGCCAAGAAGAGAGGTCTCAGAAGACTCCAAATCTGCTGACACCTTGATCTTGAACTTGCAGCCTCCAGAAGAGTGAAAAAATACATTTCTGTTTAAGCTACGCAGTCTGTTGTATTTTGTTATGGCAACCCTGGCAAACTTACAGAGCAAGTTAGGATGGTAAAGTGTGGCAAGAAAGAGGAAGCTGTTCCTTTCTGAATATCTGCCAAGACACAGCAGAACCCCAGCTCCCAAAGTGAGGGAGTGGGCAGTGGCAAGATACATACATGATCCAGTTAGGATCACTCAGAAGTGACATGGAACACAACCTACATACTTTAACAACTTCTGAGCTCTTTGGTCTGGGGAGAAATAAATCTCCAAAGATATTCAGTTATATGGAGAAAGGATTTTGCTTTATTTTTGTATTGAGTTTGAAGCATCTTGGGCCTTCAGGTGACAAGTGCAGGTGGCAGGTGGAAATGGCTCTAAAGATCCAAACTAGAGATATAGGATTGGGTGCTATTTTATAAGATTAATTTTTAAAATTTTCATATAACAATTTTATAGTATTGACTATTCCTAAGTGTGTAGTTCACAAATATGTTCATAATGCTGTGTGACCACCACTGCATCTAACTCTTCCAACATTTCCAATAAAACCTCTGGAAACCATTAAACAATAATCCCCCCTTCTCTCTCCCCTCAATCCCTGGTGACTTCTATTTTACTTTCTGTTGCTATGAATTTGTCTATTCCAGGGACCTCATATAAGTGGAATTATATAGTATTGCATAGGACTAATTTTTGAAGCCCTAGAAAGAAACAATGCCACTAGAGAAACCTTGTTGGGGGGGAAGGAGGGAAGTAATGAACAATGTTAGGAAAAATCAAGGAAAAGGTCCAGTGGTCTGGCTCTCTCTCATTATAATAATGCATATTATCTTCCCCACTCCCCTTTCCCGATATCCCTTCCACATCCTCACCAGCACTTATTATAGCTTGACTTTTTAATAATAGCCATTCTAACAGATGTGAAGTGATATCTCATTGTGGCTTTAATTTACATTTCCCTGATGACTGATGATGTTGCGCATCCTTCCAAATACCTGTTGGGCATTTGAGTGACAAAAAAATATCTATTCACATCCTTTGCCTACTTTTTAATTGGACTACTTATTTTCTTGCTCTTGAGTCATTTGAGTCCCTTGTATATTTTGGATATTAATGTCTTATCAGATGGGTGGTCTGCACGGAATTCCTCCCATTCTATAGGTTGTCTTTCATTTTGTTGATTGTGTCTTTTGCTGTGCAGAAGCTTTTTGGTTTCATGTGGTCCCACTTATTTATGTTTGCTTTTGTCACTCAAGTTTTAGGTGTCACATCCAAAAAAATCACTGCCAAGATCAACATCAAGAAGCTTTTCCTTTGTGTTTTCTTCTGGGAGTTTTATGATTTCAAGTTGTGCATGTAAGTCTCCAATCCATTTAGAATTTCAGTATGTAGTGTCAGCTTTGCTCTGGCAATTAACTATATGTGAACTTTTTACATTTCTTGTATTTTTAGTAATGTACTTTAACTTTTTTTATAGTTTATTTTTTTTTTTTGCATGTATTTCTATCTTGTCTCTTACAAGCATATGGTAGGCACTTTGAAACTAAAACCGTATTTTACAATTTACCTTCCCATCATGCTTGGATCAATGTTTTGCACACATTAAGAAATCGATAAATGTTTTTTGTCTATTTGTTTTCTAGAAACCAGGGATGCAAGGGAAAATACACCAAAAGAGAGAAAAAGACTCAATTTCTTTGTTTGGCAATGTGACAATGACCAGGCCACTTAGTCTTTCTAGCCTTTTGTTACTGTGCCTGTTATATGAATATCTGATAATTTATAAGATCCCTGTATAAACTTACAATTCTATGATTCTAGCCTCTTTTAGTTAATCTTAACTAAACATATTTTAGAGGGTATTTTAAAAATCAACAAGTATGTACTTCAAAAAAAATGATTCAGAATTGCACAAGTAAATACACATGCAAATTATGCTTTCTTCCCTAACAGTCTATTCAACAAATTAAAGGTCAGAAGGACAGTATTATACTCTCAGCCTGATTCATGTTCTGTGAAAATGAAATATACTGACGTCCTATATTCTACTGGGACACATGATCTGTACCTATTTTCAGCCCATGGCTCTTCACACTCCATTGTTTAAAAATAGATCAGTTCTGAACTTTGGAGACAGGCTCAGAAGGGCATTAACCTCTTTCTCGACAGTTAAGTTTGCCATTTTGCTCTAATCAAATAAGTATAAATCTGATCATGTTAAAAACAGACCTTCTTACTTTGTACACATTCCAACAGGCTCTCATAAACAGAGGGCTATAGTTCACAGAATTTTTCTAATTAATTTTTTAGTTTTAAATATACTGCCTGCTTTTGCTAAAGCATTCATCAGTATCATGATCCTAACATTTTAATGCCAAATTTTGATGCTAAGAACTTGTCTCCAGAAAATTGCCTGTTAAAATGAAGGAAGAACTTATCAGCAGATTGTTTGAATACATTCCAGAAGAAATGAGACATATGATAAGGTTGGACTTGTCTCTCCTGTGTTTGGCCTAACACCCTCTGAATGACCCTCTTGTGGCACTTACACACAGTTATAATTGATTATTGAAATTTTTGTCTCTAAGCTATAAAAGCCATGAGAGCTGGGACTGTATCTTATTCTTCATTGAATCAAAGTAATACCAAAAGTTAAACTTTACTGTGCACTTACTGTGTGCCAGATGCATTTTTAATTTTTTATACTTTTTGCTCATTTAATCTTTATAACATCTCTACGAGGTAGTTATTATCACCATCATCCACATTTAAAAATGAGGAAAGTGAAATATATACAAGTTACTGAATGGCCCAAAGTCATACATATAGTAAGTTGTGGAGCTGGATTTAAATGGGGCTGGTAGAACCAGGGCCATGCACTTAACCATGATCCTGCATAGTCCCTCCATAGTAGCTTCTCATTCACTGTTTGTTGTACAACTGAAGGCATACATATGACTATTAATGGCACTGAGAGTATCATAAAAGGGATTTAAACTGAATAGTTTAAAATAATAAAACTGGATCCTTCTGAGCAGCTGTGGGAGAATAAGAGCTTATTTTAAGTGAATGGAAGGAGAAGAAAGAAAATCTTTCTCTAGGCAGACCCAGGTCAAATAACAACTGGAGGGTGGGGAAGTTTCTAGAGATTAAGTTGGGCTTTGCAGACTCAGAATTTTGACTAGATACAGCCACAGAAGAACAAGAGATTGAAGATTATAGAAAATGAATACATACATCATAAAATATCAGCTTTAATTCACAATGCCAAGTTTCTGAGCATCATCTTAAAGATTTTCTCAGAATATTACAGTTGTTCTGGTCCAAGTATTTTAGTTCACAGTGAAGTGAAGATAATTTTTTAAGATGACTTTATAGTCACTTCTCAGAATGTTGGCAATTCTAGTGGAGCCAGTGTTTAGGTCATATGGCCTAACCTGAGGATGGGCACACAACTTCATCTGCTGCTCTGAATCTTCTCCATCCTGAGGTGGCTTACTACTTCAGTTTGGACAGGGAGGCCAGCAAAAATTCTTCCATGAGCCACCGACAATACTCTGGGAAGACTTGGTATAGAATATAAAAATAAGTATTTTTTGTCTATTGCATTGATGTTACTGGGTTATAGAAATTGGACAGAGTATCTATTTACCTTCTATAATGGTACTCTATTGAAATACCCCCTTCTCTGGGGTACCTGGGTGGCCCAGTCGGTTAAGTGTCTGCCTTCGGCTCAGGTCATGATCCCAGGGTCCTGGGATCGAGCCCCATGTAGGGTTCCCTACTCATGGGGAGCCTGCTTCTCCCTCTCCTCCCCACTCATGCTTTATCTCACAATCTTTCTCTCTCTCAAGTAAATAAATAAAATCTTAAAAAAAAAATCCCCTTCTCTCATCCTGTCTAAATCACTAATGCAAATATCTAAAGAAAGTTAAAAAGAAAATAAAAACCAACCACAAGCAAAATAGAACATGCTGGCTTATAGTATATACATAAAAATCAAAATCACAGAGGAATCTAGAGATGCCAGCATCCTTTTGTTATACGTGAGAAACCACATTTTCCATAGTATGACTGAAAGTGATACTAAGAATATGCTATGGCCGGAGTACTTCATAGTTCTGGGCATCACTTTTTATCCACATGAACACCACTGTTTTGTTGATAAAATGCTCTCTTTGAGCTCTAACAATCAATGATTCCTTAAGATGGTTTGCAAAGTGTGACATCCAAACTTTCTTTGCATTTGTTTATCCAATAAGTAATTATTAAATATGTACTAAGGACTGAAGTTATGGTGGAAATCAAGAAAGACAAAGTCCTTGCCTTCTTGGATCCAAGACAACAGAGTGGTCTGTACACAACAAAAAGGCTTATGTGATGGAGAAGGACTTCAAGAGAACTCATTTAGATAAACTTCTCAGGAAGGCCTCTTTGAGGAGGTACCATTTTTATTGAAACAAGAACAATAAGAATGAACCAGATATTTGTTAAAGGCATTTCAGCAATTTGTCTCCAACATATGAAAAGATAAATCACCTAATTTATGCCACAGAAATGGAAATAGAAGAGTGCACTCAATGAAGTAGTGTTTTTGTAGTAACCACTAACAGAATTAATTTGCATACATGCGGTATGAAATTTTTCTAAGAGCTTTAAAAAATCATTCAAGTGATATTCTTTCTGCCACTTTATATCTTTGAAAGTCTTCATATTTAAAAGTATTCAGACACATTGAAAAAAAAGCTGGGATATAAAATGGATAAAACATAATATGGGTTTAATTGATTATGAATATAGGATAATTTTCACATTCCTTAATATTGCATTTTATATTTTTAAGCAATAGGTCTTTTGCATGTTTTTGAGAGTCTGCAGGTTTGACTTACCTTTCACTTCTATACATTCCTGAGTACCCAGACTTGTGTTAGCAGAAATCACTGTTCTTTAGTATACATTAGCATCTCAAATTAGGCTACATATTTTCATAAAAATAAGCTTTCTGCACAATGAAGAAGTTTAAGTTAAAAGTCTTGTTGCAATATAAAATGGTGATTGACTCAACATTGAACATATATTTAGCAATTATACACTGCATGTGTATGTGTATACCATGCAAATCTTCTATTTTTACCTTCTGTCATAAAATACATAACAAATAATCCAGCTTTCCTCTTCTGAGTATTCTACTTTCACTCATTTGACATTTATGATATCAGTCATTCAATGTCTTCTAGGTGCCAGGCACTTTCTAGACGCTAGGAGCACAACAGTGACCAAAATATGCCTTTGCCCAAGTTGATGCCTTAACGTCTAAGTTAAAAAGATTTCTTGTGATCTACCACTATGACTTTAATACAGTAAGTACATAATAGTCCAATTTAATAGGGAGCAAGATGTAATTTCTCATTGTCCTTATTGAACTTTTCTTCAGAAAACATGTCTGGCTTTTTTAGGTTCAAGTTTTAGTTAAATAATGACTCCTGTTATCTCTCTGCTATGTGTCTTCTTACTTTCTTATCCTACTCATCTTGTTTCCTTTCTAATAAAGTCTTAACTCAGTATAACATTAAATGTAGGCTTTTGCATAATTCTGATGCCAGATGAGCAACAGCTGAAAAGCAGGGAACAAATGGAGAACATGGTTTTCACCTTTTAAGGTGTTAAGTGTCTGAGCATTTAATGAATTCACTTATAAGATCCCTAATTTTATTAAGTAGTCAAACTCTTAGTCTTTTTTTCATTCATAATTCTGTTAAAGGCTGTTCACTCAGTAAATACTTAGTGAGTTCCTATTATAACTGGTCAATAAAGATATAAAGATTAAGGCATCATCTCTAGCCTCAAGAAGCTCATAGTCTTAGAAGAGACAAACAATAAACTGACAAGTGATAAATACAATGTGAGAGACAGAGTGGTCAGGGAAAATTTATGAGGAAGTTCATGTGTAGTAAGAATGCTTACTGGGAAGTGGAATATAAACTTAATCGAAAGGAGTGAAGATAGAGTAGCATGAGGAAAAGCAATGAGGCAATCAACAGCACTTTTCTTTTCCCCAGAAAATTATGAACAATTCCATGCTGATGAAGTATTAATAGAGAAAAGTAAAGATTAAGGCAGAGCATGGAGTGTCTCATATGCATTGTCAAGAAAATTGGACTTTTTCCTGTAGGGGACGGGAGATCATGAGCAGGTTCCAGGAAGAAGAGAGGAGAATCGTCAAACTCGTATTTTCTAGGTATGCATTTGAGCTAACTGAGATCAAAGGCAGGGAGAACAGTTGTGAGAACACTTCAGATGTTGAATTAAAAGATGCTGAGACCCTGAATTATGGTATTTGAAAATATGAGGAAAAACATTGGTCATAATTTAGTGACTGAATAGTTGTAGGAAAGAAGGAAATTGGACATATGGTCTCATATCGCTGTGGATGGGTGTAGGGGGTAAAAATGAAAAGTGCATTTTTTCCAATGAAGATCAGAGTTAAGTTAATGTGTGGCAAGAGCAAGGGTAGTTAATAAAATACACACGATTAAGAAGATGTTCTTGTTATCCCAATTTTATACTACACTATGCATTTTCAGCACACAGGAATGCTTCTCATTTAAGCATGCAACTTTAGGGCTTTTACACTCATTTTTACCCTGGCTTTCTCTATTCCCTCAATGACATTTTATGCTGGAATCCTAAAATTTCTGTTTCTTTGTATTTTTTTTTTAAGATTTTATTTATTTATTTGACAGAGACAGAGAGTGAGCACAAGCAGGGGGAGTGGCAGAGGGAGAGGGAGAAGCAGGCTTCCTAGCAGGGAGCCTGACGCGGGCTCGATCCCAGGATCCTGGGATCATGACCCGAGCCGAAGGCAGACGCTTAACCAACTGAGCCACCCAGGTGCCCCTTTCCTGTTTCTTTGAAATATATCCTTAGTTTTATAGTGTCTTCCTGTCTTTTGATTTAGTCTTAATATCTGATACTGTCTCTTGGATTATATTTGTCTCCCTGCTATGGCCTCTCCTGCCTGTCTTTGAACCACTCTGGGCCCTTGAGAACCCAGCCTGGTTCCAGTGTCCTGACCTTCTGCCTTTCGGTGAAGGGGATTTGGATTTTTTTATTTATTATTATAATAATTATTATTGTTATTTTAGAAAGGGAAAAAGTAGGGGAGGGAGGGGAGAGAGAATCTTAAGCAGGCTCCCCACTCAGCACAGAACCCAAAGCAGGGCTTGATCTCACAACCCTGAGATCATGACTGAAGCCAAAGTCAAGAGTCCTATGCTTAGTGGACTGAGCCACCCATGCACCCTAGGGGATTTAGATTTAAAACAAATTCTGTAATCCAACAAAGAGATAAAGCAAAGCATATTGATAGATTTAAAAAAAACCACATTATTTTATTTTTAAAAATACAACAAAAAATGAAGTTTAAATTGGGGTTCCCAAAGCAAAATAAATAAATAAATAAATGATATTCTTATTTGAGGTGTTTGTAAAGAAAATAAGCTAATCAACAGCAGATGTTTAGCTCCTTTATTGACAAACTCAACTGATAGTTTAAGGCTCAAAAAATTATGAATAACTTTTAGGAGATGCAAAAGCTTAGGAATGGTTATAAATGGTAAAGATGTTAGTTGCAATGAAAATATTTATTGAGCATTTAATATATGCTACATGTACTAGGAATTTCAAGAAAATTTTAAACTATAAATAAGCCTTTGCTTTTGAGGAACTTTCAAGACAAAAGTGGAGAAAACAAATATGAAACACTAATGATAACAGAGACAGAATAGATAAGGAGCACATATGAGTTGTTGACTCAGTGCATTAGGGGTCAGAGAAAAGAGAGATGAAATCTACCCTGGAAAATAAAAAAAAAAATAGTTGTAAATAAAGAAATATTTGAACTAGATTTTGCTAACAGATGACAGACATTTCTGAAAAACATATGATGCAAGGTGAGAAATTATAATTGATTTTTGCAAAACAGCAAGTTGCACAGTTTGGCTGTAGGCCACTTTGGAACACGTAGAGCAGCAGGGAGAATAAAGCTGGAAATTTAGCTGAAATTAGAGCACAGAAGGGCTGGAATATGAGCCTAGGGAGACTAAATTTGATTTAACTTTGTATGTAAAGAGTGAAAGTTTCTGAGCAGAGAAATGAGTAGCTCGTGCATATGAAAAGAAAAAAAAAAGATTAATCTGGCAATGATGTTTTAAATGGTAGTTAGAGGAAACAGCCCAGAGGCTGGAAGGCAAACTAAGGAGACAGTTCCGATTGTCCACATGAGAAGATTAAGGTCAGGGCGATAGTGGTGGGGAAGGAAATAAGGGCGCAGGTGTGGGATGGACTGCCACAGTGAACTGATGGCATTTGGCGATTGACTGGATGGGCAGAGCAGAAAAAGATTAAAAGAAAAAAGACTACAATTTTACATTCCAAATGATTTGAGAGAATGACTAAAACATTTACTGAGAGACTGCAAAGGAAAAATGGTTTAGTAATGGAAGATAATGACTGTATTACACAGCTTACTATATATGGAGTCGGGAAAATCATGTAGATTTTAAGAAAACAGTGTTATTGGCAAGAACTTGGAGCGCAATATTTACAGAATTAATGTGAAAGAAGAAATAAATAAAAAAAAAGAACCAATCCAGAAATGCAAAATGAAAAGCCTAAGGCTTAGTAATGGTTCAGTGCTAAGGAAGCCCAAAAAAGAGATTCAGGTTGTGTGTTTTGCTAACAGTTTAAAAGGACCATCAAGGGTTCAAAGACAAAGGCTTTTTTGATGAATAACAGATCACCGATAACTTTCAAGGAAACAACTACAGTGAAGAAGTGGAGATCAAACCACACACTGTAATGACTACATAGTAATCATTTGAGAAGGTTGGTAGTAAAAGAAAGAAAGGAAAGAAAAGCAGTGTTAGAAATATGAACAATCACACCAATATTCTTTTGGTCTAGGAGTGACCAGAACATTCCCGGGGGCAGAGAGAAGCCTTCTAGGGAGGGATGGAAAGAAGCTCCAAGGCAAAAGTGTTTTAATGAGGAGATAGGAGGAAATGAATTACTCACAACAGGTCAGGTTAGTCTGTAATCAGGGTCTAAGGTCTAATACGTGAAATGAACATGGGAAGAGAGGAGAAATCAAAACGAAGATAAAGAAACAGTTCAGTAAACATGAGAGGATAGAGTGGAAGACACAATGAGGGCACATGAAGGAACTCTCATAACCACGGATATCGAAGATAAAACTGTTCTGACAATCATGATTACAAGAACAATTTTCCAGTACTTTTTTTTTTTCAACAATTAAAAGTCTATATACGGGAGAACATACGGGAGAATGAAGGTAAAAAAAGATGTATTAACATTTAGTTCTGATTTTTCTTGAGTAGTATCATAACACGGACTTGGAGATTTGCCATGAAAAGAGAAAATCGACCACGACCATGTACCATGGAGATCGAGGACTCTTAATCTTACCTCTCTCAGAGGATCATTGAGTTCACTGAGAATGTTTTCCTCATCAAAGATTTTGCCTTGGTATCTGTGTTCATAGTAGTCGTGTATTTTCTGACGCATATCAGCTGGTAACTTATGGAATGACATGTATTGCTCCACTTGCTTATACTGTAAGGAAAGGAAAAAGGAAATTAGAAAACACTCTTAGGCCGTATGAGAAATCATCATGTTACCTTGTTGTGCTCAATTCAATAATATTTGAATAACAGTAACAAAAAGAAGAAATCCTTTGAGGGGAAGGAACTAATGTACAAGGATGTAACGTACCTACTCCATGTCACATACTCTGCGAGGGATTTATTTAGGTAAACATTTCTTGTAGAGAACTGAGTTGTGGAGGGGCATGAAAGGAGCTCAGAGTGAATTTAAAGGTGTCACCCCAGAAAAGCCAGTGACGAGACAGGAAAAAAATGTGATGTTATTTTTTTGGAATCTTTTTTTAGCTGTGTTCTAGAAGAAGTATCATGTTATATTTGGCCCCTCATCCAAATACAGAATCTCCTAGGTTTGGGTAGAACAAATGGTTTTATCTTAGACCTTTTAGCAAAAGATCAGACCTAATTAAAATTTGAATTTAGTGACAGAGAGCTTGGCAGCTGTTCCCAAGTCATAGATACTCAAGCAACACAGATGGCCTGAAAAGTGTGAGAATATGTCACCCTTCAATTTAGGACTTAAAAGAGTATCAGGATGAGACTAGATCCACGTAATTTTATAGCCAAAATTTAACTTAGATGTTTAAATTCATTTAACCAAGTAGTTCTTAAGCTTAATTGTTGATAAAACTTGGGGTAAAGTTGACTTTGGGAATGCAGATTTTTCAGGCTTAACTCCAGAGATTGATTCCCTTGATGTATCTGCTTTTGTGAATTTATACATACACTCATACACACACACATACACAATTTGAAAATAAATCCCTGGTAATCAAAAAGGAACATAGATATTAGCTGGGAACTTATTAGAAGAGAATTTCAGGCTTTACTCCAGACCTATGAAATCAGAGTCCACATCTTAAAAAAAGATTCTCAGATGACCTATACACATTTAAGTTTGAGAAACATTCCCTTGATGTTGCAAATGCAGGTAGCCATGAGACCATACTTTGAAACAATTAATTAGAGCCTCCCAAATGAGTTTCATTGCATAGATGATAAAATTGAATACAAATAAAAAAGTAGGTAATAAAACTGGATAAACATACTGGAATAAGATTCTTCCCTTAAAAAAACACACTTGCTGTGTTTTGGAGAACACATGGAAATTTTTCTTTTCCTCACATTTTTCCTGATGACTTAGAGGTCTCCCATTCCTTGTCCATAATTAGTGTAGTTGTAATTGGTACTTGATAACACATACATCTAATCAGAAACAGCAACCTATTATATTTCTTCAACTTTTTGGACATACTTTCCTTTCACAAAACATTCCTATTTTTAAGACATTCCCTTTTGGAGATTAGTATTCTTAAAGGAAATACAACTTTGTCATGAGACTTCTTTATTTGGTCACCAGACTGTCCCCCGAGTATTTAAAGCTTGCAGGCCTATATATATCTCTCTCTGAAGCAACTTGATTATGATTTAAGCATTTTATATTTAGACACCAATGCTTTCACTGTCACTTGTGTAAGTGGCTTCTAGCATATACTTGAGAAGGATTGGTTAATTTTTCCTGAAGAGCTCAGAATCTGTAATGTCTACCTAATCTTGGTAACCCACTTCTAGAGACCTGGGATTCAGTCTGCTTGACCCTCATGCAGCTGGTCCATAAGAAAGAAGTTTCAGTGACCTCTCTAAGACTGCTGTGTAGGATAAAGTTGATTTGCAGCTGGACTGAAAAAGCTCTATCTTTATTTCTAGAGATATCCATGCATCTGATTTTTTTCTTTTAGCCAAAAAGAGGGCAGTGGGATATTTGCTGTACTGTTTAGGGTCCGAGGCTCCACTGGAAACCCCAAGTTTAACTTTCGCACTAATGCTTTGCAGCTAGTCTATCTGGTTTGATTATTCTGGCTTGACCATTTAAAGAGCTACTGAGAGCTTTGTTGCTGAGCTCCCCCCCAAACCAAGGCTCCTTGCACAGATTTTGGTGGATCAAGCCAGAAACTCAGCATGTTCCACATGCCTGAAGATTAAGCCCACGGGGAGCTCATGTTGGGGAAAGGTTCTTGGGCCTTTGATGCCATGTGTGCATTCTCTTTCTCCAAAGCCCTGTAATCCTTTTCCTTTAAACAAATGCCTCATACAAGTAAAGTCTGGTGAATCTTGTTAAATATTCAAACTTGGGAAAACAATAAAACAGCTTAAGAGCACAGGCCTGCCACAGTTTTGACACTCACTGCATTGATGAAAGTCCTTTCAGCTCTGGACAAATAAAGGATTCAACTTTCTTCAGGACCAGTAGGGGTCAAGTAATCTCTGTTTACTTTTCTGAAAAAACTGCTTGCCCAAACACTGCTTCGATTGGTGAGAATCTTTAACCTTAACCAGGGTATTAAGCTCTAGATTTCTCTGTTCTTTGCATGCATTTCAGTGGGCATGGGAGGCAGCCTTAGAAGTTAGTAGTATTTCAATTCATTTTTACAAAATTTGTGCCTATATGCAAGGGCCTACTTATCTAGAGAAAAAAATAATCTGCTCAATGTCTATCTTGAATTAGAAAACTAATCCTTGATCAGCTAAATACAAATGTTACACATAAAGTTATTTTATTTTTATGGAAAGTCAGGATTGGTGGAATGTAGTTATTTTTCCTCATATGAATCATTTAATCCCTTTATACTTGAGTTTACTAATCTACAATAAGAGAGTGTTTCACCAAATGTTCTTTGTTCTTTCAGACTAAAGTTCTATGAATATTTCTTGTCATTTAATCATACTGAGTTCAATTTGATTTTTGAGCCCATATTACATATTTTAAACATTAATCAATTTATAGTAATTATTGACCTACCACATATTAACTGATTGCTGTGTGCCAATGGTTCTCAAACTGCAGTTAAGGTGCAGATAAATCACCAGTATCACAGGGAAGCCTGTTAGAAATGCACATTTGAAGTTTTCACCCCAGACCTACAGAACCAGAAATTCTAGCAGTCTGTATTTTAAAAAGGCCTTCCCTACATTAAAATATCAGAACTACTTCTATCTGCCAAAAACTGTGTTATCTTAGGGCATAAGGAAGCACTTTTGTGTGAGAGTAGGGGACAGAAAGGAAATTCAGTTTTGATAAGTTTAAGATGCCTATGGCACAGCTTAATGCTTATATGTAAGTCAGGCACTTAGAAGAAAAAAATATACACATAGTCAATGACTAAGAGATCACTAAGGGATAATGTGTCAAATAAAGAGATTTAAAAAAAAGTGGAACCTACATTTTAAAAGCAGTTGGAAATTGATCAAGTTAAGGGAGCTGAGATTAGCCAGCCAGATGTGACAGAACCAAAAAACCTCGACTCAGAGCAAAGAAGGATAAAGTTTCAAGGGGCGGGATGTACTCAAAAGAAGTATATTCTAAGAAAAAATGTACTGCACCATAACCAGTGAATTTGGAAATTGGGTAACGATCTTTGTTAGAACATAACACTTATCGAAAACAGGAGCCACTCCTTTTTGTCTGTTTCCCTATACCTAACTAGACTTGAAAAATAATGAATGAAAATAGACCTGCCTGTGATATGAAGAATAAAATAATAATAACTCTTTGAAAAACAACCTAGTGGTAGGTGGATAATGGAATAAACTAGGTGTTGGAAGCTACATATAAGATGACAAATTTAAAAAAACGATAATATGGAAAAGTTTCTGTTAGTTGTAATACTATACAATATGTGAAAGATAAGTTGATACATTTAATAGTCACTGGTGAAGAGACTTTTGAAAAACAAAGATGCAAATACAATTATTTCTTGAATATATAAAATCAAAAGTTCATCCCATCAGATCTAAAGAGACTATTGGGGCACCTAGGTGGCACAGTTGGTTAAGCATCTGATTCTTCAGCTCAGGTCATGATCTCAGGGTCTCGGGCTCTGCACCCAGTACACTCTGCTTAGGACTCTCTTGCCTTCTCTCTCTCTCTGTGCCTCCCCCCTCTAAAATAAATAAAAACATCTTTAAAAATATTAGAAGAGACTATAACATCATTATCATTTAAAATTCTAACGTACTTTTATTTTCAAAATTTTCTGTGCAATTAAAATGATACATAAAAATATTTCATGAACATACTAAAAATGAGATCTAATATATATAATGAAGACAACATTCCATTATTAAACTCACTCCGCCCATGTTACCACTTTTAAAAGGTGTTTTGTCTATATTGCTAAGTAATATGCTTCTGTTTTTAATTCTTATGTGGATCAATTATAGGCAACATTTATTGACTTTTTGCCATGGAAAAGTGGTGTAGCCACTAACAGCCCCCCATATCTTCTCACCTTCTCTCTCATTCTGCAATTGTGTCATTAGTGCTAATTCTTCCCTCGGTCTCTTTTGTAACTTTACATAACATAATTATATCTTTATTTTTTGTTCAGAAAACTCTAGACAAGTTTACCAAATGAAATGTAACAAACTCATTCTTTCATTTCTATTTTTTAACTTTTGTCAACTCTACTTTTACAATATAAAGGTGGATTGTAATTTTGTACCTGAAATTGAACCTACCAAAGCAGTTATACAGTGTTTGCATTACTCTGTTTACCACAATGCCAAGTGCAGCATTTGATGACATTTCCTTTGGTTTTGTGGATTTTTAATGACTTTTATTTTTTGCACAAGAAATTTTTTTCCAGCATCCCTATCCTAGCTGATATCCACTAGGATTTCCCTTTATAACATCCCTGGTTGGGTTTCCTATTCCCAGAGCCTATGTTTCTCTTTTGGTTTATTTATTCATGTTGCTAGAGTCAATCCCCAAGGAAATCACTAAGAAATACTAAATGTGATATAGGTTTTTGAATTTTTTCTTGTCTGAAAATATCTCTTAAACTCAAACTCAATTGTTAAACTAACCTACATAAAATTGTTAAACTAACTACATAGAATTCTAGGTTGGAACTACTCTAGTTGGATGTTGAACTTTTGCATTTGAGCCTCTATACTGGATATGATCCATGTTTCTTATTATGTATTTCATATATTCCTTGTCTGCATTTCTCCCTTCCTTTCCCTATATTCTCTACATTTTCTCTACATTCCCCTACATCTCTCCTACATTCTTGAATAATCCCTGGAATTCTTGGAGACAATTTTAATTCCAAATATCTTCTTTTTTAGATCTTTTATTTCCATAATTTTGTGTTCAGTTTAGAAATATACTACTAACATATGACTTAAAAAACAATTTTAAGGCATACTTTCATTCCTGAAATGTTTGGGATGTCTAAATAGAGGTAAGTTTAAGTGTCCACTGTATTTAGCTTCAGTAAAGGCTTTGGTGACTTTGCTTTAAGTGGTTTCATTGGACTACGTGTAAACATCAGGAATGGGGTTAATTCCAAACAGATTGCAATAACTTGAGAGTGAATGGAAGTAAGAAATGGAAATGAAAACAGCAAGTGTAACTATGTCTCTGACTTGTTCTGATTAATAGGGGAGAGCTAGAATCATAGCATGGTAAATGTAAGCAATTCTAATAAATCTAAAATAGAAGCTTTAATCACATTTATATTGTTTTTATATCTATGAATGATACCTTATCTGAAAACTGAATCACCTTATTTTATATCCCCTACAACTTCATCCCCAATTCTCAAGACCACCAAATCATATAAATTCTACTGCCAGAAGTTTCAATAATTTTCCATTTTCCTGTATCACCATTACTATGTAACTTAATCTCTCCTCTAAACTCATTCCTAACTTTCTAACTATATTCTCTGTATCTATTTGTGCATGCCTGACTGCAACTCTTATTCTTTTCGATCATCCAGACAGAAATCTTTTTAAAATGCTAACCTTATTGTCACTCCTTACCCTTAAGCCTTTTAATGGCTTCCCATTGCTTTCAGGATCAAGGTCTGATTTCTGGGCCTATTTGGCCTATTCCTGCTCTATCATGTACATTTTCCCTTTGCTCACTATGCCCTGGTATATTAAATTTCTTTAATATTCTTAAACTTACTCTAGTCTCTGGATGCTCACGCACTTTCTTCTATCTGGAATGCTGTCCCACCACATAATTTCCTATTCATTCTTTAACTTTCTTCCTCAAATCTCACTACATCAAGGAAATATTCTCTGACTCCTTGGTCACTTAAAGTCCTCTTGGTATACACTTAGAAAAAATGCTGAGTTTATGCCTTAGTTATTCTAAGAGCACCTGCAGTTACTTGTTAAGTGTTCGTCCTTGCCCGTCTTGTTCACCGCCGAACTGCTGAAGTGTTTGCACGCAAGTAGTCACTGACTGAAAATCTGGTTTGTTGCATACTTTCTGAAAATTCTTTGGGTAAAGGAGACCAAGAATATGATCTCTGACTCTTTTGTGTTGTAATAATGGTATCAGTGGAGGAGGCCAGATAGGGAGAGTCTCCCACATGGATTGAAATTTTGGATTTGTATTTTATTATTACAAGTTGTTATTGTTTATTATTCAGAGAACATTTATTAAATATGAGACTCTGCTTCTAGCCTATTGAAGTTAACCTGGATGAATCTATTCTTTAAAGAATTTGCAGTTTCTGTCTGAATCTGTGATATCAGGTTTTATGTTAAACACAGCTATAAAGTAGAAGTAAATTACTGATTAGAAAAGAGAAGCTGCCTTCTTACAATTCCAAAAATGTTTATAACAATTAGGAACACAGCAGAAGTTAATAAAAACACGTGCAAAGTATATGTATTCTATTTGAAAATAAGAAGAGTTTTCTTCATCACCAAGACAGTCCTGTGTACATCTGAAAAAGTAGATAATTTTCAGGTCTCCAAGCATGATTTTACATACTGAATGCTCCTGGAAGATAGGAATCAGAGAGTATACTTTTCATTTTATTATAAAAGCAAATTCCATAAAAATAAAAAGTAGTATGGTTATTCATAATTACTCATTAAATCAAATGTACCTCTCATTTTATGATTCTAACACCAGTCTTCAAATCTATGAAACACTACATGTAAGTCGTCAACTTTTTCTTGAAGTCTTTCTCTTAAGAAGCATTGAATGACTGTGTAATGATGTTTTATAGTATTTCAGGACACTTTTTACAATGTAGCACATACCCAGAGCAGATTCTTAGCCTGTGGGATGTCTATGTGTAATTTAAGACTGTAATGATAGGGAGGAGCTAAGATGGCGGAGTAATAGGAGGACTCTAGGCTTGCCTTGTCTCTTGAACACAACTAGATAATATCAAATCATTCTGAACACTCAAGAAATTGATCTGAGGACTGAAAACAAATTGCACAATGAGAGGGAGAGAAGAGGCTTTATCATGGAAGGTAGGAGGTGCAGAGACATGGTTTGGGGGAGAAACGGATCACCGGTGTTGTGGAGAGGAAGGAACCCTTGTTACAGAGAAGGGAGGGAGGGGGAGAGAGAGAGAGAGAGGAATGCACAAGGAAAACACTTCCCCAAAGCCACTGACTGGGAAAACAAGAGGGGCTAATTTTCGAGAGTTTTTATAACCAGTGGAACTCAAAAACTGGAGTTTTAGAGGTCCCATATATGGCAGGTGTAGAGTCCGGTGGGGGCTGCAGGGCTCCTATGGAGAAGGAGGGCAGATAGCCTGGGAGGGGCACAAACTGTGTGATCTGAGGATTCCCTGGGATGCAATGAGAGAGATTTGGAGCGCATCTGAGCGACGTGGCATTACCTCTCTGGGGACAAAAAAGCTGGTGAGTGCCATTTCCCTTGCCCTCCCCTCAGCATAAATTAACTTCAGTAAGCAGCACGGTGCCAATACTGGTAGCTTAAACCACTAACACCAAGTCCCTTTCCCCCTGTCCTCTGCAGGAGCTGTTTTTCGGAGGCAAGTGTGCCTGAGAACCAGTGCAGTGAGCCCTGCCCCCAAAAGAGCACAAACCCACCTCAGGCATCACATGCACTGACCATAGAGTTCCACAAATCTTCAGCTCTAGTGGAAATAACATCAGGTGTAGACCAGAGCACTCCTAGTTAAAACTTGCTACACTTTGGCCAAGGCCCAAGCACTCCCCACTGCAGGCAAAGAGAAACTCTACAGAGGACTGCTTGAGGGAAAGAGCAGATGAAACACAGTGGCAGAGTGCATACAGCATTCACTAGAGACACTTCTAAAGTGCCAGGCCCTGGACAGTATATGACCTCTATTTTATAAAGCCATTACTCTCAGGAGCAGAAAACATAACAGGTTTTCCTAATACAGAGAAAAAGACAGAGACCTAGACAAAATGCCAAGATGGAGGAATTGATCCCAAAAGAAAGAACACAAAAGGGTCATGGCCAGGGAAACCAATATAAGTAATATGCCTGATCCAAAATTTAAACCAACAATCATAAGGATACTGGTCTTGAGAAAAGCATAGGAGACACCAGGGAGTTCCTTACCACAGAGATAAAAAATCCTAAAAACTAGACAGGCCAAAATGAAAAATGCAATAACCAATATTCAAAACCAGCAGAATGTAATGATCACAAGGATGGAAGAAGCAGAGGAATGAATCAGTTATACAGAAGTAAAAATTATGGAAAATACTGAAGCTGAAAAGAAGGAAAGAAAAATATTAGATCATGAATGTAGACATAGAGAAGTCAGTGACTCCATAGAACATAATAACATTCATATCATAGGAGTGCCAGAAGAAGAAGGAAATGGGGGCAGAAAATTTATTTGAGGAAATTATAGCTGAAAACTTCCATAATCTGGGGAAAGAAACAGACATCCAAATCCAGTAGGTACAGAGAACTCCCAACAAAATCAACAAAAGCAGGTGAACACCAAGACATATCTTAGGTAAGTGTGTAAAATATAAAGAAAAGAGAGAAAGAAAAAATTCTAAAAGCAGCAAGACAAAAGAAATCCCTCAATTACAAGGGAAGACAGATAAAGTTAGCAGCAGATCTCTGTACAGAAACTTGGCAGACAGGAAGACAGTGGCATGATATATACAATGTGTTGAATGGGAAAAATATTCAGGCAACAATACTCTATTCAGCAGGCTATCATTCAGAAGAGAAGGAGAGATAAAGCGTTTCCCAGACAAATGAAAACTAAAGGGGTTGGTGACCTCCAAGGACTCTTTGAGTAAGAAAGTAAGATCAAAAGTGACAAAGACTAGAAAGGAACAAAGACCATCACCAGAAACAATTACAAAACAAGTAATAAATGGCACTAAATTCAAATCTATCAATAATGACTCTTGAATGTAAATGGACAAAATGCTCCAATCAAAAGACATAAGGTGTCAGAATGGACAAAAAACAACAGCACCCATCGATATGCTGCCTATAAGAGACTCATTTTAGACCTAAAGACACCTGCAGATAGAAAGTGAGGGTATAGAGAACCACTTCCACTTACTGTGCAAATGGAAGTCAAAAGAAAGCCAGAGTAGCAATACCTTTATAAGACAAACTAGATTTTAAAACAAAGACTGTAACAAGAGATGGAGAAAGGCACTATATCATAATAAAGGGGTCTATCTGATAAGAAGATCTAACAATTGTAAATATTTATGCCCCCAACTTGGGAACACCCAAATATATAAAACAATTAATAAGAAACATAGAAGAAAACATTGATACAATAATACAATATTAGTAGGGGACTTTAACACCCCACTTACAGCAATGGACAGATCATCTAAGCACAAAATGAACACGGAAACAATGGCTTTGAATGACACACTAGACCAGATGGACTTAACAAATATATTCAGAACATTCCATCCTAAAACAGCAGAATACACATTCTTTTCAAGTGCCTATGGGACATTCTCCAGAATAGATCACATACTGGGTCACAAATCAGCCCTCAGCAAGTACAAAAAAGATTGAGATCATGGCATGCATATTTTCTGACCACAACGCTATGAAACTTGGTCAACCACAAGAAAAAATTTGGAAAGACCACAAAAAACATGGAATTTAAAGAACATCTTACTAAAGAATGAATGGGTCAACCAGAAAATTAAAGAAGAAATAAAAAACTACCTGGAAGCAAATGAAAATGAAAACATGACAATCAAAACCTCCAGGATGCTGCAGAGGCGGTCATAAGTGGGCAGTATATAGCAATATAGGCTTTCGTCAAGAAGCAAGAAAAATCTCAAATCCAACAGTACATTAAAAGAATCATTCACCATAATCAAGTAGGATTTATTCCTGAGTTGCAAGGGGGGTTCAATATTCACAAATCAATCAATGTGATACACATTAATAAAAGAAAGGATAAGAATAATATGGATGCAGAAAAAAGCATTTGACAAAGTACAGCATCCATTCTTGATAAAAACCCTCAACAAAGTAGGGATAGAGGGACGTACCTCAACATCATAAAGGCTATATATGTATATGTGGGAGAGACCCACAGCTAATATCATCCTCAATGGGGAAAAACTGAGAGCTTTTCCTCTACTGTTGGGAACATGATAGGATGTCCACTCCCACCATAGTTACTTAACATAGTACTAGAAGTCCTAGCCTCAGTAATCAGGCAACAAAAAGGAATAAAAGGCATCCAAATCAGCAAGGACGTCAAACTTTCACTATTCACAGACAACATGACAGTCTATGTAGAAAACCCAAAAGACTCCATCAAAAAATTGCTAAAACTGATACACAAATTCAGCAGCTGCAATACAAAATCAATGTACAGAAATCTGTTGCATTTTTATACACCAATAATGAAGCAGCATAAAGAGAAATCAAGGAATCGATCCCATTTACAGTTGCACCAAATATCATAAGATACCTAGGAATAAACCTAATCAACAAGGTAAAAGATCTTTACTCTTAATATTATAGAACACTAATGAAAGAAATTGAAGATGACACAAAGAAATGGAAAAGCATTCCATGCTCATGGATTGAAAGAACAAATATTGTTAAAATTTCTCTAGTATCCAAAGCAATCTACACATTTAATGCAATCCTTAACAAAATACCAACAGCATTTTTCACAGAACTAGAGCAAACAATCCTAAAATTTGTATGGAACTGCAAAAGACCCTGAAAACCAAAGTAATCTTGAAAAGAAAAGCAAAGCTAGAGGCATCACAATTCTGGACTTCAAGCTATATTACAAAGCTGATCAAGACAGTATGGTACTGGCACAAAAACAGACACATAGACCAATGGAACAGAATAGAGAACCCAGAAATGGACCCACAACTATATGGTCAACTAATCTTCAACAAAGCAGGAAAAATATCCAATGGAATAAAGACAGTCTTTTCAACAAATGGTGTTGGGAAAACACAATGACCGATTATCTATCATCAGTCACTTTTTGGGGGGTGGGGTAGGGAGAGAGAGAGATGGAGGGGCAGAGGGAGAGGGAGAGAGAAAATCTTAAACAGACTCCGCACCTAGCATGGAGTCTGACGTGGGGCTTGATCTCACCACCCTGAGATCATGACTTGAGCTGAAATCAAGAGTCAGACGCTTAACTGACTGAGGCTCCCAGGTGCCCCAATCATCAGTTACTTTTTTCTTTTTCTAAAAAAATATTTAAGCCAATCATCATTGGATTTAAAACTAAGCTATCTTTTTTTTAAAGATTTTTTAGAATTGCCATTTATTTACATGGTAACTGAAGCGATGGTTTCTATTTTGATCTTACATTTAAAAATAAACTAATCTCTCTCTATATATACACATATACACACAGAGCTAGGTTATATGCAAATAAGTTTATCAAGCATTATTTCTAAAATATTTACAGCAGGACTGACTCATTTTCAAGAACTATGCTATAAACACAGCAAAATCTTCAATTCATACATACTGAGGAGGAAGTTTTTTCTTCTTTTTCACTGAACTAATGGCTTTATTTATATAAACAACTAGTATTCTTTTTTTAATTGAAGTAGGAAAAAGTTTCCTTTCCCCAAAAATGGATTCATGTTTAATTCTTTTAAGCAACATAATTATATCAGAATAGTCATATAATAATAAAAGTATCCTAATATACCTAATTTGATTTCCAATATAGTAAATGGGGAAAAAAATTAAGAGCAAATCACACATGAAGAAAAGTAGATGGTTGTACAGTTACCTTTTCTGCAGAAGTTTGAGTGAAATACTTCTACTTTATCTTCACTTTTTTGCCTTTTTTGGAAAAGCTGGGTAATGAAACATGGGTTTCTCTATAAAAGTGAATTCCCTAGCTGTCAAGATATGGGGAAAGCTTTCTGTGGTAGAGAATAAGTATCTACTTGGCCTGGAAAACTATCAAAATTACAACCTACCAGATGATCTTAAAATCCTTACAGAAAATATTATCAGATAAAAAGTATTATTTTTCCACCCAGAATGATCTCTTCCAATATAGACATATACTTGCCCTCTGGCTTATGGAACCTAGTGCTATCCATTCAGATATTTTGCAATGGATTATATTTTCATATATTTAAAAATAACCAAGAACAAAAAATAAACCCTTAAAAATTGTTTACACTACACAGTTCATTCTTTCTGTCTTGTTCTTATTATAGTTTGGTTTAAAAATGGGCAGATTCTCAAACGTTTTCCAAACATCACTGTAACACTCTTTAAGACTTAACTGATCAAGTAATTAATAACAATAATAATAATGAAAGTTCATTGTATTTAGCATTTAGAAGAAAGCACTTAATTACAAAGTAAATTGTTCATATGAAACATTATTACAAATACTATTTTTTAGTAATTACAGAATAAAAGTCAAGGGGATAGGTGATTACTAGAAGTTGAAAGTCACTAAAATTATTATAATAGAGTTAAAATGTGTGCTTGGATATTTTTAAAAGCCCTTTCCTGATCTAAATGGTTTTGATCTTTATTATTACAGTTTTTCTTGGTGTGTGTGTGCGTGTGTAGGAAAATGGTTTTTATATTTAATTTAACAAGAATACAGACTGACATATATAATAACCTCATCACTTTTCATTTTTCAGTGGACCACTTAAAACATTCTATGCTGTCTAAACACTATTTCCCTCCCCCAACATTTTTTTTCATTCACAGTTGGTTATATTACCTAAAATTTCTAAAAGAAACAGAAACTTTCATTTAAGAACATCTATTAATTCATTTAGAAAGATACCAATATTTTTTCCTTCTCTTCTTGCTCTTATGACAATGGAAGTGTCTCTTCTCCCATTCTAATCTCAGCTTTCAACTGTGTTTGAATAGCCTTTCTTTATCCCTCCTCAGAAACATTATCTTTTCTCTCTATATATTGACTCCAGCCAAATAGCATTTAAATATACTCACTTCTCCATTTAAAATAATAATAACAATAAAAATAATAATAATATTATCTAACCCTTGGATATGACATATTATTTTCCAGGCATTCAACTAAATACTACTTATATTTCCTCATTTAATCATCACAAAAATCTTAAAAGACTGCTACCAGTGTCTTCACTTTACAGATTATGAAACTGAGGCAGAGAGAATTTAAATAACTTGTGTAAAGTCACACAGCTAATTAATGTTGAAGCTATGTTTAGAACTGAGTCAATCTGGATCTATAGTCTGTGCTCTTATTTGCTACATGACAATCTTGCCTTCAAAAAATGACTCTCAATTGAGCACAAGTAGCCTTCCATCTACCACCTTATACTTTTCCTTTTCTTAACCATTTTTTTGAATGAGTAGTTTATATTCATTACCTTGCTGTACATTTCATTAAAATTGTAAACATTTAATTATAGCTTCTATTCCTTCTATTTCATGACTACTCCTCTTTATTTCCATGATTTTCCAATGATTGTCATGATACTTAATTGGATACTTTGCAAAGATTTTTCTTATTTAGTATCTGAACAGTACTGAACACGAGGAATAGACACTATTAATGCACCATGCAACCCCTCTACCCTTGCAAAATGGCCCACCTCTGACCTCAACTGTACCTGTGGTAGACAGTGCACCTCAGGCTTTCTGCCTCAGGGCTGAAAAGCTTAGAAAATTTGCTCCACTCAAAGTAGAGTTGCATGGAAGTCAGGGGATAGGAGAGGCGTACGTAACCCCTCCCAGGGCACGATTCAACCAATGAGGGACTTGATTCTACAGATTATGGTCACACTTCCCATTCTTCAGAGAGAGAATTCTAAGGTACGTTTTACAATGGTTTCTCAGAGGGTCCCAATATGACTAAGTCCCACCTGCCTACATTGGAAAACAACTCCAGTTGTTCATTGGCTTTCCCTTCTCCCCACTCACATTTCCTGCTTCACCATTCTGCTTCTTGGAATTACTCCCCAATAAATAACCTACCACCAAATCCTTTCCTTAGGTTCTAGCAGAAGAACTATTGATCCTTTCCTCTTAAAGACACCTTATCCCCTGGTTCTCCATCTGTATATTCTAGCTCTCTTCTTTCCTTTCTGGCTGCTTTTTGCAGTCTTATTTGCTCATGTCTCTTCTGTACATGTTGGTGTTTCCAAGACTATGCCCAAGGCCTTTCTTCTTCTCACTTTACATATTTTCCCTTAACAATCCTTCCCACTTGCATGACTTCAGTTATTATCAGTATACCACCAATCTCTAAGTCAATGGTTCTAGCAGGAAACTAATTCCTGATCTTTATATCCACATGTCCTTCTTCCCCTTAAGCATCTACTCTTAAAACATGTTTCAAAAGCACATCAAAGACGCTATGACCCAAACTGACATCATCCCCCTTCTTTCTCCACACCTTCTTTATCCGACCAGCAGCTATAGATCTGGCTTAAAGGACAACCATTTCTGTTTCCAACATACATTTACCTTCATCCTCCACAAACTAACCATATGCTTCTGAAGTTAATTTTAAATATTATTTTCTCTAAGTATTTTTCTCTGATACCTGGCTCAAACTTTAATGTATACTAAAATAACATGGTGATCATGTTAACAAAGATTCACATTCAGTACATTGGGGTTGGAACTGAGATTTGACATTTCTAACAATGTCCTCAATGATGCTTATCAGAAAATCACAGTAGTAAGAATCTAGATTAGATTAGATGCTCCCATAACACCAAACCCATACCTTGGCTCTTTTCCCACTATCATAATTGCTTATTAAATTGTCTGTAGTCTTTGCTAGACCATAAGCTCCTTAAAGGCATGAGTATTCTCTACTAGAACTTGAGGTGTCTTCTTATCATTGGATTCTCTATTCTCTCTTTAACACAGTGACTCACATATAGTGGGTGCTTAATATTCATCGAATTGATTAGTTATATATGATCTAAAATATTCTTTTATTGGGAAAACTATATTATTTAGTCTTGATTGGGAACCAGATTTAAAGTACTTACTTGAAGTACTAGCAAAAAATGCTGTTTTTCTTTGATAAAGTCAAATATATGTAAAACATTTATACTTTTAAACCTTTTTTTAAAATTAATTCTAATGATACGCTGGAGAGAAATATCAAATACCCATTCATTGTCACAAAATTGTCTAGTCATTTTTTTCCAAAGTAGGATAATATGCCTTATTTGAAGTAGTTGAAAGATTCATAACTTAGTTCATTAACTTTTAACTTAAATGATGTTATTTAATTTTCAGAAATTAGATGGTAAGGACAAAGTGTTCCCTAAACTATAAAGCCTGTTAGCCATAAATTTAGAAGTTACATTTCACACCAAGGTTAAATCCTATAAGCTACACATGATTGAAACTTTCAAAATAATAATGTGGGTTAATGTAAAGTGAATAAAATAGTATAAATTAAAAAAATAGGTGCATTGATTGTTGCCACATCATATGTCCTGTTTGTGTGTTTGTGTGTGCATACATGTAGGCTTTGTTGTGTGTGTATGTAATTCTTCAATGAAAAGATGTAATTTAGATATGTTGGACCTCCACTGGGAAGATATATTCATTCCTTTCAATGAAGAGTTGAACAGTTCTTTTTTTTTTTAGATTGTATTTATTTATTTGAGAGAGAGAGACAGCACGAGTGGTGGGGAGGGGCAGAGGGAGAGGGAGAAGCAAATTCCTTGCTAAGCCGGGAGCCCAAGACGTGGGGCTGGATTCCAGGACCCTGAGATCATGACCTGAGCAGAAAAGGTAGATGCTTAACCGACTGAGCCACCCAGGCGCCCCTGAATAGTTCTTTTAATAGTGTATTTCCAATATCCTCTTTCCACCACCCTCAACTAGTTTTTTAAGCCGTTAACGATGGATGATAAATTATTTACATAAGCCTTGTGTAAGTGCATTAAAAAGATTAATAATTTGAAACTAAGGACATCATTTAAATATCACTAATATTCTTCTTCATTATTCCTGGTCAAAATATTTCTTAGTGTTAGTAACAGCTTGATTTACTTTTGAAAGTCCCTCTAGTTTGTTTTTAACACAACTGTTTCTAATTCACTGTCCATGGCTTTCCAAAATTAAAGCAACTGAATATCTGAGGATACACAACAATTACTGAGTAAATATCATCTGGAGAATAATTAAAAGAAGACAATGAATTAATGACTCACCAGCAAATTACCATGGAGAAGCAACATATTTGATGAAGAAAGGAATTTTTATAGTGCTTAAAATTTACATTCCTTTGGATTGATTTGTTTTTTAAAAGTGAGAAATTCTAACAAAAATATCATTCCATCCGTACAAATTAAAAGCACGTTTTTCTTTAAGTGCACAGTATTAAACAAGATTAAAATTGATGTCATTACAGTACTTATCAAGTTTGACATGAGGTGGTATTAAGAAGTAATGAAGCAGCACATGCATATATTAAACACAATCAGTCAAAATCCATGTTTCAGATGAGAGTACTGATCAGTTGTCAGTCTCATCACAGAACAATTTAAATATCTGTGTTAATCCAATGGGGAAGTCACATTATATAATTAATAAATAACATTTACCAATACCTACCAGAGAATAAGGAGATGCTATTAGAAGAAAGTGCTAAGTATAGCACTATAGAATGGGAAAAAGCATAGAGGTCTTGTTTAAGCAACACCAAGATTTAGAAAAATGGTGAGTATTGGTAATTGAGTTCAAAAGGAAATACACATACACACAAAAACACATATATCTGTATGTGTGTATTTTGTGTTATATTCATATCAACATACAGAAATATGGATTTCTGAATATAACTTATATATGTAACACAAATTGAACACTAGTATTTGAACTGGAAATTATTTATTAATATCTACTGACATTGCTTTGGTTTTATAGCAAACCAGCATCATATTCATTATGTATAATATTACCTAAAAAAGGAGACACTTTCAGAAAACGAGTTATGGAATTTAAAAAGAAAAGAATCCAAGGTTTCTCAACTCAAATATGATAAAAACTAGTAGTCACTGGTTGATCTAAAATATGACTGGCTTTCCAGAACCAAGCCAAAATCATAAGTTCCAAACTATGTTTCCTAAAGTCATGAGAAAAGACAATGACATCTAATCTAATTGGCATAAATTTTAGAGGTGCCTTGTTAAAGTTAGAACCATTTAGCAAGACAGTACGAAAAAGCTTGCCAGGGAAACATCTTAGCAGAAGATGAGAGTAGCTGTTTACTAAAATATTAGGGACCTACAGCAAGGCCAGTACTATCAGGTACATATGGTATCAGGCAGGTAATGAATTGGCTGTTATTGGCCAAGCAAAGTAAAGAAGTAGGTACAAGAAATGGAGCAATGGGTCACTCAGTATCCACAGTCAAAGCCAGGTGAGCAGAGAAAGCAAAGTGAAGGAGTTTCCAATCCTGTTTCACTCAATCATAAAGAGGGCAGAGGTTTACATTGTTTCTAACACTCAGTAACATTTTTTTAAATTTATTCTGAATGGAGAAGAGTAGATTCTGTTTCATTTGGTAAGTCTTTAAGGCTTCATGTTATAATTTCTCAAAATCAACTGAGACTTCAAGATGATGACACAGGTTTTTTTCATTTCTTCTCAGTGTTAAATGATCTTAAGGAGGCACGTTCAATCAATAGTCATTGCTAATGAGCATCTTTTTAGCTAGGTGTTTAGTCAGTTTAGTTAAGCAATTGCAATGGGTTTTAGACAGTTACATAGAAATGATAAATGATAGAGAAATTTGGAAATTATTCTAGTGCTCCTCTTCTCTTCTGCCTCAATACTCATTAATAGGGAATGCTGTGTTCTTTAAATTTCCTGCTTTAAGTGATATATATACACTCAGAAGTCCTAAATGTCTATCTGCAGACTTGACTTCCTTCAATCCAGATTCATATGTCCAATTGCCTAATAGGCAACTTCACTTGGATGTGTAATAATGATCTCACATTTAACACATCCAAAGCTGAAATCTTATCCCTAAACTTCTTTTTACCATATTCGATCTTATCTCTGTAAATCAGATCATGATGACTTTCTACCAGTAGCTGAAGACCAAAAACAGGGCAGTTGGTTTTGCCATATTTCTTTCTTCCATACACCACTGCTGTCAGCAAATTTTATCAAATACACTTATTTTTTTCTTTACATCTCTATTGAAGTATAATTTACATAAAATAAAATTCACACTTTAAATGTACATTTCCATGAACAATCACTGTCATGCCCATTTTAGAACATTTCCATCACTCCAAAATGTTCCCTCATTCGATCCTTTGTGGGTATCTTACATCTTCAACCTTGGTCCCAAGAAACTAATGATCTGTCACTTGTTTTTCCTTTCCTAGAATTCTACATAAATGGAATAACACCATATGTAATCTTTTGAATCCCACATTCTTTCACTTAGCATGATGTTTCTGAAATACATCCATGTTGTTGCATATATCAGTAGATTTTTTTTAGTTGTTTATTGCTGAGTAATATTCCTGGAATATTACCCATATATTCACCTATTCATCTCTACTCTTACAAACTTGGTCCAGGTCACTATCATCTTTTACATGGCTAACTTTGAAAGCCTTCTAACTGGTCTCTTTGCTTTACCTTTGCTGATAATTTAAGCTCAACCCAGTAACCAGTATTATCCTTTTAAAATGTAAGTCTGATCATGTCATGTCTCTATTTAAAACTTTCCAAGTATTCCAGTCTTAGAGTGAAAGCAGAAATCTTTCAATGGCCCACAAGGCCATATATGACCCAGCCTTCTGTTACTTCCCCTATTACTATCCCTTTTGCTCTCTGAGCTCCAGTCTGATTGGTCCCTTAAACCTGGAAATACAGGAGAGAGTACAAAGGTATGAGAAAAGACAGAAAAAAATATATCTGTCCACATCACCCATTTTCCTCAGTGGTGAGAAATTTAAAGCCTTCTAATATTAAGATAAATTGTAGAATACATTGTAAAATTTGAACTTTTAAATAAATTTTCATATTGAGACATGTGGTTTTAGTCTATACCCCTAAAACACCCAATGTATGTGTTTAAATTTCTCTGAGCTTTAATTGTACTCAGTAAAGTTCAAAATTGACTTAATTGATCATTCTGGAACATGAGCATAACAAAATTTAATTATATTCATGCTAAGCTAAGGCTGATGTAGGAGAACTTCTAGAAATGGAATTTTAGCTCTAAATTTTGTTTAATCAAGATTTCAAGTTTGTAACAACAACAAAATATACTGTGCTAGAGAACCCAATATCTGACGCAAATTTTATGCTCACTGAGTGAAATTCAAACAGACTCACAGCTAATTTTTACTTGGGAAATGAAAAAAGTATGAGATTTATATTTCCTTTAGCAATGTAGCACTGTGGCTATTTCACTGCTAATGGAGTGTATCAAATTACTACAGTGTGAAAAACAGAATAATGTTTTTGTTCTTCAAATAGACATAACTTTATATGAAACAACCAACTATTCACACATTTGATTAATAACAAACACATTTCCCTAAATATTATCAGATAAAAAGAAAAACCCACATAGGAATAAAACCCCTGAAAATGAAAAAATGAACTTGGGATTAGCAAACTACTATAAAATAAATGTGTTAACTGAAAAACTCATTTAGGCTGCCAACTTTCCTATCTTAAAAAAATATTCCAGCACTTTAATTTTTTCTATACTAATGCAGATACTATTAGTGCTTCAGAAAACATTGAGCACATCTCCAACACAATATTATAGTTCAGATTAGATAACCTGTTGATATATAAATTGTTTTATATCTCTTTCACACTTTACCATCAAGGTTTTGAAAAAGGAAGAGAAATTTAAGAGATTATAAATAAAAATATAAATCAAACGTTTAAATAGTAGAACACACATAGATTTTTCTTGGCCTTTGAAGGATTTTATAATTAAAAATTGTTTCTTCCTAAAACAAACTGATATTTACTATTCATTACATTCATATACCTCTACTTTTTTCCAAGGTACCTTTATTAGGCCACAGAGATTGTGAGTGACAGAACAAAGACTAGCAAAATATTCTTTTGATTGCAGAATAGTGTTCGTAGCTAAATACAAAATATATAAAAATGCTAAGAGTAAATATTGTTTTGTGTGCACACAGTATAAGAGAAATAAAGGACAGTAGAGTGGTAACTGAGCCAAATGGGACATTTAATAACTTGGATTCTCCTTTTTATTGTTTTTATTGACACTCTACAAATGTGCCTATTTGTTGGGAAGTTCTGTGGTTGTCTTATATTTACTTAAAGAAATAATGAAGAGGACAAGAATATTTCATGGTTAGAAAAGTAAGAAAAGGCTGCAGAAGTTAGGCCATATATTGAGTAAGAAGGCATCTGGACAATAAAAATGATAAGAAAGCAATCTACATGTTTTTAAAATTTAGTGAGTGACGATAATTAATAGTAATGATAACATTTTTTAAACATTTTATTTATTTATTTGGCAGAGAGAGACACAGCGAGAGAGGAAAGACAAGCAGGGGGAGTGGGAGAGGGAGAAGCAGGCTTCCCGCTGAGCAGGGAGCCCGATGTGGGGCTCGACCCCAGGACCCTGGGATCATGACCTGAGCTGAAGGCAGACACTTAACGACTGAGTCACCCAGGTGACCCAATAATGATAACATTTCTATAACAATTTACAGTTTACCAAGAACACTTGTTCTTCCCAACTACCACATGAGGCAGGAAGAGAACATATGATTATATTTATATCTACATGAAGATATTGACAGTCACAGGAGGGAAATAACATGCTTACGGCCATATAGTAATTTCACTGTGGACCAGGACTCTGAACAATGTTCTTCATACACAGAACATATGCCTATATTTTCTGTGGATTATGTGTTGCATATTGTTAATAAAGCCAGTGAAAATCTGTTGCAACTTCCTGATATTATTTTTTAAAGACTTCTAGTTGATTCAGATGTTTAGCACAGGTTGAGAACTACTGATATAAAATAAGAAGAAAACAACCAGGAGTTTATAATATGGAAAAAATACATCATATGAAGACTTGAAAAGAGCAAGAATGCTATCCTAGAAAAGAAAATAACTGAAGGAGAGCATTTCACTTAGCATGCTCTGCTGTCCCAGGCAGAACTTGACACAATAGCTAGGAGTTCTAGAGAGACAGATGCCAAATTAATAGAAGGCTTGATGTTCACAAAATTAAAACAATTCACAATAAGTGTGTGCCTCATGAAGTTGTAACCTCTCCATCAAGGAAAATGCTCAAGCAAAATGGATAACTATAGATCAAGGAAAATGGTGGAAACCAACAATGAATACATTGAGAGACATAAAAGATCACTGAAAGACTCTAAGAATTTGACACTTTTCTCATTTGTCTTGAACCTAGCTTCCATTCTTCAGTTCATAATTAGTTGAGATGTGCATTTGTTAATTATTAATAATAAAAACAAATGTGTTCATTTAAAAAATGACTTCTGAACTTGTCTTATAAAATTTAAGAAAGAAGAGTGTGTCCATAGACTGAAGATAATACCAATATTCACATCTTCCTTTAAGATTTTTTTAGGAGGGAAGACCGCATAGGTGGAAAGAACTCTCCCTTTGGAGACAGATCTGAATTCAAATTTTAGCTCTGTTGCTTTTGGATTACAAAGACTTGAAATAGAAACTTGACTCCCTTGATCTCTTATTTCTCTAATAAAACAGTATAACAGAAATTACAGAATAATTTTAAGGACTAACTGTAATATGGCATAGAGTGGGGCTAAATAAATATTAGTTTCCTAAATTATGTCCAGCCTAATTGGTAACAATTTCTTACACCGGCACAGACAAAGACATCTGTGAAAATGTGGCCAAGGAAATTCAAATATGAAAGGGTACAAAATTAACATATTTATATAAATACTAAAATTTTAAAGAAAATGGAACATGAAGGTATTTTTTGTCTCCCCAGAGATCTCAAATTTGGAGATCTCTGCACTCCATAACTCAAATAGCTTTAGAATTCTGTGATTCTAAATCATTCTCAAACCCTTTACTTGATGGCCGGGTAAATAGAGCATGCTGAACATAATTTAAATTGTTCTTGATGATTCATGGTAATCATTAGGAATAACATTTTCTATATTATACATAGTATAGTACTTGCTGCTAGGATTTTTCCATATTTCTGGATTGCTTTTTCATAGGGCTTCTGCTTAACGTCACTTCTCATTTTAGAGGCTCCTACATTGTTTAGTATTGTTGACTTTCCACTAATTTGCCCTGCGTACTGCTATTGGTGTTTCTCTAGCTCCTTTTTTTGTGATCTGATCTATGTTTTAACTATAACTTTCCAAATACTTTAGAGGTCTGTTTAGCACACAATCACCTGCAACCTAATCTTTACAGCCTTAGTTGTCAGACTGCTGCTCAAAGTAACTTAGAACAAAATTAATGACTTTTAGTAAAAACTGTTAAAAAGATGTTAAGTATTTGAGAAGGCAAGAAATGTAAATACTCCTTATAACTGCCTATTGGTACTTATTTTCCTAAGACTCAGGGGTGTTTTAGCTTAATTATTTCTGTCTTTGTTACTAACCTACTTGAGATTGTTGCAAGTCAGGTAGCTGTGTGATTGGGTGTTACTATAAATGTGCAATTCCATAACAAACCAGATTGTAGCTATAAATACAAAGCTAGTGGAATAAAATCCCCCAAGTGGGCTATATAGAGAAACATTATTTAATATTAAAAATAATTGTTAGCGTAAGCCCTGGAAGTCATTTTTAAGAAGAAAAGAAGTCAGATCATTTTAAGAAAGAGGATTTCCTTACCTTATTTCCCCCACCAGCATTATACATTGTGAATTATGTTTATGAGGATGACCCAAAAGACATTTAGAGTGCCTTTTGGATCAACCCAGGGAGATTAACATATATTTAGCATAGAAGGAGATATTCAGAGCTGGAGGGCACCACAGAGATAATTGTAGCCAATCCTCACATTTCACAGATGAGGAAAAGAGGCCCAGAATGGCAGATTCATTTACACAAGTTTCACATCTAGTTAGCAAATGTCAGGAATAAAACCAGGTCTCTGAATTCTTAATGTGGTGCCTTTTCATTATTCCCATGGCTACCATACCATTCAGCATGCTTTATTATTCTTTGGTACTTTGAAAAAGTTTATTCTTGGGCCAAGATTTTATAACTCTTGCTATAGCTTGAATGTTTGTGTCCCCCCAAAAATTCATATGTTGAAACCTAATCCTCGAGGTGATGGTATTCAGAGATGGGGCCTTTGGGGGGTGAGTGAATAGAATTAATGCCCTTGTAAAAGTGGACCAAGAAAGCTCCCTTGCCCCTTTCAATGAACCAGAAAGCTGACTCTAACAAGATTCCAAATCAGTCTGTGCCTCCATCTCGAACTTTCCAACTTCCAGAAACAGCTAGAAATAAATTTCTGTTGTTTATAAGCCACCCTGTTATGGCATTTTGTTATAGCAGCACAAACAGACTAAGACAACCCTGTTAACTGCAATAATAAATAAGCTAGAACACCAATTTCCTTAACAACACCACATAAAGAGACATTTAGAAAATGTTCCTAGTAATGGAGAATTGTTCCCTTTTGGAGCAATAGCATGTGTTTCCTCCTGAAGAAAGCAACATCAGAACATGTTCTTCAGCCCTCACTGGGAGCTTAAGAACCCCTCTCTTTGAATGGGCTCTCTAAGTAACTGATGTCCATTTGTCCATCCATCCATCCATCCAGTGATTAATTTTACAATTTTGGATCATTGGCATTTTTTTTTCTCTCCTGCACTTTTCTATGATATGTTCCTCTTAATCTGCAACATTACTTATGAAAATATTCACTTAACATAGTATCTAAACTGTGTATCTTAGAAGTATACTTTTTTCTGAAAATAAAATATATAATGATTTTAGATTTTATATTTGAAACCATATAAAAATGTTTTATTTTATTATCTGAATTTTTTCCAAGTACAAGTTAAATTTATTGAACCAATTTGGAAAATATTACTTCACAGATTCTAAGTTAATACTTTATTTAAAAATCTTCATTATAATGGTAAAATGTCTATCTCTCTTCTTCACATAATTTGTGTTAAAATGTAAGTAAAAAATAATTATACATATAAAATAAGAGGAAATTATTTCAGCAAGAAAAATAATGGGCAATAACTGGTTTCAATTTTTAAGAGTCTCATTTGAAAAGGGATAAATGAATTTTGGCCAAAGTTAAGACAGAAAAGCGACTCTAAATTCATAATCTCAGTGGCCAAAGGCAAATTATGTAGATATCATTTAATTTTTATTCATTTCATGTAAGAAATATGCCACATGCCAACTATGCACCAAATGCCATATTTACCTGGTGACCTATGAATTAAAAAGAATATAAAATCACCTCTTCTGGCCTTAAAGAAACTTTCAATATAGTCAAACATATTGTGAAAGCATGAAATGGCTGAGAGAAAAGAAAGGAGAACTCTATGAGTTTGAAATACTATTATTTTATGTATAATTTTGATTATTTGAAATGAAGTTAAACTTAACTATGGCCCCTGTATCTCAAGTGAACTCATTCTTTAACATAAGAAGTGATAACAAATTCCTAACAAATAACTGTTCAAAACAGATAAAAACATAAGATGTTTCAAACTTACAGTTAATTTCAAACAAACTATAAGACAACAGTCAATGATTAATTAAACAAAATAACCTTGCGTTTTGGTTTGGAAATAAAAGGGAATAACCTGGGTCAAATCTGAAATGATACCATAATAAACATACATAAACTTTTAGCTTTATAATTAATCTAAAGCAACAAGGTGTATTTTATTAATTTAAAAAAGTTTAAAAAAAATTTTTAAAGATTTTATTTGAGAGAGAGAGAGTGAGTGAGAGAGAGAGAGAAGGAGCAGGGGAAGGGGCAGAAGGAGAGGGAGAAGCAGACTCCCTGCTAAGCAGGGAGCCCCATGATGTGGGGCTGGGTTCTGGGACTCTGGGATCATGACCAGAGCCAAAGGCAGACACTTAACTGACTGAGCCACCCAGGCACCCGAACAAGGTATTTCTTGATTGCCATGAATGTTTTATGAAAGTTCCTGTATTTTTATTTGCCTTGTCGAGGAAAGAATAAAAGTAAAAAATACTGATTACTATACACTTATATAAGATCTTAAGCTTAAACTAACAAATATTCTCATGAAGAACATAAGGGGCTAAGACACTATATAATACAACCTTACATTTCATTTCTTTATTGAAATATCTGCTAATTTATTCAACTACTACTTGATGGCACACATATAGCTGTACCCCAAATTTAATAGTAGGAACAAATAGAAAGGATGAAAGTTATTTTTTAATGGGTACAGAGCTTCTGTTTGGGATGGTGAAAAGTTCTGGAAATGGATAGTGGTGATGGTTGCATACTACAAAAAAAAAAAAAAAACAAGTGAAAGGAGTGAGATAGGTTCACAAGGATCTCCTGAACTCATTTTTAGAAACAAAAATCCTAAACCACATATGTACAACTAATAACCCATTTAAAAAATGGGCTAAGGACTTGAATAGACATTTCTCCAAAGAAGAAATACAAATGGCCAACAAGTGAAAAAGAAAATGTTCAACATCATTAATCCTCAGGGAAAGGCAAACCAAAACAGCAAGGAGATACCACCTCACACTTGTCAGCGTGACTGTTATATAAAAAAAAAAAAGACGAAAACAAAACAAAAGACAAAAAGTGGGGATGTGGATAAATTAGAACCCTTGTATCCAGTTAGTGGAAATGCAAAATGGTGCAACCACTATGGAAAACAGTATGGAAGTTCATCAAAAAATTAAAAATAGAAATACCACATGACCCAGCAATTCCACTTCTGGGTATTATCCAAAAGAATTAAAATCACTATCTCAATGAGATTTAGCACTCCCATGTTATTGCAGCACTATTCACAGTAGCCAAGATGTGGAAACAGGGTATATGGCTATCAACAGGATTAATACAGTGGAATACTATTCAGCCTCAAAAAAGGAAATTCTGCAACATGCACGGACATGGATGAACCTTTAGATAAGTTAATAAGCTAAACAAGCCAGTTACAGAGTCAGATTCATAGAACCACAGAAGATAATGGTGGTTGTAGGGCCTGGAGGCAGGAGGAAAAGAGGAGTTATTCATCAAGCAAAAAACGAAGTGAAGCAAGATGAATAAGTTAAGGAGATCTGCTGAACAACACTGTATTCATAGTCAACAATAATATATTGTTATATTTAAAAATTTGTTGAGGGTAGGTCTCATATTAAGTGTTCTTAGGACAATAAAATCAAATTTCAAATAATGACAAATATGAAAATGTACTTAAGATATATCATGAAGAGAAAAAGCAAGAACTCAAAGAGTTGAAGTGTGCAAATTCATTATTTTCTATATATGTTATGGATATCTAGTGCATGCTAAGAAGACACTCTGGAAGAACTTAAGTTATATTGGAGGTGACATTATGGGGACTAAATTGCTGAGTTCTGGGTTATTAAACATGTTTATAACATGAGCATAGAAAAATCTGGTTAAAATGGTAAATTTTGTGTTATATGTATCTTACCATAGAAGTAAGAAAAATTCAAGAGCCTAAGACCTCATGACCCTAAAGTGTGGTAAGACACCTATGAATTTCTTGTACATTGTGTGTCCTTGCTAGACCTACAGCTCCTTTTATACACCATAGATATAGTAATATTATCTTTCAGTGTCAGAGGATCTGAAGAAAATCTTTTTTGTTACTTAAATAACACAGGAAATCTCCAGGGACTAAGCGATTAAGACATCCTGTTGCTTGTTCAAAGTGAGGTTAATTCCTTTACCCTTTGTAAAACTAGAAAATATTAAATGTTATTTCCTTTTCTAGAGAAAATGGCACAGTCAAGATAAGTGTGCTGTGAGCATAGTAATTATTAGCAGCTATCTTCAGCTACTCTGAATCATACTGTGTTTTCCATTAGAAGAGAGTTGTTATGATATTGCAAAGCTCTTTTCATGGGAACAAAGCTAGATTCCTTATACGATTTCTTAACAGTAATTTATACAAGACTCTTAATAATAAGTATAGGATTTGCAGGTGCAGAAATGAAGAACAGAAGCCTATTAATAAGGTATATTCCATAAGAAACGATAATTTAATATTTTTCTGAAAAATCTCGGAGAATTGCTCAGAACTTGCACGAATCTAAGCTATGACATAAGAATGTCAGATAAGTTTCTACAGAAAATAACAGACTCTACAGTGTCCCTCCTACCATTCTGGAAATATCAGAACCAACATTATCACTCAAATATTCTGCTTCTTTGCTCCAGATTACTATGCCACTAGATCTTTTGTTCATTTAATGCCACCATGTCTTCTTTTAAATGATTGCAATTCTCTGTACTATTTTTTTTGAAAAACAAAGAATATTTTAAAACATGAGTGCATAAAGTCAGAACCTACAAGTTTTCAAATTTCATGAGAAAATAAGAAAACTATATCTTTCACTCATTTAAAATAATGGGTAATTTCAGGTTAATGTTAAAAATACTTAATACTTTCCAGCAACATTTTAATAATAAAATACAACAAAAAAAATACTAACCAAAGTAGTATTTCCACATACTTTTACTTCAGAAAAACAACTGAACTTATACATCAGAGAAACATGTACAAAGTTGTTGGCAAAACCCATGACACTGACTCACTGACATTCTAAAACAGTGAAATGCTGTCATGCACGAGACATACATTTTACAATCCATTTATACTACAGTTTCTCCAACTATTCAATCAGAAAAGGAACTGCACTACAAGTTTGTTAGCAGATTTTAATGATAAATGCTTAGCAGTCACATTATGCCCTCATGTTTCCCTTTGATCTCTCTGCATTACTTGGGGTTTTATAAAGTTGCTTGCTGTGCCAAGCACATTTTCTTTCAGATAAATGAAAAGGTCTGTGTACCAACCTGATTGATGAATGTAGTGGGCTATTCATAACCCTGAGACATCTGAATGGTGTGTATATTCCATTAAATATAGTCAAAGAAAAACTTTGCAACAATATGAAATCTGTGGGATACTCTTTTATTGTCAATAAAAATTACAGGAATTGACTTTTTAAAGTGTAAATACACTATTTATAAAGCTGAAAGCACCTAAACTGCACTGGCAAAATAATTTTTTAGTGAAAGTTATTTATATCCGGATACAGTGCCCACTTACAGTCTAGCTCACCAAGTACATGGGCTCAACCAAGGAAAAATGTAATTAATCTGCTCTGACTTGAGCATCACTGCTTTTTTCAAAAAAATTGTTTATACACATGCAACAATCTTAGAATAGTGATTTTAGCTCACAACAGGGTCTTTGGATATATGGTCTGTTTTTGGAGGTTAGAAGATAAATGCAAAGGCTGACCTGTAAATACTCTTGATAATTTTATCCTCTTTAATTACCTATGCATCTCTCCAAAGTACACTGGGTTAGAAAACCAGAATGTTGCTTTGTATCTTTGTCACTCTGCTAGCTTGATGTGTGAATGTGGAATATAATTTAATTGCTCTGGATCACAGCCTTATCTCTAAAATGTGAATTAATTGAGAGTAAAATCATAATGAGGATACTAAACAGAAAAATCTTCCTTCTTTCCAGTACCAGTAACATTAAAGTGTAATCCAATATCTTTTAAGCTAAGGAAATATTCGTGCTAATGTTGTCTATGCAGCATTAGTTATCTGGACGATGATTTAAAATATGCAGATATGTTTTTATAGATATGTTCTATTACAGGTGAGCTTCATGCACACCCATTCTTAGAATATTGATTATTTTGTTTGTTATGATTCTTTAAAATTGCATAGGTTCAGCCTCCAGTTATTAACATCTAAAACTGAGATGGAAAATGGGATATTTTATATCTCTGTAAAATGTGGTGATATTGCATTATTTATGCTAGATTTTTCAGATCTCTAATAGAAGGGCTTATTATTGTGACTGCATAAAGAATAGTTTATGAATTTATTAAAGTTAGAATCTAGTCATCTGAATCATTTATAAAAAAAGAGAACTGATTTGTAAATTTAATTTTTAAAATTCTGTGATTTCTCCAACGCACAACTTCCTGTAGCTTGCATGACTAGGAGGCTGTAATATTGCCAAGAAGCCAGGAAGAATGAGTCATCCAATCAGGAAACAGTGTTCCAATAAAGAAAACTTCCAGACAATTAAGACTTTTACCCCTTTACCCTTTCAAAATATTTAAATATATTTCAGAAGAATCATTCCTCAAATCACATATAAAATTTCCTGATATTTTAAGTAATCTTTACCACCTTTTTAAAGGTTTTTTTAAATTTATTTTTTATTTTTTTTAAATATTTTATTTATTTATTTGACAGAGAGAGACACAGCGAGAGCAGGAACACAAGCAGGGGGAGTGGGAGACAGAGAAGCAGGCTTCCCGCTGAGCAGGGAGCCTGATGTGGGGCTCAATCCTAGGACCCTGGGATCATGACCTGAGCCGAAGGCAGACACCCAACGACTGAACCACCCAGGCATCCCTTAAAGGTGTTTTAAAGGTGTTTTTTCTCTAGAATTTTTGTGTTTGTTTTTAACTACTAAAAAATTTGGATGAAAAATCTGGAGGATTTAAATGGTGAATGCAATTTTTTAAAAAAGTAAGTTTGGGCCAACTGGAAAACAAAATCCCACAATTATCATCTACCTGAGCCCCATGTGGCTGTGTCTGAGACTGTTCACCGTTACTGAAGGAAGCATGAACTGTTCATTATTTTCTGGCCACTGCTGTCATGTGATTTGGAGCCTCCTCACCTCTTAAAGTATGTGTGAGCCAAAATTCTCATGTCTCTAGGACCAGCTTAGCTTTACAATCTGCCTGCCATATGCCACCAAAACAGAAGGAACTCTCATTGTAGTAAAAATATATTTTAGAAATTGATCAAAATAAATTGGAGTCCAGATGCAGGATGGGAGTCCTCCAACCAGAGTCTGCTCTAAATCAGTCGAAAGCTACCCAGGCTGACAAGGCACAATTCTACAATGCATTGTACCACAGGACTGGCTTTTTGGTTGTGGAATGTAGTTTTTATCATTTTCCCATTTCTGTTCTTGCAGTGGATCCTTTTTTCTCTTTCCTCTCCATGCACTTACCTTTAGCACCTCTGCATCTGCCTCTAATGTGTTGCTTTTCTACTAAATTTGAGGGGGGAACTAAATTCAGGGAGTCACTGTTACTAACAATCTATTCTCACTGAGAAAAAAGTGGAAATAATCTATTTGTATCATTTAGTAGACATCTGGCATCCCCTCTAAATATTACTTTATAAAACTACAATACTGAAGTTGAAGATCATTTTTCATTAAATATGTTAATACTGAGTATTTTAATAGTGGCTTTTTCCCAATGGCTTAAAAACTTCCAAAATTTTGTCTCATTAATTTTAGTAATAACTTGGTGAAGTAGGAGGGCAGTAAGAAATCTTTTAAATTGAAGGTATTATTCTAAGATAATTTTACTTGGTAAAGCTGAAGGAGTGAATGTGAAATATAATCATCTACCTTATATTATCATCCAAATATATGTTTGTACCCTTTAAATAAAATATTGGTAGAGTCAGAAAAAAGTTGAAAATATTTTGTATCAAAGCAGTTTAGACTTGCTTCATTTGTATAGTAGAAGTACTTAATTGTATTTGAAGTTCACACTATCAATCTACTAAGATCGAAACTCATGGGTTCTCATACACTGTTAGTGGGAATGCAACCAGTGCAGTCACTATGGAAATAAAAAATTAAAAATATAATTACCATGTGATCCAGTAATTACACTACTGGGTATTTACCCAAAGAATATGAAAACACAAATTCAAAAGGGATGCACCCCTATGTTTATGCACCCCTATGTTTACTGCAGCATTATTTACAATAACCGAAGTATGGAAGCAGACCAAGTGTCCATTTATAGAAGAATGGATAAAGATATGACATACTAAAGAAAACCAACAAATCATGAAAGAAAGACAAGAAAGGATCAGAGAAAATCTTCAGAAAGAACCACGAAACAAGTAACAAAATGACAATAAACACATATCTATCAGTAATTACTCTGTATGTAAATAGACTAAACACTCCAATCAAAAGACATAGGACATCAGAATGGATTAAAAAAACAAGACCCACCTGCATGCTTCCTACAAGAGACTCATTTTAGACCTAAGGACACCTGTAGATTGAAAGTGAAGGGATGGAGAAACATCTGTCATGCAAATGGTTGTCAAAAGAACAATGGAATAGCAATACTCATAGCAGACCGAATAGACTTTAAAACAAAGACTGTAAGGGCTCCTGGGTGGCTCAGTTGGTTAAGCAACTGCCTTCGGCCTGGGTCATGATCCTGGAGTCCCAGGATCAAGTCCCACATTGGGCTCCCTGCTCAGCGGGGAGTCTGCTTCTCCCTCTGCCCCTCCCCCTCTCGTGTTCTCTCTCTCTCTCAAAGAAATAAATAAAAATCTTAAAAAAAACAACAAAGACTGTAACAAGAGACAAAGAAGGATATTGTATAATCATAAAAGGGACAATCCAACAAGAAGATATAACAATTGTAAATATTTATGCATCCAACATAGAAGCATCCAAATATATAAAACAGTTAATAACAAACATAAAGGAACTAATCATATATAAAACAGTTAATAAACATAAAGGAACTAATCGATAGTGATACAATAATAGTAGGGGATGTTAACACCCCACTTACATAAATAGACAAGTCATCTAAACAGAAAACCAACAAGGAAACGATGGCTTTGAATGATATACTGGAACAAATGGTTTTAACAGATAATTCAGAACATTCCATCCTAAAACAACAGAATACACATTCTTTTCAAATGCACATGGAGCATTCTCCAGAATAGATCACATATTAGGCATCAAAACTACCCTCAACAAATTCAAGAAGATCAAAGTCATACTATGCATTTTTTTGGACCACAGTGCTATGAAACTAGAAGTCAACCACAGGAGAAAACCTGGAAAGACCACAAATACATAGAGATTAAGTAACATGCTACTAAACAATGAATGGGTCAACCAGGAAATAAAAGAAGAAATTAAAAAATGCACGGAAACAAATGAAAATGAAATACAATTGTCCAAAATTTTTGGGATGTAGCAAAAGCAGTTCTAAGAGGGAAATTTATAGCAATCCAAGCCTACCTCAAGAAGCAAGAAAAATCTCAAATATGCAACCTAACTTTACACATAAAGGAGATAGAAAATGAACAATAAACGAAACTTAAAACTAGTAGAAGGAAGGTGATAATAAAGATTAGAGCAGAAATAGATGATATAGAAACTAAAAAAAAAGAACAGATCAATGAAACCAGGATGTGGTTCTTTAAAAAAAATCAATAAAATTGATAAGCCTCTAGCCAGACTTACCAAGAAAAGAGAAAAGACTCAAATAAATAAAATCACACATGAGACAGGAGATATAACAACCAACACAGATGACACAAAGAAATGGAAAGACATTCCATGCTCATGGATTGGTAGAACACATATTGTTAAAACGTCTATACTACCCAAAGCAATCTACGCATTTAATGCAATCCCTATCAAAATACCAATAGCATTTTTCACAGAACTAGAGCAAACAATCTTAAAATTTGTATGGAACCACAAGAAACCCCAAATAGCCAAAGCAATCTTGAAAAAAAGCAAAGTGGGAGGCATCACAATTCCAAACTTCAAGTTATATTACAAAACTGTAGTGATTAAGATAGTATGGTACTGGCACAAAAACAGACACATAGATCAATGGAACAGAATAGAAAACCCAGAAATGAACCCATAATTATATGGTTAATTAATCTTTGACAAAGCAAGAAAGAATATCCAAAGGGAAAATGACTCTCCCTTCAACAAATGGTGTTGGGAACTGGACAGCTACAAGCAAAAGAATGAAACTGGATCACTTTCTTACACAATACACAAAAATAAATTGAAAATGGATTAAAGACCTAAATGTGAGACCTGAAACCATAAAAATCCTAGAAAGGAACACAGGCAATCACTTCTTTGACATCAGCCATAGCAACTTTTTTCTAGATAGGTCCCCTGAAACAAGGGAAACAAAAGCAAAAATGAACTATTGGGACAACTTCAAAATAAAGAGCTCTGCACGGTAAAGGAAACAATCAAGGAAACTAAAAGACAACTTACAGAGTGGGAGAAGATATTTGCAAATGACGTATCTAATAAAGGATTAGTATCCAAAATACATAAAGAACTTAAAAAACTCAACACCCCAAAAATGAGTAATACAACTAAAAAATGGGCAAAAATCATGAATAGACATTTCTACAAAGACATACAGATGGCCAACAGACACATGAAAAGAGGCTCATCATCACTCACCATCAGAGAAATGCAAATCAAAACTACGATGAGATATCACCTCACACCTGTCAGAATGGCTAAAATCAAAAACACAAGAAGTAACAAGTGTTGGCAAGGATGTGGAGAAAAAGGAACCCCCATGCACTGTTGGTGGGAATGCAAACTGGTGTAGCCAATGTGAAAAACAGTATGGAGTTTCCTCAAAAAGTTAAAAATAGACTACCTTATGACCCAGCAATCGCACTATTGGGTATTTACCCAAAGAATACAAAAACACTAATTCAAAGGAATACATGCACCCCTATGTTTACAGCAGCACTATTTTCAATATCCAAAGTATGGAAGCAGCCCAAGTGTCCATGGAATGATGAATGGGTAAAGAAGAACTTATATATATAGTGTATAATATAATTTAATGGAATATTATTCAGCCATAAAAAAGAATGAAATCTTGCTATTTGCACTGACATGAATGGAACTAGCAAAGTAATATAACTTGAAGTCCGGAATTGTGATGCCTCCCACTTTGCTAAGTGAAATAAGTCAGTCAGAGAAAGACAAATACCGTATAATTTCATTCATATGTAGAATTTAAGAAACAAAACAAAGGAACAAAGGGAAAGAGACACACACACACACACACACACACACACGTGCGTGCACGCACAAACCAAGAAACAGACTCTTTACTTCAGAGGACTGATGGTTACCAGAGGGGAGGAGGGTGGGTGGATGGGTTAAATAGGTGAAGGGGCACAATTATCATGATGAGCACTGAGTAATGTATAGAACTGTGGAATCATTATATTGTATGCCTGAAACTAATGCAACACTGTATTTTAACTATATTGGAATTAAAATTAAGCAAAACAACAAAATTCATGAATTTTGATCTCATTTCATATATTCTTCAGAAAGAAAAAAATTCTGACTTTAGAGAGTGGATTATAAAACTATGATAAATCTGGTATCATTTTGTATTATATAAAACACATTTTTTGTTTCATTGAAAATGACAGAAAATCACAACTGAAAAGCCTGAGGAAATAAAATTATTGGTACATAAGTATATAATAGATTTTTCTTATAATAGTGGTATCTTTGTTAATAAAGAGCATATATTCCACTAATGTTTTATTTAAGGACACTTCATCATCCCTGATAGATAAGACAGAGTACATAAGAAGTATTCTAGGTAAAACCAAATACAAATGACTGTAGGTCTCATATCCACCACTGTTTTTCAAGTACTCCATGACCCATCCACAGTATATCAGTTTCCTAGAAAATCTCAAACATTTTTCTGCCTAATTTTTTGCTGTAGAATTTATAGCAGAAATAACAAGACTCCCACCAAAGTCTGTCCTTTGCCTTTTCCATACGTATAGAGTTGTTAACTAGTCACAGAGCTGCCCAGCTAGACTACATTTCTCAGCCTCCTTAAGCAGAACATAACTAAGTTCTCATGAATGAAGTGAGTAGAAGTGATGCATGTTTTCCATGTTCCCTTCCTTGTCATGAGCTAGAAGACAGACATGTCCATGGCACAGCTTAAAACACACATATAAGAACAATATTCTAGGACAGTGGTTCTCAAAGGGTGGTCTTTGGACCACCACCAGCAGCAGCAACTGAAATTTTGTTGGAAATGCAAATTCTCAGGCAGTCTAGACCTAATGAATCAGAAACTTTGGGAGTGGGGCCCACAAATGTGTATTAAGGAGCTCTCCAGGTGATTATGATGCATATTAAAATTTGAGGGTCATTGTCTGAGGGGACACTGGAGAAACAACTTGGAAGAACCTGTATTAAAAATGGCCATCTAAAACAGTGCCACCCCACTCACCAGGCTTCTCATCTCTCAACATTTATTAGTAAAATCATATAGTTCTTTGGGTCACTGAATTGTTTATGTCCTTCTTACAGCAGTTCAGCATTTGTCCTAATTGGTATTTATTCAATCTGGAATTGCCTGTTTAATATTTCCCCTTGTTTAATATTTCACTTGATAAAATTAAGATCCTACCTCAGTCTTTGTAAGTTAGCACTAGCGCATTTGCCTAATGTCAAAAACCACCTGGCCATTTTTGCTTTCCTTTAATCTATTATACACATTGTTGACTGAACACTCTTTTAAAAATTTCAAATCTAATCTAATCTTAACTCTTCTGCATCAAATTCTTACTAGATTCTCATAGCAGTTACGCTACAGAACAACATGGTTAAGGAGGCCTATGAGGTTCCACCCAATCTAACACAAGTTAAGCTCTCCAGTCTCATCCAGAACCATTTCACTTTTCTCAGCTCTAATCACACTTTCCTGTCTGTTCTTGAATCATGGCAAACTTTTTCACACCTCAGTGCTTTTCCCCATGTTGCTCACTTCACTATCTCCCTTCTACTCATTCTTAGGTTTCTTCTTAAATATAATTTTTTCTTCTCTCCCACCCCCACTGAATCTCATATGAATCAAACCAAAGTCCTAAAATCTCTTATCATGTCTTCACATTTCCTTTCATAGCACTTTACAATTTTTATAACTGACTGCTTTCTATAAATCTTGTTTCTGGATGTCATGTCCCTCCCTCTCCCACCGTACTACAGGAGGCTTGATGAGGGAAAGTACCATATTTATTTGCTCACATTATGTGCCTAGCATCTAGTACCAGACCTGACACATAGTAAGGGTTTAATAAATATGCACTGAATGGATAAAAAATGGATTATTTGAGATCTGACTCATGTAACATCTATCTCTGAAGACTATTTGGATCATGATTCCTTATAAAAGAATGTCATTTCCAGTGGTTTTATTAACCAGAGTGTCCCTATCTACTTACAATTCCTGTTCCTGTTTAACATAATCTATCAGTAAGCATTTATGTAATGATCTATTTGATCTTGGAAAGTTACAATCTAGGTTAAGAGTACACCATATCTCATGCACTGCTGTGATTTGTTTTCCTATAAGACAGCTTCAATTACTATATCCCATTGCTAAAATTTGCTGTGGATATCCTTCTCCCAATGTATAATCTCATCATTCCCACATTCAAAACTATTGTAGGTGGACTATAACCCAATCTGATTTCACAGTTTCCCCAGCAAGATAGTTATTGCTTTATTCAAATTAGACAATTCAGTATTCCCACATATTCTCACCTCTGGGCCTTTGCACATTTAATCCTGTCTGCCAGGAGTCTTCTTGAAATTAGGGCTTTTCTCTGGGAGACATTTGCCTCACAGTGACTATCTCTGCCTGCTGATTTCCCCTGCATTCTTCAAGGCCCATTTCAAATGGTTTCCAATGATCTGACTAAGCAAATGCAAGTTACATTCAGTAATTCTTATCCATTGGGCATTCTTGTCAGATTAGTGGATCCCTGGTGACCAAGCTTCTGCCCCGTGAAAGTGCATAATAGTGTATTTATGTCTTATGATATGGAAGGGGCAGAAATACAATACAGCAAAACACTTGAAAGTGAACTTCAGGGAGTACATTCAAATGAAAATTCAAACATTTCTAAAAAATTAAGTCAATAGATCAATCAGAAAAGAAAAATGGTAGAAAATGCAACTCTACTTTAGAGCTATTACAAGAAGCTGTCAGATGAGCTATAAATGATAAATGTAAGCGGCAAAGAATTACATGAAGTATTGCTGAGAACCAATTTTTACCACTTTGTACAGTCCTGAAACCATGAATATTAACTATAAAGATATGGGAAATTTTAGCCTATCACATAGAATATTGTTACAGAAAGTATCACTGAGTGAAAAGGGATACCATATCTCCCAGTGGGATATATTAAAATACAAAGATTGGTTGAAAGTCAGTGGTATGAGAGATTTAGATTGGCAAAATTCTATTTTTCACTTTTGTTAAATTAACAGCCTCAAACTCCTTCCCGTTACCTGTCCTGATCTTTGTTACAGTACTTAGTTAACGTAAGAAAATTTTTTCTCAGCTGAAAATGTAAAGCATCATCATTCTGCCAGGAGCCTGATTTGTTAGCAGCTCAAGTGGCAACATGGAGCTAACCCAAGGGCTACTGCACTGCTGTTTTTCTAGGAGAAAATCTTGAAGATAGTCTCAGTCGTAGGATCTCCTTGGCCTGAGAACATTTGGCAGTATTACCACTTTAACATACCAGAGTACATTAAATTCAGCTCCTGGGAAGCAAAAAGTATATGGTATAGCAGAATTGGAAATCTTTCTGACTAATTAAGGAACCATGTGGGAGTTGTGCTCATGGCATTCTCATTTGTAAAGGAAGGAAGAAAGCTTTTACGAATAAGGAAGAAAAGCAAGTGAAACATTTTGCTGAATGCACATGGATTTTAGAGCTACATCTCCCCCCCACAAAATGTTCCCAGTCAAAATGAAGGCATCAAGCCATTTTTATTTTAAGCATTGGGTCAATTTGACATTCCAAGGTCCAGATAATTATAACTTCAAAGCCTCTTAGCTTTTCTGAAGACAAATACTATCATAGCTTACAAAATCAGTCAATCAAATTAGCAGCTCAACTGACTAAATTTCTTGATAATGAAGATAGGTTGAAAAGCAGGATGTAACTGTTCTTCTTTTCTTTTTAACTGAATAACAGAATTACCTACAAACTATGTAGTCACTACTACAAATTGTTCCTCTTTGCTCTAGTCATAGTTTGTTTTTGTTTTTTTTTTTAAGACTCAGAATTACATGACAGCAGTAATAAACTCTCCCATCCATCTGTTTGAGATAATGGGTTCCATCATGTCGTAAAGGAGAACACAATCCTGATCAACACAGAAACTAAGAAATTGCGTCATCCCTGATGAAAGGCACTTAGGTAATATACCTTTCATTTACAGAGAAATAAATCTCAGAATTCCAGAGGGGAAAGCATATTGAAAATTAAGTTTTTATCTATGTTAAGCTAAATACATACGTATAATACATAAGCAAGTACTTGCTATAATATGTGAGGCAGTATCTTTATAATATGTTTGTATACAAGTAAGTAAATAACATGACAAATATTTTTTAAAGATGTGCTCATGTATGCTCAAGTGGCAGCATTCAGAAAAGTTCAAATTATGAACTGTTAGTTCTATTTATGTTAGAATACAGTCCAGACCTATAAACATTCTAAATCCTCACTGTCCCATCTGAGTACTGTTGTGTCCTCAGCATCATAATATCAAGGTTTCTGTGTGCAGGGCTGAATGACACAATAGCTGAGACACAGGTGTTCCCAATATGGTGCTTATACTCTCCTGACAGATAAAATATACACAATAAATAGGTTACTATAGGTTGAGATGATCAGAGATGTCACAGCCCTCCAAAGGGAAGTGCAGAACCTACGTAAACAGTGAAAGGGGTAAAAATATATAAAAGGGTAGGACAAAGGGTGTAGCAAGTCACACTCATTTGGTTTGTTGAAAGAACAATAATTATTTGGCCGGAAATGAGGTTTGGTTGAGAGATCTGCAAGAGTTTAAAAGTTGATTTGGCATCATTCTTCCTCTACTCAAATTATTTTTGAAGTGCATATTACCAAGAAAATGTCTATATTAACCATAATAACTTTATCTAACTGATGTGAAATCTGCTTTATGGCAAATGAGATTTGAGTGGATTGAAAATGAGAGCAGTCTTGGCACTTAGCTTTTTGTCTCTGGTCATACCATTAGCTTATACAAATTTGGAAGATTAGACTGATTAGAAAAGAAAAAAAAAAGATTTCTATGGAATAAGAAATGTATGTGACAGTCCTGATTATAGTTCTTCATTTACAAGGAAAGAATAAGGATCGATGGATTTTTAACTAAAACCAAGAAAAAATATTTGCCTGGAATGACTAGATTTAGAATATTATGTCTTAGGTATGATTACACAAAACTATATAACGTGATATAGTTTCATACAGGATTACTTAAAACTCACTTCTATGATTGAGAGACTACTTATATTAAACCGTACCTTCTTTTTCCAAAGGGCCTTTAATGAACATCATATAAACTCTTGCAGAGATGAAGAAAATCTTATCATTGTTCTTTTGGGTAAATTTAGCTTTTAAATTTCTTATCATTATTAAATTGAGAATATGACATTTAAAAAATTTTATAGAACATAATCAATATTTAAAGCCTGGAGTAGCACTGGCTCACTGCCTTGCGCTCTACCATTAGAAAGCACAGTATATTTAAAAAAAAAATCATTCCTGCACCTGTCTTGGATTTATACACTCTGCTTCCTGGATTCAGGAAGCTATTCAATGTATAAAGGTATTTCAATTTGATAATTCCCTCATATAATTAAAGTGATTTTTTGGTCATATTCAAACTTCACATTAAAAATCTCTCACGGCTTTCTGCTCATGGTTGCCGCTGAGTAAGCATCATTGAAGTCTCCCCTCCCACTGCTGCCATGTCTAAGTCAGAGTCTCCCAAAAAGCCTGAGTAGCTGTGGAAGCTCTTCGTCAGAGGGTATAAAACAACTGATGAGAGTCTCAGGGGCCATTTTGAACAATGGGGAATGCTTACGGACTGTGTGGTAATGAGAGATCCAAACACCAAGAGCTCCAGAGGCTTTGGGTTTGTCACGTATGCCACTGTGGAGGAGGTGGATGCAGCCATGAACGCCAGGCCACACAAGGTGGATGGAAGAGTTGTGGAACCAAAGAGGGCTGTCTCAAGAGAAGATCCTCAAAGACCTGGTGCCCATTTAACTGTGAAAAAGATTTTTGTTGGTGGCATGAAAGGAGACACTGAAGAACACCATCTAAGATATTGTTTTGAACAGTACAGGAAAATTGAATTGATTGAAATCATGACTTGACCGAGGCAGTGGCACAAAGAAAGTCTTTATTTTTGTAACATTTGATGACCATGACTCTGTACACAAGACGACAGTCTTGTGTCTGTACAAAGATGCCACACTGTGAATGGCCACAACTGTGAGGTAAGGAAAGCCCTATGCAAGAGAAAGCAAAGGGGTCGAAGTGGTTCCAGAAACTTTGGTGGTGGTCATGGAGGTTTTGATGGGAATGACAACTTTGGTCGTGGAGGAAACTTCAGTGGGCGAGGGGGCTTTGGTGGCTTATTGAGGTGGTGGCAGATATGGTGGCAGTGGGGATACCTATAATGGATTTGGTAATGATGGAAGCAGCTCTGGAGCACCTTTGGAGGTGGCAGAAGCTATGATGATTTTGGCAATTACAACAATCAATCTTCAAATTTTGGAGCCATGAAAGGAGGAAATTTTTGGAGGCAGAAGCTCTGGCCCCCCATGGTGATGGAGGCCAATACTTTGCCAAACCAGGAAACCAAGGTGGTTATAGTGGTTCCAGCAGCAGCAGTAGTTACAGCAGTGGCAGAAGGTTTTCATTACTGCCAGGAAACAAAGCTTAGCAAGAGAGGAGAGCCAGAGAAATGACAAGGAAGCTACAGGTTACAACAGATTTGTGAACTCGGCCAAGCACAGTGGTGGCAGGGCCTAGCTGCTACAAAGAAGACATGTTTCAGATGGAGCCAAGGAGTGGGCTCTCAGCTTGGGGTTGCCATAAACCGTCATCCATGACACAGTTGGGCCACTGCCCCTCCAGCAGGGACCCAACAAGCAGCAGATCCAGGGAGACTCCCCTTCCTCCCCCGGGAGGAGTGGCATGGGAGCACACCGCAGGGATCTGCTGGGTTTGGAGACTCCATACGGGGTCATGTGTCAGAGATAGAAACTCTCAGTCATGGGCTGGGTGAGCACGGAGTGCTGCCGGAGACCAGGGAGATGGGAGTGATTGACTGCTTTTCCTGGGGGCTCACTGAGGAGTGGGGCCCCGAGTACTCATATGTATGGGCAAACAACTCAAGGACTGTATTTGTGACTAATTGTATAACAGCTTATTTTAGTTTCTGTTCTATGGAAAGTATAAAGCATCCCAACAAAGGGTTTTAATGCAGATTTTTTTTTTCTTTTTTGCACCCATGCTGTTGGCCGCTAAATGTAATAGTCTTCACTGAATAAATGTGTCTTTAAAAAAAAAAAACCTTTCATGTACATCAAGTATACCAAGGTGAGTGGGAAATTTCTTATTCTAAATTCAGTATGAATTTAGAATTGTGTTAAAATTCTTGCTTATTACAGAGGGAAACTGCACACCTAAAAACTGCTATTACCATAATTATATGACAGGAAAGAGAATGACAAGTCTAAAAATAGTAGTAGGTTCCCCAGGGCTGCCCAAGTATAAGAACTAAGTTGCAGTAGTACAAAGACACAGGATGATCAAAAACAGTTTCATTTCCTGAAGATGAGATAAACTGCAGACATACCTAGAAAAGAGAGGAACCACCCAAGGTCAGTTAAAAAAATGGAATACTCACTTTGGGGAGTTTGTCTAGAAAGATATTTTCCAAAGTGCACTCTAATCAATTAAAATACATGGGGGTTTGGCATGGAGGGCAAACACAATAAGTTAAATGTTCAGGGTGCACACACTTATCCAAAGAAACCACACTTTGATACATATTTTCAATCAACATTTCCAAACTTACTTGGCCAGGGAACAATTATATATACCACTGGCCCTTGAAATAAAGTGGGAGTTAAGGGTGCTGACCCCCTAGCACAGTCGAAAATCTGCATATAACTCTGACTCCGCTAGAACTTAACTACTAACAGCCTATATAAAGTGGTCTCTCGTATACTGGTTTACAATTGTAAATGGTAATCCAAGGATCACGACTCCTGGAGGTATCAAAGCGCCACAGAGGTGGAGAGGGTAGAGTGAGAATTTTCCTGATGGGATTACTGAGCAGATTTCTTCAGAGAGAGTGACTGTTCTGCTATGAGTCCCTTACCCAGCCCCCTATACCTTCTAACACTTGACCTGGGGGTACAGCTTCAAGAAAATCACTTGGGGATCTCGGAACTAAGGTCACATAGTTGGGAGGCATGGATCTGGGGTTTGAATCACATATGAGAACACATAAATAACTTGTGGACAGGGTCTGATGCCTGCCAAGGAATTGGAGAAGGCTGGACACAGGCTCCTCATTGCTTTGGTGGTGGAGGCAGCTGAGTACTGAGGGATGGGTTAAGAGAGGGATGCAGAGGTGCCTTTCTGTGGACCAGATCTGAGCCATACAGCGGAGACAGCATTACATCTTGGGTCCTGTCCAAGAGTACCACCTGGCTGAGCAAGAAGCCCAGAGCAGAAAGAGATTGGAGATAACTACTCAATTTACAGGGCCTCATCTAGGGAAGTGCAGGAGAGAGACTCGATGGGTGTTACCTGAAGAGCCCAAAGGATCTCATAAAGGAAGTGTCAGCCTTAATCATCTGCCATACCCACCAAAGGACACTTGTAGCAGGAGATTAGAACTTCCTCTTCCCTTCCTTTTCCTCCCTCCTTGTGTCTTCTCCCTGATGACAAACAGCAGCTCCTCGTAGGCTTATGACAGGAGAGAGAAGAGAGCCTCTGGAATATGTCTACTTTCTTCATTTCTGGCTTCTAGCCCCAAAAAGTTCTGGGGGAGGGATTTTATTTGTTCAGAAAGGATGACCTTCTCTAAATAAACTTAAAGTGACAACTGAAAACAAAAAATATTATTGCTTTTGGCTATTTCTGAAGTTGAGCTTACTCAGTCTACCGGTTATAGAAAGTTTGAAGCTTGCTAGTAATTCAGAGCAGAGCATCAGGAGAGGCACATTTTAAATGCCACCTGTCTCACATTATAAAGTCTCCATATCTGACAGAAGGGCAAAATGTTGCTGTCTGAAATGTCATAGAACACAAAACACGATGACCCATGAAATCAGCAACATACATTGTGATTCAAGTCAGAGTTTAATCTGCAATGCTACACTGGATCATTGCAATTTTTTTGTTAAGAGAGAAGATGATGATGATGATTATGTTGATGATGATAATACTCTAGCCCTGTCAGATTATTATCATTGGTAAATTGTGTAGGTAAGGATCTCATAATCAGAGGACCGACTGTGACTCCTTAGGATGATAGAACAACTTCAGGTTGGGAGACCCCAAATGAACAGATGTTCCCTAGTAAGGCAGAATTAAATGACTCAGATTCCAGACATACACAGTGGGCCAGATGACTTGCAGGAGACAAGTGCAGTAGACTAGATTAGATTAATACTTTCACTGGAGCCCAGCAGTATGGCGAGTGATGGAGAGACAATAGAGTGTTATGTCTAGGTGTGAATTCTGGGTCCAATTTTACTGATCAATGAGAATGGCAGAACTCCAGTGCTAGGGGAATACAGCACATAGAATTCATGGCTTTTTCCCCCCTGATTCTTTAGTCTTCCAAAGTTAATTTTTTTAATTTTCTTTTTTTTTGAATTTTTCTTTTTTCCCCTTTTTAACCATCTTACCAATGCCTTTTTTTAAAAATCTTTTTTATTTTTCATTTTTAGAGTCATATTCTATCCCTTCATAGTAGTTAACCTTATTTTTGGTATACATTAAGTTATTCTCTTAACTTAAGGGATACAGTTTCTTCTAACAGACCGAAATATACCCTAAATTTCTAGTGTATAGCTTTGTTCTAGTCTCTTGCCTGATCACATTCTCTCCCTTTTTTTTAAATTTCTCTTCTTTCTTTTCTCAACCAACTTCTTATCTTATCAATTCTTTTTATAAAATCTTTTATAATTTTCATCTTTACAGTCATATTCCATCCCTTCATCATATACCCTTATTTTTGTACATATATAAGCTTTTCTTTCCTTAAAATTTTAGGAGGCAGTTTCTTCTAACAGAACAAAATACACCCAAAATCTAATGTGTGGCACTGATCTATGCACCAGCCAGATCATATTTGATCATATTCTGTTTTTTTTGTTGGTTTGTTTCTATCTTTTTCTTTTTCTTTTCTTTTCTTTTTTCTATCTTTCTTTCCCTTTCTTTTCCCCTGGTAACAGGTCTCTTCTGATTTGTTTAGTGTATATTTTCTGGAGACATTGTTACCCTGTTAGCATTTTGTGCTTTCATTCATCTGTTCTCCTCTGGACAAAATGAAAAGATGGGAAAAAAATCACCTCAACAAAAAGAACAAGAGGCAGTACTGACTGCCAGGAACCTAATCAATATGGAAATTAGTAAGATGTCAGAAATAGAGTTCAGAACGACGATTTTAAAGATACTAGCTGGGCTTGAAAAAGCATGGAAGATATTAGAGAAACCCTTTCTGGAGAAACAAAAGAACGAAAATCTAACCAGTTGAAATCAAAAAGGCTATTGATGAGGTGCAATAAAAAAATGGAGGCTCTAACTGCTAGGATAAATGAGGCAGAAAAGAGAATTAGTGATATAGAAGACCAAATGATTGAAAATAAAGAAGCTGAGAAAAAGAGAGATAAACAACTACTGGATAATCAGGGCAGAATTCGAGAGATAAGTGATACAATAAGATGAAACAATATTAGAATAGTTGGGATCCCAGAAGAAGAAGAAAGAGAGAGAGGGGCAGAAGGTATATTGGAGCAAATTATAGCAGAGAACTTCCCTAATTTTGGGGAAAGAAACAGGCATCAAAATCCAGGAGGCACAGAGAACCCCTCTCAAAATCAATAAAAATAGGTCAACACCCTAACATCTAATAGTAAAAGTTATGAGTCTCAGAGACAAAGAGAAAATCCTGAAAGCAGCTTGGGAGAAGAGATATGTACCCTACAATGGTAGAAACATTAGATTGGCAACAGACCTATCCACAGAGACCTGGCAGGCCAGAAAGGACTGGCATGATATCTTCAGAGCACTAAATGAGAAAAATATGCAGCCAAGAATACTATATCCAGCTAGGCTGTCATTGAAAATAGAAGGAGAGATAAAAAGCTTCCAGAACAAACAAAAACTAAAGGAATTTGCAAATACAAAACTAGCCCTACAAGAAATACTGAAAGGGTTCCTCTAAGAAAAGAGAGAGGCTAAAAGCAACATAGACCAGAAAGGAACACAGATAATATACAGTTCTTCATTTCATTCATGATTTTATTTATTTGGGTCATTTCTCTTTTCTTTTTGATAAGTCTGGCCAGGGGTTTATCAATCTTGTTAATTCTTTCAAAGAACAGTCACCTTACAGGCAATACAATGGCACTAAATTCATATCTTTCCATAGTTATCCTGAATGTAAATGGGCTCAATGCCCCAATCAAAAGACACAGGCTATCAGATTGGATTAAAAACCAAGACCCATCAATATGCTGTCTGCAAGAGACTCATTTTAGACCCAAAGACACCCCCAGATTGAAAGTGAGGGGGTGGAAAACCATTTACCATGCTAATGGACACCAAAAGAAAGCTGGGGTGGCAATCCTTATTTCAGACAAATTAGATTTTAAACCAAAGACTGTAATAAGAGATGAGGACGGACACTAAATCCTACTTAAAGAGTCTATCCAACAAGAAGACCTAACAATTGTAAATATCTACGCCCCTAACATGGGGGCAGCCAATTATATAAACCAATTAATAACAAAAGCAAAGAAACACATTGACAACAATACAATAATAGTGGGGGACTTTAAACCCCCCCCACTGAAATGGACAGATCATCTAAGCAAAAGATCAACAAGGAAATAAAGACTTTAAATGACACATTGGACCAAATGGACTTCACAGACATATTCAGAACATTCCATACCAAAGCAACAGAATACACAGTCTTCTCTAGTACCCATGGAACATTCTGCAGAATAGATCATATCCTAGGTCACAAATCAGGTCTCAACCAATACCAAAAGATTGGGATCATTACCTGCGTATTTTCAGACCACAATGCTTTGAAACTAGCACTCAATCACAAGAGAAAAGTCGGAAAGAACTCAAATACATGGAGGCTAAAGAGCATCCCACTAAAGAATGAATGGGTCAACCAGGAAATTAAAGAAGAATTCAAAAAATTCATGGAAATCAATGAAAATGAAAACACAACTGTTCAAACTCTTTGGGATACAGCAAAGGCAGTCCTGAGAGGAAAGTATGTAGCAATACAAGCCTTTCTCAAGAAACAAGAAAGGTCTCAAATACACAACCTAACCCTACACCTAAAGGCGCTGGAGAAAGAACAGCAAATAAAGCCTAAACCCAGCAGGAGAAGGGAAATAATAAAGATCAGAGCAGAAATCAATGAAATAGAAACCAAAAGAACAGTGGAAGAGATCAACGAAACTAGGAGCTGGTTCTTTGAAAGAATTAACAAGATTGATAAACCCCTGGCCAGACTTATCAAAAAGAAAAGAGAAATGACCCAAATAAATAAAATCATGAATGAAAGAGGAGAGATCACAAACAACACCAAAGAAATACAAACAACTATAAGAACATATTATGAGCAACTCTATGCCAGCAAATTAGATAATCTGGAAGAAATGAATGCATTCCTAGAGATGTATCAACTACCAAAACTGAATCAGGAAGAAATAGAAAACCTGAACAGACCTATAACCACTAAGGAATTGAAGCAGTCATCAAAAATCTCCCAACAAACAAAAGCCCAGGGCCAGATGGCTTCCCAGGGAATTCTACCAAACATTTAAAGAAGAATTAATACCTATTCTTCTGAAACTGTTCCAAAAAATAGAAATAGAAGGAAAACTTCCAAACTTGTTCTATGAGGCCACCATTCCCTTGATCCCCAAACCACACAGAGACTCCATCAAAAAGGAGAATTATAGACTAATATCCCTGATGAACATGGATGCAAAAATTCTCACCAAAATACTAACCAATAGGATCCAACAGTACATTAAAAGGATTATTCACCACCACCAAGTGGGATTTACCCTGGGCTGCAAGGTTGGTTCAACATCTGCAAATCAATCAATGTGATACAATACATTAATAAAAGAAAGAACAAGAACCATATGATCCTCTCAAGAGAAGCAGAAAAAGCATTTGACAAAGTTCAGCATCCTTTCTTGATCAAAACTCTTCAGAGTATAGGGATAGAGGGTACATACCTCAATATCATAAAAGCCATCTATGAAAAACCCACAGCAAATGTCATTCTCAGTGGGGAAAAACTGAGAGCTTTCTTCTAAGGTCAGGAACACGGCAGGGATGTCCACTATCACCACTGCTATTCAACACAGTACTAGAAGTCCTAGCCACAGCAATCAGACAACAAAAATAAATAAAAGGCATCCAAATCGGCAAAGAAGAAGTCAAACTCTCACCCTTTGCAGATGATATGATACTTTATGTGGAAAACCCAAAAGACTCCACCCCAAAACTGCTAGAACTCATACAAGAATTCAGTAAAGGGGCAGGATATAAAATCAATGCACAGGAATCAGTGACATTCCTATACACCAACAACAAGACAGAAGAAAGAAAAATTAAGGATAAAATTCCTATTTACAATTGCACCCAAACCATAAGATACCTAGGAAAAAATCTAACCAAAGAGTCAAAGAATCTGTACTCAGAAAACTATAAAATACTCATGAAAGAAATTGAGAAAGACACAAAGAAATGGAAAAACGTTCCATGCTCATGGATTGGAAGAACAAATATTGTGAAGATGTCAATGCTACCTAGAACAATCTACACATTCAATGCAATCCCCATCAAAATACCATCCACTTTTTTCAAAGAAATGGAACAAATAATCCTAAAATTTGTATGTACCCAGAAAAGACCCCGAATAGCCAGAGGAATGTTGAAAAAGAAAAGCAAAGCTGGCGGCATCACAATTCCAGACTTCAAGCTCTATTACAAAGCTGTAATCATCAAGACTGTATGGTACTGGTACAAAAACAGACAGATCAATGGAACAGAATAGAGAGCCCAGAAATAGACCCTCAACTCTATGATCAACTAATCTTCGACAAAGCAGGAAAGAATGTCCAATGGAATAAAGACAGTCTCTTCAACAAATGGTGTTGGGAAAATTGGACAGCCACATGCAGAAGAATGAAACTGGACCATTTCCTTACACCACACACAAAAACAGACTCAAAATGGTTGAAAGACCTAAATGTGAGACAGGAGTCCATCAAAATCCTAAAGGAGAACACAGGCAACAACCTCTTCAACCTCAGCCGCAGAAACTTCCTCCTAGAAACATTGCCAAAGGCAAGGGAAGCAAAGACAAAAATGAACTATTGGGACTTCATCAAGATAAAAAGCTTTTGCACAGCAAAAGAAACAGTCAACAAAACCAAAAGACAACCGACAGAATGGGAGAAGATATTTGCAAATGACATATCAGGTAAAGGGCTAGTATCCAAAATCTATAAAGAACTTCTTAAACTCAACACCCAAAGAACAAATAATCCAATCAAGAAATGGGCAGAAGACATGAACAGACATTTTTCCAAAGAAGACATCCAAATGGCCAACAGACACATGAAAAAGTGCTCAACATCGCTCGGCATCAGGGAAATCCAAATCAAAACCTCTATAAGATATCACCTCACACCAGTCAGAACGGCAAAAATTAACCAGTCAGGAAATGACAGATGTTGGCGGGGAGGCAGAGAAAGGGGAACCCTCCCACACTGTTGATGGGAATGTAAGCTGATGCAGCCACTCTGGAAAACAGTATGGAGGTTCCTCAAAAAGTTGAAAATAGAGCTAACCTACAACCCAAGCAATTGTACTACTGGGTATTTACCCCAAAGATACAAATGTGATCCGAAGGGGTACATGCCTCTGCAATGTCTACAATAGCCAAACTATGGAAAGAGTCAAGATGTCCATCAACAGGTGAATGGATAAAGAAGATGTGGTATATACATACAATGGAATATTAGGCAGCCATCAAAAGGAATGAAATCTTGCCATTTGCAACGACGTGGATGGAACTAGAGAGTATGATGCTGAGCGAAATAAGTCAATCAGAGAAAGACATGTATCATATGATCTCACTGATATGAGGAATTATTAACCTCAGGAAACAAACTGAGTGTTGCTGGAATGGTGGGGGGTTGGTGGGATGGGGCAGCTGGGTGATAGACATCGGGGAGTGTATGTGCTATATAAGTGCTATGAATTGTGTAAGACTGTTGAATCACAGACCTGTACCTCTGAAACAAATAATACATTATATGGTAAAAAAAAAAAAAAAAAAGAAGAAGAAGATAGTAGGAAGGGAAAAATGAAGGGGAGGAATCGGAGGGGGAGACGAACCATGAGAGACTATGGACTTTGAGAAACAAACTGAGGGTTCTAGAGGGGACGGGGGGGGTGGATGGGTTAGCCTGGTGATGGGTATTAAAGAGGGCACATACTGAATGTAGCACTGAGTGTTATACACAAACAATGAATCATGGCACACTACATCAAAAACTAATGATGTAATGTATGGTGATTAACATAACATAATAAAATTTTTAAAAAATTAAAAAAAAGGCAATATCAACTGGAAGAGAAAAAACAGTATATAAGGGAAACATATGCCTTGTTGTAGTCTTATCTTAAATCCCCATAAAGTGAGCCCAAATTCCTTTGAGTATATAATTTTCAGTCAAAGTCAACATTGTATAAAGTCTTCTCTCTCTTACTGTGTGCTTTGTTCTTTCTAACTTAATTGAAGTCTTTATTTTAAAATGTACCTCGAAGCAATTTTGGTGGTTCATCCTTTCATTACTTCAGTAATAAAATACCAACTTGCTCATTGCAATAGTTGGTGGCAGTGTAATTACATTCAAGGGAAATAAAGAATCTGGGTTCCTTTTCTCCTATTACGTGATTATAGTGTTGAAAACTTCTGTAAATAAAGCAACAACTGAAACAATCTTTGGCTATTTTGTAGGTAATTATGAGTCTAGCCTGTTATCACTCACTAGGAGAAGTATTCTAGAACTCTTTTAATCATTACTTTCAGACATCCTCTTTGGCAAGGTGTACAGCTAAACTTCTACATTAGAAATCCTTCCTTCAGTTATGAAATATTCTTATTTATCTGTTGGAAAGTTAATGATGTTTGGTCAAATATACATGTGCTGTCCGATTACCAAAGGTTTAGCCCCAGACAAAATAATTCCGCATATGAAAAAAGAATCCAATGAATATATCATTGCATATATTTACTTTTTCTCTCTCTTTTGAGAATAGTTTAGAGCAGCAATCATTTTAATTAACACATCGTGCATAAGAACGCATGATAGCAGCTGTTAATATGCATTTTTAAGACTGCAGGGTGTGGTGACTTATCTAGATAGAAGAGCAACATATGTTCAGTGAAGCATATGGATTTTAACATAAGTTATGATTATAATGCAGAGAAACACAGAGCGACATGTGCAATGGCTGCCTAGTTCCATTTAATCTCTAACATATTTTCCTAACATATACTAGAGAGGGCTGCATATTATTTTAACTGTTGAAATATGATAGAACATGATCGATGGTAATACTTTAAATCAGCTTCATGCATTCTCAAACATGTAACTATTTTTTCTGTGAATGTAAATTCAGATTTTTTAAAAAAAGGGCTATTCAGGAAAGAAATCGGTAACAAATGACAGCTACGACAAGCATCTTGAAGAAACGCAAAATATCAAAGACTGTATTTTCCTGTTTTATACGTTTTATTTCTTTATATTTTTGATAGAATGATAGTTTAGTTACCTTGAACACTATTAGTTAGATTTGCAAACTAGCTGGTTGAAGATATTAGCGATAAAACAAATTACCTTCTCTTGATACTGCCGCCTGGAGGAATCCAAAGACTGGATTAAAGCTGTGGCATGGCCGACAAACATGGCGTAGCAGGTGGCCCCAACGATCATGCTTAGCATGGTAATCCAGAGGTCCGACATGCTGACTGGGGCCTGGGCTCCATACCCGATGCACAGCATATGACTCATAGCTTTGAAGAGTGCATATGAATACTGCTTTCCCCACGAGTCATTCTGGAACCGAAGAGAAAAAAGAAAACAGGCTGAACCATCACAATAGTGGAATAAAAAGTGAATGTGACCTGTACACAAAAACATTAGAGAATGAGTATGGAGAAACATCCTTGTAATGGAACATTTACACAGATACTTCTTCATCGCTACTCAAATGACTTGATGTTTTTCAAAACTTGCTACCACTAGGAAACAGAAATAATCTACTGTTAATATGTGTGCATCCCAAACACCAGTTTTAGGTTTGTTGTTTTTAAAACAGAAATTTCTTTTGGGACAATGGTGTGACTGTCATATAAAAATGCCAAGAATGAATGCTGATGGGCTCATTCCAAAGTTTCTAGGCAATCTAGTCATTTCCTAGCAATGTATTTGCAAGCTGAGAAATACTGCAGGTAAATGTGAAGCTGATGGGCCTAAGTATAAGAATTTTTATCAAAACTACAATGTTTAGATTTTAAAAAATCCAAATCAAAATATTTGCATAGTCCTTAATTCTATATTTCTTAAATGAAAAATAAACAGACTTTGGAAATGCAGGTCTGATAAATGGAAAGATTTCCTTGAAGCCTTCTCTCAGAGTAATGTAAGTGAGAATTCAAATGTCAGGACTGATGATGGATGAATCTTGTTGGCTTTTTATAAAATAATATAATAAAATAAAATAAGCAAAATAATATCTTGGCAAACCCTCTAGACAAAAAGAAGCTGACTTCTGAGAATAGTTATTGCATGCAATTTGAGTCTTTTCAAAAATTTATTCCAAGCTCAATTCTACAAAAATAAGCTATGCAATATATCTACCCTTTGATAAAACTTAAAGGATTCTTAGGATCAATTTGTATCAAACCTCATGGCCTAAGACTTTCATAATTTATAAGGCCCTGTGCAAAATGAAAATTTGGGGCCCTTTCATTCAAAATGTAGGGACAAAAAAGTGCTGTTAAAGATAATAATACATAATTTTTTCCCTTTAAAAATATGTTATTACTTATAATAGTAATAGTGGTAGATGAGTAACAACAGAAATTTATAAATTTCAAAGAATAACATTTTTGTGTCAATTATATATAATACAATAAATAGAAAAATTGTATTATTGTGTTATATTGATTGATATATAATTTTTCTGGCTTAATTTTCTGCAAATTCATTCCTTAGGTCTTCAAAATTGATAGAATTAGCAATTTTATTTTCCAATTATAAAACTCTAAGTGACATCATTTGTTTTGGCTAATGCAAGATCATAAATTTCTGATAGTTTTTGAGAAATTTTAAGGAAGATCTTTCTGTTGATGCAACTGTTACTAGGGCTATTAAGAGTATTTTATACATTGTGACAACATTGAGATAAATTTGTGATTTAACATACAAATTTTAGTACATTAGGAGCTGATGATTCTAATGGAACAATTTTTCAATAAAGGTTTCACTGTTCATACAAATTAGTTTCATGAAAGTGACTTTTTAATTAAACTTTTTCTTTTAAGATAACTGTAGATTAACATGCAAATTATAAGAAATAATAGAGAACCCATGCACCTTTTATCTCAAATGGTAACATCCTGACAATGTTGTACAATGTTACAACCAGGAAATTGACATGGGTACAATCCACTGATCTCATTCATATTTCACCAGTTTACTGGTACTCATTTGTGTGAGTAGTTAGTTTTAAACAATTTTATCACATGTATAAGTTTGTGTATTCATCACCACAGTGAAGATACAGAACAATTCTATCACAACAAAGATCCTTTATACTGTATATTGAATTTAATGTTGAATGTAAATGTATGCATTGACATTTTAATGTTTCCTCTGACATTTCCTGTAACTCACTGAGGTTGTGCGAGAAACCAAAAGTAGCTTCATGATTTGCCTATAATCCAAAACGCCTATTTATGTATTTTATTCCTTTATTTTCAATTACAAGGAAAATTTAATTAAAAATTGTCTTCTTTGTTAATCATTGGCTCATTTAAAGTTTCATACGAAAATAGTGTTATTTTTTTCATCAAATGTGATGATCTTTACATTTAATCCGTATTTCTAGGCTGGTGGATATTTGCTTTGCAATGTTGCAGGAGTTTTCAAAACTGGACATTATAAATTGTGAAGAATTCTAATAACGCCCTGATATGCTTTATCGCAATATCCATGTGTCCTCCCTGTTTTGTAATAATTTATTGACAAAGTTAACCATCAGAGGTCCCCAAGTATTATCTTGGAATTGAGGCAGAAGATTCAATATCTGTGTAGATACTGCAGGGACGGGATCCTGGGACTGAGAGTCAGTTAATTTCTCACCAAGATTCCCGTCCCTGCTGGCCTGGGGGAGTCACTCCTGCCTCCCACAGTCACTGCTGTTGCTTTGGGGGTTGCTGTGGCCACTGGCATTCTGGCCCAGTTCTGGCTCAGCCACGTGGGGGACACAGCATTTCAGACTGCTGAGGCATGCATATGCGCCGCCCCTCACTGTCAGGCCAAGTCCTTGGCTTCTGTGTTGCCTCCTGTGCCTACAGGCCTGAACCTGTATGTGCAGAGCGGCTGCTCATGTTCATGCCCCACTGTCCCAGGGGACTTCACTTACAAAACATAACTTCATGGATAAAATTACTAGGAATGTGAAAATAGCAGCAGCTGAGCTTTATAACAAGCACAGGGTCCTCCTGGAAGTGGGTCCCTCTGCAACTATAAGGTCATTCCCCATACCCACGAAGCCACCTCTGCCTTTGTCAAATGAACTCTTAAATTACCAGGAAATTGTAAGTTATTTTAAAATATATTGAATATACATAGATCTTTTTGTTCATATTTTAACGGGGTTTTCCAAAATCAAATTTATGGATTTAAAAATAGGACATGATAAAGTTTAAAAGCCCCAACCTCATAAGCTTTGGAACTGCATGTGTCTGTGAACAAGAAATAACCAGCCCCATTTTGGTTGGCAGAGTTCATTTTCTTAAACTGAAATTCACTGTTACGTATAAAATGAGGTCATGTTGCCCCTATCTATCCATCCATCCATCCATCCATCCATACATGCATGTATGTGTGTATATACACACACACACACACGTGTAAAAATGAGATTCAGTTTTAAGAAAAGAAAACTACTCATATATTATATTATACTATGCAGATAGTATAATGAACCCATGCACAAGTTTTCATTTTGATGAATAAACAAAATTCATTCCTTATACTTTTTTTCATACACAAAAATATATAACTATTCTCATGAATAAACCGAAAGTTCCCCAAATTCTAGATGTTCCAGGAACAAGGAATGGAGTATTTGATGAACAAAGGAATGTGTTCTATAAAAATCTTGACTGTACATGTTATTTAAAATGACATTAACATTGCGGAAATTCAACTCAGTAATATACTGATATACTAAAGATGAATTCACTGCAAACCACATTGCAAAATAAGCAAAGGTTTCAATTCCTAAGATCTATTCAAATAATGGATAGAAAGAAAATAAGCTTGGCTTGTTTCTGACTGGCTTTCAATCTCTTCCGGGCTCCCTCAGGACTCTAATTCCCCTGTCATGGTGACTTCCAGACTCTAATTCCCCTGTCATGGTGACTTCCGTTCGGTACATGATAATCTTCTCATGTGCCTGGCATCTACTCATAGATTAGGGCTGGGGCCATGTCTCATTGATCATGTTAGACTCCAAACTGCATGATTCAGTGGCGACACTAAATATTTTTGGGTGAAAACACTGTTGTTGAAAAAAAGGGTGAATAAATAAATTTTGACTGTGCTCTTAAATCTAGTGCAAGATTCCTTTCCTTATACAGGGGCGTAGTCATGTTGCTTAGGCAATTTGATGGACTTAGATATAATGGGAATAATTCAAAAGTTCAATGGGGTGTCCAGTGGAGGCTGCACTTTAATTCTGTTTGTGTTGCTTATCCCTTTGTTTTTGAGGGGAAGCAGTATTTGGAGCTGGAGAAGAAAGTTTCAATTTCCCAAGGGAACGCAGTTATGTAACAGCCAAACTATTTTGTATAAAAATGTGTGTTTATGTTCATTTTCATTTATCTCCTTAGGCACACACAAAACACACACACACACACACACACACACACACACACACACACATACATCTTGGCCTTTCTTTCTACAAAAATGGATTATCTCATATATACTTCTCTGCATATAGTTTTTATCACAGGAAAGTTCCTCCAAATAATCTAGTGTTCATATAACTATGTAATAACCCATTGTTGATTATGTCATAGTTAATTTTCCCATTTTTCTATTATTTTCCAGTGTTTGCCACTACAGACTATTCTGTAATAAACAATTTTGTACATATAACCTTTATCTCTATCAAATATATTCTCAGAAGTGTGTTTATTGGGTCAAAGAATTAAGTTTTCAATTTGATTTTAAAAATATGTTGACAGACTGTTTCAAAGGCTGTAATTTCTCCAAAACCAAGTAAAATACACTTCATCATCATATTCTAGTGAGAAATAGTAACCCACTGTTACTTTTACTTACATTTCACTGGGGAATTTGAGAAAGTTTTCATATACTTATTAATCAACTGGACTTTCTCATTTCTGGTGAAATTCTTATTTTTTCTTATCAATTTGTAATACATATCTGAAGACTGGATATCAATTCTTTAACTATTTGCTTTAAATATCTATTCCTAATTTACTCTTTGCCTATTGATTTTTTAATGATATAATTTGCCACATATTTTAATTATTTTTTAAAGGTTTATTTATTTTAGAGAGAGAGAAAGACAGAGAGACAGAGAGAGAGAGAGAGAATGTATGTGAGTCGGGGGAGGGGGAGAGGGAGAGAGAGAATCTTCAAGCAAACCACCCCGCCAAGCATGAAGCCCACCATGGGGTGATCCCAGGACCCCGAAATAATGACCCAAGCTGAACCGAGAGTTGGACACTCAACCGACTGAGCCACCCAGGCGCCCCAACATTTTGATTATTTTATGTAGGAAAATAAATCTGTAATTTCCCTGTGAGCTGCTGAATTTCCTGTAAAAGTTAAAAAGATCTCCCTAAATCTGAGATTATTCATATGTAAGTATTTTGGAGATTATGTTATTTTTATATTTACTTATTTTACCTAAGAGATTTGTTTTTGTTTTTTGTGTTTTTTTTTTTTTTGGTATGTGGAACAAAGTTCACACTTTCATTCATTCTGAAAGAATTGTTTCTTGAGCCTGCATACAACTTTAATGAACTATCTGGTCCCCAGTGACATACAAATGCTTCCTTTGTTATATATTGTCTCTACATTAACATTGGGGTGTTTGTTTCTGGGCTCAATATTTTGTTCCACAAATCTATTTGACTATTTCTATGCTGGTATCATCTCAAATTACAGTGACTTTATAATCTATTTTAATATGCATGTAAAGCAAAGACCCTTCTCAATTCCAACAGAGATTCTGAGTTACCATGTGGAGAAGTTTGGGCAGGACCACGTTTTAAGGTAAAAATGTGGATACATGATGCTGGATATGGGACAGGCATGGTATCTGCGGGGAAACTATGGGTGAGAACAGTCACCAAATCCAGAAAATTCCTATCTGTCTGCCTGCCTATCTATCTATCTGAAGATAGACTGGCTCATAGATCAGCCAGTCTAAATTATAGAGAAGATACAAAACATAATAAGGAATACACTAGGAAACACAGGGATGGCCAGCACCGGAAGGATCAGAATATTTTTCAGTATAGTATGGGAAGCCTCGGAAAATTTTTCAGCAGGAAATGATAAAATCTGATCTGTGCTTTAAGGAGATTGATCAGGGAGAATTGTTGAGTAGTCGTTCTCAACTGAGGATGATTCTGTCACCCAGGGAACATTGTCAAATTTTTGGTTTTTATAACTGGAGGAAGTGCTATATTTTTTAAGATTTACTTATTTATTATTTGGGAGAGAGAGAGAGAGAGTGAAGCATGTGTGAGCAGGGGGAGGCGCAGAAGGAGAGGAAGAGAGAGAATCCCCAGCAAACCTCACGCTGAGCATGGAACCTTATGTGGGGTTCCATTTCAAGACCCTGAGATTATGACCTGAGCTGAAACCAAGAGTCCAACACTTAACTGACTGAGCCTCCAGGTGCCCCTGGAGGAAATGCTATTAATATCTAATGGGTAGAGGCTAGTGAAGCTGCTAAATGACCTCCAATTCACAGAGGAGCTCCTCCACAGCAAAGAATTATCTGGCCCAAACTGCCAGCCTTGGTGAGGTTGAGAAATCCTGGTGTGGAGAATGGATTGAACAATGACTAGATAAAGAAGTCAGTTTAAAAGCTATTATAAGTTTAAGGGCGGTGAAATGAAAACTGAAATAGCATAAAGTATAAAACAAGAACAATAATAAATAATTTTGAGAAGAGAAGGTCTATAGAATGTAGCATATTAGATTTTTATGAAATGGTAAAAGAAAAACAAAGGTAGAATAATTCAGGGGGTTATGGAAAATTTATAAAGATTCATGCAATTTAGGCTTTTCTTTTCAGGGGAGACTGATTAGGTGTAGGGATCTTTTCTGTTATTCTACAAGACCAGAATCATCCTCTTTAGCCATTGAATTGTCTATGCACATTGTGTGTACGAGGGCCAACCCAGCCCTCTTGGTGGAATATCAGTATTTAGGCAGCAGTCCTGTGATTCGGAGGCTGCTGCAGAGAGAATTCCAAGTGGAGGAATGTATCTTAATACCATTACCTCCCTCTTCCTTATTCCGTCCAACCCTCCCCACCAGCCCCACCCACCATTACAACCCCAGCTACAACAGCTCAAGCCAGAAAGGTAGATTGACTGCGGCAATAAAATACACACATAAGTTAAGTAACAACATAAACAGTGTGTCAAACAAATGCTTAGAAGATAAGTTAAACTTGGAATATAAAATATAAAATATTTTTCAAGGTTACTCTTGAAAAACAGTATGATGGTAACAACATGCATGGTTCCAAACTATTCAAAGTACCAATTATTACATTAAATTTGTCAATCTTTATTTTGATATTTATTTACAAATTTATCAATTATTTATAATTTTTTATAATTTATAATTGTTATATATCAATTTATTTACAAATTTATCAGTTTATCAATCTTACCAACATATCTTTCTTTGCACCACTTGATAAATGATAACATGGAGGCAGAGAACATAGTGACTTGCCCGAGTTTACGAGTTTGTAAGTGGAAAATTCATTGTTTTGAACCCAGTCTGGTTCTTGAGACCATACTATTAGCTACTACATGACACTATTCTTGATTTTATAAACCTATTATATTTATAATTTCAGGCAAAATATTAAGGCTGAAAGACTAACTGATCAGTTCATCTCTCACATGCAACCCTTATTTAATGTAGCAAAGTAACACCAGGCAAAGAAGAGACTTAAAGAAGGAAAAACTAGATCTGAGAGGGTTTGGTGAAGGTCCGAGAATGTTTTCATTCCCAGGACATCATTTTTTTTATTATTATGTGGCTGTTCTCCTTTCATCTTAAAAAAAAATGACTCATTTTATTTTAGTCTACGTCAATAATAATAACATGAATGGGAGACTATATACTCCCAGTGCTTTACCATATGATCCAAATATTACCAACTTACATTTAACTTGAATACTATTGAAAGTAAACAAATAAGTTACCTGTTAACTCTGATTTAATCTGGGTTTCTCTTGTTTTCATTTTAGGCAATGATTTACCAACAGATTGTTCCTCATAGATTATTTTTTTTAATTTTTTAAAGATTTTATTTATTTATTTGACAGAGAGAGAAAGCACAAGCAGGGGAGTGGCAGGCAGAGGGAGAAGCAGGTTCCCCACTGAGCAAGGAGCCCGATGTGGAACTCGATCCCAGGACCCTGGGATTATGACCCGAGCTGAAGGCAGACACTTAACTGACTGAGCCACACATGGGTCCCCGACTATTTTTTTTATTATTCAAAATGTTCACTCATTTAATTTATCACTTCACTAAGGCATCACTGAAATTAATTATTTTTTGAGGAAAACATATTGAGCCCAATTAACAGGAATATATATAAGTAAATTTAATTATGCCACCTGGGAACTCATACAGAAAAAATAATTTATGTTTATATTCCAAGTTTAACTTATTTTCTAAGCATTTGTTTGACACACTGTTATGTTGTTACTTAATTTGGATCAGGGTGAAGGGCTATGGCAAAGAAAGAAAATAAATGTTTATTCTAGAGTATCCTAGACCTCCTGACTTAGGACATTCAAACTCAAACTAAGCCACTTAGTATATTCTGCCACAGAAACAAAAGTTTCTCTGGTCCATCATCTTTCACATGAACTAAAATTTTGTCAGTTTAGAAGGCCAAACTATTCCATTATTGAATACCTGAATGAATCTTCTTTATCATTTGAAATCAAATGCAAGTATGAATATGTTAAGTAGGCAAAATCTAAGCAAAATTGGAAATATAGAACTTGACTCAGAAGTATATGCATCAACAGCTAAAATATCAAATTTTGACCAGTTACAATTTACTTCTTCAACTACCAAATAAGCTTATCACTTACATCAGTTACAGCAATGCCAATCAGATAGAAAGATACATTAAGAAGTTCTCAAGACAAGGACTATAGCTGAGCATAATCTTCCTGAAGTCACAAGAAGTGTAGCATAATTGGTCACCAATTCCAAAGTGTAAGTTCACTTGAACATGCCATGGTCTTATTTTATCTGTATATAAGAGAATGGAGTCAGGGTAATAAACTGTCGTTCTTCATCAATTTCACGGGGCTTAAGTATGGTAACAGTGGATAGATATTAGGAGCAAGCTTTCTACTGATTAGTGATTGAAACCGAATTACAATTGTTTTTAAGTATTCGTTTGAGCATTTCTGTTCTTTGAAGTATGTCCCCTAGAATTATTGGATTTGTTCATTACAAACAGAAACATTTAAGAAACATCTTTGAGGAGGTCTTTATCTTAGTCGAATTAAACATTACTTGTGACTTTACAGATCATAGTAAATAATAATGTCAGTAGGAAGACAAGTGGAGATCAACTCAATGAGGCCATCCTAAATTGAATTGCTCAGTAGAAACATAGTGCATGCAATTCCTAAGGGGACTCAGGGAAAGGACCGACAGTTATGTTGTGTGTAAAGTCAAAATGCAGATAGCAAGGAAGAATATTTCTTAAAAAAATATATGATGTAGACTTTCCCCCCAGTATAGATATGCTTTGAAAGCAAACATTAAGGCCACAGTAGGCAAGAAGAAAGAGAGCCTACCAACACTGTGCTTTGATTTCATAACTTGTCAGCCTTGTTCTATAACATTAGCGCTATATTTTTAAATGTATTAGTAAGTAATGAATTATTTCCCTTCAAGTCACATGATAGAAGCTCTTGAATTCTTGAAATACATATTTGTATTCTTGATAGGATTATCTCCAAAAAATTTAAATGCCATGGTTTCTAGAAATAACACTTAAAAATATACAATTACATATATTTTTCAGTCGGAGAAATGTACTTATTTTTCTTATTTGTACAGTTTTGATCTGCTTACAAACATTTGCACCCCTGACATCAATCCTTTTGCCTTATAGAAGAGTTCAAATAGTTTTCAGCAATAAAATATAGAATTACTGCATAAGAAGATTACTGTTGTCATAAAAAGAATGATGCTTGGTCATTTTAAGTTCTAGACTTGTTCCCTGGTCAATTAATCCCTCAAATTCTAAGTGTATGTTTTCCTGCTTCAATAATGATGATAAAATACAAAATCAGCATTAAGTAGATTTATAAATTAAAATTTAATGATGCTTGAGATCACAAATATTTTTTCTCGTATTTCTTTTAACATTGGTTGCATTTTTTTAAAATAAAAATTAAACATGGGGTGCTTGAGTGGCTCACTAGGTGAAGCATCCTACTCTTGATTTTGGCTCGGGTCATGATCTCAGGGTTGTGAGATCAAGCCCCACATGGGGCTCTGTGCTGCTTAAGATTTTCTTTCTTCCCCTCACTGTTTTCCCCTCCCCCACTTGCACTCTGTCTCTAAAAAAAAGTAATAAATAAATAAGATAAAATAAAAATTAAGCGTATCAATAAGTTATTTTTTAATTTGGAGGGTCTGTTAGCCCAATTTTTTAGACTAAGAGTTCATTAATACTTCTTATAGAAAGGCCCCAAATCAGATATTTTAAGATTTTAAGTGTGATTTTTCTATAATTAGTGCTTTGATCAAAATATTTTTATTGCTTGTTTGGACAAGTAAATATAAACAAATATATCTTACATATTTTTGCACGTATAAATATCAGTAAACGTATTTTATATATATGCATAAATATAAAGGAACAATGGAAGAGATTAGCATACACTGAGTACTTTACTCCTTGCAAGGTGCTATTATATCAACTCATTGTTCCTCATAAAATTCTTGAAATCTGATATTGTTCTTACCAGTAAGGAATGCAAAGCTTAGAAAAATTAAGAAACTTGCTCAAAGTCACACACTTGTCAGTGCCAAAGCTGAAATTCAATCATAGGTCTGTCTGAACTACAGTATAAACCGTCTCCATTCTGAAGATCATAGCCACATCTTTCCTAACCATTTATATAAGTAAAATTCATAATTCTAATGCAGAATTTTCAAGCATTTAAAGAACATAACCATAGCACAGAAATTATCTAAAATTCATGTTTTCATCTCAACTAGCAAAAGGGAACCTCTACTACACCTTAAGGGAATTCAGAGGAAAAATTATCTCAGGTTTTCATCAGAGAAAACCTCTGAGGGAAAATCCCCTCAAGAGTTTGAGGTCAGTAAAGATGTTTGGGTCATATAGTCGTACTTCACTTTAATAATTTCCTATTGGCCAAGAATGCTCAAAGGGTTCCCTTCCTTTCCTCCTATCCCCAAAGCCTGGGATGGAGTAAACTATCCTGGTATCTAAATAGGAAAAGTCTTCTGGAAGGAGGTCCTTGCCTGAGGCTTAATCCTCCAGAATGTGGAAGATGCACGTGAGGCAGAGAGGCAGGTTCCATGTGAACCATTATTCACTGACACCTGGCCAAAGTAACATAAGGAGTGATGTCATTTCTCCTCAGTGCTATTATTTAATATGCACTTAAATTCATTGTATGGGTTTTAAGAAAGCAACTCTGCACCGATGATTTTCAAATTAGTAGATCATCTCTTTCGGTGGCATTCTCAAGTAGTTTAACTCTGCTAATTAGAGGTTTTAGCATGTTGGTAGTGTTAAAAACTGCTAAAATTAAAGCGAAATTGAAGTAAAACAAAGAACTGTAATCCTTTTTTGCTAGGCTCAAACTTCTGCTCTTAATAAGGAAAGCAGCCGCCTGGGGCATAAAAGAAGCAGGAGTTAAGAAGTTTTTCAGCTTGAGTGAGCCCTTGGGTGGTTGGTGTTAATAATTAGAACATAAGGGGCACCTGGATGGCCTGGTTGATTAAGCGTCCAACTCGGTTTTGGCTCAGGTCCTGATTTCAGGGTGGTGAGACTGAGTGCTGTGACGGGCTCTGCACTCAGTGCAGAGTCTGCTTGAGACTCTCTCTCCCTCTTCCCTCTGCGGCTCCCCCCCCCACACTCTCTTTCTCTCTCTCTAAAATAAATAAATAAATAAATCTTTTAAAAAATAATTAGAACAGGGCGCCTGGGTGGCTCAGTTGGTTAAGTGACTGCCTTCGGCTCAGATCATGATCCTAGAGTCCCAGGATCGAGGCCTGCATTGGGCTCCCTGCTCATCAGGGAGTCCGCTTCTCCCTCTGACCCTCCCCCCCTCATTCTCTCTCTCTCTCATTCTCAAATAAATAAATAAAATCTTTAAAAAAATAATTAGAACATAAATTATTACAGATGCAATTTTTGGTTTATATAAATGTTTGTTACCATATGAAACATGGCATTGGATTTTTTGTCCTAGATAATCTGCATATATTTCAGTTGTATGACAGATGGCGTAATGTATAAAGAATATGTACTTCTTATGAAGATTAAGTGAAAGGCATTATATATAAAAGGCTGATACAAAAAGTGGCTGTATATAAAAGGGCTGATACATAATACAGTTGTTTGGGTGTTTTCTATCTAGCTTAGTTCTTTGCATGAGGGTCTAAATTTATTAATAGTGTGTGTACATGTGTGTGTTTTCATTTAACAACTTGTTTATAGCACTTTCTACTGCCAGGTACAATTCTAATCTCTTTACAAACATAAACATCATGAAGAATTTTATTAAAATCTGATGTCCAGAGATCAGCATAACTAAACTATAGAGAATTTTAAACCATATAGAAAAGAAATGTGTAAGCTGACAAGAAACTTATTTAGTAATTGGTTATTGATGTTGAGGTTAAAACTAGCTTTTGTGTTATTCCAAAAGTGAAGCTCTCACTTGTAACAGATTCTGAAATCCCACCCTAGTAATGGTAGAATGTGCCCTTAACATTTAACATATCCATGTAGTGGCATGATGGTATGATAAATTTCTGTGTTTGTTTTTCTTTTCCTACCTTGATTTGCTATGGGGCTCGTCACCAGAGTTAAGAAGGAATAGTGAAATAAAATAAAAGAGTTGACCTATTAAACAATTTTTTTGCTAATGTAGACTGACTTATATTCATAGACTCATAAAAAGTTGGAATTGTATGAAATCTGGGCAAAACTTTAGGCTATCTTTTTTATGGGCAAATGGAGTTTAAGAATATCCCTAATTTTATGATTAAAATAACCAACTAACTAAAAACACACACAAATAAGTGTATTCAGACTATCCAACTCTATTTTAATCTAATATGCAAGGAACAATACATTTCAAAGTCAGAAAATATTGTTACTTGCCCATGGTCTCATCTGGTTTGCCTAAGGATTGAAAAACAAAAAAGCCCTCATGTCTTTACATGCTTGCAAGTATTGCTTCCATTAGCTTGGCATTGTCACTATAATAATCGAAATATCACTACCAACAAAAACACTGAGTATGGTTTATATAGATCTCTTACAATAAGAATCTAATTTGACCTAGTGAATATCACAGCAACCTTATGGTAGCTAGAACAGCCTTTATTATCTTCATTTTACTGAGGAGGATGAAATTCAGTTTCATTAACTTGCCTATGGCCTCATGATAAGAAGTAGTATCTTCCCATTGGGTCTCTGACCTGCCAACTACAGACACAGTACAACTGTAATTTAAGCTGTAATTGCTTAATAATTGCTATCCTGTACTCTGCTTACATATGGGTATTTAAGAGGAAAAAAAATCAACCATGGCTTGGGGTTAAACCATCTCCATTTTGAAAGTGATATTACAAGTCAAATTATTATTACATTCTATCTGGGTAAAATGATGAGGGTATCCACTATGATCTGTATTACCCAACATTACCATGGAGTTACCTATTTCAGAAAAATGCATGCTTATTAGGTTAGTGGCTAATTAAACTATAGAAAACTATTTCCCTATGCTAAAGTTATTTCAATCACTAGTTTAAAAGATAAATGATACCGGTTAAAGTTATCCTGTTACTTTAGAGAGATACTTTCTTTTTCTAAGCCAAAGACCTTTATTCTCTCATTGTTTTGTAGCCTAAAACTTTGATATCAAAGTCAGCCGGACTTCCTTTGATTCTTCCAACTTCTGGTGGAGGCTGTAATTATTGGCATTCCTGGGCTTAGGGCTACATCACTCCAATCTCTGCCTCTGTTGTCAGACGATGTTTTCCTCTTCTTGTAAGGACAAAAGTCATGCTGGATTAAGGCCCCTCTAATGACCTCATCTTGATTACATCTGCAAAGATCTTATTTACAAATAAGGTCACATTGGCAGATGCTCGGGCGTTACAACTTCAACATATCTTTTTGGGGGGCACAATTCAACCAATAAAATAGCTTTGCTCCAAATCAGAAGAGGTCAGTCTAAGTGTGGGGAGCGTAAGTTTATGTGGCAGTCACAGAACATAGAACCCGCAGCTTCAACCACAGTCCCATTTGTGTGTGTTTGTAGTAGGTGCAGCTTGAACTTCCCAAGTTAAAAAAAAAAGAAAAAGATGGGGCACCTGGGTGGCTCAGTCGTTAAGCGTCTGCCTTTGACTCAGGTCATGATCCCAGGGTCCTGGGATCGCTCCCTGCTCAGCGGGAAGCCTGCTTCTCCCTCTTCTACTCTCTCTGCTTGTGTTCCCTCTCTCGCTGTGTTTCTCTCTGTCAAATAAATAAAAATCTTAAAAAGAAAAGGAAAGAAGAAAAATGCTTTTAAATTTATCTTTTTTTTTAATTTACTTATTTGAGAGAGAACAAAAGCATGAGTGGGGTGAAGGGCAGAGGGAGAAGCAGACTTCCTGCTCAGCAGGGAGCCCAGTGTGCGGCTCGATTCCAGGACTCCAGGATCATAACTGGAGCCGAAGGCAGATGCTTAACCAACTGAGCCACACAGGTGCCCCAAATTCATCTTCTTATTTACAGCAAAATAGCAATGACACAAGTCAGCAACAGCACATGTTATTTAATTCTAAAGGCATGACCTTAAATTGCAGATGAACAAATAAAGCCTTAAATTATAAGTAATGCTAGAACTTGGTGTATTGATTATGCAATCTAACAGGATAAGCCTAGGAAATCCTCCACTGTGTAAAAAGCAGAAAGATTGAGCACTTACAGTTATTTTTAGAAGCCTAACTCCAACTTAAAGCATCTTATCCTATGATGTGTACTCAGTGTATTCTTAGTATGTAAGGCTTCTGTGTCAGTTACTGCTCTGAGAGAATATTCTGCTTTGACTCCCTAAGTCCATATAAGCCTTATACAAATGTAGGTTTTATAAGGTGTGGACTCCCTGACCTCATGTACAACTTCACAGAAAATTCAAATACCAAATAGTACTTAACAGAGGCAAAAAGCAACTTCTTGATCAATAGAGTCAAACCAAATACACTTATTACTAGTATTTAGAAAGGTTAAATTCCTGGAGTCTCAGTTGTCTCTGATAAATCAATTCTCCATTCACATTACATTTGAGTGTGAGTGTGTGTGTGTGTGTGTGTGTGTGTGTGTGTGTGTGTGTGTGTGAAATGAGAGAGGGAAGGATAGAACAGAAATTGATTGATTGATTTTCAAGGCTTAGACTATCTTGCTTCCGCCATATCTCTGAATTCAGATATAGACTGACTTGGAAATCTATAAGCAAACAAACTATAAAACAGAAAGAAAATAAATTGAAACAATCTGTTTATTTTTTCTTTTTTTCTCTTCTTCTAGCTTTTGATTCTACCAGCTTAGAGGAAGGCTAGGAAAATGGTGATTCAGACATAATTCCCATTTCTGATGAGCTCATTTTAATTCTTTAAAGTTAGAATAAAAATATATGGACAATTGTCCCATATTTAACCATGATATTACTATCCAAAGAACATATTAATGTGAAGCAGGTTCCTTTTGAACGTTAGTGGATTCCATTTGAAATCATGCTAATTAGCATATTCTAGCTATTTACTTATGGCATCGAGAGGAAATATAGTTTACTTTTAGAAAAGCAATTTTTAGTCTGTTTATGCATGATAAAAAAAATATGAGCATAAAAAAGCTACCCAAACTGGAGTATCCCTGAATACTCTGGTAGAATTCTTATTTTCAGTTATAATATTACCTAATGCCAACACCTCATACAGTTCTGACCACTTTGGTTGTGAGGCATAATAATTAGTAATTCCTGAGAAGAGCACACTGCTTAGTACAATTCCTGTAGAAGACTGACCTATAATATCTTACTCAGGCAAAATGCTAAATTTTCCACAAACTGATAGACTATAAAGCACATCTCCAGACACATCAGAGAGACGTCTTCCTTAATTTCCTCTGATGTGGAAGGAAACAACTATGGCTTACTGGCAAAGCAAGAGAATGTCTTAACAATTAACAGCATGCATTTCTTGGTCAGTAGGGATTGCTCAGAGAGAAGAAGTAAACATTCAAAGCTTAATCATTTCTTTTGCGCATCGCTTCCATGACTCATGCCAGATTTTCCCCAGCTAGTTCTAAAATGATTAATCTGCTCCAATGAGTCAATAGTCTTCCATCTTCATTTTCCTTGGGCACTGGTGACAAAGGTTAACAAAATCTTCTACTGTATTCGCATGTGGGTATATGTGTATTTCTACCCCAGGCTTGCCTGGAAAAGGTGTAGCATAGCAGTCTCCCTCGTGTACAATCTGTGTGCTGTCCCTGGTAGCATTGTGATACCAGCTTCTCTGGACAATGGAGAGGGAAGCAGCAGTAAACCTCAGTGAGACAACTTCGATCACACTGTAGATGAGGTTTGGGAAAAGAGTACCCAATTTTCCAATCAGAATCTAGACAAAGAATGGCGTACTCAAAAACTGCTCCCATATCTTTTTCTAAGAGGCTAGAAATACCTTGAGTCCTTCTGTTTTAGGTAAGGAAGTCAATGTCATAATTTCTGGAAGGTTATGATTTAAATGCCTGTACATTACTTCTAAGTCATTATTCAAATATCCTCTTGCCATGATCTACAGGTTCCTTGGCTGGCCCCAAAGGTTTCAGGACTGACTCCCAAGACACTAGAATTGTATAAGCATAGACTAACACAGCATGAACAGAGCATGAAGAGCATCCCAAAACAAATTCTTTAGGGAAGGATAAGGCTTGAAGGCCATAAATTAAAGGCAAATATGAGAGATCAGATCTTTCAAATGAAAGAAGATAGGACGGGAGTAAATGTGTATCCCGTATACATAAGATGGGGTATAGGCAGATTACCATTGCTTTGATATGTCCATGGCTTAGCTTTGGCTATCATTGGAAGTATATTATGTGGTTAAAATGGAATCATTCAAAGGTTCTTTTTATCCTCTATTCTGTTATAGTGAGGTGGCATGCTTGGTTAGTGGGGAGTCACTCTAGAAGGCTGGCAAAAATTGAAAAATCAGATATATATATTTCCATATGAGGTATAGTGAGAGCTACAGCAACTTCAAATAGAAAATGAGTAACACACAGGAGACTAGATCCTAGAGCATTTATCATTTATGATGAAGGTAGAATCCAAGCAAGGGGATAGGGGGTGTATTAAAACTTATCAAACTCAACATCCAAAGACTAAATAATCCAATCAAGAAATGGGCAGAAGACATGAACAGACATTTTTCCAAAGAAGACATCCAAATGGCCAACAGACACATGAAAAAGTGCTCAACATCACTAGGCATCAGGGAAATCCAAATCAAAACCTCAATGAGATACCATCTCACACCAGTCAGATTAGCTAAAATTAACAAGTCAGGAAACGACAGATGTTGGTGAGGAAGCAGAGAAAGGGTAGCCCTCCTACACTGTTGGTGGGAATGCAAGCTGGTGCAGCCACTCTGGAAAAACAGTATGGAGGTTCCTCAAAAAGTTGAAAATAGAGCTACCCTATGACCCAGCAATTGTACTACTGGGTATTTACCCCAAAGATACAAATGTAGCGATCCAAAGGGGTACGTGCACCCCAATGTTTATAGCAGCAATGTCCACAATAGCCAAGCTATGGAAAGAGCCAAGATGTCCATCAACAGATGAATGGATAAAGAAGATGTGGTGTATACATACAATGGAATATTATGCAGCCATCAAGAAAAAAAAAACAAACGAAATCTTGCCATTTGCAATGACGTGGCTAGAACTAGAGGGTATTATGCTAAGCAAAATAAGTCAATCAGAGAAAGACAAGTATCATATGATCTCACTGATATGAGGAATTATTAATCTCAGGAAACAAAGTGAGGGTGGCTGGAGTGGTGGGGGGTGGGAGGGATGGGGGGTGGCTGGGTGGTAGACATTGGGGAGGGTATGTGCTATGGTGAGCACTGTGAATTGTGTAAGACTGATGAATCACAGACCTGTACCTCTGAAACAAATAATACATTATATGGTTAAAAAAAAAAAAAAAAAAAAGAAGATAGTAGGAAGGGAAAAATGAAGGGGGAGAATCAGAGGGGGAGACGAACCATGAGAGACTATGGACTCTGAGAAACAAACTGAGGGTTCTAGAGGGGAGAGGGGTGGGGGGATGGGTTAGCCTGGTGATGGGTATTAAGGAGGGCACGCACTGCATGGAGCACTGGGTGTTATAACGCAAACAATGAATCATGGAACACTACATCAAAAACTAATGATGTAATGTATGGTAACTAACACAACATAAAATAAAATTTAAAACATTCACTATAATGCTAAAAATATTATGTAAGTTAATAAGGTAACTGGCCTAAAGAGGAATAAATATAAATGCAGAGAACAAAAGTGTTTAACCTTCACTCCATTTAGCTTTTTCCAGTTTTCAGGCATACTTTAATTTGCATCTTATATATTTATATAAATACTATGCCTTTTCTTGGCACTTGGGCAAATGACTTAAACTCTATGCATTAGTATCCTCACCTATAGAATAGATATGCTAATAAAACTATTAACCTTATACTTAAGAAACACTTAGACTAGCAACTGGCACAGAGTAAATGCTATATAGATACGTGCCAAATAAAATAAATAATAAGTGTCTGTGAGATAGCTAAATTCTCAATAATTCTCTATTATAAAAGGCATGGGGGGAGCCTGTGTGGCACATTCTATTAAGTGCTCAACTCTTGGTTTTGGCTTAGATCATGATTTCAGGGTCATGAGATCGAGCTGCATGTCAGGCTCCATGCTCAGCTAGGAGTCGGCTTAGTTTCTCTCTCCCTTACCCACTACCGCACCTTCCCATTCTTTCTCTTTCTCTCTCAAATAAATAAATAATTTTTAAGAAATGCCTGAGTATTGAAAGACAATAGTAGAGTTAAGACATTCTGTGTCATGTAGAAAAACGTCTTTGGCTTTCCAGAAATTTTTGTGTGGTTTTCTAATTTTGCCTGTATTTTCAAATAATGATTCAAAAGAAGATACAGAATTTAGGTAAGCATACTTTATTTTGCATTAATGCAGTAATTATCAGCAAGATGAAAAACATGGCATAGTATAAAGAATGTGAAATATTCTTTAAGGAAAGTATATGTTCTATATATAGCAATGTTCCTACATATGTTTATATAAAAAATTTTATAATGCCATTTACTTTACCCAGATAGCCAGTGTAAGAAGTTGGATGTTGGTGTAACAGCTAAAAAAGAGAGACTTTAATATGATAAGAAATAAAATATTGTCATTACCATTATATATTTCCTTGACTAATAATTTTGCTTGTCCTTTCACTTTATGGAGTACCCTAAGGTATATTTCTTATCAGACTATATAAACCATGACTTTGGACAATAAAATAAATTCAGAAAATCTGAAAAAATAAAATAAAATAAAATAAATCAGGAAGAAAAAAACAAGGAAGGAAGAAAAAAATAAAATCTTTTAATTTTAGGTATGTCTATAAATTTACTTGACATCAACACTCTTGAAATATAGGGTAGCTTTACCAGAAAAGGTAAAATATATTACATTATTTGTAAGCCAGTAGGTGCCATTAAAGTATAAATGACAGTATTACTGTTATTATTATTAGTCAGTGCTACACAATGATAATGGCATGGTTGTCTGAGAATCCTAATTATACATGCCAATTTGAAGATATTCATATTTGATTCTTATTATATATTTTCTCCAAAATTTGTAAGCTACACCATGTAGGAGCAAATTTCATAAGTAAAATGGGTGGGTGTTTTCGACAAAGTTTAGGTAGAGAAAATTAGAAGTAGAAAAAAAAGGAGAAGACTATTTAGTATTTAGAATGGTAATATAATCATAGGAGTAAGAAGGGGCAGGAAAATTGGGTTAAGGTAGTGATCTTGATGGCATTACCTATATAGGAATAAAACATTATTTTACAACACACTAAGACATTTTAAAAGACAAATTAAGTAGTGAACTAAGGCATTTTCAAAGGCAATAATCTACCCTTTGGAATAAATCTTCATAAAATAGATTCATGGAAAGTTCTCTTTCAGTAAGCTAAATGACCAAAAATATCCCTATGAACATAGAATACAAGGGATTAAAGCTAAACCGAAAAGGATTAAAGTATCTCAAAGCCCAACACATTGTCTTCAAAATGTAAGAGAAGTAACTGAGCTTTGTAGTATACTCTGAATGTTAATAAAATGGACCGTTTGAAAAGTAAATAAGTTCAAGAAAACAAACCTTCATAATCCAATGACCATTGTTATCCCATCAAAATACAAATCTAAAAGCATCACATGGGTTCTGATGCCATTCACTAGACTGAGATAGGTGTTTTTTTTTAATATGTTCTTATCCACTATTGAGTGAGCTGTGGCCAGTCTCACTCCAATCAAGAATTTAGTTATCTGTTAATCTCGTCTCCCTCTTCTATGCTGCTCCTTCAGATAAAACAAGCAACAAACCCCAAACAAATCTAGTTTACCTTCAATTATTTAGGTGAACAGAGTTGAGTATGACTCATCAAAATAAAACAGACCACTCTCCTGACCTCTAATCCTGTCTACTAGGACGTCCCCTACTCGGCTTTAAACAGATGCGCCAAATTCTGTGTCCAAACTAAATTCATCTAACCAGAATTTACCATCAATAAGCCCTATTGTCCCTGAACCCCCCCCATCTCAGTTGGTATCACTTAACTGATTCCATGCCATACTTCCCCTTCCCTCCACTGTGCGACCCCAAAGCATCCAGGCAGAAGAGCATCTAAGCAGTATCTGTTTCTACTTTACCCCCAAATAGTTCTCAGGTTAGCAGTCTTGCAAGTACCTGTTTATCACAAAACAACCAACAAATGCACACAAAGAACAAACATTGAAAAGAATCCTTCTATTGTCTCCCGCTCCCTGTCCAGTATTTCCCCTCAGGACATCTCACAGTGTGTTAAAAAGAAAACCACAGACCCAAAATGGTGTCATTTAGGCCAAGTTCTCAAATCTGGGCTCAATACCTAGTTTAACTGCAGTTTCAGTCTCCCCCAGAAATGTTGTCTTAATCAGTCAGGAATATTCTGATAGGCTCCAATAAGTCCGGCAGGGGCTCTCTCCAGCCCCCAAAGGTAGAGGAAGTAATTTGCATGATAAGATCCCCTCCACTTCACCTCAGGGAGAGCAACCTTGTCTGTAACAATCCTTTTCTTTTGCTAATCACTTTCTTGCCCCACCCTCTTTCCAGTAAAAATCTTCCATTCTGTACAACTCCTTAGAGTTCCCCTCTACTTGTAGATGGGATGCTGCCGATTTGTGAATCATTTAATAAAGTCAATTTGATCTTCAAATTCACTCATTTGAATTTTGTTTTTTAACACATGTCACTTGGCTTGAGGCCCTGCTTTTGGTTATTTCTATTATCACAGGTTTATACTATGGAAAATGACTTGGCCATCATAATAACCATGCCTATCTTCAGTGCACTTCTTCCTTGACTGTAACCCTTAATTACTCTGAGGACAGTTGTTTTCCTTCCAAGGTTTTTTAAAACCAACTTACACTTCTGAGATAAAAAATATGTTATAACTCAATAATATCATACTGTAAGATCCTATCATCTTATAAGCAGTGGTTAATATTAAACTGACGCTTCTGTTCTTTCACCATCCCTGGACTTTGATTCTGCTCTTTTATTTCTAAAGCTGTATAGGGTTTATTTTCATTGTTTATTTCTCTTTTGAATAGACAGATAGAGCTCCCTTTTCTGCCAGTTTTATTGAGATATAATTGACATATAATGTATTAATTTAAGATGTAAAACATAATTATTTGATATATTTGTGCATATGCCTATATACTAGGCAATGCAATATATATATATATATATATATATATGTTGCAAAGTGATCACCACAAAAAGTATAGTTAACATCCACCAGCCCACATAGTTACAAAAATATAAGGAATACTTCACACATTTGCATGTCATCCTTGTGCAGGGACCATGCTAATCTCTGCATAGTTCCAATTTTACTACGTGTTTCTCCCAAAGTGAGCACTAGAGCTCCTTTTTTTTGATCCCAATGAAAAACATTTAAACTTTCTGGCATTTTTCTTGTCTGGATTACTACAAATTATAGCACAAATTACAATTTACCTCATCTACTTTAATTCCTTTCCAGTCTGTTCTTTGGAACAGCCAGCAACAAGTCCAATCCAGCCACCTCCATGCTTAGTTTCCTCATAGTCAAACCTACCAAGATAATCACAACAAGCTGGTCACCATGCAGCCACTCCCTGGCTCTTCAGCAACACTCTTTAACTCTCCTAACTTCTATACAAAATCACAGACTGCTCTTGACACCTGGAATTACTTGCAGTTCCCCAAATAAGACAATTCATTCTCCTCCATGCCTTTACATAGATAGCTTTCTCTTACTCAGTAAGCATTCTGACCTCCTTCCTCTCTGCCTGGCCATTTCAGCTAGTCTTTCAAGATGCAAATCACTTTGTAACATTCTCAAATATCCACCTTCATCCCTCCAAGTCAGCCCTCCCAGCTGGGTCCAGCTTCTCATCTATGAAACCCAAGGACTTATGCTTCCATTTATCACGTGATTGCATTGTACCATTTGCTTATTTGTTTGCCTTCAGCAGTATAACCAAAGCTCCCTAAAAGTGGGGACCATATCCTAACCATCTTTGTATCACAAACATCCAGTAGTGACTGATACTAATGAAATCTAGGAAAAACATTTAACTGAGAATAACAATATTCGAGTAGTAGTTTGTTCTATAATGTTGCCATAGCTACATTGAATTGTGTTGTTAGTAGAAAAGGCAGTACCTTCCCTTGAACTACAAAGAAAACCAGGATCTCTCATTAAGGTTCAGGGTATTTCCACTGTGAAATATGAACTTTAATTTTAATAAAATGGAGCAGATGTCCTTAGCAGTTTAAGCAACTATTCTCTCATTGATATCTGTATAGCAGATGGCATAAATAACTCATCATGTATTTAAATGCTGATTTTAAAACTGATATAATATAAAATATTTCAAGTTTATTAGGTATGCTTTCCTTCATGAGTGCCTTATCAGGGGAATAGCATCCCTGTTAATTTTCAGACATGCTTTCATATAGTTTTCTCCTCCCTTGTTTTCTCCTGGGAGGAAGGCAAATGTCCTTTCACAACGATATACTTCTGCTTTTCTGGACTCAAAGTGCTGAGAGTTAAATTTGAAACACCACTCTAATAGCGCAAATATCATCATTTACATATTTTCGTCAGGAACCAAAGATGGAACACATACCCAATATACATCAACTGACAACAACCTAACAGAAGTTGCGTTGGTTGCCTTAGATGAGGATGACAAATCTAACATTGACATTGGAGGTAACAAATGTGGTCCGTGATCACATGTGGAAATGTGACCAGCCTAGTGAAAATAGTTCTTAGAGGTCTTATGAGGCGAGCCTGCATGGCCCGTATATAAATGTGCAGTAGTATTTATATGGTGTTCTTATTTAGCTTCCCATCATTCTTGTGTATATGAAAACAAGACAACGAAAAACACGATTTTTGCTTTCTGAAATATAATCAATCAAATATGATTATTCTCAATATATTCCAATGTTCTCTTTAGGATAGAGAATAAAAGTGGTGGAAGTTTCTCCATATTAGAATATGTCATGAATCCTTGGTAAGTAGGGGACACTGAGTCATCCTTTTTCTTACTACTCCTCACCACCCCCAACTCATTAAAAAGAGTAATGGCAATGCAAAACCCTGTGTTGCCAAATTTTAGAATTTCCTGGGCTTCCCAGAATCTTTCCCCAGGTAGGGACCAAAAAAGAGAGAACACATTTAAATATAATAAAGTTTGCCAACAACCTTGAACTAGTCAACACTGTGTAGGACTCAAAACTCAGTAGGTAATGAGAACATCCAAATGTGGTTTTCTCTTAGTGCAGTGTCAGGCATTAAATATTACTGAATTGACTATTTCTGATGGATGGCCTGAGGTATTAAGTGGCTACTCATAATTTAGTATTAAACAAATTGCCACTAATAATTAACTTTTCTGACTATCTCAATGTAAACGTTTCCGCAATATCTTATGATCTGGAAAAATCACACAGCAATTATCAGAGGAGCCATTTTTTAAATCAGTGTTTGGTACTAAGTTAGGTCAAGGTCAGAGTTAAGGACAGAATCTATAGTTTGTGTTTACTAGGTCCTGTAGTATTTGACCTTTAAACTGCTGTTTCGTCATGCCATAGCTATTGCAGAGAAAGTGATCATGTTATATCCAATTTCGTTGCTAAAATATATACAAGGTCATTGCCTCCAGCAGGTGACTGGAAAAAATACAGTGTAATCTTCTTAATCGTGACACCCAAAATAAAACTAAGAATTTTTCTCAAGTCCTTTTGAATGTACTCAAAATGTAAATAAATGAAACAATAGGTTACCCATAGTCAGCTCGGATCAATTTAATATGGCCAAGCAGACAAAAGCAGTTTCCTTAAATAAGAGCTACCCAGGGTCTCATTAATGCAGAGAAAAAAAAAAAAAATCAAGGTCATGCTAAGGTGTATACCTTCATGGTGGAAAATTTCAATCCTCCAAACACCTCCCAGAAAAGAAACCAAAAGCAAGAAGAACAACAACAAATCTCTCAGGCAGATTTCAAAATCTCATTTAGACCACTGGACAAATACTAAGGAAAAAAGTAGAAGTTCTAAATATACTGAGGTATATATTTTTACAAAGTAAGGTTGACAAGGTTGAAGACAGGCATGGAATGTCTCTTATTAGAGTGGCATATAGAATTATCACCACACGAGTTTACATATGGGAAAGTGGGGACCCCAAAATTCTGAAGAATTTTTTAGGAATTACATCTTAGGAAAAAAAAAAGGGTCTGAGAATTGATTTTATGAATAAATAAAATCACATTTTTCATTTATCTTTTAATCCTGTGTTGCTATATTTAGAATGATCAAGGAAAAAGTGACTATAATATACTCTGCTAAAATACAAGCAATATAAGGTGGGAAAACATATTCATCAAATGATATTTATTCAACAATATATGTAAACATAAAGATTAAACAATACGTATTTCTACTTTTTTAATATATCATTAAATTTATATTATATAATATTTATGCGTATATAAAATGAGGGCAATCACTTGTCACAGAGTTTGAGCTAAAAAATAATGCTGATAGCATTAATGGACTTCTAATCTATTTAATATTGTTTTGCAAACAGCTTTCAAAACCAAGCAATCTGATCTTTTCTAAATGGCATTATAGTAGGAAAAAGGTCATATGTTTAGGCCGGCAAGCCCATGAGGAAAATAATAGTAAGTTTCCAGTTAGACTCTGATGCTGATTAAATTAATATAACTGTCAACAGCTGGATCCTGAGATTAACACAGATGTGGGAACAGAAAGCAAACACAATTGTGGAAATGGAAGCAAATACTATGCTTATGGACAAAAGCCATCTGGGAATTGCTTCTTTGAGCAGGAGTTATAAATAGAGGCAGTTTGCCTGTAGAAAGTTCTAATACCTTTCTGTACAAGTACTTTATTATAATTTGGAGATTTATACCTAATTCTCTATGCCACTGACATAATCCAACCCAGGAGTATTACCAAAGCACAAACTGCACATTTACATTGGGGTGACTTATCTTCACCACAGAGTATTAGGAAGTGAATAGTGCGTGTTCTCCTTTTGCATATATATCCTTTTGTATCGAGAAACATTAATGATGAAGAATTTATGTTTTTGACAGGTATCCTCTCTGACACTTAAAGGAATTTAGGATGAATATCATATTGTGTCAGACTGGGCTTCCTTAAAAGTACCAAATATTATGTGCCTTGTTTCGGGGAACTGATAGTGGGGCACACTGTGACACTATACAAGCTTCCTTTGTTGAACAAACTTAAAGGACTATAAGCTATTATTTCATACCCTGAAAGAACCAAGGCATAGGTACTAGGATGGGAGAATTTCATGCAAACACTGGAACAGTTTGCCAAGGGGATGTTGTTTATCCACCACTTGCAAGTAGTTAATGAGAGGTACTTTGGATGCAGGGAATCAGTATCTTATGAGAGAGGCTAATACATTCAAACCATGGGGAATGAGAGAGGAAGAAGTGAACATCAGAGTGTTAATCAGGAGCCCAAAGGAGTGCCGGGAACTAGGATGTTGGAGCAATAAAGTACCAGAAGTCCCCTAAGATATTTGAGTAAGTGAGCAAGTGTTTCTATTGGAGGCCTCAGACTAAGCTATCATACTAGAACTCTTTCCCTCCATGTCTGTCCTTCACCCCTCTCTACCCTGCTCTTTACCCAGGAAACTGACCCCTGTAGATTATAGTTGACAGGATCCCGTGCCTCTGACTTCCAGTTGGATTCAGTCATCTGACATAGATACAAGGGAAGAAGGAGAATGTAGTCAGTATTTTGAGCTTCCCCTTTGAAGAGAGTGAGTTGGCTATGTTTTCTGTTAAAGGGAACTACTCCTATCACTGCAGCCCCATCTTTCAGAGACCCCCTTTTCTGACTTTCAGTGTTGGTAACAGTTCTGTGATAACTATCCCTGGGCACCCTGCTATCCCCTGTGGTCACGAATATCTCACTCACAACCTGGTAAATAATCCTTTTTTTATTTTTTTAATTATTAAATTAATTAATAATTAAATTTCTAAAAAATTTTATTCAAGTATAATATACAGTATTATGTTAGTTTCAGGCATACAATATAATGATTCCACAACTCTGTACATTATTCAGTGCTCATCATGATAAGTGTACTCTTTATCTCCTTCACCTACTTCATCCATCCCCCCATTCACCTCCCCTCATGCAACTATCAGTTTGTTCTCTATATTTAAGAGTCTATTTTTTTTGCCTTTTTCCTTTGTTTGTTTTGTTTCTTAAATTCTGCATATGAGTGAAATCATTTGTCTTTCTCTAACTGACTTATTTCACTTAGCATTATATCCTCTAGATCCATCCATGTTGTTGCAAATGGCAAAATTTCATCCTTTTTTTGTAACTGGGTAATATTCTACTATATATCTTTTTTATCCATTTATCTAAGGATGAACATTTGGGTTGCTTCCATATATTTGCTATTGTAAATAATGCTGCAATAAACATAGGGATGCACATATCTTTTTGAAGTAGGGTTTTCATTTTCTTTGGGAAAATGTAGTGGAATTATTGGATCAAATGGTAATTTTATTTTTAACTTTTTGAGGAAACTTCATACTATTTTCCACAGTGGCTTTATCAGCTTGGATTCTACCAAACACTTGAAGAAGAGTAAATACCTATTCTTCTCAAACTATTCCAAAAAATAGAAGAGGAAGGATAGATAGGAGGTCAGTATTACCCCGATAGCAAAACCAGATAAAGACACCACAAATAAAGAGAACTACAGGCCAATATCTCTGATGAAAGTTGATGCAAAAATCCTCAACAAAGTATCAGCAAACTGAATCCAACAATACATTAAAAAAATCATTCACCGTGATCAAGTGGGACTCATTCCAGGGATACAAAGGTTATTCGACATTCACAGATCAATTGATGTGATATATCACATTAACAAGAGAAAGGATAAAAACCATATGTTCATTTTAATAGATGAAGAAAAAGATGTAGACGTAGAAAAAGCATCTGACAAAATACCACATCCATTCATGATAAAAACTCTCAACCAAGTAGGTTTAGCGGGAACATATCTCAACATAATAAAGGCCATATATGAAACACTTACAGTGAACATACTTAATGGTGAAAAACTGAGGGCTTTCCCTCTAAGATCTGGAACAAGACAAGAATGTCCACTCTCACCACTGTTAATCAAAATAGTACTGGAAGTCCTAGCCACAGCAATTAGACAAGAAAGAGAAATTAAAAGGCATCCATTGGTAAGGAAGAAGTAAGATTTTCACTATTTGCAGATGACATGATACTATGTATAGAAAACCTTAAAGACTCCCCAAAAAACTACTAGACCTGATAAATGAATTCAGTAAAGTCACAGAATACAAAATTAGTATACAGAAATCTGTTGCTTTTCTATACACTAATAGTGAAGTAACAGAAAGAGATATTAAGAAAACAGTCCCATTTACAATTGTACCAAGAAGGATAAAAGATGTAGGAATAAACTTAAGCAAAGAGGTAAAAGATCTGTACTCTGAAAAGTATAAAACATTTATGAAAGAAACTGAAGATGATACAAACAAATAGAAAGATATTCCATGCTCATGGATTGGGAGAACCAATATTGTTAAAATTTCCATACTACTCAAAGCAATCTTCAGATTTAATATAATCCCGATCAAAATAGCAGCAGCAGTTTTCACAGAACTAGAAATCATCCCCCTTTTAAAACCTTCCCCTACTTTGTAACTTCAGAAAGCCATCCGTTTCCTGTGGCAACCCTACCTGTATAGTGCTTTAGATAGAGAAGAAACACATGGAGATAGAGAAATAAACTTTCCTGAGAGTCAAGAATGTGTCAGCTCAAGAGAGCAGTCACTAATAACTTTATGAACCTAAGAAAGTCATTTACCTTCTCTAGGTATCTTTTCATTTTAATAAAAAGAAAATTTGAACTTCTGGAACTAAGGTTTATTTTTGCATCTAAAATTAATCTTTCTATCATTCTAGACACAGAAGTAATCTGATTATAAGAAAACTGATGTCTTTTATATCACACCCTTGTATCCTGGGGCACGCTGCTTTATCAATATCCATCCCCTTTTCCTTACAGAATCCCCAAAGATTTGGGGTCAGCATAATAAGATAGGTTATTTATACTTTTTAGAAGAATGGGGCAGCCAAACGATTCATCACTCAATGAGGTAAAAGTCAAAGTTATTGGGTGGGGTATCTGGAAACATAAGGGATGTCCCAATTGGGGTTGCCCTTTCTGCCATTTGGCTTTTCTCTTCTCACCTGAAATGTGGACTTGATGGCTGGGGTTGGGAAGCGTTCCTGACACTGACAGCAGCAGTTGCATCCTATGGCAAATGGAGGAGGGCACTGATAACATCATGGAAGTGGCACCCCAGAGTTGGATGGCCTATCTTTCAATTTATCACCTGGTAGACCTTATTTAATGCACTCTTTTGACTTTCTATAACATAAAGTTGTGTGTCTCTTTAACTCATAGCAAAACATTAGCATTAAGTTACACACACACACACACACACACACACACACACTCTGTGCTCCTTATAACACGAAGGTCAGAACTCTACTCCGATGTCCCAATAAGCCCTCCTTCCCCTTCCTTATCTTGTATTTAACCCACTCCTCAAAATTTACCAGGACTGTGCTAAAAGCACACAGGGTTTTAATTTCTAATTCTGAAAGTCATAGGTAACTTGTTTTAATTCATGAGATTTGCTTAATCTACAATTTGTCCATTTACAGTTAAATACCCAAGAGAAACTCTTGCACAGGTATGTATGTAAAGAAAAATGTTCACAGCAGCATGGCTTTTAACAGCAAAAAAACCTGGCAAGAGTATACATACACTATGGAATATTATACTGCATTGAAAATGAGTGCTTTGCAGCAACATGCAATAACATGGATGAATATGTCAACAAAATAGTGAGTGAAGGAAGCATATCCTATAAAACAACACCCAGCTTATTAACCTTTTCATCAAGTTAAAAAAATGAAAACCGAACAGTATGTTTTGAAAAATGCACTGTTGAGACACATTTGTTTTTACAACTGTTATTTAAAGGCAAAGAACTGAAAAATACAGATTTCAATGTTGAGTGTCAATTTTCTAATTTACAGTTATTAAGTAAATATACCCACATATGTGTAAGTGTAGACAGACCAAGTGCCTTCTATAGAAATTAGGAAGTTGACATTCCATTTTCAGTTGGAAATACCGATGTACACAGCCCAAGTTAAACTTGCTAAAAGTCCAATGTCTAGCTCATAAATATTTTCTGGCTCACTTTTTTAAAAGCAATCAAACCTCTCCAGAAAACCTTCCAAATTCAGCAGATTTTCCTTTCATTCCCCATAATTTATCAGCTTAGAAAAATATGTATCAATCAAATATGCCACCCCTTTTACAACTCTGCCATTCAAACTCCTTCAGTTACCTTCTAGCCTCTTTTGCGCTGCTGGGATATTAATGGGAGAAACATCAAGCTCACAGAAGGGACTAGGCACTGATTATTGCATATGGTTGAATAGTAAGAGACACAAAAACCCTTCAGTGACAATCTCCTAAATTCAGCTTCTCTCAGCCCAGCATTCAAAGTTCCTCACAATCAGATCTCAGTCAACTTTTCTAACTTTTTAACTTTCTCTCAGTCCTTCTCCAGAAACTCCACCACAGCCAAACTCCTGCTTCTCCCCAAACAATCCATGGACTTTCCTGTATCAGAGTTCCTCCCAAGGAGTATTTTTGTTCACTATATTCTACATGCATGGGAGGCTCTTCTCCTTTCTACAGATTTAAATTCTATCCATTCTTCAAAATTCAGTTCAATTTTTATCACTTCCTTGCCGGTATTTCCTTAGAACTGCTGTAACAATTTTCATTAGTAAAATCACTTGGTAACACATTTGTACCTCCCATCTCACTAGCTCACCATTATCTGCCAGGACTTACCCCAGGGTGAGAGAGGCTCAGTGGATTCCAAAATATCTTCAACTACTCTCTTCAACTACAGTGTTGGGATTTTCTTTAAAGTGTATAATTTTATTTTTCTCTCATCTTCCCAAGTAAACTTCTTTGACAAAAGAGCTATGTCTATCACATACTTACTTCTCTGACCTTGCCAAGTTCATTGCTCGAAAAAAGTACTCCATAAAAACTACTGATTTACTTTAAAAGGATAAAAACATTAAATTTGTGATTAAGAATTACCTCAATATATTAATTGCTTTGCTTTTAAAAATACACAAAGAAACAAAGTGCCTTCTACAGAAACCAAGTGCCTTCTATAGAAATTAGGAAGATGACATTTATCTTCTAGATAAGGTCACAGAAGATTCAGAATCAAAAGTTAGAGGGAAAAATAAACAAACAATAACAACAAAAACTCAACACTCTGGGAAATAAACTGAGGGTTACAGAAGGGGGGATGGGGTAACTGGGTGATGGGTATTAAGGAGGGCACGTGTGGTGATGAGCACTGGGGGTTATATGCAACTAAAGAGTCATTGAACACTACATCAAAAACAGATGATGTACTACTATATGCTGGCTAACTGAACATAATAATAATAATAAAAACAACACTCTTCATAAACAAATTTACCAAAATATTCCAAAGTTTTTCAGAAAAATGTTACTTTCACTAGTCAGGTGGCATGGAATGCTACTATTAATTTATAATGCTATTACACTATTTCCCAAACTGCATCTGAAGATTTGTTTTCTTTAATAAACCTTAACGTATTCTAGTATACATATTTTCACTTTCTTTATTGCTGACAATGTTGCAAATTTATGCTAAAAACAGACAGACATGTCCTCTCAGTATTTTAGGTCTTCATTAATAGACACATTTATTTATATTAAACCAATAATTCAATAGAAGAACAATTTCTACTACTACTGTCTACCCTAAAAAACATTTTCATTGTTTTCATACTGTACATATATGTGTGTGTGCATGTATATATGTATATATGTATATAAATGTATATGTATATGATATACACTTACAGATACAAACACATATCTGGCTTATGTGTTACTCATAGGAAATTATCTGCAATATTACTAATGAGAAAATATGTTTTAAATCAAGGAGTCATTTCTTTCTTTTTTTTTTTTTAAAGATTTTATTTATTTATTTGACAGAGAAACCGAGAGAGGTAACACAAGCGGGGGGGGGGGGGTGGGAGAGGGAGAAGCAGGCTTCCTGTTGAGCAGGGAGCCCAACGTGGGACTCGCTCCCAAGACCCTGGGATCATGACCTGGATCATGATGCTTAATGACTGAGCCACCCAGGTGCCCCAAGGAATCATTTCTTATGATTTTCATTAACTACGTAGTTTGGGTGTTTAGCATGTGAACATAATGAAATCAGGGAAGACGGTATTGATGTTTTGTTACAATTACCTAGCATATAATGCCTATCACACAATGAATAATTAACAACACATGAGTGGTGGTTTGTGATTTTCTTGCCAAACCTTTAAATGTGTCCCTTGTTGTAGGGAATAGTATGAAGTCATTATCATAAATTCAAATGCAGTGGTGTATGTTCAGAATTAGCAGCTTGTATCGTCTTACATTATTCTTACACAATAAAGTGCTTACTTATATAATTTATATTCACATAATACTAATTAGCTCCAACTGTGTGGCATTTTATTTAATACTAAGAAATCCAATTATGGGATCATTTGATAAATTAAAAAAAATCATGTATTAAATCCCTGGAGATAAATGGCATGAGTGCATGAAATAACTATAGGTTAATTTCTGGCAACATATTAGTAATCATATCAAGATGTCAAATAATCCTTTCAAGTATTACAGAGCAATTTAGTAATGTTAAACCTGAGAAGATAGAAGATATTTCATATGAAGATGGTAGTGATGGAAAGAAAGAATGAGGAGAAGGAAGAGTCAGAGGAGAGAATAATCTAACCCCGTGTAAGTGAGAGAAAATAAACAACTAACCATGCAAAAGGCGAAGTAATGGTGCAGGGAGAGATGTGACATGTTTGAGTCATGTTGTACAGATTAAAATGAATTACAAAAATTATAAAGTGAATAACAATTACTGTAATTCTGGACTAGAGAAGTAAATGGATTGATTTTTATTGTTTGATCAATGGATCGATTAAGAAATTCTAATGACAGGAAGGTATGACATGGAATCATGTCAAGTGAGAAAGGAGGCTAGTTGATTAGGTAGGAGGCTTTATCTATAATTTAAATATGAAATAATGACCTGAAGCAGACAGATGTTTGGAAATGGCAGAAGAAGGAACACACACAAAGCATATGACAAGCCAAGATTTAGAACTTGATGGTGTGGAAACAAAAATGAGTGAATAGTGTTGCAATTCTGTGGGAATGAGAAAGTAGATACCAGGTGTTTACTTTCCTGAGGCTAGACAAGCAAGATTCTCTCATTCCTTCTAACCTGAAGAAGGGCTTCATCTCTCCCTGCAGTTAATTCTGTTTAACTGTTTGAATAAGCAAACTTGTTTAGATGAAGTCTGGTGATCACTCATAGAAAGCTCCCAGTTCTCTTCATGGAGGAGCAAAAATTTTTAACAGGATCTGTCCCTGAGGACAGTTCAGAAGTGCTTAATATCTGCTCCCCATATGAACTCTGAGCAAGTTTCGATATCTGTTTAACTATAGGGGGAAAAACAATTCTTCTCCAATCACCTGGTAAACTAAAGGAAAAGGAAAATATTAAACTTCAGTGCAGAGAAAAGGAAAGTGTAATCTGAAATTCACAAAACAACAACAAAAAACCTTAGTGGTGTATATGCCTATACTATGGAAGGCATATTCACAGCGTCCTGCTGGCTAAATAGCTCTGGCATACCAACACTTGCCGTGAGTTGACTCCTACACAGCCAGCTGGCACTGGTCAGCCCTGTATTTCTTCAGATGTTTTCTTCCTAAGGTGGTTTTCCTGCTGCCTGTTTCCAAGATACCAAGAGCTGAATATATTGCAATTTTCTACCCTTAAATGTCAAAACAATACAAACAAAAACACACAATGGCTGCTGCCTTCAGAATGTACTTCACTGGCTTATCTTTAATTTATTTTTGTTTTTTATTTTTTTGTGACCAGTGGTCTAAAACCCAGGTTTTGGCTTATTAAAAACATTTTTAAAATTCCACAATTTTCTGTGTTTAGGGTTAATGTTTAAGCCTCATAGCTGCTCTGCTGAGAAAAAATCCTTTTGCTTTTTTCTAAAATATCTGAATATTTCTGTGTTTGTCAAAATCCATTAAGCCTTTTCTTTTACATAACCCTAGTTTCTCTTGCAAATTAGCTTGCAACATCCAAGTGCTTTATTAGATTTGACCAAGTTGTAGCTTTTGCTAACATCACCTGTAAAGAAAAATTTATTGTCAGGGGGCGGAGCAAGATGGCGGAGGAGTAGGAGACCTGGATTTTGTCTGGTCTCAGGAATTCAGCTGACTAGAGATCAAACCATTCTGAACACCTACGAATTCAACAGGAGATCGAAGAAGAGAGTAGCAACAACTCTCTGAACAGAGAAGCGACCACTTGCTGGAAGGTAGGACATGTGGAGAAGTGAATCCGAGGTGATATTCGGGAGGAGAGACGGCGGGGGAGGGGGCCTCCGTCGGCCACTCTTGGCAAGTGATAGAGCCACAAAATCGGAACTCTTAGAAGCCAGCTCCGTTGAGGGACGTCGCTCCAGTGGCTAAGCGGGGGGTGGAACCCTCGCAGGACAGTGTGGTCTCAGGACCCTTGGGGTCACAGAAAACCCAGGGGTGCCTGAGTGCAGCAGAGCTCTCAGGTATTGGAGCAGGGAAGCCGATGCTGAGATGGAGCCGAGGCGCGGGCTCTCAGCTCCGGGTTGCCATAAACTGTGATCGGCGGCCCAGTCGGGCCACTGCTCCTCCAGCAGGGACCCAACAAGCGGCAGAGCTGGGGAGTCTCCCTCCCCCCCCCCCCCAGGAGTGGCGCAGGAGCACACCGCAGGGATCTGCTGGGTTTGGAGACTCCACACCGGGTCGGGTGCCAGAGATAGAAACACTCGGTCACAGGCCGGGTGAGCACGGAGTGCGGTCAGAGACCAGGGAGACAGGAGTGACTGCTTTTCTCTGGGGGCGCACTGAGGAGCAGGGCCTCGAGTTCTCAGCTCCTCCAGGTGGAGATTGGGAGGCCACCATTTTCACCCTGGTCCTCCAAAGCTGTACCGAGAGCTTGCAGGGAACAAAAGCTCCTGAGAGCAAACCCAAGCACCTTGCTTAGCCCGGAATGACAAGGGCGGGGCAATTCCACCTCCCACAAAGACATTTGGGAACCACGGCAACAGGCCCCTCCCCCAGAAGATCAGCACAAACAGCCAGCAAGCCAAGACCAAGTTTACCGATCAAGGAGAACGAGAGAACTCCAGCACTAGGGGAAAACTGCACATAGAATTCATGACTTTTTACCATGATTCATTAGTTTTTCAAAGTTAATTTTTTTAACTGTTTTTTTTTTAATTTTTCTTTTTCCCTTTTTCAACCAACATCTTATCAATCCCTTTTTTAAAAAAAAACATTTTTTATTTTTCATTTTTAGAGTCATATTTTATCCCTTCATAGTAGTTACCCTTATTTTTGGCATATATATATAAGTTCTTCTCTCTTTAAAATTTTGAGATACAGTTTCCAGTTTCTTCTAACAGATCAAAATATACTCTAAATCACTAGTGTATGGCTTTGTTCTAGTCTCCTGCCTGATCACATTCTCTCCCTTTTTTTTTTCTTTTCTTTTTAATTTTCTTCTTTCTTTTTTCAAACAACTTCTCATCTTATCAATTCCTTTTATAAAATCTTTTATACTTTTCATCTTTACAGTCATCTTCCATCCCTTCATTGTATCAACCCTTATTTTGTACATATATAAGTCTTTCTTCCTTTAAAATTTTAGGAGGCACTTTTTTCTAAGAGACCAAAATACACCCAAAATCTAGTGTGTGGCACTGATCTATGCACTAGCCTGATCATATTTGATCATATTCGGGTTTTTTTTTTTTGTATTGTTCTGTTTTTGTTTTTATCTTTTTGTTTTTTTTCTTTTTTCTCCTTTTTTCTTTCTTTCCCTTTCTTTTCCCCTGGTTTCAGGTCTTTTCTGATTTGTATAGAGGATATTTGCTGGGGACGTTGTTAACCTGTTAGCATTTTGTGCTCTCATTCATCTATTCTCCTCTGGACAAAATGACAAGATGAAAAAAATCACCTCAGCAAAAAGAACAAGAGGTAGTACCGTCTGCCAGGGACCTACTCAATACGGACATTAGTACAATGTGAGACCTAGAGTTCAGAATCATGACTTTAAAGATATTAGCTGGGATTGAAAAAAGCATGGAAGTTATTAGAGAAACCCTTTCTGGAGAAATAAAAGAACTAAAATCTAACCAAGTCGAAATCAAAAAGGCTATTGATGAGGTGCAATCAAAAATGGGGGTACTAACTGCTAGGATAAATGAGGCAGAAGAGAGAATCAGTGATATAGAAGACCAAATGATGGAAAATAAAGAGGCTGAGAAAAAGAGAGGAAAACAACTACATGATCACAAGGGGAGAATTTGAGAGATAAGCGATACGGTAAGACAAAAAAACATTAGAATAATTCGGATCCCAGAAGAAGAAGAAAGAGAGAGAGGGGCAGAAGGTATATTGCAGCAAATAATAGCAGAGAACTTCCCTAATGTGAGGAAGGAAACAGGCATCAAAATCCAGGAGGCACAGAGAACCCCTCTCAAAATCAATAATAATAGGTCAACACCCCGACGTCTAATAGTAAAACTTACGAGTCTCAGAGACAAAGAGAAAATCCTGAAAGCAGCTTGGGAGAAGAGATATGTACCCTACAATGGTAGAAACATTATATTGGCAAGAGACCTATCCATAGAGACCTGGCAGGCCAGAAAGGACTGGCATGATTTCTTCAGAGCACTAAATGAGAAAAATATGCAGCCAAGAATACTATATCCAGCTAGGCTGTCATTGAAAATAGAAGGAGAGATAAAAAGCTTCCAGGACAAACAAAAACTAAAGGAATTTGCAAACACGAAACCAGCCCTACAAGAAATACTGAAAGGGGTCCTCTAAGAAAAGAGAGAGCCTAAAAGCAGCATAGATCAGAAAGGAACACAGACAATATACAGTAACAGTCACCTTACAGGCAATACAATGGCACTAAATTCATACCTTTCAATAGTTACCCTGAATGTAAATGGGCTAAAGCCCCAATCAAAAGACACAGGCTATCAGATTGGATTAAAGAACAAGACCCATTGATATGCTGTCTGCAAGAGACTCATTTTAGACCCAAAGACACCCCCAGATTGAAAGTGAGGGGGTGGAAAACCATTTACCATGCTAATGGACACCAAAAGAAGCTGGGGTGGCAATCCTTATATCAGACAAATTAGATTTTAAAACAAAGACTGTAATAAGAGATGAGGACGGACACTATATCCTACTTAAAGGGTCTATCCAACAAGAAGATCTAAAAATTGTAAATATCTATGCCCCTAACATGGGAGCAGCCAAATATATAAGCCAATTAATAACAAAAGTGAAGAAACACATTGACAACAACACAATAATAGTGGGGGACTTTAACCCCCCACTGCAATGCACAGATCATCTAGGCAAAAGATCAACAAGGAAATAAAGACTTTAAATGACACATTGGACCAAATGGACTTCACAGACATATTCAGAACATTCCATACCAAAGCAACGGAATACACATTCTTCTCTAGTGCCCATGGAACATTCTCCAGAATTGATCACATCCTAGGTCACAAATCAGGTCTCAACCGGTACCAAAAGACTGGGATCATTCCCTGCATATTTTCAGACCACAATGCTTTGAAACTGGCACTCAATCACAAGAGAAAAGTCGGAAAGAACTCAAATACATGGAGGCTAAAGAGCATCCCACTAAAGAATGAATGGGTCAACCAGGAAATTAAAGAAGAATTTAAAAAATTCATGGAAACCAATGAAAATGAAAACACAACTGTTCAAAATCTTTGGGATACAGGATAAAGGCAGTCCTGAGAGGAAAGTATATAGCAATACAAGCCTTTCTCAAGAAACAAGAAAGGTCTCAAATACACAACCTAACCCTACACCTAAAGGTGCTGGAGAAAGAACAGCAAATAAAGCCTAAACCCAGCAGGAGAAGAGAAATAATAAAGATTAGAGCAGAAATCAATGACATAGAAACCAAAAGAACAGTAGAACAGATCAACGAAACTAGGAGCTGGTTCTTTGAAAGAATTAACAAGATTGATAAACTCCTGGCCAGACTTATCAAAAAGAAAAGAGAAATGACTCAAATCAACAAAATCACGAATGAAAGAGGAGAGATCACAACCAACACCAAAGAAATACAAACAATTATAAGAACATATTATGAGCAACTCTATGCCAGCAAATTAGATAATCTGGAAGAAATGGGTGCATTCCTAGAGATGTATCAACTACCAAAATTGAACCAGGAAGAAATAGAAAACCTGAACAGACCGATAACCACTAAGGAAATTGAAGAAGTCATCAAAAATCTCCCAACAAACAAAAGCCCAGGGCCAGATGGCTTCCCAGGGAATTCTATCAGACATTTAAAGAAGAATTAATACCTATTTTCCTGAAACTGTTCCAAAAAATAGAAATGGAAGGAAAACTTCCAAATTCATTTTATGAGGCCACCATTACCTTGATCCCAAAACCAGACAAAGACCCCATCAAAAAGGAGAATTACAGACCAATATCCTTGATGAACATGGATGCAAAAATTCTCACCAAAATACTAGCCAATAGGATCCAACAGTATACGAAAAGGATTATTCACCATGACCAAGAGGGATCTATCCCTGGGCTGCAAGGTTGGTTCAATATCCGCAAATCAAGCAACATGATACAATACATTAACAAAGGAAAAAACAAGAATCACATGATCCTCTCAATAGATGCAGAAAAAACATTTGACAAAGTTCAGCATCCTTTTTGATCAAAACTCTTCAGAGTATAGGGATAGAGGGTACATAGCTCAATATCATAAAAGCCATCTATGAAAAACCTACAGCGAATATCATTCTCAATGGGGGAAAAGCTGAGAGCTTTTCCCCTAAGGTCAGGAACGCGGCAGGGATGTCCACTATCACCACTGCTATTCAACATAGTATTTGAAGTCCTAGCCACAGCAATCAGACAACAAAGAGAAATCAAAGGCTTCCAAATCGGCAAAGAGGAAGTCAAACTCTCACCCCTTGCATATGATATGATACTGTATGTGGAAAACCCAAAAGACTCCACCCCAAAACTGCTAGAACTCATACAGGAATTCAGTAAAGTGGCAGGATATAAAATCAATGCACAGAAATCAGTGGCATTCCTATACACCAACAACAAGACAGAAGAGGGACAAATCAAGGAGTCGATCCCATTTACAATTGCACCCAAAATCATAAGATACCTAGGAATAAATTTAACCAAAGAGGCAAAGGATCTGTACTCAGAAAACTATAAAATACTCATGAAAGAAACTGAAGAAGACACAAAGAAATGGAAAAACGTTCCATGCTCATGGATTGGAAGAACAGATATTGTGAGATGTCAATGCTACCTAGAGCAATCTACACATCCAATGCAATCCCCATCAAAATACCATCCACTTTTTTCAAAGAAATGGAACAAATAATCCTAAAATTTGTATGGAACAAGAAGAGACCCCGAATAGCCAGAGGAATATTGAAAAAGAAAAGCAAAGCTGGCGGCATCAGAATTCTGGACCTCCAGCTCTATTACAAAGCTGTCATCATCAAGACAGTGTGGTACTGGCACGAAAACAGACACAGAGATAAATGGAACAGAATAGAGAGCCCAGAAATAGACCCTCAACTCTGGCCAACTCATCTTTGACAAAGCAGGAAAGAATGTCCAATGGAAAAAAGACAGTCTCTTCAACAAATGGTGTTGGGAAAATTGGACAGCCATATGCAGAAGAATGAAACTGGACCATTTCCTTACATCACACACAAAAATTGACACCAAATGGTTGAAAGACCTAAACGTGAGACAGGAGTCCATCAAAATCCTAAAGGAGAACACAGGTAGCAACCTCTTCGACCTCAGCTGCAGCAACTTCTTCCTAGAAACATCGCCAAAGGCAAGGGAAGCAAGGGCAAAAATGAATTATTGGGATTTCATCAAGATAAAAAGCTTTTGCACAGCAAAAGAAACAGTCCACAAAACCAAAAGACAACCGACAGAATGGGAGAAGATATTAGCAAATGACATACCAGATAAAGGGCTAGTATCCAAAATCTAAGAAGTAGTTATCAAACTCAACACCCAAAGAACAAATAATCCAATCAAGAAATGGGCAGAAGACATGAACAGACATTTTTCCAAAGAAGACACCCAAATGGCCAACAGACACATGAAAAAGTGCTCAACATCGCTCGGCATCAGGGAAATCCAAATCCAAACCTCAATGAGATACCACCTCACACCAGTCAGAATGGCAAAAATTAACAAGTCAGGAAACGACGGATGTTGGCAGGGATGTGGAGAAAGGGGAACCCTCCTACAATGTTGGTGGGAATGCAAGCTGGTGCAACCATTCTGGAAAACAGTATGGAGGTTCCTCAAACAGTTGAAAATAGAGCTACCATACAATCCAGCAATTGCACTACTGGGTATTTATCACAAAGATACAAATGTAGGGATCCGAAGGGGTACATGCACCCCAGTGTTTATAGCAGCAATGTCCACAATAGCCAAACTGTGGAATGTGCCAAAATATCCGCCGACGGATGAATGGATAAAGAAGATGTGGTATATATACACAATGGAATATTATGCAGCCATCAAAAGGAATGAGATCTTGCCATTTGCAACGATGTGGATGGAACTGGAGGGTGCTATGCTGAGTGAAATAAGTCAATCAGAGAAAGACATGTATCATATGACCTCACTGATAAGAGGAATTCTTAATCTCAGGAAACAAACTGAGTGTTGCTGGAGTGGTTGGGGGCGGGAGGGATGGGGTGGCAGGGTGATAGACATTGGGCAGGGTATGTGCTATGGTGAGCGCTGTGAATTGTGCAAGAATGTTGAATCATATATCTGTCCTTCTGAAACAAATAATGCAACATATGTTAAGAAAAAAGAAAAAGAAGATAGCAGGAGGGCAAGAATGCAGGGGAGTAAGTCGGAGGGGGAGATGAACCATGAGAGACGATGGACTTTGAAAAACAAACTGAGGGTTCTAGAGGGGAGGGGGTGGGGGGATGGGTAAGCCCGAGATGGGTATTAAAGCGGGCACGTTCTGCGTGGAGCACTGGGTGTTATGCACAAACAATGAATCATGGAACACTGTATCAAAAACTAATGATGTATGGTGATTAACATAACAATAAAAATTTTAAAAAAATTTATTGTCTTATTGCTTTGATTTGTGTTGGCAAAATGTTGTATTTCTAAGTTATGGATCTATATATCAAATGTACGGCTCAACTAAATTGTTCTTATTTTTACCTGTGCTTATTGATACGTTTTTAAAAAACTTCACAAGTAAAACAAAGTGTAAAATGCTAATAAAGTATATAAGTCATCTTGAAGTCCTTTAGATAAACTAGGAAAACACTTTGAATCTAAGTATTAATCCATAAACGTTTTGATTACTTAACATCAATGAAACTACCTGCTTGAAATTATGGTACAATATATAATGACATTGTGTCCAAGTCATTTAAAGTATAAGGGAGTATTTCGTGTCCTTAACAATAATCTTTGGCTTTGAGGACAAATCCTACTTTGCTAAGATGCTGTGGAGGTAGTTCTTGATTAATTTCCATTTTCAAAATTTTGGGGCATTATCTGAAGGAGAACATCCTGTCTTTGGCCTGTACAACCTGCTCTGTGGTGAAAAGAGGACACACTTTGGAGTGAGACAGTTCTTAAGTAAAATTCTTGCCTGGCTTCCCACTAGCCGTTTTACCTTGGGGAAGCCACTTCATCTCTGTCTGTGTTGTCCTCCACAAAAAGAAGGAGATAAAACCTGCAGGAGCACTACAAGGAGTAAGTGAGATAATGAATGCAAAGCCCCTGGCTTTTTGGAGAAGAATAACTGGTAGAGACTTAAAAACAAAAACAAAGAAACTATTCTACATATTCTCACTATGTAAAAATTAAATAATATTGTACAATTTCACTTTAGATGTGATTTTAGTCAGTTTCAGATTTTCTGTTATGGATTCATTTCTGCTGTTAGCGCTAATGAGTTTTGGACTTTTTATTCTTATCTTTTTATTTTTATTATTTTTTTAAGATTTTGTTTATTTTAGAGAGAGAGGGCATGAGCATGAGTGGGGGTTGGGATATGGGAAGGAAGGGGCAGAGGGAGAGTGAGAAGGTGACTCCCTGCTGAGGAGGAAGCCCGACCCCAGGCTGGATCCCAAAACCCTGGGACCATGGACTGGAAGGCAGAAGCTCAACGGACTGAGTCACCCAGGAGCCCCTGGACTTTTTCTTATTCAAAATTTTTATTATCCATGTCAAGAGACATTTAGGCCTTTGTTTTTCCTTTCTCTCTGTTAGGATGTCTGCTTTTCAATCATTTTAGTGCTAACTTGAAGCAATACAGAAGCATTTATTTTTTAAAAAATATTCAAGTCACTCTTATCATGTATTCCTTATGAATTTGTTAAAATGAATTATATTAGTCAACTCTGTGTAATTTAAGTGGTTAACAGCTAATTTATATACACATTAAATTATTAATTTTAATTCACTAGGAACGAAGACAATTGCACATTTCTCTACTGAACATTTTGTGCGATTTGTAACAATTTAATATCTTTCTTGTATTATTAAATTCATGCCTTATTATCACTATGCAGCTTTTGAAAACAATGTTGGCCCAGGGACAATAAAGGAGAAAGAAAGGCAGAAATGAGGAAAACAGTCCATTACAATGGGAGAGAAAAGGTTGAATTAGAAACAAAAGGATAAGAAACACCCCCCCAAAAGCTTTAAAATATATTAATGTAATGTTTAATACAATGTAATATAATATAATATCTTATATATAATATGAAAAGAGAATAGAGAAAGGAATACAGGATTCAGAGAAAAAAATGGAAACAGAAGATACTATACTAGGGGAAAATATTTATTATACAAAATAATAATAATGGCCAGAAATTAATGAGAAATTATTATGAGCTAACTAATCTAAGAGCTTTAAATACATTATTTTAACTGTCAGATAATATTAAGAGGTAAGTATTATAATTATCTATTTTTTTCACAGACTGCAAAAGTAAAGCTTGAAGAGATTAATTGGCTCCCCAAGGATCACAGAGTTTCTAAGAAATTATGGCAATTATATTATTAAGATTTTGTCCCTATAGCCACATGCCATAGTTATGTATTATTACATGAAAAGTCACTCTAAAACTTTTTGGCTTAAAATACAAGTGTCATTTACTTTCCTCAGGAATCTGAAATTTGGGTGGGGACCACCAAGAATGGTGAATCTCTGATGTTTGCAGCTTCACATAGGATTTTTCAACTGGAGTAGATAATCCACTTCTAAGATGTCTCACTCACATAGCTTACAAGTTGGTGCTGGTTGTTTATTAAAACTTCTGCTGATGCTGATGGCTGGGGAGGGAGAGCTCTTAAATCTTTTCTGGGGGGGCAGGGAGCGTGAGGACATGAACTGCATGAAAGATACGGAAAAGAAGGTACAATCACGTAGTTGATCTCAGTGGACTGTGAAAATCGTTAGAATTGAGGAAATGGAGTGATCTGGAAGGCTATGAGGTGGTGGCTGAAAAGGAGGATGTTTGGAGCTGAGATTCTGGAGGATACACAGAATCGGTGATGAAAATGACTGTGTGAAGACCAGTGAGTGATTGTGGTAGAGCGGAGCTCATCGGAGGGGATGAGTTCAAGGTGCTAGAAGAGTCATCCTTTTGGATCTTGAAATCCACAAGAAAATAATAGGAGTAGTTGTGGACACAGTGACGGTGAGCATGCAGCTGGGACCTTCAAAGGAACAAAGAAAACCAATCTGCATGGGTAGGAGAGGCAGTGGGGTCAACGGGGATCAGGAGTGGTAGTTAGGACATCAGAGCTCTATGTTTGAGGAAGAAGAACAGGAGAATGGATTATAAGCAACAATATAAATAAAAATCAAACTAGTAAGTCCAAAATTATACTTTTTAATAATATGTGTGTGTGTGTGTGTGTGCGCGCATATATATACACACACGGATATATATGTATACATTTTTTACCTCTAGAGATAAATAAGACCAAACACACACAAAAATCTTCCAATAGGATAGTTAAATGAGTATAGTGAGCAGAACTCCAATATTGATCAACTTTTCTATTCTATAGTTCAGGAAATTTTAATTACAAAAAACATAGACAACAATGACATCCCCAGTGATATCACTTATCCTTCATAATTTGCTGATCTGTTCTCCATTAGTGAGATTGTTTTAGTCAATATTGTGTTTCCAGGTAGAACGGCACAGCTGCTTGTGTTTCTTTCTCTTCTTTTCTCCCCTTTTGTGGCTAGTCTGATAAAATGTGTAATTTTTTGTGTATTGCTGAAGGTTAAAATGCTCAGGAAACACACATTTTCAAACTAGCTGATTTCCTTTCTTGAAGTGAAGCTAACATGGAAACCATGTTTTTCCTTACTTCATTTTGTCTGCAAGTCTTCACGTCTGCAAGTCTGCTCCTGATGTATAGTAGGTGCTCAGTTAATGTTTGTTGAACGACTGAATTGAAATTTCTAAAATATTATACAGGGGAAAACTGCAAAAACTTTTGGTTTACCCTCAAACCTAACCAACGTGATCTGAGGGGAAGAATTAATTCAGGAACAAGGCATTAATCAAATCGGAGTAGTGTCTCAGTGTTAGAGAAACCCGAAGGTTAATTCCTCACTTCCTACACACAGGATGCATTCAGTAGAGCTGATTTAATAGAAGGCATCAGGTTATAACTCAGAGAGTGTTTTCCATTTCTCTGGAGACTATAAAAAGAAATGAATTTTAAGTTGTTTATGAGGGATTTATAGACAACATTTGAGCTTTGTGACACAAGGTAATGGTTTACAGAGAAAGTGGTAAAATTTTCCTTTTTGTATAGGTATAATGAGATTATAGGTTCCTAACTATTGGTAACATCCCTGGAGAGACACTTAGAATCTGTCCCATAGGACATCTGTCCTAGCACTACTTCAATCCAAAAGGTGTGGACAGTACTGGCACAAATATCCCTGGGCAGCCTTTTGAAATGAAACACAGACTATTATTATTTGCACATTGGACAAAGCTTTGTCAGTAGGAATCCAGAGAAAAAGTGGATTAAAGTGGATAAAAATTTCCAAAAAATAGAAGACAGAAATAAAAGTGGATACAAGCATAAGGGAAAGGGTTGATATTTTCCTAAGAATAAATCAAATAGAGTTAAAATCATCAGTATCCTCATTTTTAGGCTGATGAGGTATTTGGCCAATGTCTGAACAATAATGAAGAGTATGGATGAACTTAAAATAACTAATTTTGCCAATTTGGGCACTAGCGAATTCTATTTCTAATGGCTAATATTTTTGAGTGTTGACTATATGATAGATGTGTTAAGCATTTTATTTATTTTTTAAAAAGATTTTATTTATTTATTTTGAGAGAGAGAGAAAGAGTGAGGGGGGGGAGAGGGGCAGAGGGAGAGGACGAGAGAGTCGGAAGCAGACTGCACATTGAACTCAGAGACTGACGCATGGTTTGATCCCAAGACCTGAGATAGTGACCGGAGTGAAAATCAAGAGTCAGACACTTAACCGACTGAGTCACCCAGGTACCCCTGTGCTAAGCATTTTATAGACAGTACTTATAGATCTTCTAACAACCCAATGGAGTGGGCATTATTGGGTGCTTTGAAACTTTGAAAAGGAAAATTCAAAATCATCAAAATGAAGTTCTATTTTCATAATATATCACATCTGTGTTCTAAAAATTATGGTAATTTTCAAAAAGAGCAACAGATTATTAAAGAATATTGTAATTATAGATTATGTTATTTCCTTTAAAATGGCACCTGCTACATTATCTTTATGTTAAGACTAATGCAAGAGAGCCCAAAGTCAAAGCTAATTAAAAATATCCAATATATTAGAGTAAGAATAATATTAATTCTACTTTTAGCAAAAAGAAAATATCTAGCTAATTTGAGATATAATTAACATTAAAAATTTATAAAGTATATATTTATAATTTTTGTATATGTATTTTGTATGTGTACATATACAAATATATTTTGTATTTGTACATATGCACAAATTATATATATAATTTTTGATTTATGTATTAAAAAGGAAAATTTATTAGTTTGGAAAAATAAAAAAAGATATGTAGTCAATGACCAAAGCTTCAAAATTATCAAGGTATTTTTATTCTTCTGATTATCTCTTACAGAGCAGAATTAGTGAGTAATAGATATATTTAACTTTTAAAGGTTTTTTTTTAAGTTGATTCTTCTTTTTCTTTTTTCTAATTTCCTCTGAAAAATCAGTCATCCCAATGTGTAGTAATTTTTTTTGATTAAAATGATATGTAAAAAAAGATGAGATAGATTTGGCTTTTTGGTAAACAGATTCCAACAAAAAGAACTAGAAATATCTATCGATAAGATAATATGATATTTGTATTCTGGAAAAGGATCTTATTAATGACAAGGACTAAATTTCAAAAAAAACCATAAAGATCTGGTAGACATTAAAGAATAAATTACTCATTCATAATGACTTTTTGAGATGGGGTATGCATTTAAAATCTGTGAAAATAGTAAAAGGTATTACATGAAACTCTGGTAACCTGGAATCTAATAATCAAAATTCCCAATGATATTCTCTTTTAACGTTCTTTAAAGAAGAGTCAATTCAAATAAATATGCCAAAAAAAAGATGTTAGAAATAAACTCACCTAAACACAAAATTAATAACTATAAGAGAGCTTTTTTCTTTTCTATAGCACGTTTAAGGAAAAACAATCCACAACAAATGAAATACTGAAATGTTTTCAAGACTGTGTATTTCAGATTTGAGGTCTGTTCCGCAGACACCCCAGTACCCAAAATTTAGTTCTTGCTCACTAGGAAGATCAATTATACCGAAGATTCTATCATTTGTACATTTTATCTGGATTTCCTGAATTATTCCATGAGTGCTAGCAAAAAAGACTTTAAGCTTCAGTTTTCTCTATATTTACAAATATTTAACATACATATATAAAGACATGACTATAAGAATGTATAGATAGCACTGGTGTGCAATATGCTGTATGGCTTCTGTGAATGTCAGTGGAGAAGACTCCTTATGGCACAGATCTGCTCATTCCCACAGTTTTACTTCTTGTTGGCAGTAGATGAGTCAGAGTCTTAGGGTTCGTCCAATCAGCTTTCACTAAGTCCAGCACACATAGCCAGTGATGAATTCATTACCTAAACCCAACAGACTAGCTGAGATGCTACAGATGTTCTTCTTAGCTCAAACATCTGATGCTCAAGACAGAGAGAAAGTTCTGCATTTTACCACACCTGTGTTACTTGCTACATTTATTTATTTCATATGAGAGGCTGAATTAACCCACTGAATTTTGATATAGGCCTAGGTACAGAGGTCACCAGTTACAGCATAATAATAATGAAATAGTAATCATTTACTCATAAGCTAGTAAAAAAGGAATGATTATGTATTATCAAGAGCTCCAAAAGAAAAGCGCATTATTCAACTTCCATTTGCCATAGCAAGTAACAGAATATATTTTATTCACTGGTTTATACTATGTAATTTTGGAATATTATACCCATAATAGTTCTAGAGAGCATCTAACCCATTGGGGTGTCACATTATGCTCCCAGAAGCACTGATCAGGTTTTTGAAGGACTTGGTGGGAAGGAAGCCTTAATTTGCTTAGAAATACTTTAAAGGTAATGAAAAGGCAAATTTCATTCTGGTTCCTGCCAAATGACCAAAATTCTAAATTTACAGTGTTTGAATAAAGGCATTTTATTATTTCAAAGAATATATTTTCCTAATGTCCTCCATTCATATTTATGGTATGTACATGACAAATGTGTCACATTATGTTTTTAACCCAGGATACAACTTTGAAACCTGAGTGTATCAAAGTGAATAACAATTTCCAGTCGAGGTATGCTCTCAGTAGAGAAGCAAAATGGCTTGGAATCTTCTCTGGCTAGGTTGATTAAAAAATAATAATAATAAAAGATAATGTCAGGTGCATAGTTACCTATTGATGCATAACAAATCACCCTAAAGCTTAGCAGCTTAAAGTAATAAATATTTATTATCTCATATAATTGTGAGAACCAGGGAGTAGCTTAGCTGGGTACCTATGGCTCAGAATCTCTCATGAGGTTAGTCTGGAAGTAAGCCAGGGATGCATCAATTGAGGAGAAGGAGGATCCACTTTCAGCTACTCCATTGTCTCTTGACAGGAGACTTTAGTGCCTTTCCACAAGGCAGCTCACACATGGCAGCTGGCTCCCCACTTCCCCTGGCCCAAGTGATCCCAGAAAGATGGGGAGTGGGGAGGAAGAGAGGGAGAACCCAAGATAGAAGGTGCACTGCTACCATATTTTATTGGTAACAGAACAATCCTGGTACAATGTGGGAGGGGATTACCTAGGGTGTGAATACCAGGAGGCAAGATCATCAGTGGCTGGCTGGCTACTACACTAGATGAAAAGATAACATGTTAACACATCCAATTTGGATCATCTAAAAGATGTGCCAGGCTGGAGTTAAACTGGAAAGAAGAGTTAAAACAAGTGAGATGGAATGGGCTGAGTTGTGTTTCTCCCTCCCCCCACCCAAGTTCATATATTGAAGCCCCAACTCCCAATGTGATTGTATTTGGAGATGGAGCCTTTAGGGGGCAATTGGATTTAGATGAGGTCACAAGGATGGGAGGGATCCTTATGATGGGATTAGTCATGAGACTTTGTAAGAAGAGACTGAAGAGGGAACTCTCCACCAAGTGATGATAAAGTAGAAAATAACCTTCTGCAAGCCAGGGGGAGAGTGCTCACCAGCAACCAAATTGGCTGACACCTTGATCCTGGACTCCCTAGCCTTCAGAACTGTGAGAAATAAATATCTGTTGTTTAAGCCACCCAATCTGTGGTAATTTTTTATGGCAGCCTGAGCTAAGACACTAGATAATAAAGTCCCAGATGTTGAAGAGCTTTTGAGGCTTGGATTTAGGAGGGAGGAGAGAAAAACCTGAGTTCAATCTCAATTCTGCCATGTATAGTGGCAATATTAACAACTCAGAGCTCTAGTTCCCTCACTCTAAAATTGGGATTAGCGATTTAGAGTTGGTGAAGATTGAATGAGACGATGTGCACATGAGAGTTCCTTACATATAGTAAGCACTATTACTAAGTAAAGGACCAAGTAGAAAGAGGAATACTCCCTTTATTTTGGCGTACAATAGTGGCTAATATATTTCTTCCAGCCCTACCTACAGGAAGAATATCCATTGAAATCATGTCTCTCTTCATAGCAACCACTGTGAAAATAATTTTGCACAGCTATCAAATGTCTAATACGACAGCAATTGCATGAAAGAATTCTGTAATGTTCTAAATACTCCTCAGGTTCCATGTACATCTTTTGTCAGAAAGTCTGTAACTTTTCTGCAGAACTATAAGATAGTTTTCAACTGATAATCTGTGTGCATTCTCATCTCATATTTGTATTTTTAATAACACACTTGTATTTTAATAAATTTATAATTTAAATAAATTATATTTCAACTACCATCAAAATTTCACTGGAAGGTCACAAAGAAATATTTTTCTCATGGGTTTAAATGTGGCTTTGTCTTCAGAAAAGTGGCAGGTGATGGAGGGAGGAGAGAAAAACAAAAAAAGGAAGCCTGAATGTATTTTTTTATTAAACGAAATTATAATAATCATAGATAATTCAAATTAATCCCTCTCTAGTACAATCCCATACATGTATCAGTGTGGCTGTAGTGCATATTTGATAAAATGAAGTTTTAGATAAGAAAAGATATCACACACCCCAATGTTCATAGCAGCAATGTCCGCAATAGCCTAACTGTGGAAAGAGCCAAGATGCCCTTCAACAGATGAATGGATAAAGAAGATGTGGTCCATACATACAATGGAATATTACTCAGCCATCAGAAAGGATGAATATCCACCTTTTACATCAACGTGGATGGGACTGGAGGAGATGATGCTAAGTGAAATAAGTCAAGCAGAGAAAGTCAATTATCATATGGTTTCACTCCTTTGTGGAACATAAGGAATAGCTTGGAGGACATTAGGAGAAGGAAGGGAAAAATGAAGGGAGGGAAATCGGAGGGGGAGACGAACCATGAGAGACTATGGACACTGAGAAACAATCTGAGGGTTTTAGAGGGGAGGGGGGCGGGGGGATGGGTTAGCCCGGTGATGGGTTTTAAGGAGGGCACGTACTGCATGGAGCACTGGGTGTTATACAAAAACAATGAATCGTGGATCACTACATCAGAAACTAATGATGTATTATATGGTGACTAACAAAATAAAAAAAAAGAAAGAAAAACATATCATCAGGGAAATGTCACAGGCCAAACGATACCTTAGTCATCAAATTAAATACATAGGGTGATTCAACATTTTTTAATAAATGTTCTCTTCTAACAAAAGAAAAAAATGGATAATAAGTTAAAATATGAAATACTGTAAAGATGTTATCTTTTGCTCTTCTAGAGGGAAATGAGTCAAATTCAAATCCCTCCTTGTATTTAAACAGAGTTCTGTTTTGTTTCCATGAAGTTACTCTAGCTCCCCCACATCACTCTAAAGGTAAAATGGCTCACTTGAGACATGGAAGACCCTCCCCAGGGCTAAAAGGATATTACTTATTGTAGCAGCATTTTTAAATGTATTCCTCATGATTTCATTTGATAGAAAGGCAAGTACACAGAGTACTTTTCACAAGGACTTCTGGAAGTAGTGATGTTAAAAGATTAAAGGAAAGGTAAAAAGAAAAATCAAACATTAATATTTGATATCATTATACATATAGACCAAGAATCAGCTTCAACTTGAGATGAATGTTGAGAGTCTTTCAAATAATTAAGGCAGGAACATAAATCATAGAACTCAAGCATCACTAAAGGTCCGAGTCTGCCAGAAATCAAACATTGGTTTTGGTTTCTCTTCGCTGAACATGATACTTGAGGAAATCAAGCCTACCCTCAATTACTTCTTTTACAGTGACGAGTTCAATTAAAATGTAGAACTCCCAGGATCGGATAAATAGTACCTGCAACAGTGCTTGGCACAGAGAAGACAATCCATAAATATTTGTTGACTGAGTGACATAAGGAAAGAATGAATCTAACTAAATTATCTCCATTTAGAGTCCCAGGAAATCTGTTCAATATTTATATCTAAATTAATTTCTTGGCCATTCCCACCTTTAAGACCAAATAAAGTTAGGGCCCCTCTCCTACCCACAATGTTAGCAAATATGTCACATGTGTTTTCAAGTCATTCTGGCCTCCTTACGTAGGCCACTGACTCTTTGCTCTCCCCAGGTGGCAGATGGCTGCAGACCCATTCCTGGACCAAACTCACTTGTTGCTGTGCATTGCTCTGCCTGGCTGCCTCGAGCTTCCATTACACACAGCTGACCTCTGTGCTACCCTGGATTCCCATGCTTGTTCTAAACTACTTGCTTGGCAGCTAACTTAGACATGGGCTCTCAGTGCCGGGTGCTGTCGTTTCTTCTGTGAAATGGGAATACAGGACTCTCCTCTGTGTTCTGCCCTGGTAGGGTTCTCATAGCACAGACAACTGGGTCTCATTTAGCTCTCCATTTTACGAAGAATAAACCCCCAAATCTTCCCATTATCTACTTTGGATGGCCCCGGGTATCTTTCCAATGTCATTGTTTGTACTCCTCTCTCACTGTCCTTTAGCCATAGCCATACCAATCAGCTTTGCATGCGTTGTCCCTTCCTCTGGGACTACTGGCCTTCCAGATATTTGTGCAACTCATTCTTTCATTTCCTTGAGTTCCCTGCCCGAATGTCATCTGTTCAGAGATGCATCTAAGAACTGTTCCATCTTAAATAGATCTGCTTGACACAGGTCACTGTGTTCTCTTCTCTTGCTTTTGATTTCTTAATACGCTTTGTGCTACTTGTCATTATCTTTCAAAGCTCTTTATTTTGTTTATTTTCTATTTTCTGGGGAAAAATAGACAACCCTGAGGGCAATATTTTGTTTTATTATCAGTATTTTCCCAATAGATCACTGGGTATAAAAATGAACAGATAGGTAGATAGGTAGGTGATAGATTAATGCTAATAAAGCATTCTAATTTCATTCAAATAAGTCGATGCAAATTGATCCTGTCGTATTGGGGAGGAAGTATTATACCTAATTGCATATACAGTACTTTCCCAAATCTTTTTCCGTCCAGCCTGAAAGAGTTTTACATTGCTCAAAACTGCCTTAAAACAGCCTTTAACATACTTAAAACTGAAGACCATTTCTCTTGTGATAAATTTAAGATGCTCGATATATTCTTTTTTCTTTTATCACTGACATAAGGGTGATGCCATATACCCAAAAATTAAGGTCTTCTTTATCTGGAATACTCAGAATCAAAAGCTTGAATCATGTGACTGTCTACTGTGGCTATGGCTACAGTGAAGTTCTAGATCTGGATTTATTAATTAATGGATCGCTTATCAGATACTACTCAGCAATAGGCAACATGAGAAGTGAAGAAGACAAGGGAATATTCATTTTTAGAAAACCCTTCTCAACAGTTTCTGCTTGAATTTTTGCTGTTTTTCAGTAACATCATAACTGCAAATGCATTATTTTTTTTCCCTTGTAATGACAAAAAATTCTCGTGGATCATATTGAATTAACTTGTCTGTCTTATCTTTTTCTTTTATTTATGAATTTCATCTAGCCCATTTCTTTCAGTCATAGCTGTCTGATAATTTATCATATCACTGAAACAAATTATTAAACCAGTTAGATTCATGTTAAAAAAATCCAAATTAATGGCACCAGTCTGATAAGTCCAGAATGAACCACAAATGTAGACAAATTCCCTCTCTCCCATGTTCCCTATGTGCCTTTAACAATAATTGATTTTTCCCCTTTTGCAACTGGAAGAGAAAGGAAGAATTCTGTTAGGGTCTGAGTCTGAAGGAAGAGACTGATTTCTACAGTGGTAAAGCATAGGATCTGAGTCTGAAGGAAGAGAGTGATTTATACGGTGGTAAAGCATATATTCCTGGTGTCACCCTAGGAACTGTTTGATTAATTTGAGAACTTGCAAACTGATGGCCTGCTGGCTCGAAATCAGGCTTGCTGGTGTTTATTCCCCACCCCCACCTTTGGAACACATACTATTTTTTAAAAAAAAATAATAATTATGTAAAATGATATATAAGTATATATAATTAAATATTATAATGTTTCTACATCTACAAAATTATGGCATTTCCTCTTAAAATCTGAATATCTAGCTTTCCTTGATTACTCTGGGTATCATTGGGCATACATTTCCACATGACAAGTACCAGCTGAAATTGAAAAGAGGCTGTGTCTCTTACAGGCAGCAAACTCTTTGACCTCAGCCACAGCAACTTCTTCCTAGAAATATCGCCAAAGGCAAGGGAAGCAAGGGCAAAATTGAACTATCGGGATTTCATCAAGATGAAAAGCTTTTGCACAGCAAAAGACAGTCAACAAAACCAAAAGACAACCAACAGAATGGGAGAAGATGTTTGCAAATGACATATCAGATAAAGGGCTAGTATCCAAAATCTATAAAGAACTTCTCAAACTCAACACCCAAAGAACAAATAATCCAATCAAGAAATGGGCAGAAGACATGAACAGACATTTTTCCAAAGAAGACATCCAAATGGCCAACAGACACATGAAAAAGTGCTCAACATCCCTCGGCATCAGGGAAATCCAAATCAAAACCTCAATGAGATCCACCTCACACTCAGAATGGCTAAAATGAACAAGTCAGGAAATGACAGATGTTGGCGGGGATGTGGAGAAAGGAGAACCCTCCTACACTGTTGGTGGGAATGCAAGCTGGTGCAGCCACTCTGGAAAACAGTATGGAGGTTCCTCAAAAAGTTGAAAATAGAGCTACCATACAATCCAGCAATTACACTACTGGGTATTTACCCCAAAGATACAAATGTAGGGATCCGAAAGGGTACGTGCACCTCAATGTTTATAGCAGCAATGTCCACAATAGCCAAACTGTGGAGAGAGCCAAGATGTCCATCGACAGATAAATGGATAAAGAAGATGTGGTATATATACACAATGGAATATTTTTTTTAATTTTTTATTGTTATGTTAATCACCATATATTACATCATTTGTTTTGGTGTAGTGTTCCATGATTCATTGTTTGTTCATAACACCCAGTGCTCCATGCAGAATGTGCCCTCTTTAATACCCATCACCAGGCTAACCCATCCCCCTACCCTCCTCCCCTCTAGAAACCTCAGTTTGTTTTTCAGAGTCCATCATCTCTCCTGGTTCGTCTCCCCCTCTGACTTACTCCCCTTCATTCTTCCTCTCCTGCTATCTTCTTCTTTTTCTTTTTTCTTAAAATATGTTGCGTTATTTGTTTCAACACAATGGAATATTATGCAGCCATCAAAAGGAATGAGATCTTGCCATTTGCAATGACGTGGATGGAATTAGAGGGTGTTATGCTGAGTGAAATAAGTCAATCAGAGAAAGACATGTATCGTATGACCTCACTGATATGAGGAATTCTTAATCTCAGGAAACAAACTGAGGGTTGCTAGAGTGGGGGTGGGGTGGGAGGAATGGGGTGGCTGGGTGATAGTCATTGGGGAGGGTATGTGCTATGGTGAGTGATGTGAATTGTGCAAGACTGATGAATCACAGATCTGTACCTCTGAAACAAATAATGCAATATATGTTAAGAAAAAAAAAAGAAGATAGCAGGAGGGGAAGAATGAAGGGGGTAAATCAGAGGGGGAGATGAACCATGAGAGACAATGGACTCTGAAAAACAAACTGAGGGTTCTAGAGGGGAGGGGGGATGGGTGAGCCTGGTGATGGGTATTAAAGAGGTCACATTCTGCGTGGAGCACTGGGTGTTATGCACAATGAATCATGGAACACTACATCAAAAACTAATGATGTAATGTATGGTGATTAACATAACAATAAAAAAATTTAAAGAGAAAAAAATAGAAAAGAAAAGAGGCTGTGTCTCTTAGATAGAATAAGTCATATCTAGTTCACCAGAAGCAAGAGGCTGTTCTTTGTCTTATATTTGGTTGAATTCATACATCGATATCACTAGATTGGCTCCTGTATACAGGCCTGTAAGTTTTCTATCCATTTTGAAGTCAGTTTGGTCAGGTCAGACAATGTTTGAGTAATGCCTTTAATGGAGTGGACTACATTTTCTTATTTATGTATTTTTCCCAAGCTAGTTAACTTGATAGCCTCAGGCTGTCATGTGTTTAGTAAAGAATTTTTTATGTACAGTAAAATTTATAGATGAAATAGTATTTTTAGAGAACAAAATTTCCTCACTGCTCTTGTTGATTAGTTAACCTTTAAAAGTAGCTAGGATTTTCAAAAGTTGGCAAAAATATTTTTCTTTCTTGTCATGTTTAATGGAATATTATAAACTATATTAAATTACTATTTAATAATTGAGATTTTAGGGATTACCATTGTACATTCAACTGTAGTAAGCTACAAAGAGGCATAGACTAGAGTACTGGATTGGGCTGAACTCTCATTAATTCATAGTCAAGAATAATTTTTTAGAACAAATTTCAGATATTTTTCCCATTTCTCTTCCCATTGAATTCTTCTGCACCAAACTATTGGGAAATAAGTGAAAACAATGAGCTATTTAAAGGCTTTGAGTAGTTGTGTTTTATTAATATTAGTGAGATGTGCAATAGGTGTTTGGTTGAGTGGTTGTTTATTTCATATAGATTTAACACCTTCCTCCAAGGTTTGCTCCGGATTCTCTAATGAAATGTAATTTCACAAATGATAGATTCATAGAGAGAATGAGTTAACTTATGATCTGTTATCTCTTTTTTAAAAGATTTATTTATTTATTTTAGAGAGAGAGAGAGGGTGTGTGAGCAGGCGAAGGGACAGAGAGGGAGAGAGAGAGAATCTCAAGCAGACTCCCTGCTGAGTGTGGAGCCCTATGCAGGTCTCAATCTCACGATCCTGAGATCATGACCTGAGCCGAAATCAAGATTTGGACGCTTAGTGGACAGAATCATCCAGGTGCCCTGATGTTATCTGTTATCTCTTTTATCTTTAAATAGAAAGATACATGTGTTTTAAAAGCTATATGTTCAATTTTCCATAATTTGGCTGCAATGAGAATAATCAGCAATGAAACAAACAGTAAGTGCATCACAATTATATTAGGGATGCCATTATTTTTGGTGAAGTCAATTGTGAAATGTACAACTTCTGACTTTCTGCAAGTTAAATAATAAGTCAATCTTTTTCTCTGTGATCCAAATGGAAACTGGCTAATCTAGAAGGATATTTTTGTTATAATTTAAAATATTTTATTACTACTGATAAAGAAAAACAGAATAAATATTTATAAGACAAGATGTTAATAGTCTGTGGAACGCCAGCCATATTATTTTTAAGTTTCTCAATCATGGTGTATTTATTAGTGATCTGTCATAATGAGTGATGTAAATTTCTAAACTAAATTCAGCTACACAATAAGAGATGTATTACAAAGAAAAACATTTGAAAGGAAAAGAGCCTCTGTTTCTTGTTTACATAATTGAAAGGATTAAGTGTAAAAATAATAAAATCTTTTTTATTCAGTTGGGCATAATTCCTTTCTCTCTGTAACACTCTTGGTAGATTTTTACAATACGTAGGTGTGCTTAATGCTTTCTTAATACCTAAGGACTCTGTTTAATAATCAAGTGAATTATTTGAGAAAAGTGGTTATTTAAAAATAAAGTTAATTATTGATGTGTCACAATGTCCTTAATTTATCTTACATACAAATGAATTTATAAATGGATCTAAATTAGTTTGAAAAGCACCATTTCAAGAATAAAAGTACGTAACCAGTGAGGACTTACATTTCAAAGAGATAATTAGTATCTTCCGGTCAGAAAGAAAATTGCCTATAGAATTAACAGATCTTAGAATTTGATGCTCACAATTAAATTAATTTTTTTCTTACAAAACATGGTTAGAATTTTCTGTTTCATTAACATGGGCAGAATCTCAATTATTGACATATATTGAAACTAGAGTCCTCGGAACCCTATGTATCTTTCACATCCTTGGTTGAGCCAAGTTTGATTCTCGTACTTGTCCTTTTCCTTTTCTCTTCTTCTCATCCTATTATAAGACTTTGTCTTGAAAAATTCATTTTATTAGCCTCAGTTTATCTTTCTATATAATAAGATCTTCTTGAATATGAACCTAATACCCAACATATTAGCCATTTCTTTTTTGCTTTGCATTAGCCGCATCTTTGATGGCTTCAACCAAGTTATTATCAATATGTCAAAAAGACCTCAGATCACACTAATATGCTGAAAAACCATCATATCTTAAAGATATCCACGGAACATCTTCTATGTTGATATCAACCAATGTGCATTTTGGGATGTGGGAACAGAAAACAATCAGTTATTAACCCACTCAGTTCTATTTTCTGTTAGTCCAAATGTTTCATAATAAAATATCGTTAAGAACCTTGCAGAAAGTCTTGTATGAAGTGCATGTACAATCTAATGGTCATTTCAAAAAGGAAATAGTGGACTGGTATATGTACTTAGCAAGGCTTTCAACAAATGTTCAACAAGTCTTTTTACTTTTTCCCCATGATATCTTCTATATAAAGATTTTATTTATTTATTTGAGAGAGAGAGAGAGAGCACATGATCAGGGGGAAGAGGCAGAGAGAGAGGGGGAGGGAGAAGCAGACTCCCTACCAGCAGGGAGCCCCCTGTGGGGCTCAACCCCAGGATCCTGGGATCATGACCTGTGCCGAAGGCAGCCGCTTAACCGACTGAGCCACCAAATCACCCCCATGATATCTTCCATATAACAGAAGAAAAAAAGATAAAAGAGCTGAACAGTTATGACCTGCTTTCATTAAACCAGTGGTTGCTCTGACAAGAACACTGCCTTTTCTTAATGCCCACAAATAATTTCTTTTATAACTTGGTGCAAAGGCTTGCTTGGAATTAACATCAAACATATCAGGTTGCAATTTGCAGCATCTTTCTTCATTTTCTCATTGTAAATTCAAACATTATTTACATATAGCATGGACAACCAGTTCTTCCCCCATTTTCATGGCTTATGAAAGACCCTGTGCAATCAGTCTACCACATCTGCTCCGAGATATTACCATTTTAAGGTGCAATGCGCATGGGCCAGGGGATGGAACTCATTTAGAGTACCAAAGTATTGACTCTGAGTTCAATTTCCCTAGAGTTTATCCAGTCTATTCAGTTTAAAATATTCTGCCTTTACAGAAGACATTATTAAACAAGACTGAAAATACTCCACAAGTAGTCTGTCATTCATTATCATGCTATGAATCACAAGTGAAGGGTTTATCCACTCCCTGGTCTTTTTCCCAACTATTACTAAATGCCATTAATGTTTCTTTCATTCTAAATGTTATACACAGCTACTCTAATGGATTCAAACCATTTATCTAGTATTCTGTAGGAGGTAAGAAAATAAAAGCAAAGTTACATTTAAATTCTTTTGATTTCTTCAGCCAGGCTTATGCATTATAAACTTTTTCTTTCCATGCCTTTTAATATTTCTAGGTATATGGTATATCTGCTTCCACTTCAAGCTAGATCAACTCAACTTTTAAATGGGAGAATTATGCACAAATTTATAGGCAAGAAAAATCAATTCTAGCTTATACATAACTATCACTCTCAATAATATTTTATGTGTACTAAGCTCAGAAATATAATAAGAACTGTTCTATATATTTGGCATGTATAAGCTCTTCCATTTACCTCAAAACTTTTTATAATTATCTCCACATTACAGATGAAGAAACTAAGGCACAAATAGGTTAAGTCACTTATCCAAGGTCACAGAGCTAGTAAGTGTGAAACAGATGAATCTAAGCAATCTGGTTTCAGACCTTGACCATGCTTAACACTTTACAATACTGTTTCTCATGTTTAGTTTAAGATTACTTGCACACTTCCTTTCAGATTCTTAACACTTAACCCTAACAAACAAATTCAACTTTGGCTTAAGTGGACTTTCATTATTTCTTCTATACTTTAGGAAATAATTTTGTGAATTAGGCAAGTCAAGATTTCACCAGTATTCGGGTTTAGGGAGAGTAAGTATTCAAATCTCCATCACTGATAATACTTTCCCAGTGCTAGGATGTGCCATGAATCCTCCCACATTTAATTAGTTTAGCACCTTTTAATGTGTCCTTCTATAATATCACTTTATTAATGTTTTCTTTATACTCTTCATTTTAATCTTCTCCAACATGCTAGACTTCTAATAGCTATGCACTTATTTGACATATCGTCTTCTCCAATTAGGTCAAGTTCTTTCAAAAAGCCATATTTCAACCATAAATTTTAGCCCACCAAATTTTATGATTTACTTTAGAATTTATGTCATTCTGCCCATATCTATGCCTTAGAATATTGAAAATCCAAAGCTATATGTTTTACTATGGTTATCCAACTCAAGCCCTTCCTTAAGGTAGGTTTTGGTAAGGTCTATATTATGAAAACAATAAAAGAGAAGAGGATTTCTATTTTACAGAATGGCCTGGACATATGATTTCTTCAAAGTTTTTAAGAAGTCTTCATTCTTGCATTAATGAGAAATAAGGGACAGTATGACTGCTGTCCTAGATCTACTTCTGTCAGTAACATTCTATTTGACCTTGACCAGATATTTTGAATGTCTCTTTCTTTATTCATAATATGTTCATGACATTGGTTGTTGTATGTAAAAGTACCTTTAAAAGGTAGAGAAGCATTGTAAAATTGACACTGTAACTAATCCATTCTTCACTCATGACCAAATAAAGACAATCTGCTGAGCACGGTTGTGAATGGATGTCACAAAAGAATGCATGAAGAACTGACTGATGATAATACCTGATTACGTATACTAAACATTAGATACATGGTAGAAGTTACAACTGTTACAGAAGTTATAATAGGTTATTATGAAAAAAATTTGGCAGAAATACACCCATAAACATATTACTTACTTACTAGATGATAAATAAAAGATCTTAATAAGAATATAACTTAACATTGGGGAGCCTGGGTGGCTCAGTCGGTTAAGTGTCTGCCTTTAGCTCAGGTCATGATCCCAGGGTCCTGAGATGGAGCCCAGTGTGTCTCCCTGCTCAGCGGGGAGTCTGCTTCTCCTTCCTCCTCTGCTCCCCCCCCCCACTCTCTCTCTCCCTCTCTGTATCTCAAATAAATAAATAAAATCTTTAAAAAAAGAATATAACTCAGCAAAACCCCCAGAATTAAGATAGTAAACAATAGCTGGTAATGATAAAGGGTATATGCACACACACCACCCCCCACACACACTGGAAGAAACAGCAGTTTCAAAGACACCTGGTGACAATGTCAAATGGCCTGAATGCTGGAAACATAGCCAGAAGAAAAGGCAATTTGCCTTTTATTGTATTAGCTATTTGGCTCCTCTCTCCTCTTTCTATTTTTTTTCATTCTTCTGTAAAATAATGTGTTTATCCTCCTTTTTGTTTCTCTTTCAACTTTTGTGGTCATTTAATTCCCACAGAATATTAAATCACTCTGACAATTAGTCTGTTCCCACAATGCATTGGGATACAAACTAAATGATAAAGAAATATATTAGAAGACATTAAACATGTTACTCTCATGAATTTTCATATGTAAATAGCATTCAGAACTATCATGTATAAGATTTCCATGTTTATATTTTTCTTTATATAAAAAACTATATATTTGAATCTCTTTTTTGTACTTCCCTAAGACCTAGTTTTCAAAAGTTCTAATCTTCTGATAAAATGATAAATTATAGATAAATAATAACACTGATGACTGAAAAAGAAAGTTACCCTCAGAAGAAAGTTACCTTCAGAAGAATGACCTCCATAAATGTTGTAGATTATTACCAACTTTAATTTAATTTGCCTAATATTTAGTGAGTCAAACCTTTTTTTTCTTTTTCCTTAAGAATTGATAACCAAGTTGAGAGTAGAATTACAAAAGTGCTAGATAGAATGTAGAATCATTTAATGGAGCATTAGTGCTTTAATTTTAGTTTGGGGGAAGTGGGAAACTAGTAATGGGTACCACATGAAACGGTATTTTTCCCAATCATCTTAAAGTTTCATTTAACTAAGTAAATTATTAAAAATTTGAATCAATGGCTGACCCTAGAACAAATGCAAGAATTTTTTAAAAATTATCTAAAGGACAAAAAACAGAGTTTGTGGCAAATTGAGATGGTCTAACTGAATTATGTCCTCATTTTAATACAATTGAAATTAAAGATTTTTCTAATGGAAGTCCTTTCCTAACTCGCAGGAATTAGGATCTCAGATTATGATATTGATCACAACGGTGAAGCCTAACAGATGCTCTGTATATATACATCAGTTACTTTGGTGGACATTATAGGTAAACATTTTAATTCATATTTATTTCTATCCTAAGAATATATTTAGAGAAAAATTTTTGTTAAATTTATGATATGCCCTAGAACAATGCTAATGGAATATAGAGAATATATTATGGTTCGTTATTATATATCTTTTTATGACTTACAAAAACAAGATGGCAAATTCTTAAAGTCTCCTAATTTTTCATTATTATCAAGCTTATACAATTAGAATAAGTGTTTACAGTCCACAGATGGAGGGACTCATATCTCTCTGCATGGGGTATGAGATAGCAGTTTGTACAACAGAATCAGGGGTTAATTAACTCTTGTTTCTGTGGAGCCATGTTTCTGAGGCACCTGGCTACTAATATCAGAAGAGTATTTAAATGTTGGTCACATTGGACCCATTGCTATAGCCTCAAAGCATAGAGAAGGCCAGCCAATGATTCTAGTACATATTTTTAAGCTCTTATCTGATAACTTGCCTACATTCGTTGGCATGTTGTAAGAATATATGTAAAATGACTGAAATAAAGATTCAGAAGCCAAGTTCAATTTTTTTCATAGAATTACTCATTCCCAGAATATATTACATCTTTTAAAAACAACAAAATACTTCTCAAAAACAAAGAGGTATATAATGGGACTGTGAAAATGTTCATGCTAAGATATAGAAAATGTTCTTGTTATTCTTTTTTTACACCCGTCACTTATCACGTGGCTTTCTTCATGTCACCTCTTATTCTGCAACATATTCTGGGGTAGCATATTTAGGTCAGTGGTAGTGGGAGGAGGGAAAAAAAAGACGAAATGGGATGCAAAAAAAGAAAACTGTAGAAAGCCCTCCACTCTGGGAAGTGACTATATATCTTGTCCAGAACATTATCTGAATATAGGTGATATAACCTAGATAGTTCAGGTCTATGCAAGTCTCTATATTCTGTAAAAGAGAGAGATAAAACCTTGATCTCTTTGGAAAGAGGGGACATTCATATGAATTGCCTCATGTCCATATATCTGTACATGAACTAATACAGGAGAAATAATTAATCTGCTATTCCACTGATTCCCAGGTTGAAAACAATGTTACCATTTTATTCCAACCTCCATCAATTTAAAACAATAATTTCTCATGTGAAATCTAAATAAGTGAGAAATTCAGAGTAAGTGGGAAGATATAATTTCATTACCAGATTCTTTTGGATTTATGGCAGTAGTAAAAGGAGAAAACTTAAGCAACATATGCATACAAAATACAATGAGTTTTTCAAATATTTCTATATTCCAAGTTCTTCTAGTGACTCAACCAATATATAGTTGCTCTCTGTTAACATGAATTAAAAACTGATAATGGCTGAAGTTCTTTGGGATCCATGAACTAGAATACCATGGTAAGTTCGGCATGGACTCAAAGGCAAATATGGATTTCATAACCAGCTCCCACACCGTCTGCTTCTGACTTCATGTAAACCAGGTAATAATTCTCTGAGTCAGATTTTTCATCTGTAAAATGGGAATGAATGTGTTTTCATTTCATTCAGAATAGATGAAATAATGGGATACGTGTACTTTTGTTCTATATTCATGAAAGTTTTCATAACACTCATATTTGGAGAAAATATTGGACTGCAAGGTATTTTGTATCTTTCCCCAATTTTAATCGGTATCTCTTGTTAGATAAGGTAATTTAATGAATGGTGCTTCTAACCATTCCTTGGTGAAAATTTAAGAGAAAGGCTATATAAGAAAAAAAAACAACCATGTTTGCAACTTAGGGACTGGTCTTACTGATAGAGCAACTTAACATAGCCATAGACAATGTATAAGTAATATCCTTTATCTTCTCTATTATGGAACCGTAATTCATTTTAAAGATTTTCTGAAATGCACATGTCATTTGAAAACAAAATACCAGATTAAGATTTATTTCCATATGTTCATTCCCATAAAAGAATACATGTCTGATAAGGAACAAGACAGTATGTGAACTGTTTCATTTTTGCGATTAGGTTGTGTTTCTATCCAATAGACAGCAGTCACCAGGCTGGCTCTCCTAATAGGAAGAAACAGGATGGCAAAGGAGAATCACAACACTCAGCAGGCTACTGACCTACTTTGTTATTATAACTTATAGGAGCTATGAATGCATTTTTTTTTTTCCCCTGTAAAGCTACATGGTGACTTGTCAGCAAATTAGTTACTTTTGTTAGAACTTTTAAAAAATTCTTTTAAAGCAATATATTCTATTTTTAAAAAGTCAGTAATATAATAATACCATTTGTAATTTATAGAATTTCAAATCTAAAATACATTGCTAGATCTCAAGAGAGGAGAGATATATTTTTAATTCTTAATTATATTATCTTGGTTATATTGTTTCAATCATTACTTAACTAGTTAATTGGGCTTTGTAAAACAAAAAGTGAACCTATTTTAATTTTGTCTTCATACATTTGCTAGAATATCAATAGAGAATAATTTAATCATCTAGGTTTCAATGTTCTACTTGTATATGGGGACAGGCATATAAACAATATAAATCCTTTCTTTTCCCAAACAATTTGCTTGAAATAGGAGATATTAATCAACAACTCTTTCTACCCAAGCCCCCCCCCAGCACATATTTATTTTGATCATTATAGTTTTGAGCTAGACGTGGCTCAAATTATTTTGATTATGATATTGTTGAAACAAATACAACTACAAAACTAGATATAAATTTCTTATCCTTTTAATTCCTGTAAAGTTAAAACAATTTCACAAATCAAACACTAACAAAACAATAAATCAATAAGCATATCTTAATATAAATGTATTGTGATGGATAATGTTGTTTTGGTAAAACCAATAGTTGCAACAATGTAAATTTAGTGCCTTTATGGCACTAATTTTTATAGATTACGTAGTTTAACACACTACTATACAATTGTGTGCTATGTAATGAGTAACTTGGTTTTGCAACCCATCTCTCCATTTTGACTGGTGAAAATTCTGTACAGCATTTAATATGATGTCACTTAGCCCTCATTTGATATAAATGGATCACTAATTATTAAGCCAATAAGTGAGAATTATTTTATATGGCACAATGCACTTCAACTATAAAAGCAAATCCAGACTCCATATTTAGGGAATACAGATGATTGTAGATTCATAATATGTTTACCGTGAAACCTTTCAAACTATCACCAACATATATTTATACATTTACAAGACTGCTGGGAGAAAACCTGTGCCTCCCTGAGGGTAAAGCTGCAGACTTCCATTAGAGAAACATTATTGTAGGGGCGCCTGGGTGGCTCAGTGCCCCGCATCTGGCTCTCTGATCAGCAGGAACCTGTTTCTCCCTCTCCCTGCCGCTCCATCTGCTTGTACTCTCTCTCTCTCTCTGTCAAATAAATAAATAAAATATTTTTAAAAAAATAGAGAAATACTACTATAGGAATGCACTATTTAGCTGCAAATCCTTCTTCTCTAAAATTATTCCCTAAATTATGTCATAATTAATATGTAAGTTCAGATGCATCATAATTTTTATTTCTTAGATTTTTTAAATGAGTATTTCATGTTATAACTTAAACCAAAACCATCACCTCTAATCACTTTCATAATGAACTATTATAATTCTAGTGTGATATACCTAGAAACAGGCACAAAATATGAGAATGACAAGATTTTCAAAACTAATTTTATTAGACATTATCTGACCAACCCAAGATTTTCATTCAGACAGAATTCTATAATTCAAATATCTCTTGAATAAAATATTCAATACAAAAGGTATTGAATATAGAGCAAGATTAATCCCTGTTTAAGTTGGATTTTGCAAGTCAATATCTACTTCTATGGAATGAATTGCAGATTAGAAACAGTTAAGAATAAGTATATTGAACAAATTACCAGTTACAGATATAGTCGTAGCATTACTCTGGTTTTCTCATTATAGGACATATATGGATAACTAGCTAGCGATATATAGATAAGGATATAGATGTAAATGTGAATGTGTTTCAGAAAGATTTAAAATACATATAAAAAGATAAATATACACATATAAATGAAAATATGGTTAAGGAGGATTTAAAATAACACTTAGGGATATAAATCATTTAAGAATGCAAAATATGAAACAGAAGGAAGGTATAAGGAATTCACCCAACACCCTAATCTTTACCATCAATTATTTTGTATCAATGTCAAACATCATAGAATTGTCAAGCACATACCTAAGAATGACTGATACCATGTCCTGCATCTACCCTGATCTGGCTTCTCACTTTTTGCCTTCCCAATTTGAATTTGTTTTTCTACATCTACATCTCATATCCGTCTTGCTGCTTTTTAGTGTCAGAGCTCAAATGCTGATTTTTGAGTGTCTTTCTATTGTAAACGGTGTGCTGTGATGACAGGTTTTGTTTCTTGTCTTTACTGTTCTTAACTAATTTTTACAATCTGTGCAACACAAGATATTCTAATGTGGTTTAGAACAGAAATTACGGAGTCGGATAGCCAGGCATACTAATCTTGGTTCTATTAATCTACTAACCTCTGTGCTATTGAACAATTAGACTAACCTCTAAAAATTTCAGATTTCTGAACTGTAAAATGGGGGATAACAGTGCTCACCTCATTCTGTTGCTATGAGGACCAAATAAGAGCATGTTTCAAAGCACAAGGGCTTGTATATAGTAAGCAAGATATATACATGAAGGGTGCTTTTTTCTTATATTGGATTTTTACTTCTTTATAACTCCCTTATTGTGTAAATACACTTTGCTTTGTTTTGCTGTGATGGAAGGTTTTCTAGAATTCGATAGACCTAGGATAGAAAATGATACCTTCAAGGTCAAATGACACCATGGAGATTCTCTACTGCTACAAAAATTGTCTTTTTTATGGTTATCACCTTTATATCACTAATACTCACAATATATTTCTGGTCTTCATAGTTGAACATAGACTTAACTGTTTCCTACCCTTGACATTAAAGTTACACATGAAAGTAATGTTAAATAAATGTGAAAGGAAGTAAGAGCCAGTTTCATAAATAAACCTGCCCCTCAAAAAAGATGCAAGAAGAAAACCCTGCAAATTCAGGAAAGCTATTTTGTATACCATTGGGATAGAATAAAAGTTTGACTATGTTAGATTAAATACAAATACACAAAGTGAACACACGTGGACATACTTAAAAAGTGATCAAGATATTAAAATTTTTCTTCAGTAAATGTGCTTAGCACTGGATATATTAAGGAGTATATTCCCATATATTATAGTTACACAACTATATGCACTTCATGGATACCCCAAAATAGTCCCTTTACTTTTTAAATAAAGACAATTCGTATTTTTCTGAAAGATACCTAAAGGTAATTTAAAACAAAAATTATTTGGGAACTTAAATAGTGGTTGGTGCTGGTGATGAATCATCTTTCGGCAGTAGTGTTAGTGTTTTTATACTACACACTCAGTTCATAGCTAGAATAGAGAGCTGTGGCTTTTTCTTCCTCCCACCCCCGCCAAAATATCTTAATCATGTCTTCACAATTTTTCTTTCAGTGATAAGTAAAAAAGACAGATTTATAATTAAGAAGACTTCATAGATTCAAAAAGTGACCTGCACCTTGCTTTGATTTTTAGGTACAGAAACACAAATACAATATTTCTCAAACGACTTTCAACAGAGTGGCTAGATTACAACAAACTACTGTATCAGGCACTGTTCTACGCACTACCATAGAGTACAGAACAAAGCAGACAAATTCTTTGACTTAATGGAATGGACATTCTGTGTAGAGGACACAGAGAAATATAAATAACAAATATGTGTGTGTGTGTGTGTGTGTGTGTGTGTGTGTTATTAAATTCTTCTCAGATAAAATATAAACCACTTGGGTGCTGTATTAGAGTGGTCACACACCGGCTTCAGTGAGGCAGCGACATTTAAGCAGATATGAATGAAATGAAGGAGAGATCCAGGTGAATATCAAGTCTCAAAGTAAGGAGTTAAAGGAATAAGAAGGCAGGGAGAGGGAGAGTGGGAAGGAGGGAGGAAAATAGGTAGGCAAGAAGAAAGAAAAGAAAGACCAGACTTCTTAACATGTAATGTAAACTCTTTTCTTAAAATATAAAGCCTGAGCTCTCGTTATTAGAAGAAAAAAATATACGTTCTTAAGATGTTCATATCATTTCTACAATAATAAGCCCAGAAATTAATATGGAACATTTTGGGAAGAAAGAGGGCATTTGACTTATGCCAAAATTAAAATTTTGTGAGAGTCTCATAAAATTTATCTTCCATTGTTTACTATTGTTTCAATATCTTTGTAAGTATTGTACAATATAGATCAAAACACATGTTCTTTTTTAAAACTTATGTTCTTAAAATTAAATGTGGCTATGAATATACTTAATTATATATTTCAAACTTATATTTCACAAATTTTAAATATTTAAATATCTTTCAGGGTAAGGTGTACACCTGAAACTAATGTAACATTATGTGTCAACTATACTCACATTTAAAAAATTAAAAATTAAAAGTAAATAAAGTCTTTACCTTTTCCATGAAGCTTTCTTTGTCTTCCCTAGCAAAAAGTACTATCTGAAATACCATGTACATCAAATCTCATTGCATTTATACTGATGTACATGTCTCTGCATGTTTAAACACCACCTAGAATTACATGTCTTAAGCATAGTTAATGCCAAATCAAGTTGAAAGAAAGGAGTTACTCTAAGCAGTAGGCAGTTTTGGAAGAACATTGTACCATGAATGTTGTACCATGATTGTAACATGATTATACGTACCTGTGAGTGTACATGTAGCTTTGAAATAAAATATGTCTTCAATATACACAGAGTAAGACACCTCAAAATAAATCCTTAACATATATGTCCCCAGAAACATTTTATGTAAATGAAATGTAGTTGTAGAAAAAACAACACAACATTTGATTTTACATCCATGAAAGCAAAATTAAGTTTTCTCTAAACATTTACAAAGAAGAAATTAGATCATTCGAACATAAACACTTAGAACTTTTTGGCAAAACATTGGTTATGCAGAGTGTAAAAGAATACGAATTACTTACAACCATTTCGTTCAGAGACACCCAGCAGTCTGGTGGGAAATCCTGCAGGAGTGGGACTAGGAACTGAAGACAGCCATCCCAGTGGCATAGCAGCAGCATCATGCCGATGAGGTTAAAAATTCTCACCACTGCACTGGCAAGGTCATATGTCATGTGGAAAATCTGTCAGCCAAAACATAAAATCAATTCTTATTAATGCTTATCATCATTTTCCTTTAAAGTCAAGAATACCCCTCGGGCGCCTGGGTGCCTCAGTTGGTTAAGCAACTGCCTTCGGCTCAGGTCATGATCCTGGGGTCCCAGGATCGAGTCCCGCATCGGGCTCCCTGCTCAGCAGGGAGTCTGCTTCTCCCTCTGACCCGCTTCCCTCTCATGCTCTCTATCTCTCATTCCCTCTCTCTCAAATAAATAAATAAAATCTTTAAAAAAAATAAAGTCAAGAATACTCCCAATGTCAGTAGACATTGACATTATGCAGTGTAACTACTGATTTCATAAAAATATGGGAAGAACTTGGGGCGCCTGGGTGGATCAGTTGTTAAGCGTCTGCCTTCGGCTCAGGTCATGGTCCCAGGGTCCTGGGATTGAGCCCCGCATCGGGCTCCCTGCTCTGTGGGAAGCCTGCCTCTCCCTCTCCCACTCCCCCTGCTTGTGTTACTGCTTTATGTCTCTCTCTGTCAAATAGACAAATAAAAAAAGTATGGGAAGAACTTTTACAAATAGAAACAGAGATGACATTTCTTGATCTTTACATAGGCTGGCACTCTGCCCTTTGAGTACTACCACCAACTGTGGGTTCTCCACAAACAACAGAGATAACATAACTGCATTAAATGCGTGGGTCCTGTTTTAAAGATCATTGGTTTTGCCGATAGTTTTCATTTACTGTCCTTCTGCACATTTCAGCAATGTTGCTCTAAAACAAGTTAACAGATTTGACCTTCTTCTCTGTTTCTCATCCCTTCTTAAATTAATAGATTTGTTGAAAAAAAAGGTAAATAAGAAAAAAAATAGATTTGTTGAAGTACCAAAAAACAAACAAAACCCACAAAGACTGAAAAAAAACCCCACAAAGACTGAAAATCATTAGCAAAAACAGAATAATTTCAAAATATAAAATAATATTGAGATTTAAGTACAGTGAATTTATAGCTATATGAGTGTAGGTACTCCTTTTATTGTGTATATTGAACATGAATAGTGGCCTTTGAGATAAAAAGTTCTCTGAATTTGGTTGAAAAACAATTGTGCCACACTTTTTAAAAATTAAAATTGTTATTTCCCTTTCCCGTGAAACTTTTTCGTTTATATTTTCATGAAATCCAATATGACAGGGAAGATATTTCAGAAAGCACAGAAATTATGACAAATCAATATCTATCAGAATTTTGGAAGTATAAACTTACATATAGCTTGATATCTATGACTTTTCATCCATCCAGTTATTACAAGAAATAAAACCAGAACCTGAACCCTTTCTTTAGCAGCTTATATATTATATCACTCTCTACTACTAATATTTCTGCTTTTATTTTACCTATTCTAGAATAACAAAACCCACTTGGGAGCAGACCTACATTCTAGAATAAACTTTATTTCCTAATTGTTAAAAGGCTACTGAGTTAATAAAATTAATAAATATGCATAAATACACAAAGAAACAACACCTTGAAATATTTAGAATCACATTTGAATAATTTACCAAAGAATGGTCTATTCTTGAAGTAATGAGGACACCATGTACTGAGAAATTATCTGAGAAATGGAAAAGAAAACCCACAAATTTTACACTTTGATTTATTAAATATATCTTTGTAAGGAAATATCTATAATTCTTAAGAGGTACATACTAATGTATGTAGAGGCAAAATGACAGGACAGCTGAGGTTTTGCTTTTATAAAATCACCAAATCTGTTTTTAATTAAATATTTTTCACTTTGATACATTTCTATTAGGCATTAATTCTTTCTTTAAACCACATTCCTTTTTGACACAGTAGTGAGCAGTTCCCACTTTCTTTGTGGGAAAGTACACACTGTTCTGAATTCCTTTTAAAGGTAAGATTGGGATCCTAGATTTTAAAGGCAACAGATGATTTATTTTTATATTCAGACAGCTATACACAGAACAATTAATTTTTAAAAGAATTGAGAATTTTATTTTCCTCTAAGTAATTTTTTAAAAGATTTTATTTATTTTAGAGAGAGAGCAATCATGAACAGGGGGGATGAACAGAGGGAGAGGGAGAAGCAGGCTCCCCACCGAGCAGGGAGCCCAACGCGGGGTTTGATCCCAGGACTCTGTCTGGGATCACTTTCGGAGCAGAAGGCAGATGCTGAATGGACTGAGCTACCCAGGTCACCTGCCTCTAAATTATTTTTTAATTTTGTTTTGTATTTGGCAAACCTACAGATAAGTCCTTTTGATGTTATTCCCTCTGATATTTCATGGTCACTAAATTTGTAAATAGAAATCATACCAAAAATGTCATCAATAATTTCTCATTAAATGTAATAAAATAAAATGTAATTTAAAAAGCTTTCTACTATTAAAGTAGGAAAATAAAATCAACATGGAGTTTAACATTTTTCTTTAGTACTAGAACCCTATAAATTTTTATCTAAGTATTTCCTGACAAAATGGTTCAATATGTTCAATACTTACACAAAGTAAGTGTTGCATTGCTGTGAAATTGAGTAAAGTTGCAGAATACAAGCTTGTGGATCAAACAAGGAACTAATCACGTTTCAACCTGATTGTCTGAAGTAAACAATATCTGAAACTCTCTGCCAAAGTCTATAAATTATAAGCATGTGGGCAACCATGCAATTATGAGACTTTAGAGCTGGGATGTTATAGAGAACTAGGTCTTGTTCTTAATACATGACTTTTATGGCTTTTCCACTTTCTTTGTCAGCAATTAGATTCTTTTTGTGGGATTTTAAGAGCTTATTTACAGTAACTGATTGCACATGCTGTAATTCAACAATTCTTTTAAGAAAATCCTATTATTTCTGAAATATTTTCCAAAGAAGCATAACCACCATTTTCATAAAGGAAGTTAATGGTGATATAAGGCCTTTCATAACATAGTAGGAATACATTTTTTATCTCCTTTTGCTTCCATGTGGTTACTGAACTCCTACTGTAACAAGATAAGCTGTAGAATTAAACCTATTCTCTATCTTATTTCTATTTCCAACCTCATAGTATACAGTAGTAGCGCTAGATTTATGTACTAACTCTGCTATATAGACAATGCTCGGGAGCAGTCTCCCTTTTTGGTCTTTAACATTCTGTGTTCAAAAGTAATTTTACTTTTTGGAGCTATCCCAAAATCCAGCTTTGGAAGAGGCATGAGCAAGTTGCCTGCCCTGACACTGGTCAATACCAGAGGTTAATTTCAAATAGTCAAATCAGTGTATCTCCATCTCAATTTATTTATCTGACCAAAGAACATTATAGTGTACGTAGTTTAACTTTTGATATATACCTGAATGTATGGAGTGCTTAGGCCCAAACTGATTGTCTCTTGAGCTCTTATTAATTAAGACATGCTGGTAGGTATAATCGTCTCATTGGTTGCTGAGACTATTGAAGGCTCTGTTAAAACCTTGTTCACAGAAGATTTAGAATAAGAAAATTATTCCCTTATGGAGCACATACATCTATAGATAGACACATTAACCAAAGAAGGAAAAATCTGATCCAATTAATGCATAGCCACAACTTTTTATCGTCTAAGGGCAGCTTGTAGGATAAATCCAAGTATGACTTTACTCAACTTTCGGATCAAGCAGCTAATACCATTGATTAATATTTTTGAGTTTTTTTTTCCCATCTACAAGATAGATATCCTTGAGTGATAAATTCCCATCTAAATCAATTATCTTAAAGCTACTCCACACAACCCCCCACACACAAAATGGCACCATATATGACCCTCAATAAATTGTTAAATGAATGAATGAAAATGTTGTAGGGATTTAATAATAATAGCCCAAGTACTTTTTATGATCTTAACAATATGAAGGTTTTGTTTTTATGTTTTAAACCAGGGAATTTAAAGAAGATAACTCTATCATTTTCTACCTTCCAAGTAATCTGACTTGACTTGAAACCTGATTTGACGGCTCAGAGTATGGGTAGCAGAAAGACAGGTTGCTCTGACCCACTCTCAATATGCTGCTAAGTGGTACTTATAAAAGTCAACTGAATAAAAAACAAAAACAAAAACACAGAATTAGGATAAGTTTCTAAAGCAGCTCTTTAATTTTATTTTCATCAAAAACCAGACTACAAAATATGCCAGTGGAAGGCACTGTACTTTGCATTTGTCCAGCTCAGAACACTGTGTTTTTCATTTGACTTCAATGAAAAGAAAGCTCTGGTTTTTCTCTCTGAAATTCTCTCTGAAGTCTTTTTATAATATTATAGTTCTAGAATTCTGCCCAGTTGGAGTTTAATGACTCCAGAGAGGATAGCTAACTAACTCTCCAAAACTGAAGAACGCTCTAAGATAATTTGATTCAGAATCCCCAATTCCACCCTACTATTTGCAAAATTGTTTACCATGATTTTTTTGTATATTCCACCCTGTTTTTGAAAGGTTAAATTCCAAAGTGTGCTGTATGGCAGGATCCATAAATTAGCTGAGTTCTTTCAAAACATGTCTATAGTCTTCCTTGATAAACTGGATTCAGAGGTTTTTCAATCTAATAGAATGATTATGATCAGTGGGCCTTAACTCTCTTTAACTATTTGGTGTACTATGTTTTACCTAACCACAAAAACTGTTGAAAGTAGTTTAAAACCTTTCATAGCATGCGTTGATCTGTCCCTAGTCTTTGGCTTCATGAACAGGGATCACTCAAAGTCTAGGTATCTTCTATGATCTCAATAGTGATTCAAGGCTTCAAATATAATTTAAAATTCTTATCAAAGTAACATTAAATGAATCAAATGGGTCAGAAAGAGTTCTTCTGACAAATGACATTCTTATTTTTAAGGTATAAAGCAAGGCTAGGTACCTTTGTTTCTCTTTTTTGTTTCTCTTTATAAACCTGCACCTGCATAAATTCAATTATCTTTTGTATGGACTGTCTATATGCCATGTTGACATAGAATATAAGAAAACAAACATTTACCAACTCAGTCTGTTTCACAGCCACCATGTTATCTAAGGAGTGAATGTGTAGTAGTCTTAGTCTACTAGCCCAATGTTTAAGAGCACTGCTGCAACTCCTGCAATTCTTAGCTTGAAAATGATCCAGGTTCTCTTACCATGCTTTTGGTACAAAGTGTTGAAAGTTTTACTTGATCTATGACAGAAGATCACTCTTCTTGATAA